>NW_024543089.1:4572500-9372500 GCF_018167655.1 Microtus oregoni | reverse complement strand
AAACTGCTGAATGTGACAATCGAATTTTGTCTAAAGCTTATGACAGATTGGCGGAAAGATTGTCAATACAAGAAGGCACGGTTTATGCCATAAAATTATGTCCAAAGATGACAAGTTATCTCTACTGGACAAATTTCATACTTTAGAATTCTCAATGAAGGCTTTAGAACATAATTCTGGGCAGGAGATTCAGACATTACAAAAAGCAATGGTGAATAGAATTGAAAAGATTGAGGAATTTCTAAATTCTGATGAAGAAGAGCAAAGGGTAGAAAGGCAAATTTTAACTACATCTGTGGATAAATCCCTCCGGGACAATTTCCACAAAGCTCTACCTACAGCTCTACATGCCTTTCCAGTAATAACAACAGAAAAGGTGATTGGTTCCAGAAACCCTAGGGTCTTCAAGGAAGATACATGGGAGCCTGTCCATATGAATTATCTCAAAGAAATTAAACAGGCCGTCATGACTTTTGGGATGCACGCCTCTTTTGTTAAAGAGATGCTAAAATCTTGGGCCACAACAAGCAGAGCAAATCCCTCAGACTGGCTCCAGCTGAGCTCCGCGGTCCTTGAGAGTGGACCGCAATTAAAATGGAAATGCTTATTCAGGCAAGAGGCTAGACTTTTAGAACAGCAGGAAAAGGCAAAGGGAATTGACGTTTCCCTAGATGAAATTATAGGTGAAGGGCTCTTTTCCGACCCTCAGGAACAAGCTAATTTGGATGAAAACATACTCTCCATGTGTACTACAGCAGCCTTAAGGGCTTGGACAGAGTACAAGACCCAGGACAGAGAATGGAATCATTTGTCACAGTTAAACAGGGTCAGAGAGAACCCTTTAGTGACTTTTTACAAAGATTAACTAAGGCTGTACAAATAGGGATATCTGACCCAGAAGCAAGACGTATAATAATTGAGTATTTGGCTTACGAAAATGCAAATGTGGAATGCAAAAAGATCTTGGGGCCTTTAAAGTTCAGATCAGTGTCCTTGGAAGAATGGGTCTTGCATACACTAAGTGTTGACACATTTGACTATGGCAATGAAGCATAGGTAGAAGAAGCAATTTCCAATGGTAAAAGGAGACACCAGAATACCAAATGTTTTAATTGTGGCAAAATGGGTCATATGAAAAGGAATTGTAAACAACGGGTTTTCAGAAATAATAATAATGCATCTTCTAGAAATAACAGGAATAGAAAGACTCAGCATCAGGTTTATGTAGAAGATGTGGAAAGGGCAGACACTGGAAGAATGAATGCAGGTCTACAAGAGATAGACAAGGCAACCTGATACAAACGGGAAAAGTGAGGGGGGGGGGCTCTCAGGCCCCCATGGAAACATGGTTCAGTCATTTCCAGTTTCTGCAGAGAATATGCCAGGTCAGGACAATTAGAAAGCCACATGTCTATTGTTACAAGCAATAGTAATCAGAAAGATGAGTTACGTGTGTTTTGGCAAACTTCTATAAATGATCAAAGACCAAAGCTGAGAGTGTGTGTAAATGGCATTTTTATTACTGGCCTGCTGGACACAGGTGCTGATGTAAGTATCATTACCCCAGAATCTTGGCATCCATATTGGCCTCTTCAGAATGTAAATGTTCAGCTCCTGGGAATTGGAACCCTATCTCGAGTAAGGCAGAGCACGAGATGGGTTGAATGGATAAGGCCAGAGGGACAAATAGGAAAATTAAGGCCATATGTAGCCAATATCGCAATGAATTTATGGGGTCATGACCTATTACAACAATGGAATACCGAAATTAACATTCCTGCTACTTCTAGAGCCTATATTTCTGAGAATAATATTAAAAGATATTACAAATGGAGAAAACTGGCCATTCGGGCTATACAAGAACAAGCAATTGATGTCCCTTCAGAGATACCAACAGCCTTGCCTCTAAAATGGTTGACTGAGAAACCAATATGGATAAAACAATGGCCTTTAGCTGAGGAAAAGTTACAGGCTTTAGAACAGCTGGTACAAGAACAACTAGATGCTGGACATATAGAAGAATCTACCAGCCCTTGGAATTCTCCTGTATTTGTGGTTAAGAAAAAATCAGGTAAATGGAGAATGGTGACAGATCTCAGGGACATCAACAAGGTTATTCAACCTATGGGCCCTCTGCAATCTGGAATTCCTTTGCCCTCTTTATTACCAAAAGGATGGCCTCTCATAGTTATTGATCTAAAGGATTGTTTTTTCACTATACCTTTGCAAAAAGAAGATAGAGAAAAATTTGCCTTCACAGTGCCTACTAATAACAATTCTCAACCTTCGAGGAGGTACCACTGCACCGTCCTCCCCCAGGGTATGTTAAATAGCCCCTCCCTGTGCCAATATTTTGTGAGCCAACCATTGCAAATAATACGCAAGAAATTTCCCAAATCTATAGTATACCATTACATGGACGACATATTGTTATCTGATGCAAACATGGATACCTTGGTCGCAAGAATGTTACAGGTGTACCATACAATCCTACAGGTCAAGCAGTCATAGAAAGATCTAATCGAACTATAAAGGATACGTTGAACAAACAGAAAGGGGTGGAAAACACCCCCAGAAATAGGTTACATAATGCTTTGTTAACCTTGAATTTTCTCAACGCTAATGAGAAGGGAACGATGGCTGCAGAAAGACATTGGATAATGGAAAAGTCTGCTGAACTAAATCAACCAGTTTATTTCAAGGATGTGCTGACCTCACAATGGAAGCCATGAGATGTGCTGCGTTGCGGAAGGGGTTTTGCTCTTATCCCCACAGGTGAGGAAAAATTATGGATAAAGTCAAAATTAAAAAAGGTTCGGTTAGAGGAAGAGAAGTCACTTGGAAAAGATAGATAACAATTCATTCACAAGGATGACCTGCATTCAGATGGTAAGGATTACTGATAGAATGGGGGCAGGGTTCTTTTCTTATCTCCACAGGAAAATATTCATCTCCAAAGAATTTAAGGGACGCTGAATATTTAATTACTGATGGATGGAAAATAGTTACGACCCACTAAACATCAACAGTAAAATTCTATACATATTGTAAGTATTGATTTTTTTATATATATTTATATGTTTTATTGAACACTTCTTTATAAATGTGTAGAGCTGGTTTTGGAGGTGGACTATGGCTCAGTCCCTCTTCAATTCCAAGCCTGTTAATAAGGGATATTTCAGAGTTTCTGTCTCAGGTCAGGAGCCATGACATGGGACAGAATAAGAATATTTTGATATTTAATAAGCTTTCTTTGCCTTTCTTCATATCTTTGTCTTTCTTTATATGTCGGTATATGTTCTTGTTGTTAATATTTAAATTTCCCATAACAAGCAACATATTTTCCTACAGTAATCTTTGAAGTTTCCAGGATGAAGATGGGGCCCCACAACATCAACTCAATCTGGTTTTTATGACGTCATGAATTTTTTTTTTAAGCACTAATTTTAGACCTGTTTTTTGGTACCAACTGCAAGAGATAATTTCGTATGATGCACATTTTTGAAAACGCTCTGGCCGGACCTTCTCAAAACACTCAGAGACTAGTTATAATTTTCTTAAGTCAAAGGTTAATTTGGGAATTTTACCATCATTTGCCTTCACAGGGGGCCCTAAGAAGAACGTCGCCCCCATGTCAGCTAGAAGCAATCTAAGAGGACGACGTCCCCTCTCCCATCAGAGTTTGCCCACAGGGTTAGGGACATCTTTTAGTGGTTGGTTTAGGGTTGAGGGGATGGGGAGATATTGTATGGAATTATGGGTATATTCAAAAAAAAAAGAGGGGGATTAACTGGTTTGATGGGATGATTGGTATTTGTGATTTACTGTTTTTAGAAAATTATATTGGTGCTGTTTTTTGTATATTGATATATTGAATATGAGTGTTCCTACCTCTACTTTTGTATAAGAGTATGCTTATATTTTATGGATACATCTATCATATCACAATGTACATTTCTACCTCTGGTACTATTTATGTAATAACATTGTTTACATTTGATAAGTAATGACATTGTTTACAGGTGAAGATCATTGTCTTCATATATTGCACAGTTGTTTATTCTCTTAGTTTCAAATTAGATAGGAATTGAGAATTATATGTTTGTCATATTTATTTTTAGGATAATCAGATCTTTTAAATACATAGAGATTCTTTTTAGTATAAATAGTATAATCTTCAGCCTCTTTGAAGAGCTGTAGAAAATGGCCTTTAATCTAACCTAGAATTCTGTGCCAACGAGACACAATTACTCCTGGCAACACCACTCTACTCCCGAGAGAACGTTGAGCACCAAAGACACTCCACTGGGAGCTTGTCTTCTTGGCAGAACTGGCCTTAGGGTTAAGAAAAGCCCATACCTCAACTACTGACTAAAATATGAAACAGGATTGTCTTATCTTGCCAAGACAGGGTAGGACAATTCTAAGAAAGTTCCTTGCATTTGATAATGGTATGTCAGTTATGTTAGGCCTTAGCCAAAGTTGGTTGACTCAACATTGCAAATGAGATTTTGGGTGATTGCCCAGGTAGTCAGTTGTCTCTGTCATTTGTTGCACATTTTGGATATCTCTCTTTTGTTAAGTAATATTTACTCCCTTCTCAGATCTTTGATGGAGTTGAAGATTGTTTAATTGTAGTTACTCTCTAGCAAAACTTTTGTTCTCAATATTGTTTGTTATATTTATCATTTGTTATTATCGTTTATAGTTATATTTGGTTTAGTTCTGCCTTATTTAGACAAAAGGGGGAGATGTAGGGTTAAGACAGCCCCTTTAGGGCGCGGGGTTTGCCTCGGGCGTATGCCTGCCAATAAATGGGTGGCGGCTCAGCGGCTTGGCCCTTTTTTCCTCCCTACCTCCTGTACTACGCTGGGACTCTGGTTCTGTAAGTTTATCATTAAAGTGGTAAAAATTCTTTGATATCTGCATTGCATTTATTTTGCGCGGTTACAGATGATGATGTTATGGTTAGTATATTTTTGATCATTTATTTTTTAATTTTATAGCATGTAGCAAGACTCATAATTTTTTATTTGACAGAGATGTGTGAGAGTATATATGCATTTGAACATGCTTATACGTGTGCACATAGATGTGTAGTTGTGCATGCATGACTATGGGTCTATGATCAGAGGTCAATTTTGGGCCTGGAATTCACCCGTTGAGAAAACTGACTGGTAAATAGCTCTCAATATGGACCTTCCTTTCTTTACCTTCTCCCTAACAGCTGCATTGGTGTGTACCACCAAGCTAAACTTTTTTAACAGGTTCTAAAAATCCAAGTTCTGCTTTTTTGTGCTGATAAGGTAGATAGTTTATAGAATGAGCAATTCCTCCAGCAAATCCATAAATATTCTAATGGTGATTGTTCACTTTGATTAAATTTAATCTTTTTAAACTCAATAGTAGATGAATATGTGACAGCGCTTGACAGCACATTCATAGTAGTTTAGATTACTACTAGTCCACATGAGTAGTGTATACTTTCAAATACAAGAAGCATTACTGATGTGGAATTTCCCTCTGTATGCTTGGATACCATTGATAAATAAAGGAACTTCTTTTGGCCTATAGCAGAGCTATGGGGGAGAAGAGCTAGGTGGAGAAAACTAAGCTGAATACTGGGAGAAAAAAGGGCAGAGTCAGAGAGAAGCCATGTAGCCCCACCCGACTCAGATAGAACTTTAGCAGGTAATCTGTGTATTGTGTGGATATACACAAATTAATAGAAATTGGTTAAATTAAGATGTAAGAGTTAGTCAATTAGAAGCTAGAGCTAATGAGTCAAGCAGTGATTTAAATAATATAGTTTCTGTGTGATTATTTTGGGGCTGAGCAGCCAGAAACGAACAAGCAGCCCTCCTTATAATACATTACATATATATAATTTAATAAATACATGTATATACTTACATACATATATAATTTCTCTCATCCTTATCTCTTGTTTAAGTCTTCCATCCCCATTGGGATTCATTACCATATTTCATAATAATATTTACAAATAAATATTATTCCTTAATAATATACACACAGAGAACTTACCAAATCTGTTTATTGCTTTAGCTCATATGTACATATGTTTAAGGCTGACCACTTGGGATTCAATAACTTAAAGTGAGCTAGTTTCTGGAAAGGAGGAATCTTTCATGTCTTGGCAGCCTTTAATAGCTAGTAAGTGTTCATCTAGAAGTGTGACCTTGTGAAATTTCTTTAATCCATGTTCACCTGTCAACTGGTGATTTGTTCATGTATGTCTTGTTCAGGCAGCCATATTGTTTAGATTTAAAGGGAGCAGCCTCCCTATCATGTTAAGAAGAATCTGTCTTGCAGCATGCATCTTGATATTCTTGCTTTTACAGTCTTTTACCCCTTCTCCCATGATATCCACTAGTGTTAGGTGCAGAGCTTATGATGTAGATACATTTATTGGGAATGGAACCTTAGCCCATTTATTCTACAGTATGACCAGTGGTGGATCTCTGTTGATCATCTGCTGCAAAAAGAAGTTTTTTGAGGTGAGGTAAGAGTGAAATCTATCTTTCATTATAAGGATAAGTGTTTTAGAATAATTAGAAGGTATAATAAGAGAGCTATTTAGAAAAAAAAATGGCTGTGATTTCTCTCTAGAGTATTTGAGATCGCATGCCATGAGTAGATGGTTTCATATTTGTGGTACCAGGCCTCAAATGCATCCTATTGAATTGGCCTTGATTAAAACAGAGTCATTAGTTGCTCTCAACATATGGTGACTACTATTGCAGTAGATACATTTCCATGCCAGTGATTGCTGTGGATTATAGAATTAATACCTGGGTAGGAATATTGTTTAGTTTTTCTCTTCCTAGCTTATGAAGAATCTCCTCAAACTATTATATTTAAACTTCGGGAGGAAGATTAAAGGTCAATATCAGCTTGAACATGTCAAGTCCTGTGTTTTAAGTTTGTGGTGCCATCAAAAATAGTTCTGTTAGGCCAACAAGGGTAATGTATATAGCCTAAATTGTTTGGGGGATCTCTTAGAACTAACTCCTTTGACCAATAACTTGAATTAAAATTTCATTTAATTTCTGGGAACTGAAGTATTTGTTAGATAGAGTGCAGATCATGGGGGTAGCATTATCATCCCATGTAATATAATGCCAAATACTCTATATGTGCATATACATAGACATATACATAGACATGTATATGTGTATGTACATATACATAGACACATGTGTCTCTCTATATAACTCGGTGTATATGTATAGTGCTTACATATATATCATAGTGTTTTTTCTATTATGTATTTATATAAATGTATGTGTATATATAAATTTAAATATATATCATATTTTATAAAATAATGTTTCTGAATAGGATAGTCAAGCATTGTTAGTGATTTCTGTTTCATTACTCTTCTCAAAAACATATAAAGTGTTAATTTTTGTGTGGAGCTGGAATCAATAATTTTAGTGTATTAGGTGAGTTCCAAAATCAGTTCTTCTCGAGTGAGGATAACCCTCAACCACAAATGTTCTTTGGGGGAATTTGGAAATCTCAATATATTCTTTACTGATATAGAAACTGATTTAGTTTGTTTTATTATAGAGGCATATATATAGTCAAATAGCCCATTGGGAGGAAACACTGCACAAACACCTAATAAGACATTACTATTGATGATATCAACAGATTCCCTCTTAAGGATTATTATTTTAAATAAACTAACCCTTCTAACAAGAAAACTAATTACACAGGGAGAAGACAGACTAAAAGATAATTATGTATAATCACATGTCAAAATGTATAATCCATTATTAGTTCTATTAAGAGATGTATTCCTAGTCCACACCTTTCCTTTTTACTATGCATTAGCAGTTATCAATTTCTACCTCTGGCTAAAGGTTTCAGAAGAGCAGGAGAATTAATGTATTTTAAATGGGAAGTCACTGTCTAATGACTTGAAAAGGCAACTACATGATATGATAATGAGTTGGCAAGCACGGGGAAAGAGTGATCTATTCAAGCTACTGGAGTGGTACATAGTGCAGGGGGCATTTTTGTGGAAGGAGCTAGTTAGTGAAATTGAGAAAAGACATTGTTATTTATTGTATGATTTCTAAAATTCCTCTTTATTCCTGATGCATTAGTTTGTCATTGCATTATTAATGTATACCATCAGTCATATATTTAAGTTTTATTACTGTGACCTGATATATAACATAATTTGCTAAAGGTCTTAATATAGCTTATTATCAAATTCATCATAATCAAACTCATTTGTCAATACCCTCATATACACATATAAACTGACATTTTCCTATTAATCATACTAAAATGTTACTTATTACACAGTCATAATATACATTACAGCGCAACTAAGTATCCATCAAAAGATGTTTGCAAATTAACTGCTCCATCTATTATTTGACAGTCATTTACTTTTGTCCTTTATCGAATCATACATTCATATAAGACTATAGCATCTAATTGTTTACAAATAACTATAAAACACATTCTTATTAATTTACAAAGTTTCTACACTGTAAAATGCTTTAAGTTTCTATCAAAGAAAGTTGTAGTTTGAATGTACATTAGACTCAGGCAATTTAGACAAATCATTAAGTGGCATACATACTTTATGGAGATTCCACATTTCATAAATGGTTAATAAAAAGGAAATCAATTTGCTTACTAAAGAAGTTGCATTTAAGAAGAAAATGTCAACTTAGGCACTCATTATTAGAGACACTAAATATTGAATGCAGAATTTACATTTTTAATGTGTATAATCAAGGTATTCACAGATAAAGTATGCACACTTATTTTTATTTATTTTTTCTTTTCAAGAGCACATTCTAAAATAGCTTTCTTTTTGTACCATCTCACTGTCTGCTATTTATACATTTAACTTTCACCAATTTCTTCTGTGCCAACAAATAAATAAATAAATAAATAAATAAATGTTTCACTGAGGATCTTCTGTGAGATATGGAATTATTGGATACTAGAAGTACGTCATTAGGTACTAATATCTCATATCTCTGCTAATTCACATCATTTCTTAGTAGTACTTTTGAAATTTGCTTTTGTTCTTGATTTTTTGTCTGAAATGCAATGTCTTCAAATTGAGGCATTTAGAGTTTGGCATTGTGTTATTTGCTGAATATTTTTAGAAGGTAGGTATGTTAAGCACTATTAACAATTAAATTTCACATAAAATGATATATATTATCACACTTATTCATGCCTTTAGAAGATCATTGAATAGTTAGAACCATCTGCCGCACACCACGGCCCCCGTCTGTGCTCTATGTGCTAGAATCCAGTTCGCGAGCTTTGGGCAAGGGGCTGGAGGTTGAGGAAACACAGGCAGAGACAGACCAATACATGGACCTTCAATCGCTGGTACAAAATTCCTTCTTTAATAGCACCATGGAGGCGTAAATACCCTACAGTCAATGGACAACAGGTGAAACTCTCATCCTCTGATCCTCTAAATTAGGCACAGCTTCTAATAACTTCAATTAGAAGGCTCTAGCAGGGAAGAGCAGCTGAAGGCCAGGACTCAATTAGTCCCAACAACCATCAAGACAATATAACACAACTCTCTAAGGACAGTTAGAACTATTTTTTTCATTCCTTAATGCCTGAACTGGGGAGTTCCCAGCTAAGCATTGCTTCTTTAGAACACCAGCCACATTTTAGTTTTAACATTCTAACTACTTTGAATGCTGTATTCTAGCTCCAAAGACCATTACATCTTCATGCACAACAGATGTAATGGCTTCTGTTCCTGAGGTTGACTTCAGGGACCAAAAATCTCAGTGAGCAAGAACATGAAAAGTGTTTCAGGGCCGGGATCTAGGAGCGAGGAAACAAAAAGAAGGGGCATGTAATGCCTTTGGTTTTTATTTAAAAGTATACAAAGTAAAACAAATACTATTTTTAAAAAGAAAAAAAAGTCTAGGTGAATTCCAAATAGTCTTATTTTCCCTGAAATTATTCCCACTCTGGCTTCAAGTAGCATTTTATCACAGTAACTCAGCAGAAGGTGTGCTTCCTGATAGTGTTGCAACATTGGCTCCAAAACTTCCCTCATTTATCAAAGATCAAGGTGCCTGCTTTTGTTGAAGAAGCAAAGGTAAGACTGCTGCTTTCAGCCTGACCGTACCAGTGAGTGCAGCTGAGCGTGTTCTAAGCGGTGCAGTTAGCCAATGAGCAGAGGGTCATGATACCCCAGGCTTACAGCTGAAATATCAGAGGTAAACTAACAAGTCTGAGATAAGAACTTGCAGGAACCTCCAAGAGACAGCTTTGGTGTGGATTTCTGTGGCAGTGGTGAAAATTAATGAAAGAAGAGCAAACTCAGGAGGTCTGAGTGACATGACAGAGTTACCAGCACTAAGATGGCAGGGGTCCTGACACCCATAGCTCAGAGGCTGGACAATTAGCTGTTGACTTGTGATCTTAGAACAATAAATATTTGAACGTAAGTTTAGATCAATGGGTGGGTGATTATGAAAGCCATAAACTGTGAAACTCTCCTTCTCAAAGATTAGCTCAGCAGGAGCTGAAACTCATGCTCCCAACATTGCCTCTTTCCTCTGGAGAAATTTCTGTTCAGATAGAGCAGGAGAATCCTCAGCAATACTGTCAGGTATATGGATAAAATCACCAATATTTTAAACAGTAATTTAATATTCTCCCCTGAAGTGTCCTCTCTTGGGATCCATGGAATATAGATATAGGAGTGTGTAATAATGTGATGTAATCTATATAAGTTAAGTATATCTGTTCCCCTTTTGTTCTTCTCTGATCACTTAAAAACCTTAATGTGAAATATAACTTTAAGGTATGTTCTTGAATTTTTGTATATCCTATACTTAAAGTGATATTTTGTTTATAATCTAACAAATAAAGGTTGCCTAAAGATGAGAGTGCAAAGCTAGCCACACTAGTCAGCCATTCAGGGAGTGTTGGCACACACCTTTAATCCTAACAGTCACACTAGTTAGCCATAGAAGCCGGGCAGCTGTGATGCATGCCTTAATACCAGCACTAGAGAGGAACATATGGCAGGATGAGACAGGAACTCATGCTCTTTTCGGTCTGAAGATTTTGGAGAGGTAAGAGCTCTCTAGTGGTTAGCTGCTTTGCTTCTCTGATCTCTCAACTTGTTCCCCAATGTCCGTCTCTGGGTTTTTATTAGTTGTGCTATACATACTTTGGCAAATGTCTCTGTTGACATGGACTCTGCCTTGTGATCAGCAGACTGATGATATAAGCTGAAATCTCTCTTTTCAAGCTCTCATTTTATATTTCCAGATGAATCAATATAGTTTCATGAATTAAACTATCCTTCATGATAACAATTTTTGTTTTGTTTTTTTTAAGACAGGATTTTTCCATAGCTTTGGAGTCTGTCATAGAGCTAGCTCTTGTATATCAGGCTGGACTTGTACTCACAGAGAATCTCTGCCTGCAGAGTTCTGGGATTAAAGGTATGCACCAACACCACCCAACTCATGATAACAACTTTTATTGCCCTTCCTTTATTTTTATTTATTTTTGTATTTTATTTTTTAATTGATAAATCTTTCTCTATTTCTTCTATATAACATTATGTTTTGATATAATTGAGAAGGTCCTCAAGCAAACTTTTTGACATGTATTATAACACTACATTTATAATAAGAATTCTTAACATCTACACGCTTTGCAATTGTTAAAGTTCAAAATAATGTGTTTTATTAACTGTTTATTTGCCATTTATCAGATTCTACATAGTATCTAAAATATATTTTCTCTGGGATACAAAATGAACATTTTTTTTTATACTTTACCCATCATCTCTCCAATTTTCTACTCCTGGTTTACCAGTCCCTGATGATTTATTGTCTACTCTTTATATCTTATATCTTTAGTTAATATATGTAAGTGATGCAATGAAGTACATGTGTTTTGTCCATTCCTCACATATTTCATTTCATTTACAATGGCTTTATTCCAGATTATACATGTTGTTGCAGATGAAAGGATTTCTTTTTTTCTGAAAACTGAACACTAAATTTGCATGTGTGTGTGTGTGTGTGTGTGCATGTGCACCTAAAATTTGGCTACTAAGCTAAACATAGTGTGACCCCCCCCCAAAATGCAAATATCTAAGAATCCTATGAGAAAATGTTCAACATCCTTAACATGAGCACATTATAGGAAACATGAGTTTTTATTTAAAAATTATTGTATAGATGCATTTCAGATATTTGAAACATCTAGCCTTTTCACTTTCATTCTTTTAAATTCAACAGGGAGAGAATATTTTATGTTAGTAATTATAAACTGGCAAGTTATTGAAAGAATCTTTTAACCTTTTCAAACCCAAATGAAAATGAGTACAGGGCAGGGAACCCTGACTGCTCTTTGGACTGGAGAGGGAGGGGGAGAGGAGTGGGGGGAGGGGGAGAAGGGTGGGAGGAGGGGAAGGGAAATGGGAGGCTGGGAGGAGGTGGAAATTTGTTTTTTTTTCTCCTTTTCTCAATAAAAAATGGAAAAAAAATGAGTACTATAAAAACACTACAAATAAAAGAAAAAAATTGACATTTTACGCTCCCTTTTTCACACTGGATATCAGTAAGATACAAAATTAATTCAACCTAAGAGGATATATCTTTAAAGAAATGAGTATATTAGGTTGCAGGCATACAGTAATCAATTTTAAACCAACTGGTAACTATCCTCCTTGTTGGCTAGAGGTGCTACGCAGCTCACAGGGGGAGAAAAGACAGCAATGATTTTATTCTGTCATTGACCCTGCATGCTGCCATTATTGAATTCCCAGGCAACGTGCACCACCAGTGAAATGTGACATACCTCTACTGATTGGATTTAAGCATGCTCACAAGAGTGAATTTCATGCTTTTTCTTGTAATCTTGATCAAAGGCCTTGTTTTGGAAGATCATAGGCATTAGGGAAAAGCTTGAAATTTTTATTTTGCTTAATTAGCATAGTGTCAAATTGCTTGACTCAGAGGCCTTGGTAACTCTCCGCTTTGGTAGTAAACGTTCTTTTTCAGTAGGTAATTGTTAATACCCAAATTAGCATGCTAAAAGTAAGAGAGTGGGTGATTAGCCCTTGCCTTATTCACTCTTTGATTTCTGTAAAGAGATACCATGATAAAGGTAAGTCTTATAAAAGGAATCATTTAATTTGAGACTTGCTTACAAATTCCATTACCATCATTGTGGGAGCATGGCTGCATGAATGACACTAATTATAATGCAGGACAACCTACATTTTGATCCATCATCTGAGAAAGAGACTGGGTTTGTCTTGGCTCTTGAAACCTCCAAGGGGACCCACAGAGGCTCACTTTATTTAGCAAGGGCCATACCCAACTCCAACAAGGCCATACCTCCTATTCCTTCTAGTTCTTTCAAACAGTTACATTTCCTTAAGACTAAGCATCGTTATATATGATCTTTTGGGGTCATTCTTATTCAAAAAAACCACAGATATATACAAATAACTTTATCAAAGCTCAACACCTATAATTTAAAAATGTCCAGGGAACATTGTAGATGAGAGGACGAAACTTTTCTAAAAAACAGAGGATAGAAAGAGTGCTTTGAAATGCTGCCTTTGACATTTCAGGGTGTCACATGAATAAGGATGTCTACAAAACTTGAACAATTTTAAGGCTGTTTAAATTCCACTATAGCTATGGAAACTAACTACTTCCTATGTCCTACACCTTACTGAAGAGCTATAAGCTATTGTAGCTCATACAGAAGGAGAATCGTTCTTCCCTGGAGGTGTTTTGAATGACAGGTTTTCACGCTACACTGCATGCACTAAGTCAACACTAAGCAGACTTAGTGGTTTGTCAAAAAAAAAAAAAAGGAAAAAAAAAGAAGAAGTAAATAAAAAACTAAAAACAAATTAGCAGATATGAAGCTGGAAGGGAACATTTGGAGGTAATATGAAGGAAGTGATTGCTATTTATGTTTAATTGTATATATATATAATTATCAAGAATAAAGAAAAACAGTAAAAGAAAATGGATTAATTATGGTTATATATATTTCAATATTTTGGGAATTGAATTACTCATTTATGAACACTGAAAAAGCAGACTATGTATCCCCCAAAATATATACTATTTAAATGTCCAGATATGGGTGACAATTTATTAGCTTTTACTGATTAAAATGTATTATTTCAATTTTGTCTTACCTAATTCTACATTGTAATTCTTCTTCATTGCAGTTAATTTGGTGATAACTTAGAAAAAAACATTTCATTTCATGTTATCCATATTTTAGCTTATGTATGATTAAAAAGAGGACCACACAATCATATTTAATAAAAACTGTTAAAAATGAGAAAAACTGGAAGTAAATTATAGAAGCCAATAAATAGTGATTTCCAAAATCTAATGACTGTAGTTGAGAGGTGTAAGATCCTAAGAGGCTGTCAAAACCTCTGACTTCTTCTCAGGATTTTACATATCTAAGACATAAGATTTCACACTGGTGCTTTTTTTTTTTTTTCTTGAAATTTTGGAAAGAGTTTGGTTTATTCTAAGAGCATAAGTATGTGGTGATATTAGCACATATATACACAAGAGCCATATCAGCAGGAAGATGCTCTTCTCCTAAGAGAGCTGCAACCTCACTATTTCATTCTAAATAGAGAGAGGCTAGAAGTCATCTTACAGCCTGAACTAATGGGACCCATTTATCAATGATTATGAGACCATGGGACCTGTAATTGTACAATATCTGTAATAGAGATTTCAGTGAGTATTGACTTAGAAAATACATTCTTTCGCCATAGGATTTTTTTTTTCAAAAATCAAATCACTAAAGGTTAAGATAAAATTAAACTATAGAGAGCATAAAAACTGCTACAGACAGTGATTAACATCAGTGACGTGACTGTTTCTTCCAAGGGAGAAAAATCTGCCTCTTCTGCATCATCTCCTAATAAAAACACTTTTTATTAGTTACTTTATTTAATGCATAATAACTTTGTTACTTAGGTGTTTGCTTTAAATAATATATTACTTCATTTTTGTATTTAGTGAATAAAAGCATAGTTTGCTAGTTTGGAATTCCATGATGGAATTATTTTGTCTATTTATTTATAACTTTTCTAGATTCATGTTATCATGGTTAATTTAGTTTTGACTGAACATGTTTTCAGGTGAGAACTTCCAATTGTTTACGAGGTAATTATTCCCAAGTGATTTGTTATGTCATTAAATTATGTCCAAATTCTTTCTCTAAAAATAAATAAAAAATATTCTAGTGTCTAACATAAGCATTCCAAAGATTGAGTTACTAGCTGAACTCACAGAAGCTCATTTTATGTAGTACAAGAATTCTGCCATAATTAGTCAAACTCCATAATTCAAAGGTTCATCTTGACCCAAATAACAAGGATACCTCATCTGGTTACCTAAAAATCCATAGAAATAAGCAATAATTTCTGTACCAAAATTAGTTCTTCAAAATACTACTTTATTAATGCTTTGGTGGAACCTAGAACTATAATCCATGTAAACTGTAATCTACCAAGTTGAATTTGTGCTGACTGTTCCATCATAAAATAAAATTCTTAATGATCAAAATCTGTCTTCTGATCTTCTCTAGTTCTTAGAGGAAAATGCAAAACCTAAAGTATATACTTTCATTCACACATCTTTTACAATTTTTACAGCATGCCTAAGAGTAAATATATGCATATGGTTAGGGATATTTAAGGAAAACTTTGCATTAACTTTTATTTCTTTAGAAACTTTAGCATCACCAGCTTTTCTACTAGTGCATAGCCAGTTAGCTAAAATGAATCAAATTTATTGGTGGGAACAGTTTTTAAAGTATACCTTTATGATGTAAATATGTTAAGGCATCCAACTAGAAATACTTTACCAAGACCAAAAAAAAAAAAAAAAAAAAAAAAAGCGGTTTCTTTTTAGTATATTAGAGTAACCATGGTGGGCAAAACTGAATAAAGTGAAGTTTCCAATCATATAAATTCCATCTACACTTTCATGAATTTAAGAGAACACGAATGTGCCGATTTGTTTGGTTATGCATCTGAAAGTGAGCCAAAGCAAGTTGCAAAACAAAGTCTGTAAACTCAGTAAGTGGCTCTGAGATTACTCTCCTGCCAGTTCCATACTAGACTTTTGTGAGCTGATTTGGGAACTTGAGCTTTGATTAAACAGGTAAGAAAATATGTCTGGCAGGGTTTTCACTGTCTGTTCTCTCTCTCTCTCTCCAAAGTAGTCTCCTGCGTTTGCTGATAATTTCAATTTCTGTGAGTGCCGTATCTGCAGTTACTCATTTCTCTTTTTTGACCTTTTATCTCGCTGTAACACATTTTATGCTTCACATTACGTTATCAACAACTAAGATGTTATGCGTTGTGTGACTACCTCCCAACATTAGTGTCTTCGAGAGGTAAAATAAAGAAGTACACTGAAAAGGTATGACTGAGAATAATGAGTTTCTGAATGATGACGTGGCTTTGCAAAATTTCTGAAAAAGATTGTATCAAAGATCTTGTCAGTAATATAGCAAGTTAAGAATGGTAATTTATTCCCAAAAGTGATTTTATTATGACTGTAATCTTGGTTCTACATAGCTCCTGGTTTTCACAAGAACAGATCTCTACAGCTACCTTCTCAATATGTAAGACAATAGGAATGCACATTCATATATATATATTCATATATATATATATATATATATATATATTTATCAAGGGTATAAATTTAGGAAAGGCCTTCTATTTACCTAGTCAAAGAACTTACCTACAACATGTATGTCAATAATAAAATCCATTGCAAATGAAAACAACACTAAATGTTATTTCAAACCTTACGTTTTTTAAATAAAATAAAACTAATTTTTGATTGTTCTTATTGAGATATATATTTTTCTATTATCTTCTCCCTTCCTCCAGCCTCCTGTTCTAATCCATCCCATGATAACTATGCTCCCAGTTTACTCTGGAGATCTTGTCTTTTTCAACTTCCCATGTAGATTAGATCCATGTATCTCTCTCTTAGGGTCCTCATTGTTGTCTAGGTTCTCTGGGATTGTAAATTGTAGGTTAGTTTTTCTTTAGTTTATGTCTAAAAGATACTTATGAGTGAGTACATACTATATTTGTCTTTCTAGGTCTGGGTTCCCTCACTCAATATCATGTTTACTAGATCAATCCATTTGCCTGAAAATTTCAGGATGTCACTATTTTTTTAATGTAGTATTCCATTGAGTAAATGTACCACATTTTCATTATCCATTCTTTGCTTGAGGGGCATTTAGGCTGTTTCTAGGTTCTGCTAGGAACATATTTGAGCACATGTCCTTGTGGTGTGATTGAGCGTCCTTTGGCTATATACCAAAAAGTTATACTGCTGGGTCTTGAGATAGGTTTTTTCTTAATTTTCTGAAAAATCATCCTACTGATTTATAAAATATCTGTACCAGTTTGCACTCCCACCAGCAATGGATGAGTATTCTCTTTATGCCTCATCCTCTCCAGCATAAGTTGTCATCAGTGTTTTTGATTTTGGCCATTCTGGCAGGTGAAAGAATTACAGAATTGTTTTGATTTGCATTTCTCTGATGGCTATCAATGTTGAACATTTTCTTAAGTGTCTTTCAGTAATGTACGATTCAACTGTTCAGAGTTCTCTGTCTAGGTCTGTACCACATTTTTCACTGGATCATTAAGAATTTTGATGACTAGTTTTTTGAGTTCTTTGCATATTTTGGAGATCAGTACTCTGTCCAATGAGGGGTTGATGAAGTTCTTTTCACATTGTGTAGGCTGCTGATTTTTTTTCTTCGAGTGGGTTTTTTGCTTTACAGAAGCATCTTAGTATCAGGAGGTCCCCTTATTAATTGTTTCTCTCAGTGTCTGTGCTACTGGGGTTATATTTAGGAAGTGGTCTTTGGTGCTAATGCATTCAAGTGTAATTTCTCCTTTCTTTACTATGGGGTTCAGTGTGGTTGGTTTTATGTTGAGGTCTTTAATCCATTTGGATTTGAGTTTTGTGCATGGTGAAAGATATGGATCTATTTTAATTTTCTACATGTTGATATCCAGTTGTGCCAGTGTCATTTGTTGAATATGCTTTCTTTTTTCCATTTGGCAATATTACCAAAAGCAATCTACAGATGCAATGCAATGTCCATCATAGTCCCAGAAAAAATTTTTACAGACATCAAAAGAACAATACTCTACTTCATTTGGAAAAGTAAAAACCCAAGGGTAGCGAAAGAAATCTTGTACAATAAAGGAACTTTTGGAGGCACCACAATCCCTGACATCTAACTCTACTACAGAGCTACAGTACTGAAAACAGCTGGGTATTGGCATAAAAACAGACAGGAGGACCAATGGAATTGAATCAAAGACCTGGATATCAACCCACATACCTACAGACACCTGATTTTTGACAAAGAAATAAAAACTAATGTGTTTTTTAAGATAAATTATTTTAGCTTATCTTTTTGCTCCACTCAAAAGCACCTTTCACATTTTATGATATATAGAATATGGAATGCATGGGAAGAAAACTGTTATAAGATATGAAAAGATGATTCTCTCTGCACTAAATAAAGATTTTGTTCTAAAATTCATTTATATTTATAGAAGGGTTATCAAAACAGAAAATCAAATTTCAAGAGCAGATGCCTTTATTTTCTGAAGACATTATTATAGTGCATGTATAAGCCCAAAATTAGCAGTGATAATGTCCTACTTTCTATTTAACTACAGATTTTGAATAATCAGTACTCTTCAATATGAAAATTTTCCTTTTCCAAGTAGGTACAGAATATCATTTTGCCTTAAATCATTATGCCTCTTTGTGTTCATGGAACATAATAATAAATCAATATTTTTGATCTTTATGATCAGCTTTGTGAATATTCCATTTGTTTTATGAATATTACTTATCTACATTATGAACCTTTTTTTTCACAATCACTACAGGAGAATGATCTAATAGAATTTCAATTAATAAGCATATGTAAATGTAGATGATAAATATATACAGGCAAGTATTAGATAGATGATATAGATGGATTCATATATAGATGGATACATACATACATAGGTACATCTATAGATTATTGATGTGAATATGTGTAGTTTAGACCTTAAATATACTACGAACTGCTTCTGCGATGGGGAATCTTTGTTAGTCTTATCTTTATTATCTTTAAGAGGTGAATTAAAGTTAAGGTGTGGCTTTCTAGGACCAAGAGAAAAACAGATACACAGCCCAGGTGCACTCTATGTGATTCCCACAGGGTACAGTTGAGCTTGGACTTCTCATTCTTGTTTTGTGAGTTTTCCCCTTTTAATAAATAAAAATATAATTGTTTTTTTTTAATTTAAATTTATTTATTTATTAAGGATTTCTGCCTCGTCCCCACAACCGCTTCCCATTTCCCTCCCCCTCCCCCGATCCAGTCCCCCCCCCCCTCATCTGCTCGAAGATCAATCAGGGTTCCCTGACCTGTGGGAAGCCCAAGGACTGCCCACCTCTATCCAGGTCTCCTAAGGTGAGCATTCAAACTGCCTAGGCTCCCACAAAGCCAGTACGTGCAGTAGGATCAAAAAAATATAATTGTTTTATCCTCTAGCCATCCTGGTTATTTCCCAAATCAAGCTATTTTCTACACTTCTGTTTTTACCTGGAAGTTATAACACTACTAGTGCATATATATTTTGAAACATTAATTGTCTATTAAAAGGAACTGTGCCTCCTTGAGCAAAGGATGCTGTGATTCAAATTTCCATGGAGAAATAATACTGTTACTTGCCTGAAATGTTGCAGTACTGGGTGAAATCAGCTAGTGGTACAGGAATCAATGTATCTATCTTATATAACATAAGTGAGTTTGATATTTTTTAATTCATTTATTTATTAAAGATTTCTGTCTCTTCCCTGCCACCGCCTCCCATTTCCCTCCCCCTCCCCCAATTAGGTCCCCCCCCCACCCCCCGCTCAGCCCGAAAAGCAATTAGGGTTCCCTGTCCTGTGGGAAGTCCAAGGAACCCTCACCTCCATCAAGGTCTAGTAAGATGAGCATGCAAACTGCCTAGGCTCCCACAAAGCCAGTGCATGCAGTAGGATCAGAAACCCATTGCAATTGTTCTTGAGTTCTCAGTAGTCCTCATTGTCTGCTATGTTCAGAGAGTCCAGTTTTATCCCAGTCTTTTCCAGACCCAGGCCAGCTGGTCTTGGTGAGTTCCCAGTAGAACATCCCCATTGTCTAAGTGTGTGGGTGCACCGCTCATGGTCCTAAGATCCTTGTTCGTGCTCTCTCTCCTTCTGCTCCTGATTTGGACCTTGAGATTTCAGTCCTGTGCTCCAATGTGGGTCTCTGTCTCTGTCTCCTATCATCGCTTGCTGAAATTTAATATTCAGGAGGATACCTATATGTTTTTTCTTTGGGTTCTCCTTATTTAGCTTCTCTAGAATCACTAATTATAGGCTCAATGTCCTTGGTTTATGGCTAGAAACCAAATATGAGTGAGTACATGCCATGTTCCTCTTTTTGGGTCTGGCTTACCTCACTCAGGATAGTGTTTTCTATTTCCATCCATTTGTATGCAAAATTCAAGAAGTCCTTGTTTCTTACTGCTGAGTAGTACTCTAATATGTATATATTCCATACTTTCTTCATCCATTCTTCCATTGAAGGGCATCTAGGTTGTTTCCAGGTTCTGGCTATCACAAACAATGCTGCTATGAACATCGTAGAGCATATACTTCTGTTGTATGATAAGGCCTCTCTTGGGTAAATTCCCAAGAGTGGTATTGCTGGGTCCAGGGTTAAGTTGATCCCGAATTTCCTGAGAAACAGCCATGCTGCTTTCCAAAGTGGTTGCACAAGTTTGCATTCCCACCAGCAATGGACAAGTGTACCCCTTTCTCCACAACCTCTCCAGCAAAGGCTATCATTGGTGTTTTTTTATTTTAGCCATTCTGACAGGTGTAAGATGGTATCTTAAAGTTGTCTTGATTTGCATTTCCCTGATCGCTAAGGAAGTTGAGCATGACCTTAAGTGTCTTTTGGCCATTTGAAGTTCTTCTGTTGAGAATTCTCTGTTCAGCTCAATGCCCCATTTTATAATTGGGTTGGTTAGCCTTTTACAGTCTAGTTTCTTGAGTTCTTTATATATTTTGGAGATCAGACCTTTGTCAGTTGCGGGGTTGGTGAAGATCTTCTCCCAGTTAGTGGGTTGACTTTGTGTCTTAGCGACAGTGTCCTTTGCTTTACAGAAGCTTCTCAGTCTCAGGAGGTCCCATTTATTCAATGAGGTCCTTAATGTCTGTGCTGCTGGGGTTGTACATAAGAAGTGGTCTCCTGTGCCCATGTGTTGTAGAGTACTTCCCACTTTCTCTTCTATCAGGTTGAGTGTGTTCAGACTGATATTGAGGTCTTTAATCCATTTGGACTTGAGTTTTGTGCACGGTGAGAGATATCGATCTATTTTCATTCTTCTACAGGTTGACATCCAGTTTTGCCAGCACAATTTGTTGAAGATGCTCTCTTTTTTCCATTGTATACTTTTAGATCCTTTATCGAAAATCAGGTGTTCATAGGTTTGTGGGTCAATATCAGGGTCTTCTATGCGATTCCATTGATCGACTTCTCTGTTTTTATGCCAATACCAAGCTGTTTTCAATACTGTAGCTGTGTAGTAGGTTTGAAGTCAGGGATGGTAATGCCTCCAGACGCTCCTTTGTTGTGTAAGATTGTTTGGGCTATCCTGGGTTTTTTGTTTTTCCATATAAAGTTGATTATTGTCTTCTCCAGATCTGTGAAGAATTTTGATGGGGATTGCATTGAATCTATAGATTGCATTTGGTATAATTGCCATTTTTACTATGTTGATCCTCCCAATCCAGGAGCAAGGAAGATCTTTCCATTTTCTGGTGTCCTCTTCAATTTCTTTCTTCAAAGACTTAAAGTTCTTGTCAAATAGATCTTTCACATCCTTGGTCAGAGTTACCCCAAGATATTTTATGCTATTTGTGGCTATCGTGAAAGGTAATGCTTCTCTAATTTCCCTCTCTGTTTCCTTATCCTTAGTGTATAGGAAAGCCACTGTTTTTTTGGAGTTGATCTTCTATCCTGCCACATTACTAAAGGTGTTTATCAGCTGTAGGAGTTCTTTGGTAGAGTTTTTGGGGTCACTTATGTATACTATCATATCATCTGCAAATAACGAGAGCTTAACTTCTTCTTTTCCGATACGAATCCCCTTGATCCCTTTATGTTGTCTTATTGCTATTGCTAGAACTTCAAGCACTATATTGAAGAGGAATGGAGAGAGTGGACATCCTTGTTGCGTTCCTGATTTTAGTGGGATGGCTTTGAGTTTTTCTCCATTTAATTTAATGTTAGCTGACGGCTTGCTGTAAATAGCTTTTATTATATTTAGGTATGACCCTTGTATTCCTAATCTCTCCAAGACTTTTATCATAAAGGGGTGTTGAATTTTGTCAAATGCTTTTTCAGCATCTAATGAAATGCTCATATGGTTTTTTTCTTTCAGTTTATTTATATGCTGGATTATATTGACAGATTTTTGTATGTTGAACCAGCCCTGCATCTCTGGGATGAAGCCTACTTGATCATAATGGATAATTTTTCTAATGTGTTCTTGGATTCGGTTTGCCAGTATTTTATTGAGAATTTTTGCGTCGATATTCATGAGTGAGATAGGCCTGTAATTTTCTTTCTTGGTTGGGTCTTTGTGTGGTTTTGGTATCAGGGTAACTGTAGCTTCATAAAAGGAATTTGGCACTGACTCTTCTGTTTCTATATTGTGAAATACATTAAGGAGTATAGGTATTAGCTCTTCTTGGAAGTTCTGGTAGAATTCTGCATTGAAAACATCTGGTCCTGGGCTTTTTTTCGAAGGTAAATTTTTGATAACAGTTTCTAGTTCTTCGCGACTAACAGGTCTATTTAGATTGTTCACCTGGTTTTGGTTTATCTTTGGTATGTGGCACTTATCTAAAAATATGTCCATTTCTTTTGCATTTTTTAGTTTTGTGGCATACAGGCTTTTGTAGTAAGATCTAATGAGTCTCTGAATTTCCTCTGTGTCTGTGGTTATGTCCCCCTTTTCATTTCTGATATTATTTATTTGCGTGTTCTCTCTCTGTCATTTAATTTGTTTGGATAGGGGTTTGTCGATCTTGTTGATTTTCTCCAAGAACCAACTTTTTGTTTCATTGATTCTTTGGACTGTTTTCTGTGTTTCTATTTTGTTGATTTCCGCCCTCAGTTTGATTATTTCCAGTCTTCTACTCCTCCTGGGCATGTCTGCTTCTTTTTTTTCTAAAGCTTTCAGGTGTGCTGTTAAGTCTCCAATGTAGGCTTTCTCTGTTTTCTTTAAGTGGGCACTTAGTGCTATGAACTTTCCTCTTAGGACTGCTTTCATAGTGTCCTATAGGTTTGAGTATGTTGTCCCTTTATTTTCATTAAATTCAAGGAAGACTTTAATTTCTTTCTTGATTTCTTCCTTGACCCAGGTGTGGTTCAGTAGTAGACTGTTCAGTTTCCATGAGTTTGTCGGCTTTCTTGAGGTAGGATTGATGTTGAATTCTAACTTTAATCCGTGGTGATCTGATAAGACACAAGTGGACACTAATATTTTTTTGTATCTGTGGTTTCCTTTTTTTCCGAGTATGTGGTCAATTTTCGAGAAGGTTCCATGGGCTGCAGAGAAGAAGGTATATTCTTTCCTATTTGGGTGGAATGTTCTATAGATGTCTGTTAAGTCCATTTGCTTCATTACCTCCAGTAGTTCTCTTACTTCTCTATTAGGTTTCTGTCTGATTGACCTGTCCATTGCTGAGAGGGGTGTATTGAAGTCTCCTACTACTAGTGTGTGTGGTTTGATGTCTGCCTTGAGTTTTAGTAATATTTCTTTACTTATGTGGGTGCTTTTATATTAGGGGCATAAATATTCAGGATTGAGATGTCATCCTGACAAATTGTTCCTGTTATGAGTATAAAGTGTCCATCTCGATCTCTTCTGATTGATTTTAGTTTGAAGTCAGTTTTGTTAGAAATTAATATGGCCACACCTGCTTTTTTCTTAGGACCATTTGCTTGAAAGACCTTTTCCCAACCCTTTACTCTGAGTAGATGCCTGTCTTTGTGGATGAGATGTGTTTCTTGCAAACAGTAGAATGTTGGATCCTGTTTTCGTATCCAATCTCTTAGCCTGTGCCTTTTTATAGGTGAATTGAGACCATTAATGTTAAGTGATATTAATGACCAGTGGTTGTTCATGCCGGATATTCTTGTTGTTTTTGGAAGTAGAATTTGTGTGTCTCCCTTCTTTGAGTTGTGCTAGTGAAGAGTCGCTAGATGCCCGAGTTATTGTAGGCAGTGTTGGCAATGTTGGATTCCTTGGGTTTCGGTTTTCCTTCTATTACTTTCTGTAGGGCAGGATTCATGGCTACGTATAGTTTAAATTTGTTCTTATCCTGGAATGTCTTGATTTCTCCATTTATTGTGAACGGAAGCTTGGCTGGGTATAGTAGTCTGGGCTTGCATCCATGGTCTCTTAGTTTCTGCAGTACTTCTATCCAGGAACTTCTGGCTTTCATTGTTTCCATAGAGAAATCAGGTGTAAGTCTGATCGGTTTACCTTTATAAGTTACTTGGCCTTTTTCCTTTGCAGCTCTTAGTATTCTTTCTTTAACCTGTATATTTTGTGTTTTGATTATTATATGGCGAGGGGATGTTTTCCTTTGATCCAGTCTGTTTGGTGTTCTGTATGCTTCTTGAATATTCAAAGGAATAACTTTCTTTAAGTTGGGAAAATTTTCTTCCATAATTTTGTTCAAAATATTTTCTGGGCCTTTGAGCTGTGACTCTTCTCCTTCTTCTATTCCTATTATTCTTAGATTTGGTCTTTTTATTGTGTCCCATAATTCCTGAATGTTTTGTGATGAGAATTTGTTGGCTTTGCAGTTTTCTTTGATCAGAGCGTTTATTTTCTCTATGGTGTCCTCAGAATCTGAGATTCTTTCTTCTATTTCTTGTATTCTATTGATTATGCTTGTTTCTGTAGGCTCTGCTCGTTGACCTAGATTTTCCATATCTAGCTGGTCCTCAGTTTGTGTTTTCTTCCTTGCTTCCATTTCAGTTTTCAATTCTTGAACTGTTTCCATTACCTGTTTGATTGTTCTTTCTTGGTTTCCCTGGGTATTATGTACGTATTTACTCATTTTTCAATTTTTTGGTTATACTTCTCATCCATTTCTATAAGGGCATTTTTCACATGTTGTTTAAGGGACTCTACTGCTTTCATAAAGTCATTTTTTTCCACTTCTTCTGTATTAGGGTGTTGGAGACCTTCTGTTGTAAGATCCTTGGGTTCTGGTGTTTTCATGTTGTTTTTCAGATTATTGGGTGAATTCTTTCCTTGGAGCCTGCCCATCTCCTCCTATCGATGCTATTTAAGGGTTCTGTTAAAACTGGTTCAGGTTTCCCTGCTGGCCAGGGGCTCCTCTTACAAAATGCCCTTGCTCTGTTTCCTGATTCCTGCTGGAGGCCAAGATCCCTCTCACCCCTCAGAAGGGTCTTCAGGAATAGGACCCGGATCTTCCTTTGCCAGGGACCTCCCCAACCGAAGGCCTACCTCTTTGGTTTAATTGTAGTGGGGCGATCTGTTCTTGGTGTTTCGCGCGGTCCCTGCAGCCTGCTTCTGCTGCTGGGATGGTTCCCGCCACCAGTGGCCTGTGTCCTCTGCTGCAGCTCTGGTCCCAGCTGGTTCCAGCCTGTCCCAGTCGGTCCCCGCCGGCTGTGCTGGGCGTCCTCCTAGGCCGCCCAGTGTTCCGACCGCCCAGTGTCTGAGCTTGATATTTTTACTAACATATTTTCTGCCATATTTCTCCACTACAGTTTTCTATTTTCTTCTTTTATCATGGTTTGAACAAGAGATATTAATATATTCCACAGTGAAGAACTGAAATTTAACTCCTAAGAGTTTAGTAACTCCTTGGTTAATAGTACAGAAAATTATGTAGGCAAAGTAGACAGAACAGAATGCTGGGAGAAAGAAGCCGAGTCAGAGTCGCCATGATTCTCCCACTCCAGACAGACACAGGATAAGATCTTCATGGGTAAGCCACCTCATGGGCTACACAGATTATTATAAATGGGTTAGATCAATATGTAAAAGCTAGCCAATAAGAGTCTGGAACTAATGGGCCAGGCAGTGTTTAAAAGAATACAGTTTCCATGTAATTATTTCAGGTAAAGCTAGTCGGGTGGCAGGACACATCCCTGCTGCTCATATTACAACATATATCCCTTCTAAATATATCCCTTCTTATCTGTTAAACCTGAGTCCTACTAATATCACCAACTATAATTCAGTGCTACATGATATTCTAGCCTCCTTTTGCCTATTTGGTTTCATTCATTTCTCTATTAAGAAATCAACCTTTAAATATCTATCATTTTTCCAGTACTGAATTTGAGAATTCCCATTGTTGTCAACACCCAGTACTGTGAGAAACAATAATTCACTTAATTAATGTAATTTTTATTCAAATTATTAATGTAATTTATACAAAGGTTGCTATGTAAAATCATTTAGATCGCTTCCTATTTTCCATTCCTTGGAGTGAAATTATATCAGACAACTAGTGGACAAGATAATTTATTATCATCTGAATTATACACTGAGTACATTTTTGTTCTGTTTGTAAATTCTTATTTCACATATTAAAATCACTCCTGGTGATGAATGAATACTATGGATTTGACAGTGCATAAAATATTCAAAGCCAAAGAACTAAACTGAATACTTCTGACTTTATTAAAAATTCTTTTTTAGTCAAGCATATTACTTCCATCTGGAATACTGTGTTCTAGTACTCTTTGCCAGGGGAATATATATATTCTGCCTTCATTATGCAACAAAACATTTTTTTCTTGTTTTTAACCATTGATCTGGGATATTTTGGGATCTTCTGGATCTAGGCTTCATTTTACCTATTCATCAGTCACATTGGTTTACATGTAGCCTAATTTTCATGCCTCTGAATCAGCAAATCTCAACCTGTGGGCCACAGCCCCTTTGGGGTTCAAGTGACCTTTTCACAAGGGTATTTATATTATGATTCATAACAGCAGCAAAATGACAGTTATGAAGTAGCCAGGAAATAGTTTTATGATTGAGGCCCCACAACATAAGGATCTCTATTAAAGGCTCATAGCATTAGGAAGGTTAGAAACTACTGGTCTAAATGTTTGTTCCAGAACCTAGATAATTTAGAGCCTGTTATATTCATGATTCTAAAATTGATATTTGTTTCACACAATTTTCAGAATTTTAAATCTTAGAACCACAGGTAAAGATTTTTAGTGTTGGCTCTCTTTTCTACATGGATTTTGTGCTAGTTGAATTTTTTGCTACTAACTACTATATGTTCTTTATGAATATTGTTTATTTCAATTTATTATATAATATTTTTTCTTATAATGTTACTTAATTTTTAAATTTTATAGGTATTCTACGCTGTGGCTTTAGAAAACATAGTTTTCTCTGATAGTCTTCTTTGCTATTAAAGAAACTACTTTAAAATTCTTCCATCCACAACCTTGTTAACAGCTTAATTTTGTAAATACATTTTGTTGTTTGAAATTTTAATATAGGTATATAATGTATTCTTATTACATTCAGATCCCAACCACACCCTTCCAAATCCCCTGCCCCATTGTCCTTTTTTCCAAAAGTCATGTGTTTTGCTTTTAAACCCATTGAGTTCACCTGGAATTTTTATTGGCAAGGATGTTGGAACATTTTCTGAATCATGTGTAACCTTTCCAAAACCACATCTCTAAAGAAGACTGAATCACTCTGCCATATACCATCAATCACTAGATGATTTTCAGATAGGAGTTAGACTTATAAACACATCTTTTGTTCATTCTTGGACTTTGACTGGTTTTATCTTGCACAAATCTTGAGCAGGTAATCATAGCCTCTCTGACTTTATGCATATAATGGACTTGTTCTACCTAGAAAATAGCATTTCTCTGGAAAGGTGTAATGCATCTAGATCTTTCAATTTCTTTACCCACATCTTCTAAAAGTACGTCTAAGACTTGAGAAGGGGTTGGGACATAATATAAATGTCTCATTTATAACTGAGCATTCTGCAATATTTTAGTTTGTACATGGAGGCCAGACATGAATCTCTTTATTAATTGCCATTTACTGCACAATGATGTTTTACTGATGACAGTTGAAAAATGTATTTTTAGGTGTGAAGGTAAGAAATTACAAGTTAAATCATTACTTTTTTTCAGAAAAGAAGTAATGTTATCATTCCCCCTATAACTCAGGAAGCAAAGAAACTTTGACCTTGTTAATAGTAAAAGGTATGAGCTCCATTTGTGAAATATGCCTTAAGTACAATCAGAATTTTTTTGGTTAATTCCATAACATTCATGCTTGTTATTGCACCAGTGGTCTTATCTTGCCAGGCAATTCCTTATACTAGATAGAAATGATTATTTTGAGACAAAACTGTTCATTATTTTATTTCCAAATTAAATGCATAGAATTTTCCAACAACATAAAAGCTAACTAATATGTATGGAGCTTCCATGTGAAAACCGGCTTCATGCCTCCATGTCCTATGGCATAAGTAAATGGTATCCTTAGCAGTAGAGCCTAGAAGGTAATCAAAACCAATGACAATATTATGTAATATTTTGAGCAGCTATGGAACCTACTGCTCTGGCTAGTGTATTTGTCAATTCAACATAAAGTGAGGTCGTCTGAGAAGAAGGAACTTCAACTGAGGAAAAGAACTCATAAGATGAGTGCATAGGTTGAGACTGTGGAGCATTTTCTTCACTGATGACTGAAGTGGTGGGACATAGCCCACTCTGGGTAGTGCTGCTCCTGGTCAGGTGGCCCTGGTTGTATTAGAAAGCAGACTGAGCAAGTCACGCAGAGAGAGTCAATAAGCTTCCATGACTTCTGCTTTCGGTTCCAGCTTCTACATTGTTTCATTGATAACCTGCCATGTCTTCCTTTCATTCCCAATTTACTTCTGATCAGAGTATTTTATCAGAGCTATAGAAATCTAATCTATGCACAGACTATCAGGGTCATTTCAGGTTTCCTATCCTCAGCTGCCCAAGGAACTAACTGGGGACATCGCCTTGGGCTCCTGGAAGCCACCCTGGTTCAAGTCTCTTGCCAACCCTATGGTGGCTCTCTTAACTATGAATTGTACTTCCATGCTCCCCAATCCAACCTTCCTTTATCCCAATCATCCTTTTTCCCCAAGTTTCCCCATCCTCCCCTTTTCCCTTTTCTCTTCCCATCTCCCCTTACCCCCATCCCACCCCACCCGCAAGATCCCAAGTTTCTCCCCGGCAATTTTGTCTACTTCCCATAGCCAAGAGGTTAACTATATGTTTTTCCTTGGGTTCACCTACTTACTTAGCTTCTTTAGGTTCACCAATTGTAGACTCCGTGAACCTTATTTATGGCTAGAAACGAATTATGAGTGAGTACATCCCATGTTCATCTTTTTGGGTCTGGATTACCTCACTCAGGATAGTGTTTTCTATTTCCATCCATTTGCATGCAAAATTCGAGAAGTCATTGTTTTTTACTGCCGCGTAGTACTCTAATGTGTATATATTCCACACTTTCTTCATCCATTCTTCCATTGAAGGGCATCTAGGTTGTTTCCAGGTTCTGGCTATTACAAATAATACTGCTATGAACATAGTTGAACAAATGCTCTTGTCATATGATAGGGAATCTCTTTGGTATATTCCCAAGAGTGGTATTGCTGGGTCCAGGGGTAGGTTGAGCCCGAATTTCCTGAGAAACCGAAACACTGATTTCCAAAGTAGTTGCACAAGTTTGCATTCCCACCAGCAATGGATGAGGGTACCTCTTCCTCCACAGCCTCTCCAGCAAAGGCTATCATTGGATTTTTTTTTTTTTTAGCCATTCTGACAGGTGTAAGATGATATCTCAAACTTGTTTTGATTTGCATTTCCCTGATCGCTAAGGAGGATGAGCATGACCTTTTCTTTTGGCCATTTGAAATTCTTCTGTTGAGAATTCTCTGTTCAGCTCCGTGCTCCATTTTTGAATTGGGTTAATTAGCATTTTAAAGTCTGGTTTCCTGAGTTCTCTATATATTTTGGAGATCAGCCCTTTGTCTGTTGCGGGGTTGGTGAAGATCTTCTCCCAGTCAGTAGGTTGCCTTTGTGTCTTAGTGACAGTGTCCTTTGCTTTACAGAAGCTTCTCAGTTTTACTAGGTCCCATTTATTCAATGTTGCCCTTAATGTCTGTGCTGCTGGGGTTATACATAGGAAGAGATCTCCTGTGCCCATCTGTTGTATGGTACTTCCCACTTTCTCTTCTATCAGGTTCAATGTGTATGGACTGATATTGAGGTTTTTAATACATTTGGACTTGAGTTTTGTGCATGGTAATAGATATGGGTCTATTTTCATTCTTCTACAGGCTGACATCCAGTTATGCCAGCACCATTTGTTGAAGATGCTTTCTTTCTTCCATTGTATACTTTTAGCTCCTTTATCGAAAATGAGGTGATCATAGGTTTATGGGTTAAAATTCGGGTCTTCTATACGATTCCATTTATATATGATTATGTATTTATCTTGAGGGGTTTCTATGGTAATAGCTCCCAATATTTAATTTTCAAAGTGTCTTTCCCACATTCCCTTTCCTCCACATTCCCTAATTTCCATTAGAAAACTTTCTGTTCTATTTTTGTCAATTTGCAAGTTCATGTTCTCTTTCCTTATTATATATATATATATATATATATATATATATATATATATATATATAAAATTAACCTATAATATAACCATATAGTATGCTGTTTTAATTTATAAGTACATTTCTAAAAGTCAAAACAACCATCCACATATAACAGAAAAGATGGTGAGATTTCTTTTAGGTTTGGAATAATAATAATTTAGTAGCCTGATTATTTCAAATTTCATCCATTTGTCCTTAAATTACATACTTGCATCTTCTTACATTTGGATCGTATTTCATTGAGCATATGTTTGACTCTTTTATCATTCACCTATTTATATTTATTTAGTCTCTATTTCTTTGCAATAGTAAAGAGCAGTAATTGTTGTACTTATTTTATGTATAGCTTTTTTAATTAATATAAAATAATATCCCATGAAGGCATAAGTCACAAACAATGCCACAATAGTTTGGAATTATGATTAACAGGGTGGTATTTTTTTAAAAGGGAAAAAACTTACAGATCACTGTCCCATGCAACAGCTCTCTAGGCAACCAGGAAGGGAGTCTAGTCGTCAGAGCAGCAGGAAGTGAAGAGAGAGAGGAGAGGGAAGTGGCCGCTTTTTTAAAGGGAGAGAGACCACGCCCCAATGGGCTGGTATCTCAGCAGCTATAGGCTGGAGGAGTGGGAGGACCTCCCGCAACAATCCCATATATCTTGATTACTTATAGTTTTAAGTCAATTTTGCCAAGTATTAGAATCTGTATATATTCTTATTTTGTAGTTCTATTTGCTTGGAATGCTTTTCAGTACTTTTAAGTTATGATCTGTTAGAAAGACCAAACCTGCTAACCCAGAGTAATATACCAAATATTATATTAAAATTAAAAGATAAATAAAATCTTTCCAAGACATAGTCGTTTAAAGGACTTATGACTGTCAAGTCAACATTAATCAAGATATTGATAGTAATATTTTGGTCTAAAGAGGGTACAGATACCCTAGAGGTCACAGGTTATAAATACAATGTCATGTCCAGTAATTAAAAGAGATCTGAGAAAGCATCAAAAAAAATCAGGAAAATGACAGGAATAAATACAGATCATTCAAGAATAAATCTTAATATTAATGTGTTCAATTTCCCAATGAAAGTCACTAACTAAAAGAATATACTAGGAGCCAGAACTGATTTTTCTTTTAAATTGTTAGACATTTTACATAATAACATACTAACCCCAATTAATCCTCTCTCACTTTCTCCTTCTTCCTTCATCATTAGGTTGTTTCCAGTTCTGGCTATTAGAAATAGAAACAATGCTGCTCTGAACTTTGCTGAATAGGCTTCTCTGTGGTATGATTACTTTACATTTGGGTATATGCTGAAGAGTGGTCATGATGGGTCTTGAGGTAGATTGTCAGATTTCTGAGAAATTGCCATATTGATTTCAAGTGGCTGTATAAGACTGCCCTCCTACCAGCAGTGGAGCAGAGTTCCCTTTACATCACATCCTCTCCAACATATGCTCTCCTCCAGGTTTTTTTAATGAATAACCAATTGCCTACAGAGAAACTTCATCATGTGTGTTATTTAAGGACTGTTTCCAAAAACCTGTTCATCTTTCTGTGTACAGCATGTTGATAATCAGAAATATGAATATAGTCCTAATAAGAGAACTAGAGAATCGTACTAATAACTTCTTTATAATCATCACCTTTTTGTGTGGCCCTGTTTTTTATGTTTTCTCCAACAATATTTTATCTGTTGCTATTGTTAACCCATTTGTCTTTCCTCCAAGAGTAGTTTCCATCCATCAAAAATATTTACTGCCTTTCCCAAAATACACTACATAGTATTTGAAATTTTACCTTTTGGTCAATCCTGTTCAATTATTACTATTTTATATCAAAGAAAATATTCGTTATAATTAATAAGACATTGATTAAACATCTCTAATTAAAGGTTCTGATTTATTTATATTTTCTCTGTTGCATCTGATATATTCTTTTCCTTTCCAAGAAACTTATCCAGGATAAGATTATATTTGGTCCTTCTTTTTTATCTTGATTTCTGAGGTTGTTTTTATCTGTGGCATTGGTAATCTCTCTTTTTGTTTAATGACTTTGACAGCTTTGATGAAAAGCTTAAATTTGCCTTTCATAGATACTTCAAATGCTAAACGCATTTTTAAGTTATGACTTGTAGACTGTGTAAATTAGTGTTATTTATATAAAAACCATTTTTTTTCATGTCAAGAAGTTCTAGTGATAAAATAAATGTCTATTACAATTAGTTTTCCATTGAAATATATTTTAATTCCCTTTACATTGCCATAGGCAACATGAATCAAGTTAGTCTGAGACTAGACAATTTCTTTATTGCATCAACAAATTTTTATTTTCATAAAAAGAAAAGTATTGTATCTGACTGGCTCATTTCTATCCATCAATGATAGTATTTTTAAATTTTTTTAATCAAAAAATTCATGTTGTGAAGAGTTCATGAGATAAAATACAACCTTCCACCACATTAATTTCCCAGAAGAGAAGGTTTACATTTCCCAATATTTTGTTTACAAAGGACCACAAATGACTGGAAGAGAGAATATTTAATAATAACTAAGTATTGTAGATTTTTTTTCCCTTTTAACATGCCAAAGGAAAATAATCTGTTCATTAGTGTTAGGGAAAGGCTGTTTGTTCATTCCCTGCTGCCCAGACCTGAAATAATCACACAGAAAACAAGATTATTCAAATCACCGCTTTGCCAATCACTTAAGCATATTTCTAGCTCTTATATCTTTGTCAACCATTTCTATTCATTTGTATATCACCACGTGGCTGTGTGTCTCATTGTCATTAAAAGGTTTTAGCTCTTAAGACATTTTAAATACTATATTCTGAAGGTCTCTGAAAGATTTTAAGAATACCTATCTGACTGAAATATATATAGCAACATGTCTACAGGCTTGGCAATTATAGATGATTATCTATTAAGACCACATTACACTTTAAATGAGTTGCAAAAACATAATACCTTAATCAAGAGCAGAAATATACATATCAATAAACCAAGATTCATACCAATGCAAATCTCTACAACATAACCCCACCCCCTTTAAATGTAAACCAACATTTATAAACAATATTTGGGAACATGGGCATAGTTTTTTTTTCCAAATTGCTTCCTGCTATTTATTGGGTAAAATAATTTTGGGGGTGACCTTTAAGGGGGATTTGGCCCATTAAACCATGTTAGTCTAGAAGAAAGCCATAGGTTCCCATCTTCTATGAAAACAAAAGAAGAACCTCTTTTCCAAAGTAGCATATCCTCAGACCCAAATTCTGAAATCAAAATGCCTTTAAAACATATATCTTGGTTTAGCTTAGCAGTCCATACAATGAAATGTCTCTCTCTACTTAGCTTTTCCACATTCAAAAAATTCAAAAAGAATACAATATATTCATAATCCAAACTCTCTCTATATATATTTGATTTTATATGGCTTTTTTTTCTTACTCTGTTACTTTTTCTACAAGCTCAATATTTTTTTTATCTTTGACTATATGTATTTTTATGTATAACTATATGTATTCCTTTATATTGCATTTACTGTCTCTTTACTCTTTTTTTTTTCATCTCTCACAAGCCTAAGCATATTTTTTTAAAAGAACTGTGTCTTGTTTAGAAGTCTTTAATGTCTGAATCTGTTCTATCGTGTATCTGAAATTCCTTTTCTGTCCAGGAGCACGTCTTAAAATATTAAGTGACTAAGCATCTTTACTAAGACGAAGGCTGTTTTGCCTTTTGGCTTTGCCCAGTTGAAAATGGTGGGGTAAAAAAAAAAATCTATTTAGCATGAGTCATGCTCACAGCACCATTTTCAGGCATAACAGCAGGTCTATGCTGCCAGAGAATCTAGTCATAGCATTCTGTACACAAACCCCATTTAAATGCTACATTGTAGCAGGACCTCCCAAAATAGTCAGAGTTGTTTGTGCTGGCGAACCAGAAAACCACCATTTTTTTTTTCTTTTGTAGTTTGTACTTTTATTTTTTTTTCTTTTTTTTTAAATTTCTTTATTAATTAAAGATTTCTGTCTCTTCCCCGCCACCGCCTCCCATTTCCCTCCCCCTCCCCCAACTAAGCCCCCCCACACACACACTCAGCCCGAAAAGCAATCAGGGTTCCCTGTCCTGTGGGAAGTCCAAGGAACCCCCACCTCCATCCAGGTCTAGTAAGTTGATCATCCAAACTGCCTAGGCTCCCCCAAAGCCAGTACATGCAGAAGGATCAAAAACCCATTGCCATTGTTCTTGAGTTCTCAGTAGTCCTCATTGTCCGCTATGTTCAGAGAGTCCGGTTTTATCCCAGTCTTTTCCAGACCCAGGCCAGATGGTCTTGGTGAGTTCCCAGTAGAACATCCCCATTGTCTCAGTGTGTGGGTGCATCCCTTGCAGTCCTGAGTTCCTTGCTCGTGCTCTCTCTCCTTCTGCTACTGAAACCTTGAGATTTCAGTCCTGTGCACCAATGTGGGTCTCTGTCTCTGTCTCCTTTCATCGCTTGCTGAAGGTAAATATTCAGGAGGATGCCTATATGTTTTTCTTTGGGTTCTCCTTATTTAGCTTCTCTAGAATCACTAATTATAGGCTCAATGTCCTTGGTTTATGGCTAGAAACCAAATATGAGTGAGTACATGCCATGTTCCTCTTTTTGGGTCTGGCTTACCTCACTCAGGATAGTGTTTTCTATTTCCATCCATTTGCATGCAAAATTCAAGAAGTCCTTGTTTTTTATTGCTGAGTAGTACTCTAATATGTATATATTCCATACTTTCTTCACCCATTCTTCCATTGAAGGGCATCTAGGTTGTTTCCAGGTTCTGGCTATCACAAACAATGCTGCTATGAACATCGTAGAGCATATACTTTTGTTGTATGATAAGGCCTCTCTTAAAAGAAGCCATGCCATTTTTAGTGTACCTCCCTTGGAAAGAGAGTCTATCTGAAAAAATGCTGTTACCAAGAAGCTATGCTTGGCTCCCATTTTTGTGGGTCTAGACGTCTTTCTTTTTAAAATATTTTCTTTGGCTTTACATGGAAATTCATGTCCCATGCTGGTGCATCAATCATCAGCAAACTATAATTCATTAATTGTGCAGTAGAAACAAATTGTGTTTTAAAAAAGCCATTATGCCAAAGGGAAACTTTCAATGAAGATTGTATTTTCAAAGTTTAGGGTATACATGTGATTTAAAAGTAATTGTTGGGTACCTATTAGCATGAGCTAATATTTCCCTGACTAATTTTCAATATATAAAGAGTTGCTGTCTTTGAGCATCTCAGAACACATATTAGTTCACTATCACTATATTTTATTAAAAAAATAATTTTTTGCTGCAAATATAAAACAGCGTTAAACTCTGAAACTCATTATTAAGAAAGGAAAAATTCATATATGGGCCTAACACATTATTAATGCCTAAGAAATCCATTTCTTTCAAATGCCTCCATGAGTAAAAATCTACTTGACTGTGTGTTTTTATGCCAGAATGTATTCAGGGATAAAACTCAAAGTAGTATATTTGAATTTGGGCCAAGAATTGATACTTTTATTTATTTAAATTTTTTTATGTGCAGATGGTGGCATACCCACACAGTAGGTTGGTGTTCGTTCTATTGCCATACTGACAAATGAGCACATAAAGAGTAAATGAAATTTGATTAGCACGTCTGCTTTCTTAAGCAGCTGTTGTATCTGATATAAATTATTCTTTTAGAATTTCTAACATATGCCAAAGTATTTATCACAGATTAACTGCATGAACTTGCATGCTCTTACAAAAGTTTCTGCTCCTAAAAATTGAGCGGATGAATTTTCACAGCTGTTATTAAAATATATATGGAATGCATAATTGCGATTCCAGTAAGTAAAACTAAAATTTTAAAACAAGAGAAGAATATGTGGAAAAATGATGTATTTCCTAGTTTTTTTTAAATTTTATTCTCACTAATGACAAGTGTTTTTTAGAATTAATGAGTTGCCTTGCAATTGTACCTGAACACTAAAATCTGTAAATACAGCTCAAAATATTTTGACAGACTCACCTCTTGTTTTTCATTGTCTCCTATGCGTAGTCTCAGAAATTTTCTAGTATTATATTTGAATTAATTTTTATTTGCTTCTTGAAGATTATAGAATTACAAAGTAGTATGACCTCATTATTAAAATTAATAAAGATAATTGCTGTTTTAAGTATTTCTTTTTCCCCAGGGTTTAATGGCTCTTTATAATATATAATCATATTATAAAAATAAAAAATAATATATTATCATTAATAATTTCTAATATTATTGCTGTTATTCCCTATAGTGAATACTTTCAGAATGTATTCACCAAAACATCTGTACCACTAAAAAGAGCCTCATATTAACATCTGATATTACTTCTTTTGTTTGTATGATAGTTAATATAAATATTTTTAGTTTTCTAGAACACAGTAATGAAAAAGAAATATAACTTCTGCTTTTCCATTAGTTTATTATGTACATATTTCATTTAAAGGAAAATTGCCTTAAAAATCAGTATCATAAGTATATACAAACCTTAGATTAAATCTGTTAAAGCTAGTTACCATGGTAACAGGAGTTTGATCTTTAAACAATTTTTATTCTTCCTGTTTTCTACTTATAATGGTCATTTTTTAAAATATAAATAGGACTCATGAATGTGTGTTATTGAAACATTATTTTATCCATAAGGATACATGTCCAAATTATTCTTCAGAGAGAAATTTGTTGAATGGAGTTTTACTATGTATAAATGTTGTCAATGTCACTTTTTATGTGAATGCATTAATAAAAAACAAAGAAAGGGCTAGTGACCTGAGAAGGGTGCATAGGAGAGGTTCAAGGAAGGATATCTAAGAGGGACTGAACAGGGAAATGGAGCAGGGAGTGAGGTTATTCTATTTCAATGAAAATCATAGTTTAAAAATATCACAGTTTAGAGTATAGTAGTCTCCAATAAAGCAGGAAAGTATGCAAAAATGTAAAAATAAAAGAGTATCCTTGCAGGGGAAGTAAAACAGACTTGGAAATAAGACTGAACAAAATCTCTAGAAGGCATGGAAGTAAGGAAGTTTATATCACAACATTCCCTAGGTCTTGATGTGAGCATCAAATATTAAAATGAAACAATAGATTATATAGCAATGATTTATCTTTTAGAAGCTTAAGAAAAGGTGAAGTAATGAAAATTAAGCATTCTAACATACCCATTTACTAACACACATATATTTAACTTAAAGTAACAATTTTTATGTATTAACTTATTTATTTGTAAATTTCAGAATTGTCAGTTTTACTATACTGCAACTTTGCCTTTTAACATTGCTTTTTTATCTCATGCTCTCTATGTAGGTGCATTGGAATATAATTCGTTATCCTCCATCCGCAGTCTCCAATTGCCACTGGAAATAAATAATTTCTCAATTTCAAGGAAATTGACATTCAAGTTTTGTCTTTGCTCTTATCTATACAGATGTTGTCTCTGCAGTACCTTAATAAGGACTTTTTCTACTAGTCATACGTTTGTTGGTAGTACAGAGATCTTCACCAATACTGATTTGCAATAGGGACCATGATTGTTAAACACACAGGGTTGTCTCTTTAATGAAATATACGTAGAACTTGTTTTCCACAAAAAGGCTGGGAACAGAGGTGGTGGTTCATAGTGTAGGTGACATTTGTGCTATTTCTTGGGCAAAAGAAATTTCCCACATCCATTTCCCACAGACAAGATTGTAAGTAGTTAATAGTTTGACTGAGCTCTGTCTAAATCTGTGTCTGAGACCACATCAGATCCCCCCCCCCCCGGGCCCTTAAGATAACACAGGTTGCATATTGAAAGAACCATCTTCATGAAAGAAGTGATTCTGAAATATGCTTTATTGTGAACACAGAACTGTGTTACACCAGGAAACATTTCTTCCAAATTGGATTTTACATAAATGGGACTAAAATCCATCTTAAATCATCAGAATGAATTCAAAATCTGAACTTTCTTTTCATTCTGAAATCCAATAGATTATAAAAAAAAATATTTGTTTCCACCCCCAACTTCAGAAGGTTTTCCTGATAAATCAAAGGTCACTCTGCACGATAGCAGTAGTTTATCAATAAAATATGTTTTCCATGAAAAATATTTTCTCTCTTCTCTGCAGTGCAATACATGTTGTAATATTGTACACCTTATTTCGCTCCATTATAGATAGAAACAGTTGATTATAATACTGACATTTTTTCACACAAATACTTTCAGAAGACATACTTGTAAGGGAAGTGGTTTCTTCTGTGCACTTGAATATAAACATGTGCACGTACGCAAGCATGTAAGAACAATGTGTGTTCCAAGATGATACACTTTATCCTAAATGATACTCACAAAAAAAGGATAAAGATGTTTCAAAAATGTTTATAATAAGTGCGAAATTGTTTTTGGAGTTATTAGGGACAGCTCTGGGACCTGAATGACCTAACACTCTAGATTTAACCACAGATTACCTATAGGCTAAGAGGTAAATAAACAAATAATAAAAACAGAAAATTTATAATCTAATGTGGCTACATCTTCAGGAAGAATAAATAGGTTTAATGATCCCTTAGGTTTATATTTAGAGATGTAACATGAGCTTCACAGATAATTTGATTAGACCTAGTGAAACAGACCCATAGTGAAATAGAAGCAATCATTAAAAGTCTTCGCCAATAAAGTAAAATCCCAGTGTTAAATGGTGTTAGCATAGAATTCTCACCATTTCCAATTTCAAATTATAGTACAATGCTGTATTATTAAAAATTACATTGTAGTGGCCTGACAGACACAGTGATCAATGGAACTGAACTGAAGACCCACACATAAATTCACACATATATACTCACCTACTTTTTGATATAGAAACCAAAATACAACACACTAAAAAAAAAAAAAACCCAGCATCTTCAAAAAATTGTACAGAACAAACTGGATGTCTGCTTGTAGAAGAATGGAAAGAATTTAACATTTATCATCTTGCACAAAACTCAACACAGGCTATGGCTAAGACCATTAATTGTTTTTACACTCGTACCTATAGAGAGCCATTGCCCTTATATTTTCTTGTCTTTGATGCAGGAAGTTATTTGCAGGCTAACCTAAAAATACAATGGCTAACCCAGTCCCAAAGCCATTGACTTACAATTTGTTCTATCTTAAAAACATTCTTGAGCAATGGCAGCATAGACCTCATGAGAATAACCAAACAAGGTTGGCCTCTCAGTGAGATGGAACCCATACCCGACCCTGCATGGATAACCAAATAACAGAGACTAGATAGCCTAAAGACCTAGGCCAAAATCAAACATTATCATTGTATAAAAAATTATCAATAAAATTATACCAATGATATTTTGCTATACTCACAGATCATATCCTTATTCAGTAATTAAGAGAAAGGTTTTTCTGGCAGGGGATGGGAACAAATGCAAAGACCTTCAACCAGACATTATGTGGAAAGGAAGAGTATACTAGTGTCTCTGTCAAATTCCTCCCCTCAGAGCTCCCGTAACCCAGTGGAAATGGAGTCAGAAAGAGTGTAAGAGCCAGAGGTGATGGATGGTGCTAGACAACTAGGTTCTCTGAATCGATAAATAAAAGGTGTGTGTGAACTCATACAGACTGAAGCAGAAAGCCTTTGGTCTTTATTGGTTTGCATCACTTCCTCTGCAAATATACAATAGCTATTAGCTTAGCATTTTATGTCTTTTGAGTGTGAGGAGTGTGTCTTTGATGTCTGTGCCTCCTTATAAGGCCCTTTTCCTTCTTTTGGGTTGTTTGTTGTGTCCAAATTCTATATGATGATTTTTGCTTTATTTTATTTTGCCATGTTTGGTGGTTATCTCTTGGAAGCCTATTCTGTTATAAGAAAAAAATAGTAAGGATGTGTGTCCAAAGAGGAGAGGAGATGGGGAGTAACTGGGAGGAGTTTCTCCTCACTCAAGAGGAGAAATATAATTATTTATATGTTATATATATCAGAATATATTATATGGGGAAAAACTATTTTCAATGAAAGGAAGAAGCAAATGTAAAAAGAGAAAGAGAATGTGCATGAATTTAGAAAAACATATTTACCACATTAAACAATACCCTGTCTTGTGTGTGTGTGTGTGTGTGTGTGTGTGTGTGTGTGTGTGAGAGAGAGAGAGAGAGAGAGAGAGAGACAGACAGAGAAAGTGTGTGTGAGAGAGAGAGACAGAGACACAGAGAGAGACAGAGAGAGAGGAGATAACGTGTTCATGAATTTAAACTGGGTTTCACTAAGATTTTCACTTTTAAACATGGTCAAAGAAGCAGAAGAAAGAAAAAGTAATCACAACAAGAAATATGGAGAGACTGTAAGAATGAAGAAAAGATGGTATAAGTAGCTCGGGAGGCAACAAAGAGATGAATAAGAACAATTTGTGTACAAAATTACCACAATGGAACATTACTTTGAACATTAACTTTAAATATTAAAAATAATACCATATATTGTAAATAGAAATAAGGGATTTTCATATGTAAGCAGTCCTGACAAGGTGAGGCCCTGGTCACTATTATTGTCTAGTCTTTCCTACAAAGTGATAGACATTACAAGTTGTCAGAACTATACAAAGGTTCTTTCCTGAAGTCATGTTCACCCTCTGGCTGGTATTAGACTTCAGACTTTTTATTCTATCTTTAGGAGACTCCTCAGATAATTACAGTTTTAGGGCATCCATGGAATGAACACTGTGATAGCTAAAGGGAGGGATGGGACCCAGTTGTCTTTTTTTAGACTAACTTCATTTCTGCTTCTGTCAGGAGATTGTCACAAGCCTTAGTTTTACTAGATAATCTCCTTGAGCTGTCCCCAAATGACTTTGTTTCACACCTTTCTACAATTTCCCTCTCACTCTTGTTATTTCAGTAACATTACATATGCTAATGGTATGTATTTTATAGAAGTAAAAGTGTTGATTTTCATATTTACTTGTAATTTACTCCAATCCTTGTTCTTACATATTCTCAATCACTTAATAATGCCAGTTCAGAGGCAAATTCCTAGAGGAAATTTTTTGAAGCTGAAGACAAATTTCATGAATCTGATTATATTAAAGCACTTTCATAAATGTCATTGTTAAGATTTTCTACCAGTCAAATTATCTATTCATAGTCACACATATCAATAGAATCTAAGCCCCTGAGTGCTCTGAGTAATTTTTAGCTGAATTCCTATCACAGAATACAATGAACATCCTCCCTAAAGAGTCTTTTAGCAATAGTGAATAGACTCTTGAACACTAGTCATTTTATTTAGCCATCTTAACAAAAAATCACAGGAGAAAAGTGAAAATTTATGTTATAACATATTGAAAAACGTTGTCACCTTTGAGACATTTGCTTCAAAGCTATTGACTTGTTTAGTCATTTTCCCCACCTTATACCTAAGAAGTTCAAGTAAGTAAAGGGTGAATCTGAACCAAGCCACAGTCTGGAATGCAAACTGAAATGAGCTAATTCTCCTCAGGTAATGTAGTACAGAAATTGACACCTATATTTGTACCCATCAGCTATTAAAATAAAGGATTGATTAAATGAAATATGATAAATTTTTGTTTCTTATAAATCATACTATTTATTTTTATCACACTCCCTTTTTATTTATTATTTTATTTAAATTTAAACAATGTCCGACATTTTGGTAATATTCTTTTCACCCACCCAACTTTCCCTTACCTAAACTTCATTTTTCTTTCTTTTACAAAAAAAAAATACAATAATTTCTCAGTTTCTTAACAGGTTTTCTATGAAAGCAATATGCATTCTTAATACCTGGCTATCTCTCAAGGCTTGTGTGTTTGTTTTGTGTGTGTGTGTGTGTGTATATGCTGTGGGATAATGGTCTTGGTATAGCCCCTTTCAATGTCAGTGTGGCAATTTCTCAGAAAATTAGGAAATAACCTTCCTCGAGACCCAGTAATATCACTTTTGGGTATATATCCAAAAGATGCTCATCCTGCCAGGAAGCAGTGCTTAACTCTGTTCTTTTGTAATTAGAATTCCTTCCCAAGTTCTCTCAGTTTTTATGTGGATGTAGTTGACCCAGCTGGTACACCATTTTTGTAAACAGAGGCTTGTCATTTGTTTCACAGCTGCCCATACTCGAAATAATCACACAGGACTATTAATTAAAACCATATTTGACCAATTGCTTAGGCATCTTTCTAGTTAGCTATTAAATCTTATATTAATCCATTTCTATTAATCTATGTATTGCCATGAGGGTGTGGCCAACCAGTATGCTTCCAGTAATGTTCTGGCATCTGCCTCCTTTGGCAGCTAACTGGTATCTTCTTGATTCTGCCTTCTCTCTCTCTCTCTCTCTCTCTCTCTCTCTCTCTCTCTCTCTCATATATATATATATATATATATATATATATATATATATATCGTTAAGATTTACTGTTGGGCTATATTTTGCCCTGACATAGATCAAAGCATCTTCTTTATTAACTAATGGCAATAAAACACATTCACAGCATACACAGGGCTATTGTTGGAGGCTGCTTGTTTGTTTCTGGCTGCCCAGACCATGAAATAATCACTTAGAAACTATATTATATACAATATTGTTTGGCCAATAGCTTAAATGTATATCTGGCTTACTCTTACATCTTAAATTAACCCATTTCTATTAATCTGTTTATCACCACATGGCTGTGGATTACCAGCAAAGTTTTGGCAGTCTCCAACAGAGAGGCATCTGTCTCTGGCAGCAACTATATGTCTTTTCCCTGACTCTGCCTACTCTCTTCTTTCCTATCTGCTTGGAACTCCTGCCTTGCCCTATTCTGCTAAGCCACTGCCAAAAACAGATTTATTAATCAACAAATAAATCCAACACATTGACAGAGGACTTCCCACAGCAGAGGAAAATCCTTCACCAGTGTCGGATATGCATATAGATGAGAGTTACAGAGCAAAGTTTTGAAATTTATGTTAATTCTCTTGTGATTGTCCAGCTATATCTGTGAAATTCCAAAAATCTAATTAAAAAAAATATTTGACAGATACTACTAACTGTGTATGTGGGTAGAGAGATTCTTTGTGATTCCAAACAGATTTCCCACTTTGAGTAACCTTTTTCTTAAATTGTTCTTATATTTATTTTGGTGGATTGAAAGAAGATGATACTCAAAGGGAGTGGTATTATTATGAGGTGTGACTGTTTTAGAATGGGGATGACCTTATTGGATATTACTGATGTCTCAATGTGCTCAAGACATATCAAGTGTCTCAGTTTACTTTCTGTTTCCTGCAAGATATACAACTTTCAGCTCCTTCTCCATTGCCATATCTACCAGTATGCTGTTTTTTCCTACCATGAGGTTAATGGACTAAATCTCTGATACTGTAAATCACTCAGTTAAATGTTTTCTTTTTTAACAGTTACTGTGGTCATAGTGTCTCTTGACAGCAATAGAATACCTAAGGTATTTATGTATATTAAGATTTTGAAAAAAATAATATATTATCCATCATGAGAATATATATATATATAAATATTTCACATCATTGGTATTTTATCTTTGACTTGAATAATAGTGTATAGGATCAGTGAGCTATATGCTGTTAAAAATACATACAAGTAACATGACAAGAAGTAAAGTGTGTTATACTTAGGAATATATATATATATATATATATATGTGTGTGTGTGTGTGTGTGTTTGTGTATACATATATATGTATGTTTATTTACACAGAAACACACACATATAACACCAGCAAAAGAAAGAGCCTACACATTTGCAAAAGAGAAGGGAGAACTATATGAAGGTTTGGAAGGAGGGAAGGTAATAGATAAATATTGTAATTAAATTATAATCTTAAAAAATTTAAATATACCAGAAAATGTGTTATTGGTTATGCTTATTTTCCCACAAATACTAGTTTGGTTAAGGTATTTCCTAGAGTATTTATTTCAATTTGACTCTGTTTTTAAATTTTAATTATGTCAGGAGTAGTATATTTACTCTTAAGTATTCAAAATTAAAAGATTCTCTTGGTGTCTCACTTAAGTCCTAATTCTGCACACACACACACACACACACACACACACACACACACACACACACACTGAATGCTCTGCTATTAACAGTAAGTTCTAATTTGGGATATGACAATATTTGCTGAATACCTTAGTAATGGTTGATCAAAATATCGTGAACTTGAAATGCTTTAACCTCATTCACTCTGAACCCTGTGGACATGACACAATACAAAAATGATGGCATTTTTTCATTTCTCCATTAACTTAAGTTGTTAAATCCAACTGCTTCAAGGTGAAGTTATTACTGTAATATTTATGAAAGTCATATTATTGTGAAGTCCATTACTAGATAGGACAGAGCTAAATCATAGGTTTTGAGATACAACGTTTGCTGCCTAAGGCTGTTATTTAAAATCCAGGACTGACTAAATGGATGTCATCACCATTTTTAAAATATACTTAAAATTTTCCACTCACATTTTCTTTGAATCCAGAACCAAAACAGAGGAAGAAAGTTGCCTTTGTTCATATATTTGCATTGACTTTCTATGCTGTTTTTATATCACTGTTACAAACATAGCTAAAGAATTTGAATTGTGCTAGTTTTGTGCCATCACAATAAACAGTCAGCATTCTGATGAATAGATATTTCGTACTATTTTTTCTTCTCATCTTAATCATCAGTTCTCATGTGAAGTATAAGATATGTGAATACGAATAGCATCTCAAGTGATGCTGACTCGGGGGAGATTTGGATGAAAAAGCAAGGCACAGCAAACAGAACTTTTAAAGATTTTCTTGTTAGTTGTAATTTTGGAATAAAACTTGTGATTTTAGAATACTGGAGGCTTTGTATGATGTAATCTCTTTTCTAATCAATCCAAGGTTTTGTTTTAATTTCTATTTCAAGCCAAGATTTACCGATTAAATACATAAGAATAAATGGTGTTAGATTTTCTGTGTACCTTATATAAAACAATTTTTTATTGTTTGTTTATTTTATCCTCCTCCTATGACTGGTTACTAACTTCTTCTAAATGATTAATCTCCATATTTACACATCCTGTGTGTGACCATGTGTATGTGTGTGTGTGTGTTTCTCGGTCTGTATTTCTATGTTTGTGTGTCTGTGAGTGAATGTTTCTGTGTCTCTGATTGTGACTCTTTGTATTTCTATGTGTATCTCTGAATCTCTGTTTAAATGTCTCTGTGTATATGTTTTCATCTGTCTGTGTGTCTGTGTCTCCATGTGACTGTATATGTTAGTGTCCATGTAGATATGTTTGTGTAGTTGTACCTGTGTGTGGTTGTTTCTATGCCTATGTATGTTTGTGTGTATCTGTTTATATTTGTGTGTGTTTCAGTCTGTCTGTTTTTCTGTGTGTGTATGTTGTTTAGGTTGTGGTCACATGTTCATGACTACAGTGTTCATGATAAATTCATAAAATTGTCAGTCACAGAAGTCCCAATATTGGCTCCAACTTAAGACTCTTACAACCTTTGTATCCGCTCTTCAGTGAAATTTCTTTGACTTTCCATGTTTGGTATAGACATCCAATAGTGTTGAGCACTGAACCGTCATTAGTCCTTAACACTTTCAACAGCTAAGAGTCACAGCCTTAACTATAACCCATTGACAAAAATATCTGCTCAGAATAAGACTGAGAACTGTTTTATTATGAAGAGAATATAAACACACACACATAAATTTTGGTTACATGAGCATTTTGGAAAATATTAAATTATTGTCATATAGTCACACCCTTTCCAAACCATAAGATTTAATTATTCATTACCTTTTAATGTTTGTTGTTTGTTTGTGTGTGACATGTACAGATCAGAAGACTACTTTTATGGGTTCATCTTATTCATACACCATGTGGGTCCTGGGAATTCAAACAGGCATTAAGGAATTGTAGCAGGCTCCTTTAATCTCTAAACCATTTCACTGGTCCCTCATGCATTTTTGACAAAATTTATAGCACCAGACATGTATTGCACTCAATCAGAAAACAATTGGCTACCTTTTAAATGCATCATTAATTTTGCTTACTTCTCCCCTTACAAAACATTCCCTCCATCCGCTACTCCCATTCCTATGTATCACCTCTCATTACTTTTATAGCACATGATTTACTAACCACTTCTTCACACCTCATCTCTTTCCCTCCACACCTCCTTTTCTCATTGCTCTATTCTTGCTTTCTGTCATTTATAGACACTCACACCATCTTAACTACAAATATCCAAATATGTAGAATCTATGTAGACATATTAGAAAAAAAAAGAAACTACATTCACCTCAGCAGCTCTACCTAGGCATTCTGGATATACTGTTAACAATTAACAGATTGATGGAAAGAGTCAAAGAAAACACACCCAAACCATTATCTTCCAATGATGACAAGGATTCAAAAAGAGGAAATCTAAAATCTCAAACATGATGGTTAATGCATAAGCTCCTTAAATACAAATTTGTATTTTATATATTAAAAGTTATAGTGTCATGAATTACAAATAACAGCAACACATGTTTTGTTGCTACAACATATAGCAATGAAGAGAGCAAGTATAAGACAAGAAACAATTCTGATATCAATTCTATTAACATTTTATCTTGGGCTACAGTATTTTAGAATTGTGAAATTAATTTCTTTTATGTATATCAGTATGCTACCCTCGGTTATTTCATTCCTAAATGAATAATTTAATTTTTACTGTCTTACACAGTAAAAAGTAAATTAAAATCAAAATAAGTTAAAAGAAGTTGGTAAATACTAATGAGTAAATCAATCACATATAAATTAGAAAACATAGAGAATAATAAATTCATCTTTAATTTTGTTCATTGCACAAGTAAATATTGATAAATATTCAGATAGTCTGACTTAAAGAAAATTAATACACATTAATTAAATATTATTGAGAAATTAGAGAACATTATCTCTTTTTTTACCATAAAAAGTTGTTTACCTTAAAAAGACATATGAAATTATAAAAGCATATGTAGTGCTACCACAGTATTAAATATAATTGCAGTGTTAGTAATCATTTCTGTCTGTCTGGAAATCACAAAGAAGCATGCAATCCAAGTAAAAGTATTAGAAAAAAATGTCAAGCACTGGTGACTCTAGTCCTGAAAATCTCTTGCTTCTATTTAATGAAAGAGATGTGGTGGTTTGAGTAAGAACAGCCCCCATAGGCTCAAATATTTGAATGCTTGGTCATCAGTCAGATCTAGGGAAGAATGAGATGGTTCGGTCTTGTTGGAAGAAGTGTGTCATGGGCTTTGAGGTTTTAAATAGTCCATTCAAAGCCCCAAGTCTCTGTCTTCCCATTACTTGTTGATGTGGCACTCCTAGTTAGATGTCTGATTGAGTGCCACCATGCTCTCTGCCATGAGGATGATGGGCTAAACTATAAACAAGCCCCAATTGGATGTTTTCCTTTAGAAGATATGACAATGTCATAGTGTCTCTTTACAGCAAAAGAACACTAATTAGGACACTTAGAATTAATATGTTTTAGTCCAGTTCTGCATAGCAGTTTCAGGCTGTCACACAGATAAGATGCAGAGAAGAGCTTCCAAGAGCGATAAACCCATGTCCCATATTCAGCCCTTCATCAAGCCCTTTGTCATAGAGGGGATGAGACAACTGTAGGCAGATGCTTTATCACTAAGACACATCTATAACAATAGGATGAGGTAACTGTAAGACATATATAGATATAGATAGATAATAGATGATAGATACTATATATGTATATTTATATAATATATGATGTATGGTATATTTATGTAATATATGTAATTTATATAATATAATGTACAGTATATGTTATGTTGTATATAAAAATATATATATTAATTCTGCAAAAAAAAAGAATTAATTTCTCTTAAAAAACTTAAAGTATAAAACAGGTGATACTTCAAGCTACAACTTTGTTGTTTTAATAATTACCAAAAAATAGCAACATAACAGAAATGAGGTATAAACCTAGGTTTTATTAACATACGTAAATCTTTCCTTAACAAAATATACTAAATCAAATGAAGCTATATGCATGTATATGAGGGTGCATGTGCAAACTCATTTATAAATACATATAAGCTACAAAGGCAAAACTATCACAAAAGAGATATTTATCCAAGAAATGCAATGCTATCTTCCTACCACAAAATCAAATAATACAATTCAATTTACTAGTAGAATAAATTATAAAATAGTTCAATAGATAAAGTAAAAGATGTTTACTTTGTCTAAATATTTCTTAAGAATTCAAACATTCAACAAACCAAGGAACAGACAAAATTGATTAACTCAATGACAATTACAGTATTGTTGTTGCTGCTGTTGGTTTTGGTGTTTTGAGACGGGGTTTCTCTGTATAATAGCCCTAACTGTCCTGAAACTAGTTTTTGTAGACCAGGCTGACCTCACTCACAAAATCTGCCTGTCTCTGTCTCCCAAGTTCTGGGATTAAAGGTGTGCATCACCATCACCCCTTCACAATTACAATATCAAACAGGGAAAACGAATGCTTTCCTTCTAAAATAAGATGATAGAGAGCCCTTGGGCCACGTCTCCTTCGAGCTGTTTGCAGACAAAGTTCCAAAGACAGCAGAAAACTTTCGTGCTCTGAGCACTGGAGAGATAGGATTGGATATAAGGGTTCTTCCTTTCACAGGATTATTCCAGGATTCATGTGCCAGGGTGGTGACTTCACACGCCATAATGGCACTGGCGGCAGATCCATCTACGGAGAAAAATTTGAGGATGAGAACTTCATCCTGAAGCATACAGGTCCTGGCATCTTGTCCATGGCAAATGCTGGACCAAACACAAACGGTTCCCAGTTTTTTATCTGCACCACCAAGACTGAGTGGCTGGATGGCAAACATGTGGTCTTTGGGAAGGTGAAAGAAGGCATGAACATTGTGGAAGCCATGGAGCGTTTTGGGTCCAGGAATGGCAAGACCAGCAAGAAGATCACCATTTCCGACTGTGGACAACTCTAATTCTTTTGAGTTGCTGGCTTCTTACTCACCAGACCATTCCTTCTGTAGCTCAGGATAGCACCCAAGCCCCATCTGCTCGCAGTACCCTGTAATCTCTGCTCTCACTGAAGTTCTTTGGGTTCCATATTTTCCTCATTCCCTTTCAAATATAGCTGGATTGCAGAGTTAAGTTTATGATTATGAATAAAAACTCAGTAAGAAAAAAAAAGATGATAAATAGAAAATTCCTATTTCATTATTTAAACTCAACATTATGTAGAGAATAATAGTCAGAGAAGTTACAACACAGTATTAAATAGATTACATTGAAAAAGAAGAAATAAAATCAGCTATAAAAGAATACTTAGGTGGTCATGGCACATGTGCTAATCCTAGCTATTAGGAGCTAGAGACTAGCTGAGCTCTGTGAGTTTGAGGTCTGGCATACAAAGCAATTTCCAGGAGAAGCTCTTAAACTACGGAAAAATCCTGTCTTCAAAAACAAAACAAAAAAAAGCCATAATTATTCATAATTACAAATACAGAAAATTTTACAGAAACTGGTGTAAATACATCTTTTGACAAATAAATATTTGTCAAGATTTTGCAATGTAATACTAATGAGCATATATAAACCATATTTCCAAATATGTAAAATTTCTTTCATTTTTTGAGATTATAATTACATGATTTTTTTCTTTCCTTCTTTCCATTAAACCCTCTTACATGGTCATCCTTGTTGTTCTTCAAATTCAAGGCCTCTCGTTTTCTTTAATTGCTACAGTCATACAATCATACATATACAGAGAGATGAATCGGGTTACTACATAATACTATCTGCTCTTGAATACTCCCTGTTCAATATGTACAATATTATTAGTATGGATTTCCAGTGTTAATCACTCGGTATTAGAAAAGCAATTTGTATACTCTGTTAGTTTTTAATTACTGTGACAAATGTATAAGAGAACGATTGGGATAAAATTGATTTTGGGTCAAGGATTTCAATTAAGTCAACTGACTTAAATCTGGAACACAGAAAAGGCAAAACTTACTTTTCTAATACTAGATGATTGCTGTGGCCTTGAAATGTGTTTTAATCCCCAGTTTTGTATCATGAATACAAACTCATTACATGTAGAATTAATGATGTTGTCTCAAAGCTTTTGACATGCCAGTATTATCTGTTGTTATCACTTCTATTGATGACTTTTTAGTAAGTTAGGCTTCCTCGTATACCTCCAAATCTCATAGATTAGGCCATATTAATCCCCCTTTACTATAACTTTTCTGTTCTGCCTTTGCCTAGATTACTATGATTGTTTTGTTTTAAACTCTCTATTTTGAAAAAAAAGCATACATTATATATTATATATATATATATAAATATACATGCACACACACATATTTGTGTGTGTGTGTGTGTACTGTAAATACACTAAAACTCAGTTTATTTGTTGTATGTCTAGCAATGGGCTTGGTTCTTCTGTTGGTCTTTTACTTCGTTTCTTATACAATATTGTACTCTAGAATTAGTGTTGGATGACAGAAGTCTGGACACTGTCTTGTGACCTAGCCCATTTATTGTGATAGTATTGGAGAAGGATGGGGTTATAAGCCACAAAATGTCTCAAGATTGGAATCTAAAACTCCTGCAGTGTAAGTGGCTGTCACATCCTATTTTTACAATTCACAGGCCTAGAGAAGCTAAGTAACAAGGAGAGCTCAATGGGTAAGCACAAATCTAACTGTAAAGGGAAAGAGAGTGAACTGCGGTGGGGATGGGAACAAGAGGGATCAGTTGAGGAGGGAGGAGGGAGGGAGAGAGTATTGGAAAAGACAAGTAGAATCTGGGGGCTTATGGGATGAGCTAAAAACCTAGTGCAATGGAAACTCCCAGGAATTTACGATGGTGATCCTTGCTAAAATTCGTCACAATGAGGCATAAAGAGTCTGAACCAACCATCCTTTCTAACCGGACAAGTCTTACAGTGGAGGGATGGGGACATCAATACAACCACAAATGCTTCCACTTACAATTTGTCCTTTCTGCAAATGTTCTGGGATAAAGATAACAGAGAAATTAGAGTAACCAACTAATGAGAAGCCCACCTGGAAACCCAAGTCATGAGAGGAAGTTCATCTCTGAGGGTTAGGACCCAGGGGCATAATACTCCAGAGACTTAGGATAGAACCAAATATGAATGGCAGAAGACAAAGAAAATCAAGAAAATGATTTTCTAAAACTCTTCTGTTATAAGTGATTGGTGCCTCAACCGCCTGTCATGAGAGAGGTTTCACCCTGCAACTGACGGAGACATGCAGAAATCAACAGCCAAACATTAGAGATTGTTTAAAGATTATATTGGCAGAGCTTGGCCATTCCTGCAGAGGAGATGGAAGAATTATAGGAGCCAGTAGGGTCAAGGGTCCCACAAGAAAACCTAGAGAATCAAGTAACCTGGGCTCAGAGAGGCTCAAAGAGACTGAACTGACAACGATAGAGTTCACATAGGACTGATCCAGACCGTCTGCACATATGGGACAGTTGTGAAGTTTTGTCTGCTTGTGGGACTCCTAACAGTGGGAGCAGGGGCTGTCTCTGACTTTGTTGAATGCTTTTTGGGACCCATTTCTCTGACCAGATTCTTCATCCAGTTTTAGTAGAAGAGAAGGTGTCTAGTTCTCTGCGAATTGCTATTCCATGACTGGTTGTTATCCACGGGAAGCACACCCATTTCTAAAGAAAATCAGAGGTGCAAGAGTTGGTGGGGGTGGAAGGGATGGAGGAGAGGGGGTGGAGGAGAGTAAGAAGGGAAAACTTTTGTTGATATGTACTTAAAATAAATAAATACAAATATATTAAAATAAAAAAATAAAGAAAATCACAAATGGTCAACCTTAAAGTTTACATAGAAGTAACATTATACAAAATATACAGGTTATATTTAGGAATATGTACACATACACACACATATTGCATACATCTACACATGAAGTAATAATTAGTGAAAAAGAGGCCATGAATTTGAGGGAGAACAGGGAGGAATATATGGGAGAATTTGGGGGTAGGGAATGGAAAGCAGGAGGAATGCTGTAATTATATTATAATCTAAACTATTAAAAGTAAAGCCAGGGCAGATTTAGGAGTAAATAAAGAGACTCTGCAGTTTAATAAGAAGAGTTGTAAGGACATTTTAAGTTTTAATCAGTCGTAAAATAACACGACAATGTTTAATTAACCAAATAAATATGATTAAGGATACCATTTATAATCTCATTTAAGAACTTGAATGGACATTCAGTATACACTTGCATATAAATGGCTGGAGGATATGAAAAAAATGAAAATAGAAATGCTCCATTTGGAAGGGAAAACTTAGGAAACTCTAGTGAGATCACTATCCCTAGAGGATCTCAAGCCTTTTCACACCAGTGACACTTTATTCCCTTTCGAGTTTTTTTAATAGAGATGAAAAATGTTGGAAAGTATATAGTCATTTTTATAAAATCCACTGTAGCATTTGACCCGCTCTTCATGTGTGTGTGTTTTAAATCACAGGGCACACACTCTCAATAAATAGGATTTGTTAGAGTCAAAGAAGCACACTGTAGGGTTAGCTAGACATAAATCGTGGTGGCCGTTTACTTTTCAAAATTTGCCTCTAACAAAAAAAAAATACTAAGTGCTTTAGTATTTTGATCTTTTGATAAGACAAAGTTAATCAGAGACTATTTCTCATTTGAGAAATCAACAATTGGCCTCAGACTAAAGTTTTTCTGCACATTTAAAGTACAAATGTTCATTCTAATACACTCTTCCAATGATTTAGCAATACATTTCAGCAGTAAACTTTTCTTACACTGTAGAAAGCTGGGCACTCTTTAGGAAGAAGGCACACCCACTCTGTGGTTCTGAGAAGTCTTTGAATTCTAAAGAAACACCTGATGGCTTTGAGCCACCTGTAACCTCAGTCTGCCCAAATTAGTTTTGTACTAATCTTACCAAAAGACCTGCCTGTCTTTCGATTTCATAGACTTTATATCATCATTCTTATTCTTAATGATATGATGCTTAAATGAGCCTTAGCTCATATTACTTGGTAATTGGTGTGATCCAAAGTACTTGCCCTGAAAAATAAAGAACTTGCGTATGATCTAGTAAATAGTTATAATAATCAGATTAACAATGAAATTCAAGTCATTACACTGCAGACTGCATTGAATATTCCAGCTCTCATTTTGATTTGTTTAATCTTCCCAGTTATCCCCAATCGACAATAAAATTGGCGATCCTCAGTTCTATAGCTTCTAGCATGATTTCCTAACCTGGCAAAAAATTCACACTTCTAAATGAGTATTGCCTGCCTCTTGGGTTAATGCAATCATACTTCTCATATTTTTTTTTACTTACATGTGACAAAAACTATTTGATTGATCATAGCTCATTATTTCGTGACAACCATTCATATATCACAAACATGAACAATGATGATTATCTCATTAATTGGTAGCAGGACTGGTGTAGAGAAAGTGACAATAATTACAAAGATTTTTTTGCCTAAAGTACTCAACTGTCCACAAATAAATGATTCAGTTAAATCCCTGTCATCTATTAAGTTTCAATTATCAGGCAAAGTCTTCAGAAATTAGTATGTATGCAATCATGTGGAATATTTTAGTCAGGTAAAGCAATGTTGATGTACGTAATCAGAAAGATTCATTTTTTAGCTTTTGTGATACTTTTCTACAGCTGGCCATATAATTCGTAACTACTTTACAGACAAAAAAATTGCAGAATTCAAAGATATAAGATATATAAGGTTAGTTTTTTTATATTATTTTTAAGTTAAAAATAATACCACAAAGCATTTGTTTGATTCAATGTAATAGTACGTTTTTTTCTGAAAATTCAAACAAAAAGCTAGGTTATTTTAGTTACATTTAAGCATTACATTGTTTACAAGTTTTACTTTTGGGGGTTTTACGCTATTTATTTATTTATTTTTATTTTATTTATTTATTTATTTATTTATTTATTTTGGTTTTTGAGCCTGTCCTGGAACTAGCTCTGTAGACCAGGCTGGTCTCGAACTCACAGAGATCCGCCTGCCTCTGCCTCCCGAGTGCTGAGATTAAAGGCATGCGCCACCATCGCCCGGCTTACGCTAATTATTTATTGTAAAGCTTGAGCACAAGATTTTATATTTATGTCATCTTTTACTTAACATGCTAAGATTAATTATTAAAATTTAAATTGATAATTAAAAAATTTCATCTGCAAGAAGAAGTTCTTATTCTGAACATTTTTCTTAGTAAAACTTGGCTATATAATTTTGCTTATCACAAAAACATTTTGTCTAGTAATTATGAAATATATTATATGTGCTACAGTATTGAATTTAGTACAATCTCAAATTTTATTACAGTATTTATTATAAAACTGTAAAATATAAATGTGGATACTATAGCCATATAATATTATGTATATTAGTATTATGAAATAAGAATGGCTTAGTTAGTTAGCTCATGAAATCAAGAGATATTTACTGAGAACCTTGTCATGAATCACAGAAATTAAAGGCAATTGCAAATTTAATTTCTTGAGAAAGGAATCTCTGTTGTTAAAGACAAATACAATTATTATGGGAACTGATACTGCTTTTAAACTTTGGTGACTTAGTTCTCAAATCATGCAATATCATTAAGCTCTTCTACATATTTGATTTTGAAATTTAGCAATAACAGTATTAAGAATGCTTATGAAACAAATAATTATACAATTATTGTAGCGTTCTTACAATCATATGCTCATAGTAACGGTGAAAGGAATATTTAAAACTGTAGTTAGAAGAGACTAGTAATGTTGAGTATTAAAGCAGACCTCCTTTTTTATTAATGTATGATAGTTGTCTGGTTATACAGGTAAAACAAAGGAATAATGTAAAGTATGGAAAGATCATTTTAAATATATTATCCAAGATAACATTCAGGTGGATAAAGAAACCATGAGTTTGAATGATTTTTGCTTTCAGAAAGTCAAATTTGAACAATTAGCAAAAACCTCCTGTACAAAAAATGTAAGCTGCCTAACTTCGAGATACAAAATTGAGCATTATAGGATTTTCAGTATCCAAATAATACTATAGTTTTACTAACGAAAGAGAATAATGGAAATTAAACCCCTAAACTATAGGTACTGAACTTCATCAAAACAATACTTTATTTCATTATTTTTATTTCTGTCCCTAACACCTTGTGTCTTAGTTTTGAGTTCCTTAACTCTCTACAGAAGCTGGAGTCTGTTAGATTTGTTTCAGCAGTCTCAGATGGCTCCAGGAACTAAGCTAGTCCTGTGGATGTAGGAGAGCATGCTAGCATGATAGAGTTCAGACACAATGCACCATTGTTCAGTGACAAGTCTCCTCTTTCTCTCAGCTCAGTACATGGGAATAGCAGCCTATAAAGAAATTTCAAAATTTCAAATGGCTTCCTAACTGTGTACCCAACTTACTCAAAGTTTCCCATCTGTGAGGTTTCTGTTTGAATCTCTGTGCATTTCCTTAGTATGATGAACAGAATAATTGTTTTCTATCATAAGCAATACCAGGAAGAATAATTTTACATTACTACTATGAGGATTTGCTATCTTCTGTATAAACCCAGCACTCGTGTGTGTTATCTTTTCTTCCAGGTTATTCCCAGGATGTAGGGCACTAATTGGAATTTGGTAGGTGTTCTGTGAAAGTGTAGGAAGTAACAATCATATTGAGTTTAGGAGAAAAGGAGTTTCTCAGTCTACTCGCTACAGTTTCTTAGGCAGTTTTCTGGCTGTGAAACAGGTGCAAAAGTAAGTTCACTGTGAAGAATAATAATTGATTCTATATTTCCAGAGAAAAAAAATTAAGTTATTGGCCAAGACATTGATTTTTTCTGGACTCACTCTATAGATTATACTATGCCAAGAGGTTGTAAAAGTCAAACACAATGAGGAGGATGTTAAATAAAATCATCTCTGAATGAAGTTGTTTAAAGCAGATAAAAACAATATTTCAGTTTGTCCACTATCCTTTTCTTCAGATACAGCTAAAACTGAGAATAGTATTCCTGATTTTATTTGAAATAAATATTTTCTGGCTTGTGTGGTTACTAAATGTGTGGAGACACCCGAAAGCATAATTAATTAAGGATAAGTTATTGTCAACATTTCTTAGCCAGGTCTTGTATTTCTGTATTAGAAATGACTTTGGCAGCACCATAGGACATCTGGAGAATAGTATTCTTGGAAATGTAAATTCTTTGGCAGAAATACACTGTTACAAAATAAATTTAAAAATATAATTGGGGAAATCTTAAATTTTACATTAAATGGCATTCAATGAGAATATTATATATCTATTTTATACCCAAAGCTTTGTTTGAAAAGAGTAAAAATATTTGCTGTTCATGAACTTAAGCAGAACTCTACTTTGAAAAACATTCTTAAAATCAAGTGGAGAGAGAGACCTCAAAGAGAGTTAATTCTGTATGTAACACACAGAGCTGGAGTAATTCCTAGATTTGTAACAACTGACTTAAATGTATCTTTTATGTATTTGTGCACTTACTATAAGTTTCAGTTTGTGTTGCCATCCTTCAGGAAAATATGAACTTTCCTTCCAATTTCAAATATTCTATCACACTGTTCTTTAATCACCCATTACCATGCTTAAGACAAAACATGATAATTTAATCAGAATGACATAAACCTCAATAGAAAAATGTATTTATTGTCATTGTAGTGGAGAGTACTCTCCTAGGCACAGTCAATTCTCCATAGGGTTGAATTTTTCTTCTTTTGGTAACAGTCAAACACTGCAAGTTGCCTAAAGTGCCTTACAGTTTTACCTACCTTGATACCTCTTCAGGGGACATAAATGGATAAAAATTAATTCTTACACTTAACATACACAAGCATTGTCAAATCCCTGCTTTTTATTAACCCTGCTGTTTAGACACATATCAAAATTAACAACATAAAATTTTACTTAATTTTCAGTTTCTACCTGTAATGTAATATAGTTCATATCATTAATATTATGAAAAATTTTTATAGCATCCAAATTTTATTAAATAGGGTATGTTGAAATAAATAGAAGCTTTGTTAATTAATGTTTACTTTACTTACTTTTGAAGTTGGGTCTCACTGTGTAAACCTGAGAGACTGTAGCAAGTAGATTAAGAAGCTCCATTTCTCCTAAACTCAATAAAATTGTTATTTCCTACATTTTCACAGAACACCTATCAAATTTTAATTAGTGTTCTACATCCTGGGAATAACATAGAGGAAAAGATAACATACATGAGTGTTGGGTTTATACAGAAAATAACAAGCCGGGCGGTGGTGGCGCACGCCTTTAATCCCAGCACTTGGGAGGCAGAGGCAGGCAGATCTCTGTGAGTTCGAGACCAGCCTGGTCTACAAGAGCTAGTTCCAGGACAGGCTCCAAAGCCACAGAGAAACCCTGTCTCGAAAAACCAAAAAAAAAAAAAAAAAAAAAAAAAAAAAAAAAAAAAAAAAAAAAAAAAGAAAATAACAAATCCCCATAGTAATAATGTAAAATTATTCTTCATGGTAATGCTTATGATAGAAAACAAATATTCTGTTCAGGATACTAAAGAAAAGCACAGAGATTCAGACAGAATCATCACAGATGGGGAAATTTTAGAAAGTTGCACACACAGAAATTATATCAGGAAGCCATTTGAAATTTCTCTCTAGGCGACAATTCCTAAGTACTGTGTTGAGAGAAAGAGGTAGAAATTGAAATGCTGTGTTTCCATATTCACTTCCCTTACATCTGCAGTACTTACTTACTTCCTGGAGCCATTGTTCAATATACCCTTCAGAGACTGCTGACACAAATTAAGGAGTTAGACATTAAGTACTGTAAAAAGTTAGTCAATTCAAACAAGGTGTTATGGATTGGGATGAAGCTGATTAAATAAAATACTATTGCTTTCCTAGTATTTCACTTAATCTTAGGTTACTAAACATTGGCATTTAGAGTATAGGAGAGAATGCCCAAGTGGGTGGGTAAATTAAAGGTTACTGGATGAAAGATTTCCGACAGCACCTGCCCCTTTTGTTTAAATAAGAGAGTTCTAAACCAGAAAGCAGAATTATATGCAATTCTTATGGTGCTAAAAGATTTTAAAGAAACACTCAGTATAGTTACTGATTCACAGTATGCAGAAAGAGTAGTCTTGCATATTGAAACTGCTGAATTTATACCAGATGATACTGAATTGACTTCATTATTCATCTAGATGCAAGACATAATCAGGAATAGGCTTTGTCCAATATACATAACACACATCTGATCCCATGTGGGTCTGCCAGGTCCTCTAACTCATTGTAATGCAGAAATTGATCAATTATAGATTGGAAGTGTGTTTCAGGCTTCTGAATTTCATAAAAAAATCATGTCAATAGCCAAGGTTTAAAGAAAGAGTTTTTTATCACATGGCAACAAGCTAAGGAGATTATAATGAGGTGTCCTACTTGCTCTTTCTATAATCAAACACCATTCTCTGCAGGGAGTAATTCTAAAAGTACTCAAAGGAATAAAATCTGATGGATGTGTTCCACTTAATGGAATTTGGAAAATTAAAATATGTACATCACAGCATAGAAATGTATTCAGGATTTTAATGGGCAACTGCCTTGAGCTCAGAAAATGTTGATTTGGTAATCACACATTTATTGGAAGTTATGTGATGGAGAAATTTCATTGGTTAATTATAATAAATAAACTGGTTGGCCCTCATAGGTTAAAACATAGGTGGGAGGAGTAAATAGAACAGAATGCTGGGAGGAAGAGGAAGTGAGCTCAGAGGCCATGCTCCCCTCTCCCGGGCAGACGCCATAAAGCAAGCTGCCAGGTCAGACATGCTGAATCTTTCCCAGTAAGACTGATGCTACACAGATAATTAGAAATGGGCTAGTGCAGGTGCAAGAGTTAGCCGAGAAGAGGCTAGATATAATGGGCCAAGCAGTGTTTAAAAGAATATAATTTGTGTGTTGTTATTTTGGGGTATAAGCTAGCCAGGCGGCCAGGGTGCTGGGGACACAGCCCCACAGCTTCTATTACAATAGAATGGCGCCCAACGTGGGGCACAACTGAATCCACTAAAAGCCTGAGAAAGCTTGGGAAAAAGTAAAGCATGTTTTCTTGGTAGCAACAATTTCTCGGGTCTAATCTGCTTGCTAGAGGCAAGCAAGCACTCTCATCTAAGAGAGGCTTCCTGACTCAACTTTAGCTGCAAAACCCGGCAGCTCATTAAGAGGTCCTGCCATGAAGCACTTAAATGGTGTTGACGAAAAGCTGAACGCATGCTTTTCGGTTTTCAGCCATAGCAGGAAAAAAGCTGCACTGTTTAAAAATACCGGATTTCTGGGCCATCCTGCCAGGGCAAACTCTGACTCTTTTACTCAGGCGGTTTGTGCGGTTTGCAAGCTCAGGCTGCTGAAGCTCGCTTTCTGGCAGGGACCTTGAAATGCCATAGAGTTGTGGCTATAAACATAGCGGCAGCCTGTATCTCCGCCATGAGGCTGGAAAGCTAAGGAATGGGCTGGATACAGCCGCCAAAGCAACAGCTTTAGTCCTCCCAATATTGCTTGGTAAATTAAAGACTCATGTGGTCAAAAAAGAGACATATACAGTAAAAGAAAGATTCAAAGTCAAAGAAAATGTTTAAATGATTTACAGTGTGTTTAAAATATATGCAAACTAAAAGTTAAAGTTCTTAAAAGTAAAAGATGAAAGAAAGAGAGTAGTTGGGTGTGGTAGTACACACCTTTAATCCCAATACTTGGGAGGCAGAGGGAGATTGATCTCTGTGTCTTCAAGGTGTGGTAGCACACGCCTTTAATCCCAGTACCTAGAAGGCAGAGACAAACAGATCTCTGTGATTTCAAGGTGTAGTAGCATACACCTTTAATCTCAATGCCTGACAGGCAGAGACAGGGGGATATCTGAGAGTTCAAGGACAGCCTGGTCTACAGAGTTATTCCAGGTCAAAGATACAGAGAACCTGTCTCAAAAAGCAAAAAAAAAAAAGAAAAAATAAACAAAATAGAGGTTAAATTAAAGCACACAAAGATGGAAAATACACAAAGAATCTTAATACTGTATGCTATTATGTTCTCTTTGAATTGATTGAATGCTGAGGAAGGAGCAACAGCTGCTAAAAGATATTTGTTCATAAATGCTGCTGAACTAATCCAACATAGATATTTTGAAAATGCCTTGACTTTGAAATTTGGATCTAAGGACATGATACTTTGGAAAGGAGTTTCTTATTTTGTTTTCACAAAGGGTGAGAGTCTGTGGATTGCTTCTATCTCAATATGGTATGATGAACCACACCCTCCTGAAGGGTTGCTGTGAACACCTTTAGAAAATTGCTTCGCTCAACTGCCAACTGAGATGAAACTAGCACACAGGTTATACCATGAAATACCTAATTAATGATGCCCTCATTCAGCAGGAAGGAGTTTGGAGAGAAAAACCTGCACCCATGTTCCGAAATATGGTTTATAAATGTTCTTTTACATTTAAAGAGGGATATGATATAGATATGAATAATTTGCATTAGTATAGATTTTGCTTTATTGATAGATATTTAAGGTAAATTTTGTTATATGTATATGTATTTCTGATCTTTATTAAGGTATTGTGATTGTGTAGTTCACTTAAAAATGTAATGTATGTAGGTTGTTAATGAATAATCATCAATAATAGTCAAGCTTGTAGTTATGTTAGATTTTCTAGATGTACATAGATATATTTTAGATAGACATTTTTCATATTTTTCAAAGACTATACAATATGGCATTTTTAAATGTTTTAATAACTTAGGGCTTTTCATGACAATGAGACACTCTGCTCCTGGCAGCACCAATCTACTTCAAGAGGAAGATGGGCATCAAAGAGGATCCTTATGAAGTTTGATAGCCATTTGGGCAAGAAACTGTTCTTGCCCGGACTATTGCATAAACTGGACACAGATAGAGGACTACTGAACTTGCCTAAAGGTGGGATGATCTTTTGGGGTTCCTGACTTATGAAAGAGTCTGCGAACATTTTGCAGGACACAACAGATAGTGAGTGAACTGCCTTTGAAATTTCCTGCTTCATGGAAAGGTCATTGGTTAATTATAATAAAGAAACTGTTCGGCCCTCATAGGTTAAAACATATGTACGAGGAGTAAACAGAACAGAATGCTGGGAGGAAGAGGAAGTGAGCTCAGAGGCCATGCTCCCCTCTCCCGGGCAGACGCCATGAAGCAAGCTGCCAGGTCAGACATGCTGAATCTTTCTCGGTAAGACTGATGCTACACAGATTATTAGAAATGGGCTAGTCCAGGTGCGAGAGTTAGCCGAGAAGAGGCTAGATATAATGGGCCAAGAAGTGTTTAAAAGAATACAATTTATATACTTTGGGGTTATACCTAAGAAGCGATCGCCTATGCCCATCTGTTGTAGGCTACCTCCTAATTTCTCTTCTATCAAGTTCAGTGTGCTTGGACTAAGGTCATGCTCAACCTCCTTAGTGATCAGGGAAATGCAAATCAAAACAACTTTGAGATATCATCTTACACCTGTCAGATTGGCTAAAATCAAAAACACCAATGATAGCCTCTGCTGGAGAGGTAGTGGAGTGTAGTAATAAGGGCGGCGGAGCTGCGTTCCCAGCACCCAGGCCGCCTGCTCGGCTAGTTTATGCCGCCAAAATAATTACACAGACACTGTATTCTTTTAAGCACTGCTTGGCCCTTTAGCTCTAGCACTTACAGGCTAATTCTCACATCCCAATCAACCCATCTCTAATAATCTGTGATAACCGGTCTTACCGGGAAGATTCTAGCCTAGTCCATCCTGGGTCGAGCTTCATCCCGGGAGCGGGGCATGGCGTCTCTCTCAGGCGTCTGCTGCTGAGAGGAGAGCTTTCGAGTCTCTGACCTCACTTCCTCTTCCTCCCAGCGTTCTGTCCTGTTTTCTCCTCCCACCTATCCTCTAACCAATAAAATGGGCCAGGGCAGTACCTTTATTAGCCAATGACCTTCCTCCATCATTTCCCCTTTTTCGGTTTAAACAAAAAAAAAAAAGGCTTTAACATAGCAAAATTACATATAACAAAACAGGTATCAAGTAAAGGTTACAATAATCTTTATCATAACTAAGGAAAACTATAACTAACTATTCTTAACTCCATCAAAGACTCCAGAAAGATATAATATTACCTAAGTAAACAAGAACTAAGAAACTTCAAACTCTAGAAATGACAAAGACATCTCGCTGCCTGGACAGTCACCCAAAGTTCTTTTGTACCGTTGGGGCATCCATCTTCAGCCTTCAGGCCCATGCTATCCAGCAGACATTTCCATAAAGCAGGAAAATTCAAAGTCAGTTCAATCACTATCTGTTGTGTCCTGCAGAATGTCTCGCAGATTCTTTCATGAATCAGGAACCCCGAAAGATCATCTCACCTTAGGCAAGTTCAGTAGTCCTCTCTGCGGGTTCTCTGTGTCCAGTTTATGCAATAGTCCAGGCAAGAGCAGTTTCTTGCCCAAATGGCTATCAAACTCCATAACGAACCTCTTTGATGCCCATCTTCCTCTTGAAGTACATTGGTGCTGCCAGGAGCAGAGTGTCTCATTGTCATGAAAAGTCCTCAGTTATTAAAACATTAAATGTCCTATTCTGTAATCTTTGAAAGACATGAAGAATGTCTATCTAAAATATATCTCTATATATCTAGAAAATCTAACTAACATGACTACAAGCTTTACTATTATCGATGATTATCCATTAACAACCTATATTTCTTAATTATACAGTACATATTTAAATGAACTACACAATCACAATACCTTAATCAAAATCAGAAACACTTATACATATAACAAAATTGACCTTAAATCTCTATCAATAAAGCAAAATCTATACTAATGCAAATTATTCATATCTATATCATATCCCCCTTTAAATGTAAAAGAACATTTATAAACATTTTTTGGGAATATGGGCGCAGTTATTTCTCTCCAAACTGCTTCCTGCTGAATGGGGGCATCGTTAATTAGGTCTTTCATGGTATAACCTGTGTGCTAGTTTCATCTCAGTTGGCAGTTGAGCGAAGCAATTTTTTGAAGGCGTGCACAGGAACCATTCAGGAGGACGTGGTCTATCATGCCACATCGGAATAGAAGAAGTGAACAGCGTCTCATCCTCTGTGAAAACAAAATAAGAAACTCCTTTCCAAAGTATCATGTCCTTAGATCCAAATTTCAAAGTCAAGGCATCAAAATATCTATGTCGGATTAGTTCAGCAGCATTTATAAATAAATGTCTTTTAGCATCTGTTGCTCCTTCCTCAGCATTCAAATAATTCAAAGAGAGCATAATAGCATACAGTATCAAAATTCTCTGTGTATTTTCCATCTTTGTGCAGCTGTGTTTTGACCTCTATTTTGTTTATTTTTACTTTTAACTCTTTGCTTTTTCAGACAGGTTCTCTGTATCTTTGACCTGAAGTAATTCTGTAGACCAGGCTGTCTTTGAACTCTCAGAGATCTGCCTGTCTCTGCCTCCCAGGCATTTGGGATTAAAGGTGTACACTATTACACCTTGAACTCACAGAGATCTGTTTGTCTCTGCCTTCTAGGCACTGGGATTAAAGGCGTGTGTTACCACACACAACAACTCTCTTCCTTTTTTTGTTTTTTATTTTAAGAACTTCAACTTTTAGTCTGCATATATTTTTAACACACTTCAAACCATTTAGAAATTTTCTTTGTCTTTGAATCTCTCTTTACTGTATATCTCTCTTTTTCTGACCACACGAGCCTTTAAATTACTGAGCAATATGGGTAGGATTAAAGGTGTGGCTTTGCCAGCTAGATCCAGTCCATTCCTTAGCTTTCCAGCCTCATGGCTGAGCTACCGGCTAGAGCCGCGTTCAGTGCCACAAGTATACAGTGTTTCAATGTCCCTGCCAGCAAGCGAGCTTCAGCAGCCTGTACTTGCAAACCGCACAAACCGCCTGCATAAAGTCAGAGTTTGCCCTGGCAGGACAACCCAGAAAGCCGGCATTTTTAAACAGCGCAGCTTTTTTCCTGCTATGGCTGAAAAGCGAAAAGCATGCGTTCAGCTTTTCGTCAACACCCTTTAAGTGTTTCGTGGCAGGACCTCTTAATGATCTGCAGGGTTCTGTAGCTAAAGCTGAGTCAGGAAGCCTCTCTCAGATGAGGCGCTTGCTTGCCTCTAACAAGCAGAGCAGACCCGAGAACACAGCGAGTCTAGTTGCCATCAAACAAATCATAGCCCTTTACTCCAAATGCTCTATTCAAAAGCTCTGTCTCCCGCAGGAGCCAGACAGAGATCGCAATGGTGGCACAGCCCCAGGAAGTCGCGCTTTAAAATGACACAGCGTTTTTTCTGCTACTGTTGCCGAATCAGGAAATCTCTCTACAGCACGCCACCAACAAACAGCAAAAATCTGTGTTAAACTCTCTTTCCCTTATTTTTAAGTCTTCTCAGGTTTTTAAGTGGGTTTAGTTGTCCACACGTCTGGGCACCAACTGTAGTAATAGGGTGGCAGGGCTTCGTTCCCAGCACCCCGGCCGCCTGCCCAGCTAGCTTATGCTCTGAAATAACAACACACAAACTGTATTCATTTAAGCACTGGTTGGCCCTTTAGCTCTAGCACTTACAGGCTAATTCTCACATCCCAATCAACCCATCTCTAATAATCTGTGATAACCAGTCTTACCGGGAAGATTCTAGCCTAGTCTATCCTGGGTCTAGCTTCATCCCGGGAGCGGGGCATGGTGTCTCTCTCAGGCGTCTGCTGCTGAGAGGAGAGCTTTCGAGTCTCTGACCTCACTTCTTCTTCCTCCCAGCGTTCTGTCCTGTTTTCTCCTCCCACCTATCCTCTAACCAATAAAATGGGCCAGGGCAGTGCCTTTATTAGCCAATGACCTTCCTCCATCAGTGGAGGAAGGGGTTTCCTCATCCATTGCTGGTGGGAATGCAAACTTGTGCAACCACTTTGGAAAGCAGTGTTTCGGTTACTCAAGAAATTCAGGATCAACCTACCCCTGGACCCAGCTATACCACTCTTGGGAATATACCCAAGAGATGCCCGATCATGTGACAAGGGCATTTGTTCAACTATGTTCATAGCAGCATTATTTGTAATTGCCAGAACCTGGAAACAACCTAGATGTCCTTCAATGGAAGAATGGATCAAGAAAGTGTGGAATATATACACATCAGAGTACTATTCAGCGGTAAAAAACAATGACTTCTCACATTTTGCATGCAAATGGATGGAAATAGAAAATACTATCCTGAGTGAGGTAACCCAGACCCAAAAAGATGAACATGGGATGTACTCACTCATACTTGGTTTCTAGCCCTAAATAAAGGTCAGTGAGTCTATAATTGGATATCCTAAAGAAGCTAAATAAGAAGGTGAACCCAAAGAAAAACATATAGCTATCCTCTTGGGTAGGGGAAGTAGACAAGATTGCCAGGCAAAAATCGTAATCTTAAGGGTGGGGGGAAGGGGGGTAAGGGGAGATCGGGAGAGAAAAGTGAGAATGGTAGGATGGGGAGAACTTGGGGCAACGGGATGATTGGGAAAAAGGAAGGTTGGGTAGGGGAGCAGGGAAGCACATATCTTAATTAAGGGAGCCATCTTAGGGTTGGGAAGAGACTTGGACCTAGAGGGGCTTCCAGGTACCCAAGGCCAGGTCCCCAGTTAGTTCCTGGGGCAGCCGAAGATAGGGAACCTGAAATGATCCTATCCTATAGCCATTCTGATGAATATTTTGCATATCACCATAGAACCTTCATCTGGCGATGGATGGAGATAGAGACCCACACTCCCAAAGTCCAAATGAGAAACAGAAGGAGGGAGAAGATGAGCAAGGAAGTCAGGACCAAGAGGGGTGCACCCACCCACGGAGACAGTGGGGCTGATATATTGGGAGCTCACCAAGGCCAGCTGGACTGTGACTGAAAAAGCAGGGGATAAAACTGGACTTTCTGTATATGGCGGACAATGAGGGGTGCTGAGAAGCCAAGGACAATGGCACTGGGTTTTGATCCTACTTCATGCTCTGGCTTTGTGGGAGCCTAGCCTGTTTGGATGTTCACCTTCCTAGACCAGGATGGGGTGGGGGGGAGGACTTTGGACTTTCCACAGGGCAAGGAACCCTGACTGCTCTTCAGACTTGAGAGGGAGGGGGAGAGGAGTGGGGGGAGAGGGAGAGGAGTGGGGGGACGGCGAGAGGAGTGGGGGGGGAGGAGTGGGAGGCTGGGAGGAGGCAGAAATTGTTTTTTTCTCAATAAAACAAAAAGAAAGTTAAAAAAAAAAGAATACAATTTGTGTGTTGTTATTTCGGGCATAAGCTAGCCAGGTGGCCGGGTTGCTGGGGATGCAGCCTCGCCACTCCTATTACAACACTTATGGCCATCATGGGTATACCAACGCCAATAAAGACAGACAATGGTCCAGCATATGTATCTAAGAAAATGAAACTTTTTTGCTTATTATAATATAAAGCACATTACAGGTATACCAAATAATCGTACGGGTCAGGCAGTTATAAAAAGGTCAAATCATACTACAAAAGACATGCTGAACAAACCGAAAGGAATGATAAATATTTCCAGAAATAGATAGATTACATAATACTTTATTAACCTTAAATTTTCTTAACGCTAATGAAAGATATATATATATATATATATATATATATATATATATATATAATTTAACACAGCTTTACATTGGCATTTATATTATAAGAGAGCATGCCCAAGTGGATGTGTAACTTAAAGGCTACTGGCTGAAAGATTCCCTTCAACAGTTACTAATAATCCTTAGTGTTCTAATTCCTAAGTAGATATGATCTAAAAGCTGGCCTTTCTGAATCAGAGAAATGGGAGTGTTTCAAGCATTTCAGTTGGCACACCTCAAATTCATATTTGAATAGAGGTAGGCAGGAAAGCTAAACTGAATGCTGGGAGAAAGAAGGAAGAGTAAGAGAGAAGCCATGTAGCCCTGCCAGAGAAGGACACTAGAACTTTGCTGGTAAGCCACTGCCACATGGCAATATACAGATTACATATTAGTGGAGATGGGTTAAATTAATATGTAAGAGTTAGGCAATAAGAAGCTAGAGCTAATGGACCAACTGTGATTTAATTAATACAGTTTCTTAGTGGTTATTTGGGGCCTGAGCAGCCAAGAACTAACAAATGTCTCCCCTTCAACACAAATGGACAATGAATTAGGAGTGGCCTGAGCTGGCACACCAAGTGTTAGTATATGAGGTTTGAAGTGGAGTGGGTTGGTGTAGAGGCTTAGAGGCTTGGGGAGTTTATCTGGGGCTATTGATTAAATATTATGGACCAAAAATTATGAAATAGAGACAATTCTAAGAAATTTGGTTGCTATTCTTCAGCAAAACAAATAAAAAACAAAACAAGAATAACAACAAAACAGACTTCTTAAAATTTAAGGCAAAGGCCTTAAAGCTCATCTGTGTGTGAGTGTGTGTGTGTGTGTGTGTATACAATGAATATATGTATAAATGGATATTCACTCAGTTTAAGTGATTGGGTTTTTAAGTCAAACCAAACAGTAAAACACATAATATAGTGTGGTTTATCTATACGAGCTGAATCATGAAACTCTGATTTTTAGTAATATATTCCACTTGCTTACAGATATGATGCATGGACATAGTATCACCATGTCATTTTACACCTTGAATTATGATGTTGTGGCTTATAAATCCTAGTGATAAATTAATTCTGAAAATCAGAGGTACCATACATTGTGCCATGTCAATGACAACAATGAATGAAAGATGTCAGAATGGATCTGGTTACTGCGTTCAGCAAGGCAATACCTGATTTTATTGACTGTGTTCTGTGTTTTTCTTGGGGAGTATAATAATTTCAGTGATTCATAAACCATATAAAATAGTTCCACAATAATTAGACATGTGTTCTGAAAATTTCTTCTTACTGACAAGGATCAAAGTTTAAATTGCAACAAATCAAATAATGTCACAAAAATGTGAATCTACTTATAAAAATATATGAACAAAGTTATAAATAATGAAGATAATTTTATCATATCTCCAGTTAGTGCCAGGTAAAGTTTACTCAATGAGATTTGTAATTTATGCTTCCATAAAAATCATTCACTACTAGGTATCTTATAAAGATTGATCTGTCAAATCCATTGTGTGTTAGAGCTCAGGCAGGCTGCGTAAAATGAAAACAAAGTTAAACAACTTCACAGGAGACAGAAATGGCCTTTTAAGATTCACGGAAGTATGCCTCCCTGTCTAATCCGAGGAGCCATAGGCGGGAGATTGATGGGTCTTGGCAGAGAAGTGTTTCAGGAGGCGGCTGTCTGCTCAGTGGTACCAGAATGAAGCTATCTGTCTTCATTGGACCCCATTAACATGCCCCTCAGATCTATCAGGCGAATGTCTACATACTTACTTTATAAATTATTACCAGTGACAGTTAAATATTTCAGAAGTTGTTAGGAGATATCATTCACCTTACAGTCCTTCATTTACACACATGCTTGTGATTTTATGCATTTTCAGTTCAAGAATTATTCAGAACTAGTTTATATTCCTGCCTTTGATGACAGTTTTCTGTGTAAAGTAATCCATAGTGTTTCAAATGTTGCAGTTTATTGCGGTAAATAAAAAAGAAAGCAAATTATTCACTAACGGGAATGAATACCCTCTGAGAATTATATAGTTAAGAATTCATATAAATTGACCACAAGAATGAATTTTACCTCTTTCAGTAAAAAAATAATTCTGAATTATATACAATTCTTTCAAATCACCATTGTTTGTTTGACATATACACTATTATAATTAGTTTTTATTTATCATATTAATTTTTATCTGTTACATGCTTAAATACCACTATTCTATTTGTAGAAATGACTCTTCAAAGCCCACAGCTTAACTTTAATGTGTTTAGTATTAAAATTGTTATGTGTTATTCATGTAACAATTAATCCAATTTCCCACTGAACTGTAAAGCTAACTGTAGAGAAGATTGAACTCGGTATTGGATACAGGCTGGGAACAATTTCTTTCAACATAATTAAAATAAATTTCAACTAAATAAACTCAAGAGCAATTCTGATTTAAAATGTATTGTATTGACTAATATAATTTTTCCCAATCCTGAGCTTACATTTCCTCAGAGAGCAGAGGTAGATTTCATTAATCTTCTTTTTCAGTCAGAGGACGGCATATAACTGAAATAGACACATTGAAATTGGACAGACATTCTTCATGGATTATAGAACAGTATTTGATAGAAAACCAAATCATAAAAGTATCATCAACAAATAATTAAATTTGCTTATCACACTGGAAAGCCAGAAGTGGAGTAAAATACACTAGGCACCTGTGAGCCAGATTATTTTTGTGAAGTATCCCATCTTCTTAGAGTCCTTTGTGGTAAGTACTTTTTTCATATATTGAAGTAAGAAAACAGGTTCAAGGAGGTTAAATCAATTTTATGATTACCATATGAAGGAGGATTGTCACTGAAATCTGACAGTGTTCTGTGTCTTGCCAGTGACAGGTTATGTGCACTGCATAGCTTGTGTGATTCCAGAAAAGGGAAAAATACTTCAGAAGAGATACTAACAAATATGAGATTTCCTATTTGTATTTTCTTTCTTCCCATTATTACTTTATTGAACTTCATTGAAATATAACAAACATGAAATGAACTGTTTAAAAACATCTATAACTGAATTGCTTTCTATGCATAACTGCTGCTTTAGCAAAGTTCGTTAAAATGGTGCATATTGATCACATAAACCTCTTTATTCACGGATGTTCATAAGTCCTTATTCTTTTGTGTAGTAATAGGGGTGGCGGGGCTGCGTCCCCAGCACCCCGGCCGCCTGCTCGGCTAGCTTATGCCCTAAAATAATTACACAGACACTGTATTCTTTTAAACACTGCTTGGCCCATTCTCTTCTAGGCTAATTCTCACATATTAATTTAACCCTTTTCTAATCATCTGTGTGTAGCACCCCAAGGTGTGCTTACCGGGGAGATTCTAGCCTAGTCCATCCTGGGTCGGAGCTTCATGCTGCGAGCTGGGCATGACGTCTCTCTCAGGCGTCTGCTCCTGAGAGGAGAGCTGTCGCGTCTCTGAGCTCATTTCCTCTTCCTCCCAGCGTTCTGTTCTGTTTACTCCTTCCACCTATCCTCTAACCAATAAAATGGGCCAGGGCAGTGCCTTTATTAGCCAATGACCTTCCTCCATCACTTTTGTCCTTTTAGCAGTCTTCCAGTCCACCAAACCCCACCACAGGCAGCCTATAATTCACTTTAGGTAAGTGGAATATTCATTCATGTTTTCGATAAGTGAATTGGCATTGCAGGTATGTTTTCTGTAATTTTTTTCACTCAGACAAATTATTTTTGAAACCCATCCAGATCATTGTAAATGCTAACAACTTCTTTGTAGTCTTAGATTGTATTCAGTAGCATGGGCCAAGCAGTTTGTTTATTCATTTAATAGACATTTCCATTCCTTAGTTTCTAACAGTTGCAAATAAACAGTTTTTCCTTTTCCAATCTTGATTTAAACATATTTACACTCTTATGAATGTTTCAGGGGATTGTACTTTAGGTAAACCTTATTTTACTTATTTTTAAAATGTATGTATTTATGTTTGTGTGAATATATATATATATGTGTGTGTGTGTGTGTGTGCATGTATATGTATGTATGTGTGCCTGCATATATATATATATGTATGTATGTGTGTGTCTGTGTGTGTATGTGTCTGTCTGTGTACATATATGTATGTTTGTGTTTGTCTATGTGTGTATCTTTCTGTGTGTATCTGAGTGTGTATGTGAATTTGTGTGACTGCATGTTTGTGTACATGTGTCTGTATGTGCATATGTGTATTTATAGATGTGTGTATGTGTCAGTGTGTGTGCGTGTGTGCCTGTGGAGGCACCAAGAATGGATATCACCCTTTTTTACTTTTTACTTTAGTTTTGAGACAAGATCTTTCAGTGATTTAGTATTCATTGAATTTTTCTGACTGGCTTGTTAAGAACGCATGTGATCCAGCTCACCCAGCCCTTCATCTATAGTGAATTTACAGAAGTGAACCCTTATATAAGGCTGCTAGGTAAGAGTATGGGTATCTAAACTCACCAGGTCCTAATGATTATAAGGCAAGCACTTAATTCCTTGATTTTCTTTCCATTATAATCATGAATAGTAGATTTGAGTATTCAGTTGGTTGGGAATCAGATAGCTGTAGATCAACACTATGTCATTTGTGACTTTAATACAAGGGCAAGAGAGTAGGCTATTACGATGTCCATTTGAAATTAAACTCAAAAAATTATGTTGGATATGGTATTTGGATAGTTTATTATTATATTGTTATTATTAATTATTTTTCTTATTTCCTTAAAAATGTTTGTTGTTGTAAAATGTGCATACTAAATATTTATAACCATCACTGTCAACCAATTTTAATACACAGTGGTATTCAATGAACTAAGATTTTACTTATTTATCTATTGTCCTTTCCCCACTGGGCTATATGCTCAGTTCCTAAATATGTTCATAATCTTCTTCAGATGTCAGAATCTCCAATTTCTGTTACATTTCATTTCCTTAACCTGGAACTCTGTGTCCAGCAATGAATTCCCATGCCTAGTCACCAGCAATTAATGTTTGTTCTTCTCCCTGCTCCCTCTGTGCACAATCATAAGGTTTGACATTTTATGATTTTATTTTTCACTTAACACAATCTCACGAGATTTGAATCATGTTGTGGCAGATGGATTTTAATTTGAATAATTATATTTTTTAGCTGAGGTACTGGTACATTATCTATATTGGCCTGGGATCTCTAGATATGATGCGTTATTTCAGATTCCAGAGTTCTGGGACTAAAAAGAATTGTTATTATGCTGGACACCTTAAATTTTATTTCAGTTTGTGTTTGTAAGTTTTGCTTAATTTTTATATAAAAAAATTACAATTTTGTGGAGCTTTGTTGATCCACCGTTTCCTCTTGGTATCGCTAGAGTTATGCTCTCAAGCGGAACACAATTACTCAATTAAATATGCTGATTATTTTATTCCCAAGTTATGCTTATCCATTCTCACATTGATTTTAACGTTGTTGTAAAGGGATTTTCTAGAGATGATTGAGATGTTTAACTAGCTTAGGAAATCTGTCAGCTCATTTTTTTATTTGATATTTTGATATCTATCTTTTTGAGTTTTTTTATATCTAAACAGAAACTTCTCATCAGAAGAATCTAAAATGGCCAAGAGACATTTAAAGTGTGGTTCAACGTCCTGAGCCATTAGGCAAATGCAAATCAAAATGACTCTGAGAAACCATCTTACATCTGTCATAATGGCAAAAAAAAAAAAACAAAAAACAAAAAAAAAACCTACTAGTGACAGCTTTTGTTCTAGAGGTTGTGGAGTAACTGCTGGTGAGAGTACAAACTTGGAAATTTTTGGAAATCAATATGGCAGTTACTCAAAAAATTGGGAATCAATCTACCTCAAAACACAGCTAGATCAATATTGGACATATACCAAAGGATACTCAATCATACCGCAAGGACACTTGTTCCACTATGTTCATAGCAGTATTATTTATAATAACCAGAAGCTGGAAACAATCTAGATGCACCTCAGCAACAACAACAACAACAAATCGTTAAAGAAAATGTTCTACATTTATATAATGGAGTATTTCTGTGGAGAAAAAAAAAAACAGCAACATAAAATTTGCAGGCAAATGGATGGAACTAGAAATAAATCCTGAGTAAGGTAATTTACATTTTAAAAAAGCATGCTATGAACTAACTCATAAGTGGATATTAGTTATAAAGGAATAAATTAAAGGGTAACCAGTCTGTAACCCACAGCCGCAGAGAAGCTATGTAACAAGGAAGGCCCAAAGATAGATGTATGGATTCCCTGGGGGAAATAGAAGAGATCTCCTGGGTAAGCTGGAGGTGTGTGGAGGAAGAAAGGTAGTATCTTTAGCTATCAGGTTGGGTGGGTTGGAGTCAGGACAGATGAGGCAAGTATTGAAAAAGATATCTTAATGGGTGGAATTTTGTCGAAATGGGTACCATCTGGGGTTAGGGCTCCAGGAAAACTCCCTGGAATCCACAAGGATGGTTCAGAGTTCTTGTAATAGTGGAGAGAGTGTCACAGGTGCTTACCCAAATTGCAATCAGAGAGCCTTTACTCAGTAACTGATGGAAGCAGATGCAGAGATACACAGCCAAATACTAGGACAATTCCAGGAGTCCTGATGAAGTGAGGGTGTAGGGATTGTGTGAACCAGTGGTGTCATCATCATGACAGGGGAACACACAGAGTCATGGGAACTCAAAGATTATAGACCACAACTAGGGAATCTGCATGGAACTGACCTAGGCCCTCTGTATGTATGCAACAGTTGTGTAACTTGGTCCATATGTAAGACCCAGCAGTGGGATCAGGACTTGTCCCTGGCGCATTAGCTGGGTTTTGAGAATCGGTTCCCCATTCTAGGTTGCCTTGCCCAGCCTCGATGCAGGAGGAAGAGCTTGTTCCTGCCTCAACTTGATGTGCCATGTTTTTATGAAGTCCATGGGAGGCCTGCCCCTTTGTGAATGGAGAAGGAGTACAGGGAGGGGGATGGAATATAGATATAAGGGAGAGGAAACTAATCAGTATATAAAATAAATGAAAAAAATTAATTTTGAAAGGAAAGAAAAAGAAAAAAATCTGTGGGAACTTAGATCACTTTAGATGTGATTAAATAACTGTAAGGTCTTCAGAAAGTCTACTGTTCTCTAGTAAATAGAGAATTCAGTAATAAATAATAGTTTATCTCATAATCATGTATTCCAGTCTACACCTTCCTTTTCTTCTTTTTTAAGTAATTTCCCCTGTCACGATAATTTCTTCCCTATCTTATACCTGCCTCTCTTCTCCCTTTCTCTCCCTTCTCTTTCCCTCCTATCCACTCTTCCTTCCTTATTTGCCTCCCTCCAGTCTCATTACATAAATCCAATCATTTTTATTTCTCCATCTTCCTTATCAGTTATTTATTGGTTATATTTCTAGTGGAGCTATGGGTGTACAATAAAATTTTATTTTATTACTGATGAATTTTCTTCACATTCTGAATTAATTATATTAATGTGAGTGGACATGTTTCCAAACTTTTCTGTCCTATAGTTTTACTGGATAACCTGCCAGTCCCATGTTTCTTTACTGTTGATTTTCTACTATTCCATGTCAGAATCAAGTAACACACCCCATGTGGTTTTTCCCTAATTTAAGGTAGCTATTTTTATAAAAACTTCTATATGTTCATAAGAATTTTAGGAACAGATTGATACTAAAAAGGAAAATTTGTTGCTACTAAAAAGGAAAATTTATATATAGTGCTATTTTTTTTTTGTTGAAAACACATCGGATCTAGGGATGTATCTGAGCAGAATGGATATAGCAAAACTGAAGCTTCAAACCCCAACTGTCCAATCGTCTAAATATTAGCTTACTACTGCCCATGGGGGGAGGGAGGGGACAGCCTCTGGAAGACAGAGGGCTTGAAAGGAACCTATAGCATCAGTATATACTAGACTTTTTTATCTTCAGCAGAAATGATAAGTGTTAGGTATTCAGAATAAATGATCATACTTTAGTGGTAAAATGATTATTTTTCAGTTTTAGTATGTTAATTTTTAAACTTCATTTTTATTTTTTTGCCTATAAACAAAATCACTATTCATTGCATAAATTCACAGGTTGGTTGAATAATATCTTATAGAAATACAGCTTCGCATTAGCTTTAATGTATGAACATGACCAATAGTGTGGTTCTCTTTTACCTTTTCCCATCATATCTGCCTGATCTTGACATTAAGTCTCATGATACTTTCTCTCATTAATATTTGGACAAATTTTAGAAAAATGTATTAGTGTATCCTTAACAGTTGTGAAGAAGCCACCAGCAAAGCATAAGGAGGACTATGTATTCTCTGAAACTGTCTAAAATGAACTTTAGAATATTGCACCACTGAAAAAAATTACATATATTTCACCAAATTATAACATTGATTTAGATAGAATTACTCTTAACCTTTCATTATTGTATTTTTAATTTCTGACGGATCTGCAGTTATATAATCTCTTCTGTTCCTAATATCAGCCATTGTCTTTTCAAATGTTTAAAATGACCTGTTTGGATTCATATCAAATTTACAGGTTTACTGAAAGAATCACTTGTTATCTCATTGATTTGTTTTTGTTATTATCTCCTTAATTTCTGCCTTACTATTGTTTTAATATACTCAGTGTTTAATTTCTTTTCCCTCATTTCATAGAGAGTATGCTGAAAGATATTATGTAAATTTTACTAATGTTTTAAGTCAGTTTGACTATGCTAAAGAAATCTCACAATGCACACACAAATACATCTATTTAGGACAACGATTTCATGAGCTTCACTATGCTGCTATTTGTTTTCTGAACATTTCAGATGCTCCCATTAATTGTCCCATTATTCTGGTTTTAAATAAAAGATAATTCAGTTGAGTTAATTTTCTTTGTAAAAATCATATGTCAAAAGACTGTTAGCCTTCATGAAGGTATAAGAATTGAAGAACTGGCATGGAAAAGTTAAAGAGAGATTTCTTTTCTTTCTTTTTCTGTTCTAATTTTTAATTTTTTTTTTATTGAGCTATACATTTTTCTCTGCTCTCCTCTCTAACTCTCCCCTGCCCTTCAACCCTCTCCCATGGTCCTCATCCTCCCAATTTACTCAAGAGATCTTATCTTTTTCTACTTGCCAAATAGATTAGATCCATGAATTTCTCTCTTAGGGTCTTCATTGCTGTTTAGGGTCTCTGGGACTGTGAATTGTAGGCTGTTTTCTTGTTTTGATTTATGTCTAAAAGCCACTTATGAGTTATTATATATGATAATTGACTTTCTGCGTCTGGGTTACCTCTGTAGTTGTAGTTAATGCTCACTTTATCATGGACTGAATAGGCTTGAAAAAGTCTTTTCACACTATAATGAAATATACTAAAATTATGTCACATGGAACTATTTAGAACTCATGTATGACATTTAAATGAACCATAAATATGGGAAATTTATAATTGAAACTAATGAATCCCAGTTACAAAATATTTTATATTATAACATAAAAGAATTTAAAAAGTAATATTTGCCACATTAAATTCCATTTAAAATAAGTATTATGGCATTAATTTGTTATATATATATATATATATGATGCTTATCATATGCACATTTATAAATTGTTTGTAAAAGAACAATGACATATTAATATCTCCTTAGCTAATTAAATATAAAATTAATTATATAGTTTTCTATTTACTTGTTTTCATATAAAAATATCTATCATATGCTATGAGGATGACATTTAAACACAAATCTTGATGGGGACGATTCAAGATAAAATAATGCATATTTAGTTTAATTGAAAATCCTCTTATACCGAAGACATTGCTTCATTCTAGATCTAATTTTTGTTTGTTTTTATTTCTCTCTCTGCTGCTTTGACAAAATGTTAGGATCAAAAGCAACTTGGAGAGGAAATGAATTATTGGGCTTACGAGTTAAAGTCTATCATGAAGAGAATCCAAGACTAAGTCTGGAGGCAGGAACAGAAGTAGAAAAGGAAATCCTAAGAGGAATACTCCTCACTGGTTTCCTTCCTGTGGTTTGCTCCTCAACCCTTCTTCTATAGTCCAGGCTATTTAAAATAAAAAGTACTATACATATTCACAAATTGTCTTGACATGATGATGTAAGTCCAACACTTGTTAGAGGAGTCAAGACCAGGACTTCTATCCATTCTTGTCTACATACAGATTTCAAACCCTCCTTGGCTACATGTCATACCAGGAAGAAATAAAAGAGTTAAAAATGTGGTGAAATCTAAGTTGAAAGGAACCTTTATAACAATAGACAGATCAACAATAACAAAATAAGCAAGTTCATTATCACAAGAAATATGCATCATTCAGAAAATATAATAAAAAGGTACTTATAGCAGCAGCTAGAAATATGCTTTATAGAGCATTATCAGTAAAGTAAAGGAAATACATAGGGAAATTACATGACTGGGGAAAGCAGTTTGGTATTTCTGAGGGTGCGAGACTGATGGAAGTTGAGTTGGTGAAGGAGCTAATGGAATGACATCTGCTTGTTGGCTTTTGTGCTAACATTTCAGAGGTGATTGAGTCCAGCCCTGGCTTTAAAAGATATGACCCCTAAAAGGGACATTCCCAGAAACAAAGATGATTCTGATTCTATTCCTTTCCTCAGTTACAGATCCTGATAAAGCTCCTCACTGGGATAAATAACCCAAAAGCTAGGAAACACAGGAACTGAGTAGGTCAGCTTCCTGGACATAACAATGAAAGCCAGAAAATGACTTTGGGAGAAAAATGAAAATTCTTCATGTTGGGTTAAAATGTATCCCTCTTGTTATCCCTGGAGATGACTGAACACACTCATAATACCAAGATGGCTGGCCTATAGAGACATCTACAAAAGAATCCTCTTAATTAAATATGGACTAGCAAAAAAAAAAAGTCAATTCTACCCGGAATTTATGAGAAGTGGAAAGAGAGACATTGTTTCTCATTGAAGTTCATCTTGCTTATGTAAAGCATTTTTCTATCACAGTAATATTTTTGAATGCTGTCTTATTATTTATTTAAGTGAAATGACCTAACTAAACCAAATTACAAATATAAAAGTTTAGCTTTACAGTAATGCTTTGTTTTAAAAACTTATATAGAGCTGGGGTTGAATTTTGTGTGGTTTGGGAGCAGTCCATTCCAAATTCTCTCCCATCTCTTGAATTCGGCATAGCAGGGCATATGAGAAATACAATTGTTTCCATCCATGCCAAAAATAAGATATTTGACATCTGACAAATAATTCATGACTTTAACAGTAGAAAAGTAAGAATATTTTAAAATACAGTGAAAGAATATTGCCAGAAATAGCTTCCTGTTGAAACACTGACCTGCATCTGAATATGTAGGAAATTTTGTTGTTTTATTGTACCTAACTTGTCTCTAATTAAATTTCTGTTTTAAGTGCAACTAATAACATAGAAAAACCCCTAAAGATTTGTGTATTTTTTGTTCTCTTTTTATAATAGGTGAAAGAGATTCCTATTCATGTTGCTTTGTCAATAAAGCACAAAATCTGGACAGAGTTCCACTGGGGGGAAAAAAAAAAACTAGAACAAATTCCTATGCAAATTTTGCAACTGTTAGGTTCTGTTTTTTTAACTTAATTAAGGATCACATTTGAAAATTCATGTTCAACACTTTGTCTTTTCACAAAACTGTGGAAGTTATTTCCTCCTTATTACACAAGTGGTGGTATATAAAAGTAAATTATATTATTTCATCTTTTAAATCTTGCCTCTAGCAACCCACAGTTCACCATCAACATCTCCGATATCTCCCTAGCCACAATCTGTCTCATTTATGAACAAGAATGATGGAGAAATTACAACTGAGTTTCAATGTATATTATTAGTTCTAGATCTTGTCTTCCTAAATATTACAGTTTGTGAATTTTATGAATTCACTCACCCTCATATTCTAATAAGCAAATATCTTAAAACCAGCTTTCTTAAAGCATGACCTTATGTGGGCCAGGCAGATAAAATTTTTCTTTCATCTTCTATTTTAAATAAAAGTAAAATGAGCCTACCCATCAGTTTTGATTTTCAATCGAAGTCCAGATGGTCTCCCATAGTTGGTGATATCTTTTTAAAACTTTAAATCTCTTATCCTTTATTTCTCCCAAGTTTCTATCTCACAACCCTGGACACATTCTTCATCCAAGATTAAAATAGTATTTGCATTTGTAAAAAAATTTAATCATTCTTCCCTAGTTAGGAGTCAGTTGTTGGTTTCCTTGTAGGACCTCTGGGAAAGGATCGTTCATTAATCTCTCTAATCTGTTTCCATCAGTGTGAAAGAATGTGATCAAGATGAGATTGGATAGGGATCCATTAACATATCACTTGATTCAGTTGAAACAGTAACCACACTTATCTAAACCCCAGAAATGCGAGGAAGAAATTAAGATAGAGTCAAGACCCAAAATATGATCTTTTGCCACACACCACAAGAGGAAAAGAGAAAAGAAAATGTATTATTTAATCCAATATAGGAACAACAAAGGTTGATTTTCAGACAGATTTTTCCAATACATACTCAATACAATTACTTAAGGGTGGAAATTCATGTATGTTGGCTTGGAATACCGTCTTCTAATGATTCTTCAGTCACGTTTCAGTGGAATTTCTCTTATTTGTCAGGTGTTTTCTTTGGTTTTTCACCAAGAAGCATGTGGAATCTTGTTTCCAAAACTGTCCTACAAAGTCAGTGATGTGATTTTCTTTTCCATTTGATATCTGTCATCTGACAAATTATAAACCTGGTCCTTCTTTCCCACCAAAATATAAGGATATGAAAAAGATTTCATTAATCACTATGATTTAAATTGCTATGCTGAATGAGAGAAAAACACAAAGCCTGTGGGTGTTTGATGCAATTTCAGTGTGGACTGAGGTACTGAATAATTGCTGGGATAACTTAAAATAAAGCTAAATCTGGGTTCCAAGCATTACTTTTATATCATTCAAAACAAATTCTATTCTCTGATCACGTGAAGTTACTTAGAAGAGGCTAGACACAGCTTTTAAATTTTACCTCAAAGAGAACAACCTGGCAGCATATAAAATGGTGAAAGATTAAGAGAAAATCAGATGCTCTAGGCAGAGTGTTCCACATAAAAATGAACATGGTAAGCTTTCTTGATGTATTTTAAAACACTAAAAGGAAAAACAAGTTAAAGTAAAAAACATTTATACTTAATAAATATTTAAATAAAGTAGTTAAAGTATTCACAACAACAGAACATGGTTTTAAATATTCTCAGTGCTATTCATACATCTAAAAAGGGATTCATTGGGATATGTGATTATAAATTAATATTTTGAAAATCGGAATAAGAAGAAATGTTTCTTTTCTGTTCTTTTTTATTCCTTTGTATTTTTATCAATTTCAATGAGGTTTAACTTATAGTCTATAGACTGATGAACTATTACAAATGTTATTACTGAAAATTTATTAATGGAGGTGTTTGGTTGTTGTTTATCAAGCTAAAGTTTTCTTGTATCCCGTTATGGTAAACAGTTTACACCATTGATCTATTATCTACAACAAACTACTTAATCATTTTCAAAACTGGATATATTAAGGATATAGAGAATTTCAAAAATGAAAATACCGCCGTGCGGTGGTGGCGCACGCCTTTAATCCCAGCACTCGGGAGGCAGAGGCAGGCGGATTTCTGTGAGTTCGAGGCCAGCCTGGTCTACAAGAGCTAGTTCCAGGACAGGAACCAAAAAGCTACAGAGAAACCCTGTCTCAAAAAAAAAATGAAAATGCCATCACCATATATTTATGAAAGCACTCATTGTTGCTGTTTGTGTTTTATATAAGAAAGATTAAAATTTTGATTAAATAACAGGAGACTATGAGTCCATCCATTGTATTGAGTCCTGAGGTATATGTGATTATTAAATGGATTCTAGTAGTAAATATTGAGACACAGAGATATAAAATAACCCAAAGTGGTAGACATAAATTAATCAAGATGAGATCTTAATTTGTGTACAGAAATGAGAGACAGACAACACTCATGATATTCCGGAAGCAAAAGCATCACATTGTCAGCATCACCGCCCTGTCCTATTATTCTCCCATCTGCACTCCTCCAGTGTGATTTCATCTTTATGTGAAGAAAGAAGGGAGGGTGTGTGCAAACACTGCATAGGAACAGCCTGCGTGCTGCCCCTGTACTGATGGCATTCTTTCAACAGTCCTTAGGCCTGAATGTTTTCTACACACAATTAAGCAGGTGATAGATGAACTCTTGGTTTTTCCCTGGATGAGAAATAAACTATACTGAGTCTGAAAATATCAACATGTTATATGAATGATGTGTCCTGGCAGACTAGTTTGCATTTCTATCAGCCTTAAATTGGTTCCTATTGTTGAGCCATAAACATGTCACAATATTCTTTAGCTGTCAATAAAGCATATTTTCTTTCTTCCTGAGATAAATATAAAAATTCAATAATACTATTTTATAATATTTTGTTCATGAGCTTGTAAAATGTAACAATTAATATCTTTCTATGATAAAATTTATATAGCTGAGAATGTGATGAATTTATTTATGCTAAAATTGTTTATGTATATTTGAAGCATATTTGTCTTAATATATGCCAATGTACTCTAAATGATATTCATAGGACTTTTGGTCCTCATTGGGTATTCTTTGGGCAAATTAATATATATTCAAGGCATGCTTTCATTTTAAGTTCTACATTGCCTTATTTTGTTTAGGACAATATTGATGTTTTTTTTCAATGAGAGAATAACTTTACAAATAAGACATGTTTAGAGAAAAGGCTTTCTGTATTTATACTATGAAACAGAGTAGAAGGCTAACAAAGGTGAGATAAAAATGAGAGTGATCTAAATCTGATTTGATTCTTCTTCAATCTTCCTTATTTTAAGTGAAAAATTAAAAAGAAGAAAATATGCAATATAAAGAAATAATTTATCAATATATTTATTTGCTTTAAACAAAAGTATGATATATTTCTTTTCAAAGTATTTAGTGTTCTGTAAATATTGCTATGTTTTTCAAAATAGTGTGACAAGATTCTACCCAAACCTACTAATTCCCTTATGAGGAACTAAAGAACCCTACGTATGTTTACTACCACATGTCTAAGAAAGTAATGATACTGTTTGAGTACTTTTTATATTGTACAGCTTTAATGCAGTAGAGAGGGGCTTGATCCTGCTTCAACTTAATGTGGTAGTTTTGTTGTCTTGCCATGGGAACCCTTACGAATTGGGAAGAATAGATGGAGGTAGACTGGGGGGATAAGAAGGAAGGAGAAGGTATGGGGACAGACCTGTGGGTGGAATATAAAATGAAATTTAAAGAATAAATTAAAGTAGTAATGAAAGTTACAAAATGTTAATGTAAAATAAATGAATGAGTTCTTCCTTTAGGATGTCAGACTGAATCGATTGTAAAAATTAGGTTTAGCTTAAAAGGGTTGAACCAACATTACTTTTATTAATATTTCTGTTTGTTTTTGATACAGGGTCTCATAATGTAGTTCTGGTGGGCTTAGAACTCAATGTATATATCAGACTGGCCTCACACTCATAGAGAGATTCCTGTTTCTACCCAGCAAGGATTAAATGTAACCCAGAAGGCCAGGTTAAATATTTTGCTTCTTAAAACAGTTTAGTTATAGGTAAATTTGTGAAAAATTTCATGTGTTTTTCAGAAGATTTTTTTATTTAAAATAAACCATGTTAGAAAGAAAAGCCTAAAGTTAATATAGAAAAAAATACTGGAATATGAGAGCAACACGTAGGCTAAAGGCAGAGTTGCACCTCTCTGCCTGCCTCTCCAGAGCCACTTGCCCATACTATGCCTATCTCTGCCGTAGAAAACTTTCTTCAGTCTTCCTTCATATCTGTCCACTTCTGTGGATCCCACAGACATTTCCCTCCTAACCACCTGCTCCTAAATTGTTGATTTTTTCCACCCCCAAGCCTAGCAGGTACTCCCTGCTAGCCATCATTCCCAACACCCTAGAAGACCTTCTGGGGTGACCATTCTTCATTGTCTCCCAGAATTCCAAAGAGAATAAGTAAGCAGGCCCTGGTTAACAATCTTCTCTCCTCCATACTATGAACATTTTCAGTCACCTAACTTATTTATATTCCTAAATGTCAGCTGCCAATAAACAGAAACACATTTTGCATGGAACCTCCGTGGCCACATATATAATATCCAAAGTAAATTTTCCAAAAGATATCATACAAGCATCACACTCTTCAAAAATACAGAAAGGAATGAGAAACCAAGAGAAAAAAATCCACTCAACCAAGATAAATCAAGAAATCAGAATTTAAAATTTATAATTATCCAAACATCAGATGCCTAAACACCAACATAAAAACACGGCCAATAACAATCTGGATAAATGTATTTACTTGAGCCTAGTTGTTCTACTACACCAAAACGTGAACATTTCAACATACGTAAAATGCACACGTGCACACACACACGCACAAAAAAAACACACACATGCACACACATGCACAGAAACACAGAGAGACCAAGAGAAAGAGATAAAACTCCTTGTTTGAAGATTATAGATGTCTTTAAGTGGAAATTAATAAATCCCATTGAACAAAAAATAGAATTGAACAAACCATGTAAAAAATGTATAAACTGTTTAAGAACTTAAAATGAAATTAAATCAATAAAGAAAATACAACTTGAGGGAATACTGAAAATGGAAAACAATTAAAAATTTGAGCAGGAACTATGGAGGCAAAATTTACCAACATAATACAAGAGATGACAGAAAGAATTTCAAGCATTGAAGTTAGAAAAGAAGTGACTAAATTGCTAGATTGAACAGAAATAATGTTAAATCTAAAACAAAACAACAACAAAACCCCTCCTGATACAATACTTCCAAAAAATCAGGGACACTGTGAAAAGAACAAACCTATGAATAATTAGAAAAGAGTAAGAAATTAATAACCACTTGTCATTAATATCCCTTAATATTAATGAACTGAACTTGCCTATATAAAATGTAGATCAACAAAATGAATGTAAAAACAGGATCCATCCTTCGGCTGCATATAGGAAACACACCTCACCTATACCCAGCAAAATTATCACCATAGATGAAGAAAATATGTTATTCCTTGATAAAACTCAATTTAAACAATACCTATCTGCAAAAGGAACCGTAGAGAAGTTTCTAAAAAGAAAACTCCAAACTACAGAGATTAACAACATCCAGGGAATAAATTATCCCAGAGTAGCAAAATTAAAGGAAGGGAAGCAAGGACATGGACATGTGCATGCATGCGCACGCACGCACACACACACACACACACACACACGCACACACACACACACACGCACACACATGCACACACACGCACGCACACACACACATACACACACACGCACGCACACACACACACACGCACACACAAACACATACACACACACGCACGCACACACACACGCACGCACACACACACACGCACACACGCACACACACGCGCACACACACACACACACATGCACACACACGCGCACACACACACACACACGCATGCACACTTACACTCTCACACATACTACTGCCATCAAAAGCAAAATAATAGAAAACAATGGGTATTGGTTGTTGAAATCTCTCAGTATTAGTTGTCTCAGTCCCCACTACAAATACACAGATTTACATAATGGATATAAAAACGGGATCTATCCTTCTGCCGAATCTGAGCAACATACCTTGGTATTAAGAAAAGATATTACCTGAGTATAATGTGGTGGAGAAAGATATACAATGCAAAGGGACCTAAGAAGCAACCTGTTATAGACATTTTAGTACCTAACAAAATAGACTTTAAAGAAAAAGAAAACAAGCAAAAGAAACAGGAAAGACTACTCCATACACTCATCAAAGGAAAAATCTGCCAAAATGACACTTCAATTATTAACATCAATGTCCTAAACACAAGGGCAACCAAATTTGTGAAAGAAACACTACTACAACTTAAATCACATATTAGTCTCAATAACTGGTAGTAGGAGATTTCAATGCCTTACTCTCACCAATGGATGAGTCATTCAGACAAAACCTATAGAGATAAATTCTGGACCAGAGAGATGTTAGAAACCATCTGGATCTAACCTAAATTCATAGAATATTTCACCCAAACATAAAAGACTATACATTCTTCCCTGCATCTTATGGTATTTTCTCCAAAACTGAACATATACTAAGACACAACTAGCAAGTCTCAGCAGTTCTAAGAAAATTGAAATAATTCCCTGCATACTGTTTGACCACTAAAAAGCTAAATATCAACAACAGAAAGATTACAAGCTCATGGAAACTGAACAACTCTCTACTGAATAAGAAAAAGTGGTTCAAGAAAGAAATTAAAGAATTTGTAGGATTTAATGAAAATTAATACATTGCATACAACAATTTATGGAACACTATGAAAATTCTTTTAAGAGGCAAGTTCATAGCACTAACTGGCAATGCTAAAATATGGTTGATTTTATACTAGCAATTTAACAGCATACCTAAAATTTCTACAACAACAACAAAAAGTAAGCACATATCCAAAGATAAAACAGCATGAAATAATCAACTCAGGGCTGAGATTGAAACAAAGAGAACAACAAAGATAACCAATTAAACAAAGAGGTTCTTTGAGTAGTTTAACAAAGATAGGCAAACTTTTTATCCTGAGGAGTGGAAAGAGAATATCAAAATTTAATAAAAAATTATAAATGAAGAAAACATAACAACATATGCTAAAGAAAACCAGAGAACCATAAGGACTTTTTTAATTTATTAGATTTTTTAAAAAAATACCAATCCAAGTTCCAATCCTCCCCTCCTCCCTTTCCCTCCTCACACCCTCCCATCAACCCCCATTCCATTTTCAGAGAGGGTAAAACACATTGCTTTGTGGAAGATCCAAGGCCCTCCCTATTATATCTAGGCTGAACAAGGTATACATCCAAGAGAACGGGTTCCCAAAAAGCCAGTACAAGCAGTAGGGACAAATCCTGGTGCACTACCAGTGGCTCCTCAGTGTGCCCCAGCCATACAACTGTCAACTACATTCAGAGGGACTAGTTTGGTCCTATGCTTGATACTTCCCAGTCCAGCTGGAGTTGATGAGCTCCTATTAACTCAAGTAAACTGTTTTAATGGATGAACCCATTATGGTCTTGACTTTGTCCCCTCTGTGTGATGTGATTACCATTAATGAATAAAGAAACTACTTTGGAACTATAGCAGGGCAGAACTTAGCTAGGCAGGGAAAACTAAGCTGAATGCTGGGAGAAAGAAGGGTGGAGTCAGAGAGAAGGCATGGAGCTACTGGAGCAGATTCTGGGAATATTAGCTGGTAAGCCACAACTATGTGGAGATACACAGATTAATGGAGATGGGTTAAACTGAAATGTAAGATCTAGCTGATAAGAAGTTGGAGTTCATAGGCTAAGCAGTGATTTAACTAATACAGTTTCTGTGTGATTATTTTTGGTGCTGAGCATTCAGGAACAAACAAGGGGCTCCCTATTTGAACAAATTCTCATTCCTTCCACTCTTCAGCTAGACTTTGAGAGCTCAGTTCAGTGCTCCAACGTGGATCTCTATCTCTGTTCTATCAGGTGCTAGATGAAGTTTCTATGGCAATATTTAAGATATTCATGAGTCTGATAACAGGGCAAGTCAAGTTCTGGCCCCCTCTACTCTATTGCAGAGGATCTTAGCAGGGGTCATCATTGTGGATTCCTAGGAAATTCTCTAGAGCCAGATTTCTGCTTACCCTATAATGGCTTCCATAATCAAGATATCTCTTTCCTTGCCCTCATCTCTCTCCTTCCTCTATGTGAACTATCTCATTTCCTTATGTTCTCCTCATCCCTCCCCTTCTTCCCTCCTCTTTGCCTTCCACCCTCCCTTCTTCCCCACCTTCATTCTCACAAGATTGTCGGGCAATCTTGTTTGTTTCCAGTTTCCAGGTGGATCTATATATGTTTTCTTTTGGGTTCACCCATAAGGACATATCTTAACAACTAGTATTATTCCAAATTTAAAAAGTCAAACATAACTGTATAATTTTGTCAATTAGCATTACCAAAGTTAAATGAAGATTAGATAAACATTTTTATCAGACCCATAACACCTAGAGAAATAGAAGCAATCATTAAAAGTCTTGAAACAAAAAAATCCCAAGTCCATATGGTTTTAGTATAGAATTCTACCAAAGTTTCAAAGAAGAATTAAATCCAAACTCTGAAAAATAGAAACAGAAGAACCATTGCCCAAATAATTTTATGCGAAAAAAGATTACACAAACCTAATAGAGAAACCACATTAAACTTAATTTTTTTTCCTTTGGAAAACAGTTGAAAGTTACCCAAGGAAATATTCATAAACACCATCTACGCACATATGAAAAGAATCATTCACCATGATCAGTTAGGTTTTATCCCAGAGATTTGGGAGTTCACAATAAAAGTCCTAAAGAGCCTAAGGATAAAAGAGATATGTCTAACATAATACAGGCAGTTTACAGCAATTCTATAGCCAACATCAAATTAAATGGAGAGAAACTCACAGTAATTCCATGAAAATCAGGAATAAAATAAGGTTTTTCACTCTCACCATATCTATTCAATGTTGTACTTGAAGACTTAACTAGAAAATGAGACAATGGTAGGATATAAAGGATCTACAAATTGAAAACATAAAAGTAAAAGTATCTTTATTTTTAGATGTTGTGATAGTATGTATACATTAGTAATCTTACAATTTTTACTTGGAAAATCTACAGATAGAAGACATTTTCAGACATGAACATAAATAAAAAATTAAGTCATTATTATCAGTAACCCCCTTATATAAAAATGAGAAACTTTTATTGATGAGGAACCAACTGAGGAAGAAATCAGGAAAGCAGTACTTTTCACAGTGTCTCAGATAGCATCAAATATCTTGGGATAGCTCTAACTGAACAAATGAAAAACATAATAAAATTCTCAAGTCTATGAAGAAAGAAATTAAAAAGTTATCAGAAGATGGAAGAATCTGCCATGTTCATGGATTAATAGAATTAAAATAATAAAAATGGCTATTCTACCCAAAGTAATCTACAGATTTAATGAGATTCCCATCAAAACCCCAACATGATTCTTTATACATCTTGAAAGGACGTTTCTCCACTTCATATGAATAAAGAACAAACAAAACAAAACAAAACAGAATACCTGAACCAATCAGGACAAAAAGAAGATGGAAGTTTAACCATCCCTAATTTCAAGTTGCATTTAAAAGTTATAGTAATTGGAACTGCATGGTATATGCATACAACAAAAAACATTGATCAATGGAATCGAATTCAAGATCCAGACATGAATTCATACACTTATAAACACCTGACTTCTGATAGTGTTACCAGTAGTATGCCCTGAAAAATAAAAATCTTCTTCTGTAGTATGATATTAGGGTTCAACCTGAAGAACAGAAAAGCAAAATCGTCAGCCACTGCTTACCTCTACCTCACTCCAAAATGGCAATTTTGCCTCCAGGAATCTCAGAATGAGTCTGTATCTGACAGGGGCCTCCTCCTGTCTTATATTCCTCTCTAGGACTAAAATTAAAGGTGTACACCGCTACCACCCAGTTTCTATGAAAAACTGGGAATAAAAGTTTGTGTCACTATTGCCTGGTGTGTAAGGATAACTAGTGGGATGTTTTACTTTCTGATCTTCAGGCAAGTTTTATTTATTAATGGATATATGAATGATCACCTCAGTCTTCAAAAAATAGTGGTGATGAAACTGGATATCTGCATACAGAGGAAGGTAATTACACAATATTCATCGCCCTGCACAAAACTCAACTCCAAATGGAACAAAGAACACAACATAAAACCAGATACACTAAACCTGATAGAAGTATTAACAAAGAATAACCTTGAAAACATTGGCACAAGGGAAGACTTCCTGAATATAACAATGACAGTGCAGGCACTAAGATCAACAAATAATAAATGATATCCCATGAGACTGAAAAGCTTCTGCACACAAAAGGAAAGAGTCAGTTATAAAAAAAGTGACAGTTTACAGAATGCGAAGAAATTTCTAGCAATTCCACATCCATTAGTGGACAAATATCCAAAATGGATCCAGATGTCTAGAAACTAGATATGAAAGCAGCAAATAATCCAACTAGAAATGGGGAACAGATCTAAGCAGAGAAATCTCAATAGATGAAACATAAATGCCTAAGAAACACTTAAAGACAAGTTCAAATTCCTTGGCCATCAGCTAAGTGCAAATTCATATTACTTTGAGACTGCATCTTGCACATGTCATAGTGACAAAGTTTATTAATACAAGTGATACCTCCTTTTGGTGAGGATATGGAGCAAGTGGAGGGAGTGAAAACTTGTACAGCCACTATGAAGATCATTATGACAGGTCTTAGGGAGCTGGTACAACATAGATGTTCCTCTACAGAAGAATGTATAAAGATATGAGGTACATTTTCACATTAGAGCATTACTTAGCTATGAAAAATGATGTGAAATTTGCAAGCAAATGGGTGGTGAGACTGGAAAAATCAGCATCCTGAGTGTGATGACTCAGATCCAGAAGGACAAATATGGTGTGTATCAACTTATACCTGGATAGTAACAATTTCTTTTTAAATTTATTTATTTATTAAAGATTTCTGTCTCTTCCCCGCCACCGCCTCCCATTTCACTCCCCCTCCTCCAACCAAACTACAGTCTGTAGATCCAGAGAGGCTATGTATAAATGAAATGATACGGGGGCACACATAGATCTCCCTGAGAGGCTAAAATCGATTTATGGATTACCTGAGACAGGGTGTAGATACTAATGGGAGAAGCAGGTGGTGGCAGGGACAGAGATAGGGTTAAATGCAGAGACTGGCAGCTGGACTAGAGGGGCAGTTGAGGGATGGCACGGAAATCTAATGCAGTGGGAACATCATGAATATAGAAATGTGGTATATTTACACAATGCAGTATTACTCAGCTTTTAAAAATAATGACAACATGAATTTTATAGGTAAATAGAAAGAACTAGCAAAAAAATCCAAAGTAATGTATCTCACGCCCAGAAGGACAAATATGATATGTGTGTTAGCTTATAAAGTGATATTAGCTGTTAAGTCAATGACAACTAAGCTAAAATGCATAGCACAACAGAGGTTATGTATACCAGAAGGTTAAGATAGGTCTCCTAAGAAAAGATAGAGTTGATAGCTGTGAATGGATGGGGCCTGGAATGTGAGGATAATGATAGGACAAGGAGGGGAGAAGAGGTTGAAAAAAGGAAGACAGATACAACTAAAAGTAAGAGACATTTGAGGTGTATTGCGAAACTTCCATGTATATATGTTAAATGAAATCACCAAATAACAGGGAAACAGAGTCCTCACTGGCCATCTTGTGCAAACAAAGAAGCCGCCAGCACCAGGATTGTATTATATCTAATTAAATTTTTGACTAAAGGATTCCCATTTGAAACCTCAGACAAATGAGCCTTTTGCCATGATTATAGTTTGGTCTTCACAGACTGACAATTTTGGTGTGTTAGTTTATGTTTCTCTTATACTTTATTTTATTTTATTACTTCTTAGAAGCCTATTCTTAAATGAGAGATAGAAATGGAGTAGATCCAGATGAGAGAGGAGGCAAGGAAGAACTGTGAACTGGAAAGGAAGAGGAACCTGTAGGTATGATAAACAATGAAAGGACAAAGAAACAAATATATAAAACCACAAAATAAATACATATGAAACAGTTAAACAACAAAAGTAATTTTAAACTAGATGTTAAAAATTCTTTCTAAAATTATTACTTTTCTAAAATATTTGTCACTATGCATTAGGTAATTCTTTGAAAACCCCTCCCCCAGTACTGGGAGCATTTGTATAGAATCATGGCAAAATATTTTTGGAAAAAGATATGGGGTATGAATATTTATACTATAAAGTAAAAAAGATCAATTATGGCATGATTTTTTGGATTGAAAAAAGTCATAAATTATTTAATCAATCTATTCATGATAACAGGCCTGGAACTGAATAAAATTACTTGTTAAAATCATAAATGTTAATTGTAAAGGGAAGACAGAAAGAGAGTGATAGAGGTGACAGAGTTCATGACATTTGAAATTTAAATGAGGACATACCACATTCCCAGCTACTTATTTAAAAGTTTCTGTGCCTTTCTTATCCATAAGGAGCATTCACTAGACCTTAATCAATGCTACTAATGTTGCACTGAGATAAGTTGAATCCATAGTATAAATTTAGAAATCTAAAAATTCAAAAACTGTTAGGAGACATTGCTGTACAAACCAAGAAAAAGTTTTGTGAAAGAAAAATAAATTCCTGGTATCCAAACACCAACTAACATGTTGATGTTAAATAAAAATCAGAGGATAAAGAATGGAACAAGAGTCTATGGATGAATAAGCAAGAAATGATTGAACGTGTAGTCACAGTATCTACAAATGTGACATGTAATATGCACAGTGTGCACTTATGACCAAAATAACTGACGTATAAGGGAGGCATTAAGGTATGATGTATTTCTTCACAGTTTTAGAGGCTTCTGTGCATCATTGTGAGAAAGGTGTTGTGCGGATCTGTATGAATATTCAAAGAACGATACCCACTGAAAAGAGTCACAGAAGATAGAAATCAGAGGACAGCTGTCATCATAATACACACAGAAGACAGAGAAAGACAGAGAGACAGAGCGAAAGATTGGCTGAGAAATCAAGAGACAAACACAGAGGGGAGATCATGCCACAACAGACAAGAAACAGAGCAAATGGGAAAAGCAGAGAAGTTTACATAAGAAGCAGAACAGATCCCAGTAAGACAGAGTTTTCAAAGTCATGCACGAGAGAGAGAATGAGGCTACAAATCAAGATCTTATCTCCTCCCAATACAGTGATACAGCACAGTCTTAAATAGATGCCCACAAGACTTCTCTAGCATTTCACATATGAGTAAAAATAGGAAAACACTATTAATTTTTGTAAACAAAAGCAATATGGATTATCCAGGCTGCAGTTAACATTTACTTGGCATTCTATTTTTATGTATACAAGTGTTTTGGTTTTGTGAGAAAGAGTCTCAGTTTGTAAGTGAGGGCAGCTTGGAATTTATTATTTTACCATGCCTCTGTCTTGCAAGAGCATGCCGATGACTTCTATTTCAAGGTATTTCATTTAGAAATAATTTTTAAATAAAAATAATGTCACTGAAAACACTGCAACTTTTCCTGACATCTGAATATTAACATTTTTTATTAAAATCCATTTTGGGAATTATTGAAAAGAATTAAATATGAATTAGTAAATATTTAATAGAATTTTACTTCTACTTTCAAAATAGCAGAATAACGATGCCATGGCTCATTTTAAATATAATTCTTAGAACTCAAAATGTCTACAAATTCTTTTCCATAGAATGAATTTTAAAAATTTTAAATTCTACTTTTTACCACAGAGATACTTTACCTTGTCCTCTTTGGCTTCCCAGTACTGATACCATTAAAACTAAAGAACATTTGTTTTTAAAGCTGTAGGTCCGTAGTACTTTTCTCCATATTCTTAGAAATGATTTGGGATATTTAGTGATTTTATATATTAAACATAAATTTAAAATATGAAATACAGATTTATTATTTTAAATTGGGATAAAGGAGGGTTGGATAGGGGAGCACGGAAACACAATTCTTAGTTAAGGGAGCCACCTTAGGGTTGGCAAGAGACTTGAACCTAGAGTGGCTCCCAGGAGCTCAAGGCGATGTCCCCAGTTAGTTTCTTGGGCAGATGAGGATAGGGAACCTGAAATGACCCTATCCTATAGCAATACTGACGAATATCTTGCATATCACCATAGAACCTTCATCTGGTGATGGATGGAGATAGAGACAGAGACCCACACTGGAGCACTGGACTGAGCTCCCAAGGTCCCAATGAGGAGCGGAAGGAGGGAGAAGATGAGCAAGGAAGTCGGGACCTCGAGGGGTTCACCCACCCACTGAGACAGTGGGGCTGATCTATTGGGAGCTCACCAAGGCCAGCTGGACTGTGACTGAAAAAGCCTGGTATAAAACCGGACTCTCTGAACATGGTGAGCAATGAGGGCTGATGAGAAGCCAAGGACAATGGCACGGGGTTTTGATCCTACTTCATGTTCTGGCTTTGTGGGTGCCTAGCCAGTTTGGATGTTCACCTTCCTAGAGCAGGATGGAGGGGGGAAGACTTTGGACTTTCCACAGGGCAGGGAACCCTGACTGCTCTTCAGACTGGAGAGGGAGGGGGGGAGGAGTGGGAGGAGGGGGAAGGAAATGGGAGGCTGGGAGGAGGCGGAAACATTTCTTTTCCTTTTCTCAATAAAAAAAAATAAAATAAAATATAATCACATATATTCAATTTTACCCAATATACATTCTCAAGCAAACTAAACACAAAGGTTGTAATGGTTGCATAAAATTCAAAAAAATAAGCATTTTATAAAATGCTTATAGTCCCAGTACTTGCCAGATATTATCTAGAAATTTACCGTTACAATCCACTGCTCTAACTTTTGTCAGTGGTCCTTACCAGAAACTCATTCTGAAATATGTGCGAAGCATATTTCTTAAAGAAATTTGGTATTTACAATGTGTCTTTCACAATATATTGTTTAATTAGTCAACATATTAAAAACGTTATAGGAAAAATGTTTAAGTTTTGTACATGTAAACATGAAAATATGGCAAAGATGATATTTATGAGTGGATGTAACAAACTCTACTGAACAACAATAGAACTACATATCTATATTTAATTAGTTATACAGGTGAACGAACTAGAGAAATGCATCAAAATATGATCAGTATATGTGACTTATTAATTTGTTTTTACTATGTCTGCAAAAATAGTATCAAAGACAAATTATCTTTACAAAATAATTTGGTCGAAGTTTCAAAGTAGAATAATCTTTACATTTAATGATATAATAATTTTATCAGAAATTCTAGAGATCTTTCTGCCATGTACTTCTGATGAGGTTTTGTAGAAAATAATTTTATTTCTGAACTTTTCCATTTGGGAGACAGCAATATTCAGGTTACTTCCACTGGGATTTAATGATATATTTCTTATCTAAAGTGTTCAATGCCACCTCCTTACTGTATTTGCCTTCCGGCTTTACACAAGAACATTGAGTTCTGTTGAAAACTGTCACTGTTTTTAATGTCCAAATAATTATGAGTTGAAATTAGTTCAAAAATTACGAGGAGTAAACAAAGTTTTAATTAAAATAAGTAATAGTAATATGTACATTCTGATAAAACTGCAATCACAAATAAAATTGACATAACTTAAAATAGTACTAAGATATCAATCACTTTGAAGTCAATTTCATAACAATGAAAAGCTGCCAAGAACCATATTTTATTTCACCCTTATCAAATTTCCAATCTTTCCAATGTTTACCTTGTCATTCAAAATGACAGCGTTTGAGTTCTCCTTGGTCAAAATAGAGCACAGGGCAGGTTCTGGCATCAAGAAAAACTAAATGTAAAAAAGTTGGTATACCCTCAACAATTCATTATGTCCCATCGAAAATTATATTTTTCATGGAATTTCACTGTACCAGAATATTAAAATATAACATGTACTAAAACACAGCGTATGATTAGGTTATACTCAACTATCTCCAATTTGAAGTGTAGAATCTAATAAAGAACCAGCATTTTCCAAGCGCAGAACTATCTTTATATTTGTTTTATATTGTTCCCATACAGCTATAGAATTTCATTTTTAAAAGATGTGCAAATTGACTTTTTTTCTATATTTAAACATCCAAAATAAAGACACAGAAATATTTAAATCATGCCTATGTCATGGGTGCAATTGTAATTAATTTTACCATGAAAAGAATGAGAGATAAATATTACACTATAATTAAGCATGACAAGTCTTGTTTTCTAATAATATTTTAACCTTAAATTCATTCTGGTTCATAGATGTTGCATTGTGAGCATGCATTATGGTTGAAAACATGTTGCTTGTTGTCTTTTGGAATATATGTATTTAGGTCAGAAATTTTGCATAAGTTAGAACTCAAAGAAAAATCCATTTTATGAATCTTTTAATATATACATGCCCCATGTATAAACATCCGGTCACATATTACTTTATTAAGCATAGTGCTGTGTAGAGCAGGAAAACACTGATAAAAGCCTGAAATTATTGTTTTCATTTTCTAGGACACTTCCTGTGTGCAACCTCAGCTGTTCCTTTCAATAAATAGTTTTGAATAAGACAATGCTTGGTTTGTAACAACCAGAACACACAACTGTTGAATATCCATGACCCAGTGATCAATTTTTACCATAGTCAGCATAACTCTTAGAACTAAATTATGAAATAATAAAGTCTATGTTTAAAATAGGTAAAGTTCACCACGCCCCCTTAGAGGAGCTTGTTGTAACTCATCTTTTTGTTTTCTTATTCATGAGAGTGTTACTAACATTCTTTACAGGATTTTTGGGTCAGCTGCTCATCTCTGTTTTAAATTCTAAATTCTAAGATCTAGAATACAAGACAATCTCTGCTGCTTCCAGTAATTTCTAGAGCTTCTCTCTTTCTGTCTCTGACTGTAACCTCACAGTTATCTCTCTTGGTGCATATGAGCTTTCTTCCCATATTTTTTTTTTCAGTATGTATCCTAATTTGAAGTAGAAGATCACTTGTGGACACACACAGATTCTGATTACCCAGCATTATTTTATAAAATTATGTTCATCCTACAAGGTAAATTATAGATGGAGCAGTTTAAAAATCCTGAATATTTTAGCAGTAAGTAAACAGCATGCCCTTTTCATACATTGTGTCTGTTAGTTTTTAAATAAGTAATGACAGATTCAATAGATGGTTTAATTGGTGACTGAAAAATACACAGACTAACATGATATGAGGATACTTTAAGACTTTTTTCCAAAGTAAATTCTTCACAATTGAGTAATGGAAAGAAGTGTTACTGTTAGGTATACTCTTCAGTATGCACACATGTGCATGCGCGCGCACACACACACAAACACAACCCTCCCCCCCACATCATTGATAAAGTGTTCCTGTGTGGATAAAACCCAAGTGATATCAATATTCAAAATCATAGTCATCATTACTGAAACCTTAAATATGAAGCTAGAGGAATGACTCATAGCATCCTTGCTACTCTTACGGAAGGTCTGCATTACTCCTAATGTGATCATATATGTATCATACGTCTTTTCTTCTATCTAATAACAAAATATTAGCCAAATATTAATTATTATTTGATAAGCCAAGTTTTATTAATCTCTGGCTTGATGTTTTAATTTATGTCCATTATTGAAGGTATAATTTTTACTATGAAGCAATTGTAAGTTTTTTTTTAGATTTTATTTTAATATAGTCTATTTTATAAACTTTTCTTAATCATATGCTACTACTTTAAAATTAATAAAAAAACAAATTATGTTAATGTATAATTTACACCAAGATGCTTTACTTTCAAACTTCTAAATATAAAATAACACTAATATCTCCTACTCTTAATATAGCTTTGTGCCTATTTACTAATTCATCAATGTGGACACCAGAGTTCTGAAAATGCACAAACAGTATAGTAGGAAATAACATTTTGTCCCTTTACTTACCACATTAAAACGTGATGCATATGTCACACTTCAGAAGCATCTCTCCATGAACATAATCATTGTGTACATGTTCCTGATGTTGTTTCAATGGGATGCTGTCCTGAAATGAGGTTGTATAGTTCAGTCCATTGATATATACAACCAAAATTATGGTAATATGGGTTGACAAATATATCTCCAAAAAATTAAGAGAAAGATGCTATAGAAAACTTGAAACGAAATGCATTAAATGTGCTCACAAAAAGAAATAGTCAAACATAGTCTTCCAAAGGCTCCTGCAAAGCTATAAAGATTGCTGTATTAAAAGTTAATCTCTTTCTCTTACTGGCTGAAATGTGTGATAATTATATTTACATTATGAAGTGTGAGCAGCCGAAGATTACAACAGATGAACCAACCTTGGTGTTATCTAATATGTATTTTTGTTCAGCATAAAATCATTAAGAGAAAGTTTAATTTTAATTCTAATGTGAAAAGAAATTTATGAAGTTTTAGGGTTGTGCCAACAGTGGCACAGGAGAATTGTCCACTCCAAGAATCTGGTTTCAGTAATTCATTCAGATCCAAAGAAATGTTTATGATAGGAAGTCAGAAGCTCATGTAGATTTTTGAATTATGAATATGAAAACAAATTTCTATCAACAATAATTAATTAAAATGAATTCCTGGGAATTTATATGTATTGGGGGAAACCTATCACTTTCAAGACAATGCTCACTAAATAGGTCAGACAGTTAATTCTAAATTTCCAAAATTAATATTTATGCTAGGCTAGTACAAATATAAAATATAGTGAAAACAGCATTTTTTAAAGATCATACATGTGAACAGTACAATTTGAGGAAAGTAATTGATCTGATGTGCACAGTAGGAAATGCAAAGGTTAATTCACTATTTTGCATTGATCTTTATGCAGTTTAACACTTGAGGATAAGTATTCTAATTATCATGCTTTATTTTACTGAGATTAAAAGATTGGAATCCCTAACTAATACCTGCACTTAACAATCACCATACTACAGCATAGTTACTGACAAATATTACTATATAGAAAAATCAAAAGTAGTTATTTGACTTTTAAATATACTTTTTACCTTAACTATTTTTCTGAGAATATAATTTGATTATATCTTATGAGAATATCTTAAAGTTTTTTAAAGTTAGCATCTAGTGCAGAAGCTATTATTCAGGTGAAAGAACGATCACCTATTGACAAAGTTTCATTTCTGAGAGGTGAGAAAATGCCCTAACAAAATGCAGCTTAATGTTACAGGGATGTTCTACCTCTCACTTTTAGTTTACAATCCATCGCTGTGAGAAACCGCTGTGGTAAAAGCCTGCAACAGCTGGGTGTATAACACCTACAGAGAACAGAGGAGAGAAATGAATGGATGCTTGCTGGCTTGCTTGCTTGTGCTCAGCTAAACTTCTATACTCTTCTACAGCCCAGGATTTGTTTTCTAGAGAACAATGTAGCCCAGTGGGAGGTTGGTTTTCCTACTTCAATTGACTTAATTAGAATGCTGCTCAGACTCCACACTGACCAAACCTATGCAGATAATCTTTGACTAGGAATCTCTTCCTAAGTGACCAACAGATGGATTAAAGCCAGCCCAAGAGTGCACCTGATTCTGAGGCACTTGTTCTTTTTGTATTAATGATCCTGGAATTGTAACAAATAAAAATCACAAGATTTTAAATATTAATGTTATTTTTTCACTAGTTTAAATAAAACAGGAAATATTTTAAGACACTTTTATTGGTATGTACTAATTCATGCCATTTAAGGATCCCAATCAGACTCATGATTTGTATTGGCCATGTGGCTAAAAATAGGGTATTTAGTTTATTTTTATTTGGAAGTATAGCTCTATGGAGAATATATTGACTTATTTCATTTTATTTTATAAACAAAACTCATATCCCCTTGAAATGCAGTGACATTAAGTCACTGAGTGTGTTACTGTTAGTTTTCGTCTGCATCAGAGATTGATATTTTAATCATCTTTAAAACTAGTAAGATCACTTAGCAAGGAACATACCCAAATAACATACGATTTTAACATAAGAAATTCTTAGAAAATATGGATATGTCATAGTTTCTGCCTTCACTAGGTTGTGATTGATGGGACAATATGTGTAATGTTTGACAAGTTTCAGGAATGGAATCCACTGGATGAATAATATTCAATAATAAATTAGAGATATCCCAATTCCCTCTCATTTACAGGAAACCCAGAAAGCAAGTCATAAAACAATTATCAGTTTGAGAAATTAAGACAGATTTTGCTACATGGCATAACACTTCACAGTTCTTATTTGTAACGGCTTAAACGAGTGCAGACAGAATGTATATATATATATATATATATATATATATATATATATATATATATATATATATAATAGACTTACAGAACCACCGTTCCCGCAGAGACCAGGAAAGCAGAAGCAGCGGCTGGGAGCATGCTTGCTCGCCAAATTTATAGGCAAACATTAGCCCCAGGCAAACACGCCCCCTAAGGGGCGGGACATATCCCTACATCTCTCCTTTTTGTCTAAATAAGACAGAACTAAACCAAATACAACTATATACAATAATAACAAATAATAAATATAACAAACAATATTGAGAGCAAAAGTTTTGCTAAACATTCTATCTCAAGGAATCTAAATAATGTAGAGAGTAACTACAATTATATAATCTTCAACTCCGTCAAAGATCTGAGAAGGGAATAAATATTACTTAACAAACGAGATACATCCAAAATGTGCAACAATTGACAGAGACAATTGACTACCTGGGCAATCACCCAAAGTCTCGTTTGCAATGTTGAGTCAACCAACTTTGGCTAAGGCCTAAAATAACTGACATATCATTATTAAAGGCAAGGAACTTTTCAAAACTATCATACCCTGTCTTGGCAGGATATGACAGTCCTGTTTTATCCATTGATGCACGCTCTGTATCTCTGTCAGTGGTTGAGGTATGGGCATTTCTTTGTCCAAAGGCCAGTTCTGCCAAATAGAAAGGCTCCAGGTGAAGTGTCTTTGGTGCTCAACATTCTCTGGGGAATAGAGCGGTGTTGCCAGGAGCAATTGTGTCTCACTACCACAAAACTCTGAGTTAGATTAAAGGCCATTTTCTACAGCTCTTTGAAGAAGTTGAAGATTATCTATCTATACTGAGTATAATCTCTATATATCTAGAGAACCTGATTAGTCTAATTATAAATGACAAACTTAGATGACTATTTATCTATATAATTCTCAATATCTATCTAACTTAAAGACTAAGACAATAAACAACTGTGTAACAAATGAGGATAATGACCTCCAAATATAAACACTGTACAAATATACATTGCAATATGGTAAATATATATCAATACACAAACATTATATAAGTATCTTAAACAGAGGTAGAAATGTACACTGCAATATGGTATATATATATATATAATATATATTTATCAATACAATATATGTCAATACATAAAAAGTGTTTTAAACAGAGATAGAAACATGCATGCATACAATAGTCAATATAATTTAACATTGTATCAATATACAAGAATCAATACCAATATATTTGTCTAAAAGCAGTAACTCACAATTATAAATCTATTATCCCATCATTTTCCCTCTTTTTTTTTTTCAAAATGATCCCTGAGCTTATAAATTTCCTCCCCCAACCTCCCAACCCCTAAATGATGTCCCTAAACCCAGGGGTAAACTTTACTGGGAGAGGGGACGTCGTCCTCTTGAATTACTTCCAGCTGTCATGGGGGTGACGTTCTTTCTGGGGGATCCTGTGAAAGTAAAATGATGGTTAAATTTCAAGATCAATGTCTTTTAAAATTGCAAATAGTCTCTGAGTATTTTGTGGAGGTCTGACCAGAATGTTGTACAAGATGTGCACCATTTCAGCTAACCAAGTTGGGATCGTCTTGTGCAGCTGGGATCTAAAACAGGTCATGTAGTAGCGCTATCAGTATCATGACATCATATCAACCAGGTAGAGTTGTTGTTGTGGGGACACATCTTCTTCCTGGAAACTTCAAATGTCACTTCAGGAAAAACTCATTGTTCATTGTGAAAAACTTAAACATTAATCATATAGAAATATATAGACATATATATATATATATATTCAATGAAAGGCATGATAGATATATTCAATGAAAAGTATGATAGATATGAAGAAAAGCAAAGATGTTTTCTAAACTCATATTTCTTTCTGTTCCATATCATGGCTCTTGACATGAGACAGGAACTCCAGAAACTCTGGGTTTTTCTCTTACTAACAGGCTTGGAATTGGAGAGGGACTGAGCCAGAGTCCAACTTCAAAAGGAGCTCTACATATTTATAAAGAAATGTTTAATAAGACATATATATATATATATATATATATATATATATATATAAATTGATACTTACAAAATGTGTCCATCCATCAGTAATTAAATATTCAGGGTCTTTTAATTTCTTTGAAGATGAGTATTTTCCAGTGGAGATAAGAAAAGAATCCTGCCCCCAACCTATCGGAATTTCTTACCATCAGTATGCTTGCCATCCTTATGAAAGAATTGTTATTTAACTTTTCCAAGTGGCTTCTCTTCTTCAAACCGATCCTTTATTAATTTTGACGGTATCCACAATATTTCCTTACCTGTGGAGATAAGAGCAAAACCCCTTCCCCAACGTCACACATTTCCTGGCTTCCATTGTGAGGTCAGCACATCCTTGAAATAAACTGGTTGATTTAGTTCAGTAGACTTTTCCATTATCCAATGTCTTTCTGCAGCCGTTGTTCCCTTCTCATTAGCATTGAGAAAATTCAAGGTTAACAAAGTATTATGTAACCTATTTCTGGGGGTGTTTTCCACCCCTTTCTGTTTGTTCAACATATCCTTTATAGTTCGATTTGATCTTTCTATGATTGCTTGACCTGTAGGATTGTATGGTATACCTGTAACATGCTTGATAGTGTAATAATCAAAAAAACATTTCATTTTCCTAAGACACAAGCAGGACCATTATCCATCTTTATTTGTGTAGGTATACCCATGATTTATATCACTAATAAATGAGTGATTACTGAATCAGTTTTTTCTGAACTTGAAGCAGTTGCCCACTGAAAGCCTGAATAAGTGTCAATGGTGTGATGAACATATTTTAATTTGCCAAATTCTGCAAAGTGGAACACATCCATCTGCCAGATTTCATTCCTTTGGGTGCCCTTTGGATTAGCCCCTGCAGGCAGTGGTGTTTGGTTATAGAAAGAGCAAGTAGGGCATTTCTTTACAATCTCCTTAGCTTGTCGCCATGTAATTGAAAACTCTTTCTTCAAATCTTTGCTAATAACATGATGTTTTTATGAAATTCTGAGGCTTGTAAAACACTACCAATCAATAATTGATCAATTTTTGCATTACCTGGTGCTAGAGGACCTGACAGACCCGTATGGGATCAGATGTGTGTTATGTACATAGGGCAAAGCCTGTTCCTGATCAACTCTTGAACCTGGAGAAACAATGAGGTTAGTTCTGTATCATCAGGTATAAATTCAACAGTTTCAATATGTAAAATAACTCTTTCTGTGTATTGTGAATCAGTAACTATATTAATAGGTTGTTTAAAATCCCTTAGCACCATAAGAATGGCATATAATTCTACCTTCTGGACAGAATTATAAGGACTTTGTTCCACCTTACCCAAGTCTTCTGATTTGTAACCTGCCTTCCCTGATTTAGGGGCATCAGTATAGAATGTACGGGCTCCAATTATTGGAGCATCATGGACGATTTGAGGAAGAATCCAAGAAGTTCTCTTTATGAAGTTAAGCCTCTTGCTTTGTGGATAGTTGTTATTAATATCTCCCAAAAAGTCAGCACAATGTCTTTGCCATGGTTCATTATCTTCCCATAATTTCTTTAGTTCATCAGCAGTGAAAGGCACTATAATTTCTGCTGGGTCTATGCCTGCTAGTTGAACAAGTCTCAGCTTGCCTTTTATAATTAACTCAGAGACTTTCTCCACATAAGTTTTCAGTTTCTTACTTGGTTTATGTGGTCAAAAGATCCATTCCAAAATGATATCATCTCTCTGCATTAAAATTCCTGTAGGAGAAATTTTTGATGGTAGGATGACAAGAATACAATCAAGCTCAGGATTCACTCTGTCCACATGTGCCTGTTGTAATTTTTCCTCAGTCATTGTCAGTTCCTTTTCTGCTTCAGCTCTTAATTCTCTGGGACTGTTTAAATCTTTATCACCATCCAAGGTTTTGTTCAAATGAATTATTAGATCAGGTGTTATTCCAATAGCTGGTCGTAGACTGGAAATGTCTCCTAACAGTCTTTGAAAGTCATTAAGAGTCCGTAGGGGATCTCTCCTAATTTGTGCTTTTTCTGTCTTAATTTTTGCAAACCTATTTTATAGCCTAAATAATTAACAGAATCTCCCTTCTGAATCTTTTCAGGAGTAATTTGCAATCCCCATTTAGGTAAAAGTATCTTTATTTCTTCAAACAGTCTGTTCAAGGTATCCATGTTTGAATCGGATAACAAAATGTCGTCCATGTAATGGTATACAATAGTTTTGGGAAATTTCTTGCGTATTATTTGTAATGGTTGGTTCCCAAAATATTGGCAATGGGTGGGGCTATTTAACATACCCTAGGGGAGGACGGTCCAATGGTACCTCCTTGGAGGTTGAGAATTGTTATTAGTAGGCACTGTAAAGGCAAATTTTTCTCTATCTTCTTTTTGCAAAGGTATAGTGAAAAAACAATCCTATAAATCAATAACTATGAGAGGCCATCCTTTTGGTAATAAAGAGGGCAAAGGAATTCCAGATTGCAGAGGGCCCATAGGTTGAATAACCTTGTTGATGGCCCTGAGATCTGTTACCATTCTCCATTTACCTGATTTTTTCTTAACCACAAATACAGGAGAATTCCAAGGGCTGGTAGATTCTTCCATATGTCCAGCATCTAGTTGTTCTTGTACCAGCTGTTCTAAAGCCTGTAACTTTTCCTCAGCTAAAGGCCATTGCTTTGTCCATATTGGTTTCTCAGTCAACCATTTTAGAGGCAAGGCTGTTGGTATTTCTGAAGGGACATCAATTGCTTGTTCTTGTACAGCCCGAATGGCCGGTTTTCTACGTTTGTAATATTTTTTAATATTATTCTCAGAAATATAGGCTCTAGAAGTAGCAGGAATGTTAATTTCGGTATTACATTGTTGTAATAGGTCACAACCCCATAAATTCATTGTTATATTAGCTACATATGGCCTTAATTTTTCTATTTGTCCCTCTGGACCTATACATTTAACCCATCTCGTGCTCTGTCTTACTTGAGATAGGGTTCCAATTCCCAGAAGCTGAACATTTACATTCTGAAGAGGACAATACGGATGCCAAGATTCTGGGGTAATGATACCTGTGTCTATCAAGCCAGTAATAAAAATGCCATTTACACACACTCTCAGTTTAGGTCTTTGATCATTTATAGAAGTTTGCCAAAACACATGTAACTTATCTTTCTGATCATTATTGCTTGTAACAGTAGGCATGGGGCTTCCTAATTGTCCTGACAAGGCACGTTCTCTGCAGATACTGGAAATGACTGAACCGTGTTTGCCATGGGGGCCTGTGAGGCCCCCCCTCTCATGTTTCCTGACTGTATCGGGTTGCCTTGTATATCTCTTGTAGACCTGCATTCATTCATCCAATGTCTGCCCTTTCCACATCTTCTACATAAACCTGAAAGCTGAGTCCTCCTATTTCTGTTATTTCTAGCAGATGCATTATTATTATTATTATTATTTCTGAAAGATGCATTATTATTATTATTATTTCTGAAAATATATTGTCTACAATTCCTTTTCATATGACCCATTTTGCCACAATTAAAACATTTGGTATTCTGGTGTCTCCTTTTACCATTGGAAATTGCTTCTTCTACCCATGCTTCAGTGCCATAATCAAAGGTATCAACATTGAGTGTATGCAAGACCCATTCTTCCAAGGGCGCTGATCTGAGCTTTAAAGGGCCCAAAATTCTTTTGCATTCCACATTTGCATTTTCATAAGCCAAAGATTCAATCATTATACGTCTTGCTTCTGGGTCAGATATCCCTATTTGTACAGCCTTAGATAATCTTTGAAAAAGTCACTAAAGGGTTCTCTCTGACCCTGTTTAATCTGACAAATGATTCCATTCTCTGTCCTGGGTCTTGTACCCTGTCCCTAGCCCTTAAGGCTGATGTAGTACACATGGAGAGTGTGTTTTCATCCAAATTAGCTTGTTCCTGAGGGTCGGAAAAGAGCCCTTCACCTAGAATTTTATCTAGGGAAATGTCAATTCCCTTTGCTTTTTCCTGCTGTTCTAAAAGTCTAGCCTCTTGCCTGAATAAGCATTTCCATTTCAATTACGGTCCACTCTCAAGTACCGCAGAGCTCAGCTGGAGCCAGTCCAAGGGGGTTGCTCTGCTTATTGTGGCCCAAGATCTTAGCATCTCTTTAACAAAAGAGGCTTGCATCCCAAAAGTCATGATAGCCTGTTTTATTTCCTTAAGATCATTCATACGGACAGGCTCCCATGACCCTAGGGTTTCTGGAACCAATCACCTTCTCTGTTGTTATTACTGGAAAGGCAGGTAGAGCTGTAGGTAGAGCTTTGTGGAAATTGTCCCGGAGAGATTAACCCACAGATGTAGTTAAAATTTGCCTTTCTACCCTTTGGTCTTCTTCATCAGAATTTAGAAATTCCTCAATCTTTTCAATTCTATTCACCATTGCCTTCTGCAATGTCTGAATCTCCTGTCCAGAATTATGTTCCAAAGCCTTCATTGAGGATTCTAAAGTATGAAGTTTGTCCATTAGAGATAACATCTCATCTTTGGACATAATTTTTATGGCATAAACCGTGCCTTCTTGTATTGACAATCTTTCTGTCAATCTGTCATAAGCTTTAGACAAAATCCGATTGTCACATTCAGCAGTTTTGATTCTCTCAGTTAATGTTTCATTTCCTACAGAAAGGGACTGAAACTTATGATCCAAATCAGCTGTTCCCTCTTCCATAGTTATGATTTTCTCCTTAACATCAGCCTGGAGAACTTCAATCTGATTCTTGAGAAGATTGTTGTCATTCTCAATTGTTTTTAAGCATTCAATCTCTGCCTTAAGAATCCTGGATTCGTCTCGTAAAGACTTTATCATATATCTATTATCAAACCATTTAGTGACAATGAAAACTACGAATCCCAGAAGGATCTATAGATGTGGGGTGATAGACACCTCTTGTAAAATCTCCCACATGGTACAATTTAAAAAACTGTTAAATTCTTTAATACTAACGTGTTCAGACATTTTATTTATAAAAGCAAAATTTGTTCCCTGCAATGATTGGTTCCTGCCAGTGGTGGTCTCTGTGTTTTTGGAGCCTGTTCTGGAACTAGCTCTTGTAGACCAGGCTGGCCTCGAACTCACAGAGATCCGCCTGTCTCTGCCTCCCGAGTGCTGGGATTAAAGGCGTGCACCACCACCGCCTGGCCAGCCTCAAACACACAGAGATCTGCCTGCCTCTGCCTCTCAAGTGCTGGGATTGAAGGTGTGCGCCACCACTGCCCTGCCAAGTCACTTTGTATCAGTCCAAATCTGCCGCTGTGGCGACTTTTGTTGCAAAACCGCAGGTGCTTGAGTTTCTGCTAATTCAGGCAGTGGGGTTCCACTGCAAACTTAGCCAAGGCAGGCAGGGAGTGGTTAATTGCTCTGGCGAACAGGCGGGACAGTATGGGCCTGTGTGACCGAGTATGTCTCGGACTTGGCACTGGGGCCTGAGTCACGAACTAAAAAACAGCACCCAGGAGGGTGCTGTGTTAGCTAGCGGTCTACCCGCTTGTGTTGGGGGCAAAATAGCCCCACGTTGGGCGCCAAAATGTAACGGGGTAAACGAATGCAGACAGATTGTGTATATATATATATATATATATATATATATATATATATATATATATATCTTTAATAGACTTACAGAGCCACCGTTCCCGTGGAGACCAGGAAAGTAGAAGCAGCGGCTGGGAGCATGCTGGCCAAATTTATAGGCAAACATTAGCCTGAGGCGAACAGGGGCGGGACTTATCCCTACACTTATTTTCATGGTTGGGATAATTTACTAGGTGTATTTATCTTTTATGAAGAGAATAATATCAAAGGAATATGTCATGATCAATGGTCAGAGTGAGTTGTTTCTGTTTGTTATGGAGTTTATTGTAGACCTACAATATTGTAGCTTAATTATGTGATTGTTTTTATCACCTATAATTTTGTTTATCCTCCTGTAATATGCAATCTGTATTGTTATAAAATACAAAGTTAGAAGATACTTTTTCTACCTAATATTATTATTTAATTTCACTAAGTATGTCAGTTAAATAAGGACAGACTATATGATCACAGCTATAATGTATTTTGTTATGATAGATAAAATATCTTTATTGTTTTTAAAAAATTGCCATTTTATCTACTTTGATTAGCATTTTTCTTATTTATGAAGAAATTTGGAGAACAAATTTTTAAAAAGAAACAGAAGTGTCAGAGTAATTCTAGTCAAAATATAAACCATTATTCATTTTTAAATAATCCATTTCATTTTTGTAGCAACCATCAGGTATCCCAGTTACAAATAAATTCAGAAAGGCTACAACTGTCATTTCATTGCAGACTTTAAAAGTAATTTTAAACAAATATCCCAAAAATTGATTTTAGGATACAATAATTCGATCACAAACAATCTGTTAAAAATGTATTTTATTTATTTATTATTTTGTTGAATTTTGAAACTGAAAGGATACAAATCTCTAACTATACCTAAGTTACTAAGAAAGTTAGTGTGTTGGGTAACCTATGTTCTCAACTGGATTAAATGAACAATTAATTAACCAGGAGGGCTGCCTCTGTATGGGACTGTGAGCATATTTTCAGGAGCAGAGAAGACACTCGCCTACAATCGATCATGAGAATGATCGTCCAACTACAAGAGGATGTGGGAACAACAGCGCTGCTTCCCTTGTCTGTCTGTCTTCACTCCTTGCTAATGAGTGAGTCCTCTTTGCTTTTGTTCTGCTGCTGCTATCTTTACAATCAAAGGAGCTCAGCTTCTTTAACCTTCCAACATGGACAGAAGACCAACATTTTTCCAAAATCCTTTAGTACATCTGCAGCAACAGACTGGAACTCTTGAGCCACGCATACATCTGTACTGACACTAAGTTCTCAACCTACCCAGTGTGCAGACTGGGTAGATGACTGAGGCCATATCCTGTAAGTCAATGAAACAAATACTCTTGCAATAGAGATTCATTCTGTTTGCTTTGGTCCTCTAGAGTCTAATGACCAATACAATTAATTTAATAAAAATAAAATTATAATTTTAATAAGAATTTGTAATACAGCCAGTAAATTGAAGTCAATTCAAATATCTTAAATAGTCCTGTTCCTACAATATAATAACTTGCTTAAGAAAATTGTCAGCACACATATTTGCAAATCTAGAGTAGCATGACTGCTATTTCATTGCTTAATTAATTTGCTATTATGACTACTAATGGTTGATTATTATGATTTTAAGAGCTGTGGAGACTTCTATTCCTACCCCACTGATCTTTACCACAGAAACTTTGCATTTCTTGGTATCGTAACAATTTAGTGATGGTTAGATTTGGTTGTGATATGCACTGCTCATTATTTTCATAGCTGACACATTTAAATACTGTTTAAAATAATTTTTCAGAAGTACGTATTTAGAAAGTATTATTTTGCTTTTTTTCCTAGTTGATGAACCTTAGTCATAAACTATCCTATGAAATGAAAGATAATTGTCTTCCATACACAAGAAAATTGTGTCTTTTTATTCTTCAGAAAACTCATGAAGGATAAGATGTTGTCTCTTGAGGTATTTGTTACTTTAGTATCAGAGTAAGCCCAAGCATGGTGGTTCCTAATAAGTATGTACTCCACATCATAACTCTTATGCACACTACTGCAGTACCCAGTCGATGCCAAAACACTGCGGCAAACATGATCTGTCAGAGAAAGGAGACACAGGGTAAATATGTGATTTTTTTTTATTACTGTTGTTTTTTTTTTTTTTTTTTTTTTTAATGAAACTGTTATCTGCTTTCTAAGACAGTGTGCCCTTCAAATGTTCAGGAAGAAAAATTGAACAGACATAAAAATGTAGAAATCGCTGAACATGGCAGACAATGAGGGCTGATGAGAAGCCAAGGACAATGGCACTGGGTTTTGATCCTACTGCATGAACTTTCTTTGTGGGAGCCTAGCCTGTTTGGATACTCACCTTCCTGACCTGGATGGAGGGGGGAGGGCCTTGGACGTCCCACAGGGCAGGGAATCGGGACTGCTCTTCAGACTGGACAGGGAGGAGGAATGGAGTGGGGGGAGGGGGAGAGAAGTAGGGGGAGGGGGAGAGGAGTGGGGGGAGGGGAAAAGGAGTAGAGGGAGGAGGAGAGGAGGGGGAGGAGGCTTAGGGAAATGGGAGGCGGGAAGGAGGCAGAAATTTTAAATAAATAAATAAATAAATAAATAAATAAATAAAATTTAGAAATCATAGCTGTATTACTTGTCATCTTCAACAGTATCCAAACTTTTTGGATACCCTTAGAGATTCAAATTTACAAGTTGTAAAGTGATCATTATGGAACCTTTGCTTTAGCTATAAAATAAGAAACTTTAGCTGAACATTTATTGTATATGTTTTGTTAATGACATATCACTGTGTAATCAATAAATAACTGCATATTTTTAAAACATACAGCAAATACAGCTATATATGTGTGTGTATATATATATTATCTCATACACACACACACACACACACACACACACACACACACACACATATATATATATATATATATATATATATATGATTCTTAGATAATAGGAAGATATGTGGGAAAATGTCTATTCTTTCTACAGTATTAGAAAAGTCACTTGAATTTTTACATTTTTTATGGAGTAAACTTGCTTTCTAATAGATGGAGTTCTGAATAATTTGGAAATCAATACTGTGTTCAATTTCCATCTCTAAATTACTCTGCTGTAGGAAATGAACTTTTTAAAGGTACTATGCATTTTTCCTTATGAAAACGTATAATCATGTTTTGGGATAAACATAAGTCAAAAGTTTTCTGTATTTCTGATTAATTTTACCTTCATGCAAAAGTAGTTTATCAACTTATAACCTGAAATAAATTTAGAAAAATTATTTTCAAATATGGTATACAAACTCTTGCTTTCCTCTAGTTTTGAAAACTGCCAGAGATCATTTCGAGGTCAAATTTGTTTTGAAAAAATTAATAATCTTACTCTGAATATAAGCCATATAAGAGCTAAATTGTAAAACGTTATGCATATATTTTGCTTCATGCTTCCAAAATGTAGAATTTGCTCATTCATACTTTCTACATTGCCTAGCAAATTGGGAAAATGTCTTCTTATAGCATGATTGAGTTAGTGTTTTGCATGTTTATTAATTTTTTAGAAACTAACCTCAATAGGATAATAGTCACACAAAATTTACATTTCTATTTTGCTTCATATTGACTGAAGGAATAGACTTTTCATAATGATAAGAAAATTTCTTTAATATGATTTTTTAAATACTTGCATTTCTTTAGTAATATTTCATTTAATTATTTTTGAGGCAATATTGTTACACATATTTTATTTTGAAGAATATTTCTATTCATACCAGAGAGAAGTTGTAATCATATACCAAATAAATTTTTCCATCTAAGTTCAGAATGGTGAGCCAATGAATTATTAAGGTTGCTTACAGGATCTTGAAAGAAATAAAGGCAGCCATATAACTAAAAATCTCTCATTGCCAAGTTATCCGCTTAGGAATCTGCTTCACTGGATTTCCTGGCCCAGTATTCTTTGTGCAACAGTCTCTTCTTCCTGGGCATTGCTTAATGTTTGTGTAAGCTAAGAGAGGGACTGCATGAGTCTATGTCTCTTATGTGTTTCATGGCTCCCCTTAGGCTCTCCTCTGGTTCTATGAAGGAATAAACCTGTCCAGAAGAGTTACTCAATTACCTATAACACGATAATACCATGATTGAAAACATATTGATAATAATATTTTGTCAATGACTTTTACAGACTTTATTTAAAAGTAATTTTACACTATACATTAATAGAAAGAAATTGAATTAATCTTTTTTTCTCTGACATGTTCAAAATTACAAAAGTCCTCTATCAGAAGTCACTTTGCAGTTTACCTTTTGTGAGTTATTTTACTCTATAACTTTATTATTCCATTTTGATTAATTACACCAATCAGAATTCTCAAATTTCAATTTCTGTGTGGGACTTCTCCTGCATATATAAACATGTTACATTTCAATTTCCTAGAAAACTGTTCAACAAATAATTTAGGTTGACACAGGCCATACTGAAAATTACTATTCTAAATACATTAGGAAGAAAGCGTTTGATGACCTTAAATTGTTTTTGACCACAGTACATTATTTGAATGTAAGAGAGAAAATGACAACACTTATTTGGGTTTTGAAAAAGTGCTGATATGATTAAAGTGTTTCTGTTAAAAGTTGTAATGATTTAGTTGCCTAGGAATACAGAAAAAAAGTTATGAAGTTTAAGTTTCCAATAATTTTTTAAACAAATTACAGAATATTTAATTTTATAATTTATCTATATAGAATTTTTATCTATAAGAAAATTTTCTTCTGGAATTTTTAGAGTCAGAAACCTAGGTTAAAATATTTTAATTATATATGAACAAACATAAAATTATATGAGAATATTAATAATATGTTATTGGGTGGACAACACAATCTCTCTTTTATATTAAAAGCTGATATTTGTAAAGAATAAAATTTAGTTACAAACATCAAGCATAATAACAACAGAAAAAATAACATGGAGAGTGCCAGTTATTTTTCCTCAAATATAATTCAATAACAGTAATTGAGAAGTGAAATTTCTTTATGATGTAATTTAATCATTTTATATTTTGACAAACTATCACCTTTATAATACATAATGGTCATAGTACAAGTGAAGCAAAGATGATGGAGTTATATGAAGAATCACAATTTTTTTTTTTGGTTTTTTCGAGACAGGGTTTCTCTGTGGTTTTGGAGCCTGTCCTGGAACTAGCTCTTGTAGACCAGGCTGGTCTCGAACTCACAGAGATCCGCCTGCCTCTGCCTCCCAAGTGCTGGGATTAAAGGCATGCGCCACCACTGCTCGGCAAGAATCACAATTTTTATAAGCTAGTTAATACCCTGCATCAAAATAATACTGCATGTTTATGGACCATGTGACACAACTTTATGAAATATTTAATGAAGAACCCTTTCAAATATTCCTGAATTCAAATCAGAAAATGTTACCATGTCTTTAAATATAACAAGACAACAGACAGGAAAATAAATTTTAAGCACAAAGATTTCAGGGTTGTTGTTAAGTGGGCTTCTATCAGAATTAAAACATTGCAGACAATTGACATTTTTCCTGATTATGCTCCTGACCTTTCTGGTAATGCCCATTGTCAGTATTTCCACATGCTTTAGTCAAAGATTATGGAGAAATAAATAAAACTAGTGCTTGATCCTACCCAGTTTTGGACTCTGGGGTGTACAATAATGCATGTCTGGATACAATATGCCCTATAGTGTTATAACAATAACCAATAAATTTCTGATTTTATTTATTGCCATATGGAATCCATATCTGCCATCACTATTATTCAGACCAAAATCTATGGCTTTAAAAGTTATACAAACTGGGTGGATTCTAGGATAATTAATCATCTAAATGGATGTTGTATTCAACTGACTTCTAACAATTTATTGCTATGTTCATAGATTAGTGGATTTTTCAACAACAGTTGCAACAACACATAAAATTCATGTGCTAATTCAAGTAAGACAAACACCAGGATGTCCAGAGGAGATGGACTTGAATTCTTATACCTTGCTTAGGAACCACTGACAATGTATTGCTTTTGACAGAGATGTAATCATTTTTTTTTTAAATTTAACTTCATATTCCTGGGAGAATGAGCAGACTATAATGGTCAACCCCAAACCCAAGATGTTGAGTGCATAGGATGTAGGAATGGATCTGAGATGAGAGATGAAAGATATTCAAAATATGCTATACAAAATTCTCAAAAATATAATAAAATAGTATTTTAAAAAAGAAGGAAAATATCAATTCAACATTTAAATGACAGTTTAAAATTAAAAAAAAAACAGGCTTCAATTCATAAATCAAAAGTAAACATTTTAGAGCATGTTTGCTGGAATATAAAATTCTTAAGGAAGATAAATCTAAAATTATATCTGATGATTTGTCACTGGACATATTTTAGGAAAGGAAACTTCATGAATAGGAATGATAATCTTTTGAGTTTGTTACCACCAAAGAGCTAGATTTATGTGTTCCAAGTACAAATAATAAACCAAGTCACTTGCAGCATGGGAAGATTAATAACATAAAAATCCCCAAACTTTATACAGAAAGCTTCAAATATTTTGGTTGATTGCTTTGTGCTTATGTTTGCAACTGTAAAAATGCTTTTAGAGTGTTATGGAATTCTCAGAGCTGTTGTAATAAAGTATTCCTATGATGATTAAGCAATGTTATTTCTTATGCTACAGCATATATTTTATTTTAATTGGATTACTATTCAAAATATTTTAAATAGATTTCCTGTGAGTATAATATGCTATCTTAGAGAAGGCATATTAAAATATGTTTAATAAAATAAAAAATCTTTGATGAATTGATACTATATTAATGACAAGTTGGGGAAATCAGTTGTTTTAAAGGAGTCCACATCAGAAAACATTCTTAAGATGTGCAAGGGAAATATGGGAAACAAAGAAGTTGGTGGGAGAATTTTTATTTTGACAACACAACTTACATGTAACATTTTGTTAGTAACCCTTATGTCCTGCATTTTGACTTGAGTTTTTGAGAGACTTAAATCATTTATTGTTTACACATGACCATAGATGACTCATAGGCTTCATTCTCATGTGTTATTTTATGTTATCATTATTCAATTTTGATATTCCATAAGTTATGCCAACAATCATTTTCATAAAGAAATTTGGTGGCTATTCATGGATGACCATTTCAATTCAAAGAAAATAAAATATCAACAGTAACTGTCAATTTAAGTACACTTAAGATTATAGGAGCAGGGAGAATGTTTGTTTGTTCCTGGCCACCTGACTAACTTAGACCAGAACATAGAAACTGTATTAATTAAATCACTGTTTGACCCATTAGCTCTAGTGTCTTAATGGCTAACTCTTACATATTAATTTAACCTATTTCTATTTATCAGTATATGGTCACGTGGCTGTGGCTTATCAGCTAAAGTTCTTGAATCTGTCTCTGGCAGGTCTCATAGCATCTTTCTGACTTCACCCTTCTTTCTCCCAGCGTACAGCCTAGCTTTCCCTGCCTAGTTTGGTTCTTCCCTGCCATAGGCTCAAAGCGGTTCTTTACTCATTAAACAATAAAAGCAACACACATATAGAAGGACCCCCACATCATAAGATTCTAAAGAAAATGACTACACAAACATAAGTAAACTACAAATGGAAGATGACATTATAAAAGGAATGGTAAAGTCATAATGTTAGGTAAATATACAGTTGTAAGTTTACCAAAATTGGTTCAGAGCAGACTAACTTTACACAGCAGTTTTTTTTTTTTTAAACAAACAATTATTCAGTGCCATGATGAAAGTTTCACATTTAGCAAACAACAGCATGGTTAAAAAGAGTCTGCATAAAAACCCTTTGTGAAGATTCTTTACAATTTCAACAGAACATAAACTAAAATAACCTGTTAAACAATTAGTGACAAATACATTCTGGGAGTGTTTTTGCCTACACACAATAATATGAAACAATTCTTTGTAGCAGCAAGACACGTCCTCCACTGTGTTTGGCTTAGTCCAAAATCTGTTATAAACTGTAGCCTCCCTATCACATTTCTTGTTCTCCTCTCCTGCCAAATTTTGCTTACTGGCAATAAAGCTTTCTGTTACTGCTGTAGCAATAGCTGTTGCTAGAACTACCATAGCTAATTTGGTTTTACAGGTTAGCAAAGTACTGCTCTCCACTTCTATAAGACCTAAAATTCAGATTCCAAGTTATTCAAAATTTGAAGCCCAATTGCTATAATTGTCAAAATTGTTACAGATTCCAACACAGCACCTCCAAAATTTCTTTGATCATTACCAAAATCATTATAACAATCTCCATTGCCAGCATATATAACACCACTAAGCCTGCCACTAAAGTCACCAGGATCAATGAAGTTTCCTCCACAATCAAAATGACCAATGGTACTAAAACCACCTGCATGACCATCATTAAAGTTTCTGGAAACACCTTGACTTCTTTGACTGGTTGAAGGACTAGGAATCTTTTGATTCCATGAGCTTTTCTCACTTCACAGTTCTGACTTTTCACAGTATTGTGTTTCTGAATGTCTGTTCCATCCACAAATTCATGGTTGGTTATAGATTACACCAGCAATTCCTCTTTTTGTCCCACTGCCCCCTCAGTCATGATATCAAGCCCTTTAACTTTTCTATATTGGCAGAATAATCTCATGGGTGATGTTTGGTGTTCTTCAGGATCTTCTTAAAACACCAATCAAAGATCTTTTTCACAGTTTAGTGAACATGTGCTTCTCGTTTCCTCAACTCATCAGTCTGCCTTGTGTGGCCTTGCATTAATTAATAGTTAAATTCACTTCCTGCATGGTTTTGTAGGTGACAGAGCTTGTTGTTTGGTTTGGAATTCACTTTGTGTTTAAAACCATGTAGCTCATGAGTGATTCTCAATTGCTCAAAATATCTTCCCAGACTCATGATTGTTTCATAGCTCAGTCTTCCAAAAAAAAAAAAAGTTTGGGGTTGATCTAATGGGAGCTCACCAAGGCCAGCTGGACTGGGACTGATGGAGCCTGTGATCAAACCGGACTCCCTGAACGTGGCTGACAATGAGGACTGACTGAGAACCAAGGACAATGGCACTGGGTTTTGATTCTACTGCATGTACTGGCTTTGTGGGAGCCTAGTCTGTTTGGATGCTCACCTTCCTAGACCTGGATGGAGGGGGGAGGACCTTGGACTTCCCACAGGGTAGGGAACCCTTACTGCTCTTCAGACTGGAGAAGGATGGGGAGGGGAGTGGGGGAGGGGGAGTGAAATGGGAGGAGGTAGAAATTTTTAATAAAAAATACATTAAAAATTTAAAAAAAGAATTTTGATAGTTCTTTTGAGAACTTGAGACCCTTACTTAGATACTACAGCAAGGAAATAATGACCTTTAGTGATAATTCCTCAGCTACATCAGTGGGAGGAAAAAAGTAATCCCATGAATGAATCCTCTTCAATTGATATTTAATTATAAGCAAAATGAATAAATTATCCCAACCTTTGAAAACTGCATTGTGTAAATGATCCTCATAAATGGAAAAATAGATAAGGAGTTGGAAATTTTAACTTTTTTTCATTTCAGAATATTCTGTTGTCACTACATGTTATACACATACAAGTGAAATATACAAGTATCTTGATATTTTAAAACCTAAAATTGTGTGTATTATAAATATGTTTATTGATGTCCACTCAATTAATACATCTCAATATCAGGATTACCACAGTTCCCATCTGCATTTTTACAAAATTGTTAGACTGGTAACACCAGAAAAACATTTAAAACACAAAAGCTGTAAAATATGTGGAAATATAATTTTTGATATCATCCAATTTTAGGTTCGCAAAAACATTTAATCCAAGGGGTTTCTATCCTGACCCTGAATGATTGATGTACATAAGCATGTTGTTTATCAGAAAAGATGTTATTCAAATTATAAAGTTACTTCATAATCATTTGCTTTCAAAAAATCAGTTTAATGTGTAGTCAATAAATATTAAAGATGTGTATTTTAAGAAGAAACTAAATTCTAGAAAGAATATGATAACATTATTCACACATTTAACATTTTAGACAGACTTATTCTATCCTTCTCACCAGGAAATAATCTGAATGTATTATTATAAAGTAACACTGTAAAGTATGACATATCTCTGAAAATAACATAATACAGTTCTGAAATAAACATTTTTTTAAAAAATCCCAGATGCTTAATTTTAATGGAATAGACTCAAGATAAGAGTTATGTGGTAGTGAAAGAGAGATTGCAGAAAATAATCCCTTTGGAAATTGTTATTGATCAAAATAGAACTCAGAAGAGTAGTGCCAGTGTAGTAAGTTGAAAATGACAAGGAAAAGGGAAAACTAAGAGCACAGAGGTCAGTGTAGGCTAGAATGCATGAAGATAATATACTTGGTACTCATCTGAGCTCAGTGTTGGCATGTGGTAAATATATATATATATATATATATATATATATATATATATATATATACAATCTTCCATGTTCCTGAGCAGGGTGATTGGAAACTAACTACTCAGTAATACGACATACATCTTGCTGAAGAAACAGATACCAAATATCAAGAAATTTCAGCTGAGTTGTGAAAACAATATGTTTCTCCACAAGCACTTATTTGAATAATAAATTTTAGTATTAATACACCTTCAGTGTCATTGAGGTTAATATTGTTAATGGATATTGAAAAAAGTCACTCTGCTTTTATTTATGAAATAGCAGAAAGAAGACTTAGCACTACCATGTGAAACAGTTTTTTGAAAATCACTATATATATATATATAGTGGGAATATATATATATATATATATATTCCCACAATTTTTGACAACTATGACAAATACTATGAAAGTTGATGTTCCTGAAGCAGTTATCACAATGAATTCCTCCAAAATTTCAATTAATTTTGGTGGCCTGCAGTATATTCCATCAGTTAATGATTCCAAACACCAATCTTGCAATGTAGCTTTTTTTAGCTATGATAAAAAATTTGGCTATTAGTGTGGAAGAGGTTTTAAGGGGTTCTCCACCGGTAAAATTTGCTAGAGTCAGGTAACCGACAATAGGGTCTCAACTTTACCAGTTTCTAATGTTTCACTTTTGGAAATTGGTGTCCAAAGTTTGCTTTCCTTTTAATAAACTTTTCAGTAAAGTATTAGAACCATAAACTCATGGCTCCTTAACTTTTATATTGAAATCCAGGATTCAATTTAACAAGCACATTAAATTTTTCCAAGGAAGTCTCAATGTTTCAGAATGATGCTATTTTAGTATTTTCAAGTTTAATGTTGATCTGAGTTTACTGCTTATTCCATGAGATTACATTAAACTGCATATTTTAGACAAAATTATATTAAACTTTCTAAATTCATGTTATCTACTGGTACAATCATCCTCAGATCACTTACACAGAAAAGTTAGGTACTTTTATAACGATGGATAGCAACTCATAAAGTCTCACAGTGTGACATCACAATTGTACCTGAAATTGGAAGTATCTCCTACATTCTTGTCCGAAATAAATCCTGGATCTTACCAGGTGAATACTGACTTAATAAATATCTCTGGAATAATCAGCCTTTTAATAAACTGTCTAAGGGCCATGATGCAAGTCAAAATGTGAGGCTCTTTTTGTCAGAATGTGTAGAAATAAAGTGACCATATTATTTAAAAAAATGATATTTGTTGCAAGAAAACATGTGGAAAGTATCTAGGAAAAAGGGAAACTCTTCACCTTAAATTAACATAAAATACTAAGTATGCATATTTCCTAAATATTGCATTTATTTATGTTGCAACCACATAAAATTATAGAACCTAACTACTCATGTAACAAAGTCAGGTCAGTGATTGATTAGAGAATGATGTAAGATTTAGTGAGAACTAGTGAAGCCAAATACGTTGTAATGTAAATAATTCTGTAGTTCTGAATATATGGCAAAATGTTGGTTGGAAAAAATTGTAATCTCAACTAGATAACAATGCAAGCATAAAACAATGCATTCTAATTTTTAAATTTATAAGATGTCCTTAAGCAACGATTTCAACCTAAAAATACATTTGATTTTAGGAATTGCATATACAACTATATAGATAATTTATCCCAAAAAGGTAAACAATCTAGGTGAATATAGGTGAGTCAGAAATTTATCTGTCAGTAAACATGATACTGCATAATTTTAAAAATTCTCTCTCGAACACACGTATATGTGTAAGAACATATTCACTAGTGCCTCTCTTAAATGTAAACACACTATCACCAGTTCTATTCTCAGACAATAAAAATTGAACTGAAGCTTAAGTTTTTAACTTAATATCATTCTGTTTTCTTCTAAGATCAGAATCTATGTATTACTTTAATGTCCTTTCTTGTTATTGAATATATAAGAACATTCTGTTTTGATTAGCTAGGTGGAAAATATAATTTATAATGGGCTTTGTGGTTTACATTTCATATAAAATTGTAAATCGCATTCTAAAATTACTTACAAATTGATATTTAATAAGACATTTGCTAAAAGATTTACTGTTTTCTCTGGCCTTAAAAGGGGACAGACAGAGTTCACTATTTTAAAATGTGTGTTAATATCTCAAGGAAAAGGGACCTTTAACACCCAACTTTATACAGAGTTCAAAGTAAATAAATACTTGTCAAAGTAAATATTTTAAGACTATGTGATGTTTAGGAGCACTTGCTGTTCTTGCAAAGGTTTTTGGTTTGGCATCACCCATATGGTACCTGATAAATATCTGTAATTCCAACTTCAATGAACCTTTTTCTGCATTCTATAGATACCAGGAAAACACGGTATAAACATACATACACACAGACAAACATCATACCTACCAAATATAAATTAATACTTTTTTTTTAAAAAAAAAGCATTTTAAAATACCACTGGATTTTAAAATAAGAAATCATCAGTGATTATAGTTCTCCAAGAAATGCATCTGAGATCAAAGGAGTATTGCTGATGAAATACAAAAAAAAAACCCAAAAACAAAAAAACTACAAAATCCATAGTCATTAAGAACACTCCAGAAGGGTGTCCTTGATACTTATCATCTATTATACCAAAATAAATTTGAAGTTATTGAAGGATGTCATGTAAAGTCTTGGGGATCATCTAATTAATACTGTGCTTTAGCAAGCAAAGACAGTTCATACACTCCTGGCCTTATCAGTCCACACTGTGCATCTTAACCTGAAAGAAGCAATTTAGAAGCCAGAGACCATTAATGAGCTGTCTGATTCTTATCCTGTCTTCTATACCAAGACTACAACACTAACTTAATGTATAACATAAAATACACATTTATGTAAATTGATGAAGCATATGAACAGTATTAATGCCTGTATAAATTTCCCTAAAATTGTATTGTTTATTACAGTTTTATGAAATGTATTATTATGCTACATAATATGCATTATTTTACTTTCTTTTTATCTTAATTCTTTTTATTTTATTTTATTTTATTTAGCTATACTTTTTGTTCTATGCTCCCTTCCCTTCCTCTCCTCTTCCCTTCAAACCTCTCCCATGGTACCCATGCTCCCAATTTACCTAGGATATTTTATCTTTTTCTACTTCCCGTGTAGATTGGATCTATGTATGTCTCTCTGAGGGTCCTCATTGTTTTCTAAGTTCTCTGGGATTGTGATTTGCAGGCTGGTTTTCTTTGCTTTATCTTTAAAAACCACTTATGTGTGAGTACATATGATTATTGTCTTTCTGGGTCTGGGTTACCTCATTCAATATGCTTTTGTATAGCTCTATCCATTTGCCTGCAAATTTCAAGATGTCATTATTTTATTCTGTTGTGTAGTGCTCTATTGTATAAATTTACCACATTTTAGCCGGGCGGTGGTGGCACATGCCTTTAATCCCAGCACTCAGGAGGCAGAGGCAGGCAGATCTCTGTGAGTTTGAGGCCAGCCTGGTCTATAAGAGCTAGTTTCAGGACAGGAACCAAGAAAGCTACAGAGAAACCCTGTCTCGAAAAAAAAAAAAAATACCACATTTTATTTATTCATTCTTTAGTCTAGAAGCATTTAGGTTATTTTCAGGTTCTGACTATGACAAACAATGCTGCTATGAACATAGCTGAGCACATGTCCTTGTGGCATGGTTGAGCATCCTTTGGATATATACCCAAAAGTGGTATTGTTTGAGAAAGATTGTTTCCTAATTTTCTGAGAAATTGCAATACTTATATCCAAACAGGCTGTACCAGCTTGCAGAAAGTTCTATTGTATTTTATGGTATATTGTTAGGAAAATAAAATCAAAATGTGGCGTGTTATATCACTCATCTCTTCTTTGAGTACGTAGTACTCATCAACATGATAGTATGCCCATCATTCTTTGAATTATAATCTCATAAAATTTAAGAAATAATATTTCCATATTTAAAATATAAAAACAAATTGAAAATTATGATACTGAAATTTATGGATCTAGATAGTCAATTTACCTGTAGATAAAAGTCATTCCTTGTGGTATATTCCTTAAACACATTATATAATATTTAATTGTGCTATTCAAGAGAAATTATCAACTAACATCCATAAAGGTATTACTGAACTGAAGTTTCTCTGACACAAAAGATGTTTTAAATTGTTATAGCTCTTAACCAGAAATAATTCTCTGCTATGAAAAATTCTACAAGCATTAGCAGCAAGGTACATTGTAAGCTGAAAATGTCCATGTAGCAAAAAATGCTGAGTAATCCCATAAAAAGAAGTGGGAAAGGAGAACATGATTTTTTTTTTTTATCACAAACATGCCTAATCTTTGGTTAAAGGAAAAGAACAAAACTAACAAAGGGATTTTGTGGACTTTCATTAGCCACAAAGAAAACGTTAACTAGCTTATATTCCTAGTTTGATATTCAACAGTTTACTTTTACATGAAGATTTGAAGGTATTTGCTGTTTGGCCACCTGGCTCTGGAGTCAAGGATTCAATATTCATTCAGGAATGTAGAAGAGTCTGCCTTATCTGAATGTGAAATGTTCCCTGTGAGTTCATATGTTGACATTATTGATTAACAAATGGTTGAATCTGTTTCGGAGAACTGAGATTTTATGAGACAGTTAATTAATTGGAGTGGGGTAAAACAGTGGGCATGACCTGGGATTTGAATGGTAAGCCCTATTTTTGTCTGTTTTGTACTCTCTAGCTTAGTATATATTGGGAATAGCCACTTCCCACTCATCCTGCCATGCCTTCTTATCTAGGTTGAACTGTATCTCTTAAGTTGTCAGCCAGAACAAATCCTGACACTCTTAAATTGCTTCATGTCAGGGATTATTCACAGTAGTGAAAAAATTAAATAATATTGGCCCATATTTTTTTTTATTAGTAAAATTTCATTATCCATATCTTTCCATTTGTTCTAATTAAACTAAAGATAGCTCAGATTATTGTGTTCTATTATCAGGCAATTTTAAATCAGAATACAAATTCAGAAAAAATGAAACACAAGGGTCTGTACAAGGTGTTTTTATGTTAACTTGACATAAACTAGAGAAATCAGTGGAAGAAGCATTAGAGGAAGAAATGCTTCCTTGAGATCCATCAGTAAAGAAATTTTCTCATTTAGTGATCTATGGAAGAAAGCCCAGCCCATGGTGTTAGGTGCCTTCCCAAGGCTAAGCAAGCCCTGTGCAGCAAACTGGTAAGCATCTCTACTCCATGGTCTCTGCATAAGCTCCTGCCTCCAGAATCCTACTCTAAGTTCCTGTCCTGACTTTTTCAGTGATGAACAGTAACGCTGAAATGTAAGCCTAATAAACCCCTTCCCCTCTGACTTGCTTTTTGGTCATGATGCTTTGTCATAACAAAAGAAACTCTAACTAGGATAGGGTTCTATGTAGAATAGGAGGTCAGTAAATCTAAGAGAAAGAAAACTTAAAATTTTATTTTTCCCTAATGAGTTTGCCTATGTAATTCAACATTTGATCACATGAGCTTGCAATTATAGATAAATTGTATAAGATGTAAGTTGAATTTTTGTTAAACCATTGAATAAATCATTTTGTTGTTTTAAATTATTGTGGATTACAGATTAAATTTATTGAATGACTTCTGATTTATAATGGCCTTTTGTCTAAAACAGTCCTCAAGAAGAAACTGGCCTGGAGCACAGGAATGGCTGTACAAGATATAATGTCTTTAAATCAGATTAAGAGAATTATGTAAAACCGGAAATGTTTAATTGGCATCATGTTCACCTAAGCAGATTTAGCAACTTCTTTCTAGATTGGGAAGAGACTGCCTGGGATTGTTTTTTGAAATGAGACAGCAAATATGGCCTTTGAATTCTCTCCTTAATTCTGAATAGGAAAATAAAAATGAAATAGATAGACAGGCATGGTCAGTCCTGATAGGCAAAGAGCCATTTGACATTTTGACTGAAGAGAAATGAAATTTCTAATAAGAATGTTTGAATACTACCTTGTATAAGTAAGCTCAGCCATATGAATGTTGTCACAACAAAAAAGTTGAAACATAAAGAAATACTAGGTCATTTAGAAATAGATACTGGATGATTAGTGAAAACTAATAAGTAAAATAATAACTGGAGTTAAAACCCAGAATAATTCAAAAATTGACTTAGAAACTATAAATGTCTAAACTTTTAAAAAAATATTTTATTAGTTTAGACAAATTTAAAATTTAGGTATAGTTTGAACATATTTCCCTCCCCCAGGTCTTTCAGATCTTCTCACCCTCACTACCCAACCAACTTCAAGTTCCTATTCAAAATAAGCAACCCCCCCGAAAAATAAAAGCCTCTATAATCAAGAAAACAACATCCCAAAGAAAAACAAACTAATGAAATCACTAAACTGTAAACAAATAAAAACAAATAAACTGTAAACAAAAAAAAAAGAAAGAAAAAGAAAACATGGAGTCCATTAGATGTTGGGTTCTCGGAGTTTCTGTCTTGCTCAGTTCCCACAGTAATGAAGTCCCAAAGAAATCACAGAGAGGTGTACATTAACTATAAACTGATTGGCCTATTTAGGCTTCTTATTAACTCTTATAACTTACATTAGCCTATTATTCTTATCTGTGTTAGCCACATGGCTCAGTACCTTTTTCAGCAGCATAGTCATATCTTGTTTCTTCTGTGTCTGGACATGACTGCAGAGGAATGGGTTCTCCTCTTCCCAGAATTCTCCTGTTCTCATTGCCCTGCCTTTACTTCCTGTCTGGTTGTCCCTCTTATACTTCCTTCCTGGCTACTGACCAATTAGCATTTATTTAATACATAAATGACAGAATACAGAATTGCCGCACACCAATGCTGGTTAACTACTCTCAAAAATGATGTCTGAAAGTCTAATCTGAAATAAATGATACACTTATTATGATGGGGAATGGTAAAAGAATACATCTTTTGAATGTCAGAAAATGAAAACACAATTGTATTTTTTTCAAATTAATTAAGCAAATGAAATAGACTGGATTTTATTTGTTTGTTTTTTATATGTTATAGTAAGGACATTGACTCATAAATATATTCAGGAAATAGGTTTGAAATGTAAATTTGAAATTCTCCAGTCTTATCGCTAAGGCTGCAAAAGAACATCAGCTTCAGCCTTTCTCCTAGCTTCCTTCCCCTAGTCTTAACTGTTTCCCAGCCCCTAACACTAGCAGGCAACCCCTACTAAACCACAGGACATAACCTGCCAATAAACCAAGTAGGCTGCTGGAAGACATTCTCCTCTTTGTCTGTGTTCCTCTGACCTAACCCCAGTTTCACCCCTACCACTGTAACATAACAGTAGCTGAAGCCTTCCTTCCAGCAGTGTTAATGTCTCCTGTGAATCCCACAGACCATCCCCATCTAATCTTTCTCTCCATAGTGGTTATTCCCTTACTCCAACTCTGGGAGGCATCCACTGATTAGCCGAGGCCTGCAGCTGCCAAGGCAACCAATAGATTGCAGCCAGATCCACACATATCCTACTGCTCCTTAGACTCAATGACTCTAGTGTCATCCCCAGCTCTGTAGCAAGAAATCTATGTTCTCCCTTTCTTCTCTGATAACCCCATCCCCAACAAATCACAAAGACTTTATCATCCAGCCATCCTTCCCTCCAACTTATTCCAGTATCCTAACCTTCAAATCAGTTGGAATTTCCTGTAACCATTCCAGGAGAATAGGCCAGGAAAACAAGAATTCTACAAAATTCCAGAAAATAAACAGAAACCAAGGAACAAAGCACCCACCCAACAAAGCCAAAGCCAGAAATCAGCACCTCGAACTATAATCATAATAAACCAGATACCAAGACACTAGAATTAAAAAAACTCAATAAGCCTCCACTAGGACCTAGCTATCCAAGCACAGCCTGCCTTGAATATTACAACATAGCTGAAGTGTGAAGAAAGAGATCATATAACAAACCATATGAAAATGTTAGCATTCTATAAAGAAGAAATAGCTAAATGCCTTGAAGAAAGGCAGGGAAACACAAACAATCACTATCAGGAAATGCATAGAACTGTTCAAGACATGAAATTGGAAATAGAATCAGTAAAGAAAATGCAAACAGAGAAAATTTTGGAAATGAAAAATTTAGAAATTTGAATAGGAACTATAGAGGCTAGCTTCACCAAAAGACTATAAAAGATGGAAAAGAAAATCTCAGGCCTTCAAGATATTATAGAAGAAATCGTTACATTAGTCAAAGAAAACATTAAATCTAAAAAACTCCTGAAGAAATATCATCCAGTAAATCTGGGATACTATGAAAAGAACAAGCCTAAAAATAATAGGAACAGCGGAAGGAGAAGAAATCCGGTTCAAAGACCAACAAAATGTTTTACAAAATCACAGAGTGAAAATGTTCTAATCTGTCTTAAGGTTTCTCTTGCTGTGACAAACACTATGACTGAAAAGTAAGTTAGGGAGGACAGGGTTTATTTGTCTTACACTTCTCTATTGCTGTTCATCACTGAAGGGAGTCAGGACAGGAATTCAAACAGGGCAGGAACCTGGAGGCAGGAGCTGATGCAGAGGCCATGGAGGGGTACTGCTTACTGACTTGTTTCACATGACTTTCTCAACCTGCTTTCTTATATAACTCAAAACTACCAGCCCAGGGAAGGCACCAACCAGCATGGGCTGAGATTGCCCCCATTTATCACTAATTGAGAAATTACTTACAGCTGGATCTCATGAAGGTATTTCCTCTACTGAAGCTCCTTCATCTAATGATTCTAGCTTGTGTCAAGTTGACACACAAAACCACCCAGTATATAACCTAAAAAAAGAAATACCAATAAAGGTACAAGAAGCTTACAGAATACCAAGTAGTTTGGATAAGAAAAAAATATTCCTGTTCCACAAATAATCAAAGCACTAATCACAAAGAAAAAAGAAAGCGTACTAAAAACTGTAAGAGTAAAAGACCAACTAATATGTAAATATAGGCCTGTTTGAATTACACCATTTTCAAATGGAGACAGTAAAAGTCAGAAGCTAAGAGAAAACAAAATTTCTGGGATTACCTGAGAGGGATTTTTGCTAAATTAAATCATTTGAAATGGAAAGGTTCACTTGTAATTTGAATCTTTTGGGTGGGAATACAAAACTTTAACTCAGATCAGATCATTGGAGATGAGATTATCCACCTCTTCTGCTTGAAGCCTATGTAGAGAACATTCAAGCAGGAAGTCTCATTCTATGCCTGCTTCCTCTTTCCATACAAGCAAGTTCATTCTTTCACTGGTACTAGAGCCTAATTCTTTGTGTTTCCAGCATATATTGAAAACTGACTGAGACATCTAGCCTCATGAACTAAACAACCATAAGATTTTTAGACCTTCTGTCCAAAGGCAGCTTTTGCTTAATTAACTGAATCACAGACTGTACACACACACACACACACACACACATACACACACGAATTTAAGTATAAATTAATTTAAAAATTTTTTATACTCTAGAAAAAACTAATATACTACTCAGCTCCACTAGTATCTGTGAGTAGTTTTCTGTAATGCCTAATATATTTTGGATTCATCCTAATTAAATTCCCTGTCCTGTCTCAAGTTACTCCCTTTCTTTATCTGGAAAGACATTGCCAAACACATTCTCCTCTCATGTCATTCAAACACATAATGGTATACACATTTAGAAAAATGTATCCATCTTAAATGACAGAAACATTTAATAAAGCTGAAGAAGCTTTTCAATGTTTCTGCAACTATTGGGATACCAATTACAATATTCAACAAAGAAAGTATTTCTGAGAATCATGAATAGTGATTACAGAGCTAATAACCCCCTCTGTACAAGTTTTGCATTATTTAAAGTTTTATTTCACCTCCTGTTGTATGTATCACTATATACTAACATATTTTTATGTTGGTCAGTAATATTTTTTTAATGTTGGTCAGAACAAGGAATATGCCTTAATTTACATTTTATTCCAGTATTTACACAGTGACAAATCATCAGCTAGACTTATTAAATACTCATTGTGAGTAAATAATTATGAGATTGTTATTAAACGAACACAGAGAGATTTCTTGCAATTGTGGATAATGACTTTAGGTCAATTTCCAGAAACACAATTTTCTTAATAGTCATTTTGCTGAATAGTTCATTCATCACATTTTCCAATATTTGAATAAAATATAATCTCCTTGTGTGCTCCATGAGTACCAGAAGCAGCCTCTCAGCCTTGTGTCTAAACTGAGTACGAATAACATTTATTGTAAACTAATGTAAATTGTTTTTAAACTTCTTAAATTGCCTGCTAAGTTTTATCTTTTATATATTCCTAGATACAGGAGATTTTAAAGCCTTTACCAAATCTACGAGTAATGGTAAGATTAAATTTTCAAAAAATATTTACTGAATTTAGTAAATGTATAATAACCATTTTTATTTTGTAAGGGAATATTTTAGTTCATAATGATATTCAAAATATTTTAAATGTTTTGCAGTGTACAAATTTAGGAATAGTTTTATAACTTTGGGATTCACTGATTTGAGCCAGTCTTGAACATAATCACATGATTGGGAACATGAGTTCCTTACTGGAACATAGTATAAATGAAATATATATATATATATATATATATATATATATATATATATATATATATATCCTTCCTACCAGCAATGAACCTAGAAAAATTCAAGCAATCTAGGACTCTTATATACACCATGTTTTAGGCACACACACTCTGAACAATAGAGGACTTTTTTTTTTCTCTTCTAGCTAACAATTGGCAAAAATTCCATATAATCATAATCTTGCTCTTTACAGATATATATCATGGGAGACTGATAACAACATGACCTGACTGGATTGTATGCATATACAATTAGACACCTCTTCTTTTTGAGTGAACACTGTCTGTATGTATTTGAGCATGCAAATAATTAAAATCTGATACATTATTGGGATGAGCATGAAAAAAAAAAGTACTGAGGTAATTCTTGCCTTACTAAAAAAAGAGAAACATTCCCACCATACAGCTTAGCAAAAGAAACCTGCTCTACTAAATATAGCAAAAAGAAGCACCCAAACAAAACCTGAGACTCTGGACTCCCTTCATGTGCTCTATTTCCACTCTTGTCAAAATATTCAAGGGGATCTAATGTTTTCCTTGAAGTAAAGTTAATTAGTATTTCCTAATCTGATTACACTTCTATGATTTTTTTAATAAGACAATACAAAGTTGAAAACACTGATTTCTCAAACCTGACTATTTCTCTTAATTCTTCCTAAATTTTATTTTTAAACCAAGCATTTTATTCGTTGCTAAAAGTAGCCATCAATCAACCTAAAATAGATCCACAGAACTCTCATAAAAGTAAAAACAATGAAATATACATCAACCAACCTCCACATATGTTTTGTGGCCTGTTCTTCCACTTAATCATACCCACCCATAAAAATATATATAATTTATGAATTAGCACACTATTTATACTATACAAGGTGACACATATGTAACAATACAAACAACTAGTTATATAACTATTTTATTTCTTCACCATTTGCTGTAGAGAGACTATCTATTAGTTGTGATTTTTAAGGAAAATTACATTATCTGATTCTTGTCTATTACCTTTTATAGCTCTAATGCTTAACTTTCAGAGATACATTTGGTGTAATATAATGTTGCTTTGATATTACTTTCTAAATCTACAAAATTCTAACATAACTGTGACATTTGTCAGACTTATACAACCCACAACACCATGAAGTAAAAAGGAAAATTGCTGGAAGATAGATTTGACATACAGTGATAATATTTCATTTCTCTTTTGATCAAAATCAAGTGTTAAGGGGCTGGAGAAATGGCTCTTACAGAATATGTGTGTTCAATTCTCAATACCCACATGGCATCCCACAACTGTCAGTAATTCCCTCACACAGACATACATGCAAGCAAAACACCAATGTTCATTTAAAAATAAAAATAATCGAGGGTTAAGTCATTTGTTATTATTGATGGCCACAATAATTACTTAGATTGTTATGACAGGGTACTCAGAATGCAAAGAAAGCATTGAAAAAAGGAAATGCTTCTAGTAACTTGCAAGAAGTTGAAGTTAGAGAAGTATTACTATTTGTAGAAATATTCTACTCTTTAAAACATGGGATGTATTTTGGTATAAACGTAAGAAAAGCTTATTTGACAGATGTGTATAAGGAAAGGCAAAATCTTGAGTGACATATTCTTTCTTACCATTTCTGGTAAATTGACTTGAGTACTCAGTTCACTGCATGTCTTCTATCCAATCTATTTGTGCTGTAATTTTATAATATCCTTTCCTTCTGATTCTGGTCATAGTCATACAGCTTGATGGATCAATACACCCCAGGCAGAAAAGACAGCATGTCAATTCCAATCTTAAGCCTTCAAAGATTTGAATGCATGTGCTTGCTGTCCTATACTTACCTGACTACCATGTGATCATGCAGGTACTGCTTTTTAAAAGATGACAAACAATACAATTCCAAACACCTAAGTTTTAAAGAGAAAACATCTAGAAGGTGACACCTTATCACACATGTTCATTCTCTCTTGCTTTTCTTTGAATGAAAACAACTACATAAATATGCATTTTATTTGGAAAAAAATAGGGTTTATTTGGGAATATGTATGTATATTAAATTTATATATATAGGTTAAATAACTATTAGTAAAAAAAGAGTTGTTCATTTAAAAGAGAACAAGAGGGAAATATGAGAGAAATTACAGGGAGAAAAGGAAAGGGGAAATGGCATAATTAAATTACATACTCATAATAAACAAGCAAAACCCAACCAAACAAACAAAAATAACACACAAATACAGTGTTAGTTTTTTTTTGACATCTCTGTCTTATAACACAAAAAAGCAATTTTCACATAAGTTCATATTATTGGAAAATTAAATTGGTTGTATTTTTATTGGACAAATGGAGCAGAATTCAAACCTCCATAAGGTTACAAAATGTGTTAAATTACAATTATAAAACATACACTCATATCAAAGATCCTGGAATATGCTTTTTTAATATTAGCTAATGTTTCACAAACTTATACTTCTTCAGATTCATGTTTAAAAGTGATAAAGGTAAATGAACAGGTCCAAGGGCATAATTTATTCTTTAGGAAGTCCTAATATGCTGCCTAGGTGCCCAGTTTTTTGTAATAAAAGGCATAAATTTAATTTCCTTCTCCAGAATGACCCATGCATCACTAAGGTGACATTTAACCTTTGCAAGGATCATCTTTTTAGTCTAAAGTTTTGTTTAACAAATCCATAGCTTACACTGTCATAACTCAAAATACTGATTGCAAATATATATTTACAATATATAATTTCAAGATTGCTAGGCTTCCTGAGCCTCCTTATTCCCCCAGGGGAAGGTGAGTGTGCTCTCTGCCCTTTCTACAGACCCATGATGAAGGACAATCTGACGTACTAGGGAGTTGAGTCAAAGCAGGAACTCAGTTTATTACTGTGAGCATCAGCTTATATGTTTTAAGTGACATCATGTGATATGAGGCTACGTCCAGCCAATGAGAGGCAGCCAAACCATTCCTCTGGCTGGAGAAGCATCTACCTAGGTTTTGCTGTCTCATCCTCACTCAAACTCAGGCCAGGCTTTTCTCTGTTCTACAGAAGTATAGTCCCTGAACTAGAACCAGAAATTTTTTTCTGTCCTATAGGCCTCAAGGTACAGGACCTCAGTTAATTTTGACCCAATACAATATATAAAATATAATATTATAATATAAAAGTCACATGTAAAAAAGTGCAAAGTTTTTTTTCCTGATATATCAACAGTTGTCCTAATAACCATTTATAATAAATAACTGAGTCCTGGCATTATCCCATATATAAGAAAATTTGTCTAAATCTAAGTATTAGAGTATCTAATTATTGTGACACTGAAATTTTGAATTCAGTATCCTCATCAATTTGTTGTGAAAAGTATGAAATAGTGTGATTTTATACTGTATTTAATACGTTTTAAATAACTATGTTACTTTTTCATCTCCACATTCCTCACATCACACCATCCCAAGGGTTTCCCCTCCAACTTCTTGCATGTTACCACCTCATTCTCAAAGTCTGGCCTCTTTTTCTTAGTGGTGTTACACAGATGATAGGTAGGTAGGTGCATAGGTAGGTAGATGATGATGATGATAGATAGATAGATAGATAGATAGATAGATAGATAGATAGATAGACGGATAGATAGATAATAGATAGATAGCAACAGAAATAGGGAGAATTATATATAAGTATCAACAAATATATAAATACAAACTTGTGGGTCTGTTTTAATGTGTTTATATGGTTTTTGGGTTGCACACTTTGTACTAGATAACAATTAGGGAGCATATCCCAGAGATATGCTAACTCTCCCTCTTTCAGCAATCATTAATTACTTGATTTTTTTTTCCCAAGAGTGGGCTCTCCTGAAATCTTCCCACGTCTACTTCTACATGGCTAATAACTTACCATTGTCTCTGTCTTGGTTATTTAGCAACCTCTGGGAAAGCTTGATTCACAGCAGACATCATTCCATTCTAGCTCTTAACAATCTTTTCAGCTCCTCTTCCCATTTCCTGCCCATTAGATATGGGAATTGTGAGAAGGGTGTACCCACTGGGGCTGGCCTTTCCATATGTTTATTTGTGGTTTCCTGTCATTATCTCCACAGCCTGGGAAGAAAAGCTTCTTTGTTGAGGTGTGGTTGCTACATGCACCCTCATCTCAAAAAAATGGCTCAAGAGCGGCTAACAACCTGCCTTGCGTCTGTAACTAGACTTGTGGGTTTGCTGAAGCAAGATTGCCATTTTAGCATTGTATATAGAGAACATGGTACAAATGAAAGTACATTATAGAAATGCCTTCCTAAATAGTAGTACAATAAACAATTAGCCACTTCAATCTAAGAATCAACATATTTCTTTGCTGGTTTATAGATCACATTTAGGCATTACTTCAATGATTATTTTCAACAAATGCATAATAAGCTGCTAATTTAACCTGAAAATCAAGTCAAATTTAATGATAAAGATACCTTATTTATTCTTCTTCATTAATTGACTTGAGATTAATTGAAGAACCAATAGGTAATGAATTATTTTGTCCAGATAACCAATTACTTTTCAGTAGAATTATACACCAGAAATTAATTCCTACATTAGGCACTATGATATCATTATAAATACTATATTCATGAATTCCAAATCATTGAAGGGGAAGGGCACAGACACTGAATCTTAAAATAATACAGTTGCTAATTCTATCCTTCAAAATATACAATTCTAAAATGAAAAATATGATGTATATTATCTGTATATTTGTTCATAAAATTGATTCCATTGTACTTTATTGCATATCTTAAATTTTAATATATGTCTCCCATTAACTATAACAATAATAAATTAGATAAAATATATTCTGTACATATATTCAAAAGTGGTTTTATTTTTATTATTATTATTATTATTATTATTATTATTATTATTATTATTATTTTGGTTTTTTGAGACAGGGTTTCTCTGTGGTTTTGGAGCCTGTCCCGGAACCAGCTCTTGTAGACCAGGCTGGCCTCAAACTCCCAGCGATCCGCCTGCCTCTGCCTCTGCCTCCCGAGTGCTGGGATTAATGGCGTGCGCCACCACTGCCCGAGTAGTTTTAGTAATATGCAATATTCTTTGCTCCCACTCTCACACCATATTTGTCAATCTGTCCAGCATCTAGTTCCTGCCTCTTAGATGATTTCAGAGTCAATGTATTAGTTTCTTCTCAGGGCTATGTCAAATTACTACTTTGTAATTTAATATAGAACTTCATTGTTTAAAATCAGAGACATTTGGTTTTGAGATTGTGAAGCTTGTATGTCCATATCAGGTTCTTGATAATACAATGAATAGTTCATGTAATAATTTATGGAAATACTTACCTTATTTATAACATCATTTGATCTTTGCCCATACAGTCACAGGTTTCTTTTTCCCCCAAAGTCCACTGGATCTTATTTTGATGCAAAATTGCATTGAAGACACAAGGGAGTTGAATATGGTAAAGATAATTTATATGTGTGCATGAAAATGTTATGATGAAAACAATAATACACACACACACACACACACACACACATATATATATATGTATATATATATATATATATATATATATATATATATATAATACATGCTAATAAAATGTTTCATGAAAGTAAATTGTATCCTAAAAGGGATACATACTAATGCTTTGAGAAAAGTATCTTTCATCTTCACAATCTGCATATCCATAAATACTTATTTTTCAGAATGATAAATAGTGGACTCCTAACATTCAATGCTGAATTTTTAAGAATATGTCCTTGTGTTTCTCCTTGAAACAATGCCAACCTTTATTTCTTAACAGAGAGTATTCTTCAGCTTCCCAATATCATTTTGTTCCATCACTAGAGTTTCAAGAAGGAACTCAGTGTGATGCTTGACCTTGGTTATCTCTATAACTGGAAGTGGGATCAGCTAAGAGGTGATACTTGAGATAGTTGATAACATTTTTGATTGTTACTTTTTGTTCATCTTACTAACAAGTTCTCTACTGTAACTTCTGAGTACTGTTTGCCATTGGCATGTCAGGTGCAGCTGTTTCTGTTGCTACCATCCTTCGCTGACATCAGGGACCAGCCTCTATGTCCTTAGTATATGTACTGAGTATGAGTGGTTGGTTCTCCAGGAATCCTTCAGGCCTTCAACCTCACCATGTTCTTGAAGCCATTCAGTCCCAAAGAAATACACAAAGGTCAACTACATTAATTATAAACTGGTTGGCCTATTAGTTCAGGCTTCTTATTAACTAATTCTTACATCTTACATTAACCCCTTATTATTCTTGTACATTAACCCCTTATTATTCTTGTCTGTGTTATCCACATGGCTTGGTACCTTTGTCAGCAAAGGATTCTCATCTTGCTTCCTCTGCAGCTATGTAACAACTGCAGACTGACATTTCCTCTTCCCAGAATTCTCCTATTCTTGCTGTTCCACGTCTATCTCCTGACTGGTCACCCAATCCTATACTTCCTGCCTGGTTACTGGACAATCAGCATTTTATTAAAAATAATACAAGTGACAGGAGAAAAGGCCATTGTCCCACAGTACTGCCCCCTTCAAGAAAAAAAAAAAAAACAAGAACTCTGGATTTAATATAATTTGTTTAGTTTTTTCCTGACCATTATTCATAGCATCTTGTAACCAACCTTCTAAATAAAGGAAAACATCTATCATCCAATTTTTTTTTTAATATGGGTGTAGGTTTTCAGGATTCTTCCTGCTGATTTGGAGTGCTGATAATCTTATGGAGACCTAAAAAAGAAAATTATGGTCAAGTCCTGAATGGAATTTTTTGTGAGGCTTGATTATCTCAGCCAGCATTCTTGAAACTGTTCTGGACGCAGATCTCAGAGGAAACTCCAACAGTGGTACCCTGCCCTGAAATGTTGGGTCCTCTGAACCATCTCTCCTATTGGAGATTTTTCAGGAAGTCTTTCTGCATCAAACCTGATTTTTCTTAGCCCAGAATGAATCCACAGCCTTTCATTTCCTGTAGAACCAAAAGCAAAACATCTTCTCGAAAGTAACACACTTTTTGACTTAAATTTTGAAGTTAAGGCATTTTTCAAAGTACATATGTTGAATTAATCAAGCAGTATTTATAATCAAATGTCTTTTAACAGCTCTTGTTCCTTTCTCAGCAGTCATAAAATTTAAAGACAAGACATTAATATACAGTTTACAGACTCTCTGTGTATTTCCCATCTTTATGTGCCTTTATTTTAAACCCTATTTCCTTTATTTTTTAGTTTTAGTTTTTTGATACTAAGTTTCTCTGTGTTTCTTTGGCTGTTCTGGCACTCACTCTGTACATCAGGATGTCCTTAATGTACAGAGATCTGCCTGTTTTGCCTCCCAAGTGTTGGGATTAAAGTTGTTTGCCACCACAGCAAACTACTCTTTCTTTCTTTTTTTTATTTTAAGGACTTTATCCTTTTTCTTTCCTCACCCAAGCCTACACATATTTTTAAAAATACTTTAAACCATTTAGAGGTTTTTCTCATCTTTTAATCTATTTTTACTGTATCTCTCTCTTTTTCTGACCACATGAGTCTTTAATTTGCTAAGTGATATGGCTAAAATAAAAGCTGTGGCTTTGATGGCTGGATCTATCCCATTCCTTAGCTTTCTGAGAGTCCAGCTTCATGGCAGAGGTATTAGCCAGAGCCATGTTTATTGCCATAACTCTACAGCATTTCAAGGCCCCTGCCACCACCAAGAAGCATGCTGTTGGCTACTCATAAACACCATTTAGGTGTTTGATGGCAGCGCCTCTTAAAAGAGATACGAGGTTTCACAGCTAAAGCTAAGTCAGGAAGCCTCTCTTAAACGAGATGCACTTGTCTATAGCTAAGAGAGCCCAACTGAGAAAATGTGGTTATCACTAAGGGAGAAAAACAAGTGAAAAAAGATCATCTAGATTTTAGAGCTTTCCACACCATGAAGGTCACTTTCACAGGCATGGAAAATTTAACAGTGTTCATCTGAACTTACATAGTTTGAAAACCGTAAGAGGAAACCATCCTTTAACAAAACATTAGATATAAAATAATTAGAATACACATATAATAATTTGGTTCAAGTAGGTTTTGAATAATTTTTTTCTTCTATAAAACTTCATCACACACAGTCCATTCTTTCGATGTGTTTCTCCCTTCCTTTTGCTATTTTTACATATTTTTTTCATTCTCTTTTCTTCATTAAGCTTTACATAATTGTCCATTTGTCTATATTGGATGGCATCATTGTTTCTCACTTTGAAACATCCAAAGACCCTTAGAATGGAAAAAATTCAATGATATTTGAGGAAATGCTATATTGAATATGCACTGACATTTAAGAGTGTTGAATAAAGAGGCTTATTTTCAAACAAACTTGACTTCTTTATGAATTTGGGTCAAAACTAAAATGTTTTCCTTATATTTGCCATTGCTTTAAGATTTGGTTCCTTAAACTTTTCCCTATGATATATTCCAGTGCACTGGATTCAAAAGGAATAAACACATTAAGTGGCCAAGTATAACACACTTTATAATGTATTCTCATTGTAAATAGAAGACTGGAAAGAATACATAAAAATTAAATTTGGAAATTCATTAAGTATCTCAATATTTTTGAATGACTGGAGAGATATATGGTTTATAGTCATTTACTCACACATATACATATGTCTAAAAGCAAAACTGCATCTTTAAAAAACTTACAAGATATAAAATATATATCAATGTTTTATCCAGACTTCATTCTTTAATAAAATTTAACATTGTATTCTAATAGACATTAAAAGTGTAAATAAAAGAACCAAAGCTTAGAGAGGTGGTTCAGGGGTTAAAAACACATCTTGCTCCTGCGGCTTACCTGAGTTTGGTTTTCAGCACCCTCTTTGAAAGGGCAAAACAGAATGTAATTCTGCTTCCAGAATATCTAGTGATGTCTCATGGACTGAGCATGCACTGAACTTATATATACACAGATTCATCACTCCAACACATATATAAAAATAAAATAATCTTAAAATACAATAGGATAGTATCTTTGATTTATATAAAAATAATATTAGCATAAGTATGTTTTAACACACTTTTACTAGCATGTACTTGTACTTTTACTATTAAGAAATTATGAAGAAATTCTTCAAAGTATGAATTGCTTCTTCTAGATATAATTTAATCTTAAGAGTATTCATGCTATTTATACATAAAAGTTTATAGTTTGTAATTTTTCTTATTCTCTGTAATATGTATTTTTTGTCTTGCCTCTTGCCTGATTGCAGAAATCACATTCATAGCAGTGTATCAGAATTTTAAAACTAGAATACTGCATATTAAAATGTCCAAACATTTAAACATATAAAAATAATTGTGATGCTGTTGTTTACAATATGAAACACAGTTATGTATCAGTTCCTGTATTCTTAGCTAATGATTCATGCATTTCATTGCACTGATCAGTGAATACAACAACAAAAGAACATGTGTTAAGCTATATCTAAAGGTTTCTCTAGTACAAAAATTCTCTTCCAAAGTTTTGATAGTTTGCAGGAACTCAATAAAGTTAAGGAGAATAGGTTAACAGTTAACATTATAACCTAATTTTATTAACTGAAATTAAATCACCTAAGTAGAAGTAAAGTGCATAAGTATACAGAGAAAACTGTAAATTTACAAAATGCTAGCTTGTTCTCTATTTTGACCTTCTCAATTTTATATAGCATTTAGGATAAATATAATTTTCCTGTGTCACTTTTTAATTCAAATAACTTAAATTTAAAAATCAAAACATAAATGCCAGTGTAAATTTTGATCATTACTTATAGAATAACAACAGTTTTGAGGGATTTGAGGCAGAAAAGTGGGACAAAGAGAGAAAATACTCATTACTTTCACTGCATTTGAATTCTAGGATGAACCCATAAAATCAACTGAAAAATTTTACCAGACTAGAACCATTTAAATTAACCAGTCTCTTTTCACTTCAAATGAAGAATCAAAGTCCAAGTACCCCCCTCATGATTGAAACCTTCACATATATGGTTTTATCTAGGCAAGTTCTCTTTCTTCAGTTAAAATAACCTTAGGTTAAGAATTTGGGACGAAATTCCATTCTTGATTATCTGCAAAACTACCAAGCACTTATGAGTCTATTCAAACATCGGATCCACAGAATTTTCAGAAAGTCCATTGCTGAAATGCGCCTTTATTTCCCTGTGTGCTTATTGCCAATGTTATTTCAGCTGTAAGAGTATCTTAAAGACATAAAAGCAGTTGGCTAGATGCTCTAAAGATGACAGCAGTAGCCTGCAGCTTACATAAACACTATAGGGTCCACGGACATAGCTGCAATAAAGCTGAGCATCTGAACATTGAAAACATGGCTTATATAAAACTTAATACACTCAGCCCGGAAGATACCTTTTAACATTTGCTAAAATTACTTCACAAGCAGACGTGTTCACCATAAAATCATGGTAATGGAGAAATAAAGCAGAGGTGGAGAATAAAAAGCAAGAATTTCTCCCAAACAGTTCCACTTAAGCATCTCACTAACCAAAAGGGCTCTCTTGATCCAGTTTACAGAGGTTCTTTACATGAAAATGTCAGTTACAGCTTTATAACACTGATAATTATCCTATTTGATGTTTTCCCCCCAAAGCTCTCATGTTTTTTCCTACGCTCAACAAAGCTGACCTATCTGCCTTCCAGATGTGTGTGCTTGCTTTATGCTATCTCTTAAGTAATACTAGTTCGTTGGCTACATTTAAATGCATGTGAAGTAAACATTTAGATTTATTAACAAAACAAAACAAAAATACCATGAGGTTTATTGTTGGGGAATGTGGTAGTTTGATTAAATAGGCCCTCATCATCTCATATGTTTACTGCTTGTTCAGTAGGGATAGTATTATAAGGAGGCATGGCCTTGTTATAGTAGGTGTGAACTTGTTGGAGGAAGTTGTCACTGTGGAGGCAGGCTAAAGGTCTCATACATGTTCAAACTATGCACAATGTGGCACCCAGTCTCCTTGTGTTGCCTGTTGATGAACATATAGAACTCTCACCTCTCCAGCACCAAGTCTGCCTGCTTCCTAGCCATGATGATAATGCACTAAACCTCCGAAACTGTAAGCCAGTCAAATTAATATTTTCCTTTATAATAGTTGCCATGGTCATAGTGTCTCTTCACAGCACTAAAAACCCTAATTAAGAGAAGGGGATTTTAATGTACCAAAGGGATAATACATACTTAGAATAAACAATGTCAATGCTAATTATGAGAATTGCACTGTTATAGAAACAGATATGATATCAAAGTCAGGCTTAGGGGCTAGGGAAAGAGTTCAATCAGGAAAGTGGTCAGTAAGCATAAAAAACTGAGCTCTGTACTCTAGAACTCACATATAAAACTATGCTATGGCACCTCAAGTCTGCAACCCCAACTCTAGATAAACTGGGTGACTAGGTCAGACAGATCCCTGGAACTTACTGACCAAGAAGTCTAGCTGAATTTGTGCATTGCCAAGTAAATTAGAGAATCTGTCTCAAAAACAAATAAGAAAAAAGATAGTGGAAAGTGATCAAAGAAGACATACATAGACTGTGTTCTCCACATATACAGGTACAGATGAATCTACATACACAATTGAAAATATGCATGCATGTACATATACATGCCAATCTTACTGAAACTAAACGATACTAGTAATCTTGTGCAAGGTTGTAGATACTTTTATAAAAGTATAGCTTCTTTAAAACAAACTGAAGTGACATACCAAAAGGGGGGGGGTGTTAGAAAAGAAGAACTAAACTAATTAAATGTGTAAGCACATAGCATATTAAACAAAATGTCTTAGACACATTTCATATGTCTGATGGTCTCAGTGGTTTATCCTAATAACACCATTTTTGTGTTTTCAGTTGGAAGATAAAGCCTATCCCTTAACATGTTCACTATAAAGACAAAATTTGCCTTGAGTCTGATACTTGAAAAACAATTACAAAAGTACCTTAACCAGTTATCTGTTTAAATAAATGTGTTTATATATATATATATATATGTGTGTGTGTGTGTGTTAACTATAGTAACAGTTTTATATATATAATCATATATATCAGACATGAGAATTTTATACAATATCTTTTGTTCATATTCATACCCTCTGCTCACACTCCTAGAACCTCTTCCCTCCCTAAGCATTCAACTTTTTATAGTTTCCTTTTTCATTTATTTAATTTACTTATTTATTAAAAATTTCCACCTCCTCCAATCCCCCACTCCCATTTCCCTCCCCCTTGCCCTACTCCACCTCTCCCCCTCCCCACCCTCTTCAGTCTTAAGAGAAGTCAGAGTTCCCTGCCCTGTGAGAAGTCCAAGCCCCTCCCCCCATCCGTGTCTAGGGCGGTGAGCATCCAAACAGCCTTCATCTGGTGATGGATGGAGTTAGGGACAGAGACCCATATTGGAGAACTGAACTGATCTTCCAAGGCCCAGATGAAGAGCAGAAGGAGGGAGAACGTGAGCAAGGAAGTCAGGACCACGAGGGGTTGGTCCACCCACGGAGACAGTGGGACTGATCTAATGGGAGCTCAACAAGGCCAGCTGAACTGGGACTGAACAAGCATGTGATCAAACCGGACTCTCTGAATATGGCTGACAATGAGGGCTGACTGAGAAGCCAATGATAATGACACCGGGTTTTGATTCTACAGCATCCAACTTTTCATCTTTTTCTGTTTGTTGTAAATCAATAAAGCAGAGTTGGTACTATTCATGCATTCTAGGCAATGTAGCATTCTACTACAGTGTAATAGACCCATGAGTGGTCACACCCTTAAAAAAGAATCTGATTCTCTGTTTTCTAGTAGCTATTAATTAACAATAGTTTTCTAGTTAGAAGTGGGAATTCATGCCTGCTTATCCTTCTGGATTGGAATTTATTCAGGCTTGAACTTGATTTGTATGTACATGTTGTCTCCAGTGATATGAATTCATAACAGCTACCCATGTAAGTGATCCAGAAAATATTGTTTCCTTGACATTATCCTTTTCACTCTTAAATCATTCTGCTTCCCTATCCCAAATAATCTTTGAAGCTTGGAAGGTGGACATGTAATATAATATCCCATTTATGGTTCAGCATTCCATAGTCTCTTTTTCTCTGCACTTCATGGTTGTGGTTCTCTGTGGGTCACTATCACAAAGAGAAGCTTCTTTCTCTGATGAGGTGATGAAGGATAAGAGGCACAGATGACCCTGGGATACACCTTACACCAATCAGAATGACTATGATCAAAAACAGTAATGACAGCTTTTGCTGGAAAGAATATAGAGTAAGGGGGACACTCCTCCATTACTGGTGGGAATGCAAACTTTTACAGTCACTTTGGAAATCAGTGTGGCAGTGTCTCAAAAAATTGAGAATCAATGTACTTCACAATCCAGCAGTACTACTCTTGAACATATATCCAAAGCATATGCATGCATATCACAAGGATATATGCTCAAATGTGCTCATATCAGCATTGTTCATAATAGGCAAAACCAGGAAACAACCTAGGTGCCCCTCAACTGGAGAATGGATAAAAAAAGTGTTAATTTTGCACAACAGACTACTACTCAGTGGTAAAAAAACAAAACAATGACATTTTGAAATTTATATGCAAATGGATGGCACTAGAAAATAAACCCAGACTCAGATAAATACACATAGTTTATATTCATTCATAAGTGGATATTAGACATAAAGCAAAGATTGACCAGACTATACTCCATGATCCCATAGAAAGTAGGCAGCAAAGGGAAACCTAATAGGGGAAACAGACAATATCTCTTGAGAAAATTGGGAGTGTGTGCTAGGGAGAAGGGAGCATGGAAGAGGAGGTATAGGGGAGAAGGTGAGGGGGGAGTAGAACATGAGGGAACAGGATCCTCAGGAAGAGGAAAGGACAGGGAAGGAGGAAAAGAAAGACATATCTTGATAATGGAGTTATTAAGAGGCTAGAGAGAAACATGGCACTAGGGAAATTATCAGGAATTCACAAGAATGACCACAACTAAGACTTTAAATGACAGTGGAGAGGACGCCTAAACTGGGTTTCTGCTGTAATCAGAATGATGACTACCTTAATTGTTATCATAGAACCTTCATCCAGAAATTGATGGAAGGAGATACAGAGATCCATAGCAAAGCACTGGGTCAAGATTCTTGAAACCAGCCCTGATGGAGGAAGGTCATTGGCTAATAAAGGAACTGCCTTGGCCCATTTTATTGGTTAGAGGATAGGTGAGAGGAGTAAAAAGAACAGAACGCTGGGAGGAAGAGGAAGTGAGCTCAGTCTCGACAGCTCTCCTCTCGGGAGCAGACGCCTGAGAGAGACGCCATGACCCGCTCCAGGGAGGAAGCTCCGACCCAGGATGGACACAGGCTAGAATCTTCCCGGTAAGTGCACCTTGGGGTGCTACACACAGATGATTAGAAATGGGCTAAATTAATATGTGAGAATTAGCCTAGAAGAGAATGGGCCAAGCAGTGTTTAAATGAATACAGTTTGTGTGTTGTTATTTCGGGCATAAGCTAGTCGTGCGGGTGGCTGGGGTGCTGGGGACGCAGCCTCGCCGCCCTAATTACTACACAGCCCAAGAGAGGGAAGAGAGATAATATGAGAAAAGGGGCCAAGACCGTGATGTTGATACCCACAGAAGCAGCATACCTGAGCGAGTGAGAACTCACTGAGTCTGTACTGAAATTGGGGAAGCTTGTATAGGACCAAAGTAGAATCACAGAATATGGGGGGACAGTTTCTAGGGTCACTAATAATGGGACCAGGATTTATACCTGATGCTTGAACTAACATCTTGGAGCATATTATGTTTGGAGGAATACCTTGATCAGCCTAGATTTGGGGGGAGGACCAGTCTTCTGCCTTGAAGAAATGTGCCAGAGTTTGTTGACTCCCCATGGGAAGTCTTATTTTTTCTAAGGAGTGGATGTGGGTGGGGTGGGAGGGGGAGGGATTGGGAATGGAGATAATTTATGTAAAATGAGAAAAGACTGTATTTAAAAAATCTTACAGCAAAAAAAAAATACACCTGTGAGAAATGCCACTCTGTGATATCAAAATGTGGTGAGGGCAACTTGAGCTGCACTACCTATAGAATCTCTGCCACTGGACCTTGGGTAAAGCCAAGGCTATGAGTGACTGTTGGTAGCAAATTAGGCACTGACCAGAAGCAGTGGTGGCCATCAGCTTCTGAAAGGGCAGAAAATATGGCCATATATGGGACTTTACAGCACACTGCTACTGGATGCAGAGCAATACTCCAAACTGTGTAAGAAGGACTAATATTGATCGGGAAGCAACCTTGCTGAGATTTAAGTATGGAACATGCTTAAGACTCAAGCTGAAGCATGAGAATTAAGCAAAGAGTAACAAGTGTAAAAATAAAAAAAAAACTCAGAAAAATATACAGATGCACACACACAACAAGACTAAAGAGAAATATGTTGTGGAATAGCAATTTTACTTTCATAAAAGAAATAAATCATTTTAGTCTAAGTCAAATATGAGGGACAATGGATGAGACATATAAGCTTATGTTATCTTGAATGGCATGTTCTAGTGTAGAAGAGTTTGTATGAGTTTTTGCAGTAACAGAAGAAAAAGGAGTCTTAAATTAATGCATTTACATGTTAAGTTGGTAGGAAAATCAGTTTTTTGTACTGTGGCATAGTGGAGGATTCTCTTAGGAGGTTTGAGCCATGATCTTAGACATTAGTTTCAGAGTTGGTGGGGTGTAGAAGCCTGCCAAGCTTAACGACATATTTCCTCAAGTCAGAAAGATGTTAGCTCATATATAGAGGTGGGTTATCTGTGTGTTCCAGAAAGCTAGCAAGCCATGATAAATTTTGGATGTTTGTCTATTTCTTTATCATCGTGACATTCTAGTTCAAGGCCAATCATGTCTTCAGACTTCAATATAGATATGACATCCTCAGACAAGTTAACAACTGCATGGTAGGGTTCTATGGATACTCTGACACACGACAATTCAAAACAATTCTGGTGAAACTTCCCCCTGTTCATTATTTTATTTTTTTATGCACAGTGATTTTAAACTGGATTCTATATCATGGGTGATTATTATTACTCAATGTCCTGTGGTATTTTTTAGCCAGTAAATGAAATTAATTTGTTAGCATTTAGGTTTTGGGGGGTATAAGAAAGAGGAGGGTAAGTGCCACAATTTGTCTTCAGTTACCAAAGAAGGCTGTCAATACTTAGATCTTTCCATCCATAATGTGGGTTTCAGGGAACAAATGTATGTTTCTGGTAAGGATGTGACTGCCAACTAGAAATGTTTGCAAGTTACTTGCAAAGAAACAACATAGTTTTCCTTATTGACTAGATTTTTATAATTAAAATATTTGTGGGATTAACCTTTTCTAGTCTGACCTCCCTAAAAATTTAAGAGAATAAATTTCATTGATATGCTCAAGGGAACAGTGAAACCATCAAATTAGAACACATCATGGGTAGAAATGTCCATTGTGGCTCAAACTTCTATTTCTATCTCTCACAATAGGGCCAAGAGAAGCAAAATGAGGGAAAGAAACCATATTTTATATGACATTCAGCAGGGTGTGAGTTCATAAAATGATATATGCTATTAAAAATGACCTAAAACTAGATGTCCTTGCCTGACATTATTGACCTTTAGAGATGAATTAAAGGACTTTCATAGCCAGAACCTGAAAACAACCTAAATGCCCCTCAACCAAAGAATGGATAAGAAAAATGTGCACATTTACAGAGTGGAGTACTACACAGCAGAAAAAATAATGACATCTTGAAATTTGCAGGCAAATGGATGGAGCAAGAAAATATCATATTGAGTGAGGTAACCCAGACCCAGAAAGAAAATTATCACATGTACTCACTTATAAGTCATTTTTAAACATAAAGCAAAGAAATTGAACCTACAAATCACTATTCTAAAGAATCTAGACAACAATGAGGACCCTAAGAGATCTTACATGGATCTAATCTACATGGTAAGTAGAAAAAGACAAAGACTTCTGAATAAATTGGGAGCATGGGAACCATAGGAAAGAGTTGAAAGGGAGGTTAGAGGAAGTGAGGAGAGCAGAGAAAAATGTAGAGCTCAATAAAAAGAATAAAAAGGGAGTTTCTCAGTAAACAGAAAGCTAACTCATGAGATTTCTGAGGAATTATGAATTTAGGTTTCTATTTTTCCAACAACAGTTCTTCCGTTTACCTGGTCATAGTCCTTTTGTTTATACAACATTGTCATCATTATTGTCATTTTGGAGGCCCTACTTTTTATCTAATAAGTGAAAAGGTTTTTTTTTTCTATTTTGCTTTAAACTATTTTTTTTCTAGCCAAATGCAGTTCTTTTGACAATGAGACTATAGTGGCAATATCTAGACAAAGCTCTCTAATATGCAATTATCCTCAGAGACTCCCATAAGCACATTTTTTTTAACTTGCTGCTCAGCTTAGAATTAAACAAGAGGGCCAACTATTCTATGATCACAAGTATTCCACTTACCCTGAGGTAACTGTAAGTAAAGACAGTACTTTAAGAACAGCTCATAACCATCACACTTGACCCAACAAATGGTCACACGTCAAAGAACTCTAAATTCTTTACAGGAATTCTGATTATAGGAAATCACCCATTAGTGCCTCAATCTTCCCTTTAGAGACAATTGTCCTGTTCTTTAGAAACCACAAATGACAAACACAAAGTCTCATCAGGTCCCTCTGAAACTTTTCAGTTCAAGTAAGACAGAAATTATCTAAACTCTCCATGAATGAGATAAGAACTTCTAAGTGCTATTCTAAGTTACTGCTCATCTTGCTGGAACATCTGTTTTACCTACATAAAAAAAACAGAGATAGGTAAAAATAAAGTCTTCAAGACAGCATTAGCTTTGCTTAGAGAACAGCTAGCTACTGCCATCAACGGGTGTGGAGGGGGGGGAATAGCAAATTCTGTGCTCTCATGTTACAGCTCTCCTATAGACCTTGAAGAGCAGGGTTCTTTAGACATACATATATTATGTCCTTTAACTTCTCAAACTGCTCAGATTCCTCTTAGGTTTTCAAACAATTTGCTTTCTCAGATTCTTCCTACTCCAGCTCAGTAGCCTCTGCCTCTGTCTTTGGTGCTTTTCTACTCTTTGATTCTGTATTTGAAGAGCTCAGTTCACACTACCAAAAATGAGTTTAAAAAAAAAAAAACACATAAATGAAGCCTTTTACTAAACTTTGTGCTGTAATGCTACATAAAGAAGACCTCAAGATTGACATTATCCAACTAACTAAATAAAAACATTCTGTTTATTCAGATAGAAGAAGTGTTTTTCCACAACCACAGCAAACCTAGTGTGGAAATGAAGGTTTGTGTCTAAACAGTTCATAACATTGTCTCCCTGACTCAATGAATCAAAACTCTTTCTCTGAAAGATCGCATGTCGTCTAGTTAGGAATGGTTGGCAGATATTAGTCCACTGACATTTATGATAGCAAAAATTTGAGAACAAACCATATGAAACAATGCTGGCTAAGGTAGTGTCTCCAAGAGTCAGACCTTGCAGCTATGATCTTCCTGAGTCTTGGGGCGTCAGTGGAATCTCCAAAATGACTGACATAAGGCTAGGCTTGCTTGCTGTTTGCTTGAAAGTTAAATTGCTTAAGGGAAGCAGACTAATTAGGCAGATGAACTGCCTTTTTGCAAGCAATCATTGCTTATTTACAAGAATATCAATACCTGAATGTACTTGCAATAATAAAAATATGAAAAAGAATAGATTATTAATAACAATGACTGCTTTAACTTATTTAATTGTCCCTTAACACCCACTAGGTGACCCAAGAAAAATAGGTCTCTCTATTCTGTCACAAGGCAGGAAACTTAGTGATAATTCTTTAAATTTATGTTTCTTTCTTCAAAAACATTAAGTTGTTGAGGACCTTTATCCCTTGCATTGATAGCTGGCTCTAACTACAGAGATTGGACCTGAATCATTCCTCTCATAGGGACTTGTCAAGGGTGGTTCTCATTGTGGTAATAACCTACTCTGCACACTTTAGAGACATTGTGAGGAAACTTCCCTGCAGCTGTAAAGGACTGTGAAAGTTTAGAGGCTATGGTATATATAAACCATAACTTTTACTTCAATATATGTTTTGCTCTTCATAACTGCTTCAGTTTGCACAACAACTAAAAAAAAGTCATGTTAGGCATGGCATACCTTGGTGACTTCAAGATGTTTAGTGTAGGTGTATGACACAGCCTTCAATTAGGTCAAGAGGAGAATATGAAGCTACATTAGCAATCCAGTAAGATTACTGGATGAATTGATTGACAGAAAAGATACTATACTTAAGGCAATGCTTGAGTTTAGTCCTAGTACAAACAAGTTCTGGGATTAGCGAAATAAGAAGTCTTGCTATATGATAGGTATAATTATTAGTATTTTTTATTCTACAGTATTTTATTTTGTATTATTTATTTTTTTAAAAAAATGAACATATTTTGATCTTATGTCCTCCCTTGTCATATCCTCTCCCCATTCCTAACCACTCAAGGTCTTTCTCAAATAACAAAAACCTGATACAACAAACCTCTTAAAACCAAGAAAACAAGCTAAAACAACACTCAAACCAAGAAACAAAACAAACAAACAAACCCAACCAAACTATATCCAAATAAAATCACAAACAAAAGTATGCAGATTCCATTTTATGTTGGTCAACTACTCTTATGCATGAAGCCTGCTATTGAGTGGTTGATATACCCAGTGTCACTCTATGAGAGGAAAATGTTTTTCCTTCTTCCAGTAGGAACAAGTAAAAAGTCAGTTGTTAATTTTACCCTAGCAATGAGGTTTTCATCCATCCATTCACTCATTCACTCATTTTTTTTTCTTAAAAATAACAGACAAAATATAATAAACCAAAAGCAATCCCATCAAACATACATGTACAAAACCCATTTCAACTCTATAGGATGACTGACTTTTGGGATCTGTTATTTGCCTTATTTTGTTGTGAACAAGCTTCACTGTTACCCCAAGTGCATTCCATCTTCTCAATTCTCACACCAGTGTCTAAGGTTGATTTGCAGCAATCATTGTAAGTTTAATGGTAAGGATCGTAATAAAAGCTTCTTCGTGTTCATTGTATCACTAACAAAATCATGACTAACTAAGGTTCAAGTGGTTTGTAAATGTTCTAATTGGAAGATCATGTATAAAGTATACAATACAGCACTCTACTTTCTTAGAATACCACATGAATCCATTCTTATTTATTTGAATTTTATAAGCACTTTATAAACCTAAGTGCTGCAAAATAATGACAGTCATACCTTTTCAAACTTTTCTAGAAATTATAGTGTATACTTGTTTTCTTCAATAATTTACTGCTAATGCTACTTGCATAGATACCATAATTTTGTAAATGATCTTTATGATTGTGGTATATCATGTAACATTGTATCTTGTAAAATATAGCTTCTGAGGCTCATATCATACAATTACAAATAGGGAGTGTTGGATCAGATATAATTTAATTTTATTAACATATTAAATATACATTTAGAAGTTATATTGCATTATAATTTTAGTTTATTTACTTAATATGATTTAACTTAAATTGTGAATAAATGATAAAAAATGACAAAAGATTAGTATTCTTAACTCTTGCTTCAAGTGTAGCTTTCTTCTGCAAAAATTTCTAAGACTTACATTACAACTGTACACCAGAACTGGAAATGTGGTTCGGTGTTTAAGATCCTGTAGTCCTCTAACAGAGCATTTGAATTTGGTTCAAACCATACACCAAAAGACTCACAGCTTATACAAACTCCAACCTCATGGGGATCTAAAGACTCTGTCCCTGACAATATGTATATTCACATATGCATACTTCAACACATATATGCTTATATACAATTTAAATGAAATAAATATTTAAAAACACAGTAAATATATAACTATATATGTACCTATATCCACATATTTACCCAACCTTTGAAACATGATACTTTCAGAAATTATTCCCTTAAACAGCTGGGTACATATTTTTGAAGCTTCACTAGAATTCATTATGTTGTGAAAAGTAAATTTTCATTTACTTTCTGTACAGATTTTCTTATAGACTAAAGACTTTGAGTTGGAAAATATTTAATACTCTGTGACTTTACTAATATTCTGAAAAAGAAACAAATTCATTTGATTGTTAATCTTGGGTTTCTATGATAAAACACCAGAGCTAAGAGCAACTAGTGCATAAAGGGGTTTATTTCCACTTTTGTTTCCAGAGTTCATAATTGTTGAGAGGCAGGGCTGTAGTGGCCAAAGCTATGAAGCAGCGAAATCACATTTAAGCTGCACACAGGCAATGGAAAGAGGAAAAATAGAATGGTGAAGATATTAGCTCTTAAAGCCCACCTCGATGAAATGTCTCCTCCACCAAGTCTCCACAACTTAACGGTTCCATAACCTCTGAAAACAGCTCCAACAACTGGTGACCAATTTTTAAAATATATGAGCCTATCTAGATTTTGTGTCATTCAAACAAAAAAGAGGGTTTTTTGCATCAATATTCATTTATTCTCTGATAAATAAAAACTTCAGAGGAATTTTATAATCAGGAATATATGCTTAGGTATATTTTCACATCTTTAAGAGGACTATTTAAAAAAGAAAATTCTAAATTTCCCCTGTTTCTTTCTTTAAGTGATTTAACATTTGTAATGTACTTTTTAAGCTGTAATTTCAAATTGGTAGCCCAGTTTATAGTAAGATGATTGAAAGACATCTTTCAGGAAACTACATAGCATAACCATGGGAAGAGAGGATGGAAATGAATATTTGTCTCTAAGTTTCACTCATTACAAAGTTTCAGGAATCGTTTAGAAATAATATCAGCAAGTTCTGAAGTGCATAAACCTTATGTTGAAGAAGATGGTAGATTGATTAATATAAGTGTGTCAGGTTCTCTGTAAAATTATTTTTTTGTTTTGTATTTAACATGGATGTTTTATACATGTATTAAGAGATTATGTTATCTTTGAAGACTTCTCATTCACAACAATGAAATGTACGTAGATAACTTCTAGAAGAAAATTTTGATATTTAGCAAGCAATTTTGTGCTTTTAATTTTTTCTTTACTAGAGATTTCTGAATATATAGGATTCTGTTTGGTGGCTTAAATTTGATTAAGAACAATAATACCAGCTAAAATATAAATAAAAATGTGTGAGATAGATATATAGATGATGTCAGGTTTGTGATACTTTACAAGATGGATCATCTTGTTGGCTGATTCTGGTTTGGTCTTATAATCATCTAGGCTCAGATTGCCAGAGTTCTTTTAGACTTTTGATGGCTTGTTGTGAATATAAACTCAATTTGTTTTTAAAAAGTTTGATGAATTACATGCTACAAAGTGCCGATGATGTCATTCCTGATTGGTCAAATCCACTGGGACCCAATGCAAGAGTTCAGTGCAAGCTTGCACATATATCAGATGTGTAGCACATATTGTGTGCCCCAGGATAGCTATAAACAAAACTGCAGACATAATTAAAGTTTTTGTAGCAGCTCAGTGTTCCAAATGTACACTCAACTACTCAGCACAAGCAGTTAGAGTTTCAAGTGCTCAAGAAGTTATGTATGAAAATGATTTCACAAATATAAAGTGAAAAATATTTATTACCATTTTACTTCTAACAAGAAACATAGATATAATTAAAAACAGGATGTTATGATATGTTAAGGCTTTTTAATATAGAATCTGTTTAAGATACAGAGATTAAGCTTTAATACCAAATCACCTTTCTATTTGAAATGACAAAGATATCTATCTATATCTGTTGGAAAATACTCTTTGTTATATGCATATCCACAAAGTAATCCTTTGACTTCTGTACTACTTACACTGTCACATTCATGCCTTCACACATTCATCATGAGCACAGAGATTAATCCTTTGCACATAATTATTGCAGTGCAATAATATAATAAAGAAAGAAAACAAAGAAAAAAGGAAATAGTCATCTTTTCATGAACTCTAATTAAAAAGTTATTTGTACAAAATCAATGTTTTATTCTTTATCCCTGTTTTTCTACTTTTATTTTACTGGGTAGCCTACATTTCCTGTTCATTTCATAGGCGGTAGGGACTAAATTCAAGAGACACAATAAGAGATAGTCAGAATGTCAATACAACTTGCCGAAGTTTTGATTTTGGGCTCCAATCAGACTACTGTATTGATGACTTTACATGTTATGAAAAGTCCTTAACAATACTAACCAAAAATGATGGGTTTATTTTGTAATCATGGTTCAGTTTGTGGGTACAGAGAGAAGTTCGTGGTTTTAGAGTTGTGAGGTATCTGCCTACATTGTACCTGTCATTTGAAAGCACACAACAATAATAGTGCTCAGCCAACTTGTTTGCTTCCTTTTAATTTCTCTGATAGAGTGAGCCTTCTGCCCATAAGTAAATTAAAAAATAAAAGATTCCACAAAGAAATATCCAGAGGCAAACCTGATGTAGCTAACTACTCACAGAAATATCTGGAGGCTAACCTGGACTAGCTAACTCCTTAAAGGGATTGTCTGTGACTTTTCTCCTTGGTAATTCTAGATCTCTAAAGTAGATAATGTCAACTACCTTGGTACTTCACATACATAAAAAATCTACTTACTATACACTGCTCGCTTAATGCCCAGCAAATTCATTATCACCTCACTTATTTACCTCTTTCTCCTTTAAAGGTAATTTAATTCCAAGATAGCCTTCTTTCTTACATTAACTTTATAACCTTCATTTGACAGTGCTTCTAAATAGGATCTCTTGTGATGTGTCTAGTCACTCCGAGAGTTCCCTGTATCTTATATTTAGACATTTCCTGTCACCAAATCTCCATCACCAATGATATAAATTACACACAAAAATAGGCATATTTTCTGTAGAAAGTGCTATTGACTGATGTTAAGGCCCATTAACATTAGAAAAATAAATTTCATATGACCCTCATTTGTCATGTATTCCTTCAGGTAAATTCTACACAATTACTACTTATAAGAATCTATTGTAAGTTTTATCTGAAAAAAAAATAAAATATATGACACATCAGGCTACAGATGTCCTTTCCTAAGGCAAAATTATTTAGCTGTATTCCTAAACCCATAAAAAAACATAAACATCTTCAGATTGACAAATTTTTTCCATTCATACAAAAGAAATTGTACATTTCTGTAAGAGTTAAAGAAATTTAAGTACAAAATATTGAAGAATCACATAGTGTAGATTGCATGTGTATGTATGTGTATGTACATGTGTATGTACATGTGATGTGTCTTTTTGTATATGTATAAATATCTGTATTCTTATAAGCAGGTATATATAGAATAATATGATTTCTTGAGATGTTATCAAACAACCTTTGTTATCAATCCTTGTCTATGGACTTTTTCTCTACTTCCCAGGTAAAGCCCCTCTGCTATTCTATTTACGTCTTCACATCTATTACCTATACCCTGAATTCCCCTCGCTACACCATGCCCACACTTATTTCACTTTATACTTTATTGTTTTTCTGTAGTTACTCCATGTTTTACACTCACACCTAAAGATTTGGAATTATGAATATCAACAAAGGGAGAACCGGGGGAGCTCATTATTCTGGGGTCAGATACCTCACTCCTAAAAATTTCAGTAGAACATATGAAAATCCTACTTTCAAAGGGGTTATCAGGGTAGTACAAGTGATACCAAAAATGATGCAGATTATTCATGTCACCCTTGATTGTCTCCCAGAGGTTAAAGGTGGAACTTTATTGCTGAAGACATCATTATATGGCACACATGACTCAGGTGAATCAAATTGTATAGAACATGAAAGGCATTTTCCTGTAGTCTGCTTTTCATGGTTCTAGAAATGCCACATGAGCTGTCAAGGGAGAGAAGCAATTAAATATCAGCTACAGAACCTATGAACTATGACAATTACCTGAATGACAAGATTTACATAAAGGTACAAGAAGTGGCAGTCATATGTCTGTAACAACTGGAAGCTGTCTAATTGCTCTTAAGGACAGAAAAACAGGAGAGACATCATGACTGGTAGAAGAAACGTAGCTAGCTTTCCAGATCTATCAAGGTCATGGACCTTAGGAAAGAATGTGCTACTACCGCTTTGCTACACTAACATAATTGCATTACAGTGTAAATCTTATAACATAATTTCTCCTACATTCTAAATCATATAAGCACCGTAAAGTTTCGCTGTAACCCCTCATCAAAGAACCTTCTATTTACAGAAAAATGAGCCTATCATAAAAATGCATGTATACAAAATGCAGATATAAACAAATTATGAAGAATACAATCCAGCACAATGGATATGTATATATCACAACTCTAGTATCTATGGCTCAGGGAAAGTCATTGAAGAGGGAATGGACATATTGTAAAAGCAATAATATCAAGAAGTCTTCTTTCAAATAATCATTTCTAGAAATGGTTGAATAAACAAGACCAGAACTATGATGATATCAATAGACATGTAAACTTGGAAATGGAATGTTACTCTGGCTTCCCTCCCTAGAAAGAGAAGTACAAGCAACTACTGGCTTCTGGGACAAAGAGAATTATCCTCTCTCAGAGATGCACCATTTTAATGGCTGGCCAAAGGAGAGTGCTCATCTTTGAGAACATATACACATAACAAGAACATATTCAGTATGTTGTATTTATGCATATTTGTTCATTTGTTCATTCATATATGTGTGTGTATGTGTGTTTTGTTTTGTATGTAACAAACATAATTAAAGAAAAAGATGCTACCAATATGAAGATGGAGAAGTATGTGAGAATTTTGGAGAAAATCAAAATAAGTGAATTAGAAAGAGGAAGGGAGAGAAAGTTACCTAATTATATTTCAATTAAAGAGGCTATCTTGGCCTCTGCTGCTGGCTTTTGGAGCCTATTCCTCATAATGAGTTGCCTTGCCAAGCCTTAATACAAGGGTAGCTATCTAGCCTTACTGCAACTTGATATGCCATGTTTGGTTGATATCCATGGGAGCCCTGCCTTTTTTCTGGAAGAAACTGAAGAGGAGTGACTGTTGGGAGGGGGAGATGGAAAGAATGAAGTGAGGGACAAGAAGGAGAGGAAGGACCGGAAACTTCAGTCAGGATTTGAAAAAAAAAGCATAGTTTCTAGATCAGTGTGTATAATACTATTTTCAGTGTCTAAACGTGATAAACAAAGCTTTTATTTTTGATATCCATGAAGGATAGACTTTATTTCTCTACAGTTATAATTGGAAGGAGAGTCTTCAGTTTTTTATGTCACACAATGTTCAAACCTTTCTGAAACATAAGGTGTGAGCAATGTGTGAGTCAAATCATTGTTAAGCATTTGACAACTTGTTTTTCAGAATGTACCAAGCAAAAAGTAATCTCAAAGGAAGGGAAATGTATCTGAAGAGTTTGGAGTGGTGAAGGGAAGTCAGTTCGCTGAAGAAGCACTTTGTGTGTTTTCATCATAAATGGCAAAGGGCAAGGCCTTAAGTGCATCTCTCCATTTCTTGGAATGTTCCAAATTCGAAGCCTTATTTTTCTTCTTCTTTTTCTTGATCATCTTTGAAAGCAGAGATATAGTAGCTTGATATCTTGTATTTGTTGTATGAACATAGCTACTTTTAAGACAATGCTATCTTTTTATATAATTTTCATTACACTCATTGACTGAAAATAACTACTATATGCATTACTGATTAAGGTAGTAGTACAGACATCAATCATACCAGAAGGTTAAGCTGCAGAAGCAAACTCCCCCTGGAATTACCTTTTGTGTTATGTAAGGTGGAACAGAGCTTCTACGCTTTGAGATCTTAGAGACATCTTAGAAACATCATTTCAACAGTGCCAGACCCCTAAAATATACATATATATTACATAATATATATTTATATTATACATACTTTTAGTTAAGTAAAAATATTATGATTTCTTATGGCTTTTCAAAATAAGTGCAATATTCTATGTAGGTAAAATAAAAAATTGTTAAAGCCTATTACATAAATAAACATTTATTAATTTGGTAATTATTTCCTAAATCACTTTTAATCTGTTCCCTTATGTCTACAAACCAAATAGCACAATTAAGTATGTGATTAATTAAATAAGTTTGTCTTTATATAAATAATATAAAATTTAACATTTAAATAACATTACAGATATGAAAGTATAGCTACAGGTATATATGTAGGTTAATTAAGATTTTCCTGATTTTAAGGAATATATAAAACGCATATTTGCTTAGAGCTTTCATGGTAAAATCAAGCTGCTATATATAATATGTATAATACAGAAGAAAGTAAATGATATACCAGGGCAGAAAAAGAAAACTGAAGAAGAGTTGGAAATGTGAAATATACTAGATAAATAGAACTCACAGTTATTAAAAATAGATTCCATATAATATTGTGAAATACATTTTGTGATATCTCTCTGGTAGAAGTAGAATTTGTTCCAGGACTGAAATGATGTGTTTTGGGGAAAAGAACATATCAAGTATAAGATTAGGTAGTACTAGTAACAGAACTCTTACTGAAAGATTAATTTGCATGCTTTGATACCAATTTTAATCAAAATGAACTTTACAGTAAGGTAATTTTTCAAAAATTTTAGTGTAACAAATTTACGTGATTAAATATCTAATGACCACATGTGTGCCCATACATACATACAGATGCACAGACAGTAGTAGACAATTCACAGGGCAAAGCCAAGGCTCCATGTTCTTGTACTCATACTCTGGTGTCTAAGAGCTATCTCACCATTTTCAGGATGCTGTTTCACTTCCAACTCACTGCATGTTATACAGAGCTCTGGATTTCTAACTGCATATCTACTCCTCCTCCATTTCTATTCAGGAAAGGGCAACCCTCCCCCACATATCAACATACCATGGAATATTAAGTTTCAGTAAGACTAAGCACCTCCCCACGTGTTAAGGCTGAGCAAGACAACAGCAGTATTAGGAGTAAGGTCCCGAAATCCTGCAAAAGTATCAGAAACGGCCCCTAATCCCACTACTAGGAGTTCCACAAAAGAACCAAACTATACAACTGTAACATATTTGCAGAGTGGTTATGTCAGTCCTATGCAGAGTCCGTGGATGTCCGTTTGGTTCTTTGAGCCCCTATGAGCCAAAGTTATTGATTTTGTGGTTTTGTTTTTGTTTTTCCTCTTTCTTTCTTTCTTTCTTTCTTTCTTTCTTTTTCTACAGGGTTTCTCTGTAGCTTTGGAGCCTGCCCAGAAATTAACTCTTGTAGACCAGGCTGGCCTTGATCACAGAGATCTGCCTGCCTCTGCCTCCAAGTGCTGGGATTAAACACATGCACCACCAGGACTCATCGGTTCTGTTGTTTTCTTGTGGCATCCTTGACCCCTATGGGTGCTACAACCTATTATGCAGGATTCTCCCAGTTCCACTTATGTTTGGCTCTGGGTCTGCATCTATTTCTGTCAGTTGCTGGATGATGCCTCTCTGATGACAATTATGCTAGGGTATACATCTGATCACAGGAGTGATGGGGAATCTTCCAACCAACTAACTTTAAAAGCTGGGACAAAATTAGGGTGTGGATTCCTGGGACCTGGAGAAAAATGGTGTGCAGTCCTGGTGATTTTTTCTCTCTTTGAGGTTTCCCTTAGCACAGCTGCTTTGGATTAGGACTTCTTGTTCCTGTTTCATGCATTTCCCCTTATTATAAATAAAAAGTATAACTGTTTTAATTTTTTAAGCTAGTATGGTTATTTCTAATATCAAGCTAACTTCTACACAGGAGTATAGGGGAAGGAAGTTTTTTTGTCCTGGTCTCCCAGGAACCAAAATAATCACATAGAAACTGTATAAATTAAATCACTGCTTGGCCCATTAGCTCTAGCATCTTATTGGCTAACTCTTACATCTTAATTTAACCCATTTCTAGTAATCTGTGTATCTTCACGTGGCAGTGGCTTGCTAGGTAAAATTCCCAGCATCTGTCTTAGGCAGTTACATGGCATCTCCCTGACTTTGCTTTCTTCCTCCCAGAATTCAGTTCCATCCATCCTTGCCTACCTAAGTTTTGCCCTATCAACATGCCAAGGCAGTTTCTTTATTCATTGATGAAAGCAACACATAAACAGAAGGACCTTCTACACTACTTCTACAGCATCAATGTATTCCTGAGAAAATGTTGAGCATCAAAGACACTACTCTTATAGCTTGTTTTCTTCTTGGCAAAACTGGCCTTTGGGCAATGCCTCAACCACTGACAAATTACATGATATCTGGAAATGGATAAGCAGGACATTCAAATCTTGCCTAGACAGGTTAAGACTGTTTTGAAAATTTTCCTGTTTCTAAAAATGATCTGTCCTTTATGCTAGGTCTTAACCAAATTTTCTTGCTTTGACATTGAAAAATGAGGCTTTGGGTGATTGCTCAGTTGCTAATTGTCTCCATCATTTATTGCTCACTTTGGAAGCTACTTTATTGTACTCCCTGCCTGCTCAAGTAATATTATCTTCCTTCTCAGGCCTTTGATGGAGTCGAAGGTTGGATAGTCATAGTTACTGTACTTTATTATCTAGCCAAGCCATTTCCTATACAAGACTTAGTCTCCATAGGATAGAATGTTTATTAAAACATTTAGCATATGTTCCTTGCTTGATATTGTTTGTGCTGGTTATAATTCTAATTATAATTGATATCTGTTTCTAGTGTATATAGTTTTGTATTGGGTTTGGAAATCTCTTATTTAAACAAAAGGGGTGATGCTGTGGGATCTCCTTCCACTCCTTCAGCCAATAGTCTTTAAGATACCAGTCCACTTGGGTGTACTCCTTTATACTGCAAAAGCAGCAGTCAATATGTGCCAGCTCTCTTGTTTGCATCTCCCACTTTCAGCTGCTAGACTGTTCCTGTTTCACACACAGGACTATTTTCTAAGACAGTGGTCTGTAAGTTTTCCCCTTAAATAAAAACCTTGTTATTATTCATCATTCTGAACTGGTGTGGGATTGTTTTGTGACTTATGTCATCATCTGGCACCCTTAATGATTAAAGAAACTCACAAGTGTCCAATGATCCCTTTTGGGTATTCCTGGGAGATTCCCTTTCACCTGTTGTTTTCCTGACCCCAAAATTCCAATCTCCTCTTTCAAGTAGCCCCTTTCAGTACTGTCTCTCTCATACCACTAACCTGATCCCTCATATTCCCATCCCTACCTACCTACAGAACTTAGTTTAATGTAATTTATGTCTGAAGAAAGTAGATAAGCTGGAGTGTTTCCTTGTAAGGCATGCTGTAGCCTCCTGGTGTGCAGGAGCAAGGGGGTAAACTCTTACTGTGCTTTGGGGAATCTTTAGACAATGAAGTATCAAATAACCTTCTCATGCCCTTCAAAAGATGCCATTGCTTTCACTAAGCCTAAAAAGAACCTTTGTATAGTTCTTTGAAAGGCAACAAAGCACCAAATCATTTGGGGTATTCTTGGATTCATATATGTGGTTTCTCAAAGTGTTATCAGTCCTCATATTGGCCCACAACCAGGAAAGGACTTCAGATGTTGGAGTTATAAATAGTTTTTCAAATAAAGGCTGTAGATCAAACAGTGTCAATTGATTTTAGTTAGAAAGTGGGTTTTTGAGGTTTAGATACTTATTTAAACAGCATGTATTTAGAGGTAATCTTGGATAAGGAACCTCTTCTATGTCAAGTTTACATTGACCACAGTATGGCTGTCCATCTCTCAACATGGTAAAGATGTGTTCTAGGGAATTGAAGGAATTTTCTGAAGAATCATATAATTAATTCTGAATAACAGCACTGAATTTCATTTTTTGCTTATTATTTTCATTTTTAATAAAATGTTTGCTAAGTTTTCATCTAAAATCATAAGAAATTATTTCACAATACCCAATGACAAATAATAAATGTATGAATACACAACTATTTTATAGGTTGAGAAAATTGAGATCACCCTTAATGGAAAGCAAGAACATAGGTTTAATAGGAAAATTATATCATACTCAGATTAAAACAGATAATTTAAAAAAAAATATGCTCTCTATTTGAGTTTCTTTTCTCAGAAAAAATGCTTATGAAAAGTGCACATGACACATTACACAAGCCAGGTGATTACCATTACCAATAATATCAGATATTCAGAAATGCCTTTATAACAAAACCAAAATGATGTCCTAGCTCACATACTCATGTACACATACCACTCATATTTAAAAATCATTTTTCTTTTTCTCAACAATAAAAATCAATTAACCTAAAATATTCTCAGTATCTTATAAAGTATGCAAATCTCCTTAAGTGAGAAAAGTCAATTATAACAAAACTCAGTTTTATTTTCTAATTTATTAAGAAAGACAATAATAGAAGTACATATTAATCATGTTCATTCAAATTGATTAGGCAATTTGTTAAATTACAAGTTCAGAGAGCAGCACATATAATCTAGAATTTAAGTATAGTCCAGTGCTATTATTTTAAATTCTGAACAAATGATTCACAGAAGATTCTCTACATTAGGGAGGCTCCCTTATACTGGTTTGTCACTTTAATCAAATGAATATTACACAGCATGTTCTACTTCTGGCACAAGTCTTTTGAGACAAAACTCACAGAAGTTGCAGAACACCTTTCCTATCTCCATCTTGTAGGTAGACATGCAGAGGACAGGCATGCTTATTCAAGATTAAGAACATCTTTATAGTGCATATAGCAAGCCACCTAAGCAAGAATCATTTGTACCATAGTTACAGGGAGTAAAAAAAGCAGCTATACTAACTGGAAAAACCATGCACTAGGAGAGACTTTGTAGACTATCCTTCTATATAAGTACAAAAGCTACATTGGGCAGGTAACCAGTTATTGCTAAACTTGGAAAATAAAAGTTCCAGAATATGCTAAATTTGTCCTGAAATAATGGAGGGGGCAGCCTATCCAAAGGTTCAAAGACCATGAACAAAACATTCCTGTCACAAAATAACAAGGTATTATTTCTTATCTATTAGTTAATTTGCTCTTCATCAAGCTTATGAGCACAGTTTTGATAAGCTCATATTTTCAGAGTCCAGCCAAAGATGGCAAAGAAGCTTCACTCTCCATCTTACATTGACATTCTTACTTTCTCAGGTCCTGGTAAGGGAAGGGAGGGAAGCATGGAAAAGTTACTGAGGCAAATTCACAGCTTCAGAGATTATACTTTAGAACAATTGTGCAGGGTTTTGAGGGCACAGCCTTGAGTCAAACGCTGCTTGGATAGGTATCTTGAGGCCAGTCTCTAAAGAGTTGATCTGAAAACCAATATCCTCTTAGTAAGATCAAAATACCTTTCCTCTTATGATTCTCAGTTTGTGCCTTTTGTACTTATCAGGTCCTTTCTGTCTTTATATTATTCAAAATATGCAGTTCATTTGTTTTTCTCACTTTTTAATATTTTTAGAATTTTATGAGGTATGTCTTAATTTTATTCACTGCATCACCAAGTTTGTTCCATTCTTTTCCTTTCACAATTTTGTGTCCTCATTTTTTGTCTTGTTTTTAATCTCAACAAGTACAATTAGTGCTGACATATATAGTATGCATGGATGAATTAAATTCCACTAGATCTTTGTCAAGCCTGCAGAATGGCTACCCTTAACGCTATCTCTTTTGGGTCTACTAATTATCAATATCTCAGCCATGAATGTACTTTATTCCTACCTCCTTTCAACGTCCTGGAATTGTGTCTCTACTCAGCTTGTATTAGCATACTGTTTTAGAAGCTCATATGTACAATTACCCTACTGTGTATGAAAAACAATTTGATTAGAGTTGTATATCACTTTTGGCTCTTGTTGTCTTCTGTCTTCTTCAATAGACACTGGACTTAGAAAGTATGCGGTGCAATACAAGTGCTTCACTTAAGGTGTGGGATTGATAAGGCTCTTATTCTCTTCCGGGTGATGAGTTGTTTGGTGACCGTGTTCTTCGCCATCTACTGAAAGGAGAGCTTCAAATGAGGATTGAATAGTTCACTGAATTATGTGGGTCTACTGATAAGTCCTTAAGACTCACTTTAATACTATATTATTTAGCTGAAAAATAGAGATAGGTCCTCCCTAAATGCCTAAGGTTTGTCTGATCATAGGTTTTTAGCCAGGAAAGAGTGGCAAGTGAAGTTTGCATCTTTTGTAGTAGGATGTAAATCTATCAGAAAGTATTTTCTTATTCTCATGTTGTTCATGCCATAGTAGCACCAATAGTCAAGGTATTAACTCATAGATATCAAAAGACTATTTAAGACTGATGATTACCTGAACTTTAGGTAGCATGCATTGTACCTTCAGAAATACTTATTTAAAGTTGCTTTCTTTTCCATTTGCAACTTGGAGCTATATAGCTGGATATTTATGAGGATTTCCTATTTTTATATGTTTTTCTGTTCATATTTTGTCTATGGTAAAAATTTGTGTCACTTGAATGTTTATATTTCTGTAGTTGAAGATGGTTAAATAGTATCCAGATCAATAAACATGTAATGTGAATTCAACATTAAAGGAAAACTTTAATATATTTGACTGTCAAAAATAAAACTTTGTATAATAAGACATGGAAAAAGTTAAAGTAACTATACAAACTAAAACAATAAATAAATTGTGAGCTCATATCTCAGAAAAGAGGACATGCAAATGAATGAGAAGCATTAAAATATTTTTAAAGCCATAGAAGACTGAAATAGGACATAGAGAAAATAAATGAGCCATGAAAATGATAATGATATGCTCAAAATATGAAAAAGTTGTTCTGATTATTTAGACTTACTAATCATAAAATAGGAGGAAATAGCAAAAAATAAGGAAAGCAAGTTTATTAATAGGAAGAAGGTGGTTTGAGATCAAAGAAGGGAGAATGAAGAAGGAAAGAAGGAAAGGAAAAGAAGACAATGAGTAAGATACTCAATTTGTATGGAACCAAGACATCTCAGAAACAATTGTAGGTTTAAGAATCATCATTTTTTTTCCAAGAAACCCTAGATATTTATCTAACTTTGATTTTTAACCACACATTTGTTGACATAATTTAATAGTGAAATATACTTATATTTTCCTTACCATTAAATATAGATCCCAAGTACTCACTGAATCTCATCTAAATACTGAAATTATTCATATTGTTTCTATAAGGTAGTTTTGTGTGTGTGTGTGTGTGTTTTGTGTGTGAGTGTTTTAAATTAACTGTTTACTATTAATCTGTGTATTGTCACAGGCTGTGGCTTACTGGGCAAGGTGCTGGTATCTGTTTCCTTCAGCAGCTACATAGCATCACCTCAATTATGCCTACTCTTTCTATATATCTCTTTCAGCCTGGCTATATTCTATCAAAACAACTTTATTCATCAACCAATAAAAGGAACACATATGCAGAAAGACATCACACAGCAGTGGGTACAAGGACCCTGGACCAAAACAAAATCTTCAAGTCAGTTCAGGAATATTGCCATGTCCAAGCAGTATATTATTAACACTTAATGATCAGAGCCCCCAGGAAAATTCCTCAGGTCAAAGATGCTGCAGTATTATTCAAATGCTGGCATAATACAATATTTATATCTATATCTTTATGAAATTTGTTTATAAGTCTAATCCTGGCATTCTGTTGTTCCTTGGTCATATGACACCTTAGAGGTTCTGCATGAGATAACTTTCCTAAGAAAGGAGGTCCTGACATCTCATATTTTTATCATCTTTCTTCATTATTCTTTGCCCCAAAATATCTCTATATAGCACAGAGGTGACTTCTGCATATCTAACCTTATTTCTTGTCAATTAATTGCCGGGTATATAGTGGGAAGAGGCTTGCAGTCTGATCTGTGACTGGCTCCTCTAGCCTACCAAATCTCATTGACCTTTAAAAGTTTATGATGTGGAATGCCCTTATGTATATGTGTTACTTAAATGTAATCTATAATTAGAAATTATGGATTAATAGTCATCCATAATAGTCAAATTGTGCAATGTTAGTTAGGCTTTCTAGATGTGCAGGGATATATTTCAAATGCATAGGTAATCTTCAACCTTTCAATGACCTACAGATTATGACATTTAAAATGTTTTAATAACTTAGATTTTTTCTCAAGAGTGAAATATGTCTTCCTCTGGTAGCACCAATCTCCTTCAGAGAGATTATGGACATCAAAGAACTCTACATGGAGTTCATTTTCTTTGTGGAAAATTAAACCACTGGGCAATAAAATGTCCTTACCTTGGCTGTTGACAGTATGTTGTCCTAATTGGATAAGCAGGGCACAAGATAGAGTGACTGCCAAACAATCTCAAGACAAGAAGGGACAGCCCTTCAGAATATTCTACTATATAGAAAAATGTGCCATGTACTCTAGGCCTATAGAGTAAAAACAGATGTCCCAACATTGCAGAGGAACTTTTGAAGACTGTCTAGGAAGCAAACTGTTTCTGTCATTTCTCATATTTTTTTTAGAAGTCACTTGCTTGTACTTCCTGCTTACTCAGTTAATATTTCCTTCTTGGGTCTCTGAGGGAGTTGAAGATTAGATAATTATAAATTTCCTTATTTGGCTGATGCAGAAATAAAGTTATGATATGAAGTAAATTAGGTACAGGACTTTGTACTCACCAAGATTGGATAGATATATTACATTTTCTCTGAATTTGTCGAATGTAAAAGGACTAGACATTGTTGATGTATTTATTGCCTGTATATATTGTATATAGTCATTGTAACTATTGCATATAGTTTTTCTTATATTAGCTATAGCCTTTTATATTTTAGATAAAATTGGGGCAAGTAGTGATATGTCATTTGTATTTTAATAATTAAAGTTTACCTGAAAATCAGAGAGTAGAACAGTCCCACTGGTCAGCCTTATAGGCTAGGCAGTGGTGATACACACATTTAATCCCAATTGCCACACACTAGTTTGCCATAGAGACCAGGTAGTAGTGATGTGCATTTTAATCCCAGCCCTAGAGAGGAATATAACATGGTAGGAGAAAGCTCTCAGTCACATACTAATTCTGACATTCCTATAAGCAGAATTGGCATTTCAGACTGAGGTAGATATAAAAGCCAGGGGCTGGCTGTTTTGCTTTTCTGACCTTCAGGTTGAACCCTGAAGGGATTGTGTTAGTCATGCTAGAAGTTTACTTTGTTTTTGATGTCTTTTTCCTGAGTAAGTGTAGGGCCAGATGTTTTGAGAATATCTCACAGCCTCATAAAAAGACGTCTTACTACTTTATGTGTGTCACAAACTCTAAGGTATAAGGAAGACCTTCTAGTAGATAAGGATATCTCCATAAAAGCAGAGAGGTAGAATGTTCAGGGTATTCCTGGGGAAACTAAAAAGCAGTACTTCTGGGAGAATGCATAAATGATTCATAAGAAACTTTCCATCAATCCAATATTCTCAAACTGTAAAAATATGAAAAGTCATTCAAACATGCAACAAGTGGAGATCAAAGCCATATGTGGCAAGGTGGCCATTGTGGAGCTTAGCTTTACTTGATTTTGACCACAAGCTGTGCTGGCCTATGCCTTTTGCCATTCCTATCAGATATTGCCTTGTCAGGAATCCATACTAATTACAATGATAAAAACTTCAATTCATTTATTTCTATATGAATAAGTAATTGTGATTTATATCAATTGTTTTGGTAATTTTTATGTAATGAATAACAAATATGGGGAAATATGTGTTCATATAAACAATAAGTTCATGGTTCTCACGAGACTGGACACAGATGTAACATCATAGAATTAAACTCATATCTGCAGTTAGGAATTAGTGAAAACGTATCTGTACAGTCTTATTATAATATAACATTCTGTACTATAATGTGCATTTGATATTATTACCTTTTCAGTTAATGAATCTTCACAGCTTTTGAAAAAAGAAGCCATATCATCTGGCTTGATATTCTTTATTGCCACTACAAAAATTGTCATTTTATAAAAGATAAGTTATATACTGAGCAAACTCTTATAGTAAAGCTTTCTCCTGAAATTGGATTTTATAAATTTCTTTTCCAAGAAAATAAAACTAGAGTCAACAAAATCCAATATTATACATCAGATAATAGACTACAAATAAAAACTCTCTGGCTAAATGAAGTACATAGGAATCTGCATGGGTTGAATTTCAATGTCTAGACATTTCTATTTTGTTTTATTTTTGGATTCTTTGTTTATTTATTAATATTAGGAGTCATTACTTATCACTTACTCTTCAAATATAGAAATGCATTTGGTTCAATTAAGTAGGAAATATATTCACAGTATCAAATAGGATAACGTTAAATCATTTTGGTTATTACCACAGATAAATAAGGTAACTGAACATAACCTTTAGGACCAAAAAATAATCATGGCTGGAAGATGGCTCAATAGATAGAACATTTTGCTGCACAAAGGTAAATATTACATTCTAAATCCTTAGTACTTACATAAAGGAAGTGCATGTATGCTTTCCCCTAGAGAAGACTATTTCTAATGTCAATTGGCTATCCTATACCAAATGGTTACTCTGAAAACATACTTACAAGTAACACATTATACAGTCAAATAAAGTAGTACTTATGTAATTAGGAATATATATTTCCATTAACTGTGATATATATGTGTAACATATACATATATGAGTTAGAAATATGTGTAACATATATGTAACTATTAATTAAAAATAGGACATGAATTTAATAAAATAACAAATAATGGCATATTGAAAAGTTTGAAAAGGAAAGGACACTTGATGCAATTATGATATAAAAAATAATAATGAGGAAAACATGGTGACCTCATATGATCTCAGTCCTTGGGAAGTAGAGACATGGTATCACTAAAGTAATCTGCAGAGTAAGCTGGCAAAACTGTGGCCTCCAGGTACAGTGAGAGAACCTGTCTTTATAAGAAAAAGGGAGAGTGACTGTGGAACACACTCAATATCAACCTCAGGACTCCACATGGGAAGATGCACATAAATGTACATATATCCTCATACATATCCTCAAATATACCCAAGAACCCTCTAATGACCAGTAATAAAAATGAAAATTTCAAATTTATTATTTGACATTGTAATAGCTCAATCACCAGCATATTTTAGTATCATAGTTATTATTTCATTAAAATTAATACAGTGAAATATTCTTTTGTATATTTCTATGCATGTATATTTATCTTTCTTTTGGGGAATTTGAGACAGAGTTTCTCTGTATATCAGACCTAGCTGTTCTGTAACTAGCTCTTGTACACCACGGTGGCCCCTAACTCACAGAACTCTACCAGCCTCAGCTTCTCAAGCACTGAAATTAAAAGCATGCACCATCATCACCCAGCTTATATATTTATATTCTTAAAATTTAAGTCCTAATTCAAAATATATATTCTATTTGCATGTGACATATTTTCTTTTATAAATATTATTATATAAGTAACAGTGAAAAGTTATTCATATATTGTAATGTTGAGATAAAGATTATAAAAGTGTATTTTTATGCCAGACTTCCAGATGAAAATAGTATATACCATAGCAAATAGTATATAACATTTAGAAAATATGTAGCTCAGTGCCCCATTTTTTTAATTGGGATAAAGGAAAGGTGGATAGGGGAGCACGGAACCACAATTCTTAGTTAAGGGAGCCACTTTAGGGTGGGCAAGAGACTTGACCCTAGAGGGGCTCCCTAGTGCCCAAGATGAGGTTCCCAGTTAGTTCCTTGGGCAGCTGAGGATTGGGAACCTGAAATGACCCTATCCTAGAGCAATACTGACGAATATCTTGCATATCATCACAGAATCTTCATCTGGTGATGGATAGAGATAGAGACAGAGACCCACACAGGAGCACTGGACTGAGCTCCCAAGGTCCCAAGGAGGAGCAGAAGGAGGGAGAACAGGAGCAAAGAATTCGGGACCACAAGGCGTGCATCCACCCACTGAGACAGTGGAGCTGATCTACTGGGAGCTCACCAAGGCCAGCTGGACTGTGACCGAAAAAGCATGGGATAAAACCGGACTCTCTGAACATGGCGAACAATGAGGGCTGATGAGACACCAAGGACAATGGCAGGGGGTTTTGATCCTACTTAATGTGCTGGCTTTGTGGGAGCCTAGCCAGTTTGGATGTTCACCTTCCTAGATATGGACGGAGGGGGGAGGACCTAGGACTTAACACAGAGCAGGGAAACCGGACTGCTCTGTGGAATGGAGAGGGAGGGGGAGAGGAGTAGGGGGAGGGGGAGAAGGGTGGGAGGAGGGGGAGAAGGTTGGGAGGAGGGGGAGAAGGGTGGGAGGAGGGGAAGGGAAATGGGAGGCTGGGAGGAGGTGGAAGCTTGTTTTTTTTTGTTTATTTTTTTTTCTTCTTTTCGCAATAAAAAAAAGAAAATATGTAGCATTTGATTGTGAGAAAAGGAAAATATGTTGAGATATTGAATTTTCATAGCATTACGTGTTTATTCTGGTTTGTGTGTGTGTGTGTGTGTGTGTGTGTGTGTGTGCTTATGTTAGTATGTAAAATGTGGTTTAATTTAGTGAACAGTGATTGATAAACCATATAGCAAGTTGAGTATATGAAAAGAACAATGACTAGTTAGTTTTTATCTTATTTAACATAAACCAATTTAGTTCACCTAAACTGAAGCCAGCTCTCAATATCAATATGTTCATATGTGACATCATTATCAGCACTAACAGCATTAAAGCTGAGGTATGTGTTATTATAGTAAACATACTAATAAACATTGAGAATAAATCAAGCATGACATGCTATGGTGGTTTGAATAGAAATGTTCCCCTACAGATTCATGTGTTTAAATGCCTGGATTACAGGGAGGGGCATCTTTAAGAAGTGTGGCCCCGTTGGAGTAGGTATGGTCTTGTTGAAAAAAGTATGTCAAAGTAGGGGTGGGAGCTGAGGTCTCAGATGCTCAAGCTAAGCCTATTGGGGAATTCACTACAGCTGCCTGCTGATCAAGTTGTAGAACTTTCAGGTCCTCCAACACCATGTCTGCCTGAATGCCACCATGCCTCCTGCCAGGATGGTAATGAACTAAACCTCTAAAAGTTTGTTGGGAGCAGTGAGACCCCAGATTCTGAATTTCTTGTAAACAACTTGTTTTCCCCTGATCTGAGTGCATTCAGCTGTTCTTAGCTCGAGACCTTCGGGAGTTCCTGATGGCAGGAGAGTGGTTTCTGGTGGGTTTGGCCGGGGCGTGGCTTTCTCTATATAATCTGCCCCTGAACACAATAAAGGGGGCATTCTTGAGGAATTCAAGGATGACCCATGTCGCTGTCTCTACATCCCCATTCCCCTCCCTCTCCAGTCCAAAGAGCAGTCAGAGTTCCCTACCCTGTGGATAGTCCAAGGTCCTCCCCCCTTCATCCAGGTCTAGAAATGTGAGCATCCAAACAGACTAGGCTCCCACAAAGTCATTACATGCAGTAGGATCAAAACCCAGTGCCATTGTCCTTGGCTTCTCAGTCAGTTCTCCTTGTCAGCCACGTTCAGGGAGTCCGGTTTGATCACATGCTTCGTCATCTAGCTGGCCTTGGTGAGCTCCCATTAGATCAGGACCACCGTCTCAATGGGTGGGCACACCCCTCACGGTTGCCATCTCTTTAAGGCACACCAAGCAATTAAATTAACTTCGGAATCAATTTGTGTGCAGAATCCTTTTAGACTGTGATATTTCTTTATTTTCATTTTTATATTGGTCCATCTCACACTTCTTCTGAGAGGGTATGCAAATAACTTCCCTACCGAGACTTGTTTTCAAGGTATTCAAGTTACTTTCATGGAAACAGTCCTATTTATTTGTGTAGTTCAATTTTCATATTTTTAAGTGATAGTTAAATAAATTATGTAAGTTGAGCAAACAGAAACAACTGGTGTAAACAGTTTTAGAATAAACACATCTGATGCTCAGTCCACACAACAAAGAAAACAAAAAGGCAAGGAGGAAGCCTGAATGCCAGAAGCATCTGAGAAGCACAGACTTCAGCAAATATGTTTATCTGAAAAATTGGGAGCATTGCTTAATCTGTTCAATTTACAATATGTGCATCATCTAAAATAACTTTTGTTGTATTCTTATTAATTTTTTAGTGTAGATGATTTCTTTCTATATTCTATGGAAGGGGAAAGCAGGAAAATGTGTCTTTTTTTCTCTTCACAGTAAATATGGAAGTAAACACTTTTATAATTCACAAATGCTATGATAAGATAATTGCTAACATGATGGACTTGAAATCAACACGTATTTTAAAGACAGGACAGTGTAACTCTTTTGCAGTGAACCCAGAACAGACAAATGCAATGGATGCTAAATGTTCCCTGATCAGCTAGTCGAACAGAAAGTAATGACAAGTGGTCTTTTTTTTTTTATGTTTCTTTGAAAAGTTCTGAATATATTCTGAAAATTGTTGAAAAGGATATAATTAATGTGTATATATTTAAACAAAATGAAGGAATTGAGTAATACCGTAAGAATTTTTTTCTAAGAACAAAACAAGCAAGGATCATAAATTTTGAATGAATATTGTGCATGGAAAAAGGACCCACGAGCTCTACTCATGAAAAGGGTTAAGTACAGTATGGGCTTTCTGACACATGTCAGTTCTTTTCTATAATTTTGTAATATTTTAACTAAAGCTCATAAAATCTCCCCTTCAATGAAGTTTCAAATGTTTGAAATTGTATATCTACTCAGACAATAGGTCTTTGTGCATTTGAAATCTTTTCTCTTGATTCCTATAATGGGATATCTTTTAAGCACTAATAGTAGCTTGATTTCTTTTTGGTATATAATTATATTTAATATTCTGTACTATCATGTTCTATTTTATCCAGATCTTTTCTTTTCTTTCCATTGATGATCTAAGAGTTCATTGCTTTGTGAAATATCTGACAGTCCATATATTTTCATATTTATAAGTGATTAGTGATTAAAAACATCTTCATGAATATTTTTATTTCGATTTAGCATCTATCTTTGTGAGGTAGTGATTTTTTAATAACTTTAATATTTTGGCATTTTTATTAATTAGACTGGTATTTGTTTTACTGTTATAACATTTGACTTGATTTGCTTTGATAATGTTAGTTATATCTTAGCAAATAATACATATAAGTAATTTTTGAATTATTTTTTATTAATTTGGATTCATTTGGGTTGTAAGAATTTTAGCAAAATGTACTTTGAACTGTCAATGCTTATGTTTAGCTTGGCTTACTGGCTTAATTTGACTTTTGCTGTCTGCCTTGCTACTTTTCCCTTTTTGATTTTTAAATTTTATGAAAGCTCCATGACAAGTCGCTTTCTATCCTGAAATGATGTTAAGAGAAAATATAGCTCTCTATTGTCATGATAGAATATCTCAAAATAGTATATAGCATATACTTTGAATACATAGTATCATAGTATATCTGTTTGTATATGTGTCTATGTACAAGAAGCAAAACCAAAATATGTTCTAAAAATGAATGCAGAGATAATTCAGATGTAAATATTATGTACATGGTAATAATTATACACATATTGCAAACAACTCTCCACTAGTACCTTTTACTCAGGTGAGCAGCTCACATATTAGACAACAAAGTCATAGTCAACACTGCACTGAACATGGGCTGAGATGAGAAAGAATGAGCTCATTCCAGGAAAGATTATCTGTGTATTGCAGGGTCTCTTTGTGTTAATTAGAATAATATTTTAAAAGCCATGGTCAGTAATTTTCATTTGATATAAGTGGCCATTTGGCAACATGATAATGCTATAAGACTATGAGTAATGGGATCAAAAGGACACTTGCCTCTGCTGACTCTTACTTCATACTTAATGTATATTAAATAGACTATTAGTCAGGAAACCTTGTAAAGGGGCTATGGCACTATTCGCAGCTGTTTAAAATAATTTAACTAAACTGCAGTATGATGATTAAAACAAAGTGTTATACATATAAAATGTATGAATGTGGGGTTATGGGGATGCTGTAGTGCTAAAGGTGAAGATTAAATGTCACCTAAACAGGATGATGTGCCTAGTCTGTCATCACAGAGGTCAACTCTGTGTACTGCTGGAGTTGAGTTCACAGCACAAACGGCATAAATCATATAGGAGAAAAAAGTCAGAGTAAAAAATGCAGACCACATTTAGAAACATTGAATTTCAACCTAAGAGTCACACATGAAGGGTATCTTACCACAGGGCAGAAGACACTCCTGTACAAGCTCATCTATTCACCAAATCGCCTTGAATATCATTAATGGGGGAACACATCAAGGGAATAAGAAACACTGACTGAATGATTCATTTTACATGTTCCTGAGTTCTAATAAATATTTTTAAATCATTATCATTAAATCTTGCTATATGTGCAGTACTTAGATTTCTGAATGTATCAATGGTCTTGAGCCATCAGAGCTCTTTTAGTTATGATATAACATGGTATAAAAGTACATGCTCCTGAGGAGAAAACAAATTCAATATATAACTGAAAAATAAATCAAGCCAGAAGTTGACACATGTAAAGAATGGAAAGAAAGGTCAAAAAAAAGAGAATTTATTTTGATAACTAATGAAAAAGAGTAATGAAATAGAAACTAGCCATGTGTTTTGTTCTTTCTTCCCTCTTAAGATATTTGAATAATTTAGCATTTGGCAAAGATAATAGTTCACCCACACATTGGGAACCTTATGACAGTGACAGTCAGGAAATAGATGTCCTTAGCTTTGCCTATAATATTTTTTATTGTCCAGCAAAAGCTTCTAAAAAATAAAGTAACTCACTAGAATTTCCCAATACACATCAAAATAAAGTTCCATATTTTCATTATGTTGTATATAATATTATCACTGAATGCAAATTAATCCTTTGGGTAGCAATTTTATATTTTAATAAACATCTTTTGTGATGCCTGCAAAGAATACAGATTAGAAACCTCAGAAAGAGTCAATAATGACTCCACCACAGCCTTTCACTCTTTGGAGATATGGCACAACCCTGGGCTTATATTTGGTAAAAACTTCTTAGAACTTGTGTCATAGCTGTCCTGTTTTTTTTATTATTTTCTTATATAAATTAGTGTGGAAATGATAAAATGGCCCAAACTGATTTATTTCAAAAGAAAAGGCATTGGATATTTTAATACTTTATGCACACCATCTGAGAGTCTGTAGCATTATTTTATTCTACATAGTACAGGCATAATGACTATTCATTTGTGTGTGTGTGTGTGTGTGTGTGTGTGTGTGTGTGTGGTGTGGTGTGTGTGAAAGAGAAAGAGAGAGAGAGAGAGAGAGAGAGAGAGAGAGAGAGAGAGAGAGTTTGTGTAATGAAATGTATCAAGCTTTCAAATTTAGGGGACATCAAAGGATCATGATACCATATTTTTTTATGTGAGTTGATTGGCTTTCCTATGCCATTCTAGTAACTGAGGATGAATGTCTTATTTGGGACAGTATTAGAAAGAGGTACCTCATTACTGGAGTCAAATCAGAATCATTAACTTTTCTGAAGGAAGTCTAAATCCATATAATTTCAAAGACAGGACTGTCTAAACCTAAGCTGAAAAAGGAAGTGACCAATAGAACTGACAAATAGGATAGGAAAATCCAAGGAGGCATCAACAGAACATAATAATTGCAGGCTATTCAGGAAATTGTGTTTTTGAAAAAGAGCGAGCAAGGAGGATTTGAAAGGAAGAAAGAGAACAGAGAAATGATGTGATGATATTTCACAAATAAGAGAAATAATTAAAAACAACCCAATAAATAACTTTGCTAACTGAAGGAAAAGGAAAAGAAATGAAACTATAAAACACACACAATTTCTGTCAAATAAAGCACAAATGTTAATTATAGAACTCTTACTTTCCGTGTGTGTGTGTGTGTGTGTGTGTGTGTGTGTGTGTGTATGCGCAAATACCCTGGAGTTATGGATAATTGGTTTTCATTTTTATATTTATTAGAATATTCTTGGAACTGGATGAAGTAATTGAAGTTCACATGATTTATTCTATTTACATTACAGGTAATCCCAGTATTTCTTTTCTCTTTCTCTTATTCTTTAGAATGCTACTTAATGTAGCATTACAAGAATTTTCATAAAAATCATTTTATTTCCACACACATTTCTTCTATACATCTCTATGGATTAAGTACATTATTACCTCAAGTATAGCAGAAACAAAATATAAGGACACAGAGTTGATATTATTTGCTCAAAGCTGGTAATGAGCAGAATGTGAGTTTATCCTGGTACCTGGCACAATCATTTTTTTCAACATACACCTTAGCTGCAATTTTAAACTTGCCCATGATCTTTTATCAATAAATTCCATTTTTTATATCATTCTGACACAAATGTTGCTCATTATCACTGTGGACCTGAATAATAACCAAACCATAGATGAAATGCCTCAATATCTTGAAATTTTCTCAACACACACACACACACACACACACACACACACACACACACAGTTACTTTAAAATGCTCTGTCATTCCAATATGAGTTGCTTTTATCATGGCTAGGAAAAGTATCTGACTGCTGCTGCGGGGCCAAGCCACCAGAAATTCCGAGAATCAGGAGAGATATGCAGTATAGGTGAACTACTGGACTGACACACAGATGCACAAGGGATTTTTCTGAGGGCCAAAGCTTAATTATTCATTATATTTTCCTTTCACATGGTTGTTTCTACTCTGGGCATTTTTCTATTCTGTTCTTCTATTCTGGTGTTTTCCTTCTTTTTTTTCCAGTTGTTTTCCTTCTATATCTTCCTTGATGTTATTCATCTACTTCTTTGCTGATTTTTTTTTCTCTACAACGACCCTTCTTAATATCCCTTATTTTTCTCTTATCCCTTCTATGGCCCCTAATAAAAAGATCTCTGTGCAAGAAAAGATTGCCTCATAACCACAAGTGACATAATTTTCAAAAAATTCCAATCTATACCTAAGTATAAATTACATTAAGATCATAAGTTACATGTTTACTTAAAAGACTACATATAGCTAAACATTTATCTTTGTGTTGGGACTAATTGGAGTCCTGGCCTTAAGCTGCTCTTCCCTGTCTAGAGCCTTCTAATTGGAGTTCCTTCTAATTTGTGCCTTTTCTAGAGGATGAGAGGATGGGATTTTCACCTGTTGGACATTGACTGCTGGGTATTGAAGCCTCCACGGTGCTATTAAGAAGGGTTTTGTACCAGTGATTGGACGTCCATGTGTCTGTCTGTCTCTGTGTGTGTTTCCTCAATCTCCAGCCCCTTGCCCGAAGCTCACGAACTGGATTCTAGCACATAGAGACGGGGGACGTGGTGTGCGGCATCTTTGCATTAATTTTCCCATCATAAAATTTTCAACCCAGGACAATGATTCTTTTATTACTAATTAACAAGTTTGAAGCACGCTAAATATATTTCTGCCAGGTCCTTTTGTATTGGCAGGTTGCTCTTGTGGTTTTAGTGTAGCAGACTTTTATCTTATAAAATCTTTAATAATCTATTTTTCTTTACATACAATAGGGTCATTTAAACTCTTTTCACAACTTTGTTTATTCAGGATACATATTGGGGCTTCTGATTAATTTTGTAAGCTACATGAACAAACAATTCAGGCCTAACCTAGGGTGTAGGAACATAATTGTTTTCCTTAATCATCCACCTGTTTTTACACAGATAGAATTCATAGGTCTATAATGTTTGAAACTTTATTGTTTTTATTTTCCATCTTCTGAAAATCTTGTATCTAATGAAAGATAGAGTAACTCAGTCCTGAGTTTTATTCTTCCTCATGAGGCTTGTTGGGGATCCTGACACATAGGTCATCATGGTGATGATGTCCTGGAGACAGGATCTTTAAGTAGGAGACCTGGTCACAATGTATCCTCAGTAATGAAACAATATTAGGTACGTAACAATATTCACCTCACTTTCTCCTTTTTATTTAGTTCAGAATCCCTGTCTAGGAAATGGTATAGACCACAGAGAAGTTAGGTATTTTTACTTCAGATAATTCCATCTACATAATGTGTTACATGAATACCCACTGGATTGTCTCCTAAGTATTTGAAATTTCTCAGGTTGATAATCAGCATTAACCATGAGTAGCTTGAAAGGGAACTGCTATGCTATGGTGTTGTTTATTAAATAATGAGCAATTATGAGTCAGTAATTGCCCTGCACAATTTAATGTGACCAGTATTAACAATACTAGCCAATGATTTTAGAAACACACATAATTAGAATTAAATTATTTTTCTACTTCAAAACTGTTTTAAAGCATTTATTTTGAGGTCTAAATGAGGACCTTTGTGATGTGTAAATGTTATTTGTCTATTATTTTGTGATATGTCAATGTTATTTGTTTATAATAATAAAAATAATTTTCAAATATGAAAGAGGTTTTTGGGAGACACAATTGAAAAATGAAGATTGTGATGGGATTACATGAGAAGTTCATGGTGACTGGAAATGCAATGATTGTACTAAGAAAGGGAAGAATTTGGCAAGTCATTTAGAAAGAAAGGTTAGTGGAATCAACTAAAAAGGATCACCTGGAAAGCTCCAGTTAAGAAGCAGATAGCAGGATTAGTTAGTCTTAACTTGAGAGCTGAAAATTCCATCATCATTTGCTTGTTAAACTTTATCTCTAATAATTAAAAAAAAGGACATTTTCTTGGAATGCTCAATAGGCCAGATTCTGGGACAATCATTTCCAGCTGATCATTTTTCTTTATGATCATATGATTATATTTTAGTTGGGTCTGCCAAGAGTACTCTCATTTTCATTTTCCTCTTGTGGTATATGTAAAATAAAATGTTGACTGTAAAGAGGTTTTATTTTCATTTGACAGTATATAATTTGTTCATTAATACCTATGGTTGTTAGCAATGGAGATGGGAGATGAGACAGTCTTCTAAATGAAGATGTAAGGAGTATATCTAGATAATATCCAATTGCTTCAATCATATACATTATATTGTCTAGCATGGATAACTACTAGGCATAGCTTTACAAGAAATGAGCAATAAAAGCTTCACAGTAATCTGCATAACTCTGCCAGACACTTACTTCATGTTAGGCATTTTATATACTTCATTTCAGAATATTGAAGCATAAAAACTGAAGCTCAGAGAAAGTCAAAGTGTTCTAAGAAAAAAAAGCCTCTCAAGAACTAGCAAGTATTTCTTGGTACTTGGAAGTCTAAAATGTAAACTACTTCAGTTGCACAGTTCTCTGTTTTGGATACATGTTGGATACCCATGGAGAATGGAGAGCTGCTAAAAATCTTATTTTCAGAACAAGTCAAAAGGAAACTCAGAATAAGTGTAGTACTGTATTTACATGTCCAAGTTAAACAGTGACAAATTATTAGGTTCAAATTAATGTTATTAGCTCTACCATGACTAATTTCTCTCTGTGGAATGCGATAATAAGTCCTGAACTCAGAACATTTTGTACTGAAATATTGGAAGTCAGTCTGACCTCTACTTTTCCTTATTCAGATATTAAATGTAAATTATGCTGTAAAATCTTATTGCAAAGGTTCTTAACTTGTGGAAGGCAACACATGACCTTTACAAAGGGGTCACCTAAGACTGTTAGACAACCTGAATATTTACACTACAATTCAAAACCATAGAAAAATTACACTTAAAATGTGGTAACAAAAATAATTTTATGATTGGTGGTCACCACAACATGAGAAACCGTATTAAAGGGTCACAGCAATGATTAAGAAACAGGACTACTGATGATGTGACAAACAAAAAAATAGTAATAAGATCTCTAAAACTGTCATTGAAATAAGGGCTTTAATGTGTTAGCCGACCATTAACTAAAGAACCAATATCAATGATGCACTATGTGCATATTTAAGTGATTTTTTTGCTGTTATCTGAAGAGCATGCAAGGATTGGTGTGTCTACCTATATTTATAGACAATCATATAACCATTCCTATGTGCATGTGATTTTTATGTGAATATTATTTTTAGAAGGGGAATGTGTAATGAGATATGATTGTTAGGTGGACATGTGAGATTGAATCCATTCTCCAGCAAAAAAAAAAAAAGTTTATCTCATTAATGATGGTAAATGTATATGCACAAATTATAGTTAATCCATTTGTACTAATTTTTTAGAATTTGTCAAATTCTAAAAAATTTTCTAGAATACATATCCCATTTTGATGCTGTCTCCATAGGAAAACACACACACACACACACACACACACACACACACACACATATATATATATATATGCCTATTATATTATCATGAATGCGTAAACATGGTACTAGGTAGATATATGTGTAAATACATAATGAGCATTTTTATGTACTCATGACTATGTATACATATGTATTTTATTCTAATTAAAACACATATCTGTAATCAATTTTATTTTGGCCTAACTGAAGTTAATGTTTATTTTTAATTTTTCATTAGTATTTGGGCAAAGGAACTTAATTATGCTATTTTTGAATATGTAAATAGTGTTTTTTAATAGTACTCAGTCCTGTAGGACCCTTTCATTCCCTTTGCAATTCTGATTAGGAATTGTGTATTTTGTGCATGTGTAAAATCAACCGAGTTTCATTAGGCTTGAATTTAGACACATGAGACAGGGTTTGTTTACAGGAACAAGTGTACCTCACCAAAGCCACATTTTCTTAAGAAATTGCGAGTGAGGCTATATTTCTACCTGAGGACTGATATAGCAGGGATTGAAAAATCCTTGTCTTGTGCAGATTAGTGCAAGTAATCCTGTTGTGAATTTATGACTGTAAATCTGTGTAGACCTGAGAGTAAACATTCCAAGCAGCTCCTCTGATGCGGAATTTCCCTCTGTATGCTGTGATCCCCATTGATAAATAAAGGAACTGCTTTGGGCCTATAGTAGAGCGGTAGGGGAACAGAGCTAAGCATTGAAAACTAAGCTGATTGCTGGGATAAAGAAGGTCAAGTTAGAAAGAAGCCATGTAGTCCCACCAGAGATTGACGCTGGAACATTAGATGGTAAGTCACAGCCATGTGGAGATACACAGATTAATAGAAATGGATTAAATTAATATGTAAGAGTTAGCCAATAAGAAGCTCAAGCTAATGGGCCAAACAGTGATTTAAACAATATGGTTTCTGTGGGATTATTTAGGTTTTGGGTGGCCGGGAGGAAAAAAAAAAGTGGCCTCTCTTCATACTACACTCCTCCACTCCCTCCATCTCTTAAACTTATTTCCTCTCCTTCAGTGATGGTCCAAAGATTTACAAGTGGTGAGCAAATTGATTTCCCATTTTGTTATAATTTAGAAATGGTGACAAATGTTGTAGTTTTGGTGTGGTGAGGATAAATCCCAAGGTACAATGAACTATCACGTTGGAGGTTTCTTGGGGAAAAAGGACTGGGAGGCTGGAAAAGAGAGGTTCAATCAGCTGACTACCTCTTCATTGGAGAGGCAGAAAAGGAAAGGCAGAAAAGGTGGGCGGAGCACAAAGAGCAGGCACAGAGATTGCACATCAACATAGTGCACGAGTACAGACTAAGTAGTGATGTAGAAAGCACAGGACCCTGAGCTGACCAGAATCTGCCTGAATGTTGACAATGAATGCACATAGGGAATGCTCTCAGTGGCTACAGTTAAGGACCCTGGGGGTACACTAGTGTGGTGCCTAAAATGCTAGCGACACATTCGCATTGGGAGTGGTTGTGGTAGGTAATAACAGAATTATTCTGTTAAGTTCCCAAGGGCAGCACAACATAATGCCCGAATGCTAAAATATTTATGCGTGGCCAATGAGAGCTTTTTCTCAGTTATTTGACTTTTAAATTGGTTTGGAATAATTTGTTCATAGATTTAGCAGAGGATTGTTTATTTCTTGACTATGGGGCTGAGGCAAATGTGACATTGTTTATATGGGAAGGAAATCTGTTTTAGATCCTGACAGAAGAATTGTTCTTACTTGAATACTGCGGATTGTCTTTTCAATTGAGGTTCTCAGATATCATAACAAAAAGTATAGTGTTACATTCTAGCTAAATATACAGGAAAATCTCTTAACACCAGGCATAATCAATAAAATATATTATTTTTACATAGTTGTATACGTTTAGTTTCATTTCTTATGGGAAAGAGCCTTCTTTGGTGAGATTTTTGGTTATTTTTGTCTGTGATATTAACTCACCACACATAACTGAAATTGAGACATTGAATTGTTCTGTTGACAAAATTGTATTTACACGCTAACACTACAAACAATCTTGTGTTCTTTACACATATTACTCTCATAAACATAAGTAGAAGTCCCATGTACAAACTGTTTATGACTAAATATGACTAAAATTCAGTATGATAAAACTAATACTTATGTGCTACGTATGAATATATTGATGTGCACACTGTGTGATATAAAATCTATTTCAAAGTACATAGAAAGTCCTTCATCTGAACATAAAATCACCACAAATATCATTACAATTTTTTCATGCCTCTTTAATGACTACTAAATATATCTCTAAAAAAGTTAAGTTCAACAACTAAGGTTGATTTTTACTGAATTCCTTTATTCTATAGACAGTTTTACAGTGGTCCATTTTCTTTCTTTTTTTTTCTAAGCTTATAACTTCATAGTACAACAACAACCTACTCTGTTTTAACCTAGGAGTTGGGTTACTTTGAGCTCTGATGAGTTTGACTTGACCTCTTTCCCTCCTTTTTGGAACAGGATTCATAAGTCTAGATATCTGACTTTTATTTTTAATTTGCAACAAATAATGTTTGAGACTCTGGTTATGCAATGTCTCATAATTTAACAAATAAAGTTAAAATGAAAAATTCTAAGTTCATTTTACATGTAACAGTGTTTTCCTTCATACTTCAACTGAGAAAAATAAAATGTTTTAATCTTAATATTAGTATCTTAAGACCATCTCAAAAATAGTCACTTAGTTTATTAATATTTGATAGAACATCATTTGCCCTTATCATTTATAATTCTAATTTTGTTCCCATGTTCATGATGACCATTTATTCAAATGAATCATAGAATCAAGATAAAAATTTTATAGTTCCACCATCCAACCATAAACACAACCTCAGAAAATCAACACCAACGTTTTGAAGCTCATACTGTATCATTCATATATGAGAAATTTACTTCCAAAGAATGTATGAGCTTTAAATGAAATGATTACTGCAAATAAAGTAGTTTGCAGCCTTTTGTGTAACTTAATAAATGTGTTTCTGTAAATTTAAAAGGTGACATTTATTTGAGAATTGAAAATCTTTTCTTTAGAAAAAAAAACTGTGTCTATGAAAAAAATTACAGGGTTTCAATGTTTAATGCTATATATCTTATTACAATCAAAATCTTGCTGGCAAGAACTTAAGTACTGGAAATAATTTAACTGTTTTTGTAAAAATGGAGAAATGCATATTGTCTAAAGAAATAATTTATTTTGATTTTCTCTTTTTAGATAGGATTCTTCTAGGTTGAAAAATGCTACTCATTACAAGTAGAAAATGAGTTCTACTCCCATTGAATAAGCACATAAGAGGTTCTGAATATTACTGATTTTACATGGTTCAACAGAATTAGTATTTACTTACAAGTGTCAATGTTAAAGAAAAGTTTCTTTTAAACATATTTCAAAAGATTAACATTATTGTTAATAGGCATGTGTTTTATTATATAGAAACTTACACATATAATTTTTTTCTGATAATCAAAAATAATTCTGCCTAAATAATAATAGCTAATGTTGTCTTTTTTACCTACTTGACATTTGACTTATACTATTTAGCATTTAACCATTAACAGAATTTTTCTAACAGAACTCAATATGACTATGAGTCGAAAATACACAGATTAACTATGTGTCACTTAGCCTTCTCTGTTGTCCACCTATATTGAAGTAATGTGCATAGTGACATGTTATATGTACTTGAGATGCCGTTTTCCACATTAACAGCAGTAGAGCCATGTGTATTCCTGTCCTGAGCAAGTCACTCCTTCCTGGTCAGGATGTCATGATCCATCATTTACACTAATGAACTGCATAGGCAATCCTCCCGCCTATCAGCATTGCAACATGCATCAGTGCAGATATTTTTTTGGCCATGCACTGGCACCATTAACTTTCCCCTTTTATAAGAAGTGCCTCCTTTAGAAAGAGTCATCTTGAGAGAGGGCTTCTAATTCTATCCCTTATGCCTGATTACTTTCCTGTAATTAATTTATTAATGAAACTGTAATTAAGAGTCATTGGGTATAAATAATGTACATATAACTTGATGAACTCCTATAAACTGAGATGATTAATAGGTGAAAGTAAAGCATTTGAAAAGTTCCATAGTGTCTTTTCTTAAAAACTGCTGAATGGCTCAATTTTTAATTTTTTTTTTGCTATGAAGAATAATGAGGTTATGTAAATTCGTATGCTGGATCATTTAAATGAAGTTAGGCTTGTTTATGTGCATTTTATTTTAATTTTATTTTTATTTTTCAGACTCAATCTTGCAGTGTAGCCATTACCCACCAGGTACTTACTACATAGCCCACAAGGACCTGACTTTATTGCAAATTCCCTGCCTCATCCTCACTTGTGTTTGAAATCTTAATTATGTACCATAGAAAAGAGCTACAAACTGAGATCTAATTTAAAGTCAAATCCTATTTGAAGAGTGTCATATCACTTGGGGAACTTAACCTAGATATGCCTGGATCGATTTTTCTTTAAATGTTCATTATTGTGACAACACATCTAGCCTTTACAACAATAGGATGGACACTAAAGAAAGAAATTTTATTTTTATCACAGTCTTAGACATCTTAGTTTATCACCAGGTATCAGGGAGAGTTCTGAGGTGTCGAGTGGCTCATTTTGTGAAGCCTAGGAAACAGAGCAAGAAAGTCCATGTTAGCATATTTTTATAATAATATATGTAAATATATGTTGAAATTATAATATAATTACACCTCTCCCGTTTCCTTTTATCCTTTCAGCTCCTCCCATGCATTACTCTTGCTTTCAATCAAATTCATGACCACTTTATCTGTAATTGTTTTACATATAGACACGCACACACATACACATATACATCATGACTGACACTTGATATTGGATAATCAGTTGTGGTCCCCTCCCTGAGGAAAATCATTTCTTCTAGTCTTAGAATTTGCCAACCACTTCTAGTTCTTTGTCTGGGGTTGAGGTACTTAGAACTTTTCTTTTTCCACTTTAGCATGTCCATTGTACCAGAAAGCCATACTCATGAGAATTCATGGATATAACTTACTGAAATTTCTAAAACACACAATTTCACAACAAATTTCCTCTTCCCATGGCTCTTACAATCTTCCCCTCCTCTCTCCCGAAATAATTATTGTAAAACTATGTTGCACATATTTTATTTGGTCCTGGGCAGTGAAATATCTCTTTTTCTCTGAATTTTGGGCAGTTTAGTTTTCTGTTTTCTATAATAGCAATAACAGCAACTATCTAATTGTACTTAGGACTACCATCACAAGAGGAAAAGCATGCTTGGTCCTGGAAACCTAAACAACTACCCTGTGCTAACAAAGTCATGCATCTTGGAGGAAAAATCTAAAACAACCTATTTACCAAAACAGCATAATTTCTAATTACATTATATTTATCTTTATACCCATTAATAAATTATCAATTTTTAAGTTTTCAAGTTGCTTCCATTAGCCCCCTAAAATATAAAATGATGTTACCAATCATCACACATCTCTGCACTTCTGTTAATCCTCTCATAATATATCCACACAATAACACTTAGAAGGGTTTTGATAATCTAAATGGTTTTCAATCCAATCTGTTTGGAAACCAATATTCACCAAAATATAAGAGCTGTAACATGATACCCGTGTACTTTCTTAAACCATTATACTTCAGATCTGGAATCTACTCTGAGCTCATGTTGACTGCAAAGTGTGAAACACATTCAATCTATATTTAAGAGTCCCATAGTCTTAACAGCTCTAAGCTGTTCAGAAGCCCAAGCACAACACCTTCTTATCTGATCTTCAACAACCACCTTGCATTGGTACCAAACTTAAATATGTTCCTTTACTGGCAAAACTAACTTTTTTCAAATATTTTTGATTTGAGTTTTGCTTTTGAGAATTAATGTTAATGAGCCTCTGTACCAAAAAAATAAATAAATAAAAATAGCTGTTGATCATAAGCCTGAATAAAAGTCTGCCTTTAAGTCGTCTGCCAACTGTATTCACCAATTACATTTAATCTTGGTGGCACATAAACACTCAGAGCACGGGAAAAATAAAAGAAAATTATTTTCCTCAATGCGGCAAAAATGACTGCTAGTTCAGAAGTGGAGCCCTTGTTTCCACCTGAATCCTCATGAGTAGTCTTTATTTTTCACAACCGCAATATTATTTTTATTTTTCAATCTAACATTCAAAATATGGTAACATTTGATTGCTACATTTTAGTCCTTCCATTGTTTATTTCTCCAAATGTTTCCAAGCTCCCTGTATTTACATTTGGCAAATGATTCTGATTCACACACTTATTTACTCTTGGCAAAGGTCCACAGCTCTGGAGCCAATATCCTAACGCAGTCAGATTCTTTCCTTGATGTGAGCAAATACCTGACCTAAACAACTTAAAAAGTAAATTCCTCTGGTTCATCATTTCAGGCATTGCATCCTATCATGAAACAGTGACAGCACCATAGAATTTCATCTCTAGGGGGAAAAAAAGTGCAAAGAATCCTGTGTCAGTACAAGCTGTCCTTCTCTCCTATGGATGCTGATCAGGCTTGCCACCTGGTTCAGCATTGCCAAAGGTTCCCGTTGGCATCTCCACTATAAACATTCTTAACTGGAAGTGTCCTCACAGACCCATTGGACAGTTCTCAATCCCTACCAGTTGACAATCAAGGTAAATCATCATTCCCTTGACCTTATTTTTTTTATAATATTCTGAAATACAAATACAGAGGGTAAGAAGGTGCATCTTTGTATAGATCTCATAATGAAATTCAATCAAATATATTTCATTTACCCTGCCTGATAGCTTCCCATTCTATGATAGAGAACAACAGCCTCGACCTATGTGAGTAGGGTTATGTTTTTTTTTTCCGTATTTATATTTGACACTGAAATGAACTAAATGTGAGTGTTATCTCTACTGTAGATGACATTCATTAGATTTCCATTCTTCATTCTTTCTATTTAAATCTTCATACACCTAATGATCTACTACCTATTGAGATCATTTTAACATATCAAGCTCCTGCAATGTTTTGGTTGTTCCAGTGCCTTACTCGTGTGGGTGAGATGCTCTGTATTATACTGTGACCCACATAAGCTGACACTCTCATGGGATTCTTTTTCTTAATGCCTAACCTAGAATATTAGCAGTTTAGCTAACAAGGTGTGTGACAAACAATGAGTATTTATGAGTAGTTGCACATTGACACTGGAAATGGTCTCTCATTTCTGGTGAGATTTAAAATCCCCACCCCTGTAATACTTTTGACATCTCCACAGCAGTGCAGAACCAAGGTTTGGGAGATCTGTTTGTGAGTATGTATTTATGAAGGGATTTAAGACGGATTAGTTAGAAACTTTCACTTTTATCCTTTTCTTCCCTTTTATCTCACTCAATGTTAAATGGCCCTTTAGTCTGTGTTTCTAACAGTATTTTTTTTTCCACTACATATTTGGTAGGTTATTTATTTTGTGAAATTATTGCAGAGATCCAGGCCTCTATTATCTAGTAAGGACAGACAGCAGACAGTAGCAGTGTTTAAAACATCTCATTTATATCTTCAGTAAAAAATAGTGCTTCTTTGGTAGAAGTAAAATGATGAAGAATGTCCACAATAATATCTTGCTGCTTAGAAAGGCCAACAAAATGCAACAAATACTAATAGATGCAAAATCATGAAATATAATATTAAAAGAAAATAAAATGACTTGAAGAAAACTACTGGGAGGTTGTTTCCTGCATAGAAGGTATATAATTGCCTTGTCTTTTTGCATGATTCTATTTTATTAACAAAATTTTAACCAGACCTAAAAATATATAGAACCAAGTAAATTGGAGATATATGGTTCAAGTCCACTGAACTTTGTGAAATGTAACTTATGAAAGCGTAGTAAGAGCGGAGCGGTGCGCTATGTTCCTGCCACCCTGGCTCACGGCCGCCTGGCTAGCTTATGCCCCGAAATAATTACACGAAAACTGGATTCTTTTAAACACTGTTTGGCCCATTAGTTTTAACCTCTTATTGGCTAGCTCTTACATATTGATCTAACCCATTTCTAATAATCTGTGTAGCCCAATAGGTGGCTTACCAGGGAAGATCTTAACTTGTGTCTGTCTCGAGTGGAAGAATCATGGCAACTGATTGACTCGTCTTCTTTTTCCCAGCATTCTGTTCTGTTTACTCCACCCACCTAAGGGTTGGCCTATCAAATGGGCCAAGGCAGTTTCTTTATTAAATGAAAGTAACTCCTCCATCATAAAAGTCTACTTAAACATGATTATTTCTGCTATTTTAGATGGGAAGAAAAGCTAAATCATGTCTATTGATTTTTAAATTCCCTTTTTCTTGATTCAAAGAGGAATCAATTGAAATGATATGTCCCATGAGAAGTAATTAAATATTTTCTCAATATGGCAAAAGTAAAAATATCCTTCCCAAAAAATATTAATGGAAATGTCACATATATTATCTCCGTTATAAATTAATATACAGATTCATTAAATATTTTATTTGGTGGGTATATCTTCAATATAGTATATTAGCTCATTCACATACACACATATCAGCACAAAAAAGACTATTGTATTTGGCTCTGAGATTAAATCATTTTCAAAACAATTATCTTTTAACCATTAATATTTGAGAACTTTAAGGAGTCATATTTAAATTGAAATAAAATGATTTCACTTTATTTTCTATTGCAAAAGTAGTTATCATGTGAAAAGATACAGTCATGTACTTGCTGATTTCCTGACAAGTCCAGATGGTTTTTGTTTGCTTGTTTGTTTGTTTGTTTTTGGTTAACCAGAATAAAAGCAAGTCAACAAAACAATTGTTATAATTTTCTTTTCAAAGCTCTAAATCCATTTGTAGTATCTGCTAAAAATTAACTTAATTGTCATTTACAGCTATTATAGCTAGTAGAAAGTCTCCCTTTTCTCCATAATCAAGGTCATCAAAGTCCCAGCAGAAGTTTCAGGAATGACACACTTCTGATAACTCTATAGAGGGTCTTATAGCAATACTGACAGTATGAGTAGAACAGTTGTGAAAAATCACATATGACTGAACACCTATAAATCTTGTTCTTCTATAAAAAAATATCAAAAAAGTAACTAAACAGGGTCACAGTAATAGTAATTGCTTTTCCTGTTGATTTGACAAGACACTCTGAAAAAATCAAGATATGGAGACTGAATTTATACTGGCTTACCACTCTTGAGTATTGTCCACGATGACAAGGTCATGACAGCTCGGGCTCAAGGGAGCTATTCATGTGTATTCCCAGTCACGAAACAAGGAATGATGAATGCATGCTAATACCAAACTTGCTTTCCTGGCTTAGTCTAGAATTCTGGGTAAGGAATGACTCCACCCACAATAGGTAGATCTCCACCTCAATCACTCAGTTGAGATAATCCTCCACAGACATGCTCAGAAATCCGTTTTACAAGTGATCAAAGATTAACACAAGTCATCACAGCAGAACTGTATTGAATCCTTTGGCAGGCAATGCTTGCATTAAACTCTTACTAGATTTCACCAATGAAATGACACACTGTCTCTTATCTCTGCGCTTTTTTCACATTGCCAACAAAAGTCCAAAAATGGCATGATAACTTGTGTTTGTAGAAGCAGTGCTTCAGAAAAGAGCCTCTTGTTTGATATGATAATAATAATGAATTCTTGAAATATTTAAATTTAGTAGTGCCCAGATAGTATATTCTGTTAATTCATGCCTCTTCTGTTTACTGCATGTGTCCCAGGAAGATCACGTTCCTAGACCTCAACTTTGTTAGCGAATACTGGGGCTAACAGATTTTATGACACTGTTCCTAGCCTTCAGCTTCTGTTTTTCTTATTTTTTAATTAAATGCCTGATTAAATCTTAATAATTCTACACATATTCTGTTGTTTTTCTCCTGTTTATTTCTTTTAGTTTTATTAAGATATTTGCTAAAAAGAATGGAGGACTACTGTATAAAACAATACTGATTTCACTTGACAGCAATGTTCCTTTTCCATTATCTAGGAATATAAAATATATATAAAAGCCATTAGAACAAAATAAAATAAAACAGTATTTGTTCTTTAAACAAAATTCTATATGATTTCTTTTGCTTTCTATGAAATGCAGAATGCATTTATTTTATTAGGTTTATAATATTTTTAATTGTGATTTTTGGGGTTCCTATATCTAACTTAAATATTTTATTATTTTAGTTTAATAAAAAGCATCACAAAATTTCATTAGATTTATTTTAATTCTAACTACATATTTATACTAAAGGATTTCTCTCTTTGTCATTTCATCCCTTGCTTGATTCATGAAGAATTTTCAAAACTTTTCCGTCTATACAATGTAATTACAGAACGATATACTAAAACTCACCTTTTGTGACACTCTGTGTTCTTCCTGGTGTATCAGCTTGATAGGATAAAACACTGAATTTTAAATAAACATATAACCAGCTACAAATTTACATGATTACTAGTCATGTTTACAAGAACAGAAGATTGCAGAATCCATTTGATGGAATATGAGCAAAAAGGATAACTGGGAAATAGTTGTATGACTTAAAAGAAGCAGAGTAGGTAGTAACTCTGAAAGCTCACGGGTTGAATCCTGCCCACAGAAAAAAATCACTGAAGATCAAAATAGTAAGAACCTACTTTGTCAGAATTCTAGACAGCAATGAAGAGTTTACAACAAAAACACCAATCCTTGCAACCTTTGGTCAGTGTGTTTCACAACCTTCAATTGAGAAGTTCTATTTGCAGCAGACAATTATTAGCACAGAGAAAGTGCAAAGAATAAAAGATGAACAAGATATCAGCCGTGAAAGAGACCTACGTATAGCACACACTAAACCCCAAGTCTCTGGAATCATTGAAGGAAGAGTTTCAGAGCCAGAGGCAAAGGAAAAATCTTCTCCACACAAACGAGCACATGTGTGCTCACAAGGACTGGACAGCATACACGAAATCTGTGACAGCTCCAAAACAGATCACACCCAGCATGAAGTGGGGAGTTGGACATGAAGTCTTACCAACAGCTCAGCAGCTAAATAACAGCTTTTAGATCATGGGACAGAGATAGCTTTCTTTCATTTGGCCTCTAATGAGTGGGTCACGCTCCAGTGGAACAGCACACACCATACAAACACCAGATCTTTCACTACAGGTAAAGAAAAAAGGTGGTTTAGGAATAATTGGAGGGGGGTGATTATACAGTGTAAAAAAAAAAAAAAAACCTGGGTAAAAAAATACAGTGTAAAAAAAAAAAACCCTCAAAACTCTCAAAGAACAAATATTTAAAAGCAAATTATTAGAAATTTAAAAATACTAAAACTGTGAGGAAGGCTTCAGGGCCTATTTTCTTTGTCACTGCCCTATGCCCTAATCCTGCCCCTTGATTAGGATGTAAAGAGCAACCTTTGCTTAATAACACTTATCTCTGGAGCTAAACAAGCACTATTAATGTATTCATCTCTTTAGCACTGGATAGCTTGCTCCTGAAGAAAAATGGCCAGATAAAGGTCTCTAAGTGGACAATTTACTAAAAACACATATATAATAACAACTTTCACACAATTTATGTGAGGTAAAATGTGTAGCTCAGAACTTTTGTCCACAAAATAAAATTATATTAAAGTCATCAGATATGACAGTTTATACATATCTTTTTATTTTTCATTGACTATTTATATGGAACACCTCCATTTGTTTCCATTTCTTCTTTCATTGCTTTTTCTTACATAGAGTTTGTTCTATTGGAATCCAGCATGATTTCTGGACTTTGGAGACAAATAATTTCCTTAAAATTAATAAAGACATTCAAATGAACCTGGTAAATGAATACTTGAGAATATTTAATCTCCATAAAATAGTATTGCATTCCACTTTGTTCTCCTTTCCCCTCTTCCTTTCCTCCCTGAAATGTATTCAGTCCTCACCCTCTCAAAACTCAGCATGTGAGTCAGTACTGCTCTCCATTGTTCCTGGAACAGAAGCAAAAAAAAAAAAAAAAAAAAAAAAAAAAAAAAAAAAAATTAAAGGAGCTTTTGTCCTTAAGTCGTCAAAACAAGATATGCCAACAATGGCTGGGGCACAATGGACACACCGCTAATTACAGATTTGGCTAGCTTTCGTGAAGCTGCTATTCTTCGGAAACCTTAATCTTTCTAGTTTTTCCTTTCTCTTATATGCTTAACTTTCTTCTGTTTAGTGACATATATCTGAGCCTGAAAAATGTTTCTAAGCAGGGAACATTCAAGGTTCAATGCTGCACGCCTGTTTTATGCTACACCTTATAAGCATATAAATGCATCAGCTTAACAAATTACTTTTTATTGAGCCTCTTTTAGTACGATGTAGTGAGCTAAGACTATCTGAAATGGTTTTATTCTCGTTTCTGTACAAAGGTGTTGGAAAAGTTAGCAGCTGGGGTTAATTACGGGCAATCGTAAAAGTAGTATTTTTGGTAGAACAATATTTTTCCATGCAAACCTGAATTATGCTTATGACTTGTTATGACCTTATTTTATAATGTTAAAATTAAAGGTTACCTTGCAAAATGTAATCACCAACTTTCAAAAGGGGATTCAGAGACAGTTATACCTTAGCATCACTGAATTAACTGCTTAACAACCTGCGTGATACTGACCAAATGCACTTAGATCATGCTCTTATTTCAACTAAAGCATAGTAACAAGAAAAAAATGGTAGCTATTTTGTGAGTGAGAGTATCAGAGGGAAAAGTATTATGCTTGTCTCTATGTCTGGATAGCAGGAAGAAAAGAAAAAAAAAAGTATAGTTAAGTCAGTTCTTAGAATTTTCAAATAAAATATGCATGTTTAATTTTCTCCATATCTTACAAATTTTCTTTACCAGTTTTGACAATTTTTTGATGCTTTCTCTAACATTTAATCACTACTTTGAGACAACCGATGTGGAACTTGGCAGGACCTCTTATCTCTGAGTTACTTTTTAGATCAACCTCTGTAGTGTAATGGGGAATATAAGACTGGGGAAAGGCAGTAACCACTGTGACAGGAGAACACCTGGTTATTGACATTTTCTCCCTTGTAATAGATGTCCAAACAGGGCCCCAGACACCTGGAGAAATTGTTAGGGCATTAGACTGTGGCAGTTGATAAATTATGAGCCGACACAAAGTGAAAGTAGGCTTCTGAACTTTACTATCATTCTTGTAGTGCAAAAGAGAAGTATCAGCTTTCTAGGAAGAAAACCATCAGTAAACATTCTAAAGGAAATGAGTATATTTGATTACCATTGCTTCACTGTGACAAATTAAACAGAGGAAAGGCAAATCAGAGTCCATAATATACCAATGTATCTCTAAAGTTTACATATAGAACAAAATTTCTGTATATGAAAAATGTTTGAACATACATAAAATATTATATAATACATATTATATATAACATAATATTATATATGATATATATACCATGAGGATGAATATATATATATATATATATATCATGAAGGATCAAATTATACTGAAAAATAGTGTTTGTGGGATTCCTGAATTATGCAAAGTACACACTGTCTTCATAGATCAATTATGTATTTCTTTTCTATTAAGTAGAATTGGTTGCATAAACTTAATTCAGTTTTGTCACAGCATATAATCAACAAAATTCCACAATATGATTTAAGGAATAATGACAAGAAAAAGAGTCCATCCAATTTAGTTCTTTCAAGGGAATTTTCTGACTCTTTTGAATATGCAAACGTCTGAATCTTTAAAGATGCAAATACTAGATTAAGGACCTGACCAGTGCATCATTAGTTTTATTCTGAATAATCTTCAAAGTCTTACAAGGAAATATACAAATAACAAGATAACACAAGTAAAACATCATAAAAAAAAAAAACATATGTCATGTTAGCACCAAAAGTCACATAGAGTAATTAAACTAATTCATTAGTTGTATATGGGAAGATGAAGCCAGGTGAATTTCAGATGAGGGGCAGGCATACTTTGGTTGATACTTATGACTCATTTTTCTACCCTTCATATCTTTCTGTATGTTGCAATGTTGTGGAACAATCTAAATGTGCAATCTGATTTTTTCATTTTTGAATTTATTTTTTTCTTTTGCATACCAACACCAGTTTCTCATCCCTCCTATTCCCCTGCCTCCCCACTTTCCTTCCTTCCCACCCCTATTCACTCCTCAGAGGCAATAAGGCCTCCACTGGGGAGTCAACAAAGTCTGGCATACCAAATTGAGGCAATACTACCCCCACCCCCCCCGTATCAAGACTCACCAAGGTATCCTACCATAGGAAATGGGCTCCAAAAAGCCAGTTCATGCACTCAGGATAAGTTCTGGTACCACTGCAACCAGCCCTGCAAAAAGGTCAAACCACATAACTGTCACCCATAGTCATAGGACCGAGCTGGGTCCCATGCAGGTTCTCCTGCTATCAGTCAAGAGTCCTTAAGCTCCCACTAGCTTGGATTAACTTTCTCTGTGGTTTTCCCTGTCATGATCTTGAGTCTCCTTGCTCATATGAACCTTCCTCCCTCTCTTCAACTGAATTCCAGAAGATCATCCCAGTGTTTGGCTGTGAATCATTGCATCCGCTTCCATCAGTTTCGGTATATAGATTCTGTGGTGATAATTATGGTAGTCATTAATCTGATTATAAGTGAAGGCCTGTTCAGGCACCTTCTCCATTAATGCTTGGAGTCTTAGCTGGGGTCATCCTTGTAGATTCCTGGGAAGTTTCCTAGCTCCAGGTTTCTCCTAACCCCGTTAATGGCTCCCACTATCACTAGATATCTTTCATTGCTCTCCTCCACCATTCTTCGTCATATTCAACCTTAATTGTTAATTTGTATTAACATTGCACAACTTGCTGAGATTACAAAATCCGTAATCTACATTATGTAAACATAGTTTCCTAATGAGTGTCTTTGTGTACAAATTTGAGAGCAGAGTCAAATGAGGAAAACCATTTTAAAACTACAGATGAAATTTACTATACGGAAAATGAATAGACTCTCTCTAGTTAATTGGTATGGGCCTTATCCTAAAGGTAATATGATAAAATTTCTGAAAAACTTTCACCAGTAATTATTTACAAAGAACTCCTTCTGAAAGTATTTCAGTATTTTATAGTTTTTGAAAAACAGAACTGTTGTCTCAAAGATTTTGGTTAATAATATTAGAGGGTATGTACTTCAAAATATATATTCTTCTTCATACCAACTAATGTTGCTTTATAAAAAATACTTTGAAGACCCATGGTAGAACCTATCATTGAAACAAACATTTGCAATAGTCAAAAATAACCCTGCCATTTTTTAAATAGAATCACATCTCATTCTTTTGATCTGTTCTTAATGACATTAAACATAATGTACCTTCGGTGGTGAGAGTAGACAAACACAAGTCAGGAACAACAAACAAAAAGCTTTGGAATTACTTGGAAATATCATGAAAATACCTTCCAGATCTTAAAATTTCATGGAGAACTAGTGTTTGGCTACATTCATAGTACCCTTATAGGTATTTATAGATTGGAAGCATCCAAATCTGAAAAAAAAATGCATTTCATATATTTCACCCAACGAAGAAAGACTGCCCCTCTGAATCCAGCTTGTTCATCTGTGATCTAGCAGACAGATTCAATCAAAACAGTCAATTTTATTTTAAAACAAACTTGAATTAAATAAAATGTAAAGTAGCAAAAAATTTTTATTCAATAAAATTTTGTCTGAACACTAATAATATTGTTTAAATGTCCATTTTCAGCTGCTTCTTTCTATGCAGCGTGTGTTAAAAGATTTGGCAGTATAACAAGTCTCTAAGAGAGTAAAACAAACACTGACTTTTTACAATGCTTCTTTATGAAGCAATGATAAACCAAGCTGCAAACAATAGATGCTAATTGAGTTAAGCTGATAATTAGAATTCCTGTCACCTTTCTTCTTGCAGCTACTGGCTATTGTAATAGCATTGTTCCAGTCCATGAAAAATACTAACAAATGTACTGTATTTTGCCTCATAATCATGAAATTCTTTAGATAGATAGATAGATAGATAGATAGATAGATAGATAGATAGATATTGAGTTCTACATTTTTCTGAGCTCCCCTCCCTGCCTCTCCCCTCCCCTTGAGCCTTCTCCCAAGGGTCCCAATGCTCCCAGTTTACTCAGGAGATCTTGTCTTTTTCTATTTCCCATGTAGATTAGATCTACTTATGTCTCTCTTAGGGTCCTCGTTGTCTAGGATCTCTGAGATTGTGATTTGTGGGCTGGTTTTCTCTGCATTTTTTTTTGTTTTTGTTTTTGTTTTTGTTTTTTTTTTCTTTTTTTATTGAGAAAAGGAGAAAAAAAAACAAGTTTCCACCTCCTCCCAGCCTCCCATTTCCCTCCCCCTCCTCCCACCCTACGCCCCCTCCTCCCACCCTTCTCCCCTTCCCCCCACTCCTTTCCCCCTCCCTCTCCAGTCCAAAGAGCAGTCAGGGTTTTCTGCCCTGTGGTGAGACCTAGGACCTCCCACCTCCGTCCATATCTAGGAAGGTGAACATCCAAACTGGCTAGGCTCCCACAAAGCCATCACATTACGTAGGATCAAACCCCCGTGCCATTGTCCTTTGCGTCTCATCAGCCCTCATTGTTCGCCATGTTCAGAGAGTCCAGTTTTATATATCATCTTACACCTGTCAGAATGGCTAAAGTCAAAAACTCCAACGAAGCCGGGCGTTGGTGGCGCACGCCTTTAATCCCAGCACTCGGGAGGCAGAGGCAGGCGGATCTCTGTGAGTTCGAGACCAGCCTGGTCTACAGAGCTAGTTCCAGGACAGGCTCCAAAGCCACAGAGAAACCCTGTCTCAAAAAACCAAAAAAAAAAACCAAAAAAAAAAAAAAAAAAACTCCAACGATAACCTTTGCTGGAGAGGCTGTGGAGGAAGGGGTACCCTCATCCATTGCTGGTGGGAATGCAACCTTGTGCAACCACTATGGAAGTCAGTGTTTTGGTTTCTCAGGAAATTCGGGATCAACCTACCCCTGGACCCAGCAATACCACTCTTGGGAATATACCCAAGAGATGCCCTATCATATGACAAAAGCATTTGTTCAACTATGTTCATAGCAGTACTATTTGTAATAGCCAGAACCTGGAAACAACCTAGATGCCCTTCAATGGAAGAATGGATGAAGAAAGTATGGAATATCTACACATTAGAGTACTATGCTGCAGTAAAAAACAATGACTTCTCGAATTTTGCATGCAAATGGATGGAAATAGAAAACACTATCCTGAGTGAGGTATCCCAGACCCAAAAAGATGAACATGGGATGTACTCACTCATAATCGGTTTCTAGCCATAAATAAGGGTCACGGAGTCTACAATAGGTGAATCTAAAGAAGCTAAGTAAGAAGGGGAACCCAAGGAAAAACATATAGGTGTCCTCTTGGCTAAGGGAAGAAGACAAAATTGCCAGGGAGAAAATTGGGATCTTGGGGGTGGGGTGGGATGGGGGTAAGGGGAGATGGGGAGAGAAAAGTTAGAAGGGAAGGAGGTCGGGCCTTGGGAAAACAGGAGGATTGGGATAAAGGAAGGTTGGACAGGGGAGCACGGAACCACATTTCTTAGTTAAGGGAACCACTTTAGGGTTGTCAAGAGACCTGACCCTAGAGGGGCTCCCAGGTGCCCAAGCTGAGGTCCCCAGTTAGTTCCTTGGGCAGATGAGGATAGGGAACCTGAAATGACCCTATCCTAGAGCAATACTGACGAATACCTTGCATATCATCATAGAACCTTCATCTGGTGATGGATAGAGATAGAGACAGAGACCCACACTGGAGCACTGGATTGAGCTCCCAAGGTCCCAATGAGGAGCAGAAGGAGGGAGAACATGAGCAAAGAAGTCGGGACCACGAGGGATGCACCCACCCATTCAGACAGTGGAGCTGATCTATTGAGAGCTCACCAAGACCAGCTGGACTGTGACTGAAAAAGCATGGTTTTCTCTGCTTTATGTTCAAAAACAACTTATGAGGAAGTACATATGATCATCGTCTTTCCGTATCTGGGTTACCTCACTCAAATTGATGTTTTCTAGCTCTGTCCATTTGCCTGCAAAATTCAAAATGTCATTTTTTTCTGCTGTGTAGTAGTCCATTGTGCAAATGTACCACATTTTCCTTATCCATTCTTCGGTTTAGGGGCATTTAGGTTGTTTCCAGTTTCTGTTATAGAAAAAATAGACTTAAATGGTAATAATTGGCCAGGTATAGTTGCATAAGGCTGGTACCTTAAAGGCTATTGGATGAAGGAGTGAAAGGAGCTCCCGCAGCAGTAGCACACACTTATATTCTGAGCACTATGGAAATTGAGGCAGTAAGATAAAGGAGAAGGCTAACATGGGTTGTGAGACAGTATCTTTTTTCAGTAAAACAAAACTGTTCTATACAAAGTTAAATAGCAAATGATAACTTTGAGACTTTTCAGACTAGGTCTACATTTATCTGACATGTTAGAGTGTAGTACACATATTTCTGGTGTCTCTAGTTCTCTGTATTGTACTATTATGCAGTCAAATACCAAACATCTATGAATTATGTCATTTCCCAAGGCTTTGTCTAAGATTTGTGCTTTGATGTATGGCATGATTGTAAAGAGTCACTCATTAAGATACAGAAATTTCTGTGCCTTGAATCTATTGATTGCATGTCATCTGTGATAAACCATGTGCTTAGCTTTGTATTATATGTAGGTCACAGCGTGCAGTACAGGATTTAGAGAAATTTTTTGCTTCCATGGCACATGAAGGAACCATGTATACTTCCCAAAGAGGAAAGTAACCAACAGTACTGCGCAGCTATGTTGTCTGGGAGTCACAGAAACAACCATCAGGCAAGGTAATTCTAAAGGTTTAGTTCTGAGACTCATGCTTTGGCTTGAGTGAAAATGGTCTCAATAGGCTCAAATGGCATCTTTCAGTGGTGTGGCCTTGTTAGAGAAAGTAAGTCACTCACGGCGCGCGCTTTGGAGATTTAGAAGCCCAAGCCTATCCCAGTGGAAAACTCCTCTCCTGATTCATATAGATTCTGATTTAGAAGTCCCAGCTTTCTCTTCTAAACCGTGTCTGCCTGCATAACAACTGTGCTTCCTGTCATGATGCCAATGAACTAAACCTCTGAACTATAAGCCAGTTCCAATTGACTGGTTTCTTTTACAAGAGCTACTGTGATCATGATGTCTGTTCACAACAATCAAACCCTAACTATGACGGCAACCAACAGTTCTCTTTGTAGGCTTATGAACAACAGACAAATCATGCCTGATAAACTAACTAACCAACCACATGTGTTAAAAAAAATCAAGGATCTTGAAGGAGAACCTATAGGCACTTTATTAAACTAGCATTGCCCATATATATAACCTATATAATTGTAATTATACACATAAGCATAGTTCTTGCCCCTCATCAAGGAAATATCTCTTCTCAATAGACAGGGACCATTACAGGAAATAACAACTGACAAAAAATGCAAAATGTTGGAGCATAAATTCAATGGATATGTTTACAAATCTCTCAAGCATCTAACATTCAAGGAACATTGCAAAGTAGGGGTGGAAAAATTGTAAGAGGATGCGGATCATGAAGTTTCCTGTGAGATTTTATTTCCAAGTAATATCAAATGCTACAGCCACAAAGTCTCACCAAAACAACTGTCCAAACATGAGTGTAACAACAAAATAAGACTTTCCAAAGTAGATGGGGGAAAACTGAGAAGTCACAACTGTACACAAAGAAATACAGGTGACTAAGAAATACTGATAGAAAAAGAATATATCTTTCCCAGAAAAGAACACAGCAACTGGTATTCAATAACCAAAGGTAATTCCAGAGAACATACATACAAACAAGATTATGTAGACTGAGCAGGGAGCATTTATGTACTTAGGAAAGTATAATACCATATATTATGTATATAATAACAATTAGTAAAAATAATCAAGGATTTCAAAGAAAGCAAATAAAGATATATGGAAATCTGAAAGTAGTAAGAGATAGAGAAAACGATGTAACTATATTACAGTCTCCCAAATTAGAATAAGTAATTAAAAATAAAATGCAAATATGTGGAACATCAGACATGAGTCAAATGCAACTGATAATACCCTTTCTGCAACTTTTTTAATACAATGACAAGAGCATTGACTAAAATTGCAGCAACCATTGTGCTACTGATATTTATGTCTAAGTGACTTAAAATTTATGGAGGTGGTGAATGGCCTGAATATATCTAAAAAAATGGCAACACTGGACAACATAGCTTCTGAGCGCAGAGTTCTTTTTAATCAGTAGGGAATTATTTATATTATTTCATTCTTCTCGAGACAACATTTATGCTCACTCATTTTTTAAGTGATTTCAAGTGGCACATATACACTTTAGAGTTCTACTCAGAAGTAAAAAACAATGACATCTTGAATTTTGCATGCAAATGGATGGAAATAGAAAACACTTTACTGAGTGAGATAACCCAGACCCAAAAAGATGAATATGGTATATACTCACTCATAAGAGGATTTTAGCCATAAACAAAGGACATTGAGCCTATATAATTCAAGGTCCTAGAGAAGCTAAATAAGAGGTGAACCCAAAGAAAAAAATATATATTTATCCTCCTGGATACTGGAAGTAGCCAGGATCGCCCAGCAAAAGTTGGGAGCACGGGGGTGGGGGTGGTTTCAATAGAAGGGGAGAAGGGGAGAGAGAAGAGATAAGGGGAAGATTGGGAAGAGTTTGGGGGAATGGAATGGTTGAGATGGAAGAAGAGTGGATATGGGAGCAGGGAAGAAGATACCTTAATTAAGGGAGCCATTTTAGGGTTGGCAAGAAACTTGGCTCTAGAGGGGTTCCCAGATGTCCAAAAGATGTCCCCAGCTAGGCCCTTGGCCAGCAGAGGAGAGGGTGCCTGAACTGACCTTATCCCATAGCCACACTGATCTTGCATATCACCATAGAACCTTCATCTGGCGATGGATGGAGATAGAGACAGAGACCAACATTGGGGCACTGGATTGAGCTCCCAAGGTCCAGATGAAGAGCAGAAGGAGGGAGAACATGAGCAAGGAAGTCAGGACTACGAGGGTTGCGTCCACCCACGGAGACGGTGGGACAGATCTAATGGAAGCTCACCAAGGCCAGCTGGACTGGGACTGAAAGCATGGGATAAAACTGGACTTTCTGAATGTGGCTGACAATGAGGGCTGACTGAGAAGCCCATGATATTGGCACTGGGTTTTGATTCTATTGCATGTACTGGCTTTTTGGGAGCCTAGTCTGTTTGGATGTTCACCTTCCTAGACCTAGATGGAGGGGGGAGGGCCTTGGACTTCCCACAGGGCAAGGCACCCTGACTTTTCTTAGGAATGGAGAGGGAGGGAGAAGGGGAGTGGGGGGAGTGGGAAGGAAATGGGAGGAGGGGGGAGGTAAAAATTTTTAATAAATAAGTAAATTTAAAAACAAAAACAAAGCAAAAGAAGAATAAAAAAGCAATTGCATCATCCCCTTCAAAATTCTGTCATGCATCCGGAATTCAGGGTGGAGACAGAGTCATCTGTTGCCTTGATTTCACCGTCTATCTCCCAAATTTTTGACCATCTCTGCCTCAGTAGGAATATATTTTTTAAGTTTCATTTCTGCATAAAACTGAAATAGCTTCTAAAATAAATATTTTTGTTTGTAGGGAATAGAAACAGAAGCCCCTTCTTGTTTTGCCAAACTCTTAGTATTTGCTACGCTGTATGTTCTTATAAGCCAGGAATTGGTCTTTCCCATTTATTCACTAGATTTTTATTCCAGTGGAGCTACTTGAACTTTTGACAAATTTTTTTTATAGGATAGTGATTTTTTTCTTTCTCAAAGTACAAATTATCATTGAGAAACAATTCTTGATCTCAAAGGGTTAACATTACCCTTATGCTAGAGACTATTTTGTTTTGCTATTTTACATTACATGTGGCCATTTTCTGGTTTCTCTGCATTGTTTGATCATGGCATAGAAATGAGAAAAAAATGTGTACATTTCCTTTGGTGAAATATTTTTTTTTACCCCTCTACACGACAGATGGTCTCCCCCCTTCTATATTTCTCATATCCCTAGCAGTCTAAATTTTTGTCTGTTCTTCAACAGACAAAAAATATGTTGATAGGAGAAGCTCTAAATAGAATACTTGTAAGGCTAAAACAATAGGAGCATATTTTCTTCTCGCTTTACTCACAAGATCTTCCCAGAACGACTGTTTTCTGTTGATATAATTTCTGTGTCCAGAAATTATACAACATTATACAGAAAGAAAGATTGTATATGTTCTACTAAAGGTCTTGATCATAGACTGAGAGTCCCATGCTCATTTCTTATCTTACCTAAGTTCTTGGAAACAACCATCTCCAAATATCACAACATGATAATGAAAAGTTGGGATTTCAATTTGTGGATTTGAGGAAACCATGCATAATTGATTTACTATATACCCAATTTTATAACTAAATTAGTTAAGTTTAGTGAAAAAAAATTGTCAATATTTGAAGTGTTTTCTAATTTAAGTCTAACATAATGACTTATTTATTACATGATAATAGTCACAAACACACACACACACACACAAACACACACAAGTAGAACTTTTTGGTTAATTATAACCCTTACTGCTATTGCATATCCATAGTGGGTAATATGTTTTAACATAGTGATTTTCCACTCAATGTTTATATTTCAGGCAAAGATTATCAACAGAACTAAAAGAAGCAGTTTGAAAACAACAGGCTGTTCCTTTTTTTAAAAAAAAATTATTTGATTGTTCTGTTCTATTTATTTTCTTTCATTCTTTGCTACTTTTGTACATAAATCATCTTCATATCAACAAGCAATATTAGCTAAATATTTTGGTATTATAAACCATTACACTGCATACATTAATGACAATTGATAAGTACATTTTTAACTTTTCAGTTAAAGCTATTATTAAAAAGGAGAATTGCAGAGTATGTTGTAGCTATCAATTACTTGTACTTTGACTCTTTCAAAGACAAAACTTTGATCATATCAAAGGTTATTAAATGATAAAGCAGAGTAAGGAAGAAAGAAAGGATCAAGGTAAAACGAGACCGACAGCTTGACTCTTCTGTCCCTTTTAAGTATCTTTAAATTTTCCTGCTTAAACTTCTTTTATTTCAGATTTGTACAAGAGAGATAAAAAGTAGTACATTCGTTCAGAATGACTGCAATGTCTTTACTTGTAGAATTTAAATATACAAAACAAACAGCAGACAGACGTTCATCTGGTGAACACATGGATGAAGACCTGCACCTAGGCACACCAAAGAAGAAACCTGAGTGGCTCGAGGTAGTGTGCTGAGCATGTGAGAACTCTGCAACAGATATAGCAAGAACTCCATATAGACCACCTTTTAAGATATTAATTTTGGGCTAATTATGTTTTGAATTATAAGTTGCAAAATAAATAATTTGTAAAAGTTGTATTGTTTCATTCATTTATGAAAGTATGCTCTTGATATTTATAAAAAAGTTCTTAGTATATATATTGGTATAATTGGTTTTATAAATAGAGCCTTTTATATAACATGAAAGAATAGTTTTAATTTTTAAAAAAAGGTTATTAATAGTTCTATTAAATTTGTAATTTGTTTTCTTTTACAATGTTTTATCTATGGTGTATTTTATTGATTCTATGAATTATATATCACTTATAGAAATGTGTAGTCCCATCCCATGCTTCCTTCTATCGCTTGCTGAAAATTGGAAACAGCCCAACATAGAATGACATGCCTATTTCTAAAATGTATTCTGTTCTATTATCTGTTATGTATAATATTATACATTTTATGTCTTTTATATGTTTTGTTATTTAAAATATCTGTTTAATTTTACATATATCTCATCTATCCTATCATAATCAAATTTTTTAAATTTTACTATAAGAGAATTTTATGGGGACCATCCCTTCCTTTTTTCACCTTCTTTCTTTCTTACCTTCCAGCATTTTGTATGCTTTTACTTTTAAAAATACAGTTTCTCTTTTATAAAAGAAAGGGATTGAGAAAAGTTTTGAAGGGAAAAAATGACCAGTGTTTATGATAAATACCTGTAATGTCAGTACACGGGAGACTGAATCAGGAGTATAACATATTTGGTGTCAGTTTTGAGTACACAGTGAATGACACTGAGGAAAGTCTAGGTTATATAGGCAGAGTCTGTATTTATAAAAATATAAAAAGAAGAGGAGATGGAAGGGTACACTTTTTATCTTCAACTGTGCACCAACATCATTCTTCCAACAATAATAAACATTAGTCAGACTCAAGCTAAAGGTACTTGTTTTAACCACCCAGTTAAAAGAAAGATAGAAAATGTATTCTTCTTATGAAGGGTAGAGGGTGTACTATTCTATATTTTGTTCATGTTAATTTAAAATTATATATATATATATAGCAATAAGAAACATTAGTCAGACACGCTAAAAATATACCCAGTTACTTGTTTAAAGCACCCAATTACATACTGAAAGTGTTTCTATCTATCTCTCCTTCTCTCTGTCTGTCTGACTGTCTATCTATGTTAAGTATGTGTATGTGTACACACACACACAAATATACTTAAAATATCACATATTGGTGACGTTCTTCATTCTGCATTGCTAGAATAGACAGAGATATTAGGGATATGCTTCACTAATATCGCTAGCACTTATATGGTCCTTATGCAGAAAATGAGAGATACTTCAAATTTTAGAGACATTGGAGCAAGAACTTGACAATGTGCTTCTGAGATTGACAATGTCTAAATTCATCAGTATTCAAAATATGCTTTTCAAACCCAAGAAAGAACTCAGTTTGTATCTCAGTTTAATCTATTGACCTTTCTGTAATACTAAACTTTATCTCTGTCATGTGGAGTTAGTATAGGGAGTATGTGGAATTAGTATTTAATGTGAATTTGTGTTCTCACCAGGAGTACAACATAATAGCAAAGAATTTGAAGCCAGAATCACCTGACTTTAAGTCTTCAAAGTGTGATAGATAGTTCTGTGATCACTTGCCTGTCACTACATACACACATCAATTTGTTATTTTTATTATTGTTTTATACAGAAAGAATGCACTTAGGGTTCTGTGTATAAGGAGGTGAGGAAGATTAAAATGAGTTGGGGGAGGAAAAAAGCATGGATCAAAATATATTGCATAACAGACATTTTTCAATAAAAAATGAAAAGACTATGAAGTAAATGTTTTATTATATTGATTCATAAAAAGAAAATAAATTTAGACTCACAAATAATTAAAATTTTCAATTTTAATTAAAATAAATCCATGTATTGAATGTTCATTATATTCTTAAGGATAATGTTATGATTCAACAATACTTGTTGCCAATATTAATCCACAGAAGAAGTTAAAGGTCTTAGAAAGCTTTTATAGGAAATAGGCATGTGGCTAAGACATATAACCAATAAAAGGTGTGTTAATTGTGCTGAGGTAAAATATATAACACAAAAAGGAGGAAAGATATATGAGGAGAGTAAGTAATATTAAAAGGATCAGGAGATATATCTGCTTTCTAGGCATAATGTGACATTAACCATTAATTCAGTAGCTTTATAAAACAGCAACATTACCTTATAATTATACAGTTAAAATCCTGAAATTGTTTCCACTGCACTGAAATAACTATGGGAACAAAGTTACATTCATTCTTCACCAGGAGTTATAGAGGCAAAGAGTGTTTTTTTTGCTGATATTTTACAAACTTTTACAACCTCTGTCCATCCACTGGAGAAAGGCTTATGGCTCTCTTCCACACTCTCTTACATTTCCCTTACATTTCAAAGCCTATTATGATAATATTGAGCCCGATCATTAATCCAAGATAGTTTACCCAACCCATCCACAATAACCTTCCTATCTGATATAGATATTCAGGGATAGAAAATAGAGGAGATATAGTTGTGAGTGTCATATATCAATCTGTTGATTTCATTGGTTAAGCAATAAAGAAACTGCTTGGCCCTCATAGGTTAAAACATAGGTGGGTGGAGTAAATAGAACAGAATGCTGGGAGAAAGAAGCTGAGTCAAGGAGTCTCCATGATTCTTCCACTCCAGGCAGACGCAGGTTAAGATCATTCCTGGTAAGCCAGCTCCTGGGCTACACAGATGATTAGAAATGGGCTAAATTAATATGTGAGAATTAGCCTAAAAGAGGCTAGATAGAAATGGACCAAGCAGTGTTTAAATTAATACAGTTTGTATGTAATTATTTCGGGGCATAAGCTAAGCTAGCCAAGCAGGTGGTCGGGGTGCTGGGGACACAGCCCCGCCGCTCCTATTTCAACAATATCTTTTTAACTTTTTATAATATAATGTAACTGCATAATTACCCCTTCCTTTTCCTCTCTTCACACCCAACCATATCCCTTTCTTCAATCTCTTTCAAATTCATGACCTCCTTGTCCATTACTTCCTGTTACACACCTAACTGTTTGTGTGTGTATTTTCATAAATACCACTCATTCAGTCTTTATCATGATTCTTGTATGTAAATATGTTCAGGGTTTTTGTTATCTAAAATGAGATTCAAATGAGTTAGAGATGAAATCTTCTCACTATACATAAACACAATAGTTTGGAAGTGTTTTTAAAGTAAGAGTTTATAATGTGTTTAGATCATGAATGTGATGGTATGCTGTTAAATAAGTCACTAAGTCAAATCAGTCGACTGATTTTTTTCTTCAAAATATGGATTGATGGCTTCTTTATTCATACCCATCAATAAGAAATTTACCATCTGCAAGCATATCAAACAGTTGCCATCTATAATCATGTACAATAACACTCAGACCAGGAAAGAGTGCAAAAGATAAATAAATAAATGACCTGATAATTATTGGACTATAACATGCAGTGAAATATTCAGCTTCTTAATGTGAGAATGAATGTAAAACTGAAAAGGCAAAAATTAAGAACTCACATAATCTCTTTTGTCTGGTGTAGTGATAATTTGCTTGTGTTTTAATGAATAAAGCTTGTTTGAAAATCAGAGTGCAGAGCTAAGCCTCTAGGGGCCAGGTGGAGGTAGCTCACACCTTTAATCCCAACATTTTGGTGTCCCACACCTTTAATTCCAGCACTTGGGAGATAGAGACAAGATTGATAATGGCTTGGTGGAGAGAGAAATATAAAGTGGGAAGAGACAGGAGTGCAATGCAGTCTGAGGTTTGGTAAAAATGGATTCAGTCTGAGGCAACAATCTGAAGCAGCAGTCGGAGGGCAGGAGAGGCCACTTTGTCTGGGCTTCGGTAAGGGCTGGCTGCTCTGCTTCTCTGATCCTCCAGCTTTCAGTCCTTGATAGATTGAATCCTGGTTTTTATTATTAAGAAAGATTAGAATCTATGCTATAGTCTGGAAATTGTAGAGATTCTGTTAAAGAATTTCATATGAATTTTTAATCACAATCCTCCTTTTTGATTCCAAATACGCAAATTCTGTTTAACTTTGCCATCTGTTCTCAAAATGATTAAGCATAAGTTAATTGTGTGTGATTATTTTTAGAATTATTGAATGCCAAGATATCATAAGTGCTGTCCAGACTGATAGTACTCTATATTCTTCAAAACTTTTTAAAACAGCTATTATTAGAAAGTAAAATAATGGCGTAGCTCTCATGACTTCAACAGGATTGTCACTTTAAACAATTGTGAAAATTTTTTATAGAAATTTTACAATTTCTTGGTACCCTTAATGAGACTGCTTCAATAGCTTCACTTAGATTTCTTGTCTTCTCACAGATTTGGCACATTTTAAAAAATAAACATTGCTCCTAAAATACTAAATCTTACCTCCACTAAAAAGGGTTAATAAAAAGAAAAAAAATAATGTATTCAATTAGCAAATATAAATTATTCAAGGTTACAGGTGGATATTATTGAAGGTTGTGCAAAATAGAGTAATATTAAGAGTTTCAAGGACCAAATAAGGAGCTGGAGAGATAGCTCTGCAGTTGAAGCTCCTTTATTCTATGGTGAGGTCTCAGGAAATGTTCCTAGCTCCTCCGTGGTGGTACATGACTCTCCATAACACCAAATTCTAGGAAATCCGGTACCCTGTTCTGATCCCAGCAGGAACCAGACATGCAGATTATCTACATACATATATGCGTAAGTACCTAAAGAACACTCATAGCCACAAAATAAAACAATCAAAAATAAGCAAATACATTTTCTTTGAGAAAGTTAAAAGGACAAAACAAAAGACAAACCATATAATCAAATAAAATTATTATGTATTTGACGTGTAGTCAGTCTTAGTGACTCAACAGCACAAACATCTACTTTTAGGCATTATAAATTATATAGCGTAGAAGAAAACCATCCAAGAGAAGTAACCTAAAATACAATAAAGATAAATGAAGTTTAGTTGCTCTGGGATTGTTTGATAGTTTACATAATTTAGGGAATATCCTAAAACAGTGATACTTCAGGTCTTTGTGGAATAGCAAAAAACATTGGCAAGGATTTCTTAGGGGCTGGCAGCTGTGGGTGCTCTATAGTATCTCCGGCAATTCATGTGTATGCTCCAAAACCTTATTATTGGGCTTTGTTTTTCCTCTCACAAAATTCCCTAATCTTTACATCAGGTAATGCCTCCTTAGTATTCATTCAGCAACTATTATTTTATTACCTTTTATTGAACATATAATGCTTTAATTTTATTAATTATAAGTTTTAGCTAATTTTAGTTATAATTTACAAAATATCCAATTTTCTGCAAATTATAATAGAAAAAAATGAATTCTTCAGAAATTTTTGAATTGTCTTTTCAGCCCAACAGAAACTGTATTTTCTTTTTCTTAGTTCCTATCTAGTAATTTCCTCAGTTGCAACATGAATTTTTCATATTTTAGACTGTCATAATTCTTTTAACTACTTCAACGTAAAATTTCTTCTTTGATTCCTAAAGTTGATCATTAAAGAAGAAGTAAATTACACATGTGTTTAGAAAAGGAGAAAGAATTCCAATGACTTGCCTTAACAGCTACCTGGCTTCTAAAAGAGTATGTCAGTCTAGTTTTGACCTCTTGTGTTTTGAAAATTGGTGTAATTACTCTCTTATCTATGAGGCGATAATTGGGGGGATGCCATTGGCAGGTACAAAGAGAAGAAAAGTGGGAATACATAGCTTTGAATAAAATATTGTTCTTTTAGAAACAAATACTTTTGCAAAATATTATATGGCACATGCTTTTGGTTATTGAATTTTTGTTCTTATCAAGTGTATATCAGTTGTTTTGTTTGTTTTTCCTTACTGTTGAAGTTTATATTATTTGTTATTATTAAAATGTTTAAAAATTTTTGTTGTGCGTGTGTGTATGTGTGTGTCGTTGCACATGTCATGGAGATAGAATTCAGGTTGGAAGACAGCTTGAGCAAGTCACTTCTCTCATTCTCATATGGGTTGCAAGGATCAAATTCATGCCATTGACCTCTGTGACTTCAAGGTATGGTAGCACATGCCTTTAATCCCAGTGCCTAGAAGGCAGAGACAAACAGATCTCTGTGAGTTCAAGGTGTAGTAGCATACACCTTTAATCCCAATGCCTGGGAGGCAGAGACAGAAGGATCTCTGAGAGTTCAAGGACAGCCTGGTCTACAGAGTTATTCCAGGTGAAAGATGTACAGACAATATAAAATAAAAATAAAAATAAAATAGAGGTTAAAATAAAACACACAAAGATGGAAAATACACGGAGAATCTTGATACTGTATGCTATTATGCTCTGTTTGAATTGTTTAAATGCTGAGGAAGGGGCAACAGCTGCTAAAAGATATTTGTTTATAAATGCTGCTAAACTAATCCAACATAGATATTTTGAAAATGCCATGACTTTGAAATTTAGATCTAAGGACATGATGCTTTGGAAAGGAGTTTCTTATTTTGTTTTCACAGAGGGTGAGAGTCTGTGGATCGCTTCTTGCCCAATGTGGTATGATAGACCACGCTCACCTGAAAGGTTGCTGTGAACACCCTCAAAAAATTGCTTTGCTCAACTGCCAACTGAGATGACCCTGGCACACAGGTTACTCCATGAAAGATATGATTAACAGTGCCCCCATTTAGCAGGAAGCAGTTTGGAGAGAAAAAACTGTGCCCATGTTCCCAAATCTGGTTTATAAATGTTCTTTTACTTTTAAAGGGGGAGATGATATAGATGTGAATAATTTGCATTGATATGAATCTTGGTTTACTGATATTAATTTAAGGTCAATTTTATTATATGTATAAATATTTCTGATATTGATTAAGGTATTATGATTGTGTAGTACATTTAAAAATGTAATGTATATAGGTTGTTAATAGATAATCATAATAGTCAAGCTTGTAGTCATGTTAGATTTTCTAGATATATAGAGATATATTTCAGTTAGATCGGCATTCATATCTTTCAAAGAGTACGGAATATGCTATTTAATGTTTAATAACTTAGGATTTTTCATGACAATGAGACACTCTGCTCCTGGCAGCACCAATCTACTTCAAGAGGAAGATGGGCATTGAAGAGGATCCTTATGGAGTTTGATAGCCATTTGGGCAAGAAACTGCTCTTGCCTGGGCTATTGCATAAACTGGAAACAGAGAACCCGCAGAGAGAGGACTACTGAACTTGCCTAAAGGTGAGATGATCTTTCGGGGTTCCTGATTCATGAAGGAGTCTGCAAGACATTCTGCAGGACATAACAGATAGTGACTGAACTGACTTTGAATTTTCCTGCTTCATGGAAATGTCTGCTGGATACTATGGGCCTGAAGGCTGAAGATTGATGCCCCAACAGTACAGAGGAACTTTGGGTGACTGTCCAGGCAGCGAGATGTCTCTGTCATTTCTAGAGTTTTGAAAATTGCTTACTTTTTGTTTGCTTAGGTAATATTGTATTCTTCTGGAGTCTTTGATGGAGTTGCAGAATAGATAGATAGTTATAGCTATAGTTTTCCATTGTTATGATAAAAGATAAAATAGATATAAATATTGTAACTGTAATTCTTGCTTGATAACTGTTTTGTTATATGTAATTTTGCTATGTTAAAGTTAAAGCCTTCCTTTTTTTGTTTAAACAGGAAAAGGGGAAGTGATGTGGGAGTGTCATATATCAATCTGTTGATTTCATTGGTTAAGCAATAAAGGAACTACTTGGCCCTGATAGGTTAAAACATAGGTGGGTGGAGTAAACAGAATAGAATACTGGGAGGAAGAGGAAGTGAGCTCAGAGAAATGCCATGCTTCCCTCCTCTGGGCAGACATGAGAGCTCTGCTCTCTGAGGCACACGCAATGAAGCTCCGACCCAGGATGGACGTAGGCTAGAATCTTTCCCGGTAAGACTGATGATACACAGATTATAAGAAATGGGCTAGTCCAGGCGCAAGAGTTAGCCGAGAAGAGGATAGATATAATGGGCCAAGCAGTGTTTAAATGAATACAATTTGTGTGTTGTTATTTCGGGGCATAAGCTAGCCTGTCGGCCGGGGTGTTGGGGATGCAGCCCCGCTGCTCATATTACAACACTTTAACTGGCTGAGGAATCTTATGTACCCTTTAAATTGTATTTTAAAATAGCATTGTTACTTAAAGGAAATGAAATCTTAAATTGTTCATTTTGAACATTTATTTAAATACAATAGAAGAAAGATATGCACATATAATTTCAAATTTTGTAATATAATTGCAGTTTGAATCCTACAGTTCACTAATGTGGTGTACAAGTATATCATTCTGACTCAATTGATATTTTAGGTCATTAATCTTTACTAGCTTTTGAGTAGTCTATGCAAGAAAGGTTCATAATAATGAAAATAAAGGAATTAATTTGTACTTCATTCCAAGATTAAAGGAAATTAAAAATTTTTTCATGAGCATAATTTAATTAGTATTGATGAAGAACACATATATTGTCATAAAAGTCAAAACTCAGTTTGATATTGAGGAAAGTATCAAACACATTGTATAATTCCAAAACCTACTTCAATCACTTGAGTGTAATGATCTTGTTTGATTTATTTAATTTGTTACTCAAGTATAAGAAAATATAATATGTTATAAAATCTTTCAGAATAAAATATAATCAAACAAAAATTATAATTAATTGCTAAAATATACTGGAAATGCTATATTTGAAAACAACATTAGGGCATTTTAATAGTTATTCATATTTCTGGATATAACACATTATAATTAAAATATATTTAAGATTAAAATATAGAGTGAAAAAATCTGAAGTCTTTTTTAAATCTCTCAAGTCATTTAAATATTTAAAAAGATTAATACTGAAACCATATTGTTGAGTATTGTCTTAATTTTCATAGCATTTGTGTGCTTAAAGTAAATACAGTGAAATGATTATGCTGTGTCATTGTACTTTCTCTCTAAATGCTAGAAACATTGCAAATTAACTTGGACAATTACATTTTTAATTGAATGACAGCAAATTACTAGATATCAAATGCTACATGATTTTTTTGTTACATATATTTTACAATGCTGTCAATCATGGATGCATATAAGTTTGTGATAATGCCACTTTTAATAATATACTTGACAAAAATGTAGTTATTAATATGACATGCTCTTTAGATACTGAGTTTTCAAAGATATTAGTAGAATTGTTTTAGTTTATACAAAGCGGCATTTACCACACTAAATGTTTTAGTGAAAAGTATAAAATAAGGGGTCCAGAGAGATTACTCAGCAGTTAAGAGAACTAGCTGTTCTTCCCAAGGTCCTGAGTTCAATTCCTAGCAACTGCATGATGCCTCACAACCCTCTACAGTAGGATTTGATATCCTCTTCTGGAATAAACAAGTACATGCAGGTAGAGCACTCATTTAGATAAATGAATAAAATATTTTAAAAAGCATAAAATGAACAAATTAATAAATAATTAAATGAGATTATGTAAATGGTATGGGAATATATTCTAAATGCTTGTATTTGATCAATGCAGTCATATGGCTATTCAGTTAATTAATAAAGGGCAATTAACATTCAAGTAATAAAAAGAATGAAAACACATTACAGATCTCATATCCTTGAGGGGGAAAATTGATAGAACTGTGCCTAAAAATTTATGAGGAGTTGTATTAGTTATAACCCTATCGGATACTGCATAATCTTTATATTGCCATTCACAAGAAAACTGTGTTCACTATTTTAATGTTTTTCTTTCAATATCTCAATTATAATAATTTTTATGGGTTTCACATTATGGTGAGTATTTTGATTTTGTATTGGCATGTTTTCTTCATATGGCTACTTTGTTATATGGTTTAAAATCCTCTACGTATACATATGGCTGAATAGCTTTGTATTCTTGTAAGACTCCAAAAGTAGGAGCAAGGACTGTCTTTGACTCTTTTGCCTCCTGTGGGAACCTTTTCCTCCTACTGGTTCACCCTGTTCACCCACAATGTGATGGTACATTCCTGGCATTATTGTCACATATTGTGCTATGTTTGGTTGAAATCCCTGAGAGGTCTGCTCTTTTCTGAGGGGAGCTGCAAGGGCTGCTGGATCTTCGGTAGAGGTGAGAAGGGGAAGACTAGGGATAGGTTGGGGTGTGTCAACTGTAGTTGGATTTTAATATATGAAAGGATTTTAACTTTTTAAAATAGAATTCCATAACATTCATATTGAACATTGCTTTGGGTATTCTGTAATATCTTCTGCTGCAATTAATATGTATATTTCAACGCAACTGTGCTATTAGTTAATGAATATTTACTTTTCTGTGTAATAATGTCCAATCTGAGATTATAAAGTGTTTCTAAAACTGAATGATGTGATTTGATATAATAGCTAAAGGACGAGAATAGTCCTTGTTAACACATATCACTTAATTATTTATATCCTATCTAAAAATTTGACATCAGCAGTACAGATTTTCATAAATGGAAGATGATTAAGTGGTTTATTTCTACATATTGAATACACACATATTTTAAAAATTAAGCAGTATTTGTACATATTAACATTTTAAAAACTATGAATATAAAATAATTAAATTTTACTTAATTTTAGTTTAGAAGTCTTTTTTAATGCTTCATGAATTTGAGAGGCATCCTTGAGCATGCTCATCCTCTCTGTATCATTCCAATCTTAATGTATGGACTTCCAAAGTGAGCATAGGTTAGAAGACTTAAGTGGATGCCTTTTATACTGTTTAACATGGCATTACATCAAATGACTTTAGAAAAAATATTATAGCTGTAGAGTGAGGTCATTGTTATAAGAGTGTATCACAGATTTCTAAATAGGTAAAACTTATATGAGACATCATATGAAGAGAAGAGCTTAACAATATATATGTAATTTCTTCTAAATAGATATCATTAATTTCTACTGTTTATACATTTTTATTTCTAAAAGCTTAGAGAATGGTTTATAAGTACCATACTAAATCACTTCTTGTTTTGCCTAAAAGTTTTATTAAATTGGAATTGAAATTTTACTGGAAATAATAAAATCCACAAATCAAAGAAATGAATATCAAATAGTTTTACAACTCTGAGCAAAGACAGCAAATCTGGTTTCAATGAATAGGGTTTAAATGAATTTAGCAAGTACATACACTGACGGGGAAAACACTAAACCTATTTTAAGGAGAGAATGCATGTTTTCTTAAAGCGTTCTCTCTCTTTCTCCTTTCTTTCCTATAGTATTTTAGACAAGTGGAAGACTCAGAATGAAATGCAATTAGATATTTGTCTGAGCTGGAGCAAGGTTCAAGAGATTAAAAGTTAACTAGCGACTATCACAAGATGAACCTAGCTGTTATCTTAAATGAATATCCCAGAACCTTTATCACACTCACAATTCATTTCCACAGGGATATATTTAGTAGTGTCTCTTAGTGAAGTGATAATGCACCATATAAGATTTATAAAGCTTGTGTCCTCGTGGCCATTATGTTGGCACAAGTTTATGGTTATACTACAGTGCTTTGATTGATGATATCCTTTATTTTAATAGAGGCTCATTATTTGTCCATTAAAGTTGTAACTTATTCCATCATATAGGGGCATCCAATCATCATGGAGACCAGAGAGTTCAGGCTGATGCTACTGTCTTTTATGGCAACTTAGTTCCGGCATGGCGATTTATTAATGGCATAATCTGTTGATACTTTTGAGTTTGCTTCATATACAGGAGAAAATTCCACATTCTGATAAAAAGAATGTCCCTTAGATGCTATTTCCTAAATTATGTAATCTTAGAAATTGACTCTTCATAATATTAACAAATTCCTCAGGTTTCATTTTCATTTTGGCATTATATGATTTTACCATAAAAATAAATTCCCCTAGTATAAAACTGTGAACTCTAGCCTAGGTTTTTGTCACTGAGTAGAACTGTGTAGAGTCAGACTGAGAGCTTTAATCTTAGTTCTAAAAGAATAGGACTGCTTCCAGGAGTTCAGGCACCATAAGATTTGTAAGGTCAAAATCAAGAATTATAAGATCTTAGGTTGTGAAATTCTGGACACATCCAGTCTACTGTAGGTTTATGTAAATTACCTTAAAATATATTTTAATATTTTGTTGCAGCAGTCTACATTAAAAAAATAAAAGATTTATTTTAATGAGGTTACTTTAATTTTAATTTTAATGAGTATTATTAATGGTACATTTTTGATAAGATAATATTGTTTAACAAATACTATTTTGAGATTTAGACAGACATTGTTTATATTTTCAATTTACTTTCTGTGCAAATAACATTTCAGATTCTTATGGGGAGCCCATAAAAGATTCAGCCACAGTTTATAACCTACTGAAAAATCTTTATTCCAGATGACTGGGACAACACTCTACACTTAGGACTTAAGTTTAGCCCTGTGTGTTGAGATTACAGGATTCTGAAAGGTAAAAGCTTTATCCTGGCATTTCACTCAACAACTACATGGGGCCTTCAGAGAATCAAGCAGTGTAACAGAAACTAAGATAAGAGTTAACAGGAGGGTTTCTGCACAAGATGGTACTTTAATAGAAGCTAAGATAACCTAGCTCGGACATCTTGACCTTAGGCCCTACAATAGATTAGAATGATTTTCTGTGGGGTTCTTTATAAAGGATATCGAATTCTGGTTAAAATTGAATGGACCCAGCAAGAATGCAAAATGGAGAAACCTCTGAACTGTGTTGCCCAGTCACATTCTCCACAGGTTCTATATCCATGAGTCAAATTTTAGACTTACCTTGTTCTAAGAGGACATCATTCGTAGTCCTTACTAAGTTTATTTTCTGATGTGGTTGACAATGCAGTTGAGGATGCAAGGATACACCTGTAGACTCACCAGCATAAGAAGAAATAGTCCACCACTGATGCTGACAGTCATGGAGACCAGACAAGCAGAAACTGATACCAATCATCTGATCTATGTCTCCTTTTTTTTTTCCTTTCTTTGAGTTTTTTTGTTTGTTTCTGTCCATGGAAAAGATTTATCCAATTATCCATAGGTTGGCATGGAAACAGCAAATTCCCATAAGGCCATGCAAAGTATCCCTTTTACATATAAAGGGGGTCTAGTCACTTTCAACTCTGTAGGACTTCCTCTAAGAGGGAGTCAATGTATATTTCCAGCCTAGATATAGAATTCTCTAAATGTCCTAGGTCTAAGTCCATCTGGGAACTGTGCTCGTTAATCTTTGGATTCCCAACAGTCATGGCTGAGCTATTCCTGTGCCTACTAAGTTTTGGACCAGAACTGTGTCACATTTCATCTTCCTTAACATTGAGTCAAGGTCAATATGAACTTTCTCTCTCTTGTCCATATAGTCATATACTTGAGAGATATTTTATCTGAGTATACATAGAGTAGAGGTGTGATTTACCAGTAAGTAAGTTGAAGGAGGCTCACTTAGTCAAAAGCAACTACCATCATACCTGGTAGTTTGAGGGCATGATGTAGGCACTTTGTTCTTGCCAAAGAATGTGCAAAATAATAATCAATTGTACTCCATAGAAAAAGAAGACCATTGTATAGCCAATCTTCTCCATGCCCTGGTTTACTGATGCCATTCCCTTTCCTAGACCCATACCATGCTGCTTCTGCAAAGGACATAGGAAAGCAGAAAGATTTTCATCCTTGGCTTATCTTAATTTCATTGTTCAGATTTGGACTGATTGCAGATTGGATATCCTAGAATAGTAAACTCTGATTAGTATTATATTTAAAGGGTCTGCAACTTCTGAAGACAGCTATTTTTAATGCTGAAAAAATATCAGAAAATAAGTGACATGCCATCATTTATAATATATATATATGATATATATTAAATATTCATATGTCTGTGTGTGTAATCTTTCTTCACATAGATCAAAATGTCAGTTATGTGGCCAGCAAGATGGCTCTTGCAGCAAAGCCTACTCGTAAACCAAATTTTATCCTGGGAACCTACATGATGGAAGGTAAAAATCAATCCTCCCAAGTACTCCATAGGGACACCGTGACACATGTATTGCCAGACACATATTCATACTCAACATACACATTAAATATAATAAAGTAGATAAATGTTATAAAGGTTAAATTTCCAATTGCATTTTAAACATATTATTTGCTTCCATGTATTTTCGATGTAGTAAGGTTATGGGTTATAACCATATTTTTACAATAATTTACTGGGATATTAATGCACATACTAAATGTGTTTGGTGAAAAGAATGATTGATTTGAGGCTATAGGACAGGTGCCTTATTACCTTGAAAGTGAAAGTCTGGTAAATTTGGATACTTACAGAGTTCTTTACAGGGTTTCATTTTCCATCATGGCTACTCGAAATGGGAATCTACCTACTAACAAGAAGTCAGTGACAAAGAGGAAAGTTCTGACTTTAGGTAATGTCTTGTATATTTTTATAGGCTATTTTATTTGTTAGTTCAGATCCAGTAAGAACAGCCACTATCTAAGTTAACTCAAGAACCATAAGAATCTGAAATCTCAATTGCATGAGCAAGTGATTTTCATGTATATATTAATCTAATGACTTACATCAAGTCCAAGATTTACCCCACAGCTTAACAGAGGAATTATATTATATATTATGTTACAGTGTGAATACTATAGAGCAGGAATCTTGAGAAATACCCTGTAGTCATAAATTTGAAAAACAGTTTAATACTATGTCCATTTAGCAGAATAATAGTGTTAGGCTCCCACCTGGGGCCAGTAAGTTCTCTAGGTAAAGTTTGCAGTACTAAGTCTGTGTTTCATCCTATATTCTGGGCTTTAAATTCAATCAGGGAGCAGATACTTTTCCCTGTCTCTCATGATACTGTTGTACCCATGGACATACATTGTTACACTAGCATTATTACAGTTCTTGGTGATCCCCGCTAGGTTGATGGCTTATTTTCATAGCTGCAGGCTACATAGTACCTACCAATACTGTGAGCATTAGATAGTAGGAGGCTTGATTTCTTCAAATCCTTTAGCTATTGTGCATTCTGTTTTCAGTGTCAGGTCTCGTCACACATTCCAATGTGTAACCAAGTGTATGGATATGTGTTTTGTGAGGTTCTCTGGGACACTACTCACCAAAAATTAAAGAGCGGGTATTCACATCTGCCAATGAACTTTGTATGTAGTCCCTTGTGGTTTCTGTGGTGAGTATAATCCCATGTGTACATTAATTCTAATTTATGCTTTATTTTACTATGAAAATATAAATAAAATAAAATAGTTGGTTTTGATATGAGTTTAAGCCTTATATCTAATCAATAAACAGGAAGAACTATAATATAACCCAAGTCAACACTAAATTATGCCAATAAAATATTAATATGTTGGCTAGTTTTATGTTAACTTGACACAAACTACAGTTAGCTGAGAGGAGAGAACCTAAATTGAATAAATCCTCCAAAAGTTCTGACTGTGGATTGTTTCTCATTAGTGATTGCTGGGGGGAGGTTCCAGTTCACTGTTGTGGGTGGTTCTATTGCTGAGCTGGTAGTTTTGGATTCCATAAGAAAGCAAGTTGAGTAAAAGTTCGTGAGCAAGCAAAGAAGCAACAGCCCTCCATGACCTCTGCATTAGTTCCTGCCTCCAAGTTTCAGCCCTGCTTAAGTTCCTATCCTGATTACCTTCATTGAAGGAATATAATTTAAGAGTGTAAGTCAAATAGACTCCTTCCTCCTCAACTTGTTTTTAATCATGGTATTTCATCACAGCAATAGAAACCATATGTAAGACATATGCTTACAGGACCACCCCTCTGTAACTATGTTTGGACACTTGACATCTGAAAAGATAATTAAGGTCAAGTGGTACCTTAACATTGAACACACATTCGGTTAAGCAGGTGTCCTATGTGAACAAAGAAGGGTTAATGTGAGCCTTTCTACACAAGGTTAGCCATGTGAGGGTATTGTAGGAGTGAACATATGCAAGCAAGCATGAAACCAACCTTACTGACTCCTCGCTTGTGGGCTACCAAAGTACAGCACTACGGGATAACAAATGTCTCTTTTTTATTTACTTACTCAGTGCTTTTTGTTATAGTTGCCTGAACAAATGGTTACTCTCTAGATCATTATTGCTTCTTTTCTGTATGTGCTCTAATTTTGTTTATATGGTTCAAAAATACAATAATCTGCCTTAAGCTTTAACGTGACTTACATCACTCTGTGTCTCATCAATATCCAGTAGAGAAAGTGGAACGAAAGAAGAGAGAGAACATGACAGTGTAATCATTATCTCAGTCTTTCCATTCAGGTTGCTATAACAGTCTTCACTGAGGAACTTCTAATCAGTGTAAATTCACTCATGATTATTACAGAGGTCAGAAAGTCCACAAGCAAAGTTACAGAATATTTGTTCCTGACAAGAGGACCTGCTTTACAGTCACATATAGTTTTTTCATTCTATCTCATGGAAGAATTGACAAATCATATCCTTAAAATACCTTTTATATTTTATATAAGAACCAATAAGCTTTTGAACATGACATCTACCTCTCAAAGCCCCTCTTCCAAAATACCATCACAATAGGGAATAGAATTCCCTGTATATTAGCTTCTGGAATAAAACTGACAGTTAGACTTTGATATTTATATGAACACCACATAAGTGGTATAAACCTGCAGTTATCCTAACAGCAGAATCCTATCTAGGCCAATAAACCTGAAAAACTGCAGAAGTAGGGTATACTTTAGGACAGTAGGGAAATTTATTTGTTCCTTGTTATGTCCCAGATCCATGTACAAAAAGTGGTGAATAATGGATAATCATATAATATATATATGAAGCTATTTTCCTATTGTGAAAACTAACATAAAATAAATTCTATTGATTGACTATTAGATGAGAATTGCAATCCAGGATTTTGTTTTGCAAAACTCTCAGCTTTAAACATAAGAGAAATTGCAGCTGCATGCTTTAAATTATGCACAACTTGTTTCCTATTGAATACACACACACACACACACACACACATATATATATAATAAATACAAGTTGATCAATGAGTGAAAAGCTGTGTAGCAAATAGTCTCCTTATATTTGAGAACAAAAGCATGAGTTTTCTCTATGACTTGAGTATTAAGAGCCATATATTTAACTGTACTCAATTTTAAACACTCATAGGTACACTGTTTTGAACATGATGTTTGTCCTGGTGTTCATGGTGGGTATCAGCAGGGGAAATTACTGCCTATTAGAAATCTCTCACTTACATTTTGGAAGAAAAAGATAAGGCTATAAAAATGAGTTGTTTATAGTTACATGACTCGTTAATGTCAGTCCTTGGAGATGAATAAAGTAGAATGTGCAGACACCATATCATTCTTTGAAGAAAAGAAAAAAAAAGTGTATATCACTTGTATCCAAATAGCAATGTGCCTCTCATTTCTTCTCGTTTACTTAGCTGGAAAATTATATTTCCTTATCTTTCACTCACCAAGTATCCTTGCTTCCTTCCTTGGCTTCCCAGGGCAAAACTTGCTTGTATTCAGGTGGGAATTGTGTTTTATGTTTGCAAATAACTTGTCTTCCCCGTTGCTTTGGTAGCCTTTAGCTGTCAGTGCTATAAGGGAAAAAGAAAGGTATATCACTAGTAATTATTTTCTGATTTTTGCTTAGCCACTATACACTTAATGTCGTTAGTTTATTCGAATAGAACTGCAACTTCTCTACTATGCCACTAGAAATGATACTAGGGTCATGATGAAACTTGCTTCCTATTGTCACGGCAAGAATAATGTAAATTCTACTGAATGACTATTAACAGAAAGTTGCAAGCCAGGATTTGATATCTTTTGCAAAACTCTCAGCTATAAACATGAGAGAAATTGTAGTTGCATTCTTTAAATTATGCACCATTTGTTTCTTGCTTAATGCATTAAAAAATAGAAAGACAAAATTCTTCTGTATCTTCTACACTCTACACGATATTAGCAATAAACTGTATCACTCTACATGATATTAGCAATAAACCCAATACTAATTAGAACAGGTAGTCAGCAAGGAATATGGTTTTACAAGTCATTACATGTTATTTCTGAGAAACAAGTCATCTGAGAATTTGATATGAGTATAGGACAAGGGAGCAAAGGAATCCTTTCACTGCAGTCCAATAACACTATCCAGCACAAAAAAGTTTACTCATACAATGAATAATTTTTAGAGTATTTACCTTGGATATAATGTATACATTCATGCCTTCAAAAAAAGAAAGCCACAATAGATTCTAAATATCAAGATAAAAATAAGAAAAATAAATGCAAAATAATAAAATAAAACATTAAGTGAAAAGACCGATAGATATAAATTTCTTCATATTTCTCAGGAAGTATATAATCATTGACTTAGAGCCTAGAGAATGAAGTAATGATAGAGGATATTTCAACTTTAGTATCAATAAATAGCAAATATGATGCTGAAAATTATGAAGTATACTTGATTCAATTAGAAAAAAATCCCTTTGCAGAGTTAAAAATAAAAACTATTGATGAAGTAAAAACATATCCTCCATTAAGATAAAGGCAATTTTTTATTGTTATATATATATATTTTTTTTTTCTAGACAGTGTTTCACTGTAGATTTTCTTCTTTTAAGATAAAATTTATTTTCATTTTAATGTATGAGCATTTTGCCTAGATGTCTGTATGTGTACCACATGCATTCCTGGTACTCCAGGGGGCCAGAAGAGGACCCAGAACTCCCACTGGAGCTACAAATAACTGTGAGGTGCTAAGCAAGTGTGGGGAACTGAACCTGGATCTTCTGCAGGAGCAGCCAGCTCTTCTTCACTGAGCCTCTCTCCTGCCCCAGCCAGTACATTCTCTACATCCCAGCTGTGACACTTCTTCAAAAGACTCTCACCACACCCGACAAAGGCATTCCCAGCTCAGCTGTGGCTCAATAAACTTTTATTATTTTTTATTTAAAAGAATTTGTTTCCCTATCTCAAAAATTAGCCACACTGCCAACAGCAAAGTTAATAGTTACACTGATGGCAGAGAATTCTCTGGGTATTCCCAATGGCGTAAAAGGAGGAAAAAAAGTACTCAGTACAAATCCAAAACCCAGGATGACTTTGCAGAGACATCACATGTCATTTCACTGTAGTTTTTGAGCCTGTATTGGAACTAGCTCTTATTGCACAAATCCGAGAGAAAGCATGAATCATTCATGACCCATCATTAACTGAATATACAAATATATATACTTTCTTACAATTATACATATATATATATATGTATAATTGTAAGAAATTAGAGGTTAATTGTGTCATTAAAATCATTAAAAGCTTGCCTGAATATCAGAGAGTAAAACAGCCCCACTGATCTGTCTTACAGACCAAGCAGTGGTGACACACAGCTTTAATCCCAGTAGCCACACTAGTTTGCCATAGAAATCGGACTGTAGTGGTGGACGCCTTTATTCCCAGCCCTAGAAAGGAATATAATACACGAGGAGACAACTCTCAGACACATTCTCATGGTGAGATTCCTAGAGGCAGGATCACCATTTCAGACTGAGGAAGAGGTAATGGCCAGATAATGACTGTTTCGCTTTTCTGACCTTCTGGTTGAACCCAAATATCTGTATCTGGGTTTCTATTAATCGTGCTACATTAACACTTTGAAATGAGGCTATTATCAGAAATTTATGTTACAGCAGAGACAATTCAAAACAAGATTTTTAGTAAGTTAAAAGCATATGAAATAAAAGTTCATGTGAAAACTATTTGTGATGGCATTGTGATGTATAAGAAAAATAGTTCACATGTACTTTTAAGAAGACAGTGATATATAGACTCATAGAGACAAAGACAAATAACAATTGAGCAGAATTTGTTGTCACTTTCATTGCTTATGCATGTATTATTTTCATGACACCAGGGATTATTTTTAATTAATTGCTGAAAATGTAGTATTCTAAATCTTTGGGTCATGTGCTTACACACTTTGAGGGAGTAGAGATAACAGGTACTTGATGAGGTAAGCTGATTTATTTGTTTCTGAATGTTGTCTTTAAAATAACTTAAACTAGATGAGTTAACAAACAGGAAATTTTTTTTTGCATGTTAGAACAGTGATTCTTTGGGAATTGTGATCCTTTTGGAATTGAACAATAGTTTCAAAGAGGTAGCCTAAGAACATCAGAAATATCAGATATTTATGCTACAATTCATAACAGCAGCAAAATTGCAGTTATGATGGGGCAAGGAAAATAATTGTATGGTTGGGAGAATATGAGGAACTGAATTAAATGATCACAGCATTAGGAAAATTGAGAACCACTACTCTGGAGACTACATTGAGTACTCAGACACATTAATGTCTCTGTTTGCTTTGCAGATGACCATTTTCTATCTCAAATATCACTATGTATATGCCTGTCTCTTTATTTCCATTGATAAGCACAAGCAATACATATAATCAGGGATTAATTAATTACCTTTCTTCAAACTCAATACTTTCCCCAAATAAATACAAATGCTGGGTTACTATGGATCCGATATCAATATATTAATCTGAGTGACTAAAACCTGAGTCAAATAAGTATTACTTCAAGAGGGAAAAGTCATATGCAGTTTGGCTAGGTGACACTGTCATAAAACATCTTATGTGCATTAATCAGTATAGAAAACCTGTAAACAGCCTCTTTATTCCCAAATATTTTTATAATAAAATAAAACAGAAATATGGAGTCGAGTAGATTTATTAAAGTGATTCATATAATTTTATACAAATTTTTCTATGACACTATAAATGACCCAGCCCCATGAATTTGTATAAATGGATAGCATATGAGCTAAGAAAAGGGTTACATTGATGGAATATTTTTTTTTCCCGAGTCAGGGTTTCTCTGTGGTTTTGGAGCCTGTCCTGGAACTAGCTCTTGTAGACCAGGCTGGTCTCGAACTCACAGAGATCCGCCTGCCTCTGCCTCCCGAGTGCTGGGATTAAAGGCGTGTGCCACCACCGCCCTGCCTACATTGATGGAATATTGCTAATGAAACCTTACTGAAACTGTTAGACACCTTGTTAATGTTATTACTCTTTCCTATAATTGTATCTTTTGCTATAATCATTTTTTCATACAGAATACATTACAATTCTCTATTGTCAACCGTAAGGCTACTAGCTATGGTCGTGTGCAGAGTAACTTCAGTACTATAAGTGATGCTTTGAAAGACTTAAGGCGCCAAGTTGTCACCAGCACAACTTGTCCCTGTTAAATGAGTTGTTTAGTTGTTTCTTTTAGCAATATATCCTTATTGTCAGTTTGTGGAAAACAGCCAATATACTAGGCAATCAGCTGGGTTATTTGAAAATATCCATGAGACTCCTTTCCCCAAAAACTTGGTATATGTAACCCACCGTATAGAATATTTCATTTGGTTGTGAGGAATGTCTACTTGGGGCATGTCTCACCCTTATTTGGAATTTTATTTAGATTTTTCACACACCCATACACATATATATTTACATGTGTACATATATGTGTGTGTTTGCATGTGTATATAAGCTTCTACTGTATTAGGTTTCTTACAAACACTCAAATAGCCTTTAGTTTTAGCTCTTTCTCTCCATATTTCCTCTCTTATCTCTATCTCCACTCCATCCATTTGACCCTCATATTCTAATCACCCCATAGGGTGTTTTCTATTTCTCTTTCCTAGGAGAATTATTCACACACACAAATCCCCCCTGTTATTTTATATCAAACCTCTGTGGTCATAGGGATTTTATCCTGATAAAATGGACCCTTAACAAATAGCTAACATTCGCATTTAAATGAATAAATAACATGTTTGTTTGAGGGGTTGGGTTACCCCACTCACGATGATTTTGTTTCTAGTTCCATCCTTTATCTGTGCCTTTCATGATGTTACTTTCTGTAATCCGGTAAGTTATATGCCATTGTGTAAAATTACCATGTTTTCTTTACCCATTCTTCAACTGATGAACAATGACAGTGTTTTGAATTTACAATAATAGCCAGAAACTGTAACAACAATGATTGTGGTGGAGCAGGTGTCTCTGTCATTTGGTATAAGCCCAAGAATTGGATAACTAAACATTGATGTAGATCAATTCACAAATTCCTGATGGATTTTCACACTGATTTCCATAGTGAATGTAGAAATTTACACTTTCATCAGCTATGACTGGGTGTTCCCCTTATCCCAAATCCTCATCATAATGAACTGCCATTTACTATGTTGTTCTTGGCCATTCTGATGAGTCTAAGATAGTATCTTGAGTAGTTTGTAGTTGTATTTCCCTAGTGACTAAGGATGTTGAATGCTTATTTAAATGATTCTTTATCATTTGGGCTTCCTCTTTTAACTATGCTTTGTTTATATCTATATCCCATTTTTAAACTTTGTTATTTGTTTTCTTGATGCTCAGTTTTGGGGTTCTTTTATACGATTTAGTTATTTTCCTTCTACCAGATTTATAGTTGGTAAAAATCTTCCCATTCATCATCCTGCTGCTTTGTTTGAATGGCAGTGCCCTTTTCTGTAAAGAAACTTTTCAGTTTCATGAGATTCTATTTATTCATCATTGTTCTTAATGCTTTCACAACTGTTGTTCTCTTTAGAAAACCTTTTTGTAATAATAAATTCATGACTCTCACTTTCTCTTTATTATATTCAATATATCTGCCTGATGTTAAGGCTTTTGTTTCATTCAGAGTTGAGTTTTGTGTAGGGTTATATATACATATATGTGTGTGTGTGTGTGTGTGTTTGTGTGTTTCTTTGGATGCTTCCACATGGAGTCATTGAGTAGCACCACGATCTAGGCAGCTTATGGAAGAAAAAAGTTATTGGAGCTAATGGATCAAGAAGAAAGGATAAAATTACATTATGACACCGAGTCATAACTAGTAAATATGGCATCAGCTACAGATATGGCAGCATGAGCAGGGAGCTGTCAGCTTACATGTTCAATCCCAAATATGGTTCAGAGAAGAAACACACAGAATGGTGAAGATATAAACTGAAAATAAAGCTATAACACATGCTTCTAATGAGTAGACTTCCATAAGACTTCCATTACTAAACCTTCTAAACAGCATCATCAGCTCTGAAACAAGTATGCATATGCCCTAGACTACTGGAAGCACTTCTGCTTCAGACCTCCATAATTCCTCAGTTACCAAAGTCCTATTGAAAAGGCCTTACCTCTGCCTAGAAGTGGAACTGCCCTCATTATTTTTCTGTCTTTTTTAAGGGAATCTTGTCTTAGGTCCTTGGTCAATTTGGAGATGGGATATTTGCAAGATGAGAAGAGAGCATCTAGTTTCATTTTTCTTCATGTAGAAAATCAGTTTTACAATCTATGTTTGATGAAGATATCCCCCAAACTTTATGTTTGGTGTTTTCATCAAATATCAGGTAGCTACAGTGATGTGAGAATGTATCTGCATCCTCAACTCTACTCAACTGACCAATATGTCTCTTTTTATGTCAATAGATCCCTTTATATTTAATTTTTTCATTTTGCATACCAACTCCAGTTCCCCCTTCCCTTCCTTCTGTTCCCCTTCCAGCCCATCATTGTGCCACCATCCATTCTTCAGAGGGTGTAAGGGCTCCCTTGGAGAGTCATATAAGTCTGGGATACCAACTTGAGGCAGGACCAAATCCCAAACCACCACTTATCCAGCCTGAGCAAGGTATCCCACCATATGGAATGTGCTCCTAAAAGCGAGTTCTTGCACCGGGATTAGCCTTGGTCCCATAGCCAGTCCCCACCCACAACAGACTAAGACACATGACTATTTCAGAGGGACTACATTGGTCCCATGCAGGTTCCCCAGCAGTCAGCCCAGACTCCTTGAGCTTCTTCTAGCTCAAGTCAGCTGTTCATGTAGTTTTCACCATCATGATCAGGACCCTATTGCTCATGTGATTCTTTCTTCCTCTCTTCCACTAAACTCCCCAAGTTCAGACTAATGCTTGGCTGTGGATCACTATAACTGCTTCCATCAAGTTACCGCATATAGGTTCAATGATGACAATTAGGGTACTTAGCAATCTGATTATAGGCAAAGGCCAATTCAGGCACCTTCTCCACTATTGCTAGGAGTCTTAGCTGGAATCATCCTTATGGATTCCTGGGAATTTCCCTAGCAGGTTTCTCCCTAATCCCATAATGACTCCCTCTATCAAGATGTCTCTTTCATTGCTCTCCTGTATGTCTCCATGGTATAATTTAAAATCGGGCATATACCTCTTCTTTAAATCAGGAATTCTTAGGTTAACCCAAGACTTGAAACACACTACAGAAACAGCTGATCTGAGCTAGTGAGAGCTCACCGACTCTGGACTGATAGTAGGAACAAACTACTGTGTGGGACAGTTGTGAGATGTGGGAAGTCTGTGGGGCCACTGGCCGTAGGACTAGAACTAATCCTCAGTGCTTGAACTGGATTCTGGAGCACATTGTTTTTGGAGGAATACCATACTCGGGCTAGATAAAGGAGGGGATGGCCTTGGTCTTGCCTCAAAGTGAAGTGTCAGACTTTGTTGACTTCCCATGGAAAGTCTTACCTTTTCTGAAGAGTGGACAGGGGGTGGGGAGAAGGATGAAGTGGGAGGAGGGAAGGGAGTGGGAACATGAATAGCTATGTAAAATTAGAAAAGATTGTTTTTTTTAATTCTTAATAAAAAAAGAAATTAATGTCAAAAGTTTCAGGTTTCAGGTATGCTTTGCACACACACACACACACACACACACACACACAAAAAAAAAGACTACCAAAGTCAGGGGTTCCCTGGAAATCCGAACATACACATGAAAAAAGTAAGAATGCAATGCTTACATACTCTGACCTAAAAATTCTCCAAATACTGACCATGTAAAGAGCTATGCATTTTCTGAATGACACTGGCCTCACTCTTTGAAACTCATGGAGAAGACACCACAGCTTTTTCACTGAGTGGAGTGCTTCTGTTACTGCCAATAAATTTCTCTCAGGCCATTTTCAGAGATTTGGTAGTAAGTATCTCAGCAACCTTCCCCATTGCCCTAGGCCAGAGTGGATCTGGTCAGAATACTGAGCTTATAGATATGTATTTTATAAACTTTAATATTAATTCCTAAGTATGTACAATATCTAACAGATATTATATAAAATGAATTTTATATTAGTCTAGAGAAATCTAAATTCATATATTAATACATAGGGAATATAAAGAAATGGTTGGACTTCCTTAGGTAAATAGCACTATGTATTTTCATGACCTCCCCTAACACTTGGCATCCATCAAATCATGGTTAATTATTTATACAACCCTTCAGGTATGCCAATTCTATCAAAATTTTAATGATAAGGGCAATTCATATATGGAGTTAAAAATAATACAGTAGCATTTGCTTGCTAAAATTACCATAAAATCTTGGAAGTGTTTTATAATTATTATGCCAAAGGCAAATTTGACTTCCATATGAATCACTGCTTTGTGCACCATGAGGTGTTGGTTATGTGCATGAAAAGATGAGGGTAAGGATGGTTAACAGAGATTGAAATGTATGTTGAAAGGGGGTTTGGGTGATCTGTCTACTGAAGAAGGATAAATTAACATTTCTCATATTAGGTATAAACCTTAAACCTTTCAATTTTTTTTTTGGTTTTTCTTTTATTTTCATCATTTCAACAAGCATTTATTAAAAACTCATTTTGTGTCTAATAGCATGGATTCAGGTTCTGAGACAGAAAAATATACTGCATCTTTATTAATTGGAAGTGGACATTTCCAATTAATAAAGGACAGTATAAGACAATGTAGATGGCACTGATGTCGGTTCTCTTTTTTCTTTTTTTTAATTTATTTATTTATTTTATTCATCCTCCTGGAGATTAACTTTCATCGGGCGATGAAAGCAGACAGAGACAGAGACCCAAATTGGAACACCGGACTGAAATTCCAAGGTCCAAATCAGGAGCAGAAGGAGAGAGAGCACGAGCAGGGAACTCAGAACTGCGAGGGGTGCACCCACACACTGAGAAAATGGGGATGTTCTATCGGGAACTCACCAAGGCCAGCTGGACTGGGTCTGAAAAAGCATGGAATAAAACCGGATTCGCTGAACAAAGCGGACAATGAGGGCTGCTGAGAAGTCAAGAACAATGACACTGGGTTTTGATTCTGCTGCACGTACTGGCTTTGTAGGAGCCTAGCCTGTTTGGATGCTCACCTTACTAGACCTGGATGGAGGTGGGAAGTCCTTGGATTTCCCACTAAGCTGGGAACCCTGACTGCTCTTCCGGCTGATGGGAGAGGGGGACTTGATTGGGGGAGGGGGAGGGATATGGGAGGCCGTGGAGGGGAGGAGGCAGAAATCTTCAATAAATAAATAAAGAAATATTTTTTTTCTTTTTTCTTTTTTTTTTTTTGGTTTTTTGAGACAGGGTTTCTTTAGAGCCAGTCCTGGAACTAGCTCTTGTAGACTAGGCTGGCCTCGAACTCACAAAGATTCACCTGCCTCTGCCTCCCTAGTGCTGGGATTAGAGGTGTGTACCACCACTGCTTGGCCATTTGCGTTTTTAAATAATTATCAGAAAATGAAGAAATGTATTTTATATAATATAAAAATGATAATTTCCTCTCTTCTTTGACTATAAAAATAAATAGAAAGACAATACAATAGAGAATCAGTCAATATTAAAAGTTTCTATTAAAATTGAATCAGCTAAAACTTAAGCTAGCAGGATAATTACATTTTGATTATATATAATGCATGCCACATATCAAAAGTAACAATAATTCATTATTTTTAAGTATTCCTTTTATGTTTGGAGATTATAATATAATTTAAACATTTTTCTCTCTCTTTTCCTACCACCAAAACTTACAAAACTTATTTCTTGCTCTATTTCAAACTTATGTCCCTATATCATTAATAGTTGCTAAAATACTCTCCCACACCTAAGGTTCAAGGAATATTGTAGAAAAGGGTGCTAAAACGTTGTAAGAGCCAGAGAATCATGGAGATTTCTCTGAGATTTTTGTCTTCAAGGATTGTCAGAAACTGTGCCAATAAAGTCTCACTAAGCTTGCTGCCTCAACAGGAAATGAACAAGGTCACTGTACTTTTAAAAGAAAATTTGGAAAGCATAAACAAGTAATTAAAAATTTAAAATAAAATGAGGGTTATAACACTAAAATATTGGCCTCAATAACCTCACAATTATATGTTTCAGTTTCTTTTATCTATGCCTTATGGATTTGCTATTGTAACTACAAACTCAGCTGAAGCGTTTACTTTGTTCTACCATCATATTGTTTATACTGTCAGTTATACATAGCAGAAAATGCAGAGTTCTTTTAAGCAGGGTAGTATGCATCCAGAAAAAGGAGTTTCAGAAAACATTCAGTATATGCATATATGCAACAACAGTTAGTCAAAGAAAGTAAATTTATAAATAAATAAAAATGAGGCCAAAAATTTGAGAGGTTGGGGAGGGCTATATGAAAAAAGATGAAAGAAAGAGATGGGAGCTATGTTATAATTATATAATTATAAAATAATCTCAAAAATAAATAAATAAATGTCTGCACCAAAGAAAGACTGTGTACTTAAATGCTGACATCAAGAAATGATTTTAAAAAATGGATTAATAAGTAAAGAGACATTTATCGCTGATTCTGATGATTGCATTGGGATCCACCAGAACCTCAGAAAGAAGAGAAACAACACCACCATGCTTTTTCTCTGACCTCCACACATGAGCCATGATATATATAAAGTTTTATATATGTGAATTTTTATTATTTTATTAAAAATAGATTCTTCTCTCATAAAATATATCCTTTTCACGTTTCCGTTACCTCCACTTCTTTCAGCTCCTTCCTTCCTCCTCTCCTCCAGATCCATTTTTCTTCCTTTTCTTTTCAGAAATTTCAGGCTCCATAGAGATATCAACCAAACATGGAATAATAAGATGCAATGAGACTAGGGAGAAAGCTTCACATCAAGGCTAAACAAAATAACTCGTTACGAGGAAAAGAATCCCAAGTGTAGACCAAAGAATCAGAGATACACCTACTCCCACAGCTAGGAGTCCAACAGAAATACTGGCTGTAGGTCTCTGAACCTGCTTCCATGTGCTGCTGGAGGAAACTGCTCTGATAACAAGTGGACAAGTCACCACTTAATAAATGTAGTAGAATATCATTAGGAATCCCTTTATTGACTTTTTTTTTCTTTTCTTTCTTGGTTTTTGTTTGTATCTTTTTTTTTCCTTTTTCTTTTTTTCTTTTTTTTTTTTTTTTTTTTTTTGGCAGACCTTGTTTGTTTCTAATGTAGGTCTCTAGGCTATCCAGTCTCTGGTTCTCAGACATTCAGTCAGTGAATGTCATGAACACACTCTCCCGAGTGTGCCTCAAGTTAAACCAGATATTTACTGGCTACTCCCACATCTTCTCTACCACTATTTCCCCAGCACATCTTGCAAGCAGAACAGAATGTAAGTCATGGTTTAGGAAGTTGATTAGTGTCCAGGTTATTTTTTCTGTAGTCTGCAGAGTACTGTCTTGATCCAAAGAGTCTAGAACATAGGGTGAAGGCTCCATGCAGACACCAGCGTGACCTCTCTACTTTCAGTAGTTGTATGGGTGTTGCCCTCATCAATGGGACATCATTGACAGTTTTCAAAGAACAATCTTCTGTCCTAGAATCAGCCTGTATTGTTTAAGGATCTCCACTGGACCCCTTCAGCTTACTGCTCAAAAAGAAAAGTTAATAAAATTGAGAACACTGTTAAGGCATTGTCTAACTGGTTTTCTTAAATTGTAACATAAAGAATGTCTAAAAGGTGCTGAAGAGATGGCTAAACAGTGAAACCCAGTGGCTGCTTTTGCAAAAGACTTGGATTTAATTTTCACATAGCAGCTTGCAGCTGTCTGTAACTCCAGATTCAGGGAATTGCATGCCTCTTTTGGCCTCTGGAGGCAGCAGTCACAAATATGGTGGACACATGCATACTTGTAGAATAAACACACTGTGGTAGTTAGAAAGAAAATGACCAAAGTAGGGTGTGCAACTATTAAGAGGTGTGGCTTTGCTGGAGTGGGTGAGGATTGAAGAAAATACGTACTGTAGGGGTGGGCTTTGAGGACTCCTATACTCAAGATATACTTAGTGACACAGTTGTTTCTGCTGCCTGATAATCAAGATATTAAACTCTCAGCTCCTTTTCTGGTACCATGTCTGCCTGCATACTGCTATATCCCAACATGATGAAAATGAATTAAACCTCTCAAACTGTAAGATAAACACAAAGAAATGATTTCTTTATAAGAGTTGCTATGATCATCATGTCTTTTCACATCAATGAAACCTTATAACTAAGACATGCATAACTAAGAGACACATGAAAAAAATAATAAGATATTTAACTTTTTAAAGAGCATTTTAAATATTTTATAAAATTCCTACCTCAGTGCTGCAAGAGTATCAATTTAATAAAGTCATTACTATGATTAAATATGCATTTGATATGAAAATATATTAAGATTAAAATATTCTTTATCAAGTTTAGAGACTTAAACTGGCCAGCTGCAATGCCAAAGAATATGAAGGACATGAGGAGTACAAGACCCTCTAAATCCACAGAGAAAATCTCATATAATGTTGCAGAGACTGTAGCATCAGGAGCACAGTCTGCCCGTGTTTTCACCAGGTATTCTGATTGCCTATTATAGCATTTGCTGTAATGATTTTATGGGCCTCCAGAGGATTAAATGAAAAGTGAGTCTCTGATTGTTGTGCTTTCTCTTGGGCTCTTTTCTAAATGGAAGTTTGTTTGCATTGTCCAACTAAAATGAGATACTTTTGTTTTAGTTTTTTTTTTTTAATCTTGCTACATTTTATTTTGTTATGTTTTGCTTTCATCTGCTAGAAGTTTGCTCTTTTCTAATGAGAGAAGAGAAGAGAGTGGATTCATATGGGCAGAAAGTTGGGGAGAAGCCAGAGTAGGAGAGAGCTGGACAGGAAACAGTAATAAAGATATATGACATGAGGAAAGAATCTATTTTCAATAAAAATGGGGAGATGAGATTTAATTTAAACAGCTAAAATGTAAAATCTTAGAAAATCCTAAGATATTTCTTACTGTTCTTTGATACCATCATTTCCTAAGAGATGTTTAAACTGTCCAAGTCTATTTATGAACACTTTGATTTAAAGTATGTCTACCCACCATTAGGACTGAGCAATGGATACCCCACATGCCTGTCTGTGATAGTTTGCCTTGAATGTGAAGGAAAAAAATCACAAGCATTTATCGTGAGCAAATATATGGTGAGGTGTGGGAAAGAGGGAGAGGCAGAAGCAGAATGGTTCATGTCCTGTGTAGAGAGGCAGATCTAAAGTGGTCAAGGCTTTGAGGAGCAAGTTAAGATGGATGACCTACTTTCTACCCAACGCCATGGTTGTACCGGCGTAAAATGAATGCAGACAGATTGTAAAAAATATATACAGCTTTAATGTAGAAATAGACTTACAGTACCATGGTTCCCATGGAGAAACAGGAAGCAGAAAGAGGGGTGGGCACAAACCCGGCAGATTTATAGGTAAACATTACCTCCAGGCGAACACGCCCCCTAAGGCTGGGCTTAAACCTACATCTCCCTCTTTTGTCTAAATAAGACAGAACTAAACCAAATACAACTATATACAATAATAAAAAATAATAAATATAACAAACAATATTGAGAACAAATGTTTTGCTAGACATTCTATCTCAAGGAGTCTAAATAATGTAGAGAATAACTACAATTATATAATCTTCAACTCCGTCAAAGATCTGAGAAGGGAATAAATATTACTTAACAAACGAGAGATAGCCAAAATGTGCAACAATTGACAGAGACAACTGACTACCTGGGCAATCACCCAAAGTCTCGTTTGCAATGTTGAGTCAACCGACTTTGGCTAAGGCCTAACATAACTGACATACCATTATTAAAGGCAAGGAACTTTCTTAGAACTATCCTACCCTGTCTGGGCAGGATAAGACAATCCTGTTTCATCCACTTAGGGATATTCTGTATCTTTGTCAGAAGTTGAGGTATGGGCGTTTCTTAACCCAAAGGCCAGTTCTGCCAAGAAGACAAGCTCCCAGTGTGGTGTCTTTGGTGCTCAACGTTCTTTCGGGAGTAGAGTGGTGTTGTCAGGAGTAATTGTGTCTCGTTGGCACAGAATTCTATTTTAGATTAAAGGCCATTTTCTACACCTCTTCAAAGAGGCTGAAGATTATACTATCTATACTAAATATAATCTCTATGTATCTAAAAGACCTGATTAACCTAAAAATAAATATGACAAACATAATTCTCAATACCTATCTAACTTGAAGACTAAAAGAATAAACAACTGTGCAATATATGAAGACAATGATCTTCAACTGTAAACAATGTCATTACATATCAAATGTAAACAATGTTATATAAATAGTATCAGAGGTAGAAATGTACATTGTAATATGGTAGATGTATCAATACAATATAGACAAAGTTATAAGCATACTCTTATACAAAAATAGTGGTAGGAACACTCACATTATTCACAATATTCAATATATCAATATACAGGAAACAGTACTAATACAATTTTCTAAAAACAGTAATTCACAAATACCAATCATCCCATCAAACCAGTTAATCCCCCCTTTTGTCTAAATACAGGCAGTGTTTAAAAGAATACAGTTTCCGTATAATTATTTTGGGTAAAGCTAGCCATGCGGGCGGCTGGGTGACGGGGATGCAGCCCGCAGCTCCCTATCTCAACACATGGTGGTATCTGGACCTGGACTGCTGTGAAGGGCAACATCTTAGTTTTGATATCTATGTATCCTGTCACCACAGAAGGCACTGATGATAGGGCTGCAAAGAATTGGCCCCCACCCCTCCCTGGCTGCAGCAATAGACATAGCTGGCCCTGCTGCTCACCACATGCACTCTACTTGGGCAGCACAGTAGAGCTGACCTAGTTGTCAGGGAAACTGAGGAGTCAGTTATGAATGTGTAAGAGTAGGAAAGCTGACCATAATCTCCTTCGTCTGTCATGTGGTGGAGTATTTGAAGAAAAGATGCTTTCCCCTATTACCCCTTGCCAGGCAGGAGAATTCACATCAAGGGCATGAGAGGGGGAGAGCGGCTCCTGACTCTCACCAGCTGCAGTACTTTTCAGAGGGTTCCCTGCACATCACCTGGGCAACAGATTTGTACTAGCACAGATGCTGTGGATGAGGATGTAGATAATCCAGTCCTGAAGGGCTGAGAGCAGAAGTGACCCAAGCTCTTGCTGCTTGATGGAGTCAATGAGCTAGCCAGGGAAGTGATGGAGATATTTTGTTAGATATTAGGATAGACACATCTGCTTGTTTCTTAGGTCCATTTGATTGAAAATCCTTTTCCTAACTCTTTACTCTTAGTAGATATCTGCCTTTAAGGTTGAGGTGTGTTTCTTATAAACAGCAGAATGCTGGATACTGTTTTCATATCTATTCTCTTAACCTGTGCCTTTTTATAGGAGAATTGAGTCTATTGATATTAAGCAACATTAATGACCAGTGGCTGTTAACTCCGGTTATTATTATATTTTTTTTGATGGTAGTATTTGTGTATTTCCCTTCTTTGAGTTGTCTTGGTAGCAGGTTATCAGATATCTGTGCTGTTTTGGTGTTGTTGGCTTCCTTGGGTTGAGTTTTTCCTTCTAGTACTTTCTGTAAAGCTGGGTTTGTGGATACATATTGCTTAAATCTGTTTTTGTCATGGAATAACTTGTTTTCTCCATTGATGGTGAAAGAAAGCTTTGCTGGGTATAGTAGTATGGGCTTTCATCCATGGTCTCTTAGAGTCTGCAGCACATCTATCTAAGACCATTTGGCTTTCATGGTTTCATTGAGAAATTAGGTATAATTTTGATAGGTTTACCTTTTTATGTTACTTGACCTTACTACTCAGCAGTAAAAAACAATGACATCTTGAATTTTGCATGCAAATGGATGGAAGTAGAAAACACTATCCTGAGTGAGATAACCAAGACCCAAAAATATGAAATCACTCATCAGTGGAATCTAGCCATAAACAAAGGACATTGAGACTATAATTAGTGATCCTATAGAAGCTAGTAATACGGTGAATGCAAAGAAAAACATATATAGATCCTCCTAGAAATTGGAAGCAGACAAGATTGCAAGGCAAAAGTTAATAGCATGGGGGTAGGGAGGGTGGCAGGAAAGGGAGAGGGGGAAGGAGAGGGGAGAAGGGAGGGTTGGAGAGAGCTTGGGTGAGTGGGATAGTAGAAATGGAGGAAGGACAGATATGGGGACAGGGAAGAAGATATCATAATTGAGGGAGCCATTTTGAGGTTGGCAAGAGGCTTGGCTCTGGAGGGGTTCCCAGGAGTTCATGGGGATGATCCCAGCTAGGACCCTGGACAGTGGAGGAGAAGGTGCCTGAACTGGCCTTGTCCCATAGTCAGACTGATGACTATCTTGAATATCACCATAGAACCTTCATCAGGCAACTGATGGAGATAGAGACAGAGACTGATGGAGGAAGGTCATTGGTTAAGTAATAAAGAAACTGCTTGGCCTCATAGCTAAAAACGTATGTGGGAGGAGTAAACAGAACAGAATGCTGGGAGGAAGAGGAAGTGAGCTCAGAGACGCCATGCCCCTCTCCGGGGCAGACACACTCGATGAAGCTCCGACCCAGGATGGATGTAGGCTAGAATCTTCCCGGTAAGCGCACCTTGGAGTGCTACACACAGATGATTAGAAATGGGCTAAATTAATATGTGAGAATTAGCCTAGAAGAGGCTAGATAGAAATGGGCCAAGCAGTGTTTAATAGAATACAGTGTCTGTGTAATTATTTCGGGGTATAAGCTAGCCAGGCAGCCAGGGTGCTAGGGACGCAGCCTCACCGCTCTTATTACTACAAGAGACCCACATTGGAGCACTGGACTGCACTCCCAAGGTCCAGATGAAGAGCAAAAGGAGGGAGAACATGAGCAAGGATGTCAGGACTACGAGGGTTGAGTCCACCCATGGAGACGGTGGGACAGATCTAATGGAAGCTCACCAAGGCCAGCTGGACTGGGACTGAACGAGCATGGAATCAAACTGGACACTCTGAATGTGGTTGACAATTGGAGCAGACTGAGGGGGCCAATGATAATGGCACTGGGATTTGTCTCTACTGCATGTACTGGCTTTTTGGAATCCTATTCTCTTTGGATGCATTCCTTCCCAAGCCTGGACGTAGGGGGAAAATCCTTGGACTTCCCACAGGGCAGGGTACCTTGTCCTCTCTTAGGACTGGAGAGAGTTGGGGAGAGAATGTGTGGGGGAGCAGGAGGGAAGTGGGAAGAGGGAAGGAAGTGGAAACTTTGACTTGTATTGTTTATAAAGTGTAGCGAGCAGCATAGAGCCACACCTGATGGAGATGTATAATCAACTCCTATGGCTAAAGTCTGACTTATGCCTGATCACGCAATGATCATCAGCTGCTTGCATATGCGTGGGCCAATGGGCAATGCCCACCTGGCAGTTCGGGGTTGACAGCCCATGCCTACTTAAGGGCTGGGAGAGGTTTTCCTGGAGAGAGAGAGAGAGAGAGAGAGAGAGAGAGAGAGAGAGAGAGGGGGGGAGGGGGAGGGGGAGGGGGAGAGGGAGGGGAAGAGAGAAGAGAGGGGAAGAGAGAGAGAAAGTGAATAAAGTCCTGGAATAAACTGCAGTGAGAAGAGCTCCGGTGGTCGCGTCATCCTTGCAGGACAAGGGTGGCCGTGACAATAAAGTAATAAAAAAACTTAAAATAAAATAAAGAAAAATGGTCTTGGCTAACTCGACGTTCTGATGCAGCACTGGTTACCATAAAATTGGGCTGAGCTGAGCTTCATTCTTGTCTCATCCTGTTCAATTTTTCTGTGCCTGCTATAGTGGCCTGAAGTGGTATCTCCGCATTATATGAACTATTTAAGTGCTGAGTTACCCAGTTTTTAAACAGTGTGATACATTGGGTACTCCTTATGAGTATGTGAAAAGATGAACAATGCACAGGCCTGATCTGCTAGAATATCTGGTAAATAATCTAGGGATGGTTTCATATTAAATTAATTAATTTAAATAGCAAGCAAAAGAGAAATTTTATAATTTAGAAAACAAAATTCCAGAGTCTTGTAAGAGTGATTGGCAAAGATTGAGAAGCAATCCCTACACATAGAGACAGAGCAAGTACAAAGAAACAAATAATTCTAGTTGTGAACATAGAAATTATTCCAATCCAAAATAATTTGATTTCTATGCCCCATTCTCATCAAGACATATGCCACCAATTCTGACACAAAATAGTAAAGAAAAGCAAGAAAGCATCTGCTTTAAATTACAATGTATGTCAAGTAGACCTAACAAACTTCTAAAGAACATTCTATCCATATAGTGCAGAAAACATTATTTCTTAGCAGCCCATGGAACTTTCTTTAAAATAATAGTATAATAGAGCATAAAATCAGTCTTAGTAATATTAAAATCAAAAACTATATTGCATTTTATTAATCCATGATAAAATAGAACTAGTATCAACATGTGGAAACAGCAAAGAGTGTGCAAACTCATGGGAATTAGAAGACTCCCGAATGACAAATGGGTTATTGGCTCAATCCAGCAAGAAATAAAAACACTTTTTATACAGATACACAAGACACAATGAAAATATTTTAATGGGAAACTTTAAAGCTATAAGTGCTATTATTATAAATCAGAAATCAACTAAATAAGTTAAAGTATGCATCTTGGGGCCATGAGGAAAACAAGGGCAAGCTAAATCTCAATTAAAACAAAGGAAAAATAATTGAAAATAGGGCATAAATCAATGAAAAAAAATTAAAAATGAAGAAATGAAATAAAGAATTGTTTCTTTGAAAATATAAGACAGATAATCAAATTATTTGCTAAACTAACTAAAAGGGAGAGGATATCTAAATTAGGCAAGTTAACCAAGAAGACTATACTTTGCAAACAGTACCAATAAAATCTAGAAATTTATTAAGACATGCCATGATCATCTGAAAAGTCCGAAATAAGTGGATGAATTTCTAGATATATATGATCTATAAAAGTTAAATAAGTATGAAATAAACAATGTAAATAGACCTGCAAGAAACAGTAAGAATGAAGCCATGTTGTCTTCAAACTAAATGATAGCCAAGCATAGATAAATCCAATGTTGAATTCTACCTGAATTTGCATTCTTACAGACAGAGGCAAAGCAGTTTATACAAACCCACAACTATATAAACATTTTGAACTAACACCCTTGTAGGCAGAGGCTGCCTGTTAGTTCCCTGCTGCCCTGATTTGAAATAACCACACAGAAACTGTATTTATAAAATCACTTCTTGGCCTTATTAGCTCAAGTTTCTTATTGTCTGGATCTTGCATCCAAACTAACCCATCTCCATTAATGTGTGTATCACCACGAGGTCATGGCCAACCGGTAAAGATTCAGCAGGATCTAGCTGAGGTGTATTTCTCCTGTGTCAGTATGGCTATTCCCTGACTCTGCCTATTCTCTTTTTCTACATCTGTTTAGATTTTCCACTTGGCTTTACTCTGTTAAGCAATTGGCCAAAAGAGGATTTATTCATTAACCAATAAAAGCAACATATATACAGAATGACTTCCCATACTGTACTCTGTAAACGGAAGTTGTAAATTCAGTATTTTCTGTGGACACAGTCGCCCAGAGAGTGCTAAATCTCAGGACATGGAGACATCTGAATGTTATAAATCCTCTAGTTTGGGCTCAAGTACACATTCCTGAGATCAACTCCCCCAAGAAACTGTGGCATCATAGCACATTAAATCTCAAAATGTACTTTCTACCCAGTGTATGACTCTTGACTACTAAAATAAACTTGTAGCCCTTTCTTGAGTTTATAGGGAAATTTTTCTCTGTAGCCCTGACCAACCAGAACTTCTCTCTCAGTGGTGTTTTGGAACAAAACCTGCTTTTCTTTCTAGACTTTGGTTCTATTCCCTGTCATCTGTGAATTTCAGGATCTAACACTTTTATACATAAAAAACAGTGAGTCAACTGAACTTTGAATCTTCAGGATGTATACTCACATCAGAAAACTGAAGTCAAGGATGGGGGCAATGAATTAATCACACTGTGCCTAACAACTTTCCTGTATTTTTTTTCTTATTTATGACCATAGCCTAATGAATAAGACAGCTCAGCTATGTGTCCTTGTAAACTTTATATTGATTTTCTGGGAGAATGTTTAGCTTAAAAAATATTAGCAATGCATCTGGTCTAACCTAAAGGTATTTTGAAGCTTTATTTCAGCTAATGGTATACACCAGAATTTGTGAATGCATCTTTTCAGCAATAATAGAATTAGAGACAGCCTAGCTCCTGGACTAAAATGTTTTTACTTAATCACTAAACTGAACTGTGACCTAAAACAACTTCTTGAGTGTAACTCATTGGCCTTAGCTGTGAAATGTATCATTGTATTTATTTTTATTCATCAAAACTCTGTATAAGCTATAATTAATATCAATTAAATAGTATAGCTTAGGGAGGAAGTCGTCTTTCTGAAAATGCACAGATAAAAGTGCCCAGTAGATTGTGATGTTCTCATGAGATAAACATACAACATTAAAAGCAGTGGGGATCTCCCCACATCCACTCACACTGTGCAAGATATCAGAGAGAGGTTGCAGTAGCAAACATGTAAAGAGATAGCAGAAAAAAAAAGACATTCTGGAATCTGTAGTCTTGTGCCCTTACCTAAAATAACATTGGCCTATCAGAGAGTTTCCCCTTAGTAGGATGATATTTTAAATTTAATTGTCATTTGCTGTTCCTCTGACATGGCAACCAGTACAAATGGAGTCAAGGTGTCACTTGATGGAAAAAAAAAAAAAAACATTTAACAAAATCTAGTATTTCTTCAAAAAAAAAAACTTGAATCTAGGAATACAGGAATGATTTGTCATGTATGTCAAAACTATTGCCCTCATTATATTAGGTGGGGAAAAATCATCAGCACTAAATTTAGAAACAAGATGAGGATGTCTACCTTCTAAATTCTTATTCAATATTATTTCCTAAACTGTATCATCTTCTGGGTCTCTAGGTATTGACACATGAGACATTTTTATGGCTATTTATTTTGAAATATAAGGCTTTTCATGAGGAACAAAACTAAATCTCTGACAAAATCAAATCATTCTTTAGTGATACAAATAACCCTTAAGAAAAAAATATGCCTTACAATTTTTCTCTATTTATATAAATCATTCTTATATTTATAAACATTTGAAAACACAGTCATTAGTTTTCCAAAAGTTCAGGTACAAAAAGAATTCTGCATAATAAAAGCAACAATTAAACAAATAAAAAATAAATATACATAATAACCTTAAAATTTTATGGCCAAATATGTTTTATATTAATAAATGGTTTAATATTTTCTTTAGTCCTCTGGTCCTTTAAAGCTAGGTGAGAGGTAACTGTAAGGTTTAAATATAGTATGATCAACACATTATTGTATTGGTCAATTAAAACATTTCTTAATTTGTATTCACTGATGTTGCTTGTATTATTTAAATGATTGATTTATATTTTGTCAAAAATATTGTGCATTTGAACAAAATTACCTTGTTTTTAATAATTTATCAGGAATTATAATTCCTACTATTAACAGAGTCACGAACTCCCATATCTCATGGTAAAATTCAGTCACATCTCCCTTGACATATACCACTGTTAGAACAAGAATCACCTCTGTCTGGGATAAAATCAAGCTCCTGCTCTCTGTGTCTCACCTCAAGGAAATGAAAAGGTAGATTTCTAGGCTGAGCATAGTGACTTTGTCAAATCATCAGAAACATGGGCTCCTTCATTCTATCTGATTCATCATTTCAGTCTGTGCCAAATATGCACAAGGTTAAATAGTAGATAATGGAGGTACAAACCTTGATCTGGAAGGTCAAGTGGTTGTGAATAGAGGAGAGATAAAAGGAAGATGGAGGTCTAAAGGGGAATTTTTTAGTTAGTAGCTGACTCAGCCCCTCTCCAGAGACTTCCTGGAACTCGCCTGCAAAGGTATAATTTTTTTTTCTATTTTTCTTTAGTCACCTATGGTAAGGAGATGAGTAAAACATGAAATAATGTTGCTGTGTTTATATGCTGACACTTCATACAAAGTCAAGAGTTTAGTGCCTAGGAGAGGAAAAATAGAAAAAATGAATAGTGGTTAGGTAACTAAATAGCAAAAGAAAGCAAAGAATGACAACTGAAAATCTTTGCACTGAAGTACATATTTAGCACATTTAAGAAGAGAGAGAGCGCTCTAGCTTCATAAAGGTGTTCGGCACAGAAATAAACAAATATAGCCAGTGATATATGTTCTGTGCTAGGCAAGCATTAGTGTTTTTTTTCATAAACTTAGCATTCCGTGATGCACAAAACCTGTTCATTTTACAATACCTACCAATGAATCTGTAAGTCGCAGTAACCACAAAAATCATGACATTATAATGAGATCATGTAATAAGCTCAAATGCTCACTTTTGTGTGCTCTAGTGGCAGGCCTTAATTTTATGCTTTTTTTCCAATTATAACAGACTTTAACAATTTACATAATGATATGTTATATACTATTCTCAGAGAGTTTAGAGAACCTAGCAAAAACATCCTGATTAACATCTTATATTCTACATCATTATTTGATGGTGAAATATGTCTGCACATTTAGATTTCATGCTTGTTCTATAGTTTAGATTTGTCAACCATTAGCTTGCAGTTTGTCACAGATTTTAAATGTAAGCATGCTACACAAATCGCTCTAAATTCTTGCTGTCAATTTCAGCTAAACTCTGGATTTAGTGTTTTACAACTATCTGAATAATTATCCTTTGTCTCGATCTTAAATTATTTTCCCATAGACCCATTCATTGATTAGTCATTATTTTTTACCTCTCTGTTACAATAAATTTAAAAATGTCAAATTACCTGTTATTTAAGATCTATTCTCTGACAATGATTATCATCAGAATAAATTTATACTCTGTTTTATGTTAAATGAGAAGATGAAATGACTATAAACTAAGCATTTTTTTTCCCATTGCTTAACCCTTTACTCATTCATCTACTTATTTTCTGTGTCCGGTGATCACTGCCATAGCCTTAATAACAAGCAAGGGAGAACATGATTTGAAGCTAAGTTTTTACCCATGTGAAGGACACAGAACAAGTAGTCAGATATGAAGTAAAAATAACCCCATCATTGACAAGAGATGTGACAAAATAATCCAAAATTAGCTTCGAATTCTTTAGAATGAGCCAGGATAAAGGCCTCATTATAGGTTAGCATTTAAGATATCTAATTTAAAAGATGTTGTATATAAAGGCCAGAAGGAGGTTGTTTTAGGAATAAAAAAAAAAAAGGAACATACGAATCTAGGGTAGAAAGCTATTTGGAAGTTTCTATTTATGTAACCAAGGTTAAAACTAGCTGCCAACACAGGAGTAAGGACAGGAAAAGGAGGTACAGTAAAGATAATCATTTGTCAAGATGTGCAACAATTTCTCAGTATGAAAATTAATATTCACAATAACTACTATCACGTGTAGCAAATGTGTACATTATCCTCATCTTTCAGGTATGGTCGTGCATTTGTTATACAGGAATACATCTCTCTCTCTTTTGGGTACTGAGTTTTGTAGACAAAGGCTGGCAGACTCAGTAATGCTCTTCAAGCAGCTGTTTGGGGACTTCTGGGCAAAAGTCTTCAAAAAGAGTAGAAATGACCAGGGTCTCAAGATTAACAGGTACAGAATTTTGGCCACTGTGAGGAGAGCTGCAAAGAAGAAAAGACAGCTTAGATCTTTTGGGTTTAAAACTCAGAAAATCAGGTAAAATTTATAAGCTACCTCACTAAATGTGGTGACTCTTCATTATCAGCTTGACTATATTTGGAAAGAGCTACAACCCAGAAATAAAGGGCTCTCACACGCACTCTCTTTCTCTGTCTGTGTGTTTGTGAGTCTCTGTGTATGTGTGTGTGTGTGTGTGTGTGTGTGTGTGTGTGTGCTGAGGGACACTGGTCTTGTACACCTGTTAAGTTTTGTCAGTTGTATTGGTTTAATAAAATACTGATTGGCTAGTAGCATGGCAGAAAATATAGATGTGGCCACCAGAACAAGAGAATTCTGGGAAGAGGAACAGCTCATTTTGCAGTCATCACACAGATACCCAGACACAGAGGAAACAAGACGAGAATGTGTCACTGATAGTGTGTCCCCAAGCCACATGACTAAAACAGGCTTTCTTATCAACTAATCCTTATATTTTATATTAGCCCATAATTATTGTCTGTTTTAGTCATGTGTCAGGGAACCCTGACTGCTCTTTGGACTGGAGAGGGAGGGGGAGAGGAGTTTGTGGGGGAGGGGGAGAAGGGTGGGAGGAGGGGGAGGGAAATGGGAGGCTGGGAGGAGGCGGATACTTTTTTTTTCCTTTTCTCAAAAAAAAAAAAGACACATAGCAAAACATAAGAAAGCAGAGGAAACAGCTGAGAATTGTCAATATGAAACTAAGACGTGCAGAGCTAAAACTAGACATGTGTGGTAATCCTTTCGCTGTCTACTAGAGGTGAATCCACCTAACTTGTACTCTTTGGCTGCTTTTCCAAAACACGTAAGACTATGATAATCTTAAGAGCTGCCTAATAGTGATTAGCTGCTTTGCACAGAAGTTAACAAAATACTCAATGGAACAGCAGAGGAAGGATCTCTTTATTTTGTAGCCTCTGAGGGTCAATTCAACATTGCTGATCCCATGCTCTTGCGAAGAACATCACAATGGTAGCACCATGCATTAGGTGAGTCTTGGTTGTGTGGTGTATAGTAAGGAGAAAGGAGTGGAAGTGATGGAATATTAGAGTGAAGGAAAAAAAGAAGTAGGAATGAATAAACTATTGGTCCCCCCCCAAAAAAAAAAGAAAAAAGAAAGCCTGTTCTCATTCGTGGTTACAAAAAATGTTGTTAGAAAAAAATTCTTATCATTCTTATTGATTCCTACTGTGTAAGCAAAACCGAATGTTCCCTTTAATATTAGTGTGATCAATTTTTCACTGATATTTGTTTTTTTAAGCTTTTCACATGAAAACTTATACATAGAAACACTGCTTTCTGTGTGTCATGTATATGTTGCAGAACATACAATATATACGTGAAATAAAGTAATATTTCTGAAGAAATGTATTTCCTTTTCTTTGATGATATATTCATTGCCTTTCTGGTTCAACTAAGCTAACATCTAATGGAGGGTCATGAAACCAGGAACATTCCAATAAAGGTTAAAAGGTTGTTTTCCATTCACCAACACACAGAATTTGTTCTAAACTAAAAGAGTCACTGTTTGGAATAATTTACCTCCAATGTTTTCAATTCCAGGTAAATAAAAAAAAAAAAAAACAAAACCTGAAGCATGATTTTACTTCCCACTTCTATGGTTTACACTCCAGTCCTTCATTGTTAGAATGTCAAGATGAGGATTTTCAGACATGAATATGGCTAACAAGACATATTTTCAGATATGACTTTTCAGAGACAATACAAACTGTTTATAGCAGAGAATCTGTGATCTTTGGGCCCCGGAGAGGTAAAAGGAAGCCAAGTCTTTACTCTCTGATTTAAGAAAGAAGTAATTGCAGTATGAACAGTTACAGGCAGGTGTGACACTTACCATAAACATTCTTATTAGTACTGACAATGCTAAACTCAAACAGAGGCTTGTGGTTAAGAGTAAAATATTAAAAACAGATCCCTTTTATCTTTGAGTTTTCTTTAATGGCTGACTAGGAAACAAACAAACAAAAAAGAAATAACAGAAAATAAACAAACAATAAAACCACACTACACAATCATGATGCTTCCATAAGTTTAGGGATTTACATATGAGGAGGGCAAAAACTATCCAAATTCCTATTGTTTTAAGTTTTTGGCTGAATGTCTAGTCCTTACTAGGCAGCCTGGACAAAAAGGCATGCTCTCCAGACAAAAATAGAGTTTAGCTTCTCTGTTTCCGTCAGATTGTGAATATTCACTTTTCATCAAGTCGTAATCACTGTAACACAGTATATCTCATCCTTAATGACATCTCTCTGCATGAATTCATGTATATCATGTACATCAGGCAAAATTATTCCTTCATCAAGGGTTTGTACTAATCAAGGTTCACTGAAGAAACAGAACTTAAAAAAATGCATATTCCATATGGTGTATATTTTTATAGTATGTGTGTGTGTGTGTATATATATATATATATATATATATATATATATGTATGTTAGAAAGATTCTCATCATTTCATCATTCTCTTTGACCATTGCTGTATAAACAAAGAACAAAAGTTCCCTTTAATATTAGTGTGTTGTTTATATAATAAATGTGTATATATTAAATATATTGTATGCAGATGTATTATAAATTATGTGTGTATATAATATATAGTGTATATTGTTTTGTATATACATTATATATGTATATTGTATCATCTTTTTGTAGGTAAATTCCCCTAACATTATTGAAGAATCATGGTTGAGGATGCTTTTGCTGTTGTTGTTTTTGTTGAAGTCATTATAAAAAACAAAAGGAGATGGACTATTCCGTCTAAAATTTTATTCTGAATATATGTATTTCAAAATATTATTTTTATTAAGTATATAAGGTCATGTTTAGTTACAAAATGAGATTGGATTGTCCTAATCACATATAGCAGACTAGAGAATAAGATGTTTTATTTAATTTTTCAGGGCAGGGTATCCCTGTGAAAGAGCCCTGACAGTCATAGAAATAATCTTGTAGACCAGGCTGGCCTCTAACTCACAGTGATCTCACTAATCTGCCTCCCTCCTCCCAAGTGTTAGGATTAAAGGCATGTACCAAATCGTCTGGCTAATTTCTTTTATTTTAATGCTAAATAAAATGTTACCATCATTTTCATAACTCTGGTAACAAATGTTAGAGAAATGATCATGTGGAACAGGGCAGGTATGTGATAACAGAGAAACATTAAGATTCTTTTATTATCCTAAGGTCATTGGTTTCAAAATCAAAATGATTTTTAAATTTTTTGAATAAGACTAAGAGTTAAGCTGATTTTTCTAAAATCCTTTTCCAATTATTCTTTCTATACCTTGCAGTTTTCCCTTGATAGGAAATTCATAAAAGGTATAGTTCAAAATTTGTTGAAACAAATCATCTTTATTTTTTTCCTTTTTTATTAATTTTTTATTGAGCTCTAATTTTTTGCTGCTTCCCTCCCTGCTTCTCCCCCTTCGACCCTACCCCAAAGTCTCCATGCTCCCAATTTACTCAGGGGATCTTATCTTTTTCTCCTTAACTTGTAGATTAGATCTATGTAAGTCTCTCTTAGTGTCCTCATTGTTATCTAAGTTCTCTGGGATTGTGATTTATAGGCTTGTTTTCTTTGCTTTATGTTTAACATCTACTTATGAGTGAGTTCATGTGATAACTGTCTTTCTGTGTCTGGGTTGCCTCACTCAAAATAATGTTTTCCAGCTCCATCTATTTTCCTGTAAATTTCAAGACATCATTTTTTTTTTGTTTGCTATGCAGTAGTCCATTGTGTGAATGTACCACATTTTCCTTATCCATTCTTTGGTCAAGGGGCATTGAGGCTGTTTCCAGGTTCTGGCAATGACAAACAATGCTGCTATGAACATAGTTGAGCACATGCCCTTGTGGCATGACTGAGCATCCTTTGGATATATACCCAAAACTGGTATTGCTGGATCTTGAGAAAGTTTATTTCCTCCTTTTCTGAGAAATTGCCACATTAACATTCAAAGGGGCTGTACTAACTTGTATTCCCACCAGCAATGCATAAGTGTTCCCTTTACCCAACAACCTCTCCAGCATAACTTGTCATCAGTGTTTTTAATCTTGGTCATTTTTACAGGTGTATTCAAAACACTATTTGAGCATCCAAGTTTTTCCAACCCCTATGACTATCCGTGACTTAAAGAAGCATTGTTCATGATTATTTATGAATGCTAGTTATACAATTCAATACAATGTGATTCTTAGGAAACGTATTTTAAAGCATATTAACCTGTACAAGGAAAAGATCTTTCTAAAAGTCCAATCTTGACAGGTATATATTATCCATGGACAAATGTCAGACCTGTGGTATTTTATGTTGGTAATTATTTGTAATGACCAAGGACTTGAAAATATTTGTAACAAAAATTTGTCAGGCTAAGATGGATTTCTATAATAATATAATATAATAATTACCTTTATAATAATATAAATAATGAAGAGATATGAAATGGCTTTAGATAGAACATTTAAAATTGTCACAGGCAAGAGACAAAATAGACGATTTTTCTACTCTTGTTTGCTGGTGTTGTTATAAATTACATAGATGGAAGCAAGCTATAAGAACAGGTTGGTTTTAGCTAACGGTTCCTGTTTAATGACTTCACTGTGAGGAACTTAAGGTAGATCGTGACAGCCACAGTAAAGAGGATACAGAGGATAAATGCCTCCTCACTTTCTCTTTATACATCTAAGTCACACACACAGCGAAGAGTGGCATCCAGTTTTAAGCATTGTCTTCTTACATCATTTAACATAATTGTATTAAAAATAATACTCTAAAATACTGCCCATGGCCCAACTTAATCATTGCAAGTCTGCACTGAGATTATCTTCCTGGGTGAATCAATTTTCGATTGTGTCAAGTTGGCAAAATTAGCCTCATTATATGTCTCAGGGAAGACTGTTTCCAACTGTAAATGCTGAAAAAATGATGCTAGGGGAAGATGAATAAAAATTCCTGGGACTACATTTTGCAAGCAGTGTTCAGACACTTAAGCTTGTATGTGTGAGACTGGACAAAATGACTTAAGAATGAAAGAAAAATATACAGGAAAATATAAAATATTAACACTGGAAATAGAAAACTATTAAACTATCTTTACAAATTTAAAGTCATGAGTTTATCCCCACACTTTTCCCAGTCTGTCAATAGTAACTATGTTTGTCAATTACTTTTAGGAAAGGTACAGTCTTTGCAAAGGAAAGAGGGGAAAAGTCTTGCTGTGCAAGGCCCACTCAATGAAAGGATATGGAATGTCAGAAAGCAAAATTGAATGACCTCCAGAGCTGATCTTTTCTCTCTGTATTAATCTTTCTTAGAAATATTCAGCTAGAAAGAAAAAATACTTTTCTTCCATCACAAAGAAGGCAAGCCTTTGAAATTCAGTCTTTGTTCTTGACAATGTGGACTTGTATCATGTACAGAGTTCTCTCTGAAGCCCACCAACAAAAGAATGGATTGCTGTACACAAGTGACTTTTAACTGGGGGTCCTTCCTCCTCCTCCCTCTCTTGATTTAAAGTGTTTCCAGATGTTACAAAATGAAGGTTTAATCTTTGCAACAGTTGAGTGCAGATTCTCACTGAGATTTTTAGGAAAACATCATCTCAAAATGTATGTGATTGTTGGCCCCAGAAGTATATCAGAACTTTGCTAAACATAATTTACTACTTTTGTTTACTGTAGAAATAGTAGAAGAAATTAGATTTTCTGTGAATAAACCTTTCCACACTCACTGCACTCAGAGCTATTTGATTTATAAGTTGTTTGCCAACATGAGTATTTGAAATGAAGGCATAAATATGAATATTACCCCATAATGATTTGCCTTTTGTGGAACAGAAACCCTGATCAAAGGCAATGTTTTGTATCAAAGATGGATTTTCTTCTAATTTTACTTGTTTGTTTTTTCATTTTTCTTTCATTAGTTTGTCAATTGTTGAGAGAAAATTAAAATCTGAGGATAATATACCTTTATTGAAATTTTAAGCAACAATTCTGGTCTATCAGAAGTTTAAAGAATTCTCTTTTTTATAAAAATCCACCTTTTCTGTCTCTGATTTTTGGTTGCCTTGTTTTCTCTGAGAACACCTCTCCTTCCTAAGCACCCTCTTTTTCCTTTCCTCTAGTCAATTAAGAGATGCTTTTGAAAAAGTCTCTTTATAATCTTAAGTCTTTTAAAGTAAAGTTGGGAGAAGTGAGCCTCCCAGAGATATCATCGATATTTAGAAGACAAGAGCACAAAAACAATCATCCTAAAATGGGCCCCGTTTAATTATTTATCTATTTCAGAATGCCACATATAAAATCAGTGATTGGGTATGGAAATAAGGTGAGGATAATTTTCCTGGTGGTCTAAAAGCTTGATTTAGTTCTGCCACATTCAAATGTTTTGAAAAGAATGAACAGAATGATTTGTGTAGAGATTTATAACAAGGATGCTTAAATTGTGCATGTAAAATCGTAAAAGCAGAAGTTTAACTTATCACTCCCATTCACATTTGTGAAACAGAGTACTCTTCCAATGCTAGATAAACATAAAGAAAAATTATTAGTTTTTCAACTAATTGTGGAAACAGATTCTATATAGAGACAGGAACCTAAAGGTGAAGACTCTAGATATACCGGATTGTATATTTTAACCAAAAAAAAAAAAAATTGTGGTTGTGCTGGCTCTGGTGGTGCACACCTCTAATCCCAGCTCTGCTCTCTGAAGACAGATACAGGAAGATCTTTCTGGGTTCGAGGCCAGCCTGGTCTACAGAGTGAATTCCAAAAAAGGGAAGATAGCATACACAGAGTCACCCATAAAAGTTTCTAATCAAACAAAACCAATTGACCAAGAAAAATATACTAAATCAGTAAATAAATAGCACCTTTTGTCAATCCATAAAAGAGTATTCACCCGAACTCTTACCAAGTTATAGTAATACGTATAAAGCAGGAAAAAAAAAAAAGATATGAAGGTAGAGGAAGAAACATGGAGCGTCCATGTCTTATCCAGGTGCTCCATGTTTCAACACATTCACTATCTATACCAGTGCTGAAACTCTCCAGTCCCTGTCATTTAAAAACCTTTTGGAATTGTCTTTGACATTTAGTGACTCACCCAATTTCTTGCTTTCTGTTGCTGTGTAAATATGTGGATATTAGAGACAAACTCCATGGTAATATGTCACCGATAATAGTGTGCCTTTTTCATAGTCTACACCTACTAACTCCCTGGGATACCAGAGCCTGCATTCTACTCTTCTACTTCAATAAAACAAACCACATTGATTTTACGATATTAATGCATTTTTGCTTTATTTAAAAAAATAATCCCTAAATTGATAGCAAAAAACTAATTGAGAGCATCTAGAAATTAAATTTATTAACTGAATACATTTTTGAAATGTTTCATTTGATAACAATAAGATTTTTGAGAAACCTTTCAAATTCAGAAGCAAGAAAAAACACTTCTAAGTTGTTTTTATTATAAAAATTTCTTTTAAAAAGTTATTTCTAAGAAAATATATTTAACTATACAAGAAACCTTTGTTGCTGTATCTTTATTTATTAAAACAATTATGTATCATTTCTATCAAAACAGTAATTTTGTAAAAGTAGCAGAAAAATAGAATGTTCAATTCTAATAGGCAAAACAATTATACAAACAGTTTTACTTATTCCTGTGACTTTCATTCTTTTATATAACACTACTTATTATGACCAACTCACAATGAAGCAAAATTCTATAAAACATTCAAGGATTTGTTTCAAAATGCAATATGGTTATGTCACTACTTCATTAAAGAAGGGAGTTGACTTGACTGATTGGTCTGGCTACATACATCTTCCATCCTGGTTCTTTGATATCTGTTATTCCTCATTTGATGAAACATTGCCAGGGAGGACAATATTTCCTGAGAAATAAGCTCAAATTAATGTGGTTGATAACAATAATTCATTATAATTTTATCAATCATATGGAATTTTCAACTTAATCTAAGAACAATAACTTCTGAATATTAAGGTATTCTTTTATAGGTCATCTGCAATATCATGAACAGCAGTGATCTTTAATTAACAGATATTTTAAATTTTAAGTTATATCTCTGATACAGAAAGGAAATTCTTAAATAAGAATAATATGAAGAGATCTGAAGAGATGCATGTTAAGAGTACTTAAGCAGATAGAGCTCTTGTTGAACTTGAAGAGGACCAGTTTGTTTCCCAGCACACACATGCACACATAGACGCTTGTCACTCAAGCTCATGCAATAAACAGTGAAAATGAATCTCACTCTTCTTAACTACACAGTCTATTCTAGTTAATAAAACTATAGTTTAAGTGATGTATTGATTAAATTTAAATATATAGGGAACAATATTGAAGTAGACTATTTGAAAATAAATTACAAGGAAAATAAACTACTGAACTAAAGTTGACTTAGCATATGAAATCTGGCTTTGAAAATTTTGGCACATGTTGATAAGATGTACATTATTTTACTATGTTATTGAATGACATTAGACCATTTCACATAAAAGTTATTTCTAGAAGAATTTTATTGGTTTGACATTGGGAATAGCTGTTTATTCAAGGTAGTTTTATACCTATAAAATTTTAAAATATGATGTTAAATATAACTTGGCATGCATAATTATATAAAGACCAATAAAAAAAGTTTTGTGTGTATTACTTTCTAATGAAACAGTAGAGGAATAGAATTTGAGAGGCACATAGAAATAGCACTATTTAATATCTTTCTCTGTCAACAAGTATTAAGAAACACAGATTCTACAGAAGGTTCTGATAGAATCTTAATATGTCAATAGACTTCTGAAAATACTGACTTGCATGTCTTATAAAGATAATTGAAAGAAACACAATTGAAGCTCTGTTCTGAAGTTTAGGAATGACTTGAATTCTTCAGACAGTTGGCAATTTCATTTTTATAGGAATGTAGGACACAGGAATTTAGGCAGTAATGCAACATATATTACTTTTTTTGTTCCAAACAGAGTTTTGATTTTGTAGGCATTTAGGCATGTACAGTTTGAACCCAGAGTTCAGCACCATAAACTTTAAGACAGACCATCTGGAGGCAAACATACCTTCAAACAGATGTTATAAATCGTCTACTCTGTCCATGCAGGAGCAGGATGAAAGAAGAAAATGTGCATTTGAGAAATACTTATGTTGACAGACGTTTCAGAGCGAAAAATGTTTGAAAAATGTTCTCTTAAGTTTGTGATGGACTTTTGTCTAAAGGTGACAAGCATAGGAACTCAGATTTATTTTTTTAATAAATGTGTGATGTTCTTCACTTTGGAATATTTGTTGCTGAACACATCTTTAGAGTATTTTACCTTAAAATATTTCATTTTTTTAAATTTTTAAAAATTCATCATTTATTTTTTAAAAGACTATCTTTTCTCATTTTACATAACAAACCCAGTTCCTACTCCCTCCCCTTCTCCCATTCTCTCCACATTCCCCACCCCTACCCCACCCACTCATCACAGAAAGTAGGGCTTCCTTTGAGGAGTCAGTAGAGTCTAGCACATTGCATTGAAGTAGGACCAAGGCCTACCCCACTATACCTAGTCTGAGAAAGGTATCCCTGGGAAGAGAATGGGCTTCAAAGAGTTAGTACAAGCAGAACGCATAAATCCTGGTCTCACTGCCAGTGACCTCACAGTCTGCCCCAGCCATACAACTGCCACCCACACTCAGAGGACCTAGTTTGGTCCTATGCTGGTTCCTTCCCTGTTAGACTAGAGTTAGTGGGCTGCCATTAGTTCAGGTAAGCTGTTTTGGTGGGTGTCCCCATCATGGTTTTGACCTCTTTGCTCATATTCTCACTCCGACCACTCTAAATTTTGGGAGCTCATTCCAGTGCTCCATGTGGATTGACACCGCTGCTTCCATCAGCTGCTGGATAAAGGTTTTATGGTGACATTTAAGATAGTCATCAATCTGAGTACAGAGGAAGAGCAGTTCAGATACCCTCTTGACTATTGCTTAGGGTCTTAGCTGGGGTTATCCTTGTAGATTCCTAGGAGTTACTCTAGTGACAGGTTTCTTGTTAGCCCCATAATGGTTCCCTCAGTCAAGTTATCTCTTGCCCTGCTCTCCATCTCTGTCCTTCCCCATCTTGACTATCAGGTTTCCTCAAATTGCCAGAACCTGAAAATAACCTAGATGCCCCTCAACTGAAGAATTGATAAAGTAAATATGGTACATTTAAACAACATGATGTACTACTTCGAGGTAAAAAACAATGACATCTTGAAATTTGCTTGAAAATGGATGGAACTACAAAACACCATCTGTAGTGAGGTAAACCAGACCCAGAAAAATGAACACTGTATGTACTCATTCATAATTGGCATTAGCTATAAAGCAAAGGATAATGAGTCTATATTCTACAACCCTAGAGAAGTTCAGTAACAAGGAAAACCCTAACGGAAACGTATATAGATCTCCTGTGAAGGGAAAATAGACAAGATCTCCTGAGAAAATTGGGAGCAATGAGGTGGGAGAAGAAGAGGGAACAGAAGGGGAGGAGGAATGGAAAAGGGTAGGGCACTGAAGATATTTCTTAAGGTCTCATTATTTCATTTAACAAAAACATTATCAGAATATTATCTAAGTCATTATGGTAAGTTCATATCCAATAATGTTTGCCAATAAGTGTCTGCATTTAATATATTGAGAAATTTTCTTTATTAATAAGGACAGACACATCAGTCATTTGTTCCTGAATAATGTTTTTCCTAGTAATGTAAAAAAAAAAAAACTCTGGCTTGTACAAGTATTTGATTTCTCCAAATTATCATTATATATTTTATATATATATATTAACATCACTAGAAATACAGAGCATAATGAGATGAGACATCCCCAGATTTGTTTTGTTTTGGAAAAGGATTACTCTAAACATAAAAGAAATATGAATTTATCCCAAACATAACTAAAATTATTGTACTTATTTGAAACAAGATTTTAACATTTAGAATCAAAGATATTAGTCCATTTACCCCTTTAAAATTATTGTACTCTCACTGTATAAAAAAATGTCATGTTTATAATTGGGTGTTGATTTGTTAAGGCTGCCTAAACTAAAAATTACTCATGAAGAATATAAAGTCAAGTATAAAAAGAAAAAAAACACTCAAATTAAAAATAAATATGGGCCCTTTTATAAGTGAGAAATAACACAAATATAAAAATATTCTGTAAAAACAGGTTTTTGAGCCAAGGAATTTTTTTTGTCTACTTTCCATATGCAATCTTTTAAACTGCTTTTGTGAACTCAGGATCCAGGTTCTTCTGAATGTTGTTTTACTATCATACCTTCCTAAATGCTGTGGTCTGTCTGCAAATAAGAACACAGCATTATGCATTTATCTATGCATTTACCTCTCAAAAGACACTTTCTTTGGAAAGAGACAAAGTCCAAGCTTGGGATTTCCTCTGTAATGAAGTATAGCTAAACTACTTCTATAGCTTGTGCCTAAAAGAAGAGCATTATTTAACTATCCGTAAAAGCCATTGACACTTTTAGGCCTCATTAGTTTCATTGGTTTTATACTATGGCTATAATTTGTTACTCCTTCAATATTCCAAATTCCATCCTTATTTATTCCTCAATTATTTGTTGGACATATTTTAGTAAACATGCAGACAGCAGTTTTGTCCATGGATTTGCTGAGAATATTACCATCATTACAAGACTACCCATTACTTCTGAGATGAAGTTCTAATACTTTGCAGAGCATCACAGATTTCAAAGATGAGAAATGTGATTATAGATCCAATTTTCTTGCCATCTATAGATGTTTCCATTTTCTTTACCATTGGATTATTTTTTATTAATTTTATTGAGCTATACATTTTTCTCTGCTCCCCTCCCTTCCTCTCCCTACCTTCAACCTTCTCCCATGGTCTCCATGATCTCAATTTACTCAGGAAATCTTGTCTTTTTTACTTCCCGTGTAGGTTAGATCCATGTATGTCTCTCTTAGGCTCCTCATTGTTGTCTAGGTTCTCTGGGATTGTGATCTGTCAGCTGGTTTTCTTTGCTTTATGTCTAAAAGCCAATTATGAGTGAATACATATGATATGTGTCTTTCTGGGTCTGGGTTACCTCACTCAATATGATGTTTTTTAGCTCCCTCCATTTGCCTGCAAATTTCAAGATGTCCTTATTTTTTTCTGCTATGTAGTACTCCACTGTATAAGAATCACCAAAGTCAAAAACACTGAGGGCAAAGTATGTTGGAGAGAATGTGGGATAAAGGGAATACTTGTCCATTGCTGGTGGAATGCCAACTGATACAGCCCTTTGTACATCAGCATGGCAATTTCTCAGAAATTTCGGAAACAACCTTCCTCAAGATCCAGCAACACCACTTTTGGGTATATACCCAAATGATGCTCTATTGTACCACAAGGACAATATGACATAGTGTTCAACTATGTTCATAGCAGCATTGTTTGTCATAGCCAGAACCTGGAAACAACCTAAATGCCCCTCAACCGAATGATGTTTTCATTTCCTAATAATTATTTTACCTTTCTAAATTCAGATTCATTCGCACAGCCCCAGATTTTAGACCAAATAGACTACTCAGTGTGTTCTATTTCTAGAAAAGGATATAATATATTTCTTTATTTTCAGTTTCAGAAGTGAATGAATCCAAATTTCCCTCTTCATTTATTTCCTGTCTCTATATGGAAAATTAAGGTTATTTCTTCCAGAAAGTTTTTTCAACTCTTCTCTTTCATGAAGCTTCACCACATTTGTCTATCTCTTCTGCATGAATTCAGAGTCTAGATCATGGCATAACCTCATTATACTGGCATTTCCTGTGTCCTTATGATGCTTCAAACAATAGTGATGACCCTTAAGTAATAAATTTTATTTAATAATATAATTATTTAATTATCATACTTTATATGTACTAGTTATATAAGCATCTATTAATAAATATATTTTCATGGGCATAAATAGAAGATTTAAGCCTGTGCAAATACGTAGACCCTAAACATAAGACATGTGACTTCACAAATACTATGTAGTCAGATATTACTATTATTATGCATGTGTGTTTTCTAAAAGACCCTGCTTTTAAAATTTGGCAATATATGTACTGCAACAATTCTCTATGAGGATAAATAATAGCATAATTATAGTATGAAGAATATGCTGTAAATCATGTGTTGAAATTCTTCATGCACCAGGGTAGGCAGCACTGTGAACTGCTAAATTTATCTGATTAGGAGTACTTGTGGTAATCCTTGAAATAATATATTTTTAAAAACTTTTATGATATTTGCATATTTATGTATTAATTTAATAATTTAGCATGTTTTGTGTATATGTGTGTATGTGTGCAGGTGCATACATGAGGGCACATTCATGCACGTGTGCATGGCTTACTTGTGTGAGTATGCCAGCCAGATGGTACAAGTAGACATCATAGAACATCCATCTGGAGTCAGTTTCATTTCCATCATGAGAGTTCGGGAGTTTGAATTTAGGGTATCAGGCATGTTTGATGAGTCATCATGTATAATTTCAGCTTCATGGGATACTGAGGACTTCAATGTGTCATTGCCAACATTCATTTCAAAACTCTCTCATGCAGCATCTCAGAATGTGAGTGAATTTGGAAACAAGGTATTCAGAGGAAAGGACTGTACTACAACAATTGCAGCACCATGATACCAATCGGATTAGACTCAACTCCTTCTAAGAAACTTGTACCCACAGAAAAACAACAGACTCACACACACTAAAGGGTAAATTGTATCATCTGGATAAAGCAAAAACTTATTCATTTTAAGTCAAAACAACATTCATCAGAAAAAAATTCTTAAGTCTAAGATTCTAAAATTTTAGGTCTAGAACTAAAGTAAGAAACATAATTTATGTTATTTAAGCTATGCACTCTGTTTTGTCAGAGTTTGTAAAGAGTTCTCTGGATAAAGGAAATGATGTCAAAAATTGTAGTAGACAGACTATTGAACACCTTCCAAGATACCCAGTTTCTAATCACAGAAATATAGATAAACTCTTAGATGACAATAAAGAACTGCAGAGGTGTAAGAGGGTGGGTCTTAGAGAGGTGGTCTGTCTTGATTGTGTTAACGCAATTACACAAATACACTATTCTTGGCTTAGTCAGAAAGAGGGAAAGAAGAGGATCATCTTAATTTAACCCACATCCATTAATCTGTGTATCACCATGAGGTCATGGCCTATCAGCAAAATTTCAACATGTCTGTCTCTGGCAGCGGCTCCATAGCTTCTCCTGACTCTGCCTTATTTCTATCAGCATTCAGTTTAGTTTATCCCACCTACCTAAGTTATGCCCTATCACAGGATAAGACAGTTTCTTTGTTCACCAATGGTATTCACGGCACACAGAGGGAATCCCACATCAGGCATATACTCATTTTACTGTCTTTAAAGAAAGGAAGAAAGAACCAGAAATAAAGGGATTCTGGAATAGTCCTCACTAAGCATTTATCAAAGTAAACAATTTTAGACCATTAAGCAAAGAAATACAAATTTTGCTAAAGATCCATAAAATCATAATGAAAATTAATTCTCTGGAGCTTTCCTAACAGAAAACTGATCTCCCTCTGCCCACAGTTCTGTCTGAAAATGTGAATGATGTTTTGTGACAAACAACTATTAAGGAATTGAATTTGCATTGAGTTATCTGTAAGTTCTTAGTAAATTTGCTATAGTAGTAATAGAATACCCACAGAATGTCCTGCAGAGAATCTTCAGAACAGGAAATTCCTGCGTCCATAATGTGTACTCATGCCATAGAGTATCTTTATCTCATGTCCTTCATTGGCAGCTTTTACAAAATGCTTAATGAACCTGACATAAAATCATTCCTCTATGAGTAAGCATAATTCACAATTATCCTCTGGGCAAGGCTATGATTCATTTCACACACCATTGTTCATTAAAACAATACGGACCCGAGTGTCTGTTCCTTCCCATTTCAAACACCAACAGTGAGCTAAAATCAGTTAATTATTATATTCTTTGTGGTAGATGAAGAGCAACTGAAAACAATGCCAGTTTTTTTTTTTAATTGAGAAGAGGGAAAAAAAAGTATCTGCCTCCTCCCAGCCTCCCATTTCCCTCCCCTTCCTCCCACCCTTCTTCCCCTCCCCCAAACTCCTCTCCCCCTCCCTCTCCAGTCCATAGAGCAGTCAGGGTTCCCTGCACTGTGGAAAGTCCAAGGTCCACCCCCCTCCGTCCATGTCTAGGAAGGTAAACATCCAAACTGCCTAGGCTCCCACAAAGCCAGAACATGAAGTAGGGTCAAAACCCAGTGACATTGTCCTTGGCTTCTCATCGGTCCTCATTATTCGCCATGTTCAGAGAGTCCGGATTTGTCCTATGCTTTTGCAGTCACAGTCTAGCTGGCCTTGGTGAGCTCCCATTGTCTCAGTGGGTGGGTACAGCCCTCATAGTCCTGACTTCCTTGCTCATCTTCTCCCTCCTTCTGCTCCTCATTGGGAACTTGGGAGCTCAGTCCAGTGCTCCAGTGTGGGTCTCTGTCTCTATCTCCAACTATCACCAGATGAAGGTTCTATGGTGATATGCAAGATATTCGTCAGTATTGCTATAGCATAGGGTCATTTCAGGTTCCCTATCCTCAGCTGCCCAAGGGACTAACTGGGGACATCACCATGGGCTCCTGGGAGCCACTCTAGGGTCAAGTCTCTTGCCAACCCTAAGATGGCTCCCTTAACTAAGAATTGTGCTTCCATGCTCCCCTATCCAACCTTCCTTTATCCCAATCCTCCTGCTTCCCCAAGTTCCCCCATCCTCCCCTTCTCACTTTCTCTCCCCATCTCCCCTTACCTCCATACCACCCCACCCCAAGATCCCAATTTTCTCCCCAGAAATTTTGTCTACTTCCCATGGGTAAGAAGATAACTATATGTTTTTCCTTGGGTTCACCTTCTTATTTAGCTTCTTTAGGTTCACCAATTTTAGTTTCTGTGACCCTTATTTATGGCTAGAAACCAATTATAAGTGAGTACATCCCATGTTCATCTTTTTGGGTCTGGGATACCTCACTCAGGATAGTGTTTTCTATTTCCATCCATTTGCATGCAAAATTTGAGAAGTCATTGTTATTTTTTTTATTGCTAAAAGAAGAAAAAAAACATAAACAAAAAACAAGTTTCCACCTGCTCCCAGCCTCCCATTTCCCTTCCCCTCCTCCCATCCTTCTCCCCCTCCTCCCACCCTTCTCCCCCTCCTCCCACCCTTCTCCCCCTCCCCCTACTCCTCTCCCCCTCCCTCTCCAGTCCACAGAGCAGTCCGGGTTCCCTGCCCTGTGTTAAGTCCTAGGTCCTCCCCCCTCCGTCCATATCTAGGAAGGTGAACATCCAAACTGGCTAGGCTCCCACAAAGCCAGCACATTAAGTAGGATCAAAACCCCCTGCCATTGTCCTTGGTGTCTCATCAGCCCTCATTGTTCGCCATGTTCAGAGAGTCCGGTTTTATCCCATGCTTTTTCGGTCACAGTCCAGCTGGCCTTGGTGAGCTCCCCGTAGATCAGCTCCACTGTCTCAGTGGGTGGATGCACGCCTCGTGGTCCCGAATTCTTTGCTCATGTTCTCCCTCCTTCTGCTCCTCCTTGGGACCTTGGGAGCTTAGTCCAGTGCTCCTGTGTGGGTCTCTGTCTCTATCTCTATCCATCACCAGATGAAGATTCTATGATGATATGCAAGATATTCGTCAGAATTGCTCTAGGATAGGGTCATTTCAGGTTCCCAATCCTCAGCTGCCCAGGAACTAACTGGGAACCTCATCTTGGGCACTAGGGAGCCCCTCTAGGGTCAAGTCTCTTGCCCACCCTAAAGTGGCTCCCTTAACTAAGAATTGTGGTTCCGTGCTCCCCTATCCACCTTTCCTTTATCCCAATTCTCCTGTTTCCCCAGGTCCCCTCTCCTTCCCTTCTACCTTTTCTCTCCCCATCTCCCCTTAGCCCCATCCCACACCACCCCCAAGATCCCAATTTTCTCCCCGGAAATTTGGTCTACTTACCTTAGCCAAGAGGATAACTATATGTTTTTCCTTGGGATCACCTTCTTACTTAGCTTCTTTAGGTTCACCTATTGTAGACTCCGTGGTCCTTATTTATGGCTAGAAACCAATTATGAGTGAGTACATCCCATATTCATCTTTTTGGGTCTGGGACACCTCACTCAGTATAGTGTTTTCTATTTCCATCCATTTGCATGCAAAATTCGAGAAGTCATTGTTTTTTACCGCAGCGTAGTACTCTAGCGTGTATATATTCCATACTTTCTTCATCCATTCTTCCATTGAAGGGCATCTAGGTTGTTTCCAGGTTCTGGCTATTACAAATAATACTGCTATGAACATAGTTGAACAAATGCTTTGTCATTTGATAGAGCATCTCTTGGGTATATTCCCAAGAGTGGTATTGCTGGGTCCAGGGGTAAGTTGATCCCAAATTTCCTGAGAAACCAAAACACTGACTTCCACAGTGGTTGCACAAGATTGCATTCCCACCAGCAATGGATGAGGGTACCCGTTCCTCCACAGCCTCTCCAGCAAAGGTTATCCTTGGTGTTTTTGACTTTAGCCATTCTGACAGGTGTAAGATGATATCTCAAAGTTGTTTTGATTTGCATTTCCCTGATTGCTAAGGAAGTTGAGCACGACCTTAAGTGTCTTTTGGCCATTTGAACTTCTTCTGTTGAGAATTCTCTGTTCAGTTCAGTGCCCCATTTTTTAATTGGGTTAATTAGCATTTTAAAGTCTAGTTTCTTGAGTTCTCTATATATTTTGGAGATCAGACCTTTGTCTGTTGCGGGGTTGGTGAAGATCTTCTCCCAGTCAGTAGGTTGCCTTTGTGTCTTAGTGACCATGTCCTTTGCTTTACAGAAGCTTCTCAGTTTAAGTAGGTCCCATTTATTCAATGTTGCCCTTAATGTCTGTGCTTCTGGGGTTATACATAGGAAGCGATCTCATGTGCCCATTGTTTTTTACCGCAGCGTAGTACTCTAATGTGTATATATTCCATACTTTCTTCATCCATTTTTCCATTGAAGGGCATCTAGGTTGTTTCCAGGTTCTGGCTATTACAGATAATACAGCTATGAATATATGCTAGTTGAACAAATGCTTTTGTCATATGATAGGGCATCTCTTGGGTATATTCCCAAGAGTTGTATTGCTGGGTTCAGGGGTAGGTTGATCCTGAATTTCCTGAGAAACCGAAACACTGATTTCCACAGTGGTTGCATGATGGAGGAAGGTCATTGGCTAATAAAGGCACTGCCCTGGCCCATTTTATTGGTTAGAGGATAGGTGGGAGGAGTAAAGAGAACAGAACGCTGGGAGGAAGAGGAAGTGAGCTCAGAGACTCGAAAGCTCTCCTCTTGGGAGCAGACGCCTGAGAGAGATGCCATGCCCCGCTCCCGGGATGAAGCTCCGACCCAGGATGGACATAGGCTAGAATCTTCCTGGTAAGCGCACCTTGGGGTGCCATACACAGATGATTAGAAATGGGCTAAATTAATATGTGAGAATTAGCCTAGAAGAGAATGGGCCAAGCGGTGTTTAAAAGAATACAGTGTCTGTGTAATTATTTTGGGGCATAAGCTAGCCGAGCAGGCGGCTGGGGTGCCAGGGACGCAGCCCCTCCGCCCCTATTACTTCATATGGTGCCCACGTGGACAACTGAATCCACAGAAAGCCTGAAAAATCTTGGGAAAGAGTAAAGCATGTTTTCTTGATAGTGACAATTTCTTGGATCTACTCTGCTTGTTAGAGGCAAGCAAGCACTTTCATCTAAGAGAGGCTTCCTGACTCAGCTTTAGCTGCAAAGCCTGCAGCTCATTAAGAGGTCCTGCCACGAAACACTTAAACGGTGTTGACGAAAAGCTGAAAGCATGCTTTTCGGTTTTCAGCCGTAGCAGGAAAAAAGCTTTGCCATTTAAAAATGCCGGCTTTCTGGGCCATCCTGCCAGGGCAAACTCCTACTGTTTGAGGTAGGAGGGCCGGCTACCAAGAGAGAGGACTTGAGTGTTGTCTGTTGTAGCTCACTTGCTGGCAGGGACCTTGAAATGCCATACAGTTGTTGCAGTAAACATGGCTATAGCCTGTATATCCGCCATGAGGCTAGAAAGCTAAGGAATGGACTGGATCTAGCTGGCAAAGCCACGCCTTTAATCCTACTGATATTGCTTGGTAAATTAAAGACTCATGTGGTCAGAAAAATAGAGATATACAGTAAAGAGATTCAAAGACAAAGAAAAATTTTAAATGGTTTACAGTGTGTTAAAAATATATGCAGACTAAAAGTTGAAGTTCTTAAAGTAAAAAACATAAAAAAAGGAAGAGAGTTGTTGTGTGTGGTAGCACACGCCTTTAATCCCAGTGCCTAGAAGGCAGAGACAAACAGATCTTTGTAAGTTCAAGGTGTAGTAGTATACACCTTTAATCCCGAATGCCTGAGAGGCAGAGACAGGCAGATCTCTGAGAGTTCAAAGACAGCCTGGTCTACAGAGTTACTTCAGGTCAAAGATACAGAGAACCTGCCTCAAAAAGCAAAGAGTTAAAAGTAAAAATAAACAAAATAGAGGTTAAAACACAGCTGCACAAATATGGAAAATACACAGAGAATTTTGATACTGTATGCTATTATGCTCTCTTTGAATTGTTTGAATGCTGAGGAAGGACAAACAACTGCTAAAAGATATTTGTTTATAAATGCTGCTGAACTAATCCAACATAGATACTTTGAAAATGCCTTAAATTTGAAATTTGGATCTAAGGACATGATACTTTGGAAAGGAGTTTCTTATTTTGTTTTCACAGAGGATGAGACCCTGTTCATTTCTTCTATTCCGATTTGGTATGATGGACCACGCCCTCCTGAAGGGTTGGTGTGAACACCTTCAGAAAATTGCTTCGCTCAACTGCCAACTGAGATGAAACTAGCACACAGGTTATACCATGAAAGACCTAATTAACGACGCCCCCATTCAGCAGGAAGCAGTTTGGAGAGAAAAAACTGCGCCCATGTTCCCAAATATGGTTTATAAACGTTCTTTTACATTTAAAGGGGGATATGATATAGATATGAATAATTTGCATTAGTATAGGTTTTGCTTTATTGATAGAGATTTAAGGTCAATTTTGTTATATGTATAAGTGTTTCTGATTTTGATTAAGGTATTGTGATTGTGTAGTTCATTTAAATATGTACTGTATAATTAAGAAATATAGGTTGTTAATGGATAATCATCAATAATAGTAAAGCTTGTAGTCATGTTAGTTAGATTTTCTAGATATATAGAAATATATTTTAGATAGACATTCTTCATGTCTTTCAAAGATTACAGAATAGGACATTTAATGTTTTAATAACTGAGGACTTTTCATGACAATGAGACACTCTGCTCCTGGCAGCACCAATCTACTTCAAGAGGAAGATGGGCATCGAAGAGGCTCGTTATGTAGTTTTGATAGCCATTTGGGCAAGAAACTGCTCTTGCCTGGACTATTGCATAAACTGGACACAGAGAACCTGCAGAGAGAGGACTACTGAACTTGCCTAAGGTGAGATGATCTTTCGGGGTTCCTGATTCATGAAAGAATCTGCGAGACATTCTGCAGGACACAACAGACAGTGACTGAACTGACGTTGAATTTTCCTGCTTTATGGAAATGTCTGCTGGATACCATGGGCCTGAAGGCTGAAGATGGATGCCCCAACGGTACAAAAGAACTTTGGGTGACTGTCCAGGCAGCGAGATGTCTTTGTCATTTCTAGAGTTTGAAGTTTCTTAGTTCTTGTTTACTTAGGTAATATTATATCTTTCTGGAGTCTTTGATGGAGTTAAGAATAGTTAGTTATAGTTATAGTTTTCCTTAGTTATGATAAAGATTATTGTAACTTTTACTTGATAACTGTTTTGTTATATGTAATTTTGCTATGTTAAAGCCTTTTTTTTTTTTTTGTATAAACCGAAAAAGGGGAAATGATGGAGAAAGGTCATTGGCTAATAAAGGCACTGCCCTGGCCCATTTTATTGGTTAGAGGATAGGTGGGAGGAGTAAACAGAACAAAATGCTGGGAGGAAGAGGAAGTGAGGTCCGAGACTCCACCGCTCTGCTCTTGGGAGCAGATGCCTGAGAGAGACGCCATGCCCGCTCCCGGGATGAAGCTCCGACCCAGGATGGACATAGGCTAGAATCTTCCTGGTAAGCGCACCTTGGGGTGCCATACACAGATGATTAGAAATGGGCTAAATTAATATGTGAGAATTAGCCTAGAAGAGAATGGGCCAAGCGGTGTTTAAAAGAATCGAGTGTCTGTGTAATTATTTCGGGGCATAAGCTAGCCGAGCAGGCGGCTGGGGTGCCAGGGACGCAGCCCCGCCTCCCCTATTACTTCAGTTGCACAAGATTGCATTCCCACCAGCAATGGATGAGGGTACCCCTTCCTCTACAGCCTCTCCAACAAAGGCTATCCATAGTGTTTCTGACTTTAGCCATTCTGACAGGTGTAAGATGATATCTCAAAGTTGTTTTGATTTGCATTTCCCTGATTGCTAAGGATGTTGAGCATGACCTTAAGTGTCTTTTGGCCATTTGAACTTCTTTTGTTGAGAATTCTCTGTTCAGTTCAGTGCCCCAGATGATATGATAGTGTACATAAGCGACCCCCAAAACTCCACCAAAGAACTTTTACAGCTGATAAACAGCTTTAGTAATGTGGCAGGATACAAGATCAACTCCAAAAAATCAGTCGCCCTCTTATACACAAAGGATATGGATGCAGAGAGGGAAATCAGAGAAGCTTCACCTTTCACGATAGCCACAAACAGCATAAAATACCTTGGGGTTAATCTAACCAAGGAAGTGAAAGATCTATTTGACAAGAACTTTAAGGCATTGAAGAAAGAAATTGAAGAGGATATCAGAAAATGGAAGGACCTCGATTGCTCTTGGATCGGGAGGATCAACATAGTAAAAATGGCAATTCTATCAAAGGCAATTTATAGATTCAATGCAATCCCCATCAAGATCCCATCAAAATTCTTCACAGATCTTGAGAGGACAATAATCAACTTTATATGGAAAAACAAAAAACCCAGGATAGCCAAAACAATCCTATACAATAAAGGATCTTCTGGAGGCATTACCATCCCTGACTTCAAACTCTATTACAGAGCTACAGTAATGAAAACAGTGTGGTACTGGCATAAAAACAGAGAAGTTGACCAATGGAATCGTATAGAAGACCCGAATTTTAACCCACAGGCCTATGATCAACTCATTTTCGATAAAGGAGCTAAAAGTATACAATGGAAGAAAGAAAGCATCTTCAACAAATGGTGCTGGCACAACTGGATGTCAACCTGTAGAAGAATGAAAATAGACCCATATCTATCACCATGCACTAAACTTAAGTCCAAATGGATTAAAGACCTCAATATCAGCCCGAACACACTGAACCTGATAGAACAGAAAGTGGGAAGTACCCTACAACAGATGGGCACAGGAGATCGCTTCCTATGTGTAACCCCAACAGCACAGATATTAAGGGCAACATTGAATAATTGGGACCTACTTAAACTGAGAAGCTTCTGTAAAGCAAAGGACACTGTCACTAACACAAAAAGGCAACCTACTGACTGGGAGAAGATCTTCACCAACCCCGCAACAGACAAAGGGCTGATCTCCAAAATATATAAAGAACTCAAGAAACTAGACTTTAAAATGCTAATTAACCCAAATAAAAATGGGGCACTGAACTATGCCAGTTTTTATATCTGCAATTTTCTTTAGTTTTTAACACTTAGAAACTACAAAACAATATTAGTCCCATGTTTTATAAAACTCTTATTTTCCGAAGTTTTATTTCTGTAGTATCCAGACTTGTAGGATAAGTTAAAGAAGATTAAATATTTGTAACATTTTAAAATATTGTCTTTAAGAATTTATGTATTTTTAAACTATAAATACATGGTCAATTAACATTGTACTTAATTTTATATACAAAGTACTTATGTTGCATACTGATTTGACTCTGCTTTAAATGATTTTCTAAATGTATGTCCAATATTTGTTTGTTTTAAAGATTTATTTTTACTGTACTTTATTATACATGCATAAATATCTGTGTGTAGTTTGTACATGAGAGTGCAGGTGTCCATGACACTACAAGAAATAGATCATACTGCTATTTATCTAACACTTACAGAAGTATTGAACTAATTTAAATTGATTAATAATCATATAACCATCCATTTTAGGAGGAGGAACTGTGGTATGTCCCGTGCCAAGCTATTTTGAAATTGAAATCACTCCTCACTAATACTATGTAGCACTAGTCTCTAGCGAAGGTTTTACTCCCAGGCAGCGGGTGGTGACAAATATAGCTAAAAATAAGCCAGAAAGATGTCTTGGTTGCAGGGAGGTCAATTACATTGTCTAAGCCAAAGAATTCTACAAAAAGAAATGATTTAAATGTATGTTTTACTGCCATGCCAAAAAAAAATGCTTAAAAGTGAGAAAGAATCAAAGAAATGAGATCACAGGTACAAAGGACTTTTTAAATTCCATGATTTTATGATGGAATATAAAGCAATATACTACATTTCATGAAAATACCTTTGGAGGAATAAAGAAAGAGATAGGCAAAGGGAGATGAGGAGGAATCTGCACTAAAAATCTGAATGAAATGTGTGATATGTCAAGACATCAGCATATCAAAAAGAGCAAGAAGCTTTCATTTAAAAGTAAGATCACAAAGTTTGAAAACCAAGCTTGAAATGAACAGCAGGAACTTGCAACCTAAAGACCTCTGAATGAACTATGTAATCATAGCACGTGCTCTTCTATCCTCCCATGTTTCAACTTACGAAGTACACATTTTTAAAAATAAAGAAATAACAAGAAATCATTGGAAGTTGTCCTTGTGCTTATAGTCCATCAAGACACAAAATACTAATGCCTAGAATCGTTAAGCTGTTGTCACATGGTCCTGGATCCTCTCTTTGTTTCAACGTTGGGGGGAGGCAAAACAATATTGGCCTTTAAAGATTTCCATAGAAGTTGAAATTGCCATAGAATTTTTAGCTGTGGCAGCTGGAAATGTGGTGTTATGGACATCTTTTCATCACTTTACATCTGTCAATACTGACTGACACAGATGTGAGATTTTAAGAGTGTTAGATCACTAGGGAGAACAAATTGCACAATCACTACACTATATTTAAGCAATTACTCTTAAAATCACAAATACTCCAGTCAGCATAATGGGAAAAAATCAGTCCTTTGCAGTGTAACCAGTCATACTTTGCAGAACTGGTCTTTTGGGGTTAATTCCACTTCTTCCTCAGTTTGCCTTTCATTTCCTAACCTAAGTAGTTTAGCAAATTTATATCACAGCCCTTTTGCCCAGTGGTATAAATTCTAAAAGTAAGAAAAGAAAATTCTAAGATAAAATGTTTACTCTTTTACTTAACTAAGTCTTTCTTTGGCTTACATAACTTTTCTCATCAGTGATACTTTAGTGAAGGGACTACTGGTAGGAAATTGAGGTTTACTATCATAGGCTAGCTAAAGGAATTTCTGATGGAACAATGAGAGAGAGACAAAGACAGTAACAGAGAGAGACAGAGACACACGGAGAGAAATAGACAGGGATATAGAAAGGCAGAGACGGACAGTGACATAGAGAGACAGAGGCAGACAGTGACAGAGTCAGAGGCAGAGATGCAGAGAGAGACAAATATAGACACTGACAGAGAGAAAGATAGAGGTGCAGAAAGACAGAGAGACAGAGAAAGATACTTTCACCACTTGGAAGGAAATCTTCATTTCATATTCATGTCCAGTTTCTTTCTTTCCATATAAAGTCCTGTGTCTCCTGGTGTCCTGTGTGTTCTTAGTTCCTTTGTGCCATGGGGACCTGTGTGCCCTTAGTTCTGATGTGTCCTGCGGTTCTGTATATCCCGGTTTTCTGTGTGTTCCTAGCTCCTGTGTGTCTCAGGATCTTGTGAGTCCCTAGTTCCTGTGTGAACTGGGGTCCCGAATGTTTCTAGGTCCCGTGTACCCTGGGGTCCTGTGTGTTCGTAGGTCCTTTGTGTCCTGAGGTACTGTGTGTCTTTGGATTCTGTGTGTTCCTAGTTCCTGTGTGTCCTGGGTCTTGTTTGTTCCTAGTTCCTCTGTGTGCTGGGGTCTTGTATGTTCCTAGGTTCCATATATCCCTAGCAGCTGTGTGTCCCTAGGTCATATGCGTCTGTATTCTCATGTTTTCCTAGATTTTATGGGTTCTGTGTGTCCCTAGTTCCTGTGTCCTTGGGTTCTCTGTGTACTTGCATGCTCAAACTGGAACAATGAAGAAATCATTCTCCCAACTTTATCAGACCTAATTTTGAATAATTGATTTTTTCCTTCTCATTCCCTTCTTTTAAGTCTTGTCCTTCAAATCAGTAGCTGACTTCAGTTATTGCAGTGAAGAACTAGGACTCTCATGCAAGGATAACATTTACCTATTTTATGTTTCACAGAAATCACATGAATTTTTACAATTTTGACAAGAATATTAATTAATTCCATGCACTAATATATTTATTTACCTTTATCATTTCATTAAAATCTTATTTCTTTACTTATAGAAATACTATAATTTATCTTTGGTTTCTGGATCCTCAACACTTGAAGTATCATTATAATTCTGCCCTTGGCATAGTTCTCTGGCAAATCTTCATACTTGTTTTAGTTTTCTTCTCTATTGGAATGATAAACATTATGCCCAAAAGCCACCTGGGGAGAAAAGGCTTTCTTTAGTTTACAGGTTACAATCTGTCTATCATCAGTGCACGTGAAGCCAGGAACTCAGGCAGGACACCTGGAGGATGAAAATAATCTTAGATGACAGAGGAGTGATAATTACTGGCTGCTGGCTTACAGTTCTAATGCAGACCTGCCCAGGAATAGCAATATTCATTGTGGACTGGTCCATCTTCTATTAATCATTAATCAAGTCAATTCTCCATTAAAAAAAAAAAAACACCGCAAACCCATCCAGTTGGAAGTCATCCTTCAGTTGACATCCCTTCTGTCTGTGATTTTGAAATTTGTGTATACTTTGACAGAATAAAAAAAAAATGATTCGCTTTTGTTGGCAGAATGATCACACTGTGAACCCCGAGTCTGCATTTTCATTAACTAAATAAAATTAACCTTGGGTCAGGAGGTGGAGCTAGCAACTACCTAACAGTAAATAATCATAGAGAGCCAGAAGGGATCTGGAAGATTGGGGTAGATAGGTGCACAGGAAGTAGTAGGGATGGAGATTGAATGAGGCAGTCTTATTTGGTTGGGAAGACCAGAAGGACGCTTTCCTTTGGAGATGCTGTTGAAGAGTGAAAATCAGCTGGTTTCTCCTCAACCTCTCTGAGATATCAGGTTTTCCCCTGAGCTCTGACTCCCAAAATCTAATTGATCAATACAATGATAGACATTTACTTAAAACTATATTTGGTGGCAGGCGCAAGAGGCAGATCTGGCTGATCATAAAAGTCCCATCAGGACACTAACAGAGAAACAGGTGAGTAACTAAGGTGTCACAATTGTCAGGTGAAACATCAGTAGATTCAGGTGCAACTGCTGTGCTAGAGATAAAGCAATATTTTGTTGCTCCAACACCTGGCGCAATCACACAGAAGAAATTACCCTAACCAGCACCATCGTAGTCACTACCTCGGACTCTCTGCGAGTACTCACAACAGTTGGCTGCTGTGCTTGGGGACTCCAAGAGAGCAGGCTCATTCTTGGAAATCAAAGGAGAACTCGATTTCACTGATGATGATGCCGAAGAACTGAAAAGTAAGCAGATTTGCCGAGATACCTCAGAGGTCGTTTAAGAGAAAGAGTTAAATGATATAAACAAAAAAATCTTTTTTATGTTTAGAATGGAAAATATGACAATGAAGGGAGCTAGGACTCTGTATAGCTCTACCATTGATGGCTTGAAAATGGAAAAAAAAATGATATAAATGTCTTAGCTAAGATTGAAATAATGTTGATTGTAATTACTATCAATTTTGTATTTCATATTTTATCCTTAAAAACTTGTTCATCAATGTGCCAAATATAAAAACGTAACTGATAAAATATAAGCTTTAGAAAGACATACTATCCATAAGATTCCAGCTTTAGAAAAACTTACTATTAAAAATAAGAAAAATTGTATTGATAAGATATAAGCCTTGCAAGAACTTAATATTGATTAAATACAAGCCTTAGAAAGACAAACTAATGAATGTGAGAAAATTACCCAGACACAGAATTTAAAGAAATTTAGAGCAGAATCTACTGCACCACCGCATGATGAAACTGAAGAGGGGTGGCTGAAGGTTAATAGAAAACCAACTTAGTTTATCTAGTCATAATAAAAGAATGATCAGCAGACAACAGGGTTTCCCAAGGTTATGAAGAAATTAAAGGAAGTCCTATATATACTGGATTTGAGGAGATTTAAGGAAGCAGTCATCTGGTACATATTCACCCTATGTGAAGCTGATGTTAAATTCATGGAAAAAGTAAAAAAGAATTATCTCCCAAGAGTGGAAAGATTTAGCTAAAGCAATATTGGAAGCTGGTTCTCAGTTATAGTGGCCAACACATCGGACAGAGGAAGCTACAGTCACAGAACAAAATAGGGCTAGAGGAATTAATTTTTCCCAAGATTAACTATTAGATAAATATTGTTAAAATGTTTGACAAGAATGTCATGTGGCCCATGCCATCTTGAACATCAACTTCTAAGTTTTCTTCTTAAATAAAGAGGATATTTTGGTTGTTTGGTATTAAAGACTCATTTAAGAGATTTAAAATGTTTTTAAGTAAATCCAAAGGGTTACTACAGTTAAAGCTTGTTTTCTAAATATCAAATACTAAGAATGATTTGAACTTAATTAAAATATTTGAGCAGGAAAGTGATAGCCCATGACTTTAATCACAATAAAAGCAGACATATCTCTATCAATTAGTTATTGTTTAAATTCTAGAGTTACAGTAAACAAGGTGGTGGTGATGCAGTCCTGTAATCCCACCAGCCAGAGACAAAATTCAGATATACCTTCTAATTTGTATGTTTGCATACTAGACAAATAAACATTCCATATTCACAGATTATTATTATAAAAAACCCCTATAGGGTTACTCAAAAGACACTCTAAAATTTAATATAAATGTCATTTGTGATCTAAAAATGAATACATTTTTACTTTGAATATATGTACAAACATATATACATACATGCATATGGGAATATAAATAGGTATATTCATCTACAAACACTAGAATATAATTAAATTAAAAAATATTAATTAAAAAAAACAATACTATTTTTGTTGCCAGATATTTTTTCCTTAACAAAGATCTAACTTGCAAAAAATGGAACTCCCTAAAATTAGGGTCAAGGCAGGGTTTTACTTTTATTTTTCCTGTAGAAAAGAAGCATCTAATTCAGCAATCGAGAGACCATTGAGCAAGCGAGACAACTGAATCAGAAAGATGAATCATCAAGAGAAAATATCCCAAGAATAAGAGTAGATTGGCTTTATGGTATAGCACACCTCCAATATGGTAGAATTTTATCAATATTCCCAAATGTTTGCTTCTGCTATTCTCTGTAGATATATAAGTCAAATGGTTTTTTCAAGGTCATAATTCAATTAAAAATATCAAGGTATATTCCCAGGAGTGGTATTGCTGGACTGTGACCGAAAAAGCATGGGATAAAACAGGACTCTCTGAACATGGCAAACAATGAGGGCTGATGAGACGCCAAGGATAATGTCACGGGGTTTTGATCCTACTTAATGTGCTGGCTTTGTGGGAGCCTAGCCAGTTTGGATGTTCACCTTCCTAGATATGGATGGAGGGGGGAGGACCTAGGACTTACCACAGGGCAGGGAACCAGGACTGCTCTTTGGACTGGAGAGGGAGGGGGAGAGGAGTGGGGGGAGGGGGAGAAGGGTGGGAGGAGGGGGAGGGAAATGGGAGGCTGGGAGGAGGTGGAAACTTGTTTTTTGTTTTTTTGTTTTTTTTGTTTTTTCTCCTTTTCTCAATAAAAAAAAATCTTAACAAAAAAAAAATATCAAGGTAGGCTTTGGAGTTAGAGCATGGCTCATTCCTTCTCTAAATCTATGCATACTTGTTAAAGGACAATCCAAAATCTCTGTCTCATGTCACAAGAGCTACCTAGTATGGAACAGAGTAAAACAAAATTTAGATGATCATTCTATTGCCATTACTCTCATAATTCTTTGGTTTTCTAAACTCTTTAAAACTTTTCTTAGGTATTCATTCTGGAAATAATCTTCAGCTGGCTTCCTGTGTCTTCAGATTTGACTCTGAAGCAGGAAATTAGGAACTAAGTTAGTGTACTCCAGATGTACTATACAGATATCTGCTGTTTACGCTGTTTATAATGTATATGTTTTCTGCAGTGATCCCTGACCATTCTTTCCAGTGACCTCTGAGGCCTCCAAATAGATGATGAGACCCTGCAACAACAAATTCACCTGGACTGAGGTAATGCCATTAAGCTGACAAATACTAACTAAAGATCAGTTTCAGACTACACATTGCTCAGGACAGCTTTAAACCTACTAGTTGAGATGGGTTAGCCTCATAGACTGTTCTAGCCAGGAATTCAGTTAAACTCTGAACTTTCCTATCACACAGAGACAGGACAACAAATGACATAGCTGGCTCTCCCAGGACTTAACCATCATTTTAATTTTCTCATGGCCCTCTTAAGATGTTGTAGCCCCCAGAAAGCAAGAAGTAATTTAATGAACATGACATCCACATCCACATTCCCAAGAGGTGGTGTGGGCAGTTTTCCATCATTCTTTGGGTTATGGATATTTGTCATTATTTAAGAGGATTTGTTGCAAGTTGTTATTATTCGTGGTTAGGGAGGAAACTAAATAATGGAAGTTGGATTAAATGATTTGTTTTCTTTCTTTCTTTTTTCTTCTCTATCATTCTTTTTCTCTTATCTAGTTAAAAAGTATTTGGGGGATAAAAATGATAAGATAAGAGTGTAGATTATTAAATAATTTAAACTAAAAAGGAACTACTAGTCTCAAATATTTTACAATGGTATGGATATTTTTATATTGACAAAAATTCAATGTTATTTTTGTTATAACATGCTGTATACGTATTTCTACTCTGGTTTACCTTTGCAGCCAATTTAAACATTTAATGTAAAGTTATATTTCTTGAAAGCTATTATTACAAACTATTTAAGAAAATTAAGAAATGCAGGAAAGCAGTTAGTCATCTATAAAAATCAAACTGTAGTCATTTTAAATATGTTTTCAAGATCAAACAGGGATATATTTTAGACTGATGTGTGGTCAAACACTTCAGAGATCACAGAATATGACATTTAAATTTTTTAATAGCATAACACTTTTCACAACAGTGAGGTATGTCCACTCGTTACAGTACCAATGTATTTCAGAGAAGATGATGCTACAACATTACAGAGACACCTTGATTACTGTCCAGGCAGCCAGCTGTCTCTGTAATTTCTCAATATTTGGAAGTTGCTTATTCTGCACTTCCTGCTTACTCAGGTAATATCTTCTCCTTCTCAGGATTCTAATGGGGTTGAAGATTAGATAGTTACAGTTTTGCAGTTTTCTTTATTACCAAATTCAAAATAGAAACTCACAAAAGATATGTAAAATTCATCAATAAAGATTATTTAAGAACATATTTTGAGGGTTACAAAGATAATTTTAGGTTGGTAGTACATATTATAATAGAAAGTGATTTATATACAAAATTTTGAATTCACCAAGACAGGATAGAATAATAAAATAATTTTTTCAAAGTCAAATACAGTTGTATTGGATATTTGGAATATAATTCTTACCTGACAATTGTTTTTATGGTATATAGTCTTACTGTGTTAGAGTTAAAACCTTTCTTTTTTATTTAGACAAAAAGGGAATATGTTGCAGGACATATGATAAAATGTTGAACCCAGAGTTTACATTTGCATTAATTAAATAAAATCAAACTTGGGTCATGAGGTGGAGCTAGCAACTAGTTGACAGATAGTAATCACAGAATAGAGGGCTTTGGAAAGCAGGAGACGCCCAGAAAATAGTAGGGTGGAACTTTGAGTGTGGCAGTCTTTTTTTGGTTTGGGGGAGCCAGAGGATGTTTTCTTTCCAAGTCGCAGGTAAAGAGGATGGGAGAGCTAATTGTTCCTCTGTCTCTCTGATCTAGGTTTTCACCAAAGTTTCTAACGTCTAAGTTTTATTGATAAATAGAATGATAAGTAAATAATATTTAGTTAAAACTACATTTGGTGACAGTGGCAGGAGGCTGATGGGACAGAATATAAGTGAACCAGCAATCTTGGAACCCTAATTATTGACTGAAATAGCAGTAGATTCTTACGCAGTCACTGTGCTGAAGATAAAACAACACACTTTAAACTACAACCTTTCCTTTCTTTGTCTCCAAGACCCCATATCAATAACACATTATAGATAAAAGCCCAACAGGATTCCTCATCATGTTTTATGCATCTGGATGTGTTGCCTGTTTGAATGTCTGGGTACAGTGCATGTACAATGATTGCTGAAACCACATGGACATGTCAGGTCCCCTGGAATTGGAGTTATAGAGGTTCTATAACTACCTTGTAGTTGCTGGTATTTAACCGACGGCACCTGAAGAATAAATAGAGCTCGTATCTGCTGAGTAATATCTCCACAGGTTTTTAATATTTCCCTTCTATAATGTTTCCTCTTATTATTCACAACTGATTTTTCAGTCCCTGCTAACCAGAAACCACAGATTTTTAATGAAATATTCTTATGATAATAAGAATGGCCAAAATAGAGCCATCAAGGAAATCTCTTCCTTCCCACTGAGAGTTCACAAACCAAACCTCAGCTGTCTGCATATATTTTAGCATTGTTTTCTAAATCCAAGATTTCATTAGGTTCTGATCATGAAATGGGTTTTCCAATCTAAAGTTCCAAAATAGTTTACTTTAGTGCTCAAATTAGTCCATGGAGTAAGAGCATCATGGTCTGGTCCATCACAGTAGTATTCATATTCCTTGTGTGAATTTTTGTTTAAATGTTGCTTTATGTTGCTGGAATAAATATCATGAAGACAGGCAACTGAGAAAGCTTATTCTAGCTTTTATTATTTTGAGAACTGAAGTTCCTTATAACATTTGCTTTGTCTCAGCTTCCTCAATTGAGCAGTTCAAACTGGGTACTATACAAAACAATAAATTGACTAACATACAGGGTGACATCAGAATTTTTATGTGAAAGAAATGGCTAGAGTTTACAAAAGGTTCAGCAATAAGTCTAGAAGTTATCTGTTCTATATCCATTCATTCCCTACTTCTTGGTTAGAATGTGATCATCAGCTCTGCTCCATCACATTCTCTTCACTATGGGGTTCTGACAAACCCACAGCAATACAGTCAAGTGAATGCACTCAATGAAACCTCCATACTTAGGAGCTATAATCAACCTTTCCTCCAATAGCTTATATTTTAAGTAATTTGTCACGTGATGTGACAATATCACAAACGTTATTAGCAAGAATCCATATGGTCTGTATTACATGGCAACATAAAGAAAGGGAGAATATATATATATATATATATATATATATATATATATATATATATATATAGACTAGGTCTCTTATACAGATTTACTCTCCAAAATGCAAGGGAAGTTGTAGGCAGAAGTACATGAATCCACAGCCTGAATAAAAGGATATCAAACATTTCTTATGAAACACTCACAAATGACAAGGTAGAAAGCCACAGCAGTCTTTCGTTCTGGGGTGAAAGGAAACAACTATCCAGTCTCTGACCGCCATACTACAGAGTGAAATCTTGCACTTCTCTTTCTTTTAAAGGAGTTACATCAGCAGACAAGAAGCTCTGTCTGCTCTCTGTGTGGACCTCTACCAGGACAGGTAGTCCAAGGTCATGGATGGGGTAAATACCCACTACATTTCCCCCTGTTTCTCCAAATAAGAAGGTTCTAAACAAAAGTATATAAAATTAGAACTCTTATCAAGTTTTGTCAAGAAAAAAAGAAGGGTAAAATCATATACAAATATAAAACTACAACCATCAAGAACAACATCAAGCAGGAAACACACATTTAATGTCTGATATTTGTAGCCAGTCTCTGAGCAGCAGGTAAGGCTTATCTGAAGTTCTTACCTAAACTTCTGGCTAGATTGTTGTTAAAACTTGGTTAATCTAAATTAGTTGATATGGTATTGTGATGAACAGGTTTTAGTCTGATGTCAATTTTTGAGTGATGCCTATTGGCTTGATGGCATCATTATAAACCAGGTAGAGTCATTGTGGGGGCCCCATCTTCTTTCTGGAGACTTTAGAGACTGCTGTTAGAAAAATTTATTTTTTACTGTGGAAATTTGAACATTATTGATATCAAAATAGAAATTTAAATTTTTGATAGATATTCATTCCAAGAAAGGCATCCTAGAGACAAAGACAAGTATGTGGAGATGTAGAATTTGGGACATAAAACAGTTTTGACAATAGTGTCTAGATTTTTATTTCCTCTGTCCCACACTAGGTTGCTTTTCTGGTATGAACAGAAATTCAGAATTTTTCTTTTCAAAACATGCTTCGATTTAGATAGCCATGCTCCAACTCTTGGGTACACAACCAAAAGATGCTTAATCATATTACAAGGTCAATTGTTCAACTATGTTCATAGCATCATTATTTCTAATAACCAGAACCTGGAAACAACCTAGATGTCATCAACTGAAGAAAGGATAAGGAAAATGTGGTACGTTTACACAATGCAGTACTACTCAGCAGTAAAAAACAATGACATCTTAGATTTTACATGCAAGGATGGAACGAGAAAAAACATTCTAAGTGAGGTAACACAGACTCAGAAAGATAAACATGGTATAGACTCACTCATAAGTGAATACTAACTGTAAAAGAAAGGCTAATGAGCCTATAGTTCATGACCCTAGAAAAGCTACAAAAAATATGTAGATCTAGCTGTAAAAGTGAAATAGACAAGATTATCTCAACTTTGGGATAATTGTTGCTAATATGTCCTAAAATTTACTGCAAGCTCTTGCCCATATTCATTATCTTTCCATAGGAGGAAATTTCCTCACTAGTTAAAGGTACATTAATTTCTGCTGCATCCATTCTTGTCAGTTGATGGAGTCTTAATTTTCCTTCTATAATAAAATCAAAAATATTTTCTTCATAACTCTTTAATTTCTTATTCTATTTATTTGGTACAGCATGAGACTTTTAAACTCAGGATCATTGAATTGTGTCCCATGTTGAGTACTAAATGTAGTTGGAAGTATGTAAATTCATGAAAATCTGATATCAAAAGATATCAAAGATTTATTAGGAAACACTCATGAATAACAACAAGGTAGAGAGTAAATGCAGTCTTCCATTCTGACCTGGGGTGAAAGAAACAACAATCTGATCTCTGACCACCACAGTAGAGAGCCAGTTTCTCTCTTGCTTTTAAAGGAGTTACTTCAGCAGACACAAAGTTCCACCTATGTGGGGCCAGATAACTCAAGGTCATGGATGGGGTGAATACTCACTACAAGAAGTCTGTGCAGGTCAAGAGTAATACAATGTAAATAGATAAATGATATATAAAAACCCATAACTTTTAGAATGAACAAGAGACATGGAAAACATAATTTCATTTTTCTTTCAGTTAAGACTTTCAATATGTTCTTTCAAATATTCTTTCTGAGAATGGTGTTTATTTTTATTTATTTTTCCCTTTTTAAAAACTCTATTTCTTAGTAGCATGCAAAGAATTATATGAATATGGAATTCAAACACATCCCCACTCTCTACCCCTGACCTATTGTTCTCTCCTACCCTCAGTAGCTACTTTTTGGGAAACCAAATTTTGGGCCTAAATTTGGAGTTTCTGGAATCAAGGTCAGACTTGTATGCAAGGTAATCAGTTCTTTCACTCAAGAAAATTTTACAAAATGAAAAACTTTATTATTTTATGTAAACTGGAAATAGTATGCTTTGAATACATAATAATTTTCTATTCATAATGGTAAGAACATTTCATTAGCAAAAATAACATATTGCATAAAATAAATAAGAAAATGCTTCTTTGGAAATTATAGCTTATTTTGTGAATTTTCTCATAGATCATACTATTGCATTTATAAATTTATAGTTTATATAAACATGTTTTTTGGTAGTTTAGCAGCATGATACAAAGTCAGTTAAGTTGAGTGTGAAGAAACACTTTCATTTTATTGGAAAATCTTATTGCTGCTTACCAGTTTGTAGTACCACTACATATTATCTCTGTATTCAGAAAGATGAAAAATCTCATGCCATCCTAAGTCAAGCCATCACCAAGTGAAAGGAGAGGCTAAATTAACGGACAGACAATTAGCTTACTTCAGAGCTGGCAGATGGAGCTATACTCCTCAGTAGTATCCCCCCTCCTTGGACTTGGCATTAAAAAAAAAAAAAGAAAAAAGAAACATTGATTCTTTTGTCTCAGTCCTCAAAATCTACTGAAGTTCACAAAATTCTCACAAATGTATAACGTGTAATCAGTCTTTATAATTGCAGGTATATATTCTGAAGTGATCAATAAATATATTTGTGTTTAAGGGAAAAGATATGTTAAATATCTGAAGGAAAATGTTAAGTATTTTAGATTTTGTCTTTCAAAGGCAATTTTATTTATTTATTTATATTTTTGTTTATTTATTATTATTTTTTTGGGGGGGAGACAGAGTTTATCTGTGTAACAGTCCTTGCTGTCCTGTAACTAGCTCTTGTAGACCAAGCTGTCCTCGAACTCACAGACACTCACCTGTCTCTGCATTCAGAGTGCTGGGATTAAAGGCATTGCCCACCACAAACCAGCTTTATGTTTTCTTTTATCATTATTAACAAACAAGGATGCTGGAGAGGAGAGCCAATTTGTAGCATATTTTTTGAGAGTAAGGAAGTCATGTGATACATTTGTCTGAACAAATTGTGTTGAATTATTATTGTTAAAAGCTCAAAACTTGTTATCAAAATAATTGAACCAGAATAAAATTGAATTGAATGCAATTGTTTTATATTGGGCATCTCAATATAATAACCAGTCACTTTAAAATAATGATGAATATTTGAAAGAATATGATGTGATTTTTCTATGTCTATATTTAACCTGAACTCTACCACACACCTCTTTTGTTATTTACTCATAAATGATCTTTAAACTAAATATAGTCCAATAAATATAGTCCTAAAGTGTACTGTGGGTTGGCAATTAGCCTTTTAATATTATTTCATTCAACCCCAAACAACATAAGGTTATAAATACATACTTATCACTGTATAACTAAATTTTCACATCATCTCACCATGTTTATTATTATTTTGTTTCAGTGAGAGACAATTTTTTTGATGGCAGTTTTCCCTACCACTTTTCTTATTATATTTGCCATATTCTTTTACTAATGTGAGGCATGCATATAATTGAGATAATGGACCTGTTTTTTGCTGTCATCAAGAGAAGAAAAAAAAGGCTGAAAGATAATGAAAGTACGTTGTCAGTGAATAAAGTTTTCCTAGACAAGTATGAGGTCCAAGGCTCTATGATTTATCCCCAGACATTCTGAGACCAGGTATGGCATTGAAAGCCTAAAATCTTAACAGGGTGAGGCAGAAGCATCAGAAGTTCAAACTCATCCCTGTCTATTTAGTGAATTCAAGGAATGTCTTGGCTAAATTAGACCCTTTCTCAAAAGCAAATTTTAAAAAATAGCGGTGGTATTTACATTTCTTAATGGAAGGAGCATTTCTTGGCTTCAGCAGTCATATTTTATACATTGGTCTACTGGCATTCACACCAGCGGACCATTTCTTTTGTTTCATCCTACTCACATGGCTTCATACAAAAACTCAGCATCCCCCTAAAATCTGTCAGTGTTGAAACAGATAGGGATACCATTAGAAGAATAAAGATATCTAGTTAACATCCTTTTCTGTTACATTTGTTAGCCAAAGCAGAGCAATCATCTGTCAGGTCCAGTTACACATTATTTCTGTAAATTTTCATACTCCTACATCACCTAAAGTGTAGGAGGATGGTATTTTCTCACTTTATAATTATATATACTTCTATCTTTAGAAAATGCAGGCATATCATGCCAGAGTATGGCACCCTAAATCTAGAAATTGCTGCACTACAAATACATATATCTACTCTGTTCTCATCTAATACTAGAAGTCCCGAAAGACAATTGTGTTGCAGATAATAACAATGGACAATAAGTTGAACTCTTGAAATGTTTACACATGTATAGGTGTATGTAAAAAAATAAAAATTGGGTATTTTAAGCAATTACTTTTTTAAACATTTAATTTTAATCAAAGTAGGAACTATATAAGTAAACACACACACAGTATTTCACATCTATATATTTCAGAGCACAAATAGTAGTTGTTTTAAAATATTTCATAATAAATAATAGAAAAATATAGAAAGAGAAAAGAAGAATATAAAAGGACTATTTAAAATTACTCTGTCAATTATTAACAATAATTACTAAAAGTGTTTCAGGACAGAAGAAAGTCAAGAGAACACATGAGTCTGAGATAAGGATTCTCTATATTTGTCACATATAGTAGAAGGGATGCTTGTTAGGTAATGTGGGGTCTGTAAAGAATTGTGTACTGGAAAATACTAGAGATGGATACTGTCATGTAGTAGAGTTTTGTGACAACTAAGCTATTAAGAATGTGGGTTTATGCAATGACACAGTCAGTAAACGGCAGTGAAGAATCAAACCCAAGAGTTCCCCTAGGAAAAAAAGTAAATGAAGTTCTGTGTTTTTATTTTTAACAAGACTATGACTTTAATGATTATGAAGGTTTTGCTATATTTGTAATTTTAACTTATTGGCTCAAAAATAATAAAGAATTTTTTTTGTTAATAACCGATAACAAGCATTTAATAATGTTGACCAATACTATCAACATTCAAGCCAGGGTAGTCAAGGGGATAAATTATTTACCTTGACTTTGCCTAAGTCCTCAGTTGTAAAGAAAACAAGTGAAATCACACGTAGAAGGAATCCCTCAAAGACAGCAAGTGACAGGATGGTCAACATTGGTTAAGTAGGCCTGGAAAGGATGGAACTCCAACTATGAAGCTTTAAGTTTTTATTTTATGTTAATGGATGTTTTGTCTGCATCTATGTCTGCATCTTGTATGTGTGTTGTGCCCCAAAAAGCCAGAAGAGGGCATTGGATCCCCTGAAACTGTAGATTGCTATGAGCCACCCCTTGGTGGCTGAACATCATCTGGAAGAACATCATCTGGAAGAACAGTCAGTGCTCTTGAATCACTGAGCCATCCCTCCAGCCCTTAAAATAGATAGCTTAAAAAAAAAAAAAAAAAAAAAAAAAAAAAAAAACAACAACAAACCATAAAAGCTTAGGGATTCTGAACTGTCAAGGTGCTATACCCTTGACCTCAGATCTTCATGTCATTTGTTGTGCTCTCCTGGGGCAGCACTGATGAAGGCAACAGTTGTGACCCTTGCTAAGAAGCAAACATTAAAATATATAAAATGTATAAAAATATGTAAAGAAGAGTCTGGAAGAGTCATGACCATGAGAGGAACTGTGGTAAAGCAGAGGGGGACGAGTGGAAATATTCCTGCATTAACTCTCTGGTGTGTTTGGAAATTTCTACCACATGATGCCTAACCTTAACATTCTCTGTGGGGAAATGTGTAGACGGGAGCCAGGCACCCTGATACATGCCTGTAATCTCAGCATTCAGCCAGCCTGGGCTATACAGTGAGAAGCTTATTCTTGGAAGCACAAGTTGTAACGGAATCTCTTTAGGAAAGTCTGCAGTATGCATGTTTCTTGAGGCCACTACATGAACGAGTACACAGTTCAAACAAACCTAAGGTTGACAAAAACTTCTGGGATCTTCTCATGGCTACCAAAAAAAGCAGCTGGAGAACAGTACTTGTACACTCAGGTCACAGGCCCAACTTATTTGCTTGGAGAACCAGGAGGGTAAACTCCTGAAACCAGCATTGCTCTCCTTCGAGCTGTCTCCTTGGCAACACTGTGGATTAGCCGCCTTAGCCGTTCCTGGGCATTCTGTAAAATATTGTTCACCAAGACAACTCGTCGCCTGGCATTAAGCAGCTTCTTAACATAGGGGTCCAGATCCAAGGCCACCTTCTCATCCTCATTGATCCGGCATAGTTCTGAGAAGAGCAAATGGGCAACCAACATCTAATGGCTCATTTTTTGTTCTGTAGCTAGGTTGTCAATTTGTTCCCGGAGCTCTACCTGGCTTTCTCTGACCGCGTGCACGTGAGAGTCGAGCTGCTGCACAGCCGGTCGCAGGAACTCCAGGAGCCCCTTGGCAAAGAGGTCGCGGCCCGTGGGCCCCGCCACCGGGGTCCCTGCCCCTGACAGGGCAGCGGAACCTGCCACCGCCATCACCAACTGCCCTGACGCCCGCAGCCTGCAGCGAGGGCCTATAATAAAGAAAATTTAAAACAGAGAGGAGGTATGTAAGAGGAATGAGGTTCCCAATTAGCGAGTTAAATTATCTTAGAAAAATAGTTGGTTAAAGGACATATATAGCAAAATGCAGATAAAATGCCAGGGTGATATATAATTGGAAAAATTCTATAGATAAATATGTTTACAGCAGATCATCTAGGACAGCAAATTTCCCATGCACACAAATTGCAAATGTGATAGAGAATGAAATTTAATTATAAATATCTTTACTTATGCATGTTTAGAAATTTCACAATGGATTCATAAAAGGTTTTTAAAGTTTATTTGACTTATATCCCTTGGAGGCCTGCTCTGTTTTGAAGGAAATTGGGGAAAAGTATATTTGGGGGAGAGAGGAGGTGAGGAAAAACAGGAGTAGTAGAGGGAAGGGAAACTGAGAACAGGATGTAATGTATGAAAGAAAAATAAATTTAAAAAAAGAAAAAAATAAATTCAGAAATTCTTCCTGTGGTTAAAAAAGCAAATTTTTAACAGAAAGATGTGAAGGGAGGTTGCTTGCCTGATTTGACAAGGTAAGATTTTTTGTGTGTGCTCTTCATCATATATTTTCACACAATAAAAAATTTAGTCTGATCTGAGGTCACATTTTTTTCCCGTCCTTTTTTTAGTAATGATGAAATCATTATAGGAATGTTCAAAGTTAATTTTATGAATGAATTACTTATTCCTTGCACCTTGCAATAGTACAAGGAATAAACAAAACATGGGCATTATTATTACTTGTACAAGCTGTAGAGACATGGCACCTGTGAGTGTGCTGGGAAAATTCTGTAATGTTATGATAAATTTAAGTAAAGGAAATTTAAAATGTCATTTAAAACATAGATGTTTCTTTAACAATTAAAATTTTTTAAAATGATATCCTGGTAAAAAGGATGTTTAAAGTGAAGAAGGTGACCTTTTCAAACATGTTAAAAATATCTGAAATTTTAATGAATTGGCTCTTACATGAGAAGTTGGGGAGACTCTCAAGAGGTTTAAAATCAAGAGACATTCAGTACTAAGCTGGAACTTAACGGTAGATATCTGAGAGAGAAAGAGGGGACAGTGATTACGGTAATTGACACAGCGCTGTCCTTTAAGATGCACTTCGCAGTTCCTGGAATCACTTAACACATAAAAGGGACATGATAAAATGTTCCCTAGTTCTTGTATTAATGCTATTTCTGTGTTAGGGAGAGGGGACACTGGCAAAATGGTCTGATAAAATTGCTCATATTCACAGAAAAATTAACCTGTTTGGCATGTTCCCTACATTGGGAATCAGCAGCAATGGAGCTGTAATGAACCTGATACATGTCAAAGAGAGGACATAAATGAAACATTAATTGACATAAACTCTAAGCCTTTGCATACATAATGTATGCTCTTCAGTATAAATGACTTTAATTTTTTGATTTAAGATGAAAGATGGATTATTCTTACAAAAGATATTCCTAGACGAATGACCGTGTTGCAAAGCTGAGAATGGTAACCATTCCCTCACAAAACCTGGCCTGGTCCTTTTGGCTCTTCACTTCCTTGCATTTCTGCCGTTCACAATCAAAATGGTCCTGCATTGCAGTGCACAGCTTTCACACATAGGATTCTCTTACTTAGATATCTACAAAAACGTCAAAAATCAGAACTAGGCATAGACTTAGGGGTGTCATGTAATCTGACAATGATAATAGATGGTGAGCGGAAAGCATGCAAATAAAAAGGGGCATATGTAGCCTGATACTCATGTGAACTGTGGGCACATGTCTGTATGGTACAAATGACATGCTCCACACCTGTCATTTTCCTTCTGATGTGTGAGGTTGTCTCTCACGGTGGAGGTCACCTTTGTGTCACATGAATACCAACATGTTGTCATTTTTGTAAAGATATCTTTAGCATGGTTGTTATCACCTTTGTAAGTGACTTGATCAGTTGTTGATAATATGTGCATGTGTATGTATATCTGTGTACATATAAGTGTGCCTGTGTTTGGTGCTCTGTGTTGTGTTGTGCATTTGTGCTGGTGTGTTTATGTGTGTGTTTGAGTGTGTGTGTGCATATCTGTGTGCATTTTTTTGTATATGGTATATGTGTTTTTGTCTATCTATCTCTGTGTGTTTGAGTGTGTCTGTGGTGTGTGTAGTATGTGAGAATGCATTTGTGGTGGTGTGTATATGTATGTGAGTCTGAGTGTGTGTGTGTGTGCATGTGTGTATGCATGTGGCATGTCTGTGTGTGTGTGTGTGTGTGTGTGTCTGTGTTTGTTTATTACTGGGGACTGAATTTAGAGTGTCATTTGTACTAGGCAGAACCCTTATATTTGAGCTGCATCTCAATCATTCTGCATCACAGTCAGAAAAAAAAGTTCTTTATGCGAGCAGTAAGTATCTTGCTTGGCCAGGTGTGGCCTCAGGCCTTATGTAAAAATGAAAAAAAAAATTCTTGCTGATACTTTGGTTGTTGTTTTTGGTCAATATTGACTTTGGATCTTTGATACAGGGTCTTCTATTAAAACCCATATCAACCCAAAACTCAATATGTAGACCTAGAGAGGCATAAAATAAACGGACAGCAATTCTGTCTCAATGACTTGAAATTTCAGGCCTATGCTGTCTTATGGAGAAATGTGGTTTAACTCTTATTTTCAAATATCAGCCATTGGCTTCATTTCCAGAACTCTGTGTTGACAAGAGTGTTGATCAACAAAACGCTTGTCCCACTCTACTAACTTCCAGATTCCGAGTCTAAAGCCATCTTGGGCTAAATGTTTTGGCATAAATGCTGCTTCATTTGTTGATCTTGTTTTTAGTTAAATTTTTCATACAATATAGTTTAGTAGTATTTTCTCCTTCCTAGTTTCTTGCAGATCCTCTACACCTATCTACTCAAACATTGTTCTCTTTCTTTCTGTGTGTGTCATTAAAAAAAAATCACTCTAAAATCAAAACAAATAAAAAGCAATAATACAAAAATGCTCAGACAAAACAAAACAAAAACATGGAGTCTTTTTTGTGTAGACCAACTCCTCCTGGGTATGGGGCCAGACCTGAAGGTTTGGTGTTATGCTCAGTGATACTATATTGGTGAAAGTTGATTTTTCTCTTTCCCAGTCGGTAGTCTATGCAAGTGGCTTCTTGATTAGGAATGGTCTTTGTGCCCACCTTTTTCATTCTGGGATTGTTTTTTTTTTTTCTTGATTGTTTGAACACATGCATGTCTGACGCATAATATCACAGTCTCTGTAATTACACCCAAGTAACAGTTCTTCTGTCTGGAAGACACTTTTGCCTTGGCGTTATCTGTTCTCTTGCTCTTACAATAATCGTGCCTCATTTTCTGCTACATCACTGAGGCTTGAGGAGAGGACTTTGACAAAAATATCCCATTTATGCATCAGTGCTCCAAATTTCAAAAGTCTTTGCATACTATCCAGTAGTGGGTCTCTGTGTTAATTCTCCTGCAAGAAGCTTTGCTAATGAAGATTGAATGATGCCCTCACACACATGAATAGCAAGATGTCTTTAGGAATTCCCCTTTTGTTATGTTCCTTTTGCAGAATATATTACAATGTTTTCCCATAGGTTTATTATCTACCTAGTTTCAGGTTCGCAGCTGCTTTAGCAAGACAGTTAAGGAATTGATCTGATATAGTCAACCTTAAATCTTAAAAAAAAAAATGTGTTTGTGGCACTCATAACATTTGTGCCACTACTGCACTACTGGACATTGCTGGTAATTTATATTGCAACAACAGCAAAGTCTGTAGCTGGATGATTTTGATGATGACTTTTCCTTTCCAATAGTTTTAGGAGTAACTTCCAGCACCATCAATATAGTTAGAATAGTCTCACCAATAAATTAATAGTTCAACATCAAGTAAAATATGCCATTTCTAGGCAGCAGACAGTTTCCATCATTCAAACATCACAGAAAACACACAAAGCTGTGTCACAATGACTCCTTTATTTATTTATTTATTTATTTATTTTTTACAATGGCTCCTTTATAAATATTGTCCATCCGGGGTTGTGGTCTTGTGAACTTTGTCAGTGTACTTTAGCATGCCTACGGTGCATATTCAGCTCATGTTTTTACATTCAAGTTGATAAAAGTTTATGGGCATAGCTTCTGACATTATTGATGGACAAACCACACAAAACTTTCAATCATCTGGCTCTAACAGTCTTTACACACCCTCTCTTGCAATGGTCCCTGAGTAGTCAGTGCAGGAGTTGTATTTTGGATGTAGTGTTTGGGGCTGGGCTCTGCATTTGAATATTTTGATAAGTTGTTACACAAATATGGGTTGTGCAATGTAAGATGTTCAGCCCTGATAACACACAAACACACATAAAGTAATATTATACAAACTGAGCATTTAATATTTAGAAATATATATGTATATATATATATATGTGTGTGTGTGTATGTGTGTTTATGTAGCTGGATGATATTGATGATTACTTTTCTACACACACACACACACACATATATATATATATATATACATATATAAATAAAACTAATGTAAATACAATCCATGAATTTGAAAGACAGCATGAGCAATACATAAGTAGTTTTGAAGGGAAGACAGGAAAGGTATAAATGTTTTAATTAAAGTATAATGCCAAAAAATAAAAGAATAATTCAAAAAAATCTGTATTCCATAGGATACAGGAAAATTTTGAGTGATTGTCTTTTATAATTATTCTTTATATCTCTGCATTCAATTTACACTTGAATCAGTAGAAGGAATCAAATAATAATCAGACCTTGTTTAACTTTGCTGAGCTTTGAATCCTCAGATAGTCATGAGAAATTATGTTTCTGGATGCCATTTCCAGCTCTCTTGTAGGCTCTTCATATGAAGACTGTCACCTACAATAAATTGTTTTCAATACATCTGAACAATAACTTCAGACACACAAAAGGAAAAACCACCCTTGCCTATAGATATACATTCTAAATGTAGTGTATTCCTCATATGTTAAACAACAGACCACACATTTTTTCTTTAGAAATATCTTCTTTTCCATATTTTCCTAAAATTCAAAGCAGATTAGCTAAATATTTACTTCTCCAAAGCTATTCCCAGGGCCACAGAATTCTAATGATAGGTTCATGGCTAGTAACACATTCCCTGCACCAGGCACATTATTAAAATGCAGCTCTTTTCTTAGGACTTCTTTTCACATTGAGTGAATTTATCAAAATCACAAAGGCAAAATAGGCTTAAATTTCTAGGTCACATCTCTTCTTCTTCTAGCTGTATAATTGACACCTCACTTACTTGCTCTCAGAGCACAGGCCATTTTCCTGATGACAGTATTTGTAAGCACAGTGAAAGAAAGATATGATGAGATTAATATTGCAGGAGACAGTAATGGAGACATTTCACACTGAGAAAACAGTTACACAAATACTTAAGCCAAGAATGCTCAATGGGGATTCTGACTTAACTATTTTACTATATATATATATATATATATATATATATATATATATATATTTTAAATCTTGAGAGCAGAAAAAGTATCAGTAAAGATATTAGGTTCATCTTTTAAAAGGGAGCAAACATGTGTTTCTATGGCATAGAATCACCAAACTATCTTTATATCATTTTAGTAGAAGGATGTGTATGAAATCCATTCGAAGCAGGCTGAAAAACTTGTAATTTAAATTAAGAATGAATTGTGTGTTATGTAAGTAAGGAAGTGGTTAATTATATTAAGAGGAGAATAATAACAGAACATGACCACAAAGGTAAAGACTTCTCAAAATAGATGTTTTGAACTGAAAGTTATCAATATATTTTAATAATGTGACTTATTAATGATTTTAACTTCTGTTATTTTTATAATTATCAGACAACATTTTTATATGTAAAAATGGAATCTATTTGAGGTGAATTAAAATTAATATATTGCTAAGAATTGCAGTTATATTTGAAAGAAACAATCAATGCATAAAAAATATGAAGCAGGGCTGGAGAGATGGCTCAGCCGTTAAAGGCTAGGCTCACAACCAAAAATATAAAAAATATGAAGCAATTCAGTAATAATTTTGAGAGACCTCCAAAGCAATTTTTAAAGTTCCATTTTAGTAATAGGATAATTATAATTTTAAAAGCAAGCTTCTTAGTTCCAAAGCAATCTAACCATAAAAATCATTGTATAGGCTTATGTGCATTCAGTTAAAACTAATATGTGAACAAATAAATATAAGAAAATAGTTCTTAAAGAAAAAACTAAGTATGTTAGTAATTTCTGTCACACGGTAATGTATTTTATTTATAAATCTGAAAAAAAAAACAAGGCTGATCGCTTATTTTTCTAATAAGATTGAAAAACTGACATAATTTAAGGACCCAATCTTCAAATATTTATCACAAATTATGAATCTGTTGAAAATGCATACTCAAAGATGGAATTTTTGTTCATTTCCAGTAATTTTCATTATTCTCATTAACTTTTTTTTTATTATACCTTCTTTAAGAGCTAATCAATCACCAAATGTAGTATATAACTAAATGCTTAGGAGTGGAAGTTTGGTTAAGGTTATCAAGGGTTCTTGTTGGTTTTGCTGAGGACCTGGTTTCTTCTCTCATCATCTCCAAGACAGCTAATAATCATCTGTCACTCCATCTCTAAAGGTCCTGTCACCCACTTCTGGCCTGTGAGGGCACTAGAAACATGTGGTATAAAGAGATATCTACACGCAAAACCAATCACATACAAAAAAATAAATAAGTAAACTTTTTCCACTTTCTTTCATTTTTGAGATTATAAATGTAATTATATTATTTCCCCTTCCCATCTACTCACTCCAAACCCTCCCATGTACCCTTCCTGCTCTCTTTCAAATTTGTGGCCTCTTTTAAAAGTAGTTGTTACAAGCATGTATAGACATATTTATTTCTAATCTTATCCTGCTCATTGTGTTACTTGCACGTATGTTAATGTTATTTGTATGGATGTTTACGGGGATGATTATTGGATAACCTATTTGTATGTTCTTCCCTGGGGAATAATATTTCTTTTACTCTCAACACTGTTCTTTGTGTAGGGCTAAGGTGTTTTGAGGGGTGGCGGAGTGCCCAGTCTACTTTACATATGCATTATTGTTTATTTCATCCAACTTATGTGTAACAGATGTTGGTGTAGCTTCTGATATTACTAGGAGACACAATGTCAGGAGAAACATTCTGATTTGTTCTTACATTTTTTTCTCTACCAGCCTGTGCAGTGTTCTACAAGAACTAGATGTGGGAACTATTTTGTAGTTGTAGGCACTGAAACTACACTTCACAGCTCTGCATTTTAATTTATAGTGGTATTTCTGTAATGACATCTGTGTTTTTCACTGAGAATTGTCCTTGATGAGATGTGGGGACTACAATTTTCTGTAGGAATAAAGATAAATATTAAAATATTAAGAGACTAATTGGGGATTGTGCGGTTCTACTAAGTAGTGCCCATGGGTTCTCCTTTAAGATGCATGATCTGACTAGGTCTGGGTAGTTGGCTAGGTCTCCAGTATGAATCCAGGCGTGATTTCCATCCTGATAAGAAGCTCAAATGCAATTAGATAGGTGTTGGTCTCCTCCATGATATGTATAAAAATCATTGTATCCTTAAGGTTATTATGTGTGCTTGTCATTGTGGTTGATTATAGTCATAGCTAGATAGGAATATTGTTTGCCTTCTTCTTTTGGCAGAACAGAACTACCATGAAAGGTAGTGCCCAGGGAGGAGGAATCCTGGTTAGTTCTAATTTAAGGGACATGTGGACTCATTTTGTGAAGTGTATGGTTTCTTTAGCAAGAAGGACTTACTTCCTTACCTGTATAAAGCAACCAAAGACAATAGCTTTAGATGCTGCCATCTTTCTGGAATCTCTAGAAAAAGTAGGATCATCGGCTCAAAGGGAGTCTCTTGACTCCCTTTTTTTTTTTTGAGTGTTTCATTGGGCTTTTGGAAGCATTGTTAACGCAGACGTGAAATATTTATTTAAACTATCCATGAATATCTTCTTAGAGTTTCTATAACTGTAAAGAGACACCATGACCAAGCCTACTCTTATAAAGGAAAACATTTGACTAAAGCTGATTTATAGTTCAGAGGTTTAGTATTTCATTGTCATGATTGGAAGCATGGTGGCACTCAGGCAGACATGGTGTTGGAGGAGTAGTTAAGACTTTCATATTTGCTTTAGCTAGGACCTCAAGAATTATGTTGAATAGTTATAAAGAAAGTATACAACCTTGTCTTGTTCCTGATTTCAGTGGGATCACTGGAAGTTTCTCTCCATTTAGTATGATATTGGCTTACTTTATGTTCCTTGTATCCCTGCTCTCTCCAAGACATTTATCATGAATGGATGTTGTATTTTATCAAAAGCTTTATTGGTATCTAATGAGATGGTCATGCGGTTTTCATTTTTAAGTTTGTTTATAGGGTGGGTTACATTGACAGATTTTTGTATCTTGAACCATCCCTGTATCTCTGGGATGAAGCCAAAATGAGATCAAGGGAATACAAATTTGAAAAGAACAAGTCAAACTCTCATTATTTGCTGATGATATGATAGTTAACACAAGCGACCCCAAAAATTCTGCCAAGGAACTTCTACAGCATATAAACACTTTCAGTAATGTAGCAGAATATAAGATTAACTAAAAAAAATCAATAGCCCTCTTGAACACAGAAAAATAAAAGGACTGAGGAAGAAATCAGAGAAACATCACCCTTCACAATAGCCACAAATGGCATAAAATAAATCGGAGTAACTCTAACCAAACAAGTAGAAGACTTGTATGACAAGAACACTAAATCGTTGAAGAAAGAAATTGAAGAAGACAGCAGGAAGTGGAAAGATCTTCCATGTTCTTGGGTAGGTAGAATTAACATAGTAAAAATTGCAATCTCATCAAAAGCAATCTACAGATTCAGTGCAATGCCCATCAAAATACCAGCAAAATTCTTCTTAACAGGCCTCAAAAATATGGTACTCAGCTTCATATAGAAAAGCAAAACCTAGGATAGCCAAAATAATCCTGTACAATGGAAGAACTTCTGGAGGCATCACAATCCCTGACTTCAAACTCTACTACAGAGCTAAAGTACTGAAAACAGCCTGGTATTGGCATAAAAAAAGACAAGAGGACCAATGGAACAGAATCAAAGACCTGAATATTAATCTAAATACCTTTGAACACCTGATTTTTGACAAAGAAGCAAAACATATAAAATGAAAAAAAGAAAGCTTATTTAACAAATGGTGCTGGCATAACTGGATATCAACATGTAGAAGAATGAAAATAGATCTATTCCTATCAACATGTACAAAACTTAAGTCCAAATGGGTCAAAGACCTCAAAATAAAGCCAGCTACACTGAAGCTTATAGAAGAAAAAGTGGGAAGTACACTTGAAATCATTGGCACAGGAGACTTCCTAAATATAAGCCCAGTAGCACAGACACTGAGAGAAACAATTAATAAATGGGACCTCCTGAAACTGAAAAGCTTCTGTGAAACAAAGGACATGGTCAACAGGACAAAACAACAGCTTACAAAATAGGAAAAGATCTTCTCTGACCCCACATCAGACAGAGGTCTTATCTACAAAATATACAAAGAACTCAAGAAATCTATCATCAAAAGAGCACATAATCCAGTAAAAAAAATAATGGAATACTGATCTAAACAGAGAACTCTCAACAGAGGTATCTAAAATGGCTGAAATACACTTATGGCAATGTTCAGCATCCTTAGTCATCAGAGAAATGCAAACCAAAACAACTCTGAGATTTTATCTTACACCTGTAAGAATGGCCAAGATCAAAAACACTGATGACAACTTATGCTGGAGAGGTTGTGGGGAAAGGGGAACACTCCTCTATTGCTGTTGGTAATACAAGCTGGTACAGTCCCTTTGGATGTGTGACGATTTCTCAGAAAATGTCAAAACAACCTTTCTCAAGACTCAGTAATACGACTTTTGGGTACATATCCAAAGGATGTTCAATCATGCCACAAGGACTTCTGTTCAACTATGTTCATAGCAGCATTGTTTGTCATAGCCAGAACCTGGAAACAACCTAAATGTCCTTGCACTGAAGAATGAATAAGGAAAATGTGGTACATTAACACAATGAAGTATTACCCAGCCCCCCCCAAAAAATAATGACATTTTGAATTTTGCAGGCAAAGTGATGGAGGTAAAAAAGTCACTTTGAGTGAGGTAACCCAGACCCAGAAAGACAATTATCACATGTACTCTTTCATAAATGTTTTTTTAAACATAAAGCAAAGAAAACCAGCCCACAAATCACAATCACAGAGAACCTAGGCAACAATGAGGACCCGAAAAGAGACATACATAGATCTAATCTACATGGGAAGTAGAAAAAGACAAGCTCTCCCGAGTAAATTGGGAGCATGGGGACTTGGGAGAAGGTTGAAGGTCAGGGGAGAGGCATGGAGGGGAGAAGAGAAAAATGTAGAGCTCAATAAAAATCAAAAAAATAAGGCACAATGTGATCTATAAAAAAGTAGTGCATTTAGATCAGAAGGCAGGACGAAATAAATATTACTCCAGACATGGCCGGAGTATTTGAGAACTTAAAGCCTGGTCCTTTGTGATGCCCTTCCTTGAATAAAGCCATTTCGGCTGCTACAAGGCCACACCCACAGCAGCAAAGGCACAGATCCTAATAGTGTCACTGCTCATGAGCCCATGGGGCCATTTTTATTCAAGCTACCATATACATTAATGCTCTGATTATGTGTATTGCACGTTTTTACTTTTCAGGTAGTTAATATTATTACTCCTTATGAATTTTTCAATAACCTTCTGTTATTTTACCCTACTTCTTTTGTATTTATCGTCTTCTCCTTCCTTAATGAAAGCCACCTTTTTCCATTTTCTTTGTCAGATCGCATTTACCCTGCTGTTTCCCTCCTTATTGCTCCCCCATTTTGTACTCCAGAAATGACCCAAATTTTTGCAGTCAATATGTCCTCCGATCTGAAGGTTTGTAGCTAGGAGTCCCACTAAAGAGAGAGAACGTGTGACCTTTGTCTTCCTGCGTGTGGATTGTCTCACTTAATTCTATCTTTTCTATTACTTTCCATTTGAACTAAAAATGCTTGATTTCATTTTCCTTTCTTAACAGCTGAAAATTATTCCTTGGTGTGTATATAACACATTTTCATTATCCATTTACTGGCTCTAAAACAGTTAATATGGCTGAGCAAGTACCTGTGGGGCCTTTGAGCATGTTACAAAGAATGATATTGCTGAGTCATATGGTAGATTTGCTTTTCGGTTTTGTTATTGTTGTTGTTGTTTTCTCTACAAAGATTCTAGAGCGGCTATTTCAGCTTGCAATTCCACCACCACAACCGGTCAGGGCTCCCTTCCCCTCAAACACCATTCAAAATTGAAGATAAGTAGACATCTACAAAATAGAAACTGTTTTACATTAAACTATTTGTATGTTTGGTATATATACATGTGTATTCATGATCACATATATATGGTCCTATCTGTGTACAGGTGTATAACTGCTTGTGTGGTGTATGTGGAGACGAGCGGTTGATGTTGAGAGTCTTCTGAAGTTTTCTCAGCTTTATTTCTGTGGGTAGGGTCTCTTGTTGAGCCAATAGCTTAGCAATCCACTCACTCTAGCTACCCAGGATTCTCTAAAGCTATTGTCTTTACCTCTGAAGGTGGAATTACACATGGGTTCTGAATTTCAACCAAAAATATACCATGCATTTTAACATACTTAGTGATTTTCTAAGTTGCTCACTGTGCAGCTGGCAGTGACAATCAGAATACATGCCGGAATCAAGGGTAATAGAGACCTTTTAGTTCTTTATTACTTAATTTCCTGTTCATTTTTTTGTTTTTATAACATTTCATTTCTTCTTGTGAAATTAATGCATTTTATGTATTGAATTATGTTTGAATATTTGTGGTCTTTGAAACTAACTAATTTTTACCTGAAAAACTGAAAGTCAATAATCACCTTTATTTTACAACAGGTCACTCTATTTCCACTTAAAAACTCACTTGATCTTTACCAATAAAAATTTCCACAACTGCTTTTCGTTACTGCAGAAAAAAATAGATTTTTTAAAAAAATTATACTTTGTGTCTTTCACATCATGTATCTTAATTGAATTAATTTCCCCAAACCTTTGTATCCAACCTCTGCCCTTGCAACCTCCCCACTTAAATAAAATAAAATTTAAGAGAAAAAAGAACAAAAGAAAAACTCAATCATGACATGGAAGCTATAGTGTGACATTACACAGTAAACCTTTTTATCCTTTTATATCTTTACTTGCAAACATTCACTGCAAAGAGGCATTGATATGGTTCGAGGCATCTGGTTTCTGCTGCATTATGGATGATGGGCCCTCATTGGAACTCCTTGTGGTATCCCACTGTTGCCCTGTGTTGTGAAAATTCTGTGAGTTTGGATCTGCAGGACCTATCTCTTCACCTGCTCCAGGAGATCATAGACGGAGTGGATATTGGCATGGTCCTACATATAATCTTGGTTCTCGGACTGGGTAGTTGTGGTTTGGTCAGTCTATTAGCTCTCTCTGTCCCTACTACCAGGTGAACTTTCCTGTATTTTCCTGGCAAATTCACCTCCCTCCTGCAGCAATGTGCAAAGATTGGGGTCAATTCTGATGCTTTCATGGACTTAGGGTCAGATGCCTGCAGATACCTCCAGGGTCAGCTCTACTGTGTTGCCCAGGTGTGGTGTAGGGGCCACTATCATTAGTCTTACAGCTGATTAGTGACAGGGCCAGCTCTCCCACCTGTCTCAGGGATTGATGGTGTGGGATCTCTCCACTGCCCATGCTTACACATGAAAATGAGTGTATGGCAACAGCTCTCAATGCTAACAATTTCAGTGCTGGCACAGCCAAAATTAGATTTTTTTTTTTTTAAAAATCAAGTCAGATGTCACCTATTGTAAAAAAATTCTCATACATTCAAAAGATATGTTGATAATTTTTAAGTATTTTTTATTCATGTATCCATCACTATCCTAGAGTAGATTTTATGAATCCTGTTGGCTTACACATTTCGTTTTACTCTAATTGAAATGCTCATCAGTTTTCCTATTGTCTGCCAAGAGTGCAATTTGGTCTATTTTATCAAAAAAGATTTTTTTTCCCAAATGAAGGGTATTCACTTGTTATCATAATATCTTGTAACTGGATGTTATAATATTTATATATACCTAATGTTTGCATTATGTTTTAAGTTCAATATAGTTATATAATTCAAAGAAGCTAACAATTCATGTTAATCTTCTCATTCCGAATGTTTTATATTCTTAGGCACTAAGACCCTTGCACTAAATGTGCTCCAAAATAAATATGAATGTGGACTCAAAATAAATTGTAAAATTATGAGGTATATACTTACTCATTTTTATTTGGAAAATCAGTTTCACAGTTCTTGAGAATAAACTCTATGGGGAACAATGTCAGAGTCCTTATGTCTTGTATCGATGTAAAAAGGTTGAGCATATCTAAGAGAGGAAAACTTGACTTACATATGCTATTTCTTATATGTCAGTTTTCAGCAAGGAAAACCATCCTATACAGAGTTAAGTGAGAATAAAGGTCAAGAAATTGCATTACTGAAAACCAAAGGCCTATAAATCACCAAACAGTTGTAAGAAATATTTAATTCTGAAGAAAAACAAGCAAAAAGCCTCCCTAGACAGAAATGCATTCTGTGAGTTTAAACTACAATTTTTAAATGTATTCCTTGTGTTTTTATTATAAATTTATTTTTAAAAACAACTAATAAATATAAATTTATTTTTCAAAACAACTAATAAAAGTTCAGGAAACATAGCTACTTTTGTTGCTGATATATTCTGTATCCAGGAAAGCAATGCGTCCCATGGCTAATGACACACACAAGATCGATACTAATTGAAAAGCACAGTATAGATTTATTCCATCTTAATTTTTAAGTGTTTGGAAGTACAAAGAGTCAGATCATATAACCCCTTTTGCAGTGACATTATTTTAATAGTGTATTCTAAATCCGTTTTTAGTGCAATACAGAGATCCTCCAATGATAAATCATGCTATTTAACATTTCAATTGAGACATTAGTTAAATATAGAGGTCTACTTATTTTAATAAAGTATTTAAAGGTTTGCTTCTATTTTAAAATTCAAGTCCTTGGCAAAATGAATAGCTTATAGACTGATTATCCCTTTGATTTGTCTGAATTATATTGATTTTGAAACAAAGCATAGATTTTTTTTTAGGTACTGTTAATTTCAATGCTGAACAGTCCTACTAAGAATACATACACTAGTTGAAAAAATATGACAACTATGACTTCTCTCACTTTGCTCCACTCTTAATCCCTAACCAATGAGTCTTTTGCATTTCTGTTTCATTTATAAAACAGACTTGCCTAAGGGAAAAATGTAAATAGGGCAGTTATATTTAAAACATCCACATTAAGTATTTTTCCTGCTTTCTAATTACATACAAACAAAATGGTAGATGGTATCCAATTATTTTAAGCTTATTTGTTTAAGAATTATATGTATATGTATATATACACACATATATATACATATATATATATATAGAGAGAGAGAGAGAGTTTATTTTAAACATAGTCAAAAGAAGTGAATTATAAACCAAATATTTGATGATAGACTAAAGAAAGTTTTGCTCACACATAATTTGAGATTTTTGAAGTGTTATGCCAACATTTTACTAAAGAAAATTTGAGATGAAGATGTACAAATATTTATGTGTATCTGTGTGTTAAGTGTTAAACTGTTATTCTACTAAGCCCCCCCCCCCCAAAAAAAAGGTGATTATCCAAGCACTTTATCAGACTTACTGGATCAGTGTTTATTGTTAATATCTACTAAAAAAAATCAGTAGCATGTATACATTCCCTTCCTCTCATCACCTCAGAAGCAGGCAGTAGGTTTCTGAAGAAATACTGGGTACTAGACCTGACACAAAGAGACATGGGAAAGTCATTTAGTAAAGCTCTCTTGAGAATCATCCTGAGTGCCCCAAACACCAGAGAAAGGATTCGGCATGATATGGGAATCCAGGCAGCTTTGTTTGGCCCACCCACACATTCTCTGTGGGCTGTGGTGTGGTATAGAACACTGTCTACCATGGTGTGTTTGGGGACTGAGATTGAAAACTTGCAGTTTCAGTGGTGTTATGCAACAAAATTTTTGCCCTATCATTGGTCATATCTGGATTAGGGCTGGACATTAAGTTTTAGTGCTAAAAATGGTAGTCCTACAAAACACTGCTTTAGCCCTCTTTAGGAGCTTCTACTTCACAAGTTTACTTTTAGATAATTTAACCTACCTGATACTGTGAAGTTATAATACTGTACGACTGCAAGACTGAAAACGACAGGTGTTTAACAGTCTGCAATTATCACTGTGCTCACTTACCTTTTTTAGGCTCTATTTTTGTATCTTTGTCAACTTTCACACACTTTTCAGGAAGCTCTTCCCTACTTCTCCTTCCCTGGAATCATTCTCATGTTTGATTAGTATCATATAGGTGGAGTAAGAGACTTGAAATAAGATTAAATAGCACATTATAAAGTGATGACTTCTGTTCTTTAAAAGAGGGGATTCCACAGTTTCTGTAAATTAATTTTCATGATTATAAACTATCTTGTTAAAATGAATTTTAGTATTATATCCCTATCTTCTAATAAATTTTTACTTGTATAAGGTGATTAATTTTTCCAATTAATATACATATATATGAGGATGAATAATTTTATGAAGAAGACTTATATTTTTGTTAGCAATATTAAACATGCCTATTTAATTGTAGGTGAAAATTGCTATAAATAACTAAAGAATACAGAATTTACTCTCTTTTATATAAGCTGTTATCTGATTATATTACAAGAGCAAAAATATAAACACTGTTCTTTTTTAGCCTCAGGGATCAGTGTTTATGGCTTTTGATTTATGGTTTTTGTCATGTTCATAATTGGTTACTACATTCACATTGTCAACAAAATTCTGTGCTTTTCAACATCCACAAAAGCAATGACTTTCCTGCTAGCAATAGACATAATTGGTTGCAGAAAAAGTTAAGCTCAATTGAAGTTATGTTGGACTTAACAATCAATGTTCCAGTTCAATGAGTGTAAACATATATTTTACAGTTTCATTTCTCTCACAGTTTTGGCTTATTATATTTATTTTATGCTTCTGGTTATCTTTATTGACCTTGGATATTTCCCTAGCTCTCCTCAGCATTCTCTGTACTTTTTAGGTTCAAGATTTCAACATTTCTGACTTGCTTTTCTCCAGTTAATGAATATCCTTTTTGTCTAATCATCCCATATTTCTTCAAAAACATTTTCTTATTTCCCCCATTTTTCTCATCATATAGGTCTGTTTATATTAAAACAAAATCAAAACATGTTTTCATGCAAGATATTAACAAATGCACAAGATGTTAAGTGAAACTTCCAAATTTAATTAACCCAGTCTAAAATTGACTGGAAAATTTAAATACTTGGTATTGTACAACTCATATTTTGGGTGTCAGAAATCCAGTGAAATGATGATGACATCAATGGTATAAAATGGCCATTTTGAAAGTGCAAGGGGAACACATACAAAAAGATTAATTCTGAGATTAATTTTTGTCTTTATTTCCTTTTCCTCTGAATTGCATAGATTTCCTGAAATCCTGAAGAGTTTGTATCAGAAAAATAGAAATGGTTTGTAGCAGAAAAATAAAAAGGGTGTAATGTTAGATTAATGACTGGCTATGTACTTCGATATTAAATTTGGATAAGCAAGTATGAAGGTAATATTCAGATGTAAAATATTTAATTCTCATCTCAAATATTTCACTGTTGTTTCCTGTTCAAATTATTTTAATAATAAGTTACCAGATATGAAAATATACAAACAAGTATATAACAGTAAATATATTTGTGGTTAGGCATCATTGGTATAGTTTTGGATATATAGTAGTGATTTCTGGTTAGATAGACTACATCTCTGAGAAGCAATATGTTTGAGGGCTCTGATTAAATCAGAATTATTCCATTGATGGTATCAAAATCTGGTGTTATTAATGGGATTTAGTAGGATCAAGATAGTGTGAGAATGATGGGAAAGTTGGTCACTGTGTGTATGTTCTTCCAAGGTATGTCTTGTCTGCAGCCCACAGTTGTCTATTTACCATCATGCGTAAAGAAAAGAGTCAAGCGTCTTCATGCCCTTCTGTCATGCTTCTGCCTCTTCACAGGAGTCTTGCTGACTGGAGTAATAATTCACTAAAATCTGAGGCAAAGTTTTCTGTCTTATGACTTGTTTCCCATAGATAATTTTCACAAAAGTGATAGTTGATTAACATAATCCCTTACCACAATCTTCACATTATCCCATTCTACAACTTTGTCTTTTTCACTTCTAGTTTAGGAACACATTTTGTTTCCTAATGTTTTCTTTCTCTATGTAGGATAAATGGACCTACAAAAAGAAATTCCCTGAAAAACTTTGTTTTGGTATACTCAATTCAACCGGAAAATTGGAAGATTTGGAGTATATAAGAGGCAAACATGACTTACCTGACCATATATATGTAGGCATTTGTGTGAAAGGAAAGGTGAAAGACAGAGATATGGAGACAGGTAGAATGAGCCAGAGAAACCCATTTATGTGTAAGGGTTGGCCAGCACTGTATAAATGTGACTATTAGATTGTCAATATTGTCATGAATGACAAAATCTTTAATGTAGTGGTTAATATGATCTAGTACCTTGATAGTACACAGAAGCTTGGGGGGACTCTGCAAAGCTTTATCCACATATGCCAAGAAAGTTTTTCATATATATATACATATATATACATATATATGTATATATGAAAACATATATATGTATATATATATGTGTATACATATATATGTATATATATGCCAAAATGTCCTATACAGTTTTCATAATCTTCCTATGTTTCTAAGGAAAATAGCCATCGTCTTTGTGAAATAACATATAGATTCTACAAATACTTATGTTTCAAATTGTACATATTTTTTAAGTTTTTCAATTATAATTGTGTTCACTAATACTTTTGTTTTCTACTTATTAAATCTCTATCCAAATTTATCCCTCAAATATCTTCTAGCATTACCTATGTTTGCTATCTTGTTGCAAATGACTTCAAATGCAATCATTTACAAAGTAAAGAGTTATTATCAATTACTAAAACCCAGATTCCAGGACTCTAGATGACTAAAAGACTTCTTTGTGAGTGCAAACCAGAACATTCCTATGGGTATTGTCATAATAAGGACTGAGCAAGTCTTGCTCCAATAGGCAATTCTTGCTGCTATTAACAGTGGGATTGTGTTCATCACAACATAATTCTGAATATATGATACCTTAGTGACTTGGTATCAACATGGCAGATGACTTATGACAATAGGTCATGAAAGAGTTACAGTAATAATTTTTTAATTATTCCCTACCCTTTAAAATTACATAGTAAGCCACGACCTCTTTATATCCTTAATTGAGTAAGTTACTATATCAAACCAAATACATTGGCAAAAACATGTTGTTCTCTCTATATATCAAAAGCTTACATACTGCCTATGCTCCTTACTGGTAGAAGAGAGCCATGTGTACATATATGACACATCACAAGAAATAGAAAGAAAAAGGTGACACAGCAGGAAGTGGGTCCTCTTACACTTGCTATTGTGTTATCAATAGTAACCTGCCTTCTTCTCTTACATAAAACCCTTCTTTGGCATTGATAAAATTGTACCTCTTCATTGTCTAAACCTTTTAATTTATATTTTATAGAAAAATTATCTTCTCCTCCCTGAAGATTTCTGAACCACTGCTACAGTTAATTCGACTTCTACAACTATCCTGGGAGCTCTGGTAGTTCTTTTAAAATAGACTTTCTTAATTGCATTTGATTGGTACCATGTCTTTGATGTACACAGAGGATTTCCTCAAATGGATGACTCTTCCTTAGAAAGTCTAAAATATTGCATCTGTCTTTGAACATGCAACCTCACTACTTCATATCTTAGCTTCCTAACTTCCTCTGTAGCTTCTCTCTAGTCTTGACCTGACCTCTCTTCAATGATGCTGCCAAAGAAGGAACTGGGCAAAGAAAACACTGAGAAAAAAGTTACTTTTAAGTTATTTTAAAAATATAACAGATATAATTTCTATAGATCTATAGATCTATAACAGGTTCCTTTGATGTGGGATATATTCTCAAACAATGTCTTTTATACTGTATACTTCCAGTATAAAAATATTCTCAAACAATGTCTTTTATACTGTATACTTCCAGTATACAGTATAAAAAATAATGTGTTGGAAGTGGAAATAGCCCAAACCAATTCCACCAAGAGAAAGATGTCTCCATTTTCAGGTAACTGCAGATCACAGCTAAATATCCTGGCTTGTGTTTCTAGACTTCTGTTTAATATTTTATATGATTCTGACATTGCCTTTGGCAAGGGGAAGGCAAATGGAGAATTTTCTCTGTAGGGCAAAAACTATACATAGTTTTATTTTTCTATTTTTATAAATATTATGCAATATTCTCTTTTTATATGGCAAACATCATATCTGGTGCTAGACTTTATAGTTAAAAATGGAGGTAACAGCTCTGGTTCAGCAAATAAAAAGCACAAAATGTTCAGAAACAAATCTGGGAAACATCACTAATATAATTTATTTTAGGGCTGGAATGATGGTTTGGCAATTAAGAGATATTGCAATTCATGTATAGAACTGGAATTTGCTTTCTAGTAATCATGTGGGATAACTCATAACTACGTATATCTTCAGCTTCAGGGGCCCATATGCATACATAGGTATACACACATGTGGCACACATATACACAGAGAGAGAGAGATAAAATTAAAATCAATCTTTAATAATATATTTGTGTGTATGGGGGGAATTGTATAATTTCTGTTTCTACATTACAGAACCCAGGCTAGTCCTAAATGCAAAGATTTGAATAATTTAAATATCTGAGACAACAGGAACATTCACTGCAGTTGGCATAAAGCCATTGATTATATATTACTAAGTTCGTGGCAGAAAGAAGCAGGACCTTATTTATAAATATGGGAAAGAAATTATTTCTCCCTGTATGGCAGATTAACTTCTCTTAGAATAAATAGCATAGTAGCTCATGAGGAAAAAAGAAGTAACATACTTTTAATTTTGACTTATTGATGAATTCAAAAAGTGTCACTCTAAAATGCTCCACTATGGTGTGCAGGCTACTTAAAACTAAGGGCTTTTAGGAAATAGAAAAGAGTAGAAGGTATTTTATAAGTTAATATTAAATTCTCCATCACTATCGCTGTACATTGGTGTGGGAGGACATTCTATGTGTTGCTTTTATTAGTTAATGAATCAAGAAACTGGCTTGGCCTATAGCAAGGTAGAAGGAAGGCAGAGTCAGAAAGATGCCATGTAGCCCCTGCCTGAGGTAGATGCTGGAAAATTTACACAGTAAACCACAGCCACTTGGCGATACACAGATTAATGGAGATGGGTTAAATTAATATGTAAGAGTTTGCCAATAATAAGCGAAAGCTAATGTGCCAGGCGGTGATTTAATTAATATAGTTTCTATGTGATTATTTTGGTTCTGAGCAGTTGGGATGAACAAGCAGCCCCCTCTAACAGTACGTTGTTCATTAAAGGTGGAACTAGACTCTCTGGGATACTGTAAAACTAAAAATTTAGTAACTATCCTATGAAGTAAACTGACAGAAGAAAGATGAGCAAGACAAAAGTTAAACAAGTTGATTTCATTCTCCTTTTCAATAGAAGAATACACCAAAGCTTTGAAACGTGCTGAAACTCTGTATGTTTAGAATTAGTGTATACAAATAGTGTGTGCTTTACTCCTAGGAGAGAAATAAGCTATGGCCAAGCAGAATAGAGGAGGGTAATATTGCTGGTGGGAGTGCAAACTTGTATAGCCTCTTTGGAAATCAGTATGACAGGTTCTCAGAAAATTTGGAAACTATCTACCTCAAGACCCAGCAATACAATTTTTGGGTATATACCCAAAGGATGTTCAATCACACAAAAAGGACATTGCTCAAATATGTTTATAGTAACATTATTCATAATAACCAGAACCTGGATATAACCTAGATGCTCCTCAACCAAAGAATGGATAAAGAAAATGTGGTACATTTATACAATGGAGGAATACACAGGGGTAAAAAATAATGACATCTTGAAATTTGTAGACAAAAGGGAGGATTTAAAAAACATCATATTGAGTGAGGTAACTCAGACCCAAAAGACAAATATAATATGCATTTACTCTTAAGTGACTTTTAGACATAAAGCAAGGAAAAAACAACTTACAGTTCACAACCCCAGAGAACCTAGACAACAAAGAGAAACATGCATGGATCTACATAGAAAGGAGAAAAAGACAAGATATCCTGAGTAAATTGGAAGCATGAGGGTCATGGCAAAGGATAGACAGGGAGAGTGGATGAAGAAAGATGAGAAAAGAAAAATGGATAGCTAAAAAAAAATTTTAAAAAATAATTATCCTTAGAAAAGAAAATGTAATAGTTAGTGGTTGATAAAATGTGTCTAGAAGTGGTCAGACCTTTAGTATTCTTTCATAAATTTAGAGTTAACCTCTGATTGGTGAGACTCCTACTAAAAGATTCAGCAGTATCTGTCCAGAGTATCTGTGTTTACACTGTGGAAAGTCACTAAAGGGCAGCCTCAAAGTGGCATTTTTAAATAGCACTTCTTAAATCTCTTCATGTGGATTCTGGGAAAACCTCAGATAATACCATTGTAAATACTGAAAGTAGGGAAACTTTCTTTGTCAAGAAGTTTATTTATTGATTTGGATTCAAACATTCCCCAGAATGTTACCTACAGTAACAGTTGTCAAGAGGTGAGGAAACAGGGAAATCTCTGCTTGTGATTCTGAATTTACCTTTCCTTAGTCTGATGATGAGCTCCATGACTTTGGAGAAGGAATGGTTAAAGAAATGTTGGGCATTATGTGATATTGCATCAAACACAAAGCACAAAGTAACGGTTGTACTCAGCTCAGACATTTATTCTAAATTATTTTCATTTTAAATGTATTTTCTTAAATGTTATATACGTGTATATGACTTTGTTGGTTCCAATCCAAGTCCGCCTGGCTCCTGCCATAACGTATTTTCTCCATCTAACTACATATGCACCTTCTTCTTCTTTATCTTCTTCTCCTCCTCCTCTCCTTCCTCCTCATCCTCCTCCTACTCCCTCTTTCTTTTTGTTCATTCTCCTCCTTCTTCTCTTATGCTTTCTCTTCTCCTCCTCTTCCTTCTCCTTTTAAAATTTCATTTAAAAAATTACCAAGGTAACATGACTGCTCCATTTAATCTATTTTGTCCATTCATTATAAATAACAACACTAAAACTGGTCACATCATTCTGTTTATTATTTTCTCATTCAATGGGGCTGTCATATGCTGTGTCTATCCTCTTTCATCCCCCTTCATATCAACACAGGTTACTAGGTAAAACTGGTCCTGATTCTTTTATTTTTATGCTCCTTTCTTGGAAAAAAAAATACCCCTTTTCTGCTATATGCAGTGCATTGAACTGTCTCCAGAGGCAATTTTTTGGAAGACAACAAAGCTTAAAATTGCCCATATCCTATTTGGGAGCTGTATGATAATTCTACCATTTAAACTTTGTTGACTTTTGGAACAACTCTTAATCAAATAATCAGAAATATAAACAAAGGAAAAATCTGCAATTACACTTAAAGCAAGAAAAATGCAAATAAAAAATCCACAAAGGATCTCTGAAGCCACCTTCTTCCCAGGCATCTTTGGGGAATACATTTATCAGTATTCAGTATTCTCTGAAGATAAGTTCTTTCTGTATCTGGACAAGATTTTTTTTCCATTTTATTTTTATTGTATTGTTTTAAAGGTTTATTTTCCATATTTGACTATGTGTACGGATGTGGGTCTTCATATGGATATGTGAACATGGGACAAGGGCCAGCAGAGAGCAAGGGCCACAGATACCTCTGAAAGTAGATATGTAGGCAGCTAGCCTCCATGGGAGCTGGATCGAAACTCTGTTTCTCTACATAGTGTGTGAGTTGAGTCACCATTCAGCCCCTGTTTCTACTCTCTGTGTATGTGTGTAGTGCTCTATCCCCCTTTTGTGGCAGAGCAGAGCAGAAGAATGCACGTACATGCACACACACACACACACACACACACACCACACACTATATAGAAAGCAGAGACACATTTTCTAAGAGTACTGCTTCCTCTCACATGGAAGTATACTAGCAAGCAAACGTCCTGCTAGAAGTAATAATGTGGATGAAACCACAAGAAAAATAATAAGTCAAGAAAAATGGGAGGCTCCAAGGATCTAAAAAAAATGGTTAAATTAGAGCTGACTTCACCAACTCTTGATTTCCACTGACCCTTGAATTTATATTCTGAATGGAGCTTTCAATCTGTCTCATTAAATTTTTTGTTTTCTTATTTTTCTCATTCTTACATTTCAGTCTTTTTTTTTCTCAGTCGATATTTTTCTATTCCATGGGACTCAGCTAATATCTAGATTCCAGTCCCTGGTCTCTCAATGAATCTGGAGCTTACCATGATGGACAGATTGGCTTGCCAGCAAGTCCCAGCGACCTTCAAGCCACCCATGTCCAAGACACTGAGGTTATAACTGTGCCTGGGGGTCATGCCTGGATTTTCCCCTGGGCTATAGGCATCAGCTCGGGCCTCATGTTTATACATCAAACAGTCATACCCAGTTAGTCATCTATTAGCTCTTGTCCTTTATTTAACTGTTTGAAATAGGTACAAATAAGCTTCAAAATATATGCATACAGATTCATGTCCTGAATATGAAGAAACGGTGAAGAAGTGTGTTGTGAATTCCAGATCGTAGGAAAATGTCCTTACCTGATTCATGATTTTTTAAATATAACTGAGTATAGGATTTTCTAATGTCTTAGACCAATGCATGTTAATAGATTAAATATAAGTCTGAGTTGTATACCTTGATTTCATGAATTCTGTTCTAAGGCTGGGATTTAATAACACAGGATAGCATATCAGTAATGAGATTGTTTGGCATTTCCTTTTATGGTGGTTTTCTTTTCTCTCTGACTGATATTGTGCAGAAGGGTATAACTGGTATGTAAAAACGGAACCCAGAGTATTGGCATTATTAGTCTTCTCTCCTTTCCATTGCACTGTACTGAATCAGTTACTCATCTTCCAAACACCAACAAATAAGTCCCCTGGATCTTTGTGTCATGTTGTTCTTTCTACCTCTGTTGTGTTTGCTTTTCAACTCTTGATTTGTTATATTTCTTTATTTTAAAATGCAATACATTAGTACTTTCATGTCCCAGGAAATAACAATTTAACATGAAAGACAGAAATATTCTTAAGAGATGACACATAGAATGGTTGCTTTGGAATTGAAGATGTGCCTGCAACTACCCAGTATAACTAGGAATATTTCTCCTGCTTTTTAATAATGTTCAGAGAGCTTCATATCTTATTTTTACTCCAGGGTGATCTTTTTGTGACCACATCATGTGTTAAATATGAACATGGCAATAGAGTGAAGAAAGTAATCATTGTATTCTGATTATATTTCTGCATACACATACAAATTTAATACTCTATGGTTGATAAAGAAGTCACAGCATGCCTAGTGTCAAAAGTCTAAGTTTCTCAAACTATGTCCACAAATAAGTGCTCAAAAATGATTGCCCTAGGATTTCAGTGCAAAATGCATGCACTGAAGAACCCATAAATATTTAAGTCAAAGTATATTTTAATATAATGAGAATTTTAAGTACAAATTTGAAAAGAAGCACATTAGTTCTGATACTTACTTATCTTAACTTGGAAAGTATTACCTTTTCAGCTTCAGATCCTGTTATCAGAGAGCCGAATCTCTTAATTTTGTTAATCAGAACATAAGTTATCTAATTTGTATATTAAGTGAAAGCCACTGGTGAAAATATCTGAGCAATGCAGAGAATGATGGTCACGGAGAAGCTGTGTCTCTTTATCATCTACTCAATAGGAGGACAAAGGTCCAACAAGAACACTGCAGCTTTCTTTGAGGGGATTACAGTAAGACATAAAACTACAGAATTAATTACTACTGTGTTGTAAGTTTAACTCATCCTTTTATTCTGTTTAATTGAAAAAAAATAAAAGAGAACGACCTTACAGCAGTAGATTCCTTTATTAATTTTCCTGTTCCCCTCATTCCCTTGAGGCAGATAAACTGAATTAAAAATTGATATCAAAAATTCTTGGAATGTTCTTGATGTTGTTAACAAAACAAAAATACTTAGAAATATTTTTGAGGTAAATTGACATTATTTTATTTTTATGCTAAGTGAACTATTATTTCTACTAAAAGCAGTGACTTAGTTTTGAATAAATTTTTTTCTTCAGTATTACTGAGTGCGTTCTCCCAGTGTACTATTGTATCTGCCCATTTGACTACCTACCCCAGCTGCCACCCATTTACTGTTGACTATTTACCAGGGAACGAATTTCCTGGAGGCATTAAATTCAGCCATTGGAAAACATTGTAAAGATAATGAATACCTATGTAAGCCATGCACTTACTTAGAAATATGAAGCAAATTATCCTGTAGATATTTCCTATGACTTTATATTTTAAAGATGACTCAAAATAGTTAGTATATAGAATCAACTTCAGACTTCTTTCACAGTTACATCTTATGAACATCAAAATAGTTCAATAAAAATTGTAATTTCAAATTCTTTATGTAATTAAATTAGTTGCTGAAAATAGAAATAATTTCTTTGCTAATTTAAAATGGTATTAGTATTAATAAACAAAATGTTAAAATTTTAGTCTTTATGTTCTCATTAATCTATTATTCCCCTAATCATTGTTTTACTAAGTTGCTAAAAGTACTTCCCCCTGATGTGGGATTCCCCTCTTTAAACTATGAATATATTTTATTTCAATTGGTTAATAAGGAAGCCACATTGTCTATAGCTATGCAGAATATAGCTAGGATGGAATACACACACACACACACACACACACACACACACACAGAGAGAGAGAGAGAGAGAGAGAGAGAGAGAGAGAGAGAGAGAGAAGGCTGAATTAGGGAGATGCCATGTAGCTACCAAAGGAGAAACATGCCGGCACCAGTAAGCCACAGCCTAGTGGGAATACACAGATTAATATAAAAGGGTTAATTTAAGGTGTAAGAGTTAGCTAGAAATATACATAAGCTACTGGCTGAACAGTGTTGTAATTAATATAGTTTCTGTACAATTATTTATGTCTGAGCAGCCAGGAAATGAGTGAGCAGTCTCTGCTACATCCCCTATTGAATTATTATGCAGTATCCTAGATAGTAGGCACAAAAAGAATTTCTGAAACTACTGTTTCTCCAAACTGCCCACAGTAATTCTGTTATTTTTTGTTTGTTTGTTTTGGTTTTTTTTCTGTTATTTATAAGCTTTTTTTTCAAAATGTGTTTACAATTCTTGGTTGAAAGAATATATTGAAACTACTGTAGCAGATTATTTCTATCTTCCTTAGTAATATTTAGAAACTATTTTTATAATTATAAAATTAAGATTAGTATAATCACTAAATGTTCCTATTATATATGAATGAATGCATATATGTTATAAAAATATCACTGGATACTATATCTTAGAATTATCACCTGTCTCTTCTCTTTGTCACTTAAACACCTCCAACGCATGTTTTGGGTTAGGATGCCAAACCTTCAACCCATGCACCATTTAACCAGTTCCTGCTTCTATCTCATTTCTACCACTATAAATATATTAATACAGTAGTACTGCCGATTTTTTCATGAAAAGTATATTTTTTACAGTTCAGCTGTCTGTACTTTAAAATAAACAAATCAAAAATAAAAATCTTATTTTCCATATCAATCCCATTTTTCTCTCCCACTCCCCCCATCTTTTCCCCACCACACCCCTCATTTACTCCTCAGAGAAGGTGAGGCCTCACATGGGAAGTCAACAAATTCGGTCACATCACTTGAGGCAGGACCAAGGCCCTCCCTTCTGTGTCTAGCCTGAACAACGTAAACCCTCATAGGAAATGGGGTCCAAAAAAGTAAGTTCATGTACTAGGGATAAATACTGGTTCCATAGCTTGTGGCCCCACAGACTGCTCATGCCACACAATTTTCACCCACATTCAGGGGGCCTAGTTTGATCTTATACTGGTTCCCCAACTGCCAGCCCAGGGTCAGCAACCTCCCACAAGCTTGAGTCGACTGTTTCTGTGAGTATCCCCATCATCGTTTTAGCCCCTTGGCTCATAACATTGCTCCTCTCTCTCTATTACTGGACTCCAGAAGTTTGTCACAGTGCTTAACTGTGAATCAATCTCTGCATCTGTTTCTATCAGTTACTGGATGAAGTTTCTGTGATAACTATTAAGGTAGTCATCAATCTGATTACAGGGGGAAGACAGTATAGGTACTATCTCAACTACTGCTTAGTTGTTAACTGGGCGCATGCTTGTGGTTTCCTGGGAGGTTTCCTATGCTTGTTTTCTCACTAACCACACAATGGCTACCCTTTCATACTATCTCTTTCCTGTTCTTTTGTAAGCAGTGGTTCTTAACCTACCTTTAGTAAAGTTCCCCATGTTGTGGTGACATCAAGCATAAAATTATTTTCATTGCTACTTCATAACTGTAATTTTCCTGTTACTATTAATTGTAATGTAAATATCATATGCAGGATAGCTGACAGGTGACCCCCAATTAAGTGTCAATGAACCATCAAAGGGATTGCAATCTAGGAATTGAGAACACTTGTTTTATAAGTATCCTTCTCTCTTCAGTTTCATATTTTGAGTTTGTGAGAAATTCATCTTCTAGCCATACAATCCATTTTTATGCCCTTTACTTGGATTCTAAGCTAGACTTTCTTGCGCTCCCACTGAAGCACTAGAGATAGACATTTTTCCTTTTTGAATGAACTCATTACTGTTTGTATTTTAGTACCCCTAAAATATATCCAACTTCTGAACAACTCAAATAACTCAAAATCTTTATCTATGAGTCTTCTGTATAACTAACAAACCAAAAAAAATTTTTTTTGATGATTGTTTAAACTTGTCATTTCCTGTGACTTCTATGTTATATTTTTCTAGAGAAATATACTCCAGAATAGATCTTTTTGGAAATAATATATAGGATTATATACTCCAAGAGATAAAAGAAAATGGACTCAGCAAAAAGAGGAATAGAAACACAGTATTCTCACAACATTGGTTTTAGATATAGTTCAAAATGGCCATTCAATGTCTTCTCAAATATAAGCAAGAAAGCTATATTTTTCAGTGTCATTCAGCAGTCACAAGAGATGAGCAGACACTAAATGAAGGATAGTAACCGTGAAAGGTATGTATCATTTTTCCAAAAGCAAGTCTTCAATAAGTATCATTGAGCCACTTCTTGTTCTTAGAAACAAAAAAAGTTGGCATTTTTCTAAGAATTAGACAAATTAGTGGTTCAGATTTCAAGGATAACCTTTGTAGATCAAGTAATTCATTGCATGCTATGAGGTGAAATACATAAATCAATAATACCTGAGATTCACTGGCATCTATATTAGCTATTTTTCCTATAAAGAATTGATCAGGAAATTCTACCAATAGTGCAGCAATTGATGAAGGAACTTATATGATTTCCATGGTACCTGTACACCTTCTCTTAGAATCACCATTATTCTAACTGATTAAATATGATGAGTCAAACACATCCCGGAGGTGTCCAGCCTGGTCCATGTTTAGAATGTCAGATTCAGGATGGATGGAGGGAATCCATCCATTTGCAGTAAACAAAAATGACATGAGAGCAGCAGGGGAGTCTCCAGTGTTTATCTCGGGGATTAAATCACTGCTTCACTGACTACAGTGCATAACATTATACGTACCTTTTCCTTTACGGATGGCGACATTGTTCTTTCACATGAAGAAATATACTCTCCAAGTAGCAATCATAAATTAAAGTTCTGTGATGCTCTGCTTTGAGAAAAAAAAAAGTATTTTTGCTCAGGCAACAGGAAACCCAGATCCACAGAAACTACAAATGCAAAGAAAGTAATTATTAATGTCTCATTTGAAAAATGACAAATGGGATACATTCGTAATCATTCCTAGACTTCAAAATGTGTACATTTTGCCCACTGAGATAAAAAACACTATAAAATGATAATTATTTTGGCATACATTGTGAATTGTGGAACATAGGAACAATAAAAAATGTCATTTAAAATATCATTTTTAAGATGATGTGACATATACAAATTGAAAATTCAAATCTTTAGTAATTCTTTCATAATATTACAAAGGCATTTCTATTTGTTCCCCTAGTCATAGATCCATTAATATTAAGTGGGGAGGATAATTTGCAGGAACAGTATAGTTGATGGAGGAAGGACAGAGATGAGAGCAAGGAAAGAGATATCTTGACTGAGGGAGTCTTATGGGGCTAGCAAGAAACCTGACTCTAGAGAAATTCCCAGGAATCCACAAGGCTGACTCCAGCTAAGACTCTAAGCAGTAGAAGAGAGGGTGCCTGAACTGATAGGTAACTTAAATATCACCATAGAACCTTCAAACAGCAACTAATGGAAACAGAAACAGAGACCCAAAGTCCAGTTGAAGAATGGGAGGAGTAAGAATATGAGCAAAGAAGTCAAGACCATGATGAGTACACCGACTTAAACAGTCTACCTGAGCTAATGGGAGCTTAATAACACCAGCCAGACTGGGAAGGAACAAGCATAGGTCCAAACTAGTCCCTCTGAATGTGGTTGACAGTTGCATGGCTTGGGAAGACTGAGTAGGCATTGGCAGTGGCACCAGAATTTATTCCTACTGTTTGTATTGGCTTTTTGGGAACCTATTTTCATTGTATGGATACCTTGCTCAGCTTAGACATAGTAGGGAGGGCCTTGGACCTTTCTCAAAACAATATGCCTTACCCTCTCTGTGAAGTAGATGAGGGGTGGGGGATAAGTGGAGAGAGTGGGCAGAGTGGAGGGAGTGGGAAGTTGAATTGGCATGTGTAATGAAAAAAAGTTATTCTCTTTTTTCAAAAAGTAAAAATAAAATAAAAAACAGTTTATTTCTTCAATGAACTATTTTCTTATTTTTTGAAAGATGTCACGGCATTTAAAATACATTATAAATAAATATTTACCTTCTTTTATGTATATGAGTGTTTGCCTCTGTATTTATATATACATTAAATGAGTACCTTGGAGGTGAGAGAAGGGCATTGGATTTCCAGGAACTGGAGTTTTGACTGTTTGTGAATTATCATGTGGGTGCTGGGAACTGAATCTCGGTCTCTTACAAGAGAAACAATTTCTCTTATCCACCAAGTCATCCCCCCAGTATCCTCAACCTTAAATTTGATTTTTTTTTAAATATCATACATTCTATGAATCATGTTCACACCTCCTTTTATCTGATATAGATCTTCCTGTCCACCCTATACTCTAACACACATTAATAACTTCTTATTCTTTAAGTAATGTCTCTCCTTCTTCCTCCTCCCATCTTGCAATGGCAACCATGTTATTGAGATTCCTGTCACATACCAAAGATACTGTCTTACAGCAGACATCTAGTTTCTCTTCCATTAAAATCTTTCATATTTTCTGTGATGTTTCCTTACCCTTGAATGGAGAAGTTATGTTGGAGATTTACATGAAGAAAAAGACAGACGGTCAGTAGGTCTCTACACTTAAACTAGTTTTAGGTCTTTGTAAAAGTCTTAATCTACTATAAAAAAAATCTTTGATGTTGGATCAGAGATGTATTTATGCAAAGAAAAGCAAGTGAGGCATTTCTGTCTCTGTAGATAGGTTTCTCTCTCTCTCCAATTTCATATGATAATCTTACTGTTCAACAACTACCCTTTCCCCTCTATGCAAAACTAATTTTCATTTTACTGAAAAATAAATCAGGCTTTCAGTACTGTTGATGTTTAAGAATGCAAGGCACAAACAGCATGTGAACTAGATGATAATTCCATGCAAACAAGTGATTAGCAAGTCAACTCGTGATTGAAGTGACAATGAAAATATTATAAAAAAATACTATGTCAAATTTGCAAAATAGGACTTGTGTTACTAAATATCCAGGTAAAATACAACCTTTTAAAAACATATTCTTCTGCTAGGTTCTGTCTGAATCTGCATTGTCCACACTGGTTTAATTTCTATGTTTCAAAGGCTATTAACTTCTTGTTTTATAAATCTTTAAAATCTTAGCTTATACCATTCTTCTGATCCCAGAGTCCTTTCTAAGATCTCAGTATCTTAGAAAATGAATGTTTATGTCATAGAAAATGAAGGGAAAGAATTATTGCACAATTCAAATTTTAATAACTGTCTACTCAACAATGACATCTTCATCAGTTAACAATCCATATCCTAAAGGTTGAAGTCAAAATTGACAATTTCTACAGTACTCTTGCCAATTTAGTCAAATTCTGACAGTTCTGACTCACTGTGATCTTTTCTCATCATTTATTTTTTATATACACTGAGTCCTTATTCTTTTCTTTATGTAGGCCACACATAATATATCTGAAAAAACTCATTTTCTTGCCACCCTAAATGTACCACATCCCATTCAGTTCATCATAGACTTTTAACATGGTCCTTTAATGCGCAGACTATTAATGTGAATAATGCATGGCAGTCATATGTATTCTATAAGAGTCCAAATTGTATATAGTGGCTTTAAATTTCTACAATATGCCTCATTTCAATTTTTAAATCTTTATTAATGGGTTGTGAATGCATATAATGTATGTATAAATATGGGCTTTTGTGTGTCTTAAGACATTTGTGGAGGTTAGAGTGCAAGGTTTGTGGAATCTGTTTTCTCTTATCTTGTTGATGCTGCAGTCTCACTGTTGTTTATTCCCTTCCCTTCCCTGCCCTCCCCTTCCCTCCCCTCCCTCCCCTCCCCTCCCCTCCCTTCCCCTTCCCTTCCCTGCCCTTCCCTTCTCTTCCCTTCCCTTCCCTTCCCTTCCCTTCCCTTCCCCTCCTTTCCCTTCTCTTATCTTCTCTTCCCTTCCATTCTCTTATCCTCTCCTCTCTCCTACATACACTTATTCCATCTGGGAGCTCACCTGCTAGCATTGGGTCAGGTTTCCTATCTTCACAATTCACCTCAAAACAAAAATACTAAAATTTCAGATATAGGCCTTCACAACCAACTTTTTGTAGGTTCATGATGATCAAATTCATGTCATCAAGTTGTGTATCAAGCACTCTAAGTTGTGGAATCATCTCATAAAAACACTGATTTTTGTTTTTAAGGAAATATATGATATATGGCCTTGCAAGGGCTACTGTAAATAAAATTCAATAAAGTGACATAAATAGCAGAGTGGTGATTTGATTGCTATCACCTTGATACAAGCGAGATTATCTTGGAAGAGAAAACTCAACTGAGAATATGTATCCACTAGATTGTCTGTCAGAAAGTCTATTGGGAATTTTCTTGATTCCTGATTAATTATGTGAGCCAGCTCACTCTGGACAACACCACTCCTTGAGAGGCAGTCTTGGGTTATATATATATATATATATATATATATATATATATATATATATGTGTGTGTGTGTGTGTGTGTGTGTATTTTATATACATGTATATATATACGTGTGTGTGTGTGTGTGTGTGTATGTAACCTCTGAGCATTATTCCTTCAGCCCTCTGCTTCAATTCCTGCTTCCAGTTTCATGCCCTGACTTCTCTCAGTGATGGAGTATGACCCAAAGATTGCATATGAAAATAAACCCTTTCCTTTTCAAGTCACTTTTGGTGATGATGTTTCACCACAGAAGTAAGAATCTGAGCAGAGACAATTATAAACTCACAATTATGGAACTTAGAAATTAAGACACCAACACATGTGACTTTTCCTGAGTATTGCCTCTATTGTAGATGATAAACATACATACACATTCACATGATTCTTTTTCTGAAACTGTCTGTGTCCTTAGCTTGTCTTTGTATAAGGAAATATGTACCATTGTACTGTTTCTTCTTGGTGGTTCAATCTAATGTTAATTAACTTTTTAAATTACTAGCCAAATACAGTCACCATTGGAGATTAGGATTTCAAAATATTACATTTTAGAGGTCAGAACATGGATTGCTTTGAGTTGCTTAAATAAGTTATTCTTGAAACTGTTTGTCTTTTGTTGAATTAAGCTTGTCTATCTAGCTATCTGTCTGTTTGGTTTTGACTGTTTATTATTGTCTTTCAGATTTTGAACTGCATGTAACTGTACCCCTTCTTGCCTATGTAACATTAAATTTAGTGTTTTACCCTATTCTTTCATTTCTTTTAGAACCTTGAACCATAATACTTATTGGATGTCAATTAAATTGTGACTTCTTCAATTTTTTCTGTAACATAAGAATCCTTATTACAGTCCGTATTAGATCTCAGTATTGAATACAGTATGTACCATGTATCAGAGTCATTATCAAGGTCATACTTTTATAGCAACTTTCATTTTGTCAAAAGCAGAATGAGTTTAACAAATTCTTATATAGCACCCAAAACCTTATATTTGCTTAATGAAAGAGCTCTCTCTGATTCAAATAAACTTAAGTGAATACTTATAACACTGGCCTGTTCTCCAAATAATTACAAAAAATTTATTGTATCAAGAATTACAGAAGAGAGAGATATTATTAAAATAGTTTTAGATCACTTATGAACATCATGTTGAAATTAATTTTTATTTTAATATTGTTGCAAGGTGGGACCTTGAGAAGGTAATTAAGTGACAATGTACAATACTCATGAATGAAGTATCCCAGGGATGTTTTAGGTATCTCAGGCATTGTTATTGATCAGAGGATAAGTTTGTCTCCCACCTATTCCTGATTGTGAAAATTGTTCTCTCCCTTTATTTTCCTATAGTTTCTTGCCTTCACCCTTCCTTTATTATATTGTCCATCATGTTGTGCATTCTGCCATTATTAGGAAGAAGCAATAAGAAGTCCTTATGACATATATTTCCTCGGTTTGGGACTTCTCAACTCAAAGAACTATTACCAACTAAGCATTTGCTTATAGATTACTCAGTCAGCAGTATTCATAAAGGAACAAAAATTAGTCCAAGATTATACCTATATTCCTAACAATCATGTCTCCAGAATTGAGTGTTAAATGGAAGGTCAAAGTAACAGCTCTATTCTGAAAATAGAAGTAATGTCAATCCTTTAATATTAATTATTTTCATCTACCAGTTCAATGAATCATAATAAATTATTCACATTAGGACCTGTCTAGGCTGCTTATCCTTGTTAAGTTCCCATGTGATTGAAAGACACATTTGAGAATTATGTAGGGAAAGTGTGACAAAAATCATCTGAAAAAAATGATTTATTATGAAATAAAAAGAGTTTTTACAGAAGTGCAGAAGAAAATCAATAGCTAAACTTGGAGAGCACACATCTTTCAGCATTATTCTGAAAAATGAAGTACAGAAATTCAAAGAAAAAAGGGAATAGAGAACTATCTAAATGGATTCACAATTTTCAGAGATGAAGATTTGAAATGGAACAATATAAAGTCTTATGCTTTGAACCAAAGTCTTAGTAACTATAGCAAACTTGAAGCCTTGTACGCATTATTTTATGCTATATTCTCACACTAGATAAAGCTTGAATTATATTCTTATACAATATATACAACAGATATGCAGAGATATAAATAATAAAATTATTATCACCTTAACTGCTCACTACCTTCTATTGCATACCTATTTTATCCATGTGATTCTATAAAAATGACTTTCAAACTTACAGGCAATAATATTCTAAAAAAAAAAAAACAAAAAACAAAAAACAAAAAAAAAAACTCCACATAGGTAGTGTGTATTAAGCGGAAAAAATGAATTCTAATATTTATTCATTAAGTTTTCACCTGGTTTGGGCAAAATGAGTGTATACAGAAAATCAAAGAAAAAGAAAATATAGCAGATGACATTGCATAGAAATACTTAGAAGCTGGGCAGTGGTGGCGCAGGCCTTTAATCCCAGGACTTTGGAGGCAGAGAGAGGTGGATCTCTGTGAGTTCAAGGTCAACCTGATCTACAAGAGCTAGTTTCACGACAGGCTCCAAAACTACAGAGAAACGCTGTCTTGACAAACCAACCAACAAAACAAACAAACCAAAAAACAAAAAGAAAAAAAAAACTACTTAGAAAACAGCAAAGGTACATTGAGTGTCATATAATGGTTATAGAATATGCATCATATTAAGTCTGTATAGTATTTTTATTCTTGGGGTTTTATGGGATATGTTTATCACAGTCTTAATGAAGTATGTATCACAAAATACAGCAATTTTTACACTTCAAGCACTGGAGTCTAAGGCTTTTTTAAAATTTATTTTCTTATAATATTATTTCATACATTGCATCTCAATTACAGCAGTTTATTCTCCCTCTACTCCTTCCAGTGTCTTCCCCATTTTGGTTTTCTCACAGATTCATTCCTCCCTCCTTACCCTGGGGAAAATTAAATAAAGCAGGTCCCACGAGGATGTCTACAGAATATGTCCTAACAAATTACAGTAAGAATAGGCCCTCATAAAAAGGCTGGGTTAAGCAACCCCATGGAAGGAAGGGGTCTCAAGTGTTGGCAGAAGAGTCAGAGACACTCTTCATTCCCACTGTTGGGAGATTCAGCAGAACATCAAGCTAAACAACCATTAGGTATACGCAAAGGACCTAGCTCAGTCATGCGGGGTCTTTGTTTTTCACTTCAGCCTCTGTAATACCTTATGAGCCCTGCTTAGTTGATTCTGTGGTCTGTGTTCTCATGGTGTTCTTGACCCCTTTGACTCCACATTTTTCTTCTCCCTCTTCTGTGGAGTTCCGCAAGCTCCACTTTATAGTTGACTGTGCATCTCTACATCTTCTTCCACCAGTTGCTGGATGATACCCCTTAGACTAGGCACCAATCTTAGTATAGCACAATATCATTAGGAATTATTTCACTAACATTGTTTTTCTGCCAGTCATGTTTGGTCTTCTTCTGGGTCTCTGTGCTATCCTGCCTCTAGTTCCTGGCCATCCAGGCAATGTCAGGTGTGGGCTCCCTTGCAAGGCATTGGGCTCAAATTGGACCAATCATTGGTTGGCCACTCACACAAGTTCTACACCAACATTAGCCCGGCACATCTTACAACCTGGACAGATTTGTAGGTAGAAGGTTTTGTTGGTCTAATGTTCCACTCTTACTGCTAGGAGCATTAACTGGTTAAAAATGATGGCCAATGCATTCGGGCTCCCTATCATCGCTAATAAACGAACCAATGGTCGCTCATGGATTCCAGGGAGATTTCACAAGACTAGGTTTCTACACTACCCCAAATGCTCCCTTATTCCATTTGTCTCTCCCAGTACTCTATTGCTTAGTCCCTCCAATCACCCACGTGATCCCTCCTGACACCATGCCCACCCATGCCCAGTCCAACTGCTATATCTCTTTTATTTCCCCTTCCCAGGGAGATCCATGCATCCTCCCTGAGTCTTCCTTCTTACTTAGACTCTCTGGGTCTGTGGATTGTAGCATCATTACCCTTTACAGAGAGTGACTACTTATCACCAAAGATTTTGTTGAACTCTCAGTCCAGTTTCACAAGGAAAAGCACACAGGAGTCTACAGTAAAACTTTTCTCATATCTTTGGAACATTGTTTTTGATGAATGCCCTTGCTTGTAATATGCCATGAGACGACTATGCTCCTTCCTCCTTACTTTTGTGGTTCCATCGTTTTCAAGACATATATGTATGTACGTGTGTGTTCTTGTTTGCATGTGTGTGAGTGGAGACAGTAAATGTGAACTTGCCTGTGTCTCCTCTTTTGTGGGGAAGTCAGAAAACAACTTTCAAGAGTTGATTTTGGCCTTATGCCTTGTTAAACCAAGATCTTTGTTCCTTCTTTTCCTGCATTGTGTACTCACAGCTGTCCTTCTCTTATCCTCTTTGTGCGTTCCATCTCATCATAGAATTTTTGGGATTTTCAGTCCTCCTTGCCTTGCCTCAGACTTATGTGGGTACTGGGTACCCATCTCAGCAAATCTTGTACCAACTGAGCTATGACTTCTGCCCTCTTTCATTATTATTTTCCTTTCTTTACTGTTAAATGCATTTTTGATTATTCAGATTCTAATGCTGTTTTCGTTGGGTGCCTTTTTCGAATGTAGCTCTTTAACTATTATTTTCTTAACATAGTTTGATACTATATCTGACCATTCATAGCCATTATAACTAGATTAGATTAGTAATAGCAGAAGCTGAATTTCTGGATGCCATGTCTCAGCCTGCTATTCCCAGTGACTTTCTGCTGCTTACTGAGTATGGATTATTCACTTTCTACTCATGAGCAGATGCTATGAAAAGAAACCACAGGAGTAACATTATTTATAAATAAAGTCTTAGCAGATGTCATTAATGAAGAAATAATCATGCCCTTATAAGAGAAGAACAGGAAAAATAACCTAAGTAAAAGGCATTTGACAAGGAATTCAGAGACTGGGCTATTCAGCTAATATTAACACTCAGAGGAGCAGCGGGAGCTCTTTCAGAGAGGAAAGAAGCAGGGAAGATTTCTCTCACAGATCTTATAATGGAAGGGGCAAGGTCTTACCTTAAGATTTCTCCTGCTCATACGTGTGAGAGCACAAATTGCTGTTATTATAAAGCACTCAGTTGTAATTTGTTATCGTAACAGCAATATGCTACTAAGCACAATACAAATAAAATGGCAATATTAGTATAACTTATTATATCTAACCATTCTTTAATCAAAGTGATTTTGTTAATATATGTGCAGAAATGTGAGAATCCTTGATTTCTAAAGTTTGTGATTTAGAAGTAAGTAAATAAGCATATGTTGAGGCAATTATGTTTTTTTTCTCAGACGAAAGAACAATAGACTATTTTTATAAACAGTAGAGCTAACAAGTTAGAGACAACAAAGTAAATTTCTCTCAAGAAACTTTCTAAAATTTCCTTAGAAATATATTAACCTGAGACTTCTATCATACATTTAGTAAAACCAATGTCATACTTGAAACTTAAATTAAAATTTAAATAAATAAACTTCATTATTGCAAATATGATTAGCCTAATTTTTAAAAAGAAATCTTGCATGCATTAACAATATTATAACAGAAACTAGAAAGTGTGTACTAGAACCCAGTCACCCTGCCAGCAATAGATGCTTCGTTAGACCTGTTGGTTTAATTCCCAACCAGAGAGTCAGCTATTTAAATAGCTTCTTTGATAGTTGAAATAATTCTAACAGTCCTTTTTTTACTATCTCCAATACCCATTGTATCTCTTGATTAGTTTATCAAATTGAAACAAAATTAAATTTCTTATAGTTGCTTCATTTCTCTAGTCCGTTAATTTTATTTGTCCTTCAAATTTGTGCCATGAATCAGTCACAGCCCAATCAGCAGATGGGAGCTTAATATAGGTGATTGCTGAATATTAATGTGGCTATGAAAATGCAAAGACTTATAAGTACACATGAAAGGAAGAAGTGGCTGAAGTACAGGTTTATTTTGGAAAGGTGTGGGTGGCAGAGTTTGGATGACATCCAACAAGTTCTGTGTCTTCTCACCCAAAGCGTGTCCATATTTCCCCCCAAATTTAGCAACATTTGGTGGGGAATGGTGGTGGGTGAAGTTTGAAAAACCATGAAAAACAGAGGTTCAGGATTAAAAGTGAATGGGGAGATGGTGTTAGGTCTGCATAAATTTGCTTTCTTACCTCACAAGCTCAGGCTGACTGGGAATGAGGAGGGGCAGGAGAGAATAGGGAACAGGCTGGATTAAGGAGCATCTTGATTTGTGTCCCAGTGTCTGTCTGGTCATAAGGTCTGCATCAGCACTATCAGCTAGCTGAGAAACGGCTCTAGACTTAGCAGAGTTCCTTGTGGACTTTCAATAGAAGTAATAAACAAAAATGGCCACAAACTAGTCAAAAGGGCTCTTTGGTACGACCATGTCTGTCCGTCGCCCTCTACTGGCGATGATTTACATTGTGCTTTTTTTTTTCATTTCTTTTTTTAAATACCAATCCAAATTCCCACTCCTTCCTCTCTTCCCATTTCCCTCCACACACCCTCGCACCCCACCCCCATCTAATCCCAAGAGAGGGTAAGGCACTTTGCTTTGTGGAAACTCCCTACTACCTCTAGGCTGAGCAAGGTATACATCCAAAGAGAATAGGATTCCAAAAAGTAAGTACCTGCAGTAGAGATAAATCCCAGTGCCACTGCCAGTGGACCCTCAGTCTGTCCCAACCATACAATCTATAGGAAAATTCCCAGAAATCCACAAGGATGACCCCTGCTAAGTTCCTGAGCAATAGAGGACAGGGTGCCCCAACTGGCCATGCATTGTAGTCACTATAGAACCTTCGTCCCACAACAGATGGAGAGACAGAGGCAGAGACTCACATCGAAGCACTGCAATGAGTTCCCAAGGTCCAGCTGAAGAGTGGAAGGAATGAGAATATGAACAAAGAGGTCAAGACCATAAAGGGTTCATTCACTGAAACAGTTTACCTGAGCTAATGGGAGCTCACTAACTCCAGCTGGACTGGGAAGGAGCAAGCATAGGACCAAACTATTCCCTCTGAATGTGGTTGACATTGTGCTTTCTCAAGCATTATTACAGAGCAAGAGCCAAGAATGCAAACTGGCTGATCCATGCTTCATTGATCCTGGAAACTCTAAGTTTGTCTAAAGTGACTACTCCAAGGTCCAAATTTGTATATAGTACAGATTCACTTCATCTTTCCCTTTCTGTTGATGTCTTGCTTTACTCCTTATTCTGAAGATGCATATCTTACAGAGTCACTATTTGTGCAATTAGATGTAACAATTCAGCAGTGTATTGGCGCTGATGTAAATGAACATCCACGCGTTAACTATTCATATATATCTTATATTAGGCATTTCTCTTAGATTATATAATTTAAATCCTCATGAAGAAATTTCATATTGCTGTAATATTTAATGCTATTTCTTCTGTGATAAACATTGTAGTGTCAACCTACTTTCCCCACAATCTATCTTGTTCAATGAACTGTTGAATGCACTGTAGGCCCATATTTCGGTATGGCACAAGAGCCATAGGCCCAGTCTGAGCTGATCATGAGACAAGCTGTCTCTGCCTTAACAATAGCCAGGATGTGCTGCTCCTAGCTTCTTTTTTTTATTTTTATTTTTTGATTAAATTTATTTATTTATTAAAGATTTCTGTCTCCTCCCCGCCACCGCCTCCTATTCCCCCCCCTCCCCCGATCAAGTCCCCCTCCCTCATCAGCTCGAAGAGCAATCAGGGTTCCCTGACCTTTGGGAAGTCCAAGGACGGCCCACCTCCATCCAGGTCTAGTAAGGTGAGCATCCAAACTGCCTAGGCTCCCCCAAAGCCAGTAAGTGCAGTAGGATCGAATCCCAGTGTCATTGTTCTTGAGTTCTCAGTAGTCCTCATTGTCCGCTATGTTCAGTAAGTCCGGCTTATTTATTTATTTATTTATTTATTTATTTATTTATTTATTTTGTATACAATATTCTGTCTGTGTGCATCCCCTGCTTTTTCAGACCCAGGCCAGCTGGCCTTAGTGAGTTCCCGATAGAACATCCCCATTGTCTCAGTGTGTGGGTGGAAACAACCTCGATGCCCTTCAATGGAAGAATGTATGAAGAAAGTATGGAATATATACATATTAGAGTACTACTCAGCAGTAAAAAACAAGGACTTCTTGAATTTTGCATACAAATGGATGGAAATAGAAAACACTATCCTGAGTGAGGTAAGCCAGACCCCAAAAGAGGAACATGGGATGTACTCACTCATATTTGGTTTCTAGCCATAAATAAAGGACATTGAGCCTATAATTCGCGATCCTAGCTTCTTTTGTTAGAATGTAGATAACCTGAGAAGAGATGTTGACTGAAGCTGATGACTTAAGTGTTTAGAGGTTCTGTGCTTCCTTCCTTTTTAATTTGGTGGATGTCTTATAGAGATGCTAATTCATGGCCTACCTGACTGCTAGATGCGGCCTGACTTGAGCCCAGGCACCTGGCTGCCTAGGAGACAACCTAATGTGTTTTCCCCGCTCAATTAATAAGGATATATAAGCTGTTTGAAGAATAAATGAGAGATCTTTGGAGAGAGATCTGGCCTTTCCAGGATGACCGTGTAAGCTGTGTCAGTTTTATTCCTCGCCACTCTGTTCCAGCCAGGTTAGGGAATCTGTGTTAGACCCACACGGACTCCGACAATGCACCTTGTGCCAGTTTTTCAATGGATTTTGATAGACTTTCACCAAGTAAGATTGTGCTATATATTCACGCTCATAATGTGCTTCAAATGGCATCTCTTTCACTGTCGAAAATAATAACATTCCTTTAGGACATCATAAGAGACTTGCTATGACTTGTCTATTGTGAATGAATGAACGACAGAATTTTAATATTGTCTTTCTTAATATTTGCATTAAAATATCTATCCCCATATTTATTTGAGATCAAATGCCATGAGCAGAATTTTCAAAATATCTTAGATAAATTATGTCAATTTAATTTACTCTGATAGTGATTTTTTTTCTATAAGTGACAGGAGTATTTTGAATATTAGTATTTTGAATTGATGCTTTTTGCTGTCTAATTGCCTGTTTAAATTTTTAGGCAAACTTCTAGGTTCCCATGCCAGTCTCAAACTCACTATTCAGGCAAGGATAATCTGGAATTTCTGATCCTTTTCCCTCCACCACCTGAGTACTAATATTCTGTGCCATCTAGTTTGTGTTATAAGTGCAGTGATAAAACCTAGGGATGTATACATCCTAGCCTAGCACTCGACTAACAACTTTTCCCCAGAGCCCCAAAGTCCTCATTTACCAGAAGAGAGAAAACGGATAAGCACTGGCTGAATGTGTATATGTATATCCCCTCTATGGCCTGCTGGAGTCCTGCAGAATGGTAACCACAGGCTCTCCAGGACTCCCGGCAAGAGCAGGAAGTCCAAGAGGAGTTTCAATGAGGTTCTGCTATGATGGTGTGCCCAGGACCTTGAGCCAGAACATACGAATGCTTTGTGGGTGGGGCTACTGGACACACTGCAGCAACCAATGCCACTAGGATGAATGAGGAGGTGTTGAAAAGCCAGAAGACCGAGGTGCATCTGTTTTGCTTTGTTTTTAATTAATTTGGGTGTGTTCCTTTTGAGGAGATCTGCAGGCAAGAAGGTTGATATTGAGGGACTGTAAGGTAAACAATAATGGAGTGCATGATGTGAAATTACCAAAGAATCAATAAGTATGTTATAAAAAAGAATTGCCCAAATGCATATGTGTGAACTTAATTGTCTATTTGTTCATTTTCAATGATATAAATTTGTGTTCAACAACCTAAAACATTCCCTTGACTTTCATTAAGAAACACATTTTCTAAGTATCCACGTTTTTGAAAAATTTAGGAGTGGTTTATGCACAGTTTAGTTCTGAACTCAAGGCTTAGTTGGCTCGTATGGCCATGAGGAACTAATAAATCACACTTAGCAATGTTTTCCTCATCATCAAATATGGAAGATAACATCCCTTTAGCTTCAAGACAAAGGATGTATAAACATCAAGTCACAAATTTACATGTTTATAAATGTTCATTATTAATATATTATGGACTTTAAGTCTCTCATCTCAATATCTGATAAAGAAATCTCACTTCCAGTATTTTCTATTCATCATTTTCTGAGCCAACATTTTGATTCCAGATAAGAGAATAGTTGAGAGACAAAGATCTTCTCCTGGGAAGAGTAGACCTCTATTTGCTTTTAGACTTGGATTCCTTGGTTTCTCTTGAGGATATAGCATCTGACAGTCTGAAAAGACCTATAGCATTTTCAAATTACATTAAAATTTTGTTAGCCCTTTATAACTGATTAGATCAATAGCACCACTGGATTTTGAAAATTGTTAATGTGAGTCTATTTGTATCTGAATTTATAATGAAAAGAGAGAAAGAAAATATCAACATTAGGTAGACATCTCTTTTACAAAATATTAGAATAGGATTATTGTATCCAATTTTATTTTTTTAACCTCAAAGTGGTTACTTTGAAGTAGACTTCTCTGAACCTATGAAAAGCAAGCTCATCTTCACAAAGGAGCATATGTGGTTACAGTAATATACAATATGATATTAAATAGCTTCAAACTTATTATATGGCCACGTGTGTGGCACTGGCCATCTTTAACACATGGATAAGGGAAGTTTATTGATAGCTACATTTTGAATGATAGATAGAAACCTTGGCTAGGAGGTTGACATAACCTAGATTAGGTTAGATAACTCATGATTGATAGAGGAGGGAATAGGGCACAAGAACCTTCATGTCCAGCTACTACTTGATTCTGTTTTAGAGGCTTAGCTTTATTTCTTATGACTGCTGGTAGGAAATAAATGCCAGGGAATTTTTCATAGATAGTGACACAAAATGCTCCCATGGCATGGAAAAAGTCATTTCCCCCTTTCTGCTGTTCTATGTGAGTTGTTATGATATATTAAAAGAAAAATCTTCTGAGGAAAGGGGAAATTGCTTACTGTTTGCTTCCTACATGACTTTAGGCAAGTAACTGAGATGTCCAGGACCATGGCTTGCATAAACCCTTCAAGAAGAGAGATTTATCCCAGAGACTTATTGGGAAAAAATATAATACTGTATAAATGATCAACATTCTTTTCTCTGTGCAATGAATTTCATACTACTTCAGAAATAAAGCAAATATAACTTTATTTCATAAGAAACAATTTTAGAGAATAAGATGGGAAACAATTGAAAGACTATTTTGAAGGCTATCTGCAAATGATTTTGAAATTTTTACAAAAATTTGTTCCAAATTATATCTTCCTAGTATAATTTCATTTTACTTAAGGTTTCCCTGTACTCCAAAATATATGCATTTATTACAATTAAAACAACAATAGACAGGCTAGTGTGGAGTAAAGAAATCCCCAGAGCCCTTAAGCCTACAACAAGAAGCCTTGGGGACTAAAGAATGCTGAGAACAGGAAAAATTATCTTCTACAGAAACGAGCACACAAACTGATTATCCTATACTTAATGTTCAATATTGAAAACATACAGACAAATAATATTATAGTCTGAGCAGATTGTACGTATGAATTTAGCAATGTATATGCATACACAAATATGTATGCATCAAAAATTAATGTAAAACAAGGCTATGTATTGGATAACTTATGGGGAGGAAAGTGAGGATGATGTAATGATGTTATAATATCAAAAACTAAGAGAAATAATTAAAAATAATCAAAGTGGAGCCTCAAATGCTACTGTGCTAAGAACTGGCTGTGTGAGCCCATGCTTCTGGGCAGCTGGTGTGTGAAGAGCTCTGTACTAGAGAGTATAGACTTGAGAGCTGTGGGAGCACAAAGTGAATTTCCAACTAGCGAGAAACATTAGCCCTCAGGAAGGCTTTCACACCCCTATAGCTCATTTTCTTTCATATTTCAGCGTTGGCTAAAAGTCTGAAGACTGCAAAGCATGCCTGCTGTCTGACACAAAATGCAAGGAATGTTACGTCTCCTTGTCATGTTTGATGCTTTATCTCTCCTCATGTATCTAATATGGCATATTTTAATGTGTCATCAGTTTCTTCTTTTTTGTCCTTAAGTATTATGTGTGCCCCAAACATTATGATTTAACTCTTCCTGTGGAAATTGATATTATATTGTGTGTGTATATATATATATATATATATATATATATATATATATATATATATTTGGCAAGCTCTTATTTTCTTCAATACATGCGATGACTGTAGTGGTGTATGGCTATAAGGCTAACATTCCAGGATAGACTGAGCTAAGAGACTGTGCTTCTAAAAAACAATAATGGTGTCTTCAGGAGAAAAGAATGCATATATTTCTCCCTGCTGTAGTTTATGTACATATCTTCCTATAAATCCAAACAAGCTATTTTGTAACATCAAAACCATTTAGTGTTTCTTGTTGTCTTCCACAAATTTTGGTTCTGTTAAAACATTATAGAGAATTTACAAATTAATAAATGGGGGAGATTATAATGAGTTAATATCTGGAAAGGGAGTTCAATTTTTAACTTAAGAGCATATTATGAGGAGCATACATAACCCTGAAATATATTCCTTTATAGCTGAGAGGGGTGTACTTAAAGAACTTAGTCACTGTACTTCTAAGTTCAAATATTCCTGGTCCAAATGAAACCCAGTCCCATGCCATTCAGTGTGTACTCCTTTGAAAAAATAAAACCCAGTTCCTTGCCATTCAGTGTGTACTCCTTTGAAACTTGCCAGAGCACCATTGCTTGGGCATGGAAAGTACTGAAAGACTGATCCTAATTTTTCCTTCTTAGTGAAATCTTTTTAATTATTACACATTGAATCTTTTCCTATCAGTTTGTATATCCAGCGATAATAAGGAAATTTGCCATATACCTGATGATACTTCAATAAGCACTCTCTAACTTTTTAAATTTTCATTCTAAATATTGTATATGGTGCTTAAATGGAAGTACTTTATATACAGTCATCAAAGGTACTTATAAAGGTGATTATAAGATTCAATACTATATTGAAAATAGCATACCATTCTTTATATTTATTATTAAGCAAAATTTTATCTGATCAGCCAAATGATAGGAGAGGAGATTGCCTGCTAGCGTTCCTCCATAGCAGCAATAATTTGGCACTATCTTATAGGGAAAATGTTTTTGGTCACAATTGGAATCCAGGTACAGGACTATAAAGCCCAAACAATCCTCTCAAGAATGCACCATAACTCCAACGAAGGGTCATGAATCACTGAAAATGGCCCACACTTCAGACTGTTTGTTCATCAAAATGTAGAGATAATATGAGACTGAGCAGGTCATGAAGTTTCCAGTGAAGTCAATGTTAACAAATAATCTAGCAAAGGTGCAGTAACAAGCGACCTATTAATAAAGACACACTGATCATAAACAATTTAATTATGACAAAGTGTAGTGATATGCAAAGGAACATATCTGAGCAATACAGCAATTTAAATAAATGTATAAGCATAAAAATATAAATAATGTAATAAAGTCCTAAGCATGATGTTAAACACATGTAATCACAGAACTCAGGAGATTAATGCAGGAACATCAACTTGAGCTACACAGGGAGACCTTGTTTTAAAACAAAACAAAACAAAAAAAACCCCAGCAATCTTAAAGCTTATGAATATATCAGTGGAAATAAAACACTTGATAGATAGTTTTCACAAAAGTTTACCATATACAAAAAAGAAAAGCAGCATACATGTAGAGAACCAAAATTAACAGACTAGATGTTTAAAAATACAGTCAAGTTGATCCTAAATTCATATATAACCACAAAAGATACTTGACAAATAGATTTTACAATATTGACTAAAAGTCATAAGCTTGGAGACATTGATACTTAAACAATGTCACAAGGTTATAGTAATAAAAATAATTACTAGAGCAGGCCCACCTTGTGCCCTGCAGTCCAGGCAGGCAGACACCACTATGATGGATAGGTATGTGGAGAAACAGGAGAAAGGAAGTAGAGTGGCTTGTTCACTGTTGAGAGTAGTGAACGGAAGATTCCACAGCAGTGAGGAACAGGCTGATATTGGTAGTCTAAGCTGTCACCCGAGTCCGTGTGAGGCTCAGGCCTTTTCTGCATTCAAGGACTAGGTCTGGGTCCTTAGCCCTACTGATGCTGTGGTCTGTGTTCTTGTCTGGGACCGTGTTACCTCTGATGATTTTCATCAGATGTCCATGGTCTGGGCTAATACCTGAGGCCATGTTGCTGTCTGGTTGCCATACTGTTGAATTCAAATTGATCTGAGTGTCCTTCGCTGCCAACAGAGGTCATGCCGTTATTCAGGCTAATCTGCAGCCACGGGCCATGTCTCAGTTTGTGGTCCTAATGCAGCTGTGGTCAGTTTTGAGGTCAGTGGGATGCGTTACCATTGGCGGTATGGGAGATATGATCCCAGTGGCCTGGGCACTAGAAAAGTGCTCCCATACCTTTCTAGCTGCCTTTGCAGGAGAGCTGCTCCACCTCCAGGAAAACTGGCCTCAGTGGTTTGGGTGTTGGCGAGAGGACCACAACCTGCATGGCCCTGGGAGAACTGCACCCCACCCTACTACTTTTCCTCCACCCCAGCCCCACTCATATGCCCCCACCACCCACAGAAGAAGAGCTGGCCATCTCTAATAGATAGGTGGCTACAACTTTTATCATTGCTTAGGAAAGCTGGGCCCTGACCCACCCTAGAGGGGGCAGGACTTCCAGTGGATGCTGGGATTGACATACTCAGCTACTAACCAGATCCATTTGTAGGGCTTAAATTAGCCTACCCTAATACCTACCTCATCTATAGCCTTCTGGACCAGGTAAAGAAACAGGTCCTGCAGAACCATAGCTACAGAATCTCCATTACTGGGAGCAACAACAGGATATTAGAGAGAAGTTTCAGTGACTGTTCAGTATTGATTTCATACCAGAAACTAGAGGCCTTGAACATGACCAAGAAAGAATTACAACGAACATTTGCATTAAAACTGTGCCGTGGGACAATGGTATTTTATCCTGTTATTTGTAATATTTTTAATAAAATGCTGATCGACCGGTAGCCAGGCAGGAAGTATAGGCAGGGCCACCAGGCAGGAAGAAGAGGTGAGGCAATGAGAATGCTGGGAAGAGGGAAGCACAGTCTACAGTCATAGAGAAAGGTACCAAACCTCGTGGCTAATATAGACAAGAAATATGGGCTCATATAAGTTATAAGAATTGGTTAATAAGAAGAGCCTGAGACACTGGGCCAATCTGTTTATAATTAAGGTAGACCTCTGTGTGTTTCTTTGGGGCTGAATGACTGACTTCAGGACCGGGTGGGACAGAAACCACTATCAACAAAGCTGTTTTGGCTAAAGGGTATATTGTATAATAAACCATAGCTCCCAAGGTCACTATGACAAAGGAATGTATGATGTATTGATGGGAAAGAAGGAAAATGTTTATTTTTTTGCTTCTTTTTATTTTTATTTGCAGGGAGGTGTGGCTCTACCAGAGGAGAGCATGGAAGGACTGGGAAGGGGGTGGGATTGAGGTGCATGATGTGAAATTTCCAAACAATCAGTTAAAAATTTATGTTAAAAATTAAAAAAAATAGTCATATCAGAGCAACCTAAAGGCATCCACATGGATTAATTTGGTAGATTAGTTTTTTGGCACCTTGGCACAGCCTACAGTTGCCTGAGAAAAGCCAACCTTAACTAGGAAACTGTTTCCTGTGGTCATGTCTATGTGGAATTGTTTCAATTGACAAATGATGTAGGAGAGCCCAGCTTACTGTATGGGGTGTCGCCCCTGTCATGGGGTTCTGAAGTGTTAAAGGATACTCTTTAAACATGGGTAAATGATAGAATCAATAAGCAATACTTCCCCCATGGTCTCTGCTTTAGCTTCCATCTCCTTCTTCAAATCCCTGCTTTAACTAATCTTAGTGAGGGACTGTTACCTGGAACTCTAAATCCTGTTGCTCCCAAAGTTGCCTTTGAGAAGGTGTTATGGCATCAATACAAATAAAACTAGTACATTATTGGAACAGAAAAGAAGCCAGAAATGAACACATTCAGTGCTTGTTCCAGGAGATCTTGGACACTTGAAGCAAAACAAATTGCTGATGAGTCAAGACTTCACGTTAACTAAAGTTCTTCATCTGTCAGCACAGCCCAGACATATGATCTTAGAAAAGAAATTAAATGACTTAAGCAATATAAATAATTCCATTTATTTCATTGTTAGCAAACACACTTTTTAAAGTGCAAGTAGTCAAAAGGTTCACAAATCTTATGCTATGCAAAACAGAAAGCAGGTACTACTCAATTAAAATATACTATACACTTGTATTAAAACTTATTTCTATGGTATCATAGAAAAATTATTTCTTTTGCTTTCTTGCTTTTATGTGAAATACCCTTTAAGCAGGTTAGAAAAAGAGAATATCTTTATTTTATTTAAGGTTTATAAGCCCAAATCACAAGAATCAATAGAAAAAGATCAGGTTTTAAATCACAATTGTAAACGGAAAGTACTTTAGTAATGTAGACTGAATTATTATTTACCAATGGATTTTTCAGGTAATTTCATCAACCTCTACGTTCACATTTAGCAAAAAGATTCTCTTTTACGAACTGACAAAACTATTTTAGGTAGTCTGACAGAATTTGAGTTGTTTCAGCAAACAAAGATTAAATGATGTATTGTCTGAGTTCCTAATGAGAAAGTATTTTCATTTGAAAACAATCAAAACATGAAAATTATCATTATTTTCTTTTGTGTTCTTACGGAGAAATAAAAGTTCAGTTGTGTTGGTGTTTTGATCTGATATTTTTTATGTTTGGGTTCATTTGCATGTCTCATTTCCATGTCTTATTTTGAAAAGTATAGATTCATACCTTTTGTCAATATGTTAATTGGATTATTTGTTTGGCTGGTTTGTTTGAATTTCTTATAGTTTCTATAAATAATACTATATACGAATATATAAGAAATTGCTAGCAAAGCTAAAATTGATCTGTACTTTTGAAAATTAGGTTTCCTAATTTAATAACTCTTTTGAATTTAGTTTCTCTATTAAATTCTGGCTCTAGAGCTTTATCATTGTTGGTGGTGGTTTGTTATTGATTTTCTTGCATTTGCTCTGCTTTTTCATCTGGATCTAAATAATAAATAGAAGTAGAAATTGCATTCATTTCTGAAGCAGCAGAAGAACAATTCTTGTCTATCCTTTTATATGCTTTGCCTGAGTATCTCAATAAGCGACTTCAATAAGTACAATCAAATTTTATGTAAGAAATTGTTTTTCTTTATGTAAGCAACTTCTTACATACAATCTCTTTTTTTGTGAACAGCATCAAATTTGAATTGGAGTGTCTACTCATTGCAAGTTAAGGTTTTTGGCCATGTCTCTATTAAAGTTTCTGTACAAACTGAATTTGAAAAAAAAAAAAAGCACAAAAAACTGCATCTTACTATTTAGGAAATGTCAGTACAAACCACCAAAATAAATCTACCTTATTTTCCTGATTTCATTTCTCTATATCTTTCTTTTTACATGTCAATTCTCTTTTTCTTTTGAAAGACTAGTTTATAATTTAACACCTTCGAGTCATTAAAAATTTAATGGCTCAATGGTTAAGACAGACAGGTTCTTGGAGCTCACCTAGGTTTGTTTTCAAGACAAAAGTGCCTGTCCCAGTTGTAACACAGGTGTAGTGTAAACACGTCAGTGGTGCCGTGCATACCACTCCACTTTTAAGTCCCTGTTGTCACCACTATATTTATAAACTGAGTGTAGGAAGTTTCCCACAGAGGAGCAGGCAATGCTGATTGACAGCAAGAAGAAACTTCATTAAAGTGAGATAACAAAGTTTATTTAAATGTATCATTTGAAGAAATTCTTTATTTCTAAACTTTTAGGATAAAGGCATGCCAGAGGGTAATCTATATTTGTTGTATGGAAGCATTGAAATTAACAATTTAACAATTCACATCTTTATCAATTAGTATTATAATTTCATGAAAATATTAATAGATATTTATTATATTAATGTTGATTTAATATGTATAGAGTTCTTTTGAGACAGGTTTTTCTGTAGCTTTGAAGCTTGTCCTAGAACTAGTTCCTTGAGTATCAGGCTCACCTCAAACTCACACAGATCTGCCTGCCTCTGCCTCCCATGTGCTAGGATTAAAGGCATGTACCCCCACTGCTTGGCTATTTATTATATTATTATATATTAAAAAATATAATATATTTTCTTTACAAACTCTTGTAATTTTCTTAAAACTAAATTTTATATTGTCAGATAGGATATCTCCTGTCCACATGTGTGTATTAAAATATTTAAATTTTATATCAGTATAAATTATAACTGGGTAGATAATTGAGTTTATTTTCATTGAGTATTTAATTTTAATTATTTTATATTAAGGTACATGTTAAAGAAATCAAAATGACTCATTAGAATTTCTGCAATAATATAAATTCTAGAGCATACTTTATGAACCCTTATCAAGTATCCTTATATTTATTAATATGTTAATTAAGTTTGGAATTGACTTGTTTAATCTCAGTTTGCTCCAAGCATCCTCAAGTTCTTTGTGATGCTAACCACGAGGAAGGTGTTTCACACCCATGCTATCCATTTAGCCTATGAACCTCAAACCCATAAAAAGCTATCATAGTGTTTATCATTCTCACACCCACTTTCATGTTAACATCGGCTTCTCATTATCAATAAGAGAAGTGTTGTCAGTGTTCCAGTGTTCATAGTCTGAAAAACCGTGTTATAGAGAAATAAATTCATTAAGTTTAGATGGCAGATCTTGACCAAGAATGCCAGACTGATGTTCCTGCTATGAGATTTACACACTTATAGTAAAGTCTCCACTTGTAAAACTGAAAAAAAAAAGTTTAAACTACTCAATTGACTGGTTATAAATGATAACAATATGTTCTCTAAACAGGAAAACTTGTTTAAGTGGCTGCATTCAATGTTGTCTATTGTTTCTGCATCTGCAAGTATGAACAATGTGAAGGATATTATTTCTCAGTGCAAAAATGTGCAGCCTGCTTCAATAAAATTATCAATGCAAGCCCAGTCCGTTCTGGTTCCATCTGGACTATAAAGTCTTTTCTGTTTCATTTTATCTATACTCCCCATTCTTTATGTAAATCTGTATACTAAGAAATACAATATTACATTAGTTCAGTGAATATCCTTACACTATTTCAGTAATAACATACAATGTAAAGATTAAGGTTTCCTCAAAGGACCCTTAACTCAGTGAATTTGAACTAATATAAATATTTAAGCCCACAAAATCTATAAAATAGAGAATGGATTTATTTAAATGTTAAGACTGTTCCCACGATCCTCAAAAGATTATTAGTAGGACAAAGTGTGTATAGACTTAAACCAACATCTGTGTTCAATGAGACCCTGTAGATTAGGTCTCCACTGATGGAAAACCATGTTCATTTTCTTCAGATTTTGTGTCTGTAACTAGTTAACACATTATACAATGTCAATCTTCTTAATTGATGTCTAATATCACTACCCCAAATTCTGTTTGTAGTATAATATGTAATTGATGGTAGTGAGCACAAGCAGAATCCTGAGCCAACTTTGTACCACTTTTGCGTTACTTTAAGTTCATATCCACTGAATTTCACATCTCTGAATAAGGAACAGATGTTAACATGACAGAAATTTGTAAGAGCAATTCATACATAAGGTAGGAAAGCATTTGAAGTCACTGCATGCTATTTTAAGGGTAAATAAATATTAAGAGTATTTTTTTTTCTTAAGTCTTAGTCCAGTCTTTTTGTATTACAGAGAACAACATTCTTTTAGGTTTTTGAAACATTGGAAAATGAAGTTTCATACTGCCATGGTTCCCTGAAGAAGTTAATAGCCCAGAGAAAAGTTTTTAACTAAAATTACTTGTCAGACAAAGAACAAACAGAAAACTTATTATATTGTAGTGATTTTTATTCTCACAAAGCATCTGCTTTCCTACATTAATTGTAAATTATCATTAATGAATCCGTATTTATCAATCTTTACTCACCAAACTTTATTTAAAACTGCATAGTTGAAATATTTGATGATCATTCAAAGATATGTTGAGTGAGGAAAAGAACACAGCATTTGCAAAGAGAACCTGTGCTTTAAGATTTTGTTAGAATAAAGATAAATCATTGTGACATTATGAAAAAACTCCAGGAAATGTGTGTGTGTGTGTGTGTAAATATATGTATATTTATATCAAGAAATTGTGAAAAATGAGGAATGAACAGAATCTCACTATAGTTTTCTAGGAAGTTGAATTACTTCATTGAATCTCAGTGCTCAGTGGTCATTTTGTCATTCACTCATTTTCTTTTTTGTGATAGAACATATATGATGAGAAAAGCTACTTACAAGATCAAGCAAAGCAAAGTTGAAATTATTGGTCAAATGATAGCTGAAGAGAAATACCAGTGAGAGATCTATTTTACTTCACCTTCCTGAAAACATCTGACACAGTATGTGATATATAAATACTGATCAATAAACTCTTCAGCTATAAATTAGTCATTGTCACAATGTTTTCATGTTCAATTAATTTATACTGTAGAAATATTTCTATATTTTAGAAACAATTAGTGATAGTGGTAATATAATGCAAGTTTTCTTGTGGAAACGATGGTATGTGTGAAATACTCATGTTCTCACAAGGGTCATATCAATAAATAACATCGCTCTCACAGTTTGTTCTCTTCCTATAAACCACCAGAGTAAACTCACTAGTTCACCAACCTGGATTCAGTGACTCATTTCTTTGGTTCCTTGCTGATATATTCCACAGGAAAAGGTCCTATATAAGAAAGAGCAATCACAGGGCCTTTCAACTGACCATTCATTGCCTTTCCAAAGGGAGAAGTCATACACTAAGGTTTTTGCTATTAGTCAGTCATGTTGCCACTTGCTGAAGGATTACAAAGCACTGTCCCAGAGGAATGTATATTTTCCTCTTTCCTGAAATTCTTCTGGTTGATCATTTATATTAAAACTAGAGAAGTTAGTTTACATAGGTTTAATGAATGACAATAAAAACAGAGTCGTCCAGTTTTGGAATTGATTTTTTGGGGGCTTTCTCTTTAAAAATCTTGACAAGCATAAACGTAATTCTTTACTCTGTTCTCTGCAAAGACGGGAGAACATTTTCATGATAAGGGCAAAATTTTTATCATTTTAAACATTGTATTTCCAAGCTCAATAATGATAGCTGATTAGCTGAAAGAAAACTACAATAAATTTTATTGAAATAATACAAGTACTAAATATTCTAATTTCAGCTCATTTAAATACAATAGTTATATTCTTTGATTACTGTGCAAAAGGTGAGTGTAAGTTTCTTAAACTTTGTAGTTTATATATCCTTTGTACAATCTTTTCTGAATTGTTCTAATGAGAGAACATTTCATTGCCAATGAAGAAGAGATAATTAAATATGGATATCTTTGAATTCAATAAGTAGGCTTTGTAACAAATCAGAAAAATGGATTTTAATTTGCAGTTTCTTCTTGATCTACTACTAATGAAAGTTTCACTGAATTATCTTCTTAAAGGTCAAATGCTAATTAGGAGTTTCTCATCAGCGTGATTTAGATATGTGGGAAAGTGATGACTTTAGCGCTTTGTCTTCTCAAGTTAACATAGTTTGTACTCTGTCTTCTCAGAGATCTAGTGACAACGAAGGCTATTTGTAATATTTAATTTTGCTGGTTGCAGAGCAGCACATGCATTCTTTTTAAAAAAGCATAATACATAGACTTGATCACGATTTCTCCATTTACCCATGTGACTTCATAATATGCCATGAGATTTGTTAAATTTTATAGCTCATTTATAAAACTGCACATTGACTTCTACACTTTAGATAGCATTTACAGTAATTATTCTTTATAAAACATGCAGAATACTTAATAATTATTGATCTTAAAATTTGACATTTTTAGATAAGGGAATGAATAATTTCTCCTGAACTATTCTATCATATATGCTTTATAATTTAAGAAATCATATCATATGGAATAAATTTTGATGGTTGAAAAGCTCAAGTGTTTTAAACATGTAGTTACTTAAGTTAATTGTACTCTACACAAATTTTCCTATTTTATGCAAAATAAATGACTTTTTATATGCTGTAATCAACTCTATTTAAATAGTAAAGTCGATATGTCTCTCTATATATTTTTGTGTACCTTTTCTGTGTTTGATTTGTGTATGTAATCAAATTCGTATTGTCGTTAAATAATAAGATGGTCCAATTAGTATAGAATGAATAATCAAAATCCAGAGACAAAAATTGGGGTTCAACCCAAAAACCAGTAAAGCAAAGTCCTTCTACCAAGGCTGGGTGACCACAAAATTAACAATCTAAACTTCTCTCTCTTCCCATTTTATATTCCTTCTAGTACTGGGATTAAAGGTCTGTGACTCCCTAGGATTGGGAATAAAGGTGAGGCACCACCACCTGGATTCGTTTCTGTATTATCTTGTGTAGCCCAGAGTGACCTTGAACTCATAGAGATCAATTTTACTCTGTTTCCCAAATCCTGGGATAAAGCGTGTATGTCACCATTGCCTGACCTCTAGTAGCTTTAGTTTTGCCTCTAGTGTTCAGACAAGATTTATCAAATATAAATAATATACCACTACAAATTAGTCCTTATTCAGGCTTTTTCTAACTCTGATCAACTTTTGAAAAGCCAACTGTTAGTCCATGATGTTGCTGCTTTTATGATCATCAAATTTTCTTGCATCTATAATAAAGAGTTTATGCAGTTTAATAAACATCCTTCTACTGCATTGAAGGAGAGAAAATTCTACAGCTTCATCTATGTAACTATGTGATACAGTTTATAACATATTATGACAGCATATTTATCAGCCACAAATCTTCTAAAGCTTCCAAATGGATTGACCATTCTAAATTCATGGTGATATTCAAGCTTACAATTAAATTATTATTGAAGGCAGGGAAAAAAGATTGTAAGTGCCAGAAATAATGGGTATTGCAGCAAAACACTATTACTGGACATGATCAAACAGTGGCTATGGCAGCATACACAAATCCTGCACAAGATAAAGAAGCCCAAATCCCAGTATGGACTGAGGAGGAGTTAAGGAACTGAAAAGCCATTGGTAATGGATAGTTTCTGGGAAAGAACAGTATACACACAGGCAGCACTACACTGATGCAGGATTTTCTTTTCTTTTAAAAAGGAAAGAGAATACATGAATCTGGGAAAAGTATGAGAGGGTAAGTGGACAGTTGAATTGTACAAATAGAGAATTATTTGACAAATCACATTATATGTATGTATGCATGACATTTCAAACAATAATCTATTAAATAAAAAGTAACTAATATCTTTATCTGTAAACATTAAAAAAATACAAATATGAACATATTTTATCAACCAACAATTAATCTTAAATGTAGAATTTCTTCTAGTTTATTTTGAATTTGAGAACAACGAACAAATGACAATGGACATATGGACATGTTTTATCCTAACTTTCTTCTTTTTACAATATATGATCAATAGGAATTAATAAAACTTTCTTTGCAGCCAGACAGATGTGTACAGATGTATTTGTATCCTTTCCAGGAGTATGGAAAATATTTTCATAAACAATATAATTATAATAAAGTATATTTTAGAATGGAAAAGTAAGGAAGAAAAAATACAAAGAATGGAGAAATATCTTCTGTAATATTTGTGTCATCTTTTCCCATTATCATATCAATCACTATTCATGTAATGGAGTATTGCAAAGGCTGAGAAATCAATTATTATTCTGATAAATATTGCTAATATTCAGAGTGCTTACAAAGATATGCCTTTTAATTAAATTTGTTTACCTGTGCTTCTTCATTGGAAAATGTCATAGCTTTCTGTATTATAGCTTAACTAATTGGCTCATTGACCTAGTCTACTCCTGTAAATAAACAGGAAGTGTGTAGCGATGGATTTAGAAAGGATTCTCTAAATGATCTCATTAGAAAAAAATATATATAAAGTAGTAAGAATACAAGCTACAGGGAATGTTGGGATGCCTACATTTGGTCTGAACTTGGAGGATGATGTAGTATACAAATTACACCTGAAATTAATCCCACAGGTCATTAGTTATAGCATGCAAGTACTGACATATGAGTCATTAAATATATTAATTGTTATGACTACAAATGAACTAGATAATCTGATGATCAGTGCTGAATTCAAAAGATACCAGTCAAGGAAATAAAATATATAAACCCAAGGAAAGAACATAGAGATTTGTTTTTATATTTAAAATGGTATTAAGTGGGCAACAAATACATTCAGGTTCAGGTTCATAACTGGTTTAACTTTTTTGTTGTGCCAATAAATGTAGTCTGATTATTTATTATAAGGAAAAACACAGCCTTTAAGAAGATTGGCATGTAAGTATCAGAAAATTAAATGGTCTGATTGGACATTAGCATTTAGAGGTAATAAAAGAGCAAACTGGCACCAAAAAATATTGGGAAATGTCAAGTCTTTTACAGTATTGTAGTAAAAAATAGACAGAAATCATTTTCTCAAACATAGAACAGTAAACAGAACACTAAGATGAATTTAAGAATCTCAAAATATGTTTCAGCTTGGGTTTTATTTCATATTTTAACTCTTTACTGAATTCAGTTTTCACATTGTGAAATGTCATCATTTTATTCAGTAGTATAATTGTCTTAATCACTCGAGAGTTAATGCCTATACATTTATAGTTCAGTGAAATGTTTGTGTCTTCTATTCCCTCTGGTGAGTTGCCATGTTCAGCCTCAATGCAGAGGGTAGGGGCTTGGTACTACCCCATACTGACTCATTGGGGTACTTACCTGTTGGGAGGTGTGGATGGTCGCTGGGCTGGAGGGAGGAGGGAGTTCAGGAGAACAGGTGAACTGTGGTTGGAATGTAAAAATAAAGGACAAAAAGAAAAAAAAAAGAATCTTTTTTTTTTCCTGCAGGTGTTAAAAAAACTTTGGATTATTTGATGAAGTTTTTGTTTGTTTTTTTAAATTGTGTGTCCCAAGGTTCATGTAAGTAATTCTCATTGGATTATATTCTATAGGACTGGTGGGCTTTGAAGGGGAAGTCCTAATGCCTTGGCCTTTCATACTATTTGTATTTTTGCAATGTTATCTACTCATGTGGATTTTTTTTCCCTCTGTGTGTCATAAAAGAATCATGCCTGTTCCTGTTGAGGAGGAGTTTTCTTTTGCTTCCACTGTTTTGCAGATTTGGTTGATTTCAGGTAAGGTATGAAGTGTTGATATGTCAATCCCTCAGATGCTGATTTTTTGACTGGAGTGATCAGGCTGATTCTAATTCAGTGACCAACACAGGTAGTGTGAAGAGCAGAAAGGGAATAATGAGGCAGTTAAAGCATGGAATGTAGTAGAAGCAGCAGTCAGGGAGTCATAAAGAACACTGGATACTTCTGAAACCTACTATCATAGAAGCGTTGTAAACAAACACATATATAAACAAATTAACTATTTAATTAATCTTAGGAGAAATTATTTGAAGGATAAAAATAAGCAAACAATTCATGTGCGCGCACACACATGTACCTATCTTGAGAAACTGTTTGCTATGCTTGAGGAATTCCATGCTATGAAATTCACAAAATGAAGCAAATGATGTTTTCCCCATTTTGCAAGTCATACAATATTTAATTTCTAACGTTGCTGTTCAAAGGAGTGAGCATAATTGTAAATTTATCCTTTGATGTAGTCTCTCTTGCTTCCCTTCCTCCCTTCACAATGACCTCTTTCTGTTTTATGTCTTGAGTAGCCAATGCATTCTTCTTTTCCACTTCCCTGATATCTGCCTATCGTGCACCTCTCCCGTGTTCCTTTATTTGTTTTCATGACCCCTTCCAATGGATATGTATAAACATATGCATATACATTTAAACAAAAATTCTTCATATTAATTATACATGTCATAGCTGCCTTTCTGAATTGAACTCATTTCACTTAATACAATGTTTTAAGGTCTTTTTTTTCTGCAATATGATTTCATATCTTATTTAAGATGCTTGTTATTATTATTCTTACATCATGTTTTTATTTCTTATTCAACCATCTAATCAGTATACAGATCAACGAACCAATTCATAATTTCCAAGAGAAGCAAGGCAAATGACCAGTATATACTAGAAAGATCATTTAGCACTTTTTTTCTTCAAAAAGTGCGAATTTAACATTGATTCCAGGGTTAGTTTTTCTTAACATATTCAGAGCAATTGACACTGAGAAAACAAAACAATAAATTATAGCAAGTATATAGACCATGAGGACCCAAATCCACTGCTGATCAATGTATAAACAGATGTCAATACTTTTGAAAACTGTGTCATGCTTTCTTTAAAAGTTTACAAAAAGAGCTATAGTAATATCCAGTTCTAACATTCCTACGTGCTTACCTGAAGGACTCTCAGTCAGCTCTCCTGAAAAATACTTGATGTCAACTTTTATTGTTTTTCCATTTATGATCCCCAGAAAGTTTAGCATACCAATTATCTCTTTAACAAGTGGTGCTAAGAAAATTGGATATCCACATATAGAAGAATGAAACTGACATTACACATACACATTTTTCTTCCTCCACAAAATAATTCACAGTGGGTCAAAGGCCTTAACATAGGATCTGATCCTTTAAAAGCACTGATGGAAGAGAGCACAAGACTTCAAGAGATAGTCTTAGGCAAATTTGTCAATTTGAGTAGGAAATAATCCCTAGACTTGACAGACTGAATTATGTGAAATTAAAGGCTTTCTGTCTGAACAGCAAGGTAAATGATCACAAGAAGACAGGGGAATCAGACAGAAATTTATAATACACAAAGAACTCAAGAAACTAAATATTCAAAGCTCTCCAACACTTTTTAAACTTATAAGTGGAATAACAAACCAGTGTTTTGCTGTATTTTATTACCAATTTGATTGAGACATGTGACTGCAAAATATCAGCAAGGTGAACATTTCTTTGCTGTAAGATTTTGACTGACCCGCTTAGAGACAAAGTTAGCTCTACTCATAATTTTCAGGAAGCCAAGTCAAAAGTTAGCAGCATTTTTCTGTTAAAAGCAAAAAAATAAAAGAAATAAAATAACATTTGTTTTGTAGGCAATCCACTTACTGTTCCTCAAATACAGCTGATGTATAATAAAAGAAAAATAGCATTTTCCGATAAAGTGTCCTAAGTGATAAATATTTCAGATGATACATATATTGCAAGACTTTACATTTTATTTGCATATAATGTCACCAATGCTATGATGCATATACGCACAAAAATACATATATTTGATATTTTATACGCCAATTAGAATTTTTTTAATACATGAACCATGATAAATTTAGCTTATAAGCTATTATTTCCTATAGTTTTCTAAAGAGACAAACTGATACTTTTTGTATACAACAAATACAATTGAAGAGAGACAATCTCATCTTTTGTAAATGGATAGTTGATTAATGTCAGTCTTATCAACTTATAAATCATTGTAATTGTAGTTTTGGCTCAGGAAAAAAAGATGAATTACAAACCTGAATAGAATATATTGGTCCTGAGTAAAAAGGAAAAGATAAAGTCATGCCAGGGGCAGCAAGCACTGCTTGTTTCTAATAATCTGGCATGTGGCCTGTAGGCAAGATGCCAAAATCAACCAAGAATAAAAAAGTCTTTTCCCTATTACAATATTGAACTGACCTTATTCTACTGAACTTAATTGAAAGTCTAGTACAATGAGGAATATTACCTTCTTGGATGTTTTGCTTTGAAAGATCCAAACCAAAAAGGAACAGGGAGAATTCAAATAGTCAGAAAATATTTGGAAAAATTAATAATGTATAAATATTTTATATTGTGAAGTTCTTGAGCAGGTATTATGTGAAACTCCAAAAGGAAATGAGTTTTTAAAAGATTTTTTAAATTATTTTTAATTTTTGAGCATATTATGAATAGGTACTGTATTTATATTCTTTTTGTCTCTACCTTTCTCTTTCTAACTCTTCCTATATCTTTCCTTCTCCTTCAATTATTGCATTCTTATTTTTATACATATGAATCTTCTTATGGTTGCTCTTAGGTACAGGTATTTAGGGATAACCACTTGGGATCGGATAGTTTATCAAAAAAAAAAAAAAACTTGTACCAACAGGAGAGTTATTCTCCCTTGTTCAGCACTTATTCATTATCCTGTAGCTATTAACTTATACATGAGGTCTTGAGGTATTTCTCCTTTCATGTGGCATGCCAGCTTAAGTTGTTGTATTCAGATTTTGGATAGGCAACCCTATGATTGAGATTTCATGAGTACATCGCATCCTCTCTGTTGTATAGAGAATACATTGTAGTAGGCATCCATATCCTCTGTCTCTAATAGTCTGTTTACCCCATTTTTCTATGTTCTGAATCTAGATACAGGCTTGCAGTGTATTTTTCATTGCCATCTTAGGCTACAGAAAAAGATTCTATTTCAATAAACAAAGATAAATGCAGAAATATGTTTTTGCAGACAATTGGTCAGAAGTAACTAATGTGGGGCATTTCCAGTTTTCTTTTCATTCTACTTTGTGTTCTTACTTTTGTTTCTTATTTTTACCAGAGTTATTTTTCCTTATCGAAACTTGGTGCCCGAAGGATCAAACTTAGGACAACAGGCATGGCAGTAAGTACCTTACCCATTGAACCATCTATTTGAATGATCAATCTATTCCTGTCAAATAAGTCAAATCATGTCACTGTACTAAACTCATGTGCAAAGTTCTTGTTATGTTTGTTGTTTAACAATCAAATTTGATACTTTACAATTTCAACTGGACTATTGACAGAACTTGGTTTTGCTTTCCTGCAGAAAAGTTGAAGCTAAGAATAATATCATTCAGAATATGAATAGAGAGCAGTAGAGAGGAATTAATATTTCCTAAGTATATTTCAACATTGAATACACAACTAGCCCAGGTCCAGAAAGTTGTGTTCTTTCATTATGCAAAGCCTTAATAACACTTTAACTCTCTGCCTTTCTGGGTTTGGTTTATTTTCTTTAAAGATAACATTAATCTTTGGAGACACTCAATGTAATTTCTTAAAAGGCAGGAGAAAATAGAAAACACAGAGACAAAACTGATAAAATATAATTTGGAAGAAAATGAAGGGGAATTATCAAGTAAGATAAAATATTTCATTATGACCCTCCACATTTTTTAAATGATCTGTATATAATGTTTATTTATATCCTTATAAGTCTACCTCAGTGAATTATCAAAAAATAGAAATAAACAGCTATAAACTATTCCTGTTATTCACATATGTCTCATACTTACCTAGGAAATAGAAATAAACTGGCCATGGGAAGCAGACAAAATTGCCGGTGAAAAAATTGAGATCTTGGGGGTGGGGTGGGATGGGGGTACGGGGAGATGGGGAGAGAAAAGTGAGAAGGGGAGGATGGGGGGAACTTGGGGAAACAGGATGATTGGGATAAAGGAGGGTTGGATAGGGGAGCAGGGAAGCACAAATCTTAGTTAAGGGAGCCATCTTAGGGTTGGCAAGAGATTTGAACCTAGAGAGGCTCCCAGGAGCCCAAGGCGATTTCCCCAGTTAGTTCCTTGGGCAGCTGAGGATAGGGAACCTGAAATGACCCTATCCTATAGCAATACTGACGAATATCTTGCATATCATCATAGAACCTTCCTCTGGCGATGGATGGAGATAGAGACAGAGACCCACACTGGAGTACTGGACTGAGCTCCCAAGGTCCCAATGAGAAGCAGAAGGAGGGAGAAGATGAGCAAGGAAGTCAGGACCACGAGGGGTGCACCCACTCACTGAGACAGTGGGGCTGATCTATTGGGAGCTCTCCAAGGCCAGCTGGACTGTGACTGAAAAAGCATGGGATAAAACCGGACTCTCTGAACATGGCGAATAATGAGGGCTGATGCGAAGCCAAGGACAATGGCACGGGGTTTTGATCCTACTTCATGTTCTGGCTTTGTGGGAGCCTAGTCAGTTTGGATGTTCACCTTCCTAGACATGGGCAGAGGGGGGCGGACCTTGGACTTTCCACAGGGCAGGGAACCCTGATTGCTCTTTGGACTGGAAAGGGAGGTGGAGAGGAGTGGGGGGAGGGGGAGAAGGGTGGGAGGAGGGGGAGGGAAATGGGAGGCTGGGAGGAGGCAGAAACTTTTTTTCTTTTTCTCAATAAAAAAATAAAAAAATATATTTAAAAAGGAGGAAATCAGTTCTAGCCTTAATAATATGCACCAGATTATATTTGCAATGAGAGAGATTTTGAGTCTATGCAGACTATCTTAAGAGGCTATGTAAGTTTGCTTTATCTTGGTACTAAGGTTCCATATCATACGCTTGGATCTTTGTTATACTGACAATAGAGAATAATTGAACCTCAGACCCATCATATCTGTGATGATTGACTAATATCAAAACTGTATATTTGGGAATAGTAATAGCTAAAATAATTATTTTTCAATAAATCACTGAATAATTTCACTAAATGATTATTACAAAAACCCAATAAATCCATGCTGTGAGGCAGTGGAGTGCTTAGAAATACAGATTTTAAGCAGTTTTACCTCTCCATTAATTATCTCTACTATTGTGGATTTTTTTTTCAGGAATGGGCTGAGTGTTGCTCTGGAAAAAAAAAAAATCAGAGTCCTGGGAAGAGAATATTGCTTTTCCCTACTTGAAAATATTTCTAAGTATTAATTCAGTTTTCAGTTTTATTACTTACTTTAAAAGAAAAACATCATTTAAGCTATCATGTTCAGCCATTGTTAAGAATAACAAGTACAATTAGGCACAGATTAAGTGAGTCTTGGATAAGCCTGCTGATATTCAGTATCTTTTATCAGTAATATCATTTGTGTCTATGTAAATATATTTGTATTATCAGGTATCAAAAAACAAAATGGCATAAATGTGTCAGATTCTTTCGTATTGATGCACATATTTTAAGTGAAACATTTATGTATCGTAATTATTTTATAGAAATTAATGATTTTTTGAAGAGTTAGAAGAAAATTAAAAGGGTCAAAAAAACTAACACAATCTTATAGTTGAACAAAGTTTGTGGGAATATTTGTGCTAAATTTCTACAGTAGTTAATGAAGAATGGTATTTTTTCAAGTTACTTAACTCAAACTAAAAAGTGGAATTGTTTAAAAATAGAGAAACCCACACACTCCCCATAAATATGACAAAGCTGGATTGGTTATATACTCACTTAAAGAGAATCTCTCAACTGTAGCTGAAGGTGAAGGAAAGGAGTACCTAGATATACCTTAGGGAAAACCACTTCCAGATATACTGTAATTCTAATGTGAAAGTAAAAACAGCTATTTTTAAAATTAACTTAAAGGAAATAGGCTTAAAATCTTCAGATTTGTAACTGGAGTAAAATAAAATCATGAAATTATGTGTATTAGAAAATATACAATCGAGAAGATTATAATCTATACTAAGAACCCATAAAAATCTACATAAATCAATATGTTACATAGTAAACAGTGAAAAAATATGCAATGAAATTGACCTTGCACTGGTCTGGGAACATACTTGAAGTTGGCCAGCATCTTGAGATGGAAAATTACAGCAAGTGTGCAGTCTCTAGAACAGTACGTTAAAATGGAACATCGCTGGGAAACCCCTTTATGACTCAAATGACACAAAAGACACAAAGACAAACTTGCTGGTTTTTAAAGGTGCAGTTTCAAATTCTTCTCCAAGATCCATGACTTCACTCATTCTGGGGATTTGGTAATGTTTCTAGTATGAGGCAGAATTCCTTCTTCTTGAGCCAAGCTTAAGGTCAATTAGAAAGCTGTTGGTTATTGTCAATGTACATATGTCATTACTGCATCCTTTGGGTTTTTGTGCCTTGTCTGTAATGGTTTTGGATAATGAATGTAATTGCAGGGTAGGATTATGGTTGCTTAAGCCAGAATAATCCTTAATTTTATTCTGCATATTTGTCTTTATATTCACAGATAAATGAAGTACTCACACTTTATCAGAAATCTTATCTTCAGAAATATGAGGGAATTGAATGTCAGATTGTGTGCCCTAGTAAACTTGAAGCTACACCCATAACTTTCCATCAAAATGAAGTCCTAAAAATGATCTGAAAATGACAATAGACATGCCAAAATAGGTGAGGAGAAGGCCATGAACCTGAATCCTATGACTGTACAAATTAGCATGTATACGTTTCTATAGTTGTCTAACTATAGATGTGAAAGTGTGTCTGATAGAATTGGGAGGGTGGTAAGAAGACAATAGGGAATAACAGCAGAGAAGATCCTTGTACTCAGAATTCATACTCACCATAAATCTCACATTGTATTTTGTTCTAAAATCTTATATACAGGTAAATTAAGCATTATCACATGAGAAAACTTTACAGGTAAAATTTTATATTTAACCTAATAAATAGTATAGAGCTGAATAAATAGTTTAAGTGTAAAGTTTATTATATAGTAATTAAAATCATTTGCATTACATTGATTATTCTCTCACTTTTGATAAAAATCTAATAGATACAGAAAGAATATATTCATGGCAAGAGGGAAAAGAAAACATGCTTCATTGACATTTCATTAACTTAATGTTTATTCTTGCTGTTTCATTGCTTTTCAATCCAGAGTATAAAGGAGCAGATACTATTCATGTGTATAATGATAGTTGTGTCATCAAGCATATCTAAATCAAAGGTTTATTTTTACTTCTTTTAGGTTAAAGAAGTCTATTTAGGTGTATATTTTTAACATAGAGTTAAAATATGTAAGCTAAAGCCCAAGAGAATATAAGATTACCACTTAGATATTTAATATACCACCACTTTAGAATAAAACAAAACTTAGAACTTTTGATTTGAGGCATCCGTATTCAAAGGCCATATGCTCCCTGTTTCCTCAATATTCTCACTCCTGATTTAGACCTTGATATTGTAAAGACAAATGCTTCCATCTGTCCAATGTATCTTTGGTTTCAAAAATTTGACTCAGCAAATAAATTTTCCTCCAATTTGGCAGCTTTTGCTGAAAAATCTGAAATTAATAAGGATCTGTGAGACTGGATGCTGAAATTGCTAGGAGCTGTTGATGCTAAATAGCTCACTTTTGTTCTCAGACTCAGAACAAAATCAATATCTTGTAAGGTATGAAAATTATTTTTCAAGATCTTTAGGAATTCATTAAGCAGTCTGTATCTCTTTGGTCTATTGTGACAAAATTGCAGAAATTGGGTGATTATAAATGCTAAAAATGCAATTCTTACACTTCTGGATGCTAGAATGTATCAAATAAAAAGACTAGCAGTTTCTACCAGTGTGAAATCACTTCCTATCTGTCAAGAGTTGCTATCTTTGCCTTTTAAGGCAGTGAGAGGGAATCGCTTTCTCAAAACCTTCTGTAAAGATTTCTATTCATTTTCACAAAGCCTCCGTAGCCATGATGGAATCAAGTCCAAAGACTCCGACCCACTCAGTTCTAATGTTTTGATGATGAACATTTTTAGGAGACCATGAGTCTTCAATATGAATCGTAGTGTTCTTTTCTGAATAAAGAAAACTGAATATATCTCAAAGCTATTTTAAGTGTCCTGCTTCTCTTTAACATAAGATGGGATAATATGCAGGAATTGCTGTATTGAACTACCTTTCTCCTTATCCAACCTGGTTTGTCTTAGAGTAGAGAAGAAGGTGGCAATAGAAAAGGGATTTCATACCACGCAAGGAAAAGACCAACTTCCTGAGTCCAACATGTAATGTTTGTGTTCTTATGTATTGTACTTTTAAAAAGGTGTATCGGTTTTATATCCATCTCTAACCATTTAAATTACTTTGTCTTTTATATCTCTCATTTTTATTATTATTTCCATTCTAGATAAATATTCCCTTCATAATATTCAGGAACAATTGGAGGATATAGTTCAAAGGTGGTGCTTAACCAGCAGGTACAAAGGCTTGGGTTGAATCCCAGATCAAGATTGGGTAGAAAACCACAAAACACAAATATTATCAAGTTGAGGGTGCGCTGGAAATTTAATATTCAGGTCAGAAATTTTCTGTCTAACTTAACCAATTCACATTCATAGTTTAGTTACATACCTACCTCATCAATTTATCATTCTTTGGGGTAAAGACTTCCAAATTTAAGATCTTTTATCTTAGTTTAGATTAGACCTATATAGTACATTGTCATTTTCTTGACCAACTATAATAGTTATTTTCCTATTTCAGGATAAAATAACCAGAAAAACCCACTAAGAGAAAGGGACTTATTTTGGTTTAAGGTTTCCATCTTGGGGAGAAGGCATTGCTGAAAGAGCGGCAAACAACTGGTAACACTGTGTTCACAGTCACAAAGCAGAAAAAGATAACAATGGGATTCAATAAGCTTTTTCTTGTTTTTTTAGTATTCATATGGAGTCCCAGCTGAACAGAATCATATAGTGAGTCTCCTCACCCCAGGTAAACCTTTTGAAGTGCCCTTAAATACCCAGAAGGGTCCTGGGTTATTATAAATCACATCTCGTTGACTTTGGATTTCAGTTATTTCATATCCAGAGGATCCTGAACTTAATTCTAGCTGTTTAACTTGTAATCTGCTTAGTATGTCCTGTCCCCACATATTCTTACACTTTTATATAGTGTCAGCATAGACTGCCTCTATGATATTTCATATCTTTTCCACTCTAACATTAAATGTTGTCTATAACTACCCTGACAAATTACATAAATCTGTGAGGACTAATAAAGGACCAAGGGTGTTAAGAAAAATAAGGATCTGAGATACATTTATCTGTCTCTTATATGACATTGATTAAATCACTAAATAATTTATAAGTCTATGATCTTGGCCTTATTTCTGGAAACATTAGATATAAGTAGAATCACTAAATAAATTCCTATAATTGTTATTCATATCTTTGTGTTGCCATTTTGAAATTGTTACAATTTACTGCTAAAATGAAATAATATATGTAATAGTCATATTAAACAACAGAATTTTTATTATATGACTTCAAGGTTTCAGCGAGAAAAATGTTTCCCCTTAATTATATCATGACTTTATTATTAAATATTATTAAAGTTGTTATTCTTAGCCATATTTTCATATCTGACATAAAAACAGTATGGTCGCAGGACTTTCGCAATATTAGAAGCACCTCTTCCTCTTTTTTATTGAAAATAGATTCTTCTTTCATAAATCTCAATCTCCATTCCTCCAAATTTCCCCTCCTTTTACTTTCCTTGATCCCTCCCTCCAACCTCCTCACTCACCTAGATCCACTCACCTTCTCATCTTCAGGCAAAAGCATGCTTCCAAGAGACAACAGCCAAACAGGTTAATACAAGATACAAGGCTATGCAAAAATCCTTATATTGAGGTGGGAGCAGGCAACATGGTATGAGGAAAGGAATCTCACAAGCAGGCAAAAGAGTAAGAAACACACAAAAACTCACTATTAGGAGTCCCACAAAACATCAAACTAACAAGCATAAGATTTATGCAGAGGACCTGGTGCAGATTCATGTGGTCCTAGGGTTGATGTTTTTTGTTTGTTTGTATTATTTTATTTTTTTATCTGTGAGCCCAAGTGAACCCTGCTTACTTGATTCCATTGGCCATGTTTTCCTGATATCCTCCCTCCCCTTTGACTCCTACAATGTTTTCTACCCTTCTTTAGAGTAGCTCCCTGATCTCCAAGGAAAGTGATGAGACCCCTATTCTGTCTCTCTCTGTCTCTGTGTGTGTGTGTGTGTGTGTCTTTGTCTCTCTCTGTCTCTGTCTCTCTCTGCTCCATTGTCTCTCTGTGTCTCTCGCTTCATAATGTCTGGTTTTAGATCTCTGTACCCACTTCCATCTGCTGTTGAAGGAAGCCTCTCTGATGTTGCCTGGACAAGGCACTGAACTATGAGTGTAGCAAAATATCATTAGGAATCATTTTAATTAATTTTTTTCTAGTTGTGTTCAGTTCTGTAGGCTTCCAGGCATTGTAGTCTTTGGTTATTGGTGATCTAGGCAGTGTAAGTCATGGGATCAATCTTGTCTTATGGGCTTCAAATTAAACCAAACTGTGATTAGCAACTCAGTACCTCCTCACAAACAAGAAGTATCATCCTGCTTAGGCAGGCAGCAATGAGCATGATGTTCTCCGACTTTGGGTATTGGATTATTTTCTTATAATCATGTTTGTACATTCTACTATATTCAGTGAATTCTAGGAGACATATGAAGTGGATCTGACATTTTTGCTCTAAAGATAACTTGAAATCATAGCTGACATGTGAGATTTTAGCTCCCTTAGAGGTAAGTATCTGCTTTAATCTTGTTATTTTTGCTGTATTTTAAGTTTTCTCTTTTAACTATATATATTTGAACATTTTAAAATTTATACTAACTATATTCGACAGAAAAAATGGAAACAAAGCATATTCAAATAATAGTTCAGATCTGCTCTTTATTAAAAATAAAACTCCTGCCACGATATATTTTTTGAGTTCTGAATTATACCAAACTAGCTTCTTTGTTTTGCCCTTCACTCTCCTCAGAACTCTCAGTTAATTCTGGGCTCTAATCTTCCTGGCTATATTATTGAATTTGCTACTTTGATTGTTAGTCATTATACACTCCCCTTAGCCAAGTTCTAGTTTATAATATCATGCCCTTCATGGTTAGATCAGTTTAAGGATCCAAGTGAAACATGTAAAGTATTCAATTTGAATACATAAAACAATACAGCAGTAGTTAAAATTGCATGTACCATATAAAAACTATGAGCCTTAAAGTATCACTCCATTAGGAAAGGCCAATTAAAGAACATGTTTTTTTCACTCTTCCCTGACGGTCATTAGAACAAAGGTTTGACATCTAAGATTTTTGCCTGAAATGCCTATAATGTATATTTCTAAAAGGACATTTATACTTTCATATAATCCCACATTCTAAGACAGACTGTTAAATATATTTAGATGTTTATATTTATAAAGCATTTACTATGAAAAAAAATATGGAAAAAGTGTTAAAAGTTTTCCCAAAATGTATCCTTAAAATTCCTAGCTTTTCCACAATGATTTTTATCAAGTTAACATACATTTCTCATTTTCACAAAAGCCACCAAAGGTTTTATAAAGTCTATGCACATCCTCTTCCAGGTTGGGTCCTTTTAGAATGCTGTGACTATGTTCAGTTTCAAGATTACTTCAGCTCTGGAAGCCTAACTGTATTTGTTTGAGGATGACTGTATCTTCCAGGTTGACTTATATTGACTGCAGACTCTTATATCATTAGAAGTGGATGAAGAATCTATAAAAGTGGTTAGCTGCTGGTCTTTAGGTACTAGAAAAATAGACAAAAACTTAAATAACAGGATAGTAAAAATGAAAATTTGACTTTGCCCATTTCTTACCTTTACTCTTGATTCCAGAGAATAATATTTGCTACCTATACAGGTTCTAAGGATATGAGTGTTGGACTTACACTGCTTTAATGTTTATATTGATTATTTAATGCAAATAACATTTAACATATATTGCAGCCATCATACAATGGTTTAATGAGTTGTTTTAAAACAGTATTCAAAATTTCCACTCTTTATGAAAGCAATTTTTTTTTTCATGTGAGACCAAGAATTGGAATCTTAGAATACTGGAGATATTTTTATTTAAGAAAACTACCTCAAATAAAGAAAAAAAGACATTTTCTCTACCAATCATTCTATTACTTAAATTTTATCTTGTTTATAATTGTTTGGTTATGTCATCAGTTCCCAAAGAAACATCAATTTACTTGAAAAAGCTCTGTGTTCACTGGCACTGGAGCAGATATATCTAAAATCATGTTCCTCAGAAGCAGAACCTAAGACAGATATTTTAATTCAAGTATTTTCAAAAATGCTTTCAAGAGAATGTTATAAGGAAGTTAATGATATATAAGTGGGGAAAGATAATATTCAAGGAGATGATGTGAATTAAATGAAGGATAGTCACATTTGGTGCTATAGGCAGCTCTGAGCAGAGTCCACCTTACAAATAAAGGTAATTGAGTGCAGACATTGATACAGTGGGTAAGGATGCTTCCTGTGGATGTCTTATATTATGAACCCTAAGGGAAAGGAGAGAACAGACTCTTCAAAGTTGTCTTCTGTCTTCCACAGAGGAACTGTATGATGCATGTTCCCCCACCACACATATAAACATACCAAACAATATACAAATCAAAATTCAAAGCAGCAACACCTAGAGAAGATTTAGCTGAGTCTGGAACAGGGTAATTGCCTTTGATACGTTATCCAAAGAGATTCATATTAGCTAAAGGAACTTATGAGTAAAGAAAGCTATATACATTGAGCACCAACACTAGGTGTACATACTTGTTGTAGTATTAACCTCATGATGAGACTGTCAGTGCAGTTTTTTTTTAAATATCAGTTACAAGGGGATAAGAATCAATAAACATTTAGTGAAGTTTAAAATTTTCAAAGCTATTTTCCTTAAATGGCATGATTAGAGTCATGACAAATTTGAACATTTAAAATAGATCTGTGATCATTTATAACCTCCTCCCCCCCCCCCAAAAAAAAACTACAGATGAATGGAAGAAGGTAGTACCAACATTTTATTTCACATCTTTTATCTGTATCTCATACATGAATTCCCCACAACTTGTATCATCCAATATCATCTCAATATCAAACAATTTAATCACACACTCTTTAAAAACCAAAGGATGATAAACTGAACTAGCATATAGCAACCTACCATATTTTTATTATAAAACACAATAATCAGAAGTCTGGTTGGACAAATGGTAATAAAATGCACCATGAAAGAAGAATATGGCTAATAAATTTTGCTTAAGTATCTGCTCCTAAAACTGAACCTAGAATCACACAGTTTATTAAATATTTTTAGTGTTACATAACTCAGCATATATTGTGTATATGTCAACTATTCTGTTAAGAAATTGATTAATTAAAAATTGTAATCAGTTTGAAATAACTTGGAACATAAATCTTTAGTCCAGCTAACTTAATGCAATGATAAAATCATATTATTAAGCAATAATGATGATATGTTTAAATACTCAATTTAGATTTTAGACTCAAAATTAGGATAATTGAATATGCAAAAGGAATGAAATAGTTCTATTTTAAAACACAGATATAACTTATTTTAAGGAATACATTTTAAACATGAATAAATAGATAATTAATATTCTATGATATATATATATATATATATATGTACATGCAGGAATTTTGAAAGCTGAGTGGAATCATATTATTCCTATAAAATCATGAGATACACTATGTGTGCAGGGTGTTCATACTACATTCTTTTCTTTGAAGCTCATTTTCTTATAATGACATTATGGTTTACCTTGAAATAATTTAATCAGAAGGATAAAATAATTTTAATAGAGCAAAATTTTGCATATCAAACTTTCCCAATTTCATAGCATAGATCTCTTTAGCATAGCATTTCCTACAGCTGTGATAACATTGCCAGGTTTTTGCTTTGTTTATAGTGCCATAGGAACCCACCAAGCCCTGCATATTCACAGACAAGATGACAAATGGTACAGTATGTTAGAGAGAAGAACTCAACTTGCAGAGGAATAAGTTTTTAAATATAGTTCATACTGGTTATTGTTCATATTTTCCCTGTATTTATAAAAATTGCTTACATGTTAGAAACCCTTCATTTGACAATTATGAGAAATAACAAAATGATAGATGTAATTTAAATCAGGAAGGCTTCTTTGTTTTGTTTCGAAGTAATTTTTGTACAAGATCTTGATAATTTTGTCTAAATTATTTTACTTCTTTATTTAATTAGGATTATTAAACACTAAATAATCTATAATTACTCTAAAAACCATTCCATCAATCTTCTACAGGTGTGTTGTAACATTTGGTTTCAAAAATTTCATCAATACAACAGACATTCTTTTTATTTAAAAATACCATACGATATGTTTTGATCATATTTTCCATCTCCATTCCTTCCACACTCTTTCTAATTCCATGTCCATCCAATTTTCTGTTACTTTGTCCCTCTGTCTTTGAAAACAAACAATTCCCCGAAAGCAAGAAACGCACACACACAAAACCAATAAAAAACAGAAAGGAAACCAAGCAAAAGACAAAAAATGTAAAATATGTCCAAATAAAGCAAAATGATTAAAAAAAAAAGTCTACAAAAAATCCTATTGAGTTTAGCATGTTGTGGCCAGTTACTCCAAGATAAGGGGGGGGGGGGGTTAATATACCCATTAGAGAAACTGATTTTAATTGCAAATCGCCTTTAGCTATGGGTGTGCTGTTTCCAGCTTTAGCAGCTCTCCACTTGTGGTCTTGTTTCACCCAGAGGACAATCATAGATTCACCAGAGTCAGAGGTTATATTTAAGAATGGGACTGCAGGCCATTTACACCCTAATATGGGCTAGATCCCTTAGCTACTTTCTCCTCTTAATGCTGGAACCCTTTCTTAAACTGTTGTGGACTTTTTCCATTCTTCTACAGTCTTGTGAGTTTGTATCTATACAACCAGTCCTGTAGTGTCTGGAAGATATGGTTCCCTGGATCTCATTCATTTCCCCTAAATCTTTCAGCTTCCTCTTCCACATTGGTTCTCGAGACTTGAGGGGAGAATTTCAATGAAGATATGATATTTCAGGAGTGTTTATCATGAACTTTTTTGGGACATGATGCAATTACAGTTTACAGCAATTGAAAATTTAGATGTCAACCCACCAGAGAAATTATTCTCAGATGGAAGAATCCTGCTGTGTCAAACTGTCAGGTTCACTAACTGAAAATGTTGCTTTTATCTGTAATTTCACTTATGCAATAACAGCTATGATATCTCCCCATTACTATGCATTTTGATGTGATGTGTATATGTAATCTCATGATTGCATCTCAATATTATGGTCTTATATATCTGTGGATGGTCAGTAAGATGACATTCATTTAGCTATATAGTTTTGATATGCAAAAATATATTAGGACATGCTTCATATCTAGATCTATCTGTCCCACCATGACTGAAGATACTTAAAAGCCCATTTTGTTCCTTTTGGCTCAAATAACTGCACAAATTTGCTCACTTTCACCACAGAGCAAGTTTAAACTAGTCTACAGGATTTTTGTAAATATATCACAGGATTAAAATTTTAGAACTATGCACAAGGTCATAGTGGCAGATATCCAGCCCAGTTTGTTACACAAAACACTCTAAGAAAAGCATGCCAATTTTTCACTTGGCAGTCTGCTGACAATAAACCTCTATCTAAAAGTTTGTCTCTGGGCACTATGCCTTCTTTCTGGTTACAGTTTTACTCCTCAAACCTTGAAACCCTTTTGTTTCCCTGATAAATATCTTGGTCCCTTATTCACTTACAATAGGAATGTGATTTTGACCAATGAGAAGTAACTGTTATAGTTTCAATGATACTGTAAGGAGAGAGAGTTTGGAGGCTTAAAAAAGAAGAAGCTATGACAAATTAAAAGTAGAACAGTAGAATTAGAATAGATGCAGAAGAGACTGAATTGGAAAAGCACAGAGGGAGAGATTTCATTCATTACCCCTCAATATACCCTAAGGAAAAAAAATTTCTTTTGCTTGCTATAGCATCCAATCTGAATCCTGAAAAAGATTTTTTGGGTGGAGACCAAAGGCCCTCATTAATGACATATAAGACTGAGGACTGAAAAATCTCTCATTCTTTGCACATTTTCTGATGTGGGAGGTCCTTCTGCTTATGTGTTGCTTTTATTGATTAATGAAAAAATAACTGCCTTTGCCTGTTGATACAGCAGAATAGAACTAGTTGGGGAAAACTATACTGAATGTTGAGTGAATGAGGGCAGACTCAGAGAGAAGCCATGTAGCCTCTCAAGAGACAGATACCAGAACTTTACCATGGAGGCCACAGCCACATGGCAATACACAGATTAATGGAGAAGGGCTAGTTTAAGATGTAAGAGTTAACCAGAAATACAGTTAAGCTATTGGACAAAGAGTGTTGCAAGTAATATGGCTTCTGTGTGATTATTTTGGGGCTGAGCAACCAGGAACTAACTAGCAGCCTCCTACTACAATTGTCCAGATGTTAGTTTCCATCAACTACATGAAAACTTCTTTGATGAAAGTTAGGTAATACAGTTCTGTCCTCTTCTATGATCAATATACCATTAGGAGTCACTTTATTGCTATGAACCTTTCTCAGAATAATAGCATTAGGCTTCTCTATAGGTAAATGCTCTATCTAGTCTCAGATTTTGGTAACTTTATCAGTGTGAGGGATGTGTTCCATATCATGGAGCCATCCTTAAGTCCAATCAGAAAATGTTTGGTTATTCTAAGAACACTGGTGCCATAATTGCTCCAGAATCACACAGATAGATCACTGTTGTAGATCACAACACAGGACTATAATTAGAATACCCTGAGGATTACCTTTATCCTCCATGAGTATGCTGAGTGCCTTTCAGTATCATGGATATCAGTAATGTGGAATTACTAGTTAGGCACTATTTTCCATCTTCAATAACATATGTAATGCATTTAGTGAAAGAACCTAACTACCCAATTGTGAACAGTAACCAATAGCTTTGCCAATAGCCTGGTTGTTTGGGAGTTTTCATGGCAAACACTCTAGGATCAACAACTAAACAAAATGTGTCATTCCTGGAACTAGAGGTTTTACCTGTCATATGATGTCTAATTGGGATTATCTCCCCTTTAATGGGGTGATACATTTAGATTCCTTTAATATGTGTATATATTATAGAAAGTTTTAAGATAAGTAGGATTGCATATGAATTGTCAAGTGGCCTTCAGTATTAGTCATCCCTGTACCTATTCACTATATAAAATTATCTTCTGTGTCCTTCCCTATATAGTCTATATTTTCCCCGTTTGAGTCTCAATAGTAATGTATTTTACTTCCTGTTCCTTGGAGAACCTTCATTTCCCCATAGCAATTTACTAAGTACTTAACCTCTATGGTTATTGAACTGTGGCACACATATTGAAGGTTTAAAAGCTCACATATACATAGAAGAGAAAACCTATAATAGTTGTGTTTGGGGGACTGGATGACATCATTCAGGAAGATTTTTTTTAGCTTCATTCATCTACTTGAGAATGTTACAATTTTATTAACAGCTGAATAATGTACATGTACCACATATTCATTATTCATTCATCAATTGGTGGAATCCAGGCTGTTTTCAATTTCTGACTATTTTGAACAAAGCAACAATGAACATGGGTAAGTAAGTATTTATGTCAAAGGATGTTGAATTGCTGCATAATCCAAAGAATGGGATATATGGATATTGAATAGATATATTCTTGAACAAGGACACTCTAATTTAAACAGTGGCTCTACAATTTTGCACTCCTACCAGCAATGGATAAATGTTTCCCTTTTTCCATATCCTAAACAATCTAAACAATCATTTGTTTTGTTAATCTTGGCCATTCTGACTAATGAAAGCAGAAATTTCCATGTGTAAATTGACATTGCTCTGGAGGTCTGAATATGGAACACTTTAAGAGTGCTTCTTAGTCATTTGTGTTTCATCCTTTGAGATCTCTCTGCTGAGTCCTATGTACCATTATTTTAATTGTGGTATATCTTTCCTTTAATTTAAGAATCTATAAGATGTATAATTGTTAAAGATATTTTCTCACTTTGTAGCCTGTCATTTTGTCCAAATGATGGTCTCTTTTGTCATACAAATTCAAATACTCACCCAGAACCAAAATAACCACACAGAAACTATATCAATTACAACACTGCTTGGCCTAGTAGTGTTTATTGGCTAGCTCTTGCATTTTAATTTAACCCATTTCCAGTATTGTATATTTTACCTCGAGACTCATGGCCTACCAGCAAGGCTGTAGCATGTCTATCTCTGGAGGTGGCTCCATGGCTTCTCCTGACTCTGCCCTTCCTTCTCTCAGCATTTAGTCCAGCTTTCTCTGCCTACATAAGTTTTGCCTTGCTATAGGTCCAAAGCAGTTTCTTTATTCATTAATGGTAATCACAGCACACAGAGGGGACTCCCACATCATATAGGAATTGATGTAATAATTTCAAATTTTCTTAATGAAGCCACTATTACCCTAACAAAAAAACCATAAAAGGAAATAACAAAAAATTTGGGATCAATATATTTATGAATATTTATGCAAAAAAATCGTACTAGCTAAAGGAACTTACGAGTAAAGAAAGCTATAAACTTTGAGTACCAATAGTAGGGACACATCCTGCTATGACAGCTGTGCAGCCTGGGTCCATTCTGTATGGTCAGGCTGCTATGCACCCTATTAACATCCTGCAGGCTCACAGGGTTACAGCAATGAGATGCTTAGGAAGATCCTCCTTGAAGTGTCTTCTTTATCAATGAGCATCTTATACTGAGATACCAGCAGCATTCTACATGGGAAGAGAAACTGATTTGGAGGGAATAGAGCTTTACAAGATTCCATTGATGACACAAATTCAAAAAAAAAATAAGTACCACTTAATAAGAAACTTCAAAGTAATTTATTCTTTCCATTTTTCCCATTATATGCACATGAATATTAAGCATGGCAAAAATACAGTTATTAACCATAAATTAGTGACAAATAATTGGAGAAATACATAAATTTAAACTTATTTCTGGTTTTCTTTTATTTTTCTTGAACAATTTTCTTTTTTATTTAACATACCATCCCCATTCTATTTCTCTCCCCTCCTATGTGAATCTCATCCTTTCCTCATTGAGTGCGAAGGACTCCCATGGGGAGTCCCCAAAGGCTGTCACAAACATATTATGCACATGTATTAAAATATTGAGTTCCTTTAATGTTGCGAGGCATAGGACAGTTTGGGGACAGAGTGGGATGTGTCGCTTACAGGGTCCTGATGTGGGATTTCCCTCTGTATGCAGTGAATACAATTGATTAATAAAGAAGCTGCTTGGGCCTATTGTAGCACAGAATAGGGAAAGCCGGGAATTCCAAGCAAGAGAGGAGGAGAGAGTAGGCAGAGTCAGTGATAAGTCATGTGATTGCTACAGGAGACAAATGCTGGATGCCAGGTGGACTGGTAAGCCACAACCACATGGTGACTCACAGATTAATAGAAATGGGTTAGTTTAAGATATAAGAGCTAGCTAGAAATATGTATAATCTATTAGATCAAGTAGAGTTTTAATACAGTTTCTGTTTGCTTATTTTGGATCTGGGCACCTGGGAACAAACAAACAGCCTTCGTATACAGATTAACTTGCCAACATGTGCCAGCTAAACCCACATAAAACTTGAGAGAGCTTGTGTAACATGAGGGGCCTGCTGCTTGTGGTTTCTGTCCTGCCCAGTACCCCACAGCCAGCAAGCTCCGAAAGAAAATCACACAGAGATCTCCATAAGTTCTAAAACTGATTGGCCTATTAACTCAGGCTACATCTTAGCTCTTGTAGCTTTTATTAATCCATTGTTCTTATCTATGCTAGCCACATGGTTCAGAACCTTTCTCAGCAGGGAAGCTCACATCTTGCTTCTTTGGAGTCTGGGCAGGAGTGGCAGGAATCAACTTCCTCCTTTCCAAAATTCTCCTGTTCTCATTGCATCATTTCTACTTCTTGTCTGGTTTTCCCACTTATACTTCCTGCCTGGCCAATCATCGTTTATTTAAAACATGACTGACAGATTACAGACAATTCTCCCACAAGCTTGAAAAGGAATTCTAAAAGCACAAAAAACACAGTGAAATGCAGCTTATTGGTAGCTGCATTTTTTTCAGGTAGGCTGTTTCCTGATGATAGGCAGGGGAGCCAAGGCTCTTTTAATAAAAGGCTTACTGGTGAAAATATCACCACAGAACCTTCCTCCAGCAACTGATAGAAACAGAGACAAAGACCCACATCAGAGCACTTCAATGAGCTCCCAAAATCCAGTTAAAGAGTGGGAAGAATGAAAATATGAGCAAAGAGGATATCTTGCTCAGCCTAGATATGGGAGGGCCTTGGACCTCCCCCAAAGCAATGGGCCTTATGTTCTCTGAAGAGTAAATGGGTGGTGTGGTGCAGTGCAGGGTATTGTATAGAAGAGTGTAGATAGCCATAGCTTAAATGAATAAAGATAATAAAATAAATATTAAACTTTTAGACAAAGTAATAGAGTAAGAAAAATAAGCCACATATAGATATACACATAGATCCTGGAATCTGTATACTATTGTGTTTCTTTAAATTTTTTGACTGTGAATGATAGTTTTATTGTACATCCTGCTAACCTAAACAACATACATATTTTAAAGGTAACTTTACTTCAAAATTTATGTCTAATGATATGCTGCTTTGGAAAAGAGGTTCTGCTTTTGTTTCCACAGAGGATAGAAAGCTGTGGATTCCATGTCAGCTAATATTTTTTGAACAAACATGACTCCATGAAGCAATTGCCCAGGTAGTTCTACATTCACAACAGTTTCAGGACTGCTGACTGAGATGGACCTACCACACAGGATACTCCATAAAAAATCCAATTATTAGTGAACCCAATCAGTAGGAAGTAGTCAAGAGAGCAACCCCTAAGTTCCCTAAGTGATGTTTATAAATGTATGTTTTCATTTAAAGGGGGAAATGCTTTAGAGGTAAATACTTTGCACTGGGATGGAACTTGGCTTATTGATACAAATTTTAAGTCAATTTTGTTATATGTATTTCTTTTCTTGTTTAAGATATTATGTTTGTGCAGCTCATTTAAAAATGTAATGTATAATTAAGAAATACAGATTAATAATCATCTATAATAGTCAAACTTGTAGTCATGTTAGGTTTTCTATATATAGAGAGATATATTTCAGATAGCTAGGGATTTTTCAAACCTTTCAAGATGAATAGAATATGGCATTTAAAATGTTTTAAGAACTTACGACTTTTCTCAAAAATGAGACACATGTGCTCTGTGAAGTAGATTTGTGCTGTCAATCTACTCCAAGAAGATGATGTGCATCAAAAAGGTTCCTTATGGAGTTGGTTAGCCATTTGGGCAAGAAACTGCTCTTGCCTGGACTCCTTAATGTTATGCAGTATGAACTGAACATGAAGTAGGTCATCAAATGAACAAACAATCCAATAAAATGGGGTACAGACTTAAACAGGGAACTCTGAACAGAGTAATCTAAAACGGCTGAAAGACACTTAAGGAAAAGATTACATTTCTTGACATAGGTTTCAAACCCAATAACTGGTTAAATATAGTCCACTGACTACTTATAACTATTAACATTACAATGGGGTTTGCTTCACTAAGGCCCTAATTGTTAACGTCATAATCTATTTGCTTGTGTACAAGTATAAACCCATTAAGAAAAGTTATTACATGTACTTAGGTCATAGGTTACACGGTCAGATCTACAATGAGTGACATTTGAACTTAATGAATTCCTAGAATATTTATTAGACTTAGCTTAAGGGTTACACATACACATGCAAGTGTGAGTATTATGGGAGTTAAAGCCCTGAGCACTTAGTAAATCTAATTGTTTCAATCAATCAGTTATATGTTAGTTATGCTCTTACTGAAAATTAGACCAGTTAATTTATATTTCCTTATCATTCAATTGAACTAATTAGTGCATTCCCATGGTGATGAATTTTCAGCTGATGTTGGTTATCTATCACAGTCGCACTAAAAGGCATTTTAATTGAGAGGGCATGATTCTACTTCAGGTTACTAACAGGCCACTTTTAACATGATTAATTGGCAGTAAATATGATAGATTCCTTCTTCACCACTTCTAAATCCATAGTGTTTGTCTCCAGTTGAAGTCAGCAATGCATTGTTTACAACTAAACTTTTTCTCATTAATTGTTTAAAACATTTATATATGTGTAATTATCATACCTTGTTAGAAAAATCTCAAATCTAAACATAGTTTTGTTTCCAAGTAGCATTTTTGGTGGATAATAAAATTGTTTCAAAAATTGTACATTTTTAGTGGCAATAAAATTAGCTAATCCTCAGCATTAATACTGTGAGAGAAACAATTAGGAACAGAGACTTCAGCAGGCTTTACTGCCTGCCAGTAAAAAATGTTTAACATCTCACATTTGAATACAGGTTTTAAGTTTTCATTCATAGGTCATTGTGAATATAAACTCCACATGCATTATTGTGTGACATGAAATCTTAATATAAAGTACTTCCAAACCTTTTTTTTTATCTGGACAATTGAATGTTTAAAATTATGTTAGGTATCATGAATGGAATAATTGTAAATTTAGCATTCTGTCATAGCAAGCACATTTTGAGTGCATTATTGCATTTAATTAGGCTTAATACTCAAGAAAACTGTTTCATTATATGAACCCCATTGCTCGGTCTATTCCCTGTCTACATATGTATACCAAGCTTAAGGATTTGTTTCATTGAATGAGTGGTATGTGTTTTTGTGTGTGTGTGCATGTGTGGCAAGCATGGTGACATAAGAGGAAAACCTTGATTGATATTCATGCACTGTCACCCACCTTTGTAAATATATATATATATATATATATATATATATATATATATATATATATTAGAGAGAGAGAGAGAGAGAGAGAGAGAGAGAGAGAGAGAGAGAGAGAGACTGGACTTATACAGGAAACCTTAGAAGCTGTTAACCCAAATGATTTTTTCCACCCTAAATGTTTCCTTTTTTGCCCTTTTAGATATTTTTCACAGCAATAAAATATCTAAAACTAACACATTCTCTCTATTACTTAAACATGAGAAATTATGTAAAATGTTCCTTACATACATTCCACAATACAGTAATCAGTGGTCTCATGTTTACTGAATACTCGAAAAGCAGTCAATGAGACTGAAAACATGAAATTTAAATTGTTAGATATGTTTGCAGATTGTTGCCTCATCATTTAATCCCAGCACTCTGAAGGGACAAGCAGGAGGACCTCTTGAGTTGAAGGCCAGGCTGGTCTACAAAGTGAGTTTCAGAACAGTCAAGCATGCATAGAGAAACACTGTTTCATACAACTAATTAAACAAATGAACAAGATTAAGTTATTATAAACTTCAAAAGTCATCTACGTACAGAGATTATTATGTAGCAGAATGGTTTATTTAAGAACCTTTAGCTATCCAGATCTTTCTACAAAATATGTTTTTATTCTAAACTTAAATTACTTCAGTTTTATTTTGTTTGGCTCTTTTTTAAAAATAAATAATTGTTTTTATTTTTCCAATGCTATACTTGATAATACATTTGGCCTAAAATTTGAACATGGACATTGAAAGGAAATTTTACAGTAATTTTTATTTTACTTTTGAGACTATAATATAACCACGGCCATAATATGTGTTTATTTTACTGTGTAACTAGGGAGTGTGTAGACATTGCCAACTAAATGATGCTGTAGCTAGTGCTGACAGGTTAAAAATAGGGCTTATTGCTGCCAACACTTTCAGCTTTTTAAAACATAATTTAGATTTTTGCACATTGTGTGCACACTTCAAATGTTTAAATATTAGTTATAACTTTTCAAAACAGTGTAAAACTGAAATTTATTTTTCTCTCATTAAAAAATAAATGCTGTGTAATTAATAATTGTATATATGGATCATATGGTTTTTTTTTATCAGTTCACTTGTTACCAGGCACACCTCGGTGTTCAAAAATCTACTTAGTACAATACTAAACATGAGTATGTTTAACTGAATTCATTTCTTTTGGAATCCAGGAAACACATTTGCTAAATGATATGTCATTTTGCTTCATGGTGTGGGAGGAATAAGTAGTGTTTTCTGCTTACTTTTATATGTTCATATTAGTCATTTTAGCTGGAATTGAATGGAATTTTACCATAATGTTAACAACTTACATTTCCTCATGGTTAAAACTGGTATTCAGTTTTCACAAATTTATTTGACACCTCGTTTACTTTTCTGATAAGTGTCAGATCACTTGTTTTATTTGTTTCCAATTGGATAACTAGACTCTTCCTTAAATATTTTAGTTCTCTGTATATTTTTATCTTAATCCTGTCATGTGAATGTTTGACATCTCTTTTTCTTTATGTTGTACTTTTCTCTGTTAAGTGTTTCTTTTCAAGTACAGAAACCTCTTACTGTGGTATAATCCTATTTGTAGATTCTCACTTTTGATCACAACACCTAAGCTTCATTCAGGAATTAAAATTGTTTTCCACTAGTATTTCAAAATAAGACACAAAAACGACAAGTGTCACATTATTTTTTCTGATTAGAATGTTAGGAATTTCTTTTGGATGACCTGTTACTGGGCGGTGCAGGCTTCTGACTTTTCCTGGAACCCAGGGCTGCCTGCTATGGCAGTTGTGCACCCTGGGCCCCATTTCCCCATTTTGACAAGTACTGATGACATTCATGGGTCCTGTTTGCCTAGGGGCTCAAGCCGGTGTGGTATTGGGACCTCAGTAATATTAGCTTACAGACTTTTAGGACACCGACATTTGCATCTATTGCCATTCTTAAAGCCCTGTAGCTTTGCTCTTTGAGTACAGCCAGATTATAATCCTGAATGATCTATATGTAAGTAAGAGTGATTTTTCCCAACCATCCCATTCCCCCAAAGTCCCCCATCCTCCCCGTCTCACTTTTCTCTCCCCATTTCCCCTTACCCCCATCCCACCCCACCCCCAAGGTCCCAATTTTTGCCTGGTAATCTTGTCTACTTCCAATATCCAGGAGGATAACTATATGTTTTTCTTTGGGTTCACCTTATTTAGCTTCTCAAGAATCACAAATTATAGGCTCAATATCTTTTTTTTTTTTTTTTTTTTTTTTTTTTTTTTTTTTTTTTTTTGGTTTTTCGAGACAGGGTTTCTCTGTGGTTTTGGAGCCTGTCCTGGAACTAGCTCTTGTAGACCAGGCTGATCTCGAACTCACAGAGATCCGCCTGCCTCTGCCTCCCGAGTGCTGGGATTAAAGGCGTGCGCCACCACCGCCCGGCTAGGCTCAATATCTTTTATTTATGGCTAGAAACCAATTATGAGTGAGAACATCCCATGTTCATCTTTTTGGGTCTGGTTTACCTCACTCAGGATAGTGTTTTCTATTTCCATCCATTTGCATGCAAAATTCAAGATATCATTGTTTTTACCGCTCAGTAGTACTCTAATATGTATATATTCCACACTTTATTCATCCATTCTTCCATTGAAGGGCATCTAGGTTGTTTCCAGGTTCTGGCTATTACAAATAATGCTGCTATGAACATAATTGAACAAATGCTTTTGTAATATGATAGGTCATCTCTTGGGTATATTCCCAAGAGTGGTATTGCTGGGTCCTGGGGTAGGTTGATCCTGAATTTCCTGAGAAACCGCCACACTGATTTTCAAAGTAGTTGCACAAGTTTGCATTCCCACGAGCAATGGATGAATGTACCCCTTACTCCACAACCTCTCCAGCAAAGGTTATCATTGGTATTTTTGATTTTAGCCATTCTGACAGGTGTAAGATGGTATCTGAAAGTTGTTTTGATTTGCATTTCCCTGATCTCTAAGGAGGTTGAGCATGACCTTAAGTGTCTTTTGGCCATTTGAACTTCTTCTGTTGAGAATTCTCTGTTCAGTTCAGTGCCCCATTTTTTAATTGGGTTAATTAGCATTTTAAAGTCTAGTTTCTTGAGTTCTTTATATATTTTGGAGATCAGATGTAGTAATAAGGGCAGTGGGCAAAGAGCTTGTGCTAATTTTTTGGGAGACATTAATAACAACTATCCAAAAAGCAAGAGGCTTAACTTCATAAAGAGAACTTCTTGGATTCTTCCTCGAATCGTCCATGATGCTCCAATAACTGGAGCCCGTACATTCTATACTGATGCCAATAAATCAGGGAAGGCAGGGGGAGCGGGATAGTTGAGAAGGAGGAAGGACTGATATGAGAACAGGGAAGGAAATATCTTTTTTTTTTTTTTTGGTTTTTCGAGACAAGGTTTCTCTGTAGCAATTGAGGGAGACATTTTGGGGTTGGTAAGAGGCTTGGCTCTAGAGGTGTACCTAGGAGTCCATTGGGATGACCCCACCTAGGACCCTGGGCAGAGGAGGAGAGGGTGCCTGAAGTGGCCTTGTCCCGTAGTCAGACTGATGACTATCGTGAATATCACCATAGAAGCTTTTTCTGGCGAAGGATGGAAACAGAGACAGAGACCCACACTGGAGTACTGGACTGAGCTCCCAAGGTCCAGATGAAGAGCAGAAAGAGGGAGAAAATGAGCAAGGAAGTCAGGACCACGAGGGGTTCACCCACTGAGACAGTGTGCCTGAGCTAATGGGAGCTCACCAACTTCAGCTAGATTGGGAATGAATGAGAATGGGATCAAACTGGTCCCTCTGAATGTGGTTGACAGTTGGGGCAGACTGGGGGACAGTTAACAATGGCACTGGGATTCGTCTCTACTGCATGTACTGGTGTTTGGGATCCTATTCTCTTTGGATGCATACCTTCCTAAGCCTGGATGTAGTGGGGTGCCTTGCCCTCTCTTTGGACTGGAGAGGAGTTGGGGGAGGGTGTCAGCTGGGGAGTGGGAGGAAAGTGGGAGAAGAGGAGGAAATGGGAATTTTCATTGATATTATTTTTAAAGTAATAATAAAAAATTTCACTGATATAAAGCCTAAAAAATTTGTATCCAACAAACAAGTCAAACTTAAGGAAAAATATAGTAAGCATTATTTTGGGCTGAAAAGAGGAATGGACAAAGAGAGACTGTGATAAGAAATACACATCTTTAATTATTAAAACATAAAATACTACTGAGAACACAAACAATACCAAATACAGTAGCATGACAACCACAATTAACCTAAGCATTTCAGTAAACACTCCAAATATCATTGGCCTTAATTCTTTAATCAAAAGACAAAGAATGACTGAATGGTGAAGTGAAACCATCTATGCGCTGCTTACTGGAAATATGGCCTAGTTTTAAAGATAGTCATCACCTTAGAATAAAAATATGAGAAAAAGTACACCAAGCAAATACAATAGGGAAACAAACTTCACCCTATAATCAAGAAGGACACTTTATTCCAACCTAGGGCACAATTAGACAAGATGTTACTGTCCTAAATATCTGTGCACCAGACCCTGGTGATCACAATTTTATTTGAAAAATTACCATTGGTTTAAAAGGCACAGATTCATTAATCCATTGTAGGTGATTTCAATACCCAACTTTCCCTGAAAGATAATCTAGGCAAAATATAAACAGAGATATAACAGAGCAAACTGACCTTTATTCATGAAATAAATTTATCAAGTACATACAAAATACTCCAAAAATTAAAGAAGAATTTACTCAGTAGCACATAGACGCTTTTCTAAATAACACCACATCTAGGAACAACACACTAACTTTTACATATTCAAAGAAGATTGCAATACTTCCTTGAATCCTATCTGAGTATAATGCAACAGAAGACAAATTGACAGTCAAGGAAATCCTCTTTTCAATACACAAACTCATGAAGATTGATCTACTAATTACTGAATAATGAATGTGCTAAAAAGAAATTAAGAATTTAAAAAATTCTAAAAACTAAATGAAGAGAATTTAATACCCCAAAACCTCTGCTACGTATTAAATTCAGTCCTACAAGAGAAATTTATACTTTTAAGTCTCTACAGTAAAGAATAAGAAAGAACAAAATTAAATGACTCCATGGGGCTACCATTTTGAAATTTTTGATGAAACTTAATAGTGATATATATATGTATATATATATGTATATATTGTAAAAATGAATTTACATTTATCACAACAATGTTTAGGGGTTTCTATTCTGTATATCCTCATCAATATTTGTTAATGTGTTATTGTTTGTCTTTTTTGGATAGCCATTCTGAATGTGGGAATCTCAATGCATTTTTGAGTGTTGTTTCTCAAATACCAAAATGTCTAGTATATTTTAATCATTTCTTCACTGTTTGTACTTCTGTATATGAAAATAGTACATTCAGTTCAATTGCCCACATATTGATTGGGTTATTGGCATCTTGTTGTTTTTTTATAGGCCATTAACATTTCCTCAATGCTATTGTTATTCCAGGTGAACACAACTCTTTAGAACTTTAAAACCAATTGAAGAATTCCTTTTATCAGTTGCCTTAGTCATGATGTTTTGTGAGAGCAATAAGAAAATAACTAATGAAACCATACTTGAATTGTTATGATCCATTGGTGGTGGATTGTGTAACAATGCTCCCCAAAGGCTCATGTCTTTGAACACTGACTACTTAGTCATCAGTGACTGGCACTACCTGTGCAGGATTAGGAGGTATGACCTTGTTGGAGTAAAAGTGCCCTTGTTAGAGGAAGTGTGTCACCAGGTGGCTTTGGGGGTTTCAACAGGTCAAGCCAGGTTTACTGTCACTCTTCCTGCTGCCTGTAAATCCCAATGTAGAATTCTTACCCACTTATTCAATAATACAGACTCTCTGTGAATTCTTCATTTTTATGTGGCTTATTTTTCTTTATTATTTTTAATCTATGACTATCTGTACTATCTCTTTAAAGACTTTACCCCCTTTTATAAAAAATAAATTAACTTTATTTTATGACTCTCTATACTCTTTTATTTTCTCTTCCAAGCCTATGTAATTTATCCAACACTGTGACCCATTTACAGGTCTTTTTCATCTGAATTTGTCTTCATTGTATATCTATAATTACTTTCTGATCAGAACCATTTCCTAAAATGCTACGCAGCTTTGTCTCAGTGGTTGCTGGCTCCACCTCTCTCAGCCTTTAAATATGGTGGAGGTAGTTCACCTCAGCTCACCACCTAAACTCTGTAGAGCACCATTCAGCACATGAACCTTTTTTTTTTTTTTTTTTTTTCTGAGTAAAAGCTACAGCTGCCATGCAGCACACTGCATGGCCTGGAAATATGTCTGTGTATAGTGGCAGGAATCGGCTATGCTCTCCTGTTTGTGCATGCCTAGTATATCCAATCCTGTATGGTCTCAGCTACTTTCCTCTTGACCTCAAGTGGGCATACAAATGCCTGGGCCCACAAATGCCATTGAAATGCTTTATAGCTGGAGTTTTTACTGGCAGCACAGCCCAGGTAGCCATGTTTTAAAAGAGTGAAGCTTTTTTTCTGCTATGGCTTAATCAGGAAAATCTCTCTTAATGGAGCTGCAGCACACTGCCGGCAAACAGCAAGAAGTTGTGTTAAACTGTATTTTTCTGTCTAGAATTTCTTTTCAAGCTTTCTCTGGTTTAATGTAGATATAGTTTTGGGCCAATTGTAGGGAGCTCACATGTTCATCCCAGCTACCTGGCTAGCTTAGCCCAGAAATACACACACAGAAACTTTATTAATTAAATTACTCCTCGGCTCAATAGCTCCAGCTTCTTATTGACTAACCCATTTCTATTAATCTGTGTATCACCATGTGGCAGTTGCTTACCAGGTAAAGTTCTAACCAGTATCTGTCTCTGGCTGATGATTTATGGCTTCCTCTCTGACTCTGCCTCCTTTCTCCCAGCATGCCATTTAGTTTTCCCCACCTGCCTAAGCTCTGCTCTATCAACAGGCCAAGGCAGTTTCTTTATTCACTAACCAAGAAAGCAACACAGAGACAGAAGGACCTCCCACACTAATCACATATTAATATGAAGTGTCCAGTGGCATTACAAACTCCAAAGTGAGTTTCTGATGTTTTTCCTGGGATACAGATGGCCATGAATATATGACTTTAAGTTAGTATGTTCTATTATATTCTAGTAATGTACACATATGTTCTTACTGTGGACCATGATGCTTTCATAACTGTGAGTCTATAGCATAACCATTTCCTTGTGTAAAGGAAATGGTGATTGTTTTATTTTATTTAAATTTTAATTACTAGTGTGCCTATTTCCCAATCAACTGTGACCCAATTTCCCCACTCCTACTCTAATACTCAGAATAGCTTTAGCTAATTGTACTTTAGCTGTTCATGTGAATTTTAGGATTTTATCTGCTTCTGTGAAAGTTGTTATCAGAGTATAATGAATATCAAGACTTGTTGAGCAGGATATTGGCTGGCAAAGAGTAGAAAACTAAGATACTATATGATATTGATAAATTGCATGCTAGCTACTGCCAAATACATGGATTTTAAAGAACACGTGGCTTTCATGCTTCACGTAATGATATGTTATTGTTTTTAAACACATATCCTAAAATGTGTTTCTTTTAAAAAGCCAATGGAGATTTTAAGTTTATAACATGCTATCATCAAATTTTAAGCTTTAAAGTACATTAAAAATAATGTTTCACAATTTTCCTTCCTATTTCCTGTAGAAAATACCAATATAACATTTCAAAAAGTAATGTTTACTTTAACTTTATATATTATCTATTAATAAAGAAAATTTTCATTCTTTAGAAAAAAATTTTAAAAGATTCTTCCTTATTCAGTATATCCCAAGCACAATTTCCTCTTTTCCCACACTTTCTAGCACCCTACTCCCTATCTACTTTTCAAAACTCATACCCCTTCATTTCCTTTTCAGAAAAGTAGAGACTGCTAAGAAAGAATAGCCAAACGGGAAAAAGCAAGACATGATAAGCAAAATCAAAAGACATCTATTAAAGACCAAAACTATAGTTTTATCTTTGATCTAAAATATAAAAATATTACATTTACCAAATCACAAAACTTCCCTAATAGCAGCTATATAATTTAAGATTCATTCTTCTATTAACTTTTAACTAGATTCTAATTTCACAAGTATGGTATACTAAAAAACAGAAATATGCTGTGTGGTGACTTTTGTTCTCAAAAGAAAAACTAAACCAAAACCAAGAGCTTGCAGAAATGTAACAATCAGGTGGTACAATAGTTCTTCGACTTGCACTCTGGATATATCTTATAAATGAGTTAGCTTTTAAGTACATCCATTGTGACTTTGCAAGCACCTATTTTATTTATAAAAGAAAAATGTGCTTGAACCAGTTTTATTTATTAATGTAGCCAACAAATACTTAATTTTGACTGGATTTATATTAATATTCTTTGGAATTTTCTATTTCAGAAGTATGTATGCATTAAAGGATACTGAGACTATTTTATTTTCATGAATTTAAAAGAAGTCAGGTAATTTTAATTAGATTATAAATATGTTTCTATTGAATTAATAAAGCTTTCAAAATTGCATATCATATTATCTTCCTACATCTGCATGTGTAATGCAAGTTTCCATTGGAAAGGTGGTTTTGTATTAATTATGAATATTTCTTAAATGTATTTTGGAAAATAATTAGGAAACATGATGAAATTTCACTTATTTTTTAAAAGTAATAAGTTCTACCAGCTCAAAGGTCACTCTATTGGATAACTAAATTTAAAATGATTATATTAGAAATATAAATAAAAGAGGTTAATGTGAAACAAATTTTTACCTGCATCATGGCAGCACAGCATGAACCAGAATTGCATTATTTAATTTCTCTCATTTTTTTTTTTCTCTCAAGATATCAAAGCACAGTACCTAGGGCAGGTCTTCATTGCAATAATGTTTAGACAATCACTCTTTTATCCATTAGACCTAGGTTTAGCATACAAAATGCTTCAGTTTATTAAAGAGGCTAACCGTTCATATTTTTTAATGTAGGGAATATTTGTAAAATGATGAAGCTTAGTGACTGGAGAGAAATGCAAACACATCAGCCAGTTTATCTGACCTAAAATTTTGTTTTCACTCTAAGTACTAGAAAAATGTTCAAGTGTGTTGCTTTGTGGCTTTAATTCTATCACGTAAAATATAGAGGCAAATATATAAAAATTTCTAGACTACTCTGCATCAATAATAGATAGTGTCAATGAATTAGAATAATGTGCAACAGGAAAAACAGACAGACAGTGTAACAAGTGTATTGATACTTTATAGCAGTCCTACAACTCTTTCATGATCATTGGAGTTCAAAGCTTCCAAAGTTAGTGGGATCAACTTTCAGTTGAATCAGTCCTTCTCATTTATCTAGCATATTATACTTATTGTCTGAGTACAATGTATATTACAACTGAAGAATTATTGAAACAATTGAAAAATACAGAAAAGACCCAAGGTAATATTATAAGACTAAAAATACTTAAACATAACATTTAAAACAAAGGTTATGTCTTCAGATGTCTTAAAATATTTTGACTTTATTATTATTAAGAAAAATATCTGTCTTTAAGTTTTCAGTTATGCTTTGAACATTTTTCATAATTTTATTATCCATAAGTTATTGAAACATGAGACAGAACTTTCTAAATGCTTCATTCTTAAATACCATGAATTTCTGAATTTTAGTGCATTTGTATAAAACATAAGTCCCCAACATATGTAGCTAACAGAGTGTTTGTGTTTGTCCTGCACAAGCAAGTTCTATATTTGATTTCAAGCATAAAAATTGCTCTGAAAATATAAAAATTATAAATATGATGTTCATAATTTCTTTTTTTTAAACTGAACAATAGTTCAGAGATGGCAGAGCAAGGTGGCTGATCTTTAAAATTTTTTGAAGAGGAAAATATATCAAATATTTCAATAAATAAAGAAATAAAATTCCCTGTAAGTTACATATGAATTATTAGTTTGAATCAGGGCACTCTGAATGACTGTGAACTAGAATTTGTAAAAGCTTTAGCACATAATCCCACCACTCTCTACTCTTCTACAAATCCTTCATTAATCCATATCAAAATGGAATTCCCAGGACATGGGAGGCAGAGGCAGGCAGATCTCTGTGAATTCGAGGCCAGCCTGTTCTACAAGAGCTGGTTTCAGGACAGGCACCAAAGCTACACAGAAAAACCCTGTCTCAAAAAATAAAAAAAAAAAAGGAATAACCAAGTATACATGACAATAATATTGAAGTATAGAATCCAGAGCGAGTGGGAGAGTTAACAATAAATACATTAGATTCTATGAGAACAGTGGAGGGTAGAGTAGGTATGAGGTCATGAAGAAGAGCATGTGCTCACTTTCTTTCTTGTCGCTATGCCTCATATTTCTTTTCTTCATACATATAGTAGCAGCCAGAAGTAAGAGATCATATTTTCCATTATTTTCTGTTTTGTGTTATGTTTCAAACCACAGAAATACTGATCATCATTATGGACATCTTAAATCCTCATACCATTTTGACTTGATGGAGCATTAATCCAACACATTAATGTTCACTAAGTTTGTGATACTTTTGTACAGAATTTAAAATTTACTTTTATCCTTTAGCAAAAGAAATTTTGTTTCAGGAGAAATAGGGATATAGTTATATAAATGGATAGAGCCCATCTACCAATGAGTGGAGCACATGTAAGTTTGAGTTGCAAAATGCAGGCTAAGTAACTCTTCAGAATCTGTTGATCCTCAGTGTTCTGTTTATGAAGAATGACAGCATCATTATTCCAGTCTAACTCATTTCTTGTCTTTTTCATGGATTGCTGCAGCGTCACAGACCTGAATACTCTATGCAACAACTTCAGATTACTATGAGAGAATTTTCTGGACACAAAAACCAAATTATTTGTCCTTTTTCTTCATCAAATTAATTAAAGGAATTTTTTCCTGAAATTTTGAAAGATTATTAGAAATATTTGTGGTTTTTGCTTATTAATGACTCCTGGTATTTTAGTTTTTCTTTCCTATCAGCTAAACCCCTCTGCTCAAATGTCTTCATGTACTGTAAACACTTCCTAGACTAGACAGGAGAGAGGAAAAAAGCATTCCTTGTTTGCATTTTCATGATTCTGACAAAAACATATGGAATTTTTTTGAATAGAGCTATGTCATGGATATTAAAATTGGCATTCTTAATGGGATTTCTTTTATTTGACAAAACACATTGTGTTCCAGGTTAATAATACATTTCAGCAATGTGCATAATGCTTTTGGCAGATGTGTGCTCAGTTTCATTGTTTTGATAGGCAGATCCAATTCTTCTACACTTCATAATAAGTAAATTCCTGCCAAAAGTCAATGCTCTAAATTGGTTTAAAATTCATTTTAATGTGTATTTGAATAGAAGAGCTTTTCCTCTTGCTATCAGACTAACCTGTCGCAGAAAGAAAACTGACTGCCTTGGAGGAAGTTGATTTTAATAGAAACTTATAATGTACAATGAATGAAGTGGAATAGTTTTCTGCAAAATTTTGAAATGTTTGATTTGGGGGTAGGAAAAAATAGGTTTCTGGGGCCATCATTAGCTGAATTTTTAGAGCATCAAAAGTCAAGATATAGCCGGGTGGTGGTGGCGCACGCCTTTAATCCCAGCACTCGGGAGGCACAGGCAGGCGAATCTCTGTGAGTTCAAGGCCAGCCTGGTCTAAAAGAGCTAGTTCCAGGACAGGAACCAAAAGCCATGGAGAAACCCTGTCTCGAAAAATAATAATAAAAAAAAAAAGCAAGATATCTGAAATCAAATTTATTATGATGTTTTTAGATATTCTGAGGTTTTTCTTTATCCATATGAAGTTGTGAATTTTCATTTCAGATTCACTAAAAAATTGTGTTGGGATTTTGGTTGGTACTGCATTAAATCTGTAGATTGGTTTTGGTAGTAGCCATTTTTGCTTCTAATTCATGATGGTTTATATGAATATTTAAATTATTTAGCTGACCTTGATTTCCCTGCATTAAGTAGTACCTAAGTAAGAAAATTATCATAACACTTAGATTGTTCAGTTTGTTGAAGTACAGGTTTTTAATGTATGTCCTTTTGATTCTCTGGATTTTCTTGATGTCTCTTGTTCTGTCACTGTTTGTTTCTTGCTTTGTTAGTTTGGATACTCTCTCTATGTCTTATAGCTAGCTTGAATGAAGGTTTGCCAATTTTGTTGATTTTTTTTTTCAAAAAACAAATTTTCTGTTTCATTTAATCACTGTATTGTTTTCTATTGCTCTCTGGGGGCCAGCCACCAGCAACATAGGGCTTTGATAGGAATTCACAGAGTCAGCAAGGCAAAACTTTTCTATCTCAGGGAGTTAGGAAAAAAGTCATTCACAGAACTCTCTTGATGGTTTTCTACTTTATTCTCTCTATTTCTTTTTCTTTTTCTTTGTTTTCTCTCTCTGTTCATGTTGTTTTACAGGTTTATACCCCAACAGACTCTTCCAGGCAGAACAAAAGTCAAAACAGTTGCGAACTTATAATTCTCTGCCTTCTAAGAGATATTAATAGAGGGCTCTTCCATAGGGAATGTCAAATATTCCACCCTGTGTCAATGTTTTGTAAGTCAGTCATTGGAAATATGTATAAGCAACTTCCTTATAGTATAATATAAAGCATATTACACGTATACCAAACAATTCTACAGATCAGACAGTTGTAAAATGATTAAATCTAACTATTAAGGATAATGCCAAACAAACAGAAAATACCCCCAGAATTAGATTACTAATGCTTTATTAACCTTGAATTTTCTTAACACTAATGAGGAAGGAATGACAGTGTCAGAAAGACATTGGATAACAGAGTAAACCTCTGAATTAAATCAGCTGGTATATTTCAAGGATGTGCTGACCTCACAGGGGAAACCAGGAGATGTGCTACATTGGGGAAGGGGTTTTGCTCTTGTTTCCACAGGAGAAGAAAAGTTATGGATATCATAAAAATTAGTAAAGATTCTGTTTGAAAAAGAGAAAACTCTTGAGAAAGAGAAATGACGGCTCATCCACATTGGTGACAATCATACAGGTGTTAAGAAAACCTCTTAAGGATGGAGGCAGGGTTCTGTTCTTGTCTTTTCAGGATAATATTCATCTTCAATGAGTCTAAAGTCCTTGGACATCTAGATGCCTAAAGATGAAAAGAAAGCTATCCAGAAAAAAATTAAAAAACAAAGAGAAATCTGACTTATGATGCTGTATCATCTACATGAAAAATTTGATTATCTGGAAGTGTATATATCTCTACTTTAAAATCAGAGCTGACTTTAGAGTTGGACAATGGCTATCCTTCTCTAAATCCAAGCATGTTGTTAAAAGAAAAATTCAGAATTTCTGTCTCATGTCAGGAGCCAACTGGTATAGGAAAGAAAGAAGATAGATTTTTATGGAAATACTTTACTTTTTTCTGTGCCCATTTTATCTATTATCATATCTTTCATTAAACATATGTCTATATGAATAATATTTACATTTTCAACAATGAACAGTAAATTTTCCGGCAGTAATCTTTGTAGTTTACAGCAAGAAGATGGGCCCCTCCACCTGGTTGATATGATGTCATGATGTTGGTAGTGGTACTATGAGACTGTTTTTTTTTTTTTGTACCAGCTGTGGAATTAGTGTACCATTTAACAACATTATGGCCAGAACTCCAAATAAGAACTTCAGAAAAACCCTATCTCAGAGATAGAGTCTAAACTCAGAGACCATTTGCAATTATACAAAACAGTAATCTTGCCAGGCAGTGGTGGCGCATGCCTTTAATCCCAGCACTCGGGAGGCAGAGGCAGGCGGATCTCTGTGAGTTTGAGGCCAGCCTGGTCTACAAGAGCTAGTTCCAGGACAGGAACCAAAAGCTACAGAGAAACCCTGTCTCTAAAATAAAAACAAAAACAAAACAAAACAAACAAAAAAAACCCAGCAATCTTGAAATTTAACCATCATTTTAATTTTACAGAATTCCATAGAAAAAACATCACCTCTATGACAGCTGGAAGCAATTCTAGAAGACTGTATACTCTCTCCCAACAAAGTTTGTCCTCATAGTTAGGGACACCATTTCGGGGTTATTACTTACATAGGTTAAAAATTATGTAGTACTTGAGATCTCAAAAAAAGGGGAAGATTTAATTGGATAATAGGTAATTTAGTGTTAACTTATTCACCCTAATAATAATAATAGTTAGTAAGAGAGTGAATACAGACAATTTACACTAGTATAGTTTCTTGTATATTGATACAAGTTCAAATTATATTTCTTATTTCTGTTTACAAATATTTGTACACCTATGTAATATTATTCTGTCATTTTGTATGCATGCATGTTTCTGCCTCTGTTTAAGACATTATGTATATTGATACAATTATAGGATATATTTATCATATTGCATTATATATTTCTACTCCGATCAAGATATTTATACATTGTTTACGTTTTGGGGCCATTGTTTTTTTTTTCCACTGCACAATTATTTAAGGATTGTTTAACATTCTGATATAAAGCCTTAGTCTTAAAGTTATATTGGTGTTAAATATTACAGGTCAATAGTTATTCATGTTTGTTATACTTTTAGTCAGACTAATTAGGTTCTTTAGATACATAGAGACTATATTCTACACAGGTAACCTTCAACTACTTCTTGAATACAACACCAGTAACAATGACACTGAGATCAACAATTAATAAATGGGACCTCATTAATCTGAAAACATTCTGTCAGGCAAAGGAAACCTTCAATAAGACAATGGAAAAAGATTTTCACCAAACACTAATGACAATTTATACTAGAGAGGATGTGGAGAAAGGGGAAGGTAGCATGAGTAATAAAAACCCAGAGACAGAAATTGGGAGTCGACATGAAAACTAGAAAAGCAATGCAGGCAAACCACTAGAGAATTCGTACCTCTACTGAAGCTAGGTAACCACAGACTAGAGTAAGCCTCTTTCTCCTCACACTTTTTTATCCCCTCCAGTGATGAGATTAAAGTCATGACTCCCTGATTCTGGTACTAAAGGTGAGGCACCACCATCTAGATTTGTTTCTGCATTGACCCAGGTGTAGCCCAAGGTGGTCTAGAGTTCACAGAGATTCATCCTAATCCTGGGAATAAAGGTGTGTGTTAACATTACTTGACTTCTAGTGGCTTTAGTTTTGACTCTGGTCTTCAGGCAAGATATAATTATCAAAATATAAGCAGTATACCACGATAGGGGAACACTCTTCCACTGCTGGTGGGGTGCAAATTTGTACACTTTGCAAATCAATATGGAGATTTCTCAGAATATTGGGCAATCTACCTCAACACCCAGCTATATATACCACTGGGGATATACACAGAGAACATTTCATCATACCACAAGAACGCTTGCTCAACTATGTTTATAGCAGCTTTATTCATAATAGTTAGAAACTGGCAACAACCTAGGTGTCCCTCAACTGAAGAATGCATAAAGAAAATGTGGCACATTTACACAACACAGTATTATTGAGCTGTTAAAAACAATGACCTCGGGAAATTTGAAGGCAAGTGGATGGAGCAAGAAAAAAATCATCTTGTGCGAGGTAATCCAAATCCAGAAAGAGAAACATTTTATGTACACATTCATAATTGGATATTAGCTGTAAACTAAAGGATAACAACCTGCAATCCATAGTACTTGAGAGGCAAAGTAACAGGAGGGCCCAAAAAGCCATTGGGAGGCATGGAACTAACTGGGAAGGGGCAATAGAAGAGATCTCCTGGGTAGACTGAGCGAATGTGAAAGATTGGGTTAGGCAATGGAGAAAGGGGGAAAATAATGAAAGAGATGTCTTGATTGGGGCTCATTTTGCAGTTGTGTAGAAATTCGCAGCAGCAGAAACTCCCACAAATCTACAAGGATGATCCCAGCTGACTCCTAGCAATACTATATAGGTAACCTGAGCTGGTCTCTCCAGAAATCAGATTGCTAACTACTGCAACTGTTAGCAGTGAGCCTTCATCCATTGACAGATGGAAACAGATGCAGAGATCCACAGCCAAGCACTCTGCTGAGCTCTGGGAATCCTGTTGAAAAGAGGAAGAAAGGATCTTACAGGCCAGCAGGGTCAAGGTCATTACATGAGAACGTACAAAGAAAACTAAAGTAAGCTCATAGGAGCTCACAGATTCTGGATTAACAATTAGGGAGCCTGCACGGGACTAACCTAGACTCTCTGCATCTATGTGACAGTTGTGTAACTTGATCTACTTGCGGAACTCCTAGTGGTGGGAGCAGGGCCTATTTCTAATGCTTTGACAGCCTTTCAGGAACCAATTCCTCATACTCTGTTGCCTTGTCCAGCCTTTAAGACAAGGGAAGAAGCTTAGTCATATCTCAGTTTGATATGCAATGCTGTGTGGACACCCATGAGGAGCCTGCCCCCTTCTGAACATTAATAGATACATCACTCACTAATCAAAATATTGTATGCATATGAAAAATAATTGTGTCTTTATATTATTCAAATATAAAGAAAACTAATGATGATTCCAGAAAAAAAAAATGGGAAATTATGTTTACCACTAAACCTAAATGAAGAAAGAGAAAACTCTTAATTCTTCTTGAATACACAGATTATAGGTAGGAAGGCATAAAAATATTTATATAATAGAAGCAAAGGTGGATACAATTTTAACCACTAGAATGCAGAGAAAGATATTATAAGGAAATGCCAATATGTGAGAAAAAAGAAAAAAGGACAATTGTGCTATGAAAATAGAAAGATTCCAGAGAGGGCAGCAGTCAGGATGGTAGGGTCCAGCCCACTGAGTGTCCTATGTCATCAAAGCAAATAACTCTGGGCCATATGAGAGAGCTATCTGGGAATGAACCTTGCAGCAAGACATCTAAGGGTTTCTCTGTGGTTCCTGATTTAAATTGGTTCCTTGAGTTCAGTGTTGAATTGAAAAGTAATCCTTTCCATCCCACTTTGCTTTTGCTCAGTTTATAGCAACTGAGTGGAAGATTGAACAGTGTCTTCCGCCTGTAATTCCATCACTTAGGAAGCAAAGACAAGGATTGCTCTGACTTTGGGAATAATAAATTCCAGCCCAGATTGGCCACAGAATGAGATCTTCTCTCATAAGACTAAAAGGAGACAGATTCAGGAACAAGAGGAAGATATTGAAGAAGAGGTGAAAGATTATGAAGAGAAAAATTGTGGGGTTTTCAAATTGTGTGCATGTTTTTCTCATACTTTCATTCCCTGGAGCTAGATTTCACAAGCTAATATACACATATACCATGTTGGCCATTTATAACTAAGAAGAAAATCTTGACAGTGCTTAATTGTCTTTAAAGATGGGAAAGGAAAAAGGGAAAAAGAAATTCCATGCATAACAAATTGACTGTGGTTTATTGTTTCCTTGTTGTGGAGTAGCTATGTTATTATAAAAAGTGACTGAGCAATTATTGAATGTTACAGTATATCAATGGCAATTTATATAATGGGCCTCTGTCTTACTGTTTGTCAAACTATCAGGTATTGAAAGTAGAGAAAAAAAGTTTCTGTTTATGTATGTAAATCTTTTACTTAAGAAATATTTTGTTTTTTGTTAGTACCCTGCACACATAACCACAGGAAACTAACGAATTCTAAGAGTAAGAGGAATTCTACCAACATTGACTTTTAAAAGACATATAACTGAATCATTATCATCATAGGTGCATTCTTACCTCAGTATTACTATGCTTTCTAAAGAAATGAATGCTTTTGTCTTGTGGAATGTGCTACTTCGTCTCTACTGACCCATTAGAGACCATCTTAGATATGGTCTCTACATATTTCTTACATATTCACATCAACTTTCTTGCATATATATATATATATATATATATTCTTCTGAAATATTCTTTACAATCTCTCTGTATCTTTGTATTTAAAGTCATCCACTTGGAAATCTTGCTTTTCTATCTAATCTATAATAGTTTGTCATGCTTCATAGAAATGTATACCTATAATCACAGCACTTGAAAAGTTGAGGCTGGAAGATTGGTTTAAGCCTGGAACCAGCACGTGCTAAACAGTGAGAGTGTCTAAATAAATTGGAAAAGCATAGTTAATAATAGTAAAAAAAAAAACTAAAAATACTGCTAATTGATTAGATAAATGTGCATATTGTATGTCAGAATTATTGTTTCAATTGAGTGTAAGTCTAGCAATTTCAAATTATCTGTTATACCTGGAATTTCTTTTTCCCTTTCTTCTTTCCCATCTTTAAAGATAATTAAACATTTCTGCTATTTTTTAATTTGCTTTATTTAAACTGAAGCCATACCTCTTTATTTGAAAATGCATTGGCTGGTCTGTGGTTGAAAGATCTAGTACAGTCATATCCACTTTTGTCATCGTAGGCAAAGTGTAGTTATTAAAATGAAGCACTATCAAAACTTACACACTGTGTATTTTTCATGTAGTAAAATTACACTAAATATTAAAACAAAATATGTCTATAAAACACTCAAATATTTGACTAGGATGGCCTATATTTCCATGTAAATATGTCTATGCATAAAATTTGCTTATATTAGAATGTATAAAATGGTTCTAAATGACTATAATGGCAAAGGAGTATGACTCTGAGTTAGTGTTCTTGCTTGACATGCTCAAGAGTATATATTTAGTCTCCAATGAAGCAAAAATAAAATGACTATATAAAGAAACATATAGCTTAAAGGAAATCAAAAGTTTGAAACTGGTAGTTATGAACTGTATATATATGTATATATATTAAATATAAATATGTATACAATATACATTACATACAAATACACAAAATGAGACTCTTCCATCATTCAAGTTACTGAATGCTTACTGATACTTATATTTATTCAAACAAAATAAATGTAAACACATCCAGAGAAATAATGATGCCTGGCAATAGCAATTTCAAAACATTCAGTGATGTTAATCTATTCTGTCTTCTATCAGTATTGGACTATCTCCCAAAATAGGCAGACAAATGCTTTTTATACACATATGGCCAACACAAATGTAAAATATATCAAATTTAGAACATGAAGGAAACAATACATATAATACTTCACCAAAGAATTCTGAGATACCAGTCTTAACTTATGTTAATTGGTGATAATTTCAAAGTCATAGCATGTTAGCAATTTGCGAATGATGAAGTCAAAATCTTTGCATATTTCAAAATCCAAATAATGTCTCCAAAACGTGTAATTTTCACAGTCCACTAATTTAGGGTTTCAGTATAATGACTGCACTTCACAAAGATGTGAAAGGAATAAATTTTATCTACATCCGTGCTATATCTGGGCTGACTATTTAAATTCATGCAATCAGGCACACAAACACTGTGTGTTTTTGAGATGGAGGAAGGCATTGCTCCTCCTTAACCTGCTCGCCGCGGTTTTTCTTTCTTTTTCACACTTGCCTGTGGGCCCATATTTCATATAAAATAATTTACAGGCAGGCTTACTGGCCAATAGGCAGATGTGACGCTGCCAAACAAGAAAGACAGCTGCATAACAAAGGCCAGGATGTATTGCTCCTTTCTCCTTTGTTAAAAATGTAGGTGGCCTGAGAGAGGTGTTTGCCAAAGCTGGTGACTAAGTTGCAGGTGTTTCCCTAGCCCACTGTCCCCCCAGAAAGAGAATATTAATGAGCTTCCACCTTGGTTTACATGGGGGATAAAAGGTGTTTTGTAGAATAAACGCCGGTAGATCTTCAGGACTGAGAAAGCCTGAGATGCCCTTCCGAGATGAAGGTTTGAACTGTGTCTTGTTATTTCTCGCGCCTCCATACCGGTCCAGTTAGGAAAAATAGTTTCTATGTTGGGTTCCCTATGGGCTCTGACACTTGCCTTTCCTTCTGCCTATCTTGTTTTCCACCACTGTTTGGTTTTCTTGTTTTTTTGAAACAGAGCTGCCCCTGTGTAGCCCAAGCTGGCCATACAGTTTGCATTCTATATGCCTTCTCAGTGAGTTACCATAGTCAAGTAACTTCTTTTTTGAAGAGGCTTCACACTCTGCTTGAGAATGTTATTAATTAAACATCACAGCGAGAGAGAGAGAGAGAGAGAGAGAGAGAGAGAGAGAGAGATTTAAAAAACCCTATTTAGAAGGAAGCATGTCTTCCACTTAAAAGATCACTGTCCTAACAAGAGTATGGAAATGTGTTTGTTTCTTCTCAATGGCTTGATATGATAGCTATAACAAGTGCATACAACATCACAGATACTAAGATTGTATGTGACACTATCTGACACACTGCCTGATTTACATACGTTTTGATAGATGAATTTCATCCTCTTACTACAATCTGACCTATGTAGATCTCTGCTTAAATTTGATAATTTGGAAGGCTTTTTTTTTTAATTTTTAACCAAAGAACTAGTAATGATATTCTTACACAAAACTACATTTTTTCTCAACAGGGAAATTTTCGGTCCCTGCTCTAGCCACGCCCACTCCTTTTAACTTCTGACCTCCACCCCGCCATCGCTCCCTTCTTGCTTTTCTCTCCCAGTGTACACACGGGGCTTTGCCTCTCTCTTCCTCTCTCTCTCTCTCTCTCTCTCTCTCTCTCTCTCTCTCTCTCTCTCTCTCCGCCTTTCTTAATAAACATTTATGGCTATTTCCTGTGTTTATATGTCTGACCCGCTACCACCGCCACCGCCAGCACAGCACGTGCCCTCCCGCTGGTGAGAAGCTGTAGCTGCTTGCTCGGGTGCCGGACCCTAGAGCCGGCGCCCAGCACTGCTGGGACCCGCCGAAGTTTGCTCTGAGCCCGCTGGGGAACCTCACATGTATTTTTTAAGAATAACAGGGACATTAAGTATAAAAATTCACACACTCCAATTTGCTATCCCTTGCAACAAAGACATCTATGGATAACACTCTGACACAAGCACCCTTTGCCAAAAATGCTAATAGTAACTGCTTCTATCTTTCAATGATCAGCGTGAACTGCCAAAACATTCTGTTTCTACTAGATAGTGTTTTGGAGTATCTATAATGTAGATAAAACCACCAAACTTTATAACCTCACAACATATCATTCCAATGCAATTATGATTTCATGATGAAAAAAACTGCACAGAGCACTATAGCTGCCATAGCAAGTCCATAATGATTTGGGACCATTTGGAGTCCTAGCCTCCAGCTGCTCTTCCCTGCTAGGGATCTTTACTTTCCTTCTCATTTGAGTTACTAAAGGCTGTGTCAAAGTTGTTTACCAGCTCTGCTTCGTGAGCACGTGTTGCCTTGGCTTTGATGATCAGAGGATAAGGTTTTCACCTGTTGGCCCACCTGACTGTTGGGTATATCAGCCTCCAGGGTGCTCTTGAAGAAAGGGCTTCTTACCAGTGACTAGAGGTCTGTGTTTCTGTCTCCCTGTCTGTGTGTCTTTGTATGTTTGAACCTCAAGCCCCTTGCTGGAACATCGGGAATTATATGGTAGCACATAGAGTGCAGATAGGCGCCACTGCAATAATGAATGAAATGAGGCTCCTTATATTGTCTGTGATAACTTCACCAGATCCAGCGTCTGTATTCTATTTGAATTCACTTAATCGACAATTGGTAAAGGCCTAATAGATTAGCAGAAATCATCAGGTCACCTCTTTTCATGTCAACAGTCTCAAGGTTTTTGGACCCTGCACAAGTAGGAATTCTCCTACTGTTAGTCTTATGATATGTCTGGATAAAAGCTTCAAAACATTCCAGTATGTGGCATTAGAAATCCCACCACATGTATTTCCATATATTCTATTGATCAAGAAATCAAGCACACAGTTTCACTTTGGTATCCAACACCTATATAGAATCTAAAACTTTGTAAACTTCTGATCATGTGAGCCACAGTTATAAGGCATCTTTAGGCATTGTAAATCTCTAAGGGAGTGTTATAGAGTTAATTTTACCAGATATCCAACTTGGAAATTTTGGTATGAGATATTATCATGTAAAAAGAATCATAGGCACTTTTAAACTATATAAGTGGAAAATGATGCTTTTTGAACAGACATATTGGAGACAGTGTAACTTCATGGACAATTGTCTTTGTAAACTTCTGGGGAAGGATAAGTTTCTAAAACTAAACAGTATTTCTGAAGGGTAAAATCTCATGCCTATAAGATTCAAAGTGATAGGGATTTTGTGTCCTTGTGTCTTGTAGCCACACTGTGAGAAGTTCTATAAATGGAAGCAAATTATTTCAAACAAATACAGATTATTGGGAGTCTCATAATAGGAAAAATAGAAAGAATTCTTGTCATTTTATGACACATCGAAGTGATGCAGCAGCTACACTGTTGAAGACAATGCAATCAAGTCTGTAGGCTTGATTATAATCATCGTGTTTTATATCATAAAATTCATGCTGAAATGCTTCTATATGTTGGCTGATTTTTCTATATGGAGCTTCTTCCACTCATTCTATTTAATGAAATTTCCCACATCAGATAACAATTGAATATTTCCTATCTTTTCCTTACAACCCATTTACAATCATTGCAGGACTGATCCGAAGTACACCTATGAGTAGTTGAGTGTGATAAACAAAATTACACTGAGAATGGTTTAAACTATTGAAACTATTAACAGAACTGGGGATTCCACTAAACTTTCAATGAATATGATTCTTAAAAAGGAGACAGAGACAGAGACCCACAATGGAGCACCGGACTGAAATCTCAAGGTCCAAATCAGGAGCAGGTTAGAGAGCACGAGCAAGGAACTCAGGACCGCGAGGGGTGCACCCACACACTGAGACAATGTGGATGTTCTATCGGGAACTCACCAAGGCCAGCTGGCCTGGGTCTGAAAAAGCTTGGGATAAAACTGGACTTGCTGAAAATAGTGGACAATGAGGACTACTGAGAACTCAAGAACAATGGCAATGGGATTTTGATCCTACTGCACGTACTGGCTTTGGGGAAGCCTAGGCAGTTTGGATGCTCACCTTACTAGACCTGGATGGAGGTGGGTAGTCCTTGGACTTCCCACAGGTCAGGGAACCCTGATTGCTCTTGGACCGATGAGGGAGGGGGACTTGATCAGGGGAGGGGGAGGGAAATGAGAGGCGGTGGCGGGGAGGAGGCAGAAATCTTTAATAAATAAATAAATTAAAAAAATTGTAACAAAATGCTTAAGATATAACAACAAAATTAAGGAGACATTTAGGGTCTCAGTGAAACAAATTTAAGCAACAATTGGGAAATAGAAACAACATGTAAGCAGAATTTTTAAATGTGAAATAAATAATTAGTGCCATTGGATACCATTTATTTTTTTTACTATTTGTCAAGTTAGGTAAGTTACATCAGCTCATAAAGGGTTGTTGGAACAACTTTATTGAGTGCATTCTTAGTACTCTGTTCACTGTCTCTCATTGTTTGCATATGTGGGAAAACATTGAAGGGCATATTTGACATAATACTGTACCAAATCAGGTTTCTGTTAGGTTTCTATTGTTTGTTTTTTGTAGTTATTTAGTGATTTAGCTTAAACTCCTCCAGGTGAACTTAAGTGTTTATTTTATAAAATGGATAAAATGTGAAAATAAATGGATCTAAGCAATGCAACATATTCCCATTTCAATTTAAGAATATTTTTACTCAGAGTTATTTCCAAGGTTAGTACTCTACATATTTGTTGAACCTTTATGGTCAAACGATTTGAGTAGCAAAAAAAGTATATGCCTGGGTAGCAAAATGAATTACTTGGCTTTCCCACTGAGAAAATACTAATCAGATTAGAGTTTGAACTCTGTACAAATAGAGTAAAATAAAATAAAAAAAAATCATGGTAATAGTTTTTGTCTTTAAAATTTTTATTGTTTATTTTATAGAACTCAAAATGACAATATTTCTTATATTATGTAAGTTAATTTCTCAGTTAATAAAAATTAAGGAACTCAATTTTTGCTGTTATTTAAGCTCTCTTTTAGTATTTTATGGTTATTCAGAATCACTTTGCTTTTCGCCATTCATTTACTCTCACGCTCAACCATATGAGAGAGTAGAAAATTCAGAGAACACAAGAAAAACAATATTAATTTGCTAAAATGTTCTCATGAGAGGAATGAAATATCTTTTATTGATAACTAGGAAAGGGAATTTAATTATAAAAATGTATACACATGCTCTCATATATCTTTGGTTAAGAAGCTAGGCAGAAATAATTACATGTCTCACAATTCACAAGTGATTTATAAAATTCTCCAATAATATGTACAACAGTTAAGGTTCTTGTTTGGCATTTTCTACTGGAGAATAAAATGATTTTTTCAGCATGATACAACTTTTTCATTTTCCTTAACAATTTTCAGTTATTAGAAACAGATGGTGTTTTGGTGGTAAACACAATTAATTTACATTTTAGACAATGTGCTTAATTAGAATTGGACTCCATGTCTCACAAGCTTTGCATTTCATTGTTATGTATACAGTTTGTGATTCTGCCAGCTGTCATAAATACACACTTTGTTTTTTTAAAATCATTTTAAAAAGTCTTTTCATTCTTATGCATAATCTGGAAATTAAATAGATTTAAAAATGAGTTTCAAAGTTTTATAAGCATCTAACTTTATTTTTTTCTTGAAATGCATAGGGAGGGGCTACAGAGACAGTTCAATAGTTAAGAACAATTGCTGCTCTTTCAAAAGATCCGGGTTTCACTCACAGAAGCAATATGGTGCATGACAACTGTCTATATCCCAAGTCCAAGAAATCTGATGACCTCTTCTGAATTCTGCAAGCACTGGTTTGCACATATGCCCAGAAATACATGCAGGCCAACAGTAACACATCGAAAAATGAAGTAAGCATATCATATAAAATACATAGGAATCTCAATGAACAGATTGAAATATATATCCTCTACTTTTTCATGAGTTCAAAAATGGTTTCATTTTTTTCTTAAAATTTCTAATGTTTTCATTGAAATAAACTCCTAAGATCCAAAACATATACATGCTTTCCAAACATACCAATAAACATGGAAGTACTCAGATTTTTATTGCATTATATAAAAACTTTAGTAAAGTACATAAAACTATTCAGTATATTAATTGATATTTGAAAGTATGTGTATGTGCATATATGTATATTTTGTAATCATGCATATGCATTTTTCTTCATAGTCATTATTCTCACGTTATAGTCTTACATTAGATAGTGACATAATTTTCGAAGTTTTTTCTTCACACTATTTGAAACTGAATTTTCTTTTTTTGTTCTTTTTTATGCATTTTTTATTTTTCCATTGAAACATTTACACTTCCTCTCTGCCTCCCAATCCCCTCCTGCTACCCCACTCACCCTCCTCCCCCCCCCCTCCCTTCTCAAGAGACGGCAGAGAACCCTGTTCTGTGGGAAGTCCAAGGCCCTCCTCACTACATCCAGGCCTAGGAAGCTTTGCATCCAAATATACTAGTGTCCCAAAAAGTCAGTATATGAAGTAGAAACAAGTCCCAGTGCCTTTATCAACGGCTTCTCGATCAGCCCCCATTTTCAGCCACATTCAGAGAGTCCGGTTTGATCACATGCTCATTCAGACCCGGTCCAGCTGGATTTGGTGAGCTCCCATTAGAACAGGCACACTTGTTTCCTTCCAATTTCCAGGAGGATCTATATATGTTTTTCTTTGTGTTCACCTTGTTATTTGGCTTCTCTAGGTTTGTGAACTAGAGGCTTAATGTCCATTGTTTATGGCTAGAGTCCACTAATGAGTGAGTACATACCATATTCATCTTTTTTGGGTCCGCGTTGTCTCACTCAGGATAGTGTTTTCTATTTCCATCCATTTGCATGCAAAATTGAAGATGTCATTATCTTTTATCACTGAGTAGTACTCTAATGTGTATATATTCCATCCTTTCTTTATCCATTCTTCCACTGAGGGGCATCTAGGTTGTTTCCAGGTTCTGGCTATTACAAATGCTTTTTTAGTATGATTGGGCATCTACTGGGTATATTCCCAAGAATGGTATTGCTGGATCCTAAGGTAGATTGATTCTATCAGACAAAGTACAAATGGCCAAAAGACACTTAAGGTCATGCTCAACCTCCTTAATTATCAGGGAAACGCAAATCAAAACAACTTTGAGATACCCTCTTACACTTGTCAGAATGGCTAAAATCAAAAACACCAATGATAGCCTATGCTGGAGAGGATGTGAAGTAACGGAAACAGTCATCCATTGCTCGCAGGAATGCAAACTTGTGCAACCACTTTGGAAATCAGTGTGGCAGTTTCTCTGAAACTGAATTTTCTAAAGAAAAAAACGTTCTTATCATGAGTTACTAACAAAAGATTAATTTAACATAAATCTTTTTCTTTTCTTTCTTTTTTCTTTGGTTTGGTAAAATGAAATTAGGAGTTGGCTACTAATGACATGTTGGTATTCTCACAGATCAGTGTATGCCTCTTAACAGCAGAGAAGTTTCTTTGTGCAGTAGAGTAATTAACACAGAAATCCACAAATGGACAAAGGGCAGAGAATGAGAGTTTTTGGTGCAGTCAGTCCTAAATGGGTGGTCTTTATCAAATCCCTCAACTCATGACCCAAGGAACTGTGCAGAAGAGGAAACAGAAAGATCATAAGAACTGGAGGAGGTGGAAACATCCTCTTCCAGACTCAACAGGGCTAGAACACATCAGAACTCACAGAGACCTGCAATGCAAACACAAGACGTGCACAAGTTCACCACAGATGAAATTGCAGCACTGTGGAGAGGTATTTCACAAAGATCCACCCCATCCAAGAAGCTATTAACGATTGATGCCTGCTAGGAAAGGGAAAATCAGTCTTCTCTAAGAGTGTCTCTGCATATATGTACCATACTCCAGAGCAGGTTTCATGGTCAGGAAGTAGTTAGCCACAAAAAAAACAGAAAATTGTGTGTATGTGTGTGGCATGCTTTTTGTTTTGTTCTGTGTTTATGTGTGTGTGCTTGTGTGTATGTGTGTACGAGTGTTATTATTTTTGTTTGTTTAATTTGCTTTTCTTTTTTGAGAAATACAGAAAGAACACACATTTTGGTAGTAAGTAGGTGTTGATGATCTGCTTGGACTTGGTAGAAAAAAAGGATGACATTAAAATATATTTAATGCCTTCCTTTCTTTTTAAATTTTATTTATTTTAATTTTTGAGATTATACACATCAAATTACCCCTCCTCTTTCTCCCTACAAAATCTCTGTACAGCCCTTGATCTTTTTCAAATCATGGCCTGTTTTTTCATTAATTTTTTACATGTATATATACACATATTCTTATATATAACCTCACTTTGCATGATGCTACTTGTATGTATATATATTCAAAAAGTAAAATAAATTATACTTAAAAATTTAAAAGAAAACATTTAAGTAACTTAATAAACTTAGATATATTAATTTTTTTTTATTTATTCATTTGTTTTTTCCCGGCGGACATCTTTATTAATAGATCATCAACTTCTCCAAATCTACAGCTGGAATTTCATCTTATTTTCATGCTGAGTCATGAACAGTGACAAAGCCAACCAGAGGTACTCAAAGAGGACTAAGCTTTCATAGCTCACTTTCTTCTACAGGCAGAATATAAATAGATGCACTCTAGAATGCACAATGGCTTTAGTCACTATGGAATTAAAATGGGATCTTGAAGAATGTAGACAAATCCCGATGAAGGAAGGACGAGCTGAGATGCTGTGCAACTGTTTAAGGGTTCCTGGTGCTGCATCTCGGACACTAGCTGAATCTTGCACTAACACCAAATGGAGATGCGGAAAACACACTAAGTTGACTTAGGGGTTGACTTAGGAACGAAAAGGCAGGAAAATACTAAACATTGCTGAGAGCATCCACCCCAGGAAGGACTTTACCTTCCAGGAGCTCTAGACTGGCACCACCCCCAGTGCTCAAATGGCTGACTTTATCCTCTGTGTTCCATTTGGCACAGCAAGTGGCAATGTCTCCACCGCCTATGATAGTGATGCCACCCCTAGAAGTGGCTTTTACCACCTCATCCATGAGGGACTTGGTTCCCCTGGCAAAACCTTCCCATTCAAAGACCCCAACAGGTCCATTCCAAACAATCTGCTTGGCTCGAGCCACAGCCTCAGCATATTTCTTGCTGCTCTCAGGACCACAGTCCAGGCCCATCCAGCCAGCAGGTATACCAGAGGCCACAGTAGCTTGGCCAGTCTTGGCATTCTCATCAAATTTGTCAGCAGTGACAAAGTCAACGGGCAAGGTAATCTTCACACCATTTTTCTCAGCTTTAGCCATGAGATCTTTGACAATCTTGGCTCCTTCTTCATCATACAGAGAAGTTCCAATCTCCATGTTGTTGAGCACCTTAAGGAAGGTAAAAGCCATTCCACCACCAATGATCATCTCATTGACTTTGTCCAACATATTATTGATCAGCTGGATCTTGTCTGCAACTTTAGCTCCTCCCAATATTGCCAGGAAGGATCGTTCAGGACTCTTCAAAGCTTTGGCAAAGTAATTCAGCTCCTTCTTCATCAAAAATCCACCAGCCTTCTGTGGCAGATTCACACCCACCATGGAGCTGTGGGCTCCATGTGCAGTACCAAAAGCATCATTGACATAGACATCCCCAAGTTTGGACAGTGAGGCTCGGAAAGCATCAATTTTGGCTGGTTCAGCTTTAATCTTGTTCCCAGAAGCATCCTTTCCCTTCCCTTCTTCCTCCACATGAAAGCGGAGGTTCTCCAGCAGGATGACAGTGCCAGCTGCTGGGTTGGCACAGGCATTCTCGACTTCTGGGCCCACACAATCCTTTAAGAAGAGAACATCCTGACCAGCAGAGACTTGAGTTCTGCCGCAACTGGCTCTAGGGAGTACTTGTCAGGCATGGGAACACCATCAGGTCGGCCCAAGTGGCTCATAAGGACAACTGACTTGGCTCCATTGTCCAAGCAGAATTTGATGCTTGGGACAGCAGCCTTGATCCTTTGGTTATTTGTTATCTGGTTGTTCTTCATAGGAACATTGAAGTCCACCCTCATCACGACCCGCTTTCCCTTCACGTCCAGTTTGTCCAAAGTCAGCTTGTTAGAAAGCGACATTTTGGCAATGCGGTAGGATCAAGAGGCTCGGTCCTGAGGAAGAGGCAGATATATTAAAATTAAACATCAAATTCCCAAATATTCGCCAAGACAAAGAAATTACAAAAGAAAACAAGACAATACCTTGTTAAATAAAAAGGTATTGCACACAAAATAAATAAATAAATAAATAAATAAATGGGTTAAGCTAAGATTTGCCTCCAAGTTATTTATACTTATATGTTCTAACATTGAAAATGGAAAAATTAAAAACATTCAGTGGAAGCAGAAAACAGAGGTTGAAGTACAAAAATTAAATAAACAGACTATAAAAGTGTGATAAAAGCCAATGAAATTAAAATTGTAGGAGAATGTACAAAAGTTAGAGTCAGTAAGCTAATTTAAAATAAAGGAAGATTCAAACTGTGAAATCTTAAGTAAGAATGAGAATTACTTGCATCACAAATGTAAATATTTAAACAAATTCAAGAACATAGGAAACTGCATAAAAACAAGATATTCTAGATAAATGGACAAAGTTAGCAATATTAAAACTGACTGATGATTACAAGATAAGAAAGACTTAAAAAGTAAAGCTATTCCAGGACAGGCTCCAAAGCCACCGAGAAACCCTGTCTCGAAAAACCAAAAAAAAAAAAAAAAAAAAAAAAAAAAAGTAAAACTATTAGCTTAACAATTAAACGATGACCTGAAGCAGCATGCCTGTCCTCCCATAACTGTGGAAGTTCACTCAGGAAATGAATGAGTTCACAGTTATTCTAGGCTATGTAATCAGACCTATCTAAATTAATACCAATGATAATGACGATGATTATAATGATGATAAATAAAACAATAACAACACACTTTCAAATAGAAAATTTTTCTAACAAGAAAAGTATAGAAAAGTGCAAATTCATAATTAATTAAAAAAATTTTAAAGAAGTTGCAGCACATTGCCTTTAAACTATCATACATAATGGAAAAGAAAGTAAAAGGCAAATATATCAAACCAAAAAAATTACCTCCGTAATAAGCACATGACTTAACTTGAAGAAAAATATGAAGTGATGTTACACATAATTAGATAATACTCCACTAATGAACCCTATATAAAGATCGTGTCATTTCACAGCAAGTTAGGAATATGACCGTAATATTTATTAACAAAAATTATATATTTGCATATTAGTTACTTTAAATAATAATTAATAACTAATAATAATATTTTTAGTTAAAGGCAAGTATATCACATTTAATTATGTGTGTGATGTACTTGAGGATAAAATAATGGTATCCATAGAAAAGAAAAATCTATTAAAACAACTTAAATTTGCTACATTAGAAATCAACTGATCTAAGATTAATGTTGAAAAATTGCATCTCCTTCAAATGTATGTCCTCTTCATCTTCCCATGTCTCCCAGAGAGATGCTTCTCTTATGTCTAAAAAGTCCCATGTTGTGAGACACTTGAACTCAAATGAGAACCTTTCAAACTGATAAGTACCATTCATTAATGATATTGCCTCCTGGTAGCGATAGAAAGATAGATATATCTTTTCTTGATTAGTTCTGGAATCCTAACTTACATCTAAGATTATATATATAAGTTACTCTTCAACTTTGTGTATGGTAATTGAATATTATGAAATTAATATAAATGTTAGTTTTGATTAACTTGAAAATATCCTAATCTAAGACCCATACTCATTACAACAAATTTTGTATAACTCCCTTGATATTAAATGCGTTAAATGAACAAATTCACAAACAGTGAAAAGGATATTAGTGGAGAATGAGACTGGGTTTGATAAAATTGTATAATTAGATTAGTGTAATGGTTATAAAAACTTGTGTATGCATAGGATGCATTAAATCATAGCTTTTATGAGAGTGACTGTATTATGAGTATACAATAGAGCCCTAATTGTGAATCCCCATGTTTCAAGTATTTATATTCTTTGGCAGTGATGCCTATTTTCAAATTATTTGCATTTGTGGAGAAATTCATAGAATTTAGAACTACAAAGAGTAATCAAATACATTCAACAATGAATAAATCCTAAGTCAGATGTTATCTTTATTGTGCTTTTCCTACTATTTTGTTTGTATTGAGCAAAATTGCCTGAAAGTTCATCTTAATTCACTGTGTGCTATGAATCCTTGGTCAAATTATTTAAGTTGTGCATAATATAATTTCCATCTCTGAAATACAAAAAAATTCTAACAAAGTCTCAACATATAGACAATAAGCTCCATGTGGCTTGAGATGTAGTTCAGTTGAACCAATGTTCTCTGGATGCATAGGAAGAACTCGATATGAGCTCCTCTAGCATATAAACTGGATGTAATGTTGCACAATTAATTTAATTCCAGAACTCAGAAAGTGAGGACCAAAAGATCAAAAATTCAAGGTCATTCTTTGATATAAGTAATTTCAAGGTGAGTCTGGAATACATATCACACTTTCTCAAATAACCAATAAAAATAATAAAAACATCTGATAAGGGACTATGTAATTCTTAGTGGTATTGCACACAATACAGATATTTACATAGAATTGTTTGCATACATATTAGAATATGTGGTTGATATTATAAACTGTGACTATAGGCATAACTCAATGAAGATTTATAAAGTTATTAGATTTTTTTCACTTAATGTACACCAAGTAAAATTTTATACTATTATTTCAGTTTTCATGGCCATGATTGATATAAAGTTCTAAGTAGAATTCATACAAAGATAGCAAAATTACAAAAAAAATTATGCGCAAATTGCAAAACAATAGGCACATAAATTATTAATTAGAGATATATGTGAAATGTTTAATACTTCTTTGGGAAATTATTTTATCATATTAAAATAAAATATATTTTTACACTTAAGTACTCAGTTAACTAAATGACCATATGTAAAAATATTTTATCTTATTTTATATGAACATATGCCTATAAAAATATATTAATCTTTGAAACTAAGACCCTTTATTTATACTGCATTTGATGTTAAATATGTCTTTTATTGACTTTAGTATATTTGGTAGAAAAACATTATATTTATGAAAGACCTAATAAAATGTTCATAGTAATTCATATATTCATTGGTTCCTTTGTATAAATAACTGATGCATGAGAATTAAAAACATAATAAAATAATATTAAATAGGAAAAGAGAAAAATAATTTTTAAAATTTGGAATGAATATTTATCACTCAACTAAGCAATATATTCTTTATAAGATGTAATATCATTTCAAAGATTTAGTATAACCCATCATTGTTCAATTTTTACATTTGAAACAAAATAAAAAATTAATTTTCTCTTCTATATATGTGACTCTGTTTTTATTAAAGATAATAGACAAATGAACAAGAAAATAGCCTGAATTAAAGGAGATCTTTCAAAGTGATTTTGAACCTGAAAAAATAAATCCAAATCACCATAGATATTTTTCTCTGAAGAGGCTACTGAAGTTATCACACATGAAAAAATTGTTTCTAAGGGGAGCAGATTTATCTAGAACATTACTAAATTGACTAAAGAACCATGGAGGTTAAGTTCCCTCTTAACACAATTGTTATTTCATTGACTAGTGTTATAAGAGTCGGGAGTCAGAGCCCAAGGACACAGAAACAATTACCCTCTGCTGGGAACAGGCAAGATGCTCTGTGCAGACTTGATTCTGGAATAAATCATTGGAATAGTGTGAGCAACAGTATAGATCCACTGTTTGAAAGTAAATCTATCATCTGTGGTTTTCCTACTGACAGAAAAAGTAATATGCAGAGTATAAAAGCCCTGCCATCGCTGCTCACTAAGGATTATGTTAGTCATTGTCATATTTTTTGTTTAAATAATATCCAACTTTGAGTAAGATGAAACATGTTAATGTAGTAATGTCACAAACAACAATAGCTAATATTGTAATATTACCATGCTTTTTCCCTTAGTAATGACTGTTTTTAAATCTAATGCTGAATCACAAAAACGAACATAATTTTGGAGTCTAAATTTTGTTGCAAACCCTCTTTTCACAGAAAGATAATGACCATTATTAGAAGTTACAGCATTTTTTGCAATTAGTCCAAATGAGAGAAGCTAGGCTGCTCATGTGTTTTGACATTGGAGGTAATGCACCTCCCATTTACTCTTATTATTTAAGGGATCCTATCAGACAGGGAGTCTGTTATAAACCATAAAGATTTTCCATATCTTTAAATTTGCTTTGCATTCATGTATTATTCCCTTCTTCCACAATGTGTGCCCTACTTCTTTATTCACAAAGGCTCATCTGTAACAAAACCCATGCCTCCGAGTCTTAATATTTCACTCTCTAGGTCTTCAGGCTTCCTTAGGATAGTCATTCCCAACCTGTATACCAACCCAACTTCCTTTATAGGTTTGTTTAGTGACAGAGCAGGTGAAACATATTAGCACAGTTTCTTCCTGCATGACATTTTTTTCTTCCATTGTGCATGCATGTATTTGTTAAATGTGTGTATGTAGTTTAACATACAATTGTGATTTCAATATAAACAAGCAGAATAACTCCAAAGAATTTATACTATTGCACTTTTCCAAACATTTTAGTATTACTTAAATTTACCATCTTCCCAACATGCCTTTTTTTAAAAAAAAAAAAAAAAAGATTTTTGGCACAAGTTTGTATTCCCATATTCTGTAGGATGAAGCTAAGTCAGTTAAGTCCCAGATTATTTTGAGCTGTATAATGTCTTTTAGGCCAATGTGTACTTCATCAAGAAATTCTATCTCACAACAAAACTTAATAAAAAAACTCAAAACAAAGTGAAAGATATTTCAAACTATGTGTTTATTAACAATTAGCCATTATAAGAACAAGAAGTTTTATAATATGTACAGTAATTCTGATGAAAAAAAGTATTTTAAATTTAAATGGAAATCAGATATTATTTTTAATTAAGTATAGTACATTGAGATCAATTATATTAGGATAAAATATGTAGAAAATATGCCAGAAATATGTGGGAAACATGTAAATAATTCCAAATTTCATTAAATATTAATATTCCATATAAACAAAGATGTTCTTTGATATGTTCTAGGACTATAGTTTACATAAACTTGTATCATTTAGCATTAATTCTGTTATGAAATGGCCACTCAATATGGGTGTTCTCTATCAGGTACGGCATGCATCCTGTCTTTTCTCAGTGAAAGCAATTATTGAGTAAACAAGGAGAATGTCTTTCCAGAGAGGATTCTTCATACACTTGAAGTTCTAAATTGACGATTTATTAAAGAAATATTTGAGTTTAATGATTGAGTGAGTCTATAAAAATTATGCTTGGAGAAATGGCTCAGCTATTAAAGAGTAGGCCCACAACCAAGTTTTTATTAATGTTCTTTAAAAGTATTTAAAATGTGCATAAAGCATAACATTTTATCCTACATTATATTAAATTGGAAATTACTCTATATCAATTCCTGATATTATTCTGGAGATTATATATACCTCATATGGACAGTTATGATGTTTTTAGTTTAAAATAGCCACTGTATAAATGTTCTTGTCTGGATTTTGAGTTTTAAAGAGTTGAGAGAACATCATGTTGTAACTAACAAGCTGAAGTAAGTGATGCTAAACTTGAACTCAGGTAGAAGACGTTTTGAATGATGAAATACAATAAGGTAGTACAAAATATAAAATACATTTCTCTGGTTATTCCTATATTCTGACACTATACATTCATCAATATGCAACAAATTGACATTTGTTTCTCTTCCTATTCACTGATTTAATTTGAGTTATTCTAATCACAATATGGACTCCATAGAGCCAGATGCTGTAGCTCATACTTTTGATTTATTTTTATAAAGTGCACCTTGACTATCCAGGTGTGACAGTGCTCAACATCCATATTATAACTCAGTAGACTAGCAATAGGTTGGTCTCTGTGAATCTGAGACCAACTAACCTGATCTACAGAGAAGGTTCCCTGTACAGACAGGTCTGATAAGTGAAACCCCGTCTCCACAAAGAAAAATTTTCCTTTTTGATAAACCAAAATAGAAGTGTAAACATGAGAGTGGTTTTCATGAGCTACAACCTAATATTCACATCCTTTCCCTTTTGTAGTAATAAGAGTGGTGGGGGGCTGTGTCCCTGGCACCCCAGCCGCCTTTATAAAAACAGATTGGCGTCCAACGTTGGGCTATTTTCCCTCCAACTCAAGCGGGTAGCCTGCTAGCTAACACAGCACCCTCCCGGGTGCTGTTTTTCAGTTCGTGACTCCGGCCCCAGTGCCGAGTCCGAGACATACTCGGCAACACAGGCCCATTCTGCCTGCCTTGGCTAAATTTTGCAGCGGAACCCCACTGCCTGAATTAGCAGAAGCTCAAGTACCTGCGGTTTTGCAACAAAAGCCGCCACAGCGTCATATTTGGTCTGATACAAAGTGACTTGGCCGGGCAGTGGTGGCGCACGCTTTTGATACCAGCACTTGGGAGGCAAGGGCAGGCGGATCTCTGTGAGTTTGAGGCTGGCCGTGGTAGTGCACGCCTTTAATCCCAGCACTTGGGAGGCAGAGACAGGCGGATCTCTGTGAGTTCGAGGCCAGCCTGGTCTACAAGAGCTAGTTCTAGGACAGGCTCCAAAAACACAGAAACCACCACTGGCAGGAACCGATCATTGCAGGTAAAAATTTTTTCTTTTATAAATAAAATGTCTGAACACATTACTGTTCAAGAATTTAACAGTTTTTTTAATTGTACCATGTGGGAGATTTTACAAGAAGTGAGCTCAGTCTCGACAGCTCTCCTCTCGGGAGCAGACACCTGAGAGAGACGCCATGCCCCGCTCCCCGGATGAAGCTCCGACCCAGGATGGACATAGGCTAGAATCTTCCTGGTAAGCGCACCTTGGGGTGCCATACACAGATGATTAGAAATGGGCTAAATTAATATGTGAGAATTAGCCTAGAAGAGAATGGGCCAAGCAGTATTTAAATGAATACAGTTTGTGTGTTGTTATTTCGGGCATAAGCTAGCCGTGCGGGCGGCTGGGGTGCTGGGGACGCAGCCCCGCAGCCCTTATTACTACACCCTTTATAGCCAATCACTCATATGTAGGCTGTTCCTTTAAAGGTATATGAGTGAACTGTAACCCAATACTTGTGTAAAGACTTAAGATCTTGTTTTAGATAAACATACTATGTAAAATTAGATAGTAATATTCCTTAAAGTACCAGAAGTTATTTCAGAAATGTAGAAAACTTAACAGATAGCTAAGATCGGAAGGGCTAAACACTATGCAGTAAATTCGAAGAATACATGAAAGTTCAGATGACAAAACAAAGTGTATATTTTAAAAAGAAAAGATGTTACAAAGAAATAAACACCTACCTGCCTACCTGCCTACGCACACACACACACACACACACACACACAAACACACACACACACACACACACACACACACACACACACATTCTCTCTTTATATATACTTTATGGGGGAAACACATAGAAAAACAAGAGTAAAGATGAATTTGGGTCATTGTAATTCTTCATAAGCTTGCCATTTTAAATTATTCATTTAAGAAATGTTAGACATTTTATTTTAATATCCATGTACAAAATAAAGCAGTCAAGCTCATTCTGCATCATGTAAAGGTGGAAATAACTGAGCTATCCTTAAATCCTGGATAGTACCTCTTATTGACACTTGCAATGTTTTCACTTAATAATAAATAGCATGTAAGTTTCCTCACTCATAGGTGGCTATTAGGGGTAATACATAGAATAACCAAACTACAACCCATAGATCTAGAGAAGCAAGATAACAAGCAGGGCTCAAATATAGATTCATGGATTTACCTAGCTTTTGAGTTCTTTTTAAATTGATTTATTTGAGCTATACGTTTTTCTCTGCTCCCCTCCCTGCCTCTAGCATCCTCTTCTACCCTCTCCCATCCCCATGCTCTAAATTTACTCTGGAGGTCTTGTATTTTTCTACTTCCTATGTAGATTAGTTTCATGTATGCCACTTTTAGGGTCCTCATTGTTGTCTATGTTCTCTGGGACTGTGAACTGTAGGCTCATTTTTTTTATTGCTTTATGTTTGAAAGCCACTTATGAGTGAGTACATATGATATTTTTCATTCTGGGTCTGGGTTACTCACTCAATATGATGTTTTCTAGATCCATCCATTCGTCTGCAAATTTCAAGATGCATTTTTTTCTGTTGTATAGTACTCCATTGTGTAAATGTGCCATATTTTCCTTATCCATTCTTCAATCAAGGGACATTAAGGCTGTTTTCAGGTTCTGGCTATGACAAACAATGCTGCTATGAACATAGTTAAGCACATGTTCTTGTGGTACAATTTCTCAGAAAATTAGGAAACAACCTTCCTCAAGACCCAGCAAAACCACTTTTGAGTATATACCCAAAGGATGTTTTTGAGTTTTTAAAGAGTTGAGAGAGCAGATTTTATAACAAGTGAAACTAAAAATTAATAATCACTTCTCTTCTCTAGAAGACCACTGATTTTATAATATACTACATTTAAAGCCTATCATGTAAGACATACATTTACAAATAATATAAATGTTTCTGTACAACTTAAAAGGAATCACTTAACATCACTAGTGAATCTCACAATCATGGCACTTATCTTTTCTCCTCCTCGACCTCTCTTTCCTTATAGACTCCTCCAGACCTTCTAATATAAAGAAATCCTAAGAATTCCTTTAATAAATAATGAATTTAAAAACTTTCTCTTGTCAAGAAATGACTCTGAGTCTGGTAGACCTCTGAAATTATTACACACATTAAATAATTTAACAATGGCAACACTAATTTGGATTTGGACATACTGTCACAGGCAAAGTAGAGATGAAGAAATTACAAAAACAGAAAAATCATAAAAGAAAAAAGTTTTTCAAAAACCACATTATTTCAAAACTTCTAAGCTTCAAGTTCCGTTCAGCAGTAAGTAGTTTTATCTTGCACCATCACTATAGTAAAATATTAGATTATCCCTTTTCCTTTAGGCTCTTAGACCAGAAATTTTAGCTCAAACTGATTCTATTAAAGTAATGTCACAAGCATAGGACTTTACTTGTATCTTGTATTATTAAGTAGCACAAAATTTATATAAAGCTTTTAACCAATGACCATTTCTCCAGTCTTTACAATAGAATTTGTCAGTCTATAATAAGCTATGCACATAGGCAAGTAAATTAAGGAGAAGCCATTTTCGTACAGCATTTTGAATATCAAAGTAATAGAACCAATTAGGGGCAGTTTGATAAAGGATGTAATTTCATTTTAAAAGATGGATTATTGCCTTTTAAATGATATTCAAGTGACATGGCTTCATGAAGAATGATATTATTAATTATTTCAATCCTTTTAAAACATACCCAAAGAAAAACTCTATATTTCATAAAGTATATCTAGCTCAGGACAAAACTGTTACCTTAGCTCTTAAAATTTAATTATATTTGAATTTCAGTATTGGTTTCATTGACAACTGAGAAATGCTCATTTAACTTTGCAGAGTCTCAGAATTCTACCTGGCTGTGTAAATGACAGTCACCTCAGTGGGCCTCAAGGTCTCTTCAGATTATTGTAGTGTGATAATGTAAAGACGGTAATAGATTGGTAGAATGAAGTTAATAAATAGAAACACACCCGTGACCACAAATTTATGCAAACCTTTGAAGAGGGACAATAAAAAGACATCCCACACTAGCTCAAAATTAAGTATAATGAAGGGTTATTTATTTAGGTGTAGAATCACAGATCACAGTACTCTGCTCAACAGGGGAATCCAGCAGCCTGAAGAGAGAGGAAGCATTTGCCTTACAATGGAATTTATCGTATAATGATGTAGGAGTGTCTTCTATCTATCTGTGGCTTTCATTGGTTAATTAATAAAGAAAACTGCTTGACCTGATAGGTCAGAACATAGGTAGGCAGGAAGGACAGAACAGAATTCCTGGAGGAAGAAACAGAGTCACTCAGATGCCACGGAGCCATCCACAAGGTCAGACATGCTGAATCTTTCCCAGTAAGCCACCACTTCATGGTAATACACAGATTACTAGATATGGGTTAAACGAATATGTAAGAGTTAGCCAATAAGAGGCTAGAGCTAATGGGCCAGGCAATTCTACCAAAAGCAATCTATAGATTCAATGCAATCCATATCAAAATCCCAACACAATTCTTCACAGACCTTGAGAGAACACTAATCAACTTTATATGGAAAAACAAAAAACCCAAGATAGCCAAAACAATCCTATATAGTAAAGATACTTCCAGAGGCATTACCATCCCTGACTTCAAGCTCTATTACAGAGATACAGTAATGAAAACAGCTTGGTATTGGCACAAAAACAGAGATGTTGACCAATGGAGTCGAATAGAAGACCTGGATTTTAACCCACAAACCTATGAACACCTGATTTTTGACAAAGGAGCTAAAAGCATACAATGGAAGAAAGAAAGCATCTTCAACAAATGGTGGCAGCATAACTGGATGTCAATCTGTATAAGAATGAAAATAGATCCATATCTATCATCATGCACAAAACTCAAGTCCAAATGGATTAATAGTTTTTTTAAAGCAGTAAAATTGTTGTGTAAAAACTTATTTGGGCCAAAGAAAACATTATTTTAATATGTGTGTTAAGTGAAATAAAATTGCTATTTTAGCTACTCATCCAGTTAAAATGAGATATTTTAAATCTGATTATATTTTGTCTTATTTATTATTGATTTTTATTAGCTCTACATTTTTCTCTGCTCCCCTCCCTTCCCCTCCCTCCCCCCTTTAGCCCTCCCATAAGGTCCCTATGCTCCTATTTAACTCAAGAGATCTGGTCTTTTTCTACTTCGTATGTAGATTAGATATATGTATGTCTCTCTTAGTGTCCTCATTGTTATCTAAATTCTCTGGGATTGTGGTTTGTAGGCTATTTTTCTTTGCTTTATGTTTAAAAACCATCTATGAGTCAGTACATGTGCTAATTGTCTATCTGGGTCTGGGTTACCTTACTCAAAATAATGTTTTCTAGCTCCATCCATTTTCCTGTAAAATTCAAGATGTCATTATTTTTCTCTACTGTGTAGTACTCCATTGTGTTAATGTATCACATTTTCCTTATCCATTCTTTGGTATAATGGCATTTAGGTTTTTTCCAGGTTCTGGCTATGAAAACAAAGCTGCTATGACATAGTTGAGCACAAGTCCTTGTGGCACAATTGAGCATTCTTTGGATATCTACCCAAAAGTGGTATTACTGAGTCTTGAGGAAGGTTGTTTTGTAATTTTCTAAGAAATCGCCACACTGACATTCAAAGGGACTGTACCAGCTTGTATTCCCACCAGCAATGCAGACGTGTTCCCTTTACCCCACAACTTCTCCAGCATAAGTTGTCATCAGTGTTTTTGATCTTGGCCATTCTTATAGGTGTTGCTTTGATTTGCATTTCTATGATGACTAAGATGCTGAACATTTCTTTAAGTGTCCTTCAGCCATTTTAGAGTCCTCTGTTGAGAATTCTCTGTTTAAGTCTGTACTCCATTTTTTTTTTATTGGATTACATGTTCTTTTGATGACAAATTACTTCGAATTCTTTGTATATTTTGGAGATCAGACCTCTGTCTGATGTGGGGTTACTGAAGATCTTTTCGCATTCTGTAGGCTATCAATTTGTCTTGTTGACTATGTCCTTTGTTTTACAGAAGTTTTTCAGTTTCACGAGGTCCCATTTATTAATTGTTTCAGTGTCTGTGCTGCTTGGGTTATATTTAGGAAGTGGTCTCCTGTGCCAATGTGTTCAGGTATATTTCCCACTTTTTCTTCTATAAGATTCAGTGTGGCTGGCTTAATGTTGAGGTCTTTGACCCATTTGGACTCAATTTTTGTGCATGGTGATAGATATGGGTCTATTTTCATTCTTTCTACATGTTAATATCCATTTATGCCAGCACCATTTGTTAAATATGCTTTCTTGTTTTCCATTTGATATTTTTTCTTCTTTGTCAAAAATCAGGTGTTCGAAGGAGTGTGGATTAATATCCTGGTCTTATTTTCTCTTCTATTGGTCCTCCCAATTGTTCTTATGCCAATACCAGGCTGTTTTCAGTACTGTAGCTCTGTAGTAGAGTTTGAAGTCAGGGATTGGGATGTCTTCAGAAGTTCCTTTATTGTACAGGATTGTCTTGGTGATCCTGGGTTTTTTGCTTTTCCATATGAATTTGAGTACTATTCTTTCGAGGCCTGTGAATGATATTGCTGTGATTTTGATGGGCATTGCATTGAATCTGTAGATTGCTTTTGGTAAGATTGCCATTTTTAGTATGTTAATTCTGTTCTACCAAAAATGGAAGATCTTTCCACTTTCTGGTGTATTCTTCAATTTCTTTCTTTAAAGATTTAAAGTTCTTATCATGTAAGTTTTCCACTTGTTTGGTTAGAGTTACTTCAAAATATTTTATGCTATTTGTGTCTATTGTGAATTGTGTTGTTTCTCTGATTTCTTTCCCAGTCCTTTATCATCTGTGTACAGGAAGGCTACTGGTTTTTGCTCAGAATTCTACAGGACTTTCAAAGAAGGACTAATACTAATACTCCTCAAATTATTCCACACAATAGAAACAAAAGACACATTACCAAACTCTTTTTATGAAGCTACAATTACCCTGATACCCAAACCACATTAAGATATTACTAAGAAGGAGAATTACAGACCAATCTCACTCATGGACATTGATACAAAAATACTAAATAAAATACTGGCAAATCGAATCCAAAAACACATCAGAACCATCATCCACCATGATCAAGTCGGCTTCATCCCAGAGATGCAGGGATGGTTCAGCATACAAAAATCTGTCAATGTAATCCACCAAATAAACAAACTGAAAAATAAAAACTATATGATCATCTCATTAGGTGCCAGAAAAGCTTTTGACGAAATACAACATCCCCTTATGATAGGGTCTTAGATAGAGCAGGGATACAAGGAACATACCTAAACATAGTAAAGGCAATATACAGCAAGCCAACAGCCTTCATCAAACTAAATGGAGAGAAATTCCCAGTGATTCCACCAAAATCAGGAACAAGACAAGGTTGTCCACTCTCTCCATATCTATTCAATACAGTTCTTGAGGTCCTAGCTATAGCAATAAGACACCAAAAGGAGATCAAGGAGATCAAGCTGATACAAATCAGAAAAGAAGTCAAACTCACTGTTTACTGATGACATGACAGTTCACATAAGCAATCTCAAAAAATTCTACCAAGGAACTTCTACAACTCATACTTAATCTTTTAAAGCATATTTAGAGGCCTACAGTTAATACCTCTTTGGAAAGTAAATAGCTTATGGGACAGTGTACCCCTAGATCATAAAAAAGACAATGAACGCCTTTAATCCCAACACTCGGGAGGCAGAGGCAGGCGGATCTCTGGGAGTTCGAGGCCAGCCTGGTCTACAAGAGCTAGTTCCAGGACAGGAACCAAAAGCTACGGAGAAACCCTGTCTCGAAAAAAAAAAAAAAAAAAAGACAATGAAGATTGTTGTCAGTAGTTTATCAATCAACATGATTTAGAATATAAACAATTTTTCCTTTGTATGTTCCTTCATTTTATTTTATTTTTGCAGAAAGCAAACCATAGCTTTTAGGGGGTGCTGGTTTGATTAGTCTGTGGAGTCAACTGATGTCCCAGTTCATATGTGTAAGCAGCAAGTTCTAAACCAGACATGAATGTTCCTGAGATCCAGTGGAACCCCTGCTACCTTAACATGTCATGAACAGTATGGTGAATACTTGTTTTATTTTTGGATATTTTTTCTAAAGAACCTGAAGTAGCAGTTGGGTAGGAAATTATCAAGAACATTTTTAATGAGTTTAAAAATTCTTGCACAGAATCCTTTGTCTTTACACTCCCTGTATCTTTATAAAATACTGTTTTCATTCTTTCACTTGTTTTTTTTTTCTTCTTCATTTTTCTTTTGTGAGACAGGGTTTCTCTGTACAAACTTGGCTGTTGTGGAACTATACCCTTTAGACCAGGATGACCTGAAATTTACAGAGATCCTCCTGCCTCTCTCTCCTGAGTGCTGAGATTAAAGGCCTACAATACCACCTACCAAATCTTACATTTGTATTTTATCTGTCATGCCTGGCTATTTTTTGCATCCTTTAACCCAAACAGTAAACATATCATGTTGACATTTGAAATACAATATATCCCAGGGTGATGACTCTATAAGTACCTTAGTATGAGAATATTCTGGAAGACAGTGATTATCTTATATTCATCATTTTCCCAAAGCAGAGAAATTTTGTTTCAAGAATGAGTTCTACATCATCATATGGTAGAAACCCTCCTTTTATGAAGTAAAATCCTAAGTCAAAGAGATTTATAAGGAAGAGTTCTTAACTCAAACACTTTTTTCAACAACATTCATTTCACATATTTTTGAGTAATTGCTATTTGGCTTACTATATTTTCTTGGACCAATTCTTAGTATTCCAATTTATTTAACATTTCTATTGTTGTTGTCTTTGTTCTGGAAATGTTTAGGTATTCATCTAAGTAAGACTGCATGTATGTATCTTTCACCAATCCTAGGAGACATATTGTCACAGCAACCTCTCTCATTCTTTGGCTCTAAGACTCTTTACACCATCTTGTACAATTTTTTCTAAGACTTGGGTGTAAAAGTTGTCTTTCAGATGCATACACTGGAACTGGGCTCCACGACTCTGCAGTTTGACAGGTTATGGTGTTCTATAATGCTCTCCATCAGCTACAACATACAGTTTCCTTGACCATGGATGGAGACTACAGTTATCTCTATGAACAAATACTTAGATTGTAGTTAGCAAATACGCTGCTTAAGAGAATTGTTTGTTCTATTTTCCCCTACAAGATCTTTTACTTCACTAGCCATGGATAGATGGTTGGCTTTCAAGTAATAAGCATGGCTTCCTTCTTGTAGGATGGGGCTTAAGTCCAATTAGAGAGCTCTTGGTTACTGCACTCTGTGTTATCACGCCAGGGAAGTCACTATTATGTCTCATAGGCAACATAAATAGCTAGTATCATTGTTTGTTTCTTTACTTTGGAAGCTTCCAAAACTTCCTGTACCATGCAAGCTACTACTCATGTAAGAGACTTTGATGTCAGTTCTTCCCGAAGGTCCACTCGGCCCCAAGTTTGTCTTCATCAATAATTATTTACCTTGCCCTCTTTGAGTCAAACAAGGACAATGGTGATAGCCAATAAAGTTTTAGAAGTCTCTGGGAAATTCCAACAATTTATAAGAGGGTTTCTCATGACTGTTTTTGGATTTTTTGATAAACTTTCTTTGATGCTTGGAGGAAACATTGGGTTTTGATCTTTTATCACTTGGAAATTGTTGGCTGTCACAATTAATAAGCTTTATCTTCCAGCAGCCTATAGAGCGCCTTTCCAGACTATGAACACTAATCACTCTTTTTTATTTATTTATTTATTTTTGAGACAGGGTTTCTTTGTATTTTTTGGTGTCTGTCTTGGAACTAGCTCTTGTAGACCAGGCTGACCTCAAACTCACAGAGATCTGCCGGCCCCTGTCTCCTGAGTGCTGGGATTAAAGGTGTGTGCCACCACCACCCGGCATGAACACTAATCATAAGGGACAAAAACTCCTGCACATTTTTAACTTAATGTTTTCAGTGTTCTACATCATACCAATGATGTAGTCAGCAATAGGGTCATACCATCTAGTTCTCATGGAGAATTTAATGTAGAGAAATAGCTAATATTCATAAGGGGAAATCACAAAATCTATTCTGAAAAATCATTCATATGTAGTATCCCACGCATGACGCTGGATTTATTTTTGCAAGGTTATGGTTTTTGTGAGCAATAATATCTGAAACTGATGAGTGTTTCTATTCCAAGTTTGTTACTGAAATAAAATCACAATATATTATATTTCAGTTTATAAAAGAGAATGTTTCTATATTGCCTTAAAGATTATTATATTATCGGTCAAGAAATAAAGTCATGGATTATTTTCTCTGGTTATTCCATGTTTTATGCTAATGATTCCTCAATTTAATTTTAACAGGTAGTATATACTTATCTAAGTCTCTAAGTATCTATACCAGTAAAGTTATATGGTATATTTTCAATCCTCTTTTTTCTGTTTTAAAAAATTATATTACTGGTCCATGTAAAAAACTTAATTGCATATCAACAAATGAAGGGATGGTTAATTATTTCTGACAGAATGCTACCTAACTCACATGTACTATAAATCCTTAAACTTCTCATAATATTTTTAGTTTACAGATTTCAATTTTGTGGAAATAATCAATATGTTTGGTAATACAAAAGATCAACTAGTTAAATGAGTTTAATAGCATTAGGTACTTCCAATGACACTAAGTTCCTCATTATCAAATAACAACAACAGAATCAGACATCATCAAAGCATGCCACTATGTCCTCCTCTTTTCTTCTGATTACTTGTTTTGCATCAAAGCTATTATATTGCTTTGAGAGGAAAAAAAAGCAAAATTAAAGAATTTCAGAATCTAAACTGGCAAAAAATAGTTTAACCATCATTTTAGATAATGTTTTTGGTTTTTTGTTCTGAAGACAGCCTCAAATTTGTTAAACAAGAATTTGCATACTTCCCAAAGATAAAAAGAGGAAACACTTATTTAAGAATTTTTCCTGATAACTTCTTTATATAAATTATTTGAATCCTTTTGAATTCAAGACAGAATTAAATTTTCTGTTGTAGATGCAACAATAATTCAGATTCAACAGAGATGTGTTAATAGAAATGAGACTGAACTAGAGAAAAAATATAGGCAAAATAAAACAAAAAATATGATTTGTAAAATTCAAGATGTCATTATTTTTTTTCTCCTGTGTAGTACTCCATTGTGTAAATGTACAACATTTTCCTTATCCACTCTTTGGTTGAGGGGCATTTAGGTTATTTTCAGATTCTGGCTATGACAAACAATGCTGCTATAAATATAGCTGAGCATGTGTCCTTGTGGCACGATTGAGCATCCTTTGGATATATAGTGATGGAGCTAGAAAACACTATTTTGAGTGAGTTAATCCAGACATAGAAAGATAATTATCACATGTACTCACTCATAGGTGATTTTTAAACATAAAGCAAAGAAAGCCAGCCTACAAACCACAACCCAGAGAATTTAGACAACAATGTAGACACTAAAAGAGACATACATAGTTCTAATCTACATGGGAAATAGAAAAAGAAAAGATCTTCTGAGTAAATTGTGAGTATGGGGACCTTAGGAAAGGCTTGAAGGGGAAGGAACAGGCAGCGAGGGGAGCAGAGAAAAACGTAGAGCTCAAAAAAAAATCAATAAAAAATATGATTTGCTTCTGTGTGTGTCAGAAAATTCTTCTACTTTGTGAGAAATACATACATATTTGCTGATTTCAAGAACTTCTAATGTATTTGATGCTTTACAAAAAATTAATATTTTAAAAATAATGTTTGTTAGAAGTCTATTCAAATTATGTAGGAAACCTCTGAACATTTGAACTAATATGTAAGAAGTAATTGCAAGCATTTTTCTGTTTTCAGATTTCATAAGGAAGGAATCTCTGGTGCCCATTAACATTGATCTAAACAATTGTCATTGACAAATGGAATGGGATCTTGTGATAATGTAACAGATATTTCCCCAATTTATAGATAGTCTTGTAGCTTATAGGTTTGCTTTGCAAGAGACATTTCAATCCATACACAAGTTGTTATTCAGGAGAGTTAGATGAAGGGAGAAATATCTAAAAAGACTGAAATGCAGTGTATCCAAGTCACCCAGTCATGAAGAGGAAAGGAAGAGATGGAATGGCTTGCTTTATATATAAGTCTGTTTCTTGATCTCATCTAATTATTTGAAAAAAAATCCCTTTATTCTCTCATATATCCATCAGAAACATAAAAATAGCTCCTCAGCATTTATGAAAACGGAGTTCTCAGGACCATTATAGTTTATGCCAAAGGTCATCCATCTTTACTTGAATATCACATGTGTCATCTATAATTTTTTTCAAAAAGCAAATTCTATTGGTGATTTTTAAGTTCCTCAGTTTTAAGAAAATGATACTGAAGGCTACATTGTACAGCACATAAATTTACATAGGATGGATAATGACACATTCTATGGAATTCTAAGAAAAGTATGTTGTAATTTTTCAGTGATATTCTTGTTATTGATGAACATGATTGTATACAACCTCAGGAGACATACAATTTACTGATAGTCAATGTAACTTTTTAACAACTTTTTTCCCCTGGAATATTTTCAGAAACGGAGAAAGTTGTATTAAAATGCCAAAATTTAAAAGTTTTACCATTTGGCATAAATCTTTCTCAGCAGAACATGTTTTTGTACATATTTAAAAAACAAGTAGGTATATTTTTTTAACTTATACTCAAAAGTCTAATGAGTTTGCTAATAATTTATGAGCAAGTAATTCATTAATTCAAGTATTTTGTAGCCAAAACTAAATTGAAGATGATTAGAAAAGATAACTAGATATATAGTCAGAATCATAGTGTAAACAAATTAATACAGTTCTTTGTGAAATCAAATAAAGAAACATATAGTGTAAGGAAGTCTCATATATTTTAGACAACTTTTGGGAAACAATATTTAATATGTTGGAAACTTATGGAATTGTCCCCTCCACAATTTCTTTGGAATAAATATTATTTATGAAACTTATATTTCTCATTAAAAAGATAATAAAAATTTCAAAGATAGGATTGGTGAATTTGTAGCAATGACTAATTAGCTACTTTTTGAGAAATCTCCTGGGTATAGGAAGTCTTTGATTTGATTTGATTTTTTTAGGCACAAATAATTTAGATTGCTTCCTTTTTGCACATAGCTAGGATATAATTAAAATAGATAATTAGAGAAAAGTAATTGCTGAGTTCTCTCAGTTTTTGCACATCATTAAAGACTATACAAATATGTCTAAATTGGCCTAGAATGTACAGTAGAAAGTTAAAGCCATCCAGAGATGAAAAATTAAGAATTTTCTTTTATCCTTTATGTTCAATATACACAAAATCTTATTATTTTCTTTATATTTTTGAAGCAGGGTTTATATATGTCAGACAGGTGCTGGTCTGAAACTCTGTGTGTTCATTTTGCTGAACTGGAACTCACAGAGATCTACTTGCCTCTGCCTTCTGAGTGATAAGAATAAAGGCATAGGCACCAAGCCCATCTTATCTATCCTTTGCGAGAACATAGAGGTATTTTTCTTTTGTTGTTTTCAATGACTAGATTATAAAAATCCCTAATTCTGACATTTCTCTGAGGTAAATGTAGAAAAGTATGCGATTTCATCTTTTTGTCATATCCAAACTATATGACTTACAATTTCTTTAAAATAAAATCAAAGACCCTAACTGATTACTGATGGTCAGAAAGGTCATGGACCCTAAAGAAGAATCTACTACTGAACCATTCCTAAACCAGCAAAAATTCATACTGCATTTAAAATATTTATTCTTATACCCACAGATAAATTTAGCTTTCATTCTTCTTCTTCAAAGAAGCTTCTTTTGACAGAAAGTGGAAAACACTACAGCAAGCCATAATTGGTAAAAATAGAAGACAAACTGAATGTAGGGTGTACAGTGTAAACTAATATATCTACAACAGAACTCTACACTCAAGGCTCAGAGAACAATACTGAGGAGGGAAGCAGAAGGTTGTAAGAGCCAGAGGACCAGGATACCCATTGTTATACAGTCTCTTTTACAGGGAAATTTCACTAATGGAATCTCAAAAATATGGTAAGCTAAACAAGACTAGCACAATGATTGCACCAGCTGACATACCAAGAAATATGGTGGAATTCTCAAAAGGTGCCTCACTTAGTTGAAGAACTACAAGTTATTAATTTCCTCTCAGACATTATATATCTATACGTAGGTTGATTTCACAAAATTTTCTCACAAATCAGTCACCATAATCAGTATCATAAGCAAACAAATTGACTTTGGAACTAATTGTAATATAAATTATCTGAATACTTTATGTATAATCTTTCTATTTTCATGTTTTATTTTCTTCACCATTGACACATGCTCTCTTTCACATAGGTACAGAAAGACCAACCAGAAAATAGGATTTGCCCAAGTTCAATGTTTGAAATTTTGTAGAAAAATAAAAAAGTTTTTAGGAATAAAGAAGTTATACTAACAAAATTAAAACAAAATTTAGTTTATCTAGAATGGTGTCATATACCATAAAAATTAGTTCTTAGTGATTTATAATAGAGGGGTGCACACTAAAAAAAGAAAGAGATGTAAACCAAAGCTAAGAAAATGAATTGTATAAAATTATTTTAAAACATTTATTATTAAATTAATTTTAATTTTTAATGATTCTATTAAATATAAACTATCTCGTGGTTTTATATTGTTGCAAAAAGTCACCACGGTCATGGCAACTCTTGTAAAGTAAAACATTAAAAAGAGATAGTAGCTAACATTTCATAAATTCAGTTGATTATCATGGACTGAAGCATTGTTGCTTATAGACAGACATGCTGCTAGAGGAATACTTTAGAGTCCTACAACTTGAAGGAATGGGAAGCCAATTGATGGTCACAAAGAGGGAAACTTGAATAAAAAAGACTTTAAAGCCCACAACCCAGTAACATATTTCTTCCAACATGGCCATGCCTTCTAATAATGCCACTCCCTTTAGGGACCATTTTCTTTAACAATACCACATAATCCCAGAGTATTTTTGAAGTTAATATTTAAGGAGATAAAGTAATTATATATTTTTTAAAATCTATGAAGCAAAAGTCATATAGAAGATTGCTCTGTGAGACATCATACAAAATACAAAACCTCCAATAACATTATAGGCATGGAAGAGATGAAATGGATAGTGTTGGGAATGCTAAATTTCATTTCCTTTAACAAATGTTGGAACTATTCCCTGTGGATGAGAATAATCATCTTTCAGTTGATTCACTGGGCTTTCTTCCAACTAGAGAGAAGTTTGTTTCGTTAGTTCTCAGACTTTTAAACTTAACAGTTAATACAGTTATGAAAGAATATATGCTTCTCTGTAGCTTATCTACAATGTTTTACATTGAGTTTCAAAAGATATTTACCCAATATATTATTACATGTATTTTACTGTAGAAACAATTTACATTTTGTTCAACATTTTAAATTTCTGGTTAATCAGTCTATATTAAGGGATATACATACAGAATAAAGTATAATTTTAGTTATATGATTTATAGTCAGAAAACATGATGATATGTTTTCATCTTATAATTTTCTCCTTTAATATGTGTATTAAATATGACTGTATAAACACACATATATGTGCCTGTGTATGTCATATAGAGCAATATACTTGAAGTGAATTAACTATATTTTCTCATTCATATTTATAGAAAATTACTAGATAAATTCCCCCATTTTTGTAAATACTGTTTGATAATATTTTACAATGAAAGATTTGCTATATTAAAAAATTTTATCAATAAGTTACCAAATAGATGATCGTTTTTCTCTTAATATATAATACCTGGAAATACCATATCCCTTTTAGCTTGTAGAAAAATACTAATGTTCTCAAAACCACATTAAGTTAATAAAAAAAAAACGTTTTAAAGATGCATTTCTCCAGTAACATTGCCATCTTTTTGTGTCTATTACTATAAAATGAAAATAATGTATTTACTCATATTTTGTTAGTAAGTTTCTATACATTAGCACAACAATTAATACGATAAATGGAAGATTACTATGCTATAACATTCTTGGCATTAGTTACAGAAACTCCAATTTCCAAACTAGTTAGAAAAATAATAACTGAGAATTAACATGCAATCCATAATATAAGCCTAATTTATTAAAACATGTATAAGCATTTTGAAGAGTAATCAGAAGCATATTTTCCTTTTGACCTGAGGATAAATTCCAATAGATTTTGGATATATATATATATATATATATATATATCCACTTAAATTCATAATTGATTCCTTTAGTACTCCAGTATTATAAAGAAAATTTGCATTTCAAAATATGTTTCTAAAAGAAAACTAAAAATTGATATTTCATTTAAAAAGTCATCAGTGGACAAAGTGCAGAAAATAAAATACCTTGTTATAGAGAAAATTTAAATATTGTGTCTGAGTCTCTTTTCATTCCAGAATTCAATATGATTTCCCTTTTTCTCCCAATCAGTCCAGTATCTTTCTTCTTTGAATTTCTTATATTCAGAGCCTTATATTATGGATTCTTCTATTGTATTAGATGAATAGAGGTTTGAGACTTCTGTTTTATTTTCATTTTCATAAATACCAGTCACTCTCCTGCCACACTGTAAGCTCTGGAGACATGCCCACTGCATTGAAAGACTGGTCTTGTCTTAATTATCCTAAGAGTTTAACTCTCCTCTTGAGTGTTTCTGCATGGGAAAAAATGGCAATGGTCATTTGTAAAACAAATATGGTTCTTTATCAAACTAAAACAATAGAGATTACTTTATTATTCAGCAAATACATATCTATCTGAAGTTGTCTTATTACATTACTGATGCTGAAAGTTATTTTTCTGGGACATGATTTTATGCATTATAACATATAAAGCTATAATGAAGGAAAATTATTGAAAAAAATAAAAACAGGTCATGGGCATGGTGTTAAATACATTTTTCCATTGAAGCCATCTTCTCCTTCCCCAAAAAAATTTACATTTGTAGAATAATTAGACAAAACTCTCAGTGATCACCCAGTTCTACTGTTAGGAATCCTACAAGAACAACAAGCTACTCAGAGATACCCTATATGTAGAAGACCTACGTCAGACCTCTGTAGACTCTGATCTCTGTGAGACCACATGAGGCCAAGGCAATTAATTTTGTTGACATTATTTTCATGGTGTCCCTGACCCCTCTGGTTCCCCTGATACTTCCTTCCTTTCTTCTCCTCTTAGAATCCCTGATCTATGACTAATGTCTGGCTATTAGTACTCTGTATCTACTCCCATTGTTTTTTCGATGAAATCTCTGTGGTTTATTTGATGACAGTTCTCCTAACCCCACAACAAATGGCGAGCAGGACAAACTGTAGGTCAAAAATTTTATGGCTGGGTTGGTGTCCCAAACCCTTCATTTGAGGCCTCAACTGGTTACAGAAGATGGTTGAATCAGGATCACTTGGAATCTTTGCTGGGGTTACTCTCATTGATTCTATGGAGTTTCCATTGCGCTAGGTTTCCACCCCAACCCTAAAATGACCCCCAATCTCCGGTATTTTGTCCCTCCCCAGTTGACTTCTTTTCCCATCCCAACCCCAACCCACCAGCGAAGTCTATTCTATTTACCCTTCTTAAGGAGATCCTTGCATCTTTTTAAGCCCTCGTTGTTATGTAACCTCTCTTTTGTCATACAATGTGAACTATATTTTTAACTCTCAATATGTTTAATGTTGTAGTTGAAAATTATCAAACAATTTGTTTGAGAAAATTACATATTTTCTTGCGCTGACTCAGTCTTGTTTTGGATTCCAGTTCTGCTTGTAAATGAGCTTATTAAGGAACAAGAGCTTATGGAGGAAATCAAACAAAAAACAGAGTAAGAAAGGTACCAATAGAAGAATAAGACAGACAAGGATTTCCTAAAGAAATCAGCAGGAAAAAAGAGAATATGGACACAAAGGACAAAAAAAAAGTTCTGCTTAGGACAGAAAAATAATGTTAACTTTGTAAAATCTCTAAGGCTAACATTATTAGTGATAATTGATATATGTAACATATTCAGAAAATCCTACACCAACTTCACATTGCTACATTTTAAGTAGATTTCATACATAATGCATTTGTTTCAACTGGGTTATTTAAGAGTGTTTCTTCTAGAATCTTTCGTTTTTTTCTTCTGATTTTATTTTTTTGCAAGAAATAATAAATCTAAGCCAGAAATAGTTCTTAGATCCAACTCAAAGTATCAGCAAAATAATATTTAATCAATCACTTTAAAATCCACTTAACTCTAGAGAAATCTTCTCTTTTCCGTGTTAAAACAAATAATCTATACTCAGTATGTCAGTAAGTGTGATGTAATTGTTAATTAGTAGGAATGTCTTAGAATCTGAGCACAGGAATGTACATTAAACCTAATTTAAATAACTTCTCTTTGTTACAGAGACCATTATGGAAAACTACAACCAATTTTAATGGGGAATTGTAGAGTGCAGTCCTAATTGATACATCTACAAAAGAACTCCAGTGCCTAAGGCCCAGGGAACATTGTGGAAGAGGGAGAGGAAAAATTATTAAAAGCCAGAAGATCAGGGAGTTTGCTGTGAGAATGTGTCTTCTAGTAACGTGTGAAACTGCATACATGAAGTCTCACCAATGTGACTACCAAAACATGACCTGTACAAAGACAAGAGACATGAAAAAATAGGCTTAGTAAAGTCCATAAGTTGTCACATACAAAAATAACTACAAACATCTAAGGAATGCAGAGAATGGAAGAAATAATCTTTCCCAGGGAAGAATATACCAGGTGGTTACCCAATATCAAATGATTGGCACTGAAAAGTACAGGCAGACAACCTTATACAGACCAAGGAGATTGTATTTAGAATACATGTACACATATATAAATGTAATGACAATGAATAAAAAAGAGGTTATGAGTTTGAAAGGGAAGGAATAAATTCTGTAATTATGTTATAATTTCAAAATTAATGCAAATTCTTTAAAAAAAGTTTTTTGTCAACCAAATCTAATGGTAAAATTATTTCATTTCTGTCTACTCTAACATTAGGTATGGCAATTTAATGTAGAAATCTATTTTGCAGAAGCAAATTCCCTTAACTTTAGACCTTCAATATTACAAACTTTTGCCTATGACTCACCATATCAGTGGTCTTTCAACACAAGCTACCATAAGATTAACTGAAAAGTACAATAATTAACAATTGATTTTATAGGTCATGAGAAATTAAAAATGTTAATATTACAATTGAGTCATGAAAATGACTATGATGATGTGGTTGACCTTAATTTATTGTTCTGGCTTTGTTGTGTTGTCCATGAGTGGATGCTATTTCCAAATATTGTCTAATTTCATAGTGTTGGTTACTTAGAGCCATACATGTAAAGAAATATTAGAAATAATATGTTGGCCTAATGATACCTCCTTTCAAATACCACATATCACTAAAAATGTGCTGTTTGATCAAGTGCTATAACATAAACCATTTCTGAATACATAGAAAAAATTCAGGAAAGCAAATAGACATTTGCCAAACTACATCAGTTTATAAGTGATTATAGGAGTCAAAATGTAGAAGCAATTTAAGAACACATAAAAAGATGGATGTGAAACCAAACACACAGTGGAATATTATTTGGTTTTAAAAATCAGAAGAACTTATAAACAATGACATTGCATCAGAAAAGCAAACCAATTATAAAAGCATGAATTCTCCATCATGTCATTACAATAAATTCTTTAGTAAAATTTATATAAAGAAATGGTTCTCAGCCTTCCTAATGCTGAAACACTTTAATACAGTTCCTAATGCTGTGGTAAGCCTGGACCATAAAATTATTTTTGTTGTTAATTCATAACTATAGTTTTGCTACTGTTAGGAAGCATAATGTAAATATTTTTGGAGAGAGAAGTTTTTTAAAGAGGTCTCAACCCACTGAGAAATGCTGTTATAGAGGGAAGTAGGATGTTGTTGCTGGGAGTCCCTGAGGAGTGATGCAGGGAGGGAATGGAAAGTCATTGCTTAACAGGTAGGGGTCAGTTTTAGGGAAATAAAATATTCTGTGGATTGATGGTGGCTATGACTGCATAACAAAGTAAATGTCATTGACACCATGAATCGCACTTCTACAATTTACAAAGAAATAGACTTCACACTGCATGTTTTACCATAAATGTTAGGTAATTAAGTTAAAACCGTTATTGTGCAACATCAAATATGAGGCACAATGATATATGAGAATGCCTCAAAACCTATTTGAAGTCTCTTTGTTCCATGCTTTTTGGTTTTCTTATAATAATTTTAACAACAACAACAAAAAAAAAGACAATAACAATGACAGCAAAAACTAACAGCAACAAAACTGTATAGGGTAATCCTTTGTTAAGCTGTCTTCTATGATTATTTTTTCTTTCCAATCATATGTATATAAGAATAGAAAAGCATAAGACATGAATTTATTATGTTTAATCAGAATATTCAAGTACCATAATAAGAATAATTGCAATGCTAATTTTAAAAGTTATAATTTTAACTAGAAGAATAGTGTACATCTAAGCATACATGAAACAACTTTGCTCTTTGAAAATTTTCTAATATTTTAAACATCATATAGATTTTGTTCTTAATTCGTGTGTATTTCTTTGCCCTTGCTCATATGATAGATCATGGTGAGTAAAACCACAGAGACCTCTGACCTGAGTTGGTGTGAGCTCAAGATCTCTGGACTGATCTCTTGTTGTGGAGTTTACATGGGTTAGAACAAGGCTCTCTAAATGTGGATGACATCTTGTGACGATCTGCTTGTAGGAGTCCTGGCAGTGAGACCAGGATTTATCTTCCGTGCAAGAACTGGCTTTTTTTGGAGCCCATTTTTTATGGTTGGATACCTTGTTCAGCCTTCATGCAGTGAATGGTGCCTGTTACTACCTCAAATTCCTGTTCCAGACTTTGTTAATGCCTCAAGGGACCTTGCCCCATCTAAGGAGTAGATGGAGGGTTGGATGGGGAGAATGGGGATGCAGGAGAATGGGTGCAAGGGATAACTGGGGTTGGTATGCAAAATGAAAAAAAAATGTGCATTTCTCTGATAAGAGCTCATGTTATATTATACCAAGACCAGATATAATTCCTAAGTTTTCAAAACCAGTATACAGTTTAATTGAAAACAAAAAATCTAAAAGCTTGCCAAATGTGTATTAACAAAAATAGTAAAAAGTTGTAGTTCTTTCTATCTTATTAAGTGTTTGAGCCATGCAATATATGACCGACCCTAAAAGACTATATGCCCTAAGACCATATTATAGCATTCTAAAACCCCTTTTTAATGCTGATATTTTTGTTCATGAAGACATGCATTAATATGTACATACAGATGTCAATAATATTTAATCCAAAGTTTTTTTTTTGATTTAATAAAGTTTTATTTTTCCAAAAGTACAGCTGATTGAACCTGTTCATGCATCTTCACCAGCAGCTGGGGCATCTCCACCCTTTGTGTTTCTGGTGTAAATTACTTGGGCTCTGTGCTTTGAAACCAGCTTGATAAGCCCTTTACTAAGGAGCTCCTGAAGAGCTGCCCTGGCCAAGGAACCGCGAATCTTCAGTCTCTCAGAGACCACGGCTGGAGTAATAAGTTTATAGCTGGGCACTTCTTTACAGAGTTTGTCGTATGTAGCCTTGTCAAACAGGACTAGATTGTTGAGCTTGTCCCGAACTTTGCCTTTAGACCACTTCTTCTTTTTGGCCTTGCCACCGGACTTATTTACTGGGTCTTGTCTTTTTTTTTTTTTCCGACTTTCTGGCATCTTTCTTCTTCTTGTCATCCTTGGGCGGCATGATGAAGTTCGGAGAGTGGCGACGACCACTGCAGCCTCCCTAAGATGTCGGGAAAAAAGGCTAATCCAAAGTTTTTTATTTTATCTTTATTAAAGAGCAAAAGAGACAGAGATAATACTGAGTAATACTGAGGAAGTTGCTTTTGTTTATTTGTTTGCTTTCTTGTTCTGTTCTTTTTATTGCTGTTGCATGTTTCACCTGTCATCAGTTTGATCCTTAAGGATAGACTCTGCAGTTTGAGATAAACATACAATATCAATTTTCAACACATCTATAGTCTTTTATCTCACTCCTATTCATATGCATTAAGCAACTATAAACACAAGCCAAAAATCTGTGAATGAAGGGATGGAAAACATTATTTTTTACTTCTCCATGGCTACTTGATCTTTGCTTAAATCGTGAAAATTTAAAAGAAGTAGGTGAAGGTTTCTTCTTAGAAAATTATATGTTCCCTTTAATAATTACCATTGTTTGCATCATTATACAGTCCAATTAGTGATCAGTGAAAAAATCACAACTATGTATGTAGGATAATTTGTAGCAGGGACAGGGAACATGAAGAAAGTCTGCTTTGGAATGGTTGTCAAAAATATAGTTTGTAGTACATCATTCCCCTAGGGAATACTCCCTGAAGCAAATGACAAGTTTGTGTGGTAAAAGAACAAATTCAAAAGAGTAGACTGAAGATGAGATATTTTTGTCTTCTGCTTTCTTCAACCAGTGTTTTGGTGAGTATGATTAATAGTACCAGTTAAAGTTTCCAGAGGACTGAAAAAGAAGTTCCTGTATTAGAGAACATTTATAAAGGAACTACACTGAATGCAAGAATAAAATAAAAGTAATCAGTATTTGAGGGTTTAAAGAAGTTAAGAAATTTGCACTAGCTATCACATGCAATTTTTTTTATTTTGTTACACATTGTCTTTTCAAATAAATAATACCAAAAGATTTAAGATTTACCTTTTTTGAATATAATTTATAAAACTAACACTTTGGTTTTATTTTATGCCTTGATTCTTGTCCCCTTTTCACTTCTTGATCAATGAGATAATGCATATTGCAGAACCTTTTTATGGAGAAGTGCTTGACTATGGTTGAGATATCAGGAAAAGAGAGTGAAAAGTTAGATTCTGGAAGTCTCTGTGAAATGATTATTCCAGACTAAATTGTGGCTGAGCAAGCACTAATGCCCAAGAGTTCCATAGAGGTTAAAATGTACCATCTGGGACTCCATCAAAGAGGCTTCAAGGAACAATTTCTTTGAGAATCTGTGGGAGTAAGAACGTGTATTCCTACAGCTAATGGAAAATCAGAAATGTGTCTGAACAACTATTAGTAGGTCATGCTTGAAATCTGAATTTGCAGAAATCAAAGGCACTATTCCAGGCTCCTGCCATTTGTAGGGAAAGATGACCTTCCTGTCAAAGTGGCTTCATTATTTATATGTGTTGAAAGAGATTTTGAGGGCTGTGATACAGAAGAATCTGAGGAAAACTAACTTTCCCTCTTTTTTTTTTTTTACTGGTTCTTTAGTTAGACTTAAGGAAAATGAAATATAATGGATTGAATATGACTATTAGAAAGTTTAAAAAGTTTTTAAAGAATTAGAAAGGAAGCAGGATCATTTTCTTTATACAAGTTATGATAGAGAGATACATGGTTCTCAGTTGCTCCATCAAGTTCCATCTTTTCAGAAAGCCACCTGTCCAATAATCTCACACTTTTGTATGCCACACATCTGGTGACCTAATGTGGAGCACAAATTAGGGGATATTTCAGCTTGACAATTTAGTACTGTGTCAAGCAATTTCTATCACAGTGAAAGCCCCACATTTGTTGAATCTGCTTATGGAAGACAAACCATTCTGGATAGGAAAAAAGTTAGTATATTAGTTTGAACAGGAATGGTTTCCATAGGCTCATATATTTGAATGTTTGGTCATTAAAGAGTGATTTTATTTATGAAGTTTTGCTAGGTTAGAGGATGTGTATCACTGGTAGGGGGCTTTGGGATTTCAAGGGTCCAAGGCAAACCCAATGGCACTATCTTTTCCTGTTGCCTGGCAGTCGAGATATAAAGCTCTTAGGTCCTCTATAGCACCATGTCTGTGAGTCACCCAGCTTTCCAAAATTATTGTAATGAACTAAACCTCTGAATTGTTAGCAAGCCAAATTAAATGCTTTCCTTTATAGCAATTGCAGTGGTCATGGTTTCTCTTCACAGGAATAGGACATTGACTAAAATGGAATTATCAAACATCGTGATTCCCGGGTTGGAAGAAATGAGGGAGGGAAAACAGCACAGCACTTTTTTCAAGATAAGTGCAGTGTTTTCAGAGAATGATAAGAGAAGTTCAATCTTGAAAAATTACTGAGGCTCCACTTCTTTAAGAAGATCTGAGCAAAATCTTTAGTCCTATTCACTACACAAAACACTGAACCTGGGAAGAAGATTAGAACTCAATAAAGGACCCATTATTTGTTCAGCTGTGTGAACTGAGACAAGTTGCTTATAATCACTGAGCTCAGCTTGCCTATTGGCAAAATGATTCATTACTTCTACACAACAGGGTTTGTCTCGTTCTCCTCATTCCCAGTATGCAGTCATTATTACACTTTCTTGGTTCTGGTATCCTTTTGCAATTGACCTAGAATGTCCTAGTGAGCTAGAAAACCATTTATCTGCCACCATAATGACTCAATGCAAAAACTGAGAAGTATCTTCCCTTTTTGTTCAAATGATCTTCAAAAGCCATGTTTGATTAAACCTATGTATGAGAAATTATATGAAACTATGATTCATTTTCCTATTACTTCTTCTCAGTCTTTAACATTCAAAAGCCCACTGTGTGGACCATGAAAGAACTATATAGTGTAATATAACGTGCATGGATCAATTCTTACATTCTTATTCAAAATTTGGGTTAAAATTATTCTGCTATTCAGAACTCCAGTGAGAATCACAAAACACTTACATGGATTTAGTTTCTATTTAAAAATTTTCATTGTGTAAATTATTTTGAAATTTCCAAAGCTATGAAATCAATTTTAATAATCCATACTTGTGATATGGCTATGAGTGGAGTAGGGTTATGACTACATTTGTATGTATGTGCATGAAGGTACAAGTATACATAAATAAATATTGATGTGGAGGACAGAAATAGAGAGATGCTAGCTGCTTCTGTCCATCATTCTCCATGTTACTTCTTGAGAAAAAATTTCTCTGTCAACCTCTATCTTTTCTACTTTGCTATGATGACTGGCCAGGGAGCTCTGGGCAGGGAGGGTGTCCTCCTATTTGCACCCTTTCAGTGCTTCCCTGGGTTACAGATGCATGTTTACACTCCTGACTTTTAGCAGGGCATTGAAAATCTGTATAAACTGAAATTGCTTGCTTGTTTCCCAGGTGCCCAGACCTGAATAATTACACAGAAGCTGTATTAATTGCAGCACTGCTTGGCCAATGCCGTAGGTGTCCTTCTAGTTAGCTCTTACATCTTAAATTAACCCATTTCTTTTAATTTTTATATAACCACAACATTGTGGGCCTACAGGTAAGTTTCGAGTGGCATCCTTCTCCTTCAGTAGCTATATGGCATCTCCCCGACTCTGCCTACTCTTCCTATATATCTCTTTCATCCTGGCTATATTTTGTAAGTGGAGACTGCAAGTTTGTTTCCCAGGTGCCTAGACCCAAATAATCACACAGAAGCCATATTAATTATAATACTGCTTGCCTAATGGCTTAGGCATCTCTCTAGCTAGCTCTCATATCTTAAATTAACAGGTTTCTATCAATCTATGTATAGCTATGAGGTTGTGGCTTACTGGTAAAGTTCCTGTGGCTTCCTTCTTTTTCAGCAGCAACATGGTGTATCCTTGACTCTGCCTACTCTTCCTATATATCTCTTCCATCCTGGTGGTATTATGCCCTGCCAAAAGCAATAAAATTTTATTCATTAATGAATAAGAGCAACACATGTACAGAAGGACATCCCACATCAGAATTGAACTTTGTTTCCTCCAATAGTATGACAGGCTCTTTGTCCCTTCATTTCTATTCTACACTGACTAAAATGCTGATTAAATAGTTCAAGAAAAAAATGCAATAGTCAATAGTGTAAGGGTCTTTAAAAATCAAGAGTTTAGTAAAATTCCTGGTCATAATTTTGTATTTGACACATTTGTATCAAAAATTTAATGGTAGTTGATTTAATTACCCTTTTCAAGAAAACTGTCTTAGCTGAAGAGAATATATGAACTACTCTAATATTGTATCAATATACACAACAATTCTCACCAACATGACAATGAAGAAATTTTAGTAATTCTCATATCTGTGTTTCTGCAACTATGTAGTAATAGGAGCGTTGGGTGCTGTTCTGTTGTATTAGGAGCGGTGGGGCTGCATCCCCAGCACCCCGGCCGCTTGGCTATCTTATGCCCCGAAATAACAACACACAAACTGTATTCTTTTAAACACTGCTTGGCCCATTTCTATCTAGATTCTTCTAGGCTAATTCTCACATATTAATTTAGCCCATTTCTAATCATCTGTGTTGCACCCCAAGGTGCGCTTACCGGGAAGTTTCTAGCCTACGTCCATCCTGGGTTGGAGCTGAATTGCATCTGCCCAGGAGAGCGGAACATGGCGTCTCTGTCTGAGGCATCTTACCTCACTTCCTCTTCCTCCCAGCATTCTATTCTGTTTACTCCACCCACCTATGTTCTAAGCTATGAGCCCAAGCAGTTTGTTTATTACTTAACCAATGAAATCAAAAGATTGATATATGACACTCCCACATCACTTCCCCTTTTTCTGTTTAAACAAAAAAAGGCTTTAACTTTAACATAGCAAAATTACATATAACAAAACAGTTTTCAAGCAAGAATTACAGTTACAATATTTATATCTATTTTATCTTTTATCATAACAATGGAAAACTATAGCTATAACTATCTATCTATTCTGCAACTCCATCAAAGACTCCAGAAGAATACAATATTACCTAAGCAAACAAAAAGTAAGCAATTTTCAAACTCTAGAAATAACAGAGACATTTTGCTGCCTGGACAGTCACCCAAAGTTCCTCTGTACTGTTGGGAAATCCATCTTCGGCCTACAGGCTCATAGTTTCCAGCAGACATTTCCACAAAGCAGGAAATTTCAAAGGCAGTCACTATCTGTTTCTCCTGAAGAATGTCTCACAAACTCTTTCATGAATCAGGAACCCCAAAAGATAATCTCACCTTTAGGCAAGTTCAGTAGTCCTCTCTCTGTGGGTTCTCTGTGTCCAGTTTATGCAATAGTCCAGGCAAGAGCAGTTTCTTGCCCTAATGGCTATCAAACTCCATAAGGTGCCTCTTCGATGCCCATCTTCTTCTTGAAGTAGATTGGTGCTGCCAGGAGCAGACGTGTCTCATTGTCATGAAAAGCCCTAAATTATTAAAGCATTTAAAATGCCATATTCTATAATCTTTGAAAAATATGAAGAATGCCTATCTAAAATATATCTATGTACATCTAGAAAATCTTAACTAACATGACTACAAACTTGACTATTATTATTATCTATTAACAATCTATATTTCTAATTATACATTACATTTTTAAATGAACTACACAATCACAGTTCCTCAATCAAGATCAGAAACACATATACATATAATAAAATTGACCTTAAATTTAAATCACTAAAACAAAATTCGTATCAATGTAAATTATTCATATCTCTATCATATCCCCCTTTAAATGTAAAAGAACATTTATAAACCATATTTGGGAACATGGGCGCAGTTTTTTCTCTCCAAACTGCTTCCTGCTGAATGGGGGCGTCATTAATTAGGTCTTTCACGGTATAACCTGTGTGCTAGTTTCATCTCAGTTGGCAGTTGAGCGAAGCAATTTTCTGAAGATGTTTACAGCAACCCTTCAGGAGGGTGTGGTCCATCATATCATATCGGAATAGAAGAAATGAACAGGGTCTCATCCTCTGTGAAAACAAAATAAGAAACTCCTTTCCAAAGCATCATGTCCTTAGATCCAAATTTCAAAGTCAAGGCATTTTCAAAATATATATGTTAGATTAGTTCAGCAGCATTTATAAACAAATATCTTTTAGCAGCTGTTGCTCCTTCCTCAGCATTCAAACAATTCAAAGAGAGCATAATAGCATACAGTATCAAAATTCTCTGTGTATTTTCCATCTTTGTTTGTTTTATTTTAACTTCTATTTTGTTTATTTTTACTTTTAACTTTTTGGTTTTGAAACAGGTTCTCTGTATCTTTGACCTAGAATAACTCTGTAGACCAGGCTGTCCTTGAACTCTCAGAGATCCACCTGTCTCTGCCTTCCAGGCATTGGGATTAAAGGTGTGTGCTACCACACCTTGAAGTCACAGAGGTCAATCTCCCTCTGCCTCTCAAGTGTTGGGATTAAAGGTGTGTATTACCATACCGAACTACTCACTTTCTTCCTTATTTTTGTTTTTTAATTTAATAATTTTAACTTTTAGTCTGCATATATTTTAACACTGTGAATCATTTAAAATTTTTCTTTGTCTTTGACGCTCTCTTTACTGTATCTCTGTTTTTCTTACCACATGAGTCTTTAATGTACCAAGCAATATCAGTAGGACTAAAGCCGTGGCTTTGCCGGCTAGATGTAGCCCATTCCTTAGGTTTCCAGCCTCATGGCTGAGGTACTGGCTGTAGCCATGTTTATAGCCACAACTCTATGGCGTTTCAAGGTCCCTGCCAGCCAGCAAGCTACAACAGACCACATTCAAGTCCTCTCTCTGTAGCCGGCCCTCCTGCCTCAAACAGTGAGAGTTTGCCCTGGCAGGATGGCCCAGAAAGCTGGAATTTTTAAACGGTGCAGCTTTTTTCCTGCTACGGCTGAAAACTGAAAAGCATGTGTTCAGAGTTTCGTCAACAGCGTTTAAGTGTTTCGTAGCTGGACCTCTTAATGAGCTGCAGGGTTTTGAAGTTAAAGCTGAGTCAGGAAAGCCTCTCTTAGATGAGAGCACTTGCTTGCCTCTAGCAAGCAGAGCAGACCCAATAAATTGTCGCTACCAAGAAAACATGCTTTACTCTTTCCCAAGCTTTCTCAGGCTTTCAGTGGATTCAGTTGTCCACACGTCTGGGTGCCATTTGTAGTAATACGAGCATTGGGTGCCGTTCTGTTGTATTAGGAGTGGTGGGGCTGCATCCCCAGCACCCTGGCCGCCTGGCTATCTTATGCCCTGAAATAACAACACACAAACTGTATTCTTTTAAACACTGCTTGGCCGATTTCTATCTAGCCTGTTCTAGGCTAATTCTCACATATTAATTTAGCCCATTTCTAATCATCTGTGTTGCACCCCAAGGTGCGCTTACCAGGAAGATTCTAGCCTACATTCATGCTGGGTCAGAGCTGAATTGTGTCTGCCCAGGAGAGCAGAGCATGGAGTCTCTGTTTGAGGCATCTTACCTCACTTCCTCTTCCTCCCAGAATTCTGTTCTGTTTACTCCACCCACTTATGTTCTAAGCTATGAGCCCAAGCAGTTTGTTTATTACTTAACCAATGAAATCAAAAGATTGATATATGACACTCCCACATCATAACTAGTTTGAGCAAGCAATGAGTATAAAGATATCACCAGATTTTACACCCTTATTGTGCAACTTTTTAAAAATAATGTTTAATGTTAATTGAATTCCCATTGTTTTCTTTCTACAAACAATATATTAGAAGTTCAGAGCTGTCATTTTCCCATATGACTTCAAAAAGAACAGTTTATATCAGTGAGGACTATTTCAAAAAGCAAGAGTGGATTCATCATTTTTTTTTAAATTTGTTGTTTTAAGACCATATGGATCATAGAGTCAAGTTTTCAAACATGCAAGAAGCACACTTAGTGGGCATGTTATTATCATAGAAGATGAAATTAGGAACTCAATCAATGATCATCTGGAATATTTTGTATGAATGCTAGGCTTACAGCTGGTGGAGACTATTTCTAATGCATTTATGATGAAACCCAATGAATGTTAACTTCTTTTCCCAGTACCCAGTCCCACCATTAAGTAGCCTTTCCTTTTTGTGAGTCCTTCCACCCCTTTTACTCTAGAATCAACACTCACACCCGTCTCTTCATCTCTACAGGTTGAAATAACATCTCTACAAATAACAATACCTCAGGTTATAACAAAAATATTTATCTGACATAAGGAATTTGCATTTATTTTCCACATAAAACTGTGTCATTTTCAATTTTGATAACTGCCCATAATTTCAATTTTACCCCAAACAACATACTGAAAACATGAAAAACATTAAAATTAAAGGTAGTACCAAAATTATGATATAACTCTAACATAAACATTTCTAAAATAAATTGACATAATGTCTGTTTTCAAATCAAAAGATAGACTGCTCATAGTATGCAAGTGAACAACCTTCAAAGATGGTGCAATTTACTAGAAAGAACATGAGATTGATTATGAAAGTTTTTGGATTCTTCTCATAGTTTTGCAGTTGCTCAGCTTTGGCAAGATTTAAAATATAGTCAACTCTTCACTTACTTCATGCATATGAACTAAATTAAACAATTCCCCTCCCATCCGTATGCTGGTCTTTCTGCACAGATGTAGTTAGTAATCCATGCTGCAACAAATCCCAGCTGCACAAGGAAAATGGGGCTTTCATTTATTTTATATTGCTTTTAAAAAAATAAACTTTAAAGGCAACTGAAAAGAAAACAGAAGATAACTGTGTAGGTCCACATTTTGGTAAGGGAAGACAGAAAGAGATAGAAACCGAGTGTAAAAATAAAAAGGCATTTAAGTGATAAGTAAATTCACAGATTGAAATAGGTGGGCCATACTCCTGTGAATGGCTCTGTACTTTTTCTTGCTCCTTTGGCAAGACAATAATTATATCCAGTGAGTTATGAAAAGAGGGAAAGTCAGGAAAGAAAAATAGTGGAAGAGAGTCTGAAAGTTGGAATGATTAAAAAATGTAGATATAATCAAAATATATTACATAAGTTATGAAATACTAAAGGAAATATATAGAAAATACATTTTATAATATGTTATGTGCACATTACTTATAAACATTTAGAGTATGTATCCTCTAAAAGAAAATGAAACAGTGTGCCTGAAAACAGGCCTCGTGTGGGCAAATGTTTGTCATCCGTAATTCTGTTCATGCAATGAGTTCTTAGAGAGAAAAAAAAATTGTGGGCTGTTTATTTTCAACAAGTATAGACACTGTCAAAAGAGAGTGAAATAAAGTATTTTACATGTATTAGTTAGCATTCAAATAAAGTTAAACACAAATCTCAGGATTTTAATTTTTTAACCTGTATTTAAGGAAGCATTGCTATCACATATTTGTGGAGGTTATAGAATAACTGGCAGGAATCTGTTCCCTTCTTCTGCAATGTAAATTACAGAAACCGCATTCAAGATTTCAAGACTTTATTCTGCTGAGCTATCCTACCAGCCATACAACATTTAAGATAGTTGGGTTTTGCTCAGAATAATTATTTTCTGTAGCTCAATTCTTCTAATGATGAATTTATGCCTAAAATACTCTTCTGGTTTCCAGGGTATTTTGTTGATGGAGGAGCAGGCCGCTTCCTGCTGTCCAGGAGGGCTCCCGGCCACCAGCTATCTCTACCCAAAATAATTACACGGAAACTGTATTCTTTTAAACACTGCTTGGCCCATTAGCTCTGGCTAATTCTCACATCTTGATTAACCCATTTCTAATAATCTGTTTAGCACCACTAGGTGGTGGCTTACCAGGAAGCATCTTAACCTGCGTCCATCTTGGAGAGAAGAGCTATATCGTCTGCCCACTGCCTTCTTCCTCCCAGAATTCTGTCCTGTCTACTCCACCCACCTATGTTCTGACCTATCAGGCCAAGAAATTTCTTTATTAATTAACCAATGAACGCAACAGATAGACAGATGACCCTCTCCATCAGTATTTCATCTTCTTCAACATTGAAACTGACATAACATTCTTTAACTTAAAAGCAAGCTAGAATCCTGGGCAGGGTCACCAGAAGTGCATGTGCAGAGACAGATTCCCTTTTCTATGTTGTATATTCTTGTATCAATCCACAAAGAGCAAAGTCATCCAGAATTATATTTAGAGAAAATAATCTCATTTGTGGGTATGTAATTATTTTTGCCACTGTTATTCACTCTTCCTTTATCTCTCTCTTTTATTTGCATCTTCTCAGCTGAATAACATAGGAAATCTTCTTGGAATAAGTGATTAGTGGCAAAGATTCAAAACATTCCTGAGAGAAAAACATCTTCCGTTGGAAATCACACAATTTGGTTAAGAGAAAAAAAATTGGTAAAGTTTGCATCCTGTAATACAGCCTCCTACTTTTATTATTACAATGATGCATAGTAACATTAGGCAAAGTTACAAAGAACAGATATGAAGTTTGCTGGTTTTTATTAAGTGTCAAAATAGTCATTATTATTTAAAACAAATACCTGGCAACATGAGATATATCTGTTCCTAGAAAATCTTGATAGTATCCATATTGCTCTTGTTAAAAGTAAAGTTTCTTAAATGTCCTGGCAAATGTTCAATATCCCTATCTCAAATAATGAATGAATATAACTACATAAATTATGTATATATTAATTGGTTCAAACATCTCAGATATGCTTCATTATATGTTCATTATATGTCAGAGACTAGAAGAATATTTAAGAGGGCTTCAGCAAGAATCTCTCCTGGCGAGTTTGAGGCAGATACCAAAGTAATGCAGGTACATGGGTATCTTGTTTCTATACTCATAAAGGATTTGTTCAATGTGGAGAGAAATCCCATGAAAAACTCTAATACTATCATAGATGCCCATGATATTTGGTGCTGAAGAAACCTGCAGATTGTAAGCTCTAAACCAAGTATTGGTACTGCCTATGAATCCACCCCAGAGAAACGTCCATGTTGCTTCTTCTACCCAGAATGTTGTTGATACATAGTGCTACCTTGAAGCTCTATCTAAACTGCCATCTCATGAACAGCTCAGGCAGCCTGTGTCAGAAAAGAGCTGGGGGATGCTAACCAACTGTCTCATAGACTGTAAAACAGCCATGTAACTGTCTAATCGTTGTGCATCTTATCAGTGTGTCAGTGAAAGAGATTCACAGCCCCAATCCAACTCTCCATTCCTAAAGCAGCCAGGTCAACTGCCACACTGAAATGTGTGAATGTAAATGGCCTCATGAACTTGTCAGAATCTCAGGATGAAAACTAACAAGCTTGGATAGGGAACTAGTCACACTGAGAAACTTAAGAAGCAGTCATCCCTATCACATAGCCTTGGCCTGGGAAGAAACGACAATCCTCCTTAAATATGGGGTCCCTAAGTGCCGACATATATACATGTATGAATTTTGAACAATAATGGGCTCTCTATTCTTTGCATGTGGACCATCCATGACCTAAACTGTAGATAAACAGGCTCTTAATTTACAATGTCAAGAACAATACCACTAAACCTGTCTAAACAACCAAGCACTGCCCCACATTATTAAAACTTGAATATTCTATGATAGTCTGTCTGTATGAAGAAGGATGCACAAGGATGGGCACTTTTTTGTCTGACCTACTGAAATTGTCAGGCCTCCAGAACCTTCAATGAAATGCACCCACTCACAGCTAATGGATAAAAAACAATCAATCAAAAACAAACAAAGTAAACCCTGCCATATACAAGAGAGCTCTATCCCATGTGGCAGAGATATCCTACAAAATCCCCCTCATCCTAGAACAGTGGGTAGCCAGCAACCCCCTTGATTAACTACAGAAGTATGTGGAGGCTACACTATTGTACCCACTGAGGGTACAGCACATTATAGATTGTAAAATTAGTATAGAACTTTAAAAGAACCCTTATCTGTGTAAATGTAGTAGTGTAAGTTACCTTTTCAATCTGAAAATGGAAGAACCAGATGACCCAGGAGGCCCACATGAGGCATATATTACATAAATGCAATCAATACATCAAAGAGATAGCTGCAACTTATATTTTATTAAATTCAGAATGGTTTAGATATGAAGATAAATGTGGTTTCTACTTAGATGAGTAATAAAAATGTGATACAATCACTCACACACATATTTATATGCATATATGTGTGTGTATATAAAGATGTATATATAATGCAATCTTTTCGATGTAGAAAGAATAAAGTATCATTATTTGTAACATCTTGTATGGGACAGGATACAATTTTGCTTGATGCAAAATTGGTCACTTTTATTCACATGACCTTATTCATATACAAGGATAATTTAAGTGTAATATAATAGTCTCTAGTGATTGTGAATCATGGAACTATGATAGTAGGATATATAAAATGTACCTATATTTATGCAAGTAGATTAAGATCTGATATTCTACACCACAGGAGAGTGAGTATAGTTCTTAGTATATGTATAAATTTAACTATAAATAGAAGACAGAAATTCAAAAATGCCCAACACAGAGAAATGATGAATATGTAAGAGATGGGAATGCCAATTATACTGATTCAGTCATTATTTATTTTATAATACTTATTATTATTGTAATTCATTTCATTTTTTCATGTTCATGTATAAACATATATTTATACATACGTGCTAGAACATATATGGGATCACTGTGGGAAGTGAAGGTACATATATTTATGTCTGTGAGAAACCATGTTAACATTGAGTGTCATATTCAGTTATTCACCCCATACTTATTGAGACAATATCATTTTCTTGTACCCAGAACTCAATAATTCAGCTAGGCAGACTGCCAGCCTGCTAATGAGATTCTCATATTTGTTTTCAAAGCATTGAGATTATATGTGGGTTACCATACCTAGCTAGCATTTATGTGAGTGCTAGAAAATTGAACTCTGATACTTAAATTGTTAGTCATTTATTTGTCTCTTTTATACCTATATTTAACAATCTGTTTGTACTCCATAAATATGCACAATAATGTGCAAAATGTTTTAAAAGACAAACATAACGTAATATTACAAACTAATGTGAAGAATGTTAGACATTTCTGAATGGACCTAAGCAAGCAGATTGAAGTTGGAAGGTTTTGAGTTCCTTTTCTCTATAATGATGTAGTTAGCAATATCTAGAATAGTGTATTAAAACAATACTTAGCTTGATCATAGAGCTGCAATTCCAGCAGGACTTAAGTTGGATGGCTTGCTTCTGTACCACAGGGCGCCAGTTGATTTTGTTGGCTGAAGCTGCAAAATGCCTTCAACCTCTTGTATTGGTGGAAGCTAAACTAATGTTGCCAGTCATAGATATCAGCTTTTCTCCTAATGAGACTCTCTGAAATACTGCTTGGGGCTTTTCTCAGCATTTGGCTGAGCCTGAAAAGATTGTTCCAACAGATTAGAAGTGGGGATTGCCGTCACACACCATGCGTGAGCCTAGAAATGGTCACAGCCTTATCCCTGACATATTCTGTGAAAGAAAACTTACAAGCTGAAGAAGGGACTTAAATTTTATCCCTTGGTTGAAAAGGTGAAGAATTTGAAGACACTCAGATATAAGCAGATGTATATAGCAAAATCATTAAGCAAGAACTGAAAAAACAATTTACTATAGATATGTTACTATCCAAATGTTGTTTTTTACTGCACTGCAATGATTTTTAAACATTATACCTTACTTTCTAAATTTATTTGATGTTTTAAGTACAACTTACTTGGATTAATTAAATAATTTGTAATATCACAGAGACATGTTAGATATGCACATAATAAATATATCTTACTATTTTGCTAGTAGAAATATTTCCCCACAAAGTAGTCAAAAATTATAGGTAAAAATTTAATAAATAAGAAGTATTGTGTCTTTTTGATGGAATGTGTACAAAGTGAGTGTTTGTTAGAATAACACAGTAATGATATTGTTCTCTTTTTCTAAACAAACAATTATTTATAGAACTCTACATCTATAGCTATGAGTGTTGCAATAAAATTAGAATACATAGGTACTATAATTAGCGGCAAATTAATTAATTTTTCTCACTTAAAACTTCAGTCTATCAGGTTTCTGCCTGAAGCCCATCTTCTTCAGCAGGACCCTAAGAAACCGCCAAAATCATTTCATCCCAAGTGCCCTTTTCTGTGCTATGCAGCTTTGAGCTCTTCCTTTGTCTGAACACTGGCAAACTGAAATGACAATTACTTTAGTTTAGGCTGTTGTCAACGTGCTGGTCTTTGAATCTATCTCACAAACTGACAAGCTTTTTAAAAACAAATATAAGAACTGGGTATTAAAGAAAGATAAGATATTAAAGGGTTCTGTATCCAAAATAAATAGTTAAAATGTGATTTTATCAATAAATATTATAAATCTCTAAAATAAATGTTCACCAGAATGTACAAAAGCAAATTAAGTCACAAAATCAAATCCTTAAAGTCTAACAATGTATAGTACCACCAACTATTAAACCCACATTTTCAGGGAAGAAAGTACATTATATATTTACAAAATAATTGTTGTGAACCATAATCAATGTAAGATGAGGGACACAGGTTTCTGGTCTTTCAGTTTAGATAATTTTTTACTACCAATTTCTACCAAAATATATTATCTGTAGAAGCTATTATATAATGTACTTGGTCATCAGCATGTTAACCACTATATACAGAAATATTTTTGCTGATTACCAGTCTCACTTTTATAAAGAAGGACACATATCCAAGGAAGGACATGGCTGATATTAATCTCAGATGAGAGCAAAATGTTATATTTTTGGTATATCTAGAAATATGATGAATATGATGAATAAACTATAAAGTTCTTGTCATACCTTGATATTCATGGGGAACTGATTCCATAGAACACAAAAACACACACATATTTACTATATAAGAGCTATCTATATGCAAATAAGATACCAAGAATCAATGCCTTAAGAAAATGTGATATTGGTATATAATCAATGGATGTCTTCATATATGCTTTAAATAATCTGTAAAGTATATATTATCACCAAGAAAATGTAAATGCTTGGTGAATTGTTATTATATTGTATTGTTAGGGTAATAGTGACAGGAGAAAGGCACCTATAGGGGAGATTCAACTTTCTTTTTTCTCTAAATACTTCAATCTGGTTCTGGGTTCTTTGTAAAAACCATGGCCAGTTGAGTAATAATCAGCAAGAGACAAGGAAGTAGTTTGGTTCAACACAACTCAATAACCAGTGTAGATTAAAGTCTGGGTGGGCCTCTGACTTCAAGTATTTCATTGTAGGCATATTTAATCACAGTACAATTTGTTGAAAATTTTCATGGTGATGACTCACTCAATCTTGTGTGCACAATAAATCTTTAGACATGATTACATTGAAACTTTTTGTAAAGTACATGAGCCTTCTAAAAAAATCTTCTAAAAAATAGGTTCTATAAACTGCAAAAAAAACCCCACAATATGTTAAAGAGTCTTGGAGAAGATTTAATATGTTCTGACCACACAGATAGTGCAAAAGTCAGCCAGATGGTAACCATGCCTGCTCCCAGACTTGTGGATAGATAAGAGGTTATGCACCCCTTCCTTTGAAGGAAACAACCCTATGTGTTTAATATTCATGGACCTTATATCAGTTATTACCTATGAACATAAAAACCTCTGTGACTCCTACAATATGGAATTGATTTTATCTATGGATAGAACCTCATGGGAACTCATTATTACACTAGGATAACCATACATACACACACACACACAAACACACACACACACACACACACACGTGTGTGTGTGTATATGTATATGGATATATATATATATATATATATATATATATATATATATATATATATATAATTACATAGATAGAAATCTTCCAGGCATCCTTAGTCTTATTCCACAGGGAAATGTGAGTGTGCTATCTGCCCTTTCTGAAGCTCTACAAATCAGGATAGTCAAATCTGCAGCCCCACAATGCAGAACAATCAGATATGATAGGAAGTCAAGTCAAAGCACAAACTCAGTTTATTATTGTGAGTGTTAGCTTATATAGGTTAAGTGACATAGTGTGATGTGGGGGTAAATCCAACCAATTAGAGACAGCCAAGCACTCCTTCTGGTGGGAGGGACATCGAACATCTCCTAGATTTTGCTGTCTCATACCAACTTGGTAGCTTTGAGACTATCCTTCAAACTCAAGCCACGATTTTCTCTATCCTACATGCCTTGAGGTACAGGCCCTGAAATAATTTTGACCCAACAGAAATTTAATGTTTCCAAGTCCATTCTGCTATAATAAAAATGTCATGGTAAAGTTCCATATAAAAAAGACAAATTTATATTTCATATATCTGGAGTCAATGGAATGTGAGAAAAATCTGTGTGTGATACCGGGAGAAGGCATTCTTGTGTATCATTTTATGGTGAGAAACAGGAGGGCATTGTAGAGAGAAGTTTCTGTCTCTCCAGTTCCCACTGCCATTCAGTCCCAAATAAATACACAGAGGCTTATATTACTTATAAATGGGTTAACTGGTTGGCCTATTACTCAGGCTTATTACTAACTACCTTTTGCACCTTAAATTAACCCATTATTCTTATCTATGTTTAGCCATGTGGCTTGGTACCTTTCCTCAGTAAAGCATTGTCATCTTGGTTCCTCTGCCTCTGGGTTGTGATTTCATCCCTGTCTTTCCTCTTCCCAGAATTCGCCTAGTCTGGTTGCCCTATTTTTACTTCCTGCCTAGCTACTGTCCAACCAGTGTTTTAGTAAACCAATATAAGTGACAAATTTTTACAGTGTACAAAAGCATTATTCTACAGCAGGGCATAAAAGGGAATGATGCTGACCTCTTTCATGATACAAATTGGAAAGAAATTTGAATGTAATAAACATTGTGAATATATTAATATATGATGTGGGAGTGTCATATATCAATCTGTTGATTTCATTGCTTAAGTAATAAACAAACTGCTTGGGCTCATAGCTTAGAACATAGGTGGGTGGAGTAAACAGAACAGAATGCTGGGAGGAAGGGGAAGTGAGGTAAGATGCCTCAGACAGAGACTGACAGCTCTGCTCTCTGGAGCAGAGACGCCATGCTGCCCGCTCCCGGGGAAGACACACGAGAAGAAGCTCCGACCCAGGATGGACGTAGGCTAGAATCTCCTTGGTAAGCCACCTCTTGGGCTACACTAGAAATGGGCTAGTCCAGGTGCGAGAGTTAGCCGAGAAGAGGCTAGATAGAAATGGGCCAAGCAGTGTTTAAATGAATACAATTTGTGTGTTGTTATTTTGGGGCATAAGCTAGCAGGCAGCCGGGGTGCAGCAAACACAGCCCCGCTGCACCTATTACTACAAATATAAACATGTAAGAAGATCCTAATCACCTCCAAAAACTTTATCCTGCAATATCATCACCTTGATGGTTAATGTTTTATATGGGATTATGGAGGAAACACCCCATTAACGTCATCGGTGAGTCTATATATCTAGTATATATGTAACATCATTTATAATATACATATGCATATTTATACATAATTACACATACATACATGTATAAATATTTGCTTTTCTATATTATTTAATATTCTATTATTTACCTGTTTCAAGTTAGGAAACAGACTAGTTGAAGATGACAAATGAAGTGGCTATATTTCCTAGCAGAAAATGATCCAAGAAGTTATGATTTATGTTAATTGTAATCTGTTTTGCCAGAGTTTCAGTACAACACTCTGTATGGACTTCATAAATATTGTCCGTTTACATGTTTGTTTTTTTTTTTTTTTTGGTTAGACATATATATTACTTGGTTACATGTGTATGTAGCTATGGAATCTGAATACACTGGTCAAAGATTGATAGTGGGTATAAGTACACTAGCTATAAAAATGAAGAAGTAAAAACATCTGTGAGGAATGATACTGCTGATGGCTTCTATTAGAGCATCATTGATACACTGTCAACTGACACTAAATTGTAGAACAAGTGTGAACTAAAAATCTATCATTGTAAATTCTTTGTTGAAAACACACATAATCATTAATCATACTGAGGGGGTTTCTATAAGAATTTCTGTTAGTGTTTGTTCTATTTAAACACAAATCCATTTAAATAAAATAATATTTTAATAAATGGATTGATATTTTTTGATCAAGAGGTGAGTTGGGAAAGCAGTAGAAGAAACACCTTCCAAATGAGAAGTCTGACAAATGGTAAAATGAGGAAGGCAATTGTTAATTTTTACTCTCAAACACTAAGTCAGATGATGTGCACAAGGAATGGCTGAGACTTCGCTGAGAACTCCTTTAAGTCTTCAACCTTCCCAACAGGCTGGAAAGAAAGTTCTCTTAAATATTGCATGAAGTTGTCTTATAGGTAACCTATAGCCTGCAGTTACATTGGTTAAAATGTTCTGGAAATGGAGGTACCCTGCCTCAGTTTAGCTGTTAAGAGTAAACTTTGAAGGAAGGTTAGCTGATATTGCACTAGATGGTACTGGCCCCAACAAGAACATTCCTCTCCCTCAAGGACACCTCCATAATTCTGGGGACAGATTAAACTCAAACATGGAAAAGTCCTCTAGCACAGTGTTCAGATAGAAACTTGCAAACATAGATATGTTTCCTTTCCTTGAAAAGAAAATCAGATAATTATTGAATCACAAATATAAATTGAAATATATATATATATATATATATATATATATATATATATATCACAGTTTGAGAAAATAAATTAAGAATAAGAATATTTTTAAATCATACTGGAATTCTAGAAATCTTGAAAGTTGAGTGAGTGCAATGAGTTCTGAGCAGGAAAATTATAACAATGTCCACTTTCATGGAAGAGATAATCAAATGATGCTTCTGTTCACTTGTAATTAAGCAATTAATCAATATAGTGACATCTAAAATTCAAATACTGTCTCATGATGTTTTCTTAATCACATTATCTTTTAAAACAATTATAAGTTTATTAAAATGTGTTTTGCATCTACTCAAGGGAGGCAATTCAAGGAAAGAAAAAATCTTCAAAAACTGTGTCAGTACTTAAGTTCATATCAGGTCTCCAAAAAAGAGGAATATATTTTATATAATAGTTAAATTTATCTTTAAAGTTTTAGTAGTTTAATCAGAAAACTATCTATAATAATATTGATTCTAGCTTTATATAACAGAAGTTTGCATGAGAAAACTGGTATTATGGTTAATATTTACTGTAAAAATATGTAAACATGAGTTCTTTGTCTATCACTATTGTTGATTTGATTGCTTAAATTTACAACAGGTATCTTTTAATTTATTGATCATTTTGACACTTATTTTAAGGTATGCATTAATAATAATAAATAAAATGAGAAAAATAGTAGATATTCATTGTTTATTTAGTGCAGAAAACTGTAAGATAATAGATGGAAGGGAAGGTGACAAGAATATGGGAGATGTTGGGGGACTGGAAAGTAATCAGAATTGATTGTATAAAAAATACCTATTTTCAGTAAAAGAAAAGTAGAAAAATAAAAGAAGTTATAAAATATTTTTAAACTTCTCACCAGTTTCATTATGGAATCATAGCTGTTTTAAATGATGCTATTATGTGGATTATAATGCTCCAATAAGAGTACAAGTTCAAGATCAAAACTGCTTTTAAGTGTAAGAATTACTAATGATGAACATTGATGGTTTCAGGTTATACTGACCTCAGAATTAGACATAAACACACAAATCTATTAGCACTGAGATATCATAGTTAATTGCCACTTCTTTTGATTGAACTGTATTATATGGGGTGAATATGTAAATTATTAACTACATTAATTTTAAAAGTTACAAAATTACTAATAGTTGTATAAGATTCATGGAGTCTTCAGAACTTGGTATGTTTCACTGAACCAATCTACAATATAAGTAAGATACAGAAATGTGAAATCTTAAAAGGGGAAAGAAAAATGTTCCCGAAGGTCGCTTTGTGTTTCTTTAACAACAAATGTTGCAAAGTGAAGTTCTGGGTTTCATAGAATACAATTCATATTATAAAATCTTTGTAAATTAATTGTATATATAGTAGTTGCTTATTCAAAACCAGACCAATTTACAGACAGCGTATTGCCTCTATAGGAATATGTTGCTCACAGTCAAAATAGTTGTCAGTCTGAATATCTTTGAAATGGAAATTCCTCAGAGCTTTGTCTTCAAAGAGGTAGATACAAGTTAATACTTTCTTGACAGAATTTTTCATAATAATTTTCTTCCTGTTATAATTTATTGTCTTGGAGTTGGATTCTTTTTCTAAAGCTATCATTCATAGATAGATAGATAGATAGATAGATAGATAGATAGATAGATATAGTGGTATTCAATTATTTATAACTTTCAAATTATTGATAAGGCATGATAGTGATTCATATTTGCCATCAAATAGCAGCTTTCAATTTCTTATTGATGTGTTGCAATGTATTTAAAAGTACCTGCAGTAGTATTGTTCATAATGAGTTAGAAAGCAAATTTGTGGAGAAGTAGAGAAAAGACATCAATCTATGACAGAGGAATTATCTAGAAGGAATAAGAGTCTCACGATGGTCATATATCTGACCCAGCAACAGGACTTACTTCTTGTATTTCTCTATTCTAATTGGGAATTATATGGAACATCAAAATACTTCCCCTGCTCCTAAAATGAATGTGTTGAGTGATTAAAGATTCACTGGCATTTCACCCAAAGTAGCTGCTGATGGGACAAGTAGAGCTCATGTTTCCCATGGTAAAAGAAGGACTGTACTTTTAAAGTATGAACTAAGCAAGTGTTCAAATAAAAGGCTATTTCATCCACTCTCAAAATAAATATGGAAATTCTTTTATAACAAACAAATAAAAATACAGAAAATTATTTGTTCTATAAAAAAGGAAACCAATTAGAAAGAAAAAGAAAAGTGTTACTGGATTAAATATGGCTGCAGTACATTGCCAAAATGAAGCCTGCTATTTTGTACAATTGACAAATGAATAACAAAAAATAAATAGATCAAACATCATAATAAAAGACTTCAAGTTGGGTCACTGCAAGGACATAATCATGAGATAAAGAATTAGAAATTCAGTAAGTTCCTAGGGTGATAAACAGCTTCCTAGTAATTGTGTTTTGCAAGAATTTTTTTTTTCTTTCGCGTATGTGCCACTAAAGTTTAGCTGATGCACCCAGTGTAGGAGCAAAAGCACATGCAAGTACACAGCAAGCTCTGTGACTGTTGATGGTGTTCGTTCTCAGCAGGGAGTCCCAACCAAACAATATCGAGACTGATGGAGCATGACTGAAGGGAGCAGACACTGTAACACAGAAACAGCAGGCTCAATGAGGAGAAGCATTTAAACAGAGACGATGCTGTAGGATTGGATTCTTAGAGTATAGCTTTCTACATACAAATGCAGTAACTCCCTAAAATAAATAACATTATTTTAAGTTTTCATAAAAGCATTAAAGATTCATGTCAAATAGTTAAGTGGGTATTTGAGTGAGTGAGAGAGAGAGAGAGAGAGAGAGAGAGAGAGAGAGAGATAAGCAAGTTATTCTAACAGAGTTTCAATCTCAGAGAAATTTCAAAGTATAGCAGAAGGTATAAGGACATGGGAAGATCTTATGAATCAAAATCTAAACTGCAGGGGCACAGGATGAAAATATATAGAATATGGAGAAATCTGTGATATGCAAGTCAATTCCCTCAGAGCATGCCCATATGGGAGTTAATTCTGCTCTTGTATCCTAACTCAACTCTGTTTCAATACAGAAGAAAAAAGTTCTTTCTGTAGCAATGTCCTCTGCTATTAAAAGCAGGATATCGATTTAAGTTGGTAAAAGATGTCTAAAGTTTCACTGCATGATTTTCCCATCATAGACCCGTTACTCATTCAGCTTTCAGTATCCAGGGTCACGAATGGTCCAGCTGAATAAGATCTCTTTCTTGCTAAATCTTTCCTCTAGGCTGTGAGCACTGGGAAGATGTTCTTGTTAAATTTCCTCACAGTTTTAAATGCAGAAACAGCCTGTATAGATTTGGATATGTATAATATCTCCTGTTCATTTGGCTTTGGTTGGTTTTTCATGACTAGCATGAAACAGGCTGATGAAATCTAACTTGGTTCTGAGTTTTCTAGAAACTGATATTTTTCTATTAATCCAAGTGTGACTGCCCTTCAAGTTCCTAACAAAACTCTCTCCTGCTCCTCTCAAAGCATAACCCCAGATGTTTGATCTCCCTATTCTTCACGCTGACTCCAAATCTTCCCACTGGCTCTTTGTTTTAGTTAACCAGTAAAATTACCTTAGTTAGTATCTTTCCTTCTCAAATTTCAGATTTGTTAATTCCCTAAACACATTGTTATGTAACCTTCATCTCTACATTTGAATATAAAATTCTGTAAAAAATGTTGCCAAAATGAATGCATTTTTTAAGTAATGATGCTTCTTCAAAGTGGATTTTCAGAAGAATAAATACAACTTGTCAACTACTCATCATAAATGATACAAGATTGTTCTAATGCTATTATAGATTGGGAAATACAATTTTATCTTTGAGCAGATACAGGTCTTTCTAAATTATTCTTTCTACTGAGTTTTGTTCTGTGTTCATAAGCACGAGTATGTTGAGCTATATATGGAGGAAAGAATTATTTGAACTTGATCAGGTACTCACCATTGCAGACAACTTAAATGTCTCATTTTACTTTTGACCTTAATAGAAGTCTATAATCATGTGGCTTTTATTTTTCAGCTCCAATATTAGCTCTTTCTATTCATACATTTCATCAGTAAGGATTGTGTACTAATATTTGTGTGATTAATGTTATTGAGATTGAAACTCTGAAATAGGTTACAGGAGGAAAAGATTTATCTGACTTATACTTCCAAGTCATGGTGACTTAAGAAATTGGAAACAAGAAATCAGCTAGCAACGGAAAGGTATGAACCATGGAGGCATGCTGTTTGCTTGCTGTCTCATGGGCTTATGCTCAGTTAACTTCCGTAACAACCCAGAATCACATGCCCATTGCATGACATTATTCCCATCCCTAGCTCAAAAGCTATCCCCATTTGATAACTACTTGCAAATGGAAATTGAGAGTTCTCCAAGGGAGTCTTACTGAAAAAACATACTACTCTGAAAAGTAGGACCCGTGAGCAGCAGTAGATGGGAAACAGAAAGTAAACTCAAGAGCATCTTTGGGGGTTACTTGGTTATTATGTCATGTCAAGGCTTTTCCTTTTGTAAATCTTATTTTTTATAATTTTAATTTATGTAACATGTATGCATGTATATATGAATGACACATTTCTATTTTCTTTTTACCCTTCAGGCACATAGCATAAATATTATGACTTCCAGTTTTATGTTTTTATGGAATTCCTAAGTATGAAAAAGAACAAGGGAGTGTCTGTATCTTTCTTGTGACTTTTATTGGGCTCCCTTCCTTCTCTTTGTTTGTTTTGTCCTAATCCATTGTGGTAGTTTTTGTTTTATCTTATTACATTATATATCATTTCATTATTACCCCTTTGTATTTTTATATTCAGTGAGAGACAGTAAGGAGGTAGATGCACACTGGATGAGAGAAGAAATTTGGAGAGCAATTGGAAGAGATGAAGGGGGAACTGCAATCAGAATATATTGAGAAAATATCAATTTTAAATAAAAAGAAAAAAGAAATGAATATCTATCTAACACAATTATCTATTGTTTGGCATAGGCAACAAGAAGTGCATATATGAATCATCTCTAAGACAATTTTGAGTATAGATTTACCACCGTAAGTTTTTCATGGAACAGGATATAGTAGGGAGGTTTCTTTGCCATTGTTATTTTATATGATTGTAAAGCTCAAGTATAATTCAGCACTTTTAAAAGAAGGCTGTGAACATGCAACAAAAATACTAAAGAATAAGTCTGACTGTTTCAAAACAAACTTTCTCTATAATCACATTGATTAATTTATTTAAGTTGTAAATAAATTATGAAAAAATTGATGAAAGATGTTTTAATATATTTTACTTACATTGTCACATGTCATTTACATACTGGTAAGCACTGTGTAATCACAACATTGGGGCAATTAGCATATCCAGCACCTCAGATATATCATTTCCTTTTCTGGGCGATATGTAAAATCTTCTCTACTGAAAAATAAAAGAAAAAAAAGAAAAAAGAAAAATATAACATATGGACATAGTTTCCACAGCAAATTATGTTCATGTAATATCCTACTGTTTCCTCAGCAAGCACAGTTTTACATGGGCCATTACTCCTCTAAAAACTGAAAATGAGCAATCATAAAAAAATGAGTTTTTAAACCCATAATAATAAAGACTTTTAAATGTCATAAATGCTGTCTACATTCACCTTTTGTTCAGCCATATATCTTCAATATAACTTGTATGTACTGTACATGGTTACTACCTGCAGCATTATTGGTGAAGAATGGTAGACTTGTCACAACTCAGCATTGCAAATAAAATGTCTAATAATGCTTGAGATGATTATGTTAGCGGGCACTGTGAGTAGATCCTGGGGAAGATTTTATCTTTATGAGAAGCCTTGATTAGGATACTATACTGGTTAGTAGGGCTGTCAGAAAGCAGTGAGGTAAACCTATAATCACTTAATAGCAGTTAACAAGGAAATTTCTGTTGCTTATTTCTTCCTTTTCTGTCTGTTTATGTCAGGGAGATTTCATTACCACAGTGTAGCACATCTTTTTGGCAACAATGATATGAGTCTGTTAAAAAGTAAATTGAGCAATAACATAGAGAGAAAATGGAACTATTCAAGAGCTACATGCAATTATCTGAAGGCCCCAAGGAGAACAAAGTGGAGCATCTGTTGCTAAGGGAAAAAGCAGCAGTCGATGTCTACCTACATGCAGAGAAAATCAACAGACTAACATGGGCAAACATTTTAATAGAGAAACCATCTGCAGCCTCACTCACCTTGTGCTTAACCGGGACCAAAGCCACAGACACCAATAAATCAAAAGCTCAGATAGGGTTGTATGAGGTTCAGTAATAAAATTATAATCTAGAATTTTTAATGCTTTTTTGTTTTATCTCTTCTATTTTATGGCCAGGTTATTACAAACATTTATACTATAAAAAATAAAAATGAAAAGAGTAAAAATGATTCTATTTTCCACAAAGTCATTTGTACAGCAGTGCCTATTTCGACACTCAGTTTTCAAATAAGCACAGATATGTAAAAGGTCAAATAGGCTATTCAAAGCTTTTTCTTACACATATTGATGGATAGGAACAATGAAAGAATGAAAATTTTATCTGCATGATGTTAAGTCTAAAAGTGACTTTTCTTATCCATGACCTAAAAATTTTGAGATTCATAATTTCAATTTCATTTCAAGTGCTAACAACATGTACACACACACACACACACACACACACACACACACATATATACACACAAACACACAAATGGAATTTTTGCCATGAATATCAAGATAAATTTCCTGTAATGGTACTTCAGCTCATTATAGTTTTCTGAGAATACCATGATCCAAAAGGATTAAATAAAGTTTTGGATTTGTAGCACTACATGTATACATTCTTTAGCAATATTTTAAATGGTGGCCTTAAAGCAACATTGTGTGCTTCTGGGATTGAAAAGATCCAGTTTTAACAGGGGCCCATCTGGTAGCACAGGTAGATGACTGACCATGGACCAGGCACTGCTTCTGAGCTCAAGACACCCAAACCAAAGGTAATTAGACAAGTTTTACATCTCTTCTCAAATGCATTTGAAGGAATGCCAGAAATTCCAATTTTAGTGCATTATCCACACAATACATGTAGGAATCTAATCCAATTATGTGTAAACTTTGTCTAAGTCAGAAGAGTCTATAAATATGATAACTTGAAACATCCAAACTTTGCACAATTTGTGGGCATTTTAATTAGGAATCAGACTAGAAAAGAATAAAAGTATCTCAGCAATGTTAAACATCTGGAATTTCATTGCTTGCTGTTTTCTTAAAATGCAGGCCTAGTGTCAAGAGATTTAGTGCATAGGTCATTGCAGCTTGATCAACTAAATATGCTAAAGCAAAGTTTTCCTTAGTCCTTATTTGTGATTTACTCACAGGAAAAAAAAAAGGAAATAAGAAGTCTCCTTTTTATTGACGGTCAAGAACTTAAATGAGCATATTTCATGGTTGAGCTAGAGGTTGAAATAAATAATGCTAATGGCTTTTAAACAATGATACTATAGTCTCTAAATGTCATCTTATAGGGCTCGGTAGTGAATTTCAGTCTCACACAGTCTTTTTCTGTGCCATTATGACTATCCCATCCAGGCTACATATGTACAAAATTGTAGAAAATCTAAGAATTAATAAGAATTGATTTAAGGAGAAATACTGAAGAATTACCAATTCATGCTTATATTGAATACAAGAGAAAAAATGTTGAGTTGAGGCAGGGTAAATAAAGTGTTTTTGGAGCACAGTAGTGCAAATCATATTTGGGATGAAATTATTCTGTCATTTTTTCTTCAGATATTATTGCAATTTTTAAAAAACCTATGGAAAAAAGTAAAATAACTACAGAAAGCACACACTGTTGGGAATGTTCCATTAAAGCAAGTTGGACTAATTTATTCTTATGGGGTAAAAATGCTAATCCCACAAACAACTAGACTTTTAATACAAAAGACTTTTAACACATTGTCAGCACATACTCTTGCTCTCCACTTCTGATTAGACACTGTCGTCTTTGTTTTCCTTTCAAAACTATACTGCCACAAAAGAGTGATTAGTAGGAATTCAACCACATATCACATATTGTTTGCATTTTAGTTTACAATTGCATGTTTTTAGAAATCTAACAGAAGAAAAACAATTTCTTATTGCAACTTATTACTCTTCTTTTACTTCTGTGGATTTCCAAAAATTACTCTTTACAAAGCACTTTCTCCTCCAAAATAAATCACCTTTGCTTCAAGTGAAGCTCTTAAGTACTTTGCCTCATTGCATCACTATGCCTAAGCGATTGTGGTGGGGTACATGTAGAGTTACTTTAATGCTACATTATTCCTTCAGTAGCCTTATTGTATGTAGGCACATTGGATTCTTGATATGACATTTCATGAGTTATTTAAGTTTTATTTTGACAGAAAAGACCATACAAATATGGGAATGGGGGAGATATGATGGTATCCTTCTACTGCCAAGTACAATCTGTGATTGGTAAATAATGTAGAAACTTTAATTAAACAGAAATTGCCTGCAGCAGTATTGGAAGAGTGTGAGTAACAATTTCTTTTCAGTACCAGTGACATGTTTTGGAATTATGAAGCCTCATGAATGATCACTATGTTTATATCAAAGGAGTCATACTAAACATCAGCTGGTTTAGTAGCTAATGCTACATTGATGTAGAACATGTACATCATTGGTTTCTAGAGTAGAGAGCTAATAAAGTACATAAAACTCTAAAGTCACCATGCTACAATAGTGACCTCCAGTATATGGTTATCTAATACATGAGTAAATAAAAGGTCACCATTGGGAATTCAAAGAAATATGGTTGCATTTTAATGTGTTGATTAGGTAAATTATGCCATATATTTTGAAAATGTAGTCAAATTATTAGTTTACTCAGTGTTTATACATAAACATAAACAGAAGATTTTTAAAAGATTTGCATTAAAAGTTCAAATGAAATAAATATTTTAAGACTTTCTAAATGATTCTTTAGCTTCAGGTATATGTGCTCAATTCACTTTTTACCGATTTCAAAACTTTTTAGAAAAAAACTCACGGTTGATAGCTGAAAAGATGTTTTGAAGGAGTCAAAAGGTAGGTGACATGTAGCAATAAAGACATTTGGTATTTTTTCTGTGAAGCCATGATTATATACTTTGCCCTTTAATTGATTTTCAGTAACCATTCATTGTTCTATCCAAGCACATTTTCCATCAAAAACACCAACCATGACGGGAGAACTACTCTTTCAAAAAAAAATATATATATTAATGTCTCTTTCATTAGACATTGCACAGAAGAAAGTCAGAAATTCTGATAATGAATGAAAAGTTGGCTCAGTAACATTGTTATTATTCTGAAATTAGCAATAAAATCAAGTAGTTTTAGAAAAAGAAGGCAGGCATACTGAAGATAAAGCAAAATGTAACATTATCACAAGTCATTATTAGTACTAATAGATACATATGCACAAATCAAGTTCCTACTGAAGCAACAGGAACAAAATCAAATTAATTACTATTATGTGTAATTACATGAAACAGATGTCAAGTACTTATTACAGTGCCTAACACAGAGTCAAAATTTTTTAAATGGATCAGTAGATGAAGAAATGAATAAATGAATATTATTATCACTGGAAAGATTTTAGTAAAAATAAGAAAAATTTACTGCAGCTAACATTGATAAAAATGCAGTCATTGAAAAGGTAATTGAAACATTATAGAAATCTTGGGAATCAGAAAAAAAAAAACAAGGGACAGAAAACTGAGAAATAATTTCATGAATGCTTCACGAATATGAGTAGTTTTATAAGAGATATTGCTGTAGAATATGTGATGTCGCCAATACCAGATGTACACATACTAACTGTAAGGACTTTTGTAGAATCTGTCCATTCTGAAACTCATGTTGAAAGTTGCCGCTGTAGGTGTTGCACTTGAAATTAAAAAAAAAAAAATAGGCTAACATGTCTGACTTGCTAGTAACCCTAGGAGCTCTTTGGCTTGACAGCCTACCCAAAATGATAAGGTTTTGATGTCGGGATCTCCTCTGTATGCTCTGAATATGTTTTATTACCATTAGTTAATTAAGAAAATGCTTTGGCCTATGACAGGGCAGAATATTGCAAGGCAGACAATCCAAGCAAAGATAGAGGAGAAAAGGCAGCAGCTGGGAGCTGGTATGTAGCTGACAAAGGAGAAGGATGCCAGAAACTTACTGGTAAGCCACAACCTTGCGTCAATACATAGATCAATAAAAATGAGTTAACTTAAGATGCAAGGGCTAGCTAGAAATAAGCCTGAGCATTTGGTCAAGCAGTGTTGTAATTAAAATAGATTATGTGTAATTTTTTGAGACAGAATGACTGAAAGAGCAAGCAGAACAGTTCCATTTTCAAGCTTTGGGCTTAGTAAGAGAATGTCTTAGGCAATAAAGCACAAAGCAATAGAGCAAGATACCCAACATCTTCCTGTGGATTATGTATTCACACACTCAAATGCTTCAGATACATATATAACACCTGTACACAAAGTACACACATGTATAATATTTAAACTTATAATCACACTTAATAGAAATGTGGAGCTATTTCTTCGTTAGCTTTGTTCTTCAAAGGTATTGTAAAACAAAATAGATATTAATTATTAATTACTCAAAAATATTCTTCATTTACATGCAAAGGTAAACAAGGAATGATTTCTGTATTCTCAATAACTTCCTATTCTATTACTTTTAGAAAAACTGAATATATAATATATGTAATGGAGATGGAGTATTTAATTTTTATTTCTCTTCTTTCTTAAAGCTAAAAAAATTTGCTTATGATAACTATATTTGTGACTCAATTGTATGATTGTATTTGATCGTGTGACTCAAAAGAAGAATATTATTGAAAGAGGAATCATTACTACTTCTTTCTCGTGAGTAGAATGATTCTGTGAATAGCCTAAATTCCCCAGTTACTGATGTAGTTCATTAGAAAATGTGTCTACCCTGCATTTGACTTCTTCTACATGTTACTGGTTCTGAGTCAACTATGGCATATCAAAGAAGGACACTTAAAAGAAATCCCACACTAGTTCAGAATTAGCATAATAGATGGTTATTTATTTAGGGTTAGATTCACAAATCATAATCCTCTGCTGGGAACTGAGAACAGCAATTGAATTCTGTAGCCAGAAAAGAGGCCGGATGCATGCTTTGCATTGGCATAAATTGTGTGAGACCACATCTCAGTTGGTGGGTAACTTGAAGGTTACTGGCTGTAGTATTTCCTATAGCAGCATATTGTGACATTGCAATTACTATGCTGTTTTTATCCTACAGCTGCCACAATCCTTACTGAATTCAAGTCTTTCTCTTCTACAATAAAAATCCACAAGTGTTTTAGGGTAGTGACCACACTTATTTTAGAATGTTAATGGAACTGAAATAATAATATAATCACATTTTTGAGATATAATTTTTTGTATACAATCAACAACAAAACCTGTCACTAGGAGCATGTGGTGGGTTTCTAGAACTATTATTGCATGACTCACTACTCATACTGTCTTTAATCATGTGGAGATTGATACAAGGGCCTCACATGTGCTCCATTTTAACTGGTTAGGATATGCTTCATTTTCCCAATTCTATTTGTTTCAAAATTAGCAGGACACAGTCCACTACAGTGTTTATATAACAGTAGGTTTGGGACCACTTTTTCTATATCTGGAGAAGATGTTCATACTTAAATGGTTTCATAAGGAGGCTAGAAGGACACTTTTGGAAAAAGAAAAGAAAGAAACACCTTATTGCTAAGCACAGTGAGACTTGGGGAAGCGAACAACAGTTGATAAAACCAATGTCATTTCTTTGTCTTGGCAGATTAAACTTTTCAGTAAATAGCATACTAAACCAAAAGCATTTATTTCTTTAGAATTTATTAATGAAATTGTTTTACATTTCTTAAACTACAACAAAAAGGAAAATAAAGGCAGAAAAATGACCATGGAAAATTTACTAAAATTAAGTCAAAGAGGGAAAAAAATCAAACAACAGAACCAGGCTTAGTTTATATTTGTTTTCTTTTGTTTGAGCAAATAACTTTTAGTGGTTTGAATGAGATGGCCATCACAGTAGTGGAAATTTTTGGTCACAGCTGGTGGTGCTGTTTTTGGGATGCTTGGGAAGTGTGGCTTTATTGGAAAGGGTTTGAAAAGGGAGGAAGCTCTGAGATAAACCTTTGTCCTGTAGAGTTCTCTCTCTTTTTTCTTTTGCTTTGTTCTTTTGGTTGAAAATGTGAGCCCTTGAATTATTATCCAGATACCATGACTCCCTCTGCTACTCAATCATTGACTTACACATTTTGAAAATGTAATCCCCAAAGAAACTCATTCTTCTCCAAAAAAGAAAAAAGAAAAAAACCCATAGTGTTTTATTACTGTTGTGCTGAAATCCTAGTATGTAACTAAAGGTATTTTATCTGAAAATAAATTGACTCAAAAACATAAAAATTATGTTTTAGTTTGAATATTTTTCTAATTCACATTTGAGGACCAGAAGGCAAACCTACAATTTTTTTTTATTCATGTATAACAGCATCCTAATACTCAAAATAGTAATAAGATCAACCAAACCCACTATTTTAAAATGTTTCAGGTACTGTGTATTTTATGCACATATCTTGCTCAATGCAAATACCATTGTTAGGTATTTCTGGTTTTCTCTTAATTTGTTATGAAGAAAGAAAAATGGCATATACTGGTCATAATTATACAACAAATGTGATAAAGTCAGAATTTGAGCCACATTAAGATATGATTACCTGTGTACTAGTCTGTTTTTACATATCAAGCAGAAACTTTTCTCAGGAAGAAAGAGAAACATTTTCTTAAATATCTTGTTGTAACCCTCCTCCATTAATATCTAAATTATATTTAACTATATTGTGACAAGAATCATTAGAATCTTCTACGAATTATGACCAAACTCAAAGGAGGGTGTGAAAATAGCAAACTAGACTAAGTTTATAAATGTTTTCTTCTCTTCAGTCACTCCAATATCTACATATATACCTCCCCACTCTCCTATGTATTCAAGGCATTTTATAATAATTGTTATGGTGTGTATATATTTATAAAAATATATTTATCTATATGCACATATTTATTTAGTGTAGCCTGTTAACTGTACACAATGCTACCCGTATGTATATTTTCAGGGCTTACCTTTTGGAAATGGGCAACCATTCGGTATATTCTTCCTTGAGAAAGTCCATCTTTCCCATTTCCAGCTTTCCTCAGTAGCCTATAATTTTTTCTGTAGGGTTGGGGCCTCATGGGCTTTTCTGGGTTCTGTTTGCATATGCATTGGTGTTGTCATTTTGCAGCTCATATTTGGGTAGTCATGTTGGTGAGATGGTGTAGGAGAATTGTCTGTATTCTGTCAATCATGTTTTAAATAAAGGCTGATTGGCCAGGCAGGAAGTATAGGTGGGAAAACCAGACAGGAAGTAGAAATGATGCAATGAGAACAGGAGAATTCTGGGAAGGAGGAAGTTGATTCCTTCCACTTCTTCCCAGACTCCTAGGAAGCAAGATGTGAGCTGCCGTGCAGAGAAAGGTACCGAACCATGTTTCTAACATAGATAAGAACAATGGGTTACTTATAAGCTACAAGAGCTAATAAGTAACCTGAGCTAATGGGCCAATCAGCTTTATAACTTATAGAGATCTCAAATGTGATTATCTTTGGGGCTTGCCAGCTGTGGGTTACTGGGTGAGACAGAAACCCCAACAAGCAGGACCCATTCGTGTTACAGTGAAACTTTATGGTTATGGCATAGTAACTAACAGACAATTGTTATGTTACTAGTAGACAGAGTCTCATAGCAACCTCCTAATTCTATTGCTCTTGAAATCATTTTTCCACCACCACAGGGTTTACTGAGCCTTAAGTATAGGAGTGTTTAAGGGAATGTATCAATTAGGCTCATTTTGCCTCTCTCGTTGATTCCTGAGTCTTGGGAGGACACTAGTGTATATATGCGCCTTTAAGAACTGTGTCTTTGCCAGCTCTTACTCTTTGCACTGTGACTAATCATCACCTATTCAAAGTAGAATCTTCTCATATGAGAGTTGAGAGTTGTATTGTGCTCTGGGAATAACAGTAAGTTATTAGGAGTCGGTTTAATATTATGTTGATTTAACATCATAATAGCAATAGGATCTCCCCAGCGACTGTGACCTATCTAAGCACTGGTTCTTAGCTGAATAATAATACCAGATATGAATTTCATTTTGTGGAGTTGGGCTTCAATCTACTTAGAAAGCTTCTGGTTACTACCATGATGGGATATATCACTAATGTACTAGTAAGCATTTATTACCAGATCAATCATTATTAGAGCACATTTTGCTGGGTATGATTCATGATTTCAGTCAGCACCAGCTTGTTTTCATCACTCTTTATGACTTCAATCGTGTCTTCAGCAATGTGGTCTTACACTCAAGTTCTGGAAGGTAGACAGGAACAATGACTCTTATAATGTTTGAGGCATCAGTGAGAAATTACTGGCCAACAATCTAAAACAAGTAACCCAGTCTTGGTTGATTGGTGGAGTTCTCTGAACCCTCACCAGTTTAGTCTTTTGTATGATCTATGAGTCACTTTTTGCTTAAATATATTCAGTTGAATTAACTTGTCTATTTTCTTTGACAGTTGGCACTTTTATTAAAATGTTGTGTAACATAAATAGGTTTTGTCAACAAATAAACTATGTTTAATAATTATAAGTTGTTAAGATAATACATTCTACTCTAATATATCTTTTTATTTTAATTTACATAGAAGGCAAAAACTTAATTGAGATCCCATTTATTTGTATAGCTATATTATACATATATGTATATGTGTGCATATATTTATGTATGCACAAAACATATATATTTATTCTACATGTATTTCAGACTTCTCATTTTTAAGCACAATTAATTATTTCTGATTTCTGCCTTGAAATGTTTCTTCAGCCTTTGTTTTAATCTTCTATAATAGGGTGAGTTATTTCAAAGGTGTTTCTAATATCATGTCTGTTTCCTATTTGTTCACTCCAATCTTTCACCAGAAACAGTGTGCATCTCTCATGAGAAAAATATTCAGAAATATTTTTGAGTGAATAAATGAAGATTATGGATCTGGGAATAGTGTCATAGTAATAAAGATGAACCCTCCCTCCAGTTGAGTGCAATAAATCGGTAATTTCACTTTCAGTGAAATTGCACAATTAGGAGGAGAATATGGGAGGAAAGCTAAACATACTCAGCATCTGAGATGCATAAGTTAAATATTTTAGAGCACTGCTAATAGATTGAGGCTGAAGAGTCATAAAACTTTCTCTGTTTATCTCTTCAACGTTTTTTGTTCTACATCCTGGATTTTATTTATAACTCTTAAATTGGCCTCTACTTATGAATTCACAACTGCTTTGTTCTCTCAAAGGCACTCCAGTTCTCTATATTTTATGTCTGGCTTTGCTAAATCAATTAAGTTCAATTGGATTTAGCTAAATAAGTCACAAAACTGAACCCAAAAGTCCACATTAACCAAGACATACTGCTGCACTCACTCCCAATGAATATTTAGCAGCCTCCCTATTTCTTCAATATGAAATCACACCTGATTTATTATGTAAAACTGTAAATAGAATAAAATTGATTAGTCTTAAAACCATAGCCTCTATAATCTAAAGAGAAGAAAATGTAATAAAAAGAAAACAGTGGGATTGATGAGAGATGTTCTGTTTGTTTAAACATACAATTTAATTAGAAGTTTAGGGGGCATGACTTGCTCCACCCAGCATGCCTGTTTTTATAGATACCAGTCTTCAAGGAGAAACTGAGCTGGAACTACATGTGGCTTGCTCATCCAAACCCATAATGGGCAATGGATGATGGAAAGCATGGGAACAACCAGACTTGTTTTTTGAACAATATAGTTTGAGGACTTGAAGTTATTTTTTGATTCCTTTGTTTTCAAAATGTGCCAAATTTTCCAGGAGGAATGGCAAATAAAATTTCCAGAATAGGAAAGTTGAAAGAGAAAAGAAATAATATGTTCTTGGGAGAACAGTGGTGTAACTGTTTTTGTTTGTTTGTTTGTTTTGTTTAGTGTTATTTTTTCCACTAACACCTTGACAAAAAAAATTGTTGGGGAAGAAAATGCTGTGTAGAGTTCTACCAATATAGTTATTAAAACGGTATCAACAAGTAAAATACATGAACTTATTCTGTCTCATGTTCCTTATTTTCAATGATCAAGGCTATTTAAATTTCTTTTTTAGATATCTCTAATAAAGCAAATCTTTTCAATTTCTCAGATTTATGAAATCTGGGTCATTATAAAACTATCTTTAAGAACAAAGGATAAGATAGGGGATAATTTAAGTCAGGTTACTTATTGCACATTTGTGGTCCATCTCTAAGTGTTACATAGACACCAAATTGCACTATATTTTCCAATTTTCTATAAAATGAACATTAGATATAACATGGATCAATACAACATGGATCTTCTTTGGAAGATAGTCTTCTTTCTTAGTTACCCTTTTATTGCTCTGAAAAGACACAATGACCAAAGAAGCTTACAAAAGAAAGTATTTAATTAGGGGCTTGCTTCCAGTTTCAGAGGATTAATCCATGATTATCAAGGCCACAAGCAGCGGGCAGTCATGGCACCAGGACAGTACCTGAAACCTTACATCTGATCTGCAGTTGCAACTGAAAGAGAACTTGAACTGGCCTGCCCTAGCTTTGAAACACTGAAGCCCACCAACAGTGACATACATCTTTCAAAAAGATCATAACTTCTTCAACAAGGCCATACCACCAAATTCTTCCTAAACAGTTAATCCAACTAGAAATCAACCAATAACATATATATCCTATGGGGACCATTCTCATTCAAACAACCATAATACCTTTACATCATGAAACACAAGACATTTACATAGTGACAAAAATAAAATAACTATTGATAAACATAATATAAATCCTAACATTTTAAAAACATTCAGGAAAATTAGACATGAATGTAGTGAGCTGGACAGGATCGCCATTACAAGATGGCGCCGACATCCTGTCTTGTTGGTTATAAACAACTCCATATTTGGCTATGGCTTTGAGAGCTGCGTGTCCCCGCTTCCCGCATGTGCGGTGGATGAGGATCCTTGAGCCTATCCCGATGCGGTCTGATGTCAGCTGTTGGTGGCAGCCAATCACAGGGCGACCTGTGTGCCAATTCCCTATTTAAGCTGCTGCCTAAGTGCACCCTGGCCCCTTCGCTTCCTGTTGCCTCTCCCCTTAGCTCCCTGCCCCTTTGCTCCCTGCCCCTTCGCTTCATGCTCTCCCTGCCTTTCCCCTCTTGCCCCTTGTTCTCCTGCCCCCCTCATTCCCTGTTCCCCATCAATCAAGGGCACTCCAGTAAAAGCGTGATCTGAGTGGAATCCTGATGTGGTGGTCATTCTTTCTCGCCGGTCGAGAGGTCCGCCACACATGAATTGTATTAATCAGCCCTTATAATCACATACATATAAGTTAAAAGTGATTAAAATTATCTAAGTAAGATATTCTTAAAATATACTTACAATTAGAATCAAATTGTTTGTCCAGGTTTAGCAAGCAATTTGAATATGTTGCTTTCTAGGTCATAAGAGTTTCAGAGTAGCATTTCTCCAATTAAACTTTATAAAATAACTAAAAGTGGCGATGTTATACTGACCTAATTATAATAAAATAATTTTTGAGATTATTTAATAGCTCTGACATATACCCCCTACCATTCCTGCCCAGAGCAAATCTTCAGACAAGACTAATCTGGTCTCATTCAGATTAGCTTTCATGACTTTGCCACCCATTCTACAAGTTGCCAAGTTAGATATTTCTGTTTTGAAAGAATAATGATAAAACCAGTTTTAGATAATAGCCACTAGGCCATGATTCTTCCCAGCAGGTTTGTTAAATGTCTGTAGACAAGCTACTGAATTGTTCATGCTGATTTTTAAATTTTGCCTAATTGTTAAAGGTATGTATCAGGCTTAAATTTTGGGGTGGTATTGTGGGGCCTTTTTAGCATAAAAACAAGTCATTTACTGATAGAGATAATTGTTAATTTCTACTGAGATAATTTGACTTTTAAGTCCTGCCACACTGAGTTGTTCCTGTATTATTCAAAAACAAGTAAAAACTCAAACTGCAATGTCTCTCAGTGGATGAATGTGTTTAGAAAAGTGTAATGATTGTACACAATGGAATTTTATTCATCAGAAAGATAAAAGCATGAATCTAGAAGCAAAACAGTTCAATCTAAAAGATATTCTATTAAGTGAAGTGTCTAGACACAGAAACATGAATTCATCATGCCCATCTCATATTTAAATCCTAGACTTAAATTATTAAATGTGTGTATATTATGTAATTTAGTCAATGTATGTATATATAATGAAGTTAGAATGGGGATCACAAGGCAGGGAAAACAAAATATTAATGATGGGAAAGGGAGAATTGAGGGTAAAAGAATGTATGTGGTCTGAAATAGAAAAAGAATGACAGGGTGGTTGTTGAGGATGGGAACCAGGAGGGACATCACTGAAGCAACCATGTAAGGAAATGGGGACCTATCATCAAAAATAATGAATGTATAAAAATAATTAAACCCATTGTTTAAATAGTAATTTAAGAAAGAAAGCAAAGATTATGATTGAAATGTAAAAGCAAAAGAAAATTAAATGGATATACATATTGAAGAAATAAGGAAACCACTAAATATTCATTGGGAGTGAATGCAGCTGTATATCTTGGTTAATGTGGACTTCTGAGTTCAGTTGTGTGACTTATTTAGCTAAATTCAATTGAACTTAATTGATTAAAAAGCCAGGCATAAGGAGAATTGCAATATCTTTGAAAGAAGAATACTGTTGCATAAGTAATAATATCCTATTATGACATCTTAGTGTTTTTCACATTGACTGTCTTTCTATATTGTGTGCAAATGCATGTATAAGATCCCTTAATATAAAATCTACTTTCCTAACAAAATTTTAGATATAAAATACATCAAGTACAATATTGTTCAGTCTTAAGAAAAGAAAATTTTGTCATATGTGGTGATATGGTTGAATTTGAAGAAGTTTTCTAAATAAAATAGTCCTCAAAAAGAAGGGCAAATATGACATCTCATTTCCATCTGAAGAAACTAAAATTTGCATGGTTGGAGACAGAGAAGAGAATAGTCATCCATAGAGACTGGAAGAATGCAAATATTAGAAAAGAAAAAGTTTCAATAACATGAGTAAGTTTTAGAAATATTTGTTATCATACAACAAAGTATATGTGATTGATGTATTTTATATTTATACTGTAAATTACAGGAGACCATGTAAATGACAAAAGGATATCTGAAAATGACTGTTATATGACCTGACTCACATCAGTTAATTTACTTGATAAAATGTAAGCCATGTTGTTATGAATATTAGGCTGGTCCAAATCCCTTTCTAAGAGGTAATTTGCCCATTGGGGTAATAGAGGCTGCACATTCTGCAAGTTTCAGGAATTGTTCCCTTTACCCACCACCCCCACAGAAAACCTTGTTATTAATGATGATGTCCCCTTGAAAATTTCTTTTTATGACTCTTTCTTTCCCTTCCCCTCAGTGCTTTCTTTGTAATCACTCTTCTACCCAATTTAAATGTTCCTATAAACGTACTGAAATTCCCTTTTAGTGATGTTGCTCTCCTTAATCTTGTAGATAACCTGACAGTCTACACCTCCATAAAGTTTTGCTCTTTGGCCTCATGCATCTTTGGTGGTCTTGCTCTCCCATAGTCCTTAGAGTGAAGTATTGTGGGTTGTTTACAATTATATTCTTCAGGAACTAACAATTTATATGGATGCTATCCAAATAAATGCATTTCACACATTATTTACATATGTGCCTTTGTGTGTAATTGACACAATAAATTGTTAAGTATTATTAAGGTTTGCAAAACTAGAAATCACACCATTATAATCATATCTAAGAACAAGTCAAAGATAAGGTCATTCATTGTTCTCTGACAGGGAGTTGTAAGGGTAAAGACTATATGAATTATGATTAATCTAATTTCTGAAGCCCATAATTCCAAACTATTCCACATGATTCACTCAGCACAACTAAGTTTCCTTGTGTCATCTTTTATTATGAGCCCTGCTAATGTCATCTGCAATATAATTCCATCAGCCCTAAAACATGGTCAGAATAAAACCCACAGTTCCTCTGTACAGTTCATTTTAGTAATATCATGTTTTTCTCTGACACTGTTTCATGGTTACTTCTTTATTGTATCCAAAATGAAAATTCTCCCTAATGCCTCCATTTATTGATCACAGAGTTATTGCTTCTATGTTCTCAAAAAACACTTGTGGCATTAAAAACTTTAAAAAAAAAATCTTAGTTCATTTCTCTCTATATTTGAAAGACTGGCTTCAGTTGTTTTTACTGTGATTCAGAAAGAAAACATCATAGGTAAGCTTCCATGAATTGTTCCATGGCTCTCTGGCTAATAAGATGAGTTTGTGGGCAACAATCTTGCCACACATTCCAGACAATTTGAGATCCACACTCTGATGTCTTGAAAAGATCAAAAGAGAGGTCCACAAAGTGAGTAATGTACACATGCATGACATACAATCAAAAATATTTTTTTAAAAAGAGGAAAACGTGGTTTTCTTGAGATATCCCCTTTCAGTCATTTTGGTAAAAAAATGTAAAAAAAAAAGTGTTCACTTCAGACTTTCTAGGCAATGATCCTCTAGATCCAGCTGCATGCAATATACCTGGTCCCATCCTATTTACTCAGGGGTAGAGTCAGCATGCAGGTTCAGCTTTCTAATGCTGCCTGTCTTTAGGCTTACTACTGCTATGATGAAAGCATATGGAGGGAAGGGTTTACTTTGTTCACAGTTCCATGAAACAGTTGATCATCAAAAGTAGTGTGGATCAGAGCACACCCAGGCAGAAACCTTGCTGTGGGACAATGGTTTTGCCATGTAAAGATTTGTTTCTTCTACTTGTTTAATAAGATACTGATTGGCCAGTAGCCAGGAAGGAAGTATAGGTGGGGCAACCAGGCAGGAAGGAGGGGCAGGGCAATGACTACAAGAGAATTCTGGTAAGAGGATAGATTTATTCTATCACCCAGACACAGAGGAATCCAGACACACAGCAAGCAAGATGTGACTGCCTCACCGAAAAAGATACCAAGCCACGTGGCTAACACAGACAAGTATTATGAGCTAATATAAGTTATAAGAGTTAATAAGACCTGAGCTAATAGGAGCTCACCAACTCCAACCAGACTAGGAAGGAACAAGCACAGGACCAAAGTAGTCCCGTTGAATACAGATGACAGTTGCATGGCTGGAGCAGACTGAGGGGCTACAGGATTTATCCATACTGCTTTTACTGGCTTTTGGGTTCCTAATCTCTTTGGATAGATACCTTGCTCAGCCTAGATATAGTAGGGAGGGCCTTGGGCCTTCCACAAAGCAATGTGCCTTTCCCTCTCTGAGGATTAGATGGGGGTGGGGTTGGAGGATGTGCCAAGGGAATGGGAGAAGGGAAGGGAATGGGAACTTGGATTGGTATTTTTTTTAATATGATAAATCTAATTAAAAAGAGTCAATGAGAATCCTGAGCTATTAGGCCAATCAATCAGAGCTAGTGAGGAATTACTTTATTCACGGTCACCTTCATCTGGTGTGTTCCCTTTCACTACCCTAACATGTACTCCATTTATTGCCTACTGGAGCCTGTGATGGGACTGGTCTGTGGAACTCTACCTGCAGAATCTCCATAGGGTGGCAGAAGAGTTTCAGTGATGATCCTGTGATGGTCTAGAGGCCAGAGGTCTTGAACAAAACAATGACTCATTGCAATGAACGTTTGCAATTAAAGCTGATTGGACAAAAAAGTATACTGTGTCATATACCCTGATTTTCAGTGCCACTAGGATGAACAAAGAATGTGGGGAAAGAGAGATAGGTGAAAGAGAAAAGAGATTTTGTTTAGTTTGTTTTAATTTTTAACATTTGGGGGGAGGCTGCAAGGGTGAAAGGCAGATATGAGGAGCCTGGGAAATGAGTGGAATGGGGGTGCATGATATGTAACTCCCAAAGAATCAATAAAAACTTATGTTTTTAGAAAGAGATGTTGTATCCTTGGTGTGTGTATATGTATGCATGCATGTGTGCACAGATAAGTCAATAATGCCCACCCTCATAGTTTCCAGTTTCTCATCTTGATGCTCATGAGTACAATTACCACTTTTTCCTTTAATATCTTAAATTTCAGTATTTACATTGACCTTTGTGTTGGAAATATTATTGTGAAAGTATATTCATATATATATGTATATATACACATGTACATATATTTGTATATGTATACAGTGCATTCAAAATAATATATATAACAATTTATCATCATTTACTTTGTTACATTCCCGTTATCATTATATATCACTATCATGAAATTTGGTATCTGTTAACCCTATGTACAGCGAAAGAAATTAAGACAAAGGTCCATGCAATATTTCTCCCAGATTATATATGGAAGAAATAGAGTCAAGAATTTTCTATATCATTTTTCTCACTTTTTCCATCTCAATGGATTATGATTCTCTTAGATCATATAAGGTATAATATTCTTAACCTATGAACCATTGTAGTGTTCTTCTTGAACTTGGAAGTTTTTAATTTGTTATCTCTCAATGCAACAGATTTCTTCCCAATCATTACAAGACCAAATGGAATCAATTGACTGCTACATTGCTAAGGTCACTGAATAGCAGGCTTATACTTTTACCTTAAATTCACTAGTGAGAAGACACCTGCATTCTTGGTGCTATGTGAAGTCAGCTACTGATTTAGGCTTTCAGTGTCTTTGTCTCCAATCTAACGTTGAAAGATATAGAAATAAAGAAATCTACCTGTTCATAAATTTATCTCCAGACAATTTCACCTCTGTTGACTGTAGTGTGAGAGGAGCTAAATTTCCTTACTTTAAACCATCATCGGTAATTTACCGTGAAGTTGAGGTTGTGTGTCCAGACCCCAGGGAAATTTTATTTTCCTTTGATAACATGAGCTTTTGTAACACTCCTGTAATAGCTGAATGACCTTCTTTGTTCTATTGCCCTCATTTAATCTCACAAGAAAACCTTTTGGTTTAGACAGTCCCTTAGCTCCTTTAGATAACACCATGTAATATTGTGGGGGCAAAGAGGGATTTGGGAGACAGAGGGAAGCAAATGGCATGCCTGTCTTTAAATAAACCCTCAAGTAAAAGTATTAAGTTCCAAGTGCTTAAGTATTTACAGAAAAAGCAATTTTTAGAAGAAATTCCATACAATGAAAAAAGAAAAATATAGGCAGCATAATACTTTGTGAGTGTATTCTGAACTAATGCATTTTCAGTCCAAGAGTTTCACTTCTTAGGAATGTATTTTAGATATTGCCCTATTTACTCCTCTGACTAATGCTTCATAGGTCACGAAATAATAGTCAACTGATAATTCACATCAGCTAATACTAAGAAATTTTAATATCTTTTATAGTCTTTAATTTTCAGTCTTCGTTCTGTTTTGTTCTTTAGAAGAAGTTCATACAGCACAGTCTGATTCTCTCGAAGTTGTATAGTCAAAGGCTGCTTTGAACTGTTTTTCTTATCATCTTGTTTCTATTTCCTAAGTGCTGGGGTTAGAGAAGTGTAATATCACATGATGGTAAAGAGATTTTCCCTTCCTTTTTTGCTTTTGTTGGGAATTATTATATTAATGGTAAAAGTAATTTACATAGTATGCCACTACCTACTTCAAATAGTCATTCTGAATATCAGTATGCTTCACTAGACTCAAAGTGTTCAATATATGACTTTGTAAAAATCATTTCATTCTGCTGAAGTTACTCTGTTTACTCAAGTAGTCGACTTGAAATATCTATATCCATTCCCTTCATCTATATTCTATTAAGTCAATAAGGTACAATTCATATTTCAAAATAAAATTTAGAAAACAACTTTGGTTCATACTACACCCTAGGAAAGAAACTATTCTAGTATCTTCCATGTCCTCATGAAACTTCTAGCCTTTAAACATTTGTTCTAAAAATTCAAGGAAAGTTCTAGAGATTCTAATTGTTCATTCTAATTGTTTCTCCAAATTGCTCCTGTTTTAACTGCTCTTCTCCCATAGCAATATTGGACAAAATTTCAGTAACATGAAGCATCACAAGTTTCAGTTGATTTAAGACAGTTTTGATAGAGATCGTGTCAATGGCAATGAGATATAGGGGCAGAGAAGGAATGGGCTCAATCTCTACCATTGGATAAAGAAACAAGGATTTATCTTATATGAGCAGGGGAAGAATTGGTGAATGGGTTAGTGAGGGAAAGATTTCTAAGAAATGTATGATAGAAAGAAGAACCTTGCAAAACTTGCTTAACAACATTTCTTCAGATTGTAAAAATAAAATGCCATTTTATCTTTAGTCGAAGATGAAACCCAAGTAGATACTTAAAGGAAGTGAGATTAAGAGCTAGAAAAATCTTACTGAGCAAAATTGACACTTCAGCAATATCTTTGCTATAATGAGTGTTAAAAGAAATATGGTAGGATTTTAACAGCAAGTTATCCTACAAGACTCAAGAAGGACCCTAACTACAACTGAATTCATCAAGCAGAAAATTATGATTGATGCAGATGTAGAATCTTCCAATAACTGACTCACATGCACATCCATGTGTGCACAAGCATACACACACACACACACACACACACACACACACACACACACACATATATATATATATATATATAGAGAGAGAGAGAGAGAGAGAGAGAGAGAGAGACTCCCTTATTTAATTCTTGACAAGAAGTTTATTCCAAGACCTCTGGTGCATGCTTAATACTCTAAAATCATAAAATTACTGCTAACATCAAATCAAGTAGCTATTAGATATACATACCTTACATACCTATAGTCAGTTTAAATTTAAATATTAGACTCCACAAGGCTTTGGCAAGAGTAACTTAAAGAAAATAAATATAATAAGCAACTGTCACAAAATGCTATGGAAGCACCTTCCACACCTTCAGCCAATAGCCGCTGAAATACCAGCCCACTGGGGCGTGGTCTATTTCTCTTTAAAAAAAGAGCAGCAAGCCTCGGGACTCTCTCTTGGTTCCGGCTCCTGCTCCAGCAACTAAACTCCTTCCCTGATGGTTGATGTTTTGTAAGTTTTACCCTCAAATAAATACCCCTTCAAATCCTAACTTGTGTGGGATTGTTTTGCACATTAACAAAAATTGGGGGATAATAAATTTCTCTTTCAAGTTAGGCTACAGATACACAATGGGGTGTTTTTCATCATACAGTATCATAAAATCCTTGATGAATTGAGTGGTGAGATACTCAGTCATCACAATGTCATGTTAAGATGCTGTTGACCTTTGGATGACCTATCAGTGAAGATTATGGAGCTGTGAGAATACCTGTTGTCCAAGGGCCAATGAAATTGTACAAAACAACCTGTAAGTAAACATTATATCTGTATACAAATGTATATTTAATCACCAGAATCTGATTCAGAGACCAGAGCCCACATTAGTTCAATCTGTGGAGAGAATGCAAAGTCAGAATAAGAGAAATCTGAGAAAATATCACATCAAAATAATGAGGTTGACAGGCATAGAAAGGCAATAGACGTTACTTGAGACTGGGGAAAAAAACAACATCTATATGAAGTTAAAATTACATCCTTAGGGACCCCAAAGGTAAAAAGAAATAGTTTAACAGAAAAATTATAAATTGGTAATGATTTGCTGTAATGGTACTTGAAATTTTGATTTCTAACTGTAATAACAGTAAACACCATTCCCTGCCAAAGACTGAAAAACATGCTAAATACTTATACTTTCAAAAATGTATTCATTTAGTATGTGGGTGGTGGAGAGAGGAAAAGATAAATAGATAAATGGAGATACAGAGGATTTTAACAGCAAGTTAAATCCTTAAGTAAAATTCACCAATGTGAATGTTGTCAGTGGACAACTTTCTACTTTAGCTTTCTAGAATTAAGCTCAAATTGACAAACTTTCATCAAAAGCACTTTTAATTGCCTAATAATACCACTGGACCCAAAGTGAGATTTATTTAGAAAAAAAAAACAGTGTTTACTAAAAATGATGCAAAAATATATACCATAATCAGACAGTTAAGAGGAGATGTCAAAATCATATTTTAGAGTTTTTATGGATTCCACAAATTATACATGTAAAAATTTTTCTCATTCTAAAATCAAATTTATTCCACTGTGAAGTTGATTCTGACTTTTATAAAAGTTGCTCCTCTTTGTTTTAACATATGTATTAAATTTATTGGAAATAGAAGTTTACTCTTATGCTTACAATTGGCTTCCTCAAAATCCAGGCATTATATTAATATGGCAAAACTTTAGAAAAGCTGGGAAAATAATAGGAAATTCTTTAAATGACAGCATAAAGTTTCTCATCAATTCATCAAATATTTGTTGAGAAGCAATTGTAGATGGGTACATACTGGGCAACAAAATTCCACGGTGCATGAATTCAGATATATCTTGCTTTCACAGTCATGGAGTTTAGTGAAAAGTATTGAGGAGATCTTACAAAGATAGGTACAAAGTTATAAACTAATTAGCAATGTAAATGAAGATGAATTATGGCTTTTGAATCTTAATTGTAGGATTTAGCTACAACCATGGGAGAGAACTTTACATAAGAAAAACATTGAGCTGAGAAATGAAGTAAAGATGAGCACTGCAGAGGGTGCTTGGCAAAGTTGTTCTAATTTAGATCTATCTGACTAAAGGCCACAATTCAGACAGAGATGTAGAATTTTAAGAGGTGAAAATAGATAGGAGGAAATTGAAGGATATCCTACTATGGCTGATGACATTATCAGATTTATATTTTAAGGTGAAAAATCTTTTTTGAGATGTGTGGAGAAGAGATTTACTGAGACAAGGCTTGATGAAAAATCCTCATTCAAGAGGATTCTTTGATATTCCAAGTGCAGAAGATCATGTTGAGAGAGAGAGAGAGAGAGAGAGAGAGAGAGAGAGAGAGAGAGAGAGAAGATAAACTGAGATAATTAAATTGTCATTTTGGTAAAGTTCTGGTTAATGAGGAGTCAGCTAAAGGAATATAGAGAGGAAAAATTCTATTTTATTTTATTTTATTCTATTTTATTTGTGTTGGTAGTTGAATAAAAGCAAAGAAAATTTTAATCTAAAGTATGGACAATTTGAGGTGCTTTTTTCAACCAAACAGATATCATGTATATATCCAGCCCATTAGTTATGACTTGAAAGCTGCTGTCATATACAGAAGAATATCTTGGATATATTTAAGCACTGCATAAATTATGCTATTTACAACCCAATAAATCAAAACTTGCAGTTTTTTGTACTTCTGTGAAGAATTTGAACTAATATTATTCCTTTATTTTCTATTCCCATAAGCAGAAAAATAATCTACTGAATCCCAGTTCTGATTTGACTTGGTTCTCTCTCTCTCTCTCTCTCTCTCTCTCTCTCTCTCTCTCTCTCGCTCTTTCTCTCTCCCCCCTATCTCTATCTCTCTCCTCCCCTCTCTGTGTGTGTGTGTCTCTCTCTCCCTCTGTGTGTGTGTGTGTGTGTGTGTGTGTGTGTGTGTGTGTTGTGAGCCTATTTGTGTGGCAATGCATGCTCAGGAACACATGAATACCAGAAGAGGACATTTTGTTTTCTGACGTTCCTTGTCTTATTTCCTGGAGTCAGTTTCACTCACTGATCCTGTAGTTAGGCTGGCATGATATGATTGATAGATATACTATGTCATATAAGGAAATGAAAAAGGAGGCAGAGGCAGGCGGATCTCTGTGAGTTCGAGACCAGGCTGGTCTACAAGAGCTAGTTCCAGGACAGGCTCCAAAACCACAGAGAAACCCTGTCTCGAAAAAACAAAAAACAAAAAACAAAACAAAACAAAAAACCTTATAAAAGCAAGCAGATGTTTTCAAATATATCTACACTACAAGACTTCACTATACAAGATCATTTTTACATACATATGAACTCCTTTAAATCCTAATATAAAAATAAATTAAATCCAAGAGCTTAACTACAAGCAGAGTCATAGCAGGAGCTTGAATTAATTATCATCCAAGTATGATATAGTTTTGTAGAGAACCACAAGACCTTAGCATCGGTATGTTGTCAACTGTGGCCATCGCAGCAACTGCTGTGATTTGCACAGATTGTATCTGTGGTCCTATTTTGAGGAAATGGAGGTGTCAGATGTTGGTAATGTTTGTATTATAAAATGCAGCTTAAGGATTGCTGAGTCCCTAATACAAACTTGTATTGAGGGTATAATGATCAATTAAGACACATTTAAAACATCTATGTTAAATAAATGACTGGGCAGTTTTGCTGTTTGAGTGGAAGAGTCTGAATATTAAGGAATATATCACCAAAAATATAGAAATTGAGACAAATATAAGTATGGGTTAAAAGTAGATCCTACAACATGCTCAATAAGTAAAAATTGGTCTGTTTTGTAATTTTAGTTGGAATGGATGCACTAAGATGTAAATTGAAGTAAATGAGCATGTTAGTCTCTTGGAAAAAGTATAAAAAGTATTTGAATTTTATGATTGATTCTTGTAAGTTTTACACAAAATACTATTGTAAAACAATTTATTCCTGGAATAGAATCTCCCTGACATTATACACAAAATGGAGTTTAAAATGAAAATGATTGTATTCTAAAAGTATATTTCCTTGAACTCTAGTGTTTCAATGGGCAAAAAAAATAGATCATAGGTATTACATATGCATACAGAAAACCACATAACATGAAACATATGGTTAATGTTTGGTCAAATGTTATTAAGTTTTCATGATGCAGATATTGCCAATAGAAAATGTAGCTAATCAATAGAAAATGTATCAAGCATAATTTTGTAAAATGAGATGTGATGGGTGGGGAAGGAAATGACAGGCGATAGGAAGCATGTGTAAAATGCCAATCTCCAAAGATTCTGAGCATTTCCCTTCCTAGGAAATGTCCTCTTTGTAGGGTAATGTGTTACAGCCAAAAATGAATTTTCTTTGTTTATCATCACCTCCTTACTGGCAGCCTCAACAGTCTGAGGAATTTCTTAGTTAATGAGAGTTTCCCTTTTTACTCACAATGGGCCATTGTAGGTCACACCTAAATTTTTGCTAGAAGATTTGACTATTGATGAGATTCCAATGACTTAATGAATACTGAATATTGAAAAAATTCTCAAATACATGATTAAATAATCTAGAGTATATAAATGCATAATGAATAATAAGAATACAAATGGTTAAAATTATTTTGAGAGTGTTCAAGTTGCAACATGCCTGTATGTGCTGGGTTTTGTGCCATGATCCAGGAAACCAAGAAAACTACAACCTCTGATTTTGTCAGTCCTGTGCATGGTTCCCTTTTGTTATATTTTTCAACACAGTATAAAACATAATAATTGATAACTAGACCAGACTTCTTAAACTGAGTGAAATACTGAATTTGACAAGTAGGTTATGAAAATCAACAGCATTGTGGTTGGTGAAAATGAAGCATGGATTATTTGGGGAGTCAATTGGGCTTTTTGATTTCACATGAAGTCTTGTGGTACTGGGGCTTTTACATATAGAGTCCATAATGTCTTCAAAGGCTAGCATCACAAGTTTGATTTTATTTTATTAAATAGGTTGGATTCAACAATTTTTTTTACTTTAGTTTTAAAATTAAAATGCATAAAAGGAGCACTTTTATTATTGAGAAATTTTTATTTAGTAATATAAATGTAAATACATGTACACATGTTCATGCAATAGCAATTAGGAAATAAAAAAGCAGTGAATTTGAAGGAGAACAGGGAGGGATCTACATGTGAGGCTTTGGATGGAGAAAAAAGAAGGTGACATCATAATTTAATTAAACTGTTCAATATTGAGCAGATGTTGGAGGATCAACTACTAACATGAAAAATAAAGGTCATATTTTGTGTCCACAATAGAAACACATAAATTAACCTGTAGTAGGAGGGTTTAAAGCGATTAGTTAGATCCAGTTGATGGATCTCGGCAGCTTATACCGAAGCAGTTCTTCAAGTCCCTCTCCAGAAAATGCTGCTTAAATGTCCTCTGATATATATAAAATGGTACACATTTTATAATATAAATAAATAATTTAATAAATTAAAGTATAAATTTAATTTTTTACATGCTACCATACATATTCCAGCAACTGGAATTTATTTGATTTATGGACATGTTTTTGCTTGTTCTAGCTATGATAACATTACAAATATAAATTTTTAATGAGTTTTTATTGTCTTAATAGTATTTTTGATGAACTAAAGGGATTAATTTTAAAGTAGTTTAATTCAGTTTTTAAAAATTTTAATCTGCTTTAAACATTATATTACTAATTTTGACATTCAACATTTTTCTTCTATTCCCTGTTTCATCATTATTTTCCTTATATGTAGGTCTTCAGTACATACATATTTAATGTACCTAAAAATATGAATAATTCAAACTTGTCTGTTTCAATGTATCAATAACTATTTCCTTTGCAATCATAAACATTTTTTGTTACCCTCGGATCTAAAAGCCATCTGAATTTTCCTCTTGTGTTCAATATTGGCTCTCAGAAGTTTGTTTCCATGTGAGAAACTAAAGGTCACTTGACTTCTCAAACAATCCGTGTTTCATATCTGCCTCACACGGCGGCCCCTTGTCTGCGCTCAATGTGCTAGATCCTAGTTGGTGAGCTTCTGGTAAGGGGCTGAAGGTTGAGAACACAGACACAGAGACCGACCAACACGCAGACATTTTAACACTGATACCAAAAGCCCCTTCTTTAATAGCACCATGGAGGCTTAAATACACTGCAGTCAATGGCCAACAGGTGAAAATCCCATTCTCTGATCCTCTAAGCTAGGCACAACTTCTAGTAACTTCAATTAGAAGGTTCTAGCAGGGAAGAGAAGCTGAAGGACAGGACTCATTAGTCCCAACACATATCCACCAACTATGTCATTGATTACCATAACTCACTTATTTTCTTTGATAATTCAGTCAAAGTAAGGAAATTTCTGTAGGACACAGTCTAAGTGACATCCTATGACAACAGTGTTAGTAAGAAGGTGAACCCAAGGAAAAACATATAGTTATCCTCTTGGCTAAGGGAAGTTTTCAAATTTACAAAAAGCAACACTACTTTCAACAATTAAGTGTGAATGTGTTGTGCAATTAAAGAAAGATCCACAAGAGCCTGTAATGAAAGATAACAAATGTTCATTGAGAATTACTCACAATAGAAAGTCATGTTTCTCATCTCTGTGGCCACTGGGGTTGTGAACAAACTCTGACTGCCAACCAAGGAAAAGGGCAAAGAGCATGAGCATGTTTCCTGTATGTGCTTAGAGCACCTCAGACAAACGCCTCTAAAATAAAATTATATGCAATAAAAACAAGTATCAAGTATTATGCGGTAAAAGAAATGGCAAAAGCCCATACAGGAGTAGAACTACAACATTAATAACAGCAAGCAAGAAACAAATGCTAACTGCCCAATCTAGGGAAATTAGAAAATGACAGAGATTATTTTAATAGCTGTCCTATCTGAAGGAGTCTAAATCTTATACTAAAATGTCTTTACTAAGTTATTAGAGGAAGGTGGTCAAGGCAGGAACAGTTATTTTTCAAAGGACAGTTTTGATAAGAAGAGAACAAACTTAAAGTGGAGTGACCTTGGTGCCCAACATTCTCTCAGGAATAGCTCAGTACTGCCAGGACCAGTTGTATCTCATGTCAACATTTTCTGACTTACTTAAATGTCATATTCTACAGTTCTTTGAAGTGATTAAAGATTACCTATTTATGTAGAAAATAATCTCTGTGCATTTAGAGACCCTTACTAACCTAACTGAAAGCATGACAAACATGACTGACTATTGACTTATAAATTTAATACCTATATAGCTTGAAAACTAAGGCTTCATATTATAAAATTAAACAATCTTTAAACAGATGAGTGAATGATGTCAATGACCCCAAAATGTAAACATTATATATAAGTATCTTGATCACAGGGAGAAATATATAATGCAATATAAGTATTTCCTAAAATTGTGTCAATATACAAAATATCTTAAGCAGAGTTATAAATATGCATACATATTTCTACCAGTATGACAAAACCACTTTACATAGGTGCACAAATATTGTAAATAGAAATAGAAGCATATTTATTATAACAAATATAACTTGAATTTATATCAAACCTTAAACAGGAATACAAATATAATTTTACATATGTATCAATACATAAGATTTATACCAATATATATTGCCATTAACCAATATTTTACAAGTAGATATACTAATCTACCTACTATCCCATCCCATCCATTTTCTTTGTAAACAAAAAGAGATCCCTGAGCCTACTTTATTTCCACCCCTATAGAACTTATAACTAACCCCTGACAGATGACAATTTTCCCTAACCCTGAGGACAAACTTTGTTGGGTGAGGAGACTTTATTTTCTAGAATTACATATATCTATCATGGAGGTAATGTAATTTGTATGGGATCCTGTAAAATCTAAAATGATGGTAAAATTTTAAGATTACTGTCTGGTACAATTGCACATATTCTCTAAGTGATTGGTAGGGTTTTTTAAAAATTTTTATTAGAAGTTTTGGGCAGAATATTGTAAGGTGTACCATCTCAACTAGTAAGGTTGAAATCATCTTGAGCAGTTGTAACCCAAAACAAATCTTAGAGTGATCCTATCAGCATGATGGCATCAATTTAAGCAGGTGGAATCATTGTTGTGGGGCCCCATCTTCTTCCCAGAAACTTTAGACAATACTGAAGGAATATTTATTGTTCATTGTGGAAAACAAACATTATTTATATCAATATGGAAATTTGGAATTGTTATAGATATTTATTCAAAGAAAGGTATGATAGAGACAAAAATAGGTATGGGAGAAGTAAAATTTTTGAAACCAAGCTTTTGATAATGTTAGTCCCTAGATTTTAGTTTTCTTCTGCCCCACATCATGTGGTTACTGATATGAGACAAAAACCCTGAATTTTTATTTTAACAGCATGCTTGGTTTCAGAGACAGAGAGCCACCATCCAACTCTAAAGCCAACTTTGATTTTTAAGTAATTGGGACCACCACTATAGTGAGAAATAAGGAGATATATATGTTTAGGTAGTGAGATTTTACCTTAAAGAAAATATTGGTATCATAATTAGATTTTTCATTGTTTAGTGATTCTTTCTGGATAACTGACGATTTTTCTTCGGGCATCTAGATGTTTAAGGTCTCTTGACATCTTTCAATTCCAGACTTTGGTACTCAGATTTTTTTTTCAGAGTTACAGTGTTTTTGCGCACTATTATAATTTATAGTAGGATTTTATCTGTAGCAATGCCCCCACATTTCTTCTTCATTTAAGATTATAATTTCTCAGAACTTTGTATGTATCCAGGCATTCATTATTTATCAACTGTTCCTAAACACTGTCTTTGAATATTATGATGGGTATTGTCAATATATAGATAATTTTGAGTAGAACTAACATTTATATCTAATTTAATCTCTAGAATATGTATCTCAAAGATTTGCTTTGCTCATTAATTTTTTCAAAACTAATTTTAATATAGTTTTTAATAAAAATATATATGAACCTTGGTTTTATTCATTTATATATATTTTACTAGAGTTACTCCTTTTTCATTGAATAGCATATAAATAAATGCAATGCAGGTCAAATGAAGAATACTTAACAGCCCAGTGTACTGCAGAGTGTCAGCACACAAAGTGAAATGTTATTCTTCTGAATGCCTGTGACGTATGCATTACCATAGGATCAAAGACAGTTTAATAAATAGGTATAAATAAGCATCTACTTACATTTACAGATATGCTGTTTCATTCTCAGAGAAAAAAGTGCTATGTATTCTTTTTGTAATTGATCTTGGATTCATTTATAACTGCATATAAATACATTCATTCAAATAATTGATGAAATCTTATAGAGTTTCTAGTTCACCTGTTAAATCAAAAAAAAAAAAAGTTTTCTTTTTCCTTTAAATAGCCCATGTTCTTTCTGTAGGTCTCTCTAACCACCACTAAAATAGAATACATATTCCACTATCTATGCCCACATAAAAAAAAGAACTTTATTGCAGCAATTTTTAAAATGCTGTAAATAGACATTCTATTAACTTTAGTTTATGTTCATTGAAAGATTTTTCATAAAAGATATTGCATTTTTATAATTTCTAATACTTATTTTTGAATATCCTTGACATAATTTTGAATTCGTTTTAATTGTTTAGACTCATAAAAGGTAATAAGAAAAGGTTTCTTTCACTTTTTCTGTATTTTAGGATATTTTTACAAGATTGGGATGGCTTCTTTTCTAAATACTTGGAAGAATTCACATTTATAGCCATCTGTCCCTGAAGTTTCTTGAGGGAACTTTTACATGATAACAAATTTAACTTATTTGACAGCTGTATCACTGAAAAATAATATGTCTGTAATATCTTAAGATCTGTAAAGTATATTTTTAAATATATATGTTTGTTTCAAACAAATTATCACTTTTTGAAAAAGTTGCTTGAAATGTTTAGCTTCAGCTAATGCTCCTTTTATACTTTTAAAATTTTTTCATGTTTTAATGCATAATTACCTTTGATCATCATTTATGAAATAATGTTCACATTTTAATTATTGACTTTTTCAGTTCATGTTTTCTGAATTATTTATTTCATTATTTCATTCATCACTGTTTATTATTAATTTTGTTTTCCTAAAGTTATGTTTTGTGAGATAGAAACTGAAATTATTAATTTTTGTTCATTTACTTCATTATCTATATATGTAACACCAGCGATCTTTTCCTTAAATATTGCTCTAACTTCATCCCACAGATATTGTGTTCCTATTTTTTGATAAAATTAAGGAAAATAATTTCCTACTCCCAATGATGCTATCATTTATAGTCTCAAGTTGCTTCGAAGCACATTATTTTCTTTTCAGGTGTTATATTTCCATTGCTATAAATTTGTTGCTTGTTTCCATCTTAATACCATGACTAGAGAGTATGTTTTATATTATTCCATTGTTGCAAATTTTCTGATACTTTCTTATAACTCATCACACATATGGCATTAACTAAGCCCAATTATACATTTAAAGAGGTAAATTATATTATTGTCTTTAATAACAATATAATTTACTATTGTGTAATATCACTTATTTTTTATAATGCTACTCAAAACATAGCATTATCAAAGCCAAGGTTCATATTGGGTTAGAACGTAACCAATTAGTAAATGAGCTATAATTTTGTTGTTTAGAGGGCTATTTTCATATTTATTTATACTATGCAAGTTTATGTTAGTTATGGAAAAAATTCTCAGATAATTAAAATTGTAAACCCTTCCGGCAAATTTTAGGCAAACAGATGTTTGAACATTGCCTCAAGTGACTCCAATTTCCAGCCAGCTTTTAGAAGCTTCAGCTGAGAGATCCTAACTTCATCATTTATGTAATCCTTAAATGGATGACAGCAATCTGCTTAATGCACAAGCTAATAGTAAACACACATTTCAGTATGTTTTAAAGATTAACTGGTTAACTGCTTTAAGTATATTTTTCCAGTAGATGCAATTAGGTAAAGAAATTTCTCACAGAAAAATACTATTTGTATTTTTATATTGCTGTATTTCATTAAGGTGTATGATTGGTATAATAAAAAGGCATAATACTTTCATAAAATGTATCTTTGTGCTTTTTTGAATCTGCAGGTAAAAGCACTTTCTATCCAGCTTGAGGATCTGAATTTAATCTTCAGGAACCACATGATGGATGGAAAAATTTGACTTTCCCTAGTTGTACTCTAACCTCTACAGATGCTTCATGGAAAACACCTATGTGTGTATAACACACAGAGACACACACACATGAATATAAGAAAGAGAGAGAGAGGAAGGGTAAGAGAGAGGGAGGGAGGGAGGGAGGGAGGGAGGGAGGGAGGGAGGGGGGAAGGAAGGAAGGAAGGAAGGAAGGGAGGGAAAAAGAATGGAAGGAGTCAGAGATAAGTTTGAAAATATGTCAAATATGCTGTATTGCTATCTAATGGATCACAAAGCAATTTTTTCATTATATATTATCATTTTCAGTAAGCATATTGAGATTGTATCTGGGAACAATAATTTATCTGAAGAAAAGAAACAGAAAACAAAACATGAGTGAACTGTTGATCCCCAATTAGAAATGGCAAATTCAGTGCTTAAAAACAAAATTAGGACATTGGTATATTTTAGGTAGTTCACTTTGTAAAAACTTTTGAGCAGTAAAAAGCAGTAAAAATTTTGAATAAAAAAAGTTATATAAAATTGAATGTTTCAAATATGTAATTTGAATAATTAAATAATTATTTAATATAATAATAATTTAATTTAATTATATCCAGAGAGAAGAAATAGAATCTACTGGTATAGAAGATTAAACAAAGGGAAACACTTGAACAGGATATGTTAAATTAGGGTAAGAGGTAGATATTACTAACACTATTAATAAATACCTTACCAAGTGGTTAGCTTAAAGTTTTCTACACTTGACAGCCACCTATGTTGAAAGAAGCTTCTGCCATTCATCAGATTCACTCAATGTAAACACCCTGTGGCAAATATTGGATACCTTTGTAATAAGATGCATAACCTGTGAATATGCATGTGAGATTCTGTACATGTGGAGAAGAAGAAAAGTCCAGCAGACGGCTCTCTTTTCCTATTATGTACGGATAAAGGATAAAACTCAGATCGTCAGGCTGATAACATGCATTTTTAACACCAGAGACATGCCATCTGTCCTCTGCCCTTCTTAATTTAAATGACATAGTTATAATTACTCATTCCACTCTTTCTATTTGGGTATACTTTAAGTCAAGTTTTAGTACAGTTTGTGGGAAGAAATTGGAAAGTATGTGGAGATATAAGCATAAAGTTAGAAAAAAGTATGATTGGCAATATATCTAACAGAGTTGTTGGGGGAGATTTTTATGTGGAAGTTATATCAAAGAAAGATTACTTTAAAAATAATTCATGATATAATCCTAACAATTTTTAACATAGTTTAAAATAAAGGGTGGCAATGGAAAATTGTCTAAATAGAGGGTATTGGGCCCTATTTACTACTCGATAGAACTGTCCTTTCTCTGATATCCAAGTCTTTGAAACAAAGAAGTAATGGTGAATTCTTGTCAATACAGTGAACACCAGACATTCACATTGTGTGGGTTTCTTAAAAGAGACAGAAAGTTCAGAATTCAAACTATCAGGTCACTGCCCAATCACAGCACATAATGTTTATTTAATGGTAGCTTTTGAAATGTTAAATGTCATAAAAACATGTCATTTTCTGGAACCAGAATATTAATTTAAAGAGAAGCTATACAAATACTGATTTATTCATAAAACTCAGATTTTTATGCAATCAGAGGTTATGGCACCATTCTGCCAAAAGTCCTCCTATTCCAAGGATCTATTATATATGCATCTACAGAGAGGAAATGAAGTTCCTCAGTAGCTCTGTCATAGTGAATATTTGCATTGATTTTTAAGCTGAATGAAAGCAGTTGGTGTGAAAGAACGGAAGGAATTTTATGTGTTCCTTCTTATGTGGAAATATATCAAGGACTACAGAATTTGGGAGTAGTTTTGTACTGAAGTGGAAAAAATAAAGGATTTCTTCTATTCAATCAGTAATCAGGACCACAACCACTTAACTTCTAGATCAGACCATATGGGAGAAAGGGTCTTAGAAAGCTACCAGATATGTGTGAATCCTTTAGAAGTTTTATAGAATAGAGAAAGATTTCTTAATTAACATAGTAAATTTTACTTCAGTTGATAGGAAATAAAAGACTTTTTAAATGTTCTGTACAGCATTTGAAAAAGACTGTAGCTATTCTTTAGATAAAACTTTGAGGCAGCTTAAATTTTCATGTGAATATGAATTTATTCCAGTTTGGTTTTGACTATTGGGCTAAAACATTTAGTTGGGGAAGATTTCCTCAATTTTCTGAAGCCCTGTGCTTGCTCTTGCAGAGACTTTTCTGTATGGAGTAATGAAAATTTTGCAGATTCCTGTGTTTTAGTCTTTGTGCACCTTTATCTTTGATATGTATTTTTATGAAAAAATATTGTAAAAACATTATACAAATGGCCCTGAAACTCAGAACATGATTGAAAAATTTCATTCTCAGTGAAAGAAATTGTTCTGCTTGGGGGTAGAAAGGCTTGCTATCTCTAACACAATTTATACCTTTATTTCTAGACCATTAAATACAATATAGGCAGGAATCTAAAATTATACCCAAAAGGCAAATGAAATACTTTTATGAACATAATAAAAATTAAAAGTGATCTACTTTTTCTAAAGTATTTTTCTATTGTACAATTACTCCTTTGATCATCTTAGTATTGTTATTACTGATCAAATAACAAAAATTGAGTGAGCATCATCTCAATATTATAGTAAGGTAACAATACAACATTATTTTCTTATGTTACATTAATCTTAAGGGTATTTTGTAAGTGAACATCAACAAGATATAACTTTATTATTATCATCATAATTCTTATTTTTTCATTTCTTTTTTAGATTTATTTTTGTTCCATTTGTGTGTGTTTTGTTTGTGTGTATATCTGTGTACTGCTGTATGCTTTACCACCATTATTCTCTTTTCCTATATTTTCCATATCTATATTTCTCTGATTTACAATTTAATTCTGTTTGAATGTTAAGCAAATTATTGTTCCTTGACACAATGAAAACATTATAGGTAATTCCTATACTGATAATTAAGGGTTTTAAATCATACAATGCTATTGAAAATTAGTACATGCTCATGGCCAGTATGTAAAGCTTTTATTAAGGATTAATGCACTATACAAATATTTATTCTGATCTTACATTATATTAAATACAAGAATTGAAAGCATTTGAAAAGCTAGATAGTATCCACAGAGAAGTAAATAAGCTGTGTTGATTTTTAATATAGAAATTCTTCCTAAAAAGGATGCTTACAGAGTTTTTGAAGTGTAAGGAAGTAATGTCAGGAAAAATGCATTTCTGGTGATAAGGGCATAGAGGTGTTACCTCTATGGAGAATGGAAAACTTAAGAGAAAAACATGTATTATGCTGTGAGCGAAGCAAAAATATGAGGTGTGGATTTGTGAGGTAACCAGCGACCATCTGAGAGCAGTTCTCAGAAGGCCTAATGAACAAGGTTACACAGAAGCTACAAAAAGCATCCAAAACCAAGTTCTCAGCACAAAGGAGAATTATTTGTTCCTGAGGGAGAGAGAAAAGGGAAGAGGAGACAAACACAGGAATAGAGGATGCGGGAGAAGGAGAGTGGAAGGGGGGAAAAGGGACAAATGCATTTGCTCTAGGATTACAAAGGACTGCTTCTGGATAGAGAGGATACAGATGTGACACATAGAAAATGGCACCTTATAAAGGTACAAGGGAAAACCTCATGTTAGGATGTGGTGTCTCATTTCAATTGGACATATTAATTTGGTGAACAAAAGGGGATTTCTGCTTGCTGAACTTTAAATTTTGATAGTTGTACCTTAGTATTCAGGCTCAAGAGGAAGATGTAGCCAAATAAAGAAAAAGACATTGGGAGCTAGCTTCAGGAATGTAATCTAATAGTTTTTAGCAAGGTGAGAGGAGTCAGGTCTGCCAGAGCTGTCCTTGCCTCATTTGAGCTAACCAGAGTCCCTTCAAAGAGTATCCTAACATTCATTCTCAGAATTAATTAATTAATCAATTGATCAATTGTTTTTCCAGAGAAAAACAACATCATAGAGAGGTGACAAAAGAAGAAGTGATAACATAATAATGATAGATAGTAAGTTACCTATAAAATTCTTGTACAAGATTATTGATTGAGGTTATTTGTAATTTCCACAAAGCAAAGTACTTAGGAAAGATCATCAGAGGGCTCTTAGCCATGATCTAAGACAGAGTAGGACACTGGAGCCTTCCTAACATAATGCCAAACATCTTCAAGGGACAAGGAACTTTAACTTTATTGGTTGTAGTTGGATGGTCCATTGCATCAAGTTTGAAAGGAGAATCACCACTCTGAATAGAATGTTCTTGGTGGGGGATAGTGAATGTTTGATGCTAACCTTAACTGAATTATGTAATATATACAACCTATGCTCATTACCAAACGAGTGAATCACAATATCAGCCTTTATTGTGTGGACTCTCAAATCAGGACTGCTTTACAGGGATGAGGAAGACTCTTGCCTTGACACCAGTTCACCAACTCTGTTAAGATGATTCCTTGCTATTTCTGTGGCATTGTTCACTTTCATTCATTCAGTTTCTTGCAGCAATGTTTCCCAAAATTGAGATTCTTCTTCATCTCTGTAAGACAGCAAATGACTTGATTATAATATTAGTAAAAAAGTGAATATAATAAGTTGGCCTTATATCATCTAAAAATATTAAATTTTTATTTAAAATGCTGATACATTTTTGTGTGGTACTCTTCATGGGGAAGCATGGAAAAAATCTATTCTTCCCAGACAAAGAACCAATGAAAGACTAAGGTAAGGATATCAACAACATAGTAAGGCAATTAGTTTTACTGGACTGCTTTCAGAAACAGAAATGGCTTTGAGATATAGTTACATCACCAAAGCCCAATCCAACATGAATGACAAGTCACAAAAACTGAAAAATTTGCAAACACTGCACACAGTACAGATAGCTGGACAGGTTGAAGAATGTCCTTATCAGGTAGCTGGGTTGATATGACCCTTTTCCAGGCATCTCAACTGGCCTCTGCTTTTTCCAGGCAGCTTGACTTATCTGTCTCTCATCTGCCAGCTTGATGGGTATAAGAGTGCCTTTCAGCAGTTCTTACTGCTTATAGACATGAAGACAGAAGAGTCTATTGAGTCTTGTCATTTTCAGGGACTTCCTCAAGCCTGTGAGATGTTTACTTCTTAAGTTTAATGAGCTTCCCAGTAGGATAAAATTTTTTTACTTCTCTTTATAGCATCTTAAGTCTTATTTCCAATATGGGTAGTTTTATCTCAAAGTAGATTGGAATATAACATAAAGAACAAAATTTATATTTATTTGCTTCTTAATAATTTCCTTTTCCCTTTCCTTTCTGTTTCTTTTTCTCATTTTGAATCAGACTTGCCTGAAAGTCTCAAAAGTAACAAATATCGCTTGATTTCTTAGGTCATATTTTTATCACGTGCTTGTAGGTAATGTGACAACTCCTGAAAAGGGTGCACATATCATGATTACTCAGCACAGTTCCAGCAGTCTAAAGGCAAGAGTTTCCTCAAGTAAGTTTTTCAAATTTACTCCCCATGTAGCAGGCCAAAGACAATTAAAACTTACACAGAAGTTGTGCTATCAGGAGGAAAAATCTCAGTGTACTAAACCTAGCTCTTTTATAATGGATATTAAATAAGCCTCTCTGTTCCATAGTGTGAGATTACTTTACTGCACTGTGCATTAAAAAAAAATGTCCTTTGTGCTGAAGAAAGACATTATTTATAACATCCAAGAGAGGTAACTGCACAAACAGCATTGAGGACTTCAGACCAGCATATTTGATAATAATATTGATCATAGAAACTGTATAGCATCAATATTTGCTGATTTCTTTATCACCTTTGACATCAGAAAATTATTTTCATGGATTCATCATTCCTGTGGCCACTCTGTTTAATCTTATGACATTTAGCTGGGAACAAGTTTATCCCTTTTAGCATGTAAATGAAATAATACTGCTGCTCCTCACATCACAATAAACCCTACCTACAGATTTCAACCATTATGCCCAATTATACATAATATATAGTTATATGTATATAAATAAACTGAAATAGAACAATAACAACAATAATAAAAAATAAATCATCTGTGTCTCCTACTGTTTTTTTTTCCTAAACTATGTGACTGGAAACATTGATCCAGTTGATCTGGATGTACTTGCAACAGCAGAAGCCCCACCATTGCATTCCAGGAGAAATTCTATGGTACTTTCCCTTCCACAGTTGATCACTGAATTGTGATTTCTGTTCAGCCGGCCTTAGAAGATCTTTTCTGCTGGACCCGGGATCTGAAGACCTGAAAGAATGGGCCAGACTAAAGTCTAATGTTGTAGACAACCTCACTTCATCTTCAGCATGCTTTTATGCAGGAATGAAACAAAGAAAACATTGATCTAAGGAAGGTTGTTTGAGTTCAGAAAAAAAAGGTTAAAAAAGTCCGTGAAAACATACTAAATATTAACAGAATAGCTCTTTCCCAGAATTTCTCAGGACAGAGCAGTTGAAATGTAATTGCCTGGAAGATATTATAGATTATATCTGGGAAAGCATGAGAGCAAGGCAGAAGGCCAGATCCAGATGCAGGATATACTGACCAGACAGGGTTCTATAGCTATGTTCTGACATCCAAAAATAATAAACATGTCTTATCAATTGAATGTAAATATTTAAAACAGGAGATATAAAATCATTTCCAAGAATAATCCAAGGAACAAAATGCTCCTGAGGTAAAAAGCCCTTTTTCCTGGAGTTTCTCTCACAGTTCCCGAAGGCATTGTTTACAATTGGTCATAAATGTCTTTCCATTGCATTTATATAAGCATTCATAGGTCTCTTATAACCACCTCTAATGAGAAAATCACAAGTTTCTCAGCAGAAGAAAGTTGACACTTGGCAGTGTCCATCAAGGGGTCTGAAGTCAAGTAGAATCGTGGTTTCATTCCCTCTTTGGAGATTCCTCTAAGGACATTAAATTCTATCAGGATCACTTGTAGCACAATGCATGTGACTGTTCTTCCAGAGAATACATGGCAGTAGTTGAATGGGGAAAAGAGCACATTACTTTTAATGCCATGACCTGAGTGCCTTGGGTCTCAGAACCCTTTCTGAGGCAGCTAGGGAATAAAGAACGAACAGACACGCAGTTACACTTACAGAAAAGCTGGATCCAGTGGGTCAAGTACTCTCTGATGTAGTGGCACCGGCTACCACAACCTGGAATCTCAGTGTGTTTGTTAGGTACAGCACAGCAGGGAGCTGGTTAGCTAGTCTGTAGGAATTCTGCACAGGCAATCTGACTCCAAACATCCAACCTGAAAGAAGCTCTGGTTGCCAAATTTTACATAATCAGTTAACATCCACTCAAACAAAAGGAAGTCTTGGTCATCCATCTGAGGCCCACACATATGGGAAAAGCTTTGTCCCTGTCATAGGTTTGAGGCATAATTAGTTCCCTGATTTGACTATGCCAATGCCAAGGGGTGCAAGTACATGCAGCACATAATTCTCTCTTGTAAAATATATTTAAATTGAGATTATAGTATAATTAAACCTTTTTCTCATTTTCCTTTCCTCTCTCCAAGAATTCCTTGCTTTTCTTCAGATTCATGATCTCTTTCTTACTAATTGCAATTCTACACATATATGTAACCGTATATCCATGTATATCCCTAGGTATAACTCATCCAGTCCATACAAAGTTCCTTGTGTGTCTGTTTACATCCATTCCTACACTTTTGCCCAAGGTTTCCTCACTCCCCAGACGTTAACTTTATGCTTAAAAGATGGACAAGCAGGAACAACCTTCTGAAGCTTCCTATGTTCCTCTATAAGGATAAGGAAAACAGTGATACATTGTGGATAGACATGGAAAAGGGCACAGCACACCCTGAAAGAACTCAGACTGGATGTGCTTACAACAATTCAGCTGAGGCATAGTGTTCCCTGCAGGAACAAGGCTCTTTAGGTCACAAACATGACATTATCAAGATTCTATGTACCTATTTCCTAGCAATGATTTCTTGCTTCTCTCCCCCGCTACAAAAACTTTGCTCCTTATTTGGTAAATAAGACTTACTAAATGTGGGTGTGGTAGGTCGTGCCTTTAATTCCAGTACTCTAAAAGTAGAAAAATGCAGACCTCTGTAATTTCTAGACTAATCTGGTACACATAGTCACATGCCAACCTGGGACTATATAGTGAGACACTATCAAAAAATAGAGTAAAATATTTTACCTATATTTTAGTCATGTTAGCATATGACATTTTTAACTATAAGGGAACAGTTATTTTCATGAAGTTTGAGAAATCTATTAGATCCACTTCTTTGATATGCATCCTTCACTGTAGTATATTCAGAAAAGTAATCTGAATATATTTACATCTTTATGATGTAAATGTAATACAGAAACCAGCACTGATATAGAAGTACGTCTAAATTCCAGTATTCCCTTTGATCTACACTGGTACTGAGTTCCTGGAGCCTCCTTTACAATGAATCTATGAGTCTTCTGATTTTAAAGAAATTGGAACTTGATTTCTGTTACAATAAAGGAGCCAGTGACCATTAATTCTCCCTTTCCAATACATTCATCATTCCGGTCTCAAGTATGCTCTTCCTACTATGCATATGACTTAATTTGCCAGGGCTGTCATAACAAAATATCACACACATTATTTTTCTCACAGCTCTGGAGGCTTGAATGTCATCAGATGTGGTAACTCCTGCCACTTTCTCCTTGATTTGCAGAAGACTACTCCCTTGCTGTGACTTTGCATGGTGACCCTCTGAGACTATAAAAATCTTTTTGCATAAGCAAATTTCATTGTCTCAATCAGAATGGAGGGAGGATACCTGTGCTTTCACTGGTTTGAGGTCAGCCTGGATTGCAGAGTGATTGATACATTTCCTGTTACCTCTGAATATCTTAAACATATATCACCTGTCACATTAGATGACCATTTGCCTTTAGCAGTCCTCTGCTATTGCTAACTCAAGATTTACATTCTTTAATTGATTTATCTATTTTCTAGTCATGTTTTGGCTCTTAGAAGTCTTGTTCAGATTAGTGAGCTGTGTGAAGAACACCAGTGGTTCTATGGACTCTCAGTGCTACATAGCACCCCTCAGTTTCAAAGAAAAACAACAAAGCTCTGCTTCCTATATTAACATAAGTCAGATCAAAGAAAGGCACATGGTCTTCTTCCACTCAACTCCTGAGGTCAGTTTAGCTGATTCTCGGTTGCCCATTTGAAGTCTAATTCTAATTATGTTCCATACCAGGATATCGGGACAAAAGGAAGCAAGAATCATTTTATCACGTAAATTTTGTAAAGAAACTAGTCCATATCACATTTTTTCCTTAAATAAAGATTTTGCTGATTGACTAAACCAGTAAAAGCATAACTGTTTTCAACATATTTGGGAAGTTTATTAATTATACATGCCATGATATAATAGTGAAAGGTAGGTTTTCTGCATGTTTTGCACAGAAATCATGGTTAGCTATATTAGAAGATGAAAAAAAAAAACTCTGCTTCAAGTCCATTTCAAAACAACTAAGAGGTGGGGCTTTATACTTAATAGCTATATTCTAGGTGGGATGGGACTTTTTTTTTCTTAACTAAGACTGGAGAAACTACACCTAATATGAACTTTGCAAAACAAAGATTAACTGGGGCTGTCCTTCAGGCAGAGCAGTGGCTTTCTGGAAGATGTACTATTCAATAAAAGACCTGTAGAAATTGTGATAAGGATCAGATAGTAGGGTTTCAGCCTTTGGATCACATCACATCTCTAGTTACAATGATGATTTCTACGGTAGAGTGATTCCCTTCCTTCACATTCCCTTGGCTTACTGTTCATGAAGCCCAAACTGAAAGGGCAGATAATTTACAGTCTTTCTCTTTTACCAAAGATAATAACTCAACAGTAAATAATAAATCACCATCTAACAAATCATATGCAAGAGAAATGAACTATGAGTATTAGATTGAATTTCAAGATGGACTTTAAATATTTTATAAAACAAGTTGATCATAAGGTCACAGGAAAGCTCATTTCCAGGAAAAATATAAGTGTATGAAGAGGACAAAGATACCTTTGCAGGGATTCATCTACGTTTTTGCCTCTTATCTTCTTAACCATGATGTAATGCAAAAAATCCTGGCTATGTTATCGGTGGTTCCAGAGTCCTTTCATACAAAATAAAATAAAGCAAAACACACACACACACACACACACACACACACAAGCATGGGGAGAAAGAAAGAGACGTGGATATTTTGAGTTTCATAAAGTTACAGTCTTCTAAAATATATTTTGCAGGTGCATTATTCATTGTTGGCAGGTAGTGTCCCATTATTGGTAGTATCTGTTTTTTCTTCTCTGTCTTCATGCAAATTTTCACATATTGAAGTGATAGGTTAGGTCACTTGTAATGTCTAAAGGCAGTTATAAACTGAAAAGGAAGCAGCCACATTTACAAATAGAACAGCTCTGTTTTGTACTTCACTCTAATAGGAAAGTTCACAAGATCAGTATTATTACACTGAGATTAAAATAGACTCATTCAGCAAAATATCTTTTTGGCTGTGTCATCTATATTATCAGATTTTTGAAACTGCGAGAAACTTAATCTTCTCTCCTGCCATAACAACATGTGATTTTGTAAAATACATATTCAGGCAGATAAATTAATGTCATTAACCAAATGATCATATAATTTTAGTTCATCACCTTGGCAAGTTAAGAAGAAAAATGCATCACATCATAATACCTTTAACTGAAATACTACAGAAGTAGACAATTTTAATAAGCCCTATTGCTCAGGAGACATGAAAATGGAACACATAGAATCAGGCCGAGAATACACAATGAGGACTTATTGCTTATTCAATATCATACTCTGCAGCATCTAACTGATTCTGTGCTATATTTGTCATTAACAGCAAAACAAGCTTAAGACAGAAAAAAGAGAAAAGTCATTCAAAAAGAGAAAGAGGTATATTAAACAACAAATACAGCAGTTTGAAGGGAGGGAAGAAAAATCCAAAAGACCTGTAATATGACCCAAAGAGCTTCTGAAGACAGTAGTGGACATTCAAATCATTCCTATCTCATTTTCATTTCATGCTTAATCTTTTAAGTGTGAATGTTTGTTAGCATTGCAAGGATAGGATTGTACATTCTATAGTAATGCAGGTATGGATTAGAAATAAATGTAAAGGATTGCTATGGATGTTGAATAATGTTTTCCTTGAGAACATGAAAAAACAAATAAGTTTGGGAATACGGAAATAGCATCTTCCTTTCACTTTAGAACACTTCCTGTTATACTTCATTTGGTGTTTAGTATAAACAATAAAAAGAAAATAATGATGCTTGTATTCCAGAAATTGAATTTTATACGTATTTAATAGCGAAAATGTTAATAATATACAGGGGATTCTAAGCCTATTTTATTTGCTTATTTTTTATGTTTCTTAACTTTAAACAGGACTTAAGAGTACCTCACCAAAAGCAACCAAAAGCAGTGAACATCCACGAAGAGTCTGGAAAGGCTCAGTCATCATAAGAACTTGCTGCTCTTATAAAAGACCAAAGTTTGATACCAAACAGCCATGTGGGCAGCTCACAACTGCCTATAACTTCAACTCCAGATGATCTGACACATTCTTCTGTCCTCCTTGGGTGTACCAATGAACATGTACAAGAATAGGCATATACCCGGTAATAGAAAAAGAAAATTTAAAAAAAAAAGCATAGTGAATTTATCTCCCATTGAATTTACTTTCCATTATTGCTATAACAAGTTTCCATGGCTCCTGGCTAAAACAAGCACATATTATATCTTAAGGAACTTATTGATCCTGGGGGTCAAACTATGACATGGGTCATCAGGGCTATGCTCTCTGGAGCACAAGGAAAGGATGTATTGCTTGTTCTACTCCAGTTTCCAGAAGTCAGCAACAACTTTGGAGCAAACTTCTTTTCTCCATCATCAAAATCAGAAGTGTGTTTTGCCATGCTCATCTGCCCCTTCACTGTAGAAATTTAGCTGATATCTATTTGACTCCTTCTGTGTTCTTCTCATGAGAGCCCCTGTGATACCAATGACCCTCCTGCATAACTTCCCATCTCGACATATTCAATTTGATCACTTGGGAAAATATCTTTCATATCTACAGCCTCCAGACAATAGAGCCAACACAGTTTAAAAGGAGGATATTCAGTCTTATAAATCATCTTAGGATTCATGGTTGTTCTACTAAAAAAATATTTTTATTTAGTCCTTCTAACAAATTAAAAATCTAATTTTATTCTCTTCTCCCCAATAATTCAAATTCACTTTAAATTTAAACCCTTTTATTCACTCATATTGTAAAGAGTGTGTTAGCTTGAAATTATTTTCTACTTTGAAATTAAAAAAAATTTAAAAATGAAACTTCCTTGACCAACATTCTGAGATGAAATAAAACTGCTAGACCTTTTGTGTTTGTGCTATCCTTGAAGTCATTCTGTAGCCCAGGAAGACCTCAAATTCCTATATTTCTTTCAGTTTCCCTAATATGTGGAATTGCATGACCTGCACTACCATCACAAACTTCAGGTGTTATTGCTTAGCCTTTCTCCTAAAGCATTTATCTATCTTCACTCTATTATTCAGCACTAAATCACTCCATATTTAATTTTGATCTCTATCCTCCTATCTTTGTATTTCATTCATCAAACTTGATTACTAACATTGAAATGTTACAAAAGGCATATGTATTGTTACAGGGGAAACTGAGTTTTCTATTTACAATTCTTGCTTCTTAGTAAAATAATATAAAAACAGACATTAAGGAAGCTTAGGGGCAAGTTTACTAAGGAAGATGTCAGTTGTAGCACAAACAATAAAACAAAAAAACAGAGACAGATATTGGCATTTGAACAGAAAAGGAAAGCATTCATCTGCTGTGGGACAATGGTCTTTTATCCTGTCTCTTGTATTATTTTTAATAAAACACTGATTGGCCAGTAGCCAGGCAGGAAGTATAAGCTTGGGCAACCAGGCAGGAAGTAGAGGCAGAGCAACAAAAATTCTGAGAAGAGGGAAGTTTCAGTCAGCAGTAGTGACCCAGCCTCAGAGGAAGCAAGATATGACAACCTCACTAATAAAGGTACCAAGCCACATGACTAACTCAAACAAGAGTTATGGGCTAATGGAAGTTATAAGAATTAGTAAATAAGAAGTCTGAGCTAATAGCCCAATCAGTTTATAACTAACATAGACCTCTGAGTGATTCTTTGGGACTTAATGGCTATACAACTGGGTGGGGCAGAAATATCAGTCAACAGACAACCACTGGCTCTTCTACCTCAAACCAAAATGACGATCTTGCACCACAAATACTCAGAATGAGACTGAGCATAAGGTCTGTCTCTTCCTGTCTTATATTCCTCTCTAGTGCCGGGATTAAAGGCATGCACCACCAACAACTAGCCTTTATGGCTAAGTAGTGTGGTGTGGGGGATTAAAGGTGTGTGCAACCACTACCTGGCCTGTGGGGCTGACTAGTATGACTGCTTTGCACTGACCTTCAGGGCAAGCTTTATTTATTAAAACACAAATAATACACCACTATAGTCAGCAACTTTAAAAATCATCTTATTTATTTATATTAGCATATTTTTATCTTTACAAAGTCAGGAGGTTTATGCAAATCTGCCTGTTTTGAAGTTAAGAAGTTTTAATAGCTTGTTAGATAGCACCTGAACTGAAGGTCATTAAGAATGGGCCTCTCTCACATAAGTAAAAGTTGTCAAACCGGGAAGTAAAACTGTAGCTTTTCAGTTGATGGATTTGATTAGTATCCACACCTTTTCCCTGTGTAAATGACTACTGTCTGCCTTGTCACTTTCTAATCTGAGGTACTACATTCTATATCCTAAGGTAAAGAACAAAGTCCTACCTTGTAGTAAGGAGCACGGGCCCCTTGTTCCATCCCATCTGGCTAGATTATACCCAAAATAATCACATAGAAACTGTATTAATTAAATTGCTGCCTGGCCCATTATCTCTAGCCTCTTATTGACTAACTCTTACATCTTAACTCAACCCATTTCTATCAATCTGTATGTCACCATGAGGTCATGGCTTAGTGGGAGATTCAACATGTCTGACCTGGCAGCCCTCTCTCTGTCCTTCTTACCAACATTCAGATCTGTCTACTCCACCTACCTAAATGCTGCCCTATAAAAAGGCCAAGGAAGTTTCTTTATTTAACCAATGAAAGCAACACATAGACAGAAGAACCTCCTACCCTGCTTCACTTTACAGTGAATTTCATTTAGAAAAAAAAAAAAAATGAAGCTTGTTGGATTTTCATGTTTGGTTTGCTTTTATTTACTTTTCCTTACTGTCTAGAAATCCTTTACTCAGATCATTATTTTGTTAGTCAAGACTGTGTGACACTGTTATTGCTCTGGACACCCATGGCTCACAAAATTGTTGACTACTTCTCCCACTCTAGCTAAACCTAAAGTTATGTTTAGAACAAAGTGATGTGTACTATTCTTGAAAGCCAATTGCCTTCACAGAACATAGGTTTCTATTGCTCACCTTCCCAATAGGAGCACTGTTTGATTTTCAGAAAATATAAAATAAATGATAGCAAGAGGAAGAGAGCTTACTATTTTCAGGGATTCTCCTGTATCTATCCTGCAGAAAGTGCTTTATCTTGAATAAAATTATTTCTGGGTTGCAATATTATTCAGTTGCACACTGCTTTAGTCTTTCTGACTCCTGGATGCATTGTTTTTTTTTTGTTTTCAGAATTACAGTCTCTAAATGACTTAAGATCTATGAGTACAAGTATAAAAGCCTGTGTATTTATATAAAATGTTCACAATAATGATAACTATTTCATTTTCCAGTTAGCACAGATTACTGTCTCTGGAAAAGGCATTACAGTTGGCATGTGAGCAAAAGTCCTGTCTCTTCCATTGCCTGTACAACACAGCATAATTCTGTAATTGCATTTCTTAATACTGTTTATCACAGAGTTACCTGAGTTATTTCAAAGACCTTTACTAATTTTCTCAGTTCTCTCTTTTTCTAAACTTTATTAATCTTGTTTCTTAAGCTTATTTCTGGCTACCACAGTGACTTTAAAGTCACCAGTAATCTTGTGAAATAAAATCTCTCTTTGTTCTTTGCTGGTGTTTCTCTTAGAGTCTTACCTTCTTGCCAATCCATTACCAATTACCACAACGACGTTCGCATATAACTCTTCCCTTGTGACACTTATTAGGCTCTTGTGCCTATGTTAAAATCCGGAATTTTATCCTTTTCAGTGCTATACTAGGGATTCTGTGAAACATGTCATCACCTGGATACTTGATACCTATGAGTTATAAGGCAGGATGAATAATTCTATTTATATAAAATGCTAATGTTAGGAAAAATACATCCAGAGGAATAGAAATCACTGATATTTTTCTGAGGTGCTTGTGAACTGACTAGGAAAGATAACAGGAAGTTTTTGTTGAATGATAACATTTTAGCAGAAGCATTTATTAAACTGACCAATATACCTGTTAAGACACACCAAACTATTTCTCTAGTATTTATAAATTGTTATGTGTTATTTTTAACTTGATTTAGGAAATATATGAGGGGACTTCAAAATTTCTAAGACAGAAAGATTTAATCATAACAGAAGAAAAAAATCATTCAGTCTAACAAAATCCTAACAAATGACCATTTATGCAAAAAGACCTCTGAATGGAGAATGATAGAAATTTCTGTAGTGTTGACATTCTTGATTTGTATTTATTAATTTGCAAAAGCTATTTAAAATACATATTTCAATGAGAAATTAAAAATGACCCATAAGAATTTATTCAAGGTAAGGCTCAATATGAAATTTTTGTTGAAATAAGAATAATGGAGTTAGGTATCCAACAGAATTCTCTAAGATTTGATTATCAGTCGTAAAGGCAACAAAAGGAAATTGTACAACAGAAAAAGAGCGATGAATGAGAAAAACAAAGGCGACTTAGTGATAGAGGAAGCTTTGAAACTTCAGGATTACTGGAGTATGTCCCAGGCTTCATGTGATGTGAGCAATAAATATCCTCTCTGCCCTCCTGGCTGACAGCTGTTTGCAAGATGAGAGAGAAAAATGAAAACGATTTCTTCCTGAAGAAAACAGATGGTTACTTAAATGTGTAAATTTCTGCAACTGAAGATTACAAAAGGAAAAAAATGTACTTTGCACAGTCTTTATTTTTATACTGTTTGCCTGTGTGCTGCATTGCCAATTGCTATTGTCAGTTGCCTAATGCAATCACATACAAATGAGAAATAAATATTATGGTCACTAAAAATGGGCCTGTATTGAATATGGGTTTATATTGTCTGTTCAATAAAGGATATTCCTTTGTTATATGTTTATTTTTCAATTTTATGCATCTGTCTATAAACATTTTCTTTCCACATATATTAACAGATGCACCATTAAGCTATTATTGGCATAAATATTAATAATTGTAAATTCACTACTAACCTGCAGTCATCCAATATTACTATGTGAGTAAAATGTTTTTATTCCTGCTTAGTAACTGAGCTACACTGCAATGTGAGCATCCAGACTGCTGCAGAAATATCTGATAGATGTAGCACTATTCTTCCTGGACTTTATCAGAGAGCAAACAAAAACACTGAGATATTATTTTTTGGTCAATTTGTTAACCTTCTCTCAAGTAATCTAGCTAATTCCCAATGGTATCCATAATTTTATTCTCTTAACAGGAGATTCAGGCTGATATGGATCACTGTTGCTCCTGATTCCTTTAATCTCTGAAATGTTATGTGATGTGATGATTAATACTGCCAGTAAGACAAGATGTAGAATAAGAGGAGATTTCTATCAATATGTCTATAAGTAAGTTTCTAGACTATGTTCATTAAGTTGAGAATATACACCAAGTACAGGCAACAACATCATATAAGTGGGTACCTGGAATGAAAAGTATGAGAGTAAGTTGTGTGTGCCATTGCATCTTTCTGCTCCCTGACTGCAGATAATAGGTGACCAGCTAACTTGTGCTCAACACCATTTCCCTGCTATTAAGGACTGTACCCTGCAACTCTAAGTCAAAATGAATCCTTCCTTAAGTTGCCTTTGTCATTTTTTAAACTCCTTTCAATGCCTTCTAAAAATGATAGAAAGTATTTAGGCAAAGAGAGAATAGAAGGGAAAGTTTACATTTCACATCCTCAATAGAGAAGTCATCCCATCTTTGTCCTAGGCAGTAATGAAGCTAGAGTGACTGAGGTAGTTTCAAGGTGAACTTTGGCTGAGAGAAAGAGAAGAAAGGGCCTCTGAGAAGCTTGGTAAATCTGAAAGCAACTGAAAATGAGGCAGTGCCAATGCTATTTCCTTCAATGTATTCTGGGACGTGATACCTTATCTTTCACAGCATGAGGACCCCAGTTCTGTCTTTGATATGCAGAATTCATTGAGAGATCTGTCTGAATTGGCTTATAGACCAAGAAACATTTTCAGTCACACTCTTTAAAAAGCAAGGAAATACACAACATAGAGATCTAAGAATCTAAGAAAAAAAAAAGAGTAATGTCATATTACCCAAGTATTCAAAATCTTGCACACAGATGCCAAATACTTCTCTTTTTATTGATTTTTATTGAGCTCTACATTTTTGTCTGCTCCCTTCCTACCACTTCCCTACTTCAAAATGATAAAACAACAACAAATGCCCCTATCTAGTTCTGTTGAAACTTTTAATTTCTTATTGTGCTTAAAATGGAGGCTTGTTTTCAGTAGCTTTTGTAGTATTATTAGAAAAGCCTAATTACAAATTTTATCAAGTATATATACATATATACAAACACACACAAATAGACTGAAATTTAGGAATGTATTTTTATATACTTAGGTTTATTTATGTGAACCTATACATAATACAAATCTATTCACATATAGCTATCTATCTGCACATATGCACAATGCATACACATATATGTAATCACTTTGATTTTAGAACTTATCTGGCAAAATGATAATATGAACAATGACACTACAACTAAGTTAAAACATACACCCAGCTTTATACATTGTACCTTTATTAGATTTCTTACAATTGTTCACCTTTCTATAAATTTATATTTTTAAATCTCTATTTGACTTAGACTCCCAATTTTTCAATTAATGAGATATTGTTATAAGAAAGAGTACTTTTTATAATTGTCATTTCCTGTAAATATTTTGGGAATATTGAAGCATTCTAAATATCTATATAAAAGTATATAGATATTTAGAAAATCAAACCATAGATTCTACACATAGTAAGACAAATATAATGACTTTTGGATATACAGGCCCACAAAATAATAACTAAAAAGAAAACATCAAGATGGATCATGACTTTTTCTATCCTCTCAAGAAACTCGTTCCAAAAACGAATGCTAAGATTTTCAGACCTATATTCTCTCTCTCTGACTCATTTTGTGCTTGAAGTGTCAATGTATTTCAAGTGACACGTGGGACTTTATATGACACTCCTTTAAGTGATGGTCAAATCACGGCTCTTAATGAGGACTTTGTTCCTCTATGGATCTTATAAATGGTATTCCATGCCTACTCTTTCTCCAGTGATGTCTCTAAATCCGTTGAAAGACCTCCACCAATCACTTTTGTCATTATTAGTGCTGAATAGATCAGGGCTGCACAGGAAAGAAGAAACCAAAAGTGTTAGTGGCATCGACCTAGAGTCATATGTCAAAACAGACATGAACAGAGCCACATGATTTATGAAAGGTATCTTCAGATTTCTGTCCCTGAAAATTTACAATTAAGCACAGAGGAACATAAAGCCATTGTTCATTGCCTCACCTCACATCCCTCTCTCTCTCATCTCTTCCCCCTTATAATTCTCTACATAATTTGGAAGATGGGGTCTAATGATTATATTTACAATAGTTAAGAGATCAACACTGACAAGAGAAAGCCATAATCTCTTAGAAGTCAGATGATCATTAGCACAGGCATACATGTGACCAAACTTGATTCATTATAAGGGATTCTATGTTCTTAAAAAAAATATATAATTGTGACTCCTTCAGAAATTGGCATAATCAACTGCTTGATTTACAATTTAGAAGAATTTATTTTTCTTTGTCTTTATCTAATATATACATATAAATATATATACATATATAAACATATAAAGCTAATGTCAACAATGGATCCATGCACTTCCCTGCATGCACATTTACACAGTTAAAAGTCAGTTTAAAATACTGTTTAAATCTCCTCTGGCATTTATCAAGTAATACAGCAAGTTTCTGCCAAAACATTCATTTTTGCCTGTTCCTAACAGTTATGACCTTTAAAAATTTCACATAACTGTCTACATGAGCCACCTCCAAATTGTTCTTTCTGTATTTGAACCTTTTGAATAACTTTTCATTGAGTCTCAGGAATGATATACTGAGTATTGAAATACAGCCCTGACAAATGAAGATTCAAAATTTTCTCTATCATCCCCACATATATTGTGGTGAATGAAAAACAAAAAGACTTCACTGTTTAGACATTTATTTATGTATATATATATATATATATTCATTAATTCATTCATTTATATATATATGACTATATAGATAGATTTATATATATAAGTATCTCTATATATATCAATAGAAAGATAGATATCTAGATAGATATTATCTAGACATATAATCTCTGTAACTATCTGCCTGTCTATCATCTATCATCTTATTTAGTGTGTGTGTTTGTCTGTCTGTCTGTTTATTTGTGTATGTGTATGCATTCATGTGTATGTGGAGGAAAAATGTCAAAGTTAAGAGAGTTTCCCAGTCACTTTCCAGACATTTTTCCTCTGACAGGATATGAAGCTAATCAAATCATCTAACCAAGCTGGCCAGGAAACTCCAGGATCCTTGTCTCCCTATCTATCTATCACTCAGATTATAAATTTATCTCATCACTCCCAGCTCTCTTTCAAGGGATCTGAATTCAGATTGTCATGCTTACGTAAGGAGGTCTTTATAGACTGAGCCATTGCCCCAACCCTGATAAACATTTAATATCCAAATTGCCAACCTACCCCCAATCCCTTCTACAAATTAAATGCATAATCCAAAAGTTATTCTCCTCAAATATTCCTTCATTGGCAATATGTTCCATATACCACCACCAAATTCCTTGACCATCTGTCCAAACTCTGATTCATGGGTTAACATTTTTATTATTACCTTAAGCTCACTCTGCTTTTCCATATTTGCATCTCTTGCTGTAAATTCCATCATTCTCAAACCTTCACTTTGCTGATCATTAATATCCATCTGTTTCTAGCTCTCTGATACTGTAGATGTCTCCTTTAATACACTAATGCCTTCCCACAACCAGAGTTCAACAGCAGGCTTGCAGTTGTAATGTGACTGGAACACAACATAGCAATTTCCTTACATAATCTTTATGTCTACAATCTCAGCATAATGATAAAGATGAGTAGATATGATAGACACCATATGGCTGCTAAAGCCTAAAATATCACATATCTAGGCCCCGCGTGTCTGCCAGAACCTGATCTCCAATATATTTTTGCTCTGTCAACTCTCTACTCTGTTTATATTCATGATTTAAAAGTGTGCATGTTCTACAGGAAATTTTTCAGCATAACTTGATGCATGATGAAATAGGGTGTTACAATGAACCTAATAAGCCACTATGCTAAACATATGTTCTACTTAGATAAGTGGACAGTCTCCTGAGTTTTAATTTTCATCTCCTTATATCTTCTAGTAGTCTCAGTATCTCTATGTGGAATTAAATGTTAATTTAACAATCTCAATGATGGTCATAGCATGAATGGGTCTTACATCTTTCACTGCCCCAGCTGAAGGACCTCCCATATAGTCTTATAATGAATTTAACTTTGGAACTGGTTATCTTCTTTGTTAACATTGATCCAGGTTTGTCAGTTTTACATAGCAGCATGAGAATATAGCCAATTTGTCTCTACTCTACTTAAATGTTCCTAAATTGGAAGAACAGAGAATATAATGTTTGAGTACATTGTTTGACATATATTTTAATGTATTAGCTAATTACATTTCATTATCTTTATGAAAAGTATATATCAAATATGAGTACAGATTTATTTTTAAACATTTGTGTTTATATGTGTGTGTGTTTACTAAAATCTTAATGACAAAGCATCTATACACATATATATGCATTTACTGGAGAGTCCTTTTTGTTGTTGTTTGCATGTTTATGGTTTCAGTGCTGACTACATTGTATTCAATAAGCAATTAGTAGTCCATCGTTAAAAATGGCTAATCTCCCTCCCTTAGCACTCACTAGTTACCAATAATTTTTTGTTTAGTCATGGAACCTCATAAGGTTTCTTCCCCTTTAGTATTACCAATTCTACAAATATTGGCATTTATGGAAAATCCCTAAGTCTCAGCAGATATCCTGGCATTCTGACTCTTACAGTTTTCCAACCCTCCCATTGAGGTCATGGATTTTACAAGATAATCTATTACCTTCACTTCTCTAGACAAGTATGATTTCTAATTACATTCTAAATCTTATCCTTTTGCTCACAGATAAATGTAGCTATCACCACTTAAGAAAATAGCTTATCTTTACAGCAAGAAGAGATCATCACAGAAAGCTACATCTGGACAAAATGCACAACCCCAGTGGCTACAGCTACATCATAATTCCTGAAATTATATATTTATTATCTTCTTTTTAAGTAAGTTACCATCCATTCTTAATCTGTAGCATTGCTTGTTCTAAACAGTTTTTAAACTATAAAAATCTCTATCAAATAAGGATCTAGGCATTTTTACTTCATATATACCCAAAAAACAGATGATGCAATAACGCTTTCTTATGAAGACTTCCCATTCAACTCAAATCTGATTGGGCAGCTCATTCTTATTTCATCTAACTCCCTGCCAGTAATCAACACTGATCCCTACTATACAGAGACACTTCAATAGCTAATGTACTGGTGTGCAAGTCAGGGAAGCAGCAGGTGGCAATTGAACTTCAGGTGTCGGCCCACCAGGAGAAAAATACCTGATGGGTGAAACTTGGATAAGCAAGGAAATGAGGCCATAGACTCCAAAATGTCGTTTGCTCCTGCTGTGTCCTTACATGTTTGCTGCTACCGCCTTTCTCTTGTATCTTGTATTTTTGCCTGTGGATTATTATGAACATGATTTCTTCTTAAGTTGTACTGTTAATTGATAATAAGGTCAGTTTAAATAGAGTTTTGATGATTAAATATATAAACAACAAAGTGTCCCAAAGCTGGAAACTTGAGGAGTCATAAAATCTTGTGCCTTAGGTTAATGATTAAGAAAAAACAATTGAGTCCCAGTAGATCAGCTAATTTAAATTCATTATCATCAGCAGCATTGTCATCATCATCATCATCATCATCATTTAATTGAAAATTTATATACAATTCCCAGTTCCACTCCCTCCCCTCTTCCCAGTCCCACCTTTCTCCCACCTCATGCCCTGTCCACTCCTCAGTAGGGACAAGGCTTCCCATGGGTGATCAACAAAGTCTAGCACATCATTTTGAGACAGCATCAAGGCCCTCTCCAATATATTGAGGCTGAACAAAGTATCCTGTGGGCATACAAAAGAATCCACTATATCCTGGAATGGAATATAACAAGGTTTCCCCTTTTGTCTAAATAACAGAGTTCTAAGCCTAAAACAAAACTATATACAATATGAACAAACATCAAGTATTGTCCACAGAAAAGAAGATGCACAAACATACATAAATCTCAGAATTACAACCAGCACAAGCAACATCAAACAAGAAATATATGAGAAATATGCTAAATGTTTTAATAGTTATTCTACCCTAAAGAGTCTAAGTCTTATATTAAAAATGGCTTGGTAAGTTATGAGAAGAAAGTAACGATGACTATCTAGTCTTCAATACTATCAAAGACATGAAAAGGGAAATAATATTACTTGAGTAAACAGGAAATACAATCAAGCAACTTCTAAAAGATGCAAAAAATGACAGAGCCAACCAGCTACCTGGACAATCACACAAAGTCTCATTTGTAACACTGGAGTAATCAACTTTGGCTAAGGCCTAGAGTAACTGACAAGCCAATTTTAGAGGCAGGACATTTTGAAAAACTGTCTTACTCTGTCTTGGTAAGGTTTGGAAATCTTATGTTTTTCATATCCTGTTTGTCCAATCTGGAAGCCACATACATTTTGTAAGTGGTGGAGTCAAAGGCAGTTCTTTGCCCAAAGGTCAGTTTTGCCAAGAAAATAAACTCTAAACAGAGAGTCACCAGTGCCCAACACTCTCTCAGGAATAGATAAGTGCTGCCATGTCTCATGTCAACAAACTTCTAAGTTATTTAAATGCCATATTCCACAGTTCTTTGATGTGTTTGCAGATTGTTTTTCTATGTAGAACACAACTTCTATGAATCTAAAGAACTTGATTAGTCTAAGTATGACAAAAATGGATGCATATTGACCTATAACTCCTAATACCTATATGCATTAAAGACTAAGGATTCATATTAAAAATTAAATAATCTTTTTTTTTTTGGTTTTTCGAGACAGGGTTTCTCTGTGGCTTTGCAGCCTGTCCTGGAACTAGCTCTGTAGACCAGGCTGGTCGGGAACTCACAGAGATCCGCCTGCCTCTGCCTCCCGAGTGCTGGGATTAAAGGCGTGCGCCACCACCGCCTGGCAAAATTAAATAATCTTTAAACAAATATGCAACAAGCAAGGAAAATCACCACAAAAAATGTAGCCAATATAAAAGTATCTTGATGAAAGTTAGAAATGTAAAGTGCAATATGATAAATATATCCAAAAATTACATCTATATAAAAAACATATTAAACAGAGGTAGAAACATGCATGTATACAATATGACAATGTAACTTTGCATAGGTACACAAATATTACAAACATAAATGGGAGAAAATTCAATATAACAAATATAATTTGAATTTGTATCAATATATAAGAATCTATACCAATGTAAATTATCTATCAAAATCATTCACAAGTATTAATCTAATTGATCTAAAATCCTATTCCATCCAATCTTCCATTTTTTCACCAAAAGAGATCCCTGAGCTAACCTCATATTCACCCCCAAGCCTAGACCAGTTATAACCAACCAATAGTGGATGTCCCTATCTCTAAGGGCAAACTTAGTTGGGAGAGGGGATGTCATTTTCTAGATTTACTTCCATCTGTCTTGGGGGTGATGTTATTTCTATGGGATCCTGTAAAAATTTACAGGTTAAGATTCAAGATTACTGCCTGGTATATCTGTATATAATCTCTGAGTAGTCAGCCAGGTTTTTCTGAAGTTCAGGCCAGAATGTTGTTAGAAGGTGCACTATGTCAGCTAGCCAAGTTGGAATCATCTTGAGAAGTTTGTAACCCAAGACCAATATTAAAGTGGTGCTATCAGCAAAATGACATCATACCAACCAGGTAGAATCATAGTTGTGGGGACCTATCTTCTTCCTGGAAACTTCAAAGATTGCTTACTTCAGGAAAATTTTTTGTTCAGTGTGGAAAAAAGATAACAATAAATCTGAGGCCCTTTGTTCGCGAGCTAACCAAGCAGCGCAGAGTTTCGATCTGGGCACCAAGTGAAACATCATTGTGGTGAGTGAGTGCTGCGGCAGCTGGGATCATACCTCAGCCCGCCCACACTTCCTGGCCATCCTACAGGGGCTATACTGCCCAAACCCCCTCTCTCTTCCTATCCCACTCAGCTTACATCCAGATCCCCACACCCCCTGTCTCCTCCCTCCTTTGGGGCATAGCGCCTCCCTGCCCAACCTGCTAGGGCGCTGGGACCGAATCTGAACCGGGAGGACATAGGGGTGGCCAGTAGCTCCTTTGTTCACATAGCCTGCCCGCAGCGAGCAGGGTGGGCCCTTTGTTCGCAAGCTAACCAAGCAGCGAGGAGTTTCGTTCTGGGCACCGAGTGAAACATCATTGTGGAGAAACATCTCTGGGGAGTGACATCACTGGGAAGGTACATCAGTGGGCAAGAAGACCTGATCCTATAAAAGAATATCCAAAGGGGAGTATTGGGAGGAAGAGATGGGCAGACGCCAATGCAGGAATTCTCCCAACAATCTGAAAAACAACACGAAACCACCAGAAGCCAGTGACCTCACAACAGGAGGACATGAACACCTTAATCAAGAAGAAGTAGAAAAAACTGACTTAATGAAAGAGATTGACACCATTAAACAGCATATAAAAAACGCCCTTATAGAAATGGATGAGAAGTATAATAGAAAGTTCAAGGAATTGAGTAAATCAGTGAATGATACCCTATGAAACCAAGGAAAAACAATCAAGCAGATAAAGGAAACAGTTCATGACTTGAAAACTGAAATGGAGGCAAAGAAGAAAACACAAACAGAGGGCCGACTGGACATGGAAAAATCTAGGTAAACGAATAGAGACTACAGAATCAAGTATAACCAGCAGAATACAAGAGATAGAAGAAAGAATCTCAGATTCTGAGGATAACATAGAGAAAATAAACACTCTGATCAAAGAAAACAGCAAGTCCAACAAACTCTCATCACAAAACATTCTGGAAATATGGGACACAATAAAAAGACCAAACCTAAGAATAATTGGAGTAGAAGAAGGAGAAGAAGTGCAGCTCAACGGTACAGAAAATATACTTAATAAAATTATAGAAAAAAACTTTCCCAACCTGAAGACAGATGTACCTATGAAGGTTCAAGAAGCATACAGAACACCAAATAGGCTGGATCAAAAGAAAACATCCCCTCGCCATATAATAATCAAAACACAAAATATACAGAATAAAGAAAGAATATTAAGAACCGCAAAGGAAAAAGGCCAAGTTACTTATAAAGGTAAACCTATCAGACTTACACCTGACTTCTCTATGGAAACCATGAAAGCCAGAAGGTCCTGGATAGATGTTCTCCAAAAACTAAGAGACCACGGATGCAAGCCCAGACTACTATATCCAGCCAAACTTTCATTCACTATAAATGGAGAAAACAAAATTTTCCAGGATAAAAACAACTTTAAACAATACGTAGCCACAAATCCAGCCTTACAGAAAATAATAGAAGGAAAATCACTAACCAAGGAGTCCAACAATGACCACAATAACTCAGACATCTAGAGACCCTTCACCAGCGCAAATCAAAGAAGGAAAACACACAAACCCTACTACTAAAAAAGTGACCGGAGTTAACAACCACTGGTCGTTAATATCACTTAATGTCAATGGACTCAACTCACCTATTAAAAGGCACAGGCTAAGAGATTGGATAAGAAAACAGGATCCAACATTCTGCTGTCTACAAGAAACACACCTCAACCACAAAGCCAGGCACCTACTCAGAGTAAAGGGCTGGGAAAAGGCTTATCAAGCAAATGGACCTAAGAAACAAGCAGGTGTGGCCATACTAATTTCTAACAAAGTTGACTTCAAACTTAAATCAATCAGAAGAGATGGAGAGGGACATTTTATACTCATAACAGGAACAATTCATCAGGAAGAAGTCTCAATCCTGAATATCTATGCCCCTAATATAAAAGCACCCACGTACGTAAAAGAAACATTACTAAAACTCAAGGCAGCCATCAAACCGCACACACTAATAGTAGGAGACTTCAACACTCCTCTCTCACCAATGGACAGGTCAATCAGACAGAAACCTAACAGAGAAATTAGAGAATTAATGGAGGTAATGAAGCAAATGGACTTAACAGACATCTATAGATTATTCCACCCAAAGAGGAAAGAATACACCTTCTTCTCTGCAGCTCATGGAACCTTCTCGAAAATTGACCACATACTTGGTAACAAAGCGAACTTACACAGTTACAAAAAAATATTAGTAACCACCTGTGTCTTATCAGATCACCATGGATTAAAGTTAGAATTCAACAACAATGCTACCCCCAGAAAGCCTACAAACTCATGGAAACTGAACAGTCATCTACTGAACCATACCTGGATTACGGAAGAAATAAAGAAAGAAATTAAAGTCTTCCTTGAATTCAATGAAAATAAAGAAACAACATACTCCAACTTATGGGACACTATGAAAGCAGTCCTGAGAGGAAAGTTCATAGCACTAAGTGCCCACCTAAAGAAAACAGAGAAAGCACATATTGGAGACTTAACAGCCCACTTGAAAGCTCTAGAAAAAAAAGAAGCAGACTCACCTAGGAGGAGTAGAAGACTGGAAATAATCAAATTGAGGGCTGAAATCAACAAAATAGAAACACAGAAAACAATCCAAAGAATCAATGAAACAAAAAGCTGGTTCCTGGAGAAAATCAACAAGATAGATAAACCCCTATCCAAACTAATCAAACGAAAGAGAGAGAACACGCAAATTAATAAGATCAGAAATGAAAAGGGGGACATAACCACAGACACAGAGGAAATTCAGAGAGTCATTAGATCTTACTACAAAAGCCTATATGCCACAAAACTGGAAAATGTAAAAGAAATGGACGCTTTTTTAGATAAATACCATTTACCAAAACTAAACCAGGACCAGGTGAACAATCTAAACAGACCTGTAAGTCGCGAAGAATTAGAAGCTGTTATCAAAAACCTCCCTACCAAAAAAAGCCCAGGACCAGATGGTTTCAATGCAGAATTCTACCAGAACTTCCAAGAAGACCTAATACCTATACTCCTTAATGTATTCCACAATATAGAATCAGAAGAGTCATTACCAAATTCCTTTTATGAAGCCACAATTACTCTGATACCAAAACCACTCAAAGACTCAACCAGGAAAGAGAACTACAGGCCAATCTCACTCATGAATATCGACGCAAAAATTCTCAACAAAATACTGGCAAATCGAATCCAAGAACACATCCGAAAAATTATCCATTATGATCAAGTAGGCTTCATTCCTGAGATGCAGGGCTGGTTCAACATACGAAAATCTATCAATGTAATCCAGCAAATAAATAAACTGAAAGAAAAAAACCATATGATCATTTCATTAGATGCTGAAAAAGCATTTGACAAAATTCAACATCCATTTATGTTAAAAGTCTTGGAGAGATTAGGGATACAAGGGTCATACCTAAATATAATAAAAGCTATATACAGCAAGCCGACAGCTAACATCAAATTAAACGGAGAGAAACTCAAAGCCATCCCGCTTAACTCAGGAACACGGCAAGGCTGTCCACTCTCACCATACCTCTTCAATATAGTGCTTGAAGTTCTAGCAATAGCAATAAGACAACATAATGGGATCAAGGGGATTCGAATTGGAAAGGAAGAAGTTAAACTTTCGTTATTTGCAGATGATATGATAGTGTACACAAACGACCCCCAAAACTCCACCAAAGAAGTTATACAGCTGATAAACAGCTTTAGTAATGTGGCAGGATACAAGATCAACTCCAAAAAATCAGTTGCCCTCTTATACACAAAGGATAGGGAAGCAGAGAGGGAAATCAGAGAAGCTTCACCATTCACGATAGCCACAAACAGCATAAAATATCTGGGGGTAAATCTAACCAAGGAATTGAAAGATCTATTTGACAAGAACTTTAAGGCATTGAAGAAAGAAATTGAAGAGGATACCAAAAAATGGATGGACCTCCCTTGCTCTTGGATTGGGAGGATCAACATAGTAAAAATGGCAATTCTACCAAAGGCAATTTATAGATTCAATGCAATCCCCATCAAGATCCCATCAAAATTCTTCACAGATCTGGAGAAGACAATAATCAACTTTATATGGAAAAACAAAAAACCCAGGATAGCCAAAACAATCCTATACAATAAAGGATCTTCTGGAGGCATTACCATCCCTGACTTCAAACTATATTACAGAGCTACAGTAATGAAAAGCGTGTGGTACTGGCATAAAAACAGAGAAGTCGACCAATGGAATCGTATAGAAGACCCGGATTTTATCCCACAAACCTATGAACACCTCATTTTCGATAAAGGAGCTAAAAGTATGCAATGGAAGAAAGAAAGCATCTTCAACAAATGGTGCTGGCACAACTGGATGTCAACCTGTAGAAGAATGAAAATAGACCCATATCTCTCACCATGCACAAAACTCAAGTCAAAATGGATTAAAGACCTCAATATCAGTCCGAACACACTGAACCTGATAGAAGAGAAAGTGGGAAATACCCTACAACAGATGGGCACAGGAGATCGCTTCCTATGTATAACCCCAGAAGCACAGACATTAAGGGCAACATTGAATAAATGGGACCTACTTAAACTGAGAAGCTTCTGTAAAGCAAAGGACACTCTCACTAAGACACAAAGGCAACCTACTGACTGGGAGAAGATCTTCACCAACCCCGCCACAGACAAAGGTCTGATCTCCAAAATATATAGAGAACTCAAGAAACTAGACTTTAAAATGCTAATTAACCCAATTAAAAAATGGGGCACTGAACTGAACAGAGAATTCTCAACAGAAGAACTTCAAATTGCCAAAAGACACTTAAGGTTGTGCTCAACTTCCTTAGCAATCAGGGAAATGCAAATCAAAACAACTTTGAGATATCATCTTACACCTGTCAGAATGGCTAAACTCAAAAACACCAAGGATAACCTTTGCTGGAGAAGCTGTGGAAGAACAGGTACCCTCATCCATTGCTGGTGGGAATGCAATCTTGTGCAACCACTGTGGAAGTCAGTGTTTCGGTTTCTCAGGAAATTCGGGATCAACTTACCCCTGGACCCAGCAATACCACTCTTGGGAATATACCCAAGAGATGCTCTATCAAATGACAAAAGCATTTGTTCAACTATGTTCATAGCAGTATTATTTGTAATAGCCAGAACCTGGAAACAACCTAGATGCCCTTCAATGGAAGAATGGATGAAGAAAGTATGGAATATATACACGCTAGAGTACTACGCTGCGGTAAAAAACAATGACTTCTCGAATTTTGCATGCAAATGGATGGAAATAGAAAACACTATCCTGAGTGAGGTGTCCCAGACCCAAAAAGATGAATATGGGATGTACTCACTCATAATTGGTTTCTAGCCATAAATAAGGACCAAGGAGTCTACAATAGGTGAACCCAAAGAAGCTAAGGAAGAAGGTGAACCGAAGGAAAAACATATAGTTGTCCTCTTCGCTAAGGGAAGTAGACCAAATTTCCGGGGAGAAAATGGGATCTTGGGGGGGGTAGGATGGGGGTAAGGGGAGATGGGGAGAGAAAAGGTAGAAGGGAAGGAGGGGGGACCTGGGAAACGGGAGAATTGGGATAAAGGAAAGGTGGATAGGGGAGCACGGAACCACAATTCTTAGCTAAGGGAGCCACTTTAGGGTGGGCAAGCGACTTGACCCTAGAGGGGCTCCCTAGTGCCCAAGATGAGGTTCCCAGTTAGTTCCTTGGGCAGCTGAGGATTGGGAACCTGAAATGACCCTATCCTAGAGCAATACTGACGAATATCTTGCATATCATCATAGAATCTTCATCTGGTGATGGATAGAGATCGAGACAGTGACCCACACAGGAGCACTGGACTGAGCTCCCAAGTTCCCAAGGAGGAGCAGAAGGAGGGAGAACATGAGCAAAGAATTCGGGACTACGAGGCGTGCATCCACCCACTGAGACAGAGGAGCTGATCTACGGGGAGCTCACCAAGGCCAGCTGGACTGTGACCGAAAAAGCATGGGATAAAACCGGAGTCTCTGAACATGGCGAACAATGAGGGCTGATGAGACACCAAGGACAATGGCAGGGGGTTTTGATCCTACTTAATGTGCTGGCTTTGTGGGAGCCTAGCCAGTTTGTATGTTCACCTTCCTAGATATGGACGGAGAGGACCTAGGACTTAACACAGGGCAGGGTACCCGGACTGCTCTGTGGACTGGAGAGGGAGGGGGAGAGGAGTGGGGGGAGGGGGAGAAGGGTGGGAGGAGGGGGAGAAGGGTGGGAGGAGGGGAAGGGAAATGGGAGGCTGGGAGGAGGTGGAAACTTGTTTTTTGTTTATGTTTTTTTTTCTTCTTTTCGCAAAAAATAAAAATAAATAAAAATAAATCTGATTGCAGGGGAAGGCCTGTTCAGGCACCCTCTCCACTATTGCTTAGGGTCCTAGCTGGGGTGATTTTTGTGAATTATTAAAAATTTCCCTAGTACCAGGTTTCTTGATAACCCTAAAGTATCTCTTTTGATGAAGATATCTCTTCATTTGTTCTCTCTGTGTCCTTCCCCATCTTGACCATCCTGTTTCTTCATATTCTCCTCCTCTTTCCCCTTCTCGCTTTCTTTCCTTCTCCCCTCCTCCTTCCTTTCTGCTCTCACTTCTCCTATAAATTTTTTTAACTGTAATGTTGGGAGATATGTTCACTGGTTTCAGACAATTTTGGAGCTGAAACAAAGCTTTGATTACTCAAAGTTAGCCTAAGATGTTTTCGTCAAATAGCTTTGAGGGAAAAAAAAAAGATATTTAAAGTTTAGAAAAGCACATAGTTGAATAGAAAATTGTTAAGGTCAGGGAACAAAAGAAATGATCCCAATTATCCTTAGCTGACAGACCTTTCTTGATAGGATTGGTTGATGACAAGGGTGATAATTAAGACCTTATACCCATTTCTACCCTCAATCTTCTGATGTAAAAAAAAATATTTATGAGAAGGTATGTACCTGAAAGTCTTAAAGTAGAGTTGGTTGACTTATTTGTCTTCATATACAAAAGTTTAGAATGGTAAACTTTAAGATTCCTTATAAGATTACCTTTCAAGAGAAGTAATAAGGTAATTGTCATTTCTTACTAACTTCAAAACTGTAACTTATCAATAAACGAATATCTTACTTGCTTACATTATTAATCTATAATAAGTTGCTTAAGTTCAAATATACATGGGTTCTTGGGATAATTTTTATACCTGTAGTATGTAAAATGTTTAATAATGTAAGGTATATGGAAAACATGCTGTTTTTACTTGTATTAATTGTAATCATTCACTTGAAAAAACAAAGTGTAACCACATTGTAAATTTTATATTGCCTGAAATATTTTGCTAGGACATATAAGATGTAAAAGACAGAATAAAGATACAGTTAAAATGAGCTAGGAGAAAAAAATCAAGAATGAAAGAGTTAGAGGGAGAGCATCAAGACGGTTAGAAGGAGAAGAAAAACATCAAGAAAGACAAAGGAACATTTCTGGAAATAGATAAGGCAGGAGAATATACACCACAGAATGAAGAATCGAAAATAATAAAGAAGGAAATTATCAAGAGAGTGTGATGCTTTTTCCTGAACCCCCTCAGATAAAAACGTCATGTACACTTTAAACCCATGGATTCTCTTTGAGCCCTGAACTACTAGGGGCTTGTTCCCCAGTCAGTGAAATAAATGGTGATTGTATCCTTCCTTACCTTGTCATATAAAGTGAAAGTCTGAAAAGTCATATTTCTTCAATCATTACCTTAAGGATAGGACATTTAAGTAACCAGAATTAAGTACAGCAGGGAAGGGGGCATAAAGTCCATGGATTTATGAGAATACAGAATGATCACAATTTTGGAATAGGAATATATATAAGAAATAAAAGACTAGAAAGGGAGCCAGGCGATGGTGGTGCACACCTTTAATCCAAGCACTGGGGAGGCAGAGGCAGGCGGATCTCTGTGAGTTCGAGACCAGCCTGGTCTACAGAGCTAGTTCCAGGACAGGCTCCAAAGCCACAGAGAAACCCTGTCTCGACAAACTAAAAATAAAATAAAATACCAAAAAAAAAGACTAGAAAGGGGAAGAAAAAGCCAAGAAGTATCTTTCAGATAATTTTTAATCTTTTGACATTGGTCAGCAAATTTGCTTTATTAAATCCAACTCTAATATATGCACAAGAAGTATTTCAAAGCCATTTTTTCTCTGGGTATAGTTTACCTCTTTTGAAACTAAGAAGACATAGACTGTTTGATCTCTGCTAGTTTAAGGCTTGTTCTAATATAGGCAAAGAGGAGCACCAAGTGAGATGCTGCACCAAAATAATAAATTAAGACACAGCTTTATAATTTCTTTAAGCACAACTGCTATTCATTATTTTTATTTATGAGACAAAATTAATAGGGTAAAATATTATCTAAAAATGTAACTTTAAAGCAAGGACAGGAGTTGAATTGATGGGTCACTGAGGGAAGTCTCTAAATTTAGAACCACATTCCCAAATTATAAAAAGTTATAATAATTAAAACAGGTTTAGAGACATGTGTCTGTAACCTCAAAACTGGGGTAGGGATACAGAAATGAGAAAATTTCTGAAGGTTGTCGAATAGCCAACCTAGTTAAGTTTTGGCATTCATGAGATACCCTATTTTTAAAAAAAAGTGTGTCTAGTATGAGCACTGTCATCATGTTATAAAGTAATTGTGTGTGTGTGTGTGTGTGTGTGTGCATGTGTGTGTGTAAGCTTCTACAGTAGTAATTTTTTAATAATGTATCTCTCAATCTTCATCAAATGCAATAGACACAGGGACTCACAGTTGACTCAGATGCATAGAATCAGACTATGGTAGGTTCAACCCCAAATAAGACGCCTATGTCATGGCTCTGCTCCTAGTACTCATGGATCTTTGCAGATAATCAGGGAATAACTGTTAGTGCCAGAGGTGATGGATTACTCTAAGAAAACAGAGTTCTTTGTACAGCAGGGGAGCATCACATGTAAACTCATAGCAGTTGTGACCACATGTATAAGATAAGTAATTGGTCAAGCCAACCCAAATCCCTTCATGAAGAAGGAAGATAGTTACAAAACACTGCCCTTTGCTGAGTTGCTATGGAAATTGATAGCTTCTGGGAGAAGTAGAGTCAATTTTCTTTAAGTTTATAGTTTCTGACATGCTGACCATGATCCAGGGAAAGCCTCACAGTTGTGCACATGCAATGCAAATTAGATTAGGTAGGCTTTAAAAAAAATTGGCAAAGTGCATAAACTTGCATGGATGAGGAAGAGCTGGAGGAAAATATCCTCTTGGCTATGGGAAGTAGACAAAATTGCCGGGGAGAAAATTGGGATCTTGGGGGTGGGGTGGGATGGGGGTAAGGGCAGATGGGGAGAGAAAAGGGAGAAGGGGAGGATGGGGGGAACTTGGGGAAAAAGGATGATTGGGATAAAGGAAGGTTGGATAGGGGAGCACGGAAGCACAGTTCTTAGTTAAGGGAGCCACTTTAGGGTTGGCAAGAGACTTGAACCTAGAGTGGCTCCCAGGAGCCCAAGGCGATGTCCCCAGTTAGTTCCTTGGGCAGCTGAGGATAAGGAACCTGAAATGACCCTATCCTATAGCAATACTGACGAATATCTTGCATATCACCATAGAACCTTCATCTGGTGATGGAAGGAGATAGAGACAGAGACCCACATTGGCGCACTGGACTGAGCTCCCAAGGTCCCAATGAGGAGCAGAAGAAGGGAGAACATGAGCAAGGAAATCAGGACCACGAGGGGTGCACCCACCCACGGAGACAGTGGGGCTGATCTATTGGGAGCTCACCAAGGCCAGCTGGACTGTGAATGAAAAAGCATGGGATAAAACCGGACTCTCTAAACATGGCGAACAATGAGGGCTGATGAGAAGCCAAGGACTATGGCAAGGGGTTTTGATCCTATTACATGTTCTGTCTTTATGGGAGCCTAGCCAGTTTGGATGTTCACCTTCCTATATATGGACGGAGGGGGGAGGATCTTGGACTTTGCACAGGGCAGGAAACCCTGACTGCTCTTTGGACTGGAGAGGGAGGGGGAGAGGAGTGGAGGGAGGGGGAGAAGGGTGGGAGGAGGGGGTGGGAAATGGGAGGCTGAGAGGAGGCAGAAACTTTTTTTTTTCTTTTTTCAATTAAAAAAAGCATCTTATAAGAAATTCTTAAAGAACTAATAATATGACTATGTAATTGGAAGTGAAGTATGGTAGACCAATCAAGGAAAGACACCATAATTCATCTCCAGCCTCCAAATATATCACATGCAAGTTCATTTATTCCTGAATGAACACTTTCCTACATACACTGGCACATACATATTATGCGTGGTGCATTCCTGTTGTGGGAGGTCCTCCCGTTCCTCCAGCCTATAGCTGCTGAGTTACCAGCCCATTGGGGCGTGGTCTCTCTCTCTTTAAAAAAGCGGCCACTTCCCTCTCCTCTCTCTCTTCACTTCCTGCTCCACAGGCGACTAGACTCCCTTCCTGGTTGTGCAGAGGGCTGACGGTGATCTGTAATTTTTTTCCTCTTTAAATAAATACCACCCTATTAATCATAATTCCAAACTGGTGTGGCATTGTTTATGACTTACGCCTTCAGTTGGCACCCAACATTTGGTGTTAGGACCTCTCCTTTCCCCCCGCTCGGCTGCTGGCTGCAAGTTTGGCTTGGCGAGCCTCCCTTCCTCAGCTGCCATGGCCACTGCCGGCAGGCGGCCTTGTGGCCTGTGTCTTGTGCTTGGAGCCAGCAGCTTAATATAAATCATCACGCACTGGCTTTTATTGCTGCAATTCTTTATATTTCCTCTTTAGACACCTCAGATTGACTTCCTGTCCCCATGCACCCTATCGTCTGCCTCCCCACGTGGATTTAAACTCCACAGGCCTGCGTAGTCTCCGCCCATGTGGTTTGCTCTTTTCTGAGTCATTTTGAAGTCTCCCATGCAAGCACAGCACTTAAGTGGTAAGAACCAGAGCACGCAGTTGCTGAAAGCTGAATGCATAGGGCCTGAAGGGCAAATAGGAAGACTAAGGCCATATATACCCAATATTGCCATAAATTTATGGGGCCGTGACCTGCTACAGCAATGGAATACCCATATTAACATTCCTGTAGTTCCAGGAACTCATAATTCTGGGAAGGATATGATGAGGTATTATGGAAAAAGGTCACCAGCCATTCAGGCTGTACAAGAACATACAGCAAATACCAAACCTTTAGAGGTACCAACAGCCCTACCTCTAAAATGGCTAACTGAGAAGCCAATGTGGATCAAACAGTGGCCTCTAGCTGAAGATAAACTACAGGCATTGTAACAGCTGGTGCAAGAGCAACTAGATGCTTACCATATTGAAGAATCAACCAGCCCTTGGAATTCTTCTGTGTTTGTTGTAAAAAAGAAATCTGGTAAATCGAGAATGGTGACAGATCTAAGAGCTGTCAACAAAGTAATTCAACCTATGGGCCCACTACAATCTAGAATTCCTTTGCCTTCTCTGTTACCAAAAGGATGGCCTCTTATAGTTATTGATTTGAAAGATTGTTTTTTCACTATACTGTTACAAGAAAAGGATAGAGAAAAATTTGCCTTCACAGTGCCTACTTATAATAATTCTCAGCCTAATAGGAGATATCAATGGATTATCCTCCCACAGGGTATGCTCAATAGTCCTAAATTGTGCCAATATTTTGTAAGTAAGCCATTGGAAATAATTCGTAAACAATTCCCAAGTCCATAATTTATCATTACATGGATGACATCTTGTTATCTGATTCAAATAAAGTTACTTTAGAAAGGATGTTTGAAGAAGTAAAGAAAGTCTTGCCTAGGTGGGGATTACAAATTGTCCCTGAAAAGACTCAAAGAGGAAATTCTATTAATTACCTAGGTTACAGAATAGGGTTAGAGAAAATTAAAACGCAAAAGGCACAAATTAGGAGAGACCGGTTAACAACTCTTAATGACTTCCAAAGATTGTTAGGGGACATTTCCAGTCTACGACCAGCTGTTGGGATAACACCTGATCTAATAGTTCATTTAAACAAAACCTTAGATGGTGATAAAGATTTGAGTAGTTCAAGAAAACTGACAGCTGAAGCAGAAAAGGAACTGACAATGATTGAGGAAAAATTACAGGAGGCACATGTGGATAGGGTGAACCCATATCTTAGCTGCATCCTAGCCATATTGCCTTCCAGAATTTCTCCTACAGGGATTCTAATGAAGAGGGAAGATATTATTTTAGAGTGGATATTTATACCTAATAAACCAAGTAAAAAATTAAAAACTTATGTGGAAAAAGTCTCTGAATTAATTATAAAAGGTAAGCTGAGACTTCGTCAACTAGCAGGTATAGACCCAGCAGAAATTATAGTGCCTTTTACTACTGAAGAAATAAAAAAGTTATGGGAAGACAATGAACTGTGGCAAAGAGTTGTGCTAACTTTTTGGGAGAAATTAATAGCAACGATCCCAAAAGTGGTAGACTTAACCTCATAAAAAGAACTTCTTGGATTCTTCCTAGAATTGTACGTGATGCTCCAATAACTGGAGCTCGTACGTTCTATACTGATGCAAATAAATCACGGAAAGCAGGTTACAAGTCAGATGAATTGAGTATGGTATAACAAATCCCTTATAATTCTGTCCAGAAGGCAGAATTATATGCCATTCTTATGGTGCTAAGGGATTTTAAAGAACCTCTTAATATAGTTAAAGATTCACAATATGCAGAAAGAGTTATCTTGCATATTGAAACTTCTGAATTTATACCAGATGACACAGAGTTGACTTCATTGTTTATCCAGGTACAAGACATAATCAGGAACAGGCTTTGTCCGATGTACATAACACACATCCGGTACCATACAGGTCTGCCTGGTCCTCTAGCCCAAGGCAATGCTGAGATTGATCAATTATTGATTGGAAGTGTGTTGCAAGCCTCAGAATTTCATAAGAAGCATCATATCAATAGTAAAGGCCTAAAAAAAGAATTTTCCATTACTTGACAACAAGCTAAGGACATTATAAAGAGATGTCCTACTTGTTCTTTCTATAATCAAACACCGTTGCCTGCAGGGAGTAACCCAAAGGGTACTAAGAGAAATGAAATCTGGCAGATGGATGTGTTCCACTTTATGGAATTTGGTAAATTAAAATATGTACACCACAACATAGACATGTATTCAGGTTTTCAATGGGCAACTGCCCTGAGCTCAGAAAAGGCTGATAAAGTAATCACACATTTATTGGAAGTTATGGCCATCATGGGTATACCTGCACAAATAAAGACAGATAATGGTCCAGATTATGTATCTAAGAAAATGAAACGCTTTTTTGATTATTATAATATAAAACACATTACAGGTATACCAAATATTCCTACAGGGCAGGCAGTTATAGAAAGATCAAATCGTACTATAAAGGATATGCTGAACAAACAGAAAGGAACCGAAAATAGCCCCAGAATTAGATTACATAATGCTTTATTAACCTTGAATTTTCTTAACACTAATGAGAAAGGAATGACAGCAGCAGAAAGACATTGGATAATGGAAAAGTCTGCTGAAATAAATCAACCGATTTATTTCAAAGATGTGCTGACCTTTAAGTGGAAGCCAGGAGATGTGCTACGTTGGGGAAGGGGTATTGCTCTTGTTTCCACAGGAGAAGAAAAATTCCACAATTTTTGATGATACCATCAAAATTAATAAAGTGTCGATTTGAAGAGGCGAAACCTCTTGGAAAGGAGAAATGACAACTCATCCACAATGATGATATTCATACAACTGGTAAGAAAAACATAAAATGGGGGCAGGTTTCTGTTCTTATCTCCACAGGAAAACACTCATCTTTGAAAAATTCAAGGGACCCTGGATGTTTGGATACTGACAGATGGAAAAATACCTGCCCAATAGGAAATATCAAGAAAACTGAATGAGTTGTGTAAGTAAAATATATTAAACCATATTTCTAAATTTATAAAGCTGGTTTTGAAGTTGGACTCTGGCTCAGTCCCTCTCCAATTCTAAGCCTGTTAGTAAGAAAAAATCTCAGAGTTTCTGGAGTTTCTGTCTCATATCAAGAGCATGATATGGGACAGAAAGAAATATGAGTTTAGAAAACATCTTTGCTTTTCTTCATATCTATCATACTTTTCATTGAATATATCTATCATGCCTTTCAATGAATATTCATTGATTCATTATATGATTAATGTTTAAGTTTTTCACAATGAACAATGAGTTTTTCCTGAAGTGATATTTGAAGTCTCCAGGAAGAAGATGGGGCCCCATAACAACAACTCCACCTAGTTGATATGACGTCATGATACTGATAGCGCTACTACAAGACCTGCTTTGGGTACCAGCTGCACAAGACAGTTCCAACTTGGTTAGCTGAAATGGTGCACATCTTTTTTTTTTTTTTTTTGGTTTTTCGAGACAGGGTTTCTCTGTGGTTTTGGAGCCTGTCCTGGAACTAGCTCTTGTAGACCAGGCTGGCCTCGAACTCACAGAGATCTGCCTGCCTCTGCCTCCCGAGTGCTGGGATTAAAGGCGTGCGCCACCACCGCCCGGCTTAAAATGGTGCACATCTTATACAATATTTTGGCCAGACCTGCACAATATACTCAGAGACTCTTGGCGATTTTAAAAGACATTGATCTTGAAATTTAACCATTATTTTACTTTCACAGGATCCCCCAGAAAGAACGTCACCCCCATGACAGCTGGAAGTAATTCTAGAGGACGACGTCCCCTCTCCCAGTAAAGTTTGCCCTTGGGTTTAGGGACATCATTTAGGGGTTGATTATGATTAGTATATGATTGAGGGTTGGGGGAGGAATTTTATAAGCTCAGGGATCATTTTGAAAAAAAAAAGAGGGATGATGGGATAATAGATTTGTAATTGTGAGTTACTGTTTTAGACAAATATATTGGTATAGATTCTTGTATATTGATACAAAGTTAAATTATATTGACTATTGTATGCATGCATGTTTCTACCTCTGTTTAAAACATTTTTATGTATTGACATATATTGTATTGATATTTATATATATATTGTATTTATTTACCATATTGCAGTGTACATTTCTACCTCTGATTAAGATACTTATATAATGTTTGTGTATTGATATATATTTACCTACTGCAATGTATATTTGTACATTGTTTATATTTGCAGGTCATTGTCCTCATTTGTTTCACAGTCATTTATTGTCTTAGTCTTTAAGTTAGGTAGATATTGAGAATGATATAGACTAATAGTCATCTAAGTTTGTCATTTATAATTAGATTAATCAGGTTCTTTAGATATATAGAGATTATACTCAGTATAGATAGATAATCTTCAACTTCTTCAAAGAGCTGTAGAAAATGTCCTTTAATCTAACTCAGAGTTTTGTGGTAGTGAGATACAATTGCTCCTGGCAACACCGCTCTATTCCCGAGAGAATGTTGAGCACCAAGACACTCCACCTGGAGCCTTTCTTTTTGGCAGAACTGGCCGTTGGACAAAGATATGCCCATACCTCAACCACTGACAGAGATACAGAGCGTGCATCAATGGTTAAAACAGGATTGTCATATCCTGCTAAGACAGGGTAAGATAGTTTTGAAAAGTTGCTTGCCTTTGAAAATGGTATGTCAGTTATGTTAGGCTTTAGCCAAAGTTGGTTGCTTCAACGCTGCTAATGTGACTTTGGGTGATTGCCCAGGTAGCTAGTTGTCTCTGTGATTTGTTGCATGTTTTGGAAGTTGTTTTACTGAACTTCCTAATTACCCAGGTAACATTATTTCCCTTCTCAGATCTTTGATGGGGTTGAAGACTATATAAATGTAGTTACTTTCTCTCATGACTTGGCCAAGTTATTTATTATACAAGACCTAAGCTAGTTAGAATAGGATATTTGTACATATTGTATATAATTTCATAGTAGGTTTAGAACTCTCTTATTTAAACAAAAGGGGGAGGTGTTGCGGGCGGTCCTTCAGTTCCTCCAGCCTATAGCTGCTGAGATACCAGCCCATTGGGGCGTGGTCTCTCTCTCTTTAAAAAAGCGGCCACTTCCCTCTCCTCTCTCTCTTCACTTCCTGCTCCACCGGCGACTAGACTCCCTTCCTGGTTGTGCAGAGGGCTGACGGTGATCTGTAATTTTTTTCCTCTTTAAATAAATACCACCCTATTAATCATAATTCCAAACTGGTGTGGCATTGTTTATGACTTATGCCTTCATATTCCTATACACCATGCATAATAAAAACACAACACATTAACATATACACATTCATATAAAGAGTATTCTCCAAATGATTTTATAAATGTGAATGTTAGAATCTAGAGCTTGGTACAGATGTTGCAGAGAGTTGTTTATATCTTTGGTGGCAACTGTAAAACTCTGCTAGTAAACCCAATGAGAAAGATTTTGATGGTGCCTGATAACAGATTATTACAGTGAATATCTGGAGATTGGCTAGCAGACACCCAAAAGTGGAAGTGTCTGTTTGCTTTCACTAACCTATTTAGAGAATATGAACTCAGTAGTTTTTAAATGGATATTAAAGGAAGTCTTATTATACAAAGAGCAGATTTTTTTATAACTCTGGAAAGAAAATGCCAAATAGTATGAAAATCTGGAAGCATAGTTGAATAACATTATCAGTTTCCAAAGATAAATCAGGAAATCCTAAGAATAAAGTGGTGTCCATTTTTATCCTGCATTCTCCAGTAATAATATTGAATATTTAAGAAATGCAAAAAGTAAGACCTGGGATGTACAAATTCACCCCAAAAGACAGCAAAGTCTCCCAAAACATATATTCAAGGAAAACATTTTAAAAAGAATCTTTCATTGCATATACCACTTATTCCTTATCCATATTTGAACATTTTCCTTGAATCTATTTTTTGGGAGACTTTGCTGTCATTTGGGGTGAATTTTAGTAAGCAGATCTCAGACATCAGGTCCCACAGATGCGACATCCACATAAAAATCTGTATTGTCTTGGAGAAATTTCCCTAGAGCTACAGTTTGAAAGAATTAGATACTGCCTTCTGACCTCCCTGTAAGTAGAGCTGTATATGTGTGCAAATAAACACATTATACATACAAATAAATAATTTGCAAATGCAGTTTCCTTTGTGCCTTTTGTATTGTAGTCATTATCTTTTTGTTTAATCTATGGTGATTTTTATAAAGCAACTTCATATAAAAGCCTGTATGTGTAATAGAGGGAGCAGTCTGACTTTATGATAAAGCCGTTTTAATTATATCATGGCTGCAATTGCCTATCTGTCCTTAGCCAATGCTCCTTATTTTTTCTAAATCTTTGCTGCCCGGGGTACTATGTTAGTCCTGTTCTAACATTGCTTCTCCACCAATGTGCAGGTCAACTACTCAGAGACTGTAGTTTCTCAAGTCATAAGCCAAATTATGTTTTCTACTTTTAAATTGTTCTTTTTTTCTGGTACTATAGTAATAGCTTTAGTCAAACTAAAACAATAACAAAATATGAATTCAAGATTTGTAAAATGGATACCTGAACTGGTTTTTAAAAGTACACGAAAAGAGATAAGAATATAAAAAGCAATTTCAATACTTGCTTTGATGACTACTCATTGCCAAAAGACTCCAAACAATAAAAGACAGACCTGAGTATCTTAATAGAAAGAAACATATCATGAAGTTTACAGGGCATATTCCATAATGTTCCATAATGATATAATGGACCCATAGGATCCATGCCTGTATGGTCTTCCATATTTAAGTATAAATAAACTTGTTGATACCATTCTAAGAATAGGTTAGAGCTGAATGGTGAAATATCATCTTAGAAGTTGGGTTTATAAAGAACTTTTTCGTTTATCCATAATATCCTTTCCTTCCATGCTTCTTGGATCAATGACCATAATTAGAATCACTTGCCCAGAATGAGAAATTCTGACAGTTAGACCCACATATCATGTATGGAAACACATTCCGTGGCTTGACAACATCATGTGGAGTGCAAATGTTTTAACCTGTTGTAGGTGAATCCGGAAACATCTGCTGTATCAGCAGCTGGCAGTGACTTCACTGGAACTGCCACACACAGACTTCCAGTTAAGGTGCTTTCAGATCCCTGTGTCACAAACAATGTAAAATATAACACAATTTCCAGGAGATCCACCTTCCAGTGATGTGTCATAGTTGGAGCAGAGCTGAAATTAATATAGAAACCAAGCAAGGAAAAGAACAACTATCAATATTTCAACATGGAGAGCAGTGCTGAAATAAATGTACCATAATTATTCAGTTATGTATCAAGACATACACACTAGAAAATGCCTGGAGAATGAATTCAAATACAAAGCTTAAGAAATACATCCACATGTTGCCAAAAACAGTGAAGTAAAAGACTTTACCAAAGACCAGTTCTATTTAATACTACCCCTAAATTTTCAAATAGGGGATATAGATCTCATAGTCTGCTGACAAAAATATACTCAAGTAAGAGAAATAATTCTTGATTTTTTTCTTTTTTGGTTTTTCAAGACAGGGTTTCTCTGTAACAGTCCTAGCTGTCCTGGAACTAGCTCTCGTAGACCAGGCTGTCCTCCAACTCATAGAGTTCTGCCTGCCGATATGCCTCCCAAGTGCTGGGATTAAAGACGTAAACCACCACTGCACAGCAATAAAAAATTCTTTAAAAAAATAAGGAAATTGAAGAAATACTAAGAATGGTAAGCTTGGTGTTGGGGAGATGGTTCCGGGGTTAAAAGAACTGACTGCCCTTCCAGAGGACCCAGGCTCAATTACTGGCACACACAAGGCATCTCACAACTATTTGTAACTCCAGTTCCAAGGGATCTGACACCTTCACAGCAATGCACATAAAATAAAGTTAAATGGGTCTGCGAGGTCCCTGGCCATCCTACACCTGTCAGAATAGCTAAAATCGAAAACACCAATGATAGACTTTGCTGGAGAGGATGTGTAAGGGGAACACTCATCCATTGCTGGTGGGAATGCAAACTTATACAACCACTTTGGAAACCAATGTGGCAGTTTTTCAGGACATTCAGGATCAACCTACCCCAGGATCCAGCAATACCACTCTTCGGAATATACCTAAGAGATGCCCTATGATACAACAAAAGTATTTGTTCAACTATGTGCATAGCAGCATTATTTGTAATTGCCAGAACCTGGAAACAACCTAGATGCCTCTCAATGGAAGAATGGATAAAGAAAGTGCGGAATATATACACATTAGAGTACTACTCAGCAATAAAAAATAATGACATCTTCAATTTTGCATGCAAATGGATGGAAATAGAGAACACTATCCCAAGTGAGGTAACCCAGACCCAAAAAGATAAATATGGTATATACTCACTCATTAGTGGTTTCTAGACATAAATAAAGGACATTGAGCCTATAATCCATGATCCCAGAGAAGCTAAATAGTAAGGTGACGCTGGTGGTGGCGCACGCCTTTAATCCCAGCACTCGGGAAGCAGAGGCAGGCAGATCTCTGTGAGTTAGAGGCCAGCCTGGTCTACAAGAGCTATTTCTAGGACAGGAACCAAAAAGCTACGAAGAAACCCTGTCTCGAAAATCCAAAAAAAAAAAAAAAAAAATAGTAAGGTGAATCCCCCCAAAAAACACATGTAGTTATCCTCCTGGATATTGGGAGTATACAAGATTTCCAGGCAAAAATTGAGAGCTTGTGGGTGGAGGTGGGATGGGGTTAAGTGGAGATGGGGAGAGAGAAGTGAGAAGGGGAGGATGGGGAGAGATTGAGGGAATGGGATGGTTGGGATGGAGTAGTGGATATGGGGGCAGGGAAGTATATATCTTAATTAAGGGAGCCATTTTAGGGTTGGCAAGAGAATGGACTCTAGAGGGGTTCCCAGGTGTCCAAAGAGATGTCCCCAGCTTGTTCCTTGAGCAGGTGAGGAGAGGGCACCTGAACTGGCCCTATACTATAGCTATTCTGATGAATATCTTGCATATTACCATAGAACCTTAATCTGGCGATGGATGGAAATAGAGACAGAGACCCACACTGGAGCACTGGACTGACCTCCCAAGGTCCAAATGAGAAGCAGAAGGAGAGAGAACATGAGCAAAGAAGTCAGGGCCGCGAGGGGAGCTCCTGTCCACTGTGACAGTGAGGCCGATCTAATAGCAACTCACCAAGGCCAGCTGGACTGGGACTGATGGAGCATGTGATCCAACCGGACTCTCCCAACGTGGCTGACATGGCTGGCTGGCTGACTGAAAAGCCAAGGACAATGGCACTGGGTTTTGATTCTACTCCATGTACTGGCTTTGTGGGAACCTAGTCTGTTGGGATCCTCACCTTCCTAGACCTGAATGGAGTGGGGAGGACATTGGACTTCCCTTAGGGCAGGAAACCCTGACTGCTCTTTGGACTGGAGAGGGAGGGGATGGAGGGATGGGGGAGAGGAGGGAAATGGGAGGAGGGGAGGAGGTGAAAATTTGTATTAATAATAATATCCATAAATAAATAAATAAAGCTAAATAAATTAAAAAAGAATGGTAAGCTGTTTTTAGGTAGACATTGAAAGGATCATCTGCTAAGGAGACTGTAACTCACTCTGTTAGGACTTCCTAGTGAAGATATTATATCTGTAGAGTAGTATGTAATGCAGCATGATTGTGAAATGGCATCAATACAGCTCCTAGTCATCAGTATTTGTAAATATTTAGTTAAATATTAATTGAAAGTTGATGAGTAAGATCGACCCTTACCAAGAACAAATGCTGAGGCAGACTAACATTGAAAAATAAACAATATATATATATATATATATATATATATATATATATATATATTTGAAATCAAAGGGTAATGAATAATAAGATTTCTAGTCAACAAATCCAAGGAAAATTTTAATATGGAAATATTTTGCCTGGTAATGCTTTGGTAAAATATGAAATAATGAACTAGCCTTCATAAAACTATTGATGATAGGCTCCTTTTCTAAAAGAACAATAATATCAAAACCTATCCATCAAAGCTTAGAGCTACTATTTTCTTCAGAGTTGAACTAAACCGACAGGTCTCTTTAACCAACATGTACTCTCTAGCTTGAGTGTCTGTGAATGGAGCTTCCCTTCCTGACTATAGTGTTTTCCTCAAACACAAAAATTCTCTGAATTTTCTTTGTTGTCTTTGCTAGATTTAAGAAAACAGTAAGTTCAGTATGTTATCTCTGATAGATCTAAAAATAAAGTTAAATATACAGTAAGTTAAATATGTTAAATATACCTCTATTGATGTATGTAATCTATTTTAACAACCTAAATGTAAATGAACTGGGTTAAATCCTAAAACTGATGCTCAACAAAGTCTCCCTCTCTTTTCCTTTTTCTATTCTTATGTTTGTCTCTCTTTTTGTTTGTTTGGGTATATCTCAGATGCCATTAATAGTTATAATGTGTTTCCTCACTTTTTTATGGACAAGCAATTTATTTTATTACTAATTATACACTTTGATTAAAAACTATTCTTTATATTAAGGAAAACAAACAAATTACTACTAAATTGCCACTGTGCATTTCATTCCTTAAATAAAATTTTCTTTACTAGTAATATAATTATCTAAGAAAACAACACTAAACTTTTATGAACATAATTTTATTTAGAGAAAATTGGTCTTGAATGTCCTTTCTGATGTTACCAGTAGCATTGACCTCTTTTGTGTCTTGAATGTTAACGTTTTATGTGTCTTGTATGCAATTTGTGGCATGATATATTCAAAGTTAAAAAAGCCACCATCATCCTTAGCCAATTCAAATTTGCATACTCAATGCAGATTTTCTCATGCAGTACAGCACCAGAATAATTTTGTAAAATTAAGAATCATTAAAAAGATATTTCATCCCAAGTCAGTTCAACACATAGACAAAATTCACCCTGCGATGCAATATGTAGAACAAAGTTAATGTGTGGAAAACACCGTGCCCAGAAGATTTTGCTGTTGATGATGATAATAATTTTAAATAAATACAAAGTTTTTCCATGATGCCTATTTCTTTGTAAGATAAATATTAAAATTCTGCTGACATATAGGTAAATATCCATGAACTATCAGACTACAACAAAATAACTGAATTTGTATGACACTCATGAGCCTGAGCATCCAGTTTTTTTTTTTAAATAAGAAATTGCTAACTCAATCTTTTTACAAGAAATTAATGTTTGCTAACTATATAAGACAGTCTTAACAATTTCCACATTCAAAGATAATGTCAGTTTGGATGAAAAAGTACAATGCATTTTCCTGGAATCCACAGAAGACTTTACTATCATGATCTTTCTTTGGAACTGAAAGAGATTATGTAACTCAGTACAAACATACACACACACACATGCAAACAGATACATACACACACACATATGATAGAAAAAAGAAAGAATAATAATATTTGTTTTATATTTCAATTGCAAGTCCTTGTGAGAAATTTATAGAATTTCAAATGATATAATAAATAAAATGTGTTTTTAAGAATGGATTATTGAATTGAACATCTACACATAACCACACACACGCACACATACATACACACATATACATACTAATAGAGGCATGAAATGGTTTTATATCAGTCTTGAAAGATAAGCAAAGATACAATTCAATATCGACTTATGAAGAAGCATATCCTGGAAAAAATGTAGATGAATTCCTAGACATCAGCTGAATGCAAAATAATTTTGTCAGTAAAAATTTAGAAAATATATTTTTATTCTTACAAGTGATTTATATAGTATAGCTGACCTGCATTTAAATTTGTACATTTAGAAATTAGCCTTAAAAGCAGTTTATATTATCTCAACTAGTTTTGAAGATGCAGGGAAAAGTACAACAGTAGACCATTTCCTGCATATGCAAGATTCTGTTCTCACATTCCACAGAGGGGAAAATCTGAGGACTAAAAACGTCATCTCAAAGCATTAATTTGGCAAAAAAAAAAAAACCTTGTCTTCTAAGAGCAAATAATATTACATTTACCCTCTTGTCACCTTGGTATAAGCCAGCAGTCACTGAAGTCAGACTATTATTTTAAATTCATATGTGTAACTATTTCATCAAGTCATAACTGACTTTGATTCTTTTCTGTGAAAGACTTTATCCTAGATTTTATACATATTATATATGTATATATATATATATATATATATATATATACATACATATGTCTATGAGCATGAGTGAATACTTATAGAGGTATTACAGTAGTTCTAAAATTGTGTGAAATTTTCTTTGAAAGAGTTCATTTACATGCCTAGGTTAGGTATTGCAGGATGACTGTGGACACTTTCAATGTTTAGTTAAATGAAGCAGTCCTATTATAATTTTTCCAGTGCAACCTTTACCCACTGCTAGCAAGTCAATGTGCCATTTATATGATAGAATATTTATGAAATTATTGCAGCTCTTCTCTGCTCAGCTTTTATATTATACTGACTATATATAATAAAGAATAAAAATGGAATCTTGAAATTATAGTTTAATATATGGCTGGAAGAAGATATCATGGCTTACAGAGTACTAAGATATCATAGCCAATGCTACTTGATAAAGTATTTTGATTTTTTTCTTCATCAGAATTTTGGACAGAAAAAAAACTATCTTTTTTTTTAACCAAAAAACTCAGAATTTAATTTAATGTTTCCTGTTTGCTCATCCTTATTCTCAATGAAATTTCCATAGTTTCCTTACTTATAACAGTCACACATATATACACAAACACACACACACACTCACAAATGACAATGTTTCCTTCTATAAAATGCTGACCAATAGCAAATGCCACTACCAATGTTTGTGTAACAGTTCATTTATATTCTAAATGATTTAGAATTTCTGTAGTAAAAGTCAAGTCATGTAAAAAAGAAAAGCAGAACTTTGTTTTCTCTCCCTTTTCTTTTTTCCCCTTTTCTCATTTTTATTAGTTCCTTGGGGTTTTCATATATATTTTGTTAATATTCACACTCCTCCTAAAACTCCCCTCAGGTCCACTTCCATTTCAATACACTTACAACATTGTTTACATTTTGATGCTTTTGTACAATCCATAACACACAATTTTTTCTGTATATATAATTTCGCTGGTGTGCCATTCCAGTACAGAATGGTTGACTGCTAGTGGACACAGGGTTTCAGAAAACTGTATCTTCTTCTCTTACCCACTATTATTTTCAAATAATCTGGTGAGCTACAGGTTAGATATTTGGCACACCTCTCTCTTTAGGTTAAAATTATTCCAGGCTTGAATTTGACCATATCTTATGTGTACTTTCACTACTGCTCAACTGTGTCCAGAAAACATAATTTATTTATATTCATCCATTGCCTCTGGCTGTTATACTCTTTCATCTTATTGTTATACTTTTTCTTCTTATTACCAAGGTTCCTAAGCCTTAAAGAGAAGGTCATATGTCATATTGATGCCACATTTAGGGCTGAGCATATAACTCTTTCTTATTCTCTAGCCTGACCAGTTGAGTGTTTCTCTGTTAATTCCACCTATGACAAAAAAAGCTTTCTGGTTGATTAGTGAGGGATTTGCTGATCAATGGGTACAAGAAATCATCAGTGTTAAGTTTAACACTATGTAAGTTTAACACTATTCCCAGCATAGTAATGTTATGTTGTACCTTTATTGTGTTTCCATATAAAACAAGAATAGTCTTAACTTCTGTGAATAATTGCATTTGAATCATGCTGAGTGTTGGATTGCATTGGTAGATATTCTTGGTAGGATGGTTATTTTCACAATATTAGTCCTACCAGTCACTGAGCACATTGGTGAGCAGTCTTTCTCTTTTCTTGTATCTTCAACTTCTCTTTTCACTGCCTTAAAAACAAGCACACCAAAATGTGTCTTTTTTCTAATTAATTACTTATCAGTAGGTTAAGTTCAGAAATTGATTTGCACCCTGAAATATTTACCTCAGAGCCTTTATAAGTCACCATTTATGGCTCACTTGCTATAAATTCAACAAAGTTATTGCAAATCTTAAAATCTTTCATTTGAAGAAGCAAAATACAAACAAAATAGAGCTACAAAAAAAATAAGAATAATTGGAAAGAATTAAATGTAGTTCAGGGGTGAATATTATTATCATCATCATATTTAAGCCAGAAACAATTTTCCCTTTGTTAAATTGCTGTACGCATATTTATTTCCTATAGAATAACCATTCAAAAAATAAACATTAATAAAAATTAAATGTATCCACTTATCATTCATGAATCCAAAAGTCTTTTCCTCCTTCACAATATAGTACTTGCTTTGAAAAGGGCTATCTTGGGATCTGCAGCTATTTCACAGGGGTAAAAAAAAGAAGAAGGAGAAAAAAAGAAGAAGATCTGAAACACTCCAGTGCTCAGGTTCCCAGAGCTGGCTGTACAATAGTTCCCTTGAAAGCTTCTGATAGAATCCAATGATAAAGAGCCAAAGGTAAAGGCGAGGTCGGCCAGCACAGTCTATAGAATTGCAAGCATTTGTAGAGAAGTGCCCGGAGGTAATTGATAAAAAAAACGGAAGGTGCAGTCCACTGAGACAAACTATGAAACAGAAGAGACTAAAAAATTTCTTCTTCCTGGAAATACTGAGCTAATCCATCAACTGCACTTTTTTAGTTCCTTTCCATTTCACAGCCCTTCAGTAAAGTCTTTATTCTGAGACTCTAGAAAGGTTTATATAAACAGCCAGGAGTGAAAAAGAAAAAAAAAAAAACAAGAATAATCTTCAAATTCACTTTCTAAGGGAAAAATTCATTGGCTACTAAAGAAGCTGGAAAGCTGGCAGTTATTTTTAAATGGTATTTTAGCTAAGTAAGGCTAGAAAATTTACAAAACCGTTATGAACATTTAACAATCTTGGTTTGTTTAGTAGACTGCTGGATTTTAGGGGAGAAAAGAAGAGCTAAAACTTGCCTTAAACAGTCATATTTAATCTGACACCAAAAATACGATGATAAACTCATATATAATATAGAAACCCTTGCCTTAACAGCGTCTGTACATCATGCATTGCTCAGACTCTCAGGACCCAAAGACATCCTAAACAAAGCCTGTTCACTCAAAGTGTGGCTTCTGCAAGGGCTTCTTATCCCACTATCTACGCTAAACCTTGGGAGTCCAGGGCTTGGGCTGCTCTTCTTTTTTAGCAACTTCCCTTTCATTTATAACCTGCATTTAGGCCACACATTCTCCTGATCCTCGGATCCTTTCTTGGTCCATTTCCCCCTTCCTTCTCCCATTTGTAGTATTTCTCCCTCTCACCCACAGCTGGCCCATGGCCAACTTCAGTCTGTATTGTGCTAGAAGCCTCTTGGTGTACTCTCTTTCATATCTGCAATTAAAAACCTTTCTCTCAACCATACCTTGAAGAGATCATTTTCTGATATTCATCCAGGGTCTATAGAATGGATTACATAATTTTCAGAAAATGAATTAATATATCTTGATAATCAATGGAGAGCAGCTACCTTATTTGAAATTACTAAAGGAGGGAAGTATGAACCAACCTATTTACTTAAAGAACACATAGATACTTTAATAGTTTCTACCAGTTTCTTCTGGCTGATAAGATAATACCATCAAAAGCAAAGGCCACAAATGGCCATAGATGGTAAGTATAATTATCTGTCCTGTCACTCAAATAGACAAGCCCCCCCCCCAGGCGGATCTTCCTTCCTCCTTCCTGCTTGTAGCCTGAGTCTTATCGTTTTTTGATCAGCTTAGGTCTCCTCTCTCTCTCTCTCTCTCTCTCGCTCTCTTCTCTTCTCTTAACTTCTCTCCTTCTCTGCTATTCTCCCTTACCTCTCAACAACCCACTAAATAAATACCCAACCTCATCCTGTATAGTGTGCCTATCCATGTGTCTGTCTCTTCCTTGCAGCCACGTGGCTCCCTGCCTGGGACCAGCCATCTTCAGAGACCTGCAGTGTGGTCTCATGGCATTCCTGTCTGTCTGCCTGCATTTGGGGGATGTGCCGCATTGTCTCATGGCTCACTGCAGCCACCTGGGATCCTACAAAATTTTGTAATTAATATATTACAGTAAGTCTGAAAAAAGTTAAGGAATCTTCAAAGTAAATGCAGCCCCCAAACCCTACTGCCTCCTGTAGTATAGTACTAGGGTCTAATTTTTCTCACATCACATTTTGGATCATGCTCTTTCTGCTTCTTCTATTTTGCCTCTGTCTACTTTCAGTGGTGTGTGTGATGAGTGAATTTCTCAAGCAGACCTTTATAATCATGGGAGGGAATTTGATCCCTGACAATTTTGAGGATATTAATCCCTCAGCAGGCACTGCTCTGAGCTCATCATCATCTTTGCCTGCTTCTCTGTCATCAAGTCATCCTCTGGCAGATGAGGAAAGAAATTTCTTTTATCACCACTAACTCTTGTAGAAAAATTTAAACACATTTTAAAGTCGAGTTCTTATCACACAGCAAGGCAGTCCTGAGAGACCTTATCATGTAATCTTCTAGGGCACTAGAAAGAGGAAGTCAACCAATTAATGATCAGCATTACCATGCATCTACATGTCCCATCTATCCTGCTTGTAGATTCAGGCTATATCTCACCGTTTAATATATGTTGCTATTCCCTTTCTTTTATAGCATTCTATCCCCACCTTTATTCACAGAAATGGATTTAGAATGTTTTATATTCAACATGGACCTGTACTGTTTGTAAATATAATATAACAGGTGGAAGCAAACTTTAAATGTTTTTATGTTTGATTATAGGTTAATCCATGCCTGTCTAGAGTATACATGGTGATCACATCAAAGCAGGTAGAAATGATAACCCATTTTTTTTTCCCAAAGTGAGCTCTGAAAGGGTGAGTTCTTAATTAGGAACCAATGCATATAAGATTAAATTCTCATTATAGCTCAGTGGCTAGACTCACCATGCTATATTATATAATATGAACAGCTAATTCACAGTCAAAGGAAATGTAATTGTTTTGAAATAAACAAGATATTTTTAAATCCTACATAGCACAGTTGTGGTTAATATAGTCATTTTGTAGTATCTGCAATCACCTAGGAGATTAACCCCAGGTAGACATATCTTTAAAGGGGTTTCTAAATTAAGTAAACTGAAGTAAGAAAGCCTACACTAAACATAGATGGGATTGTTCCATGGAATTGTGTTGTATTGACTCTTACCTCCAGCACAATGCCTGCCTTTATGACACCTCACTTCCTGCAATGAAGAAAAGAAAGTAAACCTCTAATTGTAAATGAGCCAACCAATCAAATATTTCTCTTTATAAGAGTTGTTCTGGTCATGGTGTTTCCTTACAGCTACAGAAACCTTCTTGTTTTTCTTATGTTTTTGTGAACCTCAGTGACATAAATAATAAAAACTCCGGATTCTGATGGAGGAAGGTCATTGGTTAATTAATAAAGAAACTACTTGGCCCTGATAGCTTAGAACATAAGTGGGTGGAGTAAACAGAACAGAACGTATAAGCTAGCCAGGCAGCCAGGAGCTGGGCTGTGGGAAGAGGCCCGCAGCTCTTACTACAGGATTCCACAGAAAATCAGAATGATTTATTTTTACCAAAAATAATGCAGTGAATTTATAGTAATTTTTCTTTGTGTTTTCATGATAGAGGCTAGCATTATCAGTTCAGCTTGGGCATTACAATCTTTTCTCAGGTGGAGATCAACATAAAACTCTTATCTTTGGTTCATCAGGAAATGATACCACCCTCATTACTCCTAGGCCAAGTATGTCACATAATATTGATTTCTGGAATCTAAAAACAAGTTTTGTACAAAACCCCCATTTACTTTTATTGGTCACAAGATTGTAAGGGTGCCCTTAACATCTTTTTTTCTTGCTGAAAATGGGAATAATAATCATATATATATATATATATATATATATATATATATATATATATATATAATATCATTGCTCTTTTGTTTTCTGGCCACCCAGACCCTACATTATCAAAACAGAAACACTTTGTTTTAGTTGCAACACTGGCCAATTGCTCAGACTTCTTATTAACTAACTGTTACATCTTAAATTAACCCATTTCTATTATTTTATACTTTACCAAAGACTCATGGTTTATTGGGAAGGTTCGAGAGCATCTGTCTCCTTTGGTACCTATACAGTGTTTCTATACCTCTGCCTTCTTTCCTTCTCTATTTGCTTGAAATACCCACCTTACTGTATTCTGCCTTGCTGAAGGCACAAAGGAGCTTCTTTATTAACCAATGTTAATAAAATATATTCACAGCATAAAGAGGGGAATCCCACATCACTAGATAAATAAAAATGTATTTTTTTCCATTATCAGATACTTAACAAATATGATATTTATAAATATAAAACTTACAATGTATGTTTCATGATATAAATCCTAGAAGGGAATCAAGGAATGTCTTTTAATATACATACTTCTATATACCAAATATATTTGCTGCATTTCATTAGAGATTGTAGACCAGGGTTAATATCTAGATTTAATTGGTCATATATTGGTATGTATCAATTATGATAAAATACAGACAAAACTTGCAGGAGGTATAGTAGAATTTCACTGTGAGTTGGATGGTCAATATCCCAGAAAATCAAAGCAGAGCTGTTTGGTGGTACTAAGAAGCCACACGCTAATGGCAGTTCAGAATTTAAAGTTCAACCAGTCAGCAAAGCCATGTTTTCTGGCTATGTTCAGTATTATGCTTAAAAATATAAAAGAGGATAGAGTTTGTCCAAAATGAGGTTTTATTATGACAATGTGAGGAACAGAAAGAGAAGGTCCTTCTCCAAGTTATATAGCCAGAGCCACTTAAAGAAATTTCTGTTATATTGTAATGGCATTAAAACAAATAAATAATACTCATTAGATTAAGGAGGTTACTAACCTTAATGAATATGAGTTACTAACCTTAATGAATAAGACTCTGGTGTTTCTGGCATTTAGCACTGTTATTGCAGGTATAAATAAAAACACTTCTCGCGGTATGGATAACAAAAGAAGGCAGATGACTATTAGCCAGCAGAACAACCAAGAAGTATACTCACCAATGATAGAGAGAGAGTCAAATATTTATTAGCCGCATTGATACTTGATGAATCTTAGAAGAGGAAGGATCATTTGTGTATCCACCAATGTCCATTTGGAAATATGAAAGAAGCATGGTGAATATGTTTCAGCTTTAGTGAGTGAAAGGTTAATATCTCAAGCATGGAGAGTGCCAGTTACCAGAGTGCCAATTAATGAGTAAGGGAAAAACAAAAAAACATGGTAGCAGGGGTTGAAATTTGATCAAAAATGTGCTGAAGTAGAGATGGTGAGAAGCAAACTGAGGCAAGAGGAAGGATAATAATCTGAGAAAGTGCAGACAAATCAAAGACATGACTACTTTCAGATCATTTTCTAAGGGTTAGGGATACAGTCCCTTTTTCCAAACGTATATCAATCAAGCTGGACACAAAAATGTGAAAATGATTTAGAGAAACCATCAGGTTTAGAAGAGTGTACTCCAGTGACTTAGACAACAGAGAAGAAAGATTTCAGAAGTCATGGTGAGTAGCTGATAATTCCAGATAAATCCATGTGCAGGTCCATGCAGGGAGAAAGTATAACCTTGTCTTCTTCTCTGTCAAGAGATTTAAGATGCTGATACAATAAAACTGTTTCAGTGGTAATGTCTTTGTCCTTTCTGACATAGAATGTGACAATGGCATTAAGAGAGAAGAGAAAGGGACATGCCAGAAGCACGAAAAATGCTGTTTTCATTTAATATGCACCACCTTTACCGTCAAATATGATGCAGATTTCAGAAAAATAAAAGAATTTTAGGATAGTTCTGACATTTTTTTTAAAATATTTGCACCATGGAAACAACAGCTTTAAACAATAGAACTAAGAGTCTATTCAGGGTGCTCTCCAATTTACTACAAGCCACAGCTATTTTCATTGTGGATGAAGAGGCCAATAAAAGTTCTAATTAGCTTGACATTCACTTCTGTGAACTAAATGATGAATAAGTGCATAATTAGGTATTGGACTATAGAAATTATTCGAGCTGTGTATATGATTTCATTGCTAAAAAGTTTGTTACAATGATGAGCTTTTTGCCTTTGTATTTTATCTAGCAAATTGTTGAGTAGGTAATTATTTTAAAAAAATAGATCTATTCAACTAAAGGATTAGAATAAAAAGCTATTGAAACGATGAAAATACAATTGGTTTCTGACCAACTAATGGTAACTTCAGGAAATAAAAAATTATAATCACTTAATTTAACACATATTGTTTTCTTTTTCTCTTCTCCTGTGTTCTTCTTTTCTAATTTCATGTTTTGTGTCCTGTAATTTAACAGCACAAGTTTCAGGATTTCCACTTCTAATAAATTCTCTACTGATTACATCAAACTGACTGTTCCTCTAAGATTGAATTATTTAGTGTTTATATCAGAAGTAACTTCTACAATTTACCAGATTAATTAAAATGTCAACTCTTGAAGTAGAAGACTTTGGATTATGCAACTAAGATGAACACAGCTTGTAGTTTTGGAGAAGTTTTTTTTTTTTTTTTTAATCTTCTGTGTAAAGGCTGTAAAAGTGAATGGAGAAATGAGCCTTAAAGGAATATTCCTAAAGTACAATGGTAAAGGAGCAATTCTGAGAGTAGTAGTTGTTCTTCTTGGCAAGGACCTAACATAGTCAAGTAACTTTCTATACAGCAGCAGTAACTTTCTATACAGGGAGATTTTTGTTGACAACATTTGCAGGACAACTCCTTTTATAATTCTAAGACCTAGAAAAAAGTGATAGGTAATTCTTTAGCAAACTCAATATGCATTGTCACAAAATCCATGAGCACTTCTTTCTAATAAGTGTAGGTTTTATGATTGGGTTGGTACATAAAATGGGACAGATCTTTAAACACCTGAAAGGAACATAAATCTGTGGACCTAGATTTGGAAACATGTCAAATTAAGCACCTAAAATGTATGAGAAATTTCATTTCATAGTGTCAGTTTGGCTAATCTTCTACTGTGTTTTTTTCTTTAAAAAAAAAAACAGAGTTGTGTACTACATTTGTAAGTCAGATTCAATTTTGTATTGGAAAATTTGCATAGTCATGGATGGAGTATGCCTGGCTCACAAGCAATTAAGTGTAAGACAATAGACTCAACCTACACCATTTATCAGTCAATCAATAAGAAGTAAAATTTGGCTATAACTAAATCTGAATATCTGAAGAGGTATCAATGTTTGGCTCACATTTTGGAGACTAAAGGCCTTGTTGTTTTGCATTGGAAGTAGATCCACTTGAAGAATCATATCAAGAATCACACAGAATCACAGAAAAAGAACTATCCTGCAGAACAGGCTAAAATCTTATGATGTCTTCACTTAGACCCATTCTAGTCTCAGGGGAGCTAGTTCTCTCTGGTAGAATAGGATCAGTTTTTTTCAAAGGAAATCCCCCCATGTCACCTTCCTAACTGGCGCTGGTACAGAGGTCCAGATGGCTCTACCAACTTCAACATTGCTGCACGAGGACAATCTTCATGCACCGAAGGATTTGAAGGATATCACCAAGTCAAGTCTTGGGGAATTTAAAGATAGCTTTTCAGATTTTGCATATTAATACCAGCTGTTTAGAATAATGTTTCCTATGAATCATACTACTGGTTAATTTGGTTGCCACTGTAGGGGAAACAAATGCAAGATCATTTTTGTCCCACTAGAAATGCAAACAAGAAGGCCTTAAACCCACAAAGGAAAAAACATACCACTAATTTAAAAGGCATGATACAAATGCTTTTTTGTTTGTTTGTTTGTTTTTGGCAGAGGTTCTGGGCAAATATGGAAGCACCTTTGCCCCATTTTTGTCCATAATTTATTTTCTCCACAATCCTTCTTAACATGTTACATATTATACAATTTTATATACATGTATGCAGTGAAATATGATTATGTTCCCTAACAGACTCCCCAACTTCATGACTATTTTTTTCTTTTTTTTTATTGAGAAAAATAAATTTCCGCCTCCTCCCAGCCTCCCACTCCTCCCCCCTCCCCCCACTCCTCTCCCCATCCACCCACTCCTCTCCCCCTCCCCCCACTCCTCTCCTCCTCCCTCTCAAGTCTGAGGAGCAGTCAGGGTTCCCTGCCTTGTGGAAAGTCCAAAGTCCTCCCCCCTCCGTCCTGGTCTAGGAAGGTGAACATCCAAACTGGCTAGGCTCCCACAAAGCCAGAACATGTAGTAGGATCAAAACCCAGTGCCATTGTCCTTGGCTTCTCAGCAGCCCTCATTGTCCGCCATATTCAGAGAGTCCGGTTTTATCCCCTGCTTTTTCAGTCACAGTCCAGCTGGCCTTGGTGAGCTCCCAATAGATCAGCCCCACTGTCTCAGTGGGTGGGTGCACCCCTCTTGGTCCTGACTTCCTTGCTCATCTTCTCCCTCCTTCTGTTCCTCATTGGGACTTTGGGACCTCAGTCCAGTGCTCCAGTGTGGGTCTTTGTCTCTATCTCCATCCATCGCCAGATGAAGGTTCTATGGTGATATGCAAAATATTCATCAGTATGGCTATAGGATAGGATCATGTCAGGTTCCCTATCTTCAGCTGCCCCAGGAACTAACTGGGGACCTCGCCTTGGGCACCTGGAAGCCCCTCTGGGTCCAAGTCTCTTCCCAACCCTAAGATGGCTCCCTTAATTAAGATATGTGCTTCCCTGCTCCCTTATCCAACCTTCCTTTATCCCAATCATCCCATTGCCCCAAGTTCTCCCTATCCTACCCTTCTCACTTTTCTCTTCCCATCTCCCCTTACCCCCATCCCACCCGCCCCAGTGCTTAGCTGTGGATCTCTGCTTTTGCTTCCATCAGTTACTGGACGATGGTTCAATGATGACAATGACGGTTGTCATAAATCTTATTACAGGGGAAGGGTAGTTAAGGTACCCTCTCCACTATTGCTAGGAGTCTTTGCTGGGGTCATCCTTATAGATGCTGGGAATTTCCCTACTGCCTGGTTTCTTGCTAACCTCATAATGGCTCCCTCTTTCAAGGTGATACCAATGCTTTTATAGCATAGGAATAGTTTGCCAATAGCTCCTGAGTAAAATGCTATCAGTCCAATAGAATCATGTGTTTGGGAATTGCTGAGTCATCTGTTGATTGTTAAGTTACAGTTTCAAAAATCAACCACTTATTTAGGTGTACTGATTATGAAGAGTCTCTTAAAGGTATCTTTCAGGTAAAAATAGAGTTGGTTGAACTGAAATACATTTTTTTTTATCTCAGAACTGACATTTGGAAAACAGTTTGTAATCTGAATTGTGAGTAGTAGGAAAAATGTAACCTGTAGTCAGAGTTACAGAGCCACAAATCTTTTAACTACTGCTCAGGTAAATATGTCAGAAACATCACATGTTTAAATCTTCCATGACTTTGATAGTGTAAGTATTTAAATATCTTAAAATCCCTTAAATTCTTGCCTTCTTGATTATTCAAAGAAGATATTGATAACTATGTTTATGCTTGTGAGTTTAATAAAACAAATATCAATGGGTAGCATCAGGCTTTACACAATTTAACATCTAAAGCGATCTACTTTTAGAAGGAGGATACTGTTTAGCCTGATCTCACATGACTAACTTCATCTTTAATTTATTCTTTAAACCCCTCTAAATCATTATAAATGCTAGAATTAATCTTCCCTATTATTTAGAACTCTCCCTCCTTCCCACTCTTTCTCTTTCTCCTTCTCTTTCTCTCTCTCCTCTGTGTGTGTATTGTGTGTGCACTGCCAATTAGCTGTGGGATTATGTTCTTGCACACCGTAAAGATTTTAGACTCATATTGATATAACAAAACACTGATTGTCCTGTAGTCAGACAGGAAGTTTAGGCAGGGTGACCAAAGTAGGAGAATTCTGGGAAGAAGAAAGGTACGGATACAGTCACCAACCAGACACAGAGGAAGCAAGATGAGAATGCCTTACTAAGAAAAGGTACCAAGCCACATGGTTAGATGTAGATAAGAAGTACTGATTATTTAAGTTGAAAGAGCTAGTTAGTAATAAGCCTGATCAATAGGCCAAATAGTTTATAATTAATATAAGCTCCTATGTCTTTACCTGGGAGTGAATAACTACGGGACCAAGAAGGACAGAAACATCCACTGATACCATTTCTTTGTAATACTTATATTCCTTTTGTAGCTAAAATTTAGTTTACAAATTATGACTTAGAAATCCTCAAGCCAACTTTCCTTACAGCCTCAGTCAGGTAGTATTAACCCTTTCTCTCATTCTTCATTTACTGATAAAAATCATGTCTGAAAAAAACAATACAGATATTGAATTAGAACAAGGCTATGCTAAATAAAAAAAAATCTAGGCAACTTTCCAAACTGAATTTTAGGAGTTCAACAATTTCCCAAAGCATTACTACTGTTCCGCAAATATTTTATAACTCAAAAACTCTTTAAAATTCACAAAACCTCTTTTTTTCAATGCTAAGTTTTTACTGTAATTTTGAATTAATCATCTTTTTCTAAGAAATGGAAACTGTTAGTAAGATAGGAAAATGTTTTAAGATATATTTTATGTTCATCTCCCCACATTTTCACAAATATTTCCCTTGATATTAACCTTTGTTAAATAGTTTTTTATTTTAAATAGTTTTTATTTAGTGGTTTCCTATTTAAAAACTATCTTTAATGGCATATTTACTTCTTAAATATACATGGATGATAGATAAATACATAGATGATAATTTGATAGATTATAAATTTTATATATGCATATATATATGATTAAAAACAGAATAAAATAATTTTATTTCATACACACCATAAGGAAAACTAACAAGTACACAGTTATTTTTTTCTATTTTAGAAATCAGGTTACTTTATAATTGTTGTGCACCTCACCGCTGTATCTGCGCTCTGTGCACTGGCACCCAGTTTGCGAGCTTCGGGCAAGGGGGCTGGAAGGTAAAATACACACACACACACAGAGACAGAGAGACAGAGACACGGGTTGTCCTTGAATTCCCCAAGAATGCCCCCTTCCTGTGTTCAGGGCAGATTATATAGAGATAGTCACGCCCCAGCCAAACCCACCAGAAACCACTCTCCTGCCATCAGGAACTCCTGAAGGTCTCGTGCTCAGAGCAGCTGTAGGCACTCAGATCAGGGGATTACAAGAAATTCAGGTTCTGGGGTCTCACTGCTCCCAACACATAATATTTGAGAATTCTGTGTTTAAGCACAAATACAGCTGGAAGACTGATTTCATTCCCAAGCATGCTCGCACTGAGATTGACAATGCTCATTGCCAATAAGAGTTCTATCCTTATCAAGGCACTATAGGCTGAGAAAGATACAGTTAATATGAAATTATAGACAATAATTTTATAAAACCATAACAGGGAAAAAGTATAAAATGTAGAACATGAAGGATTGTGAAAGTAAATGGCTACAAAAGAGGTTATTGTCTGTAGTAAATAGGGGTGGCGGGGCTGCGTTCCCAGCACCCCGGCAGCCTGGCTAGCTTATGCTCTGAAATAACAACACACAAACTGTATTCATTAAATCACTGCTTGGCCCATTTCTATCTAGCCCTTACTGGCTAATTCTGATATCCCAAATCAAACCCATTTCTAATAAACTGTAGCACCGCTCTTACCGGGAAGATTCTAGCCTATGTCCATCCTGGGTCGGAGCTTCATAGCATCCGTCTGCCTGGGCGCCGGGCATGGCGTCTCTCTGAGGTGTCTGCTCCAGAGAGGAGAGCTGTGGAGTCTGAGCTCACTTCCTCTTCCTCCCAGCCTTCTGTTCTGTTTACTCCACCTACCTATGTTCTAACCAATAAAATGGGCCAAGGCAGTTCCTTTATTAGCCAATGACCTTCCTCCATCAATTGTCCTAACTATTCTTTCTTATAATAGATGTTTACATACCCATTCATTATCATGGGACTTTCATTCCCAGTTTGTGATTGGAAACTATACACTTTCTCACTGGGTTTTAGCTTTTTAATATGGAGAACATTTTGATTAAAAAAGAGAGGGAAATTGAAACTTATATCACAACAGATCTTTAAATATGACTGTGTCATTCAAATAATACATTGTCCTCTCTGGACAGAACACCACGTTCCAGATAATTCTTACTTGTTTTGGTCTCCAGGTGAGAAGACACAGGACGAAGGTATGAGGTGCACAGTATACAGCTTGTCCTCATGTTCACTGTGACATGAGGGAAGCAGGGCTGTTGAATGTGCTGAAAATTCCAGCTTCTAGTGACTGTAGGACTCAAATAGATATCAGTATTTAAGTAGGGGTACAGCCATCATCAAAAAAATATCTGTTACTGGTTTGGGGCTAATCGGCAAAGAGCAGCAATACAAATAGTATAAGTCTGGTTTCTATAAATTCCAATTTAAATTATTTAAAGTGAAATATTTGGACAGTTCTGACCTATAACAGACTTAGGTGGTGCAATGGGGAATTTGTATGTCAATTTACATCCCAAAATTTATTTTCTCAGATGAATAAATTTTAAAGACTTCATGTATTTTTAAAGTGACATCATCATAAAGAAACGAACAACATTTTGATTGAAATAAAGAATAGAATTATTCCATTAAAAAATAGCTCACTTAAACAAGTCACATCATCAAATACTTTATTCAATCCCTCATTTTTTGTGGCAATAGATATGTGTTGTATTTAGAGGGTAAATTAAAAGCATAAATGACACAGGGAATTCATGGATTAAATAAAATCAAGTCCATATTTGTTTATTGCTGACCACTAAGTGTCCATAAAAAAATAGAGAAATATATTATTATATATATTTTGTTTCCAAATGGCAAAAATAGATTTCGTTAAAATGGTTCCTTGTAGAAATAAGAGTTCTCAATCACTGGTTCTAATGAAAATAAGATTGAAAAAAAAAATGTCACTGGTGGCTCTAATCTCTGAACTACATGTCTTAGGTCTCTAAGTTCAAAAGCAGCTTTTAAAAGAACTTACCCTGCTAAGAATAGTACTTACTGAGTACAAAGCTGCAACTATTACCATGAAACAACCGTTAGATATTTATATCTCTAATTAGAACTGCAGAGGAACAATGAGGACATCTTTAGTGATGACTTATACCAGGATATAAATTTTTTACATTCATATAGAGTTCATATATTAATATTGAAAATTCAGTAATGGAAATTTAAAGGTTTTTATATTAGCTAATTGAGAGGAGTCATGCTTCCACAAATACCAATGTGAACTACAAAAAAATTAAAATATGTTCCTTTTCTGCATCTGTTCTATGACAAAGATAAGTACTTTAAGATAAAAACAGGCATCAGTATAAACATAGGAGATAATAAAACATTGTTGGAGACTGTTTGTTTGTTCCCAGCTGCCCAGACCACAAAATAATCAGTCAGAAACTATATTAAATACAATACTGCTTGGCCTATTTGCTTATAAATATTTCTAGCTCACTCATATCTTAAATTAACTCATTTCTATCAATCTGTGTATAGTCACATAATGTGGCTTACTCGCAAGGTTCCGTCTGACGTCTGTCTCTGGTGGGGCTACATGATTTCATGCTTCCTTCACCTTCGTTCTTCCAGCATTCAGCTTAGTTTTCCACATCTAGCTCTATTCTGCCCTCTCCATAGGCCAAAAGTATTATCATTATTAACTAATGGTATTCACTGCATACAGAGGGGGAATCCCACTTCACTTTCCCTTTTCTGTCTATATAAAAGGGAAGGTTTTAACTTTAACATAGTAAAATTGCATATAAAAACAACTATAAATCAAGAATTACAGTTACAAAATTTATATATACTTTATCTTTTATCGTAACTAAGGAAAACTACAATTATAACTTTTTATAATATAACAATTATATTCCTCAGCTCCATCAAAGATCCCAGAAGGGTATATTACCTAAGTTAACAGAAAATGCATTGTAAGCAACTTCCAAAACTCTAGAATTGCCAGAAACATCTTGCTGCCTGGACAGTCACACAAAGTTCTTCTGTAACATTGGGGCACCCATCTTCAGCATACAGGCCCATAGTATCTGGCAGAACTTTTCATGAAGCAGAAAATTTGAAACTGTTTTGCCTCTATTGGCAGTTTGTCAGTCACTTTCTTCTGTGTCCTGCAGAATGTCTAGCAGACTCCTTCATGAATCAGGAAACCCGAAGGACCTTCTCACCTTTAGGCAAGTTCAGCAGTCATTTTTCTGTGGGTCCTGCATATCCAGTTCATAGAGCATAACATCAAGCAGTCTAAGCAAGAGCAGTTTCTTGCCCAAATGGCTAACCAACTCCATAAGGAGCCTATTTGATGTCCATCATCCTCTTGAGGTAATTGGTGCTACCAGGAGCTTATGTGTCTCACTGTCATGAAAATTCCTCAGTTCTTAAAAATTTTAAATGCCGTATTCCGAAGGTCTCTGAAAGATTTGAAGAATACCTCTCTAACTAAAATATATTTCTATACATCTAGAAAACCTAACTAACATGACTAGAAGTTGACTATTATGGATGATTATCCATTAACCTATAATTTTTAGCTATACATTATATTTTTAAATGAGCTGTACAAACACAAAATCTTAATTAAGAGCAGAAATATGGATATAACAAAATTTACCCTAAATTTGTATCAAAAAAACAAAATCCATATCATTGTAAATGTCTATAGCATATTGCCTTAAATGTAAACAGAAATTTATAAATAATACTTTGAAATTTAAACATAGTTCTCTCCAAACTGCTTCCTGCTTTTTGTTGGGCAAAGTATTTTTGAGGGTGTTTCCGGTTACCTTTCAGGGGTTCTTGGTCCATCAAATCACATTAGCCTGGAATGAATCCACAGGATTTTATCCCCCGTGGAAAAAAAAGAAGAACCTCCTTTCCAAAATAACATATCCTTAAACCCAAATTCTGAAGTCATGAGATACCTTTAAAATACCTAAGTTTGTTTAGCTTAACAGCCCATACAATGAATGTCTTTCTGTACTTAGTTCCATCACAGACAAAAACATTCAAAGAAAACACAATAATATACATAATCCAGACTCTCTTGTATATTCCATCTTTACATGGTTTATTTGTTTTTAGTCTATTACTTTTTAATATTTATTATTTTTAACTCCTTTATTCTATGATTGTCTGTACTCTTTCCCTTTAAAGGCTTTGTTTCATTTTTTTTTATTGAGAAAAGAAGAAAAAAAAAACATAAACAAAAAACAAGTTTCCACCTCCTCCCAGCCTCCCATTTCCCTCCCCCTCCTCCCACCCTTCTCCCCCCTCCTCCCACCCTTCTCCTTCTCCCCCCACTCCTCTCCCCCTCCCTCTCCAGTCCACAGAGCAGTCCGGGTTCCCTGCCCTGTGGTAAGTCCTAGGTCCTCCCCCCTCCGTCCATATCTAGGAAGGTGAACATCCAAACTGGTTAGGCTCCCACAAAGCCAGCACATTATGTAGGTTCAAAACCCAGTGCCATTGTCCTTGGTGTCTCATCAGCCCTCATTGTTCACCATGTTCAGAGAGTCCAGTTTTATCCCATGCTTTTTCAGTCACAGTCCAGCTGGCCTTGGTGAGCTCCCCGTGGATCAGCTCCACTGTCTCAGTGGGTGGGTGCACGCCTCGTGGTCCCGACTTCTTTGCTCATGTTCTCCCTCCTTCTGCTCCTCATTGGGTCCTTGGGAGCTCAGTCCAGTGCTCCTGTGTGGGTCTCTGTCTCTATCTCTGTCCATCACCAGATGAAGATTCTATGATGATATGCAAGATATTCGTCAGTATTGCTCTAGGATAGGGTCATTTCAGGTTCCCAATCCTCAGCTGCCCAAGGAACTAACTGGGAACCTCATCTTGGGCACTTGGGAGCCCCTCTAGGGTCAAGTCTCTTGCCAACCCAAAAGTGGCTCCCTTAAATAAGAATTGTGGTTCCGTGCTCCCCTATCCACCTTTCCTTTATCCCAATTCTCCTGTTTCCCCAGGTCAACCCTCCTTCCCTTCTAACTTTTCTCTCCCCATCTCCCCTTACCCCCATCCCATCCCACTCCCAAGATCCCATTTTCTCCCCGTCAATTTGGTCTATTTCCCTTAGCCAAGAGGATAACTATATGTTTTTCCTTGGGTTCACCTTCTTACTTAGCTTCTTTAGGTTCACCTATTGTAGACTCCGTGGCCCTTATTTATGGCTAGAAACCAATTATGAATGAGTACATCCCATATTCATCTTTTTGGGTCTGGGACACCTCACTCAGGATAGTGTTTTCTATTTCCATCCATTTGCATGCAAAATTCGAGAAGTCATTGTTTTTTACCGCAGCGTAGTACTCTAGCATGTATATATTCCATACTTTCTTCATCCATTCTTCCATTGAAGGGCATCTAGGTTGTTTCCAGGTTCTGGCTATTACAAATAATACTGCTATGAACATAGTTGAACAAATGCTTTTGTCATTTGATAGAGCATCTCTTGGGTATATTCCCTAGAGCGGTATTGCTGGGTCCAGGGGTAAGTTGATCCCGAATTTCCTGAGAAACCGAAACACTGACTTCCACAGTGGTTGCACAAGATTGCATTCCCACCAGCAATGGATGAGGGTACCCGTTCCTCCACAGCCTCTCCAGCAAAGGTTATCCATGGTGTTTTTGATTTTAGTCAATCTGACAGGTGTAAGATGATATCTCAAAGTTGTTTTGATTTGCATTTCCCTGATTGCTAAGGAAGTTGAGCACGACCTTAGGTGTCTTTTGGCCATTTGAACTTCTTCTGTTGAGAATTCTCTATTCAGTTCAGTGCCCCATTTTTTAATTGGGTTAATTAGCATTTTAAAGTCTAGTTTCTTGAGTTCTCTATATATTTTGGAGATCAGACCTTTGTCAGTTGCAGGGTTGGTGAAGATCTTCTCCCAGTCAGTAGGTTGCCTTTGTGTCTTAGTGACAATGTCCTTTGCTTTACAGAAGCTTCTCAGTTTAAGTAGGTCCCATTTATTCAATGTTGCCCTTAATGTCTGTGCTTCTGGGGTTATACATAGGAAGTGATCTCCTGTGCCCATCTGTTGTAGGGTATTTTCCACTTTCTCTTCTATCCTTTTCAGTGTGATCGGGCTGATATTGAGGTCTTTAATCCATTTGGACTTGAGTTTTGTGCATGGTGATAGATATGGGTCTATTTTCATTCTTCTACAGGTTGACGTTCAGTTGTGCCAGCACCATTGGTTGAAGATGCTTTCTTTCTTCCATTGTATACTTTTAGCTCCTTTATCGAAAATGAGGTGTACATACGTTTGTGGGTTAGAATCTGGGTCTTCTATATGATTCCATTCGTTGACTTCTCTGATTTTATACCAATACCAAGCTGTTTTCAATACTGTAGCTCTGTAGTAGAGTTTGAAGTCAGGGATGGTAATGCCTCCAGAAGTTCCTTTATTATATAAGACTCTTTTGGCTCTCCTGGGTTTTTTTTGTTTTTCCATATAAAGTTGATTATTGTCCTCTCCAGATCTGTGAAGAATTTTTATGGGATCTTGATGGGGATTGCATTGAATCTATAAATTGCCTTTGGTAGAATTGCCATTTTTACTATGTTGATCCTCCCAACCCAAGAGCAAGGGAGGTCCTTCCATTTTTTGGTATCCTCTTCAATTTCTTTCTTCAATGCCTTAAAGTTCTTGTCAAATAGATCTTTCACTTCCTTGGTTAGATTTACCCCAAGATATTTTATGCTATTTGTGGCTATCGTGAATGGTGAAACTTCTCTGATTTCCCTCTCTGCTTCCATATCCTTTGGGTATAAGAGGGCGACTGATTTTTTGGAGTTGATCTTGTATCCTGCCACATTACTAAAACTGTTTATCAGATGTAAAAGTTCTTTGGTGGAGTTTTGGGGGTCGCTTATGTACACTATCATATCATCTGCAAACAACGAAAGCTTAACTTCTTCCTTTCCAATTCGAATCCCCTTGATCCCATTATGTTGTCTTATTGCTATTGCTAGAACTTCAAGCACTATATTGAAGAAGTATGGCGAGAGTGGACAGCCTTTTCGTGTTCCTGATTTAAGTGGGATGGCTTTGAGTGTCTCTCCATTTAATTTGATGTTAGCTGTCGGCTTGCTGTATATAGCTTTTATTATATTTAGGTATGACCCTTGTATCCCTAATCTCTCCAAGACTTTTAATATAAATGGATGTTGAATTTTGTCAAATGCTTTTTCAGCATCTAATGAAATGATCATATGGTGTTTTTCTTTCAGTTTATTTATATGCTGGATTACATTGATAGATTTTCGTATGTTGAACCAGCCCTGCATCTCAGGAATGAAGCCTACTTGATCATAATGGATAATTATTCGGATGTGTTCTTGGATTCGCTTTGCCAGTATTTTGTTGAGGATTTTTGCGTCGATATTCATGAGTGAGATTGGCCTGTAGTTCTCTTTCCTGGTTGAGTCTTTGAGTGGTTTTGGTATCAGAGTATTGTGACTTCATAAAAGGAATTTGGTAATGACCCTTCTGTTTCTATATTGTGGAATACATTAAAGAGTATAGGTATTAGGTCTTCTTGGAAGTTCTGGTAGAAATCTGCATTGAAACCATCTGGTCCTGGGCTTTTTTTGGTAGGGAGGTTTTTGATAACAGCTTCTAATTCTTCGCGACTGACAGGTCTGTTTAGATTGTTCACCTGGTCCTGGTTTAGTATTGGTAAATGGTATTTATCTAAAAAAAACGTCCATTTCTTTTACATTTTCCAGTTTTGTGGCATACAGACTTTTGTAGTAAGATCTAATGACTCACTGAATTTCCTCTGTGTCTGTGGTTATGTCCCCCTTTTCATTTCTGATCTTATTAATTTGCGTGTTCTCTCTCTTTCGTTTGATTAGTTTGGATAGGGGTTTATCTATCTTGTTGATTTTCTCCAGGAACCAGCTTTTTGTTTCATTGATTCTTTGGATTGTTTTCTGTGTTACTATTTTGTTGATTTCAGCCCTCAGTTTGATTATTTCCAGTCTTCTACTCCTCCTACGTGAGTCTGCTTCTTTTTTTTTCTAGAGCTTTCAAGTGTGCTGTTAAGTCTCCAATATGTGCTTTCTCTGTTTTCTTTAAGTGGGCACTTAGTGCTATGAACTTTCCTCTCAGGACTGCTTTCATAGTGTCCCATAAGTTCGAGTATGTTGTTTCTTTATTTTCATTGAATTCAAGGAAGACTTTAATTTCTTTCTTTATTTCTTCCTTAATCCAGGTATGTTTCAGTAGTTGACTGTTCAGTTTCCATGAGTTTGTAGGCTTTCTGGAGGTAGCATTGTTGTTGAATTCTAACTTTAATCCATGGTGATCTCATAAGACACAGGTGGTTACTAATATTTTTTTGTAACTGTGTAACTTAGCTTTGTTACCTAGTATGTGGTCAATTTTTGAGAAGGTTCCATGAGCTGCAGAGAAGAAGGTATATTCTTTCCTCTTTGGGTGGAATAATCTATAGATGTCTGTTAAGTCCATTTGCTTCATTACCTCCATTAATTCTCTAATTTCTCTGTTAGGTTTCTGTCTGATTGACCTGTCCATTGGTGAGAGAGGAGTGTTGAAGTCTCCTACTATTAGTGTGTGCGGTTTGATGGCTGCCTTGAGTTTTAGTAATGTTTCTTTTACGTACGTGGGTGCTCTTATATTAGGGGCATAGATATTCAGGATTGAGACTTCTTCCTGATGAATTGTTCCTGTTATGAGTATAAAATGTCCCTCTCCATCTCTTCTGATTGATTTAAGTTTGAAGTCAACTTTGTTAGAAATTAGTATGGCCACACCTGCTTGTTTCTTAGGTCCATTTGCTTGATAAGCCTTTTCCCAGCCATTTACTCTGAGTAGGTGCCTGTCTTTGTGGTTGAGGTGTGTTTCTTGTAGACAGCAGAATGTTGGATCCTGTTTTCTTATCCAATCTCTTAGCCTGTGCCTTTTTATAGGTGAGTTGAGTCCATTGACATTAAGTGATATTAATGACCAGTGGTTGTTAACTCTGGTCACTTTTTTAGTAGTAGGTTTTGTGTGTTTTCCTTCTTTGATTTGCGCTGGTGAAGGGTCTCTAGATGACTGAGTTAGTGTGGTCATTGTTGGACTCCTTGGTTAGTGATTTTCCTTCTATTATTTTCTGTAAGGCTGGATTTGTGGCTACGTATTGTTTAAATTTGTTTTTATCCTGGAAAATTTTGTTTTCTCCATTTATAGTGAACGGAAGTTTGGCTGGATATAGTAGTCTGGGCTTGCATCCGTGGTCTCTTAGTTTTTGGAGAACATCTATCCAGGACCTTCTGGCATTCATGGTTTCCATAGAGAAGTCAGGTGTAAGTCTGATAGGTTTACCTTTATAAGTAACTTGGCCTTTTTCCTTTGCGGCTCTTAATATTCTTTCTTTTTTCTGTATATTTTGTGTTTTGATTATTATATGGCGAGGGGATGTTTTCTTTTGATCCAGCCTATTTGGTGTTCTGTATGCTTCTTGAACCTTCATAGGTACATCTGTCTTCAGGTTGGGAAAGTTTTCTTCTATAATTTTATTAAGTATATTTTCTGGACCGTTGAGCTGTACTTCTTCTCCTTCTTCTACTCCAATTATTCTTAGGTTTGGTCTTTTTATTGTGTCCCATATTTTTGAATGTTTTGTGATGAGAGTTTGTTGGACTTGCTGTTTTCTTTGATCAGAGTGTTTATTTTCTCTATGTAATCCTCAGAATCTGAGATTCTTTCTTCTATCTCTTGTATTCTGCTGGTTATGCTTGATTCTGTAGTCTCTATTCGTTTACCTGGATTTTCCATGTCCAGCCGGCCCTCTGTTTGTGTTTTCTTCTTTGCCTCCATTTCAGTTTTCAAGTCATGAACTGTTTCCATTATCTGCTTGATTGTTTTTCCTTGGTTTCCTAGGGTATCTTTCACTGATTTACTCAATTCCTCGAACTTTCTGTTATACTTCTCATCCATTTTTATAAGGGCATTTTTTATATGCTGTTTAAGGGTGTCAATCACTTTCATTAAGTCAGTTTTTTCTACTTCTTCTTGATTAAGGTGTTCATGTCCTCCTGTTGTGGGGTCACTGGCTTCTGGTGGTTTCGTGTTGTTTTTCAGATTGTTGGGAGAATTCCTGCATTGGCGTCTGCCCATCTCTTCCTCCCAATACTCCCCTTTGGATCTTCTTTTACAGGATCAGGTCTTCTTGCCCACTGATGTACCTTCCCAGTGATGTCACTCCCCAGAGATGTTTCTCCACAATGATGGTTCACTTGGGTCCCAGATTGAAACTCTGCGCTGCTTGGTTAGCTCGCCAACAAAGGGCCCACCCTGCTCGCTGCGGGCAGGCTATGGGAACAAAGGAGCTACCGGCCACCCCTTTGTCCTCCTGGTTCGGGTTCGGTCCCAGCGCCCTTGCAGGCTGAGCAGGGAGTTTGTTTCATTTTTTATAAGCCATTTACTTCCTTTTATAACTCTTTATATTCTTTTTCTTCTCTCTCAAGCCTATGTACACTTTTTAAACACATTGTGTCTTATTTAAAGGTTGTTTATGTCTGAATCTGTCTAGTTGTAAATCTGTTATCATTTTCTGTCCTGGAGAGCTTTTTAAACTGGTAAGCAATTTGGTTGCAGTGGCCCTGGGTGATGGCTTCGCCTCTGTCTGCCTTTCAAAATGGCAAAGTAACCTCCAGGTAGGAGGTACACTCACCACTTTAACTCTGAGAAGGAATATGCAGCACATAAACTTTTTTTATCTGAGGAATAGGTAAATAAGCCATGCAGCACATTGTGAGGCCTGGAAATATCTCTGTGTATGGTAGTGGGTTTCTGCCCCATTCTTTTTTCTGTGTACACCTAGAAGACTCAGTCCTACCATCTGCCCAGGCAGGGAGTGCTGAGCCCTGGGCATAGTCTCAGCTACTTTCCTCCCGAACCCAAGTGGGTGCATAAGCACCAGACTGAAGTGGATGGTGGGTATCAATGACAAAAAAGAGCCAGAGCTGTTCCTGTAACTAGCACAAATCAGGAAGCCTTCTCTTAAAGAAACTATGCAGTTCTTGACACTAAAGCTCAGTCAGGAAACTTCTTAAAGGAACGACCAGCAAACAGAGCCAGCACACAAAGCAAGAAACTGCATAGCCAACTAAATCCACTTAAAACCTGAGAGAGTTTGGGAAAGAGACCTACACACACACACACACACACACACACACACACACACAGAGTTTAGTGCAGTTTTATTGGTGTGTTGTTTATATGATTATATGTACGTGTGTGAGTGGGAATATACATATAGACACATATGTATGTGTAAATATGCATACATACATACATATATATTATACCTATGTACATACAGATTTTCTTGCTTGTTTGCTTTTGTTTTTGTTGTTTTGTCCAGATAACTTTGCATGCTAATATTCAATTCAAGAAGTCATTGGTCTGTCCAAGACTTCTTGTTTCTGAAGTACCATAAATACTGGATGTTTCGGAGACTCAACTTAGATATCCTGCTGTTGCGTAGAGACAGGGTGATGTTGCAGCTAGGCAGGGTTTCCTGGGGTAGTTTCTGTGTAAACTCCTGGCTGCCACATACCTGCATGCTCTAGATGTCTGCCACTCCAATGACTTGCCAGACTAGCCTGTTTGCAGACTGCTGGTTGAGATGTGACAGGAAAGGTTGTAGATCAGTCATTCTCTCCTGGTTCTGGCTCTGTTAAACCATCTTGCCTTCCAATATGGGGAGTCTACTTTTAAAAAGCATTTCCACACAAAGACTTATCACCCTCCTAAGTTCTGGAGCGAGTGCAGATCCTGAAGACTTCTTTTCTTGGTCTAGTCAAACCGCAGAGCTTCTATGAGTCTCTTGGACTCTGAGGCATTCCAAACCTGGTGCTGCCAGTTGCTGCCATCTTTTCAAACTCTTATTTTTTTTTTTTTTAATATTTGGTAATCATAGTTTAACTTGCTTACTTTTAAAATATACTAAAATTCCTTTTTCTGCTAGAAGATTAAAATGTTTGTCTTCAAACTAAAAATAATAATTAATGTTGTTCAGCATTTTAAATTATATAGATTTACTTATTCATTCTTTTTTTTTTTTTTTTTGGTTTTCTGAGTTAGGATCTTATATAGCTATGCTGACCACAAACCCACTGTTACCAGAGCTTTTCATTAACATCAAAGGGAGTCTCCTTGGACACTAGACTCCTCTTTTCCAAGCAGCGAACACCTGTGTTTTCTCCCACCAACATTTATTAAATGTAATTTCTATTCTCATCCGATATATCCTGATTACAGTTCCCAACCCTCTACTTTTCCCAGTCCTCCTCTCCTCTCTAACATCCTGATCCAGTCTTTTTGTTTGTTTGTTTCTCATTAGAAAACAATAGGTCTCTAAAAGATAACAACCAAACATGACAAAATAAAATAAATAAAAACCTTCACATCAAAGTTGGACAAGGCAAAGCAACAGAAGGAAAAGAGCTCCAAGAGAAGACAGGAGAAACAAAAGTCCACTTGTTCACACACTCAGGAGTCCCATAAATCTACTAAACTGAAAGCTATAATATACACACCAAGGACTTAGTGCAGACACCTTTGTAAGTTCTGTGCTTCTGAAATAAGGATTTGGTAGACTATTAAAGATAGACAAAGGGAGTGCATGAGTTATCTCCTACAATGGACACATTACATACCATTATAAGGGGACATTGAAATATAAGAACTAAACATTTATAATTGATTAGAGTCATTCTGTATTCAGAGAACTGGAGTTGCCTGTGTGAGTTCTTGGTGATGTTTTGGTAGTTTAAATTATTCTGTCTGTATCCAAGGCCAGAGGTGGGACTCAGAATCTAAACTTTGTTCAGGAGAAAGTAGCTTTCCCTTCATGGGCCTCAACAGAACCCTGCTAGGGAGCTCTACCTTTTCATGCAGTATTAGGACAGGGCTGAGAGGAAACAGACAATGAGGAACTGGCTCCAAAAGGAACCTGTTCATCTAGACAGATTGTTATGATAATTACAGATGTTGTATGCATCAAACCCCTCTGATGGATTAGCTTTAGGAAATTATATTAATTTCTGATGTAACAAGGGTGTTGGAGAGAAATCAGAAATCTTGCGTAATCTGGAGGGAGAGAAGATATCCTTCCCCCTCTTCCCTGATGATATTTTGTAAATATTTAAAGGCAAGAAATTCTTGCTTCTTGGGAACCTATCCTTTCTTGTACAGCCCACCTTGAGACTTTCACTTTCATTTTATTTCAAATAAATGTGTGGTTTATTCACTGTAACTTTCAGTTTTATGAAACTTATTTCTTATAGTCTGCTGACCATGACCCCAGTACCATGGTAGCTGTTACAGTTATTTTAGATTTTAAGGAGGGAAAACTCCATATATCTCTTTCTAGTGTTAGTGTGGGAAAAAGAAGTCATGAGGAAGAATTTCATTCTCAATGACTACTAAGGTTGCTACTATCTGTGTAGCTTCCCACCAATTCCACATGTTTTCAGCTTTTCCTGTGAAAGACAAAAAAAAAAAAAAAGCAGAGGAAGAAATGCTAAAAATATGTGATTTCATTACTTAAAAAAATAGACATCACAATAAAAATCTCTCCTAGTGTGGAGCAATGAACTAACTATATGGATTACTTTTGATTATAAGGGAAATGGAGTCCTTTCTTGGGAACACAGTTTCACTACTAAAACATATTAAGTACACACTGAAATGGAAGCTCAAAAACAATTTTACCAGGACTTTTAAAAAAAATTAGGACAGACAAATTTTAAATTTCAGCTCTATTGTGACAAAAAGTCTGTTGACATTCTGAATTACATCCAAACAAGAGAGAGGCAGGAGGGAAGAGACACAGGAAGAAAGGTGGGCTGAGCTATGGTGACTTAGGTAAGGATTGTGCTGGCCAGTGCAAATCCTGGTTAGGAAAAGTACCCTGGCAGGTTAAAGGAATAATTGTTCTGTGCACTCCTGGAGAATGACTAAAGGTGAGTCTGCCTTTCTAGGGCTGGTCCTATCTTTCTATTGGGTACTCCTCAGGAAAACTCATTCCTCCCTGGAGATGAAATGTCAGGTCTTCACTCTGGCAGAGAGTTCCTTCTCTTGATCAGAATGAGTTTTCCCTTAAGGAGCTTTTCTGCCACCCTGACACTTATTCCAAAACTGTATCGTTTACTATTTCACAAAAGAAATGCTTATATTCATAGTTCTCACCACAAACTTGTCCCAATGTCTTCTGAACAAGTAAGAACAACAAAAATAATCATGTTGGACCTCAGAAGATCTGGACAACAGTCAACTAAATCAGCAGTTGATTATGTCAAGTAATTGATCTCAGTCCCCCATTAATAACCGGTTTACTAATTTCCACTTCTTACATGTCTGAGAGAATTCTATTATTTTAAAATTAATGAGACAGTTAGAAATATCTTCAAAATATTCCTAAGAGGTACTATTTGTTTTAGTAGGTCTGAATGAGGATGATATTATGTGTTTAACCAACCATGACCTTCTCATGACTATTTGTTTACCTAGACCACATGCTTTAATTAACTCAAATACTCATGTATTTAAAACCCAAAATTTTTATGATGTCCTGAAAAATATTCCATTATAATTGTAATTTTAAAAGTTTGTTTTTAAATTAATAAAGACTGAAAAGCAAATACTGCTTAAATACTTGGATTTTAAGAGCAAACCTGACTTATAGGATTGTTCTCTGCATAAGCAAAAAAGCACATCATTAATTTTCTAAAGTGCTTTTAGAATTAAGTAAATGTCTACTCAGGAGGGTGGCATTTCCACTGAAATCCAGTCTTTACTAACTTGCTTTAATTGCCTATCTTGGTGGCTATTTGATCATTGTACATAGGGGTCAAATAAATACTAAGTGGGATTTTCAACCATTCCTTTAGACTTCCTGCAAATTAAATGAAAGTATCCAATAATAAACTGCAATATCCTTTTATTTTCTAATTCAAAAAAGACTTTACTTCCATTTTGAATATTGTCATTTCATCTGCGGTCTCTAGGTTTCTGATGCTTAAAGACTCTGAGAGAGAATGAAGGCCATGACTAACATTATATTCACTTTTTTTTTTTTTTTTTTTGTCTAATCACAGCATGTGCTGCTGCTCTCTGTCACGTCTAAAGAAAAGAAGAAATCTGTGGACTTTGTAGACATGATTGCAAAACTGAATCTGCACAATGCCTGGGTAGGGGTTAATTGGGAATGAAAAAAGCTTAACAAATTCTAGAGAGGCCACTTTTAGATGCATGCATCCCTGAAGCACATTTTAAAGGCATGCTCTTTTAGAAAATGGTGAGCCAGCTGATCATCAAGAGGATGAAAACTGGGAAAGATCCATTAAAAATAAAAGGGAATTTCAAAAGTACATTAGGATATTTGATAAATTCTGCTGGGTGAAATCATTTAACTCAGATATATTTTTCTACAGATACAATAAAAGATGCTCTGTATTTTATGTCATTAAATGCTATGCTAAATAGATACATTATTAAGTAATTGTTGACATTAGCATTGTCTAGGAGTGTAATAAATTCTATATTTGCTTAAAATCAGCTTTATCACAGAAAAAAAGGCAACAATTTCTGCATCACAAGACAAGAGGTTGGCTTTAGCCAGCATGTAAAAACACATTGTGAGTGTTCATCTGTGGATGTTGGAGTCATTTCCTCTCATTCAGAATTAATATTTGATTAAGTCCACAGAATTCACTATAGAAAAAAAAAACAAAATAAAAACAAACAAACATAAAATATCCTATGACTTTGGCTTGTTATTGGGACATATTATAAAATGTATTATTTCTGAAGCCAGTTTCTAAGTATTACTTTTTTCTCACTTCTACACATAAAAGCTTAAATCCTAAATATACAGATAAAAATATCATCAATACAGTGAATCTTTCCCCCCATTTAATAGGTCTGAGTTGCCAACAATGATGACAAAAAGAATCCAAACAATTTCCTTGTCTCTAAAATAAAACAAAATGGAAAAAAAAAAAGGTGGGATAGCAGAAGAAGGGTATTTAAATCAACTGGCTTTTAACAGGAACAGCAAAAATGATATCTGTATTGTTTTTTTGAACCTCACATGTACGCTTGGGAGTCACAGTCTTGTTTGTTTAATGAAATGAGCCTCAGTACCTGGATTTGCAGTATACAATGTCTAAGAACAGGAAGAGAAAAGCAATAACAAACAGCCATTGTTCTCAAATGTTACAAACCACCTACAAATTTTTCTAGTATGTCTACCACAGTGTCACCAAACAGGCACAGTTCTCTGGATGGCATCCTCCTCTTGGGGGTAGTCATTGGGGAGTAGGATGGATTTCACTACCTTTAGGGATCCCCAAGTGTTCCTGAACCATGGACCATTTTATGGTGACTGTAGGTCCTGGGTTGGGGAAACAGTTTTTGGCAGAGGCTGATGCTGTATCCACATTAATGATTTGGAATATGGAGGATTGTATTTGAATCTCAGAGACTGGACAAAGGCCTCATACATCTGGTTACTAAGGGATGTGGCAATCTGTTGGTAGATAAGGTGTAAAACCTGTGCTTGTCCTGCCAGCATATGCTATTGAGAACTTATGTGGTTCAGTTGGTCTGCTATCCAATGCACTTCTTCAACTGTTGCAGCTACAGAATCCACAGCTGTAGGGCTTGCTGATGGGTGGGTGCTGTCTGCCCCCAAGCCAGGCTGCCCCACCTGGCCAAGTTTTCCCATCCAGACAACCATCTGTTCTGTGGAGTTATACTCAAAGTGGAGATGCTATTTCATGGTGTGGGGCTGTTGAGGAAACAGTTGTTACAGCAATAGCAGCAGCAGCAGCAGTAGCAGTAGTAGTAACAGCAGCAAATACAACAAGAAAACAACTACAAAGCAGTGTCATCATGGCAGGGGAATGACAGAGCATATCCACTTGCAGCAGTTACAAGGCCTGAAGGCTGTGATCTAACAAGCATAGCTGACCCATCCAGCAAGTCTAGTTATTTAGGGTCTGAAGAGGCTCTACCTGTAGAATCATGGGAGAAAAAAAAGAAAGAGACCAAGCAGAATTCAATTGTCAAGGTCTCCTTTTATTAGGGTAATGGTTACAGCTTATATAGCCCTTGAATTAGGAACTTGGCTTGGGGTGGGGGGTAGAGGGTAGCAAAGGTCACCAGTTAGCACACCTGCAGGTTTTTTTTTGTGTGTGTGTGTGTGTGTGTGTGTGTGTAAGCAGAAACATTCTTTTTGTGGTTCCATTAACAAACAGTTCTCAAGATAGTTGGGATGTGGGGCTCTTTGCAAACATCCTTAGGACAATGGTCCCTACTATCATCTTTAGGACAATGGTCCCTGACACATAGCTAATGTGTTTTGAAGAACGAATTTGTACTTTGCTAATTTTTTTTTCAAGAAGAATTTTGTCAGGGATAAAGAGCCATCTTTGTCAAAGATACATATCCTGGGAGCCAATAACCTGTACCCTTCCCAACTTCTCTAGATTAAGCAATTATCTCTGCAAGGAACTTTGTTTCAAAAAAAAAAAAAACCCTGTCTCTTGTCATAATATAGATATAAACTATAAATTATCAATTAATATTAAAGACTATTATTGTTGTTCCTATTTTCGCTGGCTTTCTTATCTGTGGGGTTAAAGGGTAAAGACATTACGCGGGGAAAGGAGACACAGACACGCGGCGGTCCCACGTGGGCGCACTTTTAATGGCGGGTAGGTACAGGTGTGCAGAGACAACAAGAGAGGGGGGGGAAAGGGAAGGGGGGTCGTGGAGACCCTTGCCTTTTAACGAGGAATGCAAAGGCTTCTGGGAAATGTGTCCGTAGTCCAGGAACGCTGGGAGCTGTAGTTCCGCAAAGGAACAACAATTATAACAGTATAACAGTAGCCAAACCTTTGTGAATTGTATTTTTGTAGCTCATAACTTGGATTAAAATTATAAATTTTAATAAGACACCAATTTGTTGCCCAGTGGTAAATGATCAACTCTGAAAACACACATACAAATAACTTTTTACAGACAGAATGAGTTATATTTAGGAATCTATATGAATGTACATATAAATAAATATTTGCAATAACAATTAGAGGGGAAAAAGGCCTTAAATTTAAAGGAAAGTGGGGAAGGATCTATGGGAGGGTTGGAGGGAGGAAAGAGAAGAAAGAAATGTTGTAATTAAATTACAATCTCAAAAAATTCTAGTGAAAGGATGTACTTATGAATGAATGATGTGGGAGTGTCATATATCAATCTGTTGATTTCATCGGTTAAGCAATAAAGAAACTGCTTGGCTGGCCCTCATAGGTTAAAACATAGGTGGGAGGAGTAAACAGAACAAAATGCTGGGAGGAAGAGGAAGTGAGCTCAGACTCAACAGCTCTCCTCTCGGGAGCAGACGCCTCAGAGAGACTCCATGCCTCGCTCCCAAGCAGACACACGCGATGAAGCTCCAACTCTGGATGGATGTAGGCTAGAATCTTCCCGGTAAGACCAGTGCTCACAGATTATTAGAGATGGGTTGATCGGGATATCAGAATTAGCCAGTAAGGGCTAGAGCTAAAGGGCCAAGCAGTGTTTAAATGAATACAATTTGTGTGTTGTTATTTCCGGCATAAGCTAGCAGGCAGCCAGGGTGCTGGGGATGCAGCCCCGCTGATCCTATCACTATAAATGAATATGCTAAATGATTACTAGTCTTTCTTTTGGCTCAAGGAACAATTGAGAACATTTGGTATCTTAGAATGTACAATGACATTTTGTGTTCTCATCAATGTCAAATTTTGAATTTATTTCATACTTTTGTCTGCAAAGCAGATTATCTGTCACACATTTATCAGACCAATTTAACAGAAGACTTAAGACACCCATCACTCAATTTGTCCATATGCTTTTCTTTTATCATTTTTAAAATATTATTTTTCTAGAAATTATCTAGAACAGTCCACTGAACGCTACAAGATGGACAGGATTGGGACAAATCCATGCCCTTGATTTAATAAAGTCATCTTTAACCTTGAAAAATGAGAGATGAAAAAAATGACAAGACAAAGTTTGCAAAAGTATTGGGACAGTCAAAAAGAGAAACAAATAATAATGATCGAATAAAATATCAGAGGGGTTGTGATAATAGGTTAACTAATTAGAAAACAATTAAAGTAGTCTCCAATCTATTGTCATATTAACAAAATTAATTATAAAAAATGAAACAATCAATTAGAGTCAAATGACATATGTCTTATCATAAAATAAAATTATCAAACAAAATGGTTGCACAAATAAATGCATAGTATAAAAATAAATTTTGAAAAATAAAGCAGAAATGTACTCAGAAAATTTCATTTTGACAAGTCTGTTATTGCTAATATGAACAAAAGTTAGCAGACAATATTTGATGCTTCCTTATTATTCCATTAGTGGGCAAAGAGGAAAAAAGAGAAAATTAGAAAATAAAAGCTACAATCAACCCCAAATTTCTAAATTCCATATGTTTTCTGCCATATTGTAAAGAAGGAATAAAAATAAATTCCATTGCTCTCATCATTTTTGTTTGTCTCATTGAAGTACAAAAAGCTCTATCTGCTTGCTTTTTTGAATATGCACTATGTGTTCTTATGAATATTTGCAGTGGAGGTTAAGGGAACTGGTAATCTAAAACTTTTAAGTCTTCCTATAACTAAGGATCCTGGTTTCAAGTCCCTGTTTGATGGGGGAGAGTCTTCTGTTTTGTGTTAATTTCATTGGTTAAATAAAGAGACTGCCTTGGCCCTGATAAAACAGAAAATTAGGTAGGTGGAGTAGATAGACAGAATGCTGGGAGAAAGAAAGCCGAGTCAGGCAGTCACCATGATTCTCCTGCCGGATACAGGCACAGTTTAAGATCCTCCTTGGTAAGCCACCAGCTCATGGTGCTACACAGATTATTAGAAATGGGTTAATCAAAGATGTGAGAATCAGCCAATAAGCAATAGTGGAATAGTGGAGAGGGTGCCTGAACTGACCATCCCTTGTAATGGGATTAATGACTATCTTAAATTTCATCCTAGAACCTTCATCCAGAAACTGAAGGAAGCAGATGCAGAGATCCACAGCTAAACAATGGGCCAAGTTCTGAGGGTCAAGTAAAATTTAAAAAGAAAAAAAAAGGCATCTAAAGAATAGAAATAAAATAAAATACAGTAAGACAAAAGCAAGTACATTGGAATAGGATTAATAAAAAGAATTTAAAAAAGTCAAAGGAAAATCAGGAGAAACATATAAAGATGAAGAGACATACAAAGTTGCCCCACAGGAATCCTATAAAAACATAAAACTAGAATCTATAGCATATATTTAAAGAACCTATTCTCAATGAAGGAAGGAAGGAGAAAAGAAAGGAAGGGAGTAAGGGTGAAGTGGGACTCCCCTCTGTGTGCTGGGATTATAATTAATGAATAAAGAAACTGCCATGGCCTGTTGATAGTACAGAACTTAGGTAGGCAGGAAAGACAGAACTGAATGCTGGGAGAAAAAGGGATGTAGTCAGAGGAATTTATTTAAGGGGGAAAAACTTACAGATCACTTTCCCAGACAACAGCCCTCTGAGCAATCAGGAAGGGAGCCTAGTCCCCGAAAGCCCAGCCAGAAGCCAGAGAGCAAGTGAGGGAAGAGAGATGGTGTCCCCACTGAGCAAGCCAGGCATGCGGGAGCCGGGCGGGATGAAAACAGGCCTGCCTGTAGCTTCTTCTACAGTATATTGACACAATTCAAATTATATTTGTTATATTGAATATGCTCCTATTTTTGTTTACATTATTTGCACACCATTGCAAAGTTATTTTGTCATACTATATCTACAAATGTTTCTACCTCTGCTTAAGTCATTTTGTATAGTGCAATATACATTTCTACCTCTGATCAAGATACTTATACATTGTTTACATTTTGATGTCATTGTCTTCCTTTGCTGTACAGTTGTTTAAGAATTGTCTATTATTCTAGCATGAACCCTTAATCTTTAAGCGATATAGGTATTAAGAATTATAGGTCAATAGTCATCCATGTTTGTCATACTTATATTTAGACTAATCAGATTCTTTAGATACATAGAGATTGTATTTCACATAGATAGGTAATGTTAAATCATTTCAAAGAACTGTAGAATATGGCATTTAAAAACTTAGGTTTTTGTTGATATGAGACACAATTGCTCCTGGCAACATCGATCTATTTCCAGAGATTGTTGGGCACCGAAGTCACTCTACTTGGAGCTTGTTTTCTTCTTGGCAAAATTGACCTTTGGACAAGGAATCCATTGACCACTGACAAAATGTATGATATCCAGACAGGACAAGCAGGATACAAGAAAAAAGACTGTCAATTCTTGCCAAGACAGGGTAAGACAATTTTGAATTCTTTTCTGCCTCTGAAAATGATCTCTCAGTTAGTATAGACCTTAGCCAAAGTTGTTTGCTCCAATGTTACAAATGAGACTTTGGGTGATTGCCTAGGTAGCCAGTAGTCTCTATCATTTATTGTACATTTTGTAAGTTGTTTGATTTCACTTTCTGTTTATTCAAGTAATATTATTTCCCTTCTCATTTCTTCGATGAGGTTGAAGACTAGATAGTTGTTATTGTTTTTCTCTCATGACTTAGTCAAGCCATTTATCATACAAGACTTAGACTCTTTAGGATAGAATAATTATTGAATTATTTTTTGCTTAATATTATTTATGCTGTTTATAATTATAATTTTATACTTGATACTTGGTACCTGTTCCTATTGTATATAGTTTTATATTGGGTTTGGATCTCTTATTTAGACAAAAGGGGATGTTATGGGGGGACTACAGCCAATGGCCTTTGAGATGCTGAACCAGTTTGGGCATGGTCTTGGGTACTATAAAAACAGATAGAGACATATTTTCCCTCCCTCTCTCCCTCCCTCCCTCCCTCCCTCTCTCCCTCCCTCCTTCCCTCTCTCCCTCCCTCCCTCTCTCTCTTTCTGTCTCTCTGTCTCTCTCTCTCTCTCTCTCTCTCTCTCTCTCTCAGCTGCTGGATTTGGTTCCTGTTCCCCACTCATGCAAAGGACTATTGATCTGTGAATCTATCCCTAAATAAAGAACCCTTTATTATTCTGAGCAAGAGTAGAACTACTTTATTGTGATCCTCTACACATTTATATCTCTGTAAGTTCTAAAGTGACTACAACCAGTTACAATGTCTCTAAGAGAGTTCAGCGAATTATAAAAAGCCTTGCTAGATGAAAGATTAGTGTGGATGGGGGAAAAGACAGTCTGTGGGTAATGAATCTCAACATTTGTTGACAAGTTGAGATTCAGGGTCATAATTAAGTTCAGTCTTAATTAATTGAGCAGCAGAAGAAGTAAGGTAGAGTCCATAAAGATGAATGGGGTTTGAATGGATAAACAAAGGTGTGGACAATACCAAATAGTACTGGTTGATTGTGGTTTGAGTAGGTCCCATCTGTGTTGATGACAAAGCAGTAATGACACTCTAGGCAAGATGGAGCTCTCTGTTTATCAGTTCTGAAAGACCCCCCATCCAGCTTGCTAAGCAGCTTAGCACCAGATAAAAGACTCCCCGCCCGGCTTGTTAAATGACTTAGCACCTGGAACGCCATTTTACAAGGCTTGTACTGAATATTCAGGGTTTGAACAAAGGGCAGTTTAAAAGCTGCCAAAACGAGCTAGAGACACCTGTGGCTGGGGGAGGAACGGGAAAACCGAGAATGTGGCTAGGTGCTGTCTGTCCCAGGCGGGGAGGAACGGTAAAGTCTGCCCTAGATAAGAGCCAAGGCAGCCCATATCTGAACTCTCGGGAACTAGAGACTTTGTCCTGACCTGAACTCGGCCACATTCAAACTGACCAATGAAAACCCTGTAACTATGCTTCTTGCTTCTGTACTGTGCTTTTTGCTCCACAAAATATATATAAACCCATTACCCCGACCTAAAGGCACACAAGTACTCTGAGAGACTTTGTCGCCCCAGGTACCTGTGTATCTAAATAAACCTCTTGCTGTTTGCATCCATACAAGTGGACTCGCTGTTCCTTGGGAAGGGTCTCCCCAGAGGAAAGACACTCGTGGAGGGTCTTTCAGTTCCATGGCACATACACCAAGTTTTCAGATGAAAAGGCATGAAGTACAGACACAAATCTGTTACTGGTCTTCATCTTTTTGGTGTCCTTAGGAGGATGCTGGACCCTTTACTTGCTCTGTTATATTTGGAAAGTTCTTGGTCCTGGTTTGGCTGATATGATCTTGTTATGCCCATGTTATGGTCCCACATTACTTTGCAAAATTAAGATGGTGGCATATTTGCTACTTTCAGGAACAAGATATTTTTTGGTCTGAGACTTGCTGAAACACACTGTGTTGTAAATCAAGGTCCAGAGTCATCTTCGTTCAACATATGAACTCAAATGGAGTCAAATGTTTCAGGTTTTCATTTTTATTTTGTTTTACTTTTCAATGAAACTGTGTCTCACAATGCAACCCTAGATGGCCTAGGAATCACTAAGTAGACAAGACCAGCTTTCACAGAAATCCACCCACTTCTGCCTCCTGAGTCCTGAGATTAAAGGCATGTACCACTATATCCTCTCAGATGTTTTTTGTTAAATGGAGTGTGTGAGAGCAAGCCTCAGCTTAAAGAAAACAGCATTTTTTCTTTTTGTAGACAGTGAGGTGACTCAGAGAAGAACATCGTTTCATAAGAGGGGTGACTTTCTTCCAAGTAAACGTCATTTATAAAATAGGCACATGTTTGCTAACTTTACCTGGCTGTCCCCTGCTCATGAACTCTGGACTCTGTGACGGTTGTTACAACATATCTGACAGAGATGTCATTTGAAAGACTGGCAGAATAATATTACTTCCAAGTATTCAATAGTGCTATATTGATGGACCACAATATCTTTCTTCTCAGTTCATCTAACACAAACTCAAAAGGTGGGAGAACAGGCAAAACAACAACAACAATAATAAACAAAACCTTTTAGTCACTTACCTTCCACCTGTTTTCCTCTCTTAATTCATCCCAGAGGGAAAAACAACCTTGTTTTTTCCATGTCCTGTTACTTTTTCACTACAGAATAAAACTCATGCAGAACAGTTGGCATGAGTTTCATGCCAGGACGGAATGCTTTGCTGTAATAAAACACTGGTTCTTCAGGAATTTGGAGTACCTTTTGCTCTAAACCATGATTTTAAGGATAATGCCTTTCTAAAATGATGCAGTATGCCACCTGCCTTGAAAAATATTCTCATGATGCTTAGCATGAAGTGGTGTTTATAGGGAAAAAAATGCATTGCATAATTTCTATTTTGTATGCATATTAATGATGGAGAAGCAACAAATATTTGTCTTTTGTCTTAACATTATGCAGAAAATGTTTGAGAGGAAAACAAACAAATTCTTAAAATATTTATGTGAGATGATTCTAGAAAGCATATGAAAGTTTTCATGTCTTCACAAGACTGAAAGGAAATTTAGCCAACAAACTAGTAATCAAACCAAATTGCATAAGAAGCATAGTATAACAACACAAACAGATTCATATTCCTAATGGCTAAGAGTTTTAGCTACAGACAGAAACTTAGGAGCTGTGTAATGGGATGCTGTCAGGTGTTCAAATGTCCTATCAACTCAAATACTTGCTTAGTTTTGGTCTAGAAGGCAAAAAAAAAGTTGCTAAGATTTATGTTCCACAAACTGTCATTGCATTCTCATTCTTTTTCTTTATTCTAGTAATTACAATTTGAAGATATTATATTAGAAATCCCCTTTTTACTTCTAAATTTTTGAACTTTGTTATTTACATATGAATCCACTTCAAGGGGGGATCAAATAAAAAAGTAGACATCTGGAGATTAATTAGTTTATCTGCCAAAAATCACTTAACAGTTTAATTTTATATGAAAAGATCTCTTGGATTTTTATTTATTTCTCCATCAAAAAATAATTGCTTTTATATCTACTTGGAACAAATTTTAGAGCATATTCACTGTAATTTCCTGAGTTTGATACATACCAATATCATATGTATACATACCATATACATAAATATCACATGTATCATAAAAATGTACACATGGACAATGAAACTTAAATCACTGGTGCATAAGTAATTCCTCACATATATCACTGGGGAAAGTACCAAGCCTAAAAAGAAGATTAAAAGAAACAATATATTTAGGAAGATATGAGACATGGTTAATAAATACTTCCTTCTTGGACTATCAGCACAATGGGATTAAAGAAATGCACCAGATAACTCTATTAAAAGTATTTTAATATAAACTTATAGCATAGAGGTTAGAAGAAAGTGAGGTACTCAAAAAATAACAAAAACCAAGCATTTGTGTGAGCTTTTCAGAGGAGAGTAACAATGAAATACTTTAGCAGTAGCCATGAATGCCATTTAATAGCTCTCTAGTTAGATCTCAAATGACTGTTAAGAGTTCTAGTGTTTTTCATTGCTGTTTTTTCTGTTTTTTTTTTTTTGTTTCTTTGTTTCTTTTCTCAATCTTCTGATTTAGGAGATTATAAATTAAATTTAGAGATGCTTTTAGTGGAATTATAACCTGATAAAGTGAGATTATGAACAAATGGATGTTCATTAAAAGCTAATTACAGGGCATTTCATTATAAATGGGGATCCTAATGAGATACCAGGAAACTTTAGGTCTACAGTTGAGAGAAATGATGTAAGCAGTTGATAATCTTTCTGGAATTTAAGTTTCTCAGTTACAAAGCAGACCAGTCAGACTCCTCTGTGAAGGGCTTCCATTCCTTTTTATATTACCATAATATTCCATAACTTTCTATGCTGTTGCTTTAAGATTATAACCCAGAGCTCTGGCATCATACATAGGAGATGATATTCCCTCTACAAAACTCTGGTGTGGCTGATAATTTACGAACAACTGTGTGGATGAAATGTGATTTTACTTCTATTCTTCCACTGTAACATTCTTTTCAGAATTCTCTCAGATAAATTTTTATATCAGATGTTTATTCTTTGTTATTTTTCAAAAGCTCCTTGTACATATTTGAAGTTACAGGTGAGGAAATAAATGCATTTTGAAGATAAATTGACCTACTATTCAATTCAAGCAAACAATTGCCCATAGAGGGAGCTTGAAAAGAATACATTTGAAAGAAATAAATGTCCAAGGTCTTTGCGTTACAAGTTTCAAGACAAAGTTTACCCATGATACAAATAATTCTTGGCTATAATTTTCCAAATTCAGTTTACTATATTACTGAATAGAAACATTTAAGATTACTTTGTTTATTATACTTCAAATAATACATAGCATATTATTTAATGAATTCAGTGTGTTTTATATTAATTTTCAAAGATAAATTAATAAACTTTAGATCAATCACTGTTTTTGCTTCATATATAATTAAATGTATTCATTAACTATAAGTAATCCACTCATGTAAGGATTTTGAAATGGGAATAATATGTCTTTATATTGTACATTCTTTATTAGTCAGAAGAGTTCAGCAATAAATTGCAGAAAACAATGTAATTGAATATAGCATAAATATATTAGTTGTTTCAAATAATAATAATCCAAAAATTCCTGAAGTTTTTATTGTTTAAATCACTGCTTTGGAGCTAGTTTAAGTAAGTCTATTCCAATCTGCACTCCTTATATTTTTTGAATGTATCTTATTGGTGTTAGAGGGTTAAAGCCATCACTGGCACTGTATACTCAGCTTCTGATGAAGCATGATGTTGATACAAGAATCACAGTTTGCACCTCAAAGCAGATATGAAGTAGCTTATTCTGGAGACAAGCACTAGTGATCACAGTCTGGGAGTACAAATTCAGATTATCCCAAATTTTAAATTCTAGCACAGTAACATTGTCAGGAAGCTTTTACAGGAGTAAATGCAAGAAAGTAATTAATCAAGACAATTCTCAAATACCTTTGGTGAAATATTAGGAACATGGCAAATCTCATCTATTGGCCTCAGATGGTTTTGGTAGTGTGTATTCTTTGACTTTTGGGTGGTGAAAGCTAGTGAGTGGGGTATTAAGTTAATGAGTTCCAAATGTTTCATTACAAGGATGTAATCTAAGCCACAGGGTGGGCAAGGAATGGTATTAAGTGGGTTAAAAATAGACTAGTCGGTGGACTCAAATATTCAAACCTGTACACAATCATTTCAGCTAGCCATCCCCATCAACGATTTAGAATATGACACAAGTCTTTTCAACAACTTTTATTCACAGTTAGAAGGAATCATCAGTCACTGGAGAAATGAATGGCACCATCAATCATGATCACTCTTGGGCCTCCAGAAGCAAGAAGACATAAGCTTAAAACCTGTTTTTCAGAAACATTGAAAAGAATCTATCATATCTCTATACTATGCTGAGTTAAAAACACATTTTACATTTCAAAGTATCTTTGCAGTCAGAAGCATTGATTATTTTTTACTGAATTAAACACCACAAGCTTGTCAAACTTGCCAAAAATACACACTGGGAAAAAAAGATAGCCTCTTAACAAATGGTGTTGTGAAAACTGGAAAGCCACATATAGATGAATGAAATCTGGCACTCTGCAGAAAAATCAACTCCAAATGGATCAAAGGCCTCAGTGTGGATCCTGAAATTCTGAAACTACTAGAAAAAAATATTTTGAAAATTCATGTTCTTCTTTGACTTGTCTATGTTGGCTTCTGTTTGGGTTAACTAAACTTCTTTTATTCTTATTAAGAAAAGTAAAGGGAAAAATGAAATTCCTTTTCTTCCTTAAAATATATATTTCTAGTGTAGAGATAAATTATTGACTTTCAGTGAACGAGGTAGGCTGCATACCTACCTTCTCTACTCTCTTTGTTGATGTAAACTCAATACTCAGGGTCATCCTTAATGCTGAAACAGAGCCAACTGTAGTCTCATCTTCACACCTCCCGGGGATTCCACAGACCATTACCCAGGGCCTTCCCTATCCCCTCATCATTGTGTCCCAGCCCCCAGCTTGGCAAGACACATACTGCTCAACCGTAGGCCCCACACCTGCCTTCCAGAAGACCAGATAGGCTGTCCAAAGACCTTATCCTTGCTTTCTGCTCCCCCAGACCCAAGATTCACAGTCGTTCCAAGCACTACAACAGTCCATATGCCTATTTTGTCTCCTTCACTCATCACACAACACCAGCAAGCATTCCCTAATACTGAGCAAGCTAGTTAAACCTGCAACACACAATGAACACACTCTGAAAATCCACAGAGAAAATAGAAACCAAGAATAATCACCCAACAAAAATAAGGCCAGAAATCAGCAATAAACCTATAATCATTTCAAACCCAGATACATAGAAACAAGCATAAGAACACCTAGCAGTCAGGGCAATATGCCTTCATCAGAGCTCAGCAGTCCTACCACAGAATGTACTTAATATTCCAACAACGCTGAAGCACAAATTTAGGACTTTAAAACCAACTATAAAAAATGTGATAATGGTCTTTAAAAAAAATAAATAAATCCCTTAAAGAAAATCAGGACAACACATATAAACAATTGAAAAAAATGAATAAATTCCCCCCCAAAAGCCAATAAAAACAAACAATTGAATGAAATGAAATGAATTTTGACTGAGGGAGCCATTATTCAGCTAGCAAGAAATGTGGCACTAGAGAAATTCCCAGGAATCCGTAACAATGATCCCAGTTAAAATTAAAAGCAATAGATGAGAGGGTGCCCAAACGGACCTTGCCCTATAGTCAGACTGATGAATTTCTTAAGTATCACCATAGAACCTTCATCCAGCAACTGATGGAAACAGAGGCAGTGACCCACAACAGAGCACTGGGCTGAGCTCCCAAAGTTCTACTGAAAAGTGGAGGGGTGAGAATATGAGCAAAAAGGTCAAGAACATTATGGAAACACCCACTGAAACAGTTTACTTGAGCTAAGGGAGCTTGCCAACTCCAGCCAGACAGGGAAGGAACCAGTATAGGTCCAAACTGGTCCCTCAGGTGACTCTTGAATAGCTGGGGTGGACTGCAGGGTCACTAGCAGTGGCAACAGGATTTATCTGTACTGCTTATACTGGCTTTTGGGGAACCTGATCTCTTTAGATGGATACCTTGCTCAGCCTAGATATAGTAGGGAAGGCCTTGGACCTTCCTCAAAGCAATGTGTCTTATGCTCTCTGAGGAGTAGATGATGGGTATAGTGCAGTATAGGTGGAAGGAATGGGAGGAGGGGAGGGAGTGGGATCTGGGGTTGGTATATAAAATGAAAAAAAGAAAACAATTTGCTTCCTTTAATGAGAAAAGAAAAATTTTAAAAAGAACTAAAGTCAAGGCTCTTGCCAAACCTAAAATGGCTCCCTTAATTAAGATATATACTTCCCTGCTCCCATATCCATCCTTCCTTTATCCCAACCATCCCATTCCCCCAAGCTCTCTCCATCTTCCCCTGTCCCCAACTAGGTCCTTGGGCAGCTCAGGAGAGAGAGCCTGAAATGGCCCGATCCTATAGCCATACTAATGAATATCTTGCATTCACCATAGAACCTCCATCTGGGGATGGATGGAGATAGAGACAGAGACCCACACTGGAGCACTGGACTGAGCTCCCAAGGCCCAAATGAGGAGCAGAAGGAGGGAGAACATAAGCAAGGAAGTCAAGACCGCGAGGGGGGGCACACACCCACTGAGATGGTGGGGCTGACCTATTGGGAGCTAACCAAGGCCATCTGGACTGGGACTGAAAAAGCATGGGATAAAACCGGACTATAAAGACAGATGAGAAGCCAAGGACAATGGCACTGGCTTTTGATCCTACTGGTTTTGTGGGAGCCTAGCCTGTTTGGATGCTTACCTTCCTAGACCTGGATGGAGTAGGGAGGACCTTGGACTGCCCACAGGGCAGGGAACCCTGACTGCTCTTTGGACTGGAGAGGGAGGGGAAGGGGAGTGGGGTATGGGGTGTGGGGAGTCGGGGGAGGGGGAGGGAAAAGGGAGGCTGGGAGGAGGCAGACATTTTTAATAAAAAAATAAAATTAAATTAAAAAAAGAACTAAAAAAAAATTACAATAAAAAAGAGTTGAAGAAAATGAATGAAACTATTCAACACCCGTAAAGAGAAATAGAAACAACAATCAAAAATATGAACTCAGGAATTTTGGAGGTGAATAATACAGGAATGTGAAAGGAATTTACAGAGGGTTTTAAATTTTACATACAGAAAAACAGTTATCATGTAAGAGTTACAGTTACAATATCTAGTCTACTTTTATTTGGCAAAATTAAGGAAAATATTCCATTTTCTATCTTATATTGGTGAATTTAAAGTTTTATATCTAATTTATCCTTTTCTCATAACTAAAAAAGTGTAATTATAACTATCTAGTCTTCAACTCCATCAAAGACTTGAGAAGGAAATAATATTAGCTGAGTAAGCAGGAATTACAAGCAAGTGACTTCCAAAAGATGTGAGAAATAACAGAAACAGTTGGCTGCTTAGACAATCACCCAAGTTTCCTCTGTAACATTGCGTTTTTTACCTTTGGCAAATAGGCCTGGCATCTCTGACCAACTGTTCTGTAAAGCAAGGAACTCTGAAGGCCCATCCTTTGTCTTTGCCAAGCTCATAAATCACCGTTTTTGTGTCCTCCTGGTCCACTTCTAAGAGTAACTATCAACAATGGAGACTAGAGCAGTTGCTTTGTCCACATGACTATCTTTTTTCATAAATAAAGAAACTCCATACAGAGTTTAAATAATCCTAACATAATAAAATTATGCATAAAAAGAATTATTATCAAGTGCTATCTAGAAAGAAAAAGTAATTGTAGTAGGAGGCCGCTTGTCTGTAGTATAAGGCCTCTTGTTCTATCCCTTCTGCCCAGACCATGAAATAATTACTTGGAAACTATATTATTTATATCCCTGCTTGGCCAATCACTTAAACATGTTGCTAGGTAGTGTTTTATATCTTTGGTTAACCCATATCTATTGTTTTATATTTTATCATGAGTCTCATGGCCTACCAGCAAGGTTCTAGCAGGCAACTCAAGTCTTTCCCATCTGGTGGCTTCCATGGCATCTCACTGACTTTGTTTACTCTCTCTAAATACCTCTTCCAGCCTTGCTATATTCTGTTAAGCCATTTGGCCAAAAGCAGCTCCTTTATAAACCAATAAAGCAACACGTATACAGAAGGACATCCTACACCAGTAATAACCTTAACAAAAGTGAAACTATATACAACAGAAGTGATTATTAAGTAAGAAATACATCCTACATATAAAAAACATATGTAATTGATGATTTTATATTGATTACTCCAATAACTTCCCTTTTCTGAAGAACGTTAGGCTTGTAGCTGATAAGCCTTTAGCTAAAATTTATGAGGAGTCTGAAAGGTAATCCCACAACAACATTACATATTCGTCAAAAGAAAATCTACCAAAATGTTATTACAATTCTTAACACGTACACTCCAAATACAAGGGCACCCACTTATATAAAGAAACACTACTACAGCTTAACCCACAATTGACCATCACACACTAATAGTGGAATACTTCAATAACTCACTCTTTCCAATGGACAGGTCAAGTCCAGATAAAACTAAAAAGAGAAATGCTGGAATTAACTAGCATTATAAATCAAATAAAGCTATCAGATACTTATACACTATTCTATGCAAACACAAAAGAATATATCTTCTACTCAATACCTCCAAGAACTTTCTCCAAAGTTGACCACATGCCGAGACACAAAGCAAGTTTCAACAGATTCAATAAAAATGAAATAATTCCTTTCAGACCACCATGGATGAAAGTTGCTTATCAACAACAACAGAAACAAAAGAAATCTTTAAAACTCATGGAAACTGAATTGTTTTCTATTGAAGGAAAAATGGGTCAAGACAGAATTAAGGAAAAGTAAAATACTTTCTAAAATTCAGTAAACATTAATATACAACATCTCCAAACATGGAACACAACAAAACTGCTACTAAGAAGAAAGTTCAAAGCACTAAGTACCTACATAAAATAAATGGATTGATCTCACACTAACAACTTAACAGAACACCAGAAAGTTAAATTGTTAAGGAAGAATTTAAAGTATTTTTATTTTTGCAGGTAATATGATAGTATACAATGACCCTACAATTCTACCAGGGAACTCCTACTGGTGAAAAACATTTTTAAGCAAAGAGACTGCATACCAGATTAACTAATAAAAAAAACTCAAATGACAAATGGGTGAAAAAAGAAATTAAGGAAAGAGACTCTTCACAATAGCCTCAAATAATATAAAAATTGTAAGGTAACTCTCACCATGAAAGTGAAAGAATTGTACGATAAAAACCTCAAGTCTTTGAGGATAGAAATTGATAAAAAAAAAACCTCAAAAGTTGTAAAGATCTCCCATGACCATTGACTGGTAGTTTTAACATAATAAACATGACTATCTTACCAAAGCAATATACAGATTCAACACGATCCTCATCTAAATTTTCAGACGATTCCTTAAAGACCTTTAAGAACAATACTCAACTTCATATGGAGAAGTAAAAACTTAGCATAGCTAAAATAATCTTGAAAAATAAAAAGCCTGCTGGAGGTATCACCATCCTTGATTTAAAGCTGTACTATAGAGCTATAATTATAATTAAAAAACACAAGCCCAGCACTCGGGAGGCAGAGGCAGGAGTACCTTTGTGAATTTGAGGCCAGCCTAGTCATAAGGAGCTAGTTCCAGGACATGCTTCAAAGCTACAAAGAAACTCTGTCTCAAAAAAACAAAAAACAAAAAAATCAAAAAATGTCATAATATTGGCCCAGTAAAGATAATGTCTCATCCTTGGACATAATTTTATAGTATGCATATTACCTTCCTGGAGAGACATTCTATCAGTCAATCTATCATAACCATTTGACAGAGTCCGATTAATACATTCATCAGTACAAATTCTCTCAGACAATGTTTCATCACCCTCTGTCATTGACTGGGTTTTGACTGTCAAATTCATTGAATAGTTCTCCAGACTACTGAATTTTCCTTCTAGTTGGTCATTATCAGTCTGTAAAGACCGTATCATTTCTAAAAATGTCTCATTCTTGGCCCTGTTATCAAACCACGTTTTTAAGCAGAAAATACGAAGGACAAAGCTAATTCCCAGAATCAAATAGAGGGATGTAGGAGGGAAATCTTATAAACCTTGCATAACATCATACATGGTATAAGTAAAATGCCTATTGAACTCCGGCATTGTTAAATTGTCTGTCATTTTGCTCTTTTAAATTATAAATTTATGATGTGTATTTTAAATTATAAGTCTTCCTTGTGGTTGAGTTTGAGCTGGAGTAGGTACAATAACCGTTACCTGTCAGTAAGTGTCACTGCGCACTTGTAGCCACAATGTCAGCTTCAATCTGATTTTATCATTAAGCACCGAAAGATACGCTCAAATTAAAAACAATTATTCAGTGTCAATCACAGACTGTGCACTCGTCGGATGTCCCTGACTGGTTAACAGCTGCACAAGCACAAAGAGAGCAAGAAAGCAATGCCGAACAGATACACCCGAAGCATGTGTCCCACCTGAGCTTCTGGAAGCACTGGAAAAACTGGACCCAGAATCCAGCAGCACAGTCACAGGTGGCCAAGCTGCCTGTAGACTAGCAGTGGCTCTGCGAACTTTAATGAGGATCGTGCCTGGCAGCTACTCAGGGCCACAGCACGGGAATTCTATACCCAAATGAACGGTGTAGAGCCTGGTTGATGCTGACTAGAGCCGCTAGAGACCCGAGCCCCGCAACTCAGCACCAACAGTTGAAGTTAGCTCGATTTGGGAAAAAAACAGGCTAACTAAAAGATAAAAAAAAATATATATTTTTTTATTTATTATAAGGGGAAAACGCATGAAACAAGGATGAGATGTCCAAGCTCAGCTGTGCCATGAAGGAAACAGAGAAAGAGAGAGAGAGAGAGAGAACACCTGGGCCACAAACCCTTTTTCTCCAGGTCCCAGAAAGCCACACCCTAACTTGGTCCCGCCTCTTAATGATAATTGATTGGCAAAGTTTCCCCACCAAGTTATAGCCACAGAACTTGAGGATCCTCATTAGTCTTCCTTCTTTAATTGCTCCAACCATAATAAAGTAGGTTGATCGTTAGGATAAGGAAAAAAAAAACATTTGTATCAATTAAAGCTACACAAAGAAGTAGCATTTAATATAATGAACAAATGATGAAGATACTGCATACCATAGGATAAATGCTTTTAATGTCATCGAAATATAGAGAGTATGATAGTTCTTTACAATTCCAAAGGAACTTGCCTTTCTGTCTGAATTATGAGAGAACAAACTGTGCATTGATTTTCTGAGAGAACAGTGGAAAAACAATGATGTATGGAGATGAATTATTTCAAGGAGATTTATAGTAGGAACTATAAAAACAACAAAAACCTAGTTGAATCTTACTTTTTTCTTATTTACTGGCAGACTTGTATAAATTTTATTGTATTCCTTCTTTGTAGGCAATGATTTTTATCAACATTGTCACAGTGGGATCAATTTTATTTAATTTTGAGGGAGGTTTGTGTTTTAAATTTTAATATTCCATTAATAGTAATATATTCTAGTGATGAGAAAACTTTTTTAAATTTTATTTATTTATTTATTATAAATGTCCACCTCCTTCCCACCTCCCATTTCCCTCCCACTCACCACACTTATCCTCCCCCTCCCTCTCCAGTTCAAAGAGCAGTCAGGGTTCCCTGCTCGTGGGAAGTCCAAGGTCCTCCCCACTCCATCCAGGTCTAGGAAGGTGAGCATCCAAACAAACCAGGCTCCCACAAAGCCTGTCCATGAAGTAGAATCAAAACCCAGTACCATTGTTCTTGGCTTCTCAGTCAGCCCTCATTGTCAGCCACATTCATAGAGTCCGGTTTGATCACATGCTTGTTCAGTCCCAGTCCAGCTGGCCTTGGTGAACTCCCATTAGATCAATCCCACCATCTCATTGGGTGGATGCACCCCTCGTGGTCCTGACTTCCTTGCTCATATTCTCCCTCCTTCTGCTCCTCATTTGGACCTTGGTAGCTCAGTCAAGTGCTCCAGTGTGGGTCTCTGTCTCTATCTCCATCCATCACCGGATGAAGGTTCTATGGTGATATGTAAGATATTCATCAGTGTGGCTATGGGACAAGGCCAGTTCAAGCACCCTATCCTCTGCTGCCCAAGGAACAAGCTCGGGCCATCTCCTTGGACCTGGGAACCCCTCTAGAGTCAAGTATCTTGCCAACCCTAAAATGGCTCCCTTAATTAAGGTATCTTCTTCCCTGCTCTCATATCCACATTTCCTCCATCCCAACCATCCCATTCCCCCAAGCTTTCCCCAAACATCCCCTTCTATCTTCTCTCTCCTCATTTTCCCTTACATCCACTCCACCCCCACCCCCGTGCACCCAACTTTTTCCTGGCAATCTTCTCTACTACTTCCAATGTCATGAGGAAACTTTAATACAAAGAGAGAAAAATCAGTTATACCCCATGGGATCCTTTGTGGAATATTTTTCCTAACAACATAACTCACTTTTGTGAGAATTAAAGAGATTGCTAACAGAATGACTTTTGAATGCTGCTCATTCATATTGAGAATTCAGAATTATCACTGGTCAAGTATGGACCCTGGAATCTGGGTTCATCTGAAAGCTTTTGTCTACCCCAGCTGTACCTACACTGCTGTATTTGAGCACAGTGAAAAGGACAACTTGAGATACAACAGGAACCACTCTACTGTCTCATTCTATTGGCAACTGACCAAAGTCCATGAATTCAGATCATTTCCTGAGCCTTTTCAACAGTTCCTTATGAATGGCCACCTTGTGTTCTTAGACCAGGACCTTTAAGTACTATTCTTGTGCAATAGGCTCTTCTAAGCAGGACATATGTCTTGTCTCAGATATTTGTAATGTTATACTTTTGGTGTTGGTCGTAAACTGAGCTAGAGTGTGGATTAGCATTAATAAATCTGTTTCAGGCAGCCAGTCACCATCTCTCCTCCTTTATGATGACATGTTCACATAAATCATACAGTGTCAGCTTTAAAACAGTTTACAGTGCAAAATTGTACTGATTAGTGCTGAAAAATAGAGATGATATTTTTTTAAGATATTGTTCTTATCCATTTACAGTATGAAGTTCCAACAGTAATGGTAACATGGCAAGATTATTTACTATTAAATCTCCTATCTGCTTTGCATAATATTGCAGTTGTAAACATAGCTTGACTCATACTCAGAAGCTTATATGCAGTTACCATCTACAGCATTACAAAAGATAAGTAAGGTGTATTCCTTTGTTTTCCACACTCTTGAGTATATGACAAAAATAATCAATGGCTGGTTTAGTATTTTACAAATAAGTTTTCAATACTAAAAGAGTGTTAAGCCAATACCACTACTGAAGATGTATTATTGTTTTATACTTTTTACCTAATTTTCAGAAATACAAATGATGTAATAAATATTGGAAATTATGATAAAGCATAGGTATCAATCTAGCTTGGATCTTGAACATCTCCAAAAGACTTAGAGGCTGCTCAAAGGCATGTTTAACAGGGCAGCACATTGAAAGGTTCTAGAAATTTCTAGAGGCAGAATCACTGGATTTTTGCAGGTTTGCCATTGAGGAAGATATTTTAGAAATTTGTCTCCCTTCTATTTTTATTTTTGGCTTAAGATGTGTAATTTTCTGAATCACATGTTTTAACCATGGTTAAATCAGTTATGGACTAGGAGCTATAAAATGTTGACTAGAAGATATCCTTTTCATTTATAAGTTGATTATCACAGATATTATTTTTATTAAAGTTACAAATAATAGCAAAACTATTAGTCAGGATTATAAAATCTTTAAAATTAAAAACTCAATGAACAATCTTCATTCATGTTACTGATGAGGTCACAAATATGACATATTAACAACTGGTAAGTGCTCATGAACGAACAGATTCTTTGAAATACACATTATCTAATTATGTTGTTCTTTGTCTGGGAAGAAATACAACTTTAAGCCCAGAACTTGAGTTTATTGATAATAAATATGCATAAGACATGTCAAATGTAACTAATAGTACCACTGTTTTGGACGAGGGGTAGGGACTCACTTTCTTGCTATTTGTAGATTGTCTGATTATAAACAACAATTAGAGATAGGGTACATGCTAAGTTTGCTTTACAATATTACCTATAATAGTTAACTGATACTATAAGAAGGAAGAAATGCTTCAGAAAGACATTGTATACCTAGTATCTGAAACCATGCACGTTTACTATCTTACTGTTAGCAAAGGTCAGAAGTACAGAATCAATGTGAATGGATGCTCTGTTGAATGTCTAACTAGAATGAGAGGTTTCAAAAGCCAAGGGAAGAGATATAGTTAAATTCAGACATTGATATCGTTCCAGTGCTCATGGATGGCGGTGAGATTAATTTACTTGGGATTCTGGAGCTCATATTACTGAAAACTTTTGGCTGAATTTTCTGTAAGCATCTGATGCTGCCTGTAGGTCATGGCCAATGTCTCTAAAAGCCAAGTCACAAAAAGTGGCTTGTTTTCTTCTTCAGCAGGCAAAACTTATCTCTCTTCCTTCATATTTGACTAGAATCCAAAAAAAAATCTTTTCCCTAAAGTGCTCTAAACAGGAGAAATAACCACAGTGAGCTCATGGCTTGACTTCTTACTTACAGTAAAATAAAAACTTGATTTAAATGTCAGTAGCCAGAAACATAGTTTTGTAGCAGTTGCTCACTGAAATGAACAGCTAGCAATATTCTACCACCCTTCCTTCCAGAACTGATAGTCAATGATGTGAGTTTTCCCGGTAATAGTTCCTTACATGGTTCCATAAGACTTTGTAGATGTCAGGCATTGAAACTTAGAGAATTTACCTTAGTTTTGCTCAAAATACCATGTATGTGGCTCCAAGTCTCCTTTCTTTTGCTAAGGCACCCACACCATTTCTTTGTTCACTGAAGCTCATCTACAAATTTTTCATACGTGTCTCACCCTTGGCCCATCAGGGACCATCTTTATGCTAACTTTCTACAAACAGAGAAGGTCATTAATGTGTTTTACTAAACCCAGGTGAGTTTTCATCAAAAAGGAATTCTGTAGCCATTTCCCTCTTAGCTACAGGCCACATTTAAAAGTTAGCCACAGCACTCCACAGCTGTTACTGGAATGTAAAACTCTTCTGTTTTGTATACCATGGAGACCAGCTGTATTAACATGAAAGAGACAGTCATTTCCTCTCATTTTTCTTGTTCAAAAATATTTCAACATCGAATTTCTTCTCCAGTTGGATTTAATAATGAGGTATGACTTTTAAATCTGATTTTATCATATCCTACAAAATAAATCTTTAACCCACAGGGCTAAAAAATTCCATTTATATTCATCAGGTTTATCATTTTGCCTTTAGTTATCATCTCGCTCACACAAACACCTGTAGCACAGATAGGAGGATATTTCCTTTTTTGGCAATAGTCCTTCAGTTTTCCCAGTTCCTTTAGGAACCTATTCACATATTCAAACACCTTTCCGTGTCAAAAATCTCATTTTTCTACCTCTCACGTTTACAGCCTTGTTATTCATACTTAGAGAAGAAAACGCTATAAAATACAGGGTGGGATAGTTTTTTGACTCTTTTAGTAGAACTACATATATACTGCTCATAAATTCAAGAAGGAATTATCAATTTTTAATTTCTGGGCTTTTTTTTAATGATATTGACCTTAATAAAAATAAAATGTATAAAATTTATAAGATTTAGGAAAGTTTCTGCTTTTGTCTAGTTATTTGTTGATGCCTGATTGAATAAAAATTCAGAGACTGATACTGGGTATCAACCTGATGATCAGAAAAACAAAACAGTCATCCATTTGCTCTTACTTTAACCCCAGTCTGAAAATGACTTTCTGCCTCCAGGAACTTCAGAGTGAGTCTTAGTCTGGGAGCTGTTTCCTTCTGTCTTATAATTCTTTCTACTTCTGGTATTAAAGGGCTGAACAATGAGGATTAAAGGCATGTGTTGCCTGGATTCTAAGGCAAACTACTGTGGCTATTGGGATTAAAGATTTGTGTTATTGTGACCTGTTCTTTAAGGCTGGCCAGTATGGCTGTTTTACTCTCTGAACTTCAGGCAAGTTATATTTATTAAAATAAAAATGAAATGTCACTACATTTGCCCTATTGTCTAAAAGGAAAACAAGCTATAAATAATATAATAAAACTCTATGCAATAAGTACAATAACTATATACAATATACAATCAATAAATATATCAACATTGTCTACTCCATTTGCATTTGACAAATTCAGAGAGAATACTCATCTATCTCTCTATCTATTGTATCTTGTTGAGTTCAAAGTCTTATACCTAATTTACTTTCTATCATAACTTGCTTTCTGTGTCTGGAAACAAATGGCATCCAAACATTTGTCAAGCATTTCCAATTAAAGCCTGAGAAAGCTGTATAAAAAATGATTCTAGACAGACAGAAGAACAGAGTTAACCACAGCTTCTTGGTAGCAGCATTGCATTGGGTGGGCTCCATTAGTTGGCTGCAAGCAGAGGCATGGCTCCTTTGCAAGAGGCTTCCTGATTCAGTAGTAGCAGCAAAAACTATTGAGTTCTTTGATGAGGCCACACCACCAAAGACTTAAGTGGTGTTTATGATCAGCCAGCAGTAAACTTCTTGGTGGTAGCATAGACCTAGAAACTCTATAGGGTTGTTGGTAAAACATGGCTCCTGACAGTACCTCTGCCATCGGCCAAGGAAGCCAAGAAGTGGGTTGGATCCAGTTGCCAAGGCAGCAGATTTAATTCCAGTCATGCCACTTAGCAGACTAAAGACTCTTATGGTCAGTAAAAGATATATAGTAAAGACAGAGTCAGAGGGAAAAAATAAAGAAAAAAATCCTCTAAATGATTTATAGTGTGTTTAAATATATATGTAGGCTTTGGAGAAAAAAAAAGAATATAGAAAGTCCTTAACAAATAGAGTAGTTGGATGTGCTGGGGCATGCCTTTAATCCCAGCACTTGGGAAACAGAGGCAGGCAGATTTCTGTGAGTTCAAGAGCAGCCTCCTCAGCCAGGCAGTGGCAACACATGCCTTTAATCCTAGCTCTTGGGAGGCAGAGGTAGGTGAATCTCTTTGAGTTTGAAACCAGACTGGTCTACAGTAAGTGCTAGTGCCAGGACAGGCTTCAAAGCTACACAGAAAAACCCTTTCTCAAAAACAAAAACAACAGCAGCAAAAAAAAAAAAAAAAAAAAAAAAAAAAAAAAGTCAGGTCTACAGAGTGAAATCCAGGGCAGCTAAGGACACTCACCATGTTTAATCTTACCAGTCTAATATTTCTTCATCAAAAGCCATATTTACATAATGGTTATTTATAGACTTTTATGATTTTTTAAAAAATGCTGGGAGATCCCCAGCAGCAGTAAGCAGGCAGAAGGCAGATACGGCTGTGGGTCCCTGCAAGATACCAAGCAGGCTGGTCCCACTATGCAGGCGGGTGTGAGCAGGTGAGGGTAGAAGGAAGGCATATCGTGCAGAATAGAATTGAATATTTATTACTTAAAGGAGAGGGGAAAGAAAGGAGAGAGAGAGAGAGAGAGAGAGAGAGAGAGAGAGAGAAGAGAGAGAAAAGAAAGAAGACAGAAAAGGGCCTGAGAACAACACCTGCATGCTCAAAGAGGAAAGTCAGGATCTAATGATGGGGGAGAGTCTTCTGTTTTGTGTTAATTTCATTGGTTAAAGAAAGAGACTGCCTTAGTCCTTTGATAGGACAGAAAATTAGATAGGACAGATAGGCAGAGTAAACAGAACAGAATGCTGGAAGAAAGAAGCCAAGTCAGGCAGGCGCCATGATTCTCCCACTCCAGACAAACGCAGGTTAAGATCTTTCCTGGTAAGCCAGCTTGTGGTGCTACACGCACTATTAGAAATGGGTTAGATCAATATGTAAGAGCTAGCCAATAAGATGCTGGAACTAATGGGTCAGGCAGTGTTCAAAAGAATACAGTTTCCATGTAATTATTTCGGGGCATAAGCTAGCCGTGCAGGCGTCAGGAACACAGCCCCACAGCTCCAACTACAGAGTGGCACTCCAACGTAATAGGTTAAATCCACTTAAAAGCCTGAAAAAACAAGGGAGAGAGAATTTAACACAGATTTTTGCTGTTTGTTGGTGGTGTGCCGTAGAGAGATTTCCTGATTCACCAACAGCAGCAGAAAAAAAGCTGCATCATTTTAAAGTGCAGCTTCCTGGGACTGTGCCGCCAGTGCAAACTCTGGCTTTAAAGCATTTCAATGGCATTTGTGGGACTAGATGTCTTTGTTCCCACTTGGGATTGGAAGGAGAATGCTCTGAGACCGTGCTGATGGCTCAGCGCTCCCTGCCTGCACCTGGGCAGACAGCATAATCAGGTTTAGGCAGGCGGAAGAACATGGCGGATTCCTGCCACCATACAGAGACATGTTTTCAGACTGCACAATGCTCTGCGTGTCAGTTTTGGATGTAACTTGGATGAAAAGAGTTTCTGTGCTGCACGCTCAGTCTCAAAATTAAACTGCTGACTGTGGCTCCAATGTGGACTTGCTGTGTGCCTATAACTGTGTGGCTCAGAGGCACAAGCAGCTCAGCCATGCTAGTGGTGCAATGTACAAGGCTCAGAGGTACAAAAGGCTCCAGCTCTGCCATGTTGGACTGGGCGGGGCAAGCAGGCAGTTCCTGTTTTTGACCTAGGAATGTCACAGCTTAGATGCTTAAGTGCTTAACAATTTAAAAGCTCAAAACAAAGTGCTCCTGGATAGTAAAAAATTACAAATTCACAATAGAACAGATTTTAGACATAGAAGACCACTAAATGGATCACGCTTTTGGATGAATGTACGTAGTCTTGAGAAAGAGAAAAAAAATATAGTTAAAGAAAATAAAGTTAAAAGGGTAAAGTCTTTAAAGAGACAGAACAAAGTAAACGGATAGAGTAAAAATAAGCCACGTAAAAATGGAAAATTCACAGAGGGTCTGGATTCTTTGTATTATTGTGTTTTCTTTAAAGTTTTTGACTGTAAAGGAGCTAAGTACAGAGAGACATTTCATTATATGGGCTGCCAAGTGGAATCAGAACGGATATCATGAGGGTATGACTTCAGAATTTGGGTCTAAGGATATGATGCTTTGGAAAGGGTCTTCTTTTGTTTTCACAGAGGATGAGACCCTATGGATTTCTTCTATCCCGATATGGTATGATAGACCACACCCTCCTGAAAGATTGCTGTGGACACCCTCAAAAAATTACTTCACTCAACTGCCAACTGAAATAAACCTGGCACACAGGTTACACCCTAAATGATCTGATTAACAGAGCCCCCATTCAGCAGGAAGCAGTTTGGAGAGAAAAACTGTGCCCATGTTCCCAAAATATTGTTTATAAATGTTCTTTTACATTTAAAGGGGGAAATGATATAGGTATGAATAATTTGCATTGGTATGGATTTTAAGGTCAATTTTGTTATATGTATATGTATTTCTGATCATGATTAAGGTATTGTGATTTTGCAGTTCATTTTTAAAATGTAACATATAATTAGGAAATATAGGTTGTTAATGGATAATCATCAATAATAATCAAGCTTGTAATCATGTTAGTTGGATTTTCTAGATGTATATAGATATATTTCAGTTAGATAGGCATTATTCGTATCTTTCAAAGGCTACAGAATATGGCATTTAAATGTTTTAATAACTTAGGGCTTTTCATGACAATGAGACATATCTGCCCCTGATGGCACCAATCTACTTTAAGAGGAAGATGAGCATCGAAGAGGCTCCTTAGGGAGTTTGATAGCCATTTGGGCAAGAAACTGCTCTTGCCTGGACTGATGTATAAACTGGACACAGAACCCGCAGAGAGGGAACTGCTGAACTTGCCTAATGGTGAGATGGTCTTTCGGGGTTCCTGACTCATGAAAGAGTCTGCAAGACATTCTGCAGGACACAGCAGATAGTGACTGAACTGTCTTTGGAATTTCCTGCTTGATGAAAATGTCTGCTGGATACTATGGGCCTGTAGGCTGAAGATAGATGCCCCAACGGTACAGAGGAACTTTGGGTGACTGTCCAGGCAGTGAGATGTCTCTGTCATTTCTAGAGCTTTGAAAGTTTCTTACTTCTTGTTTACTTAGGTAAGATTATATCCTTCTGGAGTCTTTGATGGAGTTGAAGAATGGATAGATAGCTATAGCTTTCCATTGTTATGATAAAAGATAAAATAGATGTAAATATTGTAACTGTAACTCTTGCTTGATAACTTTTGTTATATGTAATTTTACTATGTTAAAGTTAAAGCTTTTCTTTTTTGTTTAAACAGAAAAAGGGGAAATGATGGGGGAGAGTCTTCTGTTTTGTTTTAATTTCATTTGTTAAATAAAGAGACTGCCTTAGCCCTTTGATAGGACAGAAAATTAGGTAGGCAGAGTAAACAGAACAGAATGCTGGGAGAAAGAAGCGAAGTCAGGCAGGCGCCATGATTCTCCCACTCCAGACAGACGCAGGTTAAGATCTTTCCTGGTAAGCCAGCTCGTGGTGCTACACGGAATATTAGAAATGGGTTAGATCAATATGTAAGAGCTAGCCAAAAAGAGGCTGGAACTAATGGGCCAGGAAGTGTTTAAAAGAATACAGTTTCCGTGTAATTATTTTGGATAAAGCTAGCCGGGTGGCGGGAAGCAGCCTGCTGCCCTTTTTTCATCAATCTAAGGTGGCAGGGGAAGCGCAGGGGTCACCAGGAATGGATGTGGCTTGCCTCTTAAAGAGATGAAAACCATAACATAGACTATATCATTTTTATCTAATAATCATGGTTATTAGTTATAATAAAATAGATCAACCAAATTTTATATTAATAGATATACACATTGAATGTATAGGACATCTCTTGTATTTTTGTGTGGATTTTAATTGCACATGAAAAATAAAGCAAAAATAAAAAAGTTCTACTTGACTTTTAAATATATAGTCAATTTTTACTTCACCATCAGGATAACAGAAACTTTATTTTGTTTTCTTTTCTTCTTTCTGCTGGGGGATTCCCCTCTGTATGCTACGAATATCATTGGTTAATAAAGGAACTGATTTGGACCTATAGCAGAGATATAAGGGAACAGAACTAGGTTGGGAAAACTGAATAGAATGTTGGAAGAAAGGTGGCAGAATCAGAGAGAAGCCATGTAGCTCTGTCAGAGATAGATGCTGGTAGGAAACTTGCTGGTATGCCACATGGCAATACACGGATTACTAGAAATGGATTAAATTAAGATATATGAGTTAGTCAATAAAAAGTTAGAGCTAATGTCCCAAAAATTATTTTAATAATATAGTTTCTGTATGGTTATTTCAGTTTCCGGGCAGCCGGGAAACAAAAAGCGGCCTCCTCCGACATCTTTCCAGCCAAGAAGTTACAAATTTGTATGCAAGTGTGTGCATATGTAATTAAGATTTTAATGTGATTTAAAAGATATCAATTCATTTAAAATACACAAAGGTTCATATATTTCATATTTTTAAAAGACAAATTTTAGATTGAAAAACTCTCAATTTCTTTTACACAGATTTAAAAACACATGGAGTATTGTTTGAATATGAAATATCTCCAAAGCCTCATGTGTTGGTGTTTTGCTTTCCATTGAAGCAGTGTTCAACTTTGGGAAATTGTTAGATAATAAGGACTCTGATGTCATCGGTATATTAATTTGATGGGATAATGGATGATAATGGAAGCTAATGAAGTGGGTCCTACCTGCAAGAAGTGATCATATGGGAGCAGCTGTTGGGGACTGTGAACCCAGACCCTAAACTTCCTGTAAACAACTCATTAGGCTTCCAGCTGCTCTGAGCAAAACAACTTTTTTTTTTTTTTTTTTTTTTTCTGTGTTTGTAGCTACTCTGAGCATGAGACCATCAGGAGTTCCTGAAGGCAGGGGAGTTTGGCTGGGGTATGGCTATCAGTTAAGGGTCCATGTATAAGCAGCTCTGGTACACAACAAAAGGGAAATTTTGTTTCAAGGATGACAGGTGTCTCTGTCTGTGTGTCTTTGTGTGTTTAAATATCCAGGCTCTTTCCCAGCTCGGGAATGGTCCTGCAGTGCAGGCTCTGCACTACAGGTGTAGTACTGTAGAACACATAGTAGTACAGACGGTACAGGCAGCACCATCAATATTCTGTCTATCTGTCTATATTGCTACCCCCACTCTGTCTGTTTTCTGACTTCTATGAGATGCAATGTAGAGCCTCCCCAGTCACATATTTGTGCCGCCCTGTTTACTTCCTCATTTTAGAGCCAAAATAATAGACCCAGACAACCATGGACAGAGACTTCTGAACACTGTGAGTTAAAATAAACTTCCCCTTCTTTAGGGGTATTTCTTTTAGGGATATGCTTATATCAGGTATTTTCTCATAATGATGAAAATTGGCAGCTCATTATTATGCTATATAATACATAGCATATAAATAAACACACATAAAATATAACAATATAAGAATATTTCTTAAAATATCTAAACCATTTAGCTAGCTTAGTTAACAGACTTTAAACTTGCATCTCAGTGTCAAATTATGTGACTTTAGAAACCACACAGACATCAGATTTCAGACACTTCCCCTGAAACTCTAAATTCTTAATCTTTAATGTGATTTCTAAACTTGCTAACTGATGCATATGCAATTTTGTAGATAATTTTATAAAAGAATAGCCAATAATTTATTTTTAAAATGTGTAATATGCAGAATGCAACATCATTTGAGATCTATTAATAAATTGAGAACTTTACTGGCAAAGCAAAGAATCATGTCATCATCCATTCTGTTCAGGTCTCAGAATGGTGAGGCTTGCATTAGCTGTTGTACAGTATGTGGAAAATAGAAAAGAAGAAGTGTTACTGCTTCCGGTGAAAGTTTCTCTGGGGAAGAACTGGAGAACCACAAATAACAGTGCAGGTTTTATTCCACCCAGAGTACTAATGTTCTCCGAACTGTGTAATGAGTTTTCTGCCAAAACAAGGATGACTCATTCAAATGTTTTTCTCTACAAAAAGAAAAGAAAACAAGAGAGAGTTCACATAAATATAAAGAATCTCTTTGGATTGGTGAGTTTGAACAGTATGTTAAACGCTTCCAAACATTTCTGATGTTTTTACCTTGCTATTTTTGTTGTTTTTGGTTTTTGGTTTCAGCAATATTCTTTCTACAACTCCTGCAGCCCCTACTTTTTTCCCATCTCTGTAATTTCTCATTCAGCAGCTCATCTTCATCCCTCTCTGGCCTCTCTGAGCATCTAATACTTGCAGATTCTAATGGCCACTTCAATAATGAGCAGAAATCTTATCTCACAGGTCCTGTGTCAACAATCTTTTTACTCTGAAGCTCTAGTTCACAGTTCTGAGATAAAATTATATGTCTTGTGTTATTGTAGGTCTGGAAATATTTTATGCATCTTTATTTTCCTACTAATTTAACATCCTTACTCACTGTATCCCAAACACACAATGTGCAAAATAAGTACGCAATGTTTTCCTCTGTGGAATAAAAGGTTATTTTTTACACATTGTTTATTTATTTTCTGTATGATTGTTTTTTACTTTTATCCCATGTCTTTCATTCACAGTTTGCTTTACCATAGTTAAACAATGCAAAGCAATTAAAAGCTCTGAAGTCAGTTTCCTACTGACATGAAACTTAGTCAGTGAGGCAGTAAAAACCTGTTGCCCTTACCAAACACAGCTAGATTTACGAGGAACAGCTAGCAATTGATCTCTGTCAGGTTTGCATTTTCATTAAATGATCTCTTGAATTTGTTAACAGTAAATTGCTATTCACTTTTCTCTTTTCCTCCCAGCTCTTTTTAATATAGTTAAGCATATATCGTTATTAAGCCTCTTACTTGAAAGCAACAATTGCTCATGTAAAAGCACAAGTGAACAGATACTCTCCTAACAAATATGTCTTTTATGAAAAGATCAATGTCATATTATGCTCTGCAGACAAGAAAGATATAAGTGCATTCTGTTTGTTTTTTTTTTTTTTTTAACAAGCAGTGGGAAAATTACAAATGGTATCAATATGTCCAACAGTTTGCCTGTTCATTTGCTACTAGCTCAGGCTATTCCCGGAGACTATGGCACAGCTGCCTTTTTCTCCCCTCTACATTTTGTTTTCAGAAATGACACATGGGAACTTGAGAACTGAAATAGTAAAACTTCAAAGCTCCCACTCTGTGTGGGCAACATCTTCCACTGGCATCAGAATGTCACAAGCACTTTCATCATTTGGCTAGATAATAAACCTCCCTCCAGGGGGCTTCTCCTCAGTGGTAGTTCCCTGTACCAATTATGGCAGGCTACAATTCAGCAACTTGGAAAAATCTGGCTCTTTTACAGGTAAATATCTTTTTGTTTAAAGGCTTTTGTACAAATGATAATTTTCAGGGATATACTTGAAAGCTAAAAAAAAAAAATCCCACTTAATTTTTAGTCTAGATATTCATGAAATGCTTAAAGTGGTTTTATTTTAATGTTAAAATATTGCTTGTATTACAGTACAGAGAATACTACAACAAGCACTAAAAAAATAAAATAAAATTGCCCCTAGTTTTAGAAAATGAGGCACTAAAATATTTCCATCTGATGGACTGCTAAAGAAAAGTAATCAAGTACAATTCTTACATATGTGTGGTGATATCAAAAATGAAAACTAGGATAATAACACTTCAAATCTATAAAAGTGTGTTGGTAATTTTTGGATTACTAGAAGTATAGCTTGTTTTAAATAATTATTTTAAATTTTAGTAAACTATAAAAAAATCTGGCCTTTTATGAACATTACAATAAATTACAATCAATACTTTCTTTTAGATGTACATTCACTCTGCTAGTAGCTTTTCAGTCTCTTAGACAAGCCTATATCTGAAGACAATGGTTTCTCCTGCCTTTTTGATATAAGTTTATCCTTTTAAATTGGTCTTATTTCAGGTTTGGAAATGAATACAAACCTTCAAATGCTGGAGTCAGACACAGAGCACCCTTGTCAATAAGTGGGCTGAGAAGGCTTCTCAGAATGAAATTCTTAATAGCTATGGAAGACATGGGGCTGGGGCTGAGGGGTTGCTTATTTGTTTTAAAGAAATAAAAAAAAAACTTTCAAAACTGCTAAGAGATGCAGGGAGTGTCAATGATTTGAGTGCCATAATAACATTTGATATGTTAGGGAATTTTCATTCACAGATCCAACTGAGGAGCAATATAGCATGGCAAAAATAGTAACTAAAGTGGAATGAGCAAAAATTTAAAGTATCTAGGATAAATCTGTGAATGCCTAAGAAAGTAATGCATATCAAGAAACCTGCTGTGGTTTAAGTTACGATGTCTTCCATTGGCTCTTGATTATTAGTTCATATTTCCTGGCCCTGTTTAGAACTTTTTAGGTGTTATCTTGTCAAAAGGCACAAGTCACTGGGGCAGTCTTCGGAAGATCAAAGACAAAAGCCATTTTCCTCTGCTCTTTCTGCTTCCTGTTTGCATGTTAGAATTGGAGCTCCCAGCTTCTTCCTTCAATCACCTTCCTGCTCGCTGCTGCCTGTTGTGAAGCTCCCGTCTCATAACAAAATTCTTACTTGAATCATGAGCTCAAATAGATGATGTCTTCTATAAGTTGCTTTGTTCATGATGTTTTATCCACAGAAACAGAAAAGTAACTAATACAGAGGCTGGTTCTGGAAACCAGGATGTTATCCTGAAGAACTGACTTTCCTGTATTTTGGAGAAATGTGGAAGACTTTGGGACTTTCACCTAGAAAAGAAGTTGAATGCTTTTTTAAGATTTTTTTTTCGTTTTACATACCTCACACAGTTCTCCTCTTTCCCCTTCTTCTGTTCCTCCCCAATACCCCCTCTATGCCTCCAGCATCTACTTCTTAGAAAGGGTAAGGCTTCACATGGGAAATCAATAAAGTCTGACATAGCAAATTGAGGAAAGAACAAGCCTCTACCCCTTCATCAATGCTGAGCAAGGTATCCCTACACAGGGTATGTGCTCAAAAAGAAAGAAATAAAGAAACAAAAACAAAAACAAAACAAAACAAAAACAAGTTCATACACTAGGGACAAATCCTGGTCCCAGTACCCATAGCCCCACAGACTGCCCAAGCCACACAACTGTCACCAACATTTAGATAGTCTATTTTAGTCCTAAGCAGGTTCCCCAGGTATCAATCCAGAATCAGTAAACTTCCACCAGCTCAAGACAGCTGTCTTTTTGGGGAGCTCCATCATGGTCCAGTGCTTAGCTGTGGATCTCTGCATCTGCTTCCATCAGTTACTAGATGAAGGTTTCTGTTGACAATTAGGGCAGTCATCAATCTGATTACAGGGGAAGGGCATTTGAGGTACCCTCTCCATTACTGACTGGAGTCATAGCTGGGGTCATCCTTATGGATTTTTGGGAGTTTTCCTAGCACCAGATTTCTTCCTAATGTCATAACTCCCTCTATGATGATATGTTTTTCCTTGCTCTTCATCTTAGTCCCTTCCACAACCCAACCATCCCATTCCCTCATGTTCTCCTTCTGCTTCCTCTTCCTCTTCACCCTTCTCTCCAAACCCCATGCTCCCAGGTTACTCAGGAGATTGTATCTATTTTTCTCTTCCCCAGGGCATTCATGTATGTGTTTCTTAAGGTCTTCTTTGTTATCTAACTTCTTAGGGATTGCTGTAGTGGGTTATTCTTTGCTTTATGTCTAATATCCACTTATAAATGAGAACATATCATGTTTGTCTTTCTCAGTCTGGGCTGCCTCGCTCAGGATGTTTTTTCTAGTTACATCCAATTTCCTGCAAATTTTAATGCCATTTTTTTTGTAATCACAGAGTAATACTCCATTATTTAAATGTAAAATATTTCCTTTATCCATTCTTCAGTTGAGAGTCATCTAAGTTGTTTTCAGGTTCTGGCTGTTATGAATAATGATGCTATGAGCATATTTGAGTACATTAATGTACTTGTAATATGAATGTGCATCCTTTGGGTATATGCTCAATAGTGGTATTGCTGCATTAATACATACCTATAAACATTGATTTTTGACAAAGAAGTCAAAATTGGACAATGGAAAAAAGAAAGCATATTCAACAAATAGTGCTGCCATAACTGTATGTCAAGATGTAGAAGAATGCAAATAGATCTGTATCCATCACCAGGCACAAAACTCAAGCCTAAGTGGATCAAAAACCTCAGTTTAAATCCAGTTACATTGAACCTGAGAGAAGAGAAAGTGGGAAGTAGCCTTAAATGCATTGATGCAAGAGTCTACTACCTAAACATAACACTAGTATCACAGACATCAATGGCAATTAATAAATGGCACCTTCTAAAACTGAGAAGCTTCTGTGAGGCAATTAACATGGTAAATAAGAAAAATGGGAAAAGTTCCTCACCAACCCAACATATAACAGAAGACTGATCTCCTAAATATATAAAATCTCCAGAAACGAGGCATCAAAATTCCAAATAATTCAATTTAAAACTTGGGTATAGATATAAACAGAATTCTCAAGAAGAAACTCAAATGTCTGAAAGGCACTTAAGGAATTGCTCAACACCCCTAGACACCAGGGAAATGCAAATCAAAATGATACCATCTTATATCTGTCAGAATGGCAAAGATTTAAAAAAAAAACACTAATAACAGCTAACAGCTTATGCTCAAGAGTATGTGGAGTAAGGAGAATATTCCTCCACTGCTGGTGGGAGTGCAAAATTGTACAACCACTTTCAAAATCTGTATGGTGATTTCTCAGAAAATTGGTAATCAATCTACTACAATTGAATGCTTAAGCAAAGATGGATGGACCATTTTGCAAGAAGCTTGGAAGTAGTGTTGGGAGTAGTGCATCCTGAGGAAGCCTGGTCCCAGAAGCTTTAGAGGGAGCAGTGTTAATAACTGTGCTACATGTTTTTCCTGTAATATAATGGTAAACATTTTGCTCTTGTCCTAAGAGCTTGACTGACTCTAAATTTAAAAGTAATATGTTGTATTAGGAGCGGTGGGGCTGTGTCCCCGGCACCCAGCCGCCCACATGGCTAGCTCTAGCTTATGCCCCGAAATAATTACACTGAAACTGTATTCTTTTAAACACTGCTTGGCCCATTATATCTAGCCTTTTCTCGGCTAACTCTCGCACCTGGACTAGCCCATTTCTTATAATCTGTGTAGCCCACGAGCTGGCTTACCAGGAATGATCTTAACCTGTGTCTGCCTGGAGTGGGAGAATCATGGCGACTCCTTGACTCAGTTTCTTTCTCCCAGCATTCTGTTCTATTTACTCCACCCACCTATGTTTTAACCTATGAGGGCCAAGCAGTTTCTTTATTGCTTAACCAATGAAATCAACAGATTGATATATAACACTCCCACATCAGTAATATACTGGTGTCTTTGGCAAAGATAATTCCAAGGAATGAAATACTGTACCAATAGAATGTTTATGAATAATTGGTGATTCAGGTCTGCAAGGAAAAGAAAAAAAGGGTCATAAAGAAATTCAAATTGTGAAGGAGAAAATAACACTGGAAAGTTGAAATCAAGACTTTTGCTGGAAGAGAGTCTGTAATTGTTAGAAATTAGCACCATTAAAATGCAACCTGCCTCTGCATTGAAATAAAAGCAAGAGAATCCTCTGTGCAGACCCATCCAGCTAACCTTTCAATGCCCAGAAGACTGCATAAAGCACAGAGATATTAGTTAAACTATCAGCAACAACTACTATTTAACCTTTCTTAATATCACTTCACAAATTTACAATAAGCAGATACCATACTGCTTGTTTTAGCCATATTGTATCTGGCTTGGGTTGGAATGAGCTACTTAAGAGCTTAGTGTCGTGAGGGGAAACATGAACACATTAAAAGTTTGCCTGATATTTTTTAAGAAATATTAAAATTAAGGTCTGGTTCCTGTGTTTCTCTATTTACTTATTTTTATCCTGTGCAATAACTTTCTCTGTTACTGAGGAAAATATTTTCAGGTTAGAGAAATTTAATAATGTGTGTGTACATTTGTACATTCATTATATTTATATAATTTCATAAAATACATGTTTGGACACACATGCCACCAAATGAGAGATCCTGGAGGTTATTTTTAACATAAATTTGCAAAATAAAGGCAAGTGTAATTATAAATTGAGAAAAATTTATTTCATGGATAAAATCTTTAAAATATGACCATTTAAACAACCAGCATCAAATGTATTAAATGTTATTATGGCAAGTTATTTTAGTTTCATTTTAAGATTAATAAATCACAATGTCTTTCTCATGTCTTTCTTCCTTCCAATATATCCCTCCCTGAGCTTTTTCAAATTTATAGCTTCTTTTATATTAAATATTATTGCATGTATATATGTATATATATATATATATATTCTGAATATAATTATATTTGCAGGATTATAATTTGGCATTGGGAAACCAATTGGTGAGTTCTTTCTTAAAGAGACTCCTGTTTCTCTTCTACTCCTAGCTTTCCTCAGTTGCCAATATTCTTTGTGTATGATTGAGACTCATGACCTATTTTGGGTTCACTTAGGCATACCCACTGGCAGTATTCTTGTTCATCTTACATTTAAGATGTCACATTGTTGAGATTTTCTCATAACCACTAGGAAGCACAATCTCATAGCAAATTACCTAATCCTCTGGTTTATATAATGTTTCTGTCCCTTTTTTTGTAATGTTTTACAAGCACTATGTGTAGAAGTGTTTTGTAGGTGTATCCACTGGATCTCACTTCTACAATTATAGGTTTTGTTTGTTTGTGGCTTTCTGTAGGAGTGAATACCTGTCTGTAGAAAGAAGTTTATATAATGAGTGGTAAAAGATATGTTTTAATATAGTCTTACCCCCATTAATCTCTCCTATCCACACACTACCCTTTTGTAATATACTCTCCTCCTACATTTTCCTTTTTACTTCTGTGTCTTGAGAATTCATTCTGTTGTGCATACGTACCATGTTTTCATTATCCATTTATTTGTTGCTGGACATCTATATTGCTTCTAATTCCAGGTTATTATGAATAGAATAGTGGTAAACTTGAAAGCACAGTTTTTTGTTTTTTTTTTTTTTAATCAGAATGTAGAGTCCTTTGAGCATATACTCACAGGAGTGATTGCTGGGTTATCTAATAGTTCTTTTTTTAATTTTTTGAGGAACCTCCATATTGATTTCTGTACAGTATGAACTAGTTTGCATTCTCACCAACAGAAAATTAGAGATCCTTTGTCTCCACAGTATCCCTGGCTATGATCAAGAAATCTGATATCAAATAATTTACAAATAGTTTACAAATAAATATTTTAAGTGCATAAAATAAGCACCGTAATACTCTAATATTCAATTATTTGAAATTAATCATCTTTTTCATACAAAAGAAGGTAAGAGCATAGGAAAATAATCCTGCTTATATGAAATATGATGATTGTAATTTTCATATGTTCTAACTTCTGTCAATTGAATGCAAATACTTTGTTGTATTTAATAATCACTTTCACATTTCGGGCTTCATCATATTTTTTTATTGTAAAACACACCCAGGGAAGTTTAGTCAATGGCACTTCCCATTCATAATAATTGGTTTTTGTATAGTATTTGAAATGCTAGTGGTCTTTAGTCTTAGTTATTTCTAATTATTATTTTGGACTTCAAAACTTATGTTTAATTAGTTTGAAAGACACAAGCTTGTTTATGCTACTACTAGTCAAACTAGATGTTGATTTGAAATTATATCTAAAAGTGTTCTGCATGTTTATGCTGATCTTTAGGGGAAGAAAAGCTCTTTACCCTTCTTGATGATTTTAATGTTAGTAAATAATGCTCAGTTTTTCCACTCAAATGTGTGCAGTATTATAGAATTTGGGCTTAGAAATGTGTGACAAGATTCTAACTATAGCTAATTGTGAAAAGTTTGTATTTTTCTGAATAATTTCCCCAAAATTATTTCTCCAGTTCCCATTAGCTTTAATATCCTTTGTTTTAGGTGAATGACAATGAGACAATAGTGGGGGGTAAATGCCAAACGTTTAAAATATACTACCACTATGTTTGCTAGTATTATTGGATATTGAAACTTTCACCAAAGGGTAAATTCTGGGCCTTTACATATACAAAATCTTCACTATATTGTATATTCACAGATTAGGAATTTTAAATAAAAGCAAAAACAATAGGAAGGTTCCAAGTAAATCCTATCTGTCATGGCAACTGTTTAGTAATTCTTCTCTTTTTTTGTGTTTTATTTATATTTAAATTATTGACCATATTGCACAATAAAATTGTGAGAAAATTTCTTTTTGAAAATAAAAGGAAAATATTTAAAACCTGAAAGTTCATGGTTGAAAAAATATTGACTTAAAATTTTTGATCTTATGACCAGAACCTTGTGATAATTATTTTCTAAGTAATTGTCAACTGAACTATATCTGAAATTTGTTAGTTTGCTCAGAATTATTTCTTAAGCATAACACGTCAGTGTATGAGAGGAAAATATTTAAAGTAATATGATTATTCAATTATAAAATGTATTTTTATGTCTAATAAATTAACATACTTATTTTCTTTATTATCAATATACAAGTGTGGGAATCTAAATATACAAAGAATTTATGAAAGGTTTAGTTGCTATTTTAGCATTAAGAATAAAGCACAGACTTCTAAACCTCATATATGCTAGGTAAGCATTCTGTCACTGAGTTAAATCCCAAACCAAATAAAGGTTGTGTGTGTGTGTGTGTGTGTATGTGTGTATTATGTTGTATGTGGTACAGGGTTGTAAATGGTGGGATGTGTGAGGTGTATATGGCATGTTTTTGTATAGGGGTGTTTTCAGAGGTTTATATCTATTCTTACATATAAAATATTTTATTTTGTAAGGGTTTTATTGCGACTAGATATAAAGATTTTTTCTGTTTTTCTTTATGTCTACAAAAAAGTGCATTTTTATTTTTTATCCATTGTATTACAAAGAAATTACATTGGCTACTGTTTTGAATTAATCACTACTCATTAGAAAAAACACTTGCATGTATAATTTTCACATTTAATATCTTAGATAAGCCTCCTTTTGTTTAAAATCTGATAGCTATAGAAGGTATAATTAGAATATTGGGGAAACCTGTTATAATTAAGGGTTAGCTGTTCTTTGAATTCATCTCCACTGTATTCATATATATTCATTAACTTCAGATGTAATTGGAAAGCCCATAATTAATGCAATGGTTCTGAATGTTTATCAAATTACTACCAATCATCGGAGTTTCTGCATGATGCTCTGAAACACAGTGCACAGACATCAATAAAATACTAATTATAAATAACTAATTATAATGGATGCACAAGATTGAGAAAAACAGCATCACTGTTTAGATTAAGTTCGTTTTATTCACTTGATTATTGAAGGATGAGTTGTTTCAACGTGTAAGATTCCAATGTGACATTTTAAATTACTCCTACTCTTATAATTAATGCCGATTCACTGGGTTGCGGCAACTACAAACAGAGATGCTGAGGATAACAGGTCACCAAATTCACTCAAACTTGCTGACTAAATTCTATTAAGGGAAAGGAATGAAACATATTGATACATTTTTACATTTTTATTTTCACTGTCAATTATAGAGACTAAAAACATAGACGTGTACATGCAGAAATAACAAACTGCCAAGAATTTCTAGGCAATCCTTTCTTTTTTTTTATGTTAAATTGTGGATTTATTGTTTTTTTTTTTATTGCGAAAAGAAGAAAAAAAAAACAAAAACAAAAAAACAAGTTTCCACCTCCTCCCAGCCTCCCATTTCCCTTCCCCTCCTCCCACCCTTCTCCCCCTCCTCCACCCTTCTCCCCCTCCTCCCACCCTTCTCCCCCTTCCCCCACTCCTCTCCCCCTCCCTCTCCAGTCCACAGAGCAGTCCGGGTTCCCTGCCCTGTGTTAAGTCCTAGGTCCTCTCCGTCCATATCTAGGAAGGTGAACATCCAAACTGGCTAGGCTCCCACAAAGCCAGCACATTAAGTAGGATCAAAACCCCCTGCCATTGTCCTTGGTGTCTCATCAGCCCTCATTGTTCACCATGTTCAGAGAGTCCGGTTTTATCCCATGCTTTTTCGGTCACAGTCCAGCTGGCCTTGGTGAGCTCCCCGTAGATCAGCTCCTCTGTCTCAGTGGATGGATGCACGCCTCGTGGTCCCGAATTCTTTGCTCATGTTCTCCCTCCTTCTGCTCCTCCTTGGGACCTTGGGAGCTCAGTCCAGTGCTCCTGTGTGGGTCTCTGTCTCTATCTCTATCCATCACCAGATGAAGATTCTATGATGATATGCAAGATATTCGTCAGTATTGCTCTAGGATAGGGTCATTTCAGGTTCCCAATCCTCAGCTGCCCAAGGAACTAACTGGGAACCTCATCTTGGGCACTAGGGAGCCCCTCTAGGGTCAAGTCGCTTGCCCACCCTAAAGTGGCTCCCTTAACTAAGAATTGTGGTTCCGTGCTCCCCTATCCACCTTTCCTTTATCCCAATTCTCCCGTTTCCCAGGTCCCCCCTCCTTCCCTTCTACCTTTTCTCTCCCCATCTCCCCTTACCCCCATCCCCCCCCCCAAGATCCCATTTTCTCCCCGGAAATTTGGTCTACTTCCCTTAGGGAAGAGGACAACTATATGTTTTTCCTTCGGTTCACCTTCTTCCTTAGCTTCTTTAGGTTCACCTATTGTAGACTCCGTGGTCCTTATTTATGGCTAGAAACCAATTATGAGTGAGTACATCCCATATTCATCTTTTTGGGTCTGGGACACCTCACTCAGGATAGTGTTTTCTATTTCCATCCATTTGCATGCAAAATTCGAGAAGTCATTGTTTTTTACCGCAGCGTAGTACTCTAGCGTGTATATATTCCATACTTTCTTCATCCATTCTTCCATTGAAGGGCATCTAGGTTGTTTCCAGGTTCTGGCTATTACAAATAATACTGCTATGAACATAGTTGAACAAATGCTTTTGTCATTTGATAGAGCATCTCTTGGGTATATTCCCAAGAGTGGTATTGCTGGGTCCAGGGGTAAGTTGATCCCAAATTTCCTGAGAAACCGAAACACTGACTTCCACAGTGGTTGCACAAGATTGCATTCCCACCAGCAATGGATGAGGGTACCCATTCCTCCACAGCCTCTCCAGCAAAGGTTATCCTTGGTGTTTTTGAGTTTAGCCATTCTGACAGGTGTAAGATGATATCTCAAAGTTGATTTGATTTGCATTTCCCTGATTGCTAAGGAAGTTGAGCACGACCTTAAGTGTCTTTTGGCCATTTGAACTTCTTCTGTTGAGAATTCTCTGTTCAGTTCAGTGAAACATTTTTTAATTGGGTTAATTAGCATTTTAAAGTCTAGTTTCTTGAGTTCTCTATATATTTTGGAGATCAGACCTTTGTCTGTTGCGGGGTTGGTGAAGATCTTCTCCCAGTCAGAAGGTTGCCTTTGTGTCTTAGTGACAGTGTCCTTTGCTTTACAGAAGCTTCTCAGTTTAAGTAGGTCCCATTTATTCAATGTTGCCCTTAATGTCTGTGCTTCTGGGGTTATACATAGGAAGCGATCTCCTGTGCCCATCTGTTGTAGGGTATTTCCCACTTTCTCCTCTATCAGGTTCAGTGTGTTCGGACTGATATTGAGGTCTTTAATCCATTTGGACTTGAGTTTTGTGCACGGTGAGAGATATGGGTCTATTTTCATTCTTCTACAGGTTGACATCCAGTTGTGCCAGCACCATTTGTTGAAGATGCTTTCTTTCTTCCATTGCATACTTTTAGCTCCTTTATCGAAAATGAGGTGTTCATAGGTTTGTGGGATAAAATCCGGGTCTTCTATACGATTCCATTGGTCGACTTCTCTGTTTTTATACCAGTACCACACTGTTTTCATTACTGTAGCTCTGTAATAGAGTTTGAAGTCAGGGATGGTAATGCCTCCAGAAGATCCTTTATTGTATAGGATTGTTTTGGCTATCCTGGGTTTTTTGTTTTTCCATATAAAGTTGATTATTGTCTTCTCCAGATCTGTGAAGAATTTTGATGGGATCTTGATGGGGATTGCATTGAATCTATAAATTGCCTTTGGTAGAATTGCCATTTTTACTATGTTGATCCTCCCAATCCAAGAGCAAGGGAGGTCCATCCATTTTTTGGTATCCTCTTCAATTTCTTTCTTCAATGCCTTAAAGTTCTTGTCAAATAGATCTTTCACTTCCTTGGTTAGATTTACCCCCAGATATTTTATGCTGTTGTGGCTATCGTGAATGGTGAAGCTTCTCTGATTTCCCTCTCTGCTTCCATATCCTTTGTGTATAAGAGGGCGACTGATTTTTTGGAGTTGACCTTGTATCCTGCCACATTACTAAAGCTGTTTATCAGCTGTATAAGTTCTTTGGTGGAGTTTTGGGGGTCGTTTATGTACACTATCATATCATCTGCAAATAACGAAAGTTTAACTTCTTCCTTTCCAATTCGAATCCCCTTGATCCCATTATGTTGTCTTATTGCTATTGCTAGAACTTCAAGCACTATATTGAAGAGGTATGGTGAGAGTGGACAGCCTTGCCGTGTTCCTGAGTTAAGCGGGATGGCTTTGAGTTTCTCTCCGTTTAATTTGATGTTAGCTGTCGGCTTGCTGTATATAGCTTTTATTATATTTAGGTATGACCCTTGTATCCCTAATCTCTCCAAGACTTTTAACATAAATGGATGTTGAATTTTGTCAAATGCTTTTTCAGCATCTAATGAAATGATCATATGGTGTTTTTCTTTCAGTTTATTTATATGCTGGATTACATTGATAGATTTTCATATGTTGAACCAGCCCTGCATCTCAGGAATGAAGCCTACTTGACCATAATGGATAATTATTCGGATGTGTTCTTGGATTCGATTTGCCAGTATTTTGTTGAGGATTTTTGTGTTGATATTCATGAGTGAGATTGGCCTGTAGTTCTCTTTCCTGGTTGAGTCTTTGAGTGGTTTTGGTATCAGAGTAATTGTGGCTTCATAAAAGGAATTTGGTAATGACCCTTCTGTTTCTATATTGTGGAATACATTAAGGAGTATAGGTATTAGGTCTTCTTGGAAGTTCTGGTAGAATTCTGCATTGAAACCATCTGGTCCTGGGCTTTTTTTGGTAGGGAAGTTTTTGATAAAAGCTTCTAATTCTTCGCGACTGACAGGTGTGTTTAGATTGTTCACCTGGTCCTGCTTTAATATTGGTAAATGGTATATATCTAAAAAAGCGTCCATTTCTTTTACATTTTCCAGTTTTGTGGCATATAGGCTTTTGTAGTAAGATCTAATGACTCTCTGAATTTCCTCTGTGTCTGTGGTTATGTCCCCCTTTTCATTTCTGATCTTATTAATTTGCGTGTTCTCTCTCTGTCGTTTGATTAGTTTGGATAGGGGTTTATCTATCTTGTTGATTTTCTCCAGGAACCAGCTTTTTGTTTCATTGATTCTTTGGATTGTTTTCTGTGATTCTATTTTGTTGATTTCAGCCCTCAATTTGATTATTTCCAGTCTTCTACTCCTCCTAGGTGAGTCTGCTTCGTTTTTTTCTAGAGCTTTCAAGTGGGCTGTTAAGTCTCCAATATGTGCTTTCTCTGTTTTCTTTAGGTGGGCACTTAGTGCTATGAACTTTCCTCTCAGGACTGCTTTCATAGTGTCCCATAAGTTCGAGTATGTTGTTTCTTTATTTTCATTGAATTCAAGGAAGACTTTAATTTCTTTCTTTATTTCTTCCTTAATCCAGGTATGGTTCAGTAGTTGACTGTTCAGTTTCCATGAGTTTGTAGGCTTTCTGGGGGTAGCATTGTTGTTGAATTCTAACTTTAATCCATGGTGATCTGATAAGACACAGGTGGTTACTAATTTTTTTTTGTAACTGTGTAAGTTCGCTTTGTTACCAAGTATGTGGTCAATTTTCGAGAAGGTTCCATGAGCTGCAGAGAAGAAGGTATATTCTTTCCTCTTTGGGTGGAATAATATATAGATGTCTGTTAAGTCCATTTGCTTCATTACCTCCATTAATTCTCTAATTTCTCTGTTAGGTTTCTGTCTGATTGACCTGTCCATTGGTGAGAGAGGAGTGTTGAAGTCTCCTACTATTAGTGTGTGCGGTTTGATGGCTGCCTTGAGTTTTAGTAATGTTTCTTTTACGTACGTGGGTTCTTTTATATTAGGGGCATAGATATTCAGGATTGAGACTTCTTCCTGATGAATTGTTCTTGTTATGAGTATAAAATGTCCTTCTCCATCTCTTCTTATTGATTTAAGTTTGAAGTCAACTTTGTTAGAAATTAGTATGGCCACACCTGCTTGTTTCTTAGGTCCATTTGCTTGATAAACCTTTTCCCAGCCCTGTACTCTGAGTAGGTGCCTGTCTTTGTGGTTGAGGTGTGTTTCTTGTAGACAGCAGAATGTTGGATCCTGTTTTCTTATCCAATCTCTTAGCCTGTGCCTTTTAATAGGTGAGTTGAGTCCATTGACATTAAGTGATATTAATGACCAGTGGTTGTTAACTCCGGTCACTTTTTAAGTAGTAGGGTTTGTGTGTTTTCCTTCTTTGATTTGCGCTGGTGAAGAGTCTCTAGATGTCTGAGTTATTGTGGTCATTGTTGGACTCCTTGGTTAGTGATTTTCCTTCTATTATTTTCTGTAAGGCTGGATTTGTGGTTACGTATTGTTTAAATTTGTTTTTATCCTGGAAAATTTTGTTTTCTCCATTTATAGTGAATGAAAGTTTGGCTGAATATAGTAGTCTGGGCTTGCATCCGTGGTCTCTTAGTTTTTGGAGAACATCTATCCAGGACCTTCTGGCTTTCATGGTTTCCATAGAGAGCCAGGTGTAAGTCTGATAGGTTTACCTTTATAAGTAACTTGGCCTTTTTCCTTTGCGGTTCTTAATATTCTTTCTTTATTCTGTATATTTTGTGTTTTGATTATTATATGGCGAGGGGATGTTTTCTTTTGATCCAGCCTATTTGGTGTTCTGTATGCTTCTTGAACCTTCATAGGTACATCTGTCTTCAGGTTGGGAAAGTTTTCTTCTATAATTTTATTAAGTATATTTTCTGTACCATTGAGCTGCACTTCTTCTCCTTCTTCTACTCCAATTATTCTCTAGGTTTGGTCTTTTTATTGTGTCCCATATTTCCTGAATGTTTTGTGATGAGAGTTTGTTGGACTTGCTGTTTTCTTTGATCAGAGTGTTTATTTTCTCTATGTTATCCTCAGAATCTAAGATTCTTTCTTCTATCTCTTGTATTCTGCTGGTTATACTTGATCCTGTTGTCTCTATTCGTTTACCTAGATTTTCCATGTCCAGTCGGCTCTCTGTTTGTGTTTTCTTCTTTGCCTCCATTTCAGTTTTCAAGTCATGAACTGTTTCCTTTATCTGCTTGATTGTTTTTCCTTGGTTTCCTAGGGTATCATTCACTGATTTACTCAATTCCTTGAACTTTCTATTATACTTCTCATCCATTTCTATAAGGGTGCTTTTATATGCTGTTTAAGGGTGTCAATCACTTTCATGAAGTCAGTTTTTTCTACTTCTTCTTGATTAAGGTGTTCATGTCCTCCTGTTGTGGGGTCACTGGCTTCTGGTATTTTCGTGTTGTTTTTCAGATTGTTTGGAGAATTCCTGCATTGGCGTCTGCCCATCTCTTCCTCCCAATACTCCCCTTTGGATCTTCTTTTATAGGATCAGGTCTTCTTGCCCACTGATGTACCTTCCCAGTGATGTCACTCCCCAGAGATATTTCTCCACACTGATGTTTCACTCGGTGCCCAGAACGAAACTTCAGGCTGCTTGGTTAGCTCGCGAACAAAGGGCCCACGCTGCTCGCTGCGGGCAGGCTATGGGAACAAAGGATCTACCGGCCACCCCTCTGTCCTCCTGTTTCGGGTTCTGTCCCAGCACCCTAGCAGGCTGGGCAGGGAGGCGCTATGCCCCAAAGGAGGGAGGGAGACAGGGGGTGTGGGGATCTGGATGTAAGCTGAGTGGGATAGGAAGAGAGAGGGGGTTTGGGCAGTATAGCCCCTGAAGGATGGCCAGGAAGTGTGGGCGGGCTGAGGTATGATCCCAGCTGCCGCAGCACTCACTCACCACAATGATGTTTCACTCAGTGCCCAGATCGAAACTCTGCGCTGCTTGGTTAGCTCGCGAACAAAGGGCCCACGCTGCTCGCTGAGGGCAGGCTATGGGAACAAAGGAGCTACCGGCCACCCCTTTGTCCTCCTGGTTCGGGTTCTGTCCCAGCACCCTAGCAGGCTGGGCAGGGAGGCGCTATGCCCCAAAGGAGGGAGGGAGACAGGGGGTGTGGGGATCTGGATGTAAGCTGAGTGGGATAGGAAGAGAGAGGCGGTTTGGGCAGTCTAGGCAATCCTTTCTTATGTTCGGATGCAGGGATTCCTACAGCCAGTATAGCCTTTAAGTCACCTGCCCAATTGGGTGTGGCGTCTCATACTATATAAAGCTATGTAATGTGCATGTGTGGCCTCTCTTCCAGTGGAGTGATTTGGTTCTGTTATGTTCATTCATAGGACTGTAATCTGTGAGTCTACCCCTAAATAAATAACCCTCTATTATACTCTATTCCGAGCTTCTGTGGGATTTTTTTTTTAATGTTCCCTCTTCATCTGGCACCCCATGTGGATCTGACCTCCACACATACCCAGTGCACAGGCTTAAAGGCCTAACCAATCCACAGTCCAGAATGTCTCTCACCCCCTCCCACCTGGCTTGCTTTTACATAAGTGTTTGTGTGTGTGTGTGTGTGTGTGTGTGTGTGTGTGTAAAATCCCAGCCATGGTGAAGCTGTGGTGTGGCAATGTGGAAATTTCCAAAGCTCACACACACTGGCACCCACTGCCCATTCCCTGCCATGTGGCTACTTGTGCAGTCTCCATTTTTTTTCCTCGTGGATTCTGAGTTCTGGGCTTTTTGCTCCTATACAGAATTGATTTAATTGTTTTTAATTTGTCAAGGAAAGCATATTTCTCAGTGTCTAACCAGCCCTAAGGCAAAAAACACAGTGACACAGGACTGTTGATGGCACCAGGTTGTGCCACAAGTCACAACTCTGCAACCACAAAACCTGCTGGACAATAAAGATTATTACAACTAAAACAATTTACTGGACCTCGATATAGGTGACTAATAAATCAATAAACTTAAAAGTTATATAATGGCAGGCAACATTACCATGGAAAATTTTAGTAGCTCTTTTGCTGATACTATGGATTGTATTCTGCAAGGCTTATATGGTTATTCTGATACATCCATCTATTAGATTTGGGACTCAGTTTTTTATTTCACATTATATCCTTAAGAAAATGGTTTGATAACAGAGCCAAGAATAAGGCACTTTTAGAAATGACACAGTCTTCACAGACTCAGTAAACAGCTAGCTGACAAGATTAATACCATCGAAAATCAAAAGTTATCTGAAAAAATTAATTTTATTAAAAAGGGTAAATTAAAAATTTATGTGAAAAATGTCTCTGAATTAATTACAAAAGAAAAATAGAGACTTCACCAACTAGCAGGTATAGACCCAGCAGAGTTTATAGTACCTTTTACTACTGGTGAAATTTGAAAATTATGATAAGGTAATGAACCTTGAAAAGAGCTTGTGCTAATTTTTTTAGGAGAGATTAATAGCAATTATCCCAAAAGTGATAGAATTTACCTTATAAAGAGAACAACTTGGATCTTTCCCCACATTGTATAGGATACACCAATAACTGCTGTCTGTACATTCTATACTGAAGCAAATAAGTCAGGAAAGGCAGGTTACAAATCAGAAGATTAATGTAAGGTGGAACAAAGCCTGTATACTTCTGTCCAAAAGGCAGAATTATATGCTATTCTCATAGTGCTAAGGGATTTTAAAGAACTTCTTAATATAGTTACTGATTCACATTATGCAGAAAAAGATGTGTTACATATTGAAACCTCTGAATTTATATAAGATAATACAGAATTGACTTCATTATTCATGCAAGTTCACGATATAATCAGGAATAGGTATTTTTTTCCCATATACATAACACACATCCAATCCAATACAGGTCTTCCAGATCCCCTAGCACAAGGTAATGCATAAATTTATTGATTACTAATTGAAAGTGTGTTGAAGACCTCAGAATTCCATAAGAAACATCATGCCAATAGCAAAGATTTAAATAAAGAGTTTTCTATTACATGGCAATAAGCTAAGAAGATTATAAAAAGATGTTCTATTTGTTCTTTCTATAACCCAATATTGCTACCTGCAGGGACTAACGCAAAGGGTACTCAAAGGAATTAAATCTGGCAGATAGATGTCTTCCACTTTGCAGAATTTAGACAATTAAAATATGTACACCACACCATTGACACTTATTCAGGTTTTCAGTGGGCAAGAGCTTTAAGCTCAGAAACGGCTGATTCAGTAGTCACTCGTTTATTATAAGTTATGGCCATCATGGGTATACCTGAAAAATAAAGAAAGATAATGGCCCATCATATGTCGCTAAGAAAATGGCATATTTTTTGATTATTATAATATAAAGCATATTACAGGTATACCACACAATCCTATAGGTCAGGTAGTTATAGAAAGATCAAATCGAACTATAATGGATATGTTAAAAAAAAAGTGATTGAAAATACCCCCAAAAATAGATGACATAATGCTTTTTTTAATCATGAATTTTCTTAACAACTAATGAGAAAGGGACAACAGAAACAAAGAGACATTGGATAATAGAAAAGTCTTCTGAATTAAATCAGTCAGTGTATTTCAAGGATGTGAAGCCAGGAGATGTGCTACACTGGGGAAGGGGCTTTTCTCTTGTTTTAACAAGAGAAGAAAAGTTATGGATACTATCAAAATTAATAAGGATTCAGTTTGAAAATGAAAAATTTTTTGAGAAAGAAATGACGCTTCATTCACAGAGGTGACAACGAATTAGGTGGTAAGGAAACCTTATAAGGATTGGGGCAGATTTTTGTTCTTGTCTTTGCAAGAAATACTCACCTTTAGAAAATCAAGAGACCCTGAATGTCTAGATGCCTAAACATGAAAAGATAATTATCCTGATAGGATCACCAAGCAAAGAGAATTATTGCTTGTGATGACATGTAATCTGAGGGTAAGAATCTCTGAATACTAAATAAAATAATAATCATGACTCACATAAAAATCAAAGCTGGCTTTGAAGTTGAACACTGGCTCTGTCCTCTAAATCCAAGTGTGTTGTTAAAATAAATATTCATAGTTTTTGTCTCATATCAGGAGCCATGATATGGGATAAAAAGAAAAAAGAATTTAGAAAATATTTTACTTTTCTTCATACCTATTTTTGTCTCTATTGTACCTTTCATTGAATATATACATCTGTAAATGTCTATATAAATAATGTTTAAGTTTTCCACAATGAACAATGAATTTTCTTGCAGTAATCCTTGAAGTTTCCAGAATGAAGATGGAGCCACACAACAACTACACCTGCTTGATATGACATCATGATGCTAATAGCACTACTATAAGTCCTGTTTTGGGGTACCAGCTGCTAAAGATGATTCCAACTTTGGTAGATAAAAGGATGTACTTTTTTACTAGATTTTGTTCAGACCTCCAAATAGGAACCTCAGAATAATCCTACCTAATACTCAGAGATCATTTGCAATTACAGCATATAGTGATCTTGAAACTTAACCATCATTTTACTATCACAGGATTTCATACAAAGAACATCAACTTCATGATATCTGGAAGTAATTTTAGAAGATGATGTCCCCTCTTCCAACAAAGTTTGTCCTCAGGGTTAGGCACATCATTTAGGGGTTCATTTTAATTGGTATATGGTTGAGGATTGGGGGAAAATTATGTAAGCTCGGGGATCTCTGAAAAAAACAAGGAAATTGAATGAAATAATAGATTAGTGTGAGATTAATGAGTGAATAATAGTGAGTAATGTAGTGAATACTTGTGAGCTATTACTAATAAAAAATTTGCATTAGTATAGATTCTTTATATTGGTACAAGCTTAAATTATATTGAATATGTTTCTATTTTCCTTACAATATTTGTATACCTACGCAAAGTTATTTTGTCATATTGTATGCAGGCTTCTACCTCTGCTTAAGACATTTCGTATAATGATAAAATTTTAGGATATATTTGTCATATTGCAATATACATTTCTACCTCTGATCAAGATATTTATACATTGCTTACATTTTGAGGTCATTATCCTCATTTGTTGCACAGTTGTTTAAAGATTGTTTAAGTTATATAAATATTAAGAATTATAGGTCAATGGTCATCTATGTTTTTCATACTTATAGCTAGACTAATTATGTTATTTAGAAATATAGAGATTGTATTCTGCACAGATAGGTAAACTTCAACCACTTCAAAGAACTGTAGAATATGGCATTTAAATAACTTGGGGTTCTGTTGAAGTGAGACACAATTGCACCTGGCAGCACTGATCTATTCCCAAGAGAATGTTGATCCCCAAACCCCTCCACTTGGAGCTCGTTTTCTTCTAGGTAAAACTGGCTTTTGGGCGAGGAACTGCTCATGCATTAACCACTGACAAAATGTTTGATGTCTGGACAACACAAACAGGATACAAGAAAAAAGACTGTCAAATTTTGCCAAGACAGGGTAAGACAGTTTTGAAAATTTTCCTGCCTCTGAAAATTGTCTATCTGTTACTCATTCTGCCTCTGAAAATGGTCTATCTGTTACTCTAGGCCTTACCCAAAGTTGATTGCTCCAACGTTTCAAATGAGACTTTGGGTGATTGCCCGGGTAGCCTGTTGTCTCGGTTGTTTGTTGCTTTTGGAACGGAAAAAAATGGAAACAATGAAAGTTGCTTGATTGCTCTTTCCTGCTTACTCAAGCAATATTGTTTTCCGTCTCAAGTCTTCAATGGGATTGGAGACTAGATAGTTGTAGTTACTTTTCTTTCATGACTTGGCCAAGTTATTTATTACAGAAGACTTTCACTCATTAGGATAGGATAATTATTGAAACATTTATCACATGTTTCTTGCTTGATATTGTTTATGCTGATTGTATTTCTAATTTTTATACCTGATACTTGTTCTTATTGTATATAATTCTGTATAGTCTTAGAACTTTCTTATTTAAATAAATGGGGAAGGAGCTGCAGGAAGTCCTACAGCCAGTAGCTTTTAAGTTACCTGCCCAGTTGGTTGTGGCCTCTCATACTATATATGCATATGTAAAGTGCATCTCTGGTCTCTCTTCCAGTGGCGTGATTTGGTTCCTTTTCCTTGTTCATGCAGAGGACTGTAATCTGTGAGTATGCCCATAAATTAATAACCCTCTGTTATACTGATTTCTGAGCTAGTTGGGGATTTCTTTTAAGTTCCCATCTTCAATATTCCATGAATGCAAAATTCTCTAAGACTTAGAGAACAATAAAACATATCACTATTAAGTTTCTGTTGGTACTAGTACAAAATTGCAACTACTTTTCTATGTTTTAATCCCTGGCTTCTGTACCTCAAATGTTTATTTTGTAATACTGTTCTCCATTTTGTATTCTTTGGAAGGATACTTATTTAATCAATGTAATTATGCATTTAAGAAACAAATTAAAATTAATTAATTTCAGAATCGATCTGATTAAAATTTGGTTGAGAAATATAAGAAATCTAATTATTTCAAAAGACAATTCATGTTAATACTTAAACATATCAAAATTATGTATATCATAATTATGTTTCCATATTATTTATCCATGATACATGGAATGCATTTGTAAAGTCTGAAATAAAGGATATTTCAGGAAAGTTCTGTCTAGTACTAATTTACTTAGTTTGTATTCAAGATGATAGATTCATGTGACATCTAAGAGTGAATATCTTAAAGGCAGTAAAGAAAACAAAAACCAAACTAAAGCATTAGCAACCACAATAATTTCAGTTCTGACATTCTTCTACATTTTATAGATCTGCCTTTATTAAACTTAAGTACACATTTTATAGAAAATGTAAAGCTGGATGATCTCCCTACTTGACAGAAAGGTTCTGATGCCCACATTGTGCTAAGCACTGCTTTGTTTTTGTTCTCAGTGATGATATTGGTCTCTGGAAGCCTGGATTGAATTAAATTCATTGTAAAATTGAAGAGCTGAAGCCATTAGTTTGGTGGTTTTCAAAAGTTTTACTTTAGACTTAACAGGTCATCTTTGTTTTTGTTCTTTTCCCAGAATAGATGCTACCTGATATCACCTTAAAGTGAAATCACAAAATGTTCACTTTATAAAATAGCATGTGTTATTTTATATCAATGTCACCTGATTTTATAGGTTGTTATCTATGTTATTGTTTCAGCATAGAAGAGAAAGTTCCTTTAGGCCATATTCTCAATTGATTCTGCCTCCATAGTTCCCCTCATGACTATTCTATTTTGTTGCGGGAGTGATTTCTTTCTAATCTGTTGCTTTCATTGGTTAAGTAATAAAGAAACTGCTTGGCCTCTGATAGGGTAGAATTTAGATAGGAGGAGTAAACAGAATAGAATGCTGGGAGAAAGAAGCCAAGTCAAAGAGTTGCCATGATTCTCACACTCCAGACAGATGCAGGTTAAGATCTTCCCTGGTAAGCCATCTTGTGGGCTACACAGAATATGAGAAATGGGTTAGATCAATATGTAAGAGCTAGCCAATAAGAGGCTGGAACTAATGGGCCAGGCAGTGTTTAAAAGAATAGTTTTCGTGTAATTATTTTGGGTATAAAGCTAGCTGTGCGGGCAGCCGGGTGCCAGTAACGTAGCCTGCCGCTCACACTTCAACACTATTTATTATTCATTTATTTACCTCTAAGTAGACAAACAAATATTCATGTCCTATGTAGTCTTGCAAGAGAAGTCTGTGAAGCATAATTTTCAATGCTTCTCACAAAGTTTATTGTCAAACAGTGTTTGACCTGTTAAATTCGGAATACAGATTCATCCATTTTATTTCTTATTATGATGATTTTTTTACAGGATATGAAAGCATTATGCTAGAATATCGCTAGTGATTTACACATAAAATCTATGACTTAGGTCTACATTTCATTCTGACCTAATGAATTTGGCTGATTTTGGCTTTATATGTGAATTTTTACTTTAAGAATTGATTTTTACTCTTACTGTTTGTCCTTATTTCATCTTTTTGCTTGTGAGAAAGTACTGCCACTAAAGGAGATATTATATATTTTGTTTACATTTCTGGGTGACAGTCTATCACTGAGGGGCATAGAGCAGAAATTGGAATTAAATCATATTACATCAATAGTCCAAATGAGAGAAAAGCAAATGCATTTGTACAATCCAGAATTCTGTCTCTAGGGAATGATGTTGCTCACAGTAGTATTAGTCTTCTTACAACAAGTAGTAAAAAAATAAAATCTTCCATATACATATTACCAGTAAACTAGGTATAGTCTGTCATTGACTTTGCAGATGATTCTGCATCCCAGAAAATTAAAACTTTGATTGAGTTGCTTATTTATCTTTGTTTCTAAAATTATGGCAAGTATTTATGATTTAAAAAAATATAAGAGTGTTGCTTTCTGATGTAACATTAAAGTATCTCTATTATGAAATAAAAATGATTAAAGAAAACAAATAAGAACCCCAAATAAGAACATAAACATTTAATTACAAAGAAAATTTTCATTCAAAAATTTATCTCTCAATAGACTCTAAAAATAATGCATGTATATACAGCAAGAAAGTAAGGGAAAATAAAATTTCTGATAAATTACAAATATCACATGAAGACTAACAGTATTTATAATAATAGTAAAAGGTAACATGTTAACTGTCTCTACAATACTTTATCTTTGCTTAACTAGTATACCTTAATTTGTCTTACTAATATTTTCTCTAAAGTTTAATAAAAAGCCAAAGGTTTACAAATGGAAGATATGCGTATTTCTCAAAGCAATATTGATAAAAGCTGATGAGGAATTAATGGATTTTATAGTATTTTCTGATTTAATACTGGTTTCAGCTATCAGAGAATTTCTATCATACTTCTGATTTCAGTATTGTTTTGTTTCATAAGTTCATATTTAATGAACAACTGTTATATATATCTAAAACATAAAATCAATGGTATTATGTCTCTAGTAAAGAAAACACTAAATTATAAACTCATTGAATTTTATGGAAATGTTTGTTATAAGAAATTTAAGAAAATTCATTCCAGCAATCTTCCATAGAAACTTATACAAAAACATGTATAGTTTCACACACATACAGACATACATACACACTTCTGTGTTCTTATATCTTTTAAAATTAAATCATGAGTTTCTTTTATCGCCAAAATATTTAAAATATATTTCTTCTTTGACAATTCTATAATGCATATAATGTATTTAGATCATTATTCTCTACTACCTCTCCAACACCTCCTAAAATTCTTTCCTGTAAGTTCCTCTTTTACTTGCACAAATGTTTGGGAGCAGTTGTGAATTCAAGTGTATCTCACTGAGATTAATTACGATATTTTTATATGAGCAGGAGTGGTAAGTTACTAGAAGGAGCATGGGCAACTAACCAGTGTCTATAACCTTAAATAAAATTGACTTTCTTTTCCCTGGTTGTCCTTAACTCCAAATGACTCCTCTAGCCAAAATGACAAAGATTACTTTTGCTGTTAGATATAAATATGTAACAATTGAACAAAGAAATTTTATAGGACAAAAACTTATGATCAAAATAGAGGTGAGAATAACAAACTCTGTATAAGATATCTAACGTAGAGATTAAATAAGGAAGCAACACAGTCATGGAATTTTTGCAACTAAGATACAAAATTATCAGAGTAATTATTTGGTAATTATAATTTGTTGTTTTGTTTCCTTATTAGAAAACATGAACAAAGTAATTATCTTTAAAAATGTAACTAGAATTTCAGGAAGGGTGCTTTATTTCCTACTTTACATGTGGTTTTCTTAAACCTCATGTGTATAGGTGATTGCCATCATTGTTTGTATTTTGCATAAAACCTGTCTTGGACTTTAAAATTTCTAACTTATCATCTAATATACTTTATATGCTTTACCAATTTGCATGTAATTCTTAGAAAACATGTCCAATATATTTCAAAAGCACCATGTATTTGCATAATATGATTTAATCTATGATAAAATATATGTTGCATATAATCCTAGGTGTGAAATATATCTAGTAGATACAAGTTTACTAAGCAATAGCAGAATGAAAACACATGGTTTTGTGTCTAAGTTAATTTTCTTACTTAATTTATAAAAAATATGTTGTTTTTATTCAATTCTCAACCATTTTCTTTTAACAATAAAGGCATGGGAGTCAGATGTTGGGATAAAACCCTGCTGACTCAGAGAGGCAGAAAAAGCACACAACTCACCTTTATCCTCTTCTGATATCTTAGATTGAGACCCTTTTCCGACATCACAAACAAATCACCAATTCAGTGACCCTCCCTTCTACTTCCTGTACATCTCTCTATACATCCTCCTGACTCCCTTTTACCCTATATGGTTTTTTTTTTATGTCAACTGCATGCTTGATTTACCTCTTGACCCATGGGTTACTTAATCCTGTTTGCAATATTCAACCAGAGGGCTCTTGGATTAAAAGTGTATGGTAGAGCTGGGCTATACCACAACTAGAAACAGACTTTCCCAGTAAATAACATAATAATAATCAAATATTCTGCATCATTCCCACCTTTGTCTAAATAAAAATAAAGGTTTTAATTCTAACTCAGTAAAAATATTTATAATGATGAAGCAAATTTTGCCTTCTGTTATGCTGATTTTGGTGGTATTTGACAGCTTTAGAATTAAGTATTGTTGAGTTCAAAGCACTGTAAGATATTGTGTCAACCTCCTGTGAATTCAGCAATTTGAATGTCCTGAACAGTTTGTAGTCTGAAGCTGATCTTTGGTTGTGTGTCATTTTAGTGGCAATCCTGGCAAGATAAAACACAACAATCAACCCCAAAGTGTCCACTGTCTGTTCAGATCATCCTGTTCATTGCCTGGCAGGAAGGGGCAGTCATTCAGACATGATGGTGGTATGGGAATGGGCACTAGTCTGGGGCTCTGAACCCTTTCCAAGATTTCAAGTAGTTAAACTGAAGGTGGGCAATTGCATTTGACCAATTTACCTTTTTCCTTGGGAATAATTTATATTGATAATATGTTCTTTTTCTTCAGATGTTTCACTTGACCAGTGGTCTATGGATACCTAAGATGAATGCTTTTATTCTCTGGGAAGCATAAAAGAAAATTCCTGTCCCAATCCTAACTGTGGGGTTTGCTTTTTGGCAGGTTAGATCACTCCTACGGCAAAATGTTTTTTTTTTTTGTTTTTTTTTTTTTTTTTTTTTTTTTTGGCAACAGTAAAAGTTTTACCTTTCAATTAAAAAATTCTTTTGATAATTTGAAACTTAATATTCCTTAACATGTGTGGATAGATATACCTATATTTCCCTTTCTCTTTACAATAAATTTAACGTTTAAGTACATTTATTTTTAGACAAAGAACAATCACTTTAAACTTCAGCCTGCATTTTGCAAGTAACTTTTAAATTTAAATCACTGTAATTCTTATGCCTGCCACTGCTTCCCAAGTGTGGGAATTAAAGCCTTGAACCTCCCAAGTGCTGAAATTAAAGGGGTAAACCACCACCTGGCTTTGCATTCCTTATAATAGTTATTCTCATAAGGTTATCCTGGTTGAATTTTATTCTCCATCTCCCCTCCTTTTATCGTAATACATCTTATTTATTTATTTTTAAAACAGTCTTTTCTTATTTTACGTACCAATCCCAGTTCCCACTCCCTCCCTCCTCCTGCTTCCCCTCCTTCCATCCACCTCACTTTCCATTTAACCTTCAGAGTGGTTAAGGCTGGCATGCGGAGTCAGAAAAAGTCTGGCATATCACTTTGAGGCAGTACCAAGGCCCTTCCCACTATATCTAGGTTGAGCAATTTCAAAATCCCAACTCTCAGAGGGCCAAGTTGGGTCCTATGCAGGTTCCCAATGTCAGTCTGGATACAATGAGTGCTGGAGACTATTAACATAAAGTGTTTTATGGCATAGCAATAGGTACTGTCAGAGGTCTTGATTATGCCTACTCAATGAAGGATGTCTATGCAATGCCAATGGATTGGAATGCTTGGGTGCTACGTGCTTTCTTCATTGTTAAATAAACAAGTCTGCCATATACTGTAGTAATTGGAGGCAGCGGGGCTGCGTCCCTGGCACCCCAGCCGCCTGGCTAGCTTATGCCCCGAAATAACAACACACAAACTGTATTCCTTTAAACACTGCTTGGCCCTTTAGCTCTAGCCCTTACTGGCTAATTCTGATATCCCAATCAACCCATCTCTAATAATCTGTGAGAACTGGTCTTACTGGGAAGATTCTAGCCTAGTCCATCCTGGGTCGGAGCTTCCTGGCATGTGTCTGCCCGGGAGCGGGGCATGGTGTCTCTGCTCCAGCGAGCAGAGCTGTCGAGTCTGAGCTCACTTCCTCTTCCTCCCAGCATTCTATCCTGTTTACTCCTCCCACCTATGCTTTAATCTATGAGGGCAAGCAGTTTCTTTATTGCTTAACCAATGAAATCAACAGATTGATATATGACACTCCCACATCACTACCCCTTTTTCTGTTTAAACAAAAAAAGGAAGGCTTTAACTTTAACATAGCAAAATTACATATAACAAAACAGTTTTCAAGCAAGAATTACAGTTACAATATTTATATCTATTTTATCTTTTTATCATAACAATGGAAAACTATAACTAACTATTCTTAACTCCATCAAAGACTCCAGAAAGATACAATACTACCTAAGCAAACAAGAAAAAAGCAACTTTTAAAACTCTAGAAGTTCCTCTGTACCGTTGGGGCATCCATCTTTGGCCTACAGGCCCATGGTATCCAGAGACATTTCCATGAAGCAGGACATTACAAAGTCAGTTCAGTCACTATCTGTTGTGTCCTGCAGAATGTCTCACACACTCTTTCATGAATCAGGAACCCCGAAAGATCATCTCACCTTTAAGTAATTTCAGTAGTCCTCTCTCTGTGGGTTCTCTGTGTCCAGTTTATGCAATAGTCCAGTCAAGAACAGTTGCTCGCCCAAATGGCTACCAAACTCCACAAGGATCTTCTTCGATGCCCATCTTCTTCTTGAAGTAGATTGGTGCTGCCAGGAGCAGAGTGTCTCATTGTCATGAAAAACCCTAAGTCATTAAAATATTTAAAATGCCATATTCTATAATCTTTGAAAAATATGAAGAATGCCTATCTAAAATATATCTATGTAGATCTAGAAAATATTAACTAACATGACTACAAACTTGATTATTACTGATGATTATCCATTAACCTATATTTCTTAATTATACATTACATTTTTTAATGAACTACACAATCACAATATCTTAATCAATAGCAGAAATATGCATATACATATAACAAAATTGACCTTAAATCTCTATCAATATAACAAAATCTATACCAATATCTCTATCATATCCCCCTTTAAATGTTAAAGAACGTTTATAAACCATATTTGGGAACATGGGTGCAGTTTTTTCTCTCCAAACTGCTTCCTAATGAATGGGGGCGTCGTTAATTAGGTCTTTCATGGTATAACCTGTGTGCTAGTTTCATCTCAGTTGGCAGTTGAGCGAAGCAATTTTCTGAAGATGTTCACAAGAACCCTTCAGGAGGGCATGGTTCATCATACCATATCGGAATAGAAGAAATCCACAGACTCTCACTCTAATAAGGTGATCATATGATTTTTTTTGTTTCAGTTTATTTACATGGTGGATTACACTGACCAATTTTCATATGTTGAACCAACATTGTAAGCTTTTTGAATGTGTAATCAATCATTCCTATTTATTTGCTTTGAATTTGTTTCCTATCAATTTTTAACATTCTAGTCTTAATTAAACATGATGCCAAATTGTCCTCTATATCATTATTTTAAGATTTTTCTGTTCTGACTTACCTGTATGAGCTACATAAAATTGCAAAGGTTTGCTAAGTTTTGCTGTTTCCATTCATGCATTCCATGACCAAATGCCTTTGCAATTTATTGGCCTGTTAGTGGTTTTCCATTTTGATGACCATATAGTTATACCATTGCACAGCATCATGAATTAGAGAAAATATAGATTTTCCTTTTGCTTTTCTAGTTGTTTGCCTTATAGCCAACAGTGATGCACTGATTTTGTAGTGCCTTCCTCACTTTTCGCCATTGATGCTTCACTCTGTAGGCTGTTACTTTCCATTTAGTTTTGATCCCATCAGTGGTTGATGAGCCATCAGGAAACCATGCCTTAGACCATTCAACTGGTCTCCACTGTTCAATAGATGCATCTTTTAAGGGAGGGGTGAATGACTTCAGAGTGACTATGGGCAACTGAGCTATTTATTCTGTCTGGGAAGTCAAAGACCCACGTTGCTAGCATATGCTGGTCACAAAGGAATTCAGAATTTTACCAGTTGAACTATGATAACTTTCCCTCTATGCCTAAGTGTTTGATGGTCCCTACCTTCAAATGCATCCAACCCATCATTGCAAAGGGCACACTTATTTCTGTAAGGTGATTGTAACTCACTGAATATAAGGTTCTATTTCTGATTATATGGTTTAGTTGAATAAATAGTGATGTTAATTTTGAATTATCTGAAATAAGTTCAGTGGTTTCAATATGTAAAAAAAAACCTTTCTGCATATTGTGATACAGTAACTAAATGAAGAGATTCAGAAAAATCTCATAACAAAATATGAATGACATGCAGCTCTGATTCTGAAACAAATCATCAGGGCTTTGAACCACTTTACTTATTTTTCTGATTTATAATCTGCCTTTCCTGTTTTATTTGGAACCTTATGGAATGTAGAAATTGGTGTTTCTCTTACTACACAAAGAAGGATCTAATTAGTTCTTTTTATCAACTGGTCTCTTTTACTTTGGGGATGTTTGCTGTCAAATTCTCCCAGAAATTTCTACAAGCACCTTTCCAATGTTTATTTTGTGCCCAGAGTAAGGGAATTTCAGCATTGGTAAAAGGGTATCACAATTTCTCCTGGTCTATTCTTGCTAATTGATAAAGTCTCATTTTTGTCTTTCAAAATCAATTCAGAAACATTTTATACATAGGTCTTTAATTTTTTACTCTATTTGTGTGCTAAAAAGATCCATTCTAAAATATTATCAGTTTTCTGCATAAGAATGCCTGTGGGAGAATGAGTAAAAGACAAAATAACTAAAACACACTCAAGCTTTGGATTCATGAGATCCACATGTGCACCCTGCAATTTCTTTCATGCCAGAGCCAAGTCTCTCTCATCAGATGATAAATTTCTTGAACTATTTAAGTCCTTATCACCTTTTAAATTTTGAAATAAACTTTGCAGATCTTAATTAATTAATCCAATTTTGGGCCATAACCAGTTAATATCTCCCAACAATTTTTTGAAAATTATTGACTTTGTAATTGATCTTTCCTAAATTGTATTTTGTGTAGTTGAATTTTATGTAAACCTATTACATTCTAGATAATAGATATAGACCCCTCTTCATATTTTTTCAGGAGCAGTTTGTAATCTTCTTTAAGCAAAATTCTCTATACTTCATTGACCATTCTTTTTCCTAAGGTATCTGTGTCTGATACCTTTAGTCAGTAAAGCATCATCCATACAATGATAAGTTTTAGACTGAGGAATTTTTTTCAAATTATTTGTAGCAGCTGTTCTACAAAATATTGACAGGAGGTGGGGCTGTTTAACATTCCTTTATGGAGGTATTTTTCACTGATACCTTTTAACAGGTTGAACATTATTATAAGTAAGCAGCTTGAAGGCAAAGTTTTCTTTATCTTGTTCTTGTAAAGGTATAGTAAAAAAAAGTCTTTTGAATCAATATTATAATAAACTATGCCTTAGGTAATGAAGAAGACAAGGCATTTCCAGCTTGTAAAAAGCTCATTGGTTCAATCACCTTATTTATGTCTATTAAATCTGTTTCTTTTCTCCAAATTTTACATTTCTTTTTAATGACAAATATAGAAAAATTTCAATGTCTGGATAATTCTTCAGTACGCTGAGCATTGAGATACTCCTGTCTCAGCTGTCCTTGTTCTTTTAAGTTTTCTGAAGTCAAAGGTTACTGTTCCACCCACCATTCTTGTCAGTTAGCCATTTTAAATACAGGGTGATTGGTACCTTTGAAAGGCCAACATCTGTTGTGTCTTGTTTATGAATAGTCTGGGACTGTTCTTGCTAATGCCTTTTAATATTTCTGTCAGGAACATTCTTTATTTTGTGGTATGTTTCTGTGATAGGAGGGTGCTTATCTCTGTTTCTCATCTGTCCCCATTGTAATATTAACCACATAAGGTTTTAATTTTCCTATGTCTTTATACATACTCCAGGAGGCTGATAACTTCTGTTTTGATCACGTCTAGGAATATCTTGCCTGTAATTCCTATTAAGCTACCTTAATAACCATAATTAAAATATTTGACATTTTTGTTGAAAAAACTTTTAGAAATTATTCTCCTATGAAAAAATATCATGTGAGATCCAATTTCATCTGTATTTCTAATCCATTCATCTATTGGTGTTCCTTTTGCTTTTAAATGTCTAATCACCCTTTGCATTCTGAATTAGCATTTTCAAAAGTCAAATATTTTGTTAATATTTGTCAGACTTTTGGATCTGATATTATTATATTTACATCTAGAGTCAGTCTTTGAAGAAAAGCCATGAGGTCTTCTTTTGGGATTTGTAAAACTTTAGTAAGTGACTCAGAACTCTTTCCTTATTCTTCAACCTTATCACAGCAATTTGAAGCTCTTAAGTGACATAGTACCAAGTTGTAATCATCAAATTGAAGCTACCTTTTCAGTTCATCATATTGGCCTCACCTAGAGACCGATCTTTGAAAATATCAATACCTCCAACACTATTTCATTGTTCCATGGGCCTAGCTTTTTCTTTCTACCATGTTAGTCATTATAACTGAGAATCAGCTTCCAGTATTGCTGTTGCTAAATATTTTCAGTCTTGAAGGATAATTCTGTTTTGAGTTGCCCATGAATTTAACATCTGTTGCACATAGGGTGAATGTGAACTATATGAAAAAAACTGCTCCCTTAAACCTCTTCAAATCTAATATATCTATAGGATTCATTTGAATTTCTGCATAACTGGAAGTTCATATCATCTACTAGTTGTTCTTGGATTGTAACTAAATAATCTTAGTTTGGTTTCCTAACAACATTGGGTCACCACTGTTCAATTTCATCAAGCTGAGATGTAGTAGGTTCTCATCTAAATTCCTTTGTCTGTGTTGAAGTATTTTTATTTTCATGTATAAACCTTTATAAGGCTTGTAGCTTATCAATCCACTTTTCATATTTGGCACAAAATAACATTATGGATAGTAAGGATAAAGTATGAATTAACAGGCTGATAGTACCTATAATCGATATTATTTCAATCTCAAGTAATTTATTTTTTTTCTTTCTGCTTCTATTTTCAGTCCATCTAAATTAGCACTATATAGGGTCTTAATCACCTATATTATGGTATTTCCCATCCTTAACTTGGTGAAGATGTTTTCCATTTAATATTACTTTATTCCCTCCTTGAGGAATTCCCAGATACTGGTCATGTCACATTTTGGAGTGGGAAATATTGTTTTTCTCTAAATTTCAATCATTCTATTTTTACCACTAATGACATGGGAGCCAGATGCTGGGGTGAGTGCTTGCTACCTCAGAGAGGTAGAGAAAACAAATGGCTGACATTCCTCCACTACTGATGGCCCAGAAAAAGACCCTTCTCCTCTGCCTCCTCAAACAAATCTCCAATTCATTGCCAACTCATTGCCATTGCTCATCTCTGTATCCATCCTCCTCACTCCCTGTTACTCTCTATACTTTTCTTTCTATAAACTGGTTGCTTCCTCAATCTCTAGACCTATTGTTGATTTTATTTAATCATGTTTATAATATTCAAATAGAAAGCTCTTCGATTAAAGGTGTATGCTGGTACTGAATCACACTTTTTTTTTCACAGTAAATAATGAAAACTCAGTGTTCCCTGTGTGACCAAATATCCTACAGCAACAGTAACCTAATAAAAGACTTAATAGAGAAAGGATTTTTTTTATGGCTCATATGACCTCAGCCATCAGATGTATGTGGCTTCTCATTTCAGTTAATGAAAAGAAAATCAGCCCTAAATGAGGCCAAATGTCAAACCTTGTGGCATTTATGATTAATATCTTCTACAGTCTCTAGTATTTAAACACTTGTTTCCCAGCTGATATTGTCTGGGGTGATTAGGTGTTATATCTTATTTTTGGAGTAGATAGTCATTGCACATTTCTGTGTTTAAAGCCTCATGTCTCTTCCCATTTCCTCTCTCAGTTTATATCTTATGCAGCAATATTTTACAGAATCAATACACTTTCTCTGTGAACTATTACTATCGATACTCAGAGATTAGCAAAAATAGCTCTTTAATAAAACTACAAGACTAGTTCTGGCTAATTCATGAAAGAGAACCGAACCAGCCTGGAACAGAAATCCTTATTGTCTTATGTGATTTCATGTCTTCAAGTGACATTTTTGATCAACCAAGCATGTCTCAGAGAGACAGAATTTCCAAGATTTTGTTGTTTGGATTAATGGGGAGATTTACAAGTAAAAATATTGCTATAGTTTTCTAGGGACAGAATATGGTTGATTTCTGGAAGCAGCCATTAATAAGGATTATCCTGTTGAACTGGCATATTTATGCTCCTCTTGGTAAGAGAACCAGGATTTAATAATGCACCAGTGTAGGCAAGAGTACAGTGAAACCCTGCAACTACAGCACTCTGGTAACATGTTGGGAGCACAAAAGATTTTGCAGTCATAAATCACTAAGGAAACCAGCAATGTAAAACCTGTGGAGACATATCTGCAGTGAAGGAGATAAAATACCTGCATTCAACTTAGAGAGTTGAGAGCAGATGCTGTTAATACCTATTGACCTTTTACATCTGTATAGCAAATTTACCCAGATCACTAAAAATAATTATCCTATGTTGGGTACTGTGGGCCCTCAGACCCTGAATTTTCTATGACCCCTTGCCTGCAGGAGTAAACAGCTTGTTTTCCTGTGCTGGTAGCTGCTATGGTTATGAGACCCTCATGTGTTCCTGATGGCAGGGGAGTGTTTTCAGGTGTGTTTTCAGCTGAAAAATCCCAAGAGCTAGGCCATGGTCATTAGTCAAGAAGAGCCCTATATAGGCTGCAATGGAACACAATAAAAGGGGCATTATACTTCAAGGATGACCCATGGCTCTGTGTGTGTGCATTTCAATCTCCAGTCTTTTGCCCAACTCGTGAACTGTCCTGTGATGGAGGCATCACAGGTGGAACACCCAGCAAGATCAGGAGCTAAGGATCCATGAGAAATTGCCCTAGGAAGGCTGGCCAGCAATTAAGAGATTGATGTTGGGGAAGTATTGTCATCCTTCCACAGCAGCCAGAATTCCCACCAGCCAGATGGTGGTTGTGGCTAGCACTGTTGATCCCCTAGCCCAATAGGTTGATTATATAGAAAGGAGGGAGCTGTTGGGTACTGCGAACCCCCAGACCCTGAATTTTCTATGACTCCTTGCCTGCTAGAAAACAGCTTGTTTTCTTGTGCTGCTTACAGCTTTGGGCATGAGACTCTCATAAGTTCCTGATGGCAGGGGAATGAGTGGTTTCTGGTGGGCTTTTCAGTATCCTGAGAAATAGGGCATGGTAATTAGTCAAGGAGAGCCCTATATAAGCTGCCCTGGAACTGAATTAAAAGACTGAATAGAAAGGGCATTCTTGCATCAAGGATGGTGTGTGTGTGTGTGTGTGTGTGTGTGTGTGTGTGTGTGTGTGTTTGTGTGTTTCAATCTCTAGCCCCTTGCCCAACTTGTGAATTATCTTATGGAAGACAGGCTGTACTGTACAATCCCAGACTCTCCCTGCCTAGACTTTTATTTTTATCTCCCACTTAATATAACTCATACTTACGGAATATAGAGTTCTGATTTATATGCTATCTTAATCAGTGACCACAATAGGTCATAACCCTTTAACCTATAAACCATTCTTCAAGGTCACACATACTTTGCAAAGGAGTTTCTATGTAGTCACACCTGAAGTCATATTGTAAACCTGGAATGGGAATGATTGTTACCTGAAAAAAATTATCTCAAGTTTTAATGTGTTTAAAAATTATTACAATAAACTGCTCAGCATCAGAGTATCTCAAAGTATGATCCAGCCTGGCCAAGTCAGTCTGGCTGAACCAAGCTTTCATTCTCATTTCTTCATTTTTTATTTACCTATCTACCATGATGTTTGTAGGAAATTCTCCCCATCACAACCATGTTTAGAAATAAAAGTTGATTAGGGAACAAATTTCCAAAGCTATCTCTTAGGGGTTAGGAATAGAAAGAAGGGCAAAATTGTGGGAAGGCAAGCATGTTCTATGTAACAGTCATCAAGGTGGGAGTCTTTAAGCTGATATAAGCTGTTTGAATTACTTGTGAATTAGATGACTTTGAGAGAGGTTGTTGAATACTGGGAATAGACTAAGAGACATTTCTAGTGATTTAAGGGAGTATTCTAATCAAGAGAAACACACCTTTAGACCTCTGCTTACCCAATAACAATCTTCTGTTCACACTGCCAGAGTCCTTATGTCTAGGGCATTGTCATCAGCACTGCCAATTGAGAAGGGGGTTGCTTTTGACCTAACAGCCAAGAATGAATGACAGACATAACATAGTGCCTTTGCCTTTCACTACTGGATATAGGCATGCTTTTGTTAGTGGTACATTCTTTTCTTCCTATATTTCTCACAACTTTGAATAGTATACCAATTATGCCTGAGAGATCTATTAACTAAATATCACTTTGTATAATAATATCTCCTAAGCAACTTTTATTGAATCTTTATGACATCGAATGTTTTATTCCCAGTTTCTCCAACATCAATCCCTACAATTTGCTTCCATACTTTCCTAACATGACTGACTCTTATTACTCTGAAATAATAGCCTGAAGAAATGTTTTCTACTATAAATTTCATTGATCATAAAGTCATTTCACTACAACAAAAAGTGGTATTACAGAATTTGGTACAAGAGAATATGAATAAACTCACCATACTACTTGTCTTGTTTTGGGAGAATGTGGAAGAATTCACAGTCTTAGAATAGAAAAGTATGTAAATACCACAAATTGAGCTTCAAGGACTGTTCTAGAAACCTAGAATACAGTAGTGCTAAGAACCACATAACTTATAGGGGACAAACTCCTGAAATTTCAGGGAGAATAATCTTAGAAACTGAACTAAAGCATATTCCAGAAATATTTTGGTGAAGTGTATGGATAATATCTGTTCTGGTCCTGAGAACATGCTTGAGGCTAAATTGAAAAGAAATGGATTAATTTCCTTGTAAGCATGAATTTCACGTCAGCATATTGTTTCATGTGTGGTATTGTCATTACTGATTATACTTTTGCAGGTGTCTACAATGAAAAGGAACAACAAAGACAAAAAGAAATGTAATTTTTTAATTTGCAGAGGAAAGGGATATTTACAGGAAATTCACAAAGCTTAGTATTACGGCCAAGACAAGTGTTGTAAGAGACTGTGATTGTTAAGGAAATTAGTGCCAATAAGCAGAGGCCTGTTCCATACCAGGAAACAAAATGGGAATGGTGTTTTATGGCAAGAATTTACTCAGGTATGTTTCCAAAATTTGAAAGAGAGCCTAAGGGGTTTTCTCCTTTAAAACACCAATAAACAAAAAGCGCTGCTAATGTGGTTCAAAGAACAGGAGATCTGTTCTAGGCTGTCAGCTAAAACTAGCATAGTTTTTCATGTGGTTTTTGGCTTCAGAGGAATGATTTCTTGAACCCAAGAAGGTAAAGCATGAATCACAGTGAAGAAACAAAGATTTTGGAGATTCCAGAGCCTCTACACTTCTTCAAAGTAGTGATGCATATGTGGAATGGAATCAGCTTAAGAAAAAGACGTATATCAAGGCATTAAAGCTAGAGGGGCAGAGCTACGTAAACGTTTTGACATTCAGCATGGAGCTACAAGATTTGATGCTTGCCATTTTGGGTTCTGGTCTTAGTTTAGTCCAATGTTTCCTTATTATACCCCATTCCTGTTTTGTAATTTCATGTATATTCTATCCCATTATATTTTTGGAAGTTTAAAAAAACTGTGCTGTTGTTGTTGTTTGTGGTTTAATTAAGATTGCCTTGATTCTCAGATGAAACTTTTGAGGTTCGGCCTTTGAAATACTTTGTAATTATGAAAGGCTATGGGGATTTTTGGAGTTGTGCTAAATTCATTTGCATTATGATATGGCTGTGAGGTGTGTGGGCCTCGAGAGCAGAATGTGGTGATGCAAACAACAATAAAAAAATGTATCCCATAAACTCTAGCATTTGAACACATTCAACTTCAGTTGGTAGAGCTATTGAATGAGTTTATATAACTTTTGAAAAGTTACAAAATGTTTTGATAATTATGTGCCCTTCAGTATCTGGATCTCAAAAATAATTAGATTTTGCTTTTTATCTCTAATTTTCCTGAAATTTTATATAAAGATCATGTGCTTTATTATCTACTATATCTATGTTGTTAAATATAACACAGCATTCATAATAATAAAACACATATATTATGTTTATTCATAAGTATATATGCATTACATGGAAAAAATCATTTTCATTTTATATATCATAAAGTAGTAGAGCTTGGCTATATATAAATATATATTATACAACATCTATCTTTTTTAAAATATAAAGAAAATATGCATAGAATATTGAGACTATCTTTTATATTATCCTTTTTGATTAGCATTTTCACTCATGAGCTATAATTTGTGCATACTTGCTTTTGCTAATGCTACTTTTCCTATCAGCAATGGAGTCATCATTCCTACACAAGGAACCTCTCAAAAACTTGATATTTGCTAAGCCATAAACAGAAATTAAGGCCATTATAATTCATTTTTAGCTTCAGCTATTTCATTAAGATTGAGTTAGAGCGAGGGCTATTAAATTCTGCATCATCTTATTTGCTTTTGATGGACTGTTTATAGAAATACCAAATTTAAAAGTGAATTGTTCTGTGTGTGTTTTTTTTTAAAGAATTATACAAGTACACTGTATGTTGTGGAAATAAACTATTACATTTAACTAATGGTATTCTACTGTTTTGAGCTTAAGGTGTTAACAAAGAATAACAGCACAAGTTTTCATGAAAATAATAGTCCATGAATTTTATTCAGCTTAAGTGAGAAATGATCACAACTACATTATAGAATATCCCATAAATTTACAATTATCTCTAAGAACATGCTTGAATTTCAATAATGTCATAATATTTTCTACATTCTATCCAAAGTATTTTGTCATTTAATAGTGTGATTTCTACTCTCTAAATAAATCAGATAAGTGGTAGTAAAGTAGAAAGATCATTGCAAAATCTAATACACCAGAATTAGAAAGAATAAGTACCTTACTCTATCTTATAAGACACAATGAAAAATGAAACACAAACACTTTGGACAAATATAATATAATAGATAAAGGTAAATAGGATGTCACACTATTATAACTCTTGAGATGTATAGATCTGATTGAGAGGAGAGCAGTTTAACACGTATTGTTAAGCAAACAAATAACTGAACTTAATGAAATCTATAGGCCAAAAGTACTAATATATTCTTAACTCAGCCACAAAAAGACTGATTCTAGAAATATATCCAAAAGGTGGCATAAAAGTATATAAAATTTGCCTTAGCCACAACCAAAATAGAAAACTGAAAAAAGAAAGAATAACCAATAATATGAAGTTATAAAAATCTACTTGGAAGGATTATTAATATACACACAACAAACCAGAAATTTTAATTGCTACAACTTTAACTTCTAGGACTATCAGAAAGAATCTACAATGATATTGTTATCATTATGTAAATACTCTATCTTCTTTTTGAAATCCATGGGTTACTTAAAGTATGTAGTCTATAGTACACATGAATTTGTCTGCCTTCACTTTTCTAATGTATTATTTTCAATATGTGGAATTATCAAATATTGAAATCTGAAGCTCAAATTTAATTTATTTTTGATACTTTTGCTATTTTACTATTTTTCCTATTTCACAGAAGAATTTATTCTACAAAACTTTAGAATTCCAGGTTCTGGCTATGACAAACAATGCTTTTATGAACATAGTTGAGCACATGTCCTTGTGGTACAATTAAGCATCCTTTGGATATATACCCAAAAGTGGTGTTGTTGTGTCTTGAAGAAAGTTGTTTTCTAGTTTTCTTAAAAAAAAAAATTGTCATACCAACTTGCACTTCCACAAGCAATGCAGGAGTGTTTCCTTTACCCCCAAACCTCTCTAGCATAAGTTGTCATCAGTGTTTTTTATTTTGGCCATTCTTACAGGATAAGATAGAATCTCAAAGTTCTTTCAATTTGCATTTCTCTGATGACAACGGATGTTAAACATTCCCTTAAATGTCTTTCAGCCATTTTAGATTCCTCTGTTGAGAGTTCTCTGTTTAAGTATTGAAAAAAATAATACTGTTTTGTCATCTAATTTTGCTTCTATAGCATCCAATATGTATTAAAATTTTAAGATAATATTAATGACTTCTTTTTCTCTTTAAAAGTTAAAAACTTTGATCAAATGAGATATTAAAAAACATGCTGTGTCCTTCCATTAAGACAAGTGAGAAATTTAGCTTTCATTATCAGCTTGGATGAATGATAGTCTCCTTTTTTTGTTGTTGAGATAGCTGTTACTAGCCTATAATTTATTTATTTACTTATTTATATTTATTTATTATTTATTTATATGCTTTGGTACAAAATCAGGCTGATGAAAGGTTAGGATATATCACATTGCTGTCATGTTAAATCTCGCCTTTATTTTATGTGTTTCTGGGCACTCCTTGTCTGTCCTTTCTGTAATACTTCAGTGTTATGCACTTGAACCTTACTGAACCTTGACGGCTGGAGAATGCTGACAGAAACAAATAAGTCCATCAGGATTTTAGTAGAAGAATATTCAACAAACAATTTCCATTTGTGGGGTGAAAGAAACAAAACAAGACAATGGTTTTGGTATAAAAACACCTATTAAGGCAATGGAATGCTATTCAGTTTTTTCCCCATTTCTTTTCAATGTTTGCCCTGAAAGCATAGCACAGAGTGGAGAACATATCTAATATAAAATCAAGTTTACCATAACCCTGTATGTTCATTCAGAGTCCACTACCACGATAGGAATTCATTTGAGATATTATGTTCAAGAAAAAAAAATAAGATTTCATTTTTGTTACTATCATTTCATACAGTTGATTCAAGAGATATAGCATGTCCACCACACATCATCGCAAAATGAGCAGCTGCAGATCAGTATGATGTCAAAAGAATTTTGATTCGGTTATCTTGTGGCAAAACACATGAGATAACTATCAAATACATTTTTGCTTTATTCTGGAGATAATTTAAATCACATTTACAACTTTTTATAGTTATGAGAAACAACAGACTTAAAAAAATAGATAATGATATGAAAATAAAACAATCAGAATCTTTAGGGCTTCACAACAACATTTGAATGATTATCCTTGTCTTTCACACCTGTGAACCTGCAAGCCATGCTTTAAGGTTAGTGTAGTCAGAAAAAGACAGGAGCACATATCCAGTATTCCTGCTGACTGTTGAAATTACTAAAAGCATGGTGATAGATATGGGTCTATTTTCATTCTTCTACAGGTTGACATCCAGTTGTGTCATCACCATTTGTTGAAGATGCTTTCTTTCTTCCATTGTATACTTTTAGCTCCTTTATCGAAAATGAGGTGTTCATAGGTTTGTGGGTTAAAATTCGGGTCTTCTATATGATTCCGTTGGTCGACTTCTCTGTTTTTATGCCAGTATCACACTGTTTTCGTCACTGTAGCTCTGTAATAGAGTTTGAAGTCAGGGATGGTAATGCCTCCAGAAGATCCTTTATTGTATAGGATTGTTTTGGCTATCCTGGGTTTTTTGTTTTTCCATATAAAGTTGATTATTGTCCTCTCAAGATCTGTGAAGAATTTTGATGGGACCTTGATGGGGATTGCATTGAATCTATAAATTGCCTTTGTAGAATTGCCATTTTTACTATGTTGATCCTCCCAATCCACGAGCAAGGGAGGTCCTTCCATTTACTGGTATCCTCCTCAATTTCTTTCTTCAATGTCTTAAAGTTCTTGTCAAATAGATCTTTCACTTCCTTGGTTAGAGTTACCCAAGATATTTTATGCTGTTTGTGGCTATCGTGAAAGGTGAAGCTTCTCTGATTTCCCTCTCTGCTTCCATATCCTTTGTGTATAAGAGGGCGACTGATTTTTTGGAGTTGATCTTGTATCCTGCCACATTACTAAAGCTGTTTATCAGATGTAAAAGTTCTTTGGTGGAGTTTTGGGGGTTGCTTATGTACGGGGTACGCCCACCCCCTGAGACAGTGGAGCTGATCTATTGGGAGCTCACCAAGGCCAGCTGGACTGTGACTGAAAAAGCATGGGATAAAACCAGACTCTCTGAACATGGTGAACAATGAGGGATGATGAGAAGCCAAGGACAATTGCACGGGGTTTTGATCCTACTTAACCTTCTGGCTTTGTGGGAGCCTAGCCAGTTTGGATGTTCACCTTCCTAGATATGGATGGAGGTGGGAGGACCTAGGACTTACCACAGGGCAGGGAACCCTGACTGCTCTTTGGACTGGAGAAGGAGGGGGAGAGGAGTGGAGGGACGGGGAGAAGGGTGGGAGGAGGGGGAGGGAAATGGGAGGCTGGGAGGAGGCAGAAACTTGTTTTTTTTTTCCTTTTCTCAATAGAAAAATTACTAAAAGCACACATTTTTAAATTTACATAAGTAACAGTTTACTGTCTTATAAGCCACTGACAATTGTGCACATTCAATGACAAAGAAATAATCTAACTTTAATTAAAATCCCAAAGGAAAGGTCTGCTTTAGTTATACCTTACAATTACTGTAACAAAAAAATTAGACTGGGTAATGTATACATATAAGAATTTCAATGTCTGCTCTTCTGGACTCTGGGCATTCTAATATCAACTCAACAGTAGGTGTAGGTTTTAATGGACTTTCTCTCTTCTCCAAGAGGATTTGTTTTTTCTGTTTTCACACACACACACACACACACACACACACACACAAAAAAAAAAAAAATAACAAACAAAAAAACTTCTGAACAAGCAGCTCCATACCGTCCATGCTATCTGGTAACTAGTTCCATTGGCAAGGACTCCTTTCTCAGGATTTACTAAACCCCTAAAGGCATTTTCCTCTTAATTACAAAAGAAAACTAGAACCTCCTCTGGTTTTTGTTTTTTAATTTTATGTGTTTGTGAGAAGGTATGGAAAAAATACTTTTGAAAAGGGATCATTCACTGAACCTGGAGTTCAATAACTCAGCTGAATTGCTTGGCCAGTAATAGACCCTGGGGCCCTCCTGTTGCTCATTCCTTAATAATTTGTTCATAGGCTCTTACCACGAAACCAGATTTTTATTTTATTTTTAAATATGATTTACTTAGGAGAAACCACCAACCTCCATGTTTGATAGGCAAATATTTTACTGGTTAAGCTCTTCCTTGGCCTCCTCTATCTCACTCTCTTGATCATGATTAGACATTTATGCAGACATAAATGCTTAATGTAAGCCTCCATTGTCAAATGTCTCTATTCTCAGGGCAGGGTAATGAATGTTTCATATTTTTCTGACTTCTGAGTGTAAGATTTAAATGATTTCATTTTATGCTTCTATGGATTTAAGCATGCTCAACTGAAGTCAAAACAGGAAAGGTTTCATTATAGAAGTAGGGAAATGCCAAAATTTGAAGTAAAAATGGAGGTGTAAACAAATTCAGCAATTTTCTCATTGTTTGGTAGGATATGAAAGAAATAGTGCTGTGCTTTTATTTTTAAATTTTAATGTAACATGAGAAAGTGACATTCACACACACAGAAATTTTGGAACTTTTCAAATAGAAGGAAGATCCTCAGAATCAGGAACATCTTGGTGAGTGTCCTACAAAGTTAACTGCATTGCATATGCGCCAGTTGCCATAATGGTCTGCTATTATTGGACTGAAATTCTTTTTTTTTAACATTAAGAATAATCTAAGTATTTATTCACTTTGTGCAAAAATTAGCTACTTGTCCTTAAGGAACAGAGTATATTCTTATGAATGGCTTCACATTGAATTGAACTTCCAATTTTGAGAAGAGGTTTTAAAATAGATGATCATATTTTTTTTTATTCATTTTTCATAAAAACCACAGTTCTCCTCCTGCTCCTCCTCCAGTTCCCCCCTCACCTACTCTCCCATCCCCAATCCACTTCTTAGAGAGGATAAGGCCTCCCATGGGGTATCAACTATGCCAGGCATATTGAGTTGAAGTAGGACCAAGTATCTCCCCACTGCATCAAGGCTGAGCAAGGTATCCCCATTGTAAGAAATGGGATTTTAAAAGCCAGTTTATGCACCAGGGATAAATTATTGTCCCACTGCTAGGGGCCATACAACCATCACCCACATTGAGAGGGCCTAGTTTGGTTCCATGAAGGCTCCATAGTCATCAGTCCAGAGTCCATGAACCCCCCCACTAGCTCAGATCAGCTGTTTCTTTGAGTTTTCCCATTATGATTTTGATCCATCTTGTTCATATATCCCTTTCCCCCCTCACTCCAACTGGACTCATTCAAGGCCATTCTGGTCAACAAGAGCTAGTTCCAGGAGAGAGGCTCCAAAGCTATGGAGAAACCCTGTCTCAAAAAACTAAGAAAAAAAAAGGGGGTGGGAGAGAAACAGGGGCTTGGCCCAGTGCTTGGCATTGGATCTATGCATCTGTTTTCATCAGTTAGTTACTAGAAGAAGTGTCTATGATGTCAAGTATCATAGTTACTAATCTGATTACAGAAGAAGGCTGGCTCATGACCTGAAATTCTTAATGACTCTTAGGAAAAAATAATGTGAGACTTATTAAGCTGAATCTGAATATATTATTTGGAAATTCTGAGAAAACTTAGAAAAAAGCCAAAGTATTGGAAGATGAGATGTTTACAGTACATACACACCATGTTTGAAACATTATAATCAATAGATTCGATGTGTTCTTAGTGAAGTCTTCTCTTCCTATATAAGGAAAATGTGTGAAAATCAATTTAACACTTGGTGCTCCAACATGTTCTAGCTAAATCCTCATAAAACCTGAGAAAACTTGAAAAAGAATTCTAGCAAAAAAATGCAGAATTTAACATAGATTTTTGCTGTTTGCTGGTGGTGTGCCATACCTCCTTTAAGAGAGATTTTCCTGGCTCAGCAGCAGTAGTAGAAAAAGAAAAAAAAAAGCTAGGGCCAGGGCAATTTTTGAAATGTGTGGTTTCTGGGCTATGCTCCCAGCATGACCTCTGGCTCCTTTGGGGAGATGGAGCATTTGAGTGGGGGTTGTGAGGACTTTCAGACTGCTGAAGCTTGCTTTATGGTGACATGGACTAGCTGTATGCCTAGAAGTGGGGTGGTACACATGGCTCAGAGGCACTAGCTGCTCCACCATACTGGACTCGGTGGGGCAAACAGACACTGCCATATTACCCCAATCAATGATGCAGCTTGAGTTATAAGAAGCACTTAGCATTGTGAGAAGTGTTCCTGGACAGTAAATAATTACAGATTTACTATAGGACAGATTGAGACATAAAAGACCTCTAAATAGGTCACAGTTTTGGATAAACATATGTAGGCTTGGGAGAGAGAAGAGAAAGTATAGAGAGTCATAAAATAAAGTTAATGCTTTAAAAAGGGATAAAGTTTTAAAGAGACAGAGTAAAAGGAGTAAAGGAAGATAGGTATGTAAAAATGGAAAATTCACAGAAAGTCTGGATTATGTATATTGTATTTTCTTTAAATATTTTGATTGTGAAGGAGGTAAGTACAGAAGGATAATTCATAGTATGGGCTGCTCAGCTAAAGCAGCATGTATATTATAAATGTATCATGACTTTCAAATTTGAGTCTAGGGATATGTATCTTTGGAAAAGTTCTCTTGTTTCCACAGAAGATGAGAACCTGTCGATTGCTTCCAGACCAATATTGTTTCACAAACCAAGGCCACCTGAAAGGTCTCCGTGAACACCCTCAAAAAATTACTTTGTCCAACTGCTAACTGAGATGAACCTAGCATACAGGATACACCATGAAAGACCTGATTAACGGTGCCCCCAAAAAGCAGGAAGCAGTATGGACAGAACTATGCCCATATCCCAAATATCATTTATAAATGTTCTTATACATTTATAGGAAGATATGATATGCTATAGAGATTTGCATTGGTATGAATCTTGGTTTATTGATAAAAATTTAAGGCCAATTTTGTTATAGGTATATGTATTTCTGATCTTAATTAAGGTATTGTGATTGTGTAGTTCATTTAAAAATGTAATGTATAATTAAGAAATATAGGTTAATAGATAATCATTTATAATAGTCAAGTTTGTAGTCATGTTAGTTAGGTTTTCTAGATGTATACAGATATATTTCAGTTAGATAGTCAAATCTTTCAGAAACCTTCAGAATATGGTATTTAAATATTTTAAGAAATTAGGACTTTTCAAAACAGTGAGACACATTTTTTTCCTGGGAGCATCAGGCTACTTCAAGAGGATGATGGGCACTGAAGAGGATCCTTATGGAGTTTGTTAGCAATTTGGGCAAGAAACTGCTCTTTCCTGGCTGCATAAACTGGATATGCAGGACCCACAGAGAAATGACTGCTGAACTTGCCTAAAGGTGAGATGATCCTTATCAAAAAATTAAAACACAGATATCAAGCTCTATTTTTGTCAGTTTAAAACATTTATTAGAGAATTGAGTATTCTGCTTCCTTTTTTAACCACTATTTAGCAACAACCACAAAAATGTGTATTTTCCAATACCTACTAAGAACTGGATGCAAATTGTTTGATCCATTCATTGACAATCTTTTATCTCTGCTACAATAAATTTGTATTTAATCGTGTCAACATATTTTCTCTTGTATTTTTTTCCTTAGATACACTCTAGTAGAGCAAAGAACAAAATGAAAATGAAACCTCTAGATAGGTAAAGTTAAACTCAAGTTTCGAGGATAACAATTGATAGAATGCAAAATGGTCACTCTCAACTGTCCTAGAGAGCCACAAGTCATAATAGAACATTGTCCATGGCTTAATAGTGTAAGATTAAAAAAGTTGGCACTGGAAAATATTTGATAGATCTGATTGTTATAAGAGATCTAGATATTAATGGACCCAGAAGAATGTATGCCTTCAGTACTGATCAAGTGATCATTATCATCATCAACTATAGCAAAATTATTAATTATTGCAGGAAGAAAGGGCAAAAAGTAGAAAATTGAAAGTAATCTTAATTGATGCATAGTTACTGTATCTACTATTTGCGCTGTTTTGTTCTGCAAACCTTGATTTAAAAAGCATAATTTACTAGAATTGGGAGAAAAATGATAGCAACTAAGCAATAGGGAATAAAGAGGTAATTCTTTTTTAGCAGGACATCATTGATACTTAAGCACAAACACTTAAAAGATACCAACCAATTTTCTCCCCGGCAATTTTGTCTACTTCCCTTAGCCAAGAGGAAAACTATATGCTTTTCCTTGGGTTCCCCTTCTTACTTAGCTTCTTTAGATTCACCTATTGTAGACTCCGTGACCCTTATTTATGGCTAGAAACCAATTATGAGTGAGTACATCCCATGTTCATCTTTTTGGGTCTTGGATACCTCACTCAGGATAGTGTTTTCTATTTCCATCCATTTGCATGCAAAATTCGAGAAGTCATTGTTTTTTACCGCTGAGTAGTACTCTAATGTGTAGATATTCCATACTTTCTTCATCCATTCTTCCATTGAAGGGCATCTAGGTTGTTTCCAGGTTCTGGCTATTACAAATAATACTGCTATGAACATAGTTGAACAAATGCTTTTGTCATATGATAGGGCATTTCTTGGGTATATTCCCAAGAGTGGTATTGCTGGGTCCAGGGGTAGGTTGATCCCGAATTTCCTAAGAAACCGAAACACTGACTTCCATAGTGGTTGCACAAGATTGCATTCCCACCAGCAATGGATGAGGGTACCCCTTCCTCCACAACCTCTCCAGCAAAGGTTATCGTTGGTGTTTTTGACTTTAGCCATTCTCACAGGTGTAAGATGATATCTCAAAGTTGTTTTGATTTGCATTTCCCTGATTGCTAAGGAAGTTGAGCATGACCTTAAGTGTCTTTTGGCCATTTGAACTTCTTCTGTTGAGAATTCTCTGTTCAGATCAGTGCCCCATTTTTTAATTGGGTTAATTAGCATTTTAAAGTCTAGTTTCTTGAGTTCTCTATATATTTTGGAGATCAGACCTTTGTCTGTTGAGGGGTTGGTGAAGATCTTCTCCCAATCAGTAGGTTGCCTTTGTGTCTTAGTGACAGTGTCCTTTGCTTTGCAGAAGCTTCTCAGTTTAAAAAAAAAAAAAAAAAAGATACCAACCAAATGCTATGTTTAACATTGTCTTAGTTATAGTTTCTAGATCTGTGTGAAACACCATGATAATGCAACAAACAAAAGGAAGTATTTAATTAAACTTAAAGTTTCAGAGAGTTAGAGTATATGAAGGCAGAGCAAAGGCATGGCAGCAAGAACTGAGGACCAAAATTTTGACCAACAAAGCAGGAGGCAAAGAGAGAGCCTGGAAATGGCTAATCTTTTGAAACCTGAAAGCCCAGCTTCAGTGATAATACTTCTTCCAACAAAACCACAACTCCTAATTTTTCCTAAAGACCTCTATCACTAGGAATCAAGTATTTGAATATATGGACCACATGGGAGATATTCTTATTCAAAAAAAAAACACAGTGATTTTTTAAAGATAATGAATTAATAGAAAAGAAATTTTAGGAGGAGAGGGAGTAGGAAAAAGGAAGCACAGATTCTTATATGTATATTTGTCACAGATATACTTCAAAATATTGTCACTCTTTCAATGAGATTAATTTGAAAGATACATTTCTAGTCATTTCTAGTTTGTTTCATTTATTTTTCCACAAATGGTGTGTTAGAGGTTTGGAGAAATAAAACATTGATTATGTTGGCTGACTAAATTGAAATATAAAGTAATATGAAATACTGAGAAAAATATAATGCACTATTTTTTCTATTTGCTGTAAATACATTTTCTCTAACATTAAATTGTAACTTGTCTATCATTTAGCCAAAGCATTAGGTTCCTCGAATGTTGTTATAATGATAAAACTACATCCATATTTATCCTTTCATAGAATATACTCATCTTCACTATAGCTTTGCTCTCTGCAACAAACCATTTCATTTTATTTGCAGAGAAATATAATTTCTTGATAAAATTTACATTGTTCTCAAGTGGTGTTCTTTTTAATGTGGATCACATTTTCTTATTTTCCTTCTCCTGTTTAAATAAAATGTTGATACTTTTTTAAGAATTGTACGCATCACAATTCCATATGAACTTTATATATTTTCAGGCTTATTACATGAATCACAGGTAGTCATTTTAAATCTAAAACTTTTCAGTAGCAGAGACAGCATGGATTGTTGAGTATAGTAGCTATAATAACATTCCATTTGTTAATGTCCTGTAATTAACAACATATATTTCATTTTATAAACCGAAAAATATGAGGCTCTTCATGTTCTGAATGATTTTAATTAAAATTATTTTAGTCGTATTCCCACATGTGTTTGCTGTGTCCTGACTGCTTACACCTCTACCCCTCTCTATACTTTGTCAATCTGCCACTCTTAAATGTTTTTCTTTGCTTATGACTCTTCTCTCCATTTTATGACCTGTTGAGGGAAGCCAGGGCTATTGATCTATAAATGTGAGGCCACTTTTAACTATCTATACTCTATTATTATTTGATTTAAGATGATGACAAGAAGAAGTACATTTCCCCAAAGATCACAGACACAAATGCATGTAGAATGTTTCTGCTTCACTTTACTTATAACAGCATAAATGTTTCTATCAAATATTTCTTCAAATTACTTTTTATTTGCACATAAAAATAAAATTCTGGCCATTTTTAAGTGTTATGCTATTCATTTCCTGTTTCCAAGTTAGCACACCTAGCCAAAGAAGAGGATTTAATGAAAGATTCCTCTAGATGAGGGGCTAAACAATTGCTTATTCCCTTTGTGGTTCTTCCTGAATCTAAATCCTTCTGTGTTTCCCTGATGGCTATTATTCTTCAGTCTCATTTGTACTTCCAAGTTTTAAAGATAAAAAGGAAAAATGATTCTAGCAATCTGAGTTTCTGAATATTAAGCCCTTTTAAACAGTTCTGATTCCCTTCTTATGAGAATTATTCAAATAGAGATTGGAAAAGTTTCTTTCAGGAACCTCAGGGAGAATTTTTATATTTGAAAATTAACTAAACTGCAATAGATGTTCCTTTTAATCCTACAATTGCTATGGTGTCAGTATTAGCACCATTCTTAAGAATATTGTTGTATGTCAGATATATCTAACATTATTAGTTCAAAATGGTTACAAACTCTAAAGCAGGTAAAAAATTGGTAAGTGTTTGTGATATTTTAAAAATGTGCATTTTGAAATGTTTGTGTCCTATTATAACCCAAAATTACATGCCTTTCCTTTCCAGATTGTAAATTCATGCTGTACAACTTAAATGAAAATAAACTTTGATCCCACTGATGCTATGCTGGTCTATATAACAATTCAAAATCCTCAGCCAATACAGTTGGAGTTTATCCTCATGAATTTAGACAGTTGCAACATTTGGCAATTTGAGTGAATTTCCAACATCATATTATATATTTTTAACAATAAAACAGGGTCCCTGAAATGGTTCCCCGAAAGTGTTACCGAGAATACGATAAAGATGAAACAATCCATGAACATTGTCAGCAGATCACTTCCACCATAGGTGAAGCTTATTTCCACCATGAGGACCACTTTTACTACTTTCTTTCAGAAGATGTAATCAAGTGTTACACAGCCTGAAAGTGCCTGCACTTTTTTTGTGGTGACAAATTACATGACTTGTTATGCCTGTATCTCTGTTTTTGTCTATTGGTCACTGTTCACCTGTCTCTGTCTCTCAAATACACACTTTAATACAAAGAACAAGCCTTTTACTTTTGGTTTTTAAAACTTCTCTCTTCTATTCACACATCCTCTATCTCCCACCTGTGCCTTGCCACCTTTTAAGAGTTTCTGACTTTCAAACATTTTTGTTTTTGTTCCTTTTTCACCCATTCTTTTCTCCTTCAAGTCTCTTATTGATCCTCAGCAGTTCTCAAAGGTAAATCATCTGAAATCTAAAACTTCTTGGCAGCAGAGACAGCAATTTTTAAATCCACAAGAACAGCACTTTAAATTTTAGAGTCTTCCTCCTTGTTTCTGAGTAATCGTAAATCTGGTGGATGTCAGCTTTAGCCAAGTAGTGATAAAGTAATGTGGAAGACTTACCCATTAACTACAGTGGTTGAAATCAGAATTTTCTTAAACACTATTACAAAATATATGAATTGCTATGCACTTAAAAATTAGAAACTAAGTATTATTCCTTTGAGGAATTTAATTATTTGGGTTGGAAATTTGATGATATGAGAAAATGATACATTATATTGTGAATGATAGGCATGCGTGCCTGTAATATTAGCACCTGAGGTCAGGGCCAACCTCAGATGGTAGAGAACTAAAGCAGCCAGAGATATTCCAGATTGTGTCTTTAACAAGCAGACAATATAAATCATGAGCACAATCGTACTTGTGTCCCAAAAATTATTTAGAAATGCCTAACTATTATAACATCAATTGATAAGGAAACAGGAAGCAATTGGTTATTAGCAAAGTTTGTTTGAATTCAGAGGTAAATGCCAAGAAATGCTTCCATGATATGTAATATATACAGGAGAAGATGAAAATAGTTGTTATTCTGGTAGAAATTCATCATGCTAATGGTGAAAATAAAGTAAGAAACAAACCAAATAAAATGGTTCAGCAGTAAGATGTGATGTGGGAAGTCCTTCTGTATATGTGTTGCTTTTATTGGTTAATGAGTAGAGAAGCTATTTTGGTCTCTGATAGAGTAGAATTAAGCTAGGCTGGAAAACTAAATTGACTGTTGAGAGAACGTAGGTGGCTTCAGTGAGACACTATGTACTGCGGGAGGAGACAGATGCCAGAACTTTGCCGAGTAAGCCACATCCTCATGGTGATACACTGATTAATAGAAATGAGTTAATTTGAGATATAAGAGCTAGCTAGTTATACGCTTAAGTGTTTGGCCAAGCAGTGTTGTAATTAATCTAGTTTCTGAGTGATGATTTTGGGTGCAGGAAGCATGGGAATGAACAAACAGCCTCATAGAAATCTGGCAACCCGAGTCTGATTCAAAGAACACAAAGAAAAGTAGAGGCAGAGAACTGACTCCGCCATGTTACCCCCTGAGCTCCAGAAACATACTGAGACATGTGTAAGAAAGACACATCTTCACACATGTACAAAGACATGTGACAAAGAAACACATCATGCTTGCTATCATGTGTAATCATGTTATCATGTGTAAGTACATCAATAACAACATTTTTAAAGAGACAAGAAACAGATAAAATTTCCAATGAAACAGATTTTTTTAAAAGATTTATTTATTTATTATTTATATAGTGTTCTGCCCGTGAATCAGAAGATGATACCAGATCTCATTAAAGGTGGTTGTGAGCCTCCATGTGATTGCTGGGAACTGAACTCAGGACCTTTGGAAGAGCAGTCAGTGCACTTAAACTCTAAGTCATCTATTTGAACTCATGTTGTATCTTGATTGTCTATAGTCTCTTGAAGACATGCTCTTTTCTGAAGAGGAAACAAAGGGGAAGTCTATCTAGGAGATAGGGGAGGTGAGGAGGTAACAGGAAGTAATGGAGGGAAGGAAAGCTATGGTTGTGATGTATTGTATGAGAAAAGAATCTATTTTTAATTAAAACAAAAATAAGGAAAATAAATAATTTTATTCTCCCCAAATTCATGTGAAAGTAGAAACTCAAAAATTAATAAGAGAATGAATTTGAAATGGACTATGAAAGTAGCTCAGCACAGTGCTTGCTTAGCTACTCAGGGTCCTTGTTCAATCATAGCATGGCAATAATAAGTATAATAACAACATTAATACATATATATGTATTATATTATACATTATATATTAATATATATATATATATGTATTAATTTCTGTAGATAACATCAATAATACCAAACATTCCATAGAACTCTTTCTTGTTTTTTTGGCTTAGGTGTCACTACATATTCTACAAGATAGTTTCTCCTACAAGCAAGCTATACTTATGAAATATGGTTGTCTAACAGGACCTGTCTAATAATAAAATCAGTTGACATGCCAAGATAGAAAGAAATAAAACTTTCAAGGTTTAGTCCATAGATAAAGAACTAACAGGCAGCTAAAGACACTGCAGAGAGTGAGAGGATTAGACTTCAGAGCCAGGCAAGCCTGTGATAGGCTACCTGATGTCAATAGGCATACATGTGTTTAAGAGCAACACTAAATTACCTAGACAGGTTGTGCATGTGCATGTGTGTGTCCATTTTTGTGAACATACACGGTGTGTGTGTGTGTGTGTGTGTCTGTGTTCATGTGAGTGAGGATGAGAGAGAGAGAGAGATATTTAAAAAGAAGAACTTAAGAATTTGAGAGGAAGTTATGAAAGACAGGAGAAATTTGAAAGGGAGAGGTAGTATTCCAAATTATGTGAATATTGAAAAATTCTTAAAAAATTAAAAATTGCTAAATATTTTGGAAATCATTTTAGTTCAAATAATGAAATCTTTTCATTAGTAAGTACTTTCATATGAATAATTCATTGAAAAAATTGTGACTGAGGAAGTGTATCTCTTGTAACCGGACTGTCCAAAGAGATTTGTTGGTGTGGGAGGTCCTTCTGTCCATGTGTTGCTTCTATTGGTTAATGAGTAAAGAATTGCTTTGAGCCTATGGCAAGGAAGTACAGAACTAGGTGGGGAAAGCTAGGCTGTATGCTGGGAAAAAGAAGGGCAGAGTCAGACAGAAGCCATGTAGCCCCACTGGAGACATATGTCAGAATTTTAGCTGGTGTGCCACAGCCATGTGACCATACACAGATTAATGGAGATGGCTTAAATTAATATGTAAGGGTTAGACAATAAGAAGCTAGAGCTAATGGGTCAAGCAGAGATTTAATTAATACAGTTTCTATGTGATTATTTCAGGGCTAAGCAGCTGGTAATGAAACAAGACGTCTACTCCAACACTTTTGTAAGATTGAAAAGAGTTATTGAAATTTTTTATATTATTGGTATATATACAGTGTAAACTATTTTATGTGTACTTGGACTCTAAATCGTTGAGAAGTCTTCTAAGAAAATCAAAGTTAATGTTAGTCATGATTTGTTATCAAATACCATACATAAGTATGGAGTCTTCACTTAGTAGTTATTTTTGTCCTTTTGACTTAAAATGTAATCTCCATTCAAATAAACTTTGGCTACTATTTTGTGGCATAAATATTTCTGTGATCCTAAATAATTCATCCAATGCTGTGAAGGTGGTGCATTATCACAACAAGCAAATACACAGCCCTCTGTCTACACTTGTTTAAGTCACTTAGCTGTATAAGTCTAAAAGAGGCGTAAAAAGTGAAGGTCAACGTTTTAAGCAAAGATAAACTCAATTTACTATTAGAAGTATTTGATGATGGATGATTTTTGAAATCTAAGTATTCACTAAGTAAATGATATTTTATTTTGTGCAAGGTAACTTGGAATGTTGGAATGTGAGACACTGTGAGATAAATTTTAAAACACAAAATTAATGCAAATCAAGTGTCTTTTAATTTTAAAATAAACTTTAAAATGAGCCAACTGCTATGAATAGAAAGTACAAAGCATAGAAGACTGTTACTTCTCTGGTTTGATCATGCTCTCTCTGAATCCTAAAACTTTAGAAATAAAGTTTAAGGTTTAAAAATGCCCTAAAGACAAAGACTAATGAGAGTATCTTTAGAATAAAGAAGTAATAGGAGGAGGGATTAAACATATAAGACAAAGTATCAATTGATGGAAGAATTTTCATTAACAGGTATAAACATTCAGAACCTTGCTATCTAAACAGTATTACTGGGAAAATAACATAGAAGTAGGGGAAAATGAAAAAGACGGGGTGAGATAAAGGATGAGAATGTCCTAATTTCCTATATTCCACGTGAACAACTGCTTAATTAGGTAATAAAATACCTCCATCCTAATAAAATACCTTTAATAATAATAATTTTCATCCTGTGAAATTATCATGCCTGTGAACAAAGTAGGCTTTCAAAACAATGAAGAAAATCTTCTCAATGAATAGTTAATTCTTTGAATAAGAATTCCCTTTTGTCTACAACTGTACAGGGTAAGAACAGAAAAGGGGATGTCAAGTCTCTGCTTTCTTTGTTTGTAAAGGGTGAGTGCGTAAACTACCAAATCAGATCTCTATGGGCAATGTAACTATGTTTCTAGGATTAGCTGACTACCATCTAACATCTTCGCTCATTTGATAATTACATAAAAATGACAGCATTAATTAAAAGTCAGAAAGGTTGCATGTTAACCTTCATATCCTCTTAGGGTATTGGAACATATTCAGTACATTTTAATTTCTTTATCTTGCATTAAAAAGTTCTAAAAATACATTGTGGAATAATTATGAGATGACATAAAATTCATATTATATATTATACTATTTCTTATCTCATAGCTCTTTCATATACGTAGGTACACCCAAACAGGCAGTGGAATGGCCTGATGTAAAAGTTTGATCTGAGCAAAGGAGGCATGTTTCTATCCTAGTGTCATCAAAGCCCAGGTATAAAAGTTCACAGACTTTTCATTCCAGTGGCCCTCAATATAATTTTATTTATTTAGTTTTTCATCCCCCAAATTCTTTTTTTTTATTTATTTTATTTATTTATTTTTTATTGAGAAAAGGAGAAAAAAAAAACAAGTTTCCACCTCCTCCCAGCCTCCCTTTTCCCTCCCCCTCCTCCCACCCTTCTCCCCCTCCTCCCACCCTTCTCCCCCTCCCCCCACTCCTCTCCTCCTCCCTTTCCAGTCCAAAGAGCAGTCAGGGTTTTCTGCCCTGTGGTAAGTCCTAGGACCTCCCCCCTCCATCCATATCTAGGAAGGTGAACATCCAAACTGGCTAGGCTCCCACAAAGCCAGCACATTAAGCAGGATCAAAACCCCGTGCCATTGTCCTTTGCGTCTCATCAGCCCTCATTGTTCGCCATGTTCAGAGAGTCCAGTTTTATCCCATGCTTTTTCAGTCACAGTCTAGCTGGCCTTGGTGAGCTCCCAATAGATCAGCTCCACTGTCTCAGTGGGTGGGTGCACCCCTCGTGGTCCGACTTCTTTGCTCATGTTCTCCCTCCTTCTTTCTTAAATTTAATTTTCAATTTTATTTTACAACCTCAGTTCTTCACACTCCTCTTCCCCCTCCTGCCTGTAGCTCAACCCCCATCCACACCTCCCGATGGATAAGGCCTCCCATGTGGAGTCAACCAAGTCTGACACATTAAGGTGGAGCAGGACCAAGCCCCACTCCCAGCATTAACACTGAACATGGCCTCCCACCATAGGGAATGGGCTACAATAAGTTAACTCATGCACCAGGGATATATTCTGGTCCTTCTGCCAGGTGTCTCGCACGTAGTCCAAACTTTGTCACTGCCTCCCACATACAGAGGACGTAATTTGGTCCCATGGTGGTTCCACAGATATAGCTCTAGTCCCTGTGTTTCTACGAGCTTGATTCAGCTGTCTCTGTAGATTTTCCCATTATTATCTTGATCCCAATTGCCCATATATTTTGTATTCCCTCTTTTCTTACAGATTCTCAGAGCTGGGACTGGTGCTTCGTTGTGAATCTCTGCAGCTGGTTCTGTCAGTTACTGGACGAAGGCTCTATGATAATAGCTGACATATTCACCAGGCTGATAACAGGGGAAGGCCAGTTTGGGCTCCTTCTCCTCTACTATTGCTAAAAGTCTTAGTTGGAGCTGTCCTTGGGGTGAGAGCTAAAACTCTGATAAAGAGGCCAGCTCTTTCCTGAGCCACAGTGGGTCATCCTGGGAACTTAGAAGCCAGAGATGACAAACTATGGTTAAACGATCCTCACACTAGTGCCCTTTCACACACTTGCAAGAACACAGAGTTTGCAAATGAGTATCACCTAAGTATCATCAGACACTTTTAACAAAGAAACCAGAGGGAAGGGCACATGACTGTTTATCATAGTTTCTCACACATAGAGATGGGTGTCCTGGATACTATAGGAAAGCTCTTTCTCCCTTGGAGCTTTGTGTCTTGATCACAGCTTCCTTATAACGTCTTAAAGGTACAAACTTCAAGGAAACATCTTCCAGTCCACTGAAAAGGAAGGAATTCATGTCTGGTACGGTAAATTGAGTTAGTCTTTGTGTGGTTACAATCTTTGTGCCTTCGCTTCTGTAATTCACTATGAGGGACTGGTTGGATATTAATCAGTTATGGTTGTGCATCCCATGGTCAATTATCCTTTGAATTTTGACAAGAGGTATCATTAACCCGGCCTTCTCATTTTTTTCTATTTTTCATTTTTTCTATCCTCACTTTCATCTGTTCCCTTACTTTTCTATGGAGGTCACATCCCTGGAGGCAAATAAAGACACAACAATGCATCTCTGTTATAGTCTCCATTTTCAACAAAAGGAAGTTTCTTAAAAGGGGGCTGAAAACTACATTTACCTGTGGGTATAAGAATAAGTATTTAGAATACAGTTGGAAATCATATTAATTATGGAAAATGTCAGTAGTTTTTTTTTTTTTCTAGATTCTATAATCCCCCAAGAAGTGGGTTTATTGCTATGTTTAGAAATCCAAACATGATTTTCCTTCTTTTGAAAGGTTCTTAAGTCCAATTCCACATCTATTGCTTCTTGCAAGAAATAAGTGCAACTATTGCATCCATTTGGACATCTTGCTGAGCTGGTCAATGGTTAGGTTCATAGGATTTACTGCTGGACAGGAATACTGATTACTTTTCTCTTTTTGTAGCTTACAGAGCATCCATAGATCCTACGAGAGCTAGTCCTCAAGGAGGAAGCCCCAGGTCACTTCGAGTTCTGTTACACTGAGTACCGTGTCTGGTGCATGTGTTCTATTCAGTATTAAGTCTTGCCTTCAATTTCATGGGACCTGCAAACTACCATGGCAAAAAACTATGTTGTTTTAGGCGACCTTTGCAGTTTCCTGACCAATGACATAAAGGTAGGTTTTCCTATACCTGTCACTGGAAAAACGACATGATATTATTAAATTCATGGTTTTACTAATTCATTTTCTTGATTGTGGGAAATTTACTAAGTCCAAAAGATATGTTCCCTTAAAATACATTTGCTTCATCTTAATAGCCATGACATATTCCACAGGTAAAATATTTGTTGAAGACTAACATCACTCTTAATTAAAATACATATCTCCTTTTCTCCACTTCATCCTCAATTTGCTTATTGGTTTTTACAGATATTCTATTTTTCTTTAAATTTTCACTTTTGAAGACAATGATTCTTTTAAGGTTGGTGGTTGCCATAACAACAAAACTGTTGTTGGGAGAATGAAAATAGAGAAAGAATGTGGGTGTTACAAGAATACATGATTCCAAGGATGACTGTTACCTAGGGTCAATCGTTTTACATGTAACATTTGGCATTTATGCTGGAATATGTGCTGTATGCATTTCTGTCTTCCACTTATAATACAAGGCACCCTCAATATTATCTGATTTAAATCTGTTATCTCCTCCACTCTATCATACAACTGACCTATTTAATAATAGACATTAGATATATAAATAAACATAATAAAGATATTTTTATTTTCTAAGCTACAAGTAAAAGTTCTCTAAAATCCAAAACTCCTTTAACTTAACAAAATATATCTTAACTACTAATAGCCTACCTCGATTATGGACAGTTTTATGATGCATTGAATTTTACAATTAATAGTGACTTTTCTCTCAATGTCTTTTAATTTCCAATTAATTATCAAATTGTATGGTTAGTGCATATTTATGCATGATTTTATATCTGGATATAGAACCCATCTACATGACAACATATATGTTTGCATTTATATAAAATAATATGCTAAGTATACTTTCTTTCATGTTGAGTATTTCTTATTTGTTCTTGTCAGGATACCTAGAATTAACCCTTTCTTTGAATTAATTGCAATTTGCAGTAGAAATGAAAGGTGGTGTTGAAACATGTAAAAAGTATTAATGTTTAATATGAGCCATGACTGCTTGATAGTTGGGTATGAAAAAGAAAATGGAAAAAACAAACAGGAAGGCTAATTCAGTATCTTGGGAGGGAGGTGCCAAGATTTTAAACCTTGTAAGTGTTTATTTTCAGAGGCCCTCCAAAGGTTAAATTTTATATTCAAAGGTTGAATTTATATTCAAAACTTCAGTGCAATTTGCCTGGAAAAGTCAATGTTGAAAGTAAATATATAAATTAGATATTCTTAATTCTCATGGTAAATTGTTTAAGACACCATATACCTCACAATTATACAAATAGTCTTCTAGATGACTTTGAAGAAAAAATGACATTAAATTTATTCTATGAAGAATTTTCTAACATTAATGAAAGAAGTTAAAGCTTGCCATATATTTTCATAAATGGAATGGGTTGCTTGTTTATATTTGTTTCTTTGAATTTAATTTTACAATTACTGTTGTTCTCTTGCAACACTACAACTCCCAACATCCCTCTGGACTCCAGCGCACGCAAGCACGGGACACATTTCCCAGAAGCCTTTGCATCCCCCATTAAAAGCAAAGACAAGCCACGAGTTCGCCCCTTCTTGTCCCTTCCCTTTGTCCCTTCCTTCCACTTTTCCTAGTGTGTTTTCCCCTCCCATTAAAAGTGTACCACGTGGGACTGCCGCGTGTCTGTGTCTTTCCTCGTGTAACCCTCGTCTAACCTGCAGGAATTAAGAACAACAATTACTATCTTTACAAAATCTATATGTTTTAACTTGTGAATTGGACTCACCATGAAATAATGAAGATAAGTAAGTAATTTGCTTGTCCTATGAAAGCATTTGGATATTTGAACAAAAGTGGAAATAATGAACAAAATAAAGGGAATGAGGCAAAATAAAGTGTTTTTTAAAATTGGATAGTACTTTAAAACTGTTTCTAGAAGTCAAAGATTCTGCCCACTGCTTCACTACCTAAAATAGACCACATGGCTTTGGTGTCTCTGAGAGAATCATCTTCCTTTATTAACTACTGAAAGCTAGTTCCAGGACCTATGAATACAGCAAAACCAAATCGTGGTCACGTCTCACCAGAAATCGCATGGTGTTTTCGTATAGCCTAAGCAAGTCTTCCTACTTACTTTAACCATATCTTCATTTTAGAATTTCTAATAGCATCAATTAAAATGCAAATATTTTATAGATTCTTTCCCCAATGGATTATGAGGTATATAGGGACAAGAAAGCATATATATATATATATATATATACATTTGGGTTGGTGTTTGGTTGCATATGCAGATGCAGAAATGATGAATGGGGGGTGGGTTACAAGGCTATAGTATAATACCAGCCTAAAAATAAAAGAGTAAAAGAAGGATATAACACATAATGATTGGAAAAGCAGATTTTTATGGGATAATTGTCATTTCCATTCACCTCAGCCAATGATAAGTTCGTCTTACGACAATTAATAATCATAAAGTTATAATAAGCAATTTCTGGTAACAGAAAGCCTTTGGCCACATGTTAATTATCTATCTAGGAGGAATATTTCTTGTCTAAAAATTAATTATTAATATATGCTTGAGAAAGATGGTATCTCTTATTTTTATAGAGGTGTTTTGTATATTTTGACTTAAATCTAAGCACTCAGCCACATTAAATTATCTTGTAAGACTTAATCATTAGAACACCTTTGAAAGGTCAGTTAACATTCTATTTAGAATTGATATAAGAAGCAAACTGAATACATACAGGTATACATACATATATATATATATATATAAACAGACTTTTATATGGATAAATAGTTTAAAAAGACTATAGGCAATATGTTAACTATGTAGACCAGTGAGTTATAAATATGTACAGAAATAAAACATAGTTGTGAAACTGTTAAAATTACATGGTAAGTGAACCAAAATAATATTTTAAATTCATATTTGTAAATATTCTTTATAAAACATTTTATTCAAAGGCTAACGTCAATAAGATTATTCTGTACTAATTCATTTTGTTCTTAATAGTCGTCAAGGAACTTTTGTGCCTGAGTTTTGTCTTGAAAAGGGATGTTGTGACTGTTGCTATCTAAAATTATACAGCAGTTCAGTAAGATAATCAGTCTCATAATTAGGCATGCCCAGGAGTTTGAGAAGTGATTGTCAATGTGGTGAATAAAATACTTCTGCCTTTTTTACTATCAATACTGTTGATGAAATGTCCCACCCCAATAAGCTTCAGGAAGAGAGAGTTTATTTCAGCAAATAGTTCCAGACCACCAGGGCAGGGAGGCCACAGCAGAAGGAACAATTTACATTGCAGCTATTGTGAGTACATAATCAGAAAGAGAGAGAGTAGGGAAGAGAGAAAGGGAGGGAGAGGAGAGAGAAAAAAAGAGAGACAAAGAGAAAGAGTGTTCAGAAATAAGGTTTAGAAAAAGTAATATTTTGTAATTGACCAAAAGTGACTTTTTTTTCACAGCCAAGCAACAATAACAAAAACAAAATGAAAGAAAAAAAATTCTAAAGTCAATTACTGTGTCTTGTTGTGACAGAAATACTTCAAACTAAGTTAAATTTCAAGAAACTGTTTATTTATTTACTTTTTTTTAGTTTCTTTTTATTATTCAACCTTTTGGACCTCTGTGCTGGAATGATTTCTGGATTGTAGACTGGTTTATATAATATTCCCAGTTTTATGGTTTCTAAGATTCTCTCCATTTGGCACTTAATTTTAATTTAAACTAAAACAACCTCATCTATTATTACTCTCAGATGGGGGAAGAAATTGTCTTAAGGAATAGTGAGCAAGGTCTTGTTAGATTTAAGAAGATTCCTTTGCAGTTCTCTGTGACAAAATAGATTAAAGACTTATGAATGAACACAGCATGATGAATTAATTATGAGCGTATTCAGTAGTTTTTCCAAGATTATTGCTGCTTTACATGGTGATTACATAGTGATGTTTTCACTGCACACACTGTTCTGGTTGGATGTGAAGTAATATAGCTGATATACCAATAGTCAACCTGGTCAAATCATGAAGTTTGTAATGGAATTAGCTTTGTTCAAACATATCTACATGATGAATGGCACCAAGGTTCTCCATGAAATCAGTGAAATCTTATGTTCTTGACCCAATTCTGTCTCCAAAAACATATTGAAGACTTAAGCCAAACTACTATTATATTTGAAAATAGGGCTTACAAGAAGAACATCACAGTGACTCATGAGGTTAAGGGAGATCTTAGTCCAAACACTCATGTCCTTATTTGGCTAAGACGCAACAGTAGAGCGCTTCTCTACATGGTATAAATATAAGAAAGGTGGCAATATATAGTATGAAAAGGACAACTACAAGGCATTGGTACAGACCTTCATAGATATCACAGAATAGTTCTCTTGATATTAGACTTCCATCATATAAGCACAGTTTGAGAAAACAATGTGTCATGCCTATAAGCAGGTTATTCTGTGGTATTTTTTCTTATGTCAGTCTGCAATATCTAATACACCTGATGTGTAAGTGGATGTGAGAGCATATGCAAATTACCTCAGGAGATTTTTCAAAAGGAGTCTGTGACACTGGGTACTCTCGATTGTTAAGTCCTTGGAAAGAACTTGGATTATTCTATTTTATCTGCTCCATCTGCCTCTGCACTTGGGATGCTCTGTCTCTAATTATGGAGCTAAATCCTCAACTCTGGATGAAGATGATAAGTGTCACATAGTCTCTTGGTTTCGAAAGCCATATGTTGTTACATTCTCGGATAATCGGGAATCGTTTTAGACTGCCCCTGTGCCCCATTTATACATTGAATTATCTGTGGGAACTTGGATGGGCTCAGTATAAATGTTTATTTGAATCATCTCAGAATGGAGAAAGCTTTCACCGTGAGATATGAGGATATTGAAAAGCGCTTAAAACAGATGTCTCTAGCAGAATTCTTTTGAGCTTCATGGTCCAAATTTGAGAGGAAGATGATTTTAGCACCTTACCCTTCCACCTCTTACTCTAATGTCCTTCCTTCTTTTAACTATTTTTTCCTTCCTGGTTGTACAGCCTTGTTAATAGAGAACATTTATTTTAGATTCTCTATGTGCTGCTAAAAATTGCCAGATCAGATTTCTTATTTATTATTATATCAAGTTAACTTTCCCTATATTCAATTTACTTTCCATCGTGATTCTTACTAAGGAAGTTTTCTTGATAGTGTCTAATTAAGGCACCCGCTTTGTATTCTATGTGCACATCAGAGCATAGCAACAAGGAGTATGTGTCTTTTGGGCAGTGTCATTAAGCAGAGGTAGGTCTGCTGCTACTTCACTGTTAGCATACAGCTCAAGGTACCTAAACATTAGTTTCCATATAATTATAAAGGAGACAAAAGTGCAATTTTCATATTTTTGGAGCATTTGTAGGAGCAACTTGCAATTAAATATAATAGCACTTCTTCAGTAAAATATGCAGATTGCTATGATGTATGGTACACTAGAAAAAATCGATTGAAATCAGTTTTGTTTTATTGTTTTTCTGATTAAGCAAAGAATATGCCAATTTTGCAGTATTTTGAGAAAAAAAAAAGGAAAGAATTTTTTTCAGGGATATTTTGATTTCAGATTTAGATATAATGTCACCATGGCCCAGACTTATAGAGAAAACAACAAGACAGGCAATAATGTGCTTAAGAATCCATGACTGGTGCCTGACAATTGTGGCGTAAACTCTATGAGACTTATAAGAAAATAAAGCTGGGAACCTGAAATGACCCTATCCTAGAGCAATACTGACGAATATCTTGCATATCATCATAGAATCTTCATCTGGTGATGGATAGAGATAGAGACAGAGACACACACAGGAGCACTGGACTGAGCTCCCAAGGTCCCAAGGAGGAGCAGAAGGAGGGAGAACATGAGCAAAGAATTCGGGACCACGAGGCGTGCATCCACCCACTGAGACAGTGGAGCTGATCTACGGGGAGCTCACCAAGGCCAGCTGGACTGTGACCGAAAAAGCATGGGATAAAACCGGACTCTCTGAACATGGCGAACAATGAGGGCTGATGAGACACCAAGGACAATGGCAGGGGGTTTTGATCCTACTTAATGTGCTGGCTTTGTGGGAGCCTAGCCAGTTTGGATGTTCACCTTCCTAGATATGGACGGAGGGGGGAGGACCTAGGACTTACCACAGGGCAGGGAAGCCGGACTGCTCTGTGGACTGGAGAGGGAGGGGGGGGAGAGAAGTGGGGGGAGGGGAAGAAGGGTGGGAGGAGGGGGAGAAGGGTGGGAGGAGGGGAAGGGAAATGGGAGGCTGGGAGGAGGTGGAAACTTGTTTTTTTGTTTATGTATTTTTTTCTTCTTTTCGCAATAAAAAAAAATTAAAAAAAAAAAAAGAAAATAAAGCAAGGGCAGCTCTCTGTGAATAGTCAAGGAGGTTTGTTAGAGAGGAGGTGTTTAAACATTCACTCAGGGCTTTTCCTCATCGTCCTGGAAGTAATGGCGAAATTTTTGAATAATGGAATTATATGAGCAGAGTTGAGGGAGGCTGATGAGATAACAATTCAAGTAAAAAGAGAAAGAGCGAGACTAACTGAAATGCCCTAACAATGTACAATTTCTGTAACTAAAGCAAAGTAATTACTTGGAGTCCCTGTCAAATGCAGGCTTTGAAGGCACTGTTTCCATTCAGATAAACTCTTGTTCCCGTTCTTTAAGAAATGAAATTTGTTTTAGTCCTGTGAATATTAAAAAGAGACATGGTCTTTAACAAAAATTTGGGGTGAAATCTGTATCAGTTTTATAGTAGAAATATTACATGCACATTTGGAAATTTGTTCAAACTATCTAAAGAGAGAATTCTTCAATAGATAGATAGCCAGCATTTCATGTTTAATTAAATATTTTGGATTTAAATCCATAATTAAACACTTCAAACTGAGGACATTAAAAGTGAGATATATAGTTATCTCCCTGACTCGCAAAGAGTAATCATTAACTATCAACATAATCACTGGGATTAGTTGAGGCTTTTATCTAAATAAATCACTCACTGATTAAATACAATACTCATACAAAGTTAATGAAAAATATGAGGTGTTCATTAAAGGATAAGAAAATAATAAAAGTCAAATATAAGCTATCATCTCTGGATTCAGTGAAGAAAATCAAGATTGAGTACAGAAAGAGAATCAGGCAAAACAGGTAGGTGTCAAAACCTTTAATGAAATATCATATCTGGTAGGGAGTAAACAAAAACACATTAGCTGCACATCACAAGTGACTATTTTGTTGTCAGTCTACGGGAGATTAACTAAAGTGGCACTCAAATGAGTTAGGATAATTAAAATTCTGTCAAGCTCCTCATGTTTTCCTACTCTACTCTATAATGTGCCTCAAAACTGAAGTGAAGGGTATGGCTGAAAGATAAGGTATTTAAAAGTTTAAATAGATAACTCAGATTAATGTAAATACACCTCCCATGTAGGTAGGGACATGCATTTTACTGTGTATAGTTTGTGGATGCTGACCACATGCATTCATATTGTTAAGTAAAAAACAATAATTATTTTAATATGATATTTCCAAATTTTATTCAAGTTTAGAGAAGCAAGCAGAACTCATATATGTGTTGATGAGTTAATAATTTGATTTCTTTAATTCAAATTATTTAAAGAAGAATAATTCATTAATTATATTTTCTGTTACATCACTTCCTTCAAAGACCAATTCATATTATTTGTTATAAGACTGTGATTGCAATATTATTACATTTAAGGATTTTTAGAATTCTGACATCATAAATATTGTTCAAGATTTGCAGGTTCAATGAGGCAGTCATTTGTTAAAGCTGACTAATTATTGAACTTTAAATCGATCCACCCTCTAGTCTCGCCTTCAAAAATGTATTAACAAACATCTTCTTAATCTCAATTTTAATTTGTGTAGTTGTAATTTAAAAAAAATATTTGCTTTATCAAAAAAGTATTATTCATAAGTTATTAAAATACAAAATGTTCCAGACTATGGCTATCTTTGTAATCAAACCACCTGGGAGTCTAAGGCAGGACACTAGCCAAGGCTTTACAAAATATGATACACATGTCCCAAAAAGAATCAATGAATAACAGTTTCAGTCTGCCAGCTAAGGAACAGAAAGAATGTACTGAGCCATTTGCTGGACTCTGGCCTGTATTTCTTATCCCTAACTCAGCCCCTGTGAACAGGCTTACTGCTTACAGTTGGGCAGATAACTCTATGCAAAATTCTTAGAAAATCAAGCATTTTTCAAAGCTAAGCGGCTTGATTATGTTGAAATTCAAGCTCTAGCTAAATATAAGTCCCAGATGAGCATATTTATGCATATCATCCAATATTAACTTCTGTGCAATATCAAATATAAACCGTTTCCAGGCAGTCTTGCATGAATTAAAAATATGAATGTCACCATGCTATTGATTATTGTTCTACATGGTTACACTTTAATATGCATAGTAATGCAAAATAAATATGCTAAAAAAATCCTTTAATAATAGATTCTATTTCTCTGAAAGTGCTAAGATATATGCTTACAAAATTCAAACACTGTGCACTGTCTTTAATGAAGAAGCTTATAAACTGATCTACTAATAAAATACTGTTCCTTATCATAGTGCATATTCGGTTGAGTTTTGTTTTATCTTGTTATTCTCTGTGGACTATTCCCCACTTTGGAATATGTAGAAATGAATGTAGTGCATTCTTTTGTTTTCAAATAGGTCCCACTTTGCCAATCACGTCGATCACACTGTGCTTTAGTGTATATTAACTACAATACTGACACAGAGATGCTGATCACTAAACAACTTCAATAATTTCAGTCGAGATACCAACAGTGGGGAGTGGAGAGATTGTTCTATGAGGAAGAACATGCACTGTACCATTCTTGTAGAGGACCTGAATTTGGTTTATAGCACCTATATGAGAAGTTCATAGCTGCCTGCAACTCTAGTTCCAGGGGAATCTGATGCCTTTGGCCTTCCTGGCCACCTGCACTCATATGCATAGCCACAAAAATTTACACACTTATACCGAGAGGACTTAAAATAGCTCAAAAGCTCTCTTACCTATTAGAACCTATGCTGCAATTAGGGTGGGCTATTACAAATAGGAATGCTATCTTATAATTAATACATTTTTTTCTTCCATTTTGATGATTGCTTCCTACCAAGTGTAGCCAGTTTTATTCATGAAAGTTTGCATAATGTTTGTTTATTTTTGAATTTATATACAGAAATAACAACATTTTTATGTTTAAAAACAATAGTAGATAAAGCACATTAATCAAAACTAAGTGAGAGCTCAGTCAGATTAAATATTGAGGCCAAATGGTTCTCCATAATTTTATTAGAAGTACTAAGTCACCAGCATAAACAGTCTACAATTAATTTTTCTAGAATAAACAAAGAGAAATATCTAAATACAGTGACCTTTATTTTTTGGTCAGAAAGTAATTTTTATTTCCAAGCTACATTGGTCTGAATTTCCTGGTAAAAAATAGAGTAATATAGAACTCTATGAAAATTAATGGTCCAATGAATTCTCCTAAAATGATGTCCTCAAAAAAATAATATTGGTGCATTAAAATAAAGAATTACAAAGTAGCTTCAATTTAAAACTCTCTTTGCATTAATGCAATATTGGGGTGTGATATATTGGCTTAATTCTTTTCTTTTAAAAGTATGGGGAGTGCTCAGAGAAACCGAAAAATAATTTAGCATTCATAATGCTCATTTCTTAGGTTTGAAAGTGTTTTAGCAAATAAAATAGGGACTCTCCAAAGCAGTTTAATTTCCAGTGTTTCTACATGGGTTTTTCACTGCTATTTATCTCTTTACTTTGTTTTTATAAACTATACAAGTAAAAAATATTGCAAATCAAGAAATTATGCACCAAACATCAATCAGATACAAGATTATACCAACTTCATGAACTTATATAGATTTAGAGTTGACTTTTGAAGTGGAATCTGAAAACGTCATCTGAAATTTTTCAACATTAAATACATTTATGTGGATTTATACACCACAACCCCAGAAAAGAGAAAGGAAATAAATAATCAATTACAGAATTAGAAGTAGACTTGTTCAGCTCCACTACATAGTGACAGCGATTGTACCTAAGCTATTGTATGTAAACTTGTGTTTCTCTTATTCAGAAATCATTTTCCTTCTCTCTTCTCTTCTCTTCTCTTCTCTTCTCTTCTCTTCTCTTCTCTTCTCTTCTCCTCTCCCCTCCCCTCCCCTCCCCTCCTCTCCTCTCCTCTTCTCTTCTCTTCCCTTTTTTTTATCATTTTCAGACATCCTTACTATTTACATACCCTACTTTCTTCTACTGTATTTATCTTACTACCCACTCTCTAATTAAAACTTTCCTGTTTTTTCCATTCCCCCCATCAGATCATTTTCCATTCTCTTTCTTGACTTATCTATTGCTCGCTCACCCCTCCCCTGCAATGGTTTCTTTTTACTTCTCTAGTTTATCTTGTTAATCCAGGTTATGTACTCAAATCTAAAGTTTTGGAGTTGGGAACTTCAAAAATTCCTAGTATGAGAAAATGTGTCATTTGTATTTCTGGATCTCGGATGCTTCAGCCAATATGAATTTGTCCAGTTTCATTCATTACCTGCAAATTTAATTTCAATTTTCTTTACAGCTAAATAGCATTCTGTAGTGTATGTATACTACATTTCATTAAAAATCCTGATGAAGGACATTTAGGTTGTTTCTAGTTCTTATCTAATGTTACTTGGACAGCTATGAACCTGGCTGAGCAAATATCTGTGAGGTAGGTGTTGAGTTCTTTGGGCATATGCCAAGGAGTGGTTTAGCTGGGTCACATAGTAGATTTATGTATTTCTTTGAGGATTCTCCAACGTGATTTTCCAAGTGGCTACACCAGTTTGCAATCCCACCAGTAGTTAATGATGGTAAACTTCTCACCACACTTTCTCTAGCATTTATTTTTGAATGTTTGAATACATTTTAAAGTGCTTTATAATTATAATCATCTATTCTTTTCATAATTTTCTGAACGTACAGTGCATGTCTGCCCTCACAAATGTGTGTATGTGTGTTTGTGTTGAGGGGTGTTTTTGTAAGGACAACCTCTATAGTTTCTTCACAAATGTCGTGCCACTTCATGGATTAAGCTACTCTGTTCAGGCAGGGAACTGTCTATTCACGCATTCCAAGAAAGCCTATAATTATATACTACACCTGACATATTTATGTGGGTGCTGAGCTTCACATTCTAATTATTGATTCATTTTTCCCATTCCCTTGTTTAAATACATCCTATCTAATTTGTCATGGATCTGGGCCAGCTTCAAGCTTCAAAAGTTTACCATAACTTTTTATACATTTTTATTTAAAACATAATTTTATCACTTCTTCCCTTCTCTGCTCTCTGCTGCCATTCCCATGTTCCCTCCATCAACCTCTCTCGTTTGTAGTGTCCCTCACTCTGAAATTGCTAGCCTTTTTTTTTCCTTTGGTTATTATTGCTTTACACACACACACACACACACACACACACACACACGCACACACAGACACACACACAAACACAGAGAGGGAGGGAGAGATAGAGGGAGAGAGAGAGGGAGAGGAGAGGGTGGGAGGAGGAGAGGGAGGGAGAGAGGGAGGAGGAGAGGGAGGGGGAGAGGGAGGAGAAGAGGAAGGGGGAGAGGGAGGATGAGAGGTAGAAGGAGAGGGAGGAGGAGAGGGAGAGGGAGAGGGACAGAGAGAGGGAGTGGGGATATCACCATAGAGATGCACATGAACATAGATTTTTTTGAGAAATGAAGGAAAATCTCGCCCATTACAGTAGCTGTACCTACTCTTTGTAAACAATTACTCTTCTCTTCTAATTACAAGTCATCGAAAGAATATGGAAAACCCTTGATTTGAAATGTCTGGACCAAGTTCAGTTATCTTCTTATTTCTGAAAAATTACCCGGACACAGATGGCACTTAAATTTTGCAAAACAATACTAGGGTACAATTAAGATATTTTAGAATGATTTTTTTTTTTTTGCTTAAATGAGGCAGCAAGCTAAAATCGCAGTGTGTCATGTAAAAATGAATTAATGCTAATGTTTCTTTAGGAGTCTATTTTAAATAATATAGCCACTTATAAACAGGCTGCTGAGCTGCTAGGAAAGTAAGAAATAGCCTCACAGGAACCCAGGATAAAACCAGGTGAAAGCATCAGCAATTTTGATTTAAGTAAGTTACTGTATCACAAAATAATTACAAAATCTAAAGTCAAAGTGTTTTTGAAGATTTTTGAATAAAATTTTCAAGATTGATATTTGGAATTATTATGAATTAATTCTTTCAGATGATATTTGGAATTATTATGAATTAATTCTTTCAGTAATGTAAAAATAAAGCTATTTCCCACATGTGTTCCTTTCCGCACCTTTGTTCAATAGGGTGGTCAGGGTAGAGACTTCACTAATATCAGTCAGCAACAAGGACAGGTTCGCAAAGGAAAGTAACAACCTGCTTCTTCATGTTTTACACATCTCTACTTGAAAGCTGCTTACTGAATTGTCTTTGCTAAAACAAGTTATAGCTTATTTAATTAATAAATGATAGCTATACATCTATATATGGGGTACATCATTAAGTTTCAAACAGGTATACATTGTGGAATGATCAAAAGTGGTCTGCTGTTACATTGCTCAGCAGAGTGACAAGAAGTATTTCTTTAGTGATCTATATCTATATCTATCTATCTATATATCTTCTTTCTGCTCAATATACAACTAAATGAACTATTTCTTTGCATGTGTATTCATGTGGTTGCATGCACATATATGCTTGGGGTATAAGAAACTATGCACATATATGTGAGTGTGTGCACATGTTGAGGTCAGAGGTTGATTCTAGTGATCTTTCCATTGCTCTCTATGGAAATATTTTAAAGGAAATCTGATGGAGGAAGGTCATTGGTTAAAAAATAAAGAAACTGCCTTGGCCCATTTTATTGGTTAGAACATAGGTGGATGGAGTAAACAGAACAGAATGCTGGGAGGAAGTGGAAGTGAGCTCAGAGACACCATGCTCCCTTCTCCCAGGCAGATGCAATAGCTCTGCTCTCAGAGGCAGATGTGATGAACCTCTGACCCAAGATGGACGTAGGCTAGAATCTTCCCGGTAAACGCACCTCGGTGCTACACATATTAATAGAAATGGGCCGGGCACTGTTTAAAAGAATACAATTTGTGTGTTGTTATTTCGGGGCATAAGCTAGCACGGGGCCTGGGTGCTGGGGATGCAACCCCACCGCACCAGTTACTACAGAAATCTGAACCTGGGGCTCAATTACTATCTAGGACCCCTGACTCTTCTGATTATACTTCTGAGAACTGATATTACATGAACATTGCCCAAGTACTATTTTTTTTATGTGAGTGCCACAATCTAAACAATTATTTCCACTAGAAAAATCTGCATTTCTTTTTTTATTTTTATTTTTTTTATTTTATTTTTTTAAATTTATTTATTTATTAAGGATTTCTGCCTCGTCCCCACAACCGCTTCCCATTTCCCTCCCCCTCCCCCGTTCAAGTCCCCCCCCTCATCTGCTCGAAGAGCAATCAGGGTTCCCTGACCTGTGGGAAGCCCAAGGACTGCCCACCTCTATCCAGGTCTCGTAAGGTGAGCATTCAAACTGCCTAGGCTCCCACAAAGCCAGTACGTGCAGTAGGATCAAAAACCCACTGCAATTGTTCTTGAATTCTCAGTATTCCTCATTGTCCGCTATGTTCAGCTAGTCCGGATTTATCCCATGCTTTTTCAGACCTAGGCCAGCTGGCCTTGGTGAGATCCCAATAGAACATCCCCATTGTCTTAGTGTGTGGGTGCACCCCTCGTGGTCCTGAGTTCCTTGCTCGTGCTCCGTCTCCTTCTGCTCCTGATTTGGACCTTGAGATTTCTGTCCGGTGCTCCTCACTCATATTTGGTTTCTAGCCATAAATAAAGGACATTGAGCCTATAATTCATGTTCCTAGAGAAGCTAAATAAGGTGAATCCAAAGACAAACACATAGGCATCCTCAGGAATATTAACCTTCATCAGGCGATGAAAGGACACAGAGACAGAGACCCACACGGGAGCACCGGACAAAAATCTGCATTTCTAAATTGCATTTGTAATAGTTACTTATCCATTATCCCTTCATAGGTTGAAATAATTTGCATGCAAAATGCAACTTATTGATTCCTTTTATTACCGAATTTGCCCCCCACACAATTCTTGGAAGATAGAGAGTATGCCAAAAATACTTTTTGAAGCAGTATATCCAGAAAGCTTCAACCTTAAATAATCTGAAGAAAGGAGTAGTTAATTGATATTATTAGTACATTATAGGTATGTTGCATCTATTAAATTGTCTTAGTATTGAACTACAAAATGAAATTAATTTAAACAATTTTACGTGCTACCACATTAAAAATAAAACAGAATCTTTTAGCTAATTCTAATTCTGGTTTACTTCACATGATACAGTTTCTCCAATGAAATATAAGAACTGGAAAATTTCCATTACAAGGTGACATTTATTATTACCTATGATTCTATATCTTATTCTATATAGGATTCAAATTGTTTTCAAATATGATAAATACTGTCTTTTAAACTTACATCTGTTTTTCATTAACAATTTATGGAATATTTTCTAATACTTGTGGCTTGTCATTATTGAAGTTTTATCATCACTTGGAGTTTGTATATTATTACAATTCATTTATATCAATTAAAGGTTCTGAAAAATATTAAATTTTGATTATGACATACATGATGTTGAACATTAGTTTCAGATTGGTATAAAGCCCACGACCACTACGCTACTTATATGATCAAGGATATGAAACAAAACCTCAAGTGCTAAAATTGATTATTTTCACCATTTTTTTAGTTACAGTATAGCTTTCCATACCCAATAAAGCATCTCAGTTACCTAGGGCACTTTATCAAATTATTAAAATTTGGTGACTTATAACAAAAGTTATTTATCGCTGTTGGGATGCTGGTTTTCATAGGGGTCTGCTGAAATTAATGCATTAGGAAATAATTTCCTATCCAACTTTTTTCTACTGTTTTCTGGCAGCTCTTCCAGTTTAGTTACTTTTCTATAAAAAAACCACCAGGACCACAGAAACTTATAAAGAAAGGGCATTTGGTTGGCTTATTACGATTACATTCAGCATTACTGTTCATCACTGAAGGATGTCAGGACAGTAATTCAAACAGGGCAGGTTCCTGGAGGCTTGAGGTGATGCAGAGACATGGGGGCCTGCATGCTGGTTGGCTTCCCTTATCTTACTCGGCTTGCTTTCTTAAAGAACCCAGGGCCACCAGCCCAGAAATGGTACCACCCATTATGTATTGGGCCCTCCCTCATTGATCATTAATTGAGTAAATGCCTTATAGCTGGACTCATGGAGTTATTTCTTCAACTGAGTACCCTTCTTCTCTCATGACTCTTGGTTGTGTCAAGTTGACACACAAAACAGCTCACAAGCCACCCCCTAATGAAACACCTTCTGCACCAAGGCCATACCTCTTAATATTTTTTTTTTTAAATTTGCACCAAGTAGAAACCATTCTTACCCAAACCATCACACTCACTTTACTGTTAGAGATGAACCCGCAACAATGGAGTTTTGTCCTATGTGGCATCATATCAATTTCAATGTGTATGTATATGCTGTATTGTATCCTAACTTCCTTGTTTTATAAAAGTATTTTTCATCATCTATTAGGACTCACCCAAACTGTGAAATTTTAACATGATTTCCTAGGCAAAACCCCTATTTCCAATCTTATTGATATATCCACAACACAACTCCCTTGTACAAAATACTCAAGACACAAAATACCAGGGAGTCTACTTCAAGATTGTGTCTTTTAGCTATGACAGGCAAGTTACACCCATGAAATCTCAACAACATAGCTGCTTAAGTAACACCTAATCACTTAGAACAACTGACAGATATTTTAGTGTAGATGAGAAAAATCATACAGGGCCCAAACCCTAGATGAAGAACTTCAAACTAGTAAGAAAGTGAGAATTAGTCTTCTCCAGGAATCAGCCCCTTATCAGTTATCCAATACCAAGTGGTCATCTCTAGAAAAAAACATGCAAGCAATACTAAGTTGATTTAGCAGGTTTTATTTTTCTATTTATTTGTTCATATTTAACAACTGTGATTAAAGAAGAAAAGACCACAAATTTGGGAGAGAGTGATGGACAAGGGAGTAGAGGAGAAAGTGAAGAGTAAGAAGAAGACATATTTATGTCATTTAAATTAAAGAATGTGTGTCCTGTTTTCCTATAAAGTTACATTCAAAAGTACTTAGGGTGAAAAGAACAGAATGTTTTTGGAAGAATGCTGACATTATTAACACAGTTTAGTGAATAATCAAAAATATTTGAGTTTGTAAGTTCACTAAATATCACAAATATAAGTATTACTAATATACACATATAATGCTACACATACCTATATTCATGTGTGTGTTTTGTGTATGCCATTATAGAATGCTTGTAAACCCCAATAGGCATACACATATAATATATGATATTTACATATATGTATGCATCTATTTCTATTTGTATATATACATACATATATATTCTATACATTTATGCAAAGTTAAAATTTCTGATAGCATGTTTTTCCTTTCACAAAAGCTATCAGTAGCTTAAGACATATATTCAATGCTCAGGGTCTTATTTAAATACAGTTTTCTTGTTCAAATTTTGTTAGATTTTTATTAACTTACATATATTTAGGGGCGGGGAGGATGGTGTGCCACAGTACAGATATATGGAGGGCTGAGGACAACTTTCAGGAATCAATTCTTTCCTTCCAAAATTGTGAGATTAGGGAAATTAAGTATCAGGCTTCGTTCCTTGTGGTTTTTTTTTTTTTCATACTAACCCATTGCACTATCCAAATGACTGTTATTTTTCTATTGACCTACAGGAATTATTCATTCCATGGCACAATGACATCACAATCATACTACTTCTTGCAGCAGATTTTAAACAAGGAAAAAACCAGAAATCTATTATTGTAACAGTGCTGGAGCACTGAAGTGACATAATGTCTAGTAGTACATTTATAAAAATAGCCTCCATGAGAAAAGGAAAACTGCACTTAAATGATTTAGAGGTGGAAAATAATTCTTACATGAATGTGCCTGACATTTTATATATTATTTATTTAGCACTCATATTTGCAAAAAAGCAGAGGATATTAACTTGTATAATTATCTTATTTAGTTTATTAAATAAGAGCCCCTGGCTTTTAATTAGAATTTTTAGTCCTTTAAACAATGAAACACAAGGAAATAAATCAAAATAGAACATCAAGTCCTGATTATTTTAAGTGGAATAATACCTTTCTTTAAAAAGAAGTGATAGGTATTTTAAATGATACAAGGTTTCCGTGAGTTGTAATATGGTAGGATTTCATAGTAATCAGAAGAAGCAGAGCTTGCTGGAATCTTCATTTACAACTCTAGACATTTATGCCTATTGGATTTATTAAAAGCAAACTAGGAATCTGGAATTCTGACAACTAGAAGGTACTTCTTTCCCTGCTACACTGTCCAATAGCAGTACTTCTTGGATGCAAAACCCCCTAAGCAATTCTCTATGCTGATTGGACTTCTGCTTTTTTTTATGGTCTAAATGTCAATCCTCAGAGGCATCTTCTTACTGGAGATTAGATTATGTAAAACTAAGTAATAGATAACAAAAAACCCAGAGAAGTATATTCCTTTCAAAATTTATTTTAGTTGGTCCCACAAGAAAATGAAATTTCTGCTCCCCATTGTGTACGCCAAACACACACAACATAGCTTCTGGGTTTCTCTAGGTCAACACCATCAAATAAAGAAGTTGCTATTATTATCTTGCTTCAGTATTTATAATTGGAAAAGTTCTGTATGGAATCAACAATGACCAACCCGCCATGTTGAGATAAAAAATCCAACTCTGGTATTCACCTTAGTATTTAGAGTCTATATTGCAAACTTTTAACTTCTCAAAAAATAAATAATGTAGTTTAGGAAGGTACAGACTATTCTTTCTTCTTATACTCAATATACTACATTAGTATTACAAGCATAAGATTCAAATAATCTCTAGGACAACAGTGATATTTCCAATAAGTACTATTCAACGTGGACAGCAGCTATATATCACTCGGATTATGTTTTTTGTTCGATAATCTTATGTAGACAAAGTTTTTTTTCTTAATTGAAGTATTCACTTTGGTTCATTAGAATATTTTGCCTTATAACATTTTCCTTAGCCAAACTTGCACTTATTTTAGAGAATACCAGTTGAACCTACAGAATCACTTTAAATGTTTTATTGATTTTTTTGAGCTCTACACTTTAAAAATTTTTATGCAAGAAAGCATGTTTAAATATTTAGTGTTCTAGAGAACATTTTATTTTCCTAAAACATGATTTATATCATTTTCTTAGAATATTTTGCTTTCCTAGTAGTATCTAGATATTTGATTATAAATGAGGAATGAATTATAGCAGTAGATTTACTATTTATTTTAATACTAGAGACATATTGCTGGATAAATTATTTGGTTTTACAGGATATCAATTATTTATTCTTTTATATATCTTGAATTATAAAGCTCCTACATCATCTTTTCAAACTGTCCCACTGTGATTGACTCTAGAGATCACTGGGGAACTTTGGATTAACACTGAGCACATTATCCTCCCCAACTCATGAACATCTTCAGCTGGTTTCCTATAAGTCACCTCATCTTCTCAGAGGACAATTTGGTCTAAAATGTGCTTGCAACTTTGGTTAATACTTTAGGATACTATACTGTGTCAAAGTTATCCACTTAGCTTAGACTCTTGAATAAATAAATTCAGTTTCAATGTTCAGAGTCTAGACCCACAGAGCATACAATTACGGCTTGCTTGACATTAACCAAAGTTTGCTGATGCTTTAGTTAAGAGTACTCTTAATGTGCTGCTTTGAATCCAATAGTAAAATGTTTAGCGACAAAAGGATTCATCATTCTATACTTGATAACTAACTCCGGCTATCTTGAGAAAATGTGGGCTACTATGACACAGAAGGAGGTAAACATGCTGCTAGACTAGTGGTGATTCTATCCATCCCTTTTTGCTAACTACATGTCAATCATCATAAATTATCATAGGACACCATGGCATCCAAGATGTCACTTCCTTGAAAAATAAAGATCTGGGTTACCTATGAGATGATTACCCTCTTGTTGATAAAGAACTATAAGAATATGTTTATCTTCAGTACCAATTGCAGCTCTCCATACTATTTATTGTCCACAAAATCTCCTTTGTAAGTACTTTTAGTTTTTTTCTATTTGGGAAAATATGCCTTGTGTCTTAGTTAAGGTTTTTACTGCTATGAAGGGACAACATGACCATGGTCACTCTTATAAAGGGAAGAATTAAATTGGAATTGGTTTATAGGTTCAAATATTTAGTCATAATGGCAGGCATGATAGCACACAGACAGACATTGTACTAGAGAAATAACTAAGAAGTAATGGAATCAACAGGCATTAGGAATACTGAATGACACTGGGCCTGTCTTGAGCTTCTAAAATACCAAGGTTCAGCAAGGCGGTGGTGGCGCACGCCTTTAATCCCAGCACTCGGGAGGCAGAGGCAGGCGGATCTCTGTGAGTTCGAGACCAGCCTGGTCTACAATAGCTAGTTTCAGGACAGGCTCCAAAACCACAGAGAAACCCTGTCTCGAAAAACCAAAAATAAAATAAAATAAAAATAAAATAAAATAAAATAAAATAAAATACCAAGGTTCATGCCTAGTGGACACTTCCTCCAACAAGGCCACATCCATTCCAAAAAACCACACCTATCAATTGTGCCACACCTAAGAGACTATGAGTCCATTTTCATTTCAACCACCAGGCCTTGATAACCTCATTATGAAGCACAGACTTCTCAGGAATAGTGAGACAGTGAATGGTATAGAGTGCTGTTAGGATAAATTTTCCAATATCTTAAAAATGGTGTGTCACATTTATTGTAATTGATCTCTTATTATTAAGCAATGCCTACAGATAACACTAGAATCCACTGTTGTGTTCAGCCTGGGTACTTTAAAAAATGTATGAGACAGAAACACTCTCAGCTCCAAAATTCTAAATCCCATTTTATTCTCCCTGCTCATCCTCCCGTCTTCCCCACAAAGGCTTGATAGTCATGAACCGTACTGTTTGGAAATACTTGTCTTTTATATAATGTCAAATCATTAATTTCCCCATTTTAACTGTTAGACTTGTAGTGAGCTTGGAGAAATCCTGAAGGTCACCACAGCTTACAGAGTTAGCTCCGAAGACTGTGCCATTGGAGACTTTATAGGCTCTACTGCTAAATATTCATAGGAGAAACTTTCTTTTATACAACAAGTAAGTATTTACAACTTGTCAACTATCTCTATCTTTAAGCACTTAAAGGACCAGCAGGTTGTCTCAACACATAAGTGCATTTGCAGTAAATTTGAGAACCTGAGTTTGTTCTCTGGGACACAGATTGTGGAAAGAGAGAACTTACCCTAGCAAATTGTCCTCTGACATCCACATCTTTGCCCACATTCACATTCCACCAAAACCCCATAGATTTGTGTCTTTCCTTTGAAACAAAGGTATTAAAATTATTCTGCTGCCTGTCAGGTCCAAGCTAATAACTCAACATTAAGGCATCTGCTGAGCAGAATGTTTAAAATTAAAAATGCACTTGACTTGTTGATATTAACTGAGATATTTCCATCTTCTTTTCTCTTCACCATTACAAGATCTAAAATGTTGCATCTGACCCTCCAAAAGAATGGTAAAATAATGTCAAAATGAAGGCTGTGGTAAACATTAGCCCTTAGCTTCCTTTCAGGACTGCTAAAACTAACCCTTTGTGAAAATTTTGTCCTATGATGTTTGGTGTATGTTAGACTCTTATTTTATCAATGAATTCATCTAAAATTCAGTCCCTTTTAAGATAACATGTAGGGAGAAGTAGAAATCCTGCCAGTTTAGGAAATAATAAAAGCTAACTCTCCATATAATTACCATAATTATATTTTTAAAAAGATGTTATAGATTTTGAATATAATATTTTTCGGTGTCATAGAATGCAAAAGTATCAATATCTTGAAATTGCTCTATAGTCCAAAATAGAAATATAATTCTCCAGGAAATTCCAAATATTATGCTTTGCATAGAGTAATTAAGAGCCATCTGTCCTTTTTGGTTTATTATGAGTAACTAGGTTATTGCAGTCAACAATCCATTCACACTGAATTATGTCTGCTTGTATATCTCCATGGTTGCTCACACTTTTCATATGCTTCATCATTCTTGCTAGAACTTTCATTGGTCCCTCAATTGTAAAGTTCCTTCTCAAAATGTCATTTGGCCTGAACCCATTCTCATTTCTCTGTGTGCTGCTCATTTCCAAATTTATCTTGATTGATTAATAACAATCCTCTTCCAATAATGTCTTATTACTCTACTGGCAATAGGAAAACAAAGCTATCCCAGTTCTGGCCTACAAAGCTAAAAGTGCATACTCCTTAGTAGGCTTCAAGAACGGATCCATCATCTTTAAAGTACAGATATGAAAAGCAGTATCTCACATTCAATAATACACATGTGGACATTACTGCCGCTGCTATTATGGATGATGGTACATTTATTTTAATGTTCATGGTCATGGGTCTAGTATTACTGTGTTTTTAATATCCTGACATTGGACTCAGCAGAAACTAATAGACTAGAGAATTGGAAGTGAATTTCTGTTCATGTAGCCAGTTTTGGAGTTCAGCTTCGGCAGTTGTTATGAATCCCTCTAGCATTTAACTTGCTCTGTGTTTGGAGCATTTTCTACCTATAAAGAAAGACTGGAATATTGGTACCAAGTCTGAAAATGTCTTCTATTTACTCTGAGCTGTCTCCATGTTGCAGAACATTTTTCTACAGATGGCTTAGATTCATGCAGACTCTTTGAATCCTCAACAAAGTCATTGCTAGGCAATTTTTGTTTTCAAGGCTATCAAAACACAATAAAATATTTTCTATCAAAGAGACAGTATTTGTTTATATCTGTCGGTGATGGACATGAGAAAATCTTTGGTTTGCTCCAAGAGATATTTGCCTATACAATAAATGCAATAAATCTTTTGGAGGGACATATCATAAGCAGGTCCAAATGAAATTAGTGATCTTAATCTGTGAAGTTACTTTCTTGTGGCTTGCTCTATTGCCCAGAAAACTAACATCTGGCTCTTTTTATGTTGTCTTTGCTGATCAGTGGTGCATAAAACTAAATAAGAGGCATGAATGTTCCTTGCCTTAAATAAAAGGTCATTGGTATGGTATTAATGTACTAGAGATATTTATTTCATACAGTCACTGTTGCCATGACAGTCAACAGAAGGCATTCTTAGTAGCAATATGTTGTTTGGTTTTCTTTTCTCTTCTTCTTCTTCTGTTTTTATTTTGAGACAGGATTTTTCTGTAGTTTTAGAGACTGTCTTGGAATTAGATCTTATAGACCAGGCTGGCCTTAAGCTCACAGAGATCTACCTGCCTCTGCCTCCCAAGTGTTGGGATTAAAGGCGTGTGCCACAACCACCCGACTGTGGCTTGGTTTTCTATGACTGAATAATTTGTGAAAATGCAGTCGTGATCAAATTGCATTACTTTTGTTGTTTGAATTCAATTGGAATACTGTAATGTTGGTGACACTTGCCTTGCATTTTCAACTTGAAATATTGTCATGAAAGAATAGGTACCATGTTGAAATTATAATGTGGGAGTCGCGTTTCCAACATCTATCAGTACTCATGTTTTCTGTGAAAGGTGCTCAAACTACACTCATTTGGGTTCATAGTTTCTACTAAAATATATATCAACTCATAATAATCAAGCCCTCATGACCATCAGAACAATTTTCATGTAACATGATTTTATGACTTATTTTTGTTATATGTGCTTTATTTTAATTGCTGAAACTAGACTAAAATGAATGTTAACAGTATTTGCATACACAGAAAAATCTCAGATATATATCTGAAGGAAAATAAAAAATTAGGCAAGAGTTTCTCTCATTAAAAATGTTATTCATAGTGCAGCATAAATATTTTTGTAGTGTCAACAATGTAAGACTTTTCTTAGCTATCTATAGAAAAATAGGGAAGTATGCTCATGTACAGGTTGCATTATATTTTTAGTATGAACTTGTTGAGATGACTGGAAGCTGAATTTTCTAACACAACAATAAATCATCCAGGGCTCAGTAGCCTGAAACAGACACACTAACTCACAGCTTTCATGGGTGAAGAATCCTGGCATGGCCCAGCTGCACAACTATGACTTAAATTTCTCACAAGGTTGCAGCCAAGACTGTGGGTGTTTTTTCAGTCATTTGAAGAATTGAAAGTGGGTGAAGGATTTGCCTGGATGACGTATTCATTCCAGAAATAGAAATCTGAAGTGGATGTTGGCATGATTCCTCAGCTTCTAACCATATGGACCCATGCACAAGGGGGTTGGAGCAAATGAAATATAGGTATTGGACTCCACCCAAGAATGAGTCAATGGAAAATATAATGTTGATGCCATTTATGACAAAACCTTTACTTCCACTGAATCAACCTGGCTAGATCATGTAACTGGATTTTGACAATGACCTTAAGCAGAACCTGCTGACCCTATGATAAAACTCTGGAAAGCCAATGATGAATGACCATCTTATATGTCAACCTTTAGAGAAGGTAAGCAGAGATCACAAAAGTTCTGGGAAGCACCTGGATTAACTTTCAATAAGAAAACACATGTTGATGAGAGACCAAAGAATAGACTATAATTTATATATTTTATTTATAATATATAGAAGGTCTCTTAAAAGTATTTAAAGAAATATATCTGTAGCATTTTCTCATATTTATAAGCTAAGTTCAAGTATTTTATATTCTATGTTATATAATTATAACTACTGTCAGGTGAGTACATTACAAACGACTCTAACAGTTTCCTTCTAATTCTGGTATCTGATTACCATCCCCCCATTTCTTTTATTTATTAACATAATTTTTCTAATCAATTCTTTGAGCGCTCCATTCAAACATTCATACAATGTATTTGGATTATATTTATCCCCAACTGTACGCTGTAACTCTCCATGTATCTATCCTCACCTCACCACACCAATTGTTGATTTCATATTTTTCTTTTAATTTAAATCATAATACACTGAGAGCAATTTGGGTTGACTCTGTATCAATGGATATGAGGAGCATGTTGAACCTATGTGGTGCTAAACTCTTAAAGGAATCTGATTGTCCCTTCTAAAAGGCATAGATTGCCAGTGACTACACTAGGCACATCACAGGAATTAGTGAACTCATGTTAGAAAACTAACTGATTTGATCTTGTGTAAGACTTCTGTAAGCAACCACAGTGCCCAAACTTCATGAGATCAGAAGACCTATCATGACTAGAAAATTCTGCTTATTACTAGTTCTCCCAAACCACTGGATCTCAACTTTATTGATTTCTTCTGCAACTTTCCCTGGGCCTTGTGACAAGAGTTTAATACATGTCCCATTTAGACCTAGGTACTCTATAGATGGTTTATTTAAAATAACTTTTTTATTCTATTAAATGTTTAAATTTTTACTAAAATGTAATTACATTATCTTCCCTTTTCCCCAGCATTCCTTAATCCCACCAATGTCCATACCTCCCACTCAAACTAATACTCTCTGTTTCTTTGATTATTAACTTTACTCACACACACACACACACACACACACAAACACACACACTCACACACACACACACACACACACATATATATATATATGCATGAAAATATAAGGTGCTGAGCCAATTTAGTGATATATATATGCATTTGGGACTGATCACATCATATTGGAAAAACAATGAGGGAACTGATCCCTGGGAGAAGCTAATTCTCCCTCTCTCAGAAATCCCTAGTTGTTTATATTTCTTTGACCAAGAATGGGGTCATTTAGGATTTCCCCACTCTATATTAACATGTCTATTGGTGCTGTGATTTTGTGGTCTTGTTTGTGTAGCTATACTGCTGGTAATTGTTCATGTTATTTCCAGAAGTAACAATTTTACAGCAGAATTTCATATCATCTGTCTTTTATAATCTTCTCACCTGTATCTATAATGTTGCCAAAGCTTTAGGTGTAAAGGTTGTGTTGTAGATATATCCATTGATCTATGTTGGTGAGATTTTCTGTCCTGCCTGGTTCCTGAAATCACTAGGTCCGAAAAAAAGAAATCACACATAGGTCTACATTAACTATAAACTGATTGGCCCATTAGCTCAGGTTTCTTTTTTTTTAATTTATTTTTTTTTTAGTGAAAAAAAAGGGAAAAAAAGTTTTCGACTCCTCACAGCCTCCCAATTCCTTCCCCCTCCTCCCACCCTTCTCCCCCTCACCACACTCCTCTCCCCCTCCCTCTCCAGTCCAAAGAGCAGTCAGGGTTATCTGCCCTGTGGAAAGTCCAAGGACCTCCCCCATCCGTCCATATCTAGGAAGGTGAACAACCAAACTGGCTAGGCTCCCACAAAGCCAGAACATTAAGTAGGATCAAAACCCCATGCCATTGTCCTTAGCTTCTCATCAGCCCTCATTGTTCGCCATGTTCAGAGAGTCCGGTTTTATCCCATGCTTTTTCAGTCACAGTCAAGCTAGCCTTGGTGAGCTCCAAATTGATCAGCCCCACTATCTCAGTGGGTGGGTGCACCCCTCTTGGTAATGACTTCCTTGCTAATTCTCCCTCCTTCTGCTCCTCTTTGGGACCTTGGAAGCTCAGTCCAGTGCTCCAGTGTGGGTCTCTGTCTCTATCTCCATCCATCACCAGATGAAGATTCTATGGTGATATGCAAGATATTCGTCAGTATTGCTCTAGGATAGGGTCATTTCAGGTTCCCTATCCTCAGCTGGACAGGGAACTAACTGGGGACATCACCTTGGACTCCTGGGAGCCACTCTAGGTTCAAGTCTCTTGCCAACCCTAACTAAAAATTGTGCTTCCGTGCTCCCCTATCCAACTTTCCTTTATCCTAATCATCCTTTTTCCCCAAGTTCCCCGTATCCTCCCCTTCTCCCATTTCTCTCCCCATCTCCCCTTACCCCCATCCCACCACACCCCCAAGATCCCAATTTTCTCCGGGGCAATGTTGTCTACTTTCCCATAGCCAAGAGGATAACTATATTTTTCCTTGGGTTCATCTTCTTACTTAGCTTCTTTAGGTTCACCAATTGTAGACTCCATGACCCTTATTTATGGCTAGAAACCAATTATGAGTGAGTACATCCCATGTTCATCTTTTTGGGTCTGGGTTACCTCACTCAGTATAGTGTTTTCTATTTCCATCCATTTGCAAGCAAAATTCGAGAAGTCATTGTTTTTTACCGCAGCGTAGTACTCTAATGTGTAGATATTCCATACTTTCTTCATCCATTCTTCCATTGAAGAGCATCTAGGTTGTATCCAGGTTCTGGTTATAACAAATAATACTGCAATGAACATAGATGAACAAATGCTCTTGTCAAATGGTAGGGATTCTCTTGGGTATATTCCCAGGAGTGGTATGACTGGGTCCAGGGGTAGGTTGATCCCGAATTTCCTGAGAAACCGAAACACTGATTTCCAAAGTGGTTGCACAAGATTGCATTCCCACCAGCAATGGATGAGGGTACTCCTTCCTCCACAGCCTCTCCAGCAAAGGCTATCATTGGAGTTTTTGATTTTAGCCATTCTGACAGGTGTAAGATGATATCTCAAAGTTGTTTTGATTTGCATTTCCCTGATCGCTAAGGAGGTTGAGCATGACCTTAAATGTCTTTTGGCCATTTGAACTTCTTCTGTTGAGAATTCTCTGTTCAGTTCAGTGCCCCATTTTTTAATTGGGTTAATTAGCATTTTAAAGTCAGTTTCTTGAGTTCTCTATATATTTTGGAGATCAGACCTTTGTCTGTTGAGGGGTTGGTGAAGATCTTCTCCCAGTCAGTAGGTTGCCTTTGTGTCTTGGTGACAGTGTCCTTTGCTTTACAGAAGATTCTCAGTTTTAGTAGGTCCCATTTATTCAATGTTGTCCTTAATGTCTGTGCTGCAGGGGTTATACATAGGAAGAGATCTGCTGTGCCCATCTGTTGTAGGGTACTTCCCACTTTCTCTTTTATCAGGTTCAATGTGTTCGGACTCATATTGAGGTCTTTAATCCATTTGGACTTGAGTTTTGTGCATGGTGATAGATATGGGTCTATTTTCATTCTTCTACAGGTTGACATCCAGCTGTGCCAGCACCATTTGTTGAAGATGCTTTCTTTCTTCCATTGTATACTTTTAGCTCCTTTATCGAAAATCAGGTGATCATAGGTTTGTGGGTTAAAATGTTGGTCTTCTATATGATTCCATTGGTCGACTTCTCTGTTTTTATGCCAGTATCACACTGTTTTCAACACTGTAGCTCTGTAATAGAGTTTGAAGTCAGGGATGGTAATGCCTCCAGAAGATTCTTTATTGTATATAATTGTTTTGGCTATCCTGTTTTTTTTTGTTTTTCCATATAAAGTTGATTATTGTCCTCTCAAGATCTGTGAAGAATTTTGATGGGACCTTGATGGGGATTGCATTGAATCTATAAATTGCCTTTGGTAGAATTGCCATTTTTACTATGTTGATCCTCCCAACCCATGAGCAAGGGAGGTCCTTCCATTTTTTGGTATCCTCTTCAATTTCTTTCTTCAATGCCTTAAAGTTCTTGTCAAATAGATCTTTCACTTCCTTGGTTAAAGTTACTCCAAGATATTTTATGCTGTTTGTGGCTATCGTGAAAGGTGAAGCTTCTCTGATTTCCCTCTCTGCTTCAATATCCTTTGTGTATAAGAGGGCGACAGAATTTTTGGAGTTTATCTTGTATCCTGCCATATTAATAAAGCTGTTTATCCGCTGTAAAAATTCTTTGGTGGAATTTTGGGGGTCGCTTATGTACACAATCATATCATCTGCAAATAACGAAAGTTTCACTTCTTCCTTTCCAATTCGAATCCCCTTGATCCCCTTATGTTGTCTTATTGCTATTGCTAGAACTTCAAGCACTATATTGAAGAGGTATGGTGAGAGTGGACAGCCTTGTCGTGTTCCTGAGTTTAGTGGGATGGCTTTGAGTTTCTCTCCATTTAATTTGATGTTAGCTGTCGGCTTGCTGTATATAGTTTTTATTATATTTAGGTATGACCCTTGTATTCCTAATCTCTCCAATACTTTTATCATAAAGGGATGTTGAATTTTGTCAAATGCTTTTTCAGCATCTAATGAAATGATCATATGGTTTTTTTTTCTTTCAGTTAATTATATGCTGGATTACATTGATAGATTTTCATATGTTGAACCAGCCCTGCATCTCTGGGATGAAGCCTACTTGATCATAATGGATAATTTTTCTAATGTGTTCTTGGATTCGGTTTGCCTGTATTTGGTTGCGGATTTTTACGTCGATGTTCATGAGTGAGATTGGCCTATAATTCTCTTTCTTAGTTGAGTCTTTGTGTGGTTTTGGTATCAGAGTAATTGTAGCTTCATAAAAGGAATTTGGCAATGCCTCTTCTGTTTCTATGTTGTGAAATACATTAAGGAGTATAGGTATTAGGTCTTCTTGGAATTTCTGGTAGAATTCTGCATTGAAACCATTTGGTCCTGGGCTTCTTTTGGTAGGGAGGTTTTTGATAACCTCTTCTAATTCTTCGCAACTAACAGATCTATATAGATTGTTCAACTGGTCCTGGTTTAACTTTGGAATATGGTATTTATCTAAAAAAGTGTCCATTTCCTTTACATTTTCCAGTTTTGTGGCATTCAGGCTTCTGTAGCAAGATCTAATGATCAGAATTTCCTCTGTGTCTGTGGTTATGTCCCCTTTTCATTTCTGATCTTATTAATTTGCAAATTCTCTTTCTGCCGTTTGATTAGGGGTTTGGATAGGGGTTTGTCAATCTTTTTGATTTTCTCCAGGAACCAGCTTTTTGTTTCATTGATTCTTTGGATTGTTTTCTGTGTTTCTATTTTGTTGATTTCAGCCCTCAGTTTGGTTATTTCCAGTCTTCTACTCCTCCTAGGTGAGTCTGCTTCTTTTTTTTTTTTTCTAGAGCTTTCAGGTGGGATGTTAAGTCTCCAATGTGTGCTTTCTCTGTTTTCTTTAAGTGGGCACTTAGTGCTATGAACTTTCCTCTTAGGACTGCTTTCATAGTGTCCCATAAGTTTGAGTATGTTGTTTCTTTATTTTCATTGAATTCCAGGAAGACTTTGATTTCTTTCTTTATTTCTTCCTTAATCCAGGAATGGTTCAGTAGTTGACTGTTCAGTTTCCATGAATTTGTAGGCTTTCTGGGGGTAGCATTGTTGTTGAATTCTAACGTTAATCCATGGTGATCTAATAAGACACAGGTGGTTACTAATATTTTTTTGTAGCTGTGGATGTTTGCTTTGTTACCAACTATGTGGTCGATTTTAGAGAAGATTCCATGAGCTGCAGAGAAGAAGGTATATTCTTTCCTATTTGGGTGGAATGTTCTATAGATATCTGTTAAGTCCATTTGCTTCATTACCTCCATTAATTCTCTTATTTCTCTGTTAGGTTTCTGTCTGATTGACCTGTCCATTGGTGAGAGAGGAGTTTTGAAGTCTCCTACTATTAGTGTGTGCGGTTTGATGGCTGCCTTGAGTTTTAGCCATGTTTCTTTTACGTACGTGGATGTTTTTTTATTAGGGGCATAGATATTCAGGGTTCAGACTTCATCCTGATGAATTGTTCCTGTTATGAGTATAAAGTGTCTCTATCTCTTCTGATTGATTTAAGTTTGAAGTCAACTTTGTTAGAGATTAGTATGGCCACACCTGCTTTTTTCTTAGGTCCATTTGCTTGATAAGCCTTTTCCCAGCCCTTTACTCTGAGTAGGTGCTTGTCTTTGTGGTTGAGTTGTGTTTCTTGTAAATAGCAGAATGTTGGATCCTGTTTTCTTATCCAATCTCTTAGCCTGTGCCTTTTTATAGGTGAGTAGAGTCCATTGACATTAAGTGATATTAATGACCAGTGGTTGTTAACTCCGGTCACTTTTTTAGTCGTAGAATTTGTATGTTTCCCTTTTTTTGATTTGTGTTTGTGAAGGGTCTCTAGATGTTTGAGTTATTGTAGCCATTGTTGGACTCCTTGGCTAGTGATTTTCCTTCTATTACTTTCTGTAAGGCTGGATTTGTGGCTACGTATTGTTTAAATTTGTTTTTATCCTGAAAAATTTTATTTCTCCATTTATAGTGAGTGAAAGCTTGGCTGGGTATAGTAATCTGGGCTTGCATCCATGGTCTCTCAGTTTCTGGAGTACATCCATCCAGGACCTTCTGGCTTTCATGGTTTCCATGGAGAAGTCAGGTGTAAGTCTGATAGGTTTACCTTTATAAGTAACTTGTCCTTTTTCCTTTGCAGCTCTTAATATTCTTTCTTTATTCTGTATGCTTTGTGTTTTGATTATTATATGGCGAGGGGATTTTTTTTTTTTGATCCAGCCTATTCGGTGTTCTGTATGCTTCTTGAACCTTCATAGGTATATCTTTCTTTATGTTGGGAAAGTTTTCTTCTATAATTTTATTAAATATATTTTCTGGACCATTGAGCTGCACTTCTTCTCCTTCTTTTACTCCTATTATTCTTAGGTTTGGTCTTTTTATTGTGTCCCATATTTCCTGAAAGTTTTGTGATGAGAGTTTGTTGGACTTGCTGTTTTCTTTGATCAGTGTGTTTATTTTCTCTATGATATCTTCAGAATCTGAGATTCTTTCTTCTATCTCTTGTATTTTGTTGGTTATGCTTGTTTCTGTAGTCTCTGTTTGTTTACTTAAATTTTCCATGTCCAGCCGGCCCTCTGTTTGTGCTTTCTTCTTTGCCTCCATTTCAGTTTTCAAGTCTTGAACTGTTTCCTTTATCTGTTTGATTGTTTTTCCTTGGTATTCTAGGGTATCATTCACTGATTTATTCAATTCTTCAAATTTTCGGTTATATTTCCCATCCATTTCTATAAGGACATTCTTTACATGCTGTTTAAGGTGTTCAATCACTTTCATGAAGTCAATCTTTTCTACTTCTTCTTGATTAAGTTGTTCATGTCCTCCCGTTGTGAGGTCGCTGGTTTCTGATGGCTTCATGTTGCTTTTCAGATTGTTGGGTGAATTCTTGCATTGGCGCCCCTTGGCAATTCTTGCATTGCCCATCTCTTCCTCCGAATGCTCCCCTATGGATCTTCTTTTACAGGATCAGGTCTCCTTGCCTACTGATGTACCTTCCCAGTGATGGCTCTCCCCACGGATGGCTCTCTTGGTGCCGAGATCGTATCTCCATGCCCAATGATGGCTCTCCCCAATGCTGGCTCTCCTGGCACAGAGATCAGGTCTCCATTCCCAATGTTAACTCTCCTGGCACTGACATCAGGTCTCCGTGCTGGTTGTGTAGCTCATAAACAAAGTGCCTACCTTGCTTGGTGCAGACAGGCTAGTGAAACAAAGGAACTCCTGAACGCTTGGTTGCCCTGAGGATTAGGACGGATCCAGTGCCCAGACAGGCTGAGCTGGGTGATGTTATGTGCTGAAAGAGGGCAGGGGGGGCGAGGTGGGGAGGGTTCTGGATGCAAGCTGGGTGGAATAGGAAGAAAGAGGCAGTATGTAGGGAGTAGAGGCCCTGCAGAGAGCCCAAGAAGGATAGGGGGTTGAGGAACTTCTGAGTTCCCTGTCCCGGGCTGGTGCCGCAGGGTCAGAAACTCACCCCCTCAGGTTTCTTATTAACTCATAACTTTTATTAACCCATTATTCTTGTCTATGCTAGCCACATGCCTTGGTAACTTTTTCAGCGAGGCAGTCTCACATCTTGTTTCTTTTGTGGCAGGTTCACAAATGCAGAGAGACCTTTCCTCTTCCCACAATTCTCCTGTTCTTCTTGACCCATGTCTTCTTGCTGTCTTGTTGTCCTGCCTATACGGCCTGCCTGGCTACTGGCCAATTAGCATTTATTTAAGATATAATTGACAGGACACAGACCATTGTCCCACAGCACTTCCCCCTCTCCTAAAAAAAAAAAAAAAGAACTCTGAATGTAATATCCTTTGTTTAGCTTTTCTCCTCACCATTAGCCATAACAATTTGTAACCAACATTCTAAACAAAGGAAAATATCCTTAGTCCATTTTTTGGGGGGTAATGTGGGCATAGTTTTCCAGGCTACTTCCTGCTGGTTGGGGGAATTGATGATCTTATGGGGACCTAAAGAAAATTTATAATTATCATCAAGTCATGACTGGAGTATCCTGTGAGGCTTGATGATCTCAGGTGGCAGTCTTGAATCTGTTCTGGATATAGAACTCAGACGTCTGAGCCATCTATTCCTGGCAAAGATTTCTCAGGTGGTCTTCCTTGATTAAAACTGATTTTTCTTAGTTCAGAATGAATCCGTAGCCTCTCATTTTCTGTGGAAACAAAAGCAAAACCTCTTATCCAAAGTAACATATCTTTTGACTTCAATTTTAAAGTCAAGGCAGTTATAAAATATGTAAGTTTTATTAATCCATCAGCATTTATATTTAAATGTCTTTTAGCAGCTGTTGCTCCTTTCTTAGCTGTCAAGCAATTCAAAGAGAACATCATAACATACAGTATCCAGACTCTTTGTGTATTTTTCATCTTTATGTGGCTTTATTTTAACCTCTATCACTTTTAATTTTATTTTTTTAATTTTTGGCTTTTGGGAACAGGTTCTCTGTGTATCTTTAGCTGTCCTGAAACTCACTCTGTAGACCAGGCTCTCCTTGAACTCAAAGAGATCTGTCTGCCTCTGCCTCCTAAGCACTGGGATTAAGTGTGCCACTACACCTTGAACTCACAGAGGTCTTTCTATCTCTGCCTCTCAAGTGTTGGAATTAAAGGGGTATACCACCACACCCAACTACTCTCTTTCTTTTCTATTTTAAGGACTTTAGCCTTTTTTTTCTTCTCCCTAGCATATATATATTTTTAACACACTATAAAACATTTAAAGGTTTATTTTTCATCTTTGAATCTCTCCTTACTGAATATCTCTCTTTTTCTGACCATGTGAGTCTTTAATTTGCTAAGCAATATGGAGAGGATTACAGCTGTGAATTTGATGGCTGGATACAGCCCATTCCTTAGCTTTCTGAGATTCCAGCTTCATGACAGAGGTACTGACCAGAGCCACATTTATTGCCACAGCTCTGTGGCATTTCAAGGTCCCTGACACCACCAGAAAGCAGACCGTCAGCTTTTTATCAACACCATTTAAATGTTTTGTGGAAGGACCTCTTAAAAGAGCTACAAGCTTTTGCAGCTAAAGCTGAGTCAGGAAACCTCTCGTAAATGAGAGTGCATGCTTGCCTATAGCAAGCAGAGCAGACCCAAGAAATTGTTGCTACCAAGAAACCATGTGTAATGCTGTTAATTTTTATCTAGAATTATTTTCTAAGCTCTGACAGGCTTTATATGGATGCAATCATCCACACGTTGCACACTGATAAAAGAAGAGTTCTCCCTTCTAGTGCTGGATTCACTTCGATAGTATATAGCTAGTGTCGAAATCATTTTTGACCAATGTTTGATACCACATCATGAATACATTTTTATGAGAACATTATTATAAATGGTGATGAAATATTAAAGAATATGCAAATATATGGATAATGTTTTCATAATGCTCATGTTACTCATGTCTTAAGGTGCTTGGAAGTAAACATTGTGAAATGATGCAAATATTTCAAAGGTAATGGAATGTTTAGAACACTTTTCTACAAAAATTACTGCTTTCCAGTAATAAAATAATTTTAAAGCAAGTTAAAATAAAATAGATTAGGTCAATTTTTTCTATTTCAATGGTCATTTTAATATAGATTAATGGCATATGCAAATCAACATTTTTATTTAACAGGGAACTTTGAGCTACATTTACTTGGATTTAAACAAGTTCATGAAACTGATCTTAAATTTTTTATTTGCTTCAAAACAAGTGTGAACATAAATTTGAATCATGCACATTTGTGCCTTCAGTTTTTGAAAGCTTTCAAATTATGTCTAATATCAAATCCACTGCCTGTGACTATTAGGTGTCTTCTGGCACTCTGATACTCCAGGTTGTTGCCTCCCACTGAAAATCTGTTCACATATTATTTCCCCCAGATAACAAATGTATTTTTCAAAGTTAATAGTTATTACTTTTCCTCCAAGGGTTTTTCAAATTAAAATATAATTATATCATCTCTAACTCTTTCCTTTCCCATTTCTGATGTCTCCTATGTTCACTCTCTCACACATGCCATGGCCCCTCTGGACTTCCTCTCACACCCCTGCCCCCCCCCCTCTCTCTCTCTCTCTATATATATATATATATATATATATATATATTCCTCAGTAGTCATTAGTTGCCTAAAATTTTTTTCAGGAGTGGAGACCATTCTGATTTATTCTTTTCTCATTTACAAGTCTATTGCTGGAGTTAGAATTTTAAGGGAGTTGCTTATGCACCCATGTTACTGAGGTATTATGCATGTTGCTTCCCTTTCTATTCAAGGAAACCATAATCTCACAGAAGACTTGAGGATCCTCTGCCTCTGACAATATTCTCTCTTGACAGTCTTCCTTTTTGGGCCTTAGATCCAGGGAATCTGTTGAGGTGTATATAATGGGGCTGAGTACATACTGATGAATTGTTCTCTACATTCTAAACAGTTGTGATTTTATGCGGTGGTCTGTCTGCTGCAAAGAGAATCTTCTTCAATGAGGGGCCAGACTTATATTTGTGGATGTAGGCATAAAGATAAGGGCTTACAATACAGTTAGTGATTATGCTTATCTAGAAAGTGGTGGTATGGGGCTCTCATTTAAGGTCCACAGCCTTACTAGCTTTGGGGATTTGAATAGGTTTTCAGTTCCAGTCACGGGTGACCTCCTGCTGGGCAGATCTTAGCTCCAATTAGAAAGCTTTTGGTTGCTGCCAAGATAGGAAAGACTCTATTGTGCCTTTAGATAACTTGCATGATGGTCATTGTTCTGGCTGATAGAATTCATAGTAGGGAAAAATATTGATCGTTTCTGTTCTTTGGCAGGTAGCAAAACATTGCCTGATATTATAAAGACAGAACTTAGGGAGGAGGTTTTCATATCAGATAAAATCTACCACAGATCTACCATGTATGTTTGATAGGAATTGAAGAACCACGTTATTTCATATTTTTACCTAAAATTCCATTTAATACATAAATCACAAATAAGTACATAAAATTATATGTTCGGTATGTGAATTAACTGAATAGGTTACACTAATTGCACTGAAACTGTTATCCTCAAAACCCCTGTACAATGTAACACAGTCCCCAACTCCAGGCATGAGAAGTCTCCTTTTGAGTTGTTAGTCAAGGGTGTCCAACTGAGAACCAAAATAACACAGTCATTTGCTTCCTCACAGAGCTTGTGGGAAATTCCATACTGCTGAAGACAACATGGTCCCAGAAACTTTAGAAAATTAAGATTGATTCTAAATTAAAAAAAAATACTATTTAATTGTTATATGTTCTTGGGACTACCGTTTTATGAAGCAGATCATTAATGTTATTTCTAAATATGGAACATAATGTAGTAATATAATTTCCTCTCCTCACCTCTTCTATACACCTCCTATGATAGTCACCTCTCCTATTCATATTCATGGACTATTTTTCTTTAATTATTATTGTTACCCACATGCACGTACATACATATGTGAGCAAATACATAAAGCATGCTGATTCATGTAGTGCTTTTATGTATGTACTTTAAGGTCTAATCCATTGATATTAGATAGATAATTATGAAGCTCACTCTGAAGAAGACTAATTCTTTGTTTTGGTAATTATTTATTACATGTAGCTCTATAGTTAGGATGAGTCGCCATGAAATTTCCTCTATTCACATTGGCATGTCAATTGGTGGTGTCATTTTTTCTGGTCTTATTTAAGCTACCATATTTCTGAGATTTCATTAATGTAACACCCATGCCATATCTATAGCCTTGAAACATACTTCCTAGTCCTTGGTCTCTTACACTTTTTTAACCTATTTTCCTCAAATTTCCTTGAGCCCTAACTTACAGGAATAGAGATGTAAATATATCCACCAGGCACTGTCATCCCACAGGCAGCTGTTTTTTACATTTTGACCAGTTATGGTTTTTTTTTTTTCATTTCTTTTTTTTTCTGGTTGCCATAAAAACGCGTTTCTTTAATGAAGGGTGAAAGTTAGACTTATCTGTAGCTATCAGATTTAGAAAGCAGTTTGAAATTATACTGGTTTACGAAAGTCTCTTCTAAGGACCTGGACTTCACTTGTCAGGGATAATTGGCTCAGTTTCTAGAACCAGCAATGATGTGCCACCCATTGTTGTGGTAGGAGCGGTGGGCTGCGTCCCTGGCACCCAATTGCCCCCACGGCTAGCTTTACCCAAAATAAATAGACGGAAACTGTATTCTTTTAAACACCGCTTGGCCCATTTCTATCTAGCCTCTTCTAGGCTAGCTCTTGCACCTGGACTAGCCCATTTGTAATAATCTGCTGTAGCCCATGAGCTGGCTTACCAGGAATGATCTTAACCTGCATCTGTCTGGAGTGGGAGAATCATGGCAAGTCCTTGACTCAGCTCCTTTCTCCCAGCATTCTGTTCTGTTTACTCCACCTACCTAAGGGTTGGCCTATCAAATGGATCTAGGCAGTTTCTTTATTAATAAGAAATCACTCCCACATCATTTCCCCTTTTTCTGTTTAAACAAAAAAAGCAAGGCTTTAACTTTAATATAACAAACAGTTTATCAAGTAAGAATTACAGTTACAATATTTATATCTACTTTATCTTTTATCATAACTATGGAAAACTATAACTACCTATCCATTCTTCAACTCCATCAAAGACTCCAGAAGGTTATAATATTACCTAAGTAAACAAGAACTAAGAAACTTCAAACTCTAGAAATGACAAAGACATCTTGCTGCATGGACAGTCACCCAAAGTTCTTTTGTACCATCGGGGCATCCATCTTCAGCCTTCAGGACCATAATATCCAACAGACATTTTCATCAAGCAGGAAATTCCAAAGACAGTTCAGTCACTTTCTGCTGTGTACTGCAGAATGTCTCGCAGACTCTTTCATGAGTCAGGAACCCCGAAAGACTATCTCACCTTTAGGCAAGTTCAGCAGTCCGCTCTCTGCGGGTTCTCTTTGTCCAGTTCATGCAACAGTCCAGGCAAGAACAGTTTCTTGCCCAAATGGCTATCAAACTCCGTAAGGATCCTCTTCGATGCCCATCTTCTTCTTGAAGTAGATTGGTGCTGCCAGGAGCAGAGTGTCTCGTTATCATGAAAAGTCCTAAGTTATTAAAACATTTAAAATGCCATATTCTGCAGCCTTTGAGAGATATGAAGAATGCCTATCTGAAATATATCTCTATATATCTAGAAAATCTAAATAACATGACTACAAACTTGACTATTATTTATGATTATCCATCAACAACCTATATTTCCTAATCATACATTACATTTTAAAAATGAACTACACAATCACAATACCTTAATCAATATCAGAAATACATATACATATAACAAAATTGGCCTTAAAATGCATACCAATGCAAATTATCCATACCTATATCATTTCCCCCTTTAAATGTAAAAGAACATTTATAAACAATATTTTGGGAACATGGGCTTAGTTTTTTTTCTCTCCAAACTGCTTCCTGCTGAATGGGGGCGTCATTAATTAGGTCTTTCATGGTATAACTTGTGTGCCAGGGTCATCTCAGTTGGCAGTTGAGTGAAATAATTTTTTGAGGGTGTTCACATCAACCTTTCAGGAGGGCGTGGTCTATCATACCAAACTGGGATAGAAGAAATCCTTAGAGTCTCATTCTCTGTGAAAACAAAAGAAGACCCTCTCCAAAGCATCATATCCTTAGACCCAAATTCTGAAGTCATACCCTAATGATATCTGTTCTGGTTACACTTGGCAGTCCATATAATGAAATTTCTCTCTGTACTTAGCTCCTTCACCGTCAAAAATTTTAAAGAAAAAGCAATGTACATAATTCAGACTCTCTGTGAATTTTCCATTTTTACATGGCTTATTTTTCTTTATTTCTTTTAATCTCTTAACTATCTGTATTCTGTCTCTTTAAAGACTTTACCTTTTTTTTTTAAACCATTAAGTTTATCTCTATATTCTTTTTCTTCTCTCTCTCAAGCCTAAGTACGTTCATCCAACAGTGTGACTCATTTAGTGGTCTGAATCTGTCCTATTGTGAATCTGCAATTTTTTACAATCCAGGAGCACTTTTGATTTGTGCCTTTAAATCACTAGGTGCTTAAGAATCTAAGCTGTGACATTCCTGGGTCAAAAACAGGTACTGCCTGCTGGCCCCGCCCAGTCCAACATGGCAGAGCCGCTCGTGCCTTTGATCCTTGCACATTGCACCATTAGCATGGCGGAGCTGCTTGTGCCTCTGAGCTGTGGCACGCAATGTCCCCCTTTTAGGTACCAGCAGTCCACATTGCCATCAAACAAATCGTAGCACTTTACTCCAAATACTCCATTCAAAAGCTCTGTCTCCTGAAGGATCCAGACAGAGATCGCAATGGCGGCACAGCCCAGAAAGCCAGCATTTTAAAACAGCCAGTTTTTTCCTGCTGTTGAGTCAGGAAAATTTCAAAATGCAGGACGTACCATTTTGTGCTAGTTCTGGGGCCGCCAGGTAGGAGCGGCACTCAGCACTTTAATTCTGAGACTGAGCGTCCAGCACAGAAATTCTTTTCATCCATGTTACAGCCAAATCTGACATGCAGAGCTGGAATCCGCCATGCTCTTCTGCCTGCCTAAGCCTGATTCGGCCGGATGCCCAGGTGCAGGCAGGGGAGCTCTGAGCCACCCATCCGCAGGGTCTCAGAGCACTCTCCTTCTGATCCCAAGCGGTAACAGAAACATCCAGTCCCCTAAAAAGCCTTTGAAATGCTTTAAAGGCAGAGTTCACGCTGGCAGCACAGTCCCAGGAAGCTGCACTTTAAAATGAAGCAGCTTTTTTCTGCTGCTGTTGCTGAATCAGGAAATCTCTCTACAGCACGCCACCAACAAACAGCAAAAATCTGTGTTAAACTCTCTTTTCCTTATTTTTAAGCCTTCTCAGGTTTTTAAGTGGATTTAGTCTATCACGTCTGGGCACCACTGAGTTGTAGTTAGACTAATCTGGTTCTTTAGATATATAGAGATTATACTCAGTATAAATAGATAATCTTCAACTTCTTCAAAGAGCTGTAGAAAATGGCCTTTTATCTAACTCAGAGTTTTGTGGTAGTGAGACACAATTGCTCCTGGCAACACCACTTTATTCCCGAGAGAATGTTGAGCACCAAAGACACTCCACCTGGAGCCTTTCTTTTTGGCAGAACTGGCCTTTGGGCAAAGAAATGCCCATACCTCAACCACTGACAGAGATACAGAGCATGCATCAATGGATAAAACAGAACTGTCATATCCTGCCAAGACAGGGTAAGATAGTTTTGAAAAAGTTGTTTGCCTTTGAAAATGGTATATCAGTTATGTTAGGCCTTAGCCAAAGGTGGTTGCTTCAACTCTGCTAACGTGACTTTGGGTGATTGCCCAGGTAGCTAGTTGTCTCTGTGATTTGGTGCATGTTTTGGAAGTTGTTTTACTGAACTTCCTAATTACCCAGGTAACATTATTTCCCTTCTCAGATCTTCGATGGGATTGAAGACTATATAAATGTAGTTACTTTCTCTCATGACTTGGCCAAGTTATTTATTATACAAGACCTAAGCTAGTTAGAATAGGATATTTGTACTTATTGTATATAATTTCATAGTAGGTTTAGAACTCTCTTATTTAAACAAAAGGGGGAGGTGTTGCGGGAGGTCCTCCCACTCCTCCAGCCTATAGCCGCTGTGATACCAGCCCATTGGGGCGTGGTCTCTCTCCCTTTAAAAAAGTGGCCACTTCCCTCTCCTCTCTCTCTTCACTTCCTGCTCTGCTGTCGACTAGACTCCCTTCCAGGTTGCGTAGAGGGCTGTTGTCTGGGATGGCAATCTGTAAGTTTTTTCCCCTTTAAATAAATACCATCCTATTATTCATAATTCCAAACTGGTATGGCATTGTTTGTGACTTACGCCTTCAACCCCTTGAGCTCAAGTCCCTTTAGTCATCAGTTGGTAATCACCAAGCTTTAAGCAACACTATAGATAGCTAACTCCTTTGTCATATCTGGTCACGTTCATCATTGCTGTGTTATGGTAGCTGAACCTACATTAATATCTTAAAAATATTAATGCAGTCTGTGCTTTCTAAGGGTGACTTTCAAGCAAATAAAACTGCCATTGAATAGTGTACACTATTGGAAATGGACTATGATAGTCAGAGTCAGGTGGGGCTGGGAACTTTTCCTTTTACATTTGAATATAATTTTATTAGATGCCTTCAAGTTCAGGCACCTTATTGGTAAAAGGTATAGTCAAACAACTGCTCATTAATTCTAAAGCTAAACAACAAAAGCAGTGAATCTATGGGATTCATAAGTGAAATTAGGTTTTTGCTACTGTTTTTTCCTGCTTGGAAAGGAGTAATCACTCTATAGGGATTTTTATCAATACCAAATAAGAAAATGTGCAAGATTAATTTCATACTGTATAAGTAGATTCATTTCAGAAAAACACTAAAATTATCATCTAATGATGATTTCTTTCTTTTTTTTTTTTTTTTTTTTTTTTTGCTAGCTGAAGTCAGCTGTAATAAGTTACCAGATTTCTTGAAATAGCTGTCATCCTCTTACTGTCAATCATCAATTCTAGTTTCTTTTTGGCTAATTCAACTTCATAAGTAAACTAGAAAGATTAAGTGTGAGAAAATCAGAAAGGTTCATTTTGTGTGTTATATAAGATAGTTTTTTGTTCCTAGGTTTTCCCTTATATATGACTAGAAGTTGGAACTATTCTCTTAATAGCTAATGTTTAAGCCTGTTCTTTAAATAATTCTGCCATTTGTCTTATGCAAGTCTATCCACTTGTTGAAATAGTGATTATTATTCTTATTAGGTAGGCATCTTGTTTTCCACTCCTGAATACCTACTGGTCAATCCAATCACAACCTCCCACTACAAGCATGCTATATCACCAGCAGATGCCTCTTCTTCCCCTTTTGGTGCTGGGAATTCAATTTAGAGTCTCACTGTGTAGGGATACTGTCCTAACAATGAGCTATATTTTCAATATAGTTGGGCTAAATGCCAGCTACATCTTAAATGTAATTTGTTCTATTTTATTTTTGTTTTCAATACATCCTAGCCACAGTTTTCCATCCCATTTCCTTCCCAGTTCCCCTTTATCAAAATACACTCCTCCTCTTCACTAAATTAAGAGTGAATATTAGCTATTAAGTAAATGATAGTCATGCCTCAATTCACAGACCCAAAAAGGCTATAGAACAAAGGGGGCTCTAAGGTGGACACATGGATCTCCCTAAGAATGGGAGGTGGAATAGATTATAAAGGTGAACTGGGGTACATGGGGATGATAACAGGAGGGATCACTGAAAGATTATGGAAAGAGTATTGGCAGAGAAGACTATTGTAGTTGACTATTTCTATAGTCCTTTTTCTCTGTGGTCTCCTGGTTGAGGGTAGCTGAGTTACTTTCTGTTTCTAGTCTTCCTCATTGCACTCCTATCTACTTTCTTTAACTGGAAGTCGCTATATTTTCTCTATTATTTTCCAACAAACTCAAAAAATAAAATAAAAACCAAAAGAAGCCACAGGAATGGTCTATTTGAAGTTTGCTGTCATCCTACTTTTGAAACTAAATTACCAAGATGATTTTGTTAGAAAATGAGGATTTTATGTTTGTGTGTACGAGAAGGAGTGAGAGCATAGGTCTAGTGTTCTAAAAATAGGACTGAGCACTTTTGTCTTGTTTGTTTGTTTGTTTAGTCAATTAGTTGGTGAGAATGCAGCTAGATAAAATCTGTGAATGAAAATGCCAAACAAAATATCTGCTGACATTTTGTCTCAGATTACCCCATCACAGGAACTGTGAAAACTGAATTTATTTTGTTTATAAACCATTCACTATGTAGTATTTGATGATGTTAACTAAACTATACAAAACTCAATCTGTGGTAAGAGAACAAAATTATTACACAAAGTATTACTTTGGTTTTAAACAGGTTAAGATTTAAAGGGCTGTAGACTATTATGTCCTTACCTTCACATTCCCAAACAGTGAAATTCACCTAAGAAAGAAACTACCCAGCAATTATCCACTTATATCTTCGTATGTAACAGAAAGTCTTTTAAAATATAGTAAAATTTTATATGTTGATCATTCATGTTAAACTTTGAATTTAGCTTTCTGTTGTACCTGCTTTGTATTAACAACAGTGGTAGAGATGCCACTGGGGAACACCAGCAGTCCTAGTGTAGCCTCTGTCCTCAAAAACCTTTTGTAAAAAAGGTTTTTTTTAAAAAATCTTTTTAAATCTTTTTGTTGTGCTAATGACATTCTTGACAGAAACTTGCTAAGGAAGAAAGGATTTTTTGTTTGTTTGTTTCTTTGTTTCAGTCTCCAAGGGCTTTTGGTTCACACTAGAGGACAAAAGAATTACAGTGGTTTGGAACATGAGTTATCAACTCTCCACCTGGAGAAACCCAGAGACAGAAGGGTAAATGATAACAAGTGCCAGATGTCAGCTTAAAAGTTCAGTCTGAAGCAATCTACTTCTACCAGCCATGTGAAACCCCTAAAAGCTCCTCAGCTGTTAAAATGGCACCACAACCAGGGACCATCCTTTACATGGGGTCCATAGGGGGAGGTTCAAATCATTGCACTAAGTATCCAGATAAAGAAGTGATGATTCTTTAAGTAACAAGTACAACCCTAAAATATATCTAAGTTTGCAATCATTCCTTAGATGTAAAGTTAAATGTTTCTGTGAGATTTGTTCTGAAGTTGATCCAGGAAAGGTTAGTAAAAGACTTTTTTAGGAAATGGACCATTGGGGTTCCTTACTTGAAGTCTATACACTAAGTACAAGATTTTATCAAGGAGAAAAGAGTTTTCCATGAGAGGTAGGAGTAACATCTTGGGAATAAAGTGTTTTTATACTGTATTTCTATGTGATAAAAACAATAACAACACCCATGGTGACAGATTGAGTGAAAAGGAAACAAGGGTAATAATACAAGTTGTGAGACTTTCAGATAGCCAGAAAATATGCAAGGAAAAATAGACCATGGTAAAAATTCCAATTCCAATATCACATGCAATGCTAACACAGTACAATGTTCTAAAGTAAAGAGAAAAATGGAGGATGGTACTAATCTTTTTAAAAATTTATTTTGGCTGCAGTTTAAATAAAACGTCTTGCAGGGAGAGGACAGATTAAAAGATCAATTGGAATATTCTCTGTGTGCTTTATTTCCACTGCAGTGAAGAGGAAAGATTTTTCAACTTGGACCTGTACATTTTGTAATCTCAGCTTTCCCATATTAGGTTAAAGACTGCTTGATACCCTTGATGCTAGATAGCATACAGTTTGTACAATGTTCTGAATGAATGCTTATAGAAGAGTACAGTATCCATGTTCAGCTCATCAGAATCCTCTCATTTGTGATTTGTTGCAGGAAGTTCTTTTCCACTCTGAATCTCTAAGCTCTTGTATCATAGATGATACCTTCTAAATTTAATATTATACAAACACTAAAGGAATTTTACATTAGATTCGAATTTTAAACCAGACAAATATGTTGCTAACTTTAATATCTACTGTTCTAAAATTATCCTACTTCTAAGCAATGTCATGCATATGACATCTTTGTGTAAAATACTGTATTGGTAGCGTATTTGGGGCACCTTTTACTACATGTTAGTTCTTTGCAGAAAAAAAAATGGCTTCTGTGAGAGGAAGGGCCTGTATGATTATTATTATTATTATTTAATTATTTTATTTTTGTATGTTTCTGATGTTTTTAGATGCAGGTTAACTATACCATGAGCATGCATGTTTGTTCAGAAGAGTCCTTGTGGAGTTTGGGTCTCTCCTTGTGCTATGTAGATCCTAAGGACCAAACTCAGGTCGTCAGACTAGAAAGTAAATGCTTTTGTCCACTAAGCTGCCTTGCAGTACCCAATTTTCTTATTTAAACTGGGTGTGAGGCAGGGCGATGGTGGCACACGCCTTTAATCCCAGCACTCGGGAGGCAGAGGCAGGCGGATCTCTGTGAGTTCGAGGCCAGCCTGGTCTAGAAAAGCTATTTCCAGGACAGGAACCAAAAGCTATGGAGAATCCCTGTCTCGAAAATCAAATAAATAAATAAATAAATAAATGAAAATAAAAAAAATGAAAAAAATAAACTGGGTGTGATCTTCCACTATGCCCCACAATCCTAATTCATGAACTAATATTGTCTCTAGACCTGCTATGTACCTGTGGAATCTGTAAGTCCCTTGCCCTAGATAAGGACAGTGCTCTTCGCCTCCTCTAGGACTCAGATCTCTCATTCTGACATTTCAATCCAGATGACACTATACCATGAAGTCTCCTTATCACCAGTCAATATCCCCAAGTCCACTTTCAAAGGAGAGTTAAATAACTTTGCTTTATTTTTCTCTAATAAAACTTTTCATAAGTTTATGCAATGAATTGCACACATAAAACGAGAAATTTCTATTTGAATATCTCAGTTTCCTCCTATAAACTACACTGTGCTTTTAATTCACTTGAATTTGCCTACAACTTTGAACACAGTAGATGATATATATATTCGGGAAATGTTTGTCAGAGTAAACTAAGTTGGTGTTCTATAAAATCTTTTCAGAGTGCTCTGTATGAAAACACTTCTTTGAAAAATGTGTCTCATTATGAGTATCTTGGCTCTAATGTGTCTTGAATGCAGTCATTCATTCAGGACATGCACCTTGCCTTTGACACTAATTAGATTGAATCAGTTAATAAGGTTGCCATGGCATATTTATGATACAATAATGGAAATAAGTTATTGCCCCTGTAGAGAATGTTCAAATTCATCTTATATTTTCTTTAGATCTTTTTCATCTTTAGATACATCAAATAGGGAAATTGGCTATTCACTTTCTTCAAAATGCATTTTAGGAGCAATTTAATAGAGGGAAATGCTAAAATGATACACATTTATCTTTTTCTTCTTATCTCAGAACACAAAATGATAATTGATTATATTGAGTTCTTGGGAGCTAGCACTATGGAAATCCACACAATATAAAAGTTGTAAAACCTTTTCTTAGAATTTGCTCTTTGTTAGACAACATTTAAATACTTTTAAATACTGAAAGTTATTCTGAATGGTAAGCTCATAATATTAATATTTTATATAGTATGTATTTTGAGTTTGTTAAAGACTCAAAATATATCACCATTCTCTGTCATAATAATTTTGGTATTTATTGATCTTTATGTGTGTTGCAAACTAGTTTCTCCAAAATGAAGCTTTTATTTATTCATAATGGAGTAAGTTTCTTATGTCTTAGATAATCAATGAAGCATAAAAGTTTCAGGATGTTCACAAAGCTACAAGTCCTATAGGATCCTGTCCAAGGTTACAGCAATACAAACTCACTAGGGAGAAAGAGACTCTTGTAGAACTGCTTTCAACTTAGGACACATGGTCCCTGTGATGTGCAGTAAAGTACTTAATGTTGAGCACATGATGTAGGCTCCATGAGTTGTTATCCTTGTTGGTTAACTTTCTAATAATGCAGCTGCCTTTAGGACACCCACCCACCCACCCACACTTCTGTAACTATTCTTCTATTCTCATTTAAGTTAACACACACAGACACAATTATGAAAGCCACACTTGGGTGGCATCATTTCTTTGTTCTGTCCTCAAGAACCTCACAATGATGGATAGACGTTTATTCAATCATTGCCAGGAAAATTATGCAACACAGTGGGTACCCACACGGAGACCAATAGCACCAACAGTGTGTTGAGGAGGAACAGCTGAATGGTTCCTGTAGTAATGTAAACATATGTAGCGGCTCTGATCTGCATGACAGTGGAGCATCTCCTCAGAGGCAGTCTCAACGGAGTTAGATGTTCCTGTGTGATATAACATGATGTGTTTCCCTGCTACTGTGGCAAGGAATACTATTGCACTGTGATGTCCAATAATACGTCATCAATATTGAGCCATATAAAAATGAAGTAGAGTCTTTGGGGGAGGGCATCCTAGGGAATTTTTTTTTCTTTTATATAATATAAAATGATCTGGCTCTTGGATAAATGGGATCTGCCATACAAATACAGGTATTTTCCCTAAATGATCAAAAGATTAGGGAATGCATTTTGTGGGAGTACCCATGAAATGGTACCATAAAGAGTATATATACAATATACTCACTTTGCTATGGATATTAAGGGCTTATCTCTATTAAAAAATCAATAAAATAATAGAATTCAGATACAAAGATATATAGATGCTAGCCTTTACATTCATCTCTGAATTGACTGGAAATATAGATAAAAGGGAATATGTGATGGAAGTATCATCTTGTTATTTTTGAAGCCACAGTACATGAGGTTAAAGAAGTATAAATAGATCTATGCTAAGGAATCCTGAGATTCATAAATATGTAACCCATGCTTATAACTATAATGTGAAGAGATAAAGCAGAAGCTATAAGTGGTACATAATACCCATCTGAACCATGACTTAATAAACAAGCAAAATTCTCAATTTAGCAAGTAGTCAGAAATCTTAATGTATTCCAATACAGAAATCAAACCAGTAAAATTAGATAGTTCTCCATGTCTGGACTACTTGAATTTAGAAAGGAATGAGAGATTCTTTCACACATCCTTGGATATGAGGCCACAAGATGCAGAGGGCTTAGGTTCAGAGTGCTGTGGAACTGGAGCAACAGAGTAATACAGCTACCACTGCTTCTTAAGAGAACGGCTGATAACCTGAAGCAACATATTATAACCCGTTTCCTAATACAATGGTTCATATGAGCTTAGTTATTCCCGGCATCACATGACTAAAAGGCACTGCAAGATGAAGGACAGGTTACTGAGGGGACTATACATAAGAGACTGTGTTTGACAGTCAGTTCACTAGGCAGGATAGGACAGTGTTCACAGGGAAGTTGGTAATGAGTTTGATTCAGAAGAGGTCTAAAAAGGAAATGGAGATACAGTGGTTTGCTGAGGCTCTTGGTGGAATAAATGACGCCTTGTTCATTCTAATGCACTTGCATGGCTTATAAATCAGGTTCATAGGTTTCTAAAGCATTTAGAAGGAAATGAACATAAAGAAAGACAGATGATGTTGTTACTTGAAGTCAGGAATAGATTTGTAGCTGGAAGTCTAAGGAATCTGAGCCAAATGCTCTGCTTTATAAAGCCCAGGCAAAATTTTAACAAAAGTACAAAATAAAATTTAAGAATTAGAGGTTAGAGGAAGTCTTCACAGCATCCTGAGCTATTAAGATGTCCTTGAGCTAAACATCTCCAGAAACCCCATTTGGTGTGTTGTACAAATGTTTTCTATGAATTAGTGCTGTCTATTACCACCACAGTCTTCATGTTAAATTGCAAATTTGTAGTAAAGTGCCTTACTAGTATGCAAAACACTTCAGGTGTACTTCATACTTTATCTTAGTTTACCCATGATAATCCCTCAACGCACTGTTGGCATTGGGCAGAAGACAGAGATGTTGGTTAGTACATTAAAGATAATGAATATGTATCAATATTATGTTAAGGAACTAAAATAAAGCAATTTTTTCTTGAATTAATTTGGCAAAGAATGTGAGCCCCAATTTGAGTTCTCCACATCTCACCTTATGTTCAAGATATATAACATAATCAAGTTTCATATCTGTAAGGTTAACAGTTATTACATGGCGAAGACTCAGAGGGAGAGAGAACATGGAAGAACACTTGCACCTTTTAGGAGCATGAGCTGTTGTATTAGCATTAAGTATCATTTATTTGAAAATGTTTTACCTTCTGCAGTTTAGTTTCTGTGTAATAAACAAATCATTGTATCATGCAATACAATTCTTGTCAAGATTTTCTGTAGTTTTATGTATTATTGAATTTAAAAAAGAGAGACAGTATATTACAATAATTTATAAAAAAGAGCATCATGCTCTAAGGTATTATAATGACATAAGGGATAAAATGACAAGAATTGATCACTTAGTGTCACAATCAGGATACTATACTTTGGAATCAATTATTCCATCATTGGATGATGATGATGATGATACTGCTGCTTCTTTTTTCTCCAAAATTTGTGTCTATTTGTACTGACCAGGGAGTAACTATATGAATTTATAACTGGATACCATGTCATGAATTTATTAAATGGATAGTTCTTGTAATACAAATCATTGCTATTTTATATTTTCTTATGTCAATTTCAAATTTAGATTAGTAAACATAAAGTTGTGTGACTGTTTTTCACTAAGACCTAGGACTCTAGATTTATGGTTTTTGAAGAGTCTCTTAGTATAAGCTTCCGATTTTGTCTTTATTGGGTAGGTGTTCTCTATATTGGTTGCTGTTGTACCTTATCCTAAGCAAATGTGGTATCTATTGGGTCCCTGGTAAAGTTTTTCTGTGGGTTGGTGGTTGACACACACACACACACACTCATACAAAATGGAAATATGTCAGAAGGTTACTGAGAATGAGCTAAAGAGACACTGAACAAAGACTTGGAATCTCAGAATGGAGAGTTTCACAATGAATTGAGGAAAGGCTCCAGAGTAAAACGCTTTGGTGAAAAAGTCTAGGAGTTTAAATAATGTCCCATGGAAGAAGGAAGAAGAGACTCATTATTGGTTTTGAATGTATCAATGTTCTGCAGTAGATGCTACTCTTCCATTACTTAATCATAATTGTTAATGCAGTAGTATCAATTTTTCAAAAATGGTTATTTTTGTTTTTAAAAACTGAAACCCATTTTATTTTGGTCATTTTACAAAAAAAAATTGCAGATGAATCAAGGCAGCCACTCTAATATTTTCCCTATCTTGAAATCTGCATATTTTAATGACCTTCTTCTATATAATCACAAAGTAATTCTGAATATGTGAAGCTTCACTTAGGGTTTTAAATTTTATTTAAAAAAATATTGGTGTTCGGGCTGGAGAGATGGCTCAGTGGTTAAGAGCATTGCCAGCTCTTCCAAAGGTCCTGAGTTCAATTCCCAGCAACCACATGGTGGCTCACAACCATCTGTAATGAGATCTGGTGCCCTCTTCTGGCCTGCAGGCATATATGCAGACAGAATATTGTATGCTTAATAAATAAATATTAAAAAAATTGGTGTTCTTATCAACTAGATGAAAAGGAAAACATTAAAAAATAATACATGACAAAGTTGAAACTAAAAAAAAATACCTTTGTGCCCTCCTCATTGAACATGTGTTCTTTTGCCTGATTTCTGCTCTTTCTCATCACATCCTATTATCCTTTCTTCAAAACCTTATTAAAATGTTAGACTATTATCACATTTATAACTATTTTTATATATAAGCCTCTAAATTAAGCTTACTGAATTTACCTGATTTTTGTGATAAGCACATATTTATATTCTTTGTTCACTAGCACTTTTATCTACAGGAAGGGATGCAGAAATCTGCATTGAAAGCAAAGGTAATTTAATACAGAGCATTTGTTAAAAATGGCAAGAAGTTAAGTGAATAAAGCATTGTAATTAGGAGCAAAGTGAGTGTGCCTCCTCACTTTTGTCTCAGCTACTCTATGTTGACTGTTGAAGTTCAGAGCTCAAATCTTTTAACAAAACACAACAATCAAAAGAGTTGTGGTCCAATGTGAATGTCAATCTATAGTTGGAGAAATAATGACAGAGATAACATAGTTGTGGTTAGACAAATGACTATAGTCTAAGAGATAATTTTATGATTCAAATTTTGTTCTCCACCATCACTCATATGCAGAAGTTCTATTATTTCATGTCTCAGAATATAACTATTTTGAGAAAGGACCTTTCAAATGATAACTGTGATTAAATGAGGTAATTTGATCAATCATGAATCCATTATGACTCTGTAGTCATACAAAAGTTACTTACACAGCCAAAAAGAGACTTGGAGACTTCTTGATGTTGAACTTAGAATAATTAGAACTATGAGAAAAAAAAGTATTGTTAAGAATTGTATAACATTTGTTTATGACACCCTAAGTAAAGCAAAGAACCTAGTGACATAAGTTGGTTTCCTTTATCCTCTGTCTTGAGCTCTTCAATTTTGTTTCTCACAAAAAAGAACTTTAATTGACCTCAAAACCAGAAAATGTCGCCTGCAACCAATGTTCAACTCTTTTAAATTAGTGATTATTTTGCAGGAAAACTGAGGGATGTGTTAAAGCACATATCATAACAACCAATGCATACATCGATACAATAATATCCACACATAGTTATAATTTTCAAGTCAAAATACTCACTTGAGCACTGCCATCTATGTCTTTCAGTTCAATTATTTATCCAGTAACTCCTGATTCCCAAGATTAATAAAGATAGATATAGCCAATGGTTTAATAAGATAACAGCATTTCTTTGCTATACTGTGAAACACTTTCAATGAAAATATTTAAACTATCACAACAGCAAATATGCTAACCAAATCTCATAAAACAAATATGATTTTATGATTTAGAGCATCAGCTCTTTTTGTATGTGTATATAACTTATGTAAATTAATGCTATAAACCAATTTCAGAAAGTTGCATATGTATATAAGCCCTCCAGAATTTACTCAAAAATCACTTAATGAAATATATTACTACCAATAATCTAAATTAGCATAGTAACATTTAATATCTGGATGCTTTCTATGGTTTACTATGTTAAAACAATGTGTAATCAATATTTCTTTAAATTGTAGTAGGTGTTTATGTATGTGTAAATTTCATAAAAAATTATTAAAGTCAGACATTCTATGAAATAAAAATCACAAGGAATAAAGCCAATTTTACTATTATTAACTAATCAGTATATTGTCAGATTGTTTTATTTTCACTTTATTAACATATCCCACTAAAGTGTGTTGTTTCTTGTTTTGTTAAAGTAAATGGACTGTAAGAAAATAGTAACAAAATTGTAAGAAACATGGGGAGAAAGAAATTACTTTGTTATTATACTTAACATTTATTTAAAAACATTGGATAATTTTCAGAAAGGACACAATTCTTAAGTGCTTAACATGTGATATGTCCATAAAACATCATTTGGTATGAATTTTCTGATGTGATTCATATTTACACATTTAATTAGTTTCTGACTAAGGTCTGATGGTTGTATTTTTAATAATATTTCAAATAATCAAACATCCACAGTTTAACTAATAAAGGAAACATCTAGAAAGCAACTAGATCTTATTATATAAATAAATATAAAGTGCTTTATAGATGTATTAGCATATTATTGGAAACCTTTCCCCAAAAACCCACTCGAAATTATGTTTTCACAGAGCAGTTAACATCTTAAATTATTAGTTGTGCTTTTCACAAATTAGTGTTCCATCTAATAAATAATTTTAAATAAAGAGTTTATCAGAATTTTTGCCATGGTATACTTTTTCACCAGCACGGGGTTTGTAAAACAACATAACTATCCTATTTCTATCTAAGTTTAAGACTGAAGCATTCTTCTTAGTCTATAATAACCTAATTGGGAAGTTTAAATGGTCTTTCAGGTCTTTGGACCCTGAAGAAATGACACCTTTTTAATAGTATCTCTTGGTTGTTTTACATAAGTCATGGATCACACAGGACATTAACAGGAAAAAATACATAGTTTTATGACATTTTGATGACCCTCTGCATATTAATTATCTATTTGGTTTCATGTCTTCTATGGAATATTTTGTGAAATAATTAATTTTAGGTGGCATGTCCATATAACCTCGATTGACTATGAGACATATATACTAGTAGCTCTTCATATTCCTTCATTTAGTTCATGTCAAATTCCAAAGCAAAGACATTTCTGGATACTGTATAATCTCAGGACAGGAAACGATCACACTTAACAAAGGTTGATGGTATTTCCAGAAAATAGATTTATTTATTAAAGCTTTTTCATAAATTTATTGTACATTAGCATAATTGGTAACAATTTAAGTGTGTTTTTAAAACTATTATCTCCTAAAATTATAATAATAATATAACAGAAGTAAACAAGCAAGACACAAACATTGGGAAAGAGAAGTAACTGATCCATTGTTCCTATAAGGTTGTCTTGCTTTTTATTTTACATTTAGAGTAGGAGCAACAAACTGATGAACTTAAATATATAAGTTTTAAAAATTCATGGTAAATACTTAATTAGTAATTAACTTAGTTTTTATAACAGAATGTGATTAGAAGAGTTGTGTTTATTATTTTATTTTTAAATGCATGTTAGTGGACAAAATGTGATGATAGTGTTAGGTCCATAGTTGTCTGTTGATGGAGGTGGGTCTTGTATCTATTTGTTGCTTTCATTGGTTAATTAATAAAGAAACTGCTTGGCCCTCTGATAGGGTAGAATTTAGATAGGAGGAGTAGACAGAACAGAATGCTGGGAGAAAGAAGCCGAGTCAGGCAGTTGCCATGATTCTCCAACTCCAGACAGATACAGGTTAAGATCTTCCCTGGTGAGCCACCTCTTGGGCTAAACAGATTATTAGAAATGGGTTAGATCAATATGTAAGAGCTAGCCAAAAAGAGGCTGGAACTAATGGGCCAGGCAGTGTTTAAAAGAATAGTTTCCGTGCAATTATTTCGGGTAAAGTTAGCCATGCAGGAGCCAGGGCAGCCTGGAATGCAGCCTCGCTGCTCTTACTACAACAGAGTGGAGCCCAATGTGGGGCTCGAACCCACGACCCTGGGATTACATGCTCTACCGACTGAGCTAGCTGGGCTTAAAAATAAGGGAAATAGAGTTTAACTCAGTCTTTTTGCTGTTTGTGGGTGGCATGCCACAGAGAGAATTTCCTGACTCAGCAGCTGCAACAGGAAAAAACTGACTGTTTTAAAATGCCAGCTTTCTGAGCTGTGCCACCCTTGCGATCTCTGTCTGGCTCCAGTGGGAGTCAGAGCTTTTGAATGGAGCATTTGGAGTAAAGTGCTATGGCTTGCTTGATGGCAATGTGGACTGCTGTGTGCCTAGAACTATGTGTGGCTCAGGGGCACCAAATGGCTCTGAGGCATGAGTAGCTCAGCTCCACCATGCTGAACTGTGCTGGTCTCAGTCAGGAACTACCGTAATTACTGTAATAACAGTGCAGTTCAGGTTTCAACTGGGCAGGACACAGGTGGTACCATATTACCCCTACATGGTACAACTTAAGTTTTTAAGAACTGCTTAACATTTTAAGAAATGTTCCTGGATAGTAAAACAATTACAGATTCACAACAAAACAGATTCAGACAGACAACTAAATGGATCACATTGCTGGATGAGTGTACGTAGGCTTGAGAGAGAAAAAAAAATATAGAGAATAAAGTTAATGCCTTTAAGAAAAAAGGGGGTAAAGTCATTAAAGAGACAGAATACAGATAGTTATAGATTAAAAGAAATAAAGAAAAATAAGCCACGTAAAAATGGAAAATTCACAGAGAGTCTTGATTATGTACATTGTGTTTCCTTTAAATTTTTTGACGGTGAAGGAGCAAAGTACAGAGAGACATTTCATTACATGGGCTGCTAAGCTAAACCAGAATGGATTTCATGAGGGTATTATGACTTCAGAATTTGGGTCTAAGGATATGATGCTTTGGAGAGAGTCTTCTTTTGTTTTCACAGAGGATGAGACTCTATGGATTGCTTCTATCCAAATATGGTATGATAGACCATGCCCTCCTGAAAGGTTGCTATGAACACCCTCAAAAAATTACTTTGCTCAACTGCCGACTGAGATGAACCTATCAGAGAGGTTATCCCATAAAAAACCTGAATAATAGTGCCCCCATTCAGCATGAAGCAGTTTGGAGAGAAAAAACTGCGCCCATGTTCCCAAATATGGTTTATAAATGTTCTTTTACATTTAAAGGGGGATATGATATAGATATGAATAAATTGCATTGGTATGGATTTTAAGATCAATTTTGTTATATGTATTTGTATTTCTGTTCTTGACTAAGGTATTGTGATTGTGTAGTTCATTTAAAATGTAATGTATAATAGGAAATATAGGTTGTTAATGGATAATCATCGATAATAGTAAAGCTTGTAGTCATGTTAGTTAGATTTTCTAGATATATAGAGATATATTTTAGTTAGATAGGCATTCTTCATATCTTTCAAAGACTACAGAATATGGCATTTAATGTCTTAATAATTTAGGGCTTTTCATGACAATGAGATACGTCTGCTCCTGGCAGCACCAGCTACTTCAAGAGGAAGATGGGCATCGAAGAGGCTCCTTATGGAGTTTGATAGCCATTTGGGCAAGAAACTGCTCTTTCCTGGACTGATGCATAAACTGGACACAAAGAACCCACAGAGAGAGGACTGCTGAATTGCCTAAGGTGAGATGGTCTTTCAGGGTTCCTGATTCATGAAAGAGGGTGTGAGACATTCTGCAGGACACAGCAGATAGTGACTGAAATGTCTTTGAAATTTCCTGCTTCATGGAAATGTCTGCTGGATACTATGGGCCTGTAGGCTGAAGATGGATGCCCCAACAGTACAGAGGAACTTTGAGTGACTGTCCAGGCAGCGAGTTGTCTCTGTCATTTCTAGAAATTTAGAAGTTACTTACTTCTTGTTTGCTTAGGTAATATTATAACCTTCTGGAGTCTTTGATGGAGTTGAAGAATGGTTAGTTATAGTTATAGTTATCCTTAGTTATGATAAATGATAAAGCAGATATAAATATTGTAACTATAGTTTTTGCTTGATAACTGTTTTGTTATATGTAATTTTACTATGTTACAGTTAAAGCCTTTCTTTTTTGTTTAAACAGAAAAAGGGGAAATGATGGAGGTGGGTCTTGTATCTATGTGTTGCTTTCATTGGTTAATTAATAAAGAAACTGCTTGGCCCTCTGATAGGGTAGAATATAGATAGGAAGAGTAGACAGAACAGAATGCTGGAGAAAGATGCCAAGTCAGGTGGTTGCCATGATTCTCCCACTCCAGACAGACACAGGCTAAGATCTTCCCTGGTGAGCCACCTCGTGGGCTACACAGATTATTAGAAATGGGTTAGATCAATATGTAAGAGCTAGCCAATAAGAGGCTGGAACTAATGGGCCAGACAGTGTTTAGAAGAATAGTTTCCATGTAATTATTTAGGGCAAAGCTAGCCATGCGGGAGCCAGGGCAGCTGGAACGCAGCCCCACCACTCCTACTACAACAGTATGTCCTCCAGCCACCCTAAATTTTAGTGAATGAAGTTTCCTTTTAAAGTTGTATATTTATCTTTAATGATATAAAATGGGAGAGCATCAAATACAGAATAATTATAATCAATTAAAATAAGAAATAATACACAATAAAACATGCATACCAGTAACTTTTCACTGAAAGTATACCTAAGCACATTTTCATGCCAGACAGTTCAACTCAATGTCTCCAAATGGTCGGTGGCTCCTCCTTTATCTATCAACTGCGCAAAGCCTGCTATTGCTTCATGCTTTTACAATAAAACCGATGATGAACATTAAAGCAGAAGGACCAGTGCATGCAGAGACTGAATATCAATCTAGATAGTCTTGTTCTGCTTCATCTTTAATGAAGATGGTTGGAATTATTACTTATTTAGATTCCCAAGTAGGTATAACTATAGGTGACACATTCGAAAGAATATGTGTGTGAGAGAACACATATTCATTGCTTAAGACCAAGTTATCATCTTTGCTTCATAGAAGAAAAGCACATTTCAATCTTAGTGCAATCTATATGCAGCAACAACAGTGGAAATATTAGTCAGTAGTGTGTGCTAACAAAGTCTAGCTATATCAGTTTTAAAATATCTCTCTGTTTATTTATTTATTTATTTTTGGTTTTTGGAGACAGGTTTTTTTTTTTTTTTTTTTTTTGTGGCTTTGGAGCCTCTCCTGGAACTAGCTCTTGTAGACCAGGGTGGCCTCAATCTCACACAGATCCACCTGCCTCTTCTTCCCAAGTGCAAGAATTAAAAGCTTGTGCCACCACTACCCATCTCAAAACATCTCTTTAAAATCAACATAAAAGAAAACAGATACAGTTCTGGGGAAATTTCATTATTTCATTTATGTAATGCCATTTGTTATTGTAGCTTTGTTGAGTATTATATTTGGTGCATCAAATTCCATTTGGAATTATAACAATTAACCTGAAAATCAGATCTATTTTTTAAGACTTACTTTAGAGCAGTTACTTTTACTAAGGGTGATTTTTACTTATTCTGTGAACATTTTGTTCAATCTGGAAATATATTCAACATTTCACACTAAGCAAATTTGCAAACTGTTACTATTTTTCAGTGGCTGGTAAGTTTCCCAATATCTCAGGTTACTCTAAATTAATTATGACATAGTTTATCATATTCAGCTAAGAAAGTGGATAAAACAGAGGTAAGTTCTGGTTAGGATTGTCCATTCTTATAATACAATAATATGGCAGAAGAACCCTTAAATTCAAAGTTGAACCACTTCTACCATGAAAGACTTATTTTAGCCTTCCTACATTCATGGTTGCAATAGTGGATTTACCATTCCCTAGAAATTCCTTTTACCTACTGTGATGATTCATTTTACTTGTGAGTTTAACACTTGTGAACTGTACATTATTAAATGTTAGATCTTGGTCTATTTGTAAAATTGTACCTGAGTAGGTTTCCCCTCCCTCCCTTTTCCAGTTCCCTCCTCTACTTCCCTTCTACCCTCCATTGACTCCTCCCTCTCTCTCCATCAAGTTTGGAGTTTGGATTTTTGAATTGAATAAATTAAAAAGCTCTTCCAGACAGGAGTTAGTATCACCAAATCTTTTTAAGCAAGGAACCCATGGCTTTTCTGGTCATTCCACTGTTTTGTCTCCATTATCAAATGTCCTTGAGAGAGCACTGTGATTTAGAGCTAGTGTGCCACAACTTCAAGTTATGTGAATTAAATGACTTTTCTGTTATTATATTGCTAGAACAGCGGCTTCTCAGACTGTAAGTTTCATTCTTTTTTCATTCATTTTGAATTAATGAATGAAAGGCAGAATCTGAAACAAATTCTTTTATAATGACTTTTCAGTCAATGGCATCATTTAATTTTATATTAATAAATGGAAAAACCATAGCTATGATGACAGTGGCCGCTAGTTCTCCTTGACCCTCCCTCTTTTTCTATTGACAATATTAATTAGGATGCCATATACATATGAATGAATAATGAAAAGTTATGATATATAAAACATTTTTACAGTGTGTAACATAAAGATTTCTAATTTGTTGTAATTTTAAATCACTGTTATTTTAAAATTTATTTCTTTTGTATATATATATATATTCTAAGATTGATGTCCAAAGCAATGAGTAAAGAATATTAAATATTAATAAACCACTTAATGACCACAAAGAATTAACATATGAGACTATTATACAGGATGTAGAAACTACAATATGGTTTGCTTTCCATGATATGTTCTCTCTGTTCTCACGATGTGGGAGCTAGGATTTCTGAATTATTTATAGAAAATTTTATTGCAAGAATTTTATGGGGGAGAGTCTTCTGGCTTGTGTTAATTTCATTGGTTAAATATAGAGACTGCCTTGGCCCTTTAATAGGACATAAAATTAGGTAGGCGGAGTAAACAGAACACAAGGCTGGGAGAAAGAAGCTGAGTCGAGGAGTCGCCTTGGTTCTCCCACTCCAGACAGATGCAGGTTAAGATCTTTCCTGGTAAGCACACCAGGCTAAAACTAATGGGCCAGGCAATGTTTAAAAGCATACAGTTTCCATGTAATTATTTTGGGTATAAAGCTAGCCGTGAAGGTGGCCGGGTGCCGGGGACACAGCCCCGCTGCTCCTATTTCAACAGGAATTTGTTTTAAATTATTAAATTTAAAAATGATTTTCAAATATCTCAGGGTTGCAGATGCTTGGAATAGTTTCACAGACTTTATTTGTTTTATTATAGATCAATAGTTTGGAAAACATCACAAAACAAGTATACTCAGTGAATGATAAAAATTGTACATTGTTACTCAGTCTTAAGACCAGCTTGACTTCATAATTAAAATTTTCCACATTTTTGAAGAATAAATTGGCATCTCTACTTGATATTATTGAATACTTCAGACTGTTTTTGCAGTGAATAGTAATATTTACAAAATAAAAATAGAAAGTTTCTATTTTTCATTGGAGTTAAAACAATAACATAAGGAAATTGCAATATCTTTAAAATTTTTATTCCTAAATAATTACTATTTGTAAAAACAAGGTTGTGAAAAAGAAAGAGACAGAGAGAGATATTGGTAACATCTTAAAAAAAAAAACTCCTATGAAACCTAAAAAATAATTCCCTGACAACTGAATGTGACATTTTTTATATTTGTAATATTTTTCTTTTCACTCATTAATCTATATTCATTTCTTATTTGATGACTTGTTTCTGTTTTTTTAAATTTATTTCTAAGCATGAAATGGTTCTGAGAAGACATGCAGAAATATTTGGAAGTGATAAAATGACTGTGTAGGAGCAATAGCCTTTTATCAGCATAGTTAGAGAGAGTCAAGTTTTCAGAATATGGCAGTAGAAATATTCAATATGAGAAAGCTATTTGTTATATTTATGCTTTTTAATTTTCTCATGAGGCATAAGTTCAATGATTCTATATCCATTAATATTGTGATTCCTAATTATCTACATTTTTATGCCAGGAAAAGAAAAAAATAATCTTTCCTTATGAATTCTATTTGTTACTTTTAGCAAGCTATGCATTTACTTTGAAAAAAAACTGCATCTGCACATTTTGCAAAAGAATTTTATATATCCTCTGTTCTTTTCTATAAGCAATAATCTTTCTTACTTCCTAAAATATTTAAAAGCAATTCTAATGAAGTTTCCAAATAATGACAGAGTCCCAACTGACTGCCTCTTGTCACCAAATAAAACTTCTAGTACGAGGACTAGGTTACATCAAGGATATTCACAAAGAATTGTATTGATTTTTCTATACTTGACAATGTCCAGTGATCCTTTTACAATTGGTCTAGGGATGGACCTAATGTTCCTGGAGAAAAATAACTAATCTTAATTCTTCATTTCAAGTTTTCAGGTGATTCATTTGAATATTCTCCTCATATGTTTCTGTATGTGCACATAGAGGTAGTGGTTTCCTAAGATTTGATACAAAATATTTTTAATATTGGCAATATTATAAGAAATTTAAACTAGTGATTTTCATTTTTGAATTAAAGCATTTTTCAAATAAATTCATACTCAATAAAGACTAAGTTGTTTTACCATCCTATTGTATAAAAAGAAAAACTGCTATAGCTTCCAAAATTGAGCTGTGTACTTTAACTATTATTATACCTATGTGTGTGTGTGATTCTCTTCTGTATGCTATGAATATGTTCTATTGCCAACAAATAAAAAAGCTGCTTTTTTCCAATGGTTTAACAGAATATAGCCAGGTTGGAAAAGATATAGAGAGACAGAAGGTGGAGTTAATGAGATGTCATGTAGCTGCCTTGAGAGACAGATGTGCCATAATTTTACCTGGTAAGTCAAAGTCATGTGGCAATACAAAGATTAATAAAAATGGGTTAGTAATAGCTAGCTAGCAATATTCTTAAGTGACTGGACAACAATATTGCAAATAATATAGTTTCTGAGTGATTATTTTGGGTCTAAGAAGCCAGGAAATAATGAGCAGACTTCCCCAAGAAATTGGCTCCCCAGCATAGTAGATTATGTCTTCATAAAACCTGAGAAAGCTTAAAAAGGAATTCTATACACAAACAAAATTAATCATGGCATTTTGGTAGCAGCATTTTCTAGGTTGGGCTCTGTTTGCTAGAAGCAAGCAGAGGCACAATTCTTTTAAGAGAAGGCTTCTTGACTCAGTTTGAACATCAAAACTTCATGCATTCTTTAAAAACAGTTGCACAAATGGCTTTGACTCCATCAGGAGCTCTTGATTAGTGCATCTAAATGGGGTTTGTGAGCTGCATGTTACAAACTGCTTAATGGTATGACATAGACCCACTGTATACCTGAAACTGGGGCAGCATGGAAGCTCACAGAGGTGGTAAACAGACATCCACCATGTTGAACTGGGCAGAGCCAAAACACAAAGCAGCCTTGGTCCTAGCCACACATACTTAGCTTTAAAACAATAAACACTCCTAGTCAAATGATAATTATAGATATGTAATAAAAACTAATCCAGATGGAAAAGACCTCTTAATGGGTCACAGTTTTGGATAAATGTACATAGGTGAGCATAGGCGAGAGAGAGAGAGGGGGAGAGAGAGAGAGAGAGAGAGAGAGAGAGAGAGAGAGAGAGAGGAAAAAGAGTATAGACCAGTTATAATATACAAGAGTACAGACAGTCATAGATTAAAGTAGTGCAGATATTAAAATAAATATTAAATTTGTAGAAAAAGCAACATAGTAAGAAAAATAAGCAACATAAAGATGCAATACTAACAGATAGTCTGGATTGTGTATACTATTGTGTTTTTTTTAATTTTTTGACTGTGAAGGAGCTAAGTACAAAGAGATGTTTAGCATGGGCTGTTGAGCTAAACAAACATATTTTAAAGGTATCTTGACTTCAAAATTTGAGTTTAAGGATATGCTGCTTTGGAAAAGGGGTTCTACTTCTGTTTGCACAGAAGATGACAGCCTGTGGAATAGGCCAAAGATTTTTTTTTTTTATCATTGGGGCATCCAACATTTAGCCCACAGGCCCATAGTATCTGACAGACTTTTCCAAGAAGCAAGAAATTTGATCATCTGTTTTGACTTATAATGGCAAAGTCCACTAGGTACTTTTTCTGTGTTCTGTAGAATGTCTGACAGACTCTTTCATGAAGCAGGAACCCCAAAGGGCTCTCTTGATGTGTGATTTTCCTTTGTAAACTGTGATTACTATTAATAAATAAACTGCTTTGGACCTATAGCAAGGCAGAACTTAGGTAGGTGGGGAAAGCTAGGCTGTATGCTGGGATAAAGAAAGGCAGAGTCAGAGAGAAGCAATAGAACTATCAGAGACAGATGATGGGAAATTTAGCTGTTAAGCCACCTTCGCATGGTAATACAAAGATTAATAGAAATGGGTTAAATTAATATTTAGGAGATTAGCATGTGGCAAGCTAGAGCTAATGGACCAAGCAGTGATTTAATTAATACAGTTTATGTGTGATTATTTCAGGTCTAAGCCAACCAGGTGGCTGAGAAGCAACAAGCAGGTCTCTCCTCCTACACTCTCCCACCTTTTTTAGAAAAATTTAGCAGATTTATTTATTTATTTATTTATTTATTTATTTATTTATTTGTGGTTCCTGCAAGTTGAATCTAAAAGTTCATACAGGAGCAGTTTTTGCCATAATGACTAACAAACTCAATGAGGAGCCTTTTTGATGACCATCTTCCTCTTGAACTAACTGGTGCTACCAGGAGCAGATAAGTCCTACTGTTAAGAAAAATCCTCAGGACACCTTAACAGTAGGCCCAGGGGGATGTCCCCAGTTAGTGCCTTGGGCAGCTAAGAATGAGGAACCTGAAATGGCCCTAATCTATAACCACACTGATGAATATCTTGCATATCACCATAGAACCTTCATTGGGCGATGGATGGAAATAGAGACAGAGACCCATATTGGAGCACCGGAATAAGCTCCCAAGGTCCCAATGAGGAGCAGAAGGAGGGAGAACATGAGCAAGGAAGTCAGGACCATGAGGGGTGCACCCAAGGCCAGCTGGACTGGAACTGAAAAAACATTGGATAAAACCGGACTCTCTGAACAATGAGAACTGATGAGAAGCCAACAACAATGGCACTGGGGTTTGATCCTACTTCATGTTTTGGCTTTGTGGGAGCCTAGCCAGTTTGGATGCTCACCTTCCTAGACCTAGATGGAGCGGGGAGGACCTTGGACTTTCCACCTAACTGAACTTCGGTCTGGAGAGGGAGAGGGAAAGGAGTGGGGGGAGGGGAGTGGAGTGGGAGGAAGGGGAGGGAAATGGGAGGATGGGAGGAGGGAGAAATTTTTTTTCCAAGAAAAAATAAAAAAAAATCAAGATAAAAAAAAAGAAAAATCCTCAGTTTTTAAAACATTTTAAATGCCATATTCTGAAGGTCTTTGAAAAGTTTGAAGATTATCTAGTTAACTAATATATATATATATATATATATATATATGTGTGTGTGTGTGTGTGTGTGTGTGTGTGTATTCTAAAAGAAATTAAGCAAGCTGTCAGAACTTATGGCTTACATTCTGTATTTGTTAGGGAAATGGTAAAGATATGGGCTTCTAGCATTAAAGAAACACTACAAAACAGGCCTCAATTAGTTTTATCAGTCCTGGATGATGGGCCTCACCTGATGTTTAAATGTTTTTTCAGAGAAGATGCTAAAATTTTAGAACAACAGGGAAAATAAAAAGGACTTAAAACTTTCCAAGATCAAAATCTTGGTGAGATGCTTAGGATGACCCACAGGTTCAAGCTCTTTACAGCGAACAAATCTTGTCCCTATACGGCAAAGCGGTCTTAAATGCTTGGGACAGGATTCAAGAGGTAGGAAAATGAATTAAATAATACACCAGGGTTAAACAGGGCCAGATAACCCATTATTGACTTTTTACAAAGATTGACTAAGGCTGTACAAATAGTAGTAACAGACCCAGATGCTAGACATTACTTATTGAACTTCTGGATTTTGAAAATGCCATCTTAGAATGCAATAATTTACTTAGACCTTTAAAGGTTAGGTTAGCACCTATAGATGAATGGATTCTGCATACAATGAAAATAGAGACATTGACTATAATACTTATTCTTGGGTAATAAAAACAATTTCCAAAGGAATGAGAAGACATCAAAATGCCAAATATTTTAATTGTAGTAGGATAAGACATGTGAGAAGAATTGTAGACAATGAATTCCGAGAAATAATATATTCTCTGGGAATGTCAAGAATAGGAGGACTCAACCTTCAGGTATATGTAGGTGTGGCAAAAGGCTGACATTAGACCAGTGAATGCAGATCAACAAAAGACAGACAAGATAAACTGATACCATTGGGAAACTCCTTGGGTAGCCTCTTCCAGGCCCCCAAGTCAAAAGTGGTCTAGTCATTCCCAGTCACTGTGGAGGGCAAGTCTCACCAGGAAAATTAAAAACTCTAGAGCCTTCTGTAAAAAACCATACCCTTGTAGATGATGGAATATACATGGAGGATAAATTAAAAAAAATTCCAATAGGAAATAGGTAACATATATTCTGGCAGTCTTCTATAAATGATCAAAGGCCAAAGGTAAGAGTGCGTATAAATGGCATTGTAATTGTGGGTTTGATATACATGGGTGTGGATGTGAATATCATTACTCCAGAATCTTTACATCCAAATTGGCCTCTTCATGAGAAAGATGTCCAAGTACTAGAAATTGAAACCATATCTCAAGTTAAATAAAGCATGAGATTGGTTGAATGCATAAATTCAGAAGGACAGAGAGGAAACCTGAAGCCATATGTGGCTAATATCTCAGTGAATTTGTGGAGTCATGATCTGCTGCAGCAATGGAATACCCAGTTTAACATTCCTGCAGTATCAGAAACTCATAATTCTGTGAAGGATATAATAAGGTACTATACGCAAAGGTCACCAGCCATTCAGGCTATACAAGAAAACAAAGCAACTAGCAAACCTTTCGAGGTCCTAACAGCTCTACCTTCAGAATGGTTAACTGAGAAACCAATGGCCATTAACAGAAGAAACCCTGCAGGCTTTAGAACATCTGGTATAGGAGCAACTAGATGCTCACTATATTGTAGAACCAACAAGCCATTGTAATTCTCATGTATTTGTTGTTAAAAAGAAATCCAGTAAATAGGCAATGGTTACAGATCTAAGAGCTTTCAACAAGGTATTTCAACCTAAGGGCCCTCTAGAATCTGGAATCCCTCTCTCCTCTCTATTCTCAAAAGGATGGCCTCTAATAGTTTTTGATTTAAAAGATCCTTTCTTCACTATACCTTGACAAGAAAAGGGCAGAGAAAAATTTGCCTTCACTATGCCTACTTACAATAATTCTCAGTGTACTAGGACATACCAGTGGGCCATCTCTCCACGGGGAATGTTCAATAGCCTCACCCTGTGCCAATACTTTTTATGTCAGCCATTGGAAATAATATGTAAAAAAATTTCTAAATACACAATTTACCATTACATGGATGACATTTTGCTATCAAATTCAAGCATAGATACTTTAGAATGAATGTGTAAAGAAGTAAAAATAAATGTCAAAATGTGAATTATAAATTTCTCCAGAAAAACATACAGAGAGGAGATTCTGTCAATTACCTAAGTTATAGAATAGGATTACACAAAATTAGAACACAAAGGGCACAAATTATGGGAGACCAGTTACAGACTATTAATAACTTTCAAAGATTTTTAGGAGACATTTCCAGTGTATGACCAACTATGGGGATAACACCTGATCTAATACAATTTAAACAAAACCTTAGATGGTGATAAAGACTTAAATAGTCCCAGAGAATTAACAGCTGAAACAGAAAAAGAATTAACAATTGTGAGGAGAAATTACAGAAGACACGTGTGGATAAGGTGAATCTAAATCTCAATTGTATTCTAGTCTTATTGCCTTCCAGAATTTCCTCTACAGAAATTTTAATGCAAAGGAAAGATATTATCTTAGAATGGATATTTTTACAGCATAAACCAAGTAAAAAATTAAAAACTTATATGGAGAAAGTCTATGAATTAATTATAAAAGGTAAATTGAGACTTTGTCAATTAGCAGGTATAGACCCAGCAGAGATTATAGAGCTGACTTTGGAGCTGGAATTGGCTCTGTCTTTCTTTAAATCCAAGCAAGTTCATAGTTTCTGTCTCATGTCCAGAATTGTCTTCTATGGGACAGAAAGAAGAAAGAATTTAGAAAAAAAATACTTTTTTCATACTTATTTTTGTCTCTATCATACTTTTCATTGAATATATATGTCTGTGTATGTCTATATAAATAATGTTTAAGTTTTCCACAATGAACAATGAATTTTCCTGCAGTAATCTTTGAAGATTCCGGGAAGAAGATGGGGACCCAAAACAACAACTCCACCTGGTTTATATGACATCATGATGCTGATAGAGTTACAATAATACCTGTTTTGAGTACCAGCTGCTCAAGATGGTTCCAACTTGGTTAAATGAAATGGTGCAATTTTTAATAACATTCTGGCCAGAACTCCAAATAGGAACCTCAGAAAAAACTTAATGAATACTCAGAGAATATTTGCAATTATATCAGACAGTAATCTTGGAATTTAACCATCATTTTACTTTTACAGAATCCCACAGAAAGAACATCATCCCCATGACAGCTGGAAGTAATTTTAAAAGATGACGTCCCCATTCCCAATAAAGTTTGTCCTCAGGGTTTGAGACATCAGTTAGGTTTTGTTTATAATTGGTATAGGTTTGGGAGTTGGGGGAAAGTTAGGTAGAATCAGAGATCTCTGAAAAAAATGGGACCATTGGATGGGATGAGAGATTAGTGTGAATTTACAGTAATAATAATAGTGAATAATAGAGTGAATACTTGTGAGATATTATTTATAGGAAATTTATATTGGTATGGATTCTTGTATAATGATACAAGCTAAAATTATATTGAATATGTTACTATTTTCATTTATAATATTTGTATATGTAGGCAAAATTATATTGTTATAGTGTATGCTTCTAACTCTGCTTAAGATATTTTGTATATTAATAAAATTTTAGGATATGTTTATCATATGGCAATATACATTCCTACCTCTGATCAAGATACTTATGCATTGTTTTCATTTTGAGGCCATTGTCCTAATTTTTTTTGCACAGTTGTTCAAAGTTTGATTAATATTCTAATATGAAGTCTCATTCTTTAAGCTATATAGGTATTAAGAATTATAGGTCAATAGCCATCCATGTTTGTCATACTTATAGTTAGATTAATCAGGTTATTTGATAGATAGAGATTATATTCTGCATAGATAAGTAATCTTCAACCACTTCACAAAGCTTTGGAATATGGCATTTACATAATTTTGGGTTCTGTTTAAGTAAGACATGATTGCTACTGGCAGCACACATCTATTTCTGAGAGAATGTTGAGCACTGAAGACACTCCATTTGGAACTTGTTTTCTTTTTGGCAAAACGACTTTGGAGAGGGCATTCCCATGCATCGACCACTGACAAAATGCATAATCTCTAGACAGTACAAAAATGATACAAGAAAAAAGACTGTTAAATCTTGCCAAACAGGGCAAGACAGTTTGGAAAAATTTCCTGCCTCTGAAAATGGTCTGTCAGTTATTCTAGGTCTTAGCAAAAGTTGGTTGCTCCAACATTTCAAATGAGATCTTGGGTGATTGTCCATGTAGGAAGTTGTCTCTGTCATTTATTGTACATTTTGGAAGTTGCTTGATTGCCCTTCCTGCATACTCAAAAATATTTTTTATTTATTATCAAATAGTTTTTATTATCAAATCACAAATAATAACTCTTTGTGGTCATGTTATGTATGTTCATTTTTCAAAATGAGTATGCAACCTAGACTGTTTTGAAACAAACAATCACATACAAAAAAAAACAACACAAAACAGTTTATATGGAACATTTACCCCCGTAATATGTGTGAATTTACAAATCATGATTGTATAAGGTTGAAGATTTTTTTATTTTTTTTTCTGTTCTTTTTTTTTAACTTTTTTTTATTGAGAAAAGGAGAAAAAAAACAAGTTTCCTCCTCCTCCCAGCCTCCCATTTCCCTCCCCCTCCTCCCACCCTTCTCCCCCTCCTCCCACCCTTTTCCCCCTTCCCCCACTCCTCTCCCCTCCCTCTCCAGTCCAAAGAGCAGTCAGGGTTCCCTGCCCTGTGGTAAGTCCTAGGTCTTCCTCCCTCCGTCCATTTCTAGGAAGGTGAACATCCAAACTGGCTAGGCTCCAACAAAGCCAGCACATTACGTACATTCAAAACCCCATGCCATTGTCCTTGGCTTCTCATCAGCCCTCATTGTTTGCCATGTTCAGAGAGTCCGGGTTTATTCCATGCTTTTTCAGTCACAGTCCAGCTGGCCTTGGTGAGCTCCCAATACATCAGCCCCACTGGCTCAGTGGGTGGGTGCACCCCTCGTGGTCCCGAATTCTTTGCCCATGTTCTCCCTCCTTCTGCTCCTCATTGGGACCTTGGGAGCTCAGTACGATGCTCCAGTGTGGGTCTCTGTCTCTATCTCCATCCATCACCAGATGAAGGTTCTATGGTGATATGCAAGATATTTGTCAGTATTGCTATAGGATAGGGTCATTTCAGGTTCCCTATCCTCATCTGCCCAAGGAACTAACTGGGGACATCGCCTTGGGCTCCTGGGAGCCACTCTAGGTTCAAGTCTCTTGCCAACCCTAAGGTGGCTCCCTTAACTAAGAATTGTGCTTCCGTGCTCCCCTATCCAACCTTCCTTTATGCCAATCCTCCTTTTTCCCCAAGTTCCCTCCATTCTCCCCTTCTCCCTTTTCTCTCCCCATCTCCCCTTACCCCTATCCCACCCCACCCCCAAAATCTCAATTTTCTCCCCAGCAATTTTGTCTACTACCCATAGCCAAGAGGACAACTATATGTTTTTCCTTTGGTTCACCTTCTTACTTAGCTTCTTTGGGATCACCAATTGTAGACTCTGTGACCCTTGTTTATGGCTAGAAACCAATTATGAGTGAGTACATCCCATATTCATCTTTTTGGGTCTGGGTTACCTCACTCAGGATAGTGTTTTCTATTTCCATCCTTTTGCATGCAAAATTTGAGAAGTCATTGTTTTTTACTGCTGAGTAGTACTCTAATGTGTAGATATTCCACACTTTCTTCATCCATTCTTCCATTGAAGGGCATCTAGGTTGTTTCCAGGTTCTGGCTATTACAAATAATACTGCTATGAACATAGTTGAACAAATGCTCTTGTCATATGATCGGGCATCTCTTGGGTATATTCCCAGGAGTGGTATTGCTGGGTCCAGGGGTAGGTTGATCCCAAATTTCCTGAGAAACCGAAACACTGATTTCCAAAGTGGTTGCACAAGATTGCATTCCCACCAGCAACGGATGAGGGTACCCTTCCTCCACAGCCTCTCCAGCAAAGGCTATCATTGGAGTTTTTGATTTTAGCCATTCTGACAGGTGTAAGATGATATCTCAAAGTTGTTTTGATTTGCATTTCCCTGATCGCTAAGGAGGTTGAGCATAACCTTAAGTGCCGTTTGGCCATTTGAACTTCGTCTGCTGAGAATTCTCTGTTCAGTTCAGTGCCCCATTTTTTTAATTGGGTTAATTAGCATTTTAAAGTCTAGTTTCCTGAGTTCTCTATATATTTTGGAGATCAGACTGTTGCGGGGTTGGTGAAGATCTTTTCCCAGTCAGTAGGTTGCCTTTTTGTCTTGGTGACAGTGTCCTTTGCTTTACAGAAGCTTCTCAGTTTTAGTAGGTCCCATTTATTCAATGTTGCCCTTAATGTCTGTGCTGTTGGGGTTACACATAGGAAGCGATCTCCTGTGCCCATCTGCTGTAGGGTTGGGAGGATCAACATCGTAAAAATGGCAATTCTACCAAAGGCAATTTATAGATTCAATGCAATCCCCATCAAGGTCCCATCAAAATTCTTCACAGATCTTGAGAGGACAATATACAACTTTATATGGAAAAACAAAAAACCCAGGATAGCCAAAACAATCCTATACAATAAAGGATTGTCTGGAGGCATTACCATCCCTGACTTCAAACTCTATTACAGAGCTACAGTGATGAAAACAGTGTGATACTGGCATAAAAACAGAGAAGTCGACCAATGGAATCGTATAGAAGACCCGGATTTTAACCCACAAACCTATGAACACCTCATTTTTGATAAAGGAGCCAAAAGTATACAATGGAAGAAGGAAAGCATCTTCAACAAATGGTGCTGGCATAACTGGATGTCAAGCTGTAGAAGAATGAAAATAGACCCATATCTATCACCATGCACAAAACTCAAGTCCAAATGTATTAAAGACCTCACTATCAGTCAGAACACATTGAACCTGATAGATGAAGATTCTTTTAGACGTTCATTGTAAAATTTTGTTGTTTCCAGTTGGTTGTTTCACATATATTTGTATACTCAGACACAGATATTTCAGGGATACAGTGAGATAGCTTTCCATGAATCTAACTGGTTGGGGCTTCATTTCCGTGCTCTCTTGACATGGTTGGATGAAACACAATGTGTACTCCACAGCTTAAAAGAGATATGGGTAGGCTGGGGAGTCAAGGAAAAAAGTTGATGGATTTACAATGTATCAGTCAATTATAGAATTTGAGGTTGGTTGACAAAGGGAATATCTGAAAACTAACTAGTCATTTCTGCCACTTTACCTAGGGGACATTATATGAATCATAAAAGAGATTTGGCCTCTTCATTCTCAAAAGGGGACTGATTTAGAATTTCTGAATTTCTTTTCTACAACCATAGGGTATAATTCTCAGAAAGACTAGTGCTAGAAAAAAAAAAAGAATAAAGAACACAGAAGAAAAATGTGTAGAATGAGAAGTTATACTTTTTTTTAGAGAATATAGCTTAACGGTTAACTTTCTTTTTCCTTTGCAGTATCTAGTCTAATTTTTTCTTGTTTCTATTTAGGCTATTTTAAGATACTCAAATAATATTACTTCCCTTTTCAGTTCTTCACTGAAGTTGAAACCAAATAGGTGTAGTTATTTATTTTACAAGACTTACACTCATTATTATAGGATAATTATGGAAATATTTATTACATGTTTCTTACTTGATATTGTTTACACTGGTTGTAATTCTAATTTTTATACCTGATATTTGTTCTTATTATATATAACTTTGATTTAGGCTTAGAACTTTCTCATTTGAAAGGGGGTGGTACTGTAGGAATTCCTATAGCCAGTAGGCTTTAAGTTACCTGCTTACTTTGGCATGGCCTCTTATACTATATTTGCTGATGAAAGGATGCATCTGCCCTCTTTTACAGCTGCGATATTTGGTTATTGTTCCCTGTTATAGCAGAGGATAGTAATCTGTGAGTCTACACCTAAATAGATATCTTTTATTATACTCAATTCTGAGCTAGTGTGGGATTTCTTTTAACATCCTTCTTCAGGGATATAACTATATAAATTCAGGTTTGAATGAAAGTAATTAGGTTTGTTACACCTAAAAATGATTTTTTTTCTAAAACAATGTGGTGTGTATTCTAATGAATCTTAGAACTGTCTTTGTGCAATGACTCTAAGGAAATATTACAATAGTTTCCTTACAAGTCTTCTAAGTACAGCCGAAAAAAACAATGTATCAATGCAACTTTTAATAAGTCCTATTAGATATAGGATTGATAGAGGTTTTTAAATGCTTTTGTCTTAAAAATAAGTCAGTGTGATGAAGAAAACATGTTCATAGGAGATGTTTTCACAGCTGTTGGCCTTTCCAGTAATTAACACTTGTTTCTTTGTATACAAAATACAAGGTTCACACATGAGCTTGTTTATAAAATATTTCACAGGTGAATAGCAAACAGAATTTTCTAAATTATCTTATCCCACATTGATTTATTTTATACTCATAAAAGTGGTAATAGAAGGTAGAGAACATATCCTTTGTACATGTCCCTGAAATTGTTGCTTACCACAACTTTATCCTAACACAAAAGCTAATAATTAGAAAAACACCTGCTTTGAGAGCACTTCCTTGTGAAATTGTGATTTTTCTTCTTTTTGACTGTTAAAGAGTAGTACTATAACAGCAAAATACGGAAAATATGGATAATTATTTTTATCCTTGTGGTAGTTTGAGTAAGAGCAGCCCCCATAGCCTGATATATTTAAATGTTTGGTTCACATTGCTGAATCTCTTTAGGAAGATTTAGGAAATATTGCCTTGGTGGAGTAGGGGTGTTATTAGGGTTGAGTTTTGAGGACTCAAATGCTCACAGCCATCCTCCTCTGCCTCTCTCTCATGCTCTCTCTGTCTCTCTCTGTGTATCTCTTTCTCTTGCTCGCTCTCTTGCTCTCTCTCTTTGCAATTCATAGATAATAAGAGAGCTCTCAGCTCCTACTTCAGAGACATGCCTCCTGGCCTGATGCCATGCTCACTGCCTTGTTGGTCATGTACACCCCCTCTGAAACTGATCAGATATTTTCTTTCTTAAATCGCCTTTGTCATTGTGTCTCTTCATAGCAACAGAATGACAATAAATAAGACAGGCATTACCTGAAGAGTAGACATAGACAATGCCAACTATTTAAAATACTGTTTTTAAGCATACATAGGCAAGGGTGAATATATTTTTTTAAAATTAATTTGATATATTAAAAATGATTTTGAATTACTACTTTTACCTTGGCATATCCAATAAATGTTTCTTGGTAGTTGCAGCTTTGCTCAAAAGACAGAGAATGAGTCATGAAAATTGGCACATGATTTGGCTCTCATGAATAATTCTTTTTACCTGTCAATTGATAAGAGTTTTGGATTGTTACTCTGTTGTCATTCTGATCTTGCATGCTTCCTTTTGCACTGTTCCACACACTCCTGAGCATTTTGTTCAACCTCTCCGTTCTCTGCTATGTTCTGTCTCTCCTTCAGGTGCTGCTCCCTATTTTACTTCATCTTCTACAGAGTGAATATCTATGAACAGAGGAGCAAAAAACACCCACACTTGTCCTCCAGTGATAGTAGATCTCCTGGACCCTGTTAAAACATCTGACACTGTTATTTCATGTTCTCTGGAATTTCAAATAAATCTATCAATCCTGAAATTAAATGTTGCCTTTTTGAAGATGACTTATGGTTGTTTTTTTTTTTCACAGCAATAGAAAAAAAACACTAAGAAAAGTTCTAATTTTAAGAATACTCTGCTTTACAGAAGCTTTTCAGCTTCAGGAGGTACCATTTATTGTTTCTCTCAGTGTCTTCCCACTTGCTCTTCTGTAAGGTTCAGTGTGGCTGGCTTTATGTTGATGTCTTTGATCCATTTGGACTTGAGTTTTGTGTATGATGATAGATACAGGTCTATTTTCATTCTTCTACAAGTTGATAACCAGTTATGCCAGCACCGTTTGTTAAATATGCTTTCTTTTTTCCATTTGATATTTTTTGCTTCTACAGAATTGTTTTGACTACCCTGTTTGTTTGTTTTTTTTTCTTTTCTATACGAAGTTGTGTACTGTTCTTTCAAGGTCTGTGAAAAAATTTTGCTCGAATTTTCATTTGCATTGCATTGAATCTCTAGATTACATTTGGTAAGATTGCCATTTTTACTATGTTAATTCTGCCTACCCAAGAGCATGGGCAATCATTCCTCTTTCTGGTGTTTTCTTCAATTTCTTTCTTTAAAGATTTAAAGTTCTTGTCATACAAGTCTTCCACTTGTTTTGTTAGAGTTACTCTGAGATATTTTATGCTATTTGTGGCTATTGTGAAGGGCGTTGTTTCTCTGATTTATTTCCCAGCCATTTTATCATCTGTGTTCAAGATGGCTATTGATTTTTTTAAGTTAATCTTATATCCTGCTACATTACTGAAAGTGTTTATGAGTCATAGAAGTTCTTTGGTAGAATTTTTGGGATTGCTTCTGTAAACTATCATATCTTTAGCAAACTGAGAGTTCAACAAGACAAAATGACAGTCTACAGAATGGGAAAAAGATCTTCACTAATCCAAATATATCTGATCTCCAAAATATACAAAGAACTTAAGAAATTGGTCATCAAAAGAAGATATAATCCAATAAAAAAAATGGAGTACAGACCTAAACAGAGAACTATCAACAGAGGAATCTAAAATGGCTGAAAGACACTTAAAGAAATGTTCAGCATCCTTAGTCATTAGAGAAATGCAAATCAAAACAACTCTAAGATTCCATCTTACACCTCTAAGAATGGCCAAGATCAAAAACACTGATAACAACTTATGCCTGAGAGGATGTGGGGAAAAGAAAACACTCTGCATTGCTGGTGGAATACAAGCTGGTGCAGCCCCTTTGGATGTCAGTATGGCGATTTCTCAGAAAATTATGAAACAACCTTTCTCAAGACCCAGCAATACCACTTTGGGTATATATCCAAAGGATGCTCAATCGTGCCACAAGGACATGTGCTCAACTATGTTTATAGCAGCATTGTTTGTCATAGCCAGAAACAACCTAATGCTCCTCTGGCAAAGAATGAATGAGGAAAATGTGGTATATTTAAACAATGGAGTACTACACAGCTGAAAAAAATAATGACATCTTGAATTTTGCAGGAAAATGAAAGAGTCTGCCAGACACTCTTCAAGACACAGAAAAAGCACCTAGTGGACTTTGCCATTACAAGTCAAAACAGATGTTCAATTTTCTTGCTTCTTGGAAAAGTCTGTCAGATACTATGGGCCTGTGGGCTAAATGTTGGATGCCCCGATGATAAAAAAAAAAAAAAAAAAATTGGTCGACTATCCAGTAGGCAAGATGTGTCTGTAAATTCTAGAGTTTTGGAAGTTGTTTGCAATGCATTTTTGTTTACTTAGGTAATATAATATCCTTCTGAAGTCTTTAATAATGGAATTAAAAATGGATACTTGTAGTTTTATTTAGTTATAATAAAAATAAAATAAATATAAATATTGTAACTATAATTTTTGCTTGATACCTGTTTTGTTATATGGAATTTTTTATGTTAAAGTTAAAATTGTCCTTTTTATTTAAACAGAAAAGGGAAAATGATGTGGGAATTCCTTCTGTATATATATTGTTTGTATTGGTTAATGAATAAAGAAGCTGCTTTGAGCCAATGGCTTAACATAATTTAAACGGGCTGGAAGAGATGTATATAGAGAAAGTAGGCAGAGTCAGGGAGAAGCCACGTAGCCATTGTCAGAGACAGACATGCCAGAAACTTTCAGTTAAACCATGAGCCTCATGGTGAAGTAATAATAGAAATAGGTTAATTTAAGATGTAAAAGTTAGCCAATAAAAAGCTAGAGGATATAGGTCAAACTGTAATTTAATTAATACAGTTTCTGTGTGATTATATTGGGAGTCTAGATGGTCAAAATCAAATAACCTCCAGCAACAGAAAACAGAGTAAAGTTTCTAATTATAATAAAATGTATTTTCCTTTTACTCAAAGTCCAAGTTGGGAATATTATGTAATTAAGGATGATGTGAACTACATTACAGTGCCTGATAGCTTGGTCCACAGTGGGAGATCCTGTGACAAACAACAGATCCATAAATAAAATAATTAGTTGAATTTTATTCTTGTGATTATGACAAGTATTTTGTTCCACATGTATTTTTTTAAAAAAAAATGATGATAGTCAGAAGTAAAATGATACGAAGCATTCAATTCAAGTGTCTGGAATTTAGCAGAAGCTGGTACATGAGTGCCATATAAATTAATGGGGCCTTACATTCATCCTATTGTAACAGAGTGTTCCAAAAATCTTAGGATAGCCACAAATATTATCTTTAGAGACATATCCCTAAGTGTTCAGGAATAAACCTTAAATTATTCATAAAATATTATTATAATATAGAAACTATAATATTGTCCAAATACTTCAACACAATTAGTATGGTTTACTCAGTTAGATATTATCTTCCAAAAACAGAGCATAGTTTATGTTAGAAATCCCTACAGTAATAATTCATTCATGTCCCATCTCATTCATTCCAAGGACAATGATTTAGCAATAACATGATCATCAAAATATATTGGGGTAGTACCAAATAATACTATTTTAAATTAAGATTGGAATCTTTCAGTAGACACATATGCAAATATATGAACAAACTATTAATGGAAAATAATATTCTTCACAGGAGACTGATATGCAAAATTAGAGAAAAACAATTAAAATAGAAAATCTTCATCTGACATTTACCACAGTAATAATTTACTCAAACATCAAAAGATGTTACTGATATGTAATATTTGATGATCGCTGGAAAATTTTGATAGTCTCAAAGTACTTCCCTTCAGAAATCTTATCAATTATAAAAAGGAAATGGTTGTATTATAGAAAGCTAGCACATATACTTAACAGTGATCAAAGTTTACTTTCCCAGCAATATGAAAGATTGACAAGCACTGAAAACACAGCATCACTTCCATGAAATTTCTGCCAAAACACATAACACAAATCTCATCATGAGAAACATCAAACATAAAATGAGGAATATTTTACAAAATAATTGGCTTATGTTTGAAAAAGTGTCAGATAATGCTATTCAAAGCAACATTAAGGAGCCATGTTGAAATGAAGAATTCCAAAAGCACATAATAATTAATAGATGGAGACATTGTACATTAGATAATTTTTAAAAGCATTTATAGTGTTTAACAATTTCAAAATTGTAAAACTGGAGTTTTTACCTTTTATTTTTTATTATCATACCCTTCCTTTCTGTTGAAAACATCATATTTTCAGGAACACCCAAGATTTTTTGATGTCTATTTTTGTTAACTGACTGAATGTTATTATGGTCTTGCATGAACATTGTTGGTAGCTATTTTACTGGAATGTGGTAAATGGATTAGGGGACACACCACTAAAGAACATGACACCCCTTCTTCAAGTACTCTATCTATTCAGAGTCCCTCTATGTAAAAGCCAGAGAATGGGGAGAAATTCTATCAAACAGAAACTGTATCATGTGGACATAACATTGCAATTGAACTTGCGAAATCATGAAGCTGTGCTTAGCTACAGTAGACTCACTCAACTATACTTGTAAACATTTTTTAATGCATAAAAGAGAGTTTTGAAGAAAATATTGAGACAGCAAGAAAATCAGAATAGAATGTCTTGTAAAAAAAGTTTGAGGGGATGCATTATATTGTCCTTAGAATATTTCATTAAATTTGAAATTACACAATGACAAAAATTTATACTGATAGCATCATTAATCTACAAAACGGCTCTGAGTCTATGGAAAACATACTATGAAAATTAAATTATAATAAACATTAAAGACTGAGAATTACTTATTTAATGCTTTGTTATCCATACTTCAGTTCTAATGTAAAATAAAAGTTCTACTTTTTTTAAGTAGATTTGAAGATTTAGTAATTAGAAATATATATTTCTGTGAATAACCACAAATCTGACAAATCAAGGAAAGTGTTGAACTTCATCTCTTTCAGAAATTACCAATTAGATTTTATCTCTATAGTATTAACACACTGAGTCTATAATACATGTAACATTGTAATTTTTCTTTTAAAATTATTACTCATCCAAATATCAGCCAAACAATTGTTAATAATCACATCATTTTTATGATTATATTTTGTCACATTAAAATCAGAGCTTAAGATTTTTATACTCCAAGTGTCACAATCTCACTGATGAGGAAAAGGATATTTCTATTATAAACTTAAAACATCTTTTATTGGATACATATTAATCTCTTCCTTATATTTGCAACAAGTCATTACTTATCACCTTGAAGATTTTGTGAAATGATAAGCAATTTCCAGATTATTAATAAGTGCCTTCAGTGTAATGAGATAATGCAGCTTAAAATTTAAAATTTGTGAGAACAGTAAGTTTTACAACAAGTCTTTACATAATAACAATTAAACATATTTCATCCACCAAGACAGATATGGAAATCACCAATAAACAACCTGAATGCTATGTTTACTTAAATGTGTTATGGTTGGAAAGAAAAAGAAAGGTTTAACTTTTCAGTTGCAAGTTTTTAATTTCAGTAAAAAAATATATGATTATGTCAGATATACAAAAACATCCATGTTCTGTGTACAAAGTTTATTTTCAAGATTAAGTGTATATGTAACATTACTTAGGATACAGTATTATTTTGTGCATTCTACCAAAAATTTTAATAAACAATCATGTAACAATTTATTTTCTAATATTCTACAGTGTCACATTCTTGTGAACTTCAGACTAACATTTGACAAGGGAATTTTACATTTACAATTTCTTGCTATTGTTTTATTCATTTTGTAAGCATTTATTGTAAACAAATGTGTGGTGTTTATTTGGAGAATATTTCCATTATTCACTCTGACAAATAAATTGTGCTTCCCTAGGAATCCAAGTGTAGTTCTAAGACAGACAATATTAGAACTAGACTAGATTATTTCCTATGTTCTTAAGAACTTAAGAAATTGTCTTTACATACTGCTGTATGTAATGACTTAGGGGAATGCCACCAGTTCTAAGAAAGGACATATGACAAATGTAATAGAGTAAATTTCCAGATTTTTCCCTAAATACCATCCATGCACATTTATCAATTTATCCCTGGTTTTAATGACAGGAGACAGAGGATGAAGGAAAAAATATCAAAGATATTCTATAGTGTCTCAGAACTATAAAATGGAAGAAATTTCCATTCATAATTCACACCTTACAGAAGAGAAGCCTAGGAGAAACAACCTTCAATATTAATCCACAGAAATTAGGTGCTTTTCATTATAAGAGCTGATATATTTAATGAACATTTATTTTACTAAAATGAGTTATCTGAATATAAATATGCAATTATAGTTTAACTATGCAAAAGTGGGCTTTGTTTTATTAATTTTATATAAAAATTTCAAACATGGGATAAAAGGATTTTCAACCTGTCCTTACAACTCAGTGACTGAGAAAAAATATTCATTCTAATGTTAAAAAATTTAAACAAACAAAAATTTTGACTCTAATATAAATTATATTCATAAAAATTTTGTCATTAAATCAATACCCACTGATATTTATAAAAACTATATGCTAATACAAGATGTCTAATTTTTTCTATAGATTTTATTTTAAAGAAAAATATTAATATTTAAGTTAAGCAGGCTAAATATAATTTCTAGATATAAAATAGCAATTTAAAATATATGTTTTGTTATAAGAGTTTTCAATCCTTTATTTAATTAACCCTTGAGAGAATGATCTAAGATGCCCTTTCCCATTGACAGAATATACAACCAATATTTAGAGAGAGTACTTATAAGAATATGAAACAATTTCTACACATACATTTTTTAATTTTTACTACCCATCTAAGCACTAAGAATTCTGTTGATTTTTCTTATTTTAAATGCTATGAAGTAAAGCCAAGAAATGTTATTCTGAGTCTGCCCCCGTCCTATTTAAGATACTGTTGCTGATCCAAACCAACTCAGAGAAAAAAAAATGGTGTACTTTATCTTATGAGGGATGGTCCATCATTCAGCAAAGTCAGGACAGGAGTTTATGTAAAGAACCTGGAGATAGGAACTGAATCAATAGAGTGGGGAAAACACTATTGTAATAGTTGCTTTTATTTTGCTTTGATAAGACACCACAACAAGATAATATATAAAAGAGTTGATTTTGGTGTATGCTGGAGAGATGAGTCTACCATGGTCAGAAAGCATATCCTTACATGGCAGCCATAGTGGCTGAAGCAAGTAACTGAGAGTTCATATCCCACACACAGAATGAAAGCATAGAGTGAGGGAACCAGAAGTGGCTTACATATCAAACTGCCCTCTCCAGTGACATCCTCCACCATAGATGAACCTCCTATACCTCCCAAAAGCACCATCAACTGGGAAATAAGTGTTTAAATATCCAAGCCTAGGGGACATATTTCTAAATGAAACTTTCTAATTCTACTCTTTATCCCACCAGAGATTGTGAGCCTATTATAATGTCAAATACATGAGTCCAACTTCATGGTTCCCTGAAATCTTGCACAGTTTCAACAGTGATTAAAAGTTCAAACTTCAAAGCATTTTCTTAGGACTCAAGGCAATTTCTTAATTGCAATGACCTATGAAATAAAAAAGTAATTTAATATATATTCCATTTCTAAAAAGAATATGTATTTCCACTCCCCAAAATGAAATGCTCTCTTAAGAAATTTTGGACTAAAGCAAACGGAATTCCAATATATCCTGGTACTGCATTTTCCATGTCAAAGCTCAGATGGTTCAGAACTTAGCTTTGCCAAACTAGAGCACACATCTCTCTCTTAGGCTGCTTTCCACTAACTTTAATAAAGCTCTCTTGGCAGATATCTCCATCTTCATCATCTCCAACATTGTATGATCTTCACTACAACTCACAATTTACTTTTACAGCATCATACAATGGCATCCTAGAGACTCCTGACTTTTCATAATCTTCTTCATGAAGGTAATATCCTATCACATGCTTCCTGGTCTCAGAAGATCTCTCAAAACATGAAAATTTTATAATACCTTTTAATCAATCAATCAAACAATGGATTTGTGAATCCTTCATATCTTTAAATCTAATATCATGTGAATGATGTCGACAAATTGTATTATAATCTTGGGTTGAATGAAAGAACCTTTAAAATACACTATCAGTAATTATGTGAATTGTGTGTAATTGATTTCTAGAAGAAAATTCCAGGGGTTTTTTATTTGTATATCTTGGAAACTTAGTGTGCAAAGTCTTGCCCTGAAGGAGTCATCCCATTATTCAGCTGTAGAATATGAGTCCTCTTCTAGTGACTCCAACATCCTTATCTCTTTCAGTACAAACTTTGTTGGCAACACCAAGTTTCACTGTTTTCTTTCTATCATTGTACATTTTGTATTTCTTTCTAGCACATTTGATCCTTTTCATTATTAACCTCATCAAACCACAATAGTTGCTTATAGGCTTGTTTCATCTAGTTTTCTATTTCCTTTTTCATCTAGCCCAAGCTCATCCATACTGGGAAAGTACAGTCCACAATGATTCGGCCCTCCTGAGTCAGTGATCAATGGTATGACCCAAGAGGCCTACCTGATGGAGGCAAGTCCTCAATTTGGGTTTCCTCTTCCAGGTTGTGTCAATTTGACAAACAAGCTTAACCATCCTAGTCATATAGAAAACACGATTGCTAGGAACCCTTCCAAAGCCATTCATCTGGGGTTTATTGAGCCATAAATACCTTGGGGATGATTTCTGTAGAGTTATGTAAAAATATTTTTTCTGTTTCTCCTAACCCCAAACCAATTCTATGTATCCATGCAACTAGCAAGAACAACACGACTTCGGTGGATTTTCCCTGGGTTCCTCCATCGGATTCTCACAGTTTATTATGGCAGGGTCTCTTTAGTAAATAACAGAAATTATATCCTATAATTACTTGATGAATAATCTATTTTTTCCAAACTGAAGGAAATTGGAACCAAGATTAATTCTTCTGAACGTTTTTTGAAATAATACTGAAGCAAGCACAAGCTGGTAGAAACTGTCCAATGGCTTGAGCAGTAATGATGCACCTTAGCTTTCTATCTCTCACACTGAACACCATGAGGTCATGGTTTCTAGTCTAATACAGAGACTGGAGTGAGAAGAATTAAAAAGCTGACCTCAGCTGCCCATTCTAAAAATCAATGCTCCCACTCACCTAATCTCAAAAGGCTGCTTCAACCTGGCTAGGAAAAAACCAAAAAAAACCTGGTCATCTCAGTGTATACCCTTAACAATTTAAAGAAAATTGCACTGCCTACTTATTCAACGACCCTATAAGGATGAGTATATTATTTAACTGATTTTTAAGCATAATTCCTCTGAATGTTTTAAGGAAGGAATGTAGTTTGTGAATACAGGTTATATGTCAAACACAGCTTTAAGAAAATGGATGCTGGAGATTTCCTTTGCTGAGATTTATAGGAAATCAGTAAGACACATTCCTTTCTCAGTTCTTTTATTTGGGGAGTGAAGAAAAAAAATTAGAAGATAGTAAAAAGAATAGACGATGGGGAGAGAGAGATGGGAAAAAAAGAGGAAAAAGGGAAAGAGAAATAGAAAATGCATCTTGATGATTAAGACAACAAAAATAAATGACATTAAATTTACATGAAAAGAATTGTATCTCTAAGTTTAAGAATTAAATCACTTCTGACACATGGAAGTTATTAATTCATGTTCAATTTTATTTGAAGGCTAACACTAGATTTATAATGCTAGCTTTTCTCCATTTACAATATTTGTTAGCTTTTTAGCTCACTTTCACCCAGTTCCTTGAAAATCAAGTCATCTATTATTTAACTTTTTAAGCATTTGTGATTGATGGGAGTTGGCTTCCTATATTAAAAATGGCGAACTATACAGGAGGATGATATATTTCAATTAAAAAGGAAAGAAATATCATTGTTGTTTGTTTCTTTGCTAAGAAAGAACTTAAGTTTTACTTTTATTTTTTAAAAAAATTATGGATATTGTAGCTTTAGCTTCATATAAAATTTAACTCCATATGAAATTGATTTATGTTCCTCTCTTTCTCTCTTTCTTACCTACCTTCCTTGTTCTGAGTTTTAAAATGTTACTTAAATGAGAGGGTGAGGGGTTCAAGCATTCAGAATTCTATTTTGTCATTCCATATGTATCATTCTCACACACACACACACACACACATATATATATATATATATATATATATATATATATATATATATATGTCATACACAAGTTCAGTAGTACTCCAATGGATTCCTATTTCTCTATGGGTTATTGATAAGTGCGGCCTTGCTAGAAATACTATGAAATACAGTAAACACACACACACACACACACACACACACACTTTTGTAATCATATACCTGAATGACACCTCAGGTGAAGTTCAAATTTATAATGTGCAATTTAAGAATTGTCTTTGGGGTATTGTTTTAATTGGGATTTTTATTGCCATGAAGAGGGACTATGGCAATACTTACAAGGAAATCATTTAAGGCTTGCGTACAGTTTCTGATGCTCATTTCATTATCACTATGGTGGAGAGCATGGAGAAAGATGTGGTGCTGGAGGAGTACCTGAGTGTCCTATATCTTGCAGGCAGCAGGAAGTCAACTGAGACTCTGGGCGGTATCCATTGCATAAGAAACCTCAAAGCCAGCCGGGCAGTTGTGGCGCATGTAATCCCAGCACTCGGGTGGCAGAGATGGGCGGAACTCTGTGAGTTTGAAGCCAGCCTGGTCTACAAGAGCTAGTTCCAGGACAGGAACCAAAAGCTACGGAGAAACCCTGTCTCGAAAAATCCAAAAAAAAAAAAAAAGAAAAGAAAAAAGAAACCTCAAATCCATCTCCACAGTGACATACTGAAGAAGGACCCTTAAAAGAAATCCCACACCAGCTCAGAACTGAGAATAATAGAGAATTATTTATTTGTGGGTAGACTCACAGATCACAATACTCTGCTGGAAAGTGGAACAGAAACTGAATCCCACAGCCAGAAAAGAGGCCAGATGTGCACTTTACATCAACATAAATAGTATAAGATGCTGCTCCCAAAAGGGTAGGTAACTTAAAGGCTACTGGCAGGAGGAATTCCTACAGCACCATACTTCCTCCAACAAGACCATACCCATTCTAACAAAGCCACGCTTCCTAATAGTGTCAATCTCTATGAGATTATGGGGGACAAATTACTTTCAAATGACCACAGGTATCATAGTAAACCAACGAAAGGGTGACAGTGGAAAGGCAGGTGTCATACCTACTTTACCAATTTTTGAATACTTATGAATATTATTTATTTATATAATGACAAATTATTAGCTCTTAATTGTACATGTAAATACCAAAACTCACAGTGTATGCATAAGGAAAACCAAGCACAAGTATAATTTCTTCTACAACGTCTGATAATCTGGGAAGTCAAAAAATTACACATTATTTTGGAAAAGCAAATGGAGTTTTCAGTATGAAAACTTCATTTGACATATCATCTAAACTCTTTATAGAGCAAAATTGATTATCATCATCACCTGAAAATAAAAAATAAAATAAATCCATATCTAATGCTACAACATTTCCCCTGTGTTTAGTTGCAACACACACTAAAGAATAATGGCTTTAATGTTTCTCAGTAATATGAATTCTGCTGAAAGGTATTATTCTACATTCTTGAGAAAAAAGCTTTGAGGTAGTAATAAAAACATTGTCTGAACAAAAACATCTCCACATAGAGAAGAGCACATGATTTCAATTTCTCCAAAGTAGTCAAGCTAAGGTTTCAAACAAATCTTAAACCAAAAGTGACAGGAAGTTTGAAAATTGTAAATTATAACAAAATAATTATGAATTGTGATAAACACTTGGACTAACAAAGTACCCTATGAAATAATGTCATTACATAAAATGACTGACAAAACAGCTCAAAGAAATCTATATACAAATCAAGAAAATTTCATAATATTAGCATATTGCTTTCCCTAACTCTGTACCAAATAAACTACTGAATCACATGCTTATTTTCTAATGAAAGTCACAAGAAATATTATTAAGAAACTCATCTTTCACCAGTCAGATATGTTAGAAACACTTGAAGAGATTTTTATACATTTCTTTTGACAATTTTCATACTCAATAAAGATTTTTAGCAAGAAACTAATATAAAATGTAATAAAAGTGAAAGTACCATGTCTTCATTCTTTTGTGTATATTCTCTCTCTTCTTCTCCCACTATCTCTTTATACACACATATGCACACACACACACACATACACATGCACATACACACACATGTCCTTCTCATTCTCTTTTCCACCCCTCTCCCCTTCCTTGATCATCCTTTCTGGTTGCTTGAAGTAAAGAGCTTTGGCCAACAACATACTCTCTGTATAAGTGATTTTTCTTTGTGCTCCAAACCAATGAAATTGGTCTATCAGAAATCATTGAAACCATGACCTGAACCCCCAAAACCATAATAATTGTCAATTTATTTTCTGAGGTATTTTGTTCTAAAACTAAACACTAGCACAAACAGCAAACTAAAAATTGATATAGTTGGACAATACAAGCAATTGGACATCTTACAGTTTTACACAGCATATGCTTTAGTGACTGGATCATAAAAAGTTTGGTTAAGAAGCCACTGAATGATGCTAGAGTACAATTTCGGAGTATTTGCTTTTCACAAATGCACAGACACAAACACTCATGAAAAGTGGAACTCTGGAACTGAGGTATCTTTGTTTTAAGATATTATTACAGCAAATATAAAACATTCCATGAAATAATATTTATACTATTAAGTTCAGAAACTTGATTTTGTAATGTCAGGCATAAAATACTGTTCATTGCTCTTTTTAGAATGGCTGTATTATTAATACTATTTATTGCTCTTTTTAGAATGGCTGTATTATTGTTAGTGTGTTCTTAAGTGTTACTGTGAACATGATAACTTATGTAGACAACACAAGTGGTGGAAGCTTTACTTATGTCCCAGAGAATCTAGTACATATTTCATCAGCTCCATTTACTTGCATAGGACTTTGAGAGTGAGGATATATGACAGAGTGACAGAAGAAAGCATTTCATATTACAGCAGATAAGAATCAGAGCACAGAGCAGAAATAAAGGGAGATTCAACCTTCAAAGGACAGACTTTATTGATCTACCTCTGTCAGACATCCTCCAATTCCTAAAGGATACACAGCCTTTCCAAATAATATCAGCAGTTAGGAAAAGTACTCAAAGCATGAGCTTTTGGAGACACTTCAAATTCAGACTATAACACCTGCCCCATTGGTACCAACAAACTCGTGATCATCTCATAATGGAAAATACATATAGTCCGGTACCAAAACCCTGAGTCTTAATCTGAAAGCTGTTCAAAAGGACAGAGTTTGGAATCATCTGAGATATAAAGATGATCGTTTGTTGGGAGGTGGTATAAAATAAAAGTAAAGTTGCATAAATCCATGGACAGACATGGACAGACATGTTGTCATCGCAAAGGGAAAGAATGTGAAAATAGTAAATTGAACTGGCAGAAAATGAAAGTGAAATTCAGCATAGCAACCATTAGTCCTGCAGCTAATGCTGATTATAGGGAGGAGGTATATGGTTGCATCATTTCAGCTGTAATAGACTTCCTCATCCCTGGCCTTATATCCCTTGACTTTGGCAACATATATGTCCTGGTTTTATTATTTGCTTTCAGCTTGCCTCCAAGTCCCAGCATCTCCAAAATTCTGGGATCCAAAGGCTATGTAAGACTTCACAGACATATCTACATGTATCACCCTACCATTGACTCAGTTCAGCTAATGAGAATGAGTTATACATCGACAGGCCTTCCAGGGCTTCTTTAGCCATCATCAGGTCTCAAGTCTTCATGCTCCTGAGTACTTAGATGTTGACCCTGGAAAAACACCTCTCTAGATAGTATTTAGAGACCAGGGAATTTGGGGGTATTTTATTTTGAAATGAAAGTCCTTCTGGAGTCTATAAGGGGTTAGGTTCCAAAATTCCAAAACAAAATCTTGGGAATATTTCAGATATATGCTATTATGGTTTAAAGAACCTTAAATTTTACGTAAGATCTTAATATTATTATTTTTTAAGTGACATGAGCTTTATGTCCAAACTGGGTTTTCCTGAAATATTGTAATCATATTGCATTGTTTAACAGTGGAAATGTATCTGCACTTAAATAAAAAGTAAAATGTTGATTCTGACATATTTTAAGCATATTTGTCAACAGCAATATTTTATAACAAAATGCATGCACAATAAAAATAAGAGTTAAAATAATAAGTATACTTATATAACTAGTCTCAAACTTATGGCAGTTCCCAAGCATATTAAAAGAAACTCTAAGACATTCATATTCTTTCAATCAATCATATTTTTTATTTCCTTCTGTTTATTAGTTTTCATGATTAGTTTCCTCTCCTCTGTGAGATCATTTTGTGAAATTGGTGAGATTCGTCTATGGTTTTCATTATTATCAAATGTTTTCTTGAGGAAATGAAAAATTAAAATGGATATATACAATTTATGCCAGGGAGAAATTGATTTGCTACAATGAAATGGCTCTCATGATAATGGTGGTTTGAAACCACCAGGACATCACACGGTGTGTTTCTTGTTTGATCTGGAAAATTCAATGATGTAGCTTCTATTTGAAGTCATTGGTAATACTAAATACAAACCTCAGTTCGGACACTATATGATGGGATATATACTCACATATACAAAGGCAAGCATAATACATACACAAAAATATACATACATATATCCATTCATATATTAGATTGTTTTGTTGCTATTGTTGTTTTGCTCTCTTTTTTTTATTCAGCAGCCTCTTCTTTCCTCTGGGCTTTCAACAGATAATAAGATGTCCTTTTGTATTCAGAAGGACAGTGCAATTTTATGAAATATCAGATTCACATGTTAAGCTCCTCCAGACACAGAACAAACAGACAGATACACAACAGAGTTATTTATAACCAAATACCAGCATAGCATAGACATAGCACATAAACACAAAAGAGTAACCATCAGAGTTTACTCATGTAATATGCTGGAAGAAATTTCAGGTCATCCTGGCTGAGGATAATTTAATAGTATTTGTATACTAAGGTACTTGGTATTCTTTGGCAGGAGAATGAGAAACTAGATCAATTATGATATTTATTTATTAATATAACTTTACTTTGTAGTTCTTTTACAATTACAAATAGCAAATATACAGAATAAGCTTCAAAATGGGTTTTGATTATTATAGTCTTATATTACATATGTCTAAAATACCGACATAACCTACAGTATTAGTGAACACCACAGGACACATGGCTCAATACTTACTGAGTACCTATCCTGATCCATAATGTTATGACATTTATGCAATTTACCTAAATTAAAAAATGGTCTTCTAGAGACTAGCTCTTTATTACAAACCCCTTCTAATTAAAGGCATTAGTAAAAGTAAGTAGCACAACAACCATTATACTGCAATGAGTTTGCACTTTTGCCAAGACATCAGGTCATTCATTGCTTTGAACAATGTCATATTTTCCTATGTCAAGTTTTAGAGTACTTCTAGGGATAGTAGCGTAAATCATTTGGTCCTTCTCTCCTTTGAACCTTATCACTGTACTTTTTTCTCCCATTTATGAGTTATTTAATTCCAAACATCAAGGTGTGTGTGTGTGTGTGTGTGTGTGTGTGGTGTGTATGTAATACATCACCCAATCCCTGACATTAGGAGTTTAGTATCCATCATCTTTTCGTTTTGTGACTCAAACCTATTTAACGATACATGAGAAAGTTTGGCTCAGTGTTAAATCAACACTCCCAGACAAGGGAATAAATTTTGGGGTGGAAAGCTTTGTCAGCTCCTACACAAGTAGTATTGCAGAAGTGAGTAGGAGTGCCTTGTCAGCAATGTATCTGACCTAGCCCACTCAAATGTGACTGTACTTTCTCCACTTAGCTAGCCGACGGAGATGAACATACCAGGTAAAGTCAATTTTGCAACTAGAAATTAAATCACCAAATATTGCATAGGACCTTGGAATAGAGACATGTCACTCATGAAATAGTGGAGTCCATAGAAAATGACGGCAGGTCAGTAAAGGTTGTAGGTGAGGAAGCATTCTGTTATCAGTTTGGAGAGGTGATGGCAGGCCTCTGCTGCTGCCAAGATGGGAAATAGCACTCACTTCAGTAGAGTTCAGCAGCAAACAGTTGCCCAAGGACTGAGTTCTTCTATTCACAAAGATCTGCAACCAAATGAACATCTGCAGTGAGTGGTTTTTAGGTGATGCATGAAAGTAATGAATTGTAGCTCTGCACATATAAAATAAAGTAATAATAATAATAATAATAATAAATCTTATTACATAATTAAAGGCTAAAGACACATTTCTAAACTTAATTTAAATTCCAATTTAAGTTAGTTTTAGGTTTGTCTCTAACACACAGGGACATCCATATTCTTATGAATCAAATGACATATTTAAAATGCAGTCCTGTGGAACAATATTTTGCAATTCTACATGAATGGATATAGTTGGATTTAAAAATTTTTGAATTGTTCATAGCAGTTGAAATTTTTATTTTGTTAAGTACCATGATTCAGCCTTCCATGAGTCGATGGGTTTTATCTGTAGTTAAAAATACATTCATATATTTTAAAATATGTTTCAGAATTCTTCTCTAACACCTTTGACTTTATATGATTTTCCTTCATTTTATTCCACTCTGTTTTGCTTTTCTTCCTGTCTTACTAATGAAACATGGTAGAGAAAGTTTCTTTGTATTTACTCCCATGAAATTGAACAATGCTAATAAAAATTCTTAGTCTCTACTGCAGAATGTATGCAAGAGTAGAAACATTGCATATAAAACAAATTGACTTGGAGAAATCTGAAATTTTGCAATTATACGCTGGCACTATAAAAGACATTTTGATACTCTTTACCCAATGAAAGGGAACTCAACACATTTGAAACAATTTTTAAAGGTCTTTGTGTTGGTAATGCTATCATTAAATATTCTTATTGCAATATCTCATGATTGGATTGTTGATTTTCATTGTGTTCTGTGTGGACTTTATGTTCATGCACATAGGTTACAAAACACTATATTACAAAGGAGATATTATGTTTCACACTTATTTAATACACTTCCATACTCCTTAAAAGACAATCTTATACTATGAAAGTTCCTATTGAAATCAAGGTTGGGAATCTATGAGCTGACACTGTGTTTGCAAATGCTGAAGACAGAAGTAAATCCCTCCAGCATCTTGATAAAGTGAAGAGTCCTATTTTGTATCTTTATTTTATTTTATGAAAGCTTTATTTTTCATGTTTGCAGCCATATCTGTGTGGGTGTAACATACATCATATATGCAAGTGAACATACCCAGAGACCAGAAGAGTTATCCTGGGGCCACATTATTGCAGATTTAGGACCTCTTCAGGAATAGGAAGTGTTCTTACTGAGTGAGCCATACTCCAGCCCTAAGGTTCTAATTTCATTCTGCTTTTGCTAATTCATGATCATCTGTATTAACAAAGACACCTGGCGAGTGATATAGATGATAGCAGTGGTTCTACACTATATGTCAGGCAGACAGAAGCCAGTTGATGCACCATCATGTCTTCAGGCTATAAAATACCAGCTTCATATCACAGTTATCATCCTCAATACCCATTTGTTAAAAATAGCACAAAGCACAAGAGTTTCCAATAAAAATGAATTTGAATTCCAGGGGGACAGCAGGATATTTTGTCAAACTGATACAATGTTGGTTACGTTAATCATATCTTACTTTTTAGAATCCAGAGAGCCACATCTCTCCATGCTCTCTGCTTCTGTTGATACATCCAGATTCCAGCCTTAATTTCTTTCCTTGAGTTCCCAAGATGATGCACTGTTGCATGGGAGGTAAAATAAATCCTTTTCTCTTTAGGTTGCTCTTAGTATTGGTCTTTATCACAACAACAGAAAAGAAACTGAAACACATCCCTCTTCCCCTTGTCCAATTCTGCATTATCTCCCATCATTTTTCCTCACTAAGTTCACAATATTTTTAAATACACTGTGTGCAATTATTGTTGCCAGTATGAGCTAGCATGTAGAGTCATTCATTGGAATTTAGATAGTCTACATGGATTACATCTACTGGAAACTGACTCCCATTGTTCCACACCCATTAAGTGTAAATAGTAAATCACATAGAGGTTTTTGTGTGTCCCTCCCTAGTTTGTCCTGGGATTCTGGCTTACTTGATCTTGTACAAGTTGATATCTGTATTGTATTGACAAATTTATAGGCAGTAACTAAAGTACATCAAGCATTCATTTGTAATTATGCTGTGGGATTATCTATTTGCTATAATATGAGAAGTAATAAAAATATTTGTGTGTTTTCATCTGCTGCTCAGTATATGCTTATTTTGTGTCCTGGATCTCCAGAAACTAAAGAATGTTTCATTTTTTTATGGTTTAGAAGTATTATTTCTGACAAGTTCTTTTTTTACTTGGTATGACAAGAGATATTCAGAAAAGCAAAGAAGTCACAAGCTGTATGCAGAATGCCTTCTTTGTTAGTGGTGTGTAAAAGAAGGAAAAAAAAAACATCTGTTCTTTTCAGAGCACTAGTGATGACTTGGGACATTGCAAGTCTGTCAGCACCTGGTAGTTGGACCTCTGCATAAATCATTACCTTGTCTTTAATCTCACAAGCACTGAGCCCTTTTAGTCTGCATTTCTTGCTGTGCTTGACACACACTGGGGGAAGTATAACAGAGTCAAGGAGAGTTGCTTATTAAATTACTCATTTCACATTTACAGAACAGCTGCTAAACCAAACTGGCTAAAATATCTTAGTAGTTATCCATAACATATGTTTGGATACAGATGCTCACTCTGAGCAATTCAGAGGTTTTGGAGGTTGATGAATGTTCAGCTTTTAGACAGAAAACAGTGGTTAAATGGATATGTCAAGACACTTGTCTTGCTACTTTGGGCAGAAAATAAATGAAAGCAAACTTCAATGAGGTTCCTTATTAGTAATGGCATTTAGGGGAGCTAATCAATGCATACATATTTAAATGATAAATTTTTCATTTTTATTAGTTTTGTTAAGCAAAATCATTTAAAACCTTTGCAAGTCAAAACTTACCACAGCAAAATATGATCTGTATACAGTATGTTTGTTTGTGTGTCCCTGTATGCACAGCTACACAGGTGCATGTGAAGGATAGAGTTAGTGTTGATCCAGCACTGAGTATCCCCACCATTGTAAGAAAGATTTTTTTGTTATCCTGAAAGTTAAAAAAATATGACAAATGGGTTTGTCAATGATCTTCAGTGATTTTCCAGACTCTACCTCCCCAGCAATAGGATTATAACTGCTCACCATCAATTCTACTTTCCTTTTCTATTCTGATAATATATAGAGATAAATAAAAATAGTGAAAAATAAAGAGAAGTTAATAAAAATAATTTCAAAGTACTACATAAAGTTAAAATCTAGTCAAATACTCAACACTAGAAAAAATTAATTTCTTCTGAACTAATTTGTTTGTATTTCACAGTTGATCTAGCTGATGCTAAGAAAGCTAAGGTTATTTTCCTTGATAGTGAGAGTAAATGCTATCAGAACTGGTCCTATAATTTGGATCTCTTCATATTTGGCTTCTGGTTTCCATGAAAAGACCAACAGTAAAGAAAGTCTATAAACCCTCTGTCTATCGCTGTTGGTGCTAAAACCTAAGAAGTACTCAAGGCTAGGGCATCCAAAATAACATGATTTTACGCCAATCACTTTGCAAAAACAACTCTAAATGAGTATGAGAGTTTTCATGTAAAACAGAAACATCATGGTCTCCAAAAAATATTTAGGAATCATGTTATCCCTCATCATAGTGCCTCATCTCTTTTAAGGAATCAGTACTAGTATGAAGTAAAGAATGGATTCCAGCCGGGTGGTGGTGGTGCACACCTTTAATCCCAGCACTCGGGAGGCAGAGGCAGACAGATCTTTGTGAGTTCAAGGCCAGCCTGGTCTACAAAGGGAGTTCCAGGACAGGCTCCAAAGCTACAGAGAAACCCTGTCTCGAAAAAAACCATAAATAAATAAACAAACAAACAAACAAATAAATAAATAAATAGAATGGATTCCAAGCACCAGAAGTCTTTGATTATGATAATTAGCAATTATTCCTATGCCAATATCAAATAATCACACAAACATTATTTCTCTAAGTAGTGTGTTTGGGTGTAATATAATTTTATACTATAAAACTAAACAAAAGTTCTACTTTATCTTCTTCATAATAATCTCCTTTTCACATTTAGGCTTCTCCTGGAGTCTAGGGCTCTAAAAGCCTAAGGCGTTAATCCCGAGCCTCAGACTTACATTTAATTTCCTGAAATATTTTATTGCCAATAAGCATGTGATTTATTATGAATAAAACATGCTGCCTTGTAATCATTTAATAGTCAGGCTTCAAACACATGTGGTGATTTGTGCATTATATTTAGAGGAAGCAATTTAAAGTAAGTCTATGGAGACTCATAGATGTGTAAAATTCCATGTTGACCCATAAACCTGATTTTTGCTGCTTTTAAAACGTATTTTCCATTTGAGTCATTAATATACAGGGTTTATTCTCACATAAAATGAATATACAAGTCTTTTTAAGAGTATCATTCAGACAGCTGGAATAACTAAGCATCATATAATCATAAGCCCTCATTTGAGGTGACATCAGCGAGATTTAAAAGTCAAAAGTAATTTGAGCATTCCTCTAATTTCAAAAATCATAGTGCTACATATATTAAAATATCCTGATATGTCAAAATGATAAGTGTGTATGTATGTGTGTGTGTTTTAGATTTCAAATGATGATAAACTTTAAGATCTTCTGGTTGGGGTGGGTGGTTAATGCTACTAGAAAAGTTTTTTGTGATTATTTACTTGCATATTGGTGCATAACCATACACACTTGACATATCTGATGTTTATTTTTTATGTAAAACTGATAAAGCAAAGCTTTTGTTTTTCCTCTTTCAACACTTTTTTCCCCGACTATGACAGTGAAGAACCTACCGAAATCTAACAGTAGTTGCAATGGTCTATTAAAATCATTGTTCAATAATATCTTTACCAAGTCTTTGAAAAATAGTGACCTTACTCCTTGAGACTCAATATTTTCCCATGGCTTCAGTTGTTTATCTTGCTGAGTATTCTGCTTTTCACATTGCTGATGTCCAGCTTTCTCCAATTGGATCTGACGTGGGTCATTGATGCATCAAACTTGTCAGCTCTGCACATAGTGCAGTCTTTTCTTGTTATCATTTGTCTTCATTCTTCAGGACACCTCTTTATCCGAGGAGCTGTCTTTCATGTCCTTCCACAATGGTCGACCTTGCAGATTTAGTTTTTACCAGGTCGTTTAAGGAACAAGCTGTATGGTAGGAAAATTATGTCCCCAATTTTCTCTGACAACTATATTATTTTATCAAGCAAAATACTCTCAGGGTTGACAGCTGCGCTTGTCTTCTAGTGATACAAGCTGATTTTTAAAACAAAGCCTTTCTCCTAGAATGATCTGTATCCAAACTCTGATCACCATTTTTTCTTTTTCTTTTCTTTTCTTTTTTTTCCTTCTTTTTTTTTTTTTTTTTTGAAAAGTGTACTTGAATTCACCTGGAGAAAAGAAAGATTTTAATTTGGGTTTTAATGAAAACACTACAATTTTCTCAAACGTTGTTTCTTACAGCTCTTTTGTTTGTAGTAGTATTGACTATATGTTAGGTTTGAAATGGATTTCAAATAGGTAAAGTATTTTTACATATATTGCCTCTTTGAGTTTATACTTCATGGGGGAAAATCAACCAAAATAAGTATGCATGAAAATGTTATTAATGAACCTGCCACCTTGTATGATAATTTAAAAATAAAATAAAACAAAAAAATATATTTTTACTCTTTATATGATTAGCAGCATAACAATGAAAGAACCAATTTAATTCAAAGATTATTTTCAAAATATTATGAATAATTTTAGAAAAAATATATGTAATAAACATATATTAACACTTTAGTTACTAGTTTAGTCATGTTTCCACATACATTTCTTAGTTTGTTAAAAATGAAAACAATTGAAAAACCATATAAGTCAAATAAACTTAATTTGTCCACATGGTGGAAGAGAAAATTTCACTTATAAGTTTACTGGCTTGTAATAAGGAGATTTTGACTTTTAATCACTTACTTATGAGTTAAAGTAGCCTAATGAAAGTCTCATATAAAATAACTCATAAGGCCATATTCTAAATAAGCAAAACACCAAATCCTTGAATTTCCTGCAATCAAAAAGCAATTTTTGATAATAATTATGCTCAATTCATTCATTTTATACACTACAATACAGCAATTGCTTACTCATAACAAAATTTTATTGAAGGAGGCTGCTTGTTTTGTTCCCGCCTGCTCAGCAGCTCAGACCTGAAATAATCACACAAAAACTATATTAATTAAATCACTTCTTGGCCCATTTGTTCTAGATTCTTATTGGCTAACTCTTACATATTAATTTAAGCCATTTCTATTCATCTGTGTATCTCCACATGGCTTTGGCTTACCAGCTAAAGTTCCCCCATCTTTCTCCAGCAGGGTTACATGGTTTCTTTCTCATTCTGCCCTTCTTTCTCTCAGCATCTAGTTTAGTTTTCCATGAACTTATTTTTAACTGTTTTAAATTAATTTTCAACCAATATAATTAGATAATGTTGTCCCTCCTCCCACTTCCTCAAGATCATGCCCACTTCTCTACCCACCCAACACTTTTTATTTAGTTTTATAATGTTTGGCTACATGAATCAATTGTACATATCCTAAAATTTAAAATCCAAATGACGAATTCTGTACTCTATTTTTCTAATTAACAGATTTCAGATTAAAAATTTCTTTCAAGAAAATAATGAAAGAAGTAGCTTTATGAAACTGTAGCATTCTAATTTTCTCCAAATGTGAAATAAATAAGCCCAAAGGATGCTTCCTTCATCTACAAATAGTCAATGCTAATGCTAAGTGGTTTCTGTGAAGATGAAGACAAACCTAAGGAACTATACAGCTCAGTTAACTCTTTTCAGACCTTGGTAATGCAGACAGCAAGACAGTAGAAAAATTAACATTGCAAACACATGTGATTTATGGGCCTGCTTAATCTTGAATTTTTTTCAGAAGTTCAATATAAAACTGACTCTTCCTTTATGATGTGAGCAGCCCAAGAAGTTAAGCTGATATTTGGGATCTTTAGTTACCAAAGTAGCACTTGAAGATATAGAGTGTCATAATAGAGGTGAAAATACAGAAAAGAGAAAACTAAAAACAAGTTTATATATGCAACACCTCTGCATTAACCATTCCTCAGTCCACACGACACTCTCCTGATTGCTTCTGTATTTCAACATTCTTTACTAAGTGTTTTTATTTCAGATTATAAAGCAATTAAAAATTAAAATATTAGAAAACACATTTAACATGTTTTCCTAAAGGAAGTAAAAGAAATAGATTTTATACATGTGCTTCCAATTATTTGTATAGTGTTTTCAAAGGTTGCCTAACAATGAGTTACTTAAACCACTGCTTGACAAGCAAATGGTGTGAGTCTAATACACACCATGTATATATTGTAGCTATGGTTAATTTGATGTGGGTCTCATGTGGTTGTTGATATGTTGCAGCAATCATTATAGTTCACTTATGACTGTCCTATAGAATTGTACTGAGACATTAACTTCCCAGCATCTTCTTGTACAACTTAATATCTCTGAGATCCTGGGCATGACATTGTGTATTTATTGGAATAAGATTCCTCATATGTAAAATGGGAAATAAAGCAGAAAATGTCTTATAAATTTGCAGAGATATTTGACAGCAATCCACCTAACGAACAGCAATAAGAATTAGAAAGTAAATGAAAATATATTTTCTCTGTGGAGGAAGTATAATTTAATATTTTTTAAAAGAACAAGGGGTCCTATTGCATTACACTTAAGAAAATACTCACAGGTAGATAAGAAAAAATAAAACTCTAAAACCTTCTGACAGTAATTTGATTATCACTGGTGTATAATACATTCACTCTGATTTAAAATGTTTCTGTTAGTTCAGGCATGGTGACACACACTGTCAAGCAATGTCCAAGACAGGAAAATTTCCAGTTTGAGGCCCTCTGGGGCTTTGCAAGGAACTCCTGGTACATCTCTTAGGTAAATAGGCAAGTTACCATAAAACGAACAAATTTATATACAAACATACAAGCAACAACAACAAAGTACTATGAAATAGGGGCTATTTTACTAAACAAGTTAACAGAAGAAAATGATGATTCCCCATGCCTCTCAAATCTAAAAAAAAAAAAAGGGTAAATGACAATATTTTGAAGTCTAGTAACTTTATTTTCTTAAATGAAGATTAAAAATTAGTTTGGCTAAGGTATAACTTACACAGAAGGAAACGCATGTACAAATGTTTGCAATTTAAATGTTGGAACATATGCCACTATCTTTAATTCATCACCATAACCAAGATACTACGCATACCTAACACTTGTGAAATTTACCTTTGGGTTCTGTGCTGCTATATATAGTGTGCGTGTGTGTGTGTGTGTGTGTGTGTGTGTATTTGGTGTGTGAATGATTGAAACACCCTTAAAATCTATGAGCTCAACAAGAAGCAACATTTGTATCATCCTGTAGCTACCTTTCAGCACTGTGTTACATGGTAGCCTTCTGTCATTTATTTTCATTATATTATTGTTATATTATTATTATAGTTATCATTAAGCATATCTGAGACTTACCGTCTTTAAAAATGACTACATTTCCTCTCTTGCTATATTCTGACAGTTGTGGTTATTTTTGTTCTTCTATGAGCATGATTTTTCTTATCTCATATAAGTGGTTTTAAGTGACTCCTGTAATATTAAATTTTGGGAATATGATGTTGTAAAGAAATCACACAGATTTTATGCTACTTTGTGGGGATGTAAAATGCCACATCAACTATGTAAAACAGTATTGCACATACTCAAAATTAACAAAAAAGAGACTTCATTATGACTTAACAACCTCATGTTTGGGTATAAATCTAAAGTTATTGAATTTAGGATCTTGAAGGGAAATTTAGAGTAGCATTTTCTTGCATTATATAGTAGTCACATGGAATCAATAAAAATGTCCATCAACACTTAAGGGATGGAAAAAAATGAGGAATAGGCCTGAATATACAATTCAGCAGTACAGTGATTGCTTACCATGTAGGAGGCCCAAGGTTCATTCCCTAGAACTATTAAAAATATGGCATATGTAAAATGCAATATCATACAGCATTAAAAAACAACAAAACCCTATTGACAACTTTCGTGAATGTGTTGAACATTGTAACAAGTAAATTAGTGTTTAAATGTGCAAATGTTTCTGCCATAGTGTGGAAAAATAGTATTTCTGCATTACCTAAGACCATTCAGTCAAGTATTCACCCTCCTTTCTCTTTAAAGGATTATGCTGGAACCCATTTGATAGCTCTTCGTTAGCATCTGCCTTTGACTAGCTGAAGAGTGCCAAGCTTCGTCAAGTATTGGTCAGTGAGAACAGAAGCTTCCCAGTACTATTTAGTGTGGAAATATTTTCCACGTGAAACATCGAAGGCCATGAAGTACAGGAATGTCTCCTGAATATCATGATCTTACGATCCAAAATCAAGGAGCTTCTGAATGCTAGAGTTAATGACCAGAAGATAACTATACAGGGTATACTCAGACACCCAGCATAACAAGTAGAAATCAGTGTTTACTAACACCAGATCTTTGAAAAATAATGGTCAGGATATTTCATGCTTTTTATAGAACTTGAATACAATTTTTGGACAACAGTGTTTATAATTTGCAGTAATTTTTCTTTTTTGAAGGCAAGGAAAGCATTTTCCCACATAGTAAAGACAGATTTGCATAGTCTTTGTTGACTTTTCATGAACATATTTGTATGTATACTCTTAGGTATCATGTGAACATTTTCTTTGTTTTTAATTTGGTATTTTCATGAATCCTAAGTGTTCTTAGAATAATATGAGTTAGTATAATTTATTTCCTTTTTTATTTACTTAGGTTTACTTTTAAAATTAGGCCAGTTTCATTGAAGACAGTGGTTAAGTCACAGATACATACTTATTATTTGACGAAACATTTTTCTTTTTCTTCATTTCTTGTAACTCACATAAATTTCTTCTTTCTGGAGTAGTTAGTATATTACAGCCAGAGTTGACATGTGTAACTGATATAAAACTATTTTTAAATTTTCTTAGTTTTGCTACCATTTTTTTCTTTAAGGAAAGAATACTAAATAATGTTCTAATTGTAAATACTTAAATTTGCTCTGATGCTTTTGTCTCCTGAAGTCAGTAGCAAAAGCCAAAGATTTCCTAATTTTCACTATAATATTTCCAGAATTTTATAAAAATAATCTTCACATTTGCATTGATTATTGAGATTATAAATTTGAGCATGACAATAGAAATATAAAAAATATTAAAATATATGCCATTTTCAGCCTCAAAATTAGCATACTTACATTTTCATGAAAAATTATATATGAATATTACTTGAATAAACTCAAGCAGTCATCTGAAATATAAATTTTTACATATTTTACAGCATTTCTTGCTGTTTTTCATATAATATACACATATATGTATATATTTAAATATTGCAGTTATGTTCTTCTATTACCTCTTCTGTTTTTATTCCATAATTTACTATTATTTCCATTTAAGTTTATATCATTTATATAATTCTAGATTTCTAAAAAAGTATAAAATTCTTCCTCATAATCAGGCTTATTCTCTGGTTTTAGGATGAAGCCCTTCAAAGGAAAACAAGTTCCACTGTGTACCCATGTTTATGGTTTCAGGATATACAAAGGACCTCCTCTAGAAGTTGGTCAGATTCAACAACTAGTGTTGAAGTATTGTAGAGTCTCTTTCTCTGTTATTTAACAATTTCAAGTACATCTATACAGATTGGCTGTATCTGGAGATGAGTATTTAAATTGTTTCCAGTTCTCCTTTAAAGCAAGTAGGCAAGTGTGTTTATAAAGGGCAAGGGCAAACCTTTATATGTTTCCATGTCCTGTTCCTTCTTATAAGCAGTAATTAACTGAATATCCAAATTCATATAATTATTTATCACTCTAAGTGCTTAAAATATAATAAAAATAACAACAAAATAACGAGGAGATAAGTTCACTATTTCTTGATAAACTTCACTTAGGTGTTCTGGAAAACATGGCTAAACTCATTAAAAACAGAGATGAGTTGTGGAAAAATCTATTTTATTTTTATATGATGACTTTAGATTTGAATTCATTTGAAAGTTTGATGTTAACAACATCAGATGCTGCTTTCTGCATATATTTTCTTCATTATGTGGGAGAAGTTGGCTAAATATTTCCAAGGTGCTGGGGAGGAGATGAATTACAAAAGCAGTTCTCTCAAGTTGTCCAGCACAAATAGTTCTAGGGTTTCAACTCTGAAAGAAATAACACAGCTTCTTATGGACTGCAAAGCCCATGCAATCATCAGACACTGACAGAACCTGCTTCCATTGATTCCTGCTTCCCATGGCAACCACCTGTTCCACGTGGAGGACTAAGGGGACAGATGCGTTAAAGGAACTTTCCCAACTCAGCAGGTGCATGCAGAATTGTGAATATACCTTCTTCACTACATCTGAATGCCACGTCACTAAGTCAGTACTGAGCAAATGTGCCATCTGACTGCTGTGAAGGTAGAGAAAGGTCCCTAACCAGAGATTGCAATTCATTATAAAAATCGGTTTGAACACCCAAATGTGATGAAAATCATATGCAAATTACGGAGTCACTTTCTTTCTGCCTGATGTACATATCTCAGGGTGTTTGAAATTGTTTCTGACTCATTAAATATGTATAATGATTAATGTAGAAAGATCTTATTGCATTTTTACATTTTTAATTTAAAATGGATTTTCTTTTCATACAGTATATTCTGTTCACAGTTTCCTTTCCTCTAAGTACTCCCAGATTCTCTCTACTTCTCCACCCACCCAAATCCACACTCTCTTACTCTCTCATCACAGAATATAAACAGGCTAATAATAGCAATAATGTGAAATAAGACAAAATAAAAAATAATAAGCCATAGTATAATGCAAAACAAACAAAACAAAAGAAAAAAGTAAAAGCAAAAAAAAAAAACACGCACCGATACAGACTCATACACACAGGTGTTTGTACAAATAGACATCCCATTGAAACATAAACTGGAAAGCACAGTCAAAGGACATGTAAAGTTTAAAAAAGTAAAGTGAGAAAGCCATTGTTTTCCTTTGTGTTGATCATCCGATACTGGGCCTGGGACCCGCCCTTAAGACTGGTTTGTACATCCAGTGAAACTCCATTGGAGAACATGAATTTTTCATTTACTAGTGTTTAAATACTTCCTTGGTTAGGGATGTGGGCATCTGTCTACTTCCCCTCTCAGTTCTGGGAGCCTCTCTGGCCTGGACCTGTCCTGCTCCTATGTATGACACCATTGTTTCTGCGAGTTCATATGCATGTCAGTCATGTAAGGCCTAGAAGTCTTTTTCTTGGTGTCCTCAGTCTCCTCTGTCTCTCCTAATCTTTTTACTTCCTCTTCTGCATGGGTCCCTGAACCTTGGGGGGTAAATATTTGACTGAGACATGCCCTTTAGACTTGAGTGTTATGAGATTTCTCACTCTCTGCACATAATCCAACTGTGGGTCTTCACATTAACATTTTCAAAACTAAAAGGCAAACAGAGCTGCTGTATTTTTACCTTCATGTTTTTTGGATACTATTTTGTGGGTTTGTTAATGCTACTATGTATTTGCACATTTATCACAGTCCCACCGTGTGCCTTGAATTGTTTTATTTTCTGCTTAATATTGAAGAAAATGACAGTATTTAGACTACTTTTTTTCTAACAATATTAGAGCTTAATGGAAATATCATTATCCAGGAATTTAAAGTAACCAGGAAACACTACCAACAAAAACTAATAAATTCATTTTTATCCATCTTCTGACATGTGTGTTAATTAATATTTTAGGTACAATTTCAAGGAAAAAATAACTAATAGGAAAATGGTGATGAATTCAGCCTAAAGCATAGTGTAAGGGGTTTGGAGAAGAGAAAGGAACCACTCTGCTGTCATGCTGGCTGTGTGCTACCTGCACTAACTGGAGTGCAACACCAGAGCAGAGCTCTCTATTGCGTGATGCTGACTCCCAAATCCAGGAGAGGGAGATCTAGTGAAAATGAATAAAGCACAAAAGGAAACCTTTCTGCTGCTCTTCTATTTGTATAATAAACTATCAGAATGAAGGCAGAAGTTTCAGTATCCAGGCAGGGATGTTGAATGTGGGCTCCAGAAAATGCCTGGGAGCAGCAGGAGAGGCAGGAGAAGAGTGGGAGGAGGGAACTGGCAGCTGCAGCATGGTATTCAGCACTCACTTGTATGGACTCTAACTGGCATAGAATGTATGTTGGCAGAGTGTAAACAGATTTACTGTTTCAATATTCCCTTATTATCAAGGTTAAAACAGATTATTTTCAAGTGGAATGAGGAATGGAGAAGGCAAAGAATATATCTGAGTGATGTGTAGATTCTTCTTTAGTGTGACATTGTTTTGATAGAGTATCTGTCCACCTACCTATTATCTATCATATAACTATATATAATATTTATATATCACGTATCTTCCTGTCTGTCTGTAATTTATTTTAAAAGAAGGCCAATGCAGCATTTTGAAAGAATAATGATCATGAAGGTGAAAATGTATTGCCAATACAATTAGATTTATCTGAGAAAAGTTTACATGTATCTTATATTTATCCAAGGGCTATTGTGGGATATAGTGTGCCAAACAACTCAGGGAAATTATGCATTGTATTTTGACAGTAGCTGCAAGAGATGTTTAGCACCTTTAGACTCTTTCAAACAAAGAAACTAAAAATAAAAATGCCTAAAAATTAAGTGAAAAAGACATGTTTTACAAGTGGCATCCATTTGCATGACAAGATCTAATTTAGCTCATTATGAATTCCGCATTCATTTTTTTGTTTCTTTTTTCCTAAGATTATTTTTATGCTAATTATGCATATATATTATAGATCTGTGTGTGGGTTCGTGCACAGGTGTGCAGTGTCTGCAGAGCCAGAAAAGGACTGTGGATGTCCTGGAGATGGAGCCCTTGTGAGTTACAAGATGCAGATTCCAGGAGGTGAGCCTGATCTTCTTCCAGAGCATCATGCTCTTGCAACTGGTAAGCAGTACCTTTATGTCCTCTGATATTTTGAAACTGAATGTTTTCCTTTGTTATTTAGCCTTAGAAAAACCTTTTCTAAGCCATTTTGCCATTGAGCACATGCATGTATTTATATTTACTAAGAAAGTGTGATTATATTTTGTGATATTATTTATTCTTCAATAATTACACACATATATTTCATCATACTCTTAAACACGCCCAACTCTTAGCCTGATGGTATCCCATTGCTACCCACTCAACTTCATGTTAAAATAAAATAATAAAATAAAATAACAAAAAAGAAATCCACAATGAAACAAAAAAAAGAACAAAAAGAAATAAAAAGCATGGAATTTGATTTATATTAGGCAACTACCCATCATCATGTCCAAGAGGGTGGTGCATATATCCAGTGTCATTACATCGGAAATAACAACAACACGTTTTTTTTTACAACACCTTTAATTGCTCAAAGTTCTATGTGGAAAAGGGAATAAAGGATTGTAAGAATAAGAGTCAATGATGATAATCCTATCATAACAGTTTATTTTACTGTATATATGGTCCAAAGTAACATGTTAAACCTAAACCTTTTGTATGAGGCAATGCCCTAATAAGCTTTAAGAGGGATTAGAAAAATCAGAAGTTCTATAAAGTACTATGCTATTTGGTATAATAACTACAATGTGTAAATGAAATCTGTATGTGAACATATTCACACATATATACAGCCATTTTGCAGAGGTCCTTGGAGGTGAATGGGGAAAACGCCAGTGAATCAAAGCATGAAGGAGGTTTTCTGAAAGTCATCCCATGGTAGGGGAAAGCGGTGTCAGTTAAAGGAGTTTCAGAATTCCAGACAATTTTTATCAACAACCAAAAATAATTCAAGGACATTGATTAAGAACTATTCAGATAAATTGTTACAGAGCAACAAATAAGGACCAGTTAATGGTCTTTGTGTGACTATGTGTGGGGTTATTCAGCCTATACTTCCAAAGCACTGTTCATCATTGAAGGAAGTCAGGGCAAGAACTCAGACAGGACAGCATCCTGGAGATAGGAACTGATATAGAGTCCATGCAGGAGTGTGGCTTACTAGCTTGCTTTTCATGGTAATTTTTAGCTTTCTTGCTTTTTTTCTTTCTTTCCTTTTTTTCTTTCTTTCAAATTGTTTTTTTAAAAACAATTATTTCTCATTTTGATATGCCAATCCCAGCTCCCTCTCCTTCTCCTACTCCCCCCACCTTCTACCCACACCACCCCAGTGGAGGGGCTATCCACTCCTCAGAGATGGTAACTCATGGAAAATTAATTCTTGAAAATAATTCAAGTATGCTGTTTAGAAATCACTTGTGTTTTGTTTCTGAAAAAATATTTAACAATAGTAATTAACATTATTTTGATAAATTTACAATGATTTTCAAAATGAGTTATAACAAACTCATGGCTATATTAGGGATCAATAAAATGCTGAAGATTTTTCTCCACTCTTACAAAATAGAGATTTGCTATTATAGAATACACAGAAAAACCCAAAGCAAAACAAAAATTTCAAACTGAAGAGCATTAAATAATAATAGCAAGTAGATTATAATTTCATGCAATATTAGAAATGCTATAAAATATGTAAGTCCTAAGTTTTTATGATGCTATAAAAGGATAGCTATTCTTTTTATTCTTCAAAGGCAGAATCCCAGCATGATTAATACCTCACGAGCAATTACTAGACCAGCACAAGGTTTCCCTCCTGAGGTCTGGGGCAGGAGTGAGGGTGGGGGGAGTCTCTTTATTGAGATACCTGCATCAGTAAGTGTCAGGGAAGGTGAAACTAAATCTATTTCTGTCAATTTTCAAAGACAAATTTTAAAACTTTATTGACTTAGCTCTAGGTCATATTTTTCCGTCTATTTATTCACAGTGGAAACAATGAGGTAATGAAGAAAGGAACGGCAAAGAGGCTTAATCGTTTACAAAATGCCAGTTCTGCGAGTTCGAGGCCCGGTCTAAATGGTGAGTACTTTAACACAGAGAAACCCTGTCTCAAAAAACCAAAAAAAAAAAAAACGAAAAAAAAAAAAAAAAAGAAGAAGAAGAAAAAAGCCAGTTCTAATCAACTGCGGGAACGACAGAGAGCAGGGCAGGCAGGGCTCCTCTTCTGGGGAGGTAGAATGTGAGCTCCAAGGTCAGAGAACACAAAATTACAAAGGAATGTTCTCTCATATTTACTTTCCTCTCAGGAGTCTATTGGAGACACTGACCCAGCTTTTCTGTTGTTAAAGAGCCATTCAAAGTAGTGGATGAAATCAGTGAAAAAGAGTGCAGCCGTTACTGAAACTCATTTTTAAATATGGCTTTGAAGAATTGAATAAATAAGTGTGCTTTCTGATTTAGGATTCTCTGTGATGTCATTCGGCTCCTGTGAACCACGCTGGCAGCTTGGGCTCCCTCTGCTGTCTCCTTGGTTTCACTGAGAGCAGCAGAACTATCCAAGAGGGGGGAAAAAAAATCATTGTCTAAAAAATTCAGCTGCTACAGTAAGAACTACCAGAAAACAAGTATGCCTTCCTGTTTCAGTTTGCCTTCTGTAAAAGTCAGAATAAATTTAAAAAGAGGAAGTGAAAAATTTTCCTACAGATTAAATATCAGACATATTTAATAGTATTGAGAACGTAAGTAACTCTAAAAAAATAAATGGTTCCTTTTGTCATAAATATCATTAAACTGTTTAGGAATATGATTGCATTGCTAAAATGTCATGACTTATACATGTACTCAATAAAGTAACAAATTAGAATCACTATTACATCTAGTAAATTTTTAAAGTATAAAGCACACACTACATTGGAACACTAATATTTATACCCTTCAAAAGTGAAAATTTCATTTATATGTAGAAAGAAAACATTTGCACCTGAAAGATAACATTTGCCAGTCTTATAACTTTATAAAAGTAAATCATATGATTTAAGGAAATTAACAAATAGATACAAAATTGAAATTTATTTTGATTATTTTCTGCTTATATCTTACTTCATTTTCTTCATTATGCTTGTTAGTAAACATATTTTTAAATCAAAATGACTTTGTTATATATTATTTCATAGGGTTAGCTCTCAATTTAAAAAAAAAAATTTAAGCCAAAGGCACAAAAATAAATTTTATTCAATATTCATGTTTATTATTTTATAGTTTCTGGTAATAAAAGAAAAAGCTTCCTTACTATCATTGTTCTAATAATATCTATGCATTGAAGATCCAAAACCACTTATATCTGCATTTAGTAGCCGTAAAATGTTTAAGTTTTTTCTCTGCTCTATGCATTTGTATGTAAGTATACATATATTTTATTTAGGCATAATTATAAAATTATCTTTCTATAAAGCAAGTGATTTTATAAACATTTAATCACAGATATTTTATATACCTTAAATGATATTTTTAGTAACTTTTTGAGATTTGTATGCTATATATTTTGAAGATAATCACCTTTTCCCCATAACTACGCTCTCCAACTTTTTCTCTCTATCCACCCAACTGAGTAGTTTTCATATTTTTTCACTGAGACTCCTAACTAGACACAGGTTCTTGGGCCCAATACTACTGTTGGTGTATGTGTTTTATCTCATTGCATAGATCTCAGTGGTTCATTTACACAATAAAATGCTATTCAACTGCTTTGAAAAATAACATTTGCAGATGAATGGATCTAGAAAATAATTATCTCATTTGTGGATGATAACGTTGAATCTGCAGATGATTGTGTTACATTTAGAATACCCATAGGAGTCAAGAATATAGAAAGAAGCTCTGCACAAACAGCCTTCAAGGGAGAGGAGATAGAATACAATGGTATTAAAGTTAAAGGGGAAAAAATTCAACATGAAGGATTAAAATGGTGTTGGGAATGGGAGATCAGGGTAGAGGAAGAGATATGGGAAGGGGATAACTAACACTAATACACACACACACACACACACACACATATATATATATGAATATGAGAGAGTTTCAATGGAGTTACTCTACAACAGGAGCAATATGCCACAACTGCACATTATTCTAGGCAACAGAAACCCAAGAATCAAGGAAAAATTACTTCTTGGAGTTATTGTGTAATGGGTCCCATAGACACAAGTATTACAAATTATTGCCACCCTCTTGCATACCATCAGTTCTTGACTGTAAACAAAACAAAAACACACAAAGAAGTTCAGACTTCCGATATGACTTTCACTACAACACCTAGAATCTAAATATGAGGATTCTAACTGTGGTCAAGAAGTGTTTTTAGGGTTTATAAATATTAACTTCCTGGTAATGGAGGTAAATTTGGCCACAAGAAGTTTGCTTCAAGAAGAATAACCTATGACACCACAGGACTTCTAAATGAAAGCTAAGGGTCTTTGTAGTAGGAGACTGCTTGTTCATGTCCCAGATGCTCAGTCCTGAATAATCACACAGAATCTATGTTAATTACAACACTTCTTGGCCACTAGCTTAGGCAAATTCCTGGCTAACACATATCTTAAATTAATCCATTTCTATCATTCTGTGTATTGCCATGAGACTGTGGCCTACTGGTATGGCTTAACGTTCTGTCATGTATCTCCTTTAGCAGTTACATGGCATCCCATTAATTCTACCTACTTTATATCTCTGTTTGAATTTTCTGCCTGGCTTTATTTTGCTAAGCCATAGGCCAAAACAGTTTTATTCATTAACTAATAAAAGCAAAACATATACAGAAGGCCATCCCACAGTTGTTTATTTAGTTTTTGATATTAAAGTAACAGGAAGTGAAAGTCGACTCGGGCTTGAAAAAGTGTGTGTGTGTGTGTGTGTGTGTGTAAAACAGCTTGTTATCGTCCTTTATATTTGATACAGACAGAGTAACATAAGAGTGTAAGAGGGCGGAGATGGTGTTAACCAAAGTTAAGGTGTCTAGAAAAATCTCAGTATATCTCAATTTAATACATTCAGTATTCTATAGTATATTTCAAGTAGTTTCACTTCTCAATATTCAAAATTATTGTAGTCTTATATAATTCAGTCACTTTGGGAAAAAAAAATTCCCCTACATCCATGAAAATAATGTGAAGAGGACTGTCTGATTTCTCTAGCCTTTGTTTTTTCCTGAATATCCAGAAGAATCAGAAATGCCTGAGCACTAGGTTTTTTCCTTCTGGTATCTGATGGTGGGCAAATACAAAACCAAATGAGAGATGCTTGATACTATGGTATGGAATATTAAACATTTTTCCCTCCATATACAGATGTATCTATACAATTTTTCTTGGACTACCTTTCAATAGGCTGTATATATTACAACTTTTAGAGTCACCATTATTATATTACTTACTTCAATAAATAGGCTACAATAAATTCTATGTTTCCTGTAATAGCAATAAGAATAGCAGATTAATTTTACTATCTGTCCCATTTGCTATGCAGTGCCTTAGACTTAAACTTTTATGTCAATTTTAATTTTTTTCAATGACCATGATTTTCAAATATATTGATGTGTTTGAAATGCATATTTTTCTTATATTTAGATACAATTTATGATAGTTTTTATATATTTTTATGATTTAATAGCAATATGCCCTTTGAAAAATAAAGCATTGTGTTAATAAATACACAAACTTCATAATTATGATAGTGATTATTGACTAAATACGGTATATCAGAAATTTTAAACTTGATTAATTAAATATGCTCATTTCTGATGTTAGATAAGACTCTTCTGCAACATTTTTAAAGTGTAGATGTATGTGAATTCTTTTAATGAAAGCACACTGTATTTTTTGTATTTAATGACAGCCTTAAAGAACTAAAAGAAAAGCAATTTTATGAATCTTTTCGTCAAGTTTGTCCTTATATTTTTTGGGGAAGAAAAATACTTCTCTGGCTTTCACTTGGCAAATGTTCATAGTGTTTTCCTTAATCCCATGATTGATTAAAAACTTGGTTTGTTACAAAATTATAGTTAACTCTCTGCCACATAGCTAGCTAGATAAACATAAACATATATAAAGAACTGAGATATGTAACATGTTCATATGTCTTTATGTGTTTATAAACGTCAATGAACTTTTATAACTAACATATAATTTTATCAGATGATGTTGAAAATGTTATTTTCTAGTTTTATTAAAGTATAGTAAATATGGTTGAAAGAAGGGGTCACACAGGTGTCACACAGGCATAGAAATTTTTAAATAATAGAAATTTCAAGTCAAGGATTAAAATTGAGATTAAACAAAGGAGATATAAAAGAAGCTCTGAACTTGTGCCAATTATTGCCTAGTATGCCCCACTAAGACAGAAACCTAAAACTTCTGAAACAATGCTATTTTGTAGTGCAGTTGTGCTTTTCAGGAACCTTGTTGACAAAAAGAAAAGAAATGTCTTTTTATATTCAAGAATGTATTATCTCTGAAAAAACAATGAGAAGTTTTGTGTCGTAAGCGTTGTTTCTTATATAAACTAGTGAGAGAATAAACACAGATTTCCTGGGGGAAGAGTAGAGTTGGGTACCTAATTTGATTTTCTGTTTTCTTACAGCAGCCATTTTATTTAGCTAGAACAGCACACATGTAGATCTATCTGTGTTAGCACCGGGAGGATGGCTGGCATGCTTGACTTGAGAATATGATCCCGAGACATTTGCAAAACGTACATCTATGGGTAGCAGTTGACTCCATCTGGTGAAACACTTTTATTTTTTTTTTAAATAATTTCATTTACCTCCTTTCATTTTTTTTTTTTTTAAAGATGCTTGGATGTGGCTTGACAATTTTCTCTGGGTTGAATATACCACTGGAATCTTGAGTCAAGTCAAATATGACTACCCAAACAAGACCCTTGGTCTACGGGGTATGCTAATATTCCCGCATGAAAGGGAGGCATGAACTGGGCTATGCATCCCTCTTTTCCCTGAACTTACACAGGGGTTTGATATTTGACTTTGTGGAGAGTCTTCAAGCAGTCACAATATCAGCCATTGGGGCTTTTCAGTGGACGAGCTTTCATAGTAATCCATGCTGTAAGTAGGACTCTTTAGTGATGTCTTCTTTGCATAACCTATGCTCGTGTGTTCAACATCAATAAACTCATTGCTTAGCTACACTGGGGTATAATTCTTTTTTTTTTTTTGTTTTTGTTTTTTTGGCATGGTGCTGCCTTGTCTATCTAGAGTGAAAGGATAGAAACATCAATCTCAACCATTACAGAAAGAGTCACATAGAACTTCTTTATATTACGGTATTGATTCAAGTGTTATACACTGAACTCCTCATCTTAAGAACCTGGAAAAACTCTTTTGTTACTATTTATTCTGATTCTATTATCACTTTTTTATTTAAATGTTGTAACCAGGTTTTTTTTTTTTTGAGAAAGAGGATAATTAAAACTGTAAAGGGAGAGATCAAAACACCTCTGAGAAAAATACACCAGAGAAACTTCTGCAAACAGGTGCCTAAAATAGGAAAATAGAAATGAAAAGGTGAATAAAAATTATACTAAAGTACCAAGCTTTATGTAAAAGTGATTTAAAGTTATACAGTGGCTAGCAACATCATTTGTATTAATTTATATATTAGAATCAGATATAGTATATAATTAAACATACTTATGAATAATGATAGAGGTTCATTTTTAAGATCATTATAGTAAATGTTTTAGGGATGAACAAGACAGTGTAGTGGGTAACAGTGCTTCCAAACACACCTGAAAACATGAATTTTGTTTCTCAGAACTCATACAAACAAAATGGCAAGTACCGGGAATATTTTTACTCTCATTTCTCCCAAAAGAACGTGGGAAGCAGATAAAAAGGTTCCTGCAAGCTTCTGAACTAGCTACCTTGACATATGCACTGCAGGAGAAGGAGGGAAAGAGAAGGAGGGGAAGAAGGAGAGGGAGAGGGAGGGGGAGAGGCAGAGAGTGGGAGACAGGGAGGGAGACGGAATCCTATCTCAGTATCACGATGGAACTAATGTGCCCGCATTCCCACACATTAAGCAGCCCATACACGAACATACATACATAGTCACATCCTACACACATAGTGAAGTTTCAAAAACAATGTTTTCTGTTTATACTTGTAAAATGAAACTACATCTTATCACTTTAGGTTATGGAGAGCACCACACATTGTAAAATGTGGTACTCAGTCAGTATATGACTCACAAATGTCACTTGACAATTCTGGGCTACAATTTGAAGCTTAAAGCTTATCAGTTCTACCGGAAAGTCTAATGGTTGCATAAATGTCTGATCCCAGGGCTTGCACTTTATGCACTTACATTGGCTGTGCAGTTTCAGGGGTGACTGCATGACACATGGACTGCCTGGAGGGCTGCATCTGCTTTGCAAACACCCATGCCAGCCTTCCAAAGAACAAACTGAAACAATATTGCATGGAGACCGGGCCATTTCCCGATCTGATTTGCACATTCACCGTTTTGGACTTCATTATTCTGTTCCCCTATTATAAAACAAAGCCAAAAGAACCCACAAACAAACAGCAACAACAAGAAAAAACAAAACGCAGGCAGAAGATACAAGGAATATTCTCGTAGGATAGAACGACACCACGTGTAGCAGGCCTTTGTTAAGCTGGGATGTTTCCCAATAATTTGCACAGCTAATAATTAATTTCCCCACACAGTGGCCCTTTGGAATTATTAAATTGATTTCTGCAGACTATTATTCAACACTTAGTGAAATCTCAACTATGTACCAGGTGCTGTCAGAACACAAAACTAGTCTCATCACCACCTACGGGGCCTAATTGCAACCCAAATTAAACAGGTAAATCAAATCAACAGAAACACTGACAGCTTCTGCAAGCACAGTGGTCATCTGCCAGCTCAAAGGAGCTAAAAGGATCAAAACCTTGTGCCATTGTCCTTGGCTTCTCATCAGCCCTCATTGTTCGCCATGTTCAGAGAGTTCGGTTTTATCCCATGCTTTTTCAGTCCCAGTCCAGCTGGCCTTGGTGAGCTCCCAATAGATAAGCACCACTGTCTCAGTGGGTGGGTGCACCCCTCGTGGTCCTGACTTCCTTGCTCATGTTCTCCCTCCTTGTGCTCCTCATTGGGACCTTGGGAGCTCAGTCCAGTGCTCCAGAGTGGGTCTCTGTCTCAATCTCCATCCATCACCAGATGAAGGTTCTATGGTGATATGCAAGATATTCGTCAGTATTGCTATAGGATAGGGTCATTTCAGGTTCCTTATCCTCAGCTGCCCAAGGAACTAACTGGGGACATCGCCTTGGGCTCCTGGGAGCTCCTCTAGGTTCAAGTCTCTTGCCAACCCTAAGGTGGCTCCCTTAACTAAGAATTGTGCAAGGACAATGGCACGGGGTTTTGATCCTACTTCATGTTCTGGCTTTGTGGGAGCCTGGCCAGTTTGTATGTTCACCTTCCTAGACATGGACGGAGGGGGGAGGACCTTGGACTTTCCACAGGGCAGGGAACCCTGACTGCTCTTTGGACTGGAGAGGGAGGGGGAGAGGAGTGGGGGGAGGGGGAGAAGGGTGGGAGGAGGGGGAGGGAAATGGGAGGCTGGGAGGAGGCGAAAACTTTTTTTTCCCCTTTTTTTCAATAAAAAAAATAAATTAAAAAAAAAAAAAGAAACCTGAGCTAATGGGCCAATCAGTTTATAGTTAATGTAGACCTCTGTGTAATTTCTTTTTTTGGGACGTAGTGATTTCAGGAACCAGGCAGGACAATAAAAAAAAAAAAAAGAAAAAGAGCTAAAAGGTCAGGTAGTTTCCTTCGGTTTATTATCACACCCACAACATTTACCATAAACGGCAAGCGATTTCAGAAATGTTTAAAAATAAGAGGGACCAGCACTACATTTGATGACTACCATCAAGATTCCTTTTCCACTGGAAAAAAATTCAAAATACAGTGGCACATTTTAGCATAACTTATGCTAGTGCCTCTCTAATTGTGTTTGCAGGTTTCACAGGGAAGTATTCTGTTGGGATAATTGCTCATGTTGGTGAAGATCAGTAATTTTGCTCTTCAGAAAATTACTCAAAATGTTGCAAGGAGATTTGCCTACAAACATTCAGACCTGAAAAGTAGAAATGGGTGCTGTTTTCAGACTCTCTCTCAAGACTCTTTAAGAAATTTGTTCTAAGAATTTTTTTTTTTGTTCTCAAGTTGCTCAAGAGACTCTTTAATTTGATAGGACAGAGATAATTACTGTCCTTTTAATGCATACAAATATTCTAGTATGAATTTTATATTTTACAAATGTGATACAATTTAGGAGAAATTAAATGTGTTGTTATATATAAAATTAGTAAATATATTCAACACATGTAATAATGTATTTAGGATTCACCAAATGTCATATCATAGTATATATTGATTATTATATAAAGAATTAATATTTATTGAATGATATACTGCAATTACTTACAATTTATTTAGATTATTTGCAGTTGTTGATTAAAACACAAATAGCTTTTAAAATTAAAAATTATAGGTCTGACTGAGTGAATTTATAAATACCACCAGAAATAGTTAAAAGTAGTATGCTCACATTTGCCATCAAACATAGAATTATGTGTATGATCATATGCACACAACAATACACACATGAACATATGTAATGTTGTAATCAGTATCTCTAGAGTTGAAGCTGCTTAGATATTTGTGTACTAGTAACACAATACATTTCAAACATAATAATTTATCTAGAAGCTTTGCTTTTGTAATTGATTTTCTTTCTAAGGGTGTCTATATGCATTTAATTGCCCATAAGAGATATAATTTTAATTCTTACAAATTTTCCCTTCAAAATGTCTTTGTCTCCTAGGAATATTTAGTAAATTTGTCATAAATGCATTACTTTATGAGAGTTGGAAGGCATGAGTTTCTTTATAACTCTGAAACTATTGTTCGAGATATTTTCAACTGTTAAACATCGTCTCTTCTGTGACTCTTTTATCTATGAGATAGAAAAATTATGTTCCTCATAAGATTCAAAATTAAATTAAAAATGTTTATTTGCTATTAAATCTACTGACAACATTTCCCATCTTCTCTAGCTTAAATATTACTTGTATATATTATTATATATATTATAATGTATAAAACATATTCAACATATTATATTTTAATCATCTTATAACTCACATTTTTTATTTCTCATATTTTAGCCATTAAAATAAAGATATTCATCAAGGTAGGTAATTCTAGTTTAAAATTTTATTTCCATTGTTGCAATGGAAACAACTTCAGTAAAAAAAACAATGCCATGATTTGAAAATAAATCAGAAAAAGAGTTCTCTCTAAATAACTGAAATAACAAAACTCCTTGGTCATTTATTTGAATTAACCAGAACTTTATTCCACTTAATGTTCTTTTGCATTGTGCTAATGAGTTGATTACAGATAGCTATTGTTAATTGAGCATCTACTTGTTTATAGGATATGTTAGAAAACAGATAGGAGTCCTTTGGAGCATTTAAGCTACAGAATTTTAGTCAGGTCTGTCTTGGCTCAGTTTTATGCTTTCAAATCAGATTTTGGTGTTGGTAGCTTAAGGAACCCTAGTGATTAAAACTGAAAAAATCAAATAAAAGAATAGGAATCTATTAATATGCAATAATGGCACCAGAGTAACCAATAAAAATACTCTTATGAAAGCACCAAGTCAAAATTCTCTTTTGGATTTTCCTTCATTTAAGAAATACATTATAGAATGATGTCTACACTGCTTAGGAGGAGGATATTGTGGCTTTCTCTTCTTAGCTATCCATACCAGATGAAGATGATTATCCTGAATTCAAGCCGCAGTGTTGTCACCTGAAGGGACATAAAACTAGGGAAAGTAATTTAATCATATTTGTTATAATTTTGTTGTTGTTGTTGAGACAGGGTTTCTCTGTGTACATCTGGATGCCCTGGAATTCAGTCTGTAGACCAGGCTAGCCTTGAACTCATAGAGATCTGCCTGCCTCCACCTCCCACTGTAATTTATTTTATTTGCAAATTTAGATAATCATATGTTAACTAAAAATTGTTCCTAATATATTTTTTTTTCTAAATGACCAGGGAATTCAAATGAAGTAGAAACAGAAGAATGTGTTTAGTTTAATATTCTACATTTGAGCCTTTTCAAATAAAAATCCCAATATAAAGAACTTTTTAAAAATGTATTCTTAGGAATCTATAAAATAGTGAATTCAGTAAATGGAATCAAGACAAAAGTATTGAAATGGATAAAGCTTTGTTCCTTCCACATTTTATAAGCTTACTTTTGTTTTCTTGTTTCTGTGATTCTTTCTTCAGACACTATTTGTTATTTGTAGAAAATATTCTGAGAGGTCAAATTTTCTAAATATAGATATTTATTTTTTGTATGTAGTTATATTTTGTTACTACCCTTTATTATTTACATGTTCTAATTTCAAGGTGCATTAAGAATAATATTTGTTTAGTAAGGGCAGCAATAAAGTGTGCTTGAGTAGCAGGCTTTAATGAAGCTGCCACAATCTTGGTTCCTCTCTACACTATATCCCTTTCCTACTCTACAGAAATTGTACTGATTTTTCACTACTTGATCCTTAAATGTAATCGCTCCACTTCAGGGCTATTTAAAGTAGATTCTCATATGTCTAAGATGCTGGCGCTTTAGCTCGATGAGCTAAATTAATCTGAGATTCATTATAGAATGTTTTCCTTTTGTTAAAAATACTAAAACTAACATATGTGCATTGATATGTTCATAGCTGACTATATTAACGAATGGAATTATGAAGATTCTTATGAGAGCCTGGGAGGGATTTTACTAAAGAGATCCTGGTAGGGGTTAGTTGTAACAGAAAGAGGAGGTAAGTTCTCGTGAAGCACCAGAAATATTAATAAAGTGCTGAGAAATGGATATGATAAAGACTAAAGACAGAAATGAGTAAATTATACACAGAAAGGAGACACATGCAACAAAGAGATAAAGTTAATAACAGAGCTGAGAATCGTAAACGAGCAATGAGATAGTAGATAAGACTGGAGAATGAGAGCAGGCAAAGGAGTGGTTCCAGTGTATCCATGAATTCTGGTTTTTTTAATGGTATTATATGAAAGTTTGTTGTACAAAGTGTCATAGGTCAAAATCAAATCACCCAATTGATGTACTATTAAATGTATAACACTTATTGGGAAATGGAATAATGTAAAACTAGATCTTCTAAGGAAGAGATTAGTGCTGAAGAAAGAGACCCCAGAGAGCTCTCTTGCTCTTTCTATCATGAAAGGGCCCAGCTTGGAGAAGACATCAATCTTTTAGAAAGTGGGTAACATGACAAGGAATCTCCTGCTCTCTTGATATCAGCCTTTCAAGTCTACTGAGCAGTGAGTAACAAACCGACACTGTTTACAATTTCATGATAGTTTTTCAGTAGTCCTAACAGATGGATTCTTAAGGGAATACTTTGAAAAAGAGCAACACAACAATGATTCTACACAAACTTGGTTACCTACACATCAGCGTATGTGGCATCGCCCTGTATTTTACTTAGTGTACGGTAAAGTAATGAGTATACTAAAAATGGATCACAGTGTTTAGTAATATAATACTGCTAACCATCAGTACAAGCTAGAAGAACAGAAATTCCTTCCAAAGACATGTAAGATGCAATTTTAATTTTGGTTTGATTCTGAGTGTAAACAAAAAGGCAGCAAAATACATAAGCAGAAGTTCTGTTTTCCATCCCTCTAGTAATTGAACTTCCTTCATTCATTTCACATCGTCACCAAAGATGCACTGAGACTTTCTACTTTCCAAGGAACTGTTGTAGAAGCTGGACTACGGCGGTGAAGGAAAGAAAGCACGTCTTCCTTTTCCTTTGTTTCAGTTCACAGCCGATCAACTTTTCCTCACTCCCAGATGCATTTCTTCATCTATAAAGTTTTCTCACAACAGTTTTCCAACTGAGATACATCTGATGAAGGTAGCCTAGTGCTCTGGGTTAGAGTGACGCGGTGATTGGAGACGGTACTCTCACAGCTTTCAACCATTGTGCATCAGGATGTTTTCTTTTTCTTTTGGCAATTTCTACATTTCCGAGCTTGACTCAGACAAGCTTTCTTTCTTGGAAGGGATCCACTACAGAGCCTAATTCAGTGTGTGGATATAAGGAATTAACACATTTTACTGAAACATTTATAACCTAATTAAATTATCTTTGTGCAACTGTTTCCACCTCATGTATTTAAGTGATTTTGAACCTTGAATTGAGTATATGATTAAATTAGAAAGATACATCTTCCTAGAAACATGTAGTACTTAAAAATTAATGAATTAATACTGTAGCCACAAGTTTTTTTTTTTTTTCAGAAGGATAGGACTACCCATTAAATCAGTCTATAGAGAAATGGGACAAAATTTGGCTTGAGATAAGCAAATAGACATTTTCGTTGCCAAGGCGTGTCATGACTTATGTGCAGGAAACATACTTTTCCCCAGGTTCCCAACGTTAACATTTTGGACTAGATTATCATTTGCTCTGAATCATTTCCTCGTGCATCACGGGATATTTATTAGAATCCTTGCTCTCTCTCTTCTGGATCCCAGTAGCATCATACTCTACCATCCATAAAAGAAAAAAATTTCAAACATTAACAAATGTTTCCTAAGGAACAAAATAGTCCAGAGTCATAAAGCACTACCTCCCATAAAATCTTGAGCCAGCAATCACTGTGTTAAAGATGCCTCTTATACTGGAGTGTTGGGAGATGATTTCTGTGGAAATGGAGAAGTTGGGAATAAACAGTAAAAATACAGATATCCATTGTTCAATTGTTGGCATAATTTTGATTATTGATAATGACTCTTCTATCATCATTCTTTCAATATTCTTTATTATGTATGCATTTTTGCTTGAATTTGAGAAGTTAGGTCAAGGATGCTGTGTTCAAGCTTCAATGAATTGAGATAATATAGCACAGCCTTAAGAGGCTTGTTACAGCATCCAGATAGAAGCTCAAGTAAAGACCAGATACAGTCAATGAGAGAAACTGTCAGATTGAATCTCTGTAGCATGCCAATAGTTAGCCCTTAACCAATACAGTTGATCATCTAAATGGAAAATTAATGAAAATGCAACTTTATTGGTAGAAGAAACATGTGATTCTCAACATTGCTTTCTAACACAATTAATGATTTTGTTTCATTTCAAAGATGCATTTGATCAACACCACATGTCAGTCAAACCTGTATTTGTATGGGGGTTGTTGCCTGAGATGAACGATGCACTGCTATCCGGTGTGTGATAACCACCCTTCACATCAAAAGCTTTGTGTACTCGTCAACTTTTTCGATATTATGCATGGACAACAAAATGATTTCTGAGTGCTCTGATCAATATTTGGACAATCTACACGTCCCATCATGGCATTTGCCACATCAAGTAGCTTCCTCTCTAGCCACTGTATGATTGCATTTTCCTTTCTCTTTGCTCAGAGTATGTTCTTGAAATTGTGGCATTGACTGTTTTGTCAAAAAGCTACAGATTTGTCGCATTTCCTTTTCTGTCCATCATTATATTCGCCAAGTATGACTTCATGAAGAAAAATATATCCCCTTAGAGTTATGAAAATATTATTCCGGCAAGTAACAAATTGGAGGCTATTATTGCATAATTTCAAAAGAAGTGAGAAATTATCTGTCCAGAGGGAACATGGAGTAGCCAGGAAGGAATATGACCCCATACATTTTAAAAGAAATTAAAAAGTAAGAATGCGTGATGACTAGGGAACCTTCGTGCCATTAGTCTGCCTCTTCCTTTTCTTAATTTCAAAAAAGGACCGTTAAGCTAGTACAGCACTTACAAATGGAAGTGTTAAGATCTGACTCTACCACTGTAGATCAGCTGTTACATGTGTAGAAATAGCCTAATAAAACACCTAAAATACTGTAGCAATAAGGACATAGAAATTATTTTAAAGACATAATCATTAGAACAAGTGGTATAAATGGAGACAGGAAGCAGAAGCATGATTGTCTATTTACAGAGGTCTCGGGCTATCTGTCTGTACACACAGTGCACATTTTTCCTCTTTTGTGGTAATAGAAAAACCCAAACAGGCAATTTTCTAGACAAGTAAATGAATAGGTATAATGGTTTGTGACATTTTAAAAATATAAACGGACACATGGAATGTCCTATCTCCTAATAGTATAATTTTGACGCCTATGTATTCTGTCAACAGTCAGAGTAAACAAAAATAATACCAGAGATCGGGAAATAAACACAACTTTTAAACACCGCCCACAGCACACTGTCCAAACCCAGCTTCTATATAAAGTTTATACTCCTGCATGCTTTTTGCAGGAACAGATTGCAGATGTAAGAGGGAGAATCTCCCTGAGAAGATAATTTCCACATATAATGCACCTTATCGTTTTCTATCTCCCTGCAACTCCTTCATGTTCATTTTATTGATTCTTCTAAATCAAATTTATCTTCTCTCATTTACCCATGCATCCCCTCCCGTTGGTGTTGTTTACTACTCAGTTCTTCATAGATTCCTGAGTTCTGTTCAACTTGCTTTGCTTTTCATAAATGAAATAATGGAAGCGCCGTGAAATGCCTCTGAAATCTTTCTCAGGTGGGTAGAAAATAGATACCTTGTGTTACTTGTAAATTTTTGGCCATATACAGGGATGCATTTCTTAGCTGTCTGTATTGTCCACAGTGTGCATGGCTTGGCCATATTGGTAGACAAATTATCTTGGTAGGAGAGAAGCATGTTGTCTGATTGAAGACAGGGACAGTGTGCAGAGATAATTTTTTTAGGTGTTACCTTTACACTGTCAACCTGTTGACAGATGAAAAACTGACCCAGGCAAATAAAAGCAGCTCACCCTGCCAGTGAAGAGGGAAATGAATGTGCTTATGAGATACACTAGTTTACTTTGGGATAAAAAATAGTGAAAGTTTTCGGACTATTTGGCACCCGGATTGCTGGATGTCTGATAAGATCAATTTAGATGGTAATAAGAAACACTCATAAAACCTTGAGTGGATAATCCTCTGGGGCAGGGAGGACACCATGATGACTTGTAATTTAGTCTCTAACCATGAGGTTGGGTACGCTCACCATTTTCTTTTATATATTTTCTCCTTTTGTGAACGATGACTTGAATCTGTACCCCTGTGTTTGTTAAGTGAATATCTCCCTTTGTTGGCTCCATCTTCAGCTGCAGTGTTTGACTCATAGATAATATGGTGGAAAATGCAGCGGTCTTTGTTTGGGGAATTTTTTTTTGTTTGATTTTTGCAGAACATTGTACTATCTCCCTTTACTAAGTCTAACTCAACTTTGTGTTTTACACAATGTACTATTTTAAATCTCCCTCTGTGTGTGTGCCTGTGTGTGCATATGCTCACCTATCTGTCAGCACATATCCGTGTACATACGGAAGCCAGAAATTGATTTCATGTGTCTGATTCCACAAGTTTCCACCTTCTCTTTTGGTTGTCATTTTGAGGCAGGTTCTTTCACTGATCATGGGGCCAGTTTGCTGAGACTCACGGCTTCTGTGTCTCTACATAAAGTGTGTGAGCACAACAGACCCATGCTGCAACGTGCAGCTTTTCCCCTTTGTGATGTGGTCAGACCTCATGAGAACTGCTTTACAGACTGAGCCGTCTCCTTTATACTTTGTTCTATGTTCCAGGCGGGGTACTTTCAGAACTCTAGCCCTTGCTTCAGCTTCTCCTTGTCCAGCCTATTCTGCCCAATTTCTCTCTTTTCTTCCTGAATCCATTCTTAATAACGCTACTTAGAAAATATTCCCTTCTCTCCCTCTCTTCCTCCTCTTTGCCCCTACCTCTCTCTTTTACCAATAATAGCAATTCCCCTTTATCATTCTTTATATGTTTATAATCTGATTTATTTGATAATTTTTGTTTATATCTGACCTCTTTATCAAGATTACTACCAAATCTAGGGAGGATCAAATATTTCCTGTACAGATAACTAAGGGACAATATTTTGTTCAATCAGTTTTTCCACACCAACATAGTTTGCTTTTTATTGTTGTGATAAAGCACCATGATATGATCATCCAGGGAGTAAAGAATCATTGCTTTATATGACTCAAACACAGTCTATCACAAAGGACATTGAGGGCAGAAGCTCAAGGAAAAAAGGCAGAAACAGGAGCTAGACTAGATGGAATGGAGGAATGCTTCTTATAGGCTTGTTCATCATAGCTTGCTTAGCCTGTTTTCATCAGTAGCCCAGAACATGCTATCTGCCCACACAGCAAATTTTCAAATGTAGTCCCCTTTTTTCCAAATGATTCTAATTTGTGTCATACTGACAAAAAAACTAACCCCCCCCCTCACACACACAAACACACACACACACACACACACACACAAAAAAAAAAAAAAGAAAATCTGTCTCTTCTGTCAAAAATACACCAGTATAAATACACAACAGATTTTGGGCTCTTGATACAATATTATAATATAAACATTTAGTAAGAAGCTGCACTAATGGATGAAGAACCATTGCTACCTTCCTTTGTTCTCCTTCCATGTCTTAAAGAAATCTGGTACTCAAGTGACTTTACAGACTATCAAATAGTTCTCTGTCATAGTTCTATTATTTTCTTTCAAGTAAATTGGCTCCTAATAATATAAAGAAGGACACACTTGCAGAACAATATTTCTTTCATTATTAAGTGTATGTCCTTGTTCTGTGTGTGTATAGTATGTGTGTGTGTGTGTGTGTGTGTGCGTGCGTTTGCACACACATGACTGTGAATGTCTGCAATAGGTACTTGGCTGTAGGCGAATTCACATGAGAGTTCATGATCTTGAACTGAGCTAGTACACACTACACTTGGCTATTGCAGGTATCAGATTGAAAACCTGCAAGCATCGTGGGGAAGAGATTATTTGTCACCCATTTTACCTTTTTAAGAGTCTTCTATGGTTGATTTTGCATGTGTGCATTCATTCAGTGCCCTAGGAAAATCAAGAAATGTAAATAACAAACAAACAAAACCCCCCACTATTAGTTGTTAGTTTTTCACACCTATAAACACATTACTTCACCCTTTCCTAGAATATTTTCACTATGAGATCCCTAAATGCACTGGGGGCAACTCGGGAATAATACAAGGTGCAGGGGTAGTGTCCTGGTAAAGATCTCCCTTGTTGCAGCATCCACTATAAACCCAAAATGCAGAAGAGGTTCTGGAGCCTGAGGTTCTGGAGCATGAGGAGCACAGAGTGACTTCAAAGAGCTTAGCATGGCTCATTTTGATTCTTAAAGCTTCCCCTCACCTCCTTCCACAAAGCCTACTCCAGGGACTAAGAAAGTCAATCTTCTCCATGAATCAGGCCACAAGAGCAAATAACAGACACTATACTCTCTGGATACTGGAACTGTACTATCTAGTATTATTGCTAGCCCCCATCTGCTCAACCGCAGCCCTCCTAAAGCAATTCTTTGGGGGTATGGTCAGGTTTTCTGAGCCTGTCCATGCTTCTACCTTGACCTTTCTTTCAGTCCTTGCTGATGAGAGAAGCACGGGAAGTCTTTGATGAGTTAGTTGACCATTCTAAGGAGGGAGGGCAGGGGCTTGGCGGAAGAACCTGTTGTCAGCTGCAATTGTTCAGTATGACCCTAGGAGGAGACAAGGGCCCTGAAGCCACAGATCATGTCTCTTACCAGTCTCTTGTCTCAGGAGTCACATAAAAGTGCCACACTGTTTCCCTATTCCATCAGCAAAAATCGGGATCAACCCCAGACTTCGGGTGAGGGGATCTCACACCAGAGCACCACACTTTCCTTTCAGGTCTCACACACCTATGAGAACTGGGAGCACGTGTGGGTGACACAGGCACTCAGTTTTGAGGGATGCTGTGTGGTGGGGCTTAGAGGTGACTCACTTGAGGAAGAATGCTAGCTCAATCCCTTCATTTACATCCCAGGAATTTCCTCTTCACACTCTAAAGGGGAGATCTAACCTCACAGGGCTGATCATGGTCAGCGCATAGGAAACCCACTCCAGAGGACTCTTCTCCACAGGGAAGTGTGAAAGCACTGAGTGGGTCAGCCCAGACTCCAGTTAAATCCCCGACAGACACAGACCCTGCCACTTCTACCTTCAGAAGGTACTAACGGATGCAACAGCAGCCCCTTGCCTCCCCAACCTTCTGAGCCCTGTGCAAATGAGGCTCGCCCTCCACAGTGCAGGAGGGTCCCTAAAGCACCTGCGGGAGCTGGAAGAGAAATGAATCTTCAAATATGCCGGCTTCGCTGTTCTAAGAAGGACCTGTGAGCGCAAGGCATCGTCGCCCCATGTGGTTTGCTTTCTCCGCGGGGGTCATCTCACGTCAGCCTCGCTAAGCTAGAAGCGCCTGAGCTCGAACCCGTGGCTGGGGGCTCCACTGCGGACGAATCCCGGGGCCGCGCCTGGCTGGCTGAGACGGTGTGCGCGCGGAGGGATCCGCCGGGGCCGCGCCTCCCCGCCCCGTCCCGCCCCCGCCTCCTCCCGCCGGCTCCGCTGCCGCCGCGGCGGCCGCTGCTGCCGCCGCCGCCGCTGCCTGGATATAGTGCGGCAAGGCGCGGAGCTTGCAGTCACTTTGCGAGGAGGAGCGCGCGGGCTGCGGGCGGCTGGGGCAGCCAGGAGCAGCGGCGGGCTAGCAGAGGCGGCCGTGGCAGCGGAAGGTTCTCTCTCCGGGGCTGGACTTAATAACTTTGGAACTGTCCGCCGGTGTCACGTCCTGAACATGAGCCTCCTCTTCTCCTTCTACCTGCTCGGGTTGCTTGTCAGTAGCGGGCAAGGTAGGAGTGTGCGGCTTTCTGGCTTTACTTTCCCTCCCCCTTCCACCCAACCCAGAGAGGCAAAGAGCGAGGCACTGGAGCGATGGAACCAAGGCACCAAAGTTGCCGTGCTTCTCCGGGCGACTGTTAGGATTTTAGCTCTTTCTTTTGGCTGTCCCTAAAATTTTCTCTGTTGGCTCGAAGGACCCTTAAATAAGAGGAGACCGTGAAGAATTGGAGCTAGGCATCGGTGGGAGAGAGATCGGGGGAAACTGCTTCTTCTTCTGGGATTTTTGGCTTTCTCTCTTATTACCCGAAATTGGATGAGTGTTGTTGGTGTGTATTCATAGTTAAATATCTGAGGTTGCGGAAGGGAAGGGCACAGTGGTGTTTTACAGAAGCGACAAAAACTATCAGCATTAAAGTCTTTTATCAAAAAATCTCTGTGGTGTGCAAGAAATTCAATTCTTGGAGATTCTTTTCTCCTTTCCCAACACCTATTCTTGGCTGTGAAGTGAACGTTTGATGGCTTATTTATGTTGGAAACTAACGGGCCATAGATGCTGTAAGACAGCAAATGGCTAAAACTAGGGTTGTGTTGCAGGCATTCATTGTGACCCGCACCCTCCTGTGAATATAGAAAAATCCGAACACGTTCTAACATCCGATTTGAATTACACCTGTAAGGGATTTGGGAGGTTGTGGAGCATTTTTTTTAATTTGGGTGGGGGAGGAAAAAAGACTGTGTAGAATAACCCTAGGGACAATTGATGGAAGCGATCTCTGCTAGCCTTCTGTACAGAAGATATGAATTTATCTTTTTGTCTTACATAGTATACGTTCGCATAAAATATATTCACAATCATTCGAAAGGTTTTCAACTGTCCAGACAAGTTTGGACATTTAATGTGGTAGACAAAATGTCAAAATGTGAGATAGTGGAAGTCGTTAAAGGCAATGGGAATACTCATGGTTTTTCATTTTGTTGGAAAGTATAAAAATGCCATATTGTTTGTGCTGCATTTTGTATGAAATTAATAAATTTCAAGATAAGTTAAAATATCTTCTCTAAATCCAATTCTAAGCATTTTTTCACCTCTTCGGTGTTGCTCATTTGGTCCAGCAGGGGGTGGTAGAACTCCATTTTAAGCAAGAAATGATTGTTTCTGCTCTTGCTCACACTGTCCTTCTATCATTCTTCAGCAGGGCTTGGCATTTTAGATGTAAAATCCTTCCTTTCTCTGTCCTTCTCTTCAAACTACAGTGTTAGTAAATGATGAACCGCGATTGGATGCAGATTTTTATGTTCCAAAGTTAGAATGCACACGCCGGATATTTCTCTCATTTATAAAGTGCCTCAGTCAGGAGCTCCTCTTTTTCTTATTCTAACATAGGATGGGAGATATTAGTCTTGGAAAAATTGCAGATAGATTCATCTGAAGCTAATATTAGTCTCGTTCATTAATTCAGTCACTTCTCTTGCAAAGATCAGCATGCCATATCCGTGTGCACGACAAGATACAAGCTGTCACTTTTGGAAGGCTGCTGGTTGTGTTTAACTGTTCATTTATAACACAGACCGGTCTGAATCTGAACAGACAGGCTGAGAATGTAACTTAGATGCAATTAGGTGAGTGTAGTGTAGAGTAATATGGGACAAGTTCCTGCAGGTTGATGATTACCCTGTGTCTGGAGAAAATCAGCTCAGGTTTCCAGTCTGTGCATTTATCATTGCTGATGCGAAGGGTGTTGGAATTCAGGGATAGGAGGGAGGCTGGAATGTTTAAGTATCTAGGTAGAAATAGTATACAAAGACAGATGCACCTTGGTTCTCTATATGGAACATTTATTTGAAATTGTGATTCAGCTGATTTATAATCAGTGCAGAGGGTAGTTACAGAGAAGAACTGTGGAACGGAAGCATGCCTGCAGGGGAACCCATATTCCCTGTCAACGAAACAGGGCAGAAGGATGGCATCTTTGTAAAGAAGATCTCTCTGTCTAGTGCAGTGGTATGACATGCAGAGAGCCATAGTTGAGTATCCGGGGGAACTAGCTTTTGTGTGAACAAGCATGTACTATTGCTGTGCCATGTGTCGTAATGAAGTCAAAGATGCCTGGAAACAGAAGTCCTTATTCCAGAGCCTAGTTTCTCTAGGCTGCTGTTTTCTTCTCTAATTAAGGGTGCAGCCGCAAGTATCCGGCACACCACTGGGAGCTGTTTTTCCTTTTTTAATGAACCGTGTGTAACTCACATTTCTGTTTATTCTTTTGTATGTTTATTTTGTGATGGAGCCATGAAAACCTACCAGCCAGTGACCCTCAGGCTCGCGTTGGAAATACTAAAGCCTCAGCTGGCTGATTTATGATTCCAACAAGACACTTGCAGGGGATTTTATGGAGCATGATTGAAGCTGTTGGTTGGGGAAAGTGGTGTGCAGTTTGACTGGGGAAAGGCAACGATGAAGTATTCCCTTTTATGTAGTCAAAACGTTTTGAACCACAACAGTTGAATGGACGAAAATGACCCAAGTGAAAAACCAGCTAACTTAAGTGGATGCCAATACCATAATTAGCTAACGAGGCCTAATAGCTTACTTTCAACCTGTGTTATTGTGCATGCTAGTGAAAGCTTTTTTTATTATTAAAAATTGAAATAGAAATGTTCCTTTAAAAGCCTACCATTTCCACTGAAGGATTACTATCTAATGAAGGGAAGTTGTTAACTTTGAATGCAGTTGCCCATGGGAAGAAATGTATAATTCTTTGACTTGTGCGATTGCCTTTCCCTTATTCTTAAGACTTGGTCACAGCCTCTGTTGTCATAAATCTCTACTGAGACTCTCAGTAACAGGGCATTTTCTGTCTTTTAGTCAAATTCTCAAACTGAAATAGGAAAGGGTTGCTTCTCAAACTTCTTGCATGCTTAAGATTATTTTCATTTTCTTTTAAGAATCATTTAATATTATTCATTCCATCCAGTCTGCTACTGTTGTTCACATATGAAAAACAGAAGCACTGTTCCACTGAAACCTAGCAGTGCTAGTCTACTCAGTTCAATCCGTGTCAGCCATGTCTTGCATCCTTAAGCCTAAATCACGGGCAGGGGACCTGTGCAATGCCCACTCACTGAGAGAATCTGGATATCTGCTTACACTTTTTCTTTCTGGGGAAATGATAGTAAGTGACTGATCACTAGAGATCTGTACCTTCTGAAGACAGGGCACAGATGTGTGGGTGCCTACTAGCTACAAGTCCACAAATGGCCCCTATGTATAGGCTGTAACAGCTAATGGCCTCTCTTTAAGCCTTTATCTGTCTACTCTACTCTGTTTCTTTGCCTGCATCCTTTCTGTGTGAGATTTCTATTGAATCAACTGCATGTACATTTAACTTAGGAAAGATAGGCTCTGTAAATTAATGGGTTTTTTTTTTTTTGTCAGTGAATAGCCCAAAGTATTCCCTCCCCTACGTGATGCCTGCTGCTCTCACTTTCATTTCCCAAGCTGAATCTGAGCCCAGTGGGCAAATAGGAGAAGTTGGTAAGTCCCGAGTGTCAGATGAGTTTTTTCATCAACACAGGGGACTTAGGTCCTCTCAGACTTAATATCTTACAGAAGAAGCAATTAAGGGAACAAAAGAACCTCATTCAGTAAAGGAAAAAGGTCAAGCTTCATATAATTTTGTAAATAAAAATGGCCTTCTTTCCCAATGAGCTGGTTTGTTGTGAAACAATGAACGCCAGTCTGAAGCTAGTAGCCAGCTGAATAGTGGGGCTTATTTTGAGGTACAGGAGCTGAAACGCAAGTAGAGCATCTGCATTTGGAAGTCTCTCGACCTGATCCTGCTGCTTTCTCTGGCATTTGACCCTGGGAAAATCATTCTGACTTATTTTTTTCCCAGGGTCATCATCTTAACAATGGACTTCTGATAGTGTAAAGGAAAATGTTCAATTGATAGGAGACAGGAGAAAGAGTCTTATCTGGGCTTCTGTTGTTATTTTTATCCACAATGACATTAATCTGGCTCTTGGAATATACACAATCATTTAAATAATATTAGTATTCTTATAAAGAAATTATGCTTGGTTCTTAGGTTTTACTGAATTCTGAAAATTTTAAATTCCTTGCATCTTTATATCCTGCCAATTATATTGAGGCTAAGGCTATTTAAAAGATTATAAATTGCTTTTAATTTTCCAAATTACATGATAGGAGAACACATTAAGAAGCAACCAGCACTTTTATTAAAAGTAACATTCTGCCAATTAACTGAGTTAAGCTGTCATTAATTGTTCAGCAAACACATGTACTTTTCTGTGGAACCCTTTTGAATATTTTAATGGATCTTTGCTGTTTTATATTATACAGGTGCTCATACTAAATAGCCGACAGCATTTTCTTCTGAGGGACATACATTACTGTGCCTCTATCAGTTAATCAAGTACCACCAGTTATGTTAGAAGGCTATGATGTCATGGGCCAGACTTTCCTAGATTTAAATAATTAAAATTGGTGCAAAAGAATTTTGAGAATCTTTATCATAGACAAGGGAAGACATGTTTAAGAATCTTCAGGCTGATTACAGGTTTTTGGTTCTGCATTATTAAAATTATTTCACAGGGAAAGTCAAAGTCATTGTCTTTGAGATCATAAGGCACAGACTACCTAGGGGCTCTTGACCTTGAAGAAGTAGCTGTAATTCTTAGAACATTAATTTGTTCATTTCAAATTTTGACCTGCACATATCCTATTGCTTGGTCTTGATGCTCAACCATGAAGGATAGCTGGGAAACTGATACCTGTTGGCACAGTGTAAAATATCAAGCTTTTTATTTTAGATTTTGTTCACTATATTCAATAATAAGCAGGAAGATAAAAGTTAATAACATATTGAAAGACCTCGTATTCAATTATATAAAATCAGCAAAATTTGCTTTGTAATTAGAAATATCTTATACGATTAAAGACTGTTAAATTCATTGATGGCTGGAACTCTTATCATTTAATTATACATTTATTTGTTTATTTCTTTATATCTGTTATGTTGAAGAACCTCCATAGGCAAAAGTCGTAGAACAGTTGCATACATTGTATAATGAACAACCTTACAGGAGTCTCCATTTACAAACGGAAGACATATGTATGAGTTTTCAATTGTCAAGGTGATGTCAGTAAAAGATCTTGAGCTCTGAGTTACACTGGATGCTTAGCGTAGACACATAGTTAGGATAAGTGACTTAAATGAGTATCAAATAGAAAACGATGTGGGTAATAGCTAGAGCTCTAATTTCCACGTGCTGAATGCACATTACACAACACCAAATTTTTTATAGATGTAAAAGTTTAGATTGTACGAATCAGAAAAACAATAAAATTACATCACCTGAATAGGACAAGATGGTTGTGCTTATGAACTCAGAGTCACTGTGGTTGCCTGCAGAAGATCTGCAGAAGATCAAGCCACCCTTAATCCTGACAAGGATTAGGCAGGTATTAATGAACTCAAATCTTACCTGAGGACTTAGAAAGAGATGATGGCATCTCGGGGAAGGGAAAGTCAGACTTATTTAAGTGTGTGGCTTTTGTTAGGTCAAGTATGCCCGTGTCCATGGCCCCCACACTCAGAAACATATGGTATACAAATTAATGTCAGTGGTTTATCTGGTAAATTAATGTAAATGTGCATCTACCACATGGAGGTTGGTAGAAAGGTGGAAATGTGAGGAGGGGCAAGAATGTGTGGCTAAGCTAATAGTGTGTGCTTACTCTCCATGAAACCCCAGGTTTGATTTGCAACACTTGAAAAGGCAGTCATCTACCATACCAACTAAGCCCAGCTATAACACCACCACCACCACCACCAAAAACATATATCACACACAACTCACATGCATGCACCAAGATACATTTTAATTTGGAGTCTTTTGTCAGTTCACTAATTCACAAACACTGAATGGGGTATAAGGTGAGTACCTTCTAACCATGGTCTTTTTTAATGTGATTATTGTCACTTTGTAACTCAAGTTTATAAAGATTTTACGTTTAGTTTTATGGGAAAGAAATTGAAATACAGAGAGAGGATCTGATTTCTTATATCAATTGCGATTAGCCATTATTTGGAATTACTAATTAGTCTTTACTTGTGTTTCATTATCTGGTTTTTTTTTTGTTTGTTTGTTTGTTTTTTTTACTAAAAATGCTTGATGATTTTGCTGAAAAGTCTTCATTCATGTTGATCGGTAGAGAATGGTAGTCCATATTGTCAGTTGAGAAAATAAAAAATTAATATAGTTTGGAAATAAAAAAAACAAAGATACATGTGAGAAAGCAACAAATCATCCAGCACAAACATTGTGAAACATCAGAAGATATCATATGATTGATTATTCAAAGGTCAGAGAGAATCCTTGGCATTCATCCCTTATCTTAATGAAAATCCATTGCCTGTTCATGGTGAAGCTTAATTGTGAAGCAATCTTCTATTTCCATTACCTCTGCTTTTCTCATGGTGACCCAAGACACAGAAAACACAAATGCCCAGTCTGAATACTGGGAAATCAGAATGTGAACTTGAAACACATTTAAAGTGAAGCCTATTCTCATGAAACCATGTTTCTACTCAGTGCAACAGAGAACTTCAAAATGGATAGAGTAAATGAAGACAAGGACACAGAGGAGGGGAAAACAACATGAACAACTTGCAGAAAAGGATGTAGCTGTCCCAGGGACAGAAATATTCCAGCTCTGTGTATCCAGTTTGAATATTTATTCAGTTGTTTGATCTGTTGGTTGATTGAGAAAGGTTAGGAATGTCATCCAGTATGGGATAGTGTGGGCTACAAAGGCAGAAAGTGTTTGAATCAATCCTAAATTTGATACTTAGGCTGATCTTTGAGACCTTGCTGTTGAACAGGAAAGCAGATTGATAAAGATGTATGTAAGGTACTGGCCATGTGCTATATGTGCCAAAGATAAAAAAATGAAGAAGAAATTAGTGGACATGGTATGATTCTTTGAAAGCATAAATATATCATTTATTAAATTTAATTTTTGTTGGGTAGTGGTGTCATATCTTTAATATCTTTAATCCCAGAACCTGGGAGACAGAGGCATAAAGATCTCAGTGAGTTCATGGCCAATATGGACTATAAATAAAGATCCAAGACAGGTAGGACTGTTTCACATAGAAGCCCTCTCTTTAAAAAACAAATAAAATTTGTATTTTCTATGATTTTTGAGAATGTTCCCTCTATTATATTGCTCTGTCTGTCCTGGAACTTGTTATGTTGACCACACTGGTCCTGAACTCCCATAGACTGCCTTCCTCTGCCTATATTAAAGGCATGTGCCACCTGGCCTGGTGAAAGCAAAAATGTCCCACGCAAATTTAATTAGGAAGATACATCTGTATCTATCTATCTATCTATCTATCTATCTATCTATCTATCATCTATCTCAGTTAAAATTCATTAGACTATATAATTAATATGTGCAAATAGTTATAATTGTAGAAAACTAGGTGTGAAAAAATGTTTGACTGGTTAAGTTAGGTACAATGAAGAAATCCAAATGAAGAAAATCGACTCATGTACTTTCAGACAACCAACACAAACCTACAAAGCTGAACGCAGTTGTGGGCAATTGTAATCTCAGTGGAAAGGTTGCAGGGGCAGGTGGACGCTTGAATCTCTAATGCTAGTCAGCTAAGTTGAAGTCAGGAGTCTATAGGTTTACTGAGATACTCTCAAAATAAGTAAGAACGTAAGTAAAACATTTAATCAAATAAATAAATGGTAGAAAGTGATGAGGATAGCCACATAACCTAGGTCCTTTGTAAATGTGGATATCCATATATTTTTGCATTCATACACACACAAATCGGTATGCATGCATTCATGACACCATGAAACATTCATACACTATAAGTATAGTTGTAGAAAACTAAAAGCTGAAATGACACTCTAGGACTTTTGGTACTGCACATACATAGCTGAAAATATTTCCATTAGTGTCCAAGAGAAGTTAAAGGGAATAATATTTTGAGTGCCAATTTTACACTGTGTAACTGTGGTGAGCACTTGACACATTACCTCATTTATTCCTGATTAAATCATATTTCACAGATGATGTACCTGAGATTGAGAGTGACTGATTTGTGTAGAGCTTTTAAGTGTGTTCTCTGGCCTACCATCCCAAATTTATAGTTAATGAACATTAAATATATTCAAGCTGTATTTCAGTTGGTTTTGCCATAATCCATGTTTCTTGAAACATCCATCTGAATTTGCTAAAGGTATGTACTAGAGAGATAGACTATAGTGTAGAAATTGTGGTAGCTAATACAGTATTTTTCTAGTTCTTTAATATTTAGATGCTCCAAAGCAAGCTTCCTCAGCAAAAGAAAAAGCAATAACAATTCATAAAGACAAACCCAAATGAAGAAAATCCACTCATGCACTTTCTTCCATTACAAGTGCTGGTTGTGTAGGGATCTAAGAAATTCTTCATTACTGTCAATACTTGTATCTGTTACAGTGAAATAGTAGATGAAGGAGCTGGAAAATCACTTGGTTATGTAAAAACTGCTGATTATTACTTTATTGTTTGATTTTCTAAAAAATGTTTGAGTTTGAAATGAATCTTCTTAATAGCTTGCACCTTGATGATAGTATATGCAAAACCTGGGCACAAATGTCAGTAAAAATTTCACATATATAGCTTATAATTAAGACTGCTATGTAAAAATATGACATGTCTGATGTCATCACCGTGGTTGTATGTTTCTGTTAGAGGCACCCTACAGACCTCTGAGGGCTTTGAATGTTCTTCCTCTTACTCTATTTTTATAAACATGGATACTTTTATGCACACAATTTATAATGCCTGGGTTTCTTGGCATTAAAATTGTTCCTATGGATCAGTGGTGATGGTGCATGCCTTTAATTCCAGTTCACGGTAGGTAGAGGCAGGAAGATCTCTGTGAGTTCAAGACCACATTAGTCAACAAAGCAAGTTTCAGGATAGCCAGGGTTGTTACACATAGAAACTGTCTTGAAAAACCAAATTGAAGTAAATAAATAAATAGAAATAAAATAAAATGTCTTACTCTAAACTATAATGTCATAGGTCAGTCTATGCTTACAAAAACGCAGATAAGATTTGTTTGAATACATATTTCCAACACCCAAATAAGTGCACATATACTTTGTTTATGTATTAATGACAAACCAGTCAAGTGGTGTGTGTGTGTGTGTGTATGTGTGTGTGTGTGTGTGTGTGTGTGTGTGTGTGTGTGTGTGTGAAGTGAGGCTGGGTTTTGAACCTGAGCCCAGTGCATTCTAGGTTAGCAACCTAACAGTAAGGAGCTATCATCTCATACCCTATAAATTAAAACAACTTGTGCAATATAGGAATATATAATGTTTTAATAGTGGACTATAAGAATATTTTTACACTAATAGTTTGCTTAACCTATAGATTTTTATAGATAAAAAATATTGAATATATTACCCAGGTAGACCAATTTTATTTTTGCCTCTAGCAGCAAACATCACAGCCTTGTCTTCAGCATACATCATAAAACAAAGTAAACCTGAAAAATAGGATTATGTAAATGCCTTCTTGCACAGAAATTCATTGTGTTTGTGTATAATAAGCATGTGAAGAGCTGTTGCGAAGAGTATGCTATATTACATACGTCTCAGAAACACCTAACTCTGTTTGAAACTTATTATCTTTTATCTCTGTAACTTTCCACAAATAGAAATTAAGCAAGTTCCAAATCTCAGATTTTGGATTCTTTTGGCATATGCAATCATAAAATTATATATATATATATATATATATATATATATATATATATATGTGTGTATGTGTGTGCATATATATATGACTGTAGATTCCAATGATCAAATATGACAGTTAAAAGTAAGACTCAATGTTTTTAAATATATACCATGTATAATACTTGACAGGAAGTTTACCAGACAATGTTAATTTACCTATTCAAATAGGACAAGTTATCATAAAAAGTACTGTTACTACATTGAAATGAGGTGTATCGCATATTAAAGGAATCACATCTATAGTAGAAGAAATACTTAAAATTGATACAGATCTTTTACTCTATATAGTCCATACTTTTAAAATATATTTATGCTTTTACCTAAGCTTTGATTGATCACTGCGAATGAAAGTGTTATCTAAGTAACTTCTCATTTGAGTGTGTATATTTGTTTTCTACGGTTATTAAAATACTATTTGCACTGATCCTATGGACGGCTGGAAATGGTAACTATAACTCTATTCCTCACATCATTTAATGGGCGCTACTAACTGAGAAAAGTTACTTTTACATTTTAAGCATTTTCACCACCCTCTGTGTTTGCATCCCTTGTATGTTGTGATATATGCTGAATATGCTTGTCCTGAATTCATTTAAAATTGTGTGTCTGGTGTGTATTTTAACCTGGAGAATTTTACATTTCTTAATGATTTAGTTTTAGCCACATATTAAAAGTAACATTCATTTTTCTAACATGTATAAATTAAATATTTATTACCTGCTAGTTACTGCTCAAGATTGCAGTGCTCCTGGACTCAGCTCATCAAACTTCATACCTTTCATGGCCCTTTTCTGTGTGAACACCACAAAGGCAAGCAAGCCTTGCTACTCTGACTTCTCTTCATATGTGATGTATTTGATTAGAGGCTTCATTGTAAATCAGTATGGGTATTCTTGAAAAAACAATGGATGCTTACCAAATAAATACTGAGTGAATATTTGCTTCCTAACTAGTAAAAGTAAACCAAACCAAAGTGACAGTTTATTTTAAAATATATTTGTTCTTCAGTTTGCATAATGGTTCAGTTTGTTGAGAATATACTCTTTGTTGGTCTGGGTATTGACTTCAAGTGTTTTATTTATATTACTACCATGAATGTGACAGACACATTGTACAATAAATTAGAAATGATTACTTAATTTATGAGGAGCAGCATGGTGACACTATTTTATTTATGATCTTATCTTCTCACTGAAAAATAGACTGTGAATATAGCAAAGTTAATTTGTGTTATAAAGTTTAGAATTTGAAGCCCTATATTCATAAAGCATTGGAAATCATAATGGAGTTTAGACTTTTGGTGTATTCATATGCATATATATATGTGTGTGTGTTTGTGAGTGTGTGTGCATGTATACATATGCATATATGTGTGTGCCTGAATGTATGCATATATATATTTCACAAAATGAATTAAAATGATTTAGAGTGATAGAGTTTATTTATATTAGTACAATAAACACAAACTTTGTCACAAAGAAATGTCCAGTATGTCAATAAAGCAAGTATTCAAAGTCTTTATAATAAGCATAATCTGGGTAGGTGAATAAACGTTTTTCATTTATTCAATATTTATTGGAAACCAGTTCTAAATTGTACCCATAGAAGAAAAGAGAAATATAACTCATTGTTTTATGTTTTATACTATTTTTATAGGCTCTTCAAGTTGCTTATACTTTTAAATTAATTATATTTAACTCCAAGGTCCTCTTTTGACTGGTAGCCACATCCATCCTTTTAATGATTTTCTGCTGACATTCTCAAGGACTACTTCCAGAGATGACAGCATTCAATTGCACAGAGTACCTTTTGTGATACCTCAGAGTACCTCAACATAATAGTCATTTTTCATTTGTCTGTTCGCTAATTCTTCTCTAATGTTACTGTTTTGGGGTATGTCTCTTTTAACTTCAAATTCGATTTTCAATTAGTGATTAAGTGGCCCTGCTGACTCATTTATTTTACTTTCATTTCTCCCTCATTTTTTGTCTAATTCATAATCACTTTGATAATCTAGATGAGTAATTTCATTTCAAAGCCCTCTCATAGCCTTAATGCTAGTGTGCACTGCCTCTGGAGGGTTTGTTCAAGGTTTATAATTTAAAAACAAAACTCAAAAAGATATCACATGACCTTATGTCACCTTCCTGCCTTTTGTAAACTTCAATTATTATAACTAAAATTGTTCCTAAAAGTCTAACTTCAATATTCTCATGTCCCTAATATAAGGTTAGCACAGAATTCTGAATATTATGCTACACTCAGTGTCTACTATATTTTTGAGTTCCTATTTCAAGTATATTATAATGAAAGATTTTATCAGAAATGCTCCTCTTCCTACAATGAGCAGCCATTAGTGAACTATGACTTCTTTAAGCAGACCGTATGTACCTTATGCTAGGAAAATTAAAATATTAAACTATATTCTCTGATTTGAAATGGGGATTTCTGACTTGTCATTTTGCCTTAATTCTTCCTAGTCAGCTGCTGAAAAGTCTCCCCACTGAATAGCTGATCTTCAGTTGATGCATATGGATGCCATTGTGTGGCAGGAAAATTTAGGTTTTACAAGTATTAATTAAGATTACCTAACACATCTCACCTCAAAGTAGAATAAGCAAAACTCAGGGAGCTCGGGTTAAAGGGAAAGTACTTAAAGAAAAGATCAGTTTTGTTTCAAAGAACATAGTTCAACACCTAAAAGACAAAGTAATGCAGGTGACTGATAACACAAAATCTCATCTGGAATAGTTGCCTACATGAAAGTGCATAGGAGATGCCCAATAAAACACAGAATGTCTACAGAGAGCTTTGCTTCTTCCACAAACACTAAATTTATGAATATTTGTTGAATTAATTAAAGGGGGAAATTTTATAGTCTCTCAACATGGTGTTTTCATATGAACTATTTTACTTTTGTTATTTAATCACATATTGGAATTCGAACAATAGTTTAACAAGTAAAGAGATTGCCTTTCGTAGAATTGTATTTTTCATATGATAAGATGAAGACTTGTTATTCCACTGATTCAAGCATTCTCTTGCGAAGAAGCAAGGTGTCTCTGAACAGAGAAGGCAGGTGCCGGGAACAGATCTGCTTTCTTGCCCTGTTCATACGCTTCAACTGTTTCATTTCTATTGCACCCATAGAATGGAAGCATTGACAAACATGCATATATAAGTGATGTTTTGATGTATTGTGATACTATTAGTCAAGCAAATTAAAATATTCACATAATTCCATTTTGTTAATACACATAGGGTATAATTTCTTAACAGCTTTTAAGTATGCAATATGTTATTATTAGCTATAACCAGAATGCTAGACAATAATTTCCGGAAATTGTTTAACTTATCTTACTGTACCTGTTCACTTTTAACCCAGCATCTCCACGACTTCTATCCTTGATCTTCTGCCAATGAGTGTCTTATTATTTGCTTTGATAAGATTATTTTTAATTTCCCAGAAATTGAGATCATACTTTGCCTTTCTATATTTGGTTATTTTCAGATATTTTGATGTTCTGTAGGTCTGTTTACATTTCTTCTGATGACAACATCTATTCTTTGCCTGGGCTTATAGTTATATGGACAGTGTGCATTGTGATAATGTGATTCAGGGAAGACATTGTGCATCTGTTTCAGTGAGACACAGATTTAATCTCCTTTTATTCTATTTTACATTAGGATCCCTGGGTCATATAAGCCTAAAGCACAAGCTAAAAACAAGAATAGGTAAATAGACTGCTCTGAAGCTTAAGTGCTTTTGAATACTAGTCTACTATCAACAAAATTGTTATCTATCTAAAAATTGTGGGAAGTATTTACAAAATATACTCCTGTGAATTGGAAATATGTTAAATATATAAAGATGTTTGACAAATAAAGGAGAACAGAATCAAACAGATAAAGAAGAAAGGGTGACAGAGAGAAAGAGGGGAAAGGAGGGAGGGAAGAAGGAAAGAAAGAAGTGTAGTGCCATAGTTAAAAATTGAATTAATCGTTAAAATGGTAATAACAAGTAATGGGACAAAAGGCCAGACACAGGACTTCTTAATAACAGAACAGCATAAAACAAAACAAAATGTAGGTGACTATGAAGTAAATGAAAACAATCTTCCTGGCATTGATTATTAGGGAGAAACGAATTGAAAATAAATTTGATATTTCTTTGTGGTAGATAGGATGCACATTACCAAAACAAGTAAAGCAATTACTAATGAAGAAGATAGATTCGACAGGAATCTGCACTTGGGAGGATTGTGAACTTGTATTGACATTATAGAGAATAATATAAAGTTTCTTCAAAAATGAAAGCAAATAGAACTATATTATCCTTAGAACATTTCTTTTGAATGGGGGATATAAGTTTAGTGACTGTTCATTGAGTCAATGAGTGTATTTTAGTAACCTACAAAGTGAATTTGGTTTGAAGATCAGAAGCACTTATTGATGACAATGTGAGGTTTATGATGCCTTCATAGTGGGACAACTTAAATGTGTAGGTTTAGTAGTATAATTCATTAAGGACTATGTTACATTAATATTTAAATATATTGCTTTCAAATGGCTTTTCTTATTGTGAAACACAGGAATCATTAATTATTAAGTAGGTCATCATTTTGTGATTGACTTGCAGAATACTTCAATAATGAAATTACATCAGTTTAAGAATGCTTTTAGGAGCAAGTAAAAGAAGAGCTATTCAGAATGCATAAAAAAAACAAGAGTCTACTGTTGCTTGTAAAAGACCAGCTAGAGGCAGTTTGCATTACATGTTTCTTGTTAGGATTTGGCTCTTTTCTCTTTACTTCTGGAACAATTCACCCTCAATGACATGACATTGTTTGCAATAATATCTCAAGTTAGGAAATAAATAAATAATTGTTTAGTTGGCTACCATAGGGACATCTACATATATGGTTATGTCAGTAACACTTAGCTCTCAACGACATGACATTGTTTGTGTTAATTTCTCAACTTAGGAAGTAAATAAAAATTGTTTAAGTGGCTGCCATAGATATGAACATCTACATATATTGTACAATGAACTTGCCTCATTTCTTGTTAGAATCATTTTATATGGATAGGCACAGGCTTATCAATGTTGAGTAGAACATCATTGATGTGATAATATGATTGCTCTTGATAGAAACAAACGTTTTCTGTTACTAACACAGAAAGATTCTTCATCTGAACCAGACAATGGCCCAGTCAAAGTTACTGCCCACCTAATGGATGAATGAAAAGGATAAACAAGTGGGGAATTTGTTATTAAATGTTTCTGCCCATATGTTAGTCTCAAGAGCTGTTTTGTCAAAAAAAAAAAACCCTAAAATCAATTTCAGAAGCCAACATTTATAAAGTACTTGCAGTGTTTATGAACTTTGCACATATGACCTTATATTATTCTGAAAATATTGATTCAATGTGTATTCTGCTTTATACATCGCAAAAACATTTTTGAGATCAATTGACTCAACAAACTTCCCCAAGTTGCTTAGTGGCTAAGTTAAATTGGACCTTAGCTGGTTGGCGGAAAGATAGTCTTAGTGCTGAGATGCTATGAGAAAAGATAGTTGCTACTGTACATTTTTTTATTCTGCCAAGTTTAAATAAGAAGCAATGACTCAGTTACTGTGTCAGTAGGCAATGAGCAGGGTACTCTCTTAAAGAAGCTATTAGCATGGGCTTATTTAAAACCTGTATCTGTATGTAGTTTGCAAAAATTTGTAACTAAGCTATTTAAGAGACAAGATGAGATTTTTCTTAGGAGAGACAGTGTGAAATGACCTAATTTTGATGCAGGATTGTTTTGTAGAAAGAGACTATGTTTTCGTTTCCTTGCAGCCCAGACACGAATCATACAGAAACTAAACTAATTACAGCACTGTTTGAACAAAGGCCTAGGCATAGTCCTAGGCAGTTCTTACATCTCAAATTAACCTTCTTCTATTAGTCTATGAATTACCACGTAACCGTGGCATTGCCTCAGTTTCTACATGTCTTGTTTCCTTGGGGGCTAACTGGGGTCTGCTTGTCTCTGCCTACCCTATGTATATATCTCTGTTAAGATTTCCTGACTGGTTTTATTCTGCTAAGTCATTTGCTATAACAGCTTTTTCATCAACCAATAAAAGCATCACATATACAGAAGGATATCTCACATCATTGCTTTTTCTGTGTAGACTTGAGGATCTTCCTACACACAATCGTTAATTGTATTCAATGCAAATGAGGAGAAAAATAATTCTGGAATTATTAATTTGTATAAAGTCAAATAGCAAGAATCTGATGATATAACATTAGCTAAAATATTTGAAACATATATTTATCACTTTTATTTTATGTTAGATACAAAAATATACTTTTATCTCAAACAGGAAGATTCCGTTTTAAAATGTAAAATAATTTATTTAATTCTTAGACATGAAGTAGTTGGCTGAAAAACAGATTTAGGAGATTACATTACAAGGAAAGTTGAAACAGAAAATAAGTATTGACTTTAAAATTGAAAATAGAGATGTGGAAATATTAAGATGCATATGAGCATAAATACACAGTAACAGAGTTCTAATTTAATGTTTAGATGGGCATGTTAGCCAGGGTGTTTTTAAAAAATTGTGTATTATTATTACTATTCTCCCTTAAACAGATCTGTGAACTAAAGGGCAATCAAAATAAGTAACTGAAGCACTCGTTCCACAAAAGCACACGCCACTGTGACTTCTTTTCAGATATTCATTCAGTTTATTTCTGTGATAAGTACTCTTACAAATACTGTACTTTTTCCAAGAAAACAGTTATCATAACTTTTATACAAGATGTATACAATTTTATTTAAAAATAATTTTTAAATAGATATGGTTATAAATACTCTTACTTATACATGTATTGGCATATATATTTTGTGTTTGTATTTGTAAATATAACTATACATATATTATGTATACAACTTCAATTATCTTTCATTCAATGCCATGTAAATTTTTGCTGAATTATTTCATTTAAAAATGTTTTTCTTTTCTGATTTTTTTACATCTCTGAAGAAGCTATACTTCACCATAAAACATTTGAGTTATTCTTCACACTTTCTGCAGCTGTAAGCTAATTAGTCTGTGTTTAGTTCTTCAAGAATACAACACAGTATGACTCGTCTTTGTTTTCTGAAATGAACAACTAAAGAGTTCTCCTACCTTATCTTTTACAAAATTGAAGGCACACAACTGTTCATAATTAATGATGTTTTCCAGCAAAACATATTCTGTGAATGGAAATAAAATCAGCATTTGGAGCATGAGTGCTTTGGTTCCAGCTTGATGACTGTGATTGAACTGTATACATAAACTTGTACCCTTCACTTCACTACCATAATTTGTCATTGACCAGATGAAGGCAGCCACATTTCTGACATCATTCTACCCTCTTTCCATACTGGTGCTCAAAGCATAGCAAATCCTGTCACGAAGCTGATGAAAAATTGTGTACTACTTTTATTTCATTACTCTAAGGATAAAATCATGAGGCTCTAGCTATGTGTTGATTTGTATCTTAATGTTGATATTTGGGTCTTCTGGGGATTTCTGGATAGATAATATGCTTCTATTTCTCATGATAGAACCAGATTTATTTTGTAAAAGGATTTTGTAAAGTATGTTGATTATGTTTATCTTATACAGCATTCCTACTTTTTTAGGTATTGAAGATAAGTATGTTGACATCAAGAAACATTCATATTAAGTAGCTGCTATTATCTTCATCTTTCTATGGCTATAATTTCATGCATGTAAGAGGCCTTTTAGAGGAGCTTTGCATTCCTGCCACCAATATTGGACATTCTTTTTTGAAAACATTTCTTTGATTTTCAGATTGCTCTTCAATTTGTTCAGAGACATCAGTTTTTTTTCCTAAAATATTCAGAGATTACATCATGCAACAGGGTATTGAAGCATCGAGGCTCAGTGGTTGATTCCAAATTGACTCGGGATTGCACATGGCAGTTCTAGACTCTATGGTCAATGTCTGTTTGGTGTTGGTCTATAACATTTTCCAATAGATAATTGATGTGGTGTGTGTGTGTGTGTGTGTGTGTGTGTGTGTGTGTGTGTGTTTGTGTATGTTTGTATCCATGTGTGAAGATTGATTTCTGTCATCACAATATTGTCTTCAGTTAATTTTGGGACTGCTTTGTTTCCAATCTTATTATATGCTCCTGAAGCTTATATCCCATTGTATAGTTATATAACTATCTTTTCTTCTTTATTTTACTTAAAACTTCAATATTTAATAGTTATACATCCATCTTTGTGGGCATGCAAATGTCTTTTAACTTCAAGATACTTTTCTTAGACTGTATCAGAGTCCAAATAAAAAGCTTAAAGATTAATCTTACAGTTTAACCTTAAATTCCTGGTCACCCACTTCCTATTCCTCTTCCTCTCCCTATATTTCTGTTTCCCTGAAGCTCTCTCTCTTCTTGAATCCATGAGGTAATTATCTTTTAACTTCAACCTCCAAGGGGGCTAGGATTACAAGCATAATCCTCAGCACTCCATTTACTTTGGGTCTCCTAGAAGCTTCTCTTCGAAGGTGATTTTCCTTTACCATTCTCCATCCTCAACTTCTATGTAGTGATTGCCTTTCCTGGGCTTTGGCAGTGTCTGGCATTCCATATATTCCTATTTCACAGCAGGATCCAGGCACAGTGATTTCTGCTTTAGCTCCCAATAAATCTAGTAATAGCTAGAAATCTGTCAGTTCCTCCTTCATGACCTGGCTGCTGGTACCACACAATAGTCATGGAACCTGTATTTCTGAGTTAATCTTTAATGATCCTTCTGATTATCAATCCATTTTCTTCTAATGTTATAATGAAGCCCATTATTTTGTGTAAGAAATAAATTCTAATAACATTTTTAAAAAAGATTTAAGGAAAGGGCAAGTTAGGAGCTTTGTGGGAAAGATGGCTTTCTCTTCAGTAGGCATGGAACTTTCCATAATCATGGATGAAAAATGAAGATCCAGTTATCCATAATGTTTTTCAATAATAATTGTAGAGAGACTTGATGACAGAGATGATTATTGCCAGTTTACCACTGCTTACCAAGACTTAAGAGAAAATTAGGGTTCTTCCAGGAAACACTCCTTAAACCCTAACAATGTACATGAAAAATAAGAAATAGGAGGTTTAGAAAATTCAAGTAGCTACGTATGTCATTAAAGATTATATTTAATGCTAAGTATTTTAAAAAATGAATTAAGAATATTATGATTTTTATTTTCAAGTATTCTATATATTTATAATGAACATTAAAATAATTTATCATGTGACTCCTCATTTAAGATAACAATGATCAGTTTAATAAAGTACACCTCCCTTACTGGTTTTAGTAAAAATATCCAGAAACCATATATGGTATTTCCCCCCTAATTATTCTTATCAATAGACAAGAACATATAACAAATTCTTGAGTATTTTATTTTTTTCTTATAGCATTTTATTGTCTTTGATATGATTTACTCAAAGATGCAGATATATGCAGTTAGGTGCATTTAAATGACAAAGACACAAACAATAGCATTTATTGTTTAGTTTGTATATATTAACCATTTTAGTGATGAGCAATATGTTAAAATATGAAATGATGGGTATTTTGGAAATTTATGAACGTATCTTTATAAATTTTGACTTGTATTTCATTTACCCTTTCCATTTTGTCAAGTTATGCTTTGTATAGGCACTTATTCAATTTCTTAAGGGATTTACTACTGGGCATCAGTAATAACATTCTTATTCCTAAAGCAGTTATTCAAAGAATATTTGATATTTCTGTGTAAGCAACAAAATGTGATACCAGCCTGTGTGTACTATTGATGTACCCAGGGGACCAAGGGTTTGATTGACAACCCAGTGAAAATGAGTCTCTGAGAACTGAAAATGAATTTTTGTTCTGCTTCCCACACCTCAGCTCCTTGAAGATGCCACTGCTTCTGAGTGCAGACACATCACTTCTGATCCTGCCTTTTACCCCGGAGCCCGAGAGACAGCTAGGTTTGTGTTTTCTAGCAACATCCAGGAATAACGAGGGATAATTGAAATACCTTTACAAAACAAAGATTTGCCATACGTTTTGAAGGCAGCATCCTTATTAAAAGAAATAGCATTAAAGGGATAAGTGACTTATTTAGTTACTTACAGCTAGTGAATAGAATTGCTTAACAATCCGCAGTTTTAACTAGCACAAGATAGAATGAGATAAAATTTTTATTAGAGAAAAATATTTTGTGTCAGAACCATGTTCTTTCATACATGATTCTAAGTGTACTGTTTTTTTTTTTTTTTTTTTTTTTTTTTTTTTTTTTTTGGTTTTTCGAGACAGGGTTTCTCCGTGGCTTTGGAGCCTGTCCTGGAACTAGCTCTTGTAGACCAGGCTGGTCTCTAACTCACAGAGATCCGCCTGCCTCTGCCTCCCGAGTGCTGGGATTAAAGGCGTGCGCCACCACCGCCCGGCTAAGTGTACTGTTTTTACCATGGCGTTTTACTCTTAAGAAAATGGTTGAACAAATAGGCTAGGATGTGTTTCAAAGATGCGCCCACACATCGGGAACAGCAGTGCCAGTGCATAAGGACATACCCAAGGTACACTTCTGCTTCTGTACCTTTGTAATAATCTGTGATGAATTTTATAAATTTCTGTTTCTGCCTTTTTATTACTTCTTATACTTTTTTTTGAGGAAAAATAATTCATATATCTTAGGCAGGTCTTGAGTGTGCTACATAGCCAAGGTTGGCCTTGAACTGAGAACCTGCCATCCTCCAACCTCCATGGTACAGAGACTACAGGCATGCACCAACATGTTTGCCCTTTTCTACCTTTTGAAATGCTGGAATAATTGTAAGGATAAGCATTTATTGCTGGTCGGGGTGTACTGCCTTTCACAATGAAACAGTGTGTTTTACTTATTAAGGATTTACCCTTTAAATTTTTTTCAATATAAATGGATAATTTATTTTAAAAAATATCAGAAGTAACAGCCACTGTTTTTTTTGGGTAAGAAATACAAATCTGGAGTATGGGAAAAGGAAATGAACTGAGCATTAAAGATATGAGCTACTGTGTGTTGCTGTGAGAAAATAAACTGCAGCAAGCAATTTGCAGAATTCATATAACAGTCTTGTAATGTATTTCCCGACACTGTTGAATAAGTCTATAATGCCACTGAGCAAATGATTTAAAAGGTCTTCAGGGGTGTTCAGGATATTTAAATTGAACTATGAGTGAATCCAAAGTCTGGTAGAGAATGACCAAAACCTACTAAGGTCATTTAAAAAGAGGAAGCAAAGATGCTAGCACTGTGAGTGGGTAGAGAACTGGAACAGTGCTGGTGGGGACTGAACCTGTTTCTCAAGGCATGTTGAGAGTAAGCAGAGAAGAACACTCATGGCTGCTCTACATTGTGGAAAGGGATGATGACCCTCCTCTATCACCATATTCAAACACTGGCACTCGGGAGAAAAGATTCATCTAAGAAAAAAGAGTATAGAGACATTATAAAAATAGTTTAACATTTATATTATAGTACTATGAATGGACAACTTTTCAGAAAATCAAGAATATCAAAGTAAATGGCTTTACAAACAGTTGAATATTAATATTCAGGATTTGTTTTTGTTGTGTCTCCCATTCTTTAGCTTGTTTTGACTTCTCAGAAAATATGTTCAAAATTTGTTGTTTTTGATTTCTATCAAGAAGTCTACCAATTGCATCTTATTATTGGACAAAAATACTAAAATCCTAATCCATTTCAAAAATTTATGTTGTGTGAAAGATATTTACTTATAATTTTCTTTAATGGGGCCTAACCAGCTCTTTGAACGGAAAAATCAAGCACTGTAATTCTCATTTTTTGCACAGACCTTCAATCGAAATGATTTGGGATCATATTTGAGGTCACTTTGTTGTTGTCATTGTTCTTCATCTTCCTATCATATTATCCTTATTGCCAGAAAACTTTGGTCTGCAGCCTGTAAAGAAACAGAGAGAAACCACTGTGGTGGAAACTACCTTACTGGAATTAAAATGAGGCAGTGCAAAACCACACTTAGATCTCTGTGAGATCCACAAGTCAACGGGGATAAAAGATGTCCAGACTGTCTTCTTTCTTTTATGAGTTATAATATACATATGATTTTTATCTATAGTATTCTGATATTACATTAAAATTTGTACTGTGCATATGTCTATGTGATTGTGCTTAAAAGTCTATGGGAATATAATGAACTAAAACAGATATGACTAGGTGCTACAGTGTAAAAATAATGAATATTATATACACTACCATCAGACATATGTAATCCCTATTTTCATAAATAAATGAATTTAAGATGTGTTTTGCAATAATGTTCATTTGGGGATCCCCATAATTTCTGCAATATGTGCAAGGTGCCTCAGATAAATATCTGACCATCTTGAAATGCTTTCTTCCAGTTGTAATGAAATTGATAAAATGATAGAGCCTGCCCGTGAAGTTGAGGCTATAACTCAGTCAGAAATCCACAGTCTGTTTCAAAACAACAAAAAATTTTATTCACAGTGATAGGTGATTATTTAGTTATTTACGGGCTTGCTTCTTCTCGCTTTCTTTCCACAGTGACCTAAGCCTTAATTGTTCAGTTCTTCTGAGCTAATCTGTGACAGTGGTCAAGGTGTACTCTGACTCAGACACAGGCATTTAATGTGGTAGGAGAACAGTAAGTCCTTTGTGATGTAAAATTCTTGGTTTTCATGTTGCCAGTGTGTGCTTTGTGCCTGGAATGCAAAGTGGTTTTAATCCATATATCCTTTTTTTCTAAACTGGGATGCCTGCCAAGGCTATGTCTGTGATTAACATTTGAGTTTGTCAGCTTGAGACAAATGTAGAGAATGGGGAACTTGGGACAGAGAACCCCTAGTTAATGTATGTTTAACAATAGTATTAGCTTTGAGGACTATAAGGCAGATAATTACCTTTGTAAACTAATCCTTTCCTGAAGGGTACTTTAATGCTTTAACTGCCCCAGGCTTTTCTTGTAAATCATACTAAATTTCATGTAAAGTTATTATAATTAAAATTTCTTTTTAAAATTGTTTCACACAAACACTCATGTTCATTAAATGTCTAAAGCTAATTGCTGCATAGGTGAGGGGAAAAGACCCAAGTGTTTAAAGTACTCCTTGTATTGGATAAATGACTGTTTGGAAGCTCATGTTGCTTTTGCAGAAGACCTAGATTTGTGTTCCAGCACCCACACAGTATGTCCCAACTCTCTGTAACCCTGGTTCCAGGGCGCATCATCTCCACTCCAGACTATCCAGGTGCATTCAAGTGGTACACACATGTACACACAGGTAAAACACTCACACATTTCATAAGTGAGCAAATCTAATAAAAATATTCTAATCTGATTTAGTTTAATCTTTAATCATAAGTTAATGTTCTACCAGAAGTGTAGTATATCAAACCCATTTGTTTTTTAAAAAAAATAGCATCTGTTTTCAAATCTAGGCTTGATATATCTTCACTACATTAATGTGTTTTGGACATATTGATGAGGGTATACAGACCATAAAGGCAAAGTAAAGAAATCCAAATTACTAACTTCTACCATTTGTGTACTCAATTATTTGGATATCTTAAATAGATGAATTTGGGAGAAATATTTATGTTCTATACATTACTAGTTAGAGACTAGTCTCAGAGACATGAATGGTCTAAGACTATAGAACACATCCATAATGCACATGGAATTAGAGAACAATCCTTGCTTCCTTTTCAAAATCAGTTTTTTATGTCCCCCACGTGTTGCTGCTCCTTTATCTTTGGCTACCTTGAATGAGCCTTTCTTATCATGCTTATTGTTATGGAATGGGATTTGTGCTGAATACTTGGGAAAAGATCATTAAAAATTCACCAGTGTCTATTGAGTACTTATTATGCCTGATATTGTGTTAAGCATTTGACATAGTATTATCTTACTTGAGACTAAGAATATCTTATAATTATTATTGTTGACATATTTAAAAGGTGGTGAAAGGAATTCTCAAAAATCTGAAATTACTTTTTTTGATTAAGAACAATGTATCTAGAGTTGAAAGCACATGTTAATAATATATTGTGTTGATATTATTTTAGCTTTGTATTATCCAATATCTCTTCATAAAATATATCATGATTATATTTCCAGTCTCCCAGCTTCAATCAGATCCTCCCCACATCCCTAATTTCCCATTCTCATATTATTTCTCTTTCCCTCTCTTGAAAAAAAAAACTACAAAAGAATGAACGTAGAAACAAATAAACCAAAAACAGTAAGACAAAAACCAAGGTAGCTGGTCCCCTGGGCATCCCCGGTGGCTAGCCATGTGGGCGGCTGGTGTGCAAGGGGCAGACAGATAGGCACACCATGCAGATGTGTTTGCTACAAGCTTCAGGGGTCCCAAGCAGGGACAGGTGCACTAGACCACGCGGCAGGCTCCATGAGACTGCGGCAGGCAGGCAAGAGATGGATAAACATACCAATACAGAGTAAAGTTAAGTTAGATATTTATTAGATAGGTTATGAAGGAGAAGAAGGGGGGAGAGAGAAGAGAAGAGAAGTGAGAGACGGGGGCGGGCAGAGGGGAGAAGAAGGAAGAGATGCCAATGCTGCCTCTTGGAAAGAGGGGACAGGATCTGAGGCTGTAGGCAGGAAGGGAGTGGGCGTAGCTTGTCTCTTAAAGAGACAGAAATCATAACATCCCAGCTCTTTTTTTTTTTTTTATATATAGTAAAAAGCGGAAGATTAGCACCACAGGTTAAAGGAATTGGGGTGGTGGATTTTCAAGACTGCTTCCAGCTTATTTGTGGGCCTCATCTTTGGGGGGGAACCTAAGAAGGCTGGGTGCTGTCCACATTCTGGCACAGCTGGTCTCTTTGCTCCTGTCCAGTGTTGGGGCATGGAAATGTCTGGTGTCTCTTATACTGTTTAAGGTATTGACAGAACAAAGAACAAAGTTAAATTAAGGAAAAAAAAATTAGGACCAGGGAATTGAGGGGTATGTATCTGACCTGTTTAAGGTGGATCCTTTAATTCGGCTATATGGAACTCACAATAATTTTGGGGGTTTGTGAAAACAGAAGTCTTAGACACATACATTGTATAATGACTGTGACATATCTTTGTACAATGAAAAGTATTTTGAAGACTCTGGAAGGTAACATAAGAGAGAAATTTTATCTGAAATTTGTTTGGTGAGGTTGTTCTTTTAAACTAACAAAACCTCTCTGCTATCAAACTGTATCAGAGATTTTTGAGAAGGATAAAACTTTACTTGAGTGACTGATTAAAAAATGACAGAAAACTTACTTGGTTGGCACCCAGAGCTACTCTTAGGCTCTTCCATTGTCGCTGAAGGTCGCATTTGCCTTTTGCTGTTTACTGCAGAGCCTGCCAGGCTCCAGAAGATCCTGTGGACTAAGAAATCTGTGGGAAGACAGGCCTACCTTTACCTGAGCAGCTAGGCTGTTGATTCCAGCAGTTCTGTCCACATCAGGAGATCTTCAGCTTAGATGAAAGGCAGTTTTTCCCAGTTTAGATGGACGTTGTTGTGTGTCCCTGGGCATCCCCTGCAGCTAGCCATGTGGGCGGTGGGTGGGCAAGGGGCAGACAGATAGGCACACCATGCAGATGGATTTGCTACAAGCTGCCGGAGTCACAAGCAAGGATGGTGCACAAGACCACACTGACAATCTCCATGTGACTGTGGCTGGTGGGCGAGAGAGACATATAAACATACCATACAAAATTAAGTTAGACATTTATTAGATGGGTTATGGAGAGGAAGGAAAAAGGGGAGAAGAAGTGGGGGAGAGAGATGGAGAGAAAGAGAAAAAGGGAGAGAGAGAGGGAGAGAGGCAGCCTCTCTGAGAGAGGACAGGAAGAGGGAGGGTCGGGGTCTGAGACTGCAGGCAGTAAGGGAGTGGACATGGCTTGTCTCTTAAAGAGAAAAAATAATCATAACACAGAAAGCCTCAGACAAGCCCCATAAAAGACTTAACCTCTGAAATGTTTGCATCTGACATGCTATATTCATGCTAATGGTGTTTAAAACAGTTACTGTTTTTTATAAAAACTAAGTTTTGTTTCATTTTTAAAGATGTATTTATTTTATTTTATTTGTATGGTATTTTGCTGGCAATAACTAAGGTAAAAAGTACTAACTTTGAAAGGATTTTCATTTGTTCTTTGAAAATTTTCAATGTAGCTAGGTCAGTTCTACTCCTCTTCCAATTTTTCTTTTTGTATTATATCTTTTAAGAATGAGAAAACCTAAAATTTTAAATACCACTGTCTTCAATACAATGTCAAACATTCTAACTTCAGGGGAAAGAAAAGGCAGGATATGTAGATATTTTTAAATGAGAATATAAAATGGTGCTTCCATCCTAAAAAACTATGGCTAATCTTCCTCTGGAAATGTCCTCTACCTGTACATCAGAGATTATGAAAATGGAATCAAATTATAATACTTAAAATATATTATTTATTATTTAGTAAGTAAAATAAATTACAAGTTTTGCGTGCTTAAGCCTAGTATGTAAGATGGCTCTTTAAAGATCTAAAAGTCACCATGATTGACTCTTTCCCATTCAGACTAATCAGTCTCTAGGACTTCTTCTTCCAGAAACACAGCAGCATGAGCCTGTAATGACAGGGTGAGTTTGCATTAGCAGGAGCAAATGCTATTGTGATGGCCAGAAGCTCCATCAGCAAAGTAGTTAGAATGTCTACACTACTCCAGTTTAAAAAGAAACACATGTTGACTCCGGCAAATCAGAATAAATTTCTCAGTGTCTCATTCCTACAGTCTTTATTTAAGAAAAAAACGTGTTGACTCTGGTAAATCAATATAAATCTCTTATATCACAAGCCTACAGTCTTCCTTTTGCTGTGCTTCTGAATTAAGAATTGTTTCTTAGGGTGTTATTCATAGTTTTTGAAAAAAAAACAGTATAGTTATTGTGCTTTATGAAACAAAGAGAATGATAAAGTACCAGTTTATCCGAATAATAAAGTTGACACAGAAACAATTGTTGCTTTATTTCACAAAGTGAATTAGTGATTATTTGATAGCCAGGGTGAGCCCATTAGTACTTTTGTATATATCTGAAATTCTGTTTTGCACAGTTATATTTAGGAATATATCTGCATACTTTGACATAATTTTCTTTTCTTTTTAGTATGATTATCGATAGTATGTATTTATTGATAATTTTTCGAATTTTTGTGATGTTAAACACATTCTTTTCAGGTTCTTGGAGTGATGAGTTGGTATGTCTCTATACATAATTAAGGACATCCTATTAGAAAAAATATTGTTACAAATTGAATGGGATTTGTTAAAAAGCATTATTTCAAATGCTAAAGCTACCAAACTATTTAAGGATTTCAAGACAGATAAACAACTTTATAGTTCAATATTTAAAATTTTAAAACTGGGTGAGCAGCCTGAAATGATTCAGAATCAGCTGTTCACATACAATCTTTTTCTTTTTTGATACAATTCTTACTAATAAACGATTCCAGCTACTTACTATACATAAAATGTCTATTTTTTACTCACACCATTAAAAGACCACAGAAAAGCACTAGTTTGTCAGTTTGTATATCAGATTGATAAACCAAAGCATAACATCAGACAATGTACTATTTTGGTAATTCAGACCTTATCAATACATATTGCAATAGTAAGCTTTGATAAAGAAGGGAGAAAGATGTTGGTTTGAGAAGACTGTTCATGATGATAGTTCATTTATATATTGTATACTATAAGTTAATATTTGATGTTAACTTTATTGAAATTATAAAATAATTCTAAAATAAGCTTGTTCAGAAAATATATTCTGAGAATTTCAATAGAAGAGGTATTAGAAAATAAATTATTATAGAAGTAGATTTTAAATATTTAGTTCAATTAATTCTGATGCTTCTCTCATGAGTTTATGACAATTTCATGGCAAAGAATGTAGATACATTCTTTATGATGTGTTTTAGTCTCAATTTTATAATTTCATTTGATGTATTGCTCATAATTTTTTTGAGAATTATTCTATCTTTTTTGAAACATGAAAGTATAAATTTTATTGAAAATACAATTATCCTCTCTTACAAACACTAATTGATATACACAATGTTGTTTTAGTTTAATTTTTAATAAAAACTAAAAAGATTATTTTCTCATAGTAGGACATTTCATTCTGTAACCAGGATAAAACTGTAAATTTACTGTTGCTGACAAAATAATAATCCAGATTTCCTTATCTCATAGAAGATATGATTATGTTTCTCATCCTATTTTGATTATTTACTTAATGAACACTGTTCACGCAGACTTCCATTAGACTGCTTCTTCCGAATGCTCATTACAAACAGGAAGATTTCTGACTATGCATGTCTTCACACAGTCACGTGGAAGAGCTCACAGCCATCTCTCACTGTCCAAGGGAGACCTGGCCACAATGATTACCTATCCTGCAACATCACTAAAAGATATAGATTTGTTAGTAGAGAATCTACAATATAAATGTATATCTAAAAATCACCGTAAAGGAATTTTCTCCTCTCACTCATATGTTACTTGGTGATGTCTCATATAACCTTACGTCCCAAAAGTAAATTAATTATCCATGTCTTTCAGAGGGAACCCCAAATCTTGCATGGTTATAATGTGATCACAGGAAGAAATAAGGAACTATATTCAAATACATGTATATTTTAAATTAGTGCTTGAATAATAAGTTTGATTTTTGAGGTGTGAAAACATTAAACACTAAAATGAGAATCTTTCCCAAACCCCTCTGCCATAAATGTATGCAGATCATTGGAGTAGCCGGAGGATGGCTTATGTGATTTCCTCTCAAGAGCAGCAATAAACGTGAGGACTGCTTGTTGATGCCTAATCCTCGGTTAACATCATAAATCAGCACTTGTCAGATCAGGGAAGCATATTAACTAGAGTTATTATATTTCAGAACAGGAGTGTTTTTTATTCTGACAGCTTCCAGGAGTGGGGACTGTGTGATGAGTATCAGCATATATTTCATTCCCCTGAGGATGAAGCACATCTCCAGTTGTGGCTGCGAAGGGCAGCCTTTGAACACATGACATAATTCTCCCCCAACCCTCTATTTTAATTCCTGTCATACCAAAATGTTATTTACTCCTTTACCAAGCTAACAACTGCCAGCCACATGCAATTTAATAGAGTTATAGAATTTTAGAGACGGGAAAAATAAAACTTAGATGGTACAATATCTGAGTCTTCATCTTTTTTGTTGAAGCTATGATGAGTGTCCATTACTGAGGACTCACTAAATTCTGTCTCGAGACTTTCTTATGTATCAAAGTGGTGTGATTGTCTAGTATCTCCATCCATCTTTCTTTCTCCTTCCGCATCAAAATGTAAAATTACATAATACATATATTTACCTGTTAAATATTAGATGGCCATTAGAAATAGCTAAGGCAAATGAGTTTCTGTAAAGCTTTGAATTTAATTAATTTTAATAAATGAGATAGAGCATCCTAGAGATTTGTGAATTTAAACTTGTTTTGAGAAAAGTCTTCAAAATTTATTGATAATGTATCCCTCATTCAAAATGTTTGTGCTCAGGAGTCTTTCAGATATTGATTTTTTTCAGGGAGAGAATTTTGAAATACTGTACAAAAAAAATGCTGAAAACTGGATCAGCATCTCAACAGAATTCACTTTATTTTATGTATGTTTTATGTGCACAGCCTGAAGGTAATTTTAAACAACACATTCAGTGAACATGGCCTTATAATCAGGTGTGTTGCATTAAGTCAGGGTAGATATTCCCCCTATATTAGTGGAATACTCAAATGTTTTCAGATCTTAGAGGATTTTGGAATTTCAGGTTAGTGATTGTCAAGTTTATTTTGTTATATATATATACATGCATGGACTGAAAAACAAAGAAGAAGCAGTGATTCAGAACTCAAATAATATTTTTTACTTATAAAACTTATTATTAAGGAAATTCAGCATACTTAGTGTATCAGAATTTCAGATCAGAATTAAGGAAAATCTTATATTGTAGGTAAGAAACACAAATGTCACCAAAAATGTAGATTTGTGACAAGTAATTATGCCTACTTTCCTTATTTTAAAGAGCAGTATATAATTTTAAGCAATCATATAAAAACAAAGGCAGGGATTATACTAGTTAACTATAATCATGAATAGAAAGTTATAAAGTAGCTAGAGATTGTTCAATCCAATTTTATATCAGTGTTTTATGAAAATACATCTCCTTTTGCTTGCTTGTTTTTAGTATCTTTCTATTTAAATAAATTGAGAAGTCAGTGTCAATTTTTTATATCCAGATGTAAATGTGATAATGCAAAGCTTTTCTTCTGCATTTTAAATTCTTGGAGTTTATTTATTTATTTTTTTTAGAGGGGGTGGTCAGGAAAAAAGGAGAGGTATTATTAAATAGAGGTTGCCAATTCTAATGAGGTGTGAATTGTTCTCTTCAGACCTTCTGTTTTCTAAGGTATCTGTTCACAAATAGTTAAGCTTGGGGTCCCAAAATGGACCTCTGATTCTAAACTAAGCATGAACTGGGTTGACAACATAAAGCTGTATGCAAATTATTTGACTTCTGTAGCTATCATTGGCCAAGGAGCTTAAGTTGTTGCTTGAGTAATTGTAGTAATATCTCTATCATGAAGTACTTTGATTAACTAAATATTATTTTGTGAGAGTATGCTTAAACAAGCACAAATCTTGCAATTAAGTTAAAACACATGCAGTCCTATAAATTGTATTTTCACTAGATCATGAAGTCAAATTGTTTTCATTTAAATATATATATATATATATATATATATATATATATATATAATCTGCAATATTTGAGGAAACTTAAATAATCCAAAAATATAGATCATGGCTCTTAAAGTTTGATGATTGGTATTTATATTAACAATAGAGAGAATATTTTTAAAAATATATTTTATGGGAATATCTTATGTGGGTGTTTATGTGTATGTATGTCTGTAAGATGGGGAGGGTGAGATAAGGGAGCTACAACATGTATTTGGTATAAGGGTGTAAATCATTGTAAATTATGCTAGTCCATTGTCACTTGACAAATTAAAAATTTAAGTCAATTTTTTTTCAAAGAACTGGAAACTTACAGCCACGAATGGTGATTTTACAGACTCTTGTTTTAGGTTTGTTCTAGGAAATGAGGCTGAGGAAGATTATTAAGATTAACAGAAAGCGTAATTTATTATATATACATATTTAATATGTGGCAGGCTTTGAATTTTCAGACTTAAATTTAATATACAGAAACTTAAATGATGACTGTAACAGAGAAGTTCAAGCTTGGCTCCACTATGGCTGTAATGGAGAAATTCAAGCTTGGCTCATGGCAGGGCAGCATGCCATCCATGCACTGTCTAACATTGCATTCCTGGTTTGGCCTTGGTGGGGTGAACTATCTGAAGATTGATGATGAAAATCATCAGGAATCATCATACTTTAATTAGTATATCCCTGTTAAGTACAGATCATGGTAAAAGAGTAAAATACCAAAGAATCACTGGGAACGAGAAGAAAACAAAGACTGACTGTTTCCTTTTTCTATTCAATGGCTATACTATTACTGACCTTATGGATGATTATGTAAAACAAGTTGTTTTGCATTAGCCAAGTCTTAAGTCTTGATATGCAAGACTTAGACCATTGTAGATAGGATTAATAATGGTAGTGTATGAATCCATGCTTCTGTACCTAGATGTGTTTGCTCCTCTTGACAGAGACTAAATTTGATCATGCATGTGAAACACTGAAAAGCACCCAGCACCTGCTATTTACACTGTCTGCATCACACTATATATGGGAAAACTTTCTGAAAATGCCTGTTCTCATTATTCCACATTTAATGCTTACCTGTGCCAAGTGAATGACAGAGTTGCACTATTTTGGCATTTGTCATATTTTGAACAAGGGTCAATGTAATTTAATTAAGATTGGCAATGCCTTAAATTTGTAGCATAGAGGACAAGCTCTGTGTTTCTTCAAAATGCTGTTTCAGTTTTTAAAAATCAAAACATTTGAAGCACAGCTTCCCATTGTAGAAACATACATATATACATACATACATATATAAACAAACGTGTATGTGTCTATGTTTCCATACATATACATTCATGTATTATACAGTTAATACATACATATATCATATAGTTAATCACACACATATATTTTATATATACAATATTCCCAAAGGAACACTAACTTTTTGTTTTTTGTTTTTTTTTCCAAGACTGGTTTTCACTATGCAGTTCTGACTGTTTTGGAACTCACTATGTAGATCAGGCTGGTCTTAAACCCCCAGAGATCTGCTCATCTCTGCCTCCGAACGCTGGAATCAAAGCCATAAAACTCTACTCCTGGCCTCAAAGCACACTTTTAAACAAACCCTGTATTTACCCTGTCAATTGGTCCTTGCTCTCAATCTGGACTCTAGATCCAGATTTTGCTTTATGTTCATTTCTACTCCACTTGACCCGTGGTTTATCCAGCACCACAAAATTTTTGTAGCTTCTTTCTTATTTCTATTTTTTTTTGCTCATACTGCAGTTAAAGAAAACTTTATTCACAATTTCTTTTATACTTAATACTCATATGTGGTGTAGAGATGCATCAGGGTTAAGAGTAAATACTGCTCTACAAAGGATTTTAATTCCTATAACCCAATTCTTGTGATTCACAACAACTTGTAGTGCTAGCTCCAGAATATCTGATGCTGTATTCTGAATTCTACAAGCACTGCATTTCCATGTATATATTAGTACACACAGAAAGAGGCAGGGAGGGGAGAGAGAGAGAGAGAGAGAGAGAGAGAGAGAGAGAGAGAGAGAGAGAGAGTTAACCAGCTAAACAGCTTTTCAAGCGCATAAGTCTATTATTCTGCTACTGCAAAGGAGTCATCTGAGGGGAAGACCCAGTAAGAAAAATAAATTATAACCAAATACTAAGAGCAAATTTTGTCAGAGGAAGATATTTATCTCTAGGTGGCATTTGTTTTCTGCCTTCTTTCTTTTCCTGGTTTTCCCCCTCTCTACTGTAGCAAACTCTAAGTACATTTATACAATGTACTGTGAGGTTACACTGCAAACCTCCACATAGTATCTGAGCGAACTGTCCCTGGAATTAAGGGACATCGTGGAGAAGTTTCTATTTCTCTTCTGAATGAGAAACAATGAAATTTTACCTAAATTATTTTGTCAGCTATGTTGTATGTAAAAAGACTGCATGTGAACTCACATCAAAAAGGTTTTTTTTTTTTTTTTACTGGCATAAATATTTATGACGGTACTTAAAATTCTTGGATGAAGCAAATGAGTTTGGGTTAAAATATCCTTTTAAACCATTACTATATACAAGAGAGAAAATCTGCTTGTGAAAAAAGAATGCAGTGTTGGCAATGTGTAGCCCTTTAGATTTTAAGTGTTCATTATCAGGAGGGGGTTAATGAGCAGCTGCTCAATGAGCAACCAGAGGGAAGAACGTGAGTTTTACATTTTAATTCTTTTTGTTTCTGACAGAAGGTATCCAAGTGATTATTACACAATAAAATAAAACTAAACGTTTTCAACCTGTTGAATAATGTAACTTTGTAGTCCGAATCTACAAAAACCATAAAATTTTAAATAATAAACTATTATACAAAGAGAAGCAATATTTGAAATTGTAAAAGTCTTTCAATATTCAATATAGTGTGCATTTTTATCATTATTATTTCACAGTGCTAGTACTTATGTCATTTCTTACTCATCTGGAAGAGAAGCATGTTCTGCAAATATTTTTTCTATTGGGTTTTATTTGCAAATATTTTTATTAATTATACCACACGGTATGGAATATACAGACCTTAGATCTGTCTTAGATTATACATCTTATTAAAAAATCTTAAGGCCAAGTATAGTGGTACAAGCCTTCAATCCCAGCACGCAGGCAGTAGAGGCAGTCAAACTCTGTCTATATATAGGAAGTTCCAAACAGCCAGGAATTACAGTGAGTTATGGTTGTAATAAATAAATAATTAAAGAATACATATGTACATGAAACATAATTAGACAATTTGGCTGTATTAGCAGTTATTATTAAATGTTTTAATCAATTTTTGTAAAGGTATGGTTTTTTTTTTCTTTTTCTTTTTTCAAGGCAGGGTTTCTCTGTAGCTTTGGAGCCTGTCCTGGAACTAGCTCTTGTAGACCAGACTGGCCTCAATCTCACAAAGATCTGCCTGCCTCTGCCTCCCGAGTGCTGGGATTAAAGGCGTGTGGCACCACCACCCAGCCTGTAAAGGTATGACTATGCATAACAGTAGAACTCAAATATCGATGTGTCTTTGAACTTGGAATATCATCTTGACTTTCTTCTTCCTCTCTATTTTTTTAGAACAAAGTTTCAGCTACAGAACACTAGATTTTTACTTACCCTATAGTAATTTCCCTGCACTTGGAATATCATCTTGACTTTCTTCTTCCTCTCTATTTTTTTTAGAACAAACTTTTAGCCACAGAACACTAGATTTTTACTTATCCTATAGTAATTTCCCAATATGGAAGTCAGTAGGCTTTTCTCTTAATAGTGCCCTTTGCAAACACATCTGTACACACTTCTGTGTATGGGCCTCAAACACTGCCATATTTACGTGACACATTACATCACATGATGCTCTTCTACTGTCTTTACCCAAGCAGAATTCTGAGCTTTTCAACAAATTTTAACTCACATTTGATAATAGAATAACTTTAATAGTTTAAACTTGAACAGTTTCTTCTACATCCAATACTGAGGCTATTTGGATGCTGCTAAAATTAAATTCAACAGTATTTCATAATTCCTTTTAACATCAGCTAGACAACTTATCATATCACAATTCCCTATTTATTTTAACAATTAATATGGCGATGCATTTTTACATACAGATTAAATGACTCATAATGGTCAAAATCTGAGATGAATTATTGTGTTCCTAAAATAAAGTATTTTTATATTAGACTTTTAATTGTTTGCTTGAAAGAGGCTCAAAATTTATGATACAGAGCCTCTTTCCTTGCCTAACAAAAGGCCTTAAAAATTAGACTCAACTAACAATGCCTTCAGTCACTAACTCCCTTGTTATTCTGTCTTTAGAAATGTCTGGGGTTTCCATATATTGTGGTTGCCAGTGTCTCCTTTGATCCCATGTATCAATGATGCTTGAAATGTCAGTAGACCGTGCATTGAAATATAATATATGATTTGAGCAGGGACACTTGAAGACAATCTGATTTCTTAGGTAAAAGGTTATCTTTCTAATTTATCTTAGGTAAAAGGTTATCCCAGATTGGCTCAGATCAAGAGATTGAACAAATTATTCTTCCAGGTGACAAACTGGACTTTGCTGTGCTTTCCTTTGAACTAGTTCACACTGGTACAAAGAAGAAGACCAAACAAATCAAAAGAGTTTTAAATGATTTTAAATTGACTCAGTCTAACTACGTGTCTTTAATTTTTAAACTTTCACGTTTAGTGTCTTCAAATCATATGTTATATAAATTCCAAACATATACAATGAAAGCATCCTTGAACTGATGGGTATCTCTTACTGTGCATAAGAGAGGTAAGCTACTCAAGTCATACCCAATATCAAACAAGGGTTCCTGATCTTTTTTTTTATTTTTAAGAAAAATGTAACTGAGTACCTGTGAAGCCCCTTATGGGATAACCTAATGGGGGTCTCCAAACGTGTGTCCTAGATTGATTGGTCTCAGAACAGAGGTTTTCTTCTAGAGGTTTCATCATGGTATGCCAAACAAAGAGAAACTAAAAATGGTTAAATGCAGGATGGACATTTATTGTCTTCATTTTTTTCAAAAATTCCTTATAGTTTAAGTGGTGAATCTCAGATTTTAGATTAAAGTAATGCACTTCACCCAATCCACATAGTTCAAACATTATCTGTTGTTTTATGAAAGACCTCAGAGACTCTGCTGTTCACGACATTTGTTTTTCTTTGTATTTTGGTAGGAAAGCTTCTGTTGACTAGGACACTTACATTTTGACTGAAATAAGGGAAAAACACTGATCTGGGTGGCTCTCCACCCCATTTTATTCTCTACTCTTCACATTTTCTACCTTTTCATCAACATCTATACCTGTACCTCCTTTAACATTTGCTTATCCCAAAACACATCTAAGGAAGTCTTCCTCAAAGAAGAGGCAGTTTTCAAGAACTTAGTCTGAAGTACACTGCACTGTGACTTCATATAAGAAATGATTCTTTAAGAAAAAAAAAAGAAATGAATCTTTAAATAGTTATCAAATTTTGCTCCATCGCCAGATGAAGGTTCTATGGTGATATGCAAAATATTCATCAGTATGGCTATAGGATAGGATCATTTCAGGTTCCCTATCTTCAGCTGTCCCAGGAACTAACTGGGGACCTCGCCTTGGGCACCTGGAAACCCCTCTAGGTCCAAGTCTCTTCCCAACCCTAAAATGGCTCCCTTAATTAAGATATGTGCTTCTCTGCTCCTCTATCCAACCTTCCTTTATCCCAATCATCCCGTTGCCCCAAGTTCTCCCCATCCTACCCTTACAATGGCACTGGGTTTTGATCCTACTTCATGTTCTGGCTTTGTGGGAGCCTAGCCAGTTTGGATGTTCACCTTCCTAGACCAGGATGGAGCGGGGAGGACTTTGGACTTTCCACAGGGCAGGGAACCCTGACTGCTCTTCAGATTTGAGAAGGAGGGGGAGAGGAGTGGGGGGAGGGGGGAGTGGGAGGCTGGGAGGAGGTGGAATTTTTTTTTCTCAATAAAAAAAAAAGAAGAAAAAAAATTTGCTCCAAAAAATACACAAAGACATTCATTTTCAGAGTCTATATTATTTACAACTCAGTTTTCTTGGCTCCATTAGGCTTAGGAAAGAGCTGGGAATAGTATGCGTTTGGCCTTACCCAGTGCCGTGATGTGGCTGTTTCCCATTAGAGAAATCTCAGTGTGTGTCTCAGAGGATTTGGAAACTTTCATTAGTTCACAATTATTAGAAGATCACTCCCTGAATGTTCAGATTCTCCTAAGAGTTTGGGCACCATATGTCACTTACTGGAAGGCAACTCTAAGTTCCCTTTTCCTTTTTTTCTGTGGCTAAGGTGTCTGTTGCATTGCAATCAGTAGCTGCCAAGAGCAGACTCTACCATGGAGTGTCCTTCATGCTTCCTCCTGGTGAGATCTTAAATAGGGCATTGTAGTCATCATGTTATTTTTTTCAATACTTTTGAGTGATTTTTATTAATTATTTCACATTCTATTTCAGGTGTGACTTGTGCCCTCTGACTGTGTAGCATGCAGTAGAATTCCCTAAGGACTTAGTCTAGACAGATATCTAAAAGTGTGTTCAGAATACAGAACTTTCAAAATCAACAATTTCTCAGGCCCATTCTCCTAGGAATACGTTCTTTCCCCAGAAACAAATCAGTCCTCAGGTTAATAGACCTCTAGTGACCTGTTTCACAACTTTGCCAACCAGACAAGTTTAGGCAGATTTGAAACTCTGTAATGAATCCAATTTGGGCTCCATATGGAGCTTCCACTGTAATTAGAAAATAGATCATTGAGTAGTAGTCCCTTACTCTTCTCATGGAAACAAAAACAAAAGAAGACAACAATATATGAAATCAGCAAATCATTGCTAATTAAGGAATCTGAAATGAACAGGGCATCATGAGCTCTTGATAGTCTATGTTAAAGGCTTATTTCATTCGCATCTTGAGTTGTATCTGGAATAGCTACCTTACTATTTCTCACTAGTTACTCACGATTTAATATTTGACATTCATTTTTTTTATTTAGTTATTTCCTTAAATAATTTCAAAAATAAGTTAAAATTTTGGAATCTGTTGCATTGTAAAGGTATTGATAAAAACATTGTTACAGACTTACAGATTTTTTTATTATGCCTTAAATTCTTTTCTGAGTCAACATTTATATGGTGACAATGCATTTAAAATGTAAAGAACGGAGGAGATTGTGGCATTATGATTTTGGTGTTCCCAAAACATGCTTAAAGTGTGGTCTTGGTCATTATTTTGTTTTTTTCATTTCTAATAATAATTCATGTTTAAATTTTGTGTATACTTTTAAAGTCAATTTTGTATTGTACATTGTTCTGTATTTGTTTAAAACTCAATAAAATTATCGTTTACTTTTATTATTTCCCTTAGTTTGCCTTTGTATTTCTCTGTGGTTCAGACTGGCAGTGACCCACTCTTCTTTTGTGTCCTCATACAAGTACTTCTATTACAATTGTGCTGGAGGATCTCGAGCTAGAAGTCTATTGATTTTCTGTGCTGATGAACTTCACCTGTGAAGCATGTGCACCTTGAAACCTTTAAAACTGTTTAGTTAATACAGATATTTTTCTTTCTTCTATTTTTTTATTTTTTTTTATGTTTCTCCCTGGGGGAATAGACATGGACCTCTGTTTTGCAAAAATACAGCTGCAATTAATTTCCTGTTTTTGTTGTGTCTAACCTGATAGGTTTGAACTCTGAAGGTCAACTTTGCATACTGTTTCATGTTTAAGCTATTCAATTGTATCTTCTATCTCAAGTAATTTTAAACTTATAATTATATATTATATGGTTATTAATTTCCCAGATTCATGATTGTTTCCCTCTTTAAATTTTTAGCCTTTGATATTTTCTCAACTAATTTCATAATTTGAAGATTTTAACCAGTAAGACTGCATTTATGTTTTCATTTATCTCTCTTCTCTCAGTATATGGGTCCTCATACTTCCCATTGTCTTGCCTCTGCCTCCTGAGAAATGGAATAATAGGGGTGCCTGATCATTTTTTACTTTGTTGATTCTTTTTTTAACACACACAAACACACTCACATACACACACACACTAGAAACATCAATTATCTCACACCAAAACGGAAAGAGGACATGACACTTTACTGGATAAGCTTAGGAATTAGAAGCTCTTATTCTGAGGAAATAAGTAGTATAAGCTACAGGTCATTCTTGCTCTGTGGATAGACTTTACTGAGGCTATCATGTTCTTTCTATTGAACAATCTGAATATAAAGGACCTAAACATAAATAAACATTAATTTATGGGTATATTTTGTCTAGTGTCACCTAGTTATATAAAATATTTCATGTCACATATCGTTTATATATAAAAATCCACTTTCATCTTTTGATTGATTTGATAAATTTATTACTGATATACTTTTTGAATCCCTATAAAAGATATTAAGAAAGCAATTATTTCATATATGCATGCATAAACATGTATATATCACCACATCATATTGATAACAAAGTTAAAAGACATAGTTCATAATTGTAGACGGAAAATATCTATCAAGACACACTATACTATCAAAGAAGAATTATGTCATGCATATCATATGCAGTCAATGCCTATCATCTTGTTTGTATGATAATTTAGCTTTATTTAATAATTAGATATATTTAAATTTTCATTTTCTAATTTTCATTTTTCTATGTAAGGTGGAAAATTGATGCAATGTGTTTCACATATGAGAGGAAGGACTTTTTGGTGTATTTCCAAAGCTTGCAACTGTTCTGTGATAATTCAAGAAGCAGGAATTAGTTCTAAAATGCAAAAGAAATGTATTTATTTTAGATTATTGTAATGAGTAGAGTGAAAGTTTTATATAAGCAATTTTTTGTTAAAATTAGTCAACTGAGATGGGTGGTGGTGGTGCATGCCTTTAACCCCAGCATTGGGAGACAGAGGCAGTTAAATCTCCATCAGTTTGAGACCAACCTGGTCTACAAAGTGAGTTCCAGGACAGCCATGAATGATGCAGAGAAACCCTGTCTCACCCACCCCCCGACACACACACTCAAAAAAATTAGCCAATTTAGCCCATAGAATTTACCTTCTGAACATTTATTTTTAGAGAACTATACTTGTTGAATAACGTGGGTTAACTATCCTGAATGAAGCAACCCAGACACAGAAAGCAATAGCGGAGAGGGTACCTGTAATATCCTTCCCCATAATCAGATTGATAACTACCTTAATTATCATCATAGAACTTTCATCCGATATAGATGTGGGATTCTCCTCTATATGCTGTAAATATGTTTTATTGCCATTGATTAATAAAGAGCTGCTTTCAGCCAGTGGCTTAACAGAATATAGCAAGGCTGGAAAATGTAGTAATTAGGGCGGCGGGGCTGCATTCCCAGCACCCCGGCCGCCTGCTCGGCTAGCTTATGCCCCATAATAATTACACAGACACTGTATTCTTTTAAGCACTGCTTGGCCCTTTAGCTCTAGCACTTACAGGCTAATTCTCACATATTAATTTAGCCCATTACTAATCATCGGTGTGTAGCACCCCAACGTGCGCTTACCGGGGAGATTCTAGCCTAGTCCATCCTGGGTCGGAGCTTCATGCCGGGAGCGGGGCATGGCGTCTCTCTCAGGCGTCTGTTCCCTAGAGGAGAGCTGTCAAGTCTCTGACCTCACTTCCTCTTCCTCCCAGCATTTTGTTCTGTTTACTCCACCCACAGGGCCAAGCAGTTTCTTTATTGGCCAATGACCTTCCCCCATGAGGAAAAGATATATAGAAAGAATGCACAAAGTTGGAGAGAAGCCATGTAGTCACCAGAGAAAACAACACCTGACCTTGTACAGAGCCTTACCAGTAGGCCACAACCACTTGGCAATACACAGATTAATAGAAATGGGTTAATTTAAGATATAAGAGCTAGCTAAAAATATGTGAGAGTCACTGGCTAACCAGTGTTGCAATTAATATAGTTTCAGAGTGATTATTTAGCGTATATGTGCCCGGGAAACAAATGAGAAGCCTCCGCCAACACAATATCAGATGAAAGCAGATTCAAAGATCCATAGTTAAGGCCTAGGCCAACCTCCAGGAGTCCAGCCATAGAGAGGGAGGAGTGATATTACAAGCAAAAGAGCCAAGACCATGAGGCGGGAAACCCACAGAAACAGCTGCCCCAAGCTAGTGGAACTGAGAGCTGAGGAACTTGCATAAGACCAAATAAGGCCCCCTGAATGTGAGTGATAGTTGTGTGGCTTGGGTAGTTTGTGGGGCTGCTAGCATTGGAACCAGTATTCATCCCCAGTGCATGAACTGGCTCTTTGGAGCCCATTCTCTAAGGAGGGACATATTGCTCAGCCTAGATATAGAAGGGAGAGCCTTGGTCCTATCCCAAATGATGTGACAGACTTTGTTGACTGCCCATGGGAGGCCTCACCCTCTCTGAGGAGTGGATGGGGGTAGGATGGGGTGAAGATGAGGGGAGTGAGAAGATGGGAGGGAAAGGAAACTGGGTTTGGTATATAAATAAATGTTTTAAAAATAAAATAAAAAATTAAAAAAAGAAATTAACAGGATAAAAACAAACTTTAATAGGATGCTAAAGCAAAGGCAAAAACAAGACTATATATCTTCATAGTTTTATTCTTCTTTCTTAGCCCTGAAAAAATAACAATGCTATTGCTAATTTATAAATCTTTACAAACAATCCTTTTCTTAGATAAATAACTTATAGATAGGTATATATGGTAGATAAAGTAGATAAATAACTTATTCCTTAAGATTCTAAACAGAGGCTTTTCTTTTTTTCGAGGTACATAGAAAAGGAAATATGCTTCATAAACCGTACCCTACAATGGTAAATGAGACACAATGGCCAGATAAAGATAGAAATATAGGTATGGGTCTCTGTCTGTCTCTTTGTCTATCTCTGTCTTCTTTCCTTTTCAACCATTTTCTCCTCTCCTTCTCCTCTCCTCTCCTCTCCTCTCCTCTCCTCTCCTCTCCTCTCCTCTCCTCTCTCTTCCTCCTCCTCCTCCTCTTCCTCCTCTTCCTCCTCATTCTCTCTCTCTCTCTCTCTCTCTCTCTCTCTCTCTCTTTCCCTTTCTCTCTTTATCTCTCTCTTTCATTTATTTCAGCCTTGATACCAGAAATTGAACTCAGGACTTTCTTCTTGCTAATCATGTATTCATGTGAATACATGGAGCTACATATCTCAATAGGAATATTTTCCCCTAACATTTCCTAACTTTTGCACCCACATTTATTTAACTGTTAAATATTGTTATTTCTCACTTCTATCTTATTGAATTCTGTATAAACTGAGAAACGAGAGAGGCAGTCAAAACAGTGAAAACATTAGGCTCAGTGAAATGATTTACAAAACATATTCATTTGTTGACAGTATGACCATCATAACATGAGTCTGAGAGAAATAGAGACAGAGACATAAAGAGAAAGGGGGAAAATATTACATCTATTGGGATTTCTGAAGAAAGACTTTTAGAATCATTTTATTATTTATCTTGGTCCAGCTAGTTCTTATCCAGGAGAAAACACACAGGGATCTGCACTGATTTTTTTTCCACAATAAAGATAAGATATTCATGTTGTGCTTGTAGTGATAAAGAAGATGAATGCTGTAGGAAATTCTGCTTGATAACTCTCTTCTCCTTCTCCTCTTAGTTTGTTTGAAGTGTAATGAGCTCTACAAAGGTAAATAGTTTCTTATTTATAACATAAGAGCAAAAGCATTTCTCACCACAATGGAGAGAATTGGAGGAAGCATGGTTCGAGGCTGGCTTTGGGATTGAGTTCAGTGATACCATATGTGGTTTGTGAATAGATTACCTCATCACTGAAGAGCTGTTATCTCCATTTCCTAACCTTTAATTTCCTCACATGTAAAATCATTATGACAAGAAGCCTAACTCATGGACATAATGTGGGAATTATATGAAAAAAAAAATCTATGTAAACACAATGCTGTCAGAACCCATGTTCCATAATTATTATTCCTTAACATCAATAAAGCTGCATTTGTATATCCTTAAATGCCTATTGTACATCTATGGTAATAGAAATGCATTAGGATGTATAAAAATAAATACTATACCTATCCTGAAAGCACCTCATTTTAAGAATATCTTTAGTGTAAATAAACTATTTTCTCTCTGGGAAGAGAAATTCTCCTTCAAACATTTTTGTGTTCAACGAATAAATGCTATTATTATACATATGAACAGCATAATTATAAGACAAAAGTCTGTGTACATATATTTATATTAAAATTGGTACAGAATATTGACATGAATTATTGTAAGAACTAAACATGGAGTGAGAACTAAACAGTTCATGAAATGTTACGAACCAAAAGGTTGATCAACAGTGTGTACTGACAGTAATTTTGAGGAGACATAACAGAACCATTGTGGAAGAACAATTGGAATTAATGAGGAAGAATATTTTGTTTTATAATTCTTTCTCTGTTTACATGGTATATTTTTACTTTATGTGTTAGTGTTATGTTTCTCCATTCATCTGGCTCGTTTATGAAGCTGCTAAAATTCCTACAGAGATGTAGTAAAATAAATTGATAATTGCAAGTATAGAACAAGTGACAGAGTTATTTGTTGTTTTGATCACAAAATACCCATTCTTGTTTCCCCTAAGAAACTGAAATTTGAGAGCGACTGCTTCAGAAGTAGTCAGAAAATGACTTGACTCATAAAGATGGTTCAAAAACGGCTTGTACATATAAATGAACTATGGGAATTTTTGCCATTATAGAAAGTTATGGTAAAGATGTTATTTGATCATTTAAAGGCTGTCAGTAAACAAACACATTATCAGAACAGCAAGAAGAATTTGGATATTGAAAGCTCTCTTTTCATGATTGTAACTGGAGTCACAGTGAAGAAACTAAAATTTTTACTCTGCATTTTCTTTCTCTTTTCCTCAGTTGCTAAATGACTCCTTCAACAGTAATTTTATTTTGATTGTGTTATTATTTATCTATATACCTTTTTAATGTGTATATGGTGTCCCTTTCCAAACTCTCAAATGTCAAAGCATTGCAAATTTGAAATTAAGATCCAGAGATACCTAATATCAATAGGTATCCCCATTGTGGTCTTGACCCCTTTTCTCATACTGTCTCTGGACTGACAGTGGATAAACCAGCATTGGACCAAACTTGGCCCTCTGAATGTGGGTGATAGTTGTATGGCTGGGGCAGTCTGTAGGGCCACTAGTAGTGGGACCATGATTTATCTTTAATACATGAACTGGCTTTTTGAAGCCAATTTTCTTTGGAGGTATACATTTTTCAGTTCAGATATAGTAGGAAGGGCCTTGGTCCTGCCTCAAAGCAATTTGTTAGACTTTGTTGGCTCCCCAAGAGAGTCTTACCATCTCTGAGGAGTTGATGGGGAGTGAGGTGGGAGAAAGGAGGAAGCAGAGGGAAGAGGGGAAGCAGTGGGAACTGGGATTTGTATGGAAAATGAAAAAAAAAAGATTTTTTTAAAAAAAATATTAATTAATGAGAGGACCCAGCATATTTAATATCAGCTTTAAATACCCAGTTCTCAAATAGGTTAATGCATGCTCTTTGTAAACATTCATATTTTAACATTGTTGAAAGTATTAGCAAAAATGGCTAATAGCAGCTGTGGACAAATACAAACATTTACTGTGATGTGAGATATTTTAAGCAGTACAAAGAAGCCATTTATTTATTGACATAAAACAAATGTGTTTGATTATCTGACAGTAGACAAACAAACTATAGATTTGGCTTCCATAACTTGAGAACATTTGGTATTTGAAATGGTTGACTATATGACAATACCATTTTTCATATTTCAGATATGTATACATAATAGTCCCAAGGTTTCCAGATTTCAGAGTATCAGTCTTGATATAGAGTACCATGTCTGAACAGGCACATTCCATAAACATAGGTAATGTATGCACCCCATATTTGATAAAGGAAATATAATTGATTTAAATCTTTTTGTAAATGTATTTTTTTTTGGTTTTATTAAGGTCTATATTTTTCTCTGCTCCCCTTCCTGTTTCTTACCTCCCAACTTCAACCTTTCTCCAAGGTCCCCACGCTCCCAATTTACCCAGGAGATTTTGTCTTTTTCTACTTTCTACTTCCCATGTAGATTAGCTCTACGTAAGTCTCTCTTAGTGCCCTCATTGCTGTCTAAGTTCTCTGGGATTGTGGGTTGTAGGCTGCTGCTTTTCTTTGCTTTATGTTTAAAAACCACCTATGAGTAAGTACATGTGATAATAGTCTTTCTGTTTCTGGGTTACCTCACTCAAAATAATGTAGAAAGAAGGGAAATATCTCAGGTTGATGTTGGTAAGATCTATAACAAAAATATACATATATAATATTACTTGTTTGAGAATTTCATACATACATACAGTATATTTTGTTCTTCGGGTATAAAGCTAGCCGGTGGCCAGGAGCCAGGCGGCGGAACACAGCCCGTAGCTCCTACTACACCATACTATCCTCCTCATATCATTACCTGCATCTACATCCAGCTACCTCCCAACTTAGTGTTCTTTAAAGAACATCTATCACATCCAATTTCTATTGACACATGTACTCCTTATTGTTGGACTATTCACTGTAGCATGGTTCATCCAGCAGAAGCACAGACTTGATTCTTATTCCCTTACAGGCCATAACCAATCAACATCTTTTAAGACAGGGCAGGATTTCATGAGACACTCTCTCATTAATTCAGGAATATTGACTGGCTTGATCTTCTATAGATCATGTGCAGGCAGCTAGCATTGTTATGAGTTCATTAGTGCAGTCAGAGTATAATGTCTAGAAAACAGTATTTCACCCTGTTATTCTCCATGTTCTGGCCTTATTTCTCCTGAGATATTCCTTCAGCCTTCTTGGGCGGGGGGTGTGATACAGTTGTCCCATTTATGGACAGCTGATGACTCCACAGTCACTTATTATCTGCACTGTGGCCAATTGTGAGTTTCTACATTAACTGCCATACACTGCAGAAAGAAATTTCTCTGATAAGGTTTGAGATCCATTATCATCTATGAGTAGAGTGATAGAACAGTTTGATACTGACAATAGAGAAAGGAACTGATGTCTGAGCTTCCCAACAATGGTTTATAGTGCAGACTTCCATTGTTGGGCATGTGTTTTCTTTTATTGGGTGGGATGGGACTTAAATACAAGTAGAAGTCCTTTAGTCAGTCCCATAATATTTGTGCCATTATCTCTCCCCTCTCTTGTCAGGACAGTTATTACAGTTCAAAGTAATATTTTGATAAAATTGTTGGCCATCTTTCTCCCCTAGAAGCACTTGTTCATCTTTTTATACTATGAACCTTGACTATCAGGGAAAACCTTGTCAAGTCTTGATTAATTTTGTCATGTTGTGTAACCAAATATTGTGGTATCTCCAGTAGTGGAGCCTTAACATGGAATTATCAGTAAATAAAATCATCTGTAATAGCTTATATTCTTTAGGCATCTCAGGGACACAACTGACTAACAAATGAGAGAGGACATTTCACATCTGGCATTGGACTTTAATTTGCCTACATCTGGTGTTTGTGAGTAGTTTAAGTCCAATTAAATTCCTTTTTGTGTGTATGTGTGAAGAGTATATAAATAGTTGGTTTCCATATTGCCTTTCAAACATGCTAAGTGTGAGTTTTCCCTATCTGCCTCTCTTATGTCTTACTAGCTATTTATTCTCCTGTTTAAACCACACTCCTCTTCTCCAATTTATGTTGTCTGTGTATTATTATTAATAGTAAAATAGAAGGAAATAAAAGATACATAATAATATATTTAAAGAGACAAAGGACATCATTATATGACTTATATTACCATTTATTATATGTCTATCCTACTTAATGTTAGATGTTTACTATTCTACTTAGTTTGTTAAACTTTCCCATAAATATGTATGAAATAGGTCTACCAGAATATTAATAATTTAACTTAACCAAGGGTTTTTCATTCATTCATTCATTCATTTGTTTGTTTGGCTGGTTTTTCGAGACAGGGTTTCTCTGTGTAACAGCCCTAGCTCTCCTGAAACTAGCTCTTATAGACCAGGCTGGACTTGAACTCATAGAGATCTGCCTGACTCTGCTTCCTGAGTGCTGGGATTAAAGTCATGTTCCACCACCGCCCAGCTTCAAAGTTTTATAGAATTGAAAACTGAGTCTACCTGGATAAATGATAACTTCTGTAATTAAGCATAATGCTTTCTAATTTTTTTAGGACTCACTGGGTCCAGTAATAAGTAATACCACAAACTCTAAGAAAATTGATAATATGTACATATGTATGCTGTTGTGTGGTCACTGGGTTCTGGTGTAACCATGTTGCTTTTTTGGTTGTTGGATGAATTTTTGCATTGGCACTTACCCATCTCTTTCTTCAAATAATGCCAGCAGTGTTTGTGTCTTGGTCCTATCCTTGCAGTGGCTGTCTAAGTCTTTGGGAATTGTTATTTGTCTGCTCTGTACTGTCAAAGTCTGTGTCTCATGGAGCCACTGAGGTCTCCCTAAGCATGCTTTTCTTTTGGTCATCTCTCCTGGTTAGCTCTCTTGGTCCTCTCAGTGTTGTAGCAAGCTCTTGTTACCCTCAGTAATGTAGCAAGCTGTGTTTCAGAGATCCGCTGAAGTTGGGGGAGGATAGGAGAGATTGGGGGCTGAATGGAGCTTGTAGATTGTAGGGTTTGGTAGACAGGGGTGGGTGAATACTGGGTCAGCCTACCTGCAAGAAACTCTCCTGGCTACTAGACAAGCCAAGGCAGTTGGGAGAGGGGCTTGGGGTTTTGTCCTGAAGAAGGACACTATAAAGAAATACCACTCAGAATTGAGTATAATCAAGGGTTATTTATTTAGGGGTAGACTCACAGATCACAATCTTCTGCACAAACAAGGAACAGAAACCAAATCATGCCACTGGAAGAGAGGCTGGACGTGTGTTTTACCTTGGCATATATAGTATAAGAGGCCACACCATAGTGGGCGGGTAACTTAAAGGCTGCTGTCTATAGTAATTTCTACAGCATTGTCCCACTATGGAGGTCCTAGAGAGTGAGGTGTCCTGCTGTGTGTCTAGTCACTCACCTTTTGGTCCCTCCAGTATTGTAGAGAGCTGTGTTTTTCAGAGTTCCACTGAGGTTGCAGAGGACAGACGAGTTTGGCGGCAGGATTGGGGCTAGATGCTCCTCAACCGGAGAATGGAAAGAAAATGTGCACAATTGCACATTAGAGTTCTACTCAGTAGTAAAAAAAACAATGACATCTTGAATTTTGCATGCAGATGGATGGAACTACAAAACACTATCCTGAATGAGGTAACCCATACCCAAAAAGATGAAAATGATATATAATCACTCATAAATGGATACTAGCCATAAACAAAGGATATTGATCCTATAGTTCATGATCCTAGAGAAGCTAAGTAATAAGGTGAACCCTAAAAACAACATATATAGATCCACCTATTTTGAAAAATCAAAATAGACAAGATAACCTAATAAAATTAGGATTTAAAGGTGGCTGGAGAAGAGAGGGTGAAAAAAGAAGAAGAGGGAAAAGGGGGAGTGGCAAGGAGAATTTATGGGAACGAATTGTTGAGATGGAGGAAGGACGGAGATGAAAGCAAGGAAAGAATGTCTTGATTTAGGGAGCCATTATGGGGTTAGCAAAAAACCTGGCACTAGAGAAATTCCCAGGAGTCCATAAGGATGACCCCTGCTAAGACTCTAAACAATAGTGGAAAGGATGCCCGAACTGGCCCTGCCCTGTAGTCAGACTGATGAATATCTTAAATATCACTATAGAACCTTCATCCAGCAACTAATGGAGAAAGAGGCATAATCCTGCTTTGGAGCACTGGACTGAGCTCCCTAAGTCCAGTTGAAGAGTGTGAGGATTGAGAATATGAGCAAAGATGTCAAGACGATGATAGGCACACACCACTGAAACAGAGTACCTGAGCACCAAAATTTTTCCATACTGCTTGTACTGTCTTTTGGGGAACGTATTTTCTTTTAATGTAAACCTTGTTCAGCCTAGATATAGGCTAGATAAGGGCCTTGGACCTTTCCAAATGCAATGTGTTTTGCCCTCTCAGAAGAGTGAGTGGACTGGGGTGAGAGGGTATATGGAGGGAAAGGGAGAAAAAGAGGGAGTGGGAACTTGGATTGGTATGTATAATGAAAAAAGATAGCTTGTTTTCTTTGTAATAAATAAATAAATACAAATTTAGAATTGAGCATACACAAAGGAGGATACTAGTTTTCATACTTTTATGGAAGTCAGGAAAAGCTAAATAATTACCCTCACTCCACCTGAAGCTAGCACAGAACCCTAAAGTAGATACTCCTGGAGTGACCTCCAAAAATTCTACAAGTAACATCAAGAGCTCAGTCTTCTACTCTCTAAAGGTAAGAGACACTTTTCTGTTGCTTAGTCTACACAACCTCTGGCACTGTGGACTTATGGAACTAGTAAAATCATGCAGAAATTGTTGAGCATTTTGAAAGGGATCTATTAAATGTCTTGAATTTGATACTAATAAAGATGCCTAGAAAGAAAGCTCTCGAGAATTTATGATGTCTAACAATTGTATGATTTAATAATTTACATAAAATCTTCATAAATTTACCAGTATTTAAAAAATTTATGTCAATCAATGGAAAAAGTTATCATTAGCAACAATAAGCTAATAAAAGACATAAAATGCTTGTTTGGGGTTATCAGAATATAAAATATTTATTTTCTAGATAAATCTGCTCTGAATGTTTGACATACATTTTATCAAAATGAAATGCATACAGAGTACCTCTAAACAAGAACATGGAAAATATCTGCACACACAACTCCTCTGCTGTTATCTCTTAATATCAGTCTGCTTTGCTCTTTTCTGTTACCTACTTCCGTTTTACATTTTTTTTTCAGTTTTATAGTACACGTTAGTAAGTTTTCTGAATTGGAATTCAATCTTATACTTTCCCTTAAAGTCAGAAGAACATTATCTTCTTCTATGGACTTACTCAAAATTGAAGTCATGTTATAGTAACTTGGGACACATGAATGTACTTATATCAGAAAGGACACATTCCCTAGTTAACAGTATATCCTTTCTTGCATGTATGTCGCCTTTTAATTGTTTTAATACACTAATGCCCAAACATGCACGTACAGTATTTATTGTTGGTCTCAAAACCTTGAAATAATTTATACTTTAGTTCATTCATAGGGCCTATTCAAAACTTATTTATTAGTCACCTTTATGGGTTAAATGATAAAAATAAATTTTAATGTCATTAATTTTCTGATCAATTAGGAACATTAGAGATTTTCATGCAATAAATACATATTTTGCAGGACAAAGAAAAAGAAAAGAAAAGATAATTAAACTTACAGTTGGAGCCCATAAGAGGGTAAATGGGTTTGGAAATCTGAGAAAGAACAGGTCTAAGATCAGATAGATGGTATCAGGCTCTTGGTCATCAATGAGTAGCCACAAATCTCAGTATGCTTCTGAAGCATGTGCAAATACCAGGATTTTCACATGTGTTCAAACCAAAATTAAGTCTCAGTGGGTAAAGATATTGAGAATATGTGTACTTGCATCAGAAAGGACACATTCCCTAGTTAACAAAATATCCTTTGTAGCAAGTGTACATCAAAAGTTCTTTTGATGCTGCAGAATCCAACAGGAACAAGAATGTCCCAGTGTTTAAGGGCATGTTAAGAACTTTGACTTTGTTTTAATGTTCTGATTCCTCTAAATCAAAAATGTAATAAAAAAGAAGACTCAATCTTGAAGTCTTGATATAAACAATTTTAGTATTTATTCTGAGTTCTTAAAATGGCTATCTAGGACTTTTATCAAATGTACTTTGAAGAAATTTTGCTAGATATTTTTCCCTACGTTTCTCATTTCAGTTATCATTTTAAATTGCAGCATTTGCTGGCCTTGCAGCCTTGATACAAATTCGGTTATAGAATTTTTGCTATTTATTTCTTTTCTCTTCAGTAAAATCACCCTAAATGCCCCTTGCTAGTGCTTTCTCAATTTGCCAGTTGTTCTGAATATTGTTGAAGGGCCAATTTCCTTCATGTCCCCGTAGACTCATCACTTTCTGAGAAGTGTAGATTTTCTATCAGCCTTCTTCTGTTACTAGAAATTCACTTGCAAGTTACTAGTGATAAATTCCTACACAGTGCTATATGAAAATTTGAAACCTTACTATCAAAGCTCATGAAATAATTATTATGGGTTTTTTTAGCTAATGGCTACTTAATATCAAGTTAGTAAACTTGGAGTATAAGATGCTTAATTAATTATATTGCCATCATTTTTATACAAAGGTCAAGAGTCTTATTACCTAATGCATGACACTTGTTAGAGGCCAATGATGCTTTAGAAAATCTCAAATAATGTTGTCCTTACCTGTACTTGTTTATTCTCTGTTGAGTAAATTTCAGTCTTTAAGATCATATGCTCTTATTTATATTTAGTGAGTGGATTATAATGTCTTAAAAGAACATCAGAAATACAATAGTCTTTAAGCTTTGAGGGAGAACCTGAACATAACTTATCTTGTCTTTTGCCTAAGTAAATTGACTTTCTGAAGTGTTTCTATTCATCTAAATAAGTCTTGTTATTAACAGTGACTGTTTCAAAGGTCATTCCAATAATCAATATTCAGTAAGGTTTCCAACATCCCATGTCATTGAGTATGTCTATTATTAGATAATTCCATATTCATAGTTTACAACTTGTTGAGTTACTTTTACTTTTCAAGGTTATAGAAGTGCTTACTTATTTTGATACTATTGTATACTACAATTAATTCATTACTTCTTAGCCATTTACAAAATGGTTTATATGTAATATTCGATGTTAATAAATTTGAGCAAATTAGACAAAGGAGTGTCCTATTTCAATTCAAAGATCATTTAAATTCACTAACTCTTTGCAAGATTAATGGTCCTACTAAAAATTAAACACTCCCCGGTGCATGGCATGCGCACCAAATGACCTCATTAAATAAGTATATGGCGAACAGATGCCTCTGTGACCTGTCTCCAGATTTACAGAGTGGGGAGTGTCCTTGTTTATTGTCCCTTTGACAAGCGAATGAATTTCAAATTAGGGACCCAAGGACAATATTTTCTCATAGATATTCCCTTTGCAATTTGAATATTTCTCTATGCAGTTTGTCAGAAATGAAAAAGGTTACACATGAATTTTCATTTACTGAGGAAAATATTCTAATAAGATATTATATCTTATTGATATTCACCAAAATCATTAAAGTTTTTTTTATGTTAGTAAGTGCTTGATTTGATAACTGGGGTTTAGTAACACACACACACACACACACACACACACACACACACACACATATATATATATATATATATATATATATTTAGAATCAAGGTACCTTTGCTATGATGGAAAAATTGGTATTTATATTAAGTTTTGTAAATATAAGAACATTTAAAGTCATATGTGACTTGAATTGTGAGATGCAGTGAATATAATTATGAATGCACTGTTTATTGGAGGAAATGCAAATCCAGGCCATCCTTCGATGAGATGCTAATACCATTTACTCCAGACACACAAAAAAATTAAGACTATCGAATTGCCTTTAAATAATGAAAAAAAAGTTAGCATTTATTAAATGCTATATACTACCAAACATTCTGCTTTGCCATGCTACCTCAAAAATAGTATTAAAAATGTATTACTTATAACAGTTAGGTAGACAGAACTTTAGGATGTAATTCTGTTATTAATCTATACTATTTAAGAAAGAGAATTCAGGGGAAAGATGATAATACTGAAATGATTGCCACAGCAAAGAGACATGAAGGCCTTCTAACTAAGTAAGCAGACTAGAACACTCCTATAATTTCCAGGGTGTTGATGTTGATAGAACCGTGCTGTTCTGTGAACTGCGCTTCTTGGTTTTCTTTGTGTGACCTCCAGGTGAGTCAGTTTCCAGTTTGTGTCCTTTGTTGATTTATCTTTTATCTAAAGCTAAACACTTCATTTTCTTTCTAGACTGTTTATTTTCTTTGATCCCATCCATTATTTTCAACTGTAATGTACAGATTCTAATTTTTAGGAGTTTCTTTTGCCAAAAAAAAAATGAATGCTAGACAAACCTGCTGCTTATTTCATGCATGCTGTGCCAAATAACAAAACCTCAAAAGTGCACAGTTTATGGGAATACAGATACATGTTCTTATTTCAAGGTATCTAAAGAAGTTACAAGTTGTATCTGCTGCTGTAATTGTTTTTCTCTAATACTATTATTTATATCTTAGGATATAGTCAGCTAATGATGCTGTGGTCATTAAACTAGGGCTCAGATTTTTCTATTACTATTTTAAAATATTTTTCTGAATAGTTAAAGGGACATACATGAAATGCCTGTGAAATTTACACACTGCTGTTTCTCCTCGGTTTTTCTACTCTGTATTTCACTTTGAAATTCTTATGTACTTGTGATAGTTTTGAGATCAAATTCTATTTTGAAAAAATGGAAAGTATATTCATGTTTAAAGGTATAAGACATTCATAAAAATGTGTTCCAGATTTAAGTAAAAAGTTTAATGACCTCACAGCATTATATAGTGTCTTTCTTTTTTTTTAAATTTATTTATTTATTAAAGATTTCTGTCTCTTCCCCGCCCCCGCCTCCCATTTCCCTCCCCCTTCCCCAATCAAGTCCCCCTCCCTCGTCAGCCCAAAGAGCAATCAGGGTTGTCTGCACTGTGTAAAGTCCAAGGAACCCCCACCTCCATCCAGGTCTAGTAAGGTGAGCATCTAAACTGCCTAGGCTCCCACAAAGCCAGTACGTGCAGTAGGATCAAAAACCCATTGCCATTGTTCTTGAGTTCTCAGTAGTCCTCATTGTCCGCTTTGTTCAGCTAGTCTGATTTTATCCCAAGCTTTTTCAGATCCAGGCCAGCTGGCCTTGGTGAGTTCCCGATAGAACATCCCCATTGTCTCAGTGTGTGGGTGCACCCCTCGCGGTCCAGCATTAGACAAAATACAACACCCCTTTATGATAAAAGTCTTAGAGAGATTAGGGATACAAGGGTCATACCTAATTATAATAAAAGCTATTTACAGCAAACCGACAGCTAACATTAAATTAAACGGAGAGAAACTCAAAGCCATCCCACTAAAATCAGGAACACGACAAGGATATCCACTCTCGTTATACCTCTTCAATATAGTGCTTGAAGTTCTAGCAATAGCAATAAGGGGATCAAGGGAATTCGTATCAGAAAAGAAGAAGTTAAGCTCTCGTTATTTGCAAATTATATGATAGTATACATAAGCGACCCCAAAAACTCTACCAAAGAACTCCTACAGCTGATAATCACCTTTAGTAATGTGGCAGGATACAAGATCAACTCCAAAAAATCAGTTTCCTTCCTGTACACTAAGGATAAGGAAACAGAGTGTAGAGTTCAAAATTAATAGGAAAATGAAATGAGTTTTTTTGAAATAAAAAGGTATTTAGTATTTAAAATTTTTGTGTCCATATAGTAAAATTTCCATTGAAACTGGTGTATTTAGCTGTTGATTATAAAATACTCAAATGAACTTAGAAGCATCCTAGTGAATTTAAATAAAGAACTTTAGTGAATACATTAACAGTTTTATTTAGTATAATTAAATAATAACTTTAATTTATATGGTAAAATTGTAAATATATAACTAACTGAATATTTACCTTTGACAAAGAGTAGATACAATGAAGTATGGTATTGAATATCAAAGGTCAAAAGCACCTTGGTCTCGCTTAATCTGGGAATCTAGCAAAGCAGGTCAATATTAGTGATTGCTTCAAATGGATATAGAAGGAGAACTGACCTAGGGGTGAGTTTGGGAGCTGGAGAAAGGAGTAGCACATATCAACTTTGCTCTTAAGGAGAACCCAAAACAATGATAAGTTAATATGAGTTCAGATAAACACTCTTTAATCCCCCATCCCTCTTTTTCTCCATTCCTGACCTTCACCTTCTTTGTCCCCTTTTCTATACCTGTCCCTCTTTCTACTTCCCCCTTCTCATTCTCGATATTTTTTTTATGTCCGTCTGTCTATCTTTCTCCACCCATTTCTCCTCTTCTCTTTTGTTGTTTGGTTAGTGTTTGGATGTCGTTCTGCTTAAGTGTAAGCTTGTGTCTGAGTTTGTGTGTGGACCCTCAAGTTGATGACAACTTTCTGATTGTCTTCTTTTATTGCTTTTCACCATTTGACAAATACTTCTGTAATGCTGTTGTCTGAGAACCTACATGTGTTATCCATTCATGCACTCTGCCAGTTCCTCCCAAATCCAGAAAGCTTTTCTAACCACCCAACACTGTGTTATCTTTATTATTTAACCTCTCAAGTCCAATGTGCTGCTTATACATAAACACACACACACAAAAAACTCACCCCTCAGTCAGTTCGATTTCTAAACTGTGTGTGTGTGTGTGTATGTGTGTGTGTGTGTGTGTGTGTGTGTGTGCGTGTGTGTGCGTACACATAAGGAGGTAAGAAGATAACATAGGAAAGACAGATTCACAATGTGGGCTTGGCAGGATGTGATTTTACCCAATAAGTCATCTTGCCAACCCATTTGCATCTTGTTTATGACATAGGATCTCTCAGCTAAACTGGAGCTCCTCTATATACCTAGGCTGTCTGCCTAGTGAGCCAAGTTGCCATGTTTATTTGGCAAGTACTCTACCCACTGAACCAAGTCCTCAGTCAGTCTCCCTTCTCTCTTTCCATTTTGATACTAATAAAGTCAGACTAGAGATCTTTTTCTAACAAAATCAATAAAGGGACACTAAGGATAATAATCTTTGATATTTAATTTATGTGTTAGTAGTACATGTTAGAACCAGTCCTCTTTTCAACACTTGTTAGCCCAGCCTCATTTTCTTATGTGATTTATATAAGGTACAGAGTCTCACGTATAGGGGATTGACTTAGGTATGTATATATATAATCAGGAGCTCAGTTCTACCAACGGTTGTTGAGGTAAAAAAAATGTAAAATATTGTTGGGCAAAATAGATGATCGTTTCCAGTTTTCAGGACTAGGCTAAAAGCCAAGACGAAACATCAATAGCATCGGTTTTGGCAGGAAGATGATAAATCAAACTCTCATATAGATGCTTCTGTGCCATCTACAATCAGCATTGAATTGGAAGTTTTTAGATCTGTTTTTTAAAATAGTTATGGAAAGCAGATTATCATACAGTACATCCAAGCCACAGTTTACTCTCTCTCCTCTTCCTAGCTCTACCACCTCCCCTCTCTCCCAGATTCACTCTGCCTCTGTTTCCTTTCTAGAAAAAAATTGGCTTCCAAAAGGAAAGGAAGAGGAGAAAACTAGATACAATATGACAAGATAAAAGCCCTCCTGTTCAGACTGGGAAAGGCAACCCCTTAGGAAGAAAATAATCTAAAGAGCAGGTAAAAGAGTCAGATATGTCCAGTCCTGCTGTTAGGACTCCCACAAAATGTCAAGCTAACAGCCATGGCAAATACACAGAAGATGTGGTGCAGACCCTTGCTAGCCCTGTGCTTTCTGCTTCAGTCTCTGTAAGCCCATATGAGAACCTGATTTTTTTTACAAGGTAGAGAAATTGGGCAGATCTCTACAAAAATTAAAACTTCTAGCAAGAGTCCCTTAGCTTAGTATAAACAAAACCTACCTGACATGATTGTACATGCTGTAAGTCTATGAATTTATTTTATTAACATATTCATTTTTTAAATTCCACCTCAATTTTCTCTTGATAAAGATCAGTAGCCATTGAGAGAATGCCGTAGACTAAGTGACTTTAACAACACAGTTTTTTTTTATTTCTAGAGGTAGAAAGTCTGGGATATCAGGAGCAAGGATGGTAAGGTTCTGTTGATAGTCACTTAGTGGCTTAAAAGTCATCTGTATGAACTTAGTTGACAAGATCAGAGAGATAAAGGGAAGATTCACATTAGTTATGATGAGGTGCTGATTGCAATCTTGAAGTCTTTGTGAATCTTGGACTATAACTATTACACATACCGCAGAGCAAACAATATACAGAAATAAAGCACTAAAAATAAAATTCATCTATATTTTAAATAAAAGCTCACATAAGAAGAAACTTAAAAACATCCGATACAATTAAAAACTTTACCGTTTGTGATGATGAAGCTTTAGAATATGACCATGACAATATCAGCATTTTTAAAATTAGTTTGATGAAAGTCTAATTAGTATTTCAAGGAAAATGAACCGAAAGCATGTCTTTCTCAAACTTTTATGAGATTCTTAAAGCTGACTCTGCGTTTGTTGTAAAACATAATAGTACTTGGACCCTTATAATTTGCTAAAAAAAATAAACTTGCACAAAAAAGAATGTTCTTAGTTTCTTTTCTCATGCTTTTGAATGCTTTTCAAAGTAATTATTTCAAGCTCTAACTTGAAAAAATTGTTAGAAAATTGAACCATTTACTTTTTTTATACTGCTTTCTTTTATGCACATTTTGCTTTGTCTTACTTTCTCTTTTAAATGTCTCTGTTGCCCTGTCAATCAAATTTGCAGCATCCCATTCCTTTTTCTTTGTTTCTTCTGTAAACATTGTATGTTTCAAATCTGGGCCAGCTTATTCTGATCTCATTTTTCTTACTTTATGAAGATTATTGATCCACAAATAAAGAAACTTCTAGCATTAAATATTATATACAATTCTAAAATCACAGTTTTTAAAATACCTGGAAGTAAATGTATGAAGATAGAAAACTCTCAATACTTGCAATCCACAACATTTTTTCATGCCCAACAGAAATAATTGTTCTGCTTAACATGGTTTTTATATTTTTAATTTTTTTAATGCAACAGACTGGGCAGAATTCTACAAGGCTTCTAGACTTACATCTTCTCTCTCCTTTTCTTCTCTAGAAATCAAGGATTTACAATTAAAGGAAGATTCTTATTTGTAGAATGAGCAAACTGATGTTCAAAATGGGATGACTGCAAATATAGCTAAATTATTGAGTGTGACTCCACCCCCTCACTATCAGAGATTGTTTATAAGAAAGAGAAGAGATAACATAATGCAGTGAAGTCAGGAAAAAGTCATGTTGAATAATTTCTACCATAAATAGATCTTTCATTTTTATTAAGCTCCTTCCAATGTCTTGGTACTTTAGGTAGAATTTTTTCTTCCCTCTGAAGAGAATTTTGCCAAGATCTCTTGAATAAAATGCATTTTAGATTTTTTTTAACTTGGAACTCTTAAAGCAATTACATGATTTGAATCATGAGTAGTATCTATTTTTTCTTTCCACTTGTGTTTCCTGGGAACTGAACTCAGATTGCCAGTATCGGCATGAGTGTCATTGTCAACTGAACACCTCCTTGTCCCTCTCTTTCTTACTGATATTCATCATTCCTACAAGTAAATCTTTCTAACTTGGAATGGTTGTGATGTTGTAGACATTATTGAAGTGTATTCATATATGAACTTCTCTGAGTTTTGACTTCCAGTCCATAGTTTCTCATGGCTAAATTCTTCCATTAAGAAGAAATCAGGAAATGTAAAATTTAATATTTTCATTAAAATGGTCTTGGTTAAGTTAAAACTATGAGAGTCATTATTAGGGTATTATTATCGCTGTTCTTGTAATTAACTACCATATTATACTAGTTAAAGATATTTTATTTGCAAGAAATAGAATGCTTTTTAATTTGATTTTGTGCAAGCAGTGTTTCCTGAAGGGATGCAGTTCCTCAGGAACATAGGTGGAAGTAAAGAACTTTAATCCAAACCTTCTCAGGAGCAAGAATTATTTTCCCTGCACCTCTTGGGCCAATTAACTCCTGCGTGTGTTTGTTACCTAGTTTGGTCCTTCAGATTATGTGTGCACCTTAGTGGACAGTTCCAGCCTAGACTAGTTCATAACCAGGTTTCTTGATTCATACTTCCGCCAATAGTATGCTGGCCAACTTTACTTTTCAAATTTAATCAACACCTTAGGTATCATTGCTGGGTACATTGTACTTCAAATGCAGAAGGTCAGAGTGCCCATTTTTTCTGGAAAGAGGTTGCCTTTTGAAGTTGTGGTCCTACTCATCTCGAATGTCCAAGCATAATAAATAAGAATTAATTCCTAGGTGTTAATGTAATTTTCATGAAAGTTAGTATCACTTCAGTTTGAGAACAAATCAATTAAATTTCAATTTGAGCATAAATCTATTATTCAGAACATGCATTTTATTATAAAAATTGTAGAAGGAGATTAATTTATTATACTCTTGTGGTAATTATGAGAACTTCAAATTTAATTGAATATGCTTAGCTTTATTTAACTGCAAATCTTAAGGGATGTTTCATAGTTCATTTGCAAAGTAACCTTTTTATAGGGATATTGAAAACTTTCAAGATGGCTTAAGTTTTACCAGTGAGGACACAATCTTCAAATTAAAGGTAATTCTTATAATCATCACCTTACTGTAAATAAGATTGACAATGAGAAGCCATATATAGAATATAAATAAGTTGATACCATATATGTTCAGAGTAGAATGGTATTTACTGGAAATAGGAAGAGAAAAGAAGAACAAATGGTGGCAGGAGACATGAGGTTACAGTTACTGAATCATGAGTTCCAGTGTCCTACTCAGCCCCAATTATTGATACATAATGATTATATGCTTTATAATTCAATAAAATGAAAGAAATATCTGATTTTTTTAAATCATAGATAGCTTGTAAATTTATGAAGGTACATATATGCGTACTGGCTACATTACACAATGTGCATACACATTAAAACATTGTTATCTCATTCATTTGTATTATTTTCATATATCAAGAAGGGAGAGGGAGGAATGAGAGGAGGGTGGGGAATCTGTGGTTGGTATGTAAAATTAGTGAATGAAAGAATTAATGAATGGATTAAGAAGGAAGTTGGCTTTAAATAAATATGTTATAGAGAGTGTAAGAGCAGGGAAGCTGACAGAGTCCAAATTGGTGCTGATTCTGCCTTACATGACCATGATATAAAAATAACAGTCTCAAAACAGAGCAGAAAAGGTTTCTGTGACCAAAATTAAAATAATGACAGCTTAGAGAAAGGATCTTCCATCCTTTGAATCAATAGCTCATTTTTCAGACATGGGTTCTATTTAAAACCATTTCAATTGTAAGGGAGTATGTAATTTCCAGAATTGCAGGCACATGATAGACAGCCTTTAGTATATATTGCGTATCTTACATGGCCAGGTTTTTCCAAGTTGCCACCCTCATGTGCTTGTCTTAACAGAATATTTTTTAATATTCTTACTGTTGATTATGAATTGTGAAGAAACATTGAATTCGCTTCCATGTGGTTAAATATAAAATATTTAATAACAAAAACTGTAATAATTAGGCATTTAGAAATAGGAAAGTGACAAAAGACATTTTGATAAAAATATTAATAATTATGGTGATAATGAACTGTGACTGATAAAAGAAATGAAGCATTAATTTAGCCATAAAATATTAATAAGGAATATAGATTTGTAATATATGTACAAACTTTAATAATTTTCCAGTTTAAATTTTATAAATATGGGTATAAGTGATTTTCTAAAACATGTTAATCTTTATTTCTATTCAATGTGCTTAGTGTAATGAAATTTGTTTAGCATTTATATGAATGATGATTATAATTGTTATTTCATGAATATATCTAACATTATTACATATTTTCATACACATGAGACAGAAAATATGAAAGGGTGAAAATATTAATGGTTAAGTTTTGTAGATGACATTTTTCTTAAACCATTTTTTCAGAGTCACTGGGTTTAGGAAGGAAATATCAATTTGTGAAAATAAAATTAATTTCTAGATTTTATCGAGTTTCTTACTTATCTTCCATTTTGTCTCATCAAATTTTTTTTCCTGTCTTTAGATTATGTCTTTATTTCAGGACCCTAATATTTGAGCTACTATAAGAATAATTCTGTGATGTACAAATTAATGAAACTGAAAACAAAAAAGAAGTCTGAGAATATTTTTCTTGTTTCTCCCAATGACATAGTTCTCTATCAACGTTAAGTTGACTTCACTCTTTTCCTTTGTGACTTTCAATATCATCTCCATCTAATTGTTCTTTTGATTAAGGAGGAGGCACAGCCCTGGTGATTGTCCTTTCTCTCATGTCCCTATACCTTACTCAAACCTTTCTAATTAATCCCTTTGTAAATAAGGTATCTTAATTTGAGTCAGCCATCTGTTTCCTTTTGGGAACATGCAAAGTTAGAACATTCTGGGTCACAGGCAGGACCACACATACAATAAGACAAGAAATTTTAGGATCATTTCTTCAGACACTAAGGATATATGCCATCTGGACCACAGACTTGAAATTCAACATAGAATCTTTTGATAGATTTGACCTTGTTCTTTGGAAGGAAATGAGGACAGTCTGGTTAGTGTCACTCCTAGGAAATAGGCACTTGTGAATGATCAATAAAGTGTGTTGTCACATAGGGAATTATGTGAATAATAAGTCATGCTATTGTATTTATGCATGGTTTATGAAGAGAAGTACTTGAGTACATGTAAACACTTTAAATTTACCTTGAAATATAAACTCTCCAAAGGCTCTTATACAGAAATTCTGAATAAATATTCAAACTACAACTATATATCGCGTTTCATGTTGTCAATCTTAATAGTAGAATGATTATTCTATTTATAAAATGAGAATCTTTTAAACACACACACACACACACACACACACACACACACATATATATATATATATGTTAGTTTAAGAATCAGTCTATTGTGATAAAATTGCCAACTATCCATTTTTGTGAGGATTACATTATTTTAAAACCATTATAAAATTGGTGGAACTATAAACAACATGAAGCCAAAGCAATATACTAATTTATATCACAATTATGATTTATAATATTATTGAATGTATTACTAGCAATAAAATAAAATTATGGAGAATTACAATTTTCTTATATGTGTATAATTGAATTTACGGGTCTTCCATCTTCTCAGAAAATTGAGTCCACATGTTGTCATATCAAAATTTTACACTGGAAAGAACTCCAAATAATGTATTCTAAATTAATCAGAAATGTAGAGAGTAATGGAATTTCTATAATGAATCTTTATCTTCCTTTCTTTCCTTCTTTCTTTCGTTCTTTCTTTCTTTCTTCTTTCTTTCTTTCTATTAACATTCTAAGTCTTCCATTTTCAATGAAGAAATGTTACATCTGGAGAAATTTTGCATTTCAAGAGAATTAATCCTTCTTTGAAAGCTCAAATATGAGATGATCCCATTCAAAATATTGAAAAACAATCTTAATAGATCTTTATATTTTCTGAAAAGTTTCTTCCTAGTTAATTTTTATAGTCTGAAATTTATGATGTAATCAAAACATAATTACTTTTGTCAAATGTTCTATGATCTTCATCCTAATATGTTTATCCCATGTCTTTTTCATTGGGATATTGAATGCACAATAAGAAAACGAATAAACAAAAGAATTTTTTGGATGTTATTATTAGATGACTTGGCTCTTCTCTTTAAATGTTGAAGTGTTAATACTAAGTATTCCTCTGAAGATCCATTTTAACCTAACAATCCATACACCTCAAAGACTGTGTCTTCATCTGTAACTTGAACCTCAATATGTCTAAAATGTGCAGCAAATAGTCTTTCTGTTTCTCCACCTTTTTATTTCACCCTTTTCCCATTGTCATCCTCTGTTAAGAGCTAATGTCATTTTTCTTTGTAATGTGTATTTTATATTTCTGTCCATATCCCTGAAGTTAATAACCTTCAGATTTGAATGACAAGGTTTGATAATCTTACTTCTGAGTTCATAAGCTTGCACCTTGAGCACATTAAATAGTTTAGAAATTATTACTCCTATATCAAAAGGTAGAAAAATTCATACAGTAATATACCACAAACATAAAACAGATATTTAGTAATGTGATACTGGGGGAGATTTATACTCCTATGCCCTCTAGAATGTTTCTTTATATATACTCAGGCTCTCTCCTCGGATCTGCAAGGTCAGCAGCATCCAGAAGCTTATTGGAATTGCAGAGTTTCAGGTCTCACCCCAAATTCAATAATTGGCATGTGTATTTAAATACTTTGCAGACATTGTTTTTTGTCTCTTGACCCACTTGCTAAAATAGATCGTTCCGTAAAGCACCTTGGAAATATGAATTTTCTAAATAAATTAATATCCACAACTAAGACAATTTGCCTTTCATAAGTGCACCAAATCGTGTTTGTGCAGGTTAAAGTTCCTGACGTGTGGTTTTATTCTCACATATTTCTTTTGTCTCCTATCTTCTGTGTTCAGATAAGCTGTTTATTTTAAATAATAAATATAGCTGGAGGCTGGGGTTTCAGCTTCATAGCAGGACCTGTACTCAACATGTATGAAGCAAAAAATCATTCCCATTATGCAAAATACTAATTTAAGAAATTTGTGAATTTAAAAATATTTTACCTTTAGCTATGTGGCATAAGTATGTGCCCCTGTGAGTGTGCTTACATGGATATTTGGGTGTGGGTTGCTGCCCAGGGGGCTCTCGAACTTCATCGATTCACAGTATCAGCATTCTTAATTTTAAAAGCTTACAAAATCAATTAAATTAGACATGCTAAATCTGTTACATAATCTGAGGCCCACTGATTTGCAACCTCTTGCTTAAAATAGATGATGTCAGAGACTGAATGAGTATGTTAGACTCTTGATTCTTTTTGGGAATAGTGGCGTCTAAATATGCACATTGCAGTTAGATATGCCAGGAAGTACTTGGTTTCTGTAAATTTCACCAATACATTTACCTAGAGTACTGCCTGCTCTCATCAAAGAACACTGTAAATCTTTATAAGATAGTTTTAAGAATTTTTTTTTTGAGTCAGGGGTTCACCATCTAACATTCCAGCTGTCATGGAACTAGCTCTTGTAGACCAACCTGGCTTCGAACTCACAGAGATCCACCTGCCTCTGCCGCCGAAGTGATCAGATTAAAAGTGTGTGCCACAATTTTTTTTGAACAGTTACTTCTGTTCAAATCAGGAATAAAACCCTATGCCTTCCATGCTATTTGAATTATCTCAACTTAGTATATTTTATATTCTCCTTATTTATTTGTTTATTATTTTTTATTCATTCTCTTGAAATTCATGCTCAATAACCCTGGAAACCTTACTATTCCTTCATCTTATGGAAAATATTGCCTAAGAATTTCCACCTATCCACATACTCCATTGTCTAATGCTGCCATCCTTGATGTAGTTTGTAAATCAATAATCACTCACTCAATTCGAACACCCACATCATCGGTTTTAGCCCATAGGATTTCCCCTATTGCATGTTGGTACTGTGCTTCATTCTTTTTTTTTTTCTGGGGTCTTGACAGTGAAATGTTAGTTCTCTGAAGGAGAGATACTTGCATATTTTATTCAGTTTACCTTTAATTAGAATTGTGATGCTTGCCAGGTACATAACAGATTCTTGACTCTAGATGTATGAATACATTATATCTTGTTTGATAAGTTTGCCTGACATTACTCAGAGCTGTAGGCAGTCCTGTTTTATTTTATGGGAAGTAGTAAATAAGTGTGACTACAATTTTATGAAAGTCTGTCGACTATCTGCAATTTATAGTCTTTTTTAAAAATTTTACATACATTTAGATACACTATATATCTGCATAGTATTTATGTTTGGTTATCACAGAAAATTTTGAATATACATTATTTTATTTCCAACTATACCTTAACTATGCCAATTTATACATAACCTTCTCTTTATTAGAATCCCCTTTAATCCCAGCACTCAGGAGGCAGAGGCAGGTAGAGCTCTATGAGTTCGAGGCCAACCTGTTCTACAAGAGCTAGTTCCAGAACAGGCTCCAAAGCTACAGAGAAACCCTGTCTCAAAAAAAAACATTTTAAGAAATTATATTAGTAAATATTTATTATTAGTCAATATATTAATAAATATTAAACATTTATTACCAATTCTACTTAAAGTGCACAATTGAGGTGTTCTCTTCTGCTTTATATGAACAAAAAACAACTTAATGTCTAACCCAGATTAATGAAATAGTATATCTATCTTAAGAAAAGCCCTTTCATTACTGTATTTAGATGGCAATACAAATTAATTTACCAAGAATAATAAATACAATTTGAGTGTATTTAGTTACCATTTTATAAAAAGAAATTGTATATTGTATTACTTTCTTCAAGTTTGCTTGTTAGCCTAGTAATTATTTGACACTGAAATAAGCCTCTTTAGGAAGAATATATTAAAATATAGGGAGCCATTTATCCCTGTAATTAAGTTTAATGGTTTTAAAATATTTTTAAAAATAGTCTTCCTTTAACTTCTTTTACAGTTTTATAAAATTGCTACTTAAGCATGAGTCATAGCCTTGGGGGTATGTGCTATCTATTAGCTAGGATTTGATTTTAGTTCCCCCTTACTTTATTATAGATTACATTATAGGATGTTATAGAGCTAAAGTATTAAAAACAGCTTGGTACTGGCATAAAAACATACAGGTTAACCAATGGAATCAAATTTAAAGCTCAGATATTAATTTACACACCTATGAACATATGACTTTTGACAATGAAGCTAAAATCATACAATGGAAAATAGAAAACCTCTTATTTTATAGAAGGAGTTCCACACTAGAAAGCAATATGCAAGACCATACCATATCAATTCTCAACTTCATTATCTCTTTCAATTATGTGGTTGTATAGAACAGTAATTCTTGCCTAGAATTTGGTTTATTTGTTAATTCTCAGCTGGAGTTCTGGCTAAAACCACTTCCATGGAAGCAGCAACTTCAGCAAGTATCTCTGAAGCCTAGCATCATTAGAATGTAGTATGCATAGTCACAGTTTTAGGTACTTCAAAACAGAAAGTAAACAATGCATGAAAGAATTTAAAGAAAACTTAAAAGGGGGTATATATTACCAAACTAATTGTCCTATATCATATATATCATATATATATGTGTATATATATAAATATATATATATATATGTGTGTGTGTGTGTTTGTGTGTGTGTGTGTGTGTGTGTGTAGTAGAATGAGCGGGCTGAGTCTCACTGCTGAGCTATCTTAACCCCTGAAATAATCACATAGAAATTGTATTAATTTACAGCCTGGCCCATTAGTTTTAGCCTCTTATTGGCTAACTCTCACATCTTGATTAGCCCATTTCTATTAAATCTGTGTATCACCACGTGACTGTGGTTTACTGGCAAGATTCTAACCTATGGCTGTCTCAGGGCAGAGATTCATGGTGTCTGCCACTCTGCCCTTCTTCCCAGAATTCTGTTCTGTCTACTCCACCCACCTAAGTGCTTCCCTATTAAAAGGCCAATGTAGTTTCTTTAATAACAAATGAAAGCAACACAAATATAGAAGGACCTCCTCCATATATATATATATATATATATATATATATATATATATATATATGGGATATAATACTATATATGGAAAACATGCATTGTTTTATTTTCAAATGGTTCCCAACACATTCAAATCACCTCATTACATCTCAATGTTAGTAACCTATAGGTTTTTAGAAAGCTAAAACTTACAGAACTGTTTCTTGAAGGAGCTCGTTGTCAAGTTAAAAGGGCCCCTATATGATCAAATTTCTTCTCTAGCTGTTTTCAGATTTTCAAGTTATGTTGAAGCATGTCTTCTAAAAATCTTGCTTAATGTTTATGTTTAGTTTATCAAAATATTTATTCACACTCTGGACCTTTAGTTTTGCCTTCTTCTGTACAGTATAATGAGCAGAACATTTGTAGGAGTGATGCTCTGAATCATAGTGTCTGGAACCCTATTCAAACAGCATTCTAAGTACTAAAAGTAATTTTTAATTTTCTCAGGACTACACCAAGGAAAATAGAACCTTTTGTGTACAGAACAACATCCAGAATGGCATCAATTCCTAAGGGAACTGTGTTTGCCTTGGCGTTTTCTTTTTTTGTTTGTACATGAACAGGAATTTTTTTTCTCAGTCTGATGCTCTATCCCTGAGCACAGACCTTATAAATGTCCCATTCTCAATATTTCATATCCTAATATTTATTTCTCTTAATATCATAAACACTGATTTCTCCATTTCTCAACCAATATCTCATTTTTATCCATTCCTTAACTATGAAAACAGCACATTCATATAAAGATTTCAGAGTATTTATTGGCTGCAGGGATGTTTCAAAAGTTAACAGTACTCATTGATCTTTTGGAGGACCCAAGACCTACATATTGACTTACAATAACCTATAATTCCTGTTTCTCTGCCTTTGCTGCCCTCTTACATCTGTGAGCAGAAGACATGTAAATGGTGCACTTGCATATGTGGCAAAACAACCTTACATGTAGTTTTGGAATAACTAAATCTAAATGAAGTAAGATTCAAGAAAATTCAAGTTAATTAATTGTAAACTGAAAAAAAACCCAAAATGACATTATTCACAGCTACCACACAATCAAGAAAAATCACTTCATATTAAAAGTATGAGTGTTGACTTTTAAAGAGCTATAGTTTTATTGGAATGTTTGTATTTATTTTAATTTTTAGGTATATACTTTTAGTAAATGATTCGTTATCTATAAGTATTTTTGTTGTCTTAAAATGTCATTTGAGGTATAAAGACAATTAATGTCTGCCTTGTGTTTTAAATAATAAAGTGCATACATTTATAAATTTGTATACAACTTAAATGTAAAAGAACCTAAAACAGTGAGTTAAATTATTAGTATTACTTCTGGTTGAGTTTAGTCTTCAGAGTAAAGGGATAATTATCAATATATCACCGAAGTGATATTAATTTCAGGAAAAATTACACATTCTTAAATGGAATGTTGTATTGATAATACAACTCAGAACATAGTACTTGATAGATAATTGCAAGGACTGTAAATGCATCTAAAAACTTATAAAAGTCACATGTTGACCTCTCTTCCACTCATCTTCTGGTCTTCCTATAATTGGTTTGCTTGAAGATGAAAACTGTCTTAGAACAGAAAGAAAGAAATAATAAAAAATAAAGATAAACGACAAAAGTAAGCTTCATGAGTAGAGACAAGAGCTGTACGAATGAACGGAAGCAAAGGATAGCAACAGAAGTGACAGTAAAAACTTCTTAAAGGGAAGAAACCAAATAGGGAAAATAACCATGTTGAATCTTCAGAAAAGATCAATTAGTGAACATATTGAATATTTAAAAAAAATAAATACATGCATTGTTCCTTGGCCTTTATTAATGAAATAGCATATTGGGAAATAATATTCAGTGTCATTAGTAATAAATAAAAAGGAGCCTGCAACCAGCACATTAATTTTATTGTTGTTTCAGATCTCTTGATATGATTTTATGTAATAATTCATATTTCTAATGTAACAGTGAACCTCACAATCAGGAGATATCAGGAAAAGTTAAATATTATATTTTCCTATTAGACGTCACCAGATGTACCATTTAACATAAATTAGAAATGAGAGATTAGAAAGAGAAGAGACTAATGAGGCACATATATGTCAAATGAAGGAAGATTAGAACATCTGTTTATGTGAATCAAAAAAGTCTTTAATTATAAAATAGAGTACCCAAGGAGAGTTTTCATTTTTCCTTGTACAGAAAACATCCCTATGACTGTCAATTTTAGGACATCTGTATATGGCACACATTCTTTAATTTCCGAAATGTAAGCAGAATTAATAAAATGTTGGTTGTATTTCAATGTTTGAATTCACTTCACATTTTTAATACTTAAGGACTTAAACATCTCTTTTGATATTTTAAAATTCCATAGAACCAATATCCATGATTCCCTACGAGCATAGGAAGGCACTCAGTTCTGACACAGAAGAAGCTGGGAGGATGATATATTCAAAATTTTCTTTATTTACACACACACAAGTAAATGACAGCTGATAAAGTGGAATTCATTCATTATACCATAGTTTGCATTATTCAGTATATTGAGCGTTAACATTTTTCTTTGAAATTGATTTTTCAAAGATACTTTGAAGTATCTCATCTCCTTGTAGGACTTTATTACCGATTGTGTAAACTATGATATATAATTGCTATGCTATGAGCAATTGTTAAGCTTTTTCCTGAATTTGGATCAGCTTCCAACACTCATTCTATCTCAATGTTATTAAACTTCCAAGGGTCCCTGCATATAGTGCATTTTGTTCTATATATTAACTAATTCTGTTTTCTATGAAAGAACAACATTTTTGTTAGAGACTGTTTTCCCTATTAGGACAATGCTGAACTTCACCAAACAGTCTGACTCTTATCAATGCCTGCTAATTGACAGTGGATACAGTATCTCTTAGTAATGTGTGTCTTCAGCTTCACTCTCCCTTTTATTTTAATTTTTACTCCTTAACATTGTGAGACATAGTAACATAAATTTACCAATTAATTTAGAAGATAACTGAAGGCCACATATACAAATGACAAAATGCAGGGGAATATAATTACCCTTAATGAGTCTATAACGGGATTATAGGATTTGTTTTTTCTGTTGCAAGTCTTGTGAAAACCTAACTCTTCACCTCTTGGATTTTTAAACAACCCCTCTCTGAATTTGGCAAATGATGTAACAGATAGAGAAAGTTTATACTCCAACTAAGACTGTACAGATATTAGTGACCTAAGGCAGCGAACACTGTTAGCAAACCAACAAACAAAACAAAAGAAAATGTAAGCAAAACACCTTTGTACATGGATTGTGTAATTGTACTTAAACATTCCTTTCTGCTTGTTTATCTAGCTGTGAACACAAGGGAGGCCACTAGATTTTATGAGGTGATTCTATGCATCCTCTATGGCTGGTCTTATCATTATCCCAAATGTCCTTTTGGATTTAATGTAGTTTCTTCGTTGGAACAGAAATAGTATCTCTCTGCTACAGATGCAACAGATCAGGTCACTTGTGTTCTGTGTGGAACAGAGAATGATATTAGACAGTCATGCTGTTAGTTTAGAATGAGTTGCTATATTAGGCCAATAACAAGCAAAATAAATGAATAAATAGCAAGTAGCTTGTAGAAAGAAGCAGCAGGCAGAACATCATCAATCAGGGACTCCAGCATCCCCCACAGACCACAGGAAGAACACGATTGAGAGAGTGAACCAAGGAAATGTCATCAAATTGGTAACTCACAAACATACAGCCGAAATCCACTCAGGGCATCAGGTGTTTGTTGAGGCAGCTAGCTGGTATCCAGAGATCTATGTCTTCTGACAAAACATTTGTCTCCACAGATCTCTGCCTTCTCTTTCCCACTCTGTCGCATTTTTGTATATTATGAGATAAATAATAGTTTATTTATAATACACTTCATTTGAGAAGAGTTTATCTGCTAGCTGTTTCCAAGGAGACTGTTCATACCACTGAGCTGTATTGCTGTTATTCTCTCTCCTGGATAGAACATGGTAGAATGGGGTGATGGTGGGCAGCCTGATATCAGACAATGGATTTTGTCATCAAATAAATATGATGGAGTCTGGCACAGAAATTTTCTCTGCTCACACAAAGTATGCTCATTAAGCTTATAACCAAATTATTAAGATTTTTCAGTTGTACAGAATTATATGGAATATGAGTAGTTCATATTAAGACCTAACTGTAAATATATTGAATTTGCCTAAAGTCACAAATCATTAGTTTTGTTTCCATCATCTGCTGTAATAAAATTATTGAAAAATATTAGTAGAAATAGTATACATGGCTAAAATAATTTTCTACTTTTTATTAGTTTTAAAAATTTGACTCCAAAATCCTTTCAATTGTTTCTTTGTCTTCAGTGTATATATATATTATTGTTCTTCTGTCATTTTTTATTTTCCCTATCCAATTCCTCCCTCCAAACACTCCCATGTCTCTCTTCTTTCTCTTTTTTTCAAATGCAGTCTTCTTTTCTTTAATTAATGCATAAGTGTTAATGGCTGAGTTCATATACTATTATACGCATGTATATTTTCAGGGCTGATTATTTGATATTGGATAATCACTTGGTTTGCTTATTCTTGGGGAAGACTCTTCTGTTCTCTCCCTTAAATGCCTGCAGTTCTTTGTTTAAGTTTGAAACCTTGTGGAATCTTGTTCTTGTTCAGTTTAGATGTCATGTTGATGAGACTTCATGGGGTCAGGTTCTGACATTTCTAAGAGACTCAACTCTATGTATTGACTCAAATCCCAACCCCACAATTTAGTGAATGAAAGATATGAGATCTGATATTTTACCAAAGCCTCTCAGTTTTTTATCTGCCAAATATAAAAGTAGTGGTTTAAGTTGTCAATAAATATTAAGCATTTAGGTTATTCACAAACAGTTAATTGAAAGTTTTGTTTATTGTATAATGAGTAACCAGTTAAATGCCTAAGCTTGTTCTTTGTGTCATTCATTTCCTTTGTCTTTGTTGGTTAAATCTGATTTCATTTGTTCTTTCCAGACATATTGCCATATAATTGAGTCAGGTTACATTTTGTTTGCATCAGCCAAATAAAAGCAGATTTCTCAAGAATACACGCAGGGCAATAGATAATTGTGTTAAGACACAACCTGATTTCATCACCAACCAGTTTTATCTTTTATCACAGATATGATTGAAGACAATTTAGTGTTTACTTTTTATAAGTGACTGATTTTATCACTATGTATCACCATATGTGTGCTTGTGTATTTGTACACATGGTCCTGACTGTGTACTGTGTGTTTAATAGTTACTATATTCAATCATAAAAGGTGATTGCTTTTTTATAAATCTGAAATAAAGGAGCATATTAATCAGGCAAACATAAAGCTAGCAATTTTATGGTTTACTTTCAAATGCATTATGGAATTTTGTAATATGAGTAAATTATATGTAACTATTAAATAGAATTTTTACATCTGAGTCAAAGCTTAATATATTTGCTCAAAATTTACAATTAGATTGTTGAATCCATGAATGTAAATCTATACACGATTATATATTAATGAACAGAAAATACTTGTTTAATAATTTTGGAATATATTTTGGGATAGTAATTTTTATTAAATATATGTATGTTCATATATGCACAGATATACATATATTTATTGGGTTATCTATATTTCTGTTGATAAAATTAAATAATTTCTTCTTTTAGTAAATTTCTATTATCTAAATATCTTGAGAAAATAATTTCTCTAAGCATATATAATATGATTCTGCATTTTTGAGTATAGTGGTGAGCTGTGTACAAGTATGTTTCCTTTGGCTATTCTACAGTGTGTGTCCCTTCTCTAAGTTGCAAAAACTAATTCAGCATCATTTTATCAATGCATAGGATTTTCATACATGACTATAATAGTATAGATTTTAAGATTTTTGTCATTGTTATGTCTTATAATAATAATTCTCAGATTCCATGCTTTACTTCACTGGTTTGTCAATAAAAACACAAAGTTGGTAAATAACTTTTTTTATACTATATAGGTATTTGTCTTTCTCTAGTAAACCTATCCTCATTTATTTTGTTTCTCATTCCAGAAACATTTGTCCAGTTACATAATAAGATAATGATTATCTAGAACTTACCTAATTCTTTATTGTACAATAAAAGATGAATTTCAAGGCATTATGAAAGTAAGAACTTCACAATGGTATTTTAGGTTTGTGAAGCATGAACTTCCTGCCTGATTTCAACTGGTGATGATTAATCAAATTGCCTTTTACCAGGTAGACATTGACCATGTTCCCTAGGATTCCACAAATAAAGCTTTACAGGGGGTGCTCATCCTAGGCAATCTTTTATTATTCCTTAATCGTTCACTTTGTATCATAGTTTATGGTTTAAAAATTCTTTAAGTCATAATATTCTGCTAAATGCCCTAATTTTTCCTAGTTGGTTTTTACTTAGTTATTATAACTAAAATTTAAAAAGTATTTGGTCATAATACATTTTGAATTGTAAAGTAATATAATCAAAAGACATATGGAAAGTGCTATTGTAAAACTACAGTGAAAAAAGTTATTTACCAAAGTGCTACCTGAAACCAAGAGATTTTACAAATCTATTTTTTTTCCAATTTTTAAAGATAAAAAAATGAGTCTCTGTTTTAAGATTTTCCTAAAAAGGCCAACATCACATTTGACCTCAGGAAGGTATTTTCTTGGACAGTGTAGTTGGGTCTTAAAGTTAGAGCAGAGTGTAATAATGTTAACGAATCTAAAAATATCCTGCTTTATAGTTAAGAAATTTTTGTAAGACATTGGTATCCATTAGAAATGCTGTGCTTTGACAAGTGCAGCTGATCTTCAGTGTTTTATAATATATAAGCATCCTAAAACACTTAAGAGGCCAAAAATAATACCACCTTATTTTTAGTTTAAAATGGAATTTAAAATATCTTCTTCTAATCACTTTTCTTTATTTGTGACAATCAGGTAAGAAAACAATAGAAGAGAGGAGGGTGGAATTTACTCATCTTTTTTTTTCAGAGATTTGTGACCAAGGTTATTGTGTCATTGTTATGAGCCTCAGGAATGCAGAGCATTTTGGCTATGCTTGTGTGTGATTCAGTAAACTTCTTGCCTCCTTTGTTAGTAAGTTGGAAAACAATGGAGACAGAAGTAAGATATAAACGCTGTGGTTATGCAACCAGGAAACAGTTCCCATCATATCTACCACATTATAATGGATTATCTCTGAGATGGATTAGCCACATCAGTGGACTGTCTCTAAGAAGGTCAGTTCCTTCATTATGCTATCAGTGACTTCATCTACCAGCTGTGTTCAAAAGACATATGAACCTTTGTAGGAGATGCATCTTGTTTAAACCATAACATATCTTGTATCTAAAGTTGAAATGTCATATATATATATATATATATATATATATATATATGATAGAATTAAGAAGATGACCTTAAAAATTGAACAAGAGCATGTAAAGTATGCAAATATGTTAATTATAGCTATTCTTATCAAGTTATTTTTATTTATAATGTATAAACTTTATCATAATTAAGTTATATATGTTGATGCAAACCAAGTGGAAATTCTAATAAAAATAACATTTATAAAGTTTAATTATCCTTGGCAGTAATGAAATGTTTGATTTTTTGGTTCTCCAAATACATCCAGAAGTAATGTGTACATGCACAATGTGATATGTCGCTTAGTAATTCTGTCCTTGTATTTTGTGTGTGTGTGTGTGTGTGTGTGTGTGTAACAGGATCTATTTCAGTGTCCTAGGTTTGCCATGAACTCTTATCATCGTGCCTCTAATTTCTGTGCCATGAAAATGGTATGCTGCTACACGTGGACTCTGTTTGTATGTGAATACATAACAACCAAATAAATATTTTTCACTTGAGTAGAATCAAAGTAAATGCATTTTCCTATGTCAACTTTTTCATCCATGTTGGTTGCCTCAAAATAAAGCTTTCACATTTAAATTCCACAAATGAATGAAAATAAATAAATAAGTAAATAAACAAGTGATTAATTCAAGCGGGAATCTGTTAGCTTTTAAGTTTAAATGGATGCTTTATGTAGCATATGCAAAACAAAAGTTTGGTTTTTATTATAAAGCTTTTCTTTTAGAGAGGAAATAATGTTTTGTGTTTTAACAAATGAGGCAATATGTAGAAATTTATGCCCATGTTTATGAAAGAGCTAAAGATTGCAGAGAGGGAAACAGCTGTATGAGCTAGTCCTGTCAGCAGAGATAATGAGGACATATGCCAGGGACTCTCAGAGGCCAAGCCAATGCTACCTCATGTATATTAACCTGGAAAGCTCTAGCTACTCAGTGTTAAACAAAACAGCAGGATGCCCTGTAATCACACAGAATGGGAAATTCTAGTATTGTACAAATATAATAACTTCCAAAACTCTCAGTTTACCCGATTTTGTTTTTGTTTTATTACTACCAAGTAGATATAAACATCTTCATTTACTCACATATAAGGACAATTACCTTGAGAATGTTCTTTCTTTTGATTTTGCTTACAGTGACCTCTTCCTGATTTACTGCTACTGGATTTCTGTAGCTTGTTTCCTCTCCAGTCACTGTGGTCTTCAGACCCTTATCTACATATATCTATGGGAACTCATGGCATCTTTGTCCCTGGAAATATACTTTGGTCAGGACATATTACAGTGTTAAAGTAACTGTAAGATGCTCTCCCCTTTGATATTTTATAGTATCCTAGATTCTAGATAATTTAATAGCTTAAATTCTATATGTGGCTGTATATCAATATTATACACACACATATCACAACGCTACTCTTCTTGAAAGAACATAAAGTATAGATAAAAATATAGCCTCCTGGTTATCATATTTTTTAGTAAATTGTATTTTCTCTTTTGATTTAGCAAGAATAAAAAAGGAAGGAAAATATATTATAATTTCTTACACACAAAAACAATACAAAATAATAAAATTAGAATTACTTGTAATGACAGTTCCCTTGGTGTTATTGTTCCTTCACTTTTCAAACACTTAGTGCCATGTTAAGCCACAGTCTTCATCGTTATTGATGTTTCCCTAGGATTTAAAGCATTCACTGTTTGGGAGTGTGTGCTAAGATTGCAATTACTTTGTTTGAAATTATTCATGGCACGTAAGAAGCTTAAAATAAGCAATAAGAACAATGTTGGATCCCTTGCATTGCTCAAGCCCTTTCCACTTCTCAAATGCTTGTGGATACTTGAGGTTCAAGGTTCACACTCCCCTGCTCTGTGGGTCACTATGGAGAGAGTGCCCTCTGCTGAAATGTCTTAGACAAGAACAGTAGACCAAAAGAAAAAAGGATTTCATATTGAAATACGATACGTTGAAAATGCAAGATAACCTGAATTATCCTGTCACAAATTTTGACTTTGAACACTGTTTATATATTTTTCTTTCTGATGACAAAAATATAATATGTTGTATAACCTATCATTATAAATAAAACCTATGTCCTCAATTTAGATTGCTGTTGAGAATTTCAATTTTTTTAAAAACAATTTTAAAATATAGGTTTTTTTAATGAAGTCTCTCACAAGTGATATAGCTTTCTGAAAATTTCAAAGATCGTTTATAAATCTTTCAGCATGTAAATATGTGAAGATATGAATTTGACAGTTAATTGGAACTTTGGTGTTTAACTGGCTAGTAAATTATGAATAGAAATCAAAACATTTCCAGTGCAAATAGGAATCAAAACATTTTCAGAGACTGAAAAATTTTGATGTCATATGACATAAAATTACTAATGTAAATTTCCAGGGATGGAAATAAAATTACTTGATATGATATTCATGCAAGATGATATTCCAACCTGATGCTCAGTTATAGAAATCCCAGTAGGCAATGTTGTTGTTGTATTGTTAAATGGTTGGCAGAGAAGAGAGCTTTCTGTGAATCACACTGTGTTTGGGTTTGGAATGAATGAATTAATCCATTAAAAGTAAAGGAAGGCCAGCAAGAAAGAAAGCAAAGAAATAAAGGAAACAGGAGAAATACTGTATATATCATTATTTTCTCACATGCTATTAAGATGAATTGAAAGCTTAACTCTTATCTGTGTAATTCTGTATACAGTTTTTCATATAAAGTTTTAAGTTCCATCATAGAACGCATGCATTCCTGTGTAGTCTTTTTTATCAAAGGAGTCATTCTTGTGAATCAACAAGGCTTAGACACAGACTGAGGAGTGCTTTCATCGTTTTTAAGAAAGTGACTCAGCTTACCGTCTCCTAGGAAACTCAGAAACTCAGCAGCTGTAGAAACTCCAAGTTTTACAAAACAGCTATTATTGGGGGTAAATCTTCCAAGGAATTATTCTTTGTAATATTAGGTTAGTTTTGAAATTTCATCTACGGTTACCTACACAGTATTCTTGATACTTATTTACTAGAGGCTAAAAATAAATAAATACATATGTGAACAAAAGCCAGATCTGGATACTTTCCATTTCTTGGTCTGTGTGAAACTGGAATTAAACTCAGGAGACTTGACAAAAGGCTGATTATTTGGAGGAATGATCATCAAACAAACCCTGACAAGGCCAATTCTCGAAAGTACAAACAGAGTAATGAATGGGGCAGAGCCTAGGAGTAAATTTTAAGAAATGCCTCTGTATTTTGGAGAGAAATGCTAAAATGTAAAAATAACAATACATGCAGTAACTTTTCTATCTGTGAAATTAGACATCCCAGTAAATAATCTTTTTAATTACTTCCAAGAGATAAAAATTCCCATTTCTACACTTTTATAAATATTATATAAGAACTTATATACTTACAACTTATCTATAGATAATTATATGTCTATCCAAGAAATAAATATTCTAGCCAGGTATGGTTGTATGTACCTGTCACCACAGGACTGAGAAGTCGGGGGTTGGAGGAGAACAAGTTGGTTGACAGCCTGAATTACATACTAAGCATGAGGATATCAAACCCACAATGTGAGACTCTGTTTCAGAAATCAAGATAATGATGATTATGGTAATGATAAAAATGGTGATGATGGTTATGATGATAATGAGACAACAAATTTTGGCAGGAATGTTAGAGCAGTTATTTGTCTTTGTAGGACAAATATTGATGAATAGATAGTGAGAAAGTTAATACGTAAAATGTCATAATTAGAAAATCAAGGAGAAGTTTGCATTTAAGAACTGACCTGTTCATTAGAATTTACTAGGTAAATTACTGAAAAAAATGAACCTCAGTTATGTGAGAAATCAAATGAAAAACTATTAGCTGGAATGCTGTTGGTAGGTGTAGCAACAAGCAACTTGATCTCTGTTCTGTATAGCTGGCAATTAGCATTGTGCTGTGTGGACTTTGTGTAACACCAAAAGGATGAAGTTGATGGTCTCTCACTTCAGATTTTAAGTGTCAAAACACTATGGCAGTGTCTTGCTTACTATAAACATACACAGACACACACATATATACATACTCATATACATGCACATATGCATATATATTGTATAATATATATTCAGTTGAGTCCCTTGTTCGGGAACAAACTATAGAGCAGGATGTAGGGTGGATTCTTACCTGGCAAATGCAGAGAAACATCAGGAGTCACTTTTGTGAGGTTAGAGTTCATTCCTCACCACTAATTCGTCTGCATAGGTTACACCCCTAGCAAACATCTTGTGTGTGACTTCATAAGGACCTCGAAGCAGGGCTGTTTAACAAAGAAAATTGTATTTTTCCAATTCTTAGTTGTAAAATGGGATAATAAATACTTATTCTGTTATGTACCTGTGTTTTAATGTAGCAAATGTGACCATTTCTGCGTGGTGAATGTTAAGGCTTTTTTTTTTTTTCCATTTAAAAATTTACACTTCCTCCCCTCCTCCCATTCCCCTCCCACTCCCCCACTTCCCCTCCACTCCCCCCCCCCTTAAGAGAGAGCAGGAACCCTGCCCTGTGGGAAGTCCAAGCCCCCCCCCCCCACACACACACACACATCCAGGACTAGGAAACTTTGCATCCAAATAGACTAGGGTCCCAAAGGCCAGTACATGCAGCAGAAACAAGTTCCAGTACCTTTATCAATGGCTCTCAGTCAGTCCCCATTGTCAGCCACATTCAGAGAGTCCGGTTTGGTAGCATGCTCATTCAGTCCCAGTCTAGCGGGATTTGGTAAGCTTCCATTAGAACAGGCACACTGTCTCAGTGGGTGGTCCAACCCCTCACAGTCCAGACTTTCTTGCTTGTCTTCTTCCTCCTTCTGCTCTTCAATTGGACCTTGGGAGCTCAGTCCATTGCTCTGATGAGTGTCTCTGTCTCTATGTCCATCCTATGGTGATATTCGAGGTAATCATCAGCATGATAGTGGCGCAAGGCCCGTTCAGGCACCCTCTCCTCTGCTGCCCAAGGACCTAGCTGGGGGACATCCCCATGGACACCTGGGATCCCCTCTAGAGCCAAATCTCTTGCCAACCCTAAAAAGGCTCCCTTAATGCAGATATCTTCTCCCCTGTTCCTATATCTGCCCTTCTTCCATCTCCACCCTCTCACTCCCCCAAGCTCTCTCCAGTCTTTCCTTTCTCCCTTCTTTCTCCCCCTCTCCCCTTCCCCCATCTCCACCCCTACCTCTACCACCACCCCCATGCTCCCAAATTTTGTCCAGCTATCTTGTTTGCTTCCAATTCCCAGGAGGATCTATATATGTATTTTTCTTTTGGTACACCTTGTTATTTGGCTTCTCTAGGCTTGCAAACTATAGGCTTAATGTCCTTTGTTTATGGCTAGAGTACGCGAAGTCCACGCGAAGACCCTGGCCAGCAAGTGGCCCTGATCCAATTTTGAGGCTTTTTTTAAATTTTTTTTTAAGATTTATTTATTTATTATGTATACAATATTTTGCCTCTATGTATGCCCACACACCAGAGCAGGGCGCCAGAACTCAGTACAGATGGTTGTGAGCCACCATGTGGTTTCTGGGAATTGAACTCAGGACCTCTGGAAGAGCAGCCAGTGCTCTTAATCTCTGAGCCATCTCTCCAGCCCCAATGTTGAGGCTTTTAATTGCGTTTTTATTTAATGATTTTTCAAATGTAAACTGTCTTTTTGATAATATTTACCGATAAAAATTATTCAAAACTGTCAAATATAAAATGGAAAAACTATGGCTTTTTGATTTTATATTTATCATTAATTGCTTGCTATCTGTTGGGTTTCATTGGAACAAAAGATACAAATCTAGCCATAATAATAAAATAAATCATATTTGACACATCTACAGATTTCCTAGACATATCAAATTCTATTGTTTTTAAGTCATCAAAGGCCATACACTTCAAACATAGGAAAATTTTTTTCCTTAAATAAAAATAATTTTTAAGGTATTTCTTTATTGAATTTAACAAACCTGAATCCAAAAATTGTAAATGTAAGTCAATTTTACTATTTTTAATACCATCTTTATGTTTAGAGTACTTTGAGAAAGATAGGGTGCATACTAAGAAAAAAAGTTCTGCCTTCCATATTTATACAATACTAGTCTATCATGTGGACCGGGTTATTTCAGGACTCAAAAGAGCTGGGAGTAACAGTAATTATTATAGGATGTTATGTCTGTAGCCTTATTTGAATTTCATGAGCATTGTTTCATTCTATCCTTATCACACCATGAAGCAGCTTTTATTAATAGCTTCCCCTGCTGAGGAAAGACAACTGGAGCTTGCAAGAGTAAAGCGACCACTTCTGTTTCACAGAGCCAGTAAGAGCAGAGCAAGAAATAACTCTGAAACTCACAGTAAAACATGGCATTCAAACAATACAGAATTTTTCCATATGAAGTTTGTAGACTCACACATATCGCAAAATGACCCATTTAGCTTCATTAGTGATTTAATGAGAAAAAAGATTTTTTTAAAGTTTTATGTTAATCATGTTTCTCAGCTTCCATTCTCCCAAGTCCCCCTCTTACATGTACTACATACAGTCTCACTCCCTAGCCATATTTTATACTCACCTTTTGATTTCAATATAATTGTGTTACTAATTCCATTTATAATTAACTATTGAGAATTTCTACTATATTTATTAACTGTGAAGATTTAAGGCAACACAATAGTCTTTATGTATCTCCCCAATGTAATTCAGAATACAAAGCATTTTATAAAAGTTTTGAACACTCTGATGAATAATTAGTAAATATGCACACTTATAGACATGACAATTTGAGACATCTCTTATGGGTGACTTCAATAAATAACATGTGAGTGGATTTCATCTTTCAAGTTATTGTTAAAATTTAAAATCTATTTGGTGAAAGAAAAGAAATATGTTTTAAAAATCCATATGCCACTATCAAATTATTCATAATGTGTCACCTGGATACATTTCATATTTGTACCTAATTTGTACATTAAAATTTATAAACTATAAATAATTTAGCATTATTTAAATGGTTATAGTATATGTGCCTAAGTCACAACCAGTAAGAGGGAATATTTTCCAATAAAACAACAGTAATAATTATAGTATATTTACAGCATATGAATAAACAGATAATCAAATAATAAATGTTTGAAGACTGTAACTCTTGCTCATTTTGTATGCATGTAATAATTATGGAAATATATGATTGTATTAGAAAATCCCATTATATGTGTGTATATCTGTGTATATATTTGCATATATGAAAACATAAATGTGTAAACTGGCTCCAAATGTCTTGATTGTTTTAAAACAAAAATTGACCAGAACACACTATGAGCCTAGCTTTGTCTGATCTAAAATATTTATTAAATTATGCTGTCATTTCTTAGAAATGAATATGGAACTGAATTTTATTAAATACTTGAGTTTGGTCTTAAATTTTAAAAATACCAATCTTTAATAAATGTGGTCATCGGTCACACAAATGTTGAGAACAGCATAGAAGCTGTCACAGTCCAATCAAACAGCTGCCTTATGTGAGTTCACTAAATGAGTTGAAGTTGAATTAAATTATTAAATTGAAAACCAATCGAGTCATAGCAGGAGATATACCTTTAAACTACTAATCTGGTATAAGTAATAATGTCCAGGAGAAAAGATTTCGTCCTCTTTCACTTTCTACTTTTGACATTTGAGATAGAGATGGTTTTACTTGGAAAGTTATTAAAATAGTTCTTTAATACTTCCTTCATTTCCCCAGTCGATCATTGGTTTAATTCACTGAGACTTTTAAAGTAAAAAGTATACCTTAATACAATCTGCTGATAATGACAACTAAGAAAGAGTAAAATAAAAAGAAAATTATTATTTAAAATTATCAGGAAATCTGAATTTGCTAAAAACTATACATAAAGGAAGCAAAAATAATTCTTCATAGAATATGTCTTCAGACGAAGGATTACTACCCAAACAAAAATTATGTTATTTTTTTATTCCTTTTTTTTTCTTTTTTTTTTTTAATTGAGAAAAGGAAAAAAAAAGTTTCAGCCTCCTCCCAGCCTCCCATTTCCCTCCCCCTCCTCCCACCCTTCTTCCCCTCCCCCCACCATTCTCCCCCTCCCTCTCCAGTCCAAAGAGCAGTCAGGGTTCCCTGTCCTGTGGAAGTCCAAGGTCCTCCCCGCTCCGTCCATATCTAGGAAGGTGAACATCCAAACTGGCCAGGCTCCCACAAAGCCAGAACATGAAGTAGGATCAAAACCCCGTGCCATTGCCCTTGGTTTCTCATCAGCCCTCATTGTTCGCCATGTTCAGAGTGTCCGGTTTTATCCCATGCTTTTTCAGTCATCATCCAGCTGGCCTTGGTGAGCTCCCAATAGATCAGCCCCACTATCTCCGTGGGTGAGTGCACCCCTTGTGGTCCTGAATTGCTTGCTCATGTTCTCCCTCCTTCTGCTCCTCATTGGGACCTTGGGAGCTCAGTCCAGTGCTCCAGTGTGGGTCTCTGTCTCTATCTCCATCCATCACCAGATGAAGGTTTTATGGTGATATACAAGATATTCGTCAGTATTGCTATAGGATAGGGTCATTTCAGGTTCCCTATCCTCAGCTGCCCAAGGAACTAACTGGGGACATTGCCTTGGGCTCCTGGGTGCCACTCTAGGTTCAATTCTATCAATGTAATCCATCATATAAATAAACTGAAAGAAAAAAAAAAACATATATTCATTTCATTAGATGCTGAAAAAGCATTTGACAAAATTCAACATCCCTTTATGATACAAGTATTGGAGAGATTAGGGATACAAGGGTCATACCTAAATATAATAAAAGCTATATACAGCAAACCGACAGCTAACATCAAATTAAACGGAGAGAAACTCAAAGCCATCCCACTAAATTCAGGAACACGACAAGGCTGTCCACTCTCGCCATACCTCTTCAATACAGTGCTTGAAGTTCTAGCAATAGCAATAAGACAACATAAGGGGATCAAGGGGATTCGAATTGGAAAGGAAGAAGTTAAACTTTCGTTATTCGCAGATGATATGATAGTGTACATAAGCGAACCCAAAATTCCACCAAAGAACTTTTACAGCTGATAAACAGCTTTAGTAATGTGGCAGGATACAAGATCAACTCCAAAAAATCAGTCGCCCTCTTATACACAAAGGATATGGAAGCAGAGAGGGAAATCAGAGAAGCTTCACCTTTCACGATAGCCACAAACAGCATAAAATATCTTGGGGTAACTCTAACCAAGGAAGTGAAAGATCTATTTGTCAAGAACTTTAAGGCATTGAAGAAAGAAATTGAAGAGGATGCCAGAAAATGGAAGGACCTCCCTTGCTCTTGGATTGGGAGGATCAACATAGTAAAAATGGCAATTCTACCAAAGGCAATTTATAGATTCAATGCAATCCCCATCAAGGTCCCATCAAAATTCTTCACAGATCTTGAGAGGACAATAATCAACTTTATATGGAAAAACAAAAAACCCAGGATAGCCAAAACAATCCTATACAATAAAGGATCTGCTGGAGGCATTACCATCCCTTACTTCAAACTCTATTACAGAGCTACAGTAATGAAAACAGTGTGGTACTGGTATTTTTTTATTTCTTAATTTTTGTTGCATACTGTCAATAGGCATAGAGTTGGATTTTGTAAGGACAATTTAATACTTAATTTTTAGCTCATTAAACTCTTCTTCCCTGATCCCCACATCTATTTGTTCTTTTTCCTTCTCTTGCTGATTTGCATGTTAGACACACACACATAAATGTTATTTTATATCTCTATAATATTGTTCAAATTAGAGAAAACTTGATTTTTTTTTTTTTTTTTGATTTTCACAGACTATTGACAGGGTTTCTCAGTACGTTTTTGGTTCCTGTCCTGGAATTAGCTCTTGTAGACCAGGCTGGCCTCTGACTCACAGATTTCCGCCTGCCTCTGCCTCCCAAGTGCTGGGATTAAAGGCGTGTGCAACCACCTATTTTGCACTGTCTGTGTGTCTTACTTTGATGATTTCCAACTGCATCTGCATACCTGTCTATGACATCATCCCATTTTCTCTGGTTGAATAAAAGCCCACTGTCAATAGTCTGTGCTTTCTTTATTTATAAGTTTATAGACTCACTCCTAGGCTGCTTTCATAAATTACTAATTATAAATACTGCTTCACTAAATATAATTGTGCAAGTATCTCTGTTTTTGTCAATATAAATCCTCTACACAGAAGCTCAAGAACCAGGTCTCTATCTTTTTAGTCATTATTTTTTAATTTCTGATGCATTTTCTTTTTCAAACAACCTTCTTAATCATGTCTGTACTAGACTGATTTATAAGCCAAACAGTATTGTCAAAATGTTATTTTCTTGAACATCCATGTTACCATGTGTTTTTGTTTGCTTTCTTTGCTATAAGAGAGATGAAATCTCTTTGTTTTAATGTATTTTATTTGTTTTAAAAGTTTGTGTTTCTTCTTTGACAATTTCATACATGTATAAATGCACATTTCATTTATTATAAACTATTAATTTCTCTTTCATATTTTGAAGTAATAAGAGCGGCGGGGCTGCATCCCCAGCACCCTGGCTGCCTGCTCGGCTAGCTTATGCCCCAAAATAACAACACACAAACTGTATTCATTTAAATACTGCTTGGCCCATTCTCTTCTAGGCTAATTCTCACATATTAATTTAGCCCATTTCTAATCATCTGTGTGTATCACCCCAAGGTGCGCTTACCGGGGAGATTCTAGCCTAGTCCATCCTGGGTCGGAGCTTCATCCCGGGAGCGGGGCATGGCGTCTCTCTCAGGCGTCTGCTCCTAAGAGCAGAGCGGTTGAGACTCTGACCTCACTTCCTCTTCCTCCCAGCGTTCTGTTCTGTTTACACTCCTCCCACCTATCCTCTAACCAATAAAATCGGCCAGGGCAGTTCCTTTATTAGCCAATGACCTTCCTCCATCAATATTTCTTATTCTTACTACTTTATGAGGTTTGTTTTTTTCTATTTTTAATATTTTAATTAATTTGTTTATTTAAAAAAGCTATATTTTCTCATTTTATGTACCAATCCCATTTCCCACCCCCTCCTCTCATCCTACTCCCCCTACTTTCCCACCCGCCTACCTAGCATCCTCTCCTCATAGAGGGTAAGTAAGGCTTCTCATGGGAAGTTACCAAAGTCCAGCATATTGTTTTAAGTTAGGACCAAACCCTCCCCACTATATCTAGGCTGAGCAAGGCATCCCAAAAATCCACTACAAGCATTAGGGATAAATCATGTTCTCACTGCCAGTCGCCCCACAGTCTACCCATGCCATACAACTGTCATGTGCATTCAGAAGGACTAGTTTGGACTGATGCTGGTTCCTTCCCAGTCTGGCAGGTATTGGTAAGCTTCCATTAGTTCAGTTAGACTATTTCAGTGGGTATACCCATCATGGTCTTGACCTCTTTGCTCATATTTTCACTTCTCCCACTCTTCAACTGGACTTTGGGAACTCAACCTGGTGCTCTGATATAGGTCTCTGCCTCTGTTTCTATCAGTTGCTTGCTGAAAGTTCTATAGTGACATTTAAAACTTTCATCAGTCTAACTACAGGGCAAGGCCAGTTCAGGTACCTTGTTCTCCATTGCTTAGGGTCTTATCTGGGGTTATCCTTGTGGATTCCTGGGAATTTCTTAAGTGTCGGGATTCTGGTGAGCCCTATAATGGTTTCCTTAGTCAAGAAACCTCTTTCCTTGCTTTTATTTTCTGTTCTTCCTCCATCTCAACCATTGTGTCCCCTCTATTTCCATCCCCTTCTCCTCTTCTCATCCCCTTCTGCCTTCCCTTCTCCTCACACTCCCATGATCCCAGGATATATTATCTATTTCCCCTTCCCACGAGGATTCATGTATGTTTCTCTTAAAGTTCTCCTTGTTACATAACTTTTCTGGAGTCGTGTACTATAGGCTCAGTATTCTTTGTGTGTATGCATATATGTATGTATGTATGTGTGTATCTATCTATCTACCTAACTATCTAGAAACTCATTAATTTTAATAAGGATCATCTCTGTTAAAAAGAGTTTGGAACTATCTAATGTAATTTTAATTTGCATTTCTCTTATATATAAAGATTTTTTTACCTAAATTTTAAACTATGTTTCATTTCATTTTTCATATAGAAGCTTTTAGTTTTGTGTAATCCCATTGCCATATTTGACATATCCTGAGAAATGAAGTGATAAAAAATCCATGAGCACAGAGCATGCGGTGAACTCATACTTTATAGTGATTTCATCAGTCTGTTATATATTTTTTCATCTTTAGTACAAAAGTATTCCACTCTGTTGGTTTGGATTAGTGTTAGGTATGTTATTTTTGATGGTATACAGCACGGTATCACTTTTTCTTATCCAATTTTATCATGTGCACACTTTTGGAATATAGGAAAGTTATAAAGATTTTTAAATTGAATTGTATCCTGCTATCTTGCAGGTGTCTTACAATTTTAAGATTTTCTTTCCTTGAATAACTTTTAGAGTCACTCATCTAAATATAATCTAACAATGGGAATATTTTGTATTTTTCTTATTTGTATCCATTTTATTTTATTTATTTGTCTATATTTTGTGATTTTTCTCTAACTAAAATTTCAAGAACTGCATTTGTTGACTATTCTCTATTTGGTACAATGTTAGGCATAGTTTTATTATATATTGCCTATAATATATTCATGTATGTTCCTTTTTTGAATAGTTGAATTTGTAGATTTTATCATGGAGGGTTGCTAGATTTTTTTCAAGGTCATTTTTGCATCTATTGATATGTATATCAATATCTGTCCTTGAAGAACTGATGTTGTGAATTATGTGTATTTATTTGCACATATTAAAATATATATGTACTTTTGGAAAAAAGAGTAATTGAAAAGAGTTAAAATTTAAATTGAAATTTTGTGGGAATTACAATTAATAATTTTCTCAACCATGTTTATAAGGGTCATTGGTCAATATTTTTTCTCTGTTTTTTTTTTTAAGTATGGATCTGTTGTGTATCTTAGTGGTCTTTATCAAAACAAAATTGAATCCTACCACATGTGGGTATATACAGCCTCGGGCATATATGTTTAATAATTTCAGTATAGAATAATGAACCACTCAATGAATCTCTTACTATTTGTAATGTAGTCATGATTGCTGATATTTTCTGTAATAATACAGTTTTATTTAGTCTGTACCCTGTATTAAGTCATTCTTGATAATTTTATATCAAGCATAACTTGATTTTTCCTCTTCATTGTTAGACAAAATACTGTATTTTAGCATCATAAAATTTTGGATTTCTTCTTTTTAAATGTATAAATATATAGTCATTCACTTTTTAAATTTTACTTTGCAACTTCCTCCTTTTATATTCTGCATGTCTTTTTTCTGTTTCTATTAAATATACTTTCATTTTTGTGTTACTTTCAATTTTCCATTTTGAAATGTGATTAAACAGAAAAAAAAACTATAAAAAGTGGCTATTTTTATAATGTGGCTCAATTTTTACACCTACTTATGTGTGTCTATTACAGCTTTTATCAACGATGTCAACTTCTTATTTCAAATAAAGTTGAACCATATCTGGTGGCCTCACCATCTTATAAATGGACCTCAGAATGACTGAAAGATTCCCATTACTTCTGTTTCTTCAAAGGCTGCCATCAGTGCTTTCTGGGAGTTATTTTATGACACACTGATTGTCAGATGGTATCTGCCCTGATAACAGCATTTAAGAAATGTATGAGAGAAAGCTTTTATCAGTCTGTCATCATCAGGTCTTATCACCCAGAAGCAAGTGGTCAGGCTAAAAGAGCAGTGCAGACCATTGATCTGGTTCTTACAGCAGATTGACCAGTGAGATTGGACAAGTTGGAGGGGATTCAGCTTCTTTTCACTCCTGAATCAATAGCAGGTATTAGTAAAGATAGATTTAGGGGCCATATTGAGCACCTCTTGCTTAAAATTGGCTTTATGGGATTAGAAATAGAGATGTGTTTGTAGCCTGTTTCTTTCCTTGTCATCTGTACAAGGGGTTTCACACCGCCTTTTATCAAATGATTATTGTTATATCTAAGGCACCTTTTCCATATCATCCTGTTCCCATTTTATTAGAGCATATTACACATACCACTGGATTTCCTAAAGTAAATGGAAAAACTCTCCAGCTTGATGGAAAAATAACTACCAGTAGATCTATAAATGTAAAAATAAACAATAAAATCCCAGGTGATTTTCATAATACCACTGAAACGGTAACTGGAAGTTTTCTGTATCTTGACTTTTATATTGGTGACAAAAGAGTGATTTCTTTGGAGAGTGCCCTTTAAGAAGCACCGAGCTATGTTTTGTGTCTCAAAACTTAAATATACATATTTTCTTTATTCACTTGAACAATTTCAGAACGTATATAAATCTGTCAGCTGCAAATAAAGATGAAATAATGACTTTGGCAAAGTTGTAAGTGTATGCTGTTACCACTGTGAGCCACACTAACATTTTCTTCTTTTTAAACATGGACCATTATTCTTGCTGAGTGAATGACTGACAAAATATGATTAGATTTTCTTACTTCAGAGATTTCTTTTCTGAATTCTCAAAATGGGTTTGCAACTAAAAAGAAAAACTGCCAGTGTTTGTTATAATCCATAAAATTTGTGTGTTATAAAATTTATCTCTGTATATGTTGGTGATATATGTTTACTCTATCTTTCCAATATTTTCACATGTAAGTGATCCAATTCCCTCTCATTTTCTGAATGAAAATTTAACTACCAATGAAACTTCTTTCTATAGATGATAATACTGTTTGGTAATTCTTGTTTGTATTTTGAAAGCATCAACATCATATTTAATCAATTGGTTCTACATAATTTTCTGACTTTACCAGGAGTCAAAATTAATTATAAGTTATTTTTATTGCAGGCTTTAATTTTCACCTCTCTGCCTCTTCCAATTGACTTTCTACAATAGGTCTTTGCTATTCTCCATTGTAAAATCTTATGCATTTTCAATGACAGGAACATTGAGTATGACTCTCTAGGTGCTCATAACCCATCATTACTTTGGGAGGAGTTTCTCAAGAGATTGACCAGATATATGCATGCTCAAACATCATAATGCTAAATTCTGTAATAATTTATATTTCATTTTTCCTAATAGTTAAAAATTGGTGATACAAAACAAAACTATTTTCACTATGAGTATGGGTTATTACAACTAATATTTCATTTCTTTATTCTCAATTTTAGTATTTTTTATAAATTGCTGGTGAATTTTCATCCCTCTTCACTTCTTTTTACTTTTTTCGAACATGGGCAACTCATTTGACTGTGACTTTCTTTTGAAAACCTGCATGAAACTATGTAAGAAAGATCCTAGGAAAGTCCATGAATTGTCCTCCCTAGACCTCCTCATTTTACCAGGCATATGTCTACTACTACTATTATTCATTCTGAATGAAGGCACTTTATCTGATCTTTGACTTCTGCACTAAGCGTTGCTTTTTCTTTTTTATCTAGTGTGTAGATCTCGGTTATGATTTAGGATCATTATTGAGTATAAAATAGGATTGCAGGATACATATTTTACAGAAATTATTTAGTTTGTAACTGGAAATTTCACTGATCTTACTTATTAAAGTACAATATCAAACCTTCAAATTCAGTTTTACACCTGTAGTCAATAATGGTAGTTCACACCTTACAGTTCAGGTTAGAAAATGTGAAGTTTTTTATATATTATTTACTTAGTCATGAAATTTAAAATTGGGCTAAGGTCCTAGAACAACTAAACATACACATGGTGTGGGACAATGTACAGTATTCTGTCAATTATATTTTAAATAAACACTGATTGGCCAGTAGCCAGGCAGGAAATATGCTCGGGACAACAGGACAGGAAGTAGAGGCAGGTCAACAAAAACAGGAGAATTCTGGGAAGAGGAAAGATTGGTCTGCAGTCCTGACTCAGCCATATATCAAGCAAGATGTAACTGCCTCACCAAAAACGATACCATGCTACGTGGCTAACATAGACAAGAATAATGGGATAATATAAGTTATAAAAGTTAATAAGAAGCCTGAGCTAATGGGCCAATATAAGTAATGTACACCTCTGTGTGATTTCTTTGGGACTTAGTGATTGTGGAAACCAGGTAGGACAGAAACCTCAGACAACATACACACTGCCATTGAGCTACAATCTCAGGCGATATTCTCACATTATTAAATCTTATTACCTAGCTGTATAGTAAGATAATGCTCTAATGAGTAATGTTCTTATCATAGAGGATTCTATAAAGAACTTCCCTGTGATGTATTTTCGTAAAGTCAATTTTATGTCCTTCTATTTTCTTCATGCATTGGGTACTTATCATTCTAAAATCCTTATCCTCAAAATTATACTATATTCTTCTGAATGAAATCTATTATACACCCATAATCATGAGGCTGTTTGAGGGTGTATAATGTGCAGTGTCTTATTCAAGGAATGCAAATTGTCTTAAAATATTAAAAAAGCATGTTCTGAGATATCAGGGATTTCATGCTTAGAAGTGGACATTATGATTTGTGTTCTACTATTTGGAAATTTTTGTTTGTTTTGTTTTAAGGAATTTTCTCCCAAATTAATTGATATTTATTGTGTTATTATCAATTGATTGCTTTTAGATGTTCTGTGATGCAGAGACATAAACCATGTGTGACTGTATTATCTTGATTATTTGGATAGAGCTATGATTCTGAGCAATAAAATATTATAGTATATTAATTAACATACACAGTCTTTCCTTAGTCTTCTCCTTTACATTTGCATTCATTTGAGTAAGTTTCGCTGTGTGTCCAGTGTTTGTGTGTGCACCTGTGCCATGATCTGTGCTTAAAGGACACATGACAGTTTGAGTGATTCAGATCTTTCTTTCTTTCAAGCATGCAGGTTCCATGGATCTAGATTGGGCATGGTTGCACTTGTTTATATCTGCTGAAACATCGTCTCAGGCCTCTTTAATAGTATTATTTTTTATTCAACCACATCCCTTGCTAGGTTTGTCAAAATCCTATTTAAAAAAAGAGCTATTCCAAGAATTCTACACTACTTGAGCTTCCTATAAATGTTTGTATCACATAAGATTGATTAGGGTATCAGTTACTAGAAGTATTTCTCCTTCATTGCACTGTCAGTTTAAGGAATGCCATCACCTCTGCTGTCAATCTATAGAACCACATTTCTCATTTTAATTAAGTATGTGTTGAACTCATTTCCAAAGATTAATTCATAAATTAAGACATGTCATGAAAAATAAAATTATCTTTCAATAGTCTTTTGATAAAAACAGGAAAAAGTGTTATCTTGTTTCATTTTAAAACACAGTTTGCAAACACTGTGTATTCAGTTAATACATGATGTTTTGATATATGTATTTTATGACAGTGATCACTCTCATAGAACATGCTGGTCTCTACCCAAGCAATATGTTATAATCTTAAAATTCATCCCTTGTTGACAGGGGTTTCTGTCCTGCCTGGTTCCCGCAGTCAAGTCCCAAGGATATCACACAGAGGTCTTCATTAATTATAAACTGATTGGCCTAGTAACTCAAGCTTTTTATTAACTCCTATAACTTCTATTAGCCCATAATTTTTGTCAATGTTTGCCACGTGGCTTGGTAACCTTTTTGACGAGGCAGTCACATCTTGCTTGCTCTGTCTCTGCATGACAACTGCAGACTGAAACTTCCCTCTTCCCAGAATTCCTTTTGCCCTGCCTCTACTTTCTTCCTGGCTACTGGCCAATCAGTGTTTATTATAAATTCAAGTGACAGGGTAGGGACCATTGTCAAACAGCACTTCCCCACCCCCTCTTTTTTAAACAAGAACTCTGAATCGAATCTCCTTTGTTTAGCTTTTGTACTGAATATTATCCATAACAACTTGTAACCAACATTCTATATAAAGACAAACATTCATAATCCATTTTCTGGGAATGTGGGCATAGTTTTCCAGGCTACTTGCTGCTGATTGGGAGGTGAAGAAATTTTAGAATTTGGTCAAGTCCTGACTAGAGAATCCTGTGAGGCTTGATCATCTCAAGCATCAGTCTTTAAACTGTTCTGGATGTAAAACTCAGACATCTGGGCCATCTGCTCTTATTAGAGATTTCTCAGGGTGTTTCTTGATCAAACGTGATTTTTCTTAACCCAGAATATATCAACAGTTTCTCATTTCCTGTGAAAACAAAAGTTCTTTTCCAAAATAACATAGGTTTTGACTTAAATTTTGAAATCAATGCATTTTCAAAATATATATGTTTGACTAATACAGCAGCATTTATAATCAAATATCTTTTAACAGCTTTTTCTCCTTCCTCAGTCATCAAACAATTTTAAGAAATCACAATAACATACAGTATCCAGACTCTGTGTATTTTCCATCTTTAAGTGGCTTTATTTTAACCTCTATTTCATTTATGTCTATTTTTTAATATTTGGATTTTTGAGACACAGTTTTTCTGTGTATCTTTGGCTGTCCTGGAATTCACTCTTTAGACTTGGTTGTCCTTGAACTCACAAAGATCCACGTGTATCTGCCTCCAAGTGTTAGGAATAAAGGTGTGTGCCACCACACCCAACTACTTTTTTTATTTCAATGACTTTACCCTTTTTTTCCCCAAGCCTACACATATTTTTTTTAATTTATGTATTTATTAAGGATTTTTGCCTCGTCCCCACAACCGCTTCCCATTTCCCTCCCCCTCCCCCGATCAAGTCCCCCTCCCTCATCTGCTCGAAGAGCAATCAGGGTTCCCTGACCTGTGGGAAGCCCAAGGACTGCCCACCTCTATCCAGGTCTCGTAAGGTGAGCATCCAAACTGCCTAGGCTCCCACAAAGCCAGTACGTGCAGTAGGATCAAAAACCCACTGCAATTGTTCTTGAATTCTCAGTATTCCTCATTGTCAGCTATGTTCAGCTAGTCCGGATTTATCCCATGCTTTTTCAGACCTAGGCCAGCTGGCCTTGGTGAGTTCCCAATAGAACATCCCCATTGTCTTAGTGTGTGGGTGCACCCCTCGAGGTCCTGAGTTCCTTGCTCGTGCTCCGTCTCCTTCTGCTCCTGATTTGGACCTTGAGATTTCTGTCCGGTGCTCCCATGTGGGTCTCTGTCTCTGTCTCCTTTCATCGCCTGATGAAGGTTAATATTCATGAGGATGCCTATGTGTTTGTCTTTGGATTCACCTTCTTATTTAGCTTCTCTAGAAACATGAATTATAAGCTCAATGTCCTTTATTTATGGCTAGAAACCAAATATGAATGAGTACATCCCATGTTCCTCTTTTTGGGTCTGGCTTACCTCACTCAGGATAGTGTTTTCTATTTCCATCCATTTGTATGCAAAATTCAAGAAGTCCTTGTTTTTTACTGCTGAGTAATACTCTAATATGTATATATTCCATACTTTCTTCATCCATTCTTCCGTTGAAGGGCATCTAGGTTGTTTCCAGGTTCTGGCTATTACAAACAATGCTGCCATGAACATAGTTGAGCATATACTTTTGTTGTATGATAGGGCCTCTCTTGGGTATATTCCCAAGAGTGGTATTGCTGGATCCAGGGGTAGGTTGATCCTGAATTTCCTGAGAAACCAAAACACTGCTTTCCAGAGTGGTTGCACAAGTTTGCATTCCCACCAGCAATGGGTGAGTGTACCCCTTTCTCCACAACCTCTCCAGCAAAGGCTTTCATTGGTGTTTTTTATTTTAGCCATTCTGCACCAACCCCGCAACTGACAAAGGTTTGATCTCCAAAATATATAAAGAACTCAAGAAACTAGACCTTAAAAGGCTAATCAACCCAATTATAAAATGGGGCACTGAGCTGAACAGAGAATTCTCAACAGAAGAACTTCAAATGGCCAAAAGACACTTAAGGTCATGCTCAACTTCCTTAGCGATCAGGGAAATGCAAATCAAGACAACTTTAAGATGCCTACACATATTTTTAAACACACAGCAAATTGTTTAGCGATATTCTTTGTCTTTGAATCTGTCTTTAGTGTATCACATGAGTCTTTAATATGCTAAGTGATATGGCTAGGATTAAAGCTATGGCTTTGATGGCTGGACCCAGCCCATTTTTAGGCTTTTTTTCTGATAGTCTAGCCTCATGGCAGAGGTACTGTCCAGAACCATGTTTATTAGCACATTCTATGGTGTTTTAAGTGCCCTGCCACCACCAAAAAGCATGTAGTAAGCTTTCCAGCAACACCATTTAAGTGTTTCATGGCAAGACATCTTAAAAGTGCTTCAAGGTTTTGCAGCTAAAACTGAGTCTGGAGCCTCTCTTAAATGAGTGTCCTTGCTTCTTTGCTAGAGCCCGCCTGAGAAAGTGCTGCTATCAAGAAGCTGTACCTAATTCTTTTCTTTTCTAACTAGAATAACTTCCCATGCCTTTTCAGACTTTTAAGCAGATTTTGTTACCCCACATTGGCATGCCATTCTGTTGACTGAGGTTTCTGTCGAACCTGCTCCTGTAGTATTTATTTCGTACCAAAATAAAAAACACAAAAAATACACATAAGTCTACAATAATTATTAACTGGCTGCCCTAGTAGCTCAAGCTTTTTATTAACTCTTAAAACTTATATTAGCTCATAATTCTTGTCTGTGTTAGTCATGTGGCTTGGTACCTTTTATTGCGAGGCAGTCACATCTTGCTTGCTCTGTGTCTGGCTCCTTCAGTGTCTGGGTGATGACTGGAGACTGAAACTTTCCTCTTCTCAGAATTCTTATTGCCCAGTCTCTACTTCTTGCTTGGTTGTCCCTCCCCTACTTCCTACCTGACTACTGGTCAATCAGTGTTTACTTAAAATACAAGTGAAAAGGTACAGACCATTGTCCTTCAGCAATCCCATAAATTTATCATCTGAAGGTAACAGTTTAGATATTTTGATTAATATACAATGTCTTCTATGATAGTATCCAAATTAACTGTTTTCTTCTAGTGATTTCTTAAAACCACATTTATTTCAACCCACAAACTACAAACAATCTACGTAAATAAATGAATAAATTTTGGTTATTTGTAAGACTTTATGGTATGGGAAATAAACCATTGTTGCTTTATAATTACAGATCCAGTCTTTTATTCTTAAAACTTGTATAGTTTGCTTATTGGACTTTTTTTATTAAGTCATATACTACAGGTTAGATTTAATATTTTAATGTTTTCTTTTTTAATGTTGCTCTTATTTACATGACTTTAAGTGATATTCATTCAGTGATTATGATGTGTTCAATTGCTAAGTTATACAAGCACAATCCTCATTACCATGAAATTCTAAAACAGTTCTAATACAATTAATGATTGTGTTAGAAGATGGATAGGTTAGGTCAGGGGCCTTCTCTTTACTGGTATTTTGCTGTGATTCTAATGATATCAGAGAATGGATTCAGGGTTTCTTTTACAAAAGACATATAATTGCTTGGTCAAATCTCCATATTATGATTTTTAATCAGTATAATTATATACAAATTGCTGTATTAGAAATTCAAGTCAAAAGAAAAATGTGTCCAATTATGCTAAATTAAAAAAAATGTGGTCCCTTTTCCCCTCAAATAAACCCCTAATTTCTTAGGTGCCAACTTGGATTTTCTATAATAAATAAATGAAATTGCTCATTGAGGAAACTTTTTGAAAACTTTAGCATGCTCTTAAAAAGAAAGTCATTACTTGATTTGTTTAATGGTCTTGATTGGTCAAATGGATCAAGGAATAAGAAGAGATCCATAGAGGAAAATTCAAGTCATCACTAAATATGCACGAGCAAACCATCCATCACAAGCCTTTAGTTGCCAAGTCATAGAAAAGAAAGTCATGCATGATCGTCAATAGGGAGGTTTCATCGAGCAACAAATGCAAGCAGATATGGAGACCCACATTCAGACATTGGGCAGAGCTAAGAGATTTCTACAATAGAGGCAAGGAAGGATTATAGGAACCAAAGGGGTCAAGAACACCACGGAAAAACATCCCACAGAGTCATGTAACCTGGACTCTCAGGGCCTCTTAGAGCCTCACAGAGATTCAAAAGATAATCAGAGTCCCTGTGTGGGTCTGACCTAGGTCCTCTGAATGTACCTTATGGTTGCAGAGCTTAGTGTTCTTATGGGACTGCTAATAGTTGGAACACGGGCTGGTTTTTAACACCTTTGTTTACTTTGTGCATGCTTGTCCTTCTATGGAGTAGCCTCATCCAGCTTTAAAATATGGGTTAGCCTAGACTTCTTATAACCTGATTTGCCGTGTTTGATTGATAGCCTTGGGTGGTCTGCCCTTTTGTGAGGGGAAACTAAGGAAAACATAATGTTTGGGGAGGGACTAGGAGGAATGGAGGTATAGGAAGCTATAGGTGATGTATTATACAAGAAAACAATAAATAAAACATAATAAAAAAAGGAAAGCATGGTTAAATTTCAGAATGAGCCCACTGGAATTATCTCCAGGATGAGAGAGATCACCTTGACTTATTGCAAGATAAGTTATATATCCATTAATTTTAGCCATTTCAGAAAACTGACTGTGTGTGGCAGTCTAGATGAATCAAAGTCAATGAAGAAGGAAACTCCATATTCAAATAGTCTGTTTCAGTTGCCACTCACAGTAGACTAACACTAAAATTAAGGCTATTTCTTTAGTTTATTTCATTCTTCTGTATGTGTTTCCTCCTTTCCTCTTCTATGTTTTTATTTTCTCCATCTGATTCTTAGTCTTCCTTTGCATTCTTAACAAGCATGACCTTCTAAACAAGTGGTCCGAAGATGTTTGATCCAGGCAACATATTTTCCCTCTATAGCCTTAATTGCCTTTATAGATGATAACTCCCCCCTGCACAGTTTTCTCTGTTACAGGCTTTCAAAAATAACAAATTATGTTTATTATCAAATATCTTAATTATTTATCTATAGCTACATTTTGCTGTAAAGAACACTATTATAAAGGTAACTATAATCTTTGTAATTGTTTTTCCTTTCATGTTCATAGCGTCTGTTTTCATTTATGTAACTTCTTATTTTGAGCATATTGTGCATTAAAAAAGCTAAGCTACATTTTTTCATTGAGAGATCATGATATTACATTTGAACTTCAGAGTCTTGATAATTGGGCATTTTCTTTCAGATATAATTCTCTTTTATATGTTCTCCTTAGCATAATGATTACTTCGCAGTAATGCTATATTCCTTTTCTTACTTTAATTAATGTCACATCTCAATTCTAAGTGCTTGTTTTCAGCCCCAGGGTACTAATTTCATATCTTGTTTCTTAAATTAGCTAACTATAATCTCAGATTTCTGGTGGTTATGATAGTCATACAGCAACTTTGTGTCTCCATCAATAAGAAGAAATTAGGGTTTTAATGAAGGACATTCTGCTATTCCATTAAGTATTTGTCTTTAAAAAAACTGTAGTATTGTTTCTTGCGACTAAGTTGCTTATTAAGGAATAAATGCTTGGCAGCTAATATATTTGTTGAATGGCTAGAATCATTGCTAGTTTATAAAATAGCAAAATGTATAAAATTAATCATATATGTCTTAAAATAATTACTTTATTATCCACTTTAATAAACCAATATGGAAAATATTGCAATTTTAAATCCTTAAATTGTGAACTCATTTATTTCTTAGATACTTTTTCTCTGGGAATAAAAGAAAAAAAAATTCTCTAGAGACTCCCTGTTATCACTGTGTCTGAACTTTAGACTTAAACAGGTACTTCCAAATACTGTTTGCAAATAAAGAAATAAGTACGTTTGTGCTGGTTTTTAAAACTGTCAGCACACCACCAGATACTAAATGGCAAGCTCAAATCTATTATCTGTGGTCAAGTTTATACTCTTTTTAATGTAACTTTGCCTTTTCTTTTGTTGTTTGTTTCCTTTGTTTTTGCAAACTCCCAATAGGATTTTCAGCTGCATTTGTCCCTGGGCACCCCATTTGACTTGTTGCCCAGCTATTGTGGGTGCTATAAGTGAGATACTTTATTGTTTGATAATTGCGTTAGTGTGTGCCTTTGTTAATACAGAAGGTATTCTCAGCTCATTACATTCTTATCCGTTATATTCTGTTGTTGATTAAAGAAATGCTTTCTTGGGTTTCACCAGTTTCCAAGACAGCATTATGATGCATTTTATAAATTTACTAAAATATGATGCTCCTTCTTTAAGATTTTATTTATTTTTTGTTCATATTACACACCAACCACAATTTGTCCCCCCTCCTCATTCTCTCCCCCCAATCCACCCCATCCACTCTTCAGAAAGGTTAAGGCCTACTGTGGAAAATTAACAAAGCCTAGGACATTCATTTGAAGCATATCCATGTCCCTCACCCCATATCAAGGCTGAGCAAGTCATCCCACCATATGGAATGGACTTCATAAAGTCAACTCATATCTTAGGGACAGACCCTGGTCCCACTGCTAGGGGTCCCACAAACCTACGAGGCTACAAAACTGTTGCCCATATGTAGAAGCTCTGGCTTAGTCCCATGCAGGATCTCCAGCTGTTGATCTAGAGTCCTTAAGATCTCACGAGTCCATGTCAACTGTCTCTATGGGGTTTCCCAATTACAATCTTGGACCCCAGCCCCCACTGCTGGACCTGGTACTTGGATGTGTATCTCTGTAACTGCTTCCATCAATTTCTGTATGAAGGTTTTATGATGACAGTTAAGGTAATCACTAATCTGATTACAAGGGATGGCCAATTTAGTCACCCTCTTCACTATTGCTAGGGGTCTTAGCTGGGGACATCCTTGTGGATTCCTGGGAATTTCCCTGGCATCACATTTCTCCCTAGCTCCATAAACTGCCTCTATTGAGATATCTCTTTCCTTGCTCTCCCACCCCATCCTTCCCAAACTTGACCATCCCGTTTTCTCATGTTCTCATTATATTATAACAGTATAATCAACTAGTCACAACAATAGTATTATGTGGTAATTCAAGAATAGCCATAAGTGTACAAAAAGCCTAAAATGAAAATAAAAATGTGGTTGACTACAATTGTTTTTCTGTGATTGAAAGTCAAATCCTTTTGTAATGAAGAATGAGGCAAGGTCAGTTTGCTGCCAATAAATATACTGCTTCAGTGGTGTCCCATGTGACAGTGGTCTAGCATCTTTTGTCATAAAGAACTGATTTTAAGCATCGGACAGAGGAAATGCATGGCATAAGCTTGATTCTCGTAGAGGTTTAATAGTTGTCGAAGTTACATATGCAGAATCCTTGAAATGAAAATCAGTCTTATGTAATACTATATAAAATTGTGAATTTTTTAGGAAAATTATAATTTTAAAAAGTGACATTCATTAGTATGTGAAAAACTCTACTGACTTCCTCTTATTTTGATTGGTTTTAATGTAGTTCAGTATTTCATATGGCCACTAATTTATTTTATTTATTTAATCTATAAATATTTAGCATTGAGATATTTTCACATTGTTAGATATTTGCCTGCATAAAGCATGATAGCAAAATTCTGACTTGTTGGTAGTGATTTCTAACTAATACAACAAACAGTACTACTCTTAATTCTTTCTTTTTCCTTCATCTCTTTTTGTATAAGTTTTTCTCCAAAACACAGTAATGAAATTATATTTATGTTGTGTCATAATCTGAATCGTATCAGGAATAGGCAAAATAAAATCAATAGTTCTATTTAATAGTTTGTCATAAATTGTAAATGCTAGAATATTTTGGTCATTATGTTCTTTTCAGTATATGTCATAATGATTACTTCAATAACTTCAAATTAGGTTCTTTATGAATTGAAAGATATCACTTTTTATTTGTTGTCAACAATTATTTGGGGATTAATAATTGTTAATTAGAGGATTAATAAGGTCAAGACATTATCAATAATATAAAGAAGTTATGCTCCTTATTTATGCTTAGGGTTAACAAAGGACAAGAAAAGTCCTTTTTTAGACAGTGTCAGTAGGAAGGGATTCCTCATGGATTATATCTAGCTCACTGAAATGTGTGGAGGGCTGATAGATAAGGCTATATATAGGCTGAGCCTGCAGGAATTCCTGCCAGCATCATGCTGTTCAAGTGGCCTATGAACAGCTCTGAACCCTGTGTCATGATCACCCAATGTGATGAAGCAGAAGCTAATGCCATAGGCCAGACTCCAGATCATGCTTTCTTCAGAAGTTATTAAGACAGGTTGAAGTACAACGAATCACCCAATGAGTTCAATCCAGACGAGATTCCTATATGTTTTCAAGGACAGCTAAATATGAGAGGATGAGCTAAAGAGAGCGAATAGAGGATATTAAAGAGGGTTTTGCTCTCAGGGTTTGAGAAGAAAATGAAAATCAGTTAATGTGTCTGGTATGCCTAGAAATTATATGAAGATATAATAAAAGTGCAAGGTCAGGAAAAGCAGCCTGGGCTACACACTAAGCCAGAAAAAAATTTCTTTTGGGATTGTCCATGCATAATTTAATAATTTCATAACTCAATGTCTAATGCTGCATTATGTTAGTCATTGATTTACCCTCTTAATATGATCTGATGAGGTGATAATATTAAATTACTCATGGTCACTATGACAAAAAGCCTCCACAATGCTACAGAGCATATACATTCTCAGACACAATGACTCAACTTAGAACTATAATTTTAGTAACATGGCAGAGTAAAAATAGTTGCATGTACTTTCCCCATGATGCATTATTTATTTCTATATTAGGAATATATTTCCACAATGATTCTGGTTAATAAGCTCTCTTAATAATTACTGGCATAATAGAATAGCTATTTATTTTTTATTCTCTTCCTGTATTTTAGCTGTTTGGTTCTTTAATCTTGGCCCAGATTGATTTCCTTCAACTCTGCCTGCCCAGACATTGACAACATGATTTAAATCTGCCTGGGTCATAGCTCATTATGTTCAGTTCTGTTTTTAAAATATATTTCCTAAATGTTTTATTAATTTTTAGGTTATACTTTTTTTAAAAAGCATTACTCCAGTTCCTTTCCTCATTGAGAGTGCACATAATTGATTGCTCTGTTCTTAATTATGGCATCAAATCTTCTGGAAGTGAACATGGTCTTGTATTATTCTATGATCAGAGGCAGGAGTTCAAGAGCTTTTGAGGCTTGCTGGACTGAAAAGTCAGAACTGGCAAATGAATTTCTGTACTTTAGAAGGGAGAGCTGAGGAAATAAGGTGCAACAGTATGGCAGACTCCAGATCTACATTGTTCCCCACCTACTGGAATCTCATGTATATTTCCTTAAATGTACAGTAACTCAGTTTCAAATAAACACCAATTGAAGCCTGCTAGCTATTGTTCTCATGAGTAAAATTATAAAAGCATGATAAAATGTAAGATTTACAGAGCATGTGCTATTTCAAATGTCTACAGTCTTCAATGCACTTTGAGAAAAAGAAAGGTTGTCTCTAAGTGTTCTTAACAACACTTTTGTTATCTTTTACCCTTTTTAAGTTACATACCCAAGTTCTGGAATGATATCGTATGGCTTAATAAAGTCAAACTTCATGTTCTTTTAATATGTCACTAACATATTTCAAATTTTTCATTACTGGTACTGGTGTTGTAGTTCATTTCTGGAATATGCAAAGTATGTATGAAGTTTTGGGCCAATCTTTAGTACTTTTCCATGCATATATATCCCCCTCTTGTTGCCTAGTTATTTTTTTAAAATAATTACTTTATAATATTTTATTTCTGGTAAATTTTCTAATGTATTTTGTCTTGAAAAGAAAAATATATTTTCAAACTGCTTCAGGTGATGATGTTAATAAAATTGCTCTTCCTCTTTCCTTTCTTTCTTCTTTCTTTTCTATCTCCTTTCCTTTCTTCCTTTCTTCCTTACTTTCTTTTCTCATTCATATGTGTATGTATATATGCAGCTCATATGTGTAGAGGTCAGAAGACAAGTTGCAGGAGTTGATTCTCTCTCTACACTATATGGATTACCAATATATCATTCAAGTTCTCTACTTAGAAGCAAGCACCTTTATCCACTGCACAAACTTACTGAACTTAAATCTACCTTTTTAAGCATAGATAATTAACATGTAAACTATACTATATTTACTGCCTAGTAAATATGTGGTGATATTAGAAACAGAACTCTGTAATCAGGTGAGCACACTGAGGGGTCTGCGAGTGCGGCTTCCATGAGTTTGTGAAAGCAACCATGGAAGACAATCACTTCATGGTTTGTAATGCTATCCACGATATTTTCTTCAACCAAAAAACAAAGCCAAATAGGTATTGTGGAATGCAACTGAAGTCATTGTACATTGAGAAGTGGCAGTGGGAGAATTTCCATGAGTCCAAGGTAGCCTGTGCCAAATAGTGAGAGTTAGACTATGTAGCAAGTCCAGGTTATGAATTGTTACTTTTCTATACAAAATAAAACCAAGGTTGTATGCCAGAAGAAATGTGTCACAAAGAACAACAGAGGTGCAACTGTCCTAGATTAAATAGAAAGCTAACTATACTATGTGATTAATGTTAGGTTATTTGCTTAGCTTGTCTGTGCTTGTTAATATTTGAGGTGAAACAGATTTGTGCAGGAAGGTTTAACTTATTTCTTCTATTTAAAGGACAGTGTCAAAAGTTCAAGATGATATCTCCCTTTGCTTTAGCTATAAAGCAGAAGTATATGAATTAAAAGATTTCCTTAATAAATGTATATTAAAGGCTAGATATTGTGAAATAAGTCATAAAGTCTAACAGTAAGAGAAACTGAGTTTGATTTCCAGCATCCATATTTTAATACTTAAGCTAATATTTAGTTTTAAGCTAAATGTATAACCATTAGTTCAGGTAATCATGTCTTCATCATGGCCTTTACCTATTTGCTTATATTCTCACTCCTCCCACTCTTCAACTGGACCTTGGGGGCTCAGCCCAGTGCTCTTCTGCAGGTCTCTGGCTATTTCCAGCAGTTGCTGGATGAATGTCCTATAGTGATATTTAAAATATTCATCAATCTGACTACAGGGCAAGGGCAGTTAGGGTACCAACTCTTCTATTGCTTAGGATCTTTGCTGGGGTCATCCTGGTGAATTCCTGGGAATTTCTCTAGGGCTATCTTTCTTGCTAGTCCCACATGGCTCCCTCAATCAAAATATCTCTGGGAGCTCACCAACTCCAGCTGGACAGGGAAGGAACTAGCATAAGACCAAACTAGTACCTCTGAATTTGGGTGACAGTTGTATGGCTGGGGCAGACTGTGGGATTACTGGCACCAAGATTTATTCTCGGTGCTTCTACTGGTTTTTAGGGAACCTATTCTCTTTTTATGAATACCTTGATCAGCCTAGGTATAGTAGGGAAGGCCTTGGACCTTCCCCAAAGCCATGTGCCTTACACTCTCTGAGGAGTGGATGGAGGGTGGATTGAGGGATTGGTGGAGGAAATGAGTCTACTTGGTGAGTACCACATTCTAGTGAGAAGTGCTCACTCACCTGAGAATTTGTTGATTCCTGAGAACAAGCATTGAGACTGACCTCTGTCCTCTACACAAATGCTCACATATACGCACATGCACTCATATATATGCATCTATCTACATAATATAAACACCATAAAATATAAAGGCTCACACATATTAAATCAAACCAGTATATGATTGAGTTGAATATTATTGATAGTAAGATGTCACAAGAGCAGCTTTACCAATGGCCTATCCTAAGAGATTCTGATAACTCCATATAGTAATAAGCATCCTCTGATCTCCTTGAGCCAATCTGTGGTCAATCTCTTATCCTCAAAACCGGTATGAAACAGAGGACTCATATATATCACCAAGATTCATCACTGGCCTGAGATACAACATTGATAACCTTGATCCACAGATTTTAGTATTTTCTTAATCACAATTATTTTTAGTCCCAGAAAACTACTAACCATTGTCCCTGTAAATCACAGGTTTAGGAGGAGAGAGCTGCTTGTTGGTTCCTGGCTGCTTTGCCCCAAATAATCATACAGAAGGTGTATTAATTAAATCACTGGTTGGTCCAAAGCTGTAGCTTCTTATTGGAGAACTCTTACATATTAATTTAATCCATTTCTAATAATCTGTATATGGCCACGTGGCTGTGGCTTACTGGCTAAAATTTCAGCACATCTGTCTCTGGCAGTGGCTCCATGCCTTTTCCTTGACTCTGCCTTCTTTCTCCCAGCATTCAGCTTAGTTTTCCCCACCTAGCTCTGTTCCCCTACAGCTCTGCTATAGGCCCAAAACGGTTCCTTTATTTATCAGCATACAGAGGGAAATCCTACATCACACAGAAGGACCCAGTTCCACAAATTCTTAATTTAAAAAGTCACAAAACATCCACAATAGTGTCTGACTTACTCTTATACTTCACAAGCCAGGTGTCCCATTTTCTACATTTCTTTAATCATTATTATTGTCCAAGAACCCACAGAATACCCAGTAAAGATCTGAGTACTAAATGGCTTTTCCAGCCCAAATTTCAGAGAGCTTCCACAAACCTTTTCAAACCAGTAAGATCAGATTAATGATGCAAAGATCCCAATCTCAGTGCCGATTTTTCTTTTTGTTTGCCTCATGTTGATGTACTAAACATAGACTAAACAGAAACTTGCAACATAAAGGTTGTATAAACTTGCAGTTCATACTCTGTGTTTGAGAAGTTCTAAGGAAGGAACCATGAGTATAAACTGAAACAGAAAGTATAGTGCAATATTGCAACATTGCTTAGCTGCTTCCCCTCTTTTATCTTGTGTATAAACTGTATTTATAGCCAGATCCATGTGCCTTGGCATGGTAATGCCCATAGTTGGTTGGACCCCACAGGTCTTTCTAATGTAAGCAATTTCTTTATTTAACTCTTTCTTTGCAGATAATTCAACATTTGTGTCAAGTTGGCAGCTAACATTAGTACTTCTCATTTCAGACTGAAGGCCTCTTAATTTAGTTTCAACTTCAAGGTCTACTTATAATGCAAATCAGCTTTTCTCAGGTTGTAGCATGACTCTCTCTATCAATGTTATTATTCCTGTGGTTTTATTAAGTCGTGTTTAATTATTTATATCCACATATTGAGTGGAAGAAAAAAGTCCAATACCTTAATTTTATATTTGAGCATAATTTTCATGCATATTAAAATAAGTCACTATTAAATCCAAATAACCTTGGTGAAGTCTCTGTACTAGAATCACTAATTTTGTTTTTGTATTATTAGGATAAATAAATCTCAATGTAATTTTATGCATACAGTTTTATTATGGGATATAAAATAAACAAGGTCAAGTACATGAGCTTAAATTTGTAGCATAATCAATCTTTAAATATTCATGCAGACCATGAAGAAGCCACATAAGCAAGAATCATAATTTTCCAGTATTTTATATTTCATTAAATATCCTTACAAAGGTAGAAGCTTTCAAGACCACTGCCTTTACTTGTGGCAATCGCTTTCTCAAAAACTTAACCACACGCACACACACACTTAAAATGTCAGATCTATATTCATAAGGTGGATCATATCAAACTCCATAGATCATGGTGTTACTTATTTTACTTGCTCATATTTTAATTAAAAGGTTCACTTATCTTTTGTCATGTAACTCATTGGACATTTTAGTGCTGTGCAATATCAGCAATTTTACAAAATATTGTTAGAAACTGAAAAGAGATATCACAATGACATTAAAATAACCAATCAGAATTCCTTGGGATATGCTGTGATAAAAGTACCCAAATAATAATGGTTGTCTTTTCTGTGTCATGAAATATTCATTATCTGTTCTTTAAACATGAACCTTGACCTGTCTGAAGTAAGAGTCACAGAGGGAATATTAACATTTGCCTGACAATGACAGTGGGTAAAGGATTTTATATTGCTCTGTCTCTTACAGCCTGTGTCCATAACAGGGATGGATGACTATTACTCATAATTCATTAGCTCTAGTAATTTATATACCTATGCTAAACAAGGAGGCAGGAAAAATATGTCAATGTGTAAAGATATGTAGTTATAGTTCAAACTTTTCCTATAGTTTAATCATCAAATATTAAATATACCATATCTTCTACCCACAAAATGCAATCACCTTCCTGAATAGAGTAAATTACAAAAGAGCCCTTGCATAGGGCTAATGGGGTGGCTGAGCATGTAAAGGCAGCTGCTGCCAAGCTTCTTGATCAAAGAATAACTGGAATCTATATGATAGAGAAATGAACATCCACAGATTAAACTCTATCCTTCAACTGTGCCACTGGTGGTGAGGAAATGAACACAAATTCATGCTACAGCATCTATACATTCACTTAATTTATATAGTTGAACTTCAAAAGAAAAATCACATTAAGAATCCATAATACCACAAAGATTTTTTTTCCCAAATTTGGTTCACAGTGTTACTTCAATCTGGATTATCTATCTGATCTGTAAACTTAAGAAACCAAAAATACATTAACTATTTTATTATGGTCAATAGCATTGAAGATCCAGGATAGCCCACCTCTACTGAAAGGGAAGAAACATTTATTTGTACAGCTTACTTGAAAATTATATTCGGGAGATACTAGAACATTCAAATATTAATGGTAGTGAATATTATTGATGATTTTCATTGTCTTTTGCTCTATTATTCTGAGGCAAAGAGCCTTGGATTTTACTTATCAAATGATCTTCATTTTCTGCCTGTTTCTTAAATACATCTGAGGATAGTTTTGCATACTTGACTGGTAGACTCACTGGAACTCTTCAGACTCAGCTTTGTAGAAGTTAAGAATCCTAGTAAGCAATGATGCTTTAGATATCCATATGCTCTTCAGTTTGGGGGAAAGTTTTGTTAATATTTTTATTATAAACACTGTGACAGTTGTTTTTACTTATTTGAAAAGAATTTCTTATTTGTAAAAGTAGTATCCCATAAATAATCATTCTTATAATTTTTAGCATGACATTTTTAGAGTTTAACTCTATTGGAATTTTTGGGTCTGGAATCGATTGAAATTCTTTATATCTTTTTTTTTGAAATTCTTTATATCTTTATAGATATTTGTGAATTACAGATTATTATCCATGTTATTGTCAACATGATCATTCCTTCCATTCACAAGTTGGAAACAATTATTTTTAGAAGTAATGTAGTCCTTGGGTCACATGAGATGATATTACTGTTACAATTTATTTTCCTTAGGATTTTAAATGTTTGCCAACTTACATAATATTGATTTTTGTAGTAATAGCTAAAGATAAAATATTTTTTGTGTTCTTTTGCCACTTTTAAAGTAAATTAGTTGTAATTATGTAAAATACTACTTTTTGGTAATAGTAGTGATTAGGAAAAATACTGTTTTCATGCACGTTTATTGTTGTGTTCTGGGTTTAATTTAGGGTGCTGTACATCTACATACCTCTTTACCAACATCTCTATACCTATAGTGATGTCTTATAGTGCATAAAATATTCAAAAGTAATTCTTTATTATGGCTCCACAGTTGTTCACACCTGTTTACATGCTTAGGCTTCAGTGTTAATAGATTATTTGAGGAGATGAGGTATCATAAGGAACATTATTTAGCATCCATCCAACTTTCCCTCTTGCATTTAAAAATATGACATTTCCCCTGAATCGTTTCCCTTGGTGTCTTCAGTATGTTTAGTGTTATTGGAATGAAATATCCTGAATGAAATAACTTCAAAAGAAAAGATTTGGTTGGCCCATAATTCCATGTTACAGTCCGTCAAGGAGCCTAGGAGAACCGGTTACATCAGACCCAGAGTCAAGCTTAGTGGAGCTGCTACATCCCAGCTTGGTCCTCACTTATGTAGTCAGTTCCCATCCATAGGAAACATGCTTATTGCAACATCAGTTGAGACATTGCTCCAGATACATGACCAAAATTCTATCTCCCAGGTGATTATAGCTTTTGTTAAATTGACAGTTAAATGCAAATAGAGTATTTACATTTTGCTTTGAAATATAATTGTAATCATTATTATTCTCCAATTATTTCTAATTATAGATCCAGACAATTAAAAGGTATTACAGAATAAATATAAAAATTTCAGAAAATTTTATACTAGAAATTTATTCTTTGAATACATATTAAATGTATCTAACATATCACCCATTATTATGAAATTTAGAGCCAAAAACTGTACTGTAGTTATTACAGGAAAATATGACTGCTTATAGCATAATATCATATAAAACTTGCTATACTTCAAGACTTTATTTATAATCTAAATTTTAAAAGAATTTTTTTGTACATTGTGACATTTTATGATACAGAAAATTTTCGTAAATGTCTGTTAATTAAAGTGCTTACAAAGTATTTTAACTCAGGTGAGAATCTTTTGTGACACCCCAGGTGACTTAGAAACTGTTGCCAGCAGAAGTGTGACTTTCCTCTATGTGCAAAGGAAAATCTCCTAGTCACTTGTGGGTTCTTTTCTTCAACACAAAGACTGTTAGCACAGTCATGATCAATTTCTTATTTCCTAGTTTTACTCTGTTGAAGTTTTAGCAGGGATATGGACAGCTGAATTTAGGGCTAGTGTATTTGTGAAAACTGTTTGTAGAATGATTTCTCCATAGATTGCATGCTGCACCAGCTTCTTACCATCTCTTTGTATGAGTCTCCAGAACTCAGGATCTCAGTCTTTTGCCCCCATTTTCATGTTCTCACCACACATAGCCTTTCATACACCCATTTTTTGCCTTGCCTTGGAGACTGTCTTAGTCATCATTCTACTGCAGTGAACAGAAACCATGACCAATTCTCATGAAATAAAGCATTTAATTCTGGACTTGCTTACGCTTTCAAAGATTAATTTCATGGTCATGTTATGGGGTATGGCAGCATGCAGGTGGACACTGGAAACTCAGCAGAGTGTTACCTCTTAGTCCTCAGGCAAAGACAAAGAGAAAGGGAGAGAGAGAGAGAAAGAGAGAGAGAGAGAGAGAGAGAGAGAGCGAGAGAGAAGCAAATAGAGAGAGCCTAGCTTGAGATTTTAAAATCTCAATACCACCCCCAGTGACACACTTTCTCCAGAAAGGCCACACCTCTTAATCCTCTCAAGTAGTGCCACCCCCTGATGACTAAGTACTCAAATACTGAGTCTATGGAGGTCTATTCACATTCAAACTACCACAGAGATAGTTATCAAATGTTTCCAAAGTGTGAGCAAGTTGAGCTTTCTTCCTTAACTATGAGAGGAAGATATGGAAGTACAATTTCACATTTCAGCACATCTCCTTGTCACCCTGTAAACCATCACTGCAAAAATATCCAAAAATGATGAGGCAGCAGAAATCGAAAGAAAAGAAAACTGTAGTTGTAGAACTCAGTGCATGGACTTGTCTTCTCTGCACGCCATCATTTTTTTGTTTGGAGTTTAAAAGTAACAATTGTAGAGATAGTTCATAAGTCTTAGCATGCATAAGAAATTAATATTTTCACTTTTGGGTTGTATAAATAAATCAGTGATTCTACTTGCATCAGTTGAATGATCTCATCTTCTTAGAAAAAGAGTTGGATCTAGTCACATGTTATTAAGGTCTTTTAAAATGTCTAAAAATTTTGACAGAATGTTAGACACACAAATCTGATCTTCAATGAAATCAATAGTGAAAATTGAAATATTCCATCTTTACTAAAGGTGTTTTTTCCCTAAACACTAAAATATAAAATAAAACACATTAAAGCCATTTCACTACAAAGTCCATCTAAGGTTGACTATATATAGGGAAATAAATGTTTGCTCTGTATATATATGTATATATATACATATATAGTGTGTGTGTGTGTGTGTGCCATTTAGATAAGGAACTTTAATATACAAGGCCTTGACATTTGATATTTCTATGGCTAGATTTGATAAAGTAAATCATCTCTATAAAAATATAACACTGTTATATTTTTTGATCATTTTTAATTAATCACTTTGTTCATATTGAGGTACATTAACCAAAAAGAATAAACATATAAAATATTTAGAAAATGATAGCCTCCTCACAATGAATGAACACTTCTTAATGTTCTGAATTTATGAGTAACTATTTTCAGAAAAGGCTTCCATGTAAGTATTTTACGTATATCCTAAAGCAAAAGTGATATATTAGTGATATATTCTAAATATTGTAAAAAGTAAAAGTTTTTTTGCGAGGCAGAAGAGGAGGTTATATCACCTCTAAGAGAGAAATTTCAACAAGATCATATGCAAACCTTGAAAAGCTGGAAGCTGCCCCAACTCTCCCTAAAGGAGTATGATCCTATCAGAGTTCAGACTTCAAGCTAAAAAAAAAGTGAGAAAATGCATTTTTAGTTGGTTATTTAAAGATGTAAGTCATTGACAATGTTGTAGGGATTGTGGGAACACTAATAGAGATGTGCAGATGCCCATTGTTCTCAGATCCTGCTTAAGAAGTTGAGCTTAATTATCAAAAACACTTGTTTCCAAAGAAGAAAATTCAGATACTTTCTACAAACTTAAAGATTATATTGGGGGCATTTATAGGTTTAGTCATATCCAAATATGTGACATACCAGTGCAGAAATATTTTATCTATATTTGGATGCATAGTAAACTCTCTTTTTTATTAATCTCTATTTGCTAATTCAACTTTAAAAATTATATACATCTAATATAAATAATTCAAATGTACACTCATTTTAACCTATCTGCCCTGGAAACATGAGATTAACACTTGTGATAGTAAGGAAAAAATATTCTTCATGAACATTGTTTAAAGCTACTATAATAATCTTTATCTTCAGAAAATCACATTATTTATTTAATATAATTTAATGTTAACAAACATGATGTTAAATATATATATACTATATATATATATATACACTACTGAAGTGAAAATAAATTTTATAAGATCATCTTAAATTTGCAAACTTTCTTCAACATCACAATCTTGAGTCTGCCTTTCTCATATAGTCGCTCTACCCTCTTTTCAACTGGACTCCCAGAGCTTGGCCAAGTGCTTGGCTGTGGAACTCTGAATCTGCTTCCATCAAGTACTGAAGGCTCTATGATGACTTCAAGGATTTCCACAATCTGATTAGAGATGAAGGCTCTATGATGACAGCTAGAGCAGTTACCAATCTAATTACAGAGGAAGGCAAATTCAGACACCCTCTCAACTACTGATAGAATATTAGCAGTAGTTATCCTTTAGGGTTCCCAGTTGACTCACTGTCACCAGCTTTCTCCCTCACCCCACAATGACCCACTCTATCAAGATATCTCCCCCACACTCTACTGCTTCCTCCTACCCACATATTATCCATCTAGATCCCTCATGTTCCCATCTCCCATGCCTTTTCCTCTACTCTTTCCACCCCCAGTTTACCCAGGACATCCCACCTAATTGCTCTTCTTACGGAGAACCATGAGTCCATCTTAAAGTTCTCCTTGTTACCTAGCTTCTCTGGAGCTGAGGATGTAGCCTGGTTATACTTTGCTTTACATATAATATCCATTCGTGAATGAATATATATCATGGTTGTCTTTTTGTGTCTGTGTTACATCACTCCGGATGATTTTTTTTTTTAGTTCCATCCATTTTCCTGCGAATTTAATGATGTATTGTTTTGTTTTTTTTTTTTTTCTTCTGGGTAATGCTCCATTGAGTAGATATACCACATATTCTTTATCCATTTTTGGTTGAACGTCATTTGGTTATTTCCAGGTTCTGGCTATTACAAAAAAATGATGCAATGTACATAGTTGGACAAAAGTCCTTGGGATATGGTTGAGAATCCTTTGGGTATATGTACAAGAGCAATATAACTGGCTCTTTAGATAGTAGACCCACATGTAACACCTTGCACAAAACTCAAGTCCAAGTGGATCAAAGACCTCAACATATGCTCAGTAACACTGAAGCTGATAAAAGAGAAAGTGGGAAGTAGTCTTGAACACATTGACTACTTCCTGAATATAACACTAGCACACAAACAATGAGATCAATAATTATGAAATGGGGCCTCCTGAAACTGAAAAGCTTTTGTAAGGCAAAGGACACTGTCAATAAGACAAAGCAATAGCCTCCAGAATGGGAAAAGATCATTACCAACTCTAAATCTGGCAGAGGACTGATATGCAAAATATGTAAAGAATTTAAGAAACTAAACATCAAAAATACCAAATAATTACTTTAAAACATGGGGTATACATTTAAATAGAAAATTCTCAATAGAATAATCTCAAATTGCCAAGATTTTAAGAACTGTTTAGAATCATTAGCTCTCAGGGAAATGGAAACAAAAATGATTCAGAGATACCTTTCAGAATGGCCAAGATAAAAATGCTAATGTCAGCCTTTGTTGGAGGGGATATGGATTAAGGAGAACACTCCTTCACCGCTGTTGGGAATTCAAAACTTGTACATTCACTTCGGAAATCAGTATAACAGTTTCTCAGGAAATTGGGAAATGGTGGTATTTAAAGCACTTATTTTTGCTCAATTCTTAACAGAAATTTATGCAAACGAAAACCTCTCATCTGATATGTAGTATGACAGTGGTTATTGTAAAAAGGGGCAAATATTTTATGTTTCCTCTTATTGTTTTAAAAAGTTTTGGTTCCCTCGACATTTCATCATGTAGTAATTGATAAATTATTTAAATATTGTAATTAAACATTAGATACAATTGCACATAAAATCTTTATTTGATTACTACATCTTCTTTATTTAATTACTGCAACTATAAATGATTCTTAACGTACAACTTTCCCATGACTTAACTGAAACACTACTGGGTAAAAATCTGATTTTGCTAGTTTCCATGACATTTGACATACTTAGATGGCCGAGACCTAATGGCTTATATGTAATTTTGATTTTGTTCCAAGTGAATTTTAAGGGACAAACCATATTCAATATTTATAATCTGGGTCTAGCAAATGCATACTCTTACCAGACAGAGCCTCACTTCTTAAAATGAAAATCAAAAAATTAGCCAAAAGGCTCAGGAGATAAATTAATGATCAAAGATAATTATATAGACAGTTGTTTAAATAAGTGATAGATGGAATGATGTTTGATAGTTGGAAGATAGAAAGGAAGACTATAGATAGATAAGAGTAATGAATAAACAGAAAAATGTGTATAAGATGGATAAAGGATAAACGGTAGATAGAAGACAGATGAATAGAGAGGTAGATGATAGATGATGGACAGATAGAAGAAAAATACTCATCCAAATGTCTCAATGCAGATTAAGTTTTTGAGGGTTTTGCATAATTTGTTTAATTTTATATATTTTCCATTTGCAGTAGCAGGATGACTGAAAAGCAATTTGATGGGGTGATATGTCTAGGTGTCCAACCTTATAGGTAACATTTTTTCCACATTAGTTGTGATTTAGTTAATTTAAAATTGTGCATATTGAAATACATTGTTTATTGGTATTTCACAAAAATATTTTTCAGTAATCACAAGGATAGGAAGGGTCTTCATGTGTTTTATGTTTCCCATTATATTATGCAATATGACTTATGGAGAATTAAATGTTAATAAAATTATTAGCTACTCATGGTACATGAATGTGTTTCTTAGGCAATGTAAGTTATAACCTATTACTGTTCTGCAGACTTTTATTGTAGTTTATACATTTATGCGCTACAAACAACAACATGAAGCATTAGAGAAGCTGGTAAAGATTACTGGAAGGAGTTGTAGATTTTCAATAAAGTCAGTACACAAGAATCTATGAATTAAAGATTTATCCTGAAGAAGTTTAAAATCTCTGAAACTCTTTGCTTATTTGTTAGTCCGGGGACTGAACAGCCATGATGGAAAGAAAAGCAATGGCTCCAGTGCAGTCTTGTACATTTATAAAGAGCACTCTCCTTAAGGTGCATGGTAAAATATTTATTTAGGGTGAGTTAATTTGCCTTAGGGGAACAACCAGCCAGTGTGTCTTCAGAGCTGAAATGTCAACTGTAAAGGCAGCAGCATCATTAAATGGCAGTTCCTCCTGGAAACTTGGCAACACAAAACCACATATTTCTGAACACTCCAAATGTGTTATTGGATAAATTCAGGAACTGAATTGCATGGTTTTATCACAATAAGCTACTACACGTATTTTAGGAATTAATATTTTAGAACATAAAATACTTTTAATGTATTACAGTTTAAAAAAATACACCTAGAGAGCGTAAACTACTTTTAGATGTATAGCATCTTTAATTTAACATTAGGATATGTCCAGATATTTATTTTATTTCCTATTACTCTACATTCATTATGAAATGTCATCAAATAGTAATTACCTTTGGTTCATGAAGTTTCATTTTATTCTTTTAAGAAAATATTTAGACTGGAAACAATGAAGATTAAATATTGAATATAAGAAGATATTTTGAAGTTCAGAGTCAGGATTATTTAGAGAAATAAAGGTACAAATAAAAATATAAATAAATATGTAGACTATTATTGAGCAGCATATGTATATATAAACACATTCCAGTAATGTATATAAAATATACAAATTTAGGTCAATAATCTTAGATACATTCTAAAAAAAATCTTACATATGCACACACACACATAACATATTATAACAAATACACTTTATTTACTATCTACTTCTATAAATATCACTGTATATTCCCTATTTAAACTTAATTGCTAGGTTATACAAAATCATATTTTTTCCAAATTCCCTAGATTAAGAGGCCATGTGTGTTTATGACTGGAATCTATTTTCTTAACTAAACCTAGTAAATATGAATTCAGCTAAAAACAGTAAGATAAAGATGAATTGGCAAATGTAAAATTACATTTGTGAGTAATAACATGTACTTTGCTTAACTAGAAGGCAATCCCAATAAATAAAGCATTTAATGCTTTAAATTCTTTAGTATCTTCACGAGAGTAAAAGAATCTTGAATCTATTCCCCTTGTAGTCAGCAATATAGTAGCTGCAGTTAAAATTATTGTTAGTACCTAACTTGTCATAGTTATTAATTGTTCTGAGAATTTCCCCTGGACTTCCCATATGTTCATGTGACACTTATTTTTTTTTTTTTTTGAGACAGGGTTTCTCCGTAGCTTTTTGGTTCCTGTCCTGGAACTAGCTCTTGTAGTCCAGGCTGGCCTCGAACTCACAGAGATCCTCCTGCCTCTGCCTCCCAAGTGCTAAGATTAAAGGTGTGCACCACCACCACCCGGCGACACTTAAATTTTTGCATAAAAGTTCAACTGAACTTATTTCTCAATCTGCAAACAATTTTTCGTTATGAATATATTGTTTATTTTTTCTGATTATATGTTGAAGGAATTCATTTTTATCACTAAATACAATGTGAAATTTAGGCATATTATAGATACTCTTTTTTGTTGCTTTAAAATGTTTTATTTAACATTTATATATTCTTTAACTATGCATGGATCGACTGCATCCTCATTCCATTCCCTTGAATTTCATTCCTACTTGATCACTCTTCCCTCCCAACTTCTTATTCTGTCTTTTTAAAGTTTAATACCTACTGAGGTTGCTTAGTGCTGCCTGTATGTGCACGGATGTGTGTTCAAATATTCTAACATATGTGTCTTCTTCATTCTTGAATCCTAAAACCAAACTAAACCAAAACAAAAAAAATCTCAATTGCCTTCTCCCAGAAGCCATCGGTTGTCAATCTCTCACTTCAACTGTGAATGTGACTTTGTAAGACTTCCACCCTGTCTCTGATGCTGGAATTATCATTGCCTTGGTTTGTGCAAGTTTTGTGCATTCAAGCTCAGATGCTATGTCTGTGCAATGTTGCGACTGATCTGCCATGTCTGCTTTAACTGTTTCACTACACCAATCCATCCCCCACACAGCCAACAGTCATTCCACCTCCTTTTCTAGAGGTCTGTCCCTGAAACTTGAAGTCCTATGTAGAAAAGTAACACAGGAAAAGGCAACAACACAGTTACAAATATAAGAAGAAAATGTGTAAATATTCTAATCTAAGGTAGTCAGTCTGATTTTATATGTAAAATCAATACACAAAATCAGCTATCCCTTATGTTGAAGAAGTATCTATTAATGCATTAACAACAAATACATTATCAATATTTTAACAACAAATATATTGGGAAAATATTAGCAACAAATATTCACCACAGCACTTTCTGTCTTCCCTTTATAACACACATGCATATGTGTGTGTATGTATTGCATGCCTGTATTGCCAAATTTACTCTGATGTATGTGTGTTTATGTCTTCCCATGCAATTTTGAAACCTTTCAAGGGTCTCATCTTTCCATCCCTTGTAGGAGGAAGTTTGCTTGTTTGTTCGAGCTACTTAGCCCCAAAATTATCACACAGAAACTATATTATTTAAATCACTGCTTGGTCTATTAGCTCTAACTTTTTACTGGCAAACTCTTACATCTTAATTTAACCCATCTTTGTTAATCTGTGCATCACCACAAGGTCGTAGCCTACCAGCAAAGTTTCAGCACATCTGCCTCCAGCAGTGGCTCCATGGCTTCTCTCTGACTCTGCCCTTCTTTCTCCCAGGATTCAGCCTAGCTTTCCACACCTAAGTTCTACTATAGGTCCAAAGCAGTTTTGTTTATTAATCAACGGTAATCACAGCATACAGAGGGAAATCCCACATCAATCACTAGAGAAGACATATACTCCCTTATGGAAGCCCTGTACTTTTCCATCTAGGGATGTGGTTTCTTTGTGATAAGTTGTCTTTTGAGCAAATGTTGCTTAGACAACTAAAGTTTTACAATGTAGTAGGCTGCAGCTTGTCTATCATAAAGAAGATTTTGTCTCTCAGAATTCCTGTCCTCTGGCTCCTAGGATCCTTCTCTCCCTCCTCCCCAATGTTTACTGAGCTTTTGGTTTAGGATTTTCTTGTGTGCATATCCATTGGAGTTGGACATCACATAATTTATTGTTCTCTGCCTGTTGGTCAGTTCTGAAGTATTGTAACTTCTTCCATATGCTGCAGGAAAAATAATAGCCTATTCGATGAGCAGTAAGACCTATACTTACTGCTGTGGGAATAGGATAATGTTTTAAGGATGGCTTGAAACTATATACTGACCTAGGAAAATACCTTAATACTAGGTTTTTCTTTATGGTCCATGACCTTTTTGGCCACACATAGTTTACAGTACTAGATATGAATTTCTCCCTATTGAGAGATCCCTAAGAAATATTATGATAATAATCAGTTTTCTTTTTTATTATATAGTTAATAAAATGCTGCAGTAGAGTGAATATTTTCCATAATGCTCCATAAAATTTTTAAATATATATTCATTTAAATTTTATGTTGATACTATGGTTGTGTGATTTCTTTATCTCTTTCCTTTCAGCAAAGTCAAAATACTTGAATTTATACTTTTGTTTTCAAATGTTATCCTATAAATAGTTTTTATTTCAAGAACCACTCAGATTTCAACCATATCAATATGGTTGTATCAAGGACAATTTATTTCTCAATTTACTTTTTATATGCATCTGCACATTTTTATAAGTCCTTACTTTAATTTCAATATATTTAAATATGCACAATTTTAATTTCTTTATATTTACATAATACATTTTATAGATTTTTCTTATATTAAATTTCTTAAAAACTGTGGTATAAATGATAGTATTTTGTAAATTGGATGATATTTCAGATACATATCAAATAATGTATGATTATGGAAACCTAGGAAAAAAACTCTTCAAAACTCCAAATAGAATTGCCATATGATATAGCAATTTACTTCTGTGTAAATATCCAATAGGAAAAAGAAAATCATATACAAGAAAGAGCTTAAATCATTTGTTTTGTGGTACTATTAACACTAACTAAATGGCAGACTCCTACAATGTGTTCATCAAAGGATGACTGGATTAAAACGTTGGTTAATATAATTTAAATATTACCAAAAAACAGTGAAAATTCATCATTTCCATCATTGTAAATTCTACCAAAGAAAATTGTGTAAAATGAAATATATCTCTTAATGACACACAATTTGTGTTCTTTTGGAAATTAAAACATTATCACAGTATGAAACAGACTAGTGATATTTACAGCATGTGAAGGACACAAAGGATGAGACATAGAGAGAACTCTAATGGGTACAGGGTCAGTCAGCTGAACAAAAAGAATAAGAATATTGTTCAACATTGAGTTGGAAGAGAAGTTTGAGTGTTCATACACAAAGAAAAAAGAATGTGGACCTAGGTTACCCTGATGCAGTAATCACACATGGTATTAATGGATTCAAGTGCCAGGGTGAACCATGTAATTAAATATAATGAGTATTTATGAATTAAAATTATGTGATTGTAGTAAAGAAAACCTATTCACCAATGTTTATAATGTGTTAATGATCATTGGATGATGTGTTAATAATGTCATTCATCTCAGAGGTTTCTCAGCCTGTGAGTCTTAGTGGCTGTTGAGCTACCTATTCAGAAGTTGTTTGCCCTTCCCAAGGACTGGGTAAATATTCACCTAAAGAGACAATAGATCCATATGCACCTCTCTGGGATCTTCCTTCCTTCCTTCCTTCCTTCCTTCCTTCCTTCCCCCCTCCCTCCCTCTCTCCCTCCCTCCTTCCTACTCTCCCTTCCTGTGTATCCTTTTCCCTAGATCACATAGATTCTGCTATCATTGTGCTCCTGTAGCCAGTCCTTCTGTGCCGAGCTGGTTGGATCCACTCTTTTCTAACACTGCTCTGCACTTAAGTTGAGCTAATGGCAGAACTTCAGCTGGATCTTAGTGCTCATTCATCTCCTTCATTTCCACGGGGATCAGTGTTCTGTGTTGCATCTTTACAGATGTGAAATAGTTTTGCTTTGTTGTTAAGAAAATTTCTGGTTTAGTTGTTAAATGAAAAATGCTATCTGGAACAATTTACAAACCCATGATAAGCAATGAAAGCTCAATTCTTCTTTTCTTTATAATAATATATTTCATTGGGAAGCTTTAATAAATACTATCTTTCCATCTGGATCAAAAGTATCTGTCACTTTGTTTGATTCCTTCAGAACTTTGCTAAAATACCAAACCATTCTTTCCTGGAAGTTCCCTTGGCTCTATGTGTCCAGCATCGAATATTTATAATCACAGCTTTCTATGGTAGTTTCAAGAGGCATCTGTTATAATCAACCAAACTGATACTTCCACTAACATATTCTATCCAAAACTGATTTATTTACAAAGTAAATAATGTATATATACAAAATGTTTCAGCAATTTGTATAGCTAAGTAAATTTGAAAAAAAGAAAGTTGAAAGGTGTGAAAAAACATGACTCTTTTCTAAGATTTTATTCAACTGCTATTGATAATTTGTGCATGATTTGATGCAAAATAAAGTATTGATTCAAAGCATTGCACTTTTCCAACAGGGATTTTGTCCTGCAAGCACGCAATGATACACTGTTAATTCTTTATGCATTTTAAACTATATCCCTATTGGGATAATTTTGCTTTTATATAATGTTCAATACAAGAACTTAATGCTAATTGGTGAAATTGCATGTGTTTGTCTGGAAGGTTCTTTCTCCTTCCTTCTAAAGTTCTTACCCAGAGGCAGATTCAGTGACCTGAGATGACCCAGCAGAACATTCTGAGTATCATATTAAGTTTGACATTTCAGGTTTTTTGAGGCCTGTTTACATGAATAATTATTTTGATGTTATGTGAAAATAATGGTTTTATTAGTTTTATTGCATCATATACATGAACATCTTTATTATAAAATAATAAATGAAGTACAATTTTATATATATGCAGTTTGTGTTAAGGTCACTTACAGTAGTCATATAGAAAATGTGCTTTAATTTGGTGGTATTTTTTTAAATTAAATTAGGTGATGTTTCTTTTTCATTAAAAATAAACTTAGAGATGCATTTTGATGTTTGTAAAAATATTTTTAACACATAAGAGGCTGGCTCAGATGCTAAAACGCTCTTCTGGAAAATCAATATAAAATGGTTCAAAACCTATTTATTAATCAGTACAGACTTTTTATAAGTGGAAGTGTCTGTATTATTCTTATTTCTGCCTGTAAAAATGATCTTTCTGACTTTAGTTGTCTTTGCACCGGCAGACTATAGCAGTCACCAATCCCTGCTTCTTACGGTTGACTCAATATTTAAAACATTCAGAAATCATCCCAGTTTATATTTGAGCTCCATCAATTCTGTCCTGCAGGAGACAAGATAAAATGAACCTTCTGGTGCAGCATGCTCATTCTGTATTTCATCTATTTCTGATTATAAACACCAAACCAAACCATTTTCATTGTGGTTACCGGGGTGGGGGGAAGGTAAATTCCAAATGATCAGTATGCATATTTCAATCGAACAATTTATTTTTGACATGTCTAAACAATATCCAGTGCACAATAGTGCAATCACTAAAATTACTGTATTTTAACATCAAATGGTTCATAATAAATATTGGCCATACACAGGTTTGATATGTGGAGTATACGACATATAAATTTGGAATGCTTAAACAAGCAAACATGTACCTGGGAAACCAATGAAAGTGGTGTGTTTACTTTATTTCTTTCCAAATATACAGTATGAAAATGGTAAGTGTAGAAGTCAGGAGTGAGGAGGTTGTTAGATAAATACAGGAATGGCTTTACTAATAGATATTTGAATTAGTTATATATCATACTGATATAAAAAGCAATTTAAAGTAGAAAAGTTTACTTTGGCTCTCATAGCCTGAATACAGGCAACCTGTTGGGGAAGCATGGTGCCAGAGAAGCAGGGGAAATGAATACTGCTTTTTCTGCTTCACTTCCATTATTATATATTCGGTTAGAATGAATCTTCCTTCTTCAATTAACGTAATCTAGAAAATCCCTTGCAGACATACCAAGATAGCTATTGTCATCATGGTTTAAAATCATTCCAAGTTGTTAGCTGAGTTAGCATTACAGATCTTTAACTTTTTAACTCATTTTGATGTGGCATGCTTTGTGCAAGCCCATAGGAGATTTGCCCCCTTTCTGAGTGGAGATGGAGGAGGAACAGATGAGGCAGGGGTAAAGGGGGAAGGGGAGTGGATGAGAGGAGAGGAAGGGGAAACTGGTTAGTATGTAAAATAAATTTTAAAATTTTTTGAAAGAAAAAATGTAAAAACGAAAGAAAAAATAAAAATTAAGTTCTAGGCTTTATGATTCATTCTGAATCATAAATTTTGTGCATGTATGAGACTTTATTTGTATATGCAAAATGTGCACAGGTACACATGGAGGTGTGACCTTTCCCCTGATAATGGAGTAAAAGTTGGTGGTGACCCATGGGCTAGGTACTGGGAACCTAGCCAACTTCTTCTGGAAGATCAACAAATTCTCATAGCCCCTGAACCTGCTCTCCAGCCCCAGAAATCAAATTCTTATAGATTTTCCATTTCATTTCTCTCTAATAGAGTCTGTGAGGTTTGTGCCACCTGTTCCTTCTTCACACAGAGCAGATTCACCATTTAGCTGTATCTTTCACTTTCCTGATGTGTTACTCAGTGCTGAATTAATATAAAGGAATTATATCCTGCTGTATATTTTGACAGGAAGAGTAATTCACTGCCCGAATCTCAGCTAAAATTAGCTTCCACTCTGTGGAGAATTATGAACACCTTGTGATGTCCTACACAATACTACTGAACATTTTTCTGCATGGTGGCACTTTGGATTTCTGTCTTAACAGTGCTTTTCACACAATGTAAGAGTTTTCAAGAGCTCAGTGAGTTGATGAAAATTCAGTTATTCACACATTACTTTGGACATAAGATAGTGGGTAATCTTGAATAAGCCATATATTATAAACCAATTTCATATTAAAATTTTAGATAATGATCCTATATCAACACATTTGGATATTGTCAAGAAAATAAAAGAGTTGAATTTGATGAATTACACTTTATAGTGTTTTCTATATTACAAAATCTTCAGAGTGAAAACTTCTTTTAATGGAATCATCCTTTTTTAAAAAAGATCTTCATAAATCCTACAAAGAACAGCTGCCTGTGCCTGCAGCTGCTAGACAGATGTATTTTAGTATACAGTTTATATTTGCACCAGGGCAGGTGAAACGTAGAAATGGAAATTGTAAAATCCTTTAAGTTTACCTTCCTTTCCCCCTCCCCCACCTCACCTTCATCTCTACATTTGTGCCACACCCTTACTATCTTCCCTAATTTTGCTTTTTCCTTCCTTCCTTCCTTCCTTCCTTCCTTCCTTCCTTCCTTCCTTTATCTTTCCTTCCTTCCTTCCTTTCTTTTTCTCTTTCTTTCTTTCTTTCTTTCTTGTTTTCTATCATCGTTCCATCCTCTCTGTCTCTGTCTCTCTCTCTCTCTCTCTCTCTTTGAGAAAAAGTCTTTAAGATGAAACAGTGTACCTGTAGAGTCATAAAACACTATGCAGGAATCATTATTTTCTCCTTGATTGTGTGAGTTACAGGGAGAGCTCAAGAGCCTTTACTTGCTGTGTCACTTTGCTGAATTTATTAATATATTTATGTGTTGATGGATTTAATGTATATGTTCTAATTACTTATTTAAAATTCATTCTAATTATATTAAAGAATTCAACCAAACTAAATTTCAAGTGTGCATTTCGAGAAAGTGATAGTAAAATATGAAGAGGTCAATTTTATTAAAGAGGGCATGGGAAAAAAAATGTGTACAATATTTTACAACAAATGTTGGTCCAAAATTAAAATTATTTAAAATATATGTATCAATAAAAATACTTAAAGTATTTACTGCAATCTTATTATAAATGTTAATGATATCACTTCTGATATTAATTGTTCTTATAAATTTGCAAACTCAATTCCTTCAATTAACAGAATTAATAAAAAAATTAAACTTTATAGGAAAACATTTTAGAATATATGAAAATTAAAACAATATGACCTGAGTTCATATGATTTTTTTTGTTTTTAATAATTCTTTAATTTGCTATTTATTGAATTTTTTATTTTTTTTTATTAAAAATTTCTGCCTCCTCCCTGCCTCTGCCTCCCATTTCCCTCCCCCTCCCCTGCTCCCCTCCCCATCCCTCTCCAGCCCAAAGAGCAGTCAGGGTTCCCTGCCCTGTGGGAAGTCCAAGGTCCACCCTTCTCCATCCAGGTCTAGGAAGGTGAACATCCAAACAGCTTAGGCTCCCACACAGCCAGTACATGCAGTAGGATCAAAACCCAGTGCCATTGTTCTTGTGATGTTTTTATTTCATGCACACTCTGAGGTATACAAATAAAGAAGCCAATATCATTATATGTAGCTTTTATTTACAATTAAATGATATTTTGTTTTGATTACTCATAAGATATCTTTGAATGATCTTTGAATTTCTAAAGCATTTTGGAGAATGTTTGTCTTAGTTTAGACAGTTGGTACATCATCACTTTATAATATTAAAATGACTTCCCTAAATCAGTATTTATTAACTAAAGCATACTGAGACCCATGTGGTTTTCAGTGGCTAGGTAGAACATCTACATTACAGAAATGTATGAAACTTATGAATAGATATAGACAAGACATTAGCTCACTGAGAAGTCTTATAGCAAATGAACATTATTACAATGGAAAAGAGATCAATGATCTTAACATATAACGAAATGTATGAATGCTATGACAAGTAAAGTAGATGACCCACATCTCAGCATAGAGAGATTACTGGAGGAGTGTAATTGGTTTGGTATTTTTATTTGTTATTTGCTATTCTATTATTAGTCTTCACTTCTTTATTTAATAAATATAAATGTATCATTATTGTGTCATTTATAACAATTTTCTGTGAGTCAAATTATCTCTATCCCTGGATGGCAAGTCAAATGACAATTCACTCCTGAGTTTAGCTATAACCTCATGATATATAAATATTAAATGGCTGAAGTAATCTCATATATATATATATATATATATATATATATATATATATATATATGATAGAGAGATAGTTAAAAAATACCAATATTCAATATTATGTACCCAGATATTCTTTTGGTACTTTAAGAAAATTCCATTTTTCTCTATTAGGTCAAATCAAGCTTCAGAAACACACAAAAATGATTTGTGTAAGTTTAATATTGCAATGCACTTCAAATGTAATTAGCCTTTCAAAAATCAATTCTAGGGTTTTTTAGAACTATTTCATAGACTTCAGGAGAACTTCATTTGTAAGTTAGGAAAAATATGCACTTCCTGTAAAATAGGAGAATAAAATAGGTCATGAGTCTAAAAAATATATATAAAACAGAGGAGAATGTTTTCAGAGTCACCAGATTGTAAATTTTCATGAGCAGTTGGTCTCAAAACCTTGTGTAAATACCAGTTTAACAAATTACAGGAATAAAATATCAAGTTTTACATAGGAGGATGGGCTGCTAAGGGAATCAAAATATATTTAGATCAACAGAAATTCTGCTGGAAAAATAAAGGTCCTTCCAAGTTTGTGTATTTTCTCTCTTTCCTCTGAGGAACATCATCTATGTTTTGGGGTTATTTAAAATGCAGCTATTGCATTGGCATATGTACATATATACTTCAATGACATAAGCCTTGGGTGTGAATGGTCTTGGCAATGATTGACACATACAAAAATAGCAAGGCCTGCAAAAGAATGAAACCTGTCAGAAATCCCCCAAACTCTAGGAAGCAAGTATCCATCATTTCTAAATATTGTTAGCATCAACCCCGATCTGAAACATATCCTTTATTGTTTGAAAGAACTGGGCTGATGTTTAATCTGTCAAAAAGTATTGTGGCTAGTTGTTTAAGTTTGACTTTTGAAAAGAATCTGGCGATTCTTATGAGGAGATTAAAATGCATTCAGGAATAGATAAAAGAGCGAAGTCCCAATTGCTTACTCAGTCCTTGTACTTAAAATAATAAAGATTCCAATTAGCATATTCTTTCATCCTCTTTTCTACATAGTTATTCTGAACCAAAAGGAAATGCTCACATAGTCACTCATCACTGTCCTTGATGTATGACATTGAATTAATGATGTCAGAGATCCAGACTAAGGCAGAAACTCATCAATTCCTCCGAAGAAGCTTACACTCCAGTTAAAATAAAGATAAATGCAATGCTTTCGGTGGTGACAGCCAAAATAGAGGTCAGTGATTACCTGTAGGAGAGGGCATGATTGAAGTTCTTCAAAGGCAGTTTGCTAAAGAGGAAGAGACACCAGAGGGATAGGGGAAGGCAGGAAGGAGATTAAAAGCTCTGTAACTGTCAAGAGTGAAGCTAGTCTATCTGCCCCCTTTTTCACCACCTTCACTGCTTTTGATTCATCAGCACTGTTCCCTCTTCAAGGCAATTTTGTTTTAAAATGTGATATTTTAAATAGTTTATTCCTTTCTCAAGCACAAGCACTCTTCTCAAAATGATAACAGAGCATACAGAGTAAAAAGTACTTATTCTGCCAATCCAACGCCATTATGTATTTTTAGCTCATGTATTTTTTGTTAAGTGAGTGTATTATGCATTGCTACATTGTAACCATCTAGCAGGTGTCCTCTGTTTTCCTTTGCTATGGTTGTATTGCTGGGTGCAACAGGCGTGTTTTAAAGAATCAATGCACCATCTCTTTTGATATCCTTATCAGCCTTACATAGTACTGGCAGCCCCTTGACTTTACTCTGCATTTATTTCTTTGCAGGCTGATAAGGGTCCCCTCCACAGACTTGCATACATCATCCGTTTTAATCACTACAAAACTGCAAGGAATTTTCTCTAATTATAAACATTTTTAATAAATATGCTGAGGCAAGAGAAATTCAGATAAATAGTAAGGCTTCATTTCTGTTAAGAGTTAGAAGTGTATTGGCAGGCTATATTTTGATCCCAGACTCTCCTTTCAGCTCTTAGTTATTGTCATGGGACCTGTTTAGATTCTGATGTCTTCAATTTTTTCCTGATGCTAAGTCTCAGGATTGTTCCAATGGAGCAACTGGAAACTCATAGCAAGTCCTGTATTCACAGGTGGTACACTAGAATTTATAGTAACAACCCAGATAAATTTATCATTAGCAGAGCTAAGCCAGTGGACAGCTGCCACCAGGTGGCACCAAATACAATTTAAAAATAAATGGATGCATTCAGTCCTTTATCTGGACACTTTCCACTTTAATATTTTGGCAGTTTTGCAGTTTACAATATTCAATGTTCTTAGAATCCATTTATCTGGTTACAGTGGAGTTTTCTCTTTCGGGTTTGACGCCGAAAAAACTCATGATAGAATATTAAGTTTCTGCGTGTGATTACACTTTCAGCATGTGATTTTCAGGGAAGCTGAAAAGTCACACATTATAAATCCTCCGCATTCTGTTAACACTACCTCAGCAAAGGCAGGAAGAACTGTGAAGACTCTCTGCTTGAGTAATTCATCGCTGTAATTCCTCTTCTTCTGCTTTTGTCGGGTGGTACTGAGGATGTTCTCAATGATATCGATCCCAGTTTTATTAGTTATAATGTTGAAAAGATAAAGACAAATTAGGCCTTTGCAGCAGATGCTTTAACCGATTCACTGGAAAACTACCAGGACTCTGTCTTAAACTATTTTCAAAACTAGATAATCTTAATTCCCCTGGTAGTTTATTATATTTACATTTATTAATTTGTTTACCTAATAAGGTATTGATTGTAAAAGGGACTTTGTGACACACACTCCTTGTATTCATAGATAATGTGCCCAGATACTAAATTCTCATCAGAAAGGAGATTTTTTTACCCCAGAAGGGAAAGCAGAGGGGCAGAGAGAGGTGTGTGCTGGCAGAGGGCAGCAAACGCAGCTGCCACCGCAGTAACTGCAACCGGTCCATAGACCCAGACAGCCTGTTTCTGCAGGAGTCGGGTTTTAGGGGAAAACGGGAGTCTGTGCTACGGGAAGCTGGTGAATTCTGATTGGAAATAAAAGCCAAATAATGAATTTTGATGGTTTTAATTTGGTATTTTGTCTCAAGAATGGGTCAATGGCCAAATAAGGGAATAGACCTTTAGGGCTCGCTTTGGGAATGTAACCTAACAGATTTTAGCATGAGAGAGAAGGGTAAGGGGCAAAACTTGTTGGCTCTGTGCTCACCATGCCCAGGCCTGCTAGATCTCTTCAGATGGATTATTTTATGCCTGTGCGTAAGATGTGAAATAATAAATCAATTTTAAAAAATCTTTTTTAATTCTAGTGCTAAAAACAAAAATTCATAAATAAAATATCGCCTGGCGTTTTGACCTGGGGCTGTTGCCTCACACTTATATCTCCAGCACCCAGAACAATAAAGTTTCAAGGCTATTCAAAGTGACATATCAATATTCTGTCTCAAATATGTTTATTCAATTGTCATAATTAAATAATGCTGTGGATATGAAAGAAAGGTAAGAGATATGGCAAATTTGTTTAAGTTAGGCCACATCAGACTACGTAATACCTTAACATTCTCTCAGGTTCCCTTCCCTTTCTTTTCCTCCCTGTCGTAGACTCTTCATCTTGAAAGTTGTAGATTAGAGAGTGCTGGTGAAATGGCTGAGCAGATTGCTGCCAAGCCTGATAAACTGATGATCTCTGGCCCATGCATGGTGCAGGAGATTACTGAATTCTGTAGATAGCTCTCAGACCTGAACATATATATATATATATATATATATATATATATATATATATATATGTGTGTGTGTGTGTGTGTGTGTGTGTGTGTGTGTGTGTGTCAGGCATTGCACATGAATGTCTACACATATAGACAAATATATACATATACAACATGTTAAAAACTTGAAAATGAGCATTCCAGTATAGCACATGACACTTTCAGACCTGGTAATTTGCTAGAGAGGCACAGAACACGTTTGTTGTTAACTGCCCATTATAAAAAAATACTGAAGATCAAAATCATCAAAGGGCTAAGTCCAGAAAACAGGTGGCTTGAGATTTATGCTGTCTGGCCCCAGGGTAACTGCTAAAGGACACTCACTATGTCACTAGAGATATGTCACACATTCAATGTAATACCAGCTAGAAGAAATCACAACCTTTATGTGGACATCTTTCACAATTAATCTTTCCACCTTTTAAATATCACTTGTTTTTTTTTAATTTTATTTTACTTGTGTATTTGTGGGTTCATGTGAAAAGCAATATGTGTGTTTGTCTGATGACATTTGGGGAAATACTTTCCCTCTTTGCACCAGATGTGTTCAGGGATTGGAATCCAATCATTAGGCTTGGTTGCAATTTTCTTTACTCTCTGAGACAATTTTTTAGGCACCAATACTCTCCTTTTAGATTGACATCAGCTACTCAGTCTTTACATCACTTTGAGCCTCAGGCATAAAAAAGATTAGTGTTTATAATATATAAGTGAGGCAATTGGATTTTGACAAGCAAAAGCGCTTTTATCAGACAGAATTCCCCAAACACTGCAAGATCTTTTCCCAGAGAAAGTTAAAATATATTTAGGATTCTGTAGGACCATATTTCTAATAGCATAACTTTTCTATATCACTTTCAGTTTTTCCTGGCCCCTGGCTGATTTATCTAAAAGTAAAGCAATCATATTGGTCTCAGTATCCTCATTCAGTATAACATTTGTTTTTCCTTTATGGAAACTAATTCTCCCCCCATTCCCCAAGAAGATGTCAATTGCCCATATCACCTGAGTCAGGAGTGGGGGCTCCAGAACATCTTCCCACTCTATGAACAAAATATTGACCGACTTGATATGTTGAAAGGTTTTTGCAGCAATCACAGTTGCTGTGAGTTCCTAAGAACAATGCCCCCCCCCCGTCTTCTCAGGAAGACACTTTTTCTCCACCCCTTGATATCCTCCGACTCTCACAATCTTTCTGTTCCATCTTTCTCAATAATCTCTGAGCTTTGTGGAAGGGGGTGATATAGATGTCTTATTTATTACCGAACCCTCCACATTCTCTTATTTTCTGCCCTTTGACAAATTGTGTGTTTCTGATAAACAAATTCACTGTACAAAGAAATTTCTTTAATGAGCTCTGAGAGTTGCACTGACTTTACACCGTGACCCAGACATTTCTAGTATCTGCCTCCTTCAGGAGGATCTCATCCACCCCTAGGAGCATGAATAGTGAATACTTAGCGAGTGCTACCATGCCTCACTTCAGATCTTTATGTTTTATGTGGTTGGGCTTATTTGGTCATGTCATACACATGGACATTTGTTACAATGTGTTCAAAATCTTGGTGAATCTAAAACACTACAAATTTATTTATTTAACTTTTTATTTATTCTTTTATTTTCTTATTTAATCTGTGTGTGGTGTATCGTAAATATCTTCTTTTGTGTACATTTGTGTGAAGTGAAGGGTCACATGTCCATGTGTATGCATGTATGTGGAGGCCAGAGGTTGGTATTGAGTGTCTTTATTCTGTGTTTATCTTCAGAGCACTGGATTGGAACATATCAGGCCTTATCTGTGGATATAAGAGGTCTTTCTCAGGATCCAGTGTTTATGGGGCAAGGACTTTACAAACAGAGCTAATATGCAAACCCTTCAAAATTAAATTCGCTGACAAAAATACTAAGAAATGAAGTGTAGAATCCAGCTTTTCCTTCTGAAGGTATTTGGAAACACATCTTAGCTTTAAATTTTGATATTGTAATAGATTACATGGTCAATTACACAGGGGTGTGGTAATCCATTTATAATGTGACACATGGAGCCATTGGCATGATTAATTACCATGCATTAAACATTGGCTGAGGAACCACACTTCAAAATGATTATGGGATTATTACTATTTAAACATGTGCTAAACTGGGACATGCCAAAGACTTACAGCATGTCTTCGCCTGAAAATATTTCAAATTGCAGAGACCTACACTCCTATATTTGGTTAAAACAAAGGTAATGGAATTTAAAAGGATTTTTTCATAAAACTTATGAAGATTTTTAGTTGTTCTGGTTTTCTTTGGCTATATTGTGTCTTATTTTTGCATCATTAGAAAATCATGAGTAGTCAGAACTAAGGCTACATTTTATCTTTAAGCAATACTTTATTGTATAGAAAATACAAGTCACACTTACAGAGTGGAATCAAGCTACATCCAACAGTCTCGTCATTCCAGAGCCACATAAAACTTGAAGCATTTATGTCCTTAGTGCATAGCATTTTTAAACAACTTTTGACTTTATTTTACTGGAAAAATAACAGTACAGAGTTTTGGAGTAATTTTTGCTATTCCTGCTTTCCAGGTCAGTAGCAGTAAGGCATCAATGCAATATTTATCAGTTATATGTCATACCATATCATTACATGGTATGGGCTATCATGATTAAATTTAAATTGCAATGTAGGTTATTTTGTTCAAGTGTGGAAATGTTAGTCTTTCTGTTTATACCCAAACTGAAAGAATTCTCTTCTTTAGATCTGAAAAGTATAATCATTTTAAGCAAATAAATCAATTTATATGCCTTGATACACAATGCTATTAGTAAATCACCCCAGCACACAGACCAGTTGGTTTTGCTTGCTCTTTGATTTTATTTTCCCCTTTACCACATGTAGATGTTTTTTCCAGTGTACTGTCCTATTTAAACTTTTTTTTTTTTTTAGCAAGCTTGTGTTTGTTTGGAATAATAATCTGACAGCAAAGTGACAATGTCATCAGTTTGGTAAATCAAGAGGAAAGAATATCAGATTTCCACACGCTGGAGCCTCAAGTTAAAAATAAAGAACAGAAAAGAAAAATAACAGTGTAACTAACAACATATTCTAGTATTTGTTCTTTTTGGTTCTCTACATGCCTATAAAGTATTCAACAAAACAAGGAATTATAAACATTATAAACTTTATAGTGGATTATGTACAACATTCAAATAGGTTTACATCTTAGGTGACTGTTTTCCCTCAATTACTAAACATATAGTTGCTGCTGAACTCACTACTATGACATAACTGTTTAAATATACTAAGACTCAGGACTACTGATTATCTTAGAAACTGACAGGAAGAAAAATCTCATCCCTATGTGCCACGCACCGCGCCCCCGTGTCTGCACTCTGCAATGGCACTCAGTTACCGAGCTTCGGGCAAGGGGATTGAAGGTTAAAATACACAAACACACACAGACAGAGAGACAGTAACACGGGTCATCCTTGAATTCCCCAAGAAGGCTCCCTTTATTGTGTTCAGGGGCAGATTATATAGAGATAGCCAGGCCCCAGCCAAACCCACCAGAAACCACTCTCCTGCCATCAGGAACTCCTGAAGGTCTCCTGCTCAGAGCAGCTGTAGGCACTCAGATAAGGGGATTACAAGAAATTCAGGATTTGGGGTCTCACTGCTTCCAACACCTGTGTCTCTAAGCAAGTTGTTGGTAATTTCAAATGTAATTTCTCTGAAATATAAAATATAGCATATGTGTGTATTAGTATAAACTTCTCGCCTTTGACACTGAAAACTTTCCACCTACAAATTAAGGGCAAGGAGCTTATAACTAATTAGAATAATTGATCTCATGTATTCCCGATTATATGTTCCAAATCATAAAAGTCATGTATACATGAAATATTCTGAATTTCTTGTTAGAATGTCTGTTTTCTTTTCCTTCTGAAATTCTTGGCTTTGATATTATGTCTCATAGGATTAAATACTAATCATAAATTCTTGTCATTTCTAAAATGATATTCTCTGAATATGCTATATGTGTTAACTTTAATTAATCCCAAACAAATATGATAGAGTTTTTAAAATGTGTGACATTATGTTAAAATACCATCTTTATTTCTTGATTACTATCATGAATTTGGACTGCGTTAGTCATTAGAAAACATATTTGCTTTCTTATATAAGAAGGTATCATTGTTTTTAAGGCGAACGGTTTTAAGAAGAAATATACTTTTTGAACCAATTTTGTATGTGCGGTTGTCAACCATCTTGCACCACTTCTAAGACAAACTTCAGCTACATTAGACTGCAGCAACACAGGTTCTTTCTGGAAGCAACAAGGTTCCCACAAAGAGATCACTCTTCCAGGTTGTAGATTTCCATTGCTGGATAATGAAACAGTACAGACTTGATAGCTTTCAAGAAAACAATTTGGTATTCACTACTGTTCTCGTGGAGATTTGGGGATTACATTTGGTCATTATTACCTATGACTGTGGACTATCTACATGTTTGTAAGAGCCTCATAAAAGTGCAAGATTAGGTGTTAGCATCAATTCAAAAATCAACCTTTCAGCAAGCATGCTGTTTTCCTTCATAGTCCTCATCATTGGTTGGTTTTGCACAAACAATTTACCTCCTTTCCAAGAAGAATGGTGAAGGAGTTAATAGCAAACATTTTGCCACTTTAAGGTTTAGATCTCAAAGTCCTACAAAACCTGTCTTTTAATAACGATTTTGTAAGAATTTTCCGTTTGTCGTAATTGTTAAAGAGTCAAAACTCTTATCCCTGAATTTTACTATGAGTATATGCAACATGCAATCAAGCAATTATAATCAATATACTACACCATATACATATGCATTAATGATTACTTGAAGTTGAGATTTTATGGAACTGAACAGTCACTCATTAATTCAATGATCAATTCCATAAAATGTTAGCAATCTATTGTTCATGATAAAAGTACAAAAATCAGTATTATTTAAAAAAAGCACAAATCAGGAAGCAGCCTTGCCAAGAAAGAGGAAAAAAGCATGCAGAGAAATACATATACTTCCTTTGTAAGTTAATCCTGAAAATGAAGTAATTCTTTGGAAATTTAGACAAATATTTTTAGGATAAATTTATCAGTCTATTATAAAAGTGTAAGATATACGTGTGTGTCTTAGAAGATTGTTGTGATTATTCCATAATTATGGGAAGTATACGAAGGTACCATTTTCTTTTCTCCTGTCGTCTGTTGATGAGCTATTTACCTTAGCATTGCTGAAAGCAAGCTACAATCTCAAACCAATTTGCTGATAGAACTGCACATTTCTCTATTAAAAAACTGCTCGCTTGAATTACATTTTCAAAGAATCAAACTCAATGTTACGTGCCTTTCTCTAGGTTTTTACTTAAGGGTGAGTTTTCATGAAATACAGAAGCTTGTTAACAGAAAGAGACATAACGAAGACATGGTTATACTCTACAGAGTGTGATCCTAGAGTTAAGGCATTCAGACTTCCCTCAGATTATCTGCCTCTTAAGATCAAGACCACTGGAGTGAACCACTAACCTTGTGGAAAAGATGAGCTTGGCTTGACTTCAAATTTCATATAATTTTTAGTGGGATATAATTTCATTGTATATTTGGTTACACAGTATTTGAATGTAAGTTTAAGAAATTGACTTTTCTTTCATATATAATTTAACAAATGCTAGTGAAAATATGCTTTGCCATCATTTTGGAGGGTTTATTTAGCAGTGGAAATTGAATAAATCATGTTGAGACACTTATGCAATTTGCAGTACATCATTGCCAGTGATGTTATATGTAGTAAGACTGCATGCATTCCAATAAATACAAATCAAGTAATGAAATATATATTTTGTAAAATATATATTTTGCTGATATGTGACAACCACAAACAACTTACCCAAAACCTACTGATCTACCATTTTGATCTTGGAAACTGAGCCTTTGTTTTATGTAAAACTCTACTGCAGTGACTTTCTCTGGAGAATTCCAAGACTGGGATGCTTTCTTTGTCATTGGGTCTTTACTGATGATCTTCTTCCTTGTGCCTTCAAACATTGGTTTCACTGTTTAATCCACTTTCTAATTTTTCATTGTAAACATAAATCAGAGTTAGCAACTTTTGTATTATATTATCTGCCTTCTGTCTATTGTCCATCCTACTAAGATGTAATCTCTGTGACTGCAAGAAGAAACTTTAATGTACTATTATTACACAGCTTTCTGCACTCAGTGCCTAGAAAGTGACTAATAGACAAGATACATCTAGAAATAGTAGGTAATGAATGGACTGATAATTATTGAGAAAGTGATAGCTAAACATAATAATTATGACATACTTAGCAAATATCATAAACTATATCACTTGATACCCATCTCATTTTGTCCTCACTATTTACACTATTAAATTACATTATAGAATAAATATATAAAATTAATATAATAGAAATACTGCATATTTTTCTATATAACATAACAAAAATATACATCATATAAGTGTCTTAATATTCTAATGTTTATAAATGTTATGTTTACATTGTACTGCTGGTAATAGTGCATACTATTAAATGTTTATACTTTAAATACTTTTCGGCCAGGCGGTGGTGGTGCACGCCTTTAATCCTAGCACTCAGGAGGCAGGGGCAGGTGGATCTCTTTGAATTCAAGACCAGGCTGATCTATAAGAGCTAGTTCCAGGACAGGATCCAAAAACTACACTGGAGAAATCTTGTCTCGAAAAACCAAGAAAAAACAAACAAACAAACAAACAACAACAACAACAAAAAAAAACCCTTTTTGCCTAAGTGAAAAAAATAGCAGAAACTTCAAGAAATTGTAACTTTCTTTTAATGAAAAATCTTGTTTTATTACGATAAAATTGGTCTGATTTGACTGTTCAAGTTGGGATGGATTGGATAATTTTTTTGACTAAGGCAAAAAATAAAGTCAACGATATAATTGTACCCTTTAAATTTTTCTGTCATCTGTGTTAGTCTTTGGTATTATTGCATTTGTGAGATTTTCTTCAAACTCGGAGTCAGCCCTCTCTCTAATAAACTGTCTCCATTTTCATGTAAGTGTATGTAATGTTCCAAATCATATGATTTTACTTCAACATTATTTATAATACTTTCCTCACAAGTACATTTCACCTCCTCCTTAAGTCCTCCCTATGCTCATCAATAAAATACAACTTCTATATGTTAGATATTATTATGGAATTCCAATAGTGTGACCATATCTTCACTTCAAATTTTCTTATTATTTCAATAATCTGCAGATTATTCCTTAATGGCTATCTCCAGTCTTCAAACATTCAATTTAGTAATGAATGAAATTCTTCTAGATTCCAATTAATGTTGAGATTTTTATCTCCTCCCATGACTCATAAATGTTCTTAATAGCATCTAGAATGATAAATACCTCTAATCAGTTTTTTTATTTACTCTGCTCTGATCTATCAGGTACATCAATTGTGAGAGATACCCCTATGCATGCTGTGAAAATGTTTAATTATCATTGGTGAATAAAGAAGCTTCTTTGGCCTATTTAGGACAGGATAGAGCTAAATGAGAAAAATAAACTAAATTCAAGGAGAAAGAAGGAGGAACAAGGCAGATGTCATGTAGCTGCCAAAGGAGAAAAACACTGGAAACTTACCAGTAGACCATAGCCTCATGGTGATATACAGATTAATAGAAATTGGTTAATTTAAGACATAAGAGCTAGGTAGAAATACATTTGAGCCATTGGCCAAACAGTGTTATAATTAATATAGTTTCTGTGCGGTTATTCGGGTGTGGGCAGTCAGGAAACAAAAGTGTACTCTTCATTTACACATGACTATATATACTTTTTAAGTAAGAGTTGACCATACAGTTAGGACAGTCTCAGTATCTCAGGATGAATGATGTATTTGCAGTGATGAAAATAACATTAGTTTCTTATTTTGTCTCTGAGAGCTCATGGGCGACTAGATGCATAGTCAATACACAGAAATATTTTTTTGGATTTTTATGTCCTGTATATATCTCAAGAACAGGCTTAAAATATTCAGTAGTTTATGTTATAAATAGATATTCTGTCATCCAGGTTTTTGATCCATTTATCCAATATTGACTAGACTTTCCATAATACTTGAGAGTGCTAAGATTTGGGGAATGGTAATGTATATCACATTTAAGTTAAGTAGACAAATTGCATTGACAACATGTGAGAGAATATACGAATCCTTTGAAGCTATGTAGTTAAACATTGACTCTGGTATAGCTATAACATTTTAAATGGACATCTTCTTTAATATAAAGCTTCTTTTTCTATTTTGAATTTCTATTGTGTACAACAAATGTGAAGAGTAAGAAACTCTTAAAAATGTCTAGATGAAAATGTCTGGATATAACTGGGTTACACTGTAGAAGTCAACATTGATAGACTTTGGCAGAAGTATGTGTGCTACATACGCACATACATACAGAATCATGTACGTGTTAACTTGAGGAGTTTCCGAATTCTCTGTCAAAAACTCATTCTTGGCATTTATTTGATTAACTCTTTCTAGAAGGTCACGTTTCAGGAATTTATCCCTCACTAACCTCAATAATTTATAGTTTTTCAGTATTGTATATGTGAGTAACTTCTCTTGAACACAAAGTGGTCATGGGAAGATTATTAATTCTTCCAAATTTGTGTGTCTTATTGAGTAGATAAGCATGAATACAGAAAGTCTTTATATGTATTTCTAGTAGAGGGTTCCAGACACTCACAGCATAGATTAGGTTTCTTGTTTATTTTGGACATGATTGTTGCATCAGAAAGCAACTTCAATAATTTTATTAAAGATCCTCAATCACATATCATCACAGACTATTTGACATTTCTATAATAATTAACCAAACAGAGGCATGAAATCATTATGTGCTTCTGGAATAAATAGTGATAATCGCCCTGCTTTAAATAGACTATAAAATTCTAAATTATCAAAAGCAGAATGACAGAAAGAACACTCATATCAAGCGATACTCAGTTTCTCTGTTGATAAAAGTTACTAGCTGTAAGAAAAAAAAATGTAGTTACCAGGGGAACCCTGAACAACATTAAATTGTTGTAAATTTTGGCTAAATACAGTTTACTGGCTGCCTTTTCAGTAAACTCAGAAAACATTTTGTTGAGAGAATGAGTTACTAAGGACCTCTGTAGTCAGGGACCTCAGAGCAAGTAGCTTTCATTTTGACCCTTATCTATATTTTGTTTGTAGTGTATTCTCTGCACCTGAATAAAATTTGCCTATTTTATTATTTCTGCTTCATTATTTATATCATGTTTTGCTCTTTTTGAATTTATTTTAAAATTTACATCATTCGTCTTAACCAAACAATTTTTATTTTATATCAATTTAAAGTGTTACTTCACTCACTAGCCATCATACTACAATATACTGGAAACTCATAGTCTTCATAAAATATACTTGAGTGTTGATTTTGACAGGTTAGCACTTGGAAACTTGATATATTAGACTTTACTATTCTTGCTATAGTACATTCATGTTTTCTCCGAACTAGTCACTCATTGAAAATATTTTAATGTCTGTTTCTTATTTTTGATATTGAAAATAATATAATGGAAAATAGTTATATAAGAATCTCTAAAACCAAAAAAAAGCTGAAGGTGTTTCAATAATGGAATTAAATAATATAGTACTCATGAAAAATCCAAATTAACTGTATATTTTACATACCTTTTGGTGCTAAACATGTGAGATGTTGAACAGCATGGTTCTCTTGTAGTTACTATGTCTTAAGTACTATGCTGGGGATTTTATATAAATTTTTTATGCATTTGTGATAAATCCATATTACCTAGGCTTGAATTTATTATTTCCTATTTTTTTTTTTTTTTTTTTGCCAAAGAGGAAACTCAAATATAGCAAAGGTTAAACACTTTGCTTAAGTCTCTTTAAGGAACCTGTGTTAAAATTCTTGTGGTTTGACTTCAAAAGCCTGTCTCTTAATCCAAGGACTGTGCTGCCTTCCACATTTCTGTGCATAATAGAAGTTCTTCAGGAGCTATCTGGGAGAAAGAGAGCAATCGACAGATTTAGTTTATTGTGCTATGAATTTTATGAAAATTGTCTGAAATAGATTCCATGCAAATATATTAAAATGGAAAGTAACCAAGTTTGCACAGTAAATATGTGAGCAAAGATAACATGCTCAGAAATTCATAATTAAGAACTACATTATCTAAGCTGGATCATAAAAATATAAAAATAAAGAATTGAATGAATTCTGAAAAATGCAGAGTTAAAATGTATGTCTGTGAATAAAGTCTTCAACTCATGCTATGTTCTTATTCCAATTTTATTGTCTACAAAAATTCTTTTTTTTGGGGGGGGGTTTCAACAAAACTTTATTTACAAAAACAGATGCCAGGCTGGATTTGGACCAGAGGTGGAGTTTGATGATCTGGGATATGACCGTTTCCCTCATCACACTGTGCTCTGGTGTCAAATTTTACAAGAACAGAGAGGTAAAATTGACTTTGGTTTTAATTCATTTAGCAGGGCAATGTCACAACCCCCATCACACACCTGGGCTTGTATGTCACAATTCAGCATTAGGAGTGACTGAGACCTGGGTTATGGTTTTTTTTTTTATTTATTTATATTTATTTTTAAATTTATTTATTTATTAAGGATTTCTGCCTCGTCCCCGCACCTGCTTCCCATTTCCCTCCCCCTCCCCCGATCAAGTCCCCCTCCCTCATCTGCTCAAAGAGCAATCAGGGTTCCCTGCGATCAGGGAAATGCAAATCAAGACAACTTTAAGATACCACCTTACACCTGTCAGAATGGCTAAAATAAAAAACACCAATGATAGCCTTTGCTGGATAGGTTGTTTAGAAAAGGGTACACTCACCCATTGCTGGTGGGAATGCAAACTTGTGCAACCACTCTGGAAAGCAGTGTTTCGGTTTCTCAGGAAATTCGGGATCAACTTACCCCTGGACCCAGCAATACCACTCTTGGGAATATACCCAAGAGAGGCCTTATCATACAACAAAAGTATATGCTCTACGATGTTCATAGCAGCATTGTTTGTGATAGCCAGAACCTGGAAACAACCTAGATGCCCTTCAATGGAAGAATGGATGAAGAAAGTATGGAATATATACATATTAGAGTACTACTCAGCAGTAAAAAAAATTCAAGGGCTTTTTGAATTTTGTGTGCAAATGGATGGAAATAGAAAACACTATCCTGAGTAAGGTAAGCCAGACCCAAAAAGAGGAACATGGGATGTACTCACTCATAATTGGTTTCTAGCCATAAATAAAGGACATTGAGCTTATAATTCATGTTCCTAGAGAAGCTAAATAAGAAGGTGAATCCAAATACAAAAATTCTTGTGACAAAAGATTGTTTACCACAGTGAGATTAATATTAAAAAATAATAAAACAAGACGGAAGTCCTACTCTTTCTATGTGCCTACCTCTTAAAATATACATATAAATACAAACATGTCTAGAAACATATAGCTGAATGCTGATCATTAATTTATAATAGATGTGTGACAAGGATAGTAATATTTAACAAAGATGAAAAGTATTGGCATTCTAGCATATAATATATACATAAAATGCTATAGGGAAATGTGCATTGAATTGGAAATGGTTTTATTAAATTGTATAAGTTTCATTTGTGAAATGCAAAATATTTTTAAGAGGAGCAAATTGGCTTATATAGGTCACGCTTCTAAAGAAGCACACATTGCTTAGGCTAGGACATTTGTGGATAAAAAAATAAAAAGGAATTCGTTTTTCTGAGAACATGAGAAATGCAAATTACTTCAAATGCCAGGAGAATGCTTTAAAGTTGGGATTTGTAAAAGAAGAAACAAGGAGAAAAGAAAAAAAAAAAGGAGGGTGGATTTGTACTAACTTCAAAGGGTGCTTGAATATGCTCTACTTTGTAGTAGATATTGGCACTTTAAAAGCTGATCACTGCAAACAGTGGCTCAGAGAATGGGCTACTTCTTGGAATCATCATGGGAATGCTAAACAAAAGACTGGGCTCCCCCTGCTGATTAAGCTTTTCTTGGCAAAGGATGCAGAAGTGGACATGAATATATATTATTAAGGCTCCAGGGAAACACTAATGAAAAGCAATGGCTGAAACCCATTTTGGGTCACTATGGCAAATTAAATTTGGGATGTTTATTTTTGGGAAGATTTAAAATTCAAATAACAGCCTTGCTATCCCCCATCCAGGTTTTTTTCCATTTTAGTTTTCTAAGTAAATATCTGGAGTGAATGTCTCTTGGAAAGAAATTCTCCTTGTTCTCATCGAGTTTATAATACGGTGAATCAGCCGTATAAATTCTAGATTGTTTCTAGGAACAGAAAATTAAATGTATTAGGTTGAAACTACTTAGCCAAGTACTATTATTTTAGCACTTACATGGTGGTTTTGTTTGTTCGTTAGCTTGTTTGTCCTGTTTTATTTAGTTTGTCACAAAAGAAACTCATATCTAGAAGTGGTGGGTGGGATTTCTTTAAGAAGATTAAACTTACATAACATTACAGATGCATGTTCAAACATGTTGGAAGGTGGAAGTGTAGATAATAATGCAGTCAGTTTGGCCAGATGACATCCTGTTCTCAGAAGGGTGCCATGTATCTAAGCAAAAATAGCATGGCTTCCTGAAAATTGTTAGTCCTTCAATGTCAATTTACTTTGACAGTTTCAAAATATACAGTAATTTTAAAACACTCTGATACATGAAAACATTCACTTTTGTTGATCAGATCCATCAGCCTGATTATTGGCTAATGTGCTCAGGATATTGAGCACACGATTTTGAGCGTGTCTCTTATAAGTCCCCCTCTTTTGTTGCTTTGCGTATATTGTTTTGATGTTTTGTTTACTGAGACAAAACTTGCACGCTATAGCCCTCACTATCCAGGAACTCACTTTGGAGTGTAGACTGCCCTCAAATTGTGAAGATTCCCTTGTGCCAACCTCCTCAATCCTTGGCAGCGGAAGTATTCCAACACACTCAGCTATTGACTGTAAATACCTCTTCCCAGAATTGTTCCAATTTTACTTACGAAACTAGCCTCTCACTGAGAGTTATGAATAGCTTCTGCAAATGAATATTCAAATTTCTAGCTATGGTGGAGAACTGTCCCTGCAACCAGACCTTTTCTCCTGCTGCACTGTCCCCTAATTCTAATTCACTACTCTTCAGCTATTTAAAAAGAAGGAAAGGAATGTCTTCACAGGCAGCTCTATTACCATGACAGCAAACTGAAATCTGTGCAATTGCCAACCTGTATTAAATGGGCACAACAAGTACTGTTGTATTTTCACCTACAAATTGTTGTTCAGCCATATGAGATAGTGCCTACTGTTATATATGTTACAATGGGTAACTTTCAACCTATGTTGGAAAAGAAATAAAGATGAAGCTCAAGAAAACACACAATGAAAATTTTTAAGTCATATTAAAATATCTTTAAGTCCCATTAAAATATCACAATATTAGTATATTTAAAAGAATGGGGGAGGATGGTTTGAGGTATTGTAAACTGAGGCAGCAGTTTACAGTAGTAACCCCTGATTAGCAACAACGTATTTCTAGGGAAAGGATTACTGCTGATTCTTGATATACATTCTAATTATTTTAATATGTTAAAATGAAGGCATTAATACATTTGAAGTGTATGTATGTTTCTGATTGTTAATGTACTGTAATGAAATTTAAAAACTATCAAAATTTCTTAAAACTTGAGCTGTAACACAGTCACAGACACATTTTTCTACACATGTAGTGTTTCCTAAAAGTAACTTGCAAAGCATCTAAACATTTCAAACTTGCAATTATGGCAAAAGGCAAATAATATTTCTAAATGTCGAATTACCAATGTTTTTAAAAGTTAAAGATCAGTTACTAATTCATCTTCATATAGAATGTTTGAACCAATACTATGCATGGGGTTTTAGTTATTATGTGTCCCAGTGAGAGACCAGAATTTATTTTAGAACTGTCATTAGCCAATTTTTCTATCTAATGGGTTTCTTACACTTTTGAACTTACAAGTCTGTAGACATGCTAAATGAGTTTTAGAGTAACAACAGGGGAAATATATAGTTTGGAAAGATGGAAAAGTGAAAATTAAGTTTGTTGGTAGAAAAAATGACTCTGAAAGATTTTGTTATAAATTACAGCACATAAATTTTCTTTGAGAAAATTTGGTCCTTAATTCAAATTGCACGTTCAAGACATTTTAAAAATGAGAAAAAATTTTCTCAATATTTAGAAATCATTGCAGAAAGAAACTGTATGTGCCCAATTTGATGTGTATTTTTACCGCTCTGAAGTAGAGAAAACATGAATCACTTCAAATTCCAGAGCGGTTCGTTCTGGGCGTTACAGAAGGGATTACTTATGCTTGTAGTCTATTGAACTAGGTCTTAAAAAATAAAACATATATTCTAAAGATAAATATGACTGCTTTAAAAGGAGAATAGGACTCTTTGAATTTTGTGTTCAAGTTATATATGCAACAGTATGATGAGAAACTTGGGGCTTCAAAATATTTTCTGAAATTTTAAATATGTTTAATCATGTTAAATAAACACTGGCTTTTTGTTATAATTTATATAAATATTGCTTGTTTTCTATTCACCTAAAATGATGCTGAGGAAAATGCATGTGTGTATGTGTGTGTGTGTGTGTGTGTGTGTGTGAGAGAGAGAGAGAGAGAGAGAGAGAGAGAGAGAGAGCAAAATTCTCTTTTTTGAGTGACATAGGAAACTAGACACTATTAATACGTGTGGATTTTCTTCTTCCTCTGAAAGATACCCTAGTGTGGATTTGCTGCGTGTACTTACGATAAAAGAGAATTGAACCTCATCAGTTCCCCAGTTGTCTTTAAATTATCTGACTGTTCATTTGGTGATTTTAAAGGAGTATGCAAAAAAATGTATTTGTGTTAAATACTTACTGTAATACTAAGAAACTAATTCTGCTTCCTATTCCCAAAACTTGACTCCAGGACAAATCTATGTGGTTCAGAAATTGGAACCACAAACACTGTACAGATGGTCAGTTTAATACATTAGCAAAACAAATAAATAATGCTTAAATAATTCCTTCTAAATATTATCCCAAATTTTCTTAGAATAAAGAGCTAAACATGAATAGAGAGAGAATAGGCAGAGAGGAATGTTGTTTATTATTAATTTCCCTGAAAATAACTTATTTTGAACAGATGGGGTTATGACATGGTTGGGATAAATGACTTTCTGAAGGTCATGGAGATCCTAGTTGTTTATTGAGTAGCTGGAATTTGCTTTTATATGCTTCTTTTCCATCCGTTAAGACAGTACTGTTATCACAGTGGTTTAATTGTTGAAGCACATGCTGTTCAGTTGCTGGTGTAACGTAGAACTAATGCTTTGACGCCATGCCATTCAAACAGTTTAGTAGAGGATAAGTAATATGTGGCATGAATTCATAGTTTCTAGTTTGCCCAGAGTACATTATTTGTTCATCTTTTTACTTTCAAGTGCATTGTTTACTGCAAGCCTTTATAAAGTTGGCAGAACAAATTACCATTAGTCTTTTATAAACAAAGTGGAATCAACATGTGCCAGGAAAATGAGTTTCTGAAGGTCACAGGGATAATAGTTGTATGTGTGAAGGCCAGAATTTAGTCTATTTTAGTTTCTTTTGGCCTTTTCTGCGGTGAACTTAAAATGTGTACACAAAGGTTAATGAAAATAATGGCCAAAATCTAAAAATGAACAAGTTTTCTCCCTATAAAATATAAAGATAATTAAACCACACGCACAAGTCTGGATTTACTTGAGAGATTCCCTTATTTTCTCCTTGTTAGTATCTTCAGATATAAAAATTTTAATCATGTGATGACTACAGATAGGGTCTAGAATTTAATATATCTATTAAAATAACTTACTTTTATGTCAATGTCCTCAGTAGAAATAAAGAAAACAATAGAGTGACTGACTTATTTGAATCATAAATATTCAAATTAACTTTCCTTAAAAATATTAAAACAAAAATCTGAAAAGGAAAGAACATGTTAAATATTTGTGATACAAATCCAATGTTTTATGCTTACAAATTTATAACCACAATTTCTTAAAGAGATTATATCTTTCATTTATCATTGTTTTTAATTTACATTTTTCACCTCTCTAGACACTGCAGACAATTCTAACACTTATTATTTGATGCACACTCTAACTGATATTGTATTGTAGCAGGTCATCCAATTATATTTGCGAAATTTTCATTCAGCCTACATTGATGTGTGAAGTACAAGGAAGGTAGTGCTTCGGAAGGAGAAGTTATAAACTGTTTATTAATAAGGTTAGAATATTGGAGTAAATGTTGAAAGAATTATTTTGACCCAAATATAAACATTGTGTAACTACATATCAAGCTACTAGATGGTCATGATGTGCGAGATCTTGATATTACGGCAAGGAAGTGTTTATTAATACTTGTGCCTTGTGTATTCATTAAAACAGACATATTACCGAATGAGACATTAGTGAGATTTTATATCAGATTGTCTTGGGAATTGAAATCTAGAGAGAATTTTATATTATTAAGGGTCAGGTAGTTATTTCTGATCTAGAAGATATAACTCTTAAATATATACACATATGTATATAGAGATACCTCATAATTAAAAATACAAAAATCTAATTTTCACTATGTCAAGTACAGCATTTTGTAAAAACGTTATAATTTTTAGTGTAGTTCAGTGTTTTTAGCACTAAATAAGTGATGATAGCTTAGCCTAGTTGTACATAATTTAGGGCGCTGTACTTGTTTTAGTGATGGTCACATTGCACTTTTGAAGTAATACAGGTAGGTTTCTCAAAAGAGTCAAACAGTAACTAATGATGAAATTAGTAATGAAAACCAATGGTAATATAATAAAAGTAACTTTTAAAATATGTATCAACACCTAATAACAGCAGGAAGTAAACAAAATATAGAGGTATGAATTTTAACAAATCTGTAATGTATGAAGATCAAAATAATTTTGGCGTGTTAAGTTCTTAATATTCAAGAACTCTTTATCATACAAATACTGCCTGCAAAATTTCTCTTTCTAATGTTTTAAAATTTAACATGCTTGATTCAATTTATAGGACATAAACATTTCTATAACTTGCTATATTTTATACTATTGCCGGCATTGTCATCTCATTTTTTAAGAGTTCTGTTACACATAAGCAGAGAAAGTCTAGAGTAAATATGGTTCTTCAAGAGTCATCAAAACTATGAATTACAGAAAGTTTTTGATAATTTTACAAGGCTCTTTGGATTTCCAAGTCAGGAAGTGAAGCCCTCATGTTTAAATGTATTGCTGTGGTAAATATCAATGGAGTCCACAAACTGATTACATTTTATAGATTGCACTCAAACTATATATACATCCCAAGAGATATATTCACTTCTCTCCACACACAAATCTGGATGTTTGCAACATGCCTTCAGCTCCACTGATGTTTTACTTTCAAATTATATAACTTTTCTTCAGACCCATCACATTGAGTACAAAGCACAACTCATAAAAATAGGACAGGTGTTTTGAAAATCAGTCTAGAAACTTCTGAGACCTCTCCAGGGACTCTGTGCAATCATCAAAACACATGTGCAGATTTGTTTTGTAGATTGCTAAAACCAATCAATCCAGCGAACTGTGTATTCTCCAAATATTATACAAATGCTTCCAGCAGTTCACCAGATTTGAGGGTTTGCTTTTACATTAACTGAAATACTTTGAAATTATCTGTTGAAACCTAACTATTTTAAAGGTTCTAGAGTTTAAAATAGAAAAAAATTGTATTTCTCTTACATGAACAGATGGAACTCAGCTAAAGTTGAAATTTAAAAGTCTACTACTCATCTGGTGAAGTTAATGGATAATAACATATGTTGGACAAAGTACAGTACATGAAATAATATATCAGCTGGGCAGTCATGGGCTTACATTGCCCTTTGGGTAGTACTATTAGTAACCAAATACTTCTTGAACACACCCACTTGCTAAAGATAGACAGACCCTCCCATTAACACCCCCAGAAAATCAACCCATTGTACTTAGAAATCAGGGTACTAGTCAACCTACAAGCAATAGCAGATTTATCACAAGAGTACTGTTATTGCTAATTAGATAATAACTGAACATTGGCACATTAGTTAATTAGAGTGCCCAGTATATTAAAAAGCAAGTGAACACTAGCTGGACAATTTGCAGCCATGAAGGAGAGATTCGCAAATACTTGCACAAGTATGCATTGAGAAGCTGCATTAGTTTTCAATATGTCTTGGTTGCAGGACGATCAGTCACAGTTTTGGAAATTATCAATTAAGCAAGTTTTTCATATTTTAGCTCTGCTTTTTACCAGCGTGTCTATCTCCAAACTCTAAGGTTTTAGTCACAAGAAAGAGAGCAACAAATAGAAACAGAGTAATGGGAATTAATGAACCATTTTTCTAATTTCCTCAGTACTCTAGTTTTTCATATAAGAATGTACAACCCCGTTTATGACACATTTAGAAGCATAATAAATCTAAACATATATAATACACTATACATCCACAACATTTTCTATATAACTGACCTTTTTCCTTTTTTTTTTTGTATTTGTTTGCAGCACACTAGTGTAGGAACTGAAGAGAATGGATCAAAGGAGAAATCTAGCCAGGGACAAGTGTTTGCTTTTCACTTCTGAATGAAATAATCTAGGATGTCTTATTTAACTTTCAGGTTCTTTGTTTGTTAAATGGACTTGAGAATGATGACTGATTGGGCTCTCATGAATAGTGGCAGTGTTACATGATTACCAACATTGTTCCTTAAAATCATTCATGGTTATTAATATCATTACAAGCAAGATTTCTAAAGAGCTGTCCATATAATAGGAGGTGGTAGATCAAAGATCGTGTATTACTTATTCCATTCTAATAAAATACTTTCTGAAATGTTTTTACAAACAACTCTAGATATAAAAGGAAATGGCTAGCATAAATGGAAGCAATGTGAAAAGAAACATCAGACGGTCCCTTTAGAAGTGACTAATAGTGTTTATAAAGTCAGCCAGCTTGAAAGGTATTTGAGAGAAACACACAGAACAGGTGGACAGCGTGACCTGCTGGCCCTGTGAAAATTGATATTTGAAATGACCTTATTTTCAGCTGAGAATTTTCAAAGTGACAAATTATGCTCATTTGGCTTGGAATGATCTTCTGATTATAGACTAAGTCAAAAGATGTATTTCTTTGATGTCTTTCTCAATGTTCTTAAATGTTGTTCTGGCCTTTCCAAACATTCAAGCAGATTGTAGTAGATTTAAATTCAAGTGAAAGTTTAATAATTGTATACACGAGATATATTTGTTTACATAATATGTTTGTTTATACTATGTTCTATTTGAAATGTTGCATGCTTTTCTAAATGAACCATGTTAAGTAAGTCTAAATTAATGTAGTGTGCCATTGGGTTTCATATTTTAAATATAATATGTGATAAGAGTTTCGAAAGCTAACTGATTCTTCCAGGTTTGGTAGGAGATATGAAGTCTTGAAAGATAAAGAAATATCAGCATACACTCATTTTTCTCTCTAGTTCACCCTTCATGTTTTCCAAGTATTTACTAAGATCCAGGTATGCAGGACACATAAAATCGAGAACTGGAAATAAAATGGAACAACTGAGACAATGTCATTGACGAGATACTTATGTCTCTTGAAGGGATGTAAAGAATGTGCCTTAAAGCCCTCACATTTGTCATATGTTACCCTGCAGAGTGGTTGAGAAGAAGTACACTGTGAAAAACTGATAAAGAGGAGTTTGGCAAGAATGGGAGAAGAAATGTTTGTTGTGATGTGACACCGAAAAAAATCACAGGGTTTTAAAGCAAATGATAAATATAGAATTTTTTTCCTAAGACAAAGAAAGACATGTCTGTGAATGCTATAAAAGGCAGAGCTAAGAATAATAGCAGAGGATGGTTCCTGCAATGTGAGGTTCTAAACTGAAGGACTTTGGATTGATCAGAAAAGAGAAGAATTGGTACACATAAATATTTTTAAACAAAATATGAACAGAACATAGAATTGGGATTTTGTTGGATGCACTTAGGGGACTTAGAGGATATGTGTGAATAAAAAAATATTAAAGCAAGAGATATCACAGGCCGACCTGTCAAGAGATGAATGACACTGTTGGCTTAGGTAGGGTGTGCATATATGAGTAGGATAAGGAACGGCTTCATAATGAAAGTGCAGGTTGTAGGTAAAGGTCAGGAACCTCTGTCCAATACACATACTTTCTGCTAATGCGAAAGAAATTGGATGGATTTAATGGAGAGGTTTCATGAGCTAAAACAAACAAGATTTTACCAATATTTCCAGGGAGCACAGTAATACAACAACACAGACTAAAAAAGAAGCACAGCTTTAATAAAGGGGAAGAATTTTTATTATACTGACAAATCATAGCCTAATGTTTTTCTTCTTCAGCTAACTAACTATATTCTATGTTTTTGTATTTTGTTGTAGTTCAGTCAGTTTACGTTTTCCTATTCCCTTTACTATGGGCTAGAATAATCATGCAGATACCATGGTAAAAAAAATCCATGCTCACCATTTGGAAAAACAGTGCTATACTGGGAATAAAATTATATTAAAACTGCAGAAGGGAGGTGGATCTTTGTGAGTTTGAGGCCAGCCTGGTCTACAAGAGCTAGTTCCAGGACAGGCTCCAAAGTACCCTGTCTTGAAAAACCAAGAGACCAGAAAATTGATATTGAAAATATCTGTGATCTTGGTTGAGTGTTTCCAATGTAATAGGATGTGGGCTGCACCATAGTTTGCAGGAGCTTTGTTATACCTGTTTGGTTTTTATCCTATTATGTAATTCTGAATGTCTTGTTCCATGACAGTGTATGTGAGATATTAATATATTTTCTCATGTATGCTGTTAGATAAAGTCCTTCAGCATGACCTTTTGGATGCTGTAAAACAATTATTTAATCATCTATGCACTCTAGTAAATGGCCACTGAAATAATACAATTCACATGTAATTACATTGTACATTTCAAACAAAAAAAAATCCTTTGGATATCAAGACATTTCCAAGTGTGTTTAAGATATAATTCTTTTTCTAATTGACAAGATATCCAAAATTATGATTTAAAAAAAATTTGAGAAAGACAAAGAGAAGAAGAACTGAAGGGTATGTGGAGACTGGATCAGCTCTGCTGACAGATCACATAACTATTCTCCTGAAATTTTAGTTTGACCTCAAATAACAGTATCGTGAAAGTGCACTTTGAAATGGCTCTTTACTTTGAATAACAATGAGATGGACTTGCATTGATGTCAACACTTTGTACCAGGAAACGCTGTGCACTGGTTCTCAGAACTCGAATGAGTCATGTGGATCAAACCCCAGCAGTGGGTTCTGAGAATTGGAAATTAGAAAATAACATACCAGGAAGATAGTTAAAGTTCTCTCATATTTCATTAGTGGTTTAACGGGCTTTTTACTTAAGTTTAATGTTTATATTTTATTTTTTAGTTGTGGGAACCAGGGAACACAGAAACAAATGGAGGTGTGTGTTTGATGGGGGAGCACATAAAAATAAACTGAGAAATTCGGTAACAATTGCTGTGAAGTTAAATACTCTGAAAATGACATATTTTTAAACAATGCATTGATGTTTAATTATGAGTTTATCTTTCTCCTCTTAGGGAATAGTCAGGTTTAGAGGCAATAACATTTAAAAATTACTTAGTTTCTGCCTTTTCACTTTTTAATTTGTTTTCCCCATTGTTTCTTTATTGTCCAGCAGTTTCATACATTTACATAATGATTTCAGTCATTTTCATCCTCCAGTCTCCTCCCATTCGCCTGCTGAATTCCACTAAGTGTATCTTTAATAAATGTGGTACTGAATGTCCTTCAGCCTCAACTGTCTCAAAAATATTTTCATTCTACCTTGAGGAAAGGAATAACATACATTATAATGTTGTTTGTGGTCACAGTGTCTTATTCTCTAAACACTTATTTTGAGTTTATAAGTACAGCAATAACGTGTCTTATGGATATTTCTTCTTTCAGCTTGTATATGCGTAAACAATAAAAATTCACTTTTTGGTAATAAAAATTTTGACCTATTAAGCAATGTGATACTCAGTGAAATAAATTTTAAAAAGATTTTGTAATATTTGCTCTTACCAGGTATGTAGATGCCTATCTGTTTCTTTCCTTTCCTTTTCCACCTTCATCCTTTATCAAAAGAGTCATTTGATATTCAACTTGACTTTAATCTCTATGTCCAAAGAATCTAACATTAGATAGATATGAAAGAGTTGGCATGCAAGAGAAATAAAATCCTATCTCAGTGATTATTTTGTTATTCTGTCCTCCACCATCTTTTTGGATGGAATAACTTTTAATGACACTGGTGGCATTGTCTATGGTAGGTAAAAGCCATAAAAAACAATTGTGGAATCAAATCCTAAAAATTCCATCTCAGAAAATATTCATATGGTTCCATTATGACTCGTAAGCTTAAAATTAAGGCATAATTCAGAGATATGGCGATTTTGTATATACACTAATGTAAATAAACCATTATTCACTAGAAGTAAAATTAGAAAATTCAGAGTAAATATGGATATTTAACTCTCTATGGGACTCAGTACACATTATAATTCATGCCAGCTATGACCATGAAAAACTGTAGTGCTTTAGACAGCTCTGATAAGTAGTAAACCTGAGTCTCTCAATGAGAGCATGCCACAAGGAACTGAAATGCACATAAGTTACTGCTGTAAATGATCTAGAGAAGCAAATATCACAACAGAGTCTGGAATACAATTTTGGCATAACCCTGGGATTTGACTAACACAGGTTTGTGTCCTTCCCTATACTTTCTATTAAAAAATATGCCTTGTCCTGGGGGTTGAGGTTCTGTGTCTGAGTATTATCCTAGAAAATGTGAGGCCTTGGGCACAGCCTTAATGACATTTATATATTAATACAAAAAATGTATCTACAAACAAAGAAATGAATACAAAATGAAATAAAACACTTCCTTAGAGTATCTAGAAAACTAGCACACATTAAATTTAGAAATTAGAATCTAGTTGACTCCTGCTCAGTGGTATTGTACTTATTTCTCAACAATCTAATAGAAATCAGGGTGACAACCACAAGACTGAGGGACTTTCTTTAAAGTAAGAGAAAGGATAATGTGGTTTTAGGGAGAGGTAAGGAACAATGGATTTGGCTTTTTTATGCTCAATTGCTCCCTGAAATTATTACATTGTAAATCTGGCAGAGCCAATAGAATGTACTTCAAAGTGTGGCTAACTTGATTAAATGGATTTAACAAGCTGAATATCTTAAAGTGATGCATAATATAATACATGCTAAATAAATGTGTACTACCTTAAATATTTAAAATATATGTTGAAGATAACAAGAGCATATATACTCCATCAGTATAATTTTAAAAGCAGCTATTGTGCCTGGAGTTCTAGAAACAATCTTAAATGTCTTTTATTATAATTTTTCAAATACACTACCCAGTTTAATTATGCATACAATTATAACATAACAAAATTATAATATTCCTAAAATTCTATTCATTTTGAGATTTTTTAACTTATCATTTTCATTCTTCCTTACCAGGGTACATGACATAATAATCATTTTATCTGGTGATATGTCTAAGTTACTTATTTTTGACTCATTACAGAACTACTGAATTCCTTTATATTTAACTTGTTATGCAACAACTCTTAATAATTGCAAAAAATGTAATGTATCTTGATATTTTAACACCTCAAAAATATTAATTTTTCCCATAACCTGGTATAGGAGGTTCTTCTGTCTATGTGTTTCTTTCATTGGTTGAATAAAGAAACTGCATTGGCATTTTGATAGGGCAGAACTTAGGTAGGTGGAGTAGTGAGAACTGAATTCTGGGAAGAAGAGCAGAGTGGCAGAACACCATAGATCCCCTGCCTGGGGTGGATGCTGGTTAGAATCTTGCCAGTAAGCCACAGTTATTTAGCAATGCACAGATTTAATAGAAATGGGTTAAATCATGATGTGAGAGTTAGCCAATAAAAGACTCCAACTAATGGGCCAGGCAGGTGTTTAAATTAATACAATTTCTGTGTAGTTATTTTGGGTGTAAGCTAGCCAGATGGCGAGACGCAGCTGGCTCCTCCCACAACAATGACCCTCATAAAAATCATCAGCTGAAATTAATTTATTTGTGACTAGTTACAAAACTATGGAAACCTTTTACGTTTAATCTGCTCTCTAACAATTTTTAATAAATAAATCAAAATGGTGAGTGTAACTAGACATTTGTAACACCTCAAAAATGTTAATTTTCCCATAATCCTTATAATCATCAGAATAAGTAGTTATCCTTTTGAACCTAGTGAAATGCATATTCTGTGCAATACAAAATTTATGTTTAATTAATTGTCATCTGAAGCTGTGCCTGTCACCTTTTTGTTTTCCTTTTCTTTATATTTAAAAGATGGTTGTAGATCTTGTTTGTATTTATTTATTTCTGCATAAATTTTAAAAAGACTAATCTAAATCCTCTGAAATACATAAAATGTATAGTTTTAGTAACTCCTTGGACCACACTGTATATACTTCTCATCCATGATTTTAATTATATTTATTTGTGCCTCTCTATTACATATAAAACTGTGAGCACAGGGTAAGAGAATAGGAGTTGTTTTCCAAAATGTGCATATTTTGATATCTTTTGAAATATAAATTTGTAGGCCTTTTATGAATCTCTGTTGTTCAATTCATTTCCTAAATCATGTAAGATGTTTAGTAATTATTCAATTAATAAAAGGCAGCAAAAGAAAAGAACAAATGAATAATAAATAATTCCAGACTATGTTACTCTGTCATGAATAATTAATATAATTGTTCTGTAGTATATTAATATAGAATAATACATGTATTAGGATCTTTACTGATTAACATTGAAGTGTATAAGTATAGAGGTATTGATTTTTTGCTGTTGGTCAAAGGAGATTTATGTATGGGGAAATCTGTTTAGAAATTATGTTCACTAGCCATTTATTTCATTGTTTTTTGCTGTGAGTTATGCCAATTTAAAATCAATTAACCTCTACCCATTAGTTTGTCTCTGTATTTATTAATGGCGAGAGGGTATGATATGGGGACAGGATGCTTTCCCTGCCCTTTTTAGCACAGAAAATAATTAAGGCATTCATCAAATAAGTACTGACTGTCAATATGCATTTTCTAATTACTGCTTCTCTTGGGTTCATCCTAATTTTGCAGAAATTCTTTTTTTGGCAAGTTATAGTTAATCAAATGAAAAACATTCATTAGCTTGATAGGTTATTTTATATTAAATAACCATGCTGTTTGATAAACTATCATTTCTTTTAATTAAGAGATTTCTACTGTTTAAATAGAAACTTTATCAATTTTGATGTTATCTGTAGCTTTTCTCCTATGGAAACATAAGCAAAAATATCTTTAAAGTATTTCAGCTTCTTTAATTCTGTAGTTTTTTCTACTATGCAATGACCCTCTGCATCTGTTGTTATTTTCTTATTAGCATTTAGAAAATTCAAAGTTATTAAAGCATTATACAGTCTGTTTCTGAGGATATTTATATGACCTTTCTCTTTATTTAACATATACTTTAGAGTTCAGTTTGATCTTTTTATAACTGCCTGTCCTGTAGAATTATGTGGTAAATCTGTAATATGAATAATATTATAATAACAAAAAAACTGTTCATTATCTTAGAGATATATCCTGGAGTATTGTCTGTCTTTATTTTTGCAGATATTCTCATGATGTCCATAACTTCTAGCAAATGTGTGATTAGTGAATCAGTCTTTTTCAAACTCAAAGCAGTTGCCCATTAAAAGCTGAATAGGTACAAATGAGGTGGTGTACATATTGTATTTCTTCCAAATTCTATAAAATGGAATAGATACAGCAAATAAATTTTATTCCTTTGAGTACTCTTTGATTTGCTTTCTGCAGATAGTGATGATTGGTTGTATAAAGAACAAGAAAGACATTTCCTTATAAATTTCTTGGCTGGTCATATGATAGAAAAGTCATTTTTAAAACCTTTGCTATTGGTATGAGGCTTTTAATGAAATTCTGAGGCCTTCAGAAAATTTCCAATCAATATTTGATCAATTTCTACATTACCCTGTACTAGAGGATCTGGAAGATTTTTATGGGATCAGCTGTATGTTAGGTATATGGAATGATTCCTATTCCTGATCATATCTTGTAACTCAATAAATGATGTCAGTTCTGTATCATTTGAAGAAATTCATCAGTTTCATTGTGCTAAAAAACTCTTTCTGCATATTTCAAATTGGTAACTATGTTAAGAGGCTCCTTAAAATCCCTTAGTACCATGAGAATAACAAATAATTTTGTCTTTTAGACAGACTTTTATGAATGTGCATTTTCATTACCAATCCATCTGTTGATTAATACTTAGTCAGTTCTGGCTCTTGGCTTCTTCCTGGAATTCATCCTGGAAGCCAGTATATTCTTCAATATGCTATTGGTCTATGCTTTAGATTCATACCCAGTAGAGTAAGGATAGTGAAACATTTGCTGGTTCTAATTTGTATCCTGTCTTTCCTAATTTATTTGCATGAGTACACAATGTAAGAACTCCAGTTATTGATATGTCCCATACAACATGAGGAGTGACCAAGTTATTGCTTTTTATATACTTAATTCTCCTCTTTTGGGGAGAGTTGTTGTTAATCTCTAGCCCCCATATTACAAGCTCTTTGCCAAGATTCATTGTCTTTTCATAATAGGTCAATTTCAGCATTATTAAAAGGTAGTTTAATTTCAGTTGGATCTATTCCTGCTAATTGACAAAGTCTCAATTTCCTTTTAGAATTTTCTCAGAGACCCTCTCCTCATAACTTTTTATTTTTTTTTTACTCGGTTAATATGGTAAAGGTCCATTCTGTGATAATATATTCCCTCTGCATTGAAATTCCTGTAGGGGAATGCTTGGAGGGTGATATGACCAGAATGCAGTTAAGATATGGAATACATAATTCACACGTGCCTCCTTTAATTTTTCTTCAATAAAAGCCAATTCTCTCTAAGTTTCAGCTGATAATTACCTGGGACAACTAAATGTCACCATTTAATGTTTTGTTTAAATTAATCATGTTATTAGGTTTTATTCCAATTGTGTGCCAAGATGGGAAATGTCTCCTAGCAATCTTTGGAAGTCACTAAAAGTCTCATTTGATCTCTCCTAGTTTGTATCTTTTGGGGTCTAATATTTTTTATTAAATTAGTTTTTATAAAGCATTTTTTCTCATTTTACACACCAATCTCAGTTTCCACTCCTTCCCCTCCTTCTGTTCCATACACCTTCTGCCCACCACACTCTCCATAAATTTCTCAAAGAGAATAAAGATTCCCATGGGGATTCAATAGAGTACCCAGATGCTCAATCATATTACATGGACATAAATCATAAGTGGATTTTAGACATGATGAAAAGATAACCAGCCTATAGTCTATGACCCCAGAGAAGCTATGTAACAAGGATAAACCTAAGAGAAACATGCATGGATTCCCTTTGAGAACATAAAACCGACAAGATCTTCTGAGAAAATTGGAAGCATGTGGGTCAAAGAGATAAAGGAGCATAGAAATGGAAGAGGAAGTGAGAATGGGAGGGAGCAGAATATGAGGCAATGAAATGGTCAAGATTGGGGAAGGACAGAGAGGGAGGGCAAAGAAAGACATATCTTGAGTGGGGGAGCCATTATGGACTAGCAAGAAACATGGAACTAAGGAAAATCCCAAGAATCCACAGTTAAGACCCTAAGTAATAATGGTGAGGGTATCTGAATTGGTTTTCATATGTAATAAGATTGATGACTACATTAATTGTCATAACAGAATCTTCATCCAGAAACTGATGGAAGCAGATGCAGAAATCCAAAGCTAAGCTCTGAAAGTTCATTCAAAGAGAGGAGTAATAATATGGGCAAAGAGAGCAAGATCATGATGGGGGTACCCACTGAAACAGCTGGCTTGAGCTAAGGGGAGCTCACTGACTCTAACTCACAGTAGGGTAATGACCATAGGACCTCCAAAAAGTGGGTGACAGTAGTATGTCTAGGATACTCTGTAGGTCTACTAGAATGGGACTAGGATTTATTCCTATTGCTTGAACTGGATTTTGGGAGCCCATTCTCTTTGGAGGAATTCCTTGCTCAGCCTAGGTATAATGGGAAGGCCCTTGGTCCTTTCTCAAAGCAACTGTTTTGTTGACTCCCCATGGGGTCTAATTTTTATAATACTATTTTATATCCTACATTATTAATAGAATGTCCTCTGTATTTTTTTCAGGAGCAATTTGTAATCCCCAACAAAGCAAAATTTTCTTTAGTTCTTCAAACATTCTTTCTACATTTGAAACAGATAACAAAATGTCATTCATGTAATGATAAACTATAGATTCAGGAGATTGCTTACATATTATTTTCAATGACTGACTTAGACAATATTGGCACTGAGAAGGAATATTTAACATTCCCTGTGGGAGAATCTTCCATTGATATCTCTTAGCAAACTACAAATTACTTTAAGTATGTACTGTGAAGACGTTTTCTCTTACTTTTTCTTGTAAAGGTATAGCAAAGAAACAAGCTTTTAAATCATTAATTATTGGAGGCCATCCTTTAGGCAAAAATAGACAAGGCAACAAAATTCCAGGCTGTGGATAGTCCTTGGCTGAGTCACTTTATTAATAGTTCTTTGATCTATTACCATTCTCCAATTTCCAGATTTCTTTCTAACAACACATAAGGACTGATTGATTCTTCAATATGCTGAGCATTTAGTTGCTCTTGTACTAACTTTTATAAAGCCTGAAGTTTCTCTGTTGCTAAAGGCCATTGTGCAATCCATATAGGTTTGTCTACAGCCATTTTAAAGATAGGGCTGTTGGTGAATTTGGAAGATCAGCAGTCATTTTGTCATGGTTTTGTATAAAAATGTGAATGGTTGGTGACTTTTTATAATATCTTGTAATATTTTCCTAGAAATATATGTTAATTTATTGTACATATCCAAGATGTAGGGAATGTTAATCTGAGTATCCAATCCCTTCCACACAAAATCATTGCTATGTTAGGCACATAGGGTTTTAGTATTTCTCTTTGTCCTTCTGGCCTTATGTATTCAACACATCTTGTGCTCTACTTTACATGAGATAATGTTCCATTCCCTAAAAACTTAACATTTACATCCTGAAGAGGCCAATTTTGATGCCAAGATTTTGATGAAATTATTGTTACATCCACACATGGGTCTACCTGACTTTCCATGACAACACCATTTATTCATATTTTTAATTTTGGTATTTGTTCATTTATAGAAGTTTGCCAAAATACTTACTTTATGATTTCTCCTGAATTCTTTGTTATCTTTTCTATAGCTATTCTATTACCCAAAGAAGTATTGTTTTTTACAATAGGCATGATGTTATTAATTGCTCAGGGAAGGAGTTTCCTTTAAGATGGCAGGAAACTCTGAACCACATTTGGCATAGGCGCCTGCAAGAGGCCTCTCATAAAGTTTGCCAGTGGCAAGGGATTACTTTGGACATAAATTCATTAGTTCATTGCCTGCTTTGGACATACCATCTGCATAATCCACATGGGAGAGACATTCTAAATGGATTATGCTTAAAAGAAAAACAAAACAATGTTTCTAGGAATGCCCTATTTACAATACCTTTAAAGGTGATTTTGGTTGCCACAATTGAAATACTTGACATTTCAATTTTTCTTCAAACCTTAGGAAATCACCTCTACTATCCAAGTATCATTCATGTTCATTAGATTCAATATTAATTATATCTCTGATCCATTTCTCCCAAGGTGTTGGCATTGATTTAATGGCCTTATTATCCTTTTCCATTGAGAATTAGTATTTTTAAAAGCCAGATATTCAATTATTATTTGTTCAGCTTCGAAATTTGGTATCATTCTCTTTACTGCTGAAGTCAATCTTTGTAAGAAATCTGTAAGGCTTTCCTTTGAACCCTGGAGAGGGTTAGCAAGTAACTGAATTTTTGTTCTTATTCTCCCAATTATATCCCAAGCAATCAGAACTGTTGCTTGGCACAAATCCAGGGTATGATCATCATATACAGATTATCTTTCTATAGTATCATAATTTGCTTCTCCATGATCTTGGTCTTGGGTGATTTCCATACCCCTAGCTTTGCTCTGCAGTTCAATAATTTTAGCCTCTTCCCTGAACCAGTTACTCCATTGTTATTGAGAACCAAGCTCTGAACGACCTTTAACCAATTATATCCAGTCTTTAGGGAAAATTCCATTACAAACTGACTATGAGTTTAATAATTGCTTCACAGAAGATGAATACATACTCAATGAGACTTGCTTCCTTGAATCTTCTTTTTTTTTCCTTAAATCTTCTTAAATTTAACATTGGCACAGGAGTCCAGTTAGCTATAACAGAGCCTCTTCTGTTTGGCAATACCTATAAGGTTGCTGGTTATATTAATGTTGCTTGTTTGAAAACATAGGCTGTTCCTTTCTAACCTTATAATGGAATGCTGAAATTGGTCCTCCATTAAATTCCTCTGTCTGGGTGTGTTTTGTGATCTGTTTTATTAATTTTTTAAGGCCTGTATCTTAGCAGTCATTTTAACCAACTATTTTAGTGATAAAATAAAATGATAATGCTGATAATATCTATACTTGACATAACATAAATCCCACCTAAATTAGATATTCTCTCATTTAATCATTCAATTTTTAAACTGTCTAGCATATAATCATTCAGAGACCAAATCCACCCATTGTAATGTTTTTCCTGTTTTTGAATGTGGGAAAAATTCTCTCTTTTAAATAATGTCTCCAATTAAGAATTTGTTTTACCAAATGTGCAAGTGATGTTGAAAATGTATGAGGCACTAGAAGGATCATACGTCCACCAAGGCTCAGACAAACAAAGGTCTACACCAACCTAAAAGTCCATACACCACTGAGTTCCTGTCTCTTCCCCTTTATATTCCTCTCTTTGCCCAGCCATACTGCTCCTCTCTCCATCTTTCTGGTGCTGTGTCAGGATGGACATGAACTCACAAAGATCTACCTTTGTCACCCAAATCATGGGATTGAAGATGTGTGCCACCACTTCCTGTCTTGTATGATTTCATTGCCCTCTGATTTTCAGGCAAGCTTAATTCATTCAAATGCAAATATACCACCATATAACTGTATATTTGAATTATGGATTGTATAGGGCTATGGAAATATAATTTCTTCTAACTGTTCAGTAATTTAATGAGGGCAAATCAACACAAGGAGATTGTGAGAATGCAAAAAGAAGAAAGTCAGCATTGAAAATAAGAGGGTCAGTTGGACAGTGGTGGTGAATGCCTTTAATCACAGCACTTCAGAAACATGGACAGGCAGATCTCTAGGAGGTCAAGGCCTGCCTGCTCTATAGAGTAAGTTACAGAGCAGTGGCCAAATCTACATAAAAATCCTGTCTCGCAAAGCAAAGAGAGAGAGAGAGAGAAGGTCATCACCAGGGAATTAAATATCTAATACCTCATGTCAGTACAATGGGTGACTGCCATATGGTAAAGATTACAGGTAAACAGCAGGTTAGAAACACAGATGCTTGTTTTATACATGAATTGTCAAGAAAGTTTAAAACAAAAAATAGAAGACTTTTTTTATTGGGCTGTTTAATATATTCTTTAGGGAAGTTATGACTGCCATTATTCTACTTTCAAAAGATAAACCTTACTTGAAATAGCACGTTCATGCATTCCTAGATTTTTAAGCAATTGAACTTGAAAAGTCAAATTAATAGAAATATTTGATCATAAGTCCCTTTGATATTAATTGCTATTATATACATAAAAAAATTTAAAACATATTGAAAATATTCAAAGCTATAAATATTTCCAAGTTCTAAATGTGGACTGTAATGGTTGACAGAGGTCTATGACCTTAAATCAATTGACAATAAATAAAACAGTACATATTAAAGGACTATTTTAATTATTACTTTAAAGCACTGAATGCCTTCAGACTAATAAAATGCAGTATGTGCTAGGCAGCAGGGGGGAGAGAATGAATGTCTCTGTTGTAATATTAATAGCAATTAAAGACGATTATATTAAGAGCCCAGGTGAGGAGACTATTATTAATATCACAGTTTTATTTCTGGTACATTTTTTTTTAAATGTATGGTAACCTTGGTTAAAATACTTAGCATCCTTTTATTGTACCTTTGTAAAAATGCATGATTGTATATTTTACCTTATACATAATGGATGTAATTGTTCATACATTGGATTCTGATTATAGAACACTGGATACTAGACATATATCCCCATAGTACTCGGGGATTAAATTGCTTGATTTTTTTATATCTGCCTATCTATAGGTAAAACTAAAAGAATACAGAAATTAATAGTTTTCCTGGTCTTTATGTTCCAAATGTGTATATTTCCTATGTATATGTTCACCAAATGACCTTATCTTGAATCCATAATTTTATCACCCTGTACTTACTTACTTAGTTACATTCAGTAGCTACATTATGCTATGACAGACTACTAATTTTAATCCTTTATAATTAAGGGTGGAACACTAATGTATTTGAAAATTTAGTGTGGAATATTACTGTATCTTCTCTGATCAGAGTTAACACCACTATATGTCTGACTCTGAACAAAACATTGATGGAGGAAGGTCATTAGTTAAAAAATAAAGAACCCGCGTTGCCTCATAGGTTAGAACATAGGTGGGTGTAGTAAACAGAACAGAATGCTGGGAGGAAGAGGAAGTGAGCTCAGACTCGATAGCTCTTCTCTCTGGGGCAGACGCGATGAAGCTCTGACCCAGGATGGATGTAGGCTAGAATCTTCCCAGTAAGCGCACCTTGGGGTGCTACACACATTTTTAGAAATGGGCTAGTCCAGGTGCGAGAGTTAGCTGAGAAGAGGCTAGATATAATGGGTCAAGCAGTGTTTAAAGGAATACAGTTTGTGTGTTGTTATTTCGGGGCATATCTAGCCAGGCAGCCGGGAGCCAGGTGGCAGGAACACAGCCGGTAGCTCCCTCAACAAAACATGAATTGTATTTTCATTTTATTGCCTTATGGAAATATTTGCATTCTACACCTAGCATCTTATTAAAAGTTAACTAGGAAAAAGAAACCACATGATAGAAGCCCATATAAACTTCATAATAATTAAAACATAAGGAATATTAAAAGTATCAATTTTAACAAATAAATTTAACAATAAATTCAAACTCAGTAAAATAATGATTAAAATGAACTAGGGACAATTTGAAAATAGTTCATCAATTTACAATGAATGAGCCAAGTACATTTTATTTTATTTTATTTTATTTTTTTGGTTTTTTCGAGACAGGGTTTCTCTGTAGCTTTGGAGCCTGTCCTGGAACTAGCTCTTGTAGACCAGGCTGGAGCCAAGTACATTTTAAAAGCAAAGATTCTATCTAATTTTATTCATTTCTAAATATTTCAAAATAAAATAGTTCAGAAATGCTATGCCAATTTCAAAAAAAATTAAAATTAGAGTCAGCAAATGTTTCACTATCCTTACCCTACTGGGTATGAATCTAAAGCAAAGAGCAATAACATATTGAAGAATTTATTGGCTTCCAGGATGAATACATTATAATTTTCAAAAACCAAGAGCCAGAATTACCTAAGTATTCATTAATACTTCGTATTAATACTTAGATTAGTAATGGAAATGTGCATTCACAAATTGGTATTTTTACATGAATGGAATTTTACCCTTTAAAAAAAACTGAATGATAATCAAGTAGTGCCGATGATAATCAAGTAGTGTCGATAACAAATATTACATGATGTTGTTGGATCTAAAAGTATTAACCTCAAGAATTTGAGAGTGGAATGAGAGTACACTGAGAAAAGTTTACAGAAGAGAAGGAAATAGTGAACTTGATTGATGGTCCTTAAGTGCATATAATAGCATAAGGAGTTGTGCTATGCACAGTAAGCTGGCTTTGAAATATAATATTCTATTTCGTCCAACCAAAGTAAATAGAATTTGTTTATATTTACCATAAAAAGTGATAAATATTTACAGTAATAGATATACAAACCTTGATTGCAACAATATACAGTGTACAAACATCTAGATTTTTGTATCCAGGTAAAAATAATTGTAAAATAAGTATTAAAGGGAAGCAAATCTTAAATAACTGGATGTCAGGAACACAAAGAAGTATGGAATGATTAGGATTATGAAAAGAACAAAACACATCTACCCAGTTACCCACTCATGGATACTCACACACAAACATGGGCACACACACATAGTAATACAAACTCATGAACACACACATAGTTGTACACACACACACACTCACACACTCACACACTCTCTCACACACACATATCCCCAGTCTTTGTGATTCACTGTAAATGATGGCATCTGAAAACAAGCATCAATTCTGACCTGACATTGACTTTGAAAAATTACTTGACATGTATTTGTGTCAACAAATCTCACTGTATTCAGAACAGAAAAAAATGTGTAATGAAACATAAAAATTAATATAAACTGGCTTATTAGAAGTGTTTAATTTTATGTAGAAATAATACTAATGAAACTTTAGGTGAAAGGAAACATAATCATGGAAATATGCATATTTTAATTCTTTTGAATATATATGATAGTATAAAACATTGAAGGACAAAGATTTGTACTTGCTTTATTGACCACAACATTTGTTTAAATAAAAGTTTTGAGATGCTATTGGTGAGACAGTGATGGTGTAACCCTGGTACGCTTTTATGGGGTCATCCTACAAGCTTCATGTATCTTTTTTTTCCCTTTTTCAAGGCCAGTTTGTTTGTTTTAAATATTTATTTATTTATTTATTCATCCATTATGTATACAATACTCTGTCTGCATGCCTGAAGGCCAGAAGAGGGCGCCAGACCTCCCTACAGATGGTTGTGAACCGCCATATGGTTGCTGGGAATTGAACTCAGGACCCTTTTTTTAAAATATATTTTTACTTTGAAAAATTACTTTTTATTTTACATATCAACTCAGTTCCCTTTTCCGCCCTTTCTTCCACTCCCCCACTCCCATTCTCACCCTTCATCCACTCCTCAGATGGGGTAAAGCTTTCCTTGGGGAGTCTAAAAGGTCTGGCATACCAATTTGAGGAAGGATAAAAACCCTCCCCCACTATGATATCAAGGATAAGAAAGGTATTATTCCAAGGGAATGGGCTCCAAAAAGCCAATTCATGCATCTAGGATAGGTACTCATGTCACTGTCAGCCTCCCCCACCAACAAATCAGTTCACATAACTGTCACCACATTCAGAGTGTCTACTTCATTCCCATGGAAGTTCCCCTGCTGTCAGACCATAGTCCCTGAGCTCAGCTGTCTTGGGTCAGCTGTCGCTGTGGTTTTCCCCACCATACTCTTCATCCAGTAAATTACAGAAACAGATGCCATAACCCACAACCAAATACTGGGATGAGCTCCTGGAGTTCTCCTGAAGAGAGGAAGGAGGGATCCTATGAAGCAGGAGGGTCAAGCTTCATGTATCTTGTGCTGTTATATTTATAAGACTCTTTATACCTGAACATTTATTATGATGTAGAAATAATGCATCAATCATCAAACTTAATGTGAAAGATCATTTCAAAATGACATCTGGAATAGAATTATTGATGTGTTATCACCAATGCTAGTAATAAATAGTCATAAGAACAATGTTGTTAAGGGTCAGAAAAATACATGGAGAATGAGGACAAGTATCTAGTATTCTAACTCTAATACATTTCAAATAAAAGATAGAAGATAATTTATGCCAAACATCTTGCCAGTACTGTGATATAATTTTAGAATATGTACAACTAGACATATTCAAATATATACATTATATATATATATGCATATATTTGTAAGTGTGTAAACATGTGTGCATGCATGTATATATGTTTATGGTTGTTTTACTCTGGATAAGAATTATGGTCATTTAAAACAAAATCAAATTTCTATCTTCTTTCTCATGCTCCTTTATACTATTATGGGAAGGAATAAAAATATCTGAAGATAAATATGCAGATAAATAATTCTTTTTCACTTCCAATTTTCCCACCTTTGAATATTAGTTTTACTGTATCAAAGGTGACCTATGCTTATGATTTTAATTGAAATAATAAGCAAATCGAAGTTAATTATTTTGTTGTCTTTCAGAACTTTTGTTATGCATCAAGAAAATTCACTGTATTTTCAGGCAATGGAAGTCTATAACCTCTAACATAAAAGAAAAATTAGAGACGAAAAATGGTCAAAGTAAACAAACAAACAAAAACAAAAGCCCATAATCTTGAAAGGAAATGGAGCGTGTCAGAAAAGAATAGTTAAAAAATTAGAGCAGATATAAGACAGATACTGCTGGGTTTTGAAAGGTCATGATTAATCATACTTTTCTCCCCCTGTGTGCTACGCATCAGCTGTGTAGACCTGCATTTGGTCAGATGGAGAACTAAACTTTAGATGTGTTATTGCTGATTTGAAGGAATGACCAGTTATGGAGTTGAAACTGAATTTCTCTTACTTTGCCATCTCAGACAACATTTCCTATCCAGTACTACTGGCCTGATACATAATCATTATTGTTGAATCAGGGCTCACATTTAAGTGTCTCCTATTTACACAGGGGCTCTCTCATACAGAGGCCATCAGATATTGAGGTAGAATAAGATTGTCATCTCAGGTCTTCCTGTTTTTACTGTAAAGACACTGATGATTTCATCTAATCCTGATTACGTCCCCATGATTTTACCTGCAATCATGAATAATATCTTAATTGATGGATAGAGATTCAAATCCACAGTCTTTGGGGATAAGCATTAAAATCTTAGCAAGGTTCCTAAAAAGCTAGGCAGGCATTTCCTTTCACTAATGACCTTGTTGAAATGGGAAATGGTGATTTTTCTTTAGAAATAGGAAGAGGAGTTGCTTCATGTTTGTCATTGTTAGGTACATAAAACAAAACACTGAATAAAATAAAACAAGGCAATGGTCAAATTCTGTGTAAACATCCTAAAATAGTTATCATATATTTAAGTTACTTTTGTTAGAATTTAATGCATATAGGGAAAGTCAAAACCTTCTAAAAAACAATGAAAGCCACTTAGAACTACTAATGTGAGTAATAAGTCACAAAGTGTCTACAACAGCACTGAATTCTGTGGAATACTGGAATATTTTCCTCTGGGTAGAAATTTCAACTTCTGCTTCCAGAATATATGCCTACTGGTCAACAAGAATGATGGGAAATAAAAGCATCTTTGACATATTATCACAATCATAATGTAGAATGCCAACAGGACATTTAATTGGGGAAACACAAGTGACATTAGGGGAGATGAATAAACAGGTAAATTTTGCAGACTGTTCTAATTCTTTACAGAAAACTTAGAGAATAAAGTTTGAAAACAAAAAAGAAAAGGCAACCTACCTGAGAAAGCATTTAAAAATTAGTTTAGAAATAGTCATCAATAAGTACATATGAGCTTCTGGTAATGGATCAGAATTTGTTTAAATATTTTGTTTGTTTGGTTTTAGGTTTTTTTTGTCAACATTTCTTTATCTTGTTTCTTGTTGAATAGATGAAAATGTGTAAAGTACTAGTGAGCATAAAAAGATAATCTGATTACAGCCCTAAAGCTGCTGCCTACCCTGATAAGCTTAACCCTACTATTGATCACTGGTGATCTCATCTGCAGTACTATAATGAAATGCCTATTTAGTTAAACCTTGGAGATACAGTGAAAGAATTGATATGGTTAGTTATCAATATCAAATGAATTTAAATATCAAATGAATTTTAAATTGAAGGACTGTCTTGTGTCATGCTGGTATCAACACCATAGACACTACAACCTATGGTATAGACACCATAACCCGTAGAACCATCAAAATATACAGGAAGGTCATTCAGAGATTTTTCTTTCGTTAGAGTCAGAGGTAATATGTAAAAGAAATAATGGCAAAGCCTTTTAAAAGACTGTGTTTACTGCCCTGAAGTAGAGGTCAACAAGATCAGCGGAAGGAATTAAGATTCTGGAAGGTGAGAAACTGAGAAGAAAATTAAAGATAAAATGGGCATTTTGATGTGCACAAGGCCATATAACCTCCAGAAAGCGTAGTATCACTTTGATCTTATGCATTATCACTTTGATCTTATGCATATCATCTGCTCCTCTGGGTTGCAACTATATTCATTAATAAAAACAAAAATAAAAACAACTATGCATCTTTGTTTATTTCTGTGTGTCATATTTTTGTGTTAAGAAGTACATTTACATGTTTTTACATGAACCTGGAGATAAAAGGTTGTCACTTCTCATACTCCATTTAACCTTACGTTTTTGTGATACTGTCACTCACTAGGTCATGAGCATGTAAGTTAAACAGGACTGGCTGGCCAAAGAATGTGCTTGTCTCTGTCTCTCTACTGCTGGGATTAGAACCATAGCCAGCAGACACACTTTTAAATATAACTTTTTGGAATGAAATTCAAGTACTCAAGCTTAACGAGAAAGTACTTTCTGGATGGGGCAAGCCCAGCCTTGTGACCATGCTTCTGCCTACAGGAAACTTCAAGATAGAAATTGCATAAACATTAACCCTTAAAATAATAACAATTATACAATGAAATAAAATTAACTATTTTGTACAAAATGTTCCAAATGTTTAGAGAAGATAGGAAAATACCATTAAATATTCTGTAACAAAATGATAATAACTATTAGGAATGAACAACAAAGAACCAAAGTTTCTTAGACTAGTGTTCAAAATCAGCATTGGGATCATTGGTTTTACAGCTGTATTGCTCATCACATAAGTCTTTCCTAGTGACTCTGAAGTGAAAATATGACAGGGACAGGTATCAAGAAAGAGGAGAGACAGAAGAGTAACAGGTATAGGCATGACAGATAGGCTAAATTACCTATTTGCCTGTAGTGTCTGTAATAAATAAGAACTACCTTGTATTATGTAATAAATGTTATTTCTCTATGCATATTTTACCATTCCTTTCCTTTCTTTGTTTTTTATTTTGTTTTGTTTTGTCTTGTTTTTCAAGACAGGTTTATTTTGTAGCTTTAGAGCCTGACCTGAACTATATCTCGTAGACCAGTCTGGCATCAAACTCACAGAGATATGCCTGCCTCTGCCCCAGGAGTGCTGGGATTAAAGGCATGCACCTCCACTGCCAGGCTTAATTCCTTTTCTTTCAAGGACAATTTTATTTCGCTCTATCTGTGGTTAATGTTCAGTGTTTTATTCTACAATATAGAGTTTTTAATCTAGATACTAACTGACTCATTTAAAACAGCTTTTTAGACAATAATCTGAGATATGTAATCATGTCAAATAGGGTAGAAAAGGGGAAAAGATCCATGTTTAGATTTCAGTAAAAATTATTTTATACCATGCACTTACCTGAATACAGAATTGCTTTCAAGTTTGAGAAATCTCTAAAATTGTTTGATAAAATATACAAAAGTTTCTGTTTCATATGATGTTTCATAAGTATGCATAAAAGTGTTCATATATATACATATATATGTATATATGTATATGTATAAATGTGGGTGTGTGTTTAATTCCATTCTTGAAATTTCTTGTATAATATAGATGCAGGAGAAAATAATCATTTCGCCAGTTGTAAATATCAAGATAAACACTACCCACAAAATTATGCAATACCCTGTCTCACAAATTACCAAATCTTCTCGAAGAAAAGAAAACATTTAAGTTTCTAAATGTTAGACGTTTCTAAATTTCTTTCACCAGCTACCAATTGTTAGTAGCCTTTCAACTAGAGGGTTTTAATGCTCACCTTCCCACTCCATGCTAAAATTCTCTTTTTCTTGAATCTATCAGTATAATGATAATTTCTTAAAAGTCCATTTAATACTATGTTAATTTAGCAGACATGTTTTCCTAGGGTCTGTAACTTATCCAAAGGTCCTGTGTCTTAATTATTGTCCCAGGTATAAGTTCTGTATGGTATACCAGGCAATAAATTAAGAAACTGGTTGGTTGCTTACTTCTCTAATATTGCACTATTGAGTATAACTTGCAAGGTAAGTTAATATTTTAGCTTGCAGATTTCACAGTTTTATTAAACCAATGAATACTTTTCTCTTTTGTTAGTGTACAAATCACGTTTTAACATTCTGATTATTAAATATTAGGGATAAACCTTCAAGGTTGTTATGATTTTTGTTTCCCCAAGTACTGTGACTTTTCCTTCTGATACCTTAAGTAATGTGTGAACTCCAAAAGTGAAGAAGTAAATATTGATTTGATTGTTTATTATTTTTGTTTCAGTATATGACTGAGTTTAGTACACACCAGTCATCTGAAGAAACCGTTAAAAAGCAATCTATCCCACAAAGTTAATCATTAAAGAAATAGTTTCAAGAACAGCAAAAAAGTAGAAAACTATAACTCTTTATCTTTACAAAATTGTTTTTTATAAAACCTTCATGTATTTGAGAAGAATGTGAAGGTCGGTGATTACCATGCAGTGCCTGCACATGTTCTTGCCAATCTCTATTTACTGCTTTATTTCTTCTCTATTCTGATTTCTATTTTTATTTATGAAAGGATGGAGCAATATAAACATTAAAAATATTCTTTATCTGATGAATAAGGACAAACTACATTATCCTTCCCCACTAAAAGGAGAATGAAGCTAAGCTAGTCCATGTTCATGTTATAAGAATATGTAACAACAACAAAAAAACTATCTGTAATTCTTTTATTTATTGATTCATCAGATTTCATTATGGTATGATGTTCTAGTGAGCCACATCAATCCTTCAGTTATTCTTTGTATATTGTTAACTATGTATGTGTTTTTCTTTTTAAAGTTATGTGTAGCATAATGGTGATTTTCACCTATCTACATAATGAAAATTATTGATGTTTTGCATCATATGAAATATGTAAACTATATAAATTTTTAATACATGTAAGATATATATATATATATCATATACATGGATTATTCATGCATACAACTTCATACAATTACACATTAGAGAGAGAATATTGTATTGTGTATTTTTAGAAGTGACATTTTTATTTTTCAGATTTCTGCATACACCCATATATGTATATTAACACACATAGAGGGACCACAATATAGTAGATAATAGACATATAGAATAGTAGGTACAAAGAATGTTGATAGAATTACAGTAGAGAGGTCAGATTGATGGATAAGAAATACAAATCATAGAGGAAAGATAGAATAACGGTAAATAGGTTTTTGTGGAAAATAATCCAGATGGAGCTCATTATCTTGAAAGTTAACTGTGCAATTTAAGGGTGAAAACACTTGAGATTATATGTTATGCATTTAAGACAAAATCATTTTTTTCTTTAGAGAGTACCCAGTTTTGCTTTTATGGATTCTTAGTATCTTTTGACACTCATCTACAATTAGAGAATAGTTTTCATTTTGTATTTTACTTAAAATTTACTGGAGCTGGATGGAATATTCTTCGGTTAAGAGTCCATGTTTAATATTCATAAATATCATACTTGTATCTTAGTTCCCAAACAGTAGAAACGTCTTTCCCACAAACCACTGTAAGCTCAGCTCTTAAGAGTATGTAGATATGAAGGGAGGCTTGGTCTTCAGGGTTTCCAGCCTAACAGAAAATGCAAGCTCCAAATTCAGAGAGATACTGCCTTCAAGGAAGAAGTTCAGAAGACTAGAAGAGGAAATTGCATATGCACAAGCACATACTCTGTACACACAGCTGCATATACTACCATGCAACATATGAGCAGGAAAGAATGGAATATTTTCAAGTTTCTCAAAATAATCACCTATCAAAGACATATTTTCCGTGACATAGTATTCAAAATGCACAATAAGTAACTGCTTGCTGTTACCAAGTATTAAAACTCAAAATACATCCAAGTTTATTTAAAAATTTAATGGGAATCATCTTCTTAGTGTAAAAATTCTTAAGTAAAAATGTAAAACTTTTGAAGTAAAAATCTGACAGATTCTGAAGCACATAACTGAAGAAAAAATTTCAATTGTTTTATCATATATGCATGTTGGATATTACAAAATTATTTGCCATTATCATATTTAAAATATAATTTAAGAGTTTTACGCCATATAATAGAGAAAACAATTACTTAACAAAGTGCATGACTGTTGGGCCTTCAGTTGGATGTTGGGACTAATGAGTCCTGGCCTTCAGCTGCCCTTCCCTCCTAGAATCTTCTAACTGAAGTTACTAGAAGCTGTGCCTAGCTTAGAGGATCAGAGGATGGGATTTTCACCTGTTGGCCATTGACTGCAGTGTATTTAAGCCTCCATGGTGCTATTAAAGAGGGATTTTTGGTACCAGTGTTAGAAGGTCTGTGTGTCAGTCTGTCTCTGCATGAGTATTCTCAACCTCCAGCCCTTTTCCAAAAGCTCGTGAACTGAGGTCTAGCACATAGAGCGCAGACCGGGGCCACAGGTGTGCGGCACATGATAATGTGGGAATGTGAGAGACCCTGAGATTTCCTGTGCACTCATCAACACAACAGAACTCTATAAGTAAATCTCCCATTATATATACATATATATAATGTATAAATACATACATTGTATATATTACATATACTATATAACATATATATATATACATATATATTACACAGCATAGATACTGTGCTTTAAAAAAGTCATCCAGCAATCTTCTGTAAAAATGTATTTGTTTTCTAGTCTGACACACAGTTTAAAATTTCAGTTTTGAAAGAGAAACTGGTATTAGCTGGAAAATAAAATGCCACCCTTCCTCCGGTTGAAAGAATTCATGCCTTTTATCAGGCTCTACTAATATTATAACTTTGTGAATTATGCCATGCCCCTGAGCTTTCATAAAACAGGAAATCATTGAGCGCAATTGAGTGTACAGTGCAATGTTATATGATATACAGATAGTTTTGTCAGTATTATGCAAACAGCCTTGCTTTGAAAGTTATGCTCTGACTACAGTTTAAGGGAGACACACAATAGACAAAGAACACTTATATTAATGATATTCAGAAACCAATGCTTTTTCTCAAAACACTGTCAAACTAAATACAATGTACATAGAGATAAAGTGGCATGCCTAGAAAGAATAACACATCACCCAGAAGCAGTAAATGAAGCAGCAAAGCATTTGCAATCATCACATTTCAACTACAATTTGAGAGGTGTAGTCCACAGGAAGGAGAAAGCAATTACTGAACCCAGTGCATGACAATGTGGGAATGTGGGAGGCCCGGCGCTCTCTTGAACATTCATCAGCACACCAGAACTCTATAAGTAGATCTCAGGAAGTCTCTAACACTCCACTTTCAATCCACCCTTACAAAAATGTAGCAATTTGAGTGTGAGCCCAGAAAGTCAAAGACAAAATTACTCTCCCAAGGGTGTTACCAAATATTGCAAAGTGTTTCAAGACTTAAGGTTTTTCATACTTGTCTGTCTCCATGAGGAACATATTAATTTAGCTGAAAGAGAAAAGCAATTTTGTTTAATGTGACAGAGAAAGAGAACAGCCTTTTATATTCTACTTCTGGTTTCTAGTTTCCCTAGAATGTCTTCCTATATCTCAAGTAAGAAGGCTATTTAAAGATAATCCATGTAGAACATAAACAAATATTTTCCATATCTAGAGGTACTGCACAAAAGAAATTCCACTAGTGATTACTGTCTTAAGCAGAATATTATAACAACAGACATAAAAACTCTTGTGTGTGTCAAATATTTTCTCAATATACCATATGACTTAACCACAAAGTTCTATAATGTGTTTTGCTTTATATTATACTTTCTATTAAGCAGATAATTAATATGAAAAAATCCTCAGAAACAGAATTAGAAACAGCACAGTTACATACAAAAGATATAACATATTTTGTTACTTATCTTGTAAGATCTTAAGTTTCTGCTATCTAACATGATGGAAGTTGCATATACTCACACAGGGAAGTATAGAAATTAATGATTATTTAAAATATGTAAAATTGTTAAACTTCATAAAATATACCTTCTGCATGTTTGGAACTACTTACATTAGTTTTGGCCTTCATTATACTAACATCTTATTTTGTCTTGATTTCATTATATATCACAAAACAAATCTTAGAAAAAGTATCTAGGAGATAAAGTACTAAAAGGATCACATCTTATACAATTTTAAGTAAATGTTGCTAAGAGCATAAATTAGAAATTGCTGAGGCTGATGGTGTGGAAATAGCAATGAAACACAGTAAAGGAAATTTAACTCAAGATTTTCCTCTGCTTAATTCTGTATTATCCTTCATGCGTATAACAACTCTATAAGCCTTAGGAACAATAAGTAAACTAATAACTATATGTGGACTTGCATAGAACCTAAAGGAATTCTTTTGCTCATTAGCCTTATGCAAACAAAAGATTTTTCTTAAAAACAACACAAAAACAATAAAAATGCAATAAGCTATATGCATTAAATATATATTAGCTAAATAATCTAAGAAATGGTTTTCATAGATGATATATGCAATACAGTCTACCTAGATGTGCACAGGTATTTAAACACCAGAAAGCCTTATATTTCATTTTACTGTTTATTATTTCAAAAAAGAGTAATGAAAATATGTACATGATAATCTCAGTGATATAACATGTAGGGTAATTTAAAATTTATTTACAATAAACATCTTTAGAAAATAAGAATAAAAGGTAGTATTTTGAATTATTAAAGCAGTCCTATAAATGCAACAAATATGATAAAAAATATAGATGACATTGATATAAATACAAGCTATAAGCCATGAATTTAACCAGTAAAATTTCTATTATCACAGAAGTTAGATACTTATCAGTTCATTAACTAAAGAAATGCAATTACACAAAGATTCAAAATGATTCTGAGTAACAACTAAAGTTATTTCAGAGCATATATTTGATAATAAGAAAAACAACAAAATTTAAAGTCATATATGATCAACAAAGAGTGTTTAGAATACACATACACACACATACACACCAAAATGCATTTTACATAAAACATATATACCAAAAACCACAAATTTATTTTAAAAATAAAAGTATTTAGAGCTCTTCATATGATTATCCAACAGTAAATAAAAAGAGAAATTATGTAAAAGGGCTTCATGGATGGACACAAAAAATAGTGAGCCCACAAATATCATAGCAATGGAAATGAGATTTTATTAAAATTAACATTTATAACAGAAGAGTGAATTGTTTCTTCTACTTATGGATGATATATAATCCCAAACAAAATTTATTCTTTTGAATGGATATGAGCTTCGAGTCTAGAATTTCTTTGAATATAATTTCATAAATAAGAAATGCAAGCTGGGCTGTGGTGGTGCACACCTTTAATCCCAGCACTTGGGAGGCAGAGGCAGGCGGATCTCTGTGAGTTCGAGGCCAGCCTGGTCTACAAGAGCCAGTGCCAGGACAGGCTCCAAAGCTACAGAGAAACCTGTCTCGAAAAAAAAAAAAAAGGCAAATTTGAAGGAGAATACGGGGTTTGAATGAAGATTTCTGTCTGCTGTTAAGTCTCATATATGACTGTATGGAATTGTTGTGACATTCTAAGAAAATAATTCAATGAATCATTTTTAATTGGCTATTAGAATTAGGGTATTAACTCCCTACTTTTATTTGATACAAAAATTAAAAATTTTAAAGGGAAAAATTCTATTATTTTTTAAATGGAAATATTAAAACTATAAATAATTATTATTTTTAAATTTTAAATAAAATTTGTAAATGATAAAACCTAAGATGAAAATAAATCCCAAATCAAGAAAGAGAAGCATACAACATGCAATTGATAAAGTATCAAGATAAAATATACAAAAGTTGATTTTAATAACAGAAAGATATGGATCTATTAGCAAATGCCAGATAAAGTCAACAATATCATAGAAAATGAAAAATAAATGGTTCATGATGTTATCACAAGCAATAAGGCAAATGTATATCTTTAGCTTTGATATTATTTATATGCAGGAGAATAGACGAAAAAGATGCAATTCTATGAAATTAAATGCCAGAGGGATTTCAGTAAACAGGACCTGTGATACATGACTAATGGGCATATAAGTTCTACAATTTATCAAATGGAGGAAATTGAAAATCCATATCCTTGACATATCAGCAATTTCCTGTCTGATATCTAGTAAGCAGAAACTCCTGAAAATGAAGCTTGCAGTTTATTATTGCACAGTGTGTAAAAGAGGATTCTGAATCAGCATAAGCATTCTTTAGTGAGAGAACTGATACACAGATTTAATGCCATTATACAACATACACTTATGTGTATACCTGAAGTCTGTTCAGGAATCCTGAGGAAAAATTTGAAAATCAGGTATTGAATATTCACAAAATATTTAGTGTCTTAAAATTAAATTAGAATTACATGAAGAATCTTAAAATTGTCACAATATAACTCACAAATGTGTTTTATGTATACATCTCTTTGGCCTTGAGAATAGGGGCAGTCCATCATGAAGGTGTAGATCTATGGAGGTCACAAGTTAATGTCCAGTTTATTCTTCTGTGACTTTCACCATTTCTTTTGAGACATTGTTTCTCATTAAAGCCAAAGCTCACAGATTTAGCTCTATTGTATGGTGAACAGCATCTTTGCACTAAAAAGGGGGACTGAACACAGCATCTCAACCATAACCAAGAAGCTGTCTTTAATTGGTACCTGCTGAGAAAGGAAAAAAAAATAGTTTTCTCCGGGAGAATGTCATTGTTCATATCAACTACACTCCAGAGCCGATTCCATGCTCAAGGCTAGTTAGCCAACAGAAAATGGACTCCATATATTTTTCCATGGTTTTCATTGGCTTTCCTTTGCTTTGTTTGCCAGTGTTACGGTGGGTAAGTCTTAAGATTACTTTCCCCCTACACTATAATATGTAACACTTGCCAACAATAAGAAAGCTATTCAGTAGGGATATAGCTTACAGGTCATCAGCAAACTGATTTGTTCTGTGAATCAACACGTAGAATCTTCAGCAAGAAGAACTTCACACCAAATTCTGGAGAGATACCAGCAGCATTTACTTTAGGCTGTAATAGTGAGGATTTGAAACTTACAGACCAACAGCTCCAGAACAGGAAACTCATTCCTTTCATATCTGTTTTTGCTCTTTTCCTGTCTTATCTAATAGGAACAGTGTCATCCCACTAAAGCGTGGTAACTCAGTTTTTACCATGTGAGTGTGAAAGTGTGTATGTCTCCAAGTGTGTATGTGAGTGTGTGTGTTTGTGGTATGTGTGTCTGTGGTATGTGTGTTTGTGGTGTGTGTGTGAGAGAGAATTTGTGGTGTGTGTGTGAACGTACATGTGTGTTTGTGGTGGGTATGTTTGTGGTGTGTGTGTGAGTGTGTGTGTGTGTGTTTGTGTGTACCCATACACAAAAAACTTCTATGACAGTGGATTTCCATATGCATGAGCATTTTGAAAGGTCTTTGCTGTTATTTTTTTCTCCCCATATTTGTTTATTTACTCTCTTTCAATCTTCTTCCCATATTTAACCCTGCCAGTTCAATTTCCCCCCTTTAAATCTGGATAGCAAACCTTTCTGTCTCCCCTCTCTTGAAGGCACCAAAATCCCAAAATGCTTCTACTAATTTGCTGATCTTTATGAAAATCCAAATAAAGCAATTATATTTTGCACCTTTTTAGCTACAGAATGTCAGGCACATAAACATGGCTGAAAATGAAGGATATGCAATGCATAGCTGGCCTTTTATTATAACCGTCTGTCTTTAGGAATAAACACTCGTCTCATTGTAATGAACCCCTTTAGTCCATACCTTATCTAATGTGCTTTACATTTCAAACAAAATACAACATACAAAATAATTCTTTTGGTGGGGAGGAGGGTAACAGTTTAAAGTAATGATAATTTTAACAATTCAAAGATTCAGAGACTCAGTTGTTCTTACATACTAGGATTATCAGGCCTATCAAAAATGTCTATTTATCAGAACATTAGAAATCACATTAACTCTTATGTAATTTTGTTAAAATGTTGCATGAAACAATTATAACACTTGAAAAGTCTCCAGAATGTTTATTTGAAATTATACATAGATGAGGTTAATTACTAATAGTCCAGTTTTAACGATGAGAATCTGAGATTTAGAATGAAATTTAGTCTATAAATACAATATGATACGAATTAAAAATTATTGTGTATCATAAGATGTCATTTAAAAATGTAAATAGAATGTATTTTTAAATTATTTAAAGCCATAATTAAAAAACTAAAAGAAGTAGTCACAGAACATTTATTCTATATTCTACTTTTTGTTTTATGTACCTTTCACATTTTTGTTACTGTTATGAGTTAAGGTTTTAGATTGATTTGACATCAATATTCCTATTCATAAGACTGAAAACTTGATGATCCTATGACTGCCTCATATATTATTTCTCCTCCATGTGTGCTTTTATTTGACCATGAGCATGAAATTCAAGGCTGAAACTTGAAGACATTAAAACACTATTTCAACTGTAATGTACTTTGTCTGCTCATAAAAGTTCAAATACTTCATTGTGATGTTGCCTCTTCTCTATCCATTTTTCCTTGTCCCCATCTCACTATGATGAAAGATAACAACTGTATCTTATTCATCTTGGTAAATTGCTTTGCTGTCAGTAGGGTGCTAGTCATAATCTATTTTTAACAATTTTGTCAAAATTGAGTCATGTTGCTCTCTAAAACGTCCCCACATGATGTGACAAACAGGAAATTGGAAAATTACAATCATCAAAAAAGTTTTGTGCATTTGGAGTATAATGTAAGCACATAAATGTGGCTGTACTATACTGAGGTCTTTGTTCATTGTCTACTGTGGATGAAATTCAGCACCACAGATACGCATTTTCAATATGATCCTGTGTGAGACATGTACTTTTAGGAAATATTTTATGATATGACTCCATTGTGTCCTGGTTACTAAAATTTTGACATTCTCACAAGTTGCTTAGCAATTAATGATGTCAAGAGAAGTACTATTGAGGATTAATCATTGCCCAAACTCAGATGTAGTATATTGATTGGACTCAGAAAACTTTTGAAGTGCAATGCCAAAATTACCCGACTTTTGAAGCTATAGAGCTGATTTAGTAGAAAAGGGGGTAGTAAATTTAGCAAAACTTTCCATAAAACAGATATGAGCATGGAACATCCAAAATGTTGCCTAATAAATTGAACTAGTATAGAATTTATATGACAGTTCTTCATGTTATAATTTAATGAGAAATGTTCTGACCAAAAAAGAAGAAGAAGAAGAAGATCACTTACAGGAATATGTGCATCATTACCTTATAGTTCTTGGGAAAACATTATGTGATAGGAAATTTGAACAAAGTTGAATATAAAACTGAACGTGTCGTCGAAAAAAAAACTTGAATTTGTCAAAAGACTTGGCCTATCTGAACAGTAATTTTACACAAGAACATTAATACATTAATGAATATTAGTATGGAGTATTGCCACTAAATGGCTCTCTATTTCACCTTTTTTAAATTAGCTGGCTTGGTATAATATTATAAATTTCATCAAAATTTTACTTTTATTTTTACATACCAACCCCAGTTTTTCCTCCCTCCTCTTCTCCCCAATACACCCTCTTCCCATTCTCAATCCACTCCTCAGAGAGGCAAGACCTTCCTTAGGCAGTCAACAAGTCTGGCATACCAACTGGAAGCAGGACAAAGCCCCGCCCACCTGTATCAGGGCTGTGCAAACTATTCCACTGACTGTAATGGTCTCCAAAAAGCCAGTTCATGTACCTGGGATAGGTCCTGGTGCTACTGCAAGGTCACCCCCTACATATCAGAAACAAAATACAAGGGAAAGTTTATTTAACATTATCTTGTTTCAAACAAGAAATGTATCTACTCTGTTAAATAACATGACAAATAATATTTGATTTTATGTGATAAAAAGGAGATAACCATTTAATGTTATTAACTATTATTTTATTGTTTTCAAAGAAATACATTTTGTTGTTTTGCTGTGCTTATTGAGAGAAGATCTCTGTCTATAAATAATACTGTCTCTGAACATGCTAACTAGCCCAATGTGGCTTCCAACTGATTGTAATTCATCTGCATTATAGACTTCAAAGTAATGGAATCATAAGCCAAGTCACCATGTCAGCTAAAATCATCTTAATCCATCAACTTCTCATCTATTAAAGGACTCAGATTTTTTAGCAGCTCTTACTTCACTTTGTCAAAATCTGTTTATATGATTAAACAATGCTTTAAATCCATTCTTTTCTATGCCCCATAAAACTCAGATAACAATGCAAGATTACATTGGAAAAAAATAGCTTAGTTTCTCTTTGTCTTTGAATCAGTTTTTTTCAGTTATATAATATCTTTGCTTCATACTCAGGAATACACCCACTGCACACCCATTCTATTGTTTGTACATGCATGACTGATAAATCTTACTTTAGATTTTTCTTCACTTGAAATGGATATGAGTTTTAGGATGACACTTGATTATTAGAATCATAAGAAGCTTTTAGAGATTTGAAAGTTTTGATATTGTTTCTTTGTTAAAATTAAACTTATATAAAGTTGAGCAAAGAATTGAAAAATATGTACAGACATTCATTCATACTTGAGTAACTAATGTAAACCACATTTGATTAATGACTTAAGAATAACAAATATAATGACTGTAATCAAAGTATAATAATACTAAATGACATATTTTAAAAATCTCTGAGCCGGCTGCTTTAGTGCCCTATATTTGAGGAATCATACAGTAGTATCTCCAGTTAGCTTTCTCTAGTAATTTTGATATTGACAATGGGCTATTTAATGTCAGGTTAATGGTGATTTTTATACAAAAATACACTTTTACCTGGAAAGGTAAAAGTAATTATTTTATAAATTAATTATTTTGCGATGAACATTCTGGTGATGATACTAATGTTTGTGTTTATGCAAGCATATATTAGTTACATAATTACTAATATAGTATGTATGTTACAAAGTTGTGTCTGGAGAAAAATATTTGAAAAGATTGTGCTTTTCACAGTTTCTCAAGGTAGTATTTCAAAGTCATTTTATTTTACATCATATGGCTTCTTTCAGTTTCAGTATGATATGTTCTATACATGTGTATGCAATGTGTGATACACAGCCAAAGTAATGCTGAAGTTTGCTGAAAACTTTGTTTTTGAAATGGTTCCTATATTTTGCCTCTTAGACATTTGTGAATGGTATTCTCTTGGTCATGGCAGCTCATGAAGAAAAGGTTTTATTTGGGGATTCCAGTTTGAAAGGATAAGTGAGGAGCTTGGCAGCAGGCAGGCACGATTGCTGAGGAGTAGCTAAGATGGTGCATCTTAAGTCACAAGCATTGGCAAAGAGAGAGAGAGAGTTAACGTCTAATAGCATAAAAACTTATAAATTATGTATCACCAAATACTGAAGATGGTAAATTACAATTGACCTTTTTTATTTATCTGAGAAATAGAAATTTCTGTCAAAAATAAAACTGTATATTTTGTTTTGTTGTATTTGAGTAGGCAGTAAAATAATTGTATCATGTGCTCTTAAAATTATGATTATGAGAATTAACAGCAACTTTAAAATCTATTTATACACAAATATAATGGATATATCATTTCTATGTAAAATTATATTTTAAAACATGAATATTTCTTAAATGTCTCTAGACTACGGAACAAATGCCATAACAGGTTTCAAAACTACACAGAGAAACCCTGTCTTGAAAGACCAAAAATGTCCCATGTGTAAGTAATATTACTTTTCATTTGCCCCATTAAAATCAAGAGTAATAGGTTTAAATATTTATAGAAATTTTAATAATATTAATGTTGAAAAACTATTAACAGGGGTCAATATTGAGTAAGATACATATTCAGTGTATTAAGTAACCTATTGATTTGTCAGTAGTCTACTCAATATGGTATCAACAAGTTTCCCTAAAGAGATCATAAATAATACAAGAGAAAGGTATTTCTCCAGCCCTCATAGAACTGGGCAGTCTGTCACGATAAATATACAATAAAATTTACCCAAACTAATGAATTTAATAGTAGGAAGTATGAAGAACATAATGTGATCATACATTAGAAAACACTAACTTAGTCCTCTGGCATTGGCAAGGTTTCTGTGCAAATACATACGAATGAAGTACTTATTATTTTAAACTTGAATATAAATTCAAAAAGATATTATGTTATAGGGAACTTGAACTTGATTCATTTTCATATTCCAATATATATTTCATAAAATAGTCTTGAAAACAAGAGAGACTGATTTTGAATTTCATAATTGTGTTTAGTGGTGACATTTCTCATTTACACATTATCTGTGGTATGAATCATGTGTTCACATTTCTTCCCAAAATTAATGACTTTTTGACACAGACTTTTTAAAGAGTTAATGAGAGTCTGAAGTAGCAGAAACTTTGAGGTAGACAGAGACCTTTGATCCCAAGGTCATTACATTATGGGAAATGCCTGAACAATGGCTCATTATCAGTGCTGCTGTGATGAGAATTTATATGAATTATTTTCTCAGTGGATTTTTCTCCCATTTAAATATGTGTTGTGACAAGATAATTTCAGGTGGAAGTGTTCTATGTGTGTCTCTTGTTTTATGCTGTTTATATTATACCATTTACTTATACAATTACTTTCCAATATTAAAATTAAAGACTAGAAAAGGAGTTTTTAGGAATTTTTATATACTTAGAAATCACATTAGGGCATCAAGTTTAAATATTCATATTATATTAGTTACAAAAAGAGAAGCTTGAAATATTTTTTACATCCTTGCTAGTAAAAATGCTATTTTGCTTTTATCATTTATATTATTTTTTGCCACAGTAAATATAAAATATGTATATTTCCACACATTAATTTTTAGTTTTAAATTTTAATGAGAACTTGAGTTTGAATTATTTGAAAAATTTCAAATAAAATTGAATACACGATTTTAGATATTTAATGTTTAACTTCATAATATTAAAATTATTGTTTATATTTTTAGTTTTATTTGTTATATATATTTGTGTGCATATGTGAGTATGTTTATATCTGTGCATGTGTGTGTATCATGTATATGTTTGCATATGTATATATATGTTAGTTTGTGAGTTTATGTGTATATGTGTGCATATGTTTGTGTCTGTTTATATGAGTATTTATATGTGTATATATGTGAATGTGTGTATGTGTGTGTGCATATGCCTGTGTGTATGTGTGCCTGTGTGAATGTGCACATTTGTGTACATGTGTGTTAGCATATATGTGTGCATGAATATGTGATGTGCGTATTTGAGACTGCACGTGAATATTTGTGCACATGTACATATTGTCCATGTGTGTATGTATGTGGAATTCAATTTGCATGAAATTCATTCTGTCCTTCCATATAAGTCTTGTGAAGCAAACTCATGTCATCAGGTTTGACAGCAAATGAATTTACTAGCTGAGATGCTTTGCTAATCCTATTTATTATAGTTTATATGTAACTTATATAACTAACTTACTAAGTATTGGGAATCATTTGTTAAAAATGGGATTATTTTATTATTTATATGAATTGTATTAAATCCACTAATAACCAATCCTCCACTACTAAATCAAATTTCAATTACTCTAAAAACCCTGAGAAAATCAACTCAGAAGAAAGTCCGCTTGGCTTACACTCTTAGATGGTCAAGCAAGTGTTAGGCAGTCATTTGGCTATGTGTTTTAACTTTGTGTGGAGGTGTAACCTCAAGTTGGGGTGCATGGAGCAGTTTCAATTTGTTCACTTCATAAAGCTTAAAAATATGGGGAAAGAAAGAGAGATGGGAACAAGAAACCTAGGATTATCTTCAGGGAATCATGTCCTTTGACCAACTTCTTTCCACTACAACTTGTCAGTTAATATTCTCTCCACTTCCTCTTTGTGGCACATGTAGGTAGCCAGGGATTCAACAGTTTCCTGTCAGCCACAGTTAAAACAGGTTTATTAATATCTAAACTTATTATAATCATGCCATTATTAAAAGTGAATATTCTACTATAAAATAAGCGGACATTCTGTAACATAGAAATGAAATAGAAGTAATTCATATTATGAACAGAATTAATTCTCTCACCTTTTACGAATCTTAAAGGTTATATAGTAATTGTGCTCGATAACTCCAATCCAGCAGTAATTTTTGGCCCTATCTTCCAATTATGGGTACCTTATTCACTTCCTGTTTTCTTGCCCTGTGTTCTTTTTTTTTTTTTTTTTTTTTTTTTTTTTTTTTTTGGTTTTTTCGAGTCAGGGTTTCTCTGTGGTTTTGGAGCCTGTCCTGGAACTAGCTCTTGTAGACCAGGCTGGTCTCGAACTCACAGAGATCCGCCTGCCTCTGCCTCCCAAGTGCTGGGATTAAAGGCGTGCGCCACCACCGCCCGGCTTTGCCCTGTGTTCTTAAAGAACAGAATATTTACAGCAATTCTTTTATTGCGTATAAGTATAGAGTTGATAAGCTTTATGGCAAATTATTTCATTTTATTTTAAGATATATCATATGCACTTACCTAACTGTTGAAGGGTTGAGTCAACACAAGATTTTCTTACCATACAGTGTGACCTTCAACCTAATGCTGTTGATGTTAGTTATTAGAACATAAAACATTATGTGTCATGTTATCTCTCTTTTTTAAGGTGTTACCTTTTACTGGTGTCATATTTTAGCATCAGTTCGCAAATTGATGAAAATTTAGATTCTTAGAGAGATTGTAGATTGTTTCCATCAGATTGGTCTGTTGGTATGTCTGTGAGACATTTTGTGATTGATATACAAGGTACCAGACTTCTGTGGACAAAGCCGTTGCTGGGTAGGTTGGTCTTTGCTGAATATATATGTGAGTTTGAGACAGGTTCAAAGGAGATTTGCTACAAGGGACTGTAGAGAGGAAATGCAGGGAAAGTTATGTAATTCTATTTCAATTAAAAAGAAAAAGGAAGCCAGCTGAGCAAGTCAGTGATGCAAGCCAGTAGGCAGCATTTCTTCAAGCTTTCTGCTTCAAGCTCTTGCCTTGAGCCTCTGCCATGACTTTCTTTAATGGTGGATTTTAAGTGAAGATGAAATAAACCCTTTCATCCCTAAGTTGCTTTTAGTCAGGGTATTTATTACATCAAGAGAAAATAAACTAGAACAGTAAGTATTTTTAACTTAAAATCTATTAAGCATGTATTTTTTTGCTTTAAAATTTGAAGATATATTTATTAAAATATTTATTTGCAATTATTATTCTTAATTGTTTATCAAAGTGTATATTGTAGTATAGTATAAAATTTACCGGTTTATTTACTGTTCTTAGCAGTCACTTCATGAGGTTGTACTTTACTGTGTACTTATTTTCCAATGAAACTTAGAATTATTCTTTATTTATTACAGAAACTCTAGAAGCCAGAGAACCTACAATCTAGGCAATGTGTACATGCAACACTTTAGTATAGGCTTAGAAATGAGAGTTAGCTAAATGATCCTGTTTAGCATAATTTCTCTATCACTATTAGTCTTTGATCAACCCTTTCCTCTGCCTTTTGTTTATTTAAATTTTAGGCCAAATCTGTTAACCACAGAATGTTTCTATTATTTATGCTTCTATTCGAGCTTTATTTGTTTTCAGCATCATTAGTTGCTGCATGGCATTTAATCCTCTTTCTGGAGGCACATTCTTGGCATTTTCATGAGAACTGAGAGAATACAGCTATAATGGACATGACTGTCTCATTCCACAATCCTTCATTAGTCAGTCTTCTCATTAACCAAGCATTTATCTCTGCAGAGATTCCTGAGAAGTCAGCACACATTGCCCTGTGGAACTGAGAAGTTTTCTAAGATTTCATATCATTTCTTTCATGTAACATTTCACCTTACTACTTTCTATAATTATATGCAGCAATAGGTAAGATGGGATCTAAAATTGTGACAAATATGGATATATCATGCAGATGATGAAATATATGCAAACTATGTGACAGCTGTGCTTTCTCCTGCCATTTCAAGATTTCCATTTCTGAATGGTTTTGAACCTGGGCTTCCAAATTCTTACAGTTGCTTTATATTTGATACAATAATATGTTTCAAAAATAAGGGTATATTTTATATTTCTCCCATCCATGAAATAAACAAGTTCTATTAGTCACTTGAATGCTTAGTAACCTTGAAATTAATTACTCTTTTAGAAATTTGATTTATCTTTTTGTTTTCTTAGAGAGACAGTCTCTTTATATACACTAGACAGTCCTTGAACTCACAGATCTCTACCTGACTCTGCTTCCTTATTGCTGGAATTCAAGAATTGTGCAACCATGATTGGCTAATTTGTCTATTAAGAAATTTTAATTATATATAGAGATAAATTCCATATATATATGTATATATGTGATATATTTAATGAATAACATTTTAATTCTTATATGTAAACTCAAGCATGAATGCCAATGCTTCAGTTTGTGATCCAAAACTCACATGTCTCCTGGCAGCAATAATGGACTCATCAGGCTGATAAAAGGGCACAAGAATCAGGAGGTTGTAATGGAGGGGTAGTTACAGGAAAAGTTGAAGCATAGGCATTGAAGAGGTTAGATTTGAACAAAATAATTTTTTACATTTATGACATTTTCAATGATAGATAAAATACTTTAATATACTGAATTTCATAATAAATTTGAAATTAACATTTCTCTTAATATTTTGGAACTTTAGCATCAAAATTGTTTATAAGAGCACAAGCAGAAATCTCTAGGACTTATTTTATTTTCTAGTAAATAAAATTAAAATGTATTTATACGTAGATTTTAGAGGCTCATGCCTTTAACATGTACCTTTGTGAATTAAATGACAGCTTAGACTATGTAGTGTATTTCAAATCAATCAGAGCTATACAGTCAAATCATTGTTTTTTGAAAAAAAATATGTTTACTGGGGATTTAGAAATTTGAAATATTTTAATTGTTCACGATAAAATATAACATACACATAAGGCTGAAAATATGATACTACTTGGGAAATAAGACAGATCTGAAAACAGCAAAATTGGTAAGCTTGAAATTGTACATGCTTTGCAAACCTAGTGACCTGTATTCAAATTCGTTGAACTCAGATATAGTCAGGAGAGAACCTCCTCCCATGTGACTTGGAATGCAGGTCTCTACTCAAACACAGAAGCATGCACACACACACACACACACACACACACACACACACAGAGAGAGAGAGACTATATTGAGTATAATGTAAAAATAGTTGTATTAATCTTTGATAATTTTACACAATATAAATAGATTATATTTCCATCCTCATCAACTCCTTATATATCCACTTATGCCTTCTGAATCACCTGTTTTCATGGCATCTCTATATTTTCCTCTCTGTCTCTCTCTCTTTCTTGATCTCCTTATCTCAGCTTTAACACCTCCAGCCCAGTTTATATTGGCTACTATACTCTAAAGCGTGGTTTATATAACAGGACTCACACGGTTAAAAATAGCTGTCACTGATGATGTCTTTAGAAGTTTCTTTATTGTACAGGATTGTTTTGACTATCATACGGGTTTTTTTTTTTTTTTGTTCTTCCATATGAAGTTGAGTATTGTTTAAAGTCCATTTGAAGGGTGGGAGGAATGAGAATATGAGCAAAGAGGTCAAGACCATGATGGGGACACCCACTTAAATAGTTTACCTGAGCTAATAGGAGTTCACCAACTCCAGCCAGACTGGGAAGAAACAAGCATTGACCAAACTAGTCCCTCTGAATGTGGTTGGCAGTTGTATGGCTGAGGCAGACTGTGGGGCCACTGGCAGTGGCACCAGTATTTACCACTACTGTTTGTACTGGCTTTTTTGGAACCTATTCTCTTTGGATGGATGCCGTGCTCAGCCTAGGTATTATAGGGAGGGCCTTGGACATCCCCCAAAGCAATGTTCCTTACTCTCTCTGAGGAGTGCATGGGGGTGGTGAGGTAGGGGAAGTAAATGGATGGATGTGAATGAGGAAAGAGATTGGGAACTGGGATTGTTATGTAAAATGAAAAGAGATTGTTTGTTTTCTTTCTTTTTGTAAAAGCAGCTGTCACTGCCTTTCCCCACAACTGTCAAATGAGTATAGTTCCTCAAATAAGGTTGTGTTCAAAGCCCATCTCTTCTACCTCCACCCATGCTGGGATTTTGTCTGACTTCAGTGTGTGATGATTTTCCTCAAGCTATCATAACACTTAGGAGTTTAACTATGCATCTGCTATATTGTGACATGAATATGTAGGTAACTTGAAGTCATCCACCACCTACTCCTTCTACTGTCTTTCCGCCCCATCTTTCTGGAAGATCCCTGAGCCTTGGCGGAGAGATGTGATACAGGCCTCACCTTTAGGGATGAGCTCCATTCTCCACATGCCTTGTGGATTTCTGAATTATTTGTCATCTACTTCAAGAAGAATAGACTGTGGTAAGGTCTGAGAGATGTCCTGAGCGATAAACTCTTAGGAGAAATGTTTTAGTTACATCTATGGAGCAGAATAATAGGATTTGGTGTTTCCCTAAGACCTAGGACATTTCTAACCACATGTTCTTAAGTATTCTAACAGTGTCAGGTATGATTGTATGTCATGAAGTATGTCTTAAATCTAATTAGAAAGTGATTGATTACTTCAATATTATTTAGACAATATTATGCCAGTAAGGATATTTTGTCAGGAAGATTGTAATTATAGCTCTCAAGGTTAACAGTTGGGTGAGACTGATGATTACTTTTGGGCTATAGTATCACGCTAAGACCTTCCAACATCATGAAAATTAACTAATAAGGAGGAAGCTTCCAGGCCAGTAACCACTTAAGTTTTCCATGTTTAGACTTAAGTATTCAAAAATAATGGCATTATACTGCAATGTATTTGAAGTCTGTGAGTCCCATTAACCAAACTATCAAAAATATTAAATCACGTGCAAATTTATAATAATTAATACTTCAGCTGTGAGTATATAATTTGTCTTTATTGTTTATATTTATTAAGGAATAATAGCTATTGCTTCCTTTTTGTTCATTTTAGACTTCACATTTTTAAAACCAAATTTTCAGAAAACACTTTCCAAGAGAGAAAAACACAAAAGCAGGAAAAAATGTATTATTTAGCCATTTAGAATGATGCTGTTTTGAAAAGTATTGCAGTAAGATGGACACTTTCTCCCCTCACAGTCAATTGAAAGTTCAGAGAGTTGTTTACTTCAATTCCACAGGGTTGCACAATGTCAGGTCTTCAAATATATATTAAAATAATGATAAAGGCTTCCATCACTCGGCACAATCTCCTAGTAATTCCCCTTAGTGGGTCATTACAGCAGATAATGGAAGCATTTGTAATCTCTAGATACAATTGGGCTAAATGAAATTAGATTCTCAATTTCCTTCATATGAGAATATTTCATAATGTTGCCAGCATTTATTGAACAATAAACTGAAGGGTTGACATTGTACAAAAGAGACAGATACACAGGGTGATCTCATCTCCTTAACAGTGACACTAGAAGGTTTGTTCTTTAAATTAAATATTTATGCAAACTGTAAATTCAAATATGGCCCAAACAATGCTGAAAGAGTTGATTGCTAACTCTCCCATGAGGCCTTTGCAATCTATATTAAAGACATACAAAATGATATAGAGAATATCTGTGTATTCAGCTATCTTCAGGGAGTGATTATGCAAGGAAATATCTGTAGCTGAAAAAATGATGTAGTTGATCGACAAAGAAACAATAGAAAACCACCATGTTGCAAAAATCTCTAAGCTTGATATGGCTATAGGAATCAAAAAAAAAATAACTTGCAGCCCTTTAAAAATATGACTGAATATTCTTGGAACTTACTATTGTGTTAGTAAATGTAATGCTTTTTTTAATTTATCAAATTGTCTTTATGAAGTTTTTAAATTTATAAAATTAATGTTAGTCCTTTTTACCCCTTTTTCCCTTCTCTCATGTCATTCACTCTCCTGCTGCAATACTTCTTTTCAGACCCATCCCCCTTCCTGTTCTTTCTATTTGTGACCAACGAGTTCAAGTGTAGTTTCTTAGTGAGGGTAGGTCATGGGTCTAACACTGAGAGCTTATAAAGACCAGTTATATAGAAGTAGGGTGAGGAGAGGCTTTAAGAGGGTAGTTGGAGTAAAGCATGTCAAACATGAAAGTGGAGAGAGAGCCTTATGTTTGGAAAAGTCTAAAACAGAAGGAGAAAAAAAAAGGATCAAAACATTATGAATGGATAGTGCACATCCCAGAATCCATGGAATGCCAGGATTAAATACCAATGCATGCCAGGCATGGAGTACTTTCCTAAGAGTTATTGGTCATGGAGACATCAGAGGACTCCAAAACAACATAAGCTATTTCCATTGCTGTTTGCTATCCAATAGAATTTAATAGCAAGACACTGATGCTGAAGATATGGCATATCTTAGTTTAAGGACAAAAAGAAATAAAGCTTAATCAGAGCTGAAAGCTTCCTACCTCTGGTTACCATTGATAGTACCAGGTACTGACTGGTGGGAAAGAAAAGTCAGCAATAATCTTAGCCATCTGTGAATCCTGAAAGCTACTTTAGCAACCTAAACAAGCATAATGTGCCATCTAGTGTAAGGCTGGCATGCCTGCAATGGTGGAACAAATTACTTTTAAACCATATTTTAATTAATACTTTAACACAAAATTGCTTATATTATTCAAGAAAGATGTAATTCTTGAGGCAATATGTATCAAATAAAACAAAGTCTAGTTGATCAAACATATTTGATTTATTTATTTGAGAAAATGAACTCAAATCACTTTGCATAGTTCTTGAAATATACAGAGATTTTGATTAAATATTGGCCCTCTTGTACAATGTCATATTGGCATTTCTTACTTTCTTGATCTCTAACTTGATACATAAAATTAATCAACCCCTTTTCTCCTACTTGATTAATATTTTAGATTTTTTTGTTTATTTGTTTTTTTCAAGACAGGATTTCTCTGTTGCTTTGGAGCCTGTCCTGGAACTACCTCTTTTAGACCAAGCTGGCCTCAAACTCATAGAGATCTGTCTGTTTCTGCCTCCCGAGCGCTGGAGTACTTTTAGATTTTAACACATCATTGATCATGTGTAGTACTAGGTATTTTTTGTGCCAGATTGATTCACCCAATATAGTAATCCCCAGCTTAAACAGTGATTGATCCATGTTGTTACATACAGTAGGATTTGTTTTACCTAGTTATCTAGCTGTATTTATTTCATTGTAGATGTTCAACCCATTGTTTATTGATATGGGATGTCCTTCTGCATATGTGTTGCTCTAATTGGTTAATAAATGAAACTGCTTTGGCCTATGGCAGGGCAGAATGTAGTCAGAATGAAAGAAATACAGAGAGAGAAAGAGAGTAGGTGAAGTCAAAAAGATGCCATGTTGCTGCCAAAGGAGGCAGATGCTATGTAGGCACCTAAGAAGCAGGGATAACAAACCACAAGCCAAATGGTAAAATATAAAATAATAGAAATGGACTAATATAAAATGTAAGAATTAGTTAATAAGAATCCTAAGATAATAGGCCAAACAGTGTTGTAATTAACATAGCTTTGTGTGATTATTTGGGACTGGGCTGCTAGGAAATGAAAGAGCAGTCTCCCTCTACAGTTTATAAAATCATAAATTGAAAAGAATGTTGCTTGTTTACTTTCTGGGCCACTATGAATACACATCAATTAGGTCACTGTGAATATACAACATTAATCAGGTAGGTTTAGGTGCCTCTGTTTATAAGCATTCAATATAAAGGTATATTAATATTTAGTTATCAAGCCTCTTATGAAATGTATAAGCAGTTTGTGAATATGTCATGGTGACATATAATCAACAGATAATTTCCTGATTTTTGAACATACAAAAAGTAAAAATAATTACAACAAAACAACAAAGAAAAAAAGCTTTTAAAAGTATCTTATACCTTGCTCAGCCTAAATATAGGTGGAAGGGTCTTATCACAAAATGATGTGTCAGAATTTGTTGACTCCCCATGAGAAGCGTTACCCTCTCTGAGGAGTGGATAGGGTAGGGTGGAGGGAAGGTGGGGGTAGTGGGAGGAGGAAAGGGAGTGGGAATTGGAGTATGTATGTAAAATGAGAATAGATAATTTTAAAAAATTAATTAATTTTAAAAGTGTACTGTGTACTTATAGATCAGATTACCATTTACCTCATCCGTCATGTTTCCTCTTAGACTGAATGGTAACTCACACAAAACCTCACAGTGAAAAGTGTGGAGAGCAAGAGACATTGGAAACTTTAGTATATTTGTCCTATCTTTACCAAATCATTACCCTCAAAGCTCAGGGATATATGCCAAGGAGGAGGGAGAAATATCTAAGACCCATAAGTGCTAGATGACTTCAAGAAAATAGCATTTTGGAGACATAACAGGACTTATGGAGATATGAACCCAGAGAGACTGTGAGAGAATACCAGTACCTATATGTGTTCAAGTTAGACAGAACCTAGGGGGAGGTTAATTGAGCACAAAGTCCCACGTTTAACCAAGGAGTTATTTGCAATTGATTGCTCCAAGTAGAGGGAAAACCATTTTTTTTTTCAATGCAGTGACACTAGGTGTATATACCATCTTCACTCCAGGTTAGGGCTCATGTGACTTATATTACTTTTTTTATATACCCTGTAGTTCAGTAAATAAAGTTACATATCTCTGAGAAACCTAGTAGAAAAATTCGTATTTCTGACCAATAAAAAATTTCTTCGAGAATCTAAAAACTGTCTTCATTGTTTGCTTAGCTTCTACACTAATTTATGCTGAAAAGCAGAGGGAAAGAAATAGATGACTAATTGCTAAATGAATTCTAGTTCGATGTTATGTTAAGAGTTTATAGGATATTATTACAAAATTAACTTCAGAAATGTTGGAGATAATTTATTTCATGGGCAATAATTATTCAAGCAGCATTATGTACTACAGTTATTAAGTATGTATAATAAACTGATGATATTAAGTTCAAGAAATGCACTTTGTGTGAAGTCCTTGAAAAACTAAATGTTGCTAAAAGAAGGCACGATCATTTATCAAAGAAATAAGCACATGAGAAATGACCATAATCCTGCCAAACAAATGAAAAGGCAGGAGGCATAATTGAAGAAAAATATGAAAAGATCATTGTTCCCTGAGTGCTGTACATTTTTTCAAAGAGTAATGTTGTGAAAATGCCATAGTTAGTCTAGTTAGTCCTTTAGCATTAGAAGTGATCCATGAAGCAGTAGTTCTTAATCTGGGTGTAGAAACCCTAAGATAGTCACTTACAAGGTTTCAAGAACTAAGGTATAATCTTCTCTTAGTAATAAATGAATGCCTGAAAATTATATTCCAAAAATTAATATTAATTATAGTAAAATAAGATATAGAAGGAAAGGAAGCAATAACCTAAAATTCACAGATAGCTATATCACAGGGCACCTTAGAAAAGAGTTATGCCTTTAAAAGTCACAAAGTGACAGCAAATAAGGTGAATGAAATACTGGCTCTGAACATCTTTAGAAGAGGTTCTGTAATTACTGATTAACTTGTGATTGACTCCTTATTTTACTGCTTTGGGCTTTGAAACATAAACATGCACTGACTAGCCACTGTGGATTTATTTTACTATGTTGATAAATACACCTTGAAAACTGCCTCCTTCTCTTACTCCAAACTGTAGTAAGACCTTGAGATAACTCAAGTGCTGATGAGAGGTGAGGGACGTAAGAGACTTGAAACATACTTCATGCACTGGAACAAGCCTAATATAAACTTACATCTCTGTGAGTGTCGGGATGGAAACAAAAAGACGACGTAAGGACTGCCTCAAATATGAGTGCCTAACCTTAACCCAACAAAGACAACATGAATAAACATGCTAAAGTTAACACAGGGAAGCCCATGAGCCTTCAACCATACACAAAGAACTACAGGCAAATACGGAATTCTGAGAGCCAAAAAAAAAATGTTGAGGAGCAGTTTGATGCAGGAAGAGGACATAGTTGGCCACCCAACACCAAATGATTAGCCCTGGATGTAGGTGGAGTTTTCCTATCCTGAAGCTGCTCTAAAATAAACACAAAGTGGCTTAATATTAATAACAAATGCTCAGTTCAAAGATCAATTTTGTTACTAACTTATATTTAAACTAGCCTATATTTGTCATCAATAACAGGCTGTGTGACTCATGCCATGTTACCTCATTTTCTACATATCCTGCTTCTCCTGCATCTGTTGGGATCTCTCAAACTCTGCCCTCCCTCATCCCATCATTCACGGCTTGGTTTTCCCACCTAATTTTTTCTGTTCTACTCTTGGCCAGTCAGATTGATTATTAAACTAATCATAGTGATGTATCTTCACAGCGCAAAAAAGGATTATTCCACAGCACCTGGAAACCTACATTCAGGTAATATGGTACTAATTGAGCAGGTTGCATTTATCTAGTTAGGAATACAAGTGTGTGTGTGTGTATATATATATATATATATATATATATATATATATATATATATTACAAAATATATGTAAATACAATATAATACATAAATATGAATACAGGCACACATACATGCACACACACGTATGTGTGTGTAAAAACCACTAATGAAAAACACAGTGATGACATTGAAAGAGAATATGAAAGGGAATAGAGGAGGGTTTGGATAAAGGAAAAAAAGTCATTAAGGTAATATAATATAAAAATAAAATAAAAATTTAAACGTACTTGAGTTTTATCCAAGGAAGAAAGATGATGTTTTTCTTACTGAATTCCAACACAGCATGACCAGCATCTCTTATGAACATGTATGTGAAATGCATGTGAGGAGTGCTGTTCAAAGCCTAGATTTCCTCCACTTACATTCTGACTTTCTTATGGTAAGGGTCCCAAGCATTGATATCCAAAGCTGTTGAAGGTGGTCCATTGTTATTGTCAGTTAGCATTGTTTTCTTTAATTAGAAATGACACTTTTTTCCTAAAAACTTGTGCTAATATGAAACTGTATTTTTTTATTTTGTGTGAAGACTTGAGAAAAACTACTGTAGACTTACATTTTCTACATGTAAGAAACTTTTGTCAACTTACTAAAGTAATCAAATCTTTTTCCAAGGGAATGAAAATCACATTTTATTTACTTATCTCATTGGCTTATGTTTAATATGTATACTACTGAAATCCATAAAGTCATAGTCATAGATTGTGGAATATAGTTGGTAGGGTTCTACCCATGACTCCACTCCCTGTTTTTATCTACAATGCTTTAAAGTGTGTAGTTAGCTGCTTAAAGATTTTCTCCATATTGCCATCACTCTGTGAAAGAATTTAACTTCTTAAAATATTATTATGATAATAAACTGAATGTTTATATGAGCATACAATTAAGAAAGTTCAAAATAAATATTTTAGCATAACTGTAAACTGCAAAATCAATTTTATGCAAGAAAATGTGAGAGTTATTATGTTTTCAGTGAAGGATAATTTCTTTTCATATACTTAAATTAGTACTTAAACTGAGACTCAGCTACCCTGTAATTTAAGATAAATTATTTTTATCCTTAGTGGAGCTTGTTAGTGAATGAAATAAGTAACCATATAATCATATTATTTATCATTACCAGTGGTTGCTCTGAACAAATTCAACTTGCCATGTAATTACAGCATTAAAGTGTATGTAGATGTTAATAAATGCACATTGAAAACTATTGATTTTTCTCAGTATTTCTATTTATAATTCATCATGTAGGCTAGGAATAATGACATTATCTTGGAGGATATATCCTGTTGCTATTATTTTTCACTTTAAAAATATCACCATATTGCCAGTAACTTTTCAATTTCATTTATGTCTATCGTTGGACTCTTTCTCTTCTGCCTCAATTCTTTTTATTGTTGTATGAGATTATTGTTTTTCACTATTATCCCTACTATTATTGCTTTAAAAGTAATAAAAAAAGGTAAAGAAACCAGAAGGTACTGTACTTTCTCTTCTAACACCACATCTTTCTCTTCTATTTAATATTTTTATAAATTTATCTATTTATTTACTTTACTTGCTGCTGCAATTTTCCCTACCTTCTTTCCTTCCAGTCCTATCCTCTGCCACCTTCTCCATCCACTTCCACATTTCTAGTGATAAAAGACCTGGCTCCCAAAGTAATTAACAAAACATGGTTTATCAAGTTGCAATAAGATTAAGAATCTCCCTTTGATTAAGTCTGTGCAATGCATCCATTTATGAGAAGTAGGGTCCCAAAAGCCAGCAAAAATGTCAGAAACAACCCCTGCTCACACTGTTATGATTTGAACAGGAAAACTAAGCTACACAGCTGTCATTTGTAAGCAGAGTGCCTGGGTCCCAAGCAAACCCCATGGTTGTTGGTTCAGTCTCTATGAGCCCCTATGAGCCTGGGTTAGTTTATTCTGTGAGTTAAAATCCACAGTACCAGAGAAACTAAATGATATAGAATGTTCTTTTTTTAACATCAGAATTTAAACTGTAGTTAAATTGGTAGTGAGAAAAAAATAGGACACAGAGATAAAGAATGAGAGAGAAGAGGAACATTTGTGTCTATATGTGATTAATATGAGTAGAAAGACGTGTGTGTGTGTGTGTGTGTGTGTGTGTGTGTGTGTGTGCCTTTGTATTTGTATGCACTCATCTAAACTGACACTGCATAGCTATGTACAGTTTATCTCTACTTCAATAAAACACTATCGTTTTCCTTTTGAAATTATAAATTGTCCTGCAAAGTTTAAATGAATTGTTCATCTATGTTTAGCTATTGTCTGAGCTTCTTACTTAGATCATAAAATAATAAAAGTTACCTGTATTATCAATTCTAATTTGTGTTCTTTCTGTCTGTAGAATGTATTAAGTTACTAGTATTCTTTTATCATATGAATTCATTGCTGAAGTTTTGAATTGCTGTTTCTCTTTTCCCTTAGCAACCTCTGTGTTCTGCTAACTGCTCCTTGGCTCTCAGAGCAGACTATTATGCTTTAAAATCCTTGCTCAGTTATGAATAGAGCTAGTGAGATTCATAGCTTTCTTCACTTAGGAAAATTCTTTGCTCTTAAATTGTAAATGCCATACTGATCATAAACTTGCCTTTACTCTTGAATGATTTCATTTAGCTTTTTGGGGAAAGTTTAAAGGATGCAGGAATAAATGTCTATATGCCTGCTGACAGAAAACCATCTTGAAGATCAGATAGTGATAATTTATAGGGAAAAATTTTATTTCTCTTCCCTGATATTTTAGCCCTCTTTTCCATATTTTGTAAATAATAATAATGCAAGTGTAACAAACCATATTGGTAATATAGTATTAGAAAGAAAGTAAATGAACAAGACTTGATTTCTTTCATGTATAAACAAACCTTTGGCTAGTGGAATGCACTACAGCCATTTAGACTATAATTAAAATAAAAGAATTTCATAATGGTTTCTCTTTTTTTCAAACATACATCATAACAGATACAATTCGTGGGGCACATGAGAAAAATAGAATGTGTTGCATGTGACTCACAGATTATTTTTTTTGCGAAAAATGCATTTTAGTGTTTCTTCATCACGCACAATATTTTAAAACAGGTCCAACATGTACTACCCTTCCTTGTTTGCACAAAAGGGGACATATTCTAAGCTCTACAGTATATATATATATATATATATATATATATATATATATATATATATGGCTATAATATCTCCACCTGTTATGCCCTGAAATTCTCCCACAGTGCATGTCTCTTACAGACAGATTATGTGTACATTCATTGTTGTAATATTTGCCTTTCTGATAAGTGTTATGAAATACTTAGTGATCTGTCTAACAAAAAGACTTATCAGAATCAAGAAAACGTGGTTCCTTCTTGGGAAGATAACTACTAATAATAGGATTATATTTGAATTCAGCCTTTGTCATTACAGTAAAGTGTCACTTTAATGTGACAGAAGAAAATTCTTACAGGTTAAGTATTCAATTATTACTTTCAAGTGAATGACATGGTTATAATTTAATTTTCCATTACTTGATTTTGTTATTTCTTCTAGTATATTAGAGGGCATTCTAAAATGTCACCAGGCTTAGCAAAATTGGGTCTTTTAAATAAGTATTACTGGAGCAATGGATTTAATATCACACAGTATTCTACCTAAAGAACATTGCCAGTCATTCAAAACTGCTCCAAGTCCCCCATGTTTCCTGGTTGATAATGTGTAGTAATAGGTCCAGATAAACTAATTTGTGCCCAAGTGATAGCTAATATATCTTCCTCTCAGGTAGTATTTAACTTGATTAAAATGGACAGGTCAACATAAGGCATTTCATGTGGGAATTTCTAGCACCATTAAAAGCTAATTGGGCAAAACAAAGCTTATACAGAAAAAAAAAGCACATGGGGAATTGCTAGAATTGTAACTACCTGTTACAAAAATTGTATTTGTGTCACAGTTGATACAATCTGGAGAGTTCTGCTCAGCACGTTTTACCCAGGGTTTTCTTTACTGATGATTGTGGGTTTACCCTATTATACAAGGGCAAATCGCAAAATAAAATTTTGTTCAATGTCTTGTATAATCGACACAGGTACAACATATACCTCAGAGAATTTTCAACTGATAAAACATAGTTTTCAAACATAAAGCAATATCTACAAGCCCTGTTCGCTAACGTTCCTTTCCCATCCACCAGTTCCCAAACAACTAACAGGAAGATTCATTTCCAAATGCTTGGCTAATAGTTCAGGCTTGTGTCACTAGCTGCTACATTTAAATTAGTCCATGTTTCTTATCTATGCTTTGTCATGTTCCCTAGTGCCTTTTCTCAGTATTGCATCTCCATCTTAATTCCCTCTGCATCTGCTCGTGACTCCTCTCACTTTGTCTTTCTGCTTCCCAGTATCCTAAATGTGGCTATTCTGCCTAATCTATCCTTTCCAACTCTTGGCTAGTCAGCTCCTTTATTAAAAATATCACAGTGACAATATTCACATAGTGTAAAGGAATATTGGTCGCCAAGCCCTTCTATTTTATTATTTTTGATAAAATAGAAAAATAAGCAAACAAATCATTATTGCATGCAATGTTGAGGTCAGTAACTGCACTGGTCAAAAGATCATGAAAAGTAATGACTTGTAATATTGGAGAAACAGTCATTATTGGTAATGGCTTATCAGAAAATACATTTACTTTTTAAAACATGTGTAGATGAAAAATTAAATTTCCATTAGATATTCTGTATTTTCCTATTATCATTTTATAACCTTTGACAGAAAATTTTAACCCCAAAATGTGCTTCCTCCTCAATATATAAAAATGAATATGAAGACACATAGGAATATTACAAGGAACATTTTATAATGTGCAAGAGTAATAATACATTTTCTCTGTCTCTTTCTCTGGATACTTTGTTGTATATGAAAGATTGTTTAGAATATGTATTTACCTCTGTATCTACACTCAATGTGAATAAGTTATCATTTGTTATGAACTAGCATAACCCAGTAGTGAAGAAGAGCATTAAACTTAATTGTATGGTTCATTTTAACACCTGCCTCATCTATAATTCTCTCAGGAAAAGGATTAAATGTGCTGTGATTTACTTTCATTCTTGATTATATGTTATTAGTGATAGTTAAGTACTCTCCTGTGCAATACTCATAAACTAGAATTATTCTTAAAGAGATAACTTTCCTATCAATGAATACAGTTACCTTAGATTTACTATGTATGAAAAATATGTCTTATAAAAATAATTAATATATTATAACTCTTGCCCCTGTAACTAGAAGATTTGTGCTTGTCTCAACTTTGGTGAGAAAACTTTCTTACTGAAGAAATCATGCTCTGTATAGAGACCCAGAAGGCTTATCTCTATGTGTTTGAGGAAACCTTGTCTACTAAGTGCGTTCCAGGACAGAAAATTATTAACCATAATATCCACACTTTTGACCTTATTAATAGACATCCATGATAGACACTGGATCCATTTGACCACTCACCTTGATTTTTGAGGCAGTGTTACTTGTGGCTATTACCTCAATTTTTGCTGCCGACACCAGTAAATTATCTGTGACTAAAAAAGCAGGTAAAATGAAAAGTGATTATACAAGTCTTAACATTGGCAGGAAATGCAATATAAATAAATCAACAGAGGAACAGAAGATGTAAAGATTTATCTAGTGACAATGATCAAAAACAAACACACAAAAAAGAGAGTTCTGCTCCATCTGTCTGAAAAAATAAAGAGGTTTAATTCTTCATATTAACATTTTTTTTCTCTTATTCATTTGTACCTTCCTTAAGTAGGTTCCAATATACAAACAACTTTCAAATTTGAAATTAATAAATGAATTTGCATCAGAATACATGTGATCTGTTATGAAGTCTTGGATAGATAGTATCTAAGCTGTCATAATTTAAGTGTCTTAAGCAGAATTCCTTCTCTTAGGATATTATAGTAGTGGCCATATATGAGACACTTTTATTTGTCATTTCTCTGTTGATATCATTATAGACTTAACAACTTTTGATTAGTCCTTGACAAGATTGGATTTTGTTTTGTCCCTGATATCACAGTATCTTTACACAGAACATGATATGGCTTTCTGATGCTTCTCCTGTGATTCAGTATGAAGCTTGCCTACATATTTGTGATGGGCATGCATTTCTGTGGTGCAAATCATTAATCATTTTGCTTTCCAGGTACTCAGCCTGGTTGTATTGATAAATTATGCCTTCATCCTCACAGTTGTCTCGGGTGTTGCTCCTTACTTCTGTATGTCTGTCACCATGTTAGGTGTATGCCACCTACAGCTAACCATGGTGCAATATATCCTTTAGCTGGAAGAGTGGCAGATATGGAGGGGTGCTTTTGAAGAAAATTTACTTGTAACAAGACTTCAAATTGTTCTGAATAATGTTCTTACCCCTTTGTCCATAGTACTGTCTATAGTACTATCAACACAATATTATTTTTTAGATTTTCATAAATAAACAATTTAAGCTTCTATGCTTTTCCAAATTATAATGTTTACATTTCTTATACAATTTTAATTTCTGAATTTGAAATCTGTAAAACTGTAACTCTCTATTTTTCAACCACATTAGAGACCCGAGAAAGATACCCTGTATGTATGTCTTACATCTTTTCTCTCTCCCTGACATCATTTTGGCATCTCTCCATCTCTCTTCTTTCCAGAGTTTCTCCCAAGAAATGCCTCCTATTCTCTTCTGCCTTAGCTATCGACATTCAGCACTCTATTAAACCAATCAATAGGTGCCTTGATAAAGAAAATCTTCACAATGTATAAAAAGAACATCCCACAAGCAAAAACATTTCAAGGATACTGTAGGTTGTACATTTAGAGATTTAAGAACTACCCTGTTAATGGAACTAGGTAAGAACCGCAGTGATTTCTTTGTTGTGACGTCTCTTTTTAACATTGTCCATAAGAAATGTTGTGGGGGCTACAAGTTCAGCTTAATAAAGCATTGCTAAAATGTGGTGCTCTGAAATGTGTATCCTCAGTAACTATGAGATAGTGTATCCCCAGGAACTATGAAATAGTGCAGCCTCAGTAACTATAGGATAGGAAGAAATCTCAGTTTCATACAAAAATTTCCAAATTATTTCTAGAAGCTAGAATTTCTACAGGTTATTAGAAATCTCAGGGTTTCTATTGGTCAGAAAAGAAAACATGATGACATCCCTTCCTATAATTTAATGAATTTTACTTATGGCTAGTATTGTTCTATAACTTGAATTATTATGAGTTTTTCACATTTAGCATATTTTGACCTTATACATCCTTTACTGACCCCTCTAGCTTTTTAAAACAGTTCTTTTATACATTTCCTGAAAAATTTATGTCACTTTCTTAATTTATTCTCATTTTTATTGTTATGATTCACAGAATGTCGTGAAACTCATATGTTTATGGGTAAGGGGCAAATCATATAAGCATGAATAATCTATCAGGTGCTATGCACCTGAAGAAAATTGACTCTACTTATCTTATAAACCGTCAGCTGCGAAAAGCTCCTCAGATAAGGATGTGGCCTTAACTTACTCCCTTATCCATGCTATAATTTTGTCTGATTTGGTCTTGTGTAGATCATATGCAGACTATCACAATTGTAATATCATAAGTGCAAAATCTCTATCATGTTAAGAAGACACTATTTCATAACAACATTCATTGTCTTCTGGTTTTTACAGTCTCCCTATCTTCTCCACTCTTCTTTTTGACCAAGTTTCTTAGAGGTATAGTATGCTGACAATTATTTAGGATGTTCAATTCTGGGAGTCATTGTTACGGCTTTTTTTTATGGAATTCAAATTTTATATATTTTTTCAGGCTTCTGGAGAACAAGTCATCCAAAGAGAAACCACTAAGTACCATTAAAGTACCATGCAGCCTCTGGCTTATAAAAGAAAGTGGTAGATTGGCATAGAATGCAAGGAAATTATTCCATAAATTAGGAAGAAAATACAGTAACCATAGTAATCACAGAATTGACAACCTTTATTTTTTCTCAATGGTTAAATATAGAGAAATCCTTATTGGAGTGTCATCCCAAATAATGGATGGAATTTGAAAGCTTCAATAATCACAGAAGGCAGAGGACTTAGAGTTTCTGTTACTGTGAAAAGACACCGTGACCATGCAGAATCTTATAGTGGAAAACATTTAATTCAACCTGCTTTAAAATTTCAGAGGTTTAGTCCGCTGTTTTCAGGGTGAGAAGTATTACAATGTGCAGGCAGACATAGTGCTGGAGAAGGATCTGAGAGATCTACAGTAGGTCCACAGGCAGCAGAAGGAGACTGTGTTCCATACTGAGTGTAGCTTTAACATAAAACCTCAAAGCCCACCTCCACAGGGACACACTTCCTCCTACAAGACCACACCTACTCTAACAAGGTCATACCTTCTAATAGTGCCATTCCCTGAGACCAAGCATTCCAACAAATGAGTCTGTGGGACCATTGCTATTCAAACCTCCACAGTGACCAAAAGAGTCTTTATTGTGCTGTTGGCAAAACTAATACCTATAAGGTTATTGTAACTAATGCCCTATAAGTTTTTACTGAAAATATCTGACAAAAGTAAATAGAATAGAATAAATAAAGATGAATGAAACCAGAAAATTGAGAGAAAGAGCACTGAATTTCTTATTTTAAGGTGATAGGAACAGTCACATAGTTACGTATGATGGGCATAGCACCTTGTTTATGTAAGCTTTCATTAATGGAGAAGCATTTTATTCTTGTTTTTGGATTTGGGGTCTGTTTTGCTAAAACTATAAAACTAGTTGTGAAATAAATACTAAAAGAGTTTTTCAAAGATTTCAGGACAGTTTCCCTGAGACTTGCTGTATTCAAAGTTAAAAGGAGAGACTGAGCGCCATTCTCTGTAAGTTAATGAATGTACATCTTAGTGTTGTGTGGGCTAGTTTTATGTCAAATTGACACAAGCTAGAGTCATCAGGGAGAAGAATGACAACATTCTTCCATAAGAAATTGGAAAGCAGTGTGGCGGTTTCTCAGGAAATTCGGGATCAACTTATCCCTGGACCCAGCAATACCACTCTTGGGAATATACCCAAGAGAGGCCTTATCATACAACAAAAGTATATGCTCTACGATGTTCATAGCAGCATTGTTTGTGATAGCCAGAACCTGGAAACAACCTAGATGCCCTTCAATGGAAGAATGGATGAAGAAAGTATGGAATATATACATATTAGAGTACTACTCAGCAGTAAAAAACAAGGGCTTCTTGAATTTTGCATGCAAATGGATGGAAATAGAAAACACTATCCTGAGTGAGGTAAGCCAGACTCAAAAAGAGGAACATGGGATGTACTCACTCATATTTGGTTTTTTAGCCATAAACCAAGGACATTGAGCCTATAATTAGTGATCCTAGAGAAGCTAAATAAGGAGAACACAAAGAAAAACATATAGGCATCCTCCTGAATATTAACCTTCAGCAGGCGATGAAAGGAGACAGAGACAGAGACCCACATTGGAGCACTGGACAGAAATCTCAAGGTCCAAATCAGGAGCAGAAGGAGAGAGAGCACGAGCAAGGAACTCAGGACCGCGAGGGGTGCACCCACACACTGAGACAATGGGGATGTTCTACTGGGAACTCACCAAGGCCAGCTGGCCTGGGTCTGGAAAAGCCTGGGATAAAACCGGACTCTCTGAACACAGCGGACAATGAGGACTACTGAGAACTCAAGAACAATGGCAATGGGTTTCTGATCTTACTTCACGCACTGGCTTTGTGGGAGCCTAGGCAGTTTGGATGCTCACCTTTCTAGACCTGGATGGAGGTGGGGGTTCCTTGGACTTCCCACAGGACAGGGAACCCTGATTGCTTTTCGGGCTGAGGGGGGGGGGGGGCTTAGTTGGGGGAGGGAGAGGGAAATGGGAGGCGGTGGCAGGGAAGAGACAGATATCTTTAATAAATAAATAAATTAAAAAAAAAAAGAAATGGCAGTAGACAAGCATAAAGCGTTTTCTTATTTAGTGATAGAAGTGAGTGGGCCCACTGTGGGATACAGAAAAGTAAGCCAAATAAACCCTTTCTTTCTCAATTTATTTTGGTCATGTTGTTTTTCTTAGTTACTGTTTTATTGCGGTGAAGAGACACTGTGACCTAGGCAACTCTTCAGAGTTTCAGTGGGGCAGTGCATTGTCATTTTGGCAGACAGAGTGACAGAAGACATGGTGCTGGAACAGTAGCTGAGAATGAATCCTGATCCACAAGTATAGGGAAAGAATGGGCTTTTGAAACCTCAACACCCACCCCCAGTGACACACTTCCTCCAAGACCACATTGATGCCCACAAGATACACCTCCTAATTGTTTTGTTTCTTTTCAAGCAGTGTGATTTCCTGATGACTAAATAGGCGAAATTATAAACCTATGAAGGTTCCTCTCAGCCAAACCACGGCCGTGTTTCATCACAGCTATAGTAAACCTAACTAGGTCAACTGTACATTCAATTATAAATTATTTCCTTGTCATGTATTAGTATTCTGTTGATTCTATTAAGACACAAGTTAAGCAATATGTATTAGATAGATTGTTTTTCATCCTTGCAAACATTATGGTAGATGGAAAAGTTCAGTAAATAAGTCTGTGAGTTAATTTTTCTCAAGCACATTACACAACTCTATATTCATTACCATGCCTTGAAATCACTCCAGTCATTTACATGCAGATACATACATATATATATATATGAATTATATATATGAATTACATGCAGATACATACACATATATATATGTATGAATTATAAATATGTATGAATTATGAATATATATATATATATATTCATTAATTTTTCCCTGACATTGAGATAAATTTATCTAGTTCTAGAAAATCTCTAAAACATAAAGATAAAATAACTACCCTCTCCTCTCTGTGGAGGAAAGTGAGAAATGGCGATACACATATATTCTTTGGTAAGTATATGGATTTTTATATTCATAATAAATTAATTCTACAAAAGTATCAATATAATAAGAAATATAATACATAGCTAAAGTGTGCCAGGTTCTGAGAGATAACACAGGGTTGTGCATATCTGTAATGTATTTTATTAGGACAAACTGATTTTTATCATATATATGATTATATGATCAAAAAATAAATGAAACATTCTCCAAATGTAAGAACTTTAGATATTTTATGTCTAGAAACTATAGAAAAACACAAACATACATACACTGAGGAGATATTTCCAGGCATTGAAAGAAACATAAAGAAACTTGATGATAAAACAAAAAAAATAGAGCTATAGAAGAGAATGTTGTCATGGCCTCTGGGTTTCCTATAACATTAATAGTAACCCTGGAGAAGACAAGTTGTAGGAGGAATTATGAGGCAGAATTAACAGTACACAAAAACTTTAATATTTAATATTATTGGTATCAGTGTTATCACTTTGTTGTGGGTTTTTTCTCAGTACTTGACAACTATGATTGTACTTATTAAGCACACTAACCTTGGTCTATTCAAAACTTTTTTCAAGTGAATCCAAGAAAATAATCATTATTGCTGTTAAAAATGAAAAAAAAACATTTCTGATTATACATTTAATTTCCTCCTCTGTAGGTAAGCAACAGAGTAACATACAACTGAACTCAAAGATTTACAGTATTGATGCAGTTTAACCTTTTGTGCTCTATATAACTCAGTCCATATTTTGTTTGCATTTGTGTTATTTCATTTAGATTAATTTAATTTAAATGTGGATTAAATAAAGAGTTTTATGATTTGCTTTGTTTGCTGAAGATTTGTCTAAAAAGGAAGATTTAAATATTTATTTACTGAATTGTTTTTGCTTTTATCCAACTCATTTCATATCCCAAACTGTCTTCATATCTCCTATGGAGATTGAGGGGCAGTTTTATTTTAAAATAATTATATATTTGTCAACTCCATCTCAGTACTCTGCAAATATGAAGCTCTTTTATATTAAACAAATAAAACAAAGTTTTCAATTTGCCTCTGAGCACAACCATTCCAGTTTCTTGATAAAATGTACTATTGTATCATATGTCTGTGGGGATTTTAATGTTAATTGGACACAGAATCAGATGTTTATATTGTGATGTATACACTTAGCATATATAACGAATCTATCTTTTTAAAAGACTTAGTCAAGTTTATGTATGTGTTTGCACATGTATGCCATGTGTATCAAGGCGCCTACTTTGTCCAGAAGAGGGTGGTGCTGGGTCCCCTGCATCAAGGTGCCTTTTGTGTCCAGACGAGGGTGTTGGGTCTAGAGTTATAAGCAGTTATAACCAGTATGGTTGCTGTGAAATGAACTTTTATAAGTCATCTCTCCAGCTCTGATATTATTATTTTATTAACATTATATTGGAGAAAACACTGTAGACAATTCCTTGTGTTTTACTTTCAGGTTATAAGTATAGTAGTTATATTATATTTATATCTTTCTGACTGAATTTTCCCCAAATACCATCTATTTGTCAAAGGGAGGGAATATCAGCCCTGTAAGCCACAGCTAAGGATAAACTTTTAAAGAAACTGACATCATCTTATCCTTGGTTCAGCACAAGGGCTGTTTGTCCATTTATCTTTACTGGGCTTCAGAGACGCTTGAACCAATGCTTTTTTGAGAACTGTACAAAGCAGGCACATAACTCAAGGCCAGTCACTTATCACTCACCCAGGAAAACCCCACGGCTAGCATAACGGCTGAAGCATTTTGTGCTCCGTGGAGCACATTTAGATGTGAGAACATGGCCATTTTCTACATTACACAGGGGTCAAGGACAGCTCAGTGACACACTTTTGATTTCTTTGGAACATATTGTGTCACTATGAGAATTTTCTTTGATGGTAGAGACTTATGTAGGACTATGACCTCTGGAGTCCTTACATCGTGTTTCTTTTCCACTGCGCAAACATAAACATACACACACACACACACACACACACACACACACACAGGCACAAACAAACACATACACAAAATATCCTAGTACACGCAGATAAAATAGGATGTTCTATTTCTCTTTTCAGTGTTACTCTATACCTATAAAAACTTCATACTATTTTTTTTATATTCCAAACTAGGAAGCCAAAACCTATAAGGCTTCATAATTGTCAGTATTCTTCAAAGCAAAAAGAAAGGGTATCTGTGGTCTTCAGGGTTGGAATAAATTCCCAATGAAGTATCCTTCGTTTTTTAATTACTTTTTCATTTTATTTAACATAGATTCTTTTCTCAAACAATATAATCTGAACAAAGTTTCTTCTCCCTCCCTTCTCCCCAGTTCCTTCACACTTCCTCTCTCATGTGGAACCGCTCCCCTTTTCTATCTCATTAGAAAACAACAGGCTTCTAAGTGATCATAGCAAAACATAACAAAATAAAATACATTATCATAAAACTAAAAAAATATATATAGCAAATTTTGACAATAAAAGTCAACAGAAAAATAAAAGAACACCAAGAGAAGACACAAGAATCAGAGAGCCACTCATTTATACACTCAGGTACTAAACAGAAACTTACAGCATATGTGCAAAGACCTGTGTGCACACCATGGTAGACCCTGTGGTTGCTGCTTCCATCTTTGTGCGTTCATGTGAGCTTTTCTTAGTTGTTTCTGAGTGCTTTGCTTTTCTGGGGTCCTTCATACTCACTGTTTCCCCAATGCCTTCCGTGGAATTTCCTGAGCTCTGAAGGGAGGGATTTGATTAAAATATCCAATATAGAGCTGTATGTTCTAGTGTTTCTCTCTCTTCATAATGTCTATCTGTGGATCTATTTTTTTCCATATGCTGCATCTGTTTTATCATCATCTTTGATGATGTGTGCATGAAATTCAAATATATGAGTATAGCCGAATATTATTAGTAGTCTTCTTAAAGACCAGTAGTATTTCAGTTTACCCAGGTCTCAGGGATATCTAGTCTTTGGTTCTTGGCCACCCAACCAGTGTCATAAATAGATCTTAGTTCATGTAGTAGGAATTAAGTCAAATCAGAAATTTTTGGTTATTCCAACAAGTTTCATTACACCACTGCCCTAGCATATTTTGAAGGCAGGACAGATTATACATCAAAGGTTTTGTTGTTGGTTTGGTCTTTATATTTATTTATTTTAGTAGCCTGAAGAGAAACTTTCCATGTCACAGACACGAGGGCATGTAAATAATGTATATATATATATATATATTTCTCCTCTCTCAATGAGTTGTATAGGTGTTGTGTTGAGCAGTTGGGTCACTCTGTCAGTTTGAGGAGAACAACTTCTATTCTTGGCAACACTCTTGGTTGTTGGGGATTTCCATGTTACCCTTTGGGCCAATAACTCATTTGTATGAAACAGAGTCCCCACACTGGAAGCTTTGTTTGGTGACAAGAGGGTTTTTGTCTCTCTTTTGGAGAGCCCATTATGATTGTCTTAATATATTGTGGTTTCCACTGCACTATGTTCCCACACTTCCACTCAAATGCGCTTAAATTCTAGCTGTCTCTACCCTCACTTCCTCCCTCAATGACATCATCCCTTTCCACCTGAGCTTTCTGTTCTCACCAATCCCTCCCCAGTCTTCTTATAAAGTCTATACTATTTCCTTATTCCAGAGAGATCTATATGTACCCTTAGTCCATTCCTTGTGCCTAACTTTTCTGGGTCTCTGGATTATATTTTGGCCATCTTTTATTTTATTGTAGTATCTAAATATATGGCATTTATCTTTCTGAGTTTGGGTTACCCCATTCACCCTGATTTTTACTAGTTCCACCTATTTACCTGAAAAAATTCATGTTGTCATTTTTTAAGAATTGAGTAATACTCAATTGTGTAAATATACCATGTTTCCTTCATTGATTGCTTACCCTCTCTTTTCTATAAATTCCTAAGTAGTATCAACAGTATAATGCCTTGGATTTGGTGCTGTGGAATATTACTTTAACTATGCAAAGTTGGGTTACATGTTTGTGCTGCATTTGTTTGATTATTTAAAACTATGTTATATTTATTTCACCTTGCATGCCTAAAGCACCTGATTGCTCTAAAAAAGATCTGTGTGACCAATAGCTAGGTAGAGAGAGAATAGGTGGAGCTGGAAGGGAGAGAAAATAAGTTCAAGGAAGAAAAGTGGTGAGAATTGAGAAGAAAAAGAGAGGGAGACGTCCATTGAAGTCAGGTAATAGCTATCTAGCAGACACGGAGTAGGACATACAGAGAGAAAGGGAAAAAGTACTGAGGCAAAAGTAAATGAAGAGAAACAGGTTAATTTAAGTTAAAAAAGAGCTATCCACAAATGAACCTAAGCTATAATGAGCATTCATAACTAATAATAAGTCTTCATTTCATGATATGGGAGCTAGTTAGTGGCTAAAAGAAAAAGTCTGTTCCCATTTGCACCTTCAACTTCAATCAACTTGGGATATCATGCTAAGCAAGAGAACATTAAACATTGCCCTCTTGTATGAACAGACATAAAAACATTTTGGACCAAATCCCTACTTGTAATCTGATATTAGAACTTTGTAGATTGTGTGGTCACTTTGAATGCAGATTCAGCGAAGACTTTCTGACAGGTACAGGGTTCACACAGGAACACAATGAGTCCAACAAAGTTATGTGACTTAGCATCCATTTTGTCAGTTTTAAATTTCTCGACCATATTAACAGTTTTTCTCCTATAGTATTTGGTCAATCTTTTATAAGTTATTTTCTTTTGCTAACACTTAATCCTGGGATTAATCACAAATGTCTCTGACTATGGTATAAAGTTTCCCAGACAATGAATTTGAGTACTAGACAACAGGACTGCTGTTTTCTTCATAAAACAGAAAAGTTGTTCAAATTAATGAAAATTGTAAAATGTTCAGCCTGGTGGAATATTGTTTTCTGGTAAGAACATAATATCAGAATTTAATAGACCTGAAATGTTATATACTTAGGGAACTCACATGACATTATTATAAGAGCTAATTGAGTCAGGAGTCAATGGTTATAGAGCTTTCATTTGAAGGATCAGCTTTACTCTTGTATGTACTGCCATCATCTACTAGTAGAAAGGTAATAACATTGTGGCACACAGGTTGTAATATCTTTTCTCACTTGTTTGTTCTCAAGTATCACATTTCTCTAAAAGGTATTTGGACTCTAGACACAGTGGCACTACAAGGATTTTATGTTTTAGAGTGGGTAAGAAGATATTAGAATAATTTCACATGAGGATGACATTTCTCAATTGTTGCTCTTTAACGTTTGCAATTCAAAATGTGTTTTGTTTGTGAAGCAAGGGAGAGTGAGACGCTCTTTCTTCTGTCCTTTGTTGTGGTTGTATTTAATCTACTGTGGCAGGTGTCATGTTTGATGACAACAAATCAAAAAGACTGCTAGTAAACTAAGTGTGGACTACAATTTCAGAATATCACCCGGAAAGGAAACAAAGTAAGAACTGGAGTGTTACATGTTTGATTTTAGATTTCTCACATTGATCAATAAGGCTTATGCTGACCTTGTTTTGATGAGAAGTCTCCTATATGTGTTTGAGGCAGAGAACTTCATATTCATCAAGAGAAGTACCAAGCTGGGATAGTTCAAGCACTCTCTTATAATTTAATTTATCACCGCATACTAAGTGCACTGATAAAAGTTTTACAAGATGTCGTGTGATGGCTTCATCAAGACAGTTAATAACTTACATGGCTAAGTGGTGCTAGTTGAAATAAATTTGGATTGAGTGTGGAACTTGGGCTAGTGGCCTCCTCAAGATATTTTAGTTTTAATTAAATGTCACACTTAAATTAAGTGATGAGTGACCTGTTTCTTGTCTCCTAAAGGACTTAGAACGTAAACGATAGAAGCAGAGACTATTCGTAAAACATTCAACACAATAATTGATTTTAAGCCATAGGTTCTTTTTACTTTAATTTAAAATGATTTACTTGGAAATAGGGTCTTATAAGGTAGATTATGGCAAGATTTTTAAGTATGTTTTATATAAGGTGATTTGTGACTTATCAATACACATTGAGTAGTATAACTTTCGATGGAGACTATTGAACATCTTGACTTGTCACAGTCCAACACACCTCAATTTCATGTCAGTGTACACACGGATGAATGGAGATTCGTGTTAAGATTAAGTTAATTTAAAATGGAATCTAAGACTCTGCAAAACAGAGATGCTTCTGGTTGATGTCAATGGGTTTAGTCTGGAATCACTTTTTGAGAAAGAATGGCTAAATTTTCTTGCCATTGATAACAGGGTAGTCAAAACAAATCAAATATGCACATAACATTAACAAATTATGCTCACTAACAATACTTCCCCTAAACTCTAGGTATTTCTGGTTAACCTGTATGTGACTGTTGTATTCCACATGGTAAGAAATCACAGTAAGGGGTAGAGAAATGCAATGGTGCAGCTTTGGGGCACTGGAAGGAGCAGTAAGTTGGGTTTGATATACTGAGTCAACTGTTGGCAATCTCTCCCTTTTAAGTGTTTTAAGAAAGGAATTTCAAAATATATTTAGATTCTCTCTTACTTTAGATAACAGAATGAAGGGACAGAAAGATTTTAAGAGTCAGATTACCAGAAAGTCTGCTTTGAAAGAATCTCCCTTAGAAGTGACTTTGTAAATAAAATAGAAGGATGTCATTGTCGGTGGACATGTTAAGGTGGAAGGGGAGTATTTTTATGGGGTACAAACCTAAGATGAAGGACTACAGACAACTAATGATTTCTAGTGGAAGCAGAATTATCTTCTAAGTGAACGATCCTATGCCAGAAAAGATTATCATGAAATTAAATTGTTGTCCAAAGGTGTCCAGTGAAAACCACAGGCAACTCAAACTATTGCGATGGCTTTTGGTTTCTCTTTACAAACTGATGGGAAGATCCTATTCCTGAAGAGACATTAATATGCCTCACTGAAACAGAGAGTTGAGCTAGTATCTAATGAGAGCCTTTGCCTTTGCTCACTAGTAGTCATGGTAATTAAATGGGAAAGATAACCATTAACCTGTGGTCTACAAAGATGACCTACAAAGATGGCAGGCTTTTGATGCACTGGTGCAAAATGGTGGCACAAATGTTGTGGGAATAGCCAACCACTTTCTCAGTGGAATAACGACCCACTCCATGAGAGGGAATCCATGCATTATAGTAATAAGGGCAGCGGGGCTGCGTCCCCAGCACCCCGGCTGCCTGCTTGGCGGCTAGCTTATGCCCCGAAATAATTACACGGACACTGTATTCATTTAATCACTGCTTGGCCCATTCTCTTCTAGGCTAATTCTCACATATTAATTTAGCCCATTCCTAATCATCTGTGTGTAGCACCCCAAGGTGTGCTTACCGGGGAGATTCTAGCCTAGTCCATCCTGGGTCGGAGCTTCATGCCGGGAGCGGGGCATGGCGTCTCTCTCAGGCGTCTGCTCCTGAGAGGAAAGCTGTCGAGACTGAGCTCACTTCCTCTTCCTCCCAGCGTCCTGTTCTGCCTACTCCTCCCACCTATCCTCTAACCAATAAAATGGGCCAGGGCAGTGCCTTTATTAGCCAATGACCTTCCTCCATCATTTCCCCTTTTTCGGTTTAAACAAAAAAAAGGCTTTAACATTAACATAGCAAAATTGCATATAACAAAACAGTTATCAAGTAAAAGTTACAATAATCTTTATCATAACTAAGGAAAACTATAACTATAACTAACTATTCTTAACTCCATCAAAGACTCCAGAAAGATATAATATTACCTAAGTAAACAAGAACTAAGAAACTTCAAACTCTAGAAATGACAAAGACATCTCGCTGCCTGGACAGTCACCCAAAGTTCTTTTGTACCATTGGGGCATCCATCTTCAGCCTTCAGGCCCATGGTATCCAGCAGACATTTCCATAAAGCAGGAAAATTCAAAGTCAGTTCAGTCACTATCTGTTGTGTCCTGCAGAATGTCTCGCAGACTCTTTCAAAATGAATCAGGAACCCCGAAAGATCATCTCACCTTAGGCAAGTTCAGTAGTCCTCTCTCTGTGGGTTCTCTGTTTCCAGTTTATGCAATAGTCCAGGCAAGAGCAGTTTCTTGCCCAAATGGCTATCAAACTCCATAAGGTGCCTCTTCGATGCCCATCTTCCTCTTGAAGTACATTGGTGCTGCCAGGAGCAGAGTGTCTCATTGTCATGAAAAGTCCTCAGTTATTAAAACATTAAATGTCCTATTCTGTAATCTTTGAAAGACATGAAGAATGTCTATCTAAAATATATCTCTATATATCTAGAAAATCTAACTAACATGACTATAATCTTTACTATTATCGATGATTATCCATTAACAACCTATATTTCTTAATTATACAGTATATATTTAAATGAACTACATAATCACAATACCTTAATATCAGAAATACATATACATATAACAAAATTGACCTTAAATCTCTATCAATAAAGCAAAATCTATACTAATGTAAATTATTCATATCTATATCATATCCCCCTTTAAATGTAAAAGGACGTTTATAAACCATATTTGGGAACATGGGCGCAGTTTTTTCTCTCCAAACTGCTTCCTGCTGAATGGGGGCGTCGTTAATTAGGTCTTTCATGGTATAACCTGTGTGCTAGTTTCATCTCAGTTGGCAGTTGAGCGAAGCAATTTTCTGAAGATGTTCACTGCAACCCTTCAGGAGGGCGTGGTCCATCATACCAAATCGGAATAGAAGAAATGAACAGCGTCTCATCCTCTGTGAAAACAAAATAAGAAACTCTTTTCCAAAGTATCATATCCTTAGATCCAAATTCTGAAATCATACGCTCATGATATCCGTTCTGGTTCCACTTGGCAGCCCATATAATGAAATGTCTCTCTGTACTTAGCTCCTTCACAGTCAAAAATTTTAAAGAAAACACAATGTACATAATCCAGACTCTCTGTTTATATTCCATATTTACGTGGCTTATTTTTACTCTATCACTTTACTTTATTCTGTCTCTTTAAAGACTTTACCTTTTTTTTTAAATCATTAATTTTATTCTCTATATTCTTTTTCTTCTCTCTCCCAAGCCTACGTACATTCATGCAACAGTGTGACTCATTTAGTGGTCTGAATCTATCCTATTGTGAATCTGCAATTTTTTACTATCCAGGAGCACTTTTGATTTGCGCCTTTAAATCACTAGGTGCTTAAGAATCTAAGCTGTGACATTCCTAGGTTAACTTTTTGCTTTTTGAGCGTATTTCTTTGACCTGGAATAACTCTGTAGACCAGGCTGTCTTTGGACTCTCAGAGATCCGCCTGTCTCTGCCTCCCAGGCATTGGGATTAAAGGTGTAAGCTACTACACCTTGAACTCACAGAGATCTGTTTGCCTCTGCCTTCTAGGCACTGGGATTAAAGGCGTGTGCTACCACACACAACAACTCTCTTCCTTTTTTTGTTTTTTACTTTAAGAACTTCAACTTTTAGTCTGCATATATTTTTAACACACTTTAAACCATTCAGAAATTTTCTCTGTCTTTGAATCTCTCTTTACTGTACTTTGAATCTCTCTTTTTCTGACCACATGAATCTTTAATTTACCAAGCAATCTCAGTAGGACTAAAGGCGTGGCTTTGCCAGCTAGATCCAGTCCATTCCTTAGCTTTCCAGCCTCATGGCGGATATACAGGCTGTAGCCATGTTTACTGCAACAACTGTATGGCATTTCAAGGTCCCTGCCAGCAAGTGAGCTACAACAGACAACACTCAAGTCCTCTCTCGGTAGCCGGCCCTCCTGCCTCAAATAGTCAGAGTTTGCCCTGGCAGGACAGCCCAGAAAGCTGGCATTTTCAAACGGCACAGCTTTTTTCCTGCTACGGCTGAAAACCGAAAAGCATGTGTTCAGCTTTTCGTCAACATCATTTAAGTGTTTCGTGTCAGGACCTCTTAATGAGCTGCAGGGTTTTGTAGCTAAAGCTGAGTCAGGAAGCTTCTCTTAGATGAGAGCGCTTGCTTGCCTCTAGCAAGCAGAGTAGAACCGAGAAATGGCAGCTACCAAGAAAACATGCTTTACTCTTTCCCAAGCTTTCTCAGGCTTTCAGTGGATTCAGTTGTCCACACGTCTGGGCGCCATATATAGTAATAAGGGCAGCGGGGCTGCGTCCCCAGCACCCCGGCTGCCTGCTTGGCGGCTAGCTTATGCCCCGAAATAATTACACGGACACTGTATTCATTTAATCACTGCTTGGCCCATTCTCTTCTAGGCTAATTCTCACATATTAATTTAGCCCATTCCTAATCATCTGTGTGTAGCACCCCAAGGTGTGCTTACCGGGGAGATTCTAGCCTAGTCCATCCTGGGTCGGAGCTTCATGCCGGGAGCGGGGCATGGCGTCTCTCTCAGGCGTCTGCTCCTGAGAGGAAAGCTGTCGAGACTGAGCTCACTTCCTCTTCCTCCCAGCGTCCTGTTCTGCCTACTCCTCCCACCTATCCTCTAACCAATAAAATGGGCCAGGGCAGTGCCTTTATTAGCCAATGACCTTCCTCCATCAATGCATGACACTTCTCAGGTTAGATGGGTCATGGGCCGAAGGGAACACAAAATATTATTTTGCTAAAAGAACAAGGCAATAAAATGACTCTTAATTGCATTCTGATACAACCATAGATCAATATATGACTCAGCTGAAATCTGAGAAGTTTCCTCTTGCAATAGATGGGAACTTAATCCAGAAATCCACAACTATACAACATAAAAGACTTTGGAACACTCAATCCTAAATATATTCTTCACAGCCTTGAAGTTCAGGAAACCCTGCCAAAGGAGGGAGAAATATTTTATAATTCAAAGATATTGAATGACACTAAGGAATTTGTCTTTCAAACACAATAGGACTGATGTACATATGAACTCACAGAAACTAAGATAGAATGCAGTCAAGCAGAAATGGGAAGTCCCAATGCTTAGAGAGGAAATTGGACAAGATTACCCATTCTAAGAAAAAAAAAAAACTATCTCCAATTGAAAATTGCTTGTAAAGAAAAATTTTCTCTAATGGAGTCTTTCTCAGTATAAAAAAAAAATAGACTTGAGAGTATGTCCTGAATCAGCAATAAATGGACATTGCAAAATGAATTCAATGGTTGTTTTTAGATTTTCTTTCTCATATTACTATGTTTGGGCATATTTAATTTGAAGTCCTTTTTATCTTTATTATGGTTTCTGACTTTATGTTTTTACAAGGTATGTACATGTGGGTTTCTTGTACTGCTTTTATTTTTTTCTTGCTTGTTTTCTAAGAGAGAAAGGAGACATTTAATGGATGGGAAGTTTGGAGGCTTCAAGAAGGAGTTAGAGGAAGGGATTAAAATACATTATATGAATTTTAAAAAATAAAATTATAATGATTTTTGCTTAATTTTAATTTGGATAAGATAAAAATATTGAAAATCCCTGAGGGATACATACATGGATCTAATCTACATGGGAAGTAGAAAAAGACAAGATCTCCTGAGTAAATTGGGAGCATGGGGACCATGGGAGAGAAATGAAGGGGAGGGAAGAGGAAGGAAGGAGAGCAGAGAAAAACGTATAACCCAATAAAATCACTAAAAAAAGAAAAAAAACTTGAAAATCTAATTTTTAAAAGAATACAGGTAGTTATATTTTTAATTTTAATATGATTATGAGTTACAAATTATCTTATATTTATTTTTATTAATTATAGGTATTCATAAGAAATTTATGGGCATTTAATTACATACAACTTAGACACACCTACATTCTGAATTCTGCTGCTTATTGAATTTGCATCTTTAATACATATTTTGTAAAAGGGAAGTTTAACCTAATGACCTTGATAAACACACCTATCATCTTAAATGTATTACTCCAAGCAAAATCTTAAATTTATCATTTGCATTTTAACATTATTTCTGTCTTTAAATAGGTCTATAGTAATTCCAAAAATAAAGTAATTTGCTGTATATTTTTTAGAGGTTGTCATTCTAGTAAATCATTTTATGGCTTAATATTTTTCTGTTGCATTTGACTATTAAGTCACATTTGGAAAGGAAATACCTATCAATGTGTGCAACTTTAAATTTCATAGCTAAATGAAATATTTTATGATGGAACAAATACAATTTTATATAAATGTCATTTTTAAGATTTCTTGAAATATTTATTTATCCCAAAATGCCATTTTAATAAATTTTAAGAAGTTAAGAAAACTTAAGTTTATAAAATTATGCATTTATGAGTACTTTTATTAATCTCACACACACACTCATACAGTGAGCACCAAGAAGCACAAGTATACTTACAGTTTAAATATCACACTACAAATGACAAATGTGTTGCTGTGCACAAAACTATATAAGTGAAATTAATGAAGTAGCAAGAGGATTTCTAAGAGACTGAGTTTTGTCCTGTGTTCACTTAGACATAGAATGTCACACATGAACACAATTATGAGGTCATATGACACACTTATTTTAACTAAGAACAATTTCATTTTGTCTTTATCTTTCAAGGACCCATGGGTAACTCTTGAAGGATCTGTGAAGTTGGCTTGCTTTTCTGTCTTCCACTCTCTAGGAACCTCTACATTTGTTATATGGTCATAAGAAGAGTTGTCATTTCCTATTCAGCTCATGGAAACACTATCTTCTAATGACAGTTTCCTAGGTCCTGACACATCACAGATGACCCTGCAGGGCATTTGGCACTTTCATATATGTAAGATCTAGGAACTTCACACCTGCAGCGATCTGAGATTTTCTCTTTGCTCTCTGAGACTAATATGAGGTTTGGCTTGTTGGGAAGGTCGTGCCAGTAGAGTCTACAAGTAGAATCACAATCTTCTGGTTCCCAGTCTCCCGGTTTTTCTATTTGTTGCTGTCTCACTTCAGATCTTGATTTTCGAGCACTAAGATAAAAATGTGCACAGCTGAATCACTGAGTTCTCAGGTCTCATGTGTCACTTTTACACTTTCAACACAGTGAAACTTTGTCTCATAAATCCTTTATTTGGGGGGGTGAGAGATCCAAGTTGCTGAATTTCTTTAAAGACCTGGTTAGCCTGCTGCAAATAAAGAGAGGACATCTCTCTTTTCCTTGAGTAACCACATTAACCTTGTCATAAGTAATAAATAGGTACCTTTATTTAAATTTGATTCATTGTAATGGTGCTTATTATTCTCATTCCCACACCCTCTAGCCCCTTTTAGATTATTACAATATCAAACAGTGGGTTGTTAATATGGGAGGACCTGTGCATTGGGCAGATGGCCATTAGGGCTTCAAACCAACAGCTTGTCAGCATGTTTTTGAATTTGACCACATGCTTTATTTTTAACAGCACAGCATAGCACATACTCAGGACTAAGTATGGATCTTCATTCTAATACCATATGCTAAAGTTCAGGTCTAAAAGCTACTGGGAAGTCAGGCCGGTTCATTAAAGAAGCTTTCTTGGCTCTCCGCACATTGCTGTGATTCAGATAGACATGTGAACTCAAATTAATCTCTAGGGTCCTGGCACATGCCTGAGTGATAATGCTGTCAGAACAGAAGTGGAAAGGTGATAGGGCATTCTACTACTTATATGGTCATTAATGCTGTGTTCCCCTGTCGAAAACCTGGGTAGATATGAGAACATGGATATGTGGCAGGGCTTTGTTGAGAAAGACAACATATATTAGCTAAGTTCCATTTTCTATTGTTCTCTGCTAGTTGGAGTGTTGACACAATCATTATCCAAGGTATCCCAAAATTTTGTGCCTTCTTCTGCGGTAGCTGTTTATGGTAGCTGTTTATTCATGAAGACCTGATATAAAAGGCTTTTCAAATTACTTCTCTAAATAGTTACATGAAAAGTCTCGATGTAGTATCACATCCCACAGAGCTTGTCTAGAGACAGCTTTTCCTTTACAGCCTGAGAATAAAGCTAATTCCAGTATTTGAACATGCAATGTTTCTGGAAATATAAACAACTGGTGTGTCCTTCTGATAATTGTATGGGGTCAGAGGAGTACAAGTTCTACATTACTGGACTTCTCATCCAATCTATGTCCACAATGAGATCTGATCATTTACAGATCTCTTTGCTGTCATTGTTAGCCAGGAATCTTAGACTAAGAGTAGCTTCAGGAGAGTCAGAAGCACTGGTTTGAAAAGTAAACTCTTCAGTGTTTTCTTTCTCTGACCAGAGTTTGAGTCAGTCCCTTGTGTTATTTTCTTTGAGGACTTTTGTAAGTGTTACCATCATGTAACACTGATCCACAATAGCTTGTCCACCATTTCAAAGTGGGCTGTGGACTATGAAAGGGAGAGGCGAAGGAAACAAGAAAGAGCGTTCTGCTGTCAGGGTAGGTCTTTTGTGGGAGAGAAAGAGAAGTCTGAAATCATTTAATCTTCCATTGTGTTAAAGTTCAGAGATTATAGTCATAAACCAATTGTACTTCCTGACTGGCAGATCACCAATTGTTACCTGCATGAATCAGAGAGCACCTGCTGATTTATCTAGGTTCTTGTTTCCTGGAACAAAGAACTGGGGCAGTAGCATATAGTGATAGAAATGGAGACAGTTTATTAAGAGAAAGCAAATCACTCCAGGAAGAAAAGTAGGCTAGACAGCTGGAAAAGGTCTGAACTTAGAAGTTCTGCGCCCTGTGGGGGTTGGCCCTTCTGAAGTAATTTGCATGACACCACTTTCTCTCACATTTGCATCTCATACATTTTTTTCCTTAGGTACATGCCGCAGCCTGAGCAGCTGTGGGTGTCAGAGTGACTTGGAACAGGGGGGAATATAAGCAAAAATACAGCACTCTGGGTTCTCTTCAGGAATAAATTATTTATACTTTTGCCTGTGCTTCCTATTCATTGTTTATCTAGCTGCTAGAAATAGCACTGCACGCAGAGCTTGATCAAACAGTGTGTTTGAGCCCCTTATCTGAGTTCATCTTTTGAAACTCTGTCAATCCTTGTGGACTTGCTTTGCCCCTGAAGACATTCCCCCTAGGCTTGATCTCTTGCTTCCAGTTTTCCACATTCAAGAAGCCAATCTGGGATAGGGGTGACAACTCCTAAATAAAGATCTGTAGACCATCTGGACCCCAATATAGGTGTGCTCTGACATTTGCACGCATCCTTGCTAAGGATAGGTTTTTTAATCCTGTGGCTTTTTCATCTTAGTCTTGACTCTCTTCCTGTCCTGTCTCTCTTCAGGATAAACCAAACAAATCCAAGCTCACCACCTGAAGACCGACTTGTTACCTAGATTTTAAGTTTCAAAAGGAAGCATGCCCTTTCAAATCATCAGCCTCAAGAGGAGTGATTATTCCTAATACAAGTTACATTATATTATGGATGCCATGTGATATTTAAAAACATGCACAGAATATTTAATACTGACTTTGTATTAAACATATCTTCCTTAACAACACTCATTTATTTAGAATGGAAAAAAATGAAGTTCACTGTTCTAGCTTGTTGAAATGTTTTGTGTACATAAATAATTTTTTAGAAGATTTCACAGAAGTTACGTTTGCAACTCAGTCTAAAATATGCATTTTTTGAAATATCAGATCTTCATTTCTCCTCTTTGTTGTTTCAGCTATTATTTATTGTATCCTACAGTACCTTTTTCTTTTAAGATCAGTCCATGATCGTATACTGAATAGAACCTCATCTATAATAATGTAGGAGGCTTAGGCTGTACTGTGTGTCTTCCAGGGGCATCTATGCCAACCACTTGACTGTTAGTCCTTTATGCTGTTCTGCTTTTGTAATCATCTTCTTTGGATTTTTCCTAACAATGCATGTTCATTATTAAAACCATGAGTATCAACATGACAGAATTGTTATGTAGTAATTCCTGTACTCAAAGAGGGCAAGTCTCCTTGATGTATCCATTAATTAGAGCATTGATTATTCCTATTTTATTCAGAACCAGGAGTTCATCTTACTCCAGTATCCGTAGCATCATTATACCCAAGACTAACATGGGCAAGTATTTTCTGGAGTCTGCACTCAGTACAAGAGAGCTGTTGGTTACTGTGGCCTACTAATTCCCAGTTCATATAAGAATTTCAATACTTTATTTACTCTTTGTACCCATGTTACGTTGTTGAATTCTTGCTTATCTCTTTCTGAGAAAGGGAGATTAAATGGGGGAGATTTGAGTAATGATTTACTTGGTAGCCTTTCCCATCATTAGAAACATGTCTGTCAAGTTCTATTGGAGCAACATGTTGTTTATCCTCTCAAATTTTAGAATTTCCACTATTTTAACTTCAAACTTGACAAGTATTTAAGATAATTCAATAATGTCTGTACATTAGTCCCTGTTCCTACACTAGACTTACTTGTCGATGTTTCTGTTCATTCACCTTTCCTAGCAAAGGTTCCATCATCTATGTTTGCCTCCTTTAGTAAAGATTTTATTAGTCAAGGAAAGATTATTATATCATCACATTTTTATAATGATGATATAACATATGATTTTACCAAAAGTCTGACTGTTGGAAGGAACGTTTCTTTACATGTTATAAAGTATGGTTAAATAGATAAGGACCCTTACCATTGTTAAGAAAAAGGAAAGGATGGATTTGATCATTTTTTGCCTAACAGAATTTATATGCCTAACAGAATGTTAATGAATATACATACATATATATATATATATATATATATATATATACTACTTTTAGATTGATAGGAAAGGTATGTTGTTGTAACATATAAGATTGCTAGAATATATGTATAAAACTTACATCTTTTCCATAGTGAATAATTAAAATGGAAAATTGATTTATGTGTGCAATTTGTGATTTATACATCAGTAATTAGAATTTGTACCCAATTCTCCAATTAACTGTCACTCAAATATTTTTTTCAGCTCTTCTTCAAGTGACAATTTCACTTAGCAAAGTAGAGCTTAGTGTGGGTGAATCTAAATTCTTCACATGTACAGGTATGTATTCAGATATTTTACCCTGTGCTTTTAGTTCCTATGGAGTACATTGGATAAATTGAATAGTTAACACTGATGTTAAAAAATAGTATCTGAACATTTATTATATGATAACGATGTGACTAATTCTATAATAACATTATGAAATGTATTTTTATTTAATTATCAAGGTAGCTAATTTGTTTATAAAAATTACATTATAAAATAATATCTGTACATAAGAAACTTCTTGTATTTAAATATTATTCCATTCTAAATACCCATATTAGGACTAATTTTAAGACTAAAGTTGAATACGTTATACGTAAGTAATGGATAAATTAGATACAACCCTATATAATTCTAACATCTGAAAAAGGTAAATGACAAAATAATATATATATATATATAATATACATATTTGAAACATAAATTCAAATTAAGAATATTTAGTCAAGAAAGATTTTTGAAATATATTCTGACAATCAATGTATTACATGACATTTCTGCAAGAATATTATATAAACCTCATTCCATTTTTCTAAACAAGTGCTATTTCTATGTATTCTAATTATAATATGATTAAATGGTTAATACTTTCAAAAGAAGATGAAATAATAACACATTTCAGTTGGGAAGAGACATTAGGATTTATTTTTTATATAGCAATTTGCCTTATTTACACCAGTTGAACATTGTGTTACATTGTATCAAAATTTTATAATAACAAATGTCAAATTTTTTTTTACAAAATAATTACATTATTTGTAAGCAATTCTTTATTTGGGCCAACGCTTACGCTGTCTCTTGACTTTAGCAATGAGAATTGAGCATATGAAATCATGTTAACATTTGTTTCTTTTAAAAGATATGTCTCAATTTGGCTTGTATCTGTCTAAAGCAGTTTTAATATTTTGTGCAAAATTATCCAATATATTATGACTGTGAGGCTTCAATTCTCACAGCTTAAATTTTAGTAATATATTTCAGATGAAATGTTTGAAGCTTGCCTCCACGCAACAGACGGAGTCCTTGGTGTTGATTAAACAAAGATGAACATTTGTCTTAACATTTGTTTGCTTTCAGTTTTGTACAATTTCTGGATTTCCAGCCTTCTATTGACATTCTTTTCTAAATTGCTGAAATTGGTACATAATAGTAAATGTCACTGTGAAAACAAACACTCCAAATCGATTTTCAAACATTTGCTTTTCTCTTTGCAGCCATTGGTGAGCCTGAGAGTATAGATTGGTATAATCCTCAAGGAGAGAAGATCATTTCCACGCAGAGGGTGATGGTCCAGAAGGAAGGTGTCAGGTCACGACTAACCATTTATAACGCAAACATAGAAGATGCAGGGATTTATCGCTGCCAAGCGACAGATGACAAAGGCCAGACACAAGAAGCTACAGTAGTTCTGGAAATTTACCGTAAGTTGTGCATTGGTGTTGTAGTTTCATTGCAAAGGATTCAAACACAATAAGATATGCTTAAAAATAAAAACTGGAAATAAATAATAAATTTCAAGGGGATAGAAGTCCATACATTTTTAAATAGAAATAAAAATGTTTTGCTTTTTATAATTTTGATTTAACTATTATAAAAATAGAATATATTAAAACAAACGAGATTTTCATGGAATGTCTTTATCTCTGGCATTGTCTACCCCTGACACATTAAAATTTTCTGGAAAATATATTAAAATGTTATTCTATTTTGTCTGGTTTTAAAATACAAAAAAAATATATCAGTAAGGTATAGGCATAATTTTAAAAAAACATCTTTCATTATTTTTGAATGATGTACAAAATTCTTGATGATTTAAATATTAAATGAAAAATTTGATGCCACAACAATTCATGTTTTTTGTGGAAAACTCTTGGTTGAACATAACTATCTGTGCTCATTCATTAAGCCAAGACTCTTCTTATTGAATCTAATCAGTGTTCTTCTAAGACTTGAACTATAAATAATATAAATATATAGATGATGTCGTATACACATGTAATGGAATTTCCTGGATGAGAAATTAGAGGTAGGTAGAGAATTCAAAGAGTTGAAGTGGACAGTTAATTCTCAGAACAACAAACTCCGTAGTGAAGAATGCTTAAGAGAAAAAAACAAAGCTTTGTTCTTGGAACACTCTGACAAGGTGTGGCAGACACAAGATCACTGTTTATAATTTTTTTTAAATATCTAATATTCTTATTATATTAATTAAAAATCATAGATGACAATATGTTAAATAAATGATACATATTTAACAAGTGGATTTATTTTCTTGATACAGAGAAACTCACCTTCAGAGAAGTGGTATCCCCTCAAGAGTTCAAGCAAGGGGAGGATGCTGAAGTGGTCTGCAGGGTTAGCAGCTCACCCGCTCCTGCTGTCAGCTGGCTGTATCACAATGAGGAAGTCACCACCATTCCCGACAGTTAGTATTTTGGTAACTCCTTAAGATATATGTTCTTAAAACACTTCAAGGTTTTCAAATATGAATGTTCTGTATTGTAGCAAAGGAAGCAGAGAGTCAGGAATGATATTGTGAGCCAGTATTCTCAGCACTTAAAAGGCTGACATGGGGGAGATTTGATCCCAAGTTCAACCTGGGCCATATAGCAAGAATCTGATTTTGACAAACAACTAAGTAGACAACAAAAAGGATGGTATAATTTTTTTTTCTGAATTTCAAACAATTATTCTGAGATTTAAGACCTAGCTTAAGGTTTACTGTATTCTCATCTTTGAGCCAAATACTGTACCCCCCCCCCCCTTTTTTTTTTGAGACAGGGTTTCTCTGTAGCTTTGGAGTCTGTCCTGGAACTAGCTCTTGTAGACTAGGCTGACCTCGAACTCAAAAAATTCTGTCTACCTCTACCTCCCAAGTGCTGGGATTAAAGGCATGTGCCACTACTGCCTGGCTCCTTGTTTCTTTTAATAAGAAAGCAAAAGAAAGACACATGACCAGTCATGATGATGACTGCCTGTAATCCCAACACTTGTTGAATAAATATAGCAGAGTCAGGAGTTGAAGATCATCCCAGCTTCATAAGACCAACCTGGAATACCTGGGGACAGGTAAAACAGAAAATAAAACAAAACAGAAACCCAACAAGCAAGCAAGCAAGGAAAACAAAAACAAAACAAAACAAACAACAACAAAAACAATCAATCAAACAAACAAAAAACAAAATCAGAAAATAGCTATGCTCAATAGTTATATGTAGTCTATGGCAGATTTGGCAGCAGAATTATCAAGTGATTTATTAAAAGTCAAAAAAGTTACTATAAGTATTATTTTAAAAAAAATGTGTGCTTGACTTCCATTTCTACCAGGTACTACTACACTGTTAAAAAATAAAACAAACAAATAAACAAACAAAGTAGTGCACAGTAAAACACCCAGAACCGATTTGTTATAATTCTAATGTGATGAGAACACTATATACAAGCAGGATAAAATATCAGCATGAAATAACCTGTGTTCTATGAATGTTCTCTCAAAAAGGTGACATATTCTAAGTATTATAGAAAAATAAGTATGGATAATAGACAGAAGAGAATATTTGTTCAAATTGTCATCATGATTTTGATTCAGATTTAGGTAAAATTCCAGAATATGACATTTGTAATTGAAAGCATAATTTGCTGACATTATGCTACTTTACTATTGTGATAGGGACATTTTCAATTTGCTATGTATTTCATTGCACCTGCATTACATAGAGGTACAAATAATTGAATCTCTTAAAGGATTATTCATGTTAGATGATTCTATTATGTGTTTTGAAGAGACGAAATTTGCACAGCATAAAAGAAAGTAGAATATCTATTTTTAAGTATGACTAGAGAATGTGTCATAATTATGTTTAATAGGTGGTATTTTATTTTAAGATTTTTTATGCATTACATATTCAGTAGTCGTCAGTTAATAATAAACTGATTTTTATATTTTAATTTAATAAACCATAACATTTAATTTATTTTTATTTTGTTATGTGAAAATCCTTCCAGCTTTACACAAATTGTATGGGTAATTTATACAAAATATTTTCAGCATTGTTCCCCTAAATATGAAAGAACAGAAGGTTTTTTTTTATATAATGATTGAATGACATTTATAGATTATCAAACATTGGAGCTTGTATTTACATACATGTTATAATAAACATTAATCACAAGGAGATTTAAAAATGGCTAATGCTTTTAAGATGTGACTTGGAACAAAGCCTTAAAACAAAGATAGTTTAAGAAATGCAGCGAGGATGGGAATGGACCCTGTAGTAGCGTAGCTGACATGGCTTCCAAGCATCCTGCAATGGAATATGAAAATCTGGAATCTCCACTGGATTCAATGCATCCATTTCAAGCAGTTTCTTTAACTTGTAAATAACCTATCAGGTATTCATAAATGTTTGCTATGTAAATGAATGATGTTGCTAAATGTGTGGTTCTCAGTCATGATTTTTTTATTCATGCTTTATATTTTATTCTGCTTTTAATAATTAGGATGAGTCTTACCAAAATTATATGTACTTAGCTTATGCATAGAAAAAATATTTACAAACAAGATATCAGTAGATTTCAAATTTCATATCCCTGAAGTCTACAACATGCGATGAAAATAAAATAATTAATGATAATTGTGTCGTTCAGACTTTTCTAACAGGAAGGTTAAAGGCAGATTCTAAACATTTAATAAACAATTTTTCAATTTAGGTAGATTTATAGGAATATTTTTCTAATGCATCTAACATGTTGTATTTTACAGCTAGTCTAACAAAATTGGATTTATAACTGAAAAACTGTGTAAAGATATTAAATTAAGTCGATGATCTGGGAGCATTCTTTGCTAATGTGTTATTGGTTACTGCATTGGCAGTCAAGGCCAGATACTGAGGGCCTCAGAGAGTTTATCTCATGTGCTTCTGACACGAGCTGTCAGGTATTCAACATGACATTACAAGAGAATAATTTAAGTAGGCTTTTCCCTTGTTTCCCTAAAGGAGACCCATCTGCTAAAGAGCACGGTCACGCAGGAAGTGCCTAAGAAGTATAATTTCCTCAGTTTTATTCATTACTCACCCAGGATTACACAAACACTACTGAACATGGCTTAATTTGAAAACTGTCTCATCAGCTTTGTAAATATTTTAGCTAGCATTTAATAAAGTGCTCTTTTGTATCAGAATTATAGAAAAATATCTCATTCAATAAGAATTTATGTAATTATCTGATAGTATAAAAGATTGAATGTTGATTCGTTGTTAGAAGACACTTTCATTGTCTTTAAACTATTGATAGTCTAGAGGAATATGTAAATAAATAGTCACTGAGCACAAGGTACTCCAAATCTATGAAAGGTAAGTTTCAATGTTCCCATTTTAAAAAGACAGGATGCTCAAGAGAGCTCATGATAAGGCGGGTCTCAAATATGTCTGTCAATAGAAAACTGTCAATTTGCACAAGCATAGGTATTAGTCTCCTCCTGTGAGGACTTTTCATGGCAGAAAACCTCACATGCAAGGCCTGGTAATAAAAAGCACAATGACATTCTCAGGAACGGTTGTAAGTACCTATGCAATGTAGAAAACTACTGAGGAAAAAAGTAAGAATATCATCAAAATCAATGTGTGAACCTAGGAGTTTTATCCGGGTAAACAGTACCTCTTCCATATAGTTATCTAGTCTGAGGGACTCTTCCAGCAGTTTTTATTGATTATGTGGGCTGTGGGAGAGGAGAGTGAAAATGCTCAGTTCCAGGGACTTCCTCATGTTTTTGACTTGTTCACTTTCTGAATCTTAGAGAACATGCCTATAAGATGGAAAGTCTCACCTCCTCTTAGAACATCCGAGTCTTAAGGAGTTTCCCTCTAAACTAGATACTTTAGAGAAGAAGTGTGGTCATTGCTACCCAGCAGAAACCTAAACATTAGTTCAGTCTAACTTAAACTTTCATATTCCTTTTTTTTAATTGAAAAAATTTCCGCCTCCTCCCCGCATCCCATTTCCCTCCCCCTCCCCCCCACTCCTTTCCCCCTCCCTCTCCAGTCCAAAGAGCAGTCAGGGTTCCCTGCCCTGTGGGAAGTCCAAGGTCCTCCCCCCTCCATCCAGGTCTAAGAAGGTAAGTATCCAAACAGGCTAGGCTCCCCCACAGCCAGTACATGCAGTAGGATCAAAACCCAGTGCCATTGTCCTTGGCTTCTCATCATTGTCCGCCATGTTCAGAGAGTTCGGATTTATCCCATGCTTTTTCAGTCCCAGTCCAGCTGGCCTTGGTGAGCTCCCAATAGATCAGCCCCACTGTCTCAGTGGGTGGGTGCCCCCCTCGTGGTCTTGATTTCCTTGCTCATGATCTCCTTCCTTCTGCTCCTCATTTGGTCCTTGGGAGCTCAGTCCAGTGCTCCAATGTGGGTCTCTGTCTCTATCTCCATCCATCGCCAGATGAAGGTTCTATGGTGATATGCAAAATATTCATCAGTATGGCTATAGCATAGGGCCACTTCAGGTTCCTTCTACTCAGCTGTCCAAGGAACTAACTGGGGACATCTCCTTGGACACCTGGGAGCCTCTTTAGAGTCAAGTTTCTTGCCAACACTAAGATGGCTCCCTTAATTAGAATATATACTTCCTTGCTCCCATATCCACCCTTCCTTTATCCCAACCATCCCATTCTCCCAAGCTGCCCCCATCCTCCCCTTCTCACATTTCTCTCTCCATTTCCCCTTACCCCCATAACACCCCACCCCCAAGTTCCCAATTTTTGTCCGGCAATCTTGTCTACTTCCAATATCCAGGAGGATGAGATGAACATGGGATGTACTCATTCATAATTGGTTTCTAGCCATAAATAAAGGACATTGAGTCTATAATTTGTGATCCTAGAGAAGCTAAATAAGAAAGTGAACCCAAAATAAAAAACACATAGTTATCCTCCTGGATATTGGAAGTAAAAAACATATAGAACTTTCATATTCTTACAAACTGAATGCTTATGCAAATGACCGAGAATTGTTCCCTATGTTTAAGGAACATGGAGAAGAAAGACTATCAAAGTCAGTATCCTTTTGACATTTCCATAAGGATCCTAGGGATTTTTTTTAAAGGAATAACCACTGAAGTGTTTCTATAAAGGCACTGACATAATCTAAAATGGGTTTGAAAGCAAGTTGAATGATGTAGATGAGTTTTGAGGCAAAATTGCAAACACTGGCAGTTGTTCAGGCTCTTAGGGAATAATTGCTGAGTGAGAAGACTTTCCACTAAATAATGAATAATAATAGTGTGATATGACATAGATTTCTGTTTGTTAAATAAACACCAGGAAATAAAGATAGATACAAAGGATGTTTCAGTACGGGCTTGAAACAAGGAGTTTCGTGACTTTTGGGTCAGCCCTGAGTTCCATGTGAAGATATTAAACAGAAGTGCATACATTCCATGTTTAGTGTGCTTGCCACATTCCTGTGTTGTGCTCTGATGTGAGCAAACAGAGTGGAATCTGGAAGGAAGCTTTCAATTACTACTCTGTGACTCTTGAAACATGTCATAGTAGAAAAGACAACGTATGGCATCTATTTACAGTAAATAAAAAAAGATGAAAATCTGAGAGCTGAAAAATTCAAAATTAAAAGTAATGTATATCTTATTGATTATTGTCTATTTATTTCTAATTTTTATTTTTAAAATTGAAATTATTTGCAAATAATAAAAAGTCTTTTAAACGTTTTCAAACTCATAGTTATCTATGACTTCTTAAAACAGCCCTTTCTAGGATATTCATGCTAGTGATGCTTTTAATTTTCATAGCCTACCAACAACTACAAGTTTTATATTACACATTGGAATTTTACATGACATTTCCACAGAAATTGATTTTACTATGGGTATTTGTATAAACATAAATACATAAAAGAGCATTCATTTATAAAATTATTCATTTAGAGTTTGAGTGGTTTCTAATCCATTACAGAAAGTAAATAAGTAAGAGGTAATTTGAAAGAGACATTTTTCTAATCAGAAAATAAAATAATGGTCAATTACTCTCCAAGATATATGTCTATGACTATCTTTTTATTTTCAGTTGAAACATCACCTTCACCATGTCAATTAAAACAGAGTTCCTTTTTACATTTTCTCTTAGACCTAGTGAAGTATCATAATTTAAGGATTTGACATTTACAGGATTTTACATGTTTTCTGATGTTGGAAAAGACAGTGTAATCAACCTGATGTGATTGGGAGCATTCTTCTCTCCTTGAATGACCTTAAACATAATTATTTCTTTTAAAACATGTTTTGATTAAAATATAATTACATCATTTTTCTTTCTCTCTCCTCCCTCCATCTCTTTACATACCCCTTATCACTTGCTCAAAATCCATGCTCTTTTTAATTATGTACTACTCTTATTGTTACATGTTATATAAATATTTGTAAATTAATATACAAAAAAGAACCTGCTGAGTCTGTTGAGTGTTGCAGATATATACATATATTTTCAGGAATGACAGCCTCATAATTGATAACCAAATAGGGGACTCATTTCAGGGGAGAGCTAATTCTCCCTCTCTTAGCAGTTGTTAATTGCCTATAGATCCACTAGGGAGTGGAGGCCTGTTAGAATTCTTGAATCCATGATGGTACATTAGCTAGCATTGCCATTGTTCACATGTTAAAAATAATTATAACTGTTCTATTGTTCTACCAAAAAAGTGTGATAGAATATATTTACATTGACTTTTTATCCTCATGAGTGTTCTGAAGTTCTGAGTCATTCTGGAAGTTCAGTGACTTGTACTTTATAGGAACCTTTCCCCAGCCTAGTTTCTTTTGGTGAAGAAATTTTATGTTTCCATTTTGACCTAACCAGGGAAGCCTCTGTGTGTCTGTTTGGGCTCTCTTAGATTAATACAAAAGAAATAAGCATAATGGAAATTTTTATGTATTCTTTCTATATAAAAACCTACCTGAAAATAACATGTCTTGGTCCTCATAATTTGCGCTCTTTCTGAGGCAGCCTCTTATTCTACCCATTTCCATCTCAAGCAAGTATCTATTATGTAACAAATGACCACCTGCTTGCCTGTTTTAATAACTTACTGCCTGAGCAATAATATTTCAGTTATTTCTCCTCTAAACACCTCTCCAACATTAAAAAATGATGGCAAATTATAAAACACCTACATTTAAATAGTTGTAAGTAATAGTTTTTTCTTTATCTTTTCCTACCATCAAAAGATCTACTTTTTAGCATGGATTTACTTTAGGACTTGCAGGAGACAACTTTCTTTTTTTCCTTTATTGTTCACAAATGCCTTTTATGATTTCTTTGCATCTCTATTAAAACAAAACAGAGAAACATCAATAAACTTGGTCCAGACAAAAAAGTAGCCTCTAATCAATAAATATTGGAGGGACTTTGTTCTCTATACTAGTAGAAGTTCTATTTGATGCATATATTCAAAGTTGACAAAGATTGTATCTACTTTAGTAAACAAGCTATTAAATATTCTCTACGAATTCATTAACGAATGAAACAAAAGATATTTACTGTGGAAGACTGTAGTAATATGGGGTGGCAGGGCTGCGTCCCCCACACCCGGCCGCCCACATGGCTAGCTTATGCCCCAAAATAATTACACAGACACTGTATTCTTTTAAGCACTGCTTGGTCCTTTAGCTCTAGCACTTACAGGCTAATTCTCACATCCCGATCAACCCATCTCTAATAATCTGTGAGAACCTGTCTTACCGGGAAGATTCTAGCCTAGTCCATCCTGGGTCGGAGCTTCATGCCTGGAGCAGGGCATGGTGTCTCTCTCTGAGGCGTCTGCTCCCGAGAGAGCAGAGCTGTGGAGTCTCTGACCTCACTTCCTCTTCCTCCCAGCGTTCTGTCCTGTTTTCTCCTCCCACCTATCCTCTAACCAATTAAACGGGCCAGGGCAGTGCCTTTATTAGCCAATGACCTTCCTCCATCAGAAGATGAAGTTCTAAAACAAAAATAGTAACATTTCATTTAAAATACTTAACATAGTAGAACTGGATATGAGAGCATCATTTACGTAATAAGAAAAGTCTTAGCTGGGAGGTGGTGGCACACGCCTTTAATCACAGCACTCGGGAGGCAGAGCCAGGCGGATCTCTGTGAGTTCGAGGCCATCCTGGTCTACAAGAGCTAGTTCCAGGACAGGAACCAAAAGCTACGGAGAAACCTTATCTCGAAAAATCAAAAAAAAAAAAAAGTCTTGATATTACAAAAATTCTTTGATAATGATGATAAACTTAGATTATGTCTAGGCATCTCAGATATATATATATATATATATATATATATATATATATATATATATTAGCACACACACACACATATATATATATGCACACACACACACACACACACACACACATATATATATACACACACACACACACACACACACATATTTTTTTTTCATAACACATTTGTTCCTGGAATGAGGCTCAGTCATTGCATAAGACATAAGACTCAGGCTCAATTCCTAACACCCATTCAGTGTCTCACAACCATCTGTAACCCCAGTTTCAGAAGATCTGGTACACATACATGCATGTAGCTAAAACTGTCATGCACTCTACGCAAAAAATTAGGAAAATAAAATATTATTTTTGGCAGTCAATACATGAAAAAAACATATGCCTTTTCAGCCTACCTATGTGCATAAGAAAGATAAATTTAACCTCGAAATAAAAATTAATGCTTGTGTCTAATTATTCATAAAGAAGATTAATTTGTAATTTGCAAAAAAGTACTTAAATAAATTCAAGTCATAACCATTCTTATATCCTGTACGTGGTTTGCACATTAGCATGTCATTTGGCTGCCTTTTCAGGTTACAGAAGAATTGGCAGTTTAATTATTCTTTAGGAAAGATGTTCAATATATTTTCTAACTACTTTCCACAGCCAAGTGGCTGTTTGCACTTAAAAGCTGTCAGGTCAGCAATATCTAAACTCCTTGCATTGTTCTTTTTGTGCATCACTTCTGCATTCAGAGCACCAAGGATAAAATAATAGCCTAACCATTTTATGTGGATATAAAGTCTTGAATGTATTTTAGGGGGGGGGGATATAGCAAGGCAGAGCTAGAGAGGAAAACTTGAAGTTGTGAAATTACATTTTACTTTCAAATTTGAATTTGTGGTTGATGGAAAGTTGGATGGTGTCAGGAAAGTGCTGTAGTTTAACTCTTAGAAACTCGGAGTGCTCTAGCCTCAGATCCAATCACTGATGTCATTTCTTCTCCTTTGCTGTTTTTTTCAGATCGGTTTGCTGTGCTTGCAAACAATAACTTGCAGATTCTCAACATCAATAAAAGTGATGAAGGTATATACAGATGTGAAGGAAGAGTGGAGGCAAGGGGAGAGATTGACTTCCGGGATATCATTGTTATTGTCAATGGTAAGCTAGAAATTATTTGTTCGCTTTGTGTTCTGTATTTCATCCATGTTTGTTAGGAGGTTAACTGTAAAATCAACAATGAATATATCCCTAGTAGATGCAATCTACGCCTGTAAAATCCATCAATTTCACTAATGACATTTCTTATATTGCATTTCAACTAAACATCCAGTCTCACATGCCCTTACTTTTTAGTATGTAACTTGATTTTTATTGGATATGTATCTAAAAGAATACAAACCAAAACATAAAAACATCTCTTATTAGATTGATATTTAAGTTTCTATGGCATATGTATCACGTAATATTTTCCTCAGGTTTAATGTGAGTATAAGCATTAATATGGTTACTTTTTAGTTAACAGAATCAATTTAAATCTTTAAATTCCTCACATGAATTCCACACTAAAAGTAAAATCTGACGTTTTGTCTTCTTATTCTTATTTATTAAGAGTCGACCAGAAGGTAAATAGAGGAAAGTATTTCCGGCCATGAAAACAGTCATGTAAATGACATTGTTTTGTCTGTGTCCGATTCATCACCCTAAAGCCAGGTGCATAGCCCTTTCCTATACAGACTCAGATAAAAACTCAAATCATCTCTGGGTGAACAATACTAATTCACCGTGTTTTTCCTTTATGGTCACAAGCTCTCAAACTTTAAAGTAACTAGAACTTCATTTCTGTATAATAAGTGTTCACCAATCCCAGTATTGATTGCTTCTGCTTGAGGTGGTTTAGTCAGATTCTGTCAAGAAAACACATTGACCAATGTAACCAGAATACAGTGATTTTTCTCTTGCATGTTCTTTGATTTAGTCCGGAAATTTATTCTATTCCAATCTTATTGACTCTTATTCCTTTCATTGTTTTTTTCTGAACCTCGAGCTTCTCAGAAAGATTTCCCTGGCCATGTATCTGTTACAGCTCTCTGACCCCTCATAGATTTTTTTAATGGAGAGTTTGAGACTTCAAAACTGTAAAAATAAATAAATAAAATGCGGGTTTTTCATGCATTATCTTCTCTTTCTTAAATTACAATTTGACTCTTGCTGTATTACTATTTTTTAATACATAGGTCTTTCTCAATTACTTGTTACAAACATTTCCCTTATTATTCTGGCCTTTATCTTGGTCTTATTTTATTAGACTCATCATGACACAAATATATATTTCATCAACATGTGAATAATACTGAAAAAATGAAAATATACTCATAGTGTATATAAAGGTATAGAGATGTAATATTTATAAAATAAAATGTATTTTTGAGAAAATGGAATATTAAATATTTATTTCTTCATCTTACAATTAATTTTGACTACATTCCAACTGAAGACTACTTCCGGGGGTTTCTAGAGAGTTTACCCCTTTTTCCAAGATAGTTATTATTTATTTTTTTTTTTTTTTTTTTTTTTAAATTTATTTATTTATTAAGGATTTCTGCCTCGTCCCCACAACCGCTTCCCATTTCCCTCCCCCTCCCCCGATCAATTCCCCCTCCCTCATCTGCTCGAAGAGCAATCAGGGTTCCCTGACCTGTGGGAAGCCCAAGGACTGCCCACCTCTATCCAGGTCTCGTAAGGTGAGCATCCAAACTGCCTAGGCTCCCACAAAGCCAGTACGTGCAGTAGGATCAAAAACCCACTGCAATTGTTCTTGAATTCTCAGTATTCCTCATTTTTTATAAAGTTTTTTTTACCTTATTAAAATATTTAAAGAAAAACAAATTTCACAAGTTTTGTTTTGCTTTCAAAATTGAGGGGTTGAATTTATAAATTAATTGAATAGCTATATACATATTGTTTCATTGTACATTATATTTGGACATACAGAATATCTAAGGTCACATTGTATTTGCTAAGACACTTAGACTTTAATCTCACAATCACTTTTAACCAAATATATTAATTAAACCCCACTATTGTTTTCGAGATGTAAGGATTCCCAAGTAGTTGTAATGCTTAACCAAAGAGAAGATTTTAAATTATAATGCTACCAATATTGCTAGAAAAGAATGACCCCTTGTTATTCAGAAGAAATCTAATAATGAAAATTTGTGATTTATTAAAATTTGGAGAGAAGAAACAGTTTGTAAACCAAAGCATACTTATAAAAAATAAAAACTGGCCATGGGTCTGAACACAGCAAAAGAAATGTGAGTATAATACATTATTTGGGGGAGTACAAATATACTGGTAGTATTAATTGGGTTAGAAATAAGGTTAGATATAGCTTAAAAAACAGAGGCAGGTCATAGAGGATGCTGCGTATGTCCTTACATATCTGTCTACCTTCTATGGGATAATTATAGACTCCTTTGAGGATAAAGTATTACAGAAGGTTAGAAAGCTCTTACTAGGAGAGAGGTTGGGAACTGTAATCAATAACTGGAACCCAACTAATGGAGAAGAAAATGAATATGAAAGGATATAATTAAGCAGTATATAATCAAAAATTTCATGTTCCACCTGACAACAATGAAGGTTCATTTTCAGATGCCTAGTGTAGAGTCCTTGGTTTCCAGTACAGGACAAGCTAACAAAGTCTAATAAGGTGTGAATTTAAATATTTATGCTCAATTTGGCAATTACACACTTACAGGAGGCATTAAAGGGAATGCTATCATTTAAGTAGCTTAAACTGAATTCAGCATAAGTGTGCATGCACATGAATTGAGAAGGAGACATAGTGTTTGCATTCCTTTTATGATTATACCTTCCTTAACTCTTGAATTGCCTGGAAAGTAATTCAAGAATACATCAATATAAATGTTTGGAATGAGATAACAGGCTTTTCCATAAAGTCTTTAAGATTTGAAATTAGATAACTATGGTCTGCATATACACAAAGATGTACACAAATCATACATATACTTTTTAAAGTGAAGCCAGTGTTATTCCCCTTGTCTTCATCAATACTTCTGTCCTGTCTGATTTCCAGCTCCCCACCTATGAAAATATCCTTACATATTAAAGAACAGGAGGCATAAATTTAAAAGTCAGTGCAAGGTTACTTCTATAGAAACAATGCTCCTTATTTCCTAAATCTGTAAATTTATGAAAATTATCCATTAACCACACATTCAAGTTTTATGTAATGGAGCTCGGAACAATTGAGGCTGGGTAAAAATTATCCCTGTTGCTTCTTGTCCACAGTAGATGATAATGGCTGGATATACATCAGAAAGTCAGCGGCCAACTACAGAGGGATGTGTTCTTCAGTAATCCCCAGACTGCTTACTTTGTATTTCTACCTACACCAACTCATTTCTGTAGGGCGTGAAAATGAGGAACAGCACTTTTTGGTACAAGAAAAAAAAACTTCACAATTTTCTGTATAATGTTTGTGAAATGTTATAGAATCCTAAGCATCAATAAAGAGAAAAAAAAAACTGCTTTAGAGATTAATACCATGAAAACAGCTAGCAATAAGAAAACAAATTTAATATTATAATTTGTGAGATAATGTTTAATACAATTTGTGTTGAGCCCACAAGTAGTATACAGTGAATGTACAACTGACAGATCTATTTAACTATCCACAGCAAGTGTATACATGCACACCACCTGGAGAACCCATTTTTGCAGAGCTATGAACACATCTGTCCTTTGAATAAGTCATTGTCAATTTTGAAAAAAATCTTGTGAAATCATGAAAGTTCTTTCTTCTATAGTATCCCAACAGTGTATAAACCTATTTTTCCTGCAAAGCAAAGAGACACCTCCCCACACACCATAAAGCCCTGGTGTGAAAATGATTCAGTCAATCCTTGTTCTCATAGTCAAAATGTACATAAAAATAGTCCCCCACACACTTTCTTTATTAATAATACTCACTGACAGGAAAGGAGTCTCATATAGCAGGTACTCTGCTTGACCAGCAAAATCAGGAAGGTGTAATCCACTCCACTGGTTTTCTGCTCTTAACTAACAGGATATTAATATTATACATCAACCCTTCACCTTGGTTTCAACTAACATAAGATCATAACACAAGAAATTAGCTGTTTATACAGGAAAAAAAGGCCTGAGTTGATAAAACTAGCTTCAGAGAGAAAAATTCTTACCTTGGCACCCTACCTGAATCAAAAGTAGGATCCCCAGATGAGATCTTAACTCAACCAGCTAGATGCAAATGCAAACCAACCCTGCAGGTTAGTATAGCTAGCCTGAGGGCAAACTTCACAACTATGCCCCCTCTGAGACATAAGGTGGCTTCTTGCCAGATCAATTGGCTTCTTTTGACTCTGTGAAAATGTATGCCTGATACTATTATCACTGCCTATGGGACTGTTAACTTGTCTGTGTGCCTATATGAACTGAGAGCTTTGTGGACATCACGTCTCCTTTTGACCCTTGCTCTTATCCCTTACTTTTATGCCTTATTCCTTACCGTTGCCCTTAGCCTTAGACTTTGCCCTTATCCCGTATTTTCTTCTTATCCCCCTTTCCCCTGATGCCTTATGCCTGTCGCCTTTACCCCTACTCTTTGTTCTTATGTCTGACGCTTTGCCCTTAGCCTTATGCCCTTATACTCTTCTTTCCCTTCTTTCATCTTCCCCCAAGGAATAAAGAAAATGCAGGAAAAACGTGCCAGAGTCAGTTTATTCTTCCCCTCAGATCCCATTCCCAAGACAGCTTTCACTTGTCACAGAAGTCCTACTCTGAACCCTGAAAGAGTGCTGAGACTGGTACTCTGTAGTTCTCGATAAATAATTATATATAAATCATCATATAAAATTTATGCCAAGTTCAAGAAAAGAGTGAAACCTTTGCCTGCATGGATACTTGATGCTGATCAACTGGACCTGAAGAGACTAGCAGTGTTGAGGCTAAATCTTCTGGGAGGTATTCCCTGATAGCATACCAAAAACTGTGTTTGAAAGCAGCTAAGGTTGTACCTCATCCTCGATGTTGAACACGCTAGTGTAATATTCAGGCAGATAGTACTGGTTTGGAAGTCATAAAGGGGTCATTGAGAATAACTGAGTTTTGACACTCTTAGAGGTCACGAGAGGCCATTGGTGAAGATTCAGCCCCAGAGGTAATTGAAGGCATTTGTTTGAAGGGGTCGTGCATAGAATTTGAGGCCTGGCACCACAAAAAGAGCCTCACAGAGATTACTGGAGAAAGTGCTGTCAAATTTCAGACAAAGATCACAATGTTTTGGAGATGCCAATATAAGGGATGACCACCAAGAATAGCAGCAGCTGTGGAGTGGAGCCAGCTGGACCCTAGAAGATAACATGTAGAGAGGATGGAGACCTAGAAGTGAGCCATGCCTTTTGGAGGAGCCCAGAAGATTGTGATTGAATACCAGATGATGGGACATTGAGTTGCTTAAGCTTTTGAAGATTGCTTTTGCTTTTTCATTTTGTTACATTGCCCTGGTTCTTCCCTCTTGAAGTAAGTCTTAAATTATTTATTTTAATTTTGATTTTACAGGATTGCACAGTTGAGAGACTTGAATTTTTTTTTAAAGTTGTATTTTAAAGAGCCTGAATTTTTAAAGATGTGGGGTTTTAAAATTTTGGAATATTTTATATTTGGTGTCAATTTTAATGTAAGATCCTGGAGATAAATGAGAAAGGCAAGGTAGTGACTTAAAAATGGTGTGCATGTGTGTCAAGTTGACACCGAATCAGTTGTGCTAGACAGCACAACTAGTTTTGTGACACTTGACACAAAGTGGAGTCACTTAAAAGAAGTGAGCCTCAAAAAGAAAATCCCTCCATAAGATCCAGCTGATGGAATTTTCTTGATTCGTGATTGATACAGGAGGTCCCACCTATTGGTTCTAGGGTCCATAAATAAACAGGCTGAACAAGCCATGGGGAGGAAGCCAGTAAGCAGTGCCCCATCACGGTCTCTGCATCAACTCCTGCTTCTTGGTTTTGCCCTGCTTGAGTTTCTTTCGTGCCTTCCTTTTGTAATAGATTTCAGAGTCTAAGTGTAAGCCAGAGACCATACTTATAGTCATGGTGTTTCATCTAAGACATCATCTTAAAATATAATGTTAGTCTCTGACAAGAGCCCAGCATTTTCTCACTTCCAAATTAAGTGTCCCATCTGAGTTCCCCTGATTTACAGATGTGTTCCTCTAGTTATGTAGGGGCTGGCTTAGATTGTTTTGGTGTTGGTAGTTGTGTTATAATATATTAATATGATAAATACAACTTGGGACATGGGTCCTGTCATTTATTGGAAACCAAACTACAACAGTTGAAGAAAAAAAAGAGAAAAGAAAGGCTAACAATCAAAGTGTAATCTAACATTATATTAATGAAATAAACACATCATGGAATTGATCTTAGAGTTAGCTGAAGATGCACTCATGTATTCATTTCCCCCCATGTGTCAAAACATATAATGACTTGGCAAACAGCTTCAAGACTAATCATTCTACAACACACATATGGCTAGTCCTTTAAAAATTGTTGCTTTTTATCTTGTTTAAAAAAGGACAATTATCTAATGTATGTGTATTTATAATAGTGAAGATATCTGAATAGAGAGGATTAACATTAGATTGAAATAAACAGAAAAATACTCAATTTCACACAATATTTATTCTCTGGACCAGTTTGTCTTTTTACAATTATTTTTCATTTTGTGCTTTGCACGTTGCTGAGACCTCTGCTCCCTGCCCACTGTATAATGTTTTTCCTTCATTTTTCACTCCTTGTCCATCTTCCCCCTAGTACTCATTCCCTCTCACTTCCTCTGCCTTCTTCCCCTCCTATTCTCTGCCATCTTTTTTTCTTTCTTTCCTTTCCGTCTTCCATCCTTTACCTTTCTCTCTCTCTCTATATATATATATACACATATATATAAGTGTATATATATATATATATAAACACACACATAGATATATACACTTTTCCTTTTAAGACTAAGCCAATTTTCATTCATCCTCTAGTATTTAGTTCGTGCTTCATCTCTAGCAAGCTATTCATTTTTATTTTAATAATTATATAATTTTCTCCTCACAAATTCTCATTTACAAGCTCTATATCTATATGCTTTTTTCTGAAGACTAACTGCTTAAAATGGCTGCCCACACTCTACAGGGTATGCATATTTAAAATATTTATTTGAAAGGAAAAGAAAGGGTGTACCAAGTAGAAACAGTTCAAGACTCTCAGGGGCCCAATTTGCATGGAAAACTTCTTGTCCTCACTGTCAACCAACATCTCTCTGAGTGAAGCAGCTCAGTGAAAGTCTTACTGAACTTCAAGGCAAGCTGAGGGTTTGTTTAGGACAGGTGAGAACTCCCAGGAAAGGTAATGATTTCAAGGACTGCTAAGGGAATTTTCCTGTGCATCACATATTCCAGGGATCATATTACGGCTAAAAATCAAGTGGTAGCCTTCTGAGAGGCTGAGTCAACACTGAAATTCTCCAGCTGAATTGTAAACCAATTCTCTCTATACAACTTATAGCAAAGAATCTTCCAAATGATTTGACAATAATGATTTATATGCCACATGACCCCACAGATAAGATTGTGATCGTTTTGCTCTACTATATGTATACTTTTAAAAATCATAATACAACTATTTCATCTTCACTATTATTATCCAATGATGTCAGATCTATTGCTTTTTCCTGGTAAACTTTATTTTTAAATCAAGTGATAACTATGCAATCATGGTTCTATCACTGCCTCATTGTATTGATTGTTTAAAAGTAAATGTGTATCATACCCATAGTTGTCATCATTTCTCAAACTTGGGGACATAATAATAGGTTTATAGCAAGAGAGAAATGAAGTACTGATTTTTCTGACATTGATGGTTATTCACAATTCAGAAATATTTATCAAAAGGAAATAACTATATCCACTGGAGTTATTTTAAGCAGTGAGCTAGTCTTCAAATAAAATTCTAAAATTACTTTCTTTTGTTTATGTATATCATTAGATAAAATAAATATGTAGAATTCTGTATGTTCTGATGTCTAGAAACTATTTTTATTAAATATCTGTTTAGGTTGATCCATCTCCATCAATAAGAAAATACATTTTATTGCAAGTAACCATAATCAATGTTAAGGAAAACTAAGATGTAATTTCAGCTTATATTACATAGGAAAGGAAACAGAAAAATTAAATGAATTGGGTAAATGTAGAAATGTAGATATGATTTCATAGAGACCTGGTATGTCTACTGGAATGTAATCACTTTAAACATATTACCAAGAAATTTTATATTAATGAATTAACTTAATCCACAGTCTACACTGCACTCCCATCACATTTCACATGTTATTATGAGATTAATTATACAAAAATGACAATGATGTAAATTGTAACAGCAGAATCCTTGCTTCCTTATCAGATGATTTAATATAATAATCATATTTAAAATGAATAATTTTATACACTATTTGAGAACTATGATTAAGCTTTGCAAATGTGATTTCTAAGTCAGTTCACATTTTTATTTTTTTCAGTGTTTATATGCTATTGAAATCATCAGAAGACCTGAAGATAAGACATAATTTCTTTGTTCATAGACATAGGTTTTTACTTTCAACTTGGTCATTTCATCTTGTAATAATGCACTGGAATGCATTATATGACTTTCAAAAGTGATAAAAATTATAAAATATAAACACAGGCAAGTAATGGAATGGAGTGTTGGCTCAGTGGTTCAGAGCACTGGCTGCTCTTTCAGAGGACTTATCTGCAATCCTTAGCACCCACATGTGACTTACTATCATCTTTAACATCATTCCAAGGATGTCCAATGTAGTCATATGTCTGATGAGTGCAACTGAATTAGTAAACATTTATATCAAAAAAGGGAAAAATCCTTGGAGACTTTTGACATCTGCCCAATTTGAACTGTATATTATTTCGATTTTATATTTTAGCTCCTAATAAAACACATAATAAATATGATTTTAGCTTGATAATTCCCAATAATGTAAAATGGAAATGTGTGCAAGTGTCAAAATCTGTATTAACAGAACAGGGCCATGACTCCATGTATAATCTTTCTTACTACCATTCTTTGAGACATACATAGTGGAAGAAAAAAATGACTCCCTAAGGTCGTTTGTTGACAGCCACCTTCCTTCTATGGCATGAGTATGCATGCAATATTACATATACAAATAAATAAATGTAATAAAAATAAAAATATATTGGTCAAGCTGAGAGATATAAGTTTATATTATAGTACCTAAAATGGGAGAAAAAGCAAACCAATTAAAAAAGCAAAAGACAATACTGTGATTTGGTTTTGTGGGTGTCACATTAATCTGAGCAGCCTAGTAACTGGTCTTAAGAACATGGTATAAAAATTTTAGTTAGACTACACTTCTGTTGGTTTACACTGTAATATAAGAATGAACATTTTCTTAATAATTTCAGTGTTAAGTAAAACATAAGCAGTAATATTTTTCCAACCTTGAAATTTTCCTGATAATAAAATTATGGCAAATATTAAGCAGCCTTTTCAGTTAGCAACAACATCAGCGAGGGAACTAAAAATCTCTCTTCTAGTGCAGAAGTGTTTCTATCTAAAGAAACATAATAGAGGGATTTCTGCTAATATTTTTGCTTTCTGCAGTGCATTAAAAATGTGTTGCTACCATATAAACAATTTAATCATTCCTCAACTTCACTTATAATTTGCAATGAATGGTGCTGATTATAGCCTCCAAAACTGTTTGAAGTCCAGATACCAAGTAACCATAGAATTTAGTCAATCCTATATGGGACATTTCCGTCCTATTTCTATCTATCCCCAAGGCCTCAGGAAAACTAGAGGAGCAGGGCAGAAAAATTATAAGTTATAGATTGGGCAAGATAATACCTTCCGGACATGACAGGACTGTTATACTCCTGAATTCTCAAAACCTGATAACCTGCCAAAGGAAAAGAAAAAGAGCATTATATTTCCATGTGTAATTCTAAGGCAAGAGCAAAATACATAGGACAGACATATGAAAAGCATGAAAAAAAGTGAACAAATTAGTTATCCCATACAAAACAGCTATGAAAACACACATAAAAGTAACATTTGAACTGAGTAGGTTACATTTAGGAATAAATAAGTATTGTATACATATATGTATAAAATATTAATGACAAAATGCCATACATATGAAGAAAGATGGGGAGAAGTATTGGGGGATTGGAAAGGAGGAGAGAGAAGGGAAACTTGGTATTATGTTGTAATATTTAAAGAAGCATTAAAATAAAGAGAGCACAAGAAGTCTCATGCCTCATTTGATATTCACTTACAAGACAAAACATTGCAGTAGTAAGTTATGTATTGAAAAATTATTCTGTCCATAATAACAGAAAGGCCATAAGATATAGAGAAATGAATATGTCCTTCAAACTAAGAGTGAATATCTATAAGTCCATCTTTAGGGATTCTAATCATAAATATTATGATATTCCATGTAAGATTATGATCTGTGTATCAACCCTCATAATGGCAAACATGTGAGGTACTGTGTTTAGTTACTGAGATGCATTATCTTGCTGGGCGGTGGTGGTGCACATCTTTAATTCCAGCACTTGGGAGGCAGCGGCAGGCAGATCTCTGTGAGTTTGAGGCCAGCCTTGTCTAAAAGGGATAGTTCCAGGAAGGCTCCAAAGCTACAGAGAAACCCTGTCATAAAACACCAAAAAAAAAATGAATTCTCTTATTTTCCTTGTGACAATGCCTTATAATGCTGACCTGTGCACTACTCTGAAGATTGTAATCATACGTCTAACTACTACCTGTCTATTTGGAGATTATATATATATATATATATATATATATATATATATATATAGAGAGAGAGAGAGAGAGAGAGAAGGTAATCAATGTATTAACATATTTATTTTATATGTAGTACTTTATCATATACCATTTAAGAGCAGGTATATGAGCACTGAGCCCCAGCACGGGCTGTCCTTTGATACTGAAGCAGTACTGTGAATGTCTGTGACCTGTTTATTGCAAACACTGCATTTCAGCCACAGTTTCACCATGACCAGAATGTGCAGCATGTATAATCTTGCAATGTAATTAGTTTGAAATTGAGGAAGCTTAATTTTAAAATTGAATTGTTCATGAAAATCTATTTTCATACTCTATAGCTGAAGCAGTTTCTCTTCATAAAATGTTTTATAGTTGTTTGAAGAAATTAAGTGTAGTTAATCAGAAAGAACATTATGGTTTGACACCTAATTTGAAAGCCCTGTCTTGAAACAGTGAATGATGGCCTATGGAATTACATAGGCCAATAAGAACCCAAATAGGAAATCCATTTATGCTAAAAGTAGATTTCAGTATGGATTAAGTGTGTGCTGCTGTGTCTTTGTGTGAGACATATTTCCTGCATTATATATGTTCGCTAAAATACACAATTCATTGTTTAACAGGTTGAGAAATACTAAACTAATAACATGGTGAATTATCCAATTATATATAAGAAAACATATCACTGACCTTAATTCTCTGTGAAAACAGAAAACAACAATGAAGATTCAAAGCACTAAAAGACAGTGGCAGAATAGTGTTGGTTCAGCGTTATGATTGCAGCTCTTTACTCTGTCCTTTGTCCTTCAGTTCCTCCAATCATTGTGATGCCCCAGAAGTCCTTCAATGCTACTGCAGAGAGAGGAGAAGAGATGACATTAACTTGCAGGGCCTCAGGCTCTCCAGATCCTACCATCTCTTGGTTTCGGTAAGTAAAAGACCCATGTCTTCTATGTGGTGTTCTTGTGCTCACAGAGTAATATTTGAAACTACAATTATATAGAAAGAAACAAACATTGTCTAGGCTCATTCAAAATATATATTATCTAACACCAAAGAATCATCTCTGAAATCAGACAATAAGTAACATTTTATAAACTGAGTGGGTTTTATTGTGGAATATATGTACACATAAACATATCTAGATGTAACAAAAATTAATAAGAAAAGATAGCATGGATTTGAAAGAGAACTTTTTGGCCCTTTTTTCTATTTGTTTGTTTTGTACTATTCTAGTTTGACTGTTTTTTATTTCATTGTTTAAATGCCTCTTTGTTTTCTAAGGAGAAAAAGGAAGAAAGGTTGTGAAATATTATGAGAGGGGAAGTAGGGAAGACCTGGCAGGAATTTAAAAAAGAGAACCAAAATGAAAATATATTGTATGAAAAAAATCTATTTTTAATAAGATAAAAAGAAAAGCAAATAAACAAGGAGATTTTAGAAGGAGAAAAGGATAAGGAAATGGTATAACTGTTTTATATCTCATAAATAACAGAAATAATGAAACAAGCTCTAAAAATAATTGACAATTAGTGTGTTTGTATGAATGTGCGTGCGTGTGTGCGTGTGCGTGGGTGTGAGTAGTACTGGTGTGTACATATCATAGCATATTTATGGATATCAAAGGACGACTTTCAAGATCTGGTTCTTGCCTTTCACTGTGGAAACTAGAATAAACTTTGATTTCCAAACTTGTTAGTACTTTACCTCAATGAGGCATCTTGCCTGCCTCAGGTGCTATTAATTACTGGCTAAGTATATTAGATTGGATAGATGAAGAGTACAGCATGTGAGCTTGTCGTAAATTCCCTTAGGGAAAGATTGACAGAGACTGCTTACTGGAACTACAGAGGTATTTTTTGTTCAACGTTGGCCCTGCAGCCTTGTTACTGATTGAGTCTATGTTTTGCTGCTGGAACAAAGTCTGTATTAAAATGAATGTTTTAGCATTCTTAACAACCATATTGTTTGAATGCAACATCACTTACTATTATATCAAAGAAACTGCATATTTTCTTTTGTACTACCTTATAAAATAATTATATATATATATATATATTTCAAGAAGTTATTTTTTAATTTAAAAAAATTACTCATAAAAAGAAATTAATGTATTCTAAAAACTATTCTTTAATTGTTTACTTCTGCCTATTATTTTAAGTTTGCTAATATGCTTCGATTCCATTATTACCAAGCATCATTTTATTGTTCTCTATTATCTTTGACTGTTGCTCAGAGGAAAAAATTGAAGACAATAAAGCTTCAAAAGGCCAATCTTGTACGTAAGCATTAGAGCACAGTTTATGCGGCTAAGGATTTGGCTTAGTCACTTAAGTGCTTACCTCATAAGCATGTGGTCCTGAGTTAGATTACATCGCTATGAATATTCCAGACATGCTGGTATTGTTGTCAATTTAAGGATAAATAGGTGGATACACTACGATCATAGAAGATCACTGGCAAGCCCCTCTAGGATAAGTGATGAGCCCAGTGACAAACAGTGTCAAGAAGCAAATGACAGCATTCCTGAATGTCATATCCTATATTATACTCTGGCTTCACAAATATACATACTTAAGTATTTTATACATACTTATATAAATATGTGTATAATATGTATTATAAAATACTTAATATACAAAATATAAATATGGAGTTTATTGCAGGAACACTAAGACTTTTAACAATTGTTATACTTATAAATGACAATCTGTAAAAAAATATCACAAAGTAATTAGTATTGAATGAAATAAAGGAAATAGAAAGGAAAGAACATGACTGCTCCTAGGTACAGTGGAAAGAAATTTTATGGTAGGAAAGCATAGTCAGAGACAAGGACATCTGGAAGAGTCTACTTCACTAGACTTATCTGGGTCATGTGAAAGATGTGGAAGAAAGAGGAGAGAGAAGATAAGAAAGAGGGGAAACAGGTGCAGCAGCCAGGATGCCAAAGGGAAGGGGCAGGTAATCAAAATGTCTGGATTATATAGAGATGAGGTTCTGGAGGAAGGCAGATCAGCCTCTGTGTTGAAGACTTCAGAGGAAAGAGTGGGCTATGTAAAATGTATCCTCTAAAGGGTAGGGACTGAGGGATATTGGGAGAATCTGGTGGCCAGGTCAAATTTTAATATGTTAAATAGGCACCTCCGCTGTTTGTCCTAGGTTTGAAACTTAATAACTATAGTCTGTGTGTATACAAAGATAAAATTCACAATATTTAAACTTTGTAATTTGTTTTAAAAATAACAATATCCACAACTATTTTTATTGCTCTTTAAACAAGTTTTGATAATAGGATTTTAAGATCTTTATCTTGTTTATAATTTTATCATAGTAGTATTCAATAAGCTTAATAGTTCTACAAACAAGGTGAATGGAACTTATTTATGCAGATTTTAATTCGTGGTAATAATATTTTACTGGGATTTTCCATCAGACATTAGCATACTAACCGAAGGCAATCATGTATCTCCGTGAGTGCTGGATTCCAAATAATCCCTTGAGTTCACAGTATATCTAATTGAGTCATGGAAAAGTTCCTATGTCATTCATTCCCAAGAACAAATAATTATCTAGACCATTAACCTAATGATTATACATGCCCAGAGGTATTTAACTTCTGTTCTTAAATTTCTTGAAAATTATTTTCTTATACTTTTTGGAAATAAAATTATCATAAGAACTAAAATTAATCGAGTCCAGAATGTTTATATTTCTTCATCTGTATGCCTTCAAATACCATTTTTTGGTGATAATGGAGAATACTTAGAATCCAAACAATTTTTTGGTGTCTGATTTAAAAAGAAATGTTTTGTGTGAATAGGATTGTATTGTTGTAACATTTGTAGAGATATATTTATTTTACTGAAAATTTTATTTGATCCCATTTTTCTGTAGATATAGCATATCAAAACGTTGAAAATAAATTCTTGTGAACACTGGGAAGTGTATTTAAATGCATTAAAGGATCCAGATAACCTGCTAAGCAGAGATGGTACACACAAGTGATATGATAGGAGCCCACTGAGTTAGTATCAACAGCTGCTGTAAGAAAACACATGTATTAGATGACTAAAATAACAGAAATGTATTTCTCCACATTTCTGAAGGCTTTGTATCCAAGTTCAACGTACCAATGGGACTGGTTGCTGATGAGGACTTTCTCCCAGCATCTTGATGTCCACTTCTTCACTTTATCCTGTTACAGCCTTTCCACTGCATATAAATGCGGCTTTTTTATTTTTTTTTTCAGATCATAGGTTCTTTGAGATTGTGAGATGGCACAGACATGGGAACTTTAGTTCTATCCATACAATCCACGTAACAGATATGTGTTTGCATTTTCGTGCTTGTAAAACCAGTGCTGGAAAGGAGGGAAAATGCCATGTGGATTATGGAGCTCAACCGTCAATCAAACTTCACACACACACTACCCATCAAATGCAAGTGTCACTTATTCAAACACAAACTTGTTTTATTTCTTTAATTTTTGAAGTCTCTGTCTCCAAATTGGTTCACTTAAAGAGTTAGGGAGCCAACATTCAAATGGTGACAGGAGGAGTTGGGGAAGGGAAGCATAATATCAAAATATATCATATGAAAATTTTTAAAATAAAATATCCACTAGATTATGGTTTTCAGTCTATTAATTAGGTGAATTCTATTGATTTTCAGAGTAAATACCACAATACATTAAGACTCCCCTATTCATTTAGTTTTGCGATCAGCCCTCTCTTGGATGTGGATTACTGAAAATATTTTGACATTCTGCAGGGTGTTCTTTTGTCTTATTGCAACTGGCCTTTGCCTTCCGGAAACTTTTCAGTTTCATGAGGTCCCATTTATTAATTTTCAATCTCATTGTCTGTGCTACTGATCTTCTATTCATGTAGTTGTCTCCTGTGCCAGTGTGTTGACGACTACTTTCCACTCTTTTCTATCAGGTTTACTGTAACTGTATTTTTGTTAAGGTCTTTAACACCATTGGATTTGATGATAAATATGGACCTATTTGTATTCTTCTACATGCTGATAACCAATATTGCCAGCACTATTTGTTGAAATTGCTTTCTTTTGTCCATTGTGGAATTTGGTCTTCTTTGTCAAAAATCTGGTGTGCATAGGTATATAGATTTATGCTTGGGTCTTTGATTTGATTCTATTGATCTACCTGTCTGTTTTTATACCAATATCATCCTGTTTTTATTACCATAATTCTGCAGTATGGCTTCAGGTCAGGAACTGTGATACCCATGGCAGCTCTTTTATTGTAAAAGATTGTTTTAGTTATCCTGGTTTCTTTTCATTAAAAAAAAAATATAGTAATCCAATTAAAAAGAAAGCATGTACAGAACTAAACAGAGAATTCTCAGCAGAAACACTTAAAGAAATGTTCAACATCCTTAGCCATCAGGGAAATGCAAATCAAAATGACTCTGAAATTCCATCCTACAGCTGTCACAATGGCTAAGATCGAAAACATTAATGGCAGTTTATGCTGGAGAGGATTTATAGCAAAGAGAACACGCCTCCATTGCTGGTGGGAGTGCAAACTTGTGTAGTCACTTTGTAAAGTAATATTGTTGGCTTCTCAGAAAATTGGGAATCAATCTACTTAAAGACCCAGCTATACCTCTCTTGGGCATATATCTAAAGTATGCTCAATAATTCCACAAGGACACTTGCTCAACTACATTGATACCAGCTTTATTCATAGCAGACAAAACCTGGAAAGAGACAATATATTCCTCAACCAAATATTGGATAAAGAATGTGTGCTATATCTATACAATGGAGTGTTATTTCGGTATTAAAATAATGACATTGTGAAATTTGAAGGCAAATGGTTGGAACCAGAAAAAAAAAATCATACTAAATGAGGTAACCCAGACCCAGAAAGGGGGTATGTACTCACTCAATAGATATTAGCTGTAAAGTAAAGAATAACTATGCTACAACTCATGAACCACGAGAGACCAGGTAATAAGGAGGACACAAAGAGGGATGCATGGATATCCCTGGGAAGGGGAAATTGAAGTGATCTCCTGGGTGGGGAGGGGAACTTGAGGGATCAGGTGAAGGGATGAATGGAGGAGAGGAGTGTTGAAAGAGATGACTGGAAAGGGAGGGGGCATTTCAGGATCAAGTAGAAATCTGATGAAAGGGAAACCCCCACAAATCTACAATAATGTCCCCAGCTAAGATTTCTAGTAATATTTAATATGTAATATGAACTGGCCTTCTCCTCTGATCAGATTGGTGACTACCCTGGTTCTCATCAAAGAACCTTCATTCATTAACTGTTAGAAACAGATGCAAGATTTACAGCCAAACATGACAAGCAAGGATATTCTGCTGAAGAGAGGGAGGAAGAATTGTAGGAGCCAGAGGTGTCAAGAATATCACAACAATACTTACAGATACAGCTAACTTGGCTCAGAGGAACTCATACAGTCTGACAAACATTCAGGAAGCCTGCATAGGACCAAACTAGGCCCTCTACATATGTGACAGATGTGTAGTTTGGTCTGCTTGTGGGACTCCTAACACCGGGAGCAAGGGCTGTCCTTAAGCTTTGACTGCCTCTTAGGAACCCACTCCAAATAATGCATTACCTTGTCCAGCCTTAGTACAAGGGGAGAGGATTAGTCCCACTGGAATTTGAGAATTTATGCTTTGATGATACCCATGGGAAGCCTGTCACCTTCCTTAACAGAAACAGAGAAGGAGGGATTGGCAGAGAGGGGGGTAAGAAGAGAGAAAGGAGAGGAAACTGTGGTTGGGACATAAAATGAGTAAATAAATTAAATTAAAACAAAAAACTCTCCTATTCAGATTCTGATGTCTTTCTTATGCAGTACAAGGATTAAGAAGCTGATATAGCCGCTGCATGCTCAGTAATCCTATTTTTGTGCTTGAATTGTTAAAGGGCAACTCTGTTTTGTGAAGGAATACTTTACAAAGGTAATTAAGGGAAGACAGTAATATTGCTCACAGTTTGAGGTTTCCTTCCACTGAAGCATAGCAGGGGAACACGGAACACCTGATTCAATTGCATCAGCAGACAACTCTGAATTTTTCGGCCCAGCTACCTTTGTCCTTTTTATTCTGCTTAGAATTCCAGCCTTTGGATGGTACTGTAGGACTAGCCAGCTACACTTTTAACAACCTTAATCTAAAAACTTCCTCACAGATATACAAAGATTTGTTTTGATGGCAATTCCAGATTCTTCCAGCTGAGAATCAAAATGAGTATATCTCCCTGTACTATTTTGTGACAGAGTTGAAAAGTCAGCCTGATTGTTTCTTATTCAAATTAGCTGAACCAGCTTTTCACCACCTTTTTTGGCTAAAGGTTGTACTATAAATGCATTTTTATTGTTGTGATGAAGGGCTATTCACGTGATTTCTATATTAGTCAGTCTTTAATGACATGTTTTTATAGAAATGTGTTCATGGTCTTTAATTCCATGTAAGAGCCTAGCATAATTCATTAAACGTTGTTACATATTTAATTTCTATATTGCTTCAGTGTTCTTGTTTCTCTTGCCTTGATAACTTCAGAATTCATTTCTTATTTTATGCCCTTTTTATTCATTCTGTCTGTCTGTCTTGTGTCTCTCTCTGTCTCTGTCTATCTTTGGCTCTCTCTCTCTCTGTATATACGTGTGTGTGTGTGTGTGTGTGTGTGTGTGTGTGTGTGTGTACAATTTGTAAACATAATGAACTTTTAATTTGTATTAGCTTCAGTGAATATGGTTCTAATTTTGTTATTTTCTTTCTGTGTACTTTGCATTTATCTTCCTAAACAGCATCTTTTCTAAGGATGCTGTTTTCTTTCAGTCTGTGGTTGTGTTTGACTTCAATTTTTTATGTCATTTGTTAATTATATTAAATATTTGCCAATTAGCAAATTATTTAATAACATTTTCCAATTCACTGTTTCTTCTATTTCAGTGCATGCTAGTAAATATTCTGTACATTTAAAAAATAGACATAGAAAGGTGTAACCCATTTCTATTTAATAATGGTTGTTATCTGTACATATTCATATATATGACCCACTTTTTATTAATAAGTTTTTGAAGTTTTCTATATATTTTTTCTAACTATTATTTAAATTTGCATATATAAAGTTTTCTATATATTTTTTTCTAACTATTATTTAAATTTGCATATAAATATGCATATTTCTACTTCCATTTTTTACCATTGTAGTTGATATTTTGAAGCAATATCTTCTGTATTTAAATTCTATTCATCTTAGGTTCAAACAGCAAGAATATTTCATGCATTTGTTTAGCAATAAGAGGTACAAAATAAAACATTATTTCAATTCTCTTTTTCTCCTGCTTACTCTTTGTTATGTCTTCATGCTCTACGATTTGCATTTCTATACCCTCAAGTTCTATGGTAACATAAACAGTATTCACTAACTACAGAAAGATTTTCATTATCTTATATTTTCATTGCTTATATTTCAGGTGTGTATTTTGAAAATGCCTGTGATGTCTCTAATGTTATTGTTGTGAATTATGTATTAATATAATTCCATCGAAAGATTCAATGGTATATAAAAGTCTTGCTGTGTTTCTTTGTAGGATGGATTTTAAAATAATCATCCAGAATTTTTATGTTGAAATTTAAACTTATACAGAAATATTAATATTCTCCACCACAGAAAGATTCTGTCGATGGGCCATTGTATCAATTCAGCTCACAAATTACCAAATATAATTTAGAAATAGAAATACACAAAAAGGTAAAGGGAAAATAAAATGAGCAAAATGAAATAAAAATATAAGTAAAAGAAATATATAAAGATATTTTATAATGTGGAATGAAGTTTTAAAATATTTTATGCTTTTAAAATATAATAGAAAAATGTTAATAGCCATTGTTATTATAACTACATAATTTTTTTAGGAAATATATTTCATTGTACAAATAAATTGGAAAATAATAATTATTGATTGATAACTATGAGAAAAAATTCTTCTCTATACTACCACATTAATTTTTATTGATGATACTTATATAAAAATAAATTCATGTCATTTATATTGTTTCTAATGAGATTAAATGAATTCTCACAGAAATTGTGCTTATGTCATCCACATGTGTATATAAATATGTTACATGATTGTATATTAACTAATTAATAAGGTAAAAAGTGAATTAAAAACCAGTAATAAAAACAGTATTTTATAATAATGTCTAAGTTGAAGTTATATATTTTCATTATTTGATTAATATTAGGATTTCAACTTCAAAATGTCATTTTTATCTTCAAATGAAACTAAATATCAAATATTGTTTTATACATTTGTCTTAGGTTTACTTGAACAATAAAAATGTATTTTGACTGAACTATAACAATCAGTTTTACTGGCCATAAAAAATGTATATTATTATATTGTGAATATCAACTTTTTCATTATTTATTTAGGAATGGCAAGCTCATTGAAGAAAATGAAAAATACATTTTAAAGGGCAGTAATACAGAGCTCACGGTCAGAAATATAATCAACAAAGATGGTGGTTCTTATGTCTGCAAAGCCACAAATAAGGCAGGAGAAGATGAAAAGCAGGCTTTCCTTCAAGTCTTTGGTAAGTATTACAATGCTGTGGTTATAATGTAATATTCATTAAGAGGGAAGGAAGTCAAAACCAATCTTTGCTCTGTTATTAGATGGAAACTCTAAACTTTCCATATATTAAAAACTGTTTCTTCATCTCAACAATGAAGATTAAATAATAAAATTTTAGACAGAATTATCTTAAGAAATACATGTGATGGAGGAGGGTCATCTGTCTCTTTGTTACTTTCATTTGGTTAATAAAGAAATTGCCTTGGCTTTTTGATAGGGCTGGATTTTGATAGGTGGAGTAAACAGAACAGAATGCTGGGAGAAAGAAAGCATAGTTGGTCAGACGCAATGGAGCCAGCTGCCAGGTCAGACATGCTGAATCTTTCCTGGTAAGCCACCACCTTGTGGTGCTACACAGATTATTAGAAATGGGTTAATCAAGATTTGAGAGTTAGCCAAGAAGAGGTTAGATATAATGGGCCAGGCAGTGTTTAAAAGAATACAATTTGTGTGTTGTTATTTCGGGGCATAAGCTAGTCGTGTGGGAGCCGGGCTGGAAAGCAGCCCGCCTTTCCTTTTACATACATGTAATAGTATGAAAATTTCATAGGATATTGATAGATGGTATAAAGAGAATTTGTTTACATTTTACCAATGAGCTATATATAAGATCATACATCTCTGAATAATTATCTTAATAAATCATTGAAGGAAACATTTTGGAATTAATTTTGCATTTAATAGTTTCAAAATTTCTCATGTATAAGGCTTGAGTTTATAAACATTTCCCTGTAGCTATAAGCAGTGTCTTACCATCTTAAAAGACACTGTTTAAGAATTACTCATATTGATTAAGAGACATATTGCTTTCCTGAAGCAACTTTCTGAGCATATAGCTTAGTAAAAAATATTGATTTTACTCTCATTATCTTGACAACTACAGAGAAAATTGCTCAAATATTGTGGGAACTAATGTTAAACAAGTTTTACAAAAGGCCTGGGTTCTGTTTCTAGTACCCACAAGGTGCTTCAGTACTGTTTGTAATTTCAGTTCCTGGTTATCTGATCTCTCCTTCTGGCCTCACTGGGTACTACCTGGAGGTGATATACAGATATGCACCCACACCAAACACCAATAGACATAAAATTAAATGAAAATATCCCTGCTTTAAAAAAGTAAATATATTACTAAAATTTAGTTAATTTTAACTACCTTTGCATATGTTTTAATCAAATTATTTTATAATAACTATACAAAGGAAAAATGTAAAATATATGGTTAAGAAAGGTATATGCTCATTCTATTGACTGTAAATATTTTTCTTACTTTGAATACAAGACAAATAATGAAACTTTCTGCCATCTGCTCTCTGTAATTTTAGCTGCTGTGTGGAAGCATTTACTGAATGGCAGAGACCTACATAATATCTATATTCTAGTAGGATGATGAGAAATTTTGATGAAAACATAAAACTTGAATAATAACACATTCCCAGAATAATGTGGGGTAAGATTAGTCAAGTTGCATTGAATAAAGACTGCCGTTTAGGTTAGTGGGGTTTTTCAGTTTCAAATTCAGGTCATGATAAAATGATAGTTACACAAGTCTTCAATGACAAAAACAAAAGCCAGCATAGGAACTCCCTATGGTGGAGAGGGGAAAACATTTTAGAAATATAGGAAATCCTTAGATTTTTCTAAACTGATTTCTCTTTTAAAATATTAACTCTGACATTGGTCAACCTAAGTAAAGATTCCTTAGTGTAAAGTAAATATTTAGAAATAACAGTGAATGAAAACTAAACCAAAACAAATCAAGCAAACAAACAAACAAAAGCCAACTTTAGCTCTTCTGTCTTTCCTGTTTCTCCAACACATTTTCATTTTTCTTTTCACTTGGTTTGATTTTAATTTCTCCAAAATTTTATTTTCATGGGGGGGCACTGCAATGCTGAATGGCAAATATGGAGGAACTGAGAAATGAGCAGAACTAGGGTGCATGATGTGAAATTAAAAAAAAAAAGTAATGATATTATATTTAAGACAAAAGAAAACAAATGCTAGGAAAATACCTTGTCATCATTTCTTCTTTTATTAGGTTGTTAGCATATGAGAGCAGAGAGACACATTAGGATTGCTAAAACATGAAAGGATGCACAAAACATCACATCACATCATTCTTGTGATCACCTTGTGAAGACCACTCATAAAATCTGTGTTTATTTTGAAAGATAAAATATATCTAAAAAAGTTAAAAGGAATAAATGTAAAATATGTTAAACTTTATCCAAGACATTCCTGGTATTAGGGATCTTATTTTGATATTAAGAAAAACTTAATTTTATTTTCTAGCTAATTATACTGATAGTGTATTATTCTTAAAGTTAAGTGTACTGACAACATACACCTGGATTTTAGGATCTTATCGATTTTATTTTGCAAATTAAGAAAGAAAAAAGAGAGAGAAAGAAAGGAAGGAAGGAGAGAGTGAGAGAGCAAGAAAGGAAGGCTGTGTTTTAATTAGGCTTTCTTTTGCTGTGAGGAAACACAATAACCAAAAGTAGCTTGGGGAGAGAATGGATTATTTCCTCTTACAAATCAAGGGTCACACTCTATTACAGAGGTCATGAGCTCAAAGCAGAAACCAAGAGGTGGTGCTAACTAAAGCAGAAAGCATGGGACTGGGCAAGTAGAAGCAGTTAACTGGTTTGCTTAGCTTTCTTTCATCTACAAGCCAGGACAACATGCCTTGGGTGACCTCACCCACAGTGAGATGTTTCCTCACACAGTCACCATCAATCAAGAAAATGCTCCTCAGGCTTGTCTACACATCAGTCCTGAGGAAACAACTAAGGGTCCATTTTCTCAGATGACATTAGTTTGTGTCAAGTTGATAAAATCAAAGCAAAAGAACAGCAACAATAACAAAACAAAACCACCAGAGGAATTAGCCAGGGCAGACAGGTAACACAAATTCCACATTTTAAAACATGGTGCTATTATGTAAATTGTAAAGGTAGGTATATTTTATTATAAAAAAAAATGTCATACCTTTTCTCATTCTGTGACCATTTTCATCATGTTGTGGTGACATCCCATAAAATTATTTTTGTTTTTATTTCATAATTGTAATTTTGCTGCTGTCATGAATTATAATGCAAATATCTAATATGCAGAATATCTGATATGCAACCACAGTGAAAAGGTTGTTCATCCCCCACAGCCCAGCAAAAGACTTATGACTCACAGGTTGAGAAACACCGATATAAAGCTATGTTAAAGTTAATTACATCCCCAGTTAGTCACTTGTAATTGCATGCAGAACAATGTTTCAACATCTCTTTATGTCATGGATAATTTCATGATTATTTTTAACTCTACACCTTAGGTATCAAATAAGCTGTAAACATTTGTCTACTTGCTGAGCTCATTAAAAGTTAAAATGCAAGAAATGACTAAAGAGATGCTCTAAATGTGTTCATTTGTGTTTGGATGCTTACAGATATGTTTCTTTAGTAGGAGATTTCAATTTTGTGGCTTTAGGAAATGAATAAAAGAATGTTACACCAAATTGGCAAAATTTTGAAAGGAATTATGTTTTATACTGATTTATAAGGATATACATTAATTATAATAAAAATAGATAAAGATTATTATCTATAATTTTTCCCATTCTTATTTGATTTTTTTTGGTATTTTAGAAAGTAAGTTGTAACTGCTATGAAATTAGTCATCTCATACAATTCAAATATGTAATGATTTAGTATGAAATTTTCATTGTGAATAGTAACCTTTCTGGGCTATTCATTTATTTGATTGAATAATATGTACAATTTTTACAGTACAGCCGCATATATTACAACTTCAGAATGAGACAACATCTGAGAATGGTCATGTCACACTCATCTGTGAGGCAGAAGGCGAGCCTATTCCAGAAATCACCTGGAAAAGAGCAGTGGATGGAGCCACATTTTCTGAAGGTGATAAGGTAATACTGCTCTTTCTAGAAGGAAAAACACAGAAGTATAAAATTTACCAACTTCTATAAACTAAATAAATGACTTACTTATTAAACCTACTGTAAAGTAAGTTTAAAAATTATTGTACAGGAGAAAATCAAGTCAATTACTATCACCTAAAATATATTTTATAAATTACAAAGTTCTAGGTTATTAATGTTACATTTAAAGTGACTTTCTTGAGGTTTTTTTGGTATACACTGAATTCCTAAAAGAACATAATGATAGTTTAGATTCTATCTTCTCTGTATAAATAAAGTCTTAAAAACTGTGGCAATCATTTAGCCTTTACTTTTCAAGCATATTTTTATGCATAGGCTTCTGAATTCGTGTAATGAAATCTCTAACAAAAAGGTATCAGGACAAACATACAGCATTTTGATGAGCTTTCACGACAAAGAATTGAGGTTATACAGAGTTTAAGTATTACTGTATACTGTACTTCATGAGTTTCTGTTATTGCTAATTTTCAGAATTACTCATATGATAATTTAAGTATACACAAGAAACAAAGAAATGATGTAGAATAGAAAAACAGAGAAAGGGGTAATGGCATTACTGGAATTGGTATTTAACATCTCTAAAAATATTTTGGTAGCATTATATGTATTGGAGTAATTTAAATGAATTAATACAACATTTTATGTATATATATATATATATATATATATATAATAAAATTAGTGAATGCACTTTGGCTTACTAATGTGATAATAGGAAAATTAGTAACTACTTAGTCTACAATACACTTCCTGTCCTTTCACCTGACCATGTTGGATTCAACAGCATATTATAATCATAATGTGAAAGGAAGTCAGTTTAGTTCTTTTCTCATTTGAAAGAATGTGTTGACATTTTTCCTGTGTCCTTTTGATGACATTTTTAACAGTGTATAACTCTTTAGAAAAATAATTATGTACATTCACTAGGTTTGTTTTATATGTTCAATTAAAAATAAAAGTATAAATTGTTCATGGCCACCATCATGTTTCAGAAGCATTACAGACTTTTCCTTAAAAATTTCCTATCTCAAGAAACAAAGGGATTGGTAGGAAAGAGGAAGGAAATCTAAAATGCACTGATGTCGGCAACATTAGCGAAAACATAATCAGATAATCTAAAATGATAATAAATTGTTTCAGTTTAGCATATTTCTGTGATTCAAGTAATTACGCTCATACCATTACCCTTCTTAGGAGTTTCTGTATATACCAAATTCACTGATTTCTTAATGTTTGTCTAGCTAAAAATTCTTCTTTTCTCCATGTTATCTCACTTTCTTCCTTTGACTGAGACTCTCATATGTACATGCTGAACATGAAGTATCTATTATTTTGGTATTTTCATCGATAAATTAACATCAAGTAAACAGAAACATCTGATATTTACTCTAACAGCTATGCTCCAAGCTGTTTCAAACCTGCCACACAGAAATTTTTTCCATAGTAGCTGTGGAAAGAAATCTCTTGTTTTTTTTTTTTGATTTGATAAGCAGTATCATTATTGAAGAAAACATTTCTTAAAAGCTTAAGTTAGAGTGTGGGTGCACCCCTCGTGGTCCTGAGTTCCTTGCTCGTGCTCCGTCTCCTTCTGCTCCTGATTTGGACCTTGAGATTTCTGTCCGGTGCTCCCATGTGGGTCTCTGTCTCTGTCTCCTTTCATCGCCTGATGAAGGTTAATATTCATGAGGATGCCTATACTGCACGTACTGGCTTTGTGGGAGCCTAGGCAGTTTGGATGCTCACCTTACGAGACCTGGATAGTGGTGGGCAGTCCTTGGGCTTCCCGCAGGTCAGGGAACCCTGATTGCTCTTTGAGCAGATGAGGGAGGGGGACTTGATCGGGGGAGGGGGAGGGAAATGGGAAGCGGTTGTGGGGACGAGGCAGAAATCCTTAATAAATAAATAAATTTAAATAAAAAAAAAGCTTAAGTTAGAGTCAAAAACTTAAATGTAAAAATATAATTTTTCATACAAATTCATACAATAGACAAAGAAATTAATCTAATTTCTATCATATTTCTAACACCATTTTAAGCATTCTGACTTATTATCTATGTATCATTATGTCTCTTTCCTGAAAGTATCCCTATTTTCCTCAACAGAAAATACACATTGAATAATTGAAATGATCTTTTAGGAAGGCAGGCCATTATTTTTAAATTTCATTTTTTACCGATATACCAGCTCAGCTTTGCCAATAGCATTTGGATTATTTAATGAAAATATTTCCATGCTTACAGAAATCATTATAACATGTATTAAATTCCTAATTTAATGACAAAGTGAAAAGTATATTGTCTCATGTCAATAATTTTGTTGCAAAGCTTATGCCAAGTGAATTTTGATTACTAATGATCTTTAGAAAGTGTGACACCTATGACCTGATTGAATATTCAATTTTATTGGTTGGACTGAGAGTGTATCAATTTAGTTATGGAAATTAACATGACATTGAATTTTCTAGCAATATCACTAGGAGATATTGTAATAATTCAGATTCTGTATTTTCAACCTTGAAGTTAATTCAATATTTTTTGTTCACAGCTGAGGAATATTTAATATATTTATTTGGAGCCACATGAGTTGAATTCAGGACACTCAGGAAATAGACTTTAGCTTCCTGGCTCTTTATCAAGACTAAATTCAAGAACTAATTATTTGAATAGGAAAATATTATTAACAATACTGTGTAAAACTCTGCTTGTGACTTGGAAAATACAACAGTTAGTAATAACAGCCACTTAGTCCAGTGCAATCAAGGCTTTGATGAAACTGAAAATCCATATTTGTGTTTTAGGAACCACACTAATATGTTTTCCAACAACATGAAGAGGTACTCATCCTTAAAAATATTTAAAAAGATTCTATGAAGTAACAGTTTTTGATTGCCTGTTTTATACTTGTGTTATAAAACATAATATGCTAGTAGAGACATAGTAGTCCATGAATTGTTGTTGCATGTAATTGACCGTATTTTCACTGCATTCCAATGTTACATATTGCACTCTAAGAGTTCGTGGTAGCAGAATTTTCAGACTTCACGTATGGGAAAAAAAAAATTCCACAGTTTCTTGCCGTGGATGAGAACATGAAGAATGGGTGTTGGAGTAAAAATACTTGAGTTGCAAGCATAAAAACCTAAGTTTGATTTACTTCCAGAGCCCATGTAAAAAGTATTGAGTGTGGTTGTCCACGTCAGTAGCCTCAGTCTATTTATTCCACAGTGTTTGACAGGCAGAAATAAGTATAAAATGTTTCTCTTTTGTATTATAGCCAGTTATATATCAACTCATTTCTTAAACCTGAAATAAGAGTGGAATAGTCAAAGATAGGTATTTAAAAGAGTTTCTTCTTTTGTAATAAACTTAAAAAGTTTGTGAATATGTTTGCTGTGTATATTTTAATCTTACGGATTTTTTAGAGCCTGCCACCCAGGTCCCATAAAATCACTCATGGAGTCAGGCGGTGGTGGTGCACGCCTTTAATCCCAGCACTTGGAAGGCAGAGGCAGGCGGATCTCTGTGAGTTCGAGACCAGCCTGGTCTACAAGAGCTAGTTCTAGGTCCGGCTCCAAAACCACAGAGAAACCCTGTCTCCAAAAACAAACAAACAAACAAAAAAAAAAATCACTCATGGAAGCTTATTCTTAGAAATGTTTGGCGTTAGCTTGACTTGTTTCTTGCCAGTTTTTCTTAACTTAAATTACTGCTACTACCGTTTGCCTCCGGGCTTTCACCTTTTCTGTTTTCTGTATATCTTACCTTTACTCTTACTCTGTGGCAGGCTGGTGGCTTGGTGCCTGCCCTTTAGAGTCCAACTCTCCTTGTTCTCTTGCTGCTCCTGCTTCTCATTTCTCCTGACAGCCCCGCCTGTCCTGCCTGGCTTTTGGCCTTTCAGCTCTTTATTAGACCATCATGTATTTTAGACAGAGGAAGAATCACTACTTTGTAGAGTTAAACAAATGCAGCATAAATAAAAGAACACATCTTTATATCATTAAACAGATGTTACTCAGCACAAACAAAAGTGACACACCTTAAAATAATATTTCTCAACATATGTTAATAGCCCAGTAAGCTTGGTGATAATAACATTTTAGAAGTCTGTGACCATAGTATCACAGTTTTCAGTTGTCTTACTTTCTAGACATGTTTATAACTATGCTTTAGTTAGGATTTCCTATTGACATGAAAAGACACCATGACTACAGTAACTCTCATAAACAAAACATTTAATTTTTGTGTCTCCTTTATAGTTACAGAGGTTCAGTCCATCATCATGGTGGGATGCATGGTGGCATGCAGGCAGACATGGTGCTGGATATATCTTGGTTTGGAGGCAACAGAAAGTCACTTGAGATACTGGACACAGGAACCTTAAAGCTTGCCCAACCGTGACACACTTCCTGCTACAAAACATAAACACTCTAACAAAGCCACACCTCATAATAGTACTACCCCCTAAGAGATTATAGGGGGAAATTGCATTCAAACTAGCACATTCTCCTCCCAGGCCCCCATAAGCTTGTAACCAATATCACAAAGCAAAATTCATGTAGTTCCACTTGAAAAGTTCCCATGGTTTATCATAGTTTCAACAATGATTTAAAGTCCAAAGTTCAAAGTCTCTTCTGAGATTCATGCAGTTTTTTAAATGTAATCACTGAAAAAATAAAAATGAAAAAGTAGACCACAAGCCTCCAACATATAATGGGACAGGATATATATTTCCCTTCCAAAACTTAAGGTAGGAACATAGCTAGGAACTAAATCGAGACCTAAAACCAGCTCGGCAAACTCCAATTTCTTCATCTCTGTGTCTAATGTCAAAAACTCTTCGGCTCTCCCATTCCCTTCAGCTTTGGTAACTGCAACAAACTTGTTTGTCTTGGGCTGGCCTCACTCTCTGTTAGCAGCTCTCTTAGGCTGGTGTCCCATGACCCTGGCATCTCCAACATCTTGGGTAAGGCAAGGGAATCCAGGCTTCAATTTTACAGCTTCAAGCAATGGCCTTTTACTAATCCTCCATTCATGGAAACCCTTGAACACGCCTGGCTTCAGAAAGTTTCTTTAGGCTCTGAGGCAAATTCCATAACCTGATTCTTCTATCCTTAATTCTAAAGTCAGAACCATGTGGCCAAGGCGTCTAAGTTCTGCTGCTGACTAGAGCTGGAACATCATCCCCTCCTTCAATTACAACTTTGCCAGCTTTATACCCTTAATTTTTAATCCTTTATAGCCTAACCTTGGCTGTTCTGAAACTTGCTCTATAGACTAGTCAAGCCTCAAACTTATTGATCAGCCATTCTCTGCTGTCCCACTGCTGGGGAATAAAGGTGTGCTCCACCACACCCAGCTCTAAACTTTTTTTACTTCCTTTTCACAGTTTGGAGACTTGCCCTGAGGTCACCCTTCCCTTTACTTAATTTCTTATTCTCTCTCTCCTTTAATTCAGGACTGAGTTCCACTTCACTTCCTGGTGCTCTATTTCTTCTCAAAATTCCCATTTTATAATTTACCCTGTTCAACTTGCATCTTTTTTTATTATAAATCTTAAGTAGAGTTACCACTAATATCACACAACAGAATTTATACAAGCTGTTTTGAGATTTCCTCTACCAATGGAATTAACCCAAAGTCTTTTCTTCAGCCTCGGGTAGACTCTGAAAAAGCACAAAAAGCAGTCACTGTCTTCAGTGACATACACCATAAGGACTGCCTCTAGGCAGCATACTAACATTCTTACTCATTAATTCAGGTTCAGCCCCACTGTTTTCCAAGTTCCTACCAGTATGGTCCATTAATTAACACTTAAAGCATTTCATTGCTTTCCTAACTCAAACTACTAAAGTCCAAATTCATTCACCAAAAACATAGCCAGGCCTATCACAACAATACCTCAGTCCCTGGTTCAAGCTTCTATGATAGTCTGAGTGACCTATTGCTATGAAGAGACACCATTAAAACAGCAACTCTTATAAAGAAAACATATAATTCGGATGGTTTGCTTATAGTTACAGAGATTCAGTCCATTATCATCATGGCAAGGAGTATGGTAGCAAACAGGCAGACATGGTGTTTGCTGACTATATCTTGGCTTGCAAGCAATAGGAAGTCGACTGAGACAAGTATTCTGATCACAGGTAACCTCAAAGCCTGCCCCAGGTGACAGACTTCCTGCAACAAGGCCATACACATTCCACCAAAGCCCCTCCTATGAGATTATGGGTGCCAATTACAACTGATACTTTCCAGCAACAAAAAAACCATTTTTCTTCAATATCACTGGGCTTATCAACAAAACTCCAGGACAGGCCCCATCACAATGAGCAGTCTCCCAACACAAAATGGATTTTATGACTTTTTGGTGGCATAGTATTTGTTTAGTTTAGATCTGTTTTATTATGGTTTTTCCTACTCTGATGTGTGTGTGTGTGTGTGTGTGTGTGTGTGTGTGTGTGTTTACGTGAGGAAGAGTGAGAAGATAAAATTGGTTGGGAGGAATTTGGGGTGGGGAAACATTTGGATTAAAACATTTTAAATTGAAAGCATTTTTAAATTCAAAAGAGATAAGAAAAAGAGACCCAAACTCCCATAACCAAAAGACATTTTCTTTAGCTCATGATTTTTTAGATCACAAATTCGTATATAATTTATACTGTATAATTTATTTACTTGTTATTACAATAAATTATTTTTATGTAGTCTCATTATACTTAAAGTCTAATTTAATTTTTTTGCATTTTTAACTGTATATTTTATGTAAAAATTAGAAACTCTGAATTATTTATCTAAAGTACTTAATATAGTATTTAAATATGTACAGGTTAAGCCAAGACAGAGAATACTGTTAGAGTATACAAAAAAGCAATATATTAAAACCTTCTGAATTGTCTCATACCCATTAAGCAATCTAATTTCTTAGATTGCAAATAATTCCATATTAAAAAGAGTCATGATCCTTTCAAAAGATTGGTGTGAGCAATGTGTAAATTTATATCTAAAGAGCTTATCAGTGATCCAAGTAGATATTACTTACTCAAATTTCTGCTTAACACTATTAATTATTTTGAATAAATTCTTCCATCATGCATCCTTATTGCTGTTCAAGACAGGTTATTTATGAAGGCATAGATATTCATCCATAATGATTGGAAGACATGGAAAATATCAGAAAAAGTAGGCTTTTGCTGCGACTTTCCATTTTAGTACTTACTTGATGTATGACTTTTACATTCATTTTAAGTCTTTTGACTCCATGGTAAGAACTACAAGCAAAAAATAAGATCACTTATAAAATACGTGCTCTCTTCCTGTCCCTTGCTTCCCTTTTTTCCCCCCATTCATGCCTCCTCCATTTCTGTCTCCTTTCAGAAAGGGGCAGGCCTCACATGGTCCTCAGTAAAGCAAAGTGCTGCAGCACATCAAATTCAGATGGATTAATTTCTTCCCCCTTTATCAAGGCTGGGAAAGTCAACCTAGTATGGAAAATAGGTTCTAAAAAAATCTAGTTCAATCTCCAGGGGAAGGTCCTGATTCCATTACTAGTAGCCCAACAAAAAGAACAAGCTACATAATTGTCATCCACAAGCACAGGCTCCATAGTTGTCAATCCAGAGTCCTTGAACAGCCATGAGCCCAGGTTAGCTGTCTTAGTGGTTTTGCCAAACCTTGACTTATCTGACTTCTACAATCCTTCTGCCCTCCTTTGACTGGGAGCTCTTCCCAGTAATTGGCTCTGAAACAACCCTATCTTAAAATATATTTTGCGATGCAATATTGCAAAAGATTCTGTAGAGTATACCAATGATATTTCAATTAGGACACAGTCCATTCTCACACATACTCTGTGAGCTTTCTTTCAACTATATAACTATTTTTCAAAATCATAATGGGTACATAAGTAAACAAATCATTCACAACTCATTGTGACTGTCATTCATTTAATTATAACTTTGAAAAGATTGCCCCTGAAAGTGATATCCTCAATTTGATGATAAACATGAACAGCCAATTTCAAACACATTATTTTTATTATGTAAAAATGTATTAGCTGTGGTCTGAACTATGATTACTTTCAAAGCATATAGCTAAAATGGTATTGTTTCCTCTTGTGTTTGCATGTCTTCAAAGGATGTATCTTTCCATGTAAAAGGAAAGAACTGTATGTTTATTTTCATATTTACTGAGTATGACTCAGCCTAATTTTAATAATTAAACCATTTTTATTCACTCTAATTAACAAATAGACATAAACTAAAAGCTAGTAATAATTAAATGAACCTGGACTGAGTTTTTAGTTATAACTCCCGGAAAATATCTATTTAAGTTTTTATGATCCTATCATAAAACTATAATACTTTCTAACATAATATTTTTACTAATTCTTGACGATTTCATTTATACATACAATTTGATCATCTTCAATTCTAACTCCTCTCCCAATTCCTCCCAAATAGAGTTCATTTTCCAACTCCCCTCCAAGTTATGTTATCCTTACATGTTTTAATAACCCAAGGAAAACAATTTTGTAATATAGCTTCAGTCTTTTCAAGGATGTTTTCAGTTTTTAATATACATGTTACATTATATATGTGTTTTATGTTATATAACATACATACGTACATATAAGCATTGTGTTTCAGTGGTATCATACCCACTACAGGAATGCAGTCTTGCTCTGAAATAAGAACTTTTCTTATTTTAAAACTATAATCAGAATATATTAAATGAAAAAAGTCTATTTTCAACATTAGCAAAAAATAGAAGAAATAAAAAAAAATCACCTAAACCTCAATTATTCAAAGACAATACAGTGAATTTTTTAAAGTCCCCTGAAAATCTCTACTGAAAGTTCCTATAATTATTTCTTATCTATGAAAATTGCATTGCACTTTTTCTGTTTTATTTTATCTTTTTGCTGTTCCATCCTTAAGCAAAGACGAACATACTTGATACAAATCCTTAAACTTTAGTTTTATAAAATGTAGGCAATGAATTGATGGAAAAGTGACAGTCATTTATGTAACAAATATTTCATTTCTGATATGCAGACGTTTGGACTCACTAGTCTGTATTATTTAGGGTTCTCTAAAAGAACCACTCTGTGTACATGCACACACACACACACACACACACACACACACACACACACAATTTATTAGAATGGCTTATAGGATGTGCATTAGCTAAACCAACAATGGCATTGCCATTTCTGAAAGTTTGATAATCTGATCATTATTAACTTCATCAAAATAAAAGTCTCAACTCTTCTTCAATCTTTGTTTGAATCTTGAAGAAGTATGTTCTAACGTCAGCAAAATAATGCCTCAGAGACAGGATAAATGTACTTCCCAGTAAGAGAAAATGAAAGTAGGCAAACTGTAAACATCTTCCTTCCTCCATGTAGGCCACAATCAGAATCAGAATGTATATTTGGGTTGCTCGTATTAATTCATGTGATATAATAAAGTAATCTTCAAAGGAGTACCAAACTGGTTGGCTTTAACTCAATTGCAGATTAGTTAAGTTGAAAACCAAGATTAGCTGTCACAAATTCATAAAGAAATATACCACACTGAGGACAAAGAGTATGAGTGTATATATATATATATATATATATATATATATATATATATATATGTGTGTGTGTGTTATGCAAATATTCATATACATATACACACACATGCACTTACACACATATTTCTTGCTTTATTGTGAATTAAATCAAATTAAAAACAATAATGAATATACAATTTTGAGACATGCTCTAGCCATATTCAAATATGTCAATTTGAGCAATGAAGCTAACCTACAATGCACACAGGTAGAGGTTTGACTTCTGTATCATGTGTACTCACTACTCAGTTCAAGGAGTTTACTTCTGCATTATTGCATTTAACAAATTTTGCCTAGTATTATCAGAATATCTCATTGTGTTTTGCTCCATGCTAATAAAAATTGAGTGTACTCTTGTCTGTTTTTCAAGGGAAAAAGACCAGTGAAGTATAAGGATGTAATCCATTTCTATCGTCTTTTTTTATTACCACAAAAATTTATGACTTCCAATCTCCTTTCACTGCTTAAATAATTACCAAAATTAGACCAGACTTTTCACTATTATAATGAGTTTCAGTCATTTGAAGAATTTCCATTTATCTACATTTTAAATTTTGTATTGATATAGAAAATAAAATATACAAGATATAATAGCACACTTATATCATTATAGTTAAAGATGAAGGACAATATGTAATATTTTCTAAGTAAGTCTGATTCTGGATAGAAGAATTTGTTTTGGCTGTAGTTTACTTCATTTGTGTCTTTTTCCAATGCTAGAATATGCATTCTGTGAGGCAGAAATGGGTATTTATAAATTTAAAGTTTAAAAATTATTAAAAAAGAAGTGAAAATAAATATGAAAACTAAGCTTAGGTTTCAAGAAAATAATCTTAATATAAAATCCAAACATTTTATGACATTTATATATTCAAAATTAGGCAATAAATTAATGTATAAAATATTTTATAACTTTATTTAATATTCAAATATTTTGGATTTTCATATGTACATTAGAAGTAGATATTTTGCTTCCTTTCTATGGTTATCAATATTTAAATTAAAGTAGAAGCTTAAAAATACGTAGATTTCCTAACAATCACATTCAGGAATTTTATATAACACTGTGCTTAAATTCAGCTAATTGTTACTTCCATTGACTTTCTCTAGAATAATACATGATCATCAATATCTGAAAGAAAAATCTTTACATATGAAGAAATGCTGCATCAAGAGATATTGAATCTTTGCTTTTCTAATATCCTGCTTTGCTAATTATTTAGATGAGTGTTAATATTAAATTATGTTCCTTAAAGGAGTGTACACACCACAATCAGGATAGAACTGCATAAACATAGACTTGCGTGTGCCTCACTTGCTGGGATCTAACAAAACATTACTCTTCTAAATTTACTACATATAGCATAGGATTAGGAAGTTGTGGGGGGATTACAGAGTGTCCAGTTATATATTTTTATTAACTGGATAAATGAAGTCAAAGCTTCCAAACATAAAATAATAATAAGTAATTTGAAATACTATTTTCAGTTAGTTAATACATATTGTGTACTGAAAAGAATCTCACACTAGATCATATAAATGTGATTATTCCATGTAAGAAAAAGATATTGGGAAATGAGGAAATAAAAGAGCTCTGTTTTATGTTAAGATGAATTGGGATGCTTTTTGTGATTACACTATATTAGCATCCCCTATATTTGAGACCCCTATATTTCTTCAATCATGTACACACGTGTCCATGCCAATGCGCTCTCTCTCTCTCCCTCTCTCACACACACACATACACACACACACACACACACCCACACACACACACACACACACACATACATTCATACACTCTGTAAAATGTAGGAGGAAGCCGCTTGTTCATCCTGGCCACTCAGAACCAAAATAATCACAGAGAAATTATATTAATTAAATCACTGCTTGGTCCATTAGCTCTAGCTTCTTATTAGCTAACTTTTACATATCAGTTTAGCCCATTTTTATTAATCTGTGTATCGCTATGTACCTGTGGCTTACTGGTTAATATTCCCAGCTTCTGTCTCTGGCAGCTCCATAGTGTCTCTCAAATGCCACCCTTCTTTCTCCCAGCATTCAGTCCAGTCCTCTCTGCCTACCTACATTCTGCCGAATCAACAGACCAAGGCAGTTTCTTTATTCATTGATGGTAATGACAGCACACAGGGGGGAATCCCACATCAGTGAAGTGAAACTATTTAATAAAAATGTTTAGATTTTTAAATAAAATACAGTTCTCCAGAATGACGCAGGACGTATATTAAGTTATATAACTTGTGAATTCCTAATTATGTTGCTCTTGATATTCCAAGTTGACATAGTAGAGTATGCTGAACTTGTGCTGTGACAGTTCCTGTGATGAATTATTCCTCTGTGACATGTGATAAGCTTTACCTTCACGTCCACCATGTATACATTCTCTAGGTGCTGTAGCATTAACTAGTCATATAAGTCTCTGATGTATCTTAACAAAGGTATTTAGATAAATTTGCTCTGCTCCCCTCATTGCCTCTCCCTTTCAACCCTCTCCCAAGGTTCCCATGCTCCCAATTTACTCAGGAGATCTTGTCTTTTTCTACTTTCTACTTCCCATGTAGATTAGTTCTATATAAGTCTCTCTTAGTGTCCTCATTGTTATCTAAATTCTCTGGGATTGTGGTTTGTAGGCTGGCTTTCTTTGCTTTATGTTTAAAAACCACCTATGAGTGAGTACATGTGATAATTGTCTTTCTGTGTCTAGGTTACCTCACTCAAAATAATGTTTTCTTGAGCACAAACCAGTGAGCTTGTATGCATTCCTTTCTCTCTGCTCTTGACTCTGGGTGTGACGTGACCAATTCAAGTTCCTGCCTTGACTGCTTCACAATGATAGATTGTATGTAACCTGGAAACGGAAGATGAAATAAACTCCTTTATCCCTCAAAAAAAAATAAAAAAATAAAATAAAAAATAAAAACTGGAGTGTAGCAAAAAAAAAAAAAAAAAAAAAAAAAAAAACGATAAATTTTGATTTTTGTGGTGCAACCCTATTAAGGCTAGATAACTGCTAGTATTTCCTTAGTGATTTTCAATGATGCTACACAATGTTTTGTTGTTGTTGTTGTTTTCAAATCCCTTATTCCTTTTTATCTTTCTGCTGTAATCTAGCCAGTAGAAAAGTAACATTACTTTGGTAAAAATCTTTTATTGGGAAAAAAGGGACCGAATTCTTAATTTAGAGAAGTATGATAAAGGGCCCAGACCTACTCCTTGTATGTGTAGTTTTACATTTATATTTTTTCTTTGCAGCCATAATGTGCTTCTCTGAAGAAATTTTTTATTAGAGAGACATTTTTAGGATATACCTAATGCATTTTTTCATGCTAGTGCTCTGAGAGCAATAATAGAGGTCCCTGCTGGGGAATAGGCAGAACTGATACTTCTATTCCCCATCAGATGTGGGTGGTAGAATATAATTAGCTGTGTGGGAAATCTTCCTTGATGCCCCTGAGCTGGCTGAGAGGTGAGTTTTCAATCATTTACAACTTTCTGAACTCCTTTCCAGCCTGTAGTTTGAATAAAGATTATAAGAAGTTCTAGTCATATGTAAAACGAGGGTTTTTCAAAGCTGTTTTGAAAGAATTCTAGACAATGATTTTAAAGGTGCAAATTAATTATAAATTTTCAATTTATGAGACTTTTTTATTTGATAAAACATTATTTTTGTAAGACAATAGACATGTATTTCCCACTTTTGCAAAGATTATTTTAAGTTCTGTATTATATATGGGAGATGGTACCATTAAGTTTTCATAGCAAAAATGTATTATGTTTATAAATTACAGAAAATTGATGTTTTTTTTTATTTTTAAGAAGTAATCTGATCTACTTCTGAACTTTCTTCTAAAAATTATTTCAGCCAGAATAATATAAACAGATATCAGAGAATATTAACAAATTAACAAATATTAAAATGATCCTAGAAAATGCAATTTTGAAATGTGCATGGGTTCATTTATCAAATACTTTTAATTAAATAAATTCAGCCCAAAGGGTATTAGTTTTAATGTGTATATATCCAGCAAGGTATATTAGTTTACAACTCTGTTAAATATTATCAGAATGAAAAGTTAATTATTTGATATATAGAAATAGTTTACTGTGATGACTCTATGAAAATTTGTCAATAAATTCTTCTAGTCAATGTTTGTGCCGAAAAGAATTTCCTAAAATAATATTTAACATTCAAGTTGATGAATGAAATTGATCACATTCTCATTTTTATTACCCTTATCCAGTAATCTCATACTTCAGTTGTTTTTGGGCCATAGAGTACCATAAAATAACCTGAGTATTTATAATCCAAGATTTTCAGTTAAAATTTATCACCCATATATTATATAACTTGTGTTTGTTTGGGAAAATAAACAATGTGAACATGACACCTTTTTATTGGGTTTAATATATCATTGAAATGCAGCTCTTTCTGAGATATAGCTTTTGTTTTATTATCTGTAAAATTACATGCTTTTGATGACTTTATCTCTTATATTATAAATGACCTTATGGAAATATTTAATAGTCCATCTATTTATTTCACAGTATGAATGGACATTCTAGTTCTAAATTTGTAAATCTTTTCTGTAGTTAATCTTATCTACCTTGTTTACTTTTGCTAATGAATATTTTAAATTATATTGTCTATGAGATCACCATTATTTGATATGTCTTACACATTCTTAGAACTCTTTATGAAACATGATCCATCATAGAAAATTTAGCATTATACCTATTCTCAATTGATAATGGTCCAGCTAAACTTAGAGAAAAGCTCACAATTTTTAGGCATGTTGTGTTTAAAATTGTGACTCATGACATGAAGTGAGTTATTTGTGACCTCAGTGTTCATCTCACTTTCTTTGGCCACTTTTTTCCTATTGTTTTAAAGTATAATTTGCACATAACTTTACTGTACCTATTTAAGGAATTTCATATCTTACTTCAACACATTCATAAAACACACACTGATACATTAAGGTTAACAAGCATTCTAATGCCTATTTTTATTTATATTTTGAGCCTTCACATACTTATTACATAAATTTATAAGTTATATGTTTTCAACCATTCTAATGCTGCAATTATTTAATATAGTTTCTTATGTTATGGTACACCCCAAACATAAAATTATTTTCATTGCTATTTTTCCTACTCTTACAAATTTTAATATCAATATATGTGTCTTCTTATGGTCTTAGGCAATGACTGAGAAAAGGTCATTCAATGTTGAAATAGGAAGCAGCGGGGCTGCGTTCCCAGCACCCCGGCCGCCTGGCTAGCTTATGCCCCGAAATAATTACATGGACACTGTATTCTTTTAATCACTGCTTGGCCCATTTCTATCTAGCCTCTTCTAGGCTAACTCTTGCACCTGGACGAGCCCATTTCTAATATTCTATGTAGTACAGCTAGGTGCGCTTACCAGGAAGATTCTAGCCTATGTCCATTCTGGGTTGGAGCTTCACCGCATGTGTCTGCCTGGGAGCGCAGGCGTCTCTCTCTCTCTGGAGTCTTACCTCACTTCCTCTTCCTCCCAGCATTCTGTTCTGTTTACTCCACCCACCTATGTTCTAAGCTATGAGCCAAGCAGTTTGTTTATTACTTAACCAATGAAATCAACAGATTGATATCTCAAAAGGTGGTCATGATTCATATGTTGAAAAACACATGTGTCTGTAGTGATGTCATTCTGGTGCAAAACACCAGACCTTATCTATCCTTTCTAACTGCTTTTTAGGACTTCTCCAAACTATCTTTATACTTTGACCTGTCTCTTTCCCCAAGAATCTTTATTTGCTAATTTCAACTTTTATTGCTTATTTCAGGGGGGAGAACATGAGACATTTGTTGTTCTCTGCCAGTATTATTTCACTTTGCATAATATCTTGCAGTTTTATTCATTTTGCTGCTAACCACAGGATTTGATTTTTTTCTTTATTTCCAGATATTTTACTTTGTGTGTATGGCACATTTTCTTACTCATTCATTTATCAGTTCATACTTGAGAAGGCTCTATATATTTTCTACTATAAATACTGCCAGAATAAGCATTAGAGAGATGTTGCCTTGGTATGATGATTTCATTTCCTTAACTGTCCACACGGATTGTTCGGTCACTTTGAAGTTACTATGGAAACCTCTACATTCTTCTCCATAATGACTGTTTTCACTTATATTCCTGTCAACAGTGCACTTTCCTCCTATACCATCATCAGGATTTGTTACTTTTTGGTAACAGTCATTCTAGGTCATGACAAATGTACAGAAAATAGAAAAGGAAAGTAGGCGTATATCCATAGAAGACCCATTAGTGGTAAGAGCCATTCTCAATAAACCATAAACATCAGTAACTTATCTAGTACCCAAATTTAAAAATTCACTTATTCTTTGAACATTTTATACATTTATGTGTTGGGAAACATAGAAAACTGCAAACAGACACCAGAGGCAGATGCAATAAGGGGAAAAAATTAACAAAGTTCATATAAAATTAGAGACAGGGAATATGGGAAATGGAAAGGTTCAACCATGGTAGGCTAGGGGATGGAGAAATGAGAGAATGGCTAGAGTATAAGTAAAAATAGAGGGTATAAAAAAAGCACTTTGTGAATAGGTTGTATAGCCACCAATAATTTTAATTCAAGAATATTTATCTAGAGGACAAAGGTGACATGAAAGGAAAAGAAAGGAATCCTTATCAATACTTTTTGATTGTCTGTCTCCTTGATGATCCCAATCAGTATTTTAAAAATGCATTTTCTAGCAAAGACAAATCTATATTCTGCATATCTATATTAATTAATGTGTGAATATAGATAGAAGATATATATTAGTAAGAGATAGATAAACAGATGCATATACAGATAACAAAGAATCAAAATGAAGAATAATATTATACTGCATTCCTCTTCTATATTAAACATATTTTAAAATTATTTTCTGTACACTTTCCTTCCAGTTTTCTTTTAACTTTACCCCAGTCACGCTTTGATGATGCCTTTCTACTCAAACTCTGGCATGTTTACCAATTTACTCTAAACCTAACTGTAGGCCACGAGTTCTTATCTTTCATTATGGCGTACAGTAGTGATGATCTAGTAAAATCCCTTTTGATTGAAGTGTGTTGTTTTCTTTTATTTCTTGGATTCTCTTGTTTGTTTTCTCTCAAAATACTTTCCCAAATATCTTAAAGTCACACTTGACCTCTGTGTAACTGAAGATAGTTGTGGGCACTTACTCTCGCATCTCTAAATATATCCATTCAGTTAGTCTTCAGACTTCTAACTAAAAAAAGGATCCCGAAAGCTGGAAATTTCCACCCTGGAACTCTCTACTGAGTAACTCCATTTCCAAATGAAATAAACAGAATAAACTATCCAATACAAACTTAGAAATTTTTAATCTACTCACTTATTCTTTATCCATCATAGCCTCATTAAATACAGTATTTTTCCTCCCAATTTATATGGTCTAAACTCTTGGATAAATTCAGTCGCTGTGTATTATTTCAACTACACTCATCATTAAACCGAGCTCCTAATGTAATCCCTACTCAAAATATCATTATTATTTCCTTGATCTAAGGTATCATCATCACTTGTAGAGTCAAGAGGTTTCAACATGTCTAGCCTCTTCCATGTTTTCTTGTTAAAGAGGCTAGCATGATGTATTTTAGTAAAGTTGGGCAATTTAATTCCTCTATTAGAAACTGTTCATATTCTCATAGCATTCAGAACCCACTGCTGTTTTCTGTATTTGTCTAGACTTATATTTCATTTATATTTTAATAAATAAAGCTTGCCTGAATATCAGAACACAAAACAACTACACCAGTCAGCCATAAGGGTAAGCAGTGTTGTAACACACCTTTAATCCAGCAGACATACTAGTTAAACATAGAGGTGTTGATGCATGTCTTAAATCTCAGCACCAGAGAGGAATATAAGGCAGGATGACACAGGAACTTACTTGCTTCTTTTCAGTGTGAAGATTTCATTGAGGTTTGCACTCTCTAGTGGCTTGACTGATTTGCTTCTCTGATCTTCAGGATGAACCATGTATCTGTCTCTGGTTTTTATTTTTGATGCTATATTTTTCTAACATAGGCCACTCCTCATCCATTTAATGTTGATTTCCCTCATCTCCTACAATTACCATAAGCTAATTTAGTCAAATGAAACTTAACAATTCTACTTCAATCCATGTACAGTGCAAATATTGCTGTCATATCAAATATATACAGCATGAAAAATTGCCTCACATTTTGAATCGTAAGTATGATAACGTTAGACTTTCAAATTATGTTTAGATTTTCTGAGTGTTCTTTAAATGTCACACAAAATCAGTATTATATTCTACTAAATTTCATAAATGTATTAATTATGAAAATTTCCACAGAGTGTTAGATCCTTTAGATAAATTATATATAAAGTTCAAGAGAGTATAATTTAGCAGTCAAAAAAGAGGTCAGTTTGAATAATGAACTGTAGATAATATAATATAATATCTTATCGTTTTGGACCTCTGCAATTAAGTTTGAAGTTTACTATACCTAGAAGATTTCTAAGAGATTTTATAATTTAGTTATCAAAATTTCAGACAAAATGCAATCTTAGGGTTACCTTAAGGTGATTATGCAGCTATTTAATAGCCATATAAATGAATGTGCATTCCTTCACTTGCTTTGAAAATTATTAATTATTTTATGTGTAAAATAATATCTCATTTGGGAACACACTTTATCTCATATACAAGTTCACAGAAGCAGGAGTTCACCAAATCATACAGCTCCCATCTTTTGTTAAGAGCTGCAAATGAGAAGGTAATAAAGTTTTATTATGATTTTTTCACCCTTTACTAAATTCGAGGAAGTAACTGCTCCTGCTGGTTTTATCACTAGCATAAGATAGTATGTTGCATGTTTTTACCGCTAAGTAATGCAATTTTTAGCACACCTACTTAACATTAACAGCATTATGCCTTGTAATTAGTGAACACTTTTCAAATTTGTGTTCATCAGCACAATTGGGAACACAGGCTTTTTCTTATATGTTATATTTTCTCATACTAATGTATCTGAAATACCTCATACTCTCTATGCACTTTTCACCAAACTTTTCCCTAATATTAATGTTGGTAGCTCATTTGTATCATCCAGAGTTAATATTTATCACTGAAAAAATTCATCCCAATCCTCTTTAATATGTAATTTTAAATAACATTAGAGTAAAGATTATAAAAAAGAAATACAGTATATTGCAAGTGCTGTTATGTTGTAGTTCTTTCTACGGCTAGTTGTATGGATTCCTTTCACCCAAGCAATGAAATTCTTCTGTTAAGCCTTCTGTATGTTGTCCATGTTTGAATGTATGTTTCACTGTATAACACCTACACATACAGCTGCTATAACACCTACACACTTACAGCAACCAAATTTTCAGCATTTTCTCATTTGTACTGTTTAATAACTTTCATTCTACACTACTTGAAAAGTTCTTTCCTTGTCAATTGAAAATTTGTACTAATTAATGAAGTCCAGTTTCTTTGAACTTTTTTTGTGATTTTATTTTTCATTTTATTTTATCATAAAATTGAATTTACTTATCTATGTAATAGTGCTAAGATATGTAATTATATGGTGACAGGCAATGTTCCCAATACATTCTGCAATATGTAAGTCAGATTACATGTATTATTGTTCTCAAATATTCATCATTCCTTTATAGTTCACAAAAACCTCAAAATAGTATCTATTATTTTAAAATCTATACCCTTCATATTCATTATCCATGTATACCACACTGTATAACAGCCCAAAGTACTTCTACCATGTAATGAAATTGATGATCAACCAAGTCATATCTCCTTTAGGTTACCTCTCAGCCTCTGGTTAATAATATTTCACTCCCAATTTCTGTGACATCAGTTTTATTGAATCATCACTTAAAATAGACCATGTCATTCTGTGTTTCAAATGATATTAGTAGCTCTAAATTCTCTTATATGGTAGAATTTACAGTGTCTTCTTTTTAAATGTAAGAATAGTAATACATACATATCAACATCCACACATTTTTATCTGTTCATTAATAATAAACATTTGTATTATTTACATTTGTTGTCTATGTTAATAGTGTTGAAATAATATATATATATATATATATATATATATATATATATATATATATATGTCCTCATCAAAATACTGATTTCCTTTCCATATTTTTTAATCAATGTTGGGTCTCTGGATCTTAGTAATCTCCTCTTTTCATTCAGTAGTATAAGCTCTGTACTCTTTTCTAATGTAAATGCAAGGAAAGTTCCCTATTCATAGTCACCAACATACTGTCAACTTTTGTCACTGGTAATAATAACCATACCTTGAGAGATGATAAATAACAGCTTTGATTTTCATAACCATAATAATGTACAACATTCAGATTTTAATAAAGTGTTTGCTAACATTGCATATTTAATGAATAATAAATATTTTGGTCATTGGCCTTTTTAAAAGATTTTGTTTTGAGATGTGAGCATCTTTAGAAAAAAAGATTTTGTTTTCTTTTTAATTGCATATATATATATATATGGTGGTGGGGAATTTGCAAATGAGTCTAGCAGGTGCCTGTGGAAAACAGATGAGAGTGTCAGAGTCCCTGAAACTGGAATACAGGTAGATGTATGGATTGCAAGTAATTTATTTTTAAAAAGCAAATATGAAATAGGTAGATAAAGAATTAGGAATTCTTATGTCTGTAAAAAAGTAAGATCACTAAAGCTATGTCTATTTATTTTCACCTGAATTTATAATTTTAGAGTGAGTAACAATAGAAACTACTTTAAATTTTTTTTTCCAATTATGTAGCAAAAATATGAAGAAAAACAGAGACAGAGACATCCATAGAGAGAAACGGGGAAGGGGAAAAGTGAAGTCAGAGAAGAGAGAAAGGAGAGAGAGGGAATGAGAGAGAGAGAGAGAGAGAGAGAGAGAGAGAGAGAGACATAGAGAAAGAGAGACCAAGGACTTTATAGTCACAACACAGAAAAAATACTGAATTTTTCTTTGACCTTATGTTACAAGGGCAGATTCAATTTTAAAATATTGCCTGGCTGAATGTCGTCTTGATCATAAGGAAAGATACACAAGTGAGAAAATATCTGTGTAAAGTTTCACAGTGAGTCAGGTGAAACAGACTCAATGACAAGGGGCAGTCAGAACAGTTTAATGTAGTAGGCCAGATATTTTATAAGTTACCACGGAAGTCGAGTTGCACTTCTTATTTGATATATATGTTCTGGTTTACTTTATAATCTTTTCTGACTGTAATTAAACATTTCCTCTCATCCACATTTTTATCATGTACCCATTACTGAAGCTATTTATTGTCCTTTAGTCCTCATCAGCAATGAATAAAGCAGCAAACCTTAAATGATAAACATCTAATAACACCATACAAATGTAATACTAAAATATCAGTGTTTTTTTAATTAAAAGATTATTGGAGGAGGGGCCATTTTTTTTTTGTCCTGGACACCCAAAACCAAAATAACCACACAGAAACTATATTAATTAAAACACTGCTTGGCCCCTTAGCTCTAGATATATATTGGCTAACTCTTACATATTAATTTAATCCATCTTCAATAATCTGTGGATTGCCACATGGCAGTGGATTACAGGCAAGGTATTAGCATGTCTGTTTCCAGAAGCTCCATTGTTTCTCCCTAACTTTGCCTTCCTTCTGCCACGCTATAGGCCAAGCCAGTTCTTTATTTATTAACCAATAAAATCAAAACATAGAAAGAAGGACCTCCCACACTATTTCCCCATGTCTGTTAAACAAAAATGTAGGCTTTAACTTTAACATAGTAAAATTACATATAACAAAAAGTTATTAAGCAAGAATTAGAGTTATAATATTTATATCTACTTTATCTTTTAACATAACTAAGGAAAACTAACTATGACAATAAAGTCTTCAACTCCATCAAAGACTCCAGGAGGATATAATATTACCTACATAAAAAGGAAGTATATTGTAAGCAACTTCCTAAACTCTAGAATTGATAGAGATATCTCACTGCCTGGACAGTCACCCAAAGTTTTTCTGTACAATTGGAGCATCCACCTTCAGCCTACAGGCCCATAGTATCCAACAGAATTTTTCACAAAGCAGAAAATTTCAAAGGCAGTTTCACCTATACTGGCAGTTTGTCACATTTTTTTTTTGTGTGTCCTGCAGAATGTCTAGCAGAATCTTTCATGAATCATGAACCCCAAAGGATCATCTCACTTTTAAGCAAGTTTAGCAGTCATTTTTCTGTGGGTCCTGCACGTCCAGTTCAGCAGTCCAAGCAGGAGCAGTTTCTTGCCCAAATGGCTAACCAACTCAATAAGAAGCCTCTTAAATGCCCATCTTCCACTTGGAGTAGCTTGAGCTGCCAGGAGCAGATGTGTCTCATTGTCATGAAAAGTCCTCAGTTATTAATACATTTTAAATGCCATATTCTGAAGGTCTCTAAAAGATTTGAAGAATATCCATCTAACTCAAATATATTTCTATACATCTAGTAAACTTAATTAACATGACTACAATCCTGACTTTATAGATGATTATCTATTAAAGAATATTTCTTAATTATACATTACATTTTTAAGTGAACTACACAAATACAATACCTTAATCAAGAGCAAAATACATATATGTATAACAAGATTGACCTAAAACTTGTATCAATAAAACAAGATCCATACCAATGCAAAGTATCCATCTCTATGGCAAATCTCCCTTTTAAATGTATAGAACCATTTACAAATATTGTAATTACAAGCATTGGGAATATGAATGTCGTTCTATCCAAACAGCTTTCTGATGTTTATTGGGCAAAGCATTTTCTTTGTGGGGTTGTTCACAGCAACCTTTCAGGGACCTTGTTCTATCAAACCACATTGATCTGGAAGCAATCCACAGGTTCTCATCTTCTGTGGAAACAAAATCAGAATCTCTTTTCTAAAGCAACATATCCATAGATCCAAATTTGGAAGTCATGATACCTTTAGAACATATAAGCTGGTTTAGTTTAACAGCCTATACAATGACATGTCTCTCTGTACTTAGCTCCTTCACAGTCAAAAAAATTCAAAGAAAATGAACAATATGTATAATCCAGAGTTTATATGCATAGCCCATCTTTATGTGGCTTATTTTTACTCTATTACATTTTAAAATATATTTTATTATGTTTACTCATTTAATCTATTACTGTCTATACTCTGTCTTTTTAAAAACTTTACCTTAAAGAAGAAAAACATTTAGTTCTTTCCCAACTCTCTATATTCCTTTTCTCTCTCTTCCTAGCCTATATACATCAATCCAGCACTGTGACCCATTTAGAGGTCTTTTATGTCTTAAACTGTTTAACTGTGTATCTGTAATTTTTTACTGTCCAGGAATACTTCTTAAAATGCTAAGTGCTTCTTAAAAACTCAAGCTGAGTCATTGCTAGGAGAAACCCAGCATTGTCTGCTTGTCCCACTCAGTCCAGCATGGCAGATCTGCTCATTGCCTCTGAGAGTCACTTTGCATACTGTCTCACTCCCAGGTACTCAGCTGATCCATTTTGCGACCCAGCGGGCTATAGCATGTTGTTCAAAAGCCCTATCCAAATGTCTGGTCTCACAAAAGAGCCAGAGGTCGCACTGGCCCAGAAAACCGGCATTTTAAGACAGCATAGCTTTTTTTTTTCTGTTACAGCTGAGTCAGAAAACCCTCTCTTAAAGGAACTGCTGCACACTGCCAGCAAACAGAAAGAAACTGTGTTAAACTCTGTATTTTTGTGTGTAGAATTCCTTTTCAAGCTCGCTCAGGTTTTTATGTGGATTTTAGTCAACCACTTTGGTACCTATTTGTTGGAGGAGGAGCCGCTTTTTCATCCTGGCTGCCCAAAATCAAAATAACCATACATAGACTATATTAATTAAAACACTGCTTGGCCCCTTAGCTCTAGCTTCTTATTGGCTGACCCTTACTTATTAATTTAACCCATATTCATTAATCTGTGTATTGCCATGTGGTAGTCGCTTACTGGCAAAGTTTCAGCACATCTGTCTCCAGTGGCTCTTTGACTTCTCCCTAACTTTGCTTTCCTCCTCACATGCTATAGGCCAAGCCAGTTCTTTATTCACTAAACAATAAAAACAACACATAGACAGATGAACCTCCCATACCAAAATTTATGTTAAAAATGACTGAGATTTTGAAAATTGTCTAAGTATGTTCTGATTTTTTTAAATATAAATCTCATCTCATGTTCGTGTTTCCTTGATTGAGGAAGTGATCCTATGAGTACTATAATATCTGACATTTGTTTCTGATAACGTCTGACACAAGTGCAAGTTCGAGTAAGCTCTACAGAGAGCAACACATAATGTCATGGGTAGTAAACAAGATCGTGTCTAGATAATAAAACACAATAAAATAGAAATAAATGTAATAAGCTATCACATGACAAAACTAACAGAAAAAAGCCAGAGAGAAATTACAAGGGCACCTACAGTAGAAGAGAAGCAAAATTTGCACACACAGAAACTCCATATAAACATATCAGCTTTGTGAACTGTCTTCTCTTTCAAGTATTGCCTTGTGCCTTTCACTTCCTTCCTATTGTCCTAAAACTTTTCCTTATTTCAGGTTAACTTTGTGGTTGTACAACTCTAAAGAGCTTCAGGTTTAGTTTTATGGACACTTGAAAATCACCATAAAATATATAACAACTTTAAATATAAAACATCAATTTTAAATTATGAGGCTCTTACAAATGTGTGATTTATCATTAATTTTTCTTATAGTATTGACAAGTAATGTCTACATGTATTCTTCCCATTTGAAAACCACCTTGTTTGTTATACTGAATATTTTCTACACTAGTATGGACTGTAATTGGCTTTCCTAAGCCCTTTAGCCTACAAGGCTATTGATTTTTCACCTCTTTCTCATTTTTATATATCTCCAGAATAGTGTCTATGGTATGTCTTTAATAAAATGTAGTTTATCATCAAGGAAAAGTTGGAGATTGTGATACAAATAGAAAAAGTACTTTGAGAGGTCTATAAGCAAACATTATTGATATACAGCTGCTGTCACTTTTTAAACATTAGAATGGTGTCCGGAAAATACCATTTATTATATGAGATGCCTTTTATGAACATTACTTAAATTCTTATATTTTCAACAAACTATTGATTGTAAATATAATGGAAGAAAATGGTATAGGACCAAAAAATGTTAGGAATTTTTATTTTCCATCTAACTCTTGATTACATGTGTTTATGCTTCCAAGATGAAAAGTAATGACACAAAAAGTTACATCATGAAGTAAAAATAAAAAGGGAATTGTGAAGCATGGAGGGAGCCACGAGGAAAGAAAATTAATGCTAATTGTATACAGAGATCTTATACAGAACAAAGAGAATGTTTCTACTTAAAATTCATGGTACAACTGCTAGAACTGGTCAATGAAATATTCATATGATTCTTAAAAATTAGACAATTTATTTTTAATGAGCTTGGGAGTATGTTCCTGCTGAGGTATTAACAGTTCTGCTTTGCTTTCATGACTTAGCAGTTGATGCCAAATTCATGTGACTTCAGTAGGGAAGCAATCCTATTACAAATAAGACTCGCAGCAGGGATGTATAATTAGGTTCAGTGTTCTTCAGGTTGTTTTGGGTTCTATGGGCAGTTATTCTAAACTGCCTGAATCAGAAGATTAGTCCTCATGCCCCCAGTCTCTGTGCACTTGTGGATTGTCTTCAGTTTTCTTGTATGCCCTTGAGACATCTTCTTTGAATTCTTTTCTCAAATACCACCTACTTATCAATATTTTATGTGTTTGGTAAGCATCAATCTGATTCTACCACATCCACTGTTGACAGAGGTTTTTGTCCTGCCCAGCCCCACAACTGTTCAGTCACAAAGAAACACACCGAGGCTTACATTAATTATAAACTGATTGATCTATTAGCTCAAGCTTTTTACCAACTCCTATATCTTAAATTAACCCATAATTCTTATCTGTATTAGCCACAAGACTTGATACTTTTTATCAATTAGTCATTCTCATTCTGTGTCCTCTGTATCTGGGTGATGACTGCAGATTAAGCCTTTCCTCTTCCCAGAAATTTCCTATTCTTGTTGCCCCACCTATTTGGCTACTGTCTGGCTACTGACTAAGCTGTGTTTCATTAAATCAATACAAGAGAAAGCCTTTACAAGGTACAAGACCATTGTCCCATAGCACTTCCCTTTTTTTCAAAATAAGATATATGAATCTAATCTCCTTTGTTTAGCTTTTTTCCTGTCTATTATCCATAACAACTTACAACCAACACTCTAAGCAAAGACAAATATCCATAATCAATTTTATGGGAACATGGGCATAGTTTTTAGGCTACTTTCTGCTGATTGGGGATGCTAATACTCTTATGGGAACCTAAAGAAAATTTGTGATTATGGTCAAGTCCTTATTGGGATATTCTGTGATGTTTCATAATCTCAACCAGCAATGTTGAGACTGTTCTGGGTGTATAACTAAGAGAAAACTTCATCATAAGTCTTCTGAAATGTTAGATCATCTGGGCCATTTGCTCCTATGGGAGATTTTTCAGGGGATCCTGGTTCATCAAACCACATTAGTCTGAAAGGAATTCACAGGTTCTCGTCTTTTGTGGAAACAAAAAAAAAAAAATGAACCTTTTTTCCAAAGCAACATATCCTTAAAACCAAATTTTGAAATCAAGATACCTTTAAAATATATATGTTGGTTTAGTTTAGCAATGTCCAGAATTAAAAGAATTCCATCTTTATGTGCCTTAGTTTTTTTTTTATTTCTTTAATCTATGACTATCTGTAATCTGTCTCTTTAAAGACTGTTATATTTTAAAACCTTTTACTTTTTAAAAAAACTATTTCTTATCTATCCCAAGCTTATGTATTGTTATTAAAAACTGACCCATTTAGTGGTCTTTTACATCTAAATTTTTCCTTTTTTGTGAATTTACTGAGTGGGACAGAAACATGCCTAGGCTAGCAAATCAGGAGCATGTTCTCACTCCACCTTGGGTGCCAGATAAGCAAAACATGGCAGTTGTGGGGAGTACACAAATAAAGGAATCCCTCACTAGCTTTGAATGGTATACTAAGGTTTTTTTTTTGTTTTGTTTTGTTTTGTTGTTGTTGTTAATTGAAAGGGAAACTCAACTCATGGATCACAACAAGAACATAGAAATGGGGTCCAACATCCAGGTGTGGTACTTTGGAGGAAGAGGGGTGAGCATGTGGGACCATGGCCTTTTGGTATCTAAAGCCATGCCCCAACTTTATCTAGCATCTAAGGGCCATTTACTGAAGGAGGTTCCCCATCAATCCACTCCTAATCCTTAAATGAAGTTGTGGTCTTCTCCATGGTAAAATTAGTTTTATTGTACTTGCAAATTCTGTTGCATTGGAATATCACTAAGGATAAAGCCTATTCTATTTTTTTCATCACTGTATGTGGAGAGTCTGTTTTTGGTAAAGTAAGTGAAGAAAACCTACAGAACTGTTGAGTGGATGAATTGATTCATGGAGTTCTCAAATAATAGAAGACTGCATAACTAATAAGAGCTCTTTCAAAGCTGTATCAGGAGAAACCAGAGTTCAAACTCAAACTGGGTTTTGTAATAACAACTTGACAATAAATACATAAGCACTGCATGCATAAAAATGATAACTACATGCACTAAAAATTTTCAAAGGCATGGTGCAAATCAGGAGAGGAGCAAGAGAGTTGTCATCTCAAATATGTTTCATGGAACATATGGATTTTTATCTTCGTACTGAATATCAGGGTAATAAACATCATAGATATAAGTGTTTTGTTTGCAATTTTGTTGAAAGGTGTACTTTTTATACTTTCAATTGGTATATGGTAACAGTTAGTAAAAGAATAGGTTTTTAAATAAATCAAGGTGATACTATTCTGTGGTTATTCAATGTTGTATAATAGTAATCTCTATGTGCAATCATTTTATAAAACTATGAAACTCTTACACAATAAGCCTATCTAAAATGACCTTCTGTAAGAGAAAAGGATGAAACATTGATTCAAACTTTGAAGAGTTCATTTCAATGAAGGACAGAGATGATAATGTACAGACAGATAGTTTGCTTTCCAATCATTTTACTTTATTCAGTGGTAGAACCTGGAAATCCTGGATAGGCAGCTAAAATGCCCATTAACCTGTCACAATCAAATATCAGATGTCTTAAATGAATCTTCAGGAAGTGTTGAATCAAAGCCAAGATATAAATGAATTTTCTTTTAGATTTGTATAATGCCTTTTTGTAGCACAAAGAGAGAGCTGTCCTTTTGAATGTCAGATATAAGAAGGAATGACTTTGAACTTCTAATAAAATGTCCATAGTGAAATTTACAAACCTAAGTTAAATCCAAAAATGATTTACTTTTCAAGGAATCACATATTTTTAAAGCTTTTTCCTTAAAAAGTGCATATTGTAGTTTTATAATAATATTGAACTTCAGCATTTTTACTATGGATTGATGTTTACTAAGCATATAGTCAGAGGATACCCCAAGTAAAATTCCATTTAATATGGGACATTAAGAAGAGAATGTGTTTAATTTTCAGGAACAATTAAACTTACTTTTAAGTAATGTTGGCAAGCAATACTTTTCTTAGCAGATACTAATCACTGACTTTTCAAAAAAATATTAATTGTGTTGTATTATATATGTATCAGTATTTGGGTTCCATGTGTCTACATACCATAGGCATGAAATGCTTGTGGAGGCTACAGTGATTCTGGAGGTCAAAAGAAAGTATGGATTTCCTGGGACTGAAGTTACAGACAGTTAGCAGTACCCATGAGTGGAACTTGAACATGGGTCACCTGGAAGAGCAACCAATGAAGTCTCTAGCTGAAATATCTCTCTGATTGCATCATTGACATTATTAACAACATAGTTGTTTGTTTCATTTTAATAAAGCCCAATACAAGTTAATAATCCTTAATAAAGGACACCATAAATATTGCACTATTTAGTCACTTTTAAATTAATTATTTTGGCTTACAAAATATTTGATTTTTTTCTGTTTTAGATACTATTTATGGTATATGTACAAGAAAAAAAACTGAAATTTTCTCACATTTATTCAGTTGTAGTTTTACTGTGCATTATAGTGGCTGCAATTTCAAAGTAATTTAGTAAAAATATTGGTTCCAAGCAAGATGTAGAGGTCAACAATGCTGTACTCATTTTTCAGGCAAGCAAGATTATTTTGAATAGTTAATAAAATCTAGTGAATAAATAAAAAGATAGAAGAATCATGAAGTGTAAATACAGATGCTGGCAGCAATAAAGGTGAAATAGTTTTAGACAAGGCTGTGAGAGTACTTAGAGAAAGCACAGGATATTCAGGACAGTATAAGTAATTTAAAATAATTCAAGTTGATGGTATTCAAATTGTAAAATGTGCTCAGACAGAAAGGTGATAACACACAGAGGTCCTTAACTGTCAAGCTGAAGGATTGGAGTTTACTCAGGAAGTCATGATATTTGCAGTTACACAGCCAAGGTGAGATGAAATATTCATGGAGTTATTATGAAAATAAAAAAATGCTGATAAAAATATTCCTAGCATCCCAAGAAATGCTTTCTGCATTTGATATGGTTTCAGTCAGAAAAAAAAACATAAGAAATGTATCTGTGCATTTTGCAGAATTTCAAAGTTGTTCTGCATAGTGTTAAAACTAAAAATGTGCCTGTTCCATCTTAAATCAAGAGAAACATCAATTTCTTTCAAAGAGGTACAAGTAGAGACAAGACAAGTGGAGCACAGAGCTGATTGATTGATTGAAACAAAGTCATTGGGAAAGAAAGAAAATAGCTGAGGATGGTGACAGGTTTAGGTATTCTACATTTAGAAAATTCTATTGTAAGGTAGCATGCTTGTTTGTTTCCCAGCCACTGAGCAGCCCAGACCTGAAATAATCACAGAGAAACTATATTATTTAAAAAACTTCTTAGCTTCTTATTGAATGACACTTATATCTTAATTTAACCCATTTCTGACAATCTGTGTATCGCCACATGGCTGTGGCTTAACTGGAAAAGTTCTCAGCATTTGTGTCTGCTGAGGCCCCATTACTTCTCTCTAACTCTTCCTTCTTTCTCCCAACATTCAGTTTAATTTTTCCCACCTACTTCTATTCCCTGTGCAGGCCCAAGACAGTTTCTTTATTAACCAATGGTATTCACAGGATGCAGAGGAGAATCCCATATCACAAGTCATTAAGAATTAAATTCCAAAACCATACCTAAGGCCAAGCATACTTTACAGGGCATTACAAATATTTCTGTCACAAAAAGAAAACCAGATCTTTTTGAGTTGTCAGGATAAACATAATGCCAGACTCGTATAACTGCAGGTTCTTGGGAATATTGTTGTAATTCCATCAGTAAGAGAGGCAGGAATATCACAAATTTGTAGGAAGCCTGGGCTAGGTAGAGGATTTTATCTCACAACAATGAGTCTAGGTATAATTATGTTGATTTGGGATGTACATCAAACCATCACACTCTTGAAGTGGAGAACGAATAGAGATAATGGTCAGGTTAAACAGTCTGGGAATTGCTCCAAAGTCAGGGTCAGCATGGATAGTCTAAATAGAATCAAAGAGAGGAAACCATGAAAAAAAACTGAACAAATTTAGAAATTGTGAAAACCAAGAGAAATAAGTGCTTACTGAAGGAAGGCTAGCTCTGCTGAATAAGACATGACTTTTTGGTTTTCTCATTCTTTTTAAATTGTATGAATTCTTGCATTTTGTTATTCTTTTATTTAGTTTTATAACTTGGTAAATGTCATATTTTTTAAAGTATACTTTATTATTATTTGTGAGTCAGAAAGTATATTTTTGGTGTAGAAGTTGTTTGAGAAGATTACTTTTTTGATAGAAAGCAAATTCTAGTAACCTGCCAGTATCTTATTATACAACAACAAAAATGCATCTTACTTTGCCCCACAAACAGTTTAAAGTTTGGAAAAAGCATCTTTTTATATGAGGTAAATTTTGATTATCCTAAAATTATGATAAAATTTCAGAAATGTATAGACATTTATTTTGAGTTCCATCACATAAGAAATCACCAACAAAGTGAACAAAGCAGCAAAGACAGGATTGACTAGGTCTGTACCAGATCCTTTGTGTATGTTATAGCTTTCAGGATAGTGTTTTTGTGGGACTCCTTAGTGTGTGAATGAGTGGATTCCTGATTCTGGTGCCCTCTCTTAGATTCTTTTCTTTCTGCTGATTTGCTTCAGTAGTTTTTATTTTATTTCGTTGTTTGTTTTAGATGATTTTATACTATTTTTATATTTTTATTATTATCTTTTAGAGTTCTGTTCTCTTCTAATAAAAGACATAAAGGATGAAGATCCAGAAGTGAAGGGACATAGACAGAAACTGGGAGGAGCTGAGGGATGGAAACCTGAAACAGGATATATTGCATGGGAAAAGGAACTATTTTCAATTAAAGGAGAAAATGCTTAAAAAGAACAGTAAAAAGATAATTAAGAGTAGTTGATAAAATATTTGTGAAAGGGTACCCTACATATCAGTGCCTTATGTACAGCTGATCATGTAAAATAAGAAGCTGTATACCTTAAAGTAGCAAATACAGAAATTATACTCTTTGATTTTTAAATGTGTTATGTTTTATTGATATCTAACATGATAAATATGAATAATTTGTGAATCATTTTCCATCAACACAGGCAAATTTTTATTTCTTTTCTGAATCTTTGTGAACAGAGCCCAGATGGCCGAATTGAAGTCAAAGGGCAGCGGGGACATTCGTCACTGCACATCAGAGATGTGAAGTTATCGGATTCAGGGAGATATGATTGTGAGGCTGCGAGTAGGATCGGTGGGCACCAGAGAAGCATGCATCTTGACATTGAATGTAAGTAATATTTAGTGTGAATTATCATTACAACAACCTTAGCTGGTCTGAGAAAATATGACTCTTATATGAAAATCAAATGAACAGTTATTACATTTTTTTCAATATTCAATGCATAGTTTTAGGAGGAAGGAAACTACTCAGTAAGCTATTAGAAATAACTAATGGAAGTCTGTGTACATTTCACAATGATTTGCATTTAAGAGTGACTATTATCCTTTGAAATATTTAGCTGAAAATACCAGATCAACTGAGCCACACTTGTTTTTCATAACCAAGTCTTTAGACCATGTATTTGTTTGTGTATACAAGCACATACGTGCATGTACATGAGTGTGTGTGTGTGTGTGTGTGTGTGTGTGTGTTTAAAGGTTAAAGTCTTAGGTATGTAGATGTGTTTTCAGTTCTTCCCTATTTTGTTGAATTATTTGGTGTCAACATAAAATACAAAATGCAGTGACGCATGACAATTCTTATACTTCATCAAAATGTGTTTAGTGTCAGTAAATCATGATTGTTAAAAGTATAATTTATAAGCAGTAAAAAACAAGGACTTTTTGAATTTTGCATACAAATGGATGGAAATAGAAAACACTATCCTGAGTGAGGTAAGCCAGACCCAAAAAGAGGAACATGGGATGTACTCACTCATATTTGGTTTCTAGCCATAAATAAAGGACATTGAGCTTATAATTCACGGTCCTAGAGAAGCTAAATAAGAAGGTGAATCCAAAGACAAACACATAGGCATCCTCATGAATATTAACCTTCATCAGGCGATGAAAGGAGACAGAGACAGAGACCCACATGGGAGCACTGGACAGAAACCTCAAGGTCCAAATCAGAAGCAGAAGGAGACGGAGCACGAGCAAGGAACTCAGGACCACGAGGGGTGCACCCACACACTAAGACAATGGGGATTTTCTATTGGGAACTCACCAAGGCCAGCTGGCCTAGGTCTGAAAAAGCATGGGATAAATCCGGACTAGCTGAACATAGCGGACAATGAGGAATACTGAGAATTCAAGAACAATTGCAGTGGGTTTTTGATCCTACTGCACGTACTGGCTTTGTGGGAGCCTAGGCAGTTTGGATGCTCACCTTAGGAGACCTGGATAGAGGTGGGCAGTCCTTGGGCTTCCCACAGGTCAGGGAACCCTGATTGCTCTTCGAGCAGATGAGGGAGGGGGACTTGATCGGGGGAGGGGGAGGGAAATGGGAAGCGGTTGCGGGGACGAGGCAGAAATCCTTAATAAATAAATAAATTTAAATAAAAAAAAAGAAGTTGTCAATAATTTTCATGATTAGGTGAGTTCAAGACTATGTGGAATCCTATAACTACAATTTATATTTATATTTACATGTAAATATAAATTGAGCTTCTCCCTTAGTTTATTACGTGGAATTTAAAATAATTTTCTATGAATGCATTTAAAGAGGAGGAAATATAAAGTAATTCTCAACAACTACATCAGGATGCTACCTGATACCTGAAGAACATTAATTGCCTTAATGGAATTTTTTGAAATATTCTTGCGTACATAACATTTTACCATGTTATTTTCTCTACATTAATATTAATAGACAGTAATAGTAACTATTAATCATGATACAACTCATATTGAGAATTTCTTTAAAAATAATTAAGTTCAATGTGAATAAACTATATCACTACATACTAACCAACTGTGCTAATAACAATTGCAAGAAGCTATTTCATGGACATCACATGCATCTTAACAAACAGCTACACCATAAAAAGCATTGAATAACTACTAATGCACAAAATTAGTTCTGTGTCTTCATCAGAGACATATCTGTTCCAGCCATTTGTCCATTTCTAAATCAGGTTGTTTCATTGTCTGTCAACTTGAGGTCACTATGAATTTTGGCTCTTCCTTTTTATGATGCATGGTTTTCACATATTTTCTCTTTCTGTGGCTTTTGCCTAACTTATCTTTAGTCACTATGCACTCTCATCTATATGTATATCAATATAGTACCTAATTCTTATTGTCATCATACAGATAGAATTTATATAGCTACAACTATTTTTCTTATTTTGAAGTTAGTTATTAAAGGATGAACATGTATACACATATTTTATCTACCATACATATTTAAATTATTTTTTCCATAGTCAAATTGTAATCTATGAAATATATAATGCTGAAGTTTTATGCATTGCAGTTTGCTTTGAACTTGATCTCCCTTTGAATCTTCACATCTATAACTCCTTCCTAAGCTTTGGAAATTTAATTTTATGTTAAATTCTGTGATTCATTTCCAAGCACCTTGAGAAATATCCCCTTCATTTTTCACTCCATGCGTCTATTGACAAACTATTATTTGTTGAAATGCTTTCCTTTCTGGAAGACTTACCAAGATTGATGATCAACTTTTAAATTTCCTAATTTTAGTGTTTTTTTAAGTACTATTATGTATTATGTATCTGTGTTGTATTTTGAAAATTTTTATCTTATCTTCATTATTCCCCCAATTTTAAAGTTGTAGATTCACTTTACTCTTTGTATAAAGTATTTTAATGTGAAATCTTGGTAAGTTATTTAATATACTTCATATTTTTAAAAGCATACATATAATAATCACCATTTCTTAAAATGTTCTAATCACATTCCAAACTTTGATATTTGTTGCATTTTTATACATGCCAATTACTATTTTCTTTCACTAATATTTGAAACATGCTAAGAAATACATTACAGTGATACACATTTATAACATTATACAAACACCAGAATGTGTTTCTTAACCAGTTAAAAATATTTTTGAAGAACTGCAGGTAAAAGCTATACCATCCTTTTAATCTACCTTGGTCCTTAATGTTCTAAATCTATTCACTGTAGATTCAATTTGTCTCCATATCTATTGTGTTGTGTGTATGTTGTTGTATAGTTTAGTATATATTATCCGCCTCTTTCTGTAGTTCAAGGTGAACAGAAATTCATGTCAATCCTCATGCATCAGCCTGCAGATAACTGGGATTACAAGTGTGTGAGACAACTGAACCTGTTTTTGACAGTGTGGGCTCAGAATAAAAGTGGTTTCTCATCTGAAACACTGTGGAGGTAGAAAGCCCAGAGTAACTAGTCACAATATGATGAGGGTCCAGCAATAACTTTCTGGATAACAAGCCAATAAAGAGGACCTTACAAGTCATGTTATTCTCAAAGGGCAATATGTATGAGGAGAGAGTGGAGAGCCTGGCCAGTTGTTCCCCCAATTTCTCTTATTCAGTCACAAGATCAAACTGTTCAGTAGCTTCAAGCTCAGCATTCAAGCCATTGCCCACTCTTCCAGCTCCAATTTCAGGATCTCTGGCACCTTCTTTTGTTTCTCTTTCACAACTGGAGGAGAGATACCAAGAAGTGTTGTATCTGGAACCCAGGGCTTTACAGGTACTTTGGAGACTTCAATTAACTTTCAATACACAACAGGTGAGACTCCAGGCAAATCTTCAGGTCTCTCAAATCCAAAGAAGGATCGTCGGACAGTAGTGGAGGTTGAGGTAGAACTGAGTCTATCCAGCTGACAAGATCATCTGTTTTTCTGAGAGATTTCCAGGTCTCTGGTGTCCAGCTCTCCCTCTCCGGAGTTAGACTCAATGTTCTGAGTGTACAGCACTGGGGTGCTGGTGGGGGTACAAAGGACACTACAAATGTTGAAGATGTGTTTCTTAGTAGGAACCTTGAGAGAAGGAAGTACCCCCCCCCCCCCCCCCCGCAAGATAAAAGAGATCAAAAAACTCCTTAGAAGTGTGTGGATAGCTGGGACCTCTGGAGCCACTATTGCATGAGGCACGATCTTCAAGATGATGGAATTTCTAATTGGTGTCACGTGTGGTGTTTTTAGCCAAATTTCAGGAAAGATCTTTGGAAGATCTGAGCCAGATTTCCCCTGGGAACTCTTTGACCACTGGGCGGCTCCTCTGGGCCACGTTTGCTGCTCTGACATGCCTATAATCCAGCTCAGTCTCTGCCGCGTAGGCCAATTTATGCTCGTGCCAATCGGGTTGTTCATTCATTCTGAGTAGTTGTTTTTTTTTTTAATATTTATTATGTATACCTCATGCAACACAGGTAAACATTGTCTAGAATATCAGCTCTAAATACACAGCAATTTATTAAACATCTGGACTGTTTTCTGGTTCACAGCTGTTGATTTTCTTTTCCCTTTGGGATTGACTGTCCTCTTCTGGTTCACTGAATGTAAAGAAAAGTTTAACTCTTTCATGGACACTGTAATTATTATGCTGTGCAGCTCTAAAACTTAATAATTACCACAAAGTATGTTGGCGTATTTAGCATTCATTAAAAGCTTTGCTGTGTTGGCTTATGTCTGACCAGTGTAAGCAGAAGACTGGGTCTGTGTGACATTTCTGTGGCATTTGACACAGAATTTTGGCACTGCCATTTCTGAAATCTACATAGGATTGCCATCATCCCTGACAGATGGGCTGCCTCCTTTCCAGATCTCTCTTCTTCTACACTTGTTGCGTCTACATTGCGCTGTAGAAGGATTGTTGAAAACTGGACAAAATCTGACAAAAGGCAAACAGATTAGCTACAGGACAGCAATGGGATTTTTTCCATAAAAATATTTATTTTTGTATTTTTATAATCTTTTCTTTTTTAATGATCTTTATTGAGCTCTATATTTTTCTCTGCTCCCCTCCCTGCCTCTCCTCTTCCCCTGTCAGCCCCCTCTTCCACCCTCTCCCAAGGTCCTCATGCTCCCAATTTACTCAGGAGATCTTGTCTTTTCTACTTTCTACTTTGCATGTAGATTAGATCTATGTAAGTCTCTCTTAGAGTCTTCATTGTTGTCTAAGTTCTCTAGGTTTGTGGTGTGTAGGCTGGTATTCCTTGCTTTATGTTTAATATCCACCTATGAATTAGTACATGTGATAATTGTCTTTCTGTTTCTGAGTTATGTCACTCAAAATAATGTTTTCTAGCTCCATCTATTTTCCTGAAAATTCAAGATGTATTTTCTTCTCCTGTGTATACTCCATTGTATAAATGTACCAAATTTTCCTTATCCATTCTTCTGTCGATGGGCATTTACGTTGTTTCCAGGTTCCGGCTATGACAAACAATATTGCTATGAACATAGTGAGTACATGCCCTTGTGGCAAGATTGAGCATCCTTTAGATATATACCATAACATGGTACTGCTGGGTCTTGAGAAAGGTTATTTCCTAATTTTCTGAGAAATTGCCACACTGACATCCAAAGGGGCTGTATCAGCTTGCATTCCCACCAGCAATGCAGAAGCGTTACATTTACCCCACAACTTCTCCAACATAAGTTGTCATCAGTGTTTTTGATCTTGGCCATTCTTACAGGTATAAGGTAGAATCTCAGAGTTGTTTTGATTTGCATTTCTCTGATGACTAAGGATGTTGAACATTTCCTTAAGTGTCTTTCAGCCATTTTAGATTCCTCTGTTGAGACTTCTCTGTTTAGGTACTGGCAAATAGAATCCAAGAATACATCAAGTTGTCTTAATCCCAGAGATGCAGGGATGGTTCAACATACAAAAATCTGTCCACATAATCAAACATATAAACAAACTGAAAAATAAAAACCACATGATCATCTCATTAGATGCTGACAAAATATAACATCCCTTCATGATAAAGGTTTTGGAGAAAGCAGGGATACAAGGAACATACCTAAACAATAAAGGCAATATACAGCAAGCCAACAGCCAATATCAAACTAAATGGAGAGAAACTCCCACTAAAATCAGGAACAAGACAAGGTTGTTCACTTTCTCCATATCGAATCAATATAGTTTTTGAGATCCTAGCAAGAACAATAAGACAACATAAGGAGATCAAGGGGATAAAAATCAGAAAAGATGTCAAACTCTCACTGTTTGCTGATGATATGATAGTTTACATAAGCGATCCCAAAAAGTCTCCCAAGGAACTTTTACAACTCTTAACCACTTTCAGTAATATAGCTGGATACACTATCAACTCAAAGAATAGGTAGCCCTCCTTTACACAGATGATAAAAGGGCTGGGAAAGAAATCAGGGAAACAACACCCTTCACAATAGCCTGGCATAAAATATCTCAGAGTAACTCTAACCAAACAAGTAGAAGACTTGTATGACAAGAATTTTAAATCTTTGAAGAAAGAAATTGAAGAAGACACCAGAAATTTGAAAGATCTCCCATGCTCTTCGGGAGGTAGAATTAACATAGGAAAAATGTCCGTCTTAACAAAAGCAATCTACAGATTCAATGCAATGCCCATTAAAATAATAGCAAAATTCTTCACAGACTTTGAAAGAATGGTACTCAACTTCATATGGAAAAGCAAAAAACCCAGGATAAGCAAACCAATCTTATATAATAAAAGAACTTCTGGAGGCATCACAATCCCTGACTTCAAACTCTACTACAGAGCTACAGTATTGAAAACAGCCTGGTATTGGGATATGAACAGAAAAGAGGAACAATGCAACCAAATAGAAGACCCGGGTATTAATCCACACACCTTCGAACACCTGAATTTTGACAATGAAGCAAAAAATATCAAATGGAAAAAAGAAAGCACATGTAACAAATGGTGCTGGCATAACTGGATATCAACATGTAGAAGAATGCAAAAAGACCCATATCTATCACCATGCACAAATCTCAAGTCCAAATGGATCAAAGACCTCAGCATAAAGCCAGCCACAATGAACCTTATAGAAGAGAAAGTGGGAAGTACACTTGAATGCATTGGCACAGGAGACCACTTCCTAAATATAACCCCAGCAGCACAGACACTGAGAGAAACAATTAATAAATGGGACCTCCTGAAACTGAAAAGCTTCTGGAAAGCAAAAGACACAGTCAACAAGACAAAATGAAAGCTTACAGAATGAGATAAGATCTTCACTAACCCCACATCAGACAGAGGTCTGATCTCCAAAATATACAACAAACTCAAGAAATTGGTCATCAAAAGAACACACACACACACACAAAAAAAAAACAAACAAACCACATAATCCAATAAAAAATGGAGTACAGACCTAAACAGTGCTTGTTTTTTTTTTTATTTGCATGTTTAGTTTAGTTTTTCCTTTTAAGATCTCTCTGATTTTGTTTTGTTTTTAGTCTGAATAATAAAAATCCATAGAAGAAATTGGGTTCAACTGGAAAACCAGAAAAACAAAGCAGTCAAACCACTAGAGAAGTGTTACCTCTCCCAAGGCTAGGCAACCATAAACTAAGCAGCCCAAGCCTTCTCTCTTCTAATTTACCTTCCCTCTATTGCTGAGATTAAAAGTGTGTGACTCCCTAGTACTGGGATTAAAGGTAAAGCATCACCACCTGGATTTTTTTCTGAATTGATCTTGTGTAGCCCAAAGTGGCCTTGAATTTACAGATATCCTTACTCCTCTGAATCCCAAATGCTGGGATTAAAGATGTGTGTCACCATTACCTGATCTCTAGTGCCTCTGGTCTTCAGGCAAGATTTATTTATTAAAATACAAATATTTTGCCACTATATTTATTGTCTATAAAGTTACCATATTGTTTTCTGATTTTTTTTTTTTTTTTTTTTGGTTTGGGCAGGGTGTGGATAAGTGACTTTGATCCCTCTGCCAGGGTTTTATTTCTTTTAACGTAGAAACAGGCTATGGTGCGATTATGCCATCATGATATACATAGAGCCTCCCTATGTTTTCTTTTTAATACACCTTAAGAAATGAATGTGGCCGTGTATGATAGTTCACATGCATAAGATCAGCATTCAGGAAGTTGTGGAATGGAAATTATCATACATTTAAGAGAGTATGTACTATTTAAAACATCCTGATTTTGAGTTATTTTTATCTAACTACTGAACATACATCCTTGCTAACATGTAATAAGCATGTGTACTAACTTCCTTAGGGAAAGACTATAAAACATAATAATTAAAAACAGAAGAATGAAAATAATAATTATCATTTGTAGTATAGTCACATTATTTAAAGCAAAATTCATGAAAATCAGGATAGTTTAGTTATAAATTATGATGAAAGAAATATAACAAAATTATGGCATTTTAAGAAAAAAAGTTATAGTAATAAACTTATCAGTACTTGGGAAGAAATAGAAATGACTGTTTTAAATACTCATGTAGTACATATGTCTGACATCTATTTGTTATACATGTTTCCATCAAGAACACTATAGAGGACAGGAAACTTTTGAATATTACAAAGTGTGACAGGAAGTTTACCATAGAAGTTTCCACCTGAACCAAACATATACAATGTAACAGTGGTAAGAGTCTGTTGAAAAGAATCAAGCAGGTTGTAATTTGAAACCTGTGTGTGTCATTGACTGTGATAGCACTGAACCAAGAGTCTTAAAAGATTAAGCTATTTTGCTCAAGCCCCTTTGTGTTTCAAAGGAAGCAGATTTCTTGGCATTCTGCCTCTTCATTTACTATGCTTTAAAGGAGTCACCATACTCTGAAACTAGAGCTGAATTAAAGCTATAATTTGGAAAACAAAGGCGATAGCAAGCATGTGCTGTGTGTTTTAAAGCAATATGCCCCAATAATAATAAGTCTGATTCTGATTAGGATGTCATTAAGTTCTATGACTAATTACTACATATTAACTAATAATTAGACACAATTGTTTTGTGATAAGTTTAATTTAACAGTTCTTTGCAACAATACATGTTCAGAACTACTAACTATTTCCATGAATTCTATATGCATCCTCTTTGTCTGATTTTTAATTCACAGTTGGTATAAGAACAATTGAAAATGTCCTTTCTTCTGACTAGAAGGTAATTTGTAATATTGGATACATTCTAGAGTTAGGTGGGCATAACTAACCTTATACTTCAGATTCATACTGTTTGCATATGTTCAAACTCTCATGTTTTCATAGAATTAATAGATGTGCTTTATTGAGTAATTATTTGCTCAAAAATTTGTATTCCCACCCTATCATTGTGACTCTAATGCAATTCTCAACAGCATCTATTGAATAATATTGATAATATATGCATTCAATATTAACATTTTAAAACCAGGTTAATAAATATTTAGAAATGATTTTTTGACATAGCACATACTTTATATCTGTGAATAAATTGTTTATCCCATGACCCTAACTTTATAGTCACCCTACCTCATTTAATACTGAAACTATAGGTGCTCATTTGCATATATAAATTTGTTCTTCTTCACACAACAACATTGTTTACGTATACAGCATGATGATTACAAGAACAAAACTAATAAAATGTCAAGTGTATATCCTCCTCCAAAAGGCCTAAGGAGAGGATCATTTCAAAAAAGAATGAGGTAATCTTCCATTCATCAGCTGTAGTTTTGTTCGTATTTGTTTTGTTTTTTCAAACATTGCATCTACTTCCCGTGACAATGTAAAAATTCACATTTTTCTCATTTATTTTCCAACAATTATTATGATTTTATGTTAACTTTCTTTTTCTGACAGGTATTATTTGATTCACAGTAATACTTATTGCAATGTGTTTCAAAGCAACTAGACTGGAAATAAACACTTTTAAGGAATTTTTAATAAATATCCAACTTTTGAAAGGTCAAACTATAAAGTTCAACAAATTTTAAACATGTTAATGAAATCAGGCCTTATGAATAAGTGCTGACTTAGCATTTCTTCTTAATATCTGTTTAATACTCATTAGCACTGAATCCTGTATGCACTTTGAAACAATGCATTGGTTCTCAGCAGAACTTCTGTATCTTTATGACCCCAAGATTATTATAATTTCCTTTTTGTCCAAAGCAACTTAAAAATGGACAGGATTCATTTTGGCCTACAATTTGACAATTTGAGAACACAGATCTGTTAGAAAAAAAATCAAACAAGGAATTCAGAACCCATAGAGAAGCATTATTTGCTATGCTGATGAAAGGCTAGATTTCTTGGATATCTTAGAAGCAAGTACATAAGTGTGATGCTGCCCAAAGTCATTAATTCTGCCTCAATTATTAATCATGGCAAAAGCAAATTCAAAAGACATGCTATAGGCTATTCTGATAAAGGCAATTCCTCATTCAGGACTTTCTTCCTAGACAATTTACAATTCATCAAGTTGACAGTTACAGCTCACAGGAGCAGGAATTGTATAATAAAATAATGTTGCTGAGTATTTAAACAAAGCATATCTTGTAAACTGTTCTGGAGACGAGAATTGTGAAATCATGAAAAGAGCATGGTCATCTCTCTGATTCACATTCTTTTCCTCATTGTTATGTGCTCCTTCATGCATAGGTAAACACAAGCACACATTTCTTTGTCTTTTACAAAGGCAACTATCTTATCAAAAAAAAATTCCCCTATCATTACATACCCATAAACTAATTGATTCTCAAAGATTCTGCTATAAATTTCATGACTTTGAAAACTTTGGTTGAATTATAAGATTTTTGTAATGACACACTCATTGCTGTATCCTCTGGGGTTTACAGGGAAGGCATCTCCTGGATATAATGAAAAGAGATTTCTAGGAAATTATTTCCACTGATACCATGTTTCAAAGCCTTCCCTAACCTCCTTGACATTTTATTAAATCCAAACAATGATGCTCCTGATGAGGTAGTACCAGCTGAATCATATTTCTGAATTACAATTAGTACATATGGAATGTAAGTAAGTGAAAGAGTAGCATCTCTGTAGAGATATTAGATGTTAGGGATATACATTGGTTACTCTGTAATAGCTGTGATTAAGCAGTATGCCCATCTTGGAACAGAGGCCAGAAAGATTGCAAGTATCATAGGTAATAGATATCTACAATGAAATAGTACTTACTAGATATGAAAGGACCATAGTACACATAAACTCACAGTGTATTTTGGGACTACATATACATGACCTCCATAAAGATGAAGCCATGATAAATCCCCATCCCTTGCTAAGAAGCTATTGGTGGATGTTGGGGAAGAGAGATTTAGTTTTCTTCTGGAAGTGGTCATTGAGGGGCCAGACATGATCCCACAAGTGCTCCTACATGAAAAAGCAATACTAAGTAGAATCAATGGATTTAAAAATGAGTAGGTTACACTAGAATTGGTAAGTGATAGGGTATTAACGGACAAAGTAGAGGGAAAGGAATGGCGATGGATTTGAATCACGTGTTTGTAAAATGCATATTTATGCTTTTGTTCTTAAGTAACAAAATTGTTCAAATAATCAGCACATACTTATGAAATTCAGTGTATATTCAGTGAGTTGGTTTAAAGTAATTAAAGGAGTAAATTCTATTTTCTGTATCTCGATCCTTCAGGTATTTAAATTCACAGTACTTCTGTGTAAACCAGAAGCAATATTATTGATGCTTTTCACATGTGCAATGTGATTGAAAGTGATGTTGTACAATATCTAAGATTACCTTAGAAACGGTATAGAATGTATAATTTAATGAAATCATAATTAAATATGAGAGAAACAATATTTCTGTATTCAGAAAGAAGGAAAAAACTACTGAACATGATATATTTACATAAATTTAATGATATAGTAACAAATGATCCCAGATTTACTGAGGATATGAAGGCTCTCTGTTCATACAAAAGCACTACAAGAATGAAAAAAAAAACAATGAAAATAAATCTGGGTTTCTTGGCAATGTGATTTTCTTTGGACTGGTTTAAATGTCTTTCTACAATTAAAAGAGTAATTACCAGTGTGATTAAACCAGTAATATAAAAAGCTGGTATAAGCCTTAATAATTTAATTTCTCATTCCATGATCTGTGTGCTACATTAGATCATCATTCTGGTTCATTAATTACAAAACAGGTGTTCTATGTATTTTGTTTTCTTATCCTGGTCAAAATTTGTTTTATGACTGCTTTTCTTATTTTAATTTTTTTATACAAAGAACATTCATTACGTAAAAATTTCACATCATATGTTAATGAATAAAAATATATTTATTTAAATATAAGAAGTATATTTTAAAACAGTTAATAAAAAGAAAATCTTTGAAAAATCAGTTGCGATAACACACTATTAATTTCAATGCTCATTAACCCCAGCACTCCAGAAGCAGAGACAGGCCTTCCAGGGGAGCACAGTGAAACCTTGTTTCAGGGAGAGAGTGAGGCAGAGATAGAGAGAGAGAGAGAGAGGAGGTTGGAGGGGAAGAATATCACGTATACAGGACCCTAATTATATGTATAACTGTGTGCTCTTTATTTGTTGTTGTTGTTGTTGTTTTTATAAAAGGAAGAATTTATCTTGGGTATGAGGTAGGTGAAATACAGGAGACATCCATGGTGGGCAGGCCTAGGCATACCAGCAAATGTTGAGCAGGACAGTATTGAACCTGGAACTAGAATTTCCCAAAACTTTTACTTCTCAAATCCCACCCACAGTGATGGAATCTACCTGTTCCTCCTCCTCAAACAATGTCGGGAGTTGGAGACCAAGTATTCAAATACCTAAGCCTATGGTGTGAGGATTCAAGCCACACATTTTACTATATGCCTCTTTAGGATCTTGGTGACATCATAGTACAAAATGAATGTAAGCAAATTTTAAGTGTCTCCAAAGTCCTTAGCATTTCATCATTGTTTAAAGGTCCAAAATCTCTTCTGAGAGTCAAGGCAATATCTTAATTATGGCAGCTTGTAAAACTGACATGCAAATCACATTTTTCCAACGTCTAATACCATAGAATGTACATTTTAATTCCAAAAGTGATACTGGAAGCAGAGTGGAGAAACACTGGGTCAAAGTTGAGACCCAAAGGAGATGACACTAAATTTTTTGGATCCATGACCAGTGCCAACGGGTTTGTTTCTATGGCTTTGCCTTGAACTCTACTACCTGCAACATTCTTTTACAATGTCAAGGCTGTGTAATGTCAAAACACAGATAACCAGCACAAATACACATCTTTCTATTGTGCTAAATTCATTCCCTGTAGATACCTTACAGTTTTGGGATTTCCAACATGTCAGGGTCATTATCTAAGTCAATGTTTCACGTTCAAGAAGTACCCTCTTACAGCTCTTCAGGGGATCTCTGGCCATGGTGAGCTAACCTTAACAGTTCTCTGAAATGAAGAATTCATGTGTCCTTTATTCTTGTATCTTTTGTGCGACTGAAACCTGTACCACTTGAGCAATATGTTCTTGTTTGCTTGTCAACTAAAAATGTACCCCAATCTCCGTTGATCATGTTAGCACTAATTTTCTTGTTTTGAAACATTCTAGGAGTAGGAATTTCTTTAGGCTTTCTTATAAGTTGGAAGTTTAGTTGACTGGAGTCTTCCCTCTATGGTAACTCTTATCGTTCCTGTGTGGAACAAGAGGCCTCCTTTAATAGGACTACTCTCAATAACAGTTGCAGCTTCTCTTTTAACTTAAACCTTGACTACCATGCTTTCTAGTACTTGTAGACTACCATAGGAGTTATTAGTAATTTCCTTTCTGCAGATTGAGAGTTATGCTATCATAGACATTTCTCTGTGAAAAAAAAAATGATTAGAGTACATGACTGTTTATTTTTAATTTAGGTCTGTGAATATTTTGCCTGTATGCATGTATGCTCACCATAGGCATTACAGATTTCTGTAGATTTGATATAAGAGGAGTGAATTGAATCCCCTGGAACCAGAATTACATACAGTTATGAAATAATATATACATTCAAGGCACAAAACTAGTGTCCTCTGAAAGAACATCAATGAATTTTAACTAGCTTAGGAGCTCTCTCCCTAACCCCAGAGTCTATTATTATTATTATTATTATTATTATTATTATTATTATTATTTTGCTTATAAAACAGACTCCTTAGGGAACAATCATAAAACAGATTTTTTATGGCCAAAATTTTATAGGAGTAATCTTTAACTAGAGGTTAATATTGTTTCCATGTTAAACCTCCAAGACTTGGACTCCATGGACTCCATTTCTCTCAGTACTTCAGTATTCAAACTTTCATTAGAACAGTCCTTTGAATTTGATTACAGAATTCAAATGCTTTTTCTAGTCCAAGGTTTAAAATCATCAAATGCCTCCAAAGAACAACCTGATCAAGCTATTCCCAGCAACAACCCACAATCTGGTACCAACTCCATATCACTTGTTTTCTGTTGCTGTGACAAAATATCATGACTTAAAGTTTTGGGAAATGTGTTAATTCGAATCTTATGGTACTTGAGAAAATTTGCCCATCTTGGTGTAGTGGCTTAGCAGCAAACTGCAAGCATGGTGACAGGATGAGGCAGCTAGGAATCCCATCTTTATCCACAGGCACAGAGCAGATAAACCAAACAGGAGGTGGACAAGAGCTGAAAATCCCAAAGCCAATCCTCAGTGATGCACTTCCTTCTGAAAGACTGAGCCACTTCACCAAACAGTACAACAAATAGGGGCCAAGTAGTCAAATACCTGAATCTATGACTCTCTTATTCATTTTCATAACACTTCCCTTGTGAACAATCATTTCTTATTTGATAAATAACACTTTATGTAAGAGATCTATTTAAGCCTTTTATATATAAAATTGTAACTGGTCATGAGACTTTTTAAAAATATTATAGCTATTTATGGAAAATTTAATTAAAATTTCAGTTACATATTATGAAAAATAGCAACTTTGGGAAAATGTATTTTTATTGATGTATACAGAGAGATTCTCATGTAGGAGAAAGATTATATAAAAATTAGACCCACTGAGACAGTGGGGCTGATCAATTGGGAGCTCACAAAGGCCGGCTGGACTGGGACTGAAAAAGCATGGGATAAAACCAGACTCTCTGAACACTGCAGACAATGAGGGCTGATGAGAAGCCAAGGATAATGGCACTGGATTTTGATCCTACTGCATGTACTCGTTTTGTGGGAGCCTAGCCTGTTTGGATGCTCACCTTCCTAGACCTGGATGGAGGGGGGAGGACCTTGGACTTCCCACAGGGCAGGGAATGGTGACTGCTCTTTGGACTGGAGAGGGAGGGGGAGAGGAGTGGGGGAAGGGAAGAGGAGTGGGGGAGGGGGAGGGAAATGGGAGGCGGGGAGGAGGTGGAAATTTTTTCAATAAAAAAAATATATGTATCAAAAAAAATTAGAGTGACTCACCATACCTAGAATCAACCTGCTTTGTTGTCAGTAACAATTATATCATGAACAAAAATTAAATTAGCGAGAAATCCAGAGTCTGCTTAAAAGATAGCCATATATAAATATTTTTATTGCAAGTAATTTTTAGGGCTTGACTTGTGTGTCATAAAATATTCTGAGATTTATGCATAAGATGGCAGTTTAAATTCAGTATGAAAATATGTATCCAGTGTTATGGTTAATTGGCGTTAAGTGCACATCTAATTTAGTATTCCATCCAGCCAGTAGAATTCCCAGGGTACCTGGACTGAATTCAGTTAATTGCCATAGCTGATTCTTCATATGTCTCCATATAGAGTAGAACTGGATCTATGAAATCATTTATTGAATTAGCCTCAAAATGTGCCAAAGGATATATTAGCTTTTACTCCCTTGATAATTTTTCAGTGCATAAATTAAGTGTGAAAATTCAAAGGGATGAGAAGAGTCAATGTGCTTGAGGAAAATTTCGAAATGCAGTTAATTCTTGACTAATTAGGAAGCTAACTTTTTCACAAAATAAGTAATAGGAATTTAGGAAGAAAGTGTATACCTCTAAAAGTAATTCTAGATTGCAGTGCAAAATGCTGTGTTTAGACTGTGAAACAAATATGCTTTGACTACTCTGTTACATTAAGGAATTACTCTTAAATTACACACTTGAGTTTTTGAATTTTGGTTTATTTATTTTATTTACTTACTGAACAACTCTTATATGTCAAATATAAACTCAGATGCTGTAAGGAAAATAATTTTATCCCTACTTCATGAAACTTGTGTTTTAATTGGGGGAATAAAGTCAAGCAGCTGAAAGAAGGGTCACTTCTGGCACAGGCCCTCAGCTGATTTCGTTATTGACTGGATATCACGGAGTGTATGCATGCAAACTGAAAAGGAGAGAACATGACTAGGCATTCAGTATTATAAATATGCTAGTTCTTAACCAGAACACCCCTAGGACTTGATGGGTGCTTGACCATCTGGAAAAATTTGGCTATGAAGGAGGGACTGTCTAAATAACTCACAACAGGGTTGGGTAAAGAACCATTTTGCATAAGAATGTTTATGCAAAGCTTTGTAAAATCACACAAAATTTAGGATTTAAGGGCTGGGAATTGAACAGTTTATGAGTTTTGAAGGTTTTAATCATAACTTTTCTTGGTATACAAAGTCAGGTCAATACGTTACTAAGGGATTTCTAGGCTAGATGAAGCTGGGGTTATGAACAAGACACATGAGATAACAATCAGTATTGAAAAAACGTTAAAAGAAGGTAGAATATATTGTGATTCAGTATTGGGGAGTGATGGCAAGACACTCATAACAACAACAAAAAGAAAACAAAATTGGATTATATAAAAAATTGTTGCTATTGATTATGGTTCTAAATAATTTTTGGAATATCATCCATTAAGTGAATATTATTCTTTAATATTGTCAGTTATCTTATATTACTATTCATAACTTAATGAAAAATCGGCCCAAATAGTTATATATTTCAGCTCCCACTTCCTCTGACATTCCTTGTTGTCAGCATTATATGAAGGCAGAATTAAGATGCAGGTCAGCTTTCAGGAAAAAAAAATAAAATCACATTGAGACAGTTTCTGAACAAGAGGCAGAAATGAAAAGAGAAAGTGAAAAGTTTGCCTCAAGGAAGTAATTGAGTCAGAAAATAGAATGGAGCAATGAGCAGCACCTGTGAGATAAGCTGAATCTTTCTCAACAGGATTGGGAAAAATAAGGAAGAGGACTTATCAACATGAAATTCTTATTGTCGAGTCTGAGTGCAGATTTTTTTTTTTTTTTTTTTTTTGCTGATTTCTAGTTTCATCAGCATTGGAGGATTGGTCATATTTGTGCATACAGACTTTTTGAAGGGAACATATACAGACAGATTAGGTACTGACACATGGGAATTTTTCCTGGGATGTTAGAATGATTTAATGAAGTATCCGATATAAACCACTCACCGGAGAATTGCCTGAGAGTTCTAGCTCAGCTTTCTGTCTACACACTTGCAACTTATATAAATAAATTCTACATAGAGTACATTGCATCTTAACAATAGTTTGGAAAATCATAGTTATTAGCTTTTTAATGTCAAACTTCAGATCTTGATGTGTTGGCACATGCCTCTTATTGCAGTATTTGGAAGGCTTAGATAGGAGAATCTTCAAGAAATGGATGCCAGCCTAAACTATGTAGATAAAACCAGTCTGAGCAGAGCAAACAACCACCTTGAGGAAAAAAATAAAAACAAAAGGAAGGAAGGAAATGAGAAAGAAGAAAAATGTGGTATTCCTGACACTATTTGTTTTTTATATTTCAAATAATAATTTGTATATTTTATGCAGAAATGCATTTTTGAAATTATAATTTGAGCAATTCTACCTACTACATACTGCCTCTAAAATATTTCTATATGTCCTCCCTGTTTTCTTTATTATTCATGGCATCTTATTTTGCTTTAATTGTTGTTATATATCTACTTGTATATTCATATATTCCAAACAAATAGTACATTGTACTCATGCTATATATTTGTATGCTATCAGTGTTGATCATTTGGTGTTGGATATTAATTAGTATATTCTTCCCTGATTTAGGAGCCTTAAAGTAAATAACATTATTCCCAGTGTGGACCTGTACATTATTTATCTTTACAAATTCTTTTAGAAAAAGAATTTTATGAGTCTTACATATTAGCATTAACCCATGTTTATTAAACCTTACAAACCAATTATTGCCTTTTGCATTTTCCAAGGCTTTTTCATTTATAGAAAGTGTATAGGAGGTGTACCTTTAAATCTGTCTCAATCACTTATTATAGAACTTACACATTTTAAAGAATTTGGAAATGGTTTAATTAAATTAATATAATTAAAATAGAAATGTTTAATAAAGAGATATTCTAAATTCCTTTTTTGTTGTATACATTAATGAGTGATAATGTGATATCTTTATTTGAATGAGGTGAAAATGAGCAGATACAGTTATTAACATAAATATTTTAAACATATTTTTCTTAAGAACAACTGAATTAAATTCTTAGGACTTTAGAATTATACAATAAATCATACAGCAGAGTTTTTTTTTCTTTTTTATTGATTTTTATTGAGCTCTACTTTTTTCCGTGCTCCCTTCCATGCCTCACCCCTCTCCTTCAAACCTCCCCCAAGGTGCCCATGCTCCCAATTTATTACTCAGAAGATACTCTCTTTTTCCACTTCCCATGTAGAATAGATCATTTCATGTCTCTCGTAGGGTCTTCATTGTTGTCTAAGATCTCTGGGATTGTGATTTGTGGGCTGATTTTGTATGCTTTATGTTTAAAAACTACTTAGGAGAGAGTATATGTGATAATTGACTTTCTGTGTTTGAGTTACCTCACTCAAAATGATGTTTTCTACTTTATATTCCTGTAAAATTCAAGATGTCATAATTTTTTTCTGCTGTGTAGTACTCCATTGGGTAATTGTACCACATTTTCCTTATCCATTCTTCGGTAGAGGGGCATTTAGGTTGTTTCCACATTCTGTGTATGACAAACAATGCTGCTGTGAACATAGTTGAGCACATGTCCTCGTGGCACGATTGAGCATTCTTTGAATATATACCCAAAAGTGGTATTACTGGGTCTTAAGAGATATTGTTTCCTAATTTTCTGAGAAATCACCCCACTGACGTTCAAAGGGGCTGTACCATCTTGCATTCCCACCAGCAATGCAGAAGTGTTCCCTTTACCCCTTTTCGCACAACCTCTCCAGCATAAGTTGTCATCAGTGTTTTTGATCTTGGCCATTCTTAGAGGTGTAAGATGGAATCACAGAATTGTTTCGATTTGCACATCTCTGATGACTAAGAATGTTGAGCATTTCCTTAAGTGTCTTTTAGCCATTTTTGAATTACTCTGTTGAGAGTTCTCTGTTTAGGTTACACACCATTTTTTATTGAATTATTTGTTCTTTTAATGACCAATTTCTTGAGTTCTTTATATATTTTGGAGATCAGACCTCTGTCTAATGTGGGGTTAGTGAAGATCTTTTCTTATTCTGTAGGCTGTCATTTTTGTCATTTTGTGTCCTTTGCTTTACAGAAGATTTTCAGTTTCAGGAGGTCCCATTTATTAGTTTTTTTCTCTCAGTGTCTGTGCTTCTCTGGGTATATATAGGAAGTGATCTCCTCTGCCAATATGTTCAAGTGTACTTCGCACTTTCTCTTGTATAAGATTCAGTGTGGCTGACTTTATGTTGAGGTTTTTGATTCATTTGGACTTGATTTTGTGCATGGTGATAGATATGGGTCTATTTTCATTCTTCTGCATGTTGATATCTAGTTATGCCAGCACCATTTGTTAAATATGCTTTATTTTTCCCATTTTATATTTTTAGCTTTTTTTTGTCAAATACCAGGTTTTCAAAGGTGTGTGGATTAATATCTGGGTCTTCATTCAGTTCCATTGGTCCTCCTGGTGGTTCTTATGCCAATACCAGGGTGCTTTTAGTACTGTAGCTCTGTAGTAGAGTTTGAAGTCAGGGATTGTGATGCCTCCAGAAGTTCTTTTATTGTACAGGATTGTTTTGGCTATTCTGGGTTTTTTGCTTTTCCATATGAAGGTGAGTACCAATCTTCCGAGGTCTGTGAAGAATTTTGCTGGAATTTCGATGGGCATTGCATTGGATATGTAGATTGCTTTTGTTAAGACGGACATATTTACTATGTTAATTCTACCTACTCAAGAGCATGGGAGATCTTTCCACTTTCTGGTGCCTTTTTCAATTTCTTTATTTAAAGATTTAAAGTTCTTGTCATACAAATCTTCTATTTGGTTAGATTTACTCTGAGATATTTTATGCTAGTAGTTGTGGCTATTGTGAAGTGTGATGTATTTATGATTTTTTCCCAATTCTTTTATCATCTGAGTACAGGAGGGCTACTAATTCTTTGAGTTAATCTTGGATGCTGCTGCAGTACTGAAAGTGTTGATGAGTTGTAGAAGTTCCTTGGTAGAATTTTGGGGGTCACTCATGTAAACTATCATATCATCAGCAAGCATGGAGAGTTTGACTTCTTTTTTTCCAATTTGTTTCCCCTTGATCTTCTTTTTATATCTTATTGCTCTAGCTAGGACCTTGAGAACTATATTGAATATATATGAAGAGAGTTGACAACCCTGCCTTGTTCATGATTTCAGAGGGATCGCTGGGATTTTCGCTCCATTTATTTTAATTCAATTGGGATACTTCTTTAAATGGTGTATGCACAGTGAATGCCCTTGAGCGCGCGCACACACACACACACACACACACACACACACAGAGAGAGAGAGAGAGAGAGAGACAGACAGACAGACAGACAGACAGAGAGAAAATACATACATATGCTCTATACATTATATAATAAAAATAAAATATTATTTATTATGTCTTTTTTCAGACTTCATTGGTGTTATTTTTCTCTCTCCTTGTCTTTATTGACATCCTTTCCCCTTCTCAAGTAATCCCCTATACGCCTTTGTCTCATTTTACTGTTTCTATCACTTATGCTCTGCTATTTCCTTTTCTAGTGCTCCCTCCACCACGACCATCATTTCCGTTCCTGATTTCTATGATATCTCCAGGGTATATACTCACATTAAAGATGTGGAACTATAATATATGTGTGTTCCACATTTCTATTATCCATTTATTAGTTGGAGAACATTTAAGTTGTTTTATTTCCTAGATGTTGTGAATAGATTAGGAAGGATCATGGCTCAGTATCTATTGTGGACTGTACTGAATTCTTGGGAATATGACAAGGAATGATACATTTGTGTCATGTGATAGATTTATACGTAGCTTTGGGAAGTTTTCCACACTCATATGCAGATATGCTGAATCAGTTTGCAGTCACACTATCATTAATTGTGAGTTCCTATTTCTCTCTTCCTCACCAGTACATATCAGTTGCTTTTTTGATCTTAACAATTCTGATCAGTGTACAATATATTAGAGAACTTTATTATTACAGCCCAATTATAATATAAAACATATATATGTGCATATATATGTGGGTGTATTAGAGATGTAAAACATCAGCAATATGATTCTAATAAAGATGTTAAAAATATTCATTTACAGGAAAAATGACATTAAAATTAACAATAAATTGTATTGGAAAGCAATATACACATGCAGAACAAATATATGAAGTTGCTATGTCCTTTTTTCCACAAAGTGAAAACATCCAGATTTGAAAAGCCTTCTGTAACTATGAACAAAATAATGCTGAATACCTGTTGTTGGTCTGCAAATGCAAACCCAGTCAACATTCATGAATGAATGAGGTGCTCAAGGGATATTAGCTCTTACTGCTAGAGTATTTGATGTTGATAGGTTCTGAGTGAGGGAGAATCATTGTCTTCAGTTTTGTATTCACTGTTGAGCTCATCAGGATTCAAAAGATTGCTTCACCGTCTTTATTTCATTCATTAAACTGCATGGGTATCAAGGAAAATGAATAATTATGAATGTGAAAAAGATATCTATTCAATGTCCACCATATTCAGTGAGTCCGGTTTTATCCCATGCATTTTCAGTCCCAGTCCAGCTGGCCTTGGTGATCTCCTAATAGATCAGCCCCACCGTCTCAGTGGGTGGGTGCCTCCCTTGCGGTCCTGACTTCTTTGCTCATGTTCTCCTTCCTTCTGTTCCTCATTTGGACCTTGAGAGCTCTGTCCATTGCTCCGATGTGAGTCTGCTGAGAAGCCAAGGACAAGGGCACTGAGTTTTGACCCTTCTGCATGTACTGGCTTTGTGGGAGCCTAGCCGGTTTGGATGCTCACCTTAATAGACCTGGATGGAGGGGGGAGGACCTTGGACTGCCCACAGGGCAAGGAAACCTGACTGCTCTTTGGACTGTAGAGGGAGGGGGAGAGGAGTGGGAAGGGGGGAGGGGGAGGAAAAATGGAGGCAGGGAGGAGGCAGAAATTTTTAATTAAAAAAATTTAATAATAATAAAAAGATATCTATTCAAAAGAGAATAGTAGACTGGGGTAGTCAGGAGATGGAAGAAGGTGGAGATGAAAGTATAAAAGATGAATTTATACTTGCGTGAAACTGCCAAATAACAAATTTAATAATTAGTTTTTAAATGATTAAATACATAAATGTAAGATCTAAAACTGATAAGTTATGAGAAACAGAGAATGCTTAAGACTATGAAATGGGAAAGAACTCTTAGATGAGATCCTAATCCAATGTAGAAAATAAATGACAAGTTAAAAAAAATAATACCACAAGTTATTAAAAAGTTCTACACAGTAAAATAAACAACAGAATGAAGTGAAGTTCAAACTACAAATTTGAAGAAAACTTTTGAAAATTAGACAGGCAAAGGACCAAGCAAAACTAATAGAAAAAAAAACTATAAATAATCTGCTTTTGAAATAAGCAGTTGACTTAAATTGATATTTTGTTAAAAGGCACACACTCACCATAACTAAACCTTAGGGAAGTGTAACCCCAAACCTCAAAAGTAATCATGTTAATTCAGTGTGAGTAAATAACAAATATGCATTTAATTGTCAATTTGATATAAAAGACATAAAGAACAGAGAATATCAACAACAATAAAGAGCTAACACACATACACATATCTTAAGACTGGAGAAAGGTCTCATACAGCAACTTCACTATTGTATGTATATTTTTTTTTTAAAAAAGATGAAACCAGTATGGACAAAATTCATCTCCAAAGTTTTGTCCCCATTTATGGCAACAAAATTCACAGAGCCAAAAGGTGGAGGCAACAAATCTGTTAAATTAACTTACAAATGAGGTGTTATAAATACAAATTTGGATGAATTTCCTTCATTTCAGCAAATACATATAGAACCTAACATTAAGTGTAACAAGCCAAGCTCAGAAAATATTACACAATCTCATATATAATTATGGAAGCATTTTATATCAGTTAATGTTTTATAATAACTAGTGTTACAGTAGTATCATCAGAATCAATGTAGGACTGGGAGGAGAAAGCATGAAAAATGTGGACCATTACCTGTAAAATAAGATTTCTCCACTGCTGCATGATATTATTAGAAAAATACAGTACTTGTAGAACAAAATTAATTAATTAAAAACTGATCATTGACTTCTTTAAAAAATATTCTAAACTCCCTTTCTAAATTTTATATCATATTGCGATTTCCAGAAATACTGGTAAATGTTTACTATTTAATTCAAACCAATTAATTTTTTTGTCAGGACATTAAGATTAAATCTAGTTCTAAATATTTTTTTTATTTTAATAATTCAACTCTTTTTCTTATTTGAACTATGAAATCTATACAAACATCTGAATGCCATGTATTTTCACAAACCTTAATATCATATAAAAATTAAAAAAATAGAAATATTATAAATTCTTTTAAAATACTTTATTAATTTATGTGAATGAATGCCTGACCTGATTGTATATCTGTGAATCACAAGTGTGCATTGTCTGTGGAGGCCAGAGGAAGATTTCCTGAAATTGAAATAACAAGATGTTGTGAGTCCCTCATGGGTGCTGGAATCATATCCAGGTCCTCAGAAAGGTCAGCAATTGCTCTTATCCACTGAGCCAGCTCTCTGTCTCTCATTATGAATTCTTTACATAGTCAAGAAAAATTACTAATATGTGTGCTTATCAAATAAATACCTAATGATGCCTATTTATATGTTATTACATAGTATATAATATATAATATTGTTCTACAGATGCTCCTAAGTTTGTTTCAAATCAGACAATTTACTATTCTTGGGAAGGAAATCCAATCAATATAAGTTGCGATGTGACATCAAATCCACCTGCATCAATCCATTGGAGAAGAGAGAAATTGGTCTTACCAGCTAAAAACACCACTCATTTAAAGACATACAGTGTCGGGAGAAAGATGATACTAGAGGTAAGCCTTCATCTGCACATCAATAAGCATATTTTTAGCCATTATCGATTATGTCAGAATACATTTAATTTGAATTTCTATAAGACATATATTAAAATATTTATATAAATTTCATATTACTTTGAAAAATTAATTTTAGTTGGTATAATAACCAATTCTTTATCTGTGCTTCTATATCTGAAATATTTTTCATGAATTTACTTTCTGAAAGTGAAATAATTATGTTTGTGAGAAAATATGGGGTTGGCAAATAATTCAAAGATTTAACTTCAAAGTTGATTGATTATCTCACTGTTCTTTTTGTTTATATCTATTATTCTTTGACAGCTGTATAAACTTATCATTTGGTTAATAATGTATAATTCTAGAGATGTCAATGATTATGCCTATATTGCAAATATTTAAATTTTTGATGAAAATTTTATCTAATAGCTGGGGTTATCTCAATTTATATTGTGTACAACTTTTAAATCTTTCTCTTGTTTACTTTAGTATTTTTCTGAAACCATCACTAAATTTTAAAAAGAACAATTTGACAGAGGAAAGATTTATTTGGGTTCAGAGATTCAAGAATATTCAATTAATAGAGATTTGGCCCCATGCAGTTGGACAGAGCATTACAAAGGCATGGCCATGTGGTGCAGAATTCCCTTTATACTAGATGAGAAGCAAAAAGCAAGAGAATGTTGGCACAGTTTTTTCCCCCTTTTTCCAATTTTATTTCATTCTGGTGCCCAGCCAGTAGAATGGTGCTGTCCACATTAAGTTTGGGTCTTTCCAATCTTCTCAAGAAACATCCTCACAAGATCACCCACATGCTATTCTAAATCCAAAGATGTTGTCAAGAGAACCAAACATCACTGACCTTCTTGTAAAAACAATTGTTGGATGAGAAGTTGCTTTCTAGGAACAGTGACTTCAAGTTGGCTTGGTTAATTCATCCTTTCTTCCTTTTTCTTTATTTTCTCTCTTGCTTGTATTTTTCCCTTGATTATTTTGTATTTCTAGTTCTCTTAATCTGTGCTATATTAAATGATTTCAGTATTTACTAAGCCTAGCATCATAAATGAATTATTGTGATAAACTTGCAAAGCCTGTTTTTGTTCTTGGAGTAGGAGGGTCTATGAATTCAACGTCTTATTTCCTATTAAGTTCTAAACAGCATTGGACCGATTTTTCAAATCACAAACTGAGCTATTTGAAAATGGCTTTAAAGTAAGTGTCTTTTTTATAGGATATTAATCTTTAAAAAGGAACAACCTGTACTGTAGTCATGGTGCTTGCTATGGCTCTCTTGCCTCTATGTTGCACTGATTCTATAAAAAACAGCTTCCTTGTAGAATGTACTAAAACCTTTCTCACATGACTGTGAAATAAGAAAAGGTTTTGCTAGTGTATTTGTAATAGGATTAAACTAGCCTAGTTTATTAAAAAGCCACATGTAAGGATAATGAGTTTCTGAATAATTTCAGGGAACTAACAAAAGAGTTAAATCTGAGCATTAAGCTGTTAAACCTATGAACTTTTCTTAGTTGGACTGCTGATTAGAAAATGAATGAAACAGCTTTTTTATACTCTACTTGTTCAGAATAATCATCTTCAATAGACCTCAAAATTGTTCTCTTAGTTAATAGTCTCCCATTACCACTAAATCATTTCTTCAGTCTTAGAATAGTGTTGAAATTAAAGGGCAATTCGTGTTGTTAGCACAGTCTCTCTAAAATAGCCACTGGGATTGAAAATCATATTTATCACCATCATCCAATATCTTTGGAGGATTAACATGTAAGCATTTATGCACAACAGAGTTGACCCCACCTTTCACCAGTGGAATCCCTGAAGGGGAAGTTAATTTCTGATTTTAAACTGAAAACTGAGGTCATAATTTTTTCATCTAAAGAAAAAGAAAATAGAACAAAGATAATTACTACAGATTTAAAAATACAGTTTATAGCATTTTTACCTGGCACTGTTTTCTTGCAAGACATCTTTTATGAAAAAAAATCAAGATATAGAGCTAAATGTAAAAATCATAAATAAGCATAGTGGCTTATTCATGTTCTCAACAATTCAGAGGCAAAATGAGGAGAAACACTGAAAGTTTAAGGCAAGCCTGAGAGCTACTAGAGCTACTATACTAGCATGGGGTATAGAATGTGACAGGTCCAAATACAAACAAACAAACAAACCAGGAAAACAATGCAAGACATACTTTAGTAGAATTATTGTCTTTAGCTTAATAGTTGGTTTGAATTTGCATTGACTACATGACGTATTTCCTTAAAACTTTACCTATGCTGTGATTATCAAAAGATAAATTTGCCATTGAATAGATGTATTGATCAAATGGATGAATTGATAAACAAGGCATGATGAATCACTTCAACTATGAACATCTAGTTTTATGGATCTGTCATTCAAATTTTAGCATTATGCAGACTGAGCAGGTAGCATTTATGCATTTAGGAATATGTATACATGTGGTATTACAAATGTGCATGGAACAATGTAGAAAGAGGCCATGATGTTGTTAAAGAGAGCAAGGAGGGTGTATGGGTAGGCTTGGAGAAGGAACAAGAAATGGCAAGATGATGCAATAACATTAAAATTTCAAAAAAATAAAAGAAGTTAAAAATACATAAAATTAAAAGAAATGTTTGTATTATTTAATAATGCTTGCTAGATAAAGAAAAGAGTTCCCTGAGGAGTCATATGTAAAATAGCTGAGCAAATGTGCAAGAAGTAGAGATGATTTAGCCTTTTAAAATAACTTTGATATTTCAGCATTTTCACTTTTATTATTGTGATTATTTTAGATTGCCCCTACATCAGAAAACGACTTTGGACGATATAACTGCACTGCTACTAACCGTATAGGAACAAGGTTTCAGGAATATATTCTTGAGTTAGCAGGTGAGTACAGGACACTAATATTTGACATTGATAAAATAATCTTATACCTAAGTGGAATTTAAAGCTACTAAAATTGTATAAACAAATTTTACATTAAATTAAAAGTATTTATAGTTGTTTAGTCATAATAAAAACATTATTTGAAGTAATGAATTAAGAGTTACAAAATAGAAAAAATATTTGACATAGTGAATAGTGAATTCTTACAATTCATTTAGTATCTACAGCTCATTTTAAAGAGTAATTTTTTTTGTCATGTAGATGTGAGATTATTTTAAGTCAACATGCATTTTGACCAAAGATATATTATAAATAATGTAAAATAACATTTTAAAATATGTCCACATCAATGTATTGTTTTATTTAAAATCTAGTGTAATTAATTCAAGAGGCATGAGTTTCTTCTCAGGAAGGTATGTGGAAACTCGGTGAGAAAATATACAATAGATATAACCTTATTTTATTTTTAATTTGACATCATAGGAAATATTTTATAATTGGAATTCCTACATGCACACTTCATAAAATGACCAATATCAACATCAATAGTAATGAGAAAATTACATCTGGGTCCTATGAGAGGCAAACAAAGGATCAAGGTGTAATCTCTGATATTTCTTCCCTCAAAGCTGAGGAGAACCTAATCTAACAAGCATAATACTTAGAAACATGTTGCCAGTGTAGTAAGAAGCCAACATTCTTATTAAGTCACTATACTCTAAAGGCTTAGATTAAGAAATGCTGCCCCACACTTTGGTTATTAATGTCCTTTACAATTAAATAAATTTTAAATAAAAGAAACACTTAAAAAGATTAGGCAAATTAAGAAATACACATAATAATTCTAAGAGACAAAATAATTATCATCTTAGGCAATATTATTGACAAAAATCAACAATATGTGGCCCAAAATTGGTAATAAGTGGCACTTTGAAAATAATCATTCATTGGTGAATAGCGTTTTATGAATTGAGGAAAATAGTTTATTAAGAAATGTGACTATTTAGAAAAATCACTCAAGTATCTTAAAGATACAAAAACATTCTCATACACATGATGATGTGACATTTATTAGCATTTTGATTAAATATTATTATGGAGATAAGACATACAGATACCAAACAAATATATTGATGAATTGGACAGTTTATGATTTATGCTTTGCTTTGTTATTTTCTCTGCTGTAGAAGAGCAGCTAGATAAACTATATTATGATGAGGATTTACAGCTTAATTGAATCACATTGTTATCATCTCTTATATTTAGTAAAATTCATAGATTAATTTTATTTATTTGTCAGATAGAGTGGATATTCAGGGATTGTGAAACAATATAGTATAGTGGAGCAGCAGGCTGCTTTCCACCCCCTGGGAGGGCTCCCAGCCACCAGCTAGCTTTTGCCCTGAAATAATTACACGGAAACTGTTTTCTTTTAAACACTGCTTGGCCCATTAGCTCTAGCCTCTTACTGGCTAATTCTCACATCTTGGTTAACCCATTTCTAATAATCTGTGTAGCACCACGATGTGGTGGCTTAATGGAAAGGATATTAACCTGCTCCATCTTGGAGAGGAGAACTATAGCATCTGACCTCACTGCCTTCTTTCCAATATCCTGTTCTGTTTATTCTGCCTACCTAATTTTCTGTCCTATCAAAGGGCCAAGGCAGTTTCTTTATTTAACCAATGAAATCAACACAAAACAGAACTCTTCCATATCAATATACCTTTTGACATGTTTCTTTGTATGTAAATATGTCATATTTTAGTCTACATTATGGTTTAACAATGAGCATGAGCACACGTAAACTAGTTAAAGGGCTTCCCTGAGGATGTCTCACATGAAAACATCATTTGTATTTGCTTTACATGTGAACATAATGAATCAAGACTTTTTACAATGATGTTTATTTATATTTATCTTTTCTGTATTTAATGAAAAAAGCATATGTTCTAATACAGTAATTTTATTAATATATAATATATGTAATGTTATAATCAGGATGATTATTATATTTCTATACAATTTCTTGGTCCTTCTTTTGGATTCTCTTGAACAATTTGAAGTAGTGGTACCAAAAAAGTATATCAAATAACAGCTTCAGCTAAATAATAGGTACCTCAATTTGGATTTGAAGTTTCCCATGTCATGTGCCACAGAAGACATTCACAGATCTACCTAAGTGCATAGACATAAGTCATTGTGAAATTGTACTTTCAAAACACCAAGAACAAATAAAGTGCTCAAAGAGAGTAGATAACTGTTATTACAGTCTACCGTATTTCATATAGGCAAATTCTTTTTAGTGGATATTAGGGTGGCGATGTGTTATTAGCTAAGGACCTTGATTACTTTAGACATTTAATTTTTATAAATAACATTTTTTTCTTTTTCATTATCTCATCTGTCCTCCTTTTTCCCATGTCTATAAGTGAAATATCTCATACTGGCACTGCTCACTTGATTTTCTTAACCTTAGTTCAGGGCCCGTACTTACCACTTTTAAAGTTCAAGTTGTCATATTTGACTCATCTCTTTAACCTACAGAGACCCAGTCAAATTCAATACTTTAGTTTTCTTTCCAAGATTTATTTAATTCACAAATATCATAAAGCTGTCAGCAATATTTTCATTTATGTCACAGATAAAACTCTAGAAGTCACTTGGGAGAAGAGAGACCTGATTAGAGGTTAAGCTATGTCAACTGCGCAGAATTTCATAGATAGAGAATAATCGTCAGTTCAGTGGTCTGTGTGATCAGATGACATTGTACCATAAAGCAGGGTAAAGTTAATCCATTTGAAAGGGAATGGTTTCATCATCTGATTATAAATCTGTTTCTTTCAGTGAAATATCTTAGAAAGATATTCTCATTGAGATTTATTTAGAGAATTCTGAAATAAACAGAGATTTTCAGTAACTAATCATATAGTCCTTTGCTTATTCATGAGCATACTATAAGAAAAACACTGGTTACCCTAACAATGATATTGGTAAAAAAATCTTTTGACAATAACTAATCACTAGTTAACAATTGAATAAACAATTACATGAAATGTTTCCCATAGGCACAGTATACTGTTTTGCATCTTTGAATGAACAGTTGAATAAGAAAGGCATTCAGTCATTACCTAAATTATAGTTCAATACATATGAGTTACAATACAACTTTAAATAAAATTTAAATTTTATGACTGCATAAAATTGATCTCTGATTTGAGTTCCTGGGAAAAGCTTCAAACAGATGTCCTCTTTTGATCGAAATAAAAAAGAAGAACTGGGGCCACAAACAATGAAAAGTGTACACAGGTCAAGGTGACATTGACAACAAATGCACTGTGCTATGAAAGAGTGAGAGATGCTTTGAAATGGGCCATTTGGTGAGGACGATGGAAATATGTTCAATGATCAGCCCAGTGTTTAGCAATGTGAATAGTAAGATCATGAAAGATCAAGTCACAGATTTCCTTTGAATATGTTTATATTCTGACTAAGGCATAGAATTAGAAAATTAATATTGGAGATGTTTATTCATAATACAGAATGATCCATTTGTTTTTGAAAAAAGCACAAAGGACTGATTTATGAACAGCACAAGATGGAGCCTGTTGCTCTTTTCAAGTTATCTAGGCATTTTTAGTCCATAAATGTATGAATGGATAGATAGATAAATGATAGAGAGAGATGATACTGTGATTAATGATAGATAGATAGATAGATAGATAGATAGATAGATAGATAGATAGATGACAGATAGATATACAACTACCTGAATTTTCTACCCAGTGTATAAAAGGTTTGGTGTATTAAAATTATTTGAGTAATAAGACATAATTGAAAGCATCAATTAAAAAGGGTATATGTGTACATATTATTTCTGAGAATATAATAATATACTGAAATCTTGATTTTGATTGAACAAATTCAATGAAAAATGTTAGTGATCAGGGATAAAACCAACAGGCTACCTAATTTGAGTCATTGAACTTAATGAACAAATAAAATTGGAAATGATTACACAGTTTATATAACCACTTCTAAGGAAATATCAGGAACATAGTTAATAAAATGAGATTAAGATATCAGTGGAATAATCATTTGAATTATGAAGCTGCTAAAAACCAGAATATTGGAATTTAAAGCAATTTCCAAGGAATTAGATGTTTTGTCACATATATTAATGTTCAAAACTTTTCTAATTTAATCTATTTTTCTTTTTCTTGAGAAAAATCTTCATACTATATATGCGATTATGTTTTCTCACCCCAATTAATCCTAGATCCTACCCACCCTTCAACTTGCCCAAATTCTTGTTCTCTCTCACTCTGTTAAAAACTCAGGAAACAAATGAATACCAAGAAACACACATCCATACTCATAAACAAAAAGTGGAAACAAAAGTGTTCAATCAAATGACCAATAATACTAAACATTACCAATCCAAACAAAATTAGACATAAACACTACACAGTCCCATCAAGTTCATTTTGAAATGAACCTGTATTGGAGAAACTGACAATTAAGTACTGTTAATGTACCCAATATAGTCTAGTATATACTTTTATCTTTAGAGATAGGAGCATGTGTGTACTTCCACCTCTTTGTTCAGGAACCCATGTGACTTGTACTTCTGTATTGTATCTGTATGGCACTGTTACTTGGAGTCATCCATTTGTTTTTGCTCTTACATTTATTGTCTCCTACATTGAGTGTTGAACCTTAAGGGGAAGAGTTTGAAAAAGACACCCCATCAACATATTTTGTCAGTTTAGAAAGATACCTTAGAAGCGAAAGTATCTGGCGAGAGCTCCTGTGTTGCAAATATTTTCCTCAATAAACCTTCAGTGGACTAAAGAACATATGTGGTATTTATAGCTCCTTTTGTAAGTTCCTAATCACATACATCAGAGCTCTTCCAATATTTTAAAAGACATCACCTGCTAACATTTTAACACTGACAGTTAAGTTTCACCATTAAAATACTGAGAGTATTAATATTAAAGCATAAGTCAAAAGAAAAATAATCTGCATTTATCTTATTAGAAATAAAAAAGACATTCAAAGAGAACCAGATAAAATCAATCAATCTATCTATCTATCATCTATCTATCTATCTATTTATTTTTGTTTTTGTTTTCAAGACAGGATTTCTTTGTAGCTTTGGAGTCTCTCCTGGGACTAGCTCTTGTAGACCCAGGTTGGCCTCAAACTCACAAAGATCGCATGCCTCTGCCTCCTGAGTGCTGGGATTCAAGGCTTGTGCCACTACCAGCTGGCCTCATCATAGTTCTTAAATTGACGCAGCTGATGCCTTTTACTGTCATTGTATATCTTCATGTTTCAATACTTTATTTCACAACCTACTTATCATTTAGGATTTTAATGAGACCGGTAAGAAAATTGCTTTTATTATCATAAACAGAGCAAGCCAATTTTAAATATTTACATTAAAAATTAATGAAAGCAAATACGGTAGTCATCACTTAGCTTCCAGATTCGAAAATAGCTCCAATGAGAGATCCAGAGTTCAATTTGGCAACTATTAATGGGAGATGCTTTGCTTACAAAGTAATACACTACTGATGTTGCAGACATACAGCAGACTGGCATTAGACGATAGACTGAACATCCCAGTGACTCCCCTTGTTCATGCTTGTAGAATGCTTTTTTCATGTGAACCTCCTAAAACATGAGAATGAGATTCAGCACTTCTAACTACCAAAGTTGTGGGCACCATTTTTCATCTAAAATACTAAAATTAATGTGGGCAAAGACAACTTGGATATTCAATTTTTCTGAATGGATTGAGAATGGAATCAAAAGAAAGAAACTTAAAATAACAAATGATATTAAGTACTGAAATACAGGATCAATAGTGAGATTAAGCATAAAGTTTATAAGTATCAATTTCTTCTGATGTCATGATGTGACCATATGCTTGTTAAAATCTGTAAGAGGACAACCTGACTCACAGCATTTGTCAGTCCCCATTGTTTTTAGCTATCCAGACTTCAGAAGCTAATACAGAGACAGAATTTTGGAAGAACATACCCCATCATCATGTCAGAAAGCTATATAGTGCGTTGCCTCAGGAAAAATCAGGACAATGTTGATTCAGCTATTATAGCTTTGCATTACAAACTGATGTCAGACAGTACAAGTAGTTCAGCTCTAGAGTAACTCAGCATATGAAAGGCCAAGTTGATCAGCTATGAAAAACACACAAGTAACATCATATTGGAGGTAAGCAGGTATGAATTGCTTTCATCCTCAAAACAATAATAAAAGAAGGAGTGTTTTTCTGTTGGAGGAAGGCCATTTGTTGGTTCCTGGCCACCTGGCTAGCTTAGACCCAAAATAATTACACAGAAACTGTATTAATTAAATCAGTGCTTGACCCTTTAGCTCTAGCTTCTTATTGGCTAATTCATATTACTTTAATGCATTTCTATTAATCTGTATATTGGCATGTGGCTGTAGCTTACCAGGTAAAGTCCCCAGTCTCTGTCTCTGGCAGCTCTGTGTGACAACCCTTCTTTCTCCCAGCATTCAGTTTAGTTTTCCCCACATAGCTAAATTTTGCCCTACTATAGGTCCAAAGCAGTTTTTTTTATTCATTAATGGTAATCACAATACAGAGGTAAATCTCAAATCACTTTTTACCACTTTTATTCAATATAGTGCTAGAATATCCTAAATGAAGAAATTATGTAGAGAAGAAATAACTCACTTCCAACTTGTCTTTGTTAGCATAATCTTATATATGAACCCTAACAATTACCAAACAAGCTGATAAATGCATGATCTAAAAAAATATAACATATCAAAAATGTTCCATGGAGGCTGCTTGATGGTTCTTGGCTGCTCAGCCTCCAAAAATATTCACACAAAAACTATATTAATTAAGTTACTGCATGGCCCATTAGCTCTAGCTTCTTATTGGCTAACTCATATTAATTTAACCCATTTCTATTAATCTGTGTATGGCCATGTGGCTGTGGCTTACCAGCTAAAGTTCTAGCATCTATTGCCATTGTGGCTACATGGCATCTTTCCTGACTCTGTTCTACTTTCTCTCATGCTATTGGTCAAACCAGTTCTTTATTCATTAATCAATAAAAGCAACACATACACAGAAGGATCTCCTATATCATTTCCCATTTTCTGTTTAAACAAAAAGGAGGCTTTAACTTTAACAAAGTAAAATTGTAAATAGCAAAATAGTTATTAAGAAAGAATTACAGTTACAATATTTATAAATATTTTATCTTTTATCATAACTAAGGAAAACTGTTACAATAATTATAAATTCTTCAACTCCATCAAAGATTCCAGAAAGATATAATATTACCTAAGTAAACAGGAAGTGCCTTATAAACAACTTCCAAAATTCTAGAATTGACAAAGACATCTTGCTGCCTGGACAGTCACCCAAAGTTCTTCTGTACCATTGGGGCATCCAATCTTCAGTCTACAGGCTTATAGTATCCAGCAGACTTTTCCAAGAAGTGGAAATTTCAAAGACAGTTCCCCCCTATATTGGCAGTTTGTCAGTAACTTTTTTCTGTGTCCTGAATGTGTCTGGTAGATTCATTCATGAAGCAGGAACCCCTGAGGCCTTCCTCACCTTTAAGAAAATCCAGCAGTCATTTTTCTGTAGGTCCCACATGTCCAGTCAGGCAGTCCAGGCAAGAGCAGTTTCTTGCACAAATGGCTAACCAAATCAATAAGAAGCCTCTTCAAAGCCCATCTTCCTCTTGAAGTAGCTTGTGCTGCCAGGAGCAGATGTGTCTCATTGTCATTAAAAGTCCTAAGTTATTAAAACATTTTTTTGAAACTAAATAACAAGGAATTTGTTTTAATAGTTTTTATGTAAAATGACTTCAGAATTTTAAAAATACTCTTTTTTTTACATATATTATATGGTGACTGCAGTTTTCACTCCCTCCCCAGGTTCTTTTCCCACCTCCCTTCCCTCCCTTACCAATATTCTTGGTCTCCCCGTAGAAAAGAGCAGACCTCCCAGAGGCATCAATGAAACATGGTATATGCCATATTCTGAAGGTCTCTGAAAAATTTGAAGAACACCTATCTATCTGAAATATATCTATATAAATCTAGAAAATCAAATTGACATGACTAAAAATTATCTATTATAGATGAGTATCTATTAACTTATTTTTCTTAATTATACATTACATTTTTAAATGAGCTACACAAACACAATACCTAAATTAAGATCAGAAATACATGTACATATAACAAAATTGACCTTAAATTTGTATCAATAAACTGTGATCCATACCAATGCAAATTATCCATCTCTATAGTATATCCCTCTTTAAATGTAAAGAAGTATTTACACACAATATTTGGGAATATGGGCTTAGTTCTATCCAAACTGCTTCCTGCTGTTTATTGGGTGAAGTATTTTCTTCATGGGGGTGTTCTTCAGGGGTTCTTGTTCCATCAAACCATACTGGTCTGGAAGCAATCCACAGGTTCTCATCTTCTATGGAAACAAGAGAACCTCCTTTCCAAAGCAACATATCCTTAGATCCAAATTTGGAAGTCATGATACCTTTAGAATATATATATGCTGGTTTAGCTTAGTAGCCTATACAATGAAATGTTTCTCTTTATTTAGCTCCTTTACAGTCAAAAATTCAAATAAAAACACAATAATATACATAATCCAGACTTTTTGTGTATATTGCATCTTTATATGGCTTGTTTTTACTCTCATACTTTTAATATTTATTTTATTATCATTACTCCTTTAATCTATGACTGTCTGTACTGTGTCTCTTTAAAGACTTTACTCATTTTAAAAGCCATTTGCTTCTTTTCAAACTCTCTATACTCTTTTTTCTTCTCTCTTTCAAGACTACATCCATTTATCCAAAACTGTGACCCATTTAGATGTCTTTTATGTCTGAATCTGTTCTACTGTGTATCTGTAAATTTTTCTGTCCAGGAACACTTCTTAAAATGTTAAGTGCTTCTTAAAAACTTAAGCTGCATCATTCCTTCTGGGAAATACCGCATTTCCTGCTTGCCCAGCCCAGTCCAGCATGGCAGAGCCACATGTTGCCTCTGAGAGCTGCCATGCACACCACCCCACTTCCAAGCACACAGCTGGTTCATGTTGCCACCAACAAGCCACAGCACATTGCTCACAAACCCTATCCAAATGTCCAGTCTTCTGAAAGAGCCAGAGACTGCACTAGCAGCATGGCCCAGAAAGCCAGAGTTTTAAAATGACATGGCTTTTTTTTTTTTTTTTTTTTTTTTTTTTTTTTTTTTTTTTGCTACAGCTGAGTCAGGAAAACCCTTTACAGGAGCAGTGGCATGCCATCAGCAAACAGCAAGAAACTATGTTAAACTTTGTGTTTTTGTGTCTAAAATTATGTTTTCCCGGGTTTTTAAGTGGATTTTAGCATGTTGGTGCCAGTTTATTGCATGGAGGCTGCTTGTTGTTTCCCAGTTGTTCAGCCTTTAAAAATAATCATGCAGAAACTGTATTAATTAAATCACTGCTTGGCCCATAAATTTTAGCTTCTTATTGGCTAATTCTTATATTAATTTAACCCATTTCTATTATTTTGTGTATGTCCATATTGCTGTGGCTTACTGGCTAAAGTTCTGGTGTCTGTCCCAGATTGGGCTACATGGCATCTCTCCTGACTCTGTGGTAGCAGATACAATAATCAAGCAAACAATCCATAAATATCAAAAGATAAAGAAGTTAAGATATGTAGTAAATAATAAACCAAGGAGAGAAAATATCTCCATACACACAAAAAAAACAATTAATTGATTGAAGAATAAATGTATATCCTTTACTCTTTTAGTGGAAGAATATTCTTAATTAAAAGACTCAATCTACCTAAAGTTGTATATAGATTCAGTATAAACACTACCAATGTAACAATAAAATTTTTTAAAAAAATGTATAAGCTTGTCTGAAACAATCAATGGAAGTCTCCAGAGAGACAAAGCAATCTTGAGGAAAACAAAAATGCCATTAAAAGAAAATACACTCTTTAAAATGTCCTTCACAGATAAAGAACACTCATCAGTTCTCCTCCGTTTTGTCACTCTTACAGGGTATCTGGCATGCTTTATTTTGTGTAATTTCACTTTGAAATGTTCTTTTTTTCTGAACAACCGAGAACACACTATCAATATGTTTCACATCATTGCTTCATGTCTAATTCTTGTATCACAATGAGTCTTAGTAATAGTCATCCTCATTGTCCAGGTTGCTTCCTTTGTAGATGTACCCTCTAGTCCTCATGGAGTGAAGATTGTAGACCTGTCTCAGACTACAGCCAAGATCTTGTTCAACAAACCTGACTCCCACGGTGGTGTGCCTATTCATCACTATCAAGTGGATGTCAAAGAAATGGCATCAGAAACCTGGAAAATAGTACGCTCCCATGGAGTTCAAAGTAAGTTACTTATTCAATATGTGTTAATTCATGAACTCTGATATTTAATATTCCTCTATGATTTATTTCTCTTTTTTCTTTCTTTGCACTGGGGTTAGGAAATCATAGTAATTTCCTTATCTTACTTATAAATAACTTTTAATATATAGCTAAATATTTTGCTTTATTTTTTTTAAGAGTGAAGTTTTTGTCTTAAAGTTCTGTCATCAAATACAGTTTTTTATGTGTCATGATAGCTACTTTCCATTGTATTATATTCTGTTATTTAAGCTGTCTACTTTAATAAGAATAAAATAACTAAATTGAATTGTTAAAATCATATTCTAGGAGAAAATTTAATTTTATTCCTTCATGAAAAGACAATTACTGACATGTTGTGTATGGAAGGTGAATATTCTTAAATGTGTCTTTAGATTTATTTATTCACATTTCCATAAATAGTTGTGAATGTGATATTACAACAGCTACCTGACACAGGCACTTATAAAACTGTCTATGTAAGTTCATGAATCTATTAAGTTTGTCTTCAGCTTGTGTTTTGAAAATACACAATTAAAATTGAAGTTTTTATTTAAAGTTGTGTCATTGAAGTAATTGAATTGTATATTTCTGAAAAGTTAAAATCATGTATATTATTCTTCTTAGTAATGGGAAATTCTGTTGTGATTTGAAAAGTGTCTTAATTTTTCATTATTTTCCAAATTACAGTAGGAAATAATAAGAAATTACGAATTTGTGAGTATGCAGGTTAGATTAACCTGTAATAAAAGTATGAACGTGTGAGGACTGTGTAGTTTCCTTGTCAGATATTCAAGTCAATCTTAACCCTTTCAAGGTGTGCAAGTATAATGATGGGACTACACTGAGACAACAAGAGGGAGCAGATCACAGTACAGGAAGAAAATGAAATTATTTATTTTTTGCCAGACTACAGTAACATGATATCTTACAATAAAAGTATCAAAGGTTTCATAGAGTCAACTATTGATAATTTACTTCATGCTTTGTATAACATTTCAAGTAGGTGATTTAATATTGCTCCTATAATTTTGGTGTGTTATTAGCTTAATAAGTAAGATGGGAATTTCATTGTATTTCTCCTATTGAGACATGCGTCAAATTCTATACATTGTATCCCACCTCTAAATTACATAGGGACAGTCAAGGTTGCTTGAAGCACAGCTCATGCCAAATTTAGTGGTGTTTTTTGCTGCCGTCATAGATCAAACCTGATAGATAAAACATTTTATCACTTGGCAAATGGGGGTTCGTTTTTTTTCCCAAATCACAAATACATCCATCAAAATATTTTATTTATTTATTTCAATATTCAATGTCCAATAGTCATTACCTAGATGAAGCAAGAGTCCCAAGACATCCTCTGAGAGCCAGCAATTCACAGATTATAAAGAATATCCTGAGGATAGTTTGACAGTTGATTGTCCTCAGCCAAGTTTGTAGTGATATTTTCTTACAGATAATCCAAGACATCTGTCCTACAGTCTTTTTTGAAATATTCTTGCTCCTTATTTTACTCAAATTCAGTTTTCTGTGGGAAGATCATGACGAGTCATGCATCCTTGTGAGGCTATAGCTGCTTATAACAATTGCTGACAATATTCTATTCAACTAGGAAACCTGAGGCCTCTGCGCTGAAGTATTCCTCTATAACTACCATTATATCATATTTAGTTTTTTCTTGTTATAAGGATCAACAGGGTTTAGGCATAAATATAACCAAATATAAATGGGCTCAAAGACCAGCGTCTTTCCTTAATTTTCCCAGTTTTGAGTTTCTGTCAATAATGTAAAAGATTTAGCCTATGAAATCATTTAAAAAACACAGAAATACTTTGTGCTTTTCTTTGAAAGTTTCTTTTTCCTCATTGTCTTTTCATTCATTTATTTATGAATGTTTAGTTGATACACTGTTTTTTATATTTGTAAATTGTTACATAATTTATATTGTTTATATCTATTTATAACTATTTGTATCTAATTACTGACTTCTCTGTTCAGGAATAAAACAGGCCTTGCTTGATTTTACTTTTGTAGAGCAGGGAAATGTCACCATGCAATTACTTTCATGCTTTAGTTTATGGTCTTAACTAAGCCACTAATTACCCATGAGTCCCACCAACTGAGTTATCACCTGATCCACAACTTTGCATACAATGTAGATAGAACCATCATATTTTTCCTCAGTATTTTTCTGGAATGTTACCATGCCAGCCATTGAGATGACAATCAACTAACTTTTAAAATATATTGACTTGTAAACAACTTGTGTATACATAGTGTAACTTCTAAAAAAAATGTGAAAATTTTTTTCCTGTAGGAAACATGTGACAAATGTTTCTAAATATTTCTGTTGGAGTTTTTTCCCACGGAATTTGACATGTTCATTAATGTCATCTTTGTTCAACTCTTGTTTGGGTGGTCGTGCTTATTGCTGTTCTATTAGCAGTAGCAAGAGAATGGAAACTTCCTAAATGTCTGACAACCAAGGAATAGATAATAGAGCGTGTGACACTTACACGGTCTAAAATACCATTCAGATACAATGAAAACTGAAATCATGAGCTTCACATGTAAATATATGGAACCAGACAAGGAAGACTTTTAAAATTTCAAAATAACAAACGTATGGAAACTTAAAGTTTCACTTCACAATTTAGGTAATTTTCACTGTTTTATAATCTCTGCTTTAGTAGTTTCTTATCAGATATGATGGGAAACAAATTAGTTATGGGTGGCAGGAAAAAGGATGGAACTAGACAACATTATTTTGAGTGAGGTAACCTAGACATAGAAAGACAATTTTCACATGTACTCCTTCATAGTTAATTTTTAAGCATAAAACAAAACCAGCCTACAAACCACAATCCCAGAGAACTTAGACAACAATGAGGACCCTAAGAGTGACTTACATAGATCTAATCTACATAGGAAGTAGAAAGGAGAAAAAGGCAAGATCTCCTGAGTAAATTGGGAGCCTGGGAAACTTGGGGAAGGGATGAAGGGGGAGGGGAGAGGCAGGGAGGGGAGCAGAGAAAAAATTAGATCTCAACAAAAATTAATAAAAAGGAAAATGAAATAAAATAGAAAAGAAACTTAATTCAAAATATTTTATTAACTCTGTTGATTTTATAAACTATATTTTTGAAATTTTTCAACCCTAACCTTTTCAAAATTTACCCTACCTCCTACATCTCAATTTGGAGTTCTCATTTTATTATATAGTTATTTTATTGCACATCAATGCCAATTTGTTCTCTGGATATATTTCTGGGTAGAAGTGAGAACTACCTACCAGTGGAAACACCTTAACAGAAAACCGACTTCCATCCCCCAGGAGTCATCAATTATGCATCGTTCTCTGTTTATAGTATGAGTTCATGAACTCCTCCCATTCTATACTGTGAAGATGAATTGTGAATGTTTTAGACTAGTACCCAAAGAAGCGTCGTCATATAGGTATCATTTCTTCATGATTGTGATTGTCCTTGTTATCCAGAAGACATATTTCTCTCAGATCCTCCCCTATGTCTGACTCTTCTGGTCTTCTGACTTATACCCTTGGGGCCAGCAATGATGTAGTTTTTCTATTAATGGCTAAGAATTCTGCAATCACATATTTTCTGAACTTTGACCAGTTATGACTTCCTATATTACCTACCCCTTACTATGCAAAATCTCCACCAATTATTTCTGAGATCTGGACTAATCTAGGGAGTAGAGATGAATTTAGGGGTCACTTTGATTCTACTGTCCTCTAACAAAGTCATAGTGAGTTTCATACCATAAATGCTTGCCCACACTTGCTGTACCAGGCATGCTTTCTCCTATGGAGTACTAAATAAAATAGCAGTTGGCTTACCTTCTTGTTATTCTTTAATTGATGGGGGTTACACAGATAATAATGAACATTATTTGGGGACTTCTTTTGAAGTTGAAAATGTATTATGAGATTAGAATGTTATTGTTGGTGCCTAGGTGTCCTAAAATACATAAAAACTTTTTTGACTTTATTTAAATATGTACATAGATATATAAACAGATTACAGGCAGAAAGCATATTTTGTTCTATTTAATCACTATATTATTGAATAAAGTTAAAATTTTAATATACTAATCATCAAGTACCTATAAGTAATGCTAAAATCAGTAAGAGTACAAGGTGCAATTTTTAAATCATATTAAATTACTTAAATATAATGTGTGTATGTTTGTTCACATTTGGTATTTATTTGTTTTAGCCTGACTCATATATATTCATACACGAAGTATAATCTCCTCTTTCTTTTGTTGTTTTAGTCTCATTGACATGTGATTTGATTGTCTGACAAGCTTAAGTATATTATATATAGGTGCAACTAATATATGTGAATATCTCTATGAAGTTCATATGATTGTACTCAGGAAAATATGAATTTTAGTGGTCCAAGACTTCAGGAATATTACACTGTCCCATTTCTGTTTCCCAGAACAATAACTCTCAGTTCTTATTAAAACTTCCCTAAATTTCTTGCTATTCAAAAGGTTACTATTCTCCCTGAAAAGTTTAAATATTGTGATCTGTGAGGCTCAAAAAAATTGGATTTCCAGATAGTTTTTCTCAGTGTAGGGATTTGCCCTCATGTTCTTTTAGATGCAAACAACTTTAAAACAGCGAGGTTTTCAATAGAAAACACCTGTTCTGTGGCTGTTCAGCAGACATCAAGTATTCAAATTTCTTGATAAATAGAAAATGAATTATGTAACAGAAGTAGGTTGTACTTGCCCTTGTCATTAAGCAGGTGGTTAGTGCCATTATTTGCATTTTCATAGGCTTGATAAACATTTTCCTCTTCTAGATACAGGAGGAAATCATCACACATTTGCCTTTGGATACCAATTAGTATTAGTAATTTATTCTACTTTGCATTTTATTAAGCTCCACTAAACACAAGTGAATTTCATGAAGGAGAATTTGAATCTTTTTATATCTGCATTATAAATTGGCCCAACAAATTAGATTGCATGATTTCTTCCCCAAACTCCACATAATCTTACACTCAATCGTTGTCTTTTTTAAAAGAACACCCTTGCCATTAGAGAGGAGAAAAGATTCTTCTCTCAGGAACATGACATCATCAAAATGTCCCAAATGAAAAACTATTATTTCATTACCCCTCATTTTTCAAAATTTAACCTTTGTATCTATCGGAAGTATGATTTGCAGACATAATTCTATGAACATAAAATACCAGACTTTAGTTGTTCTTTTATGAGCTTCAGAAGCATTATAGGAGTTTTGTAAGTGCAATAATTGCAGTTCTAATGAAATACTCATTTGGAAATAAGAAATGAATCTAGATGTTTTGACATAAAATTTATTTCCCTATAATTTATTATTTAAATATACTATTTACTGCTGTGCATGAACCATACATAATTAGGATTTTATATAGCTATTTACATAGAAGAATGTAGACAGATGTTTCTGTCCTGCCTGGTCCCATAGCTGTTCAATCCCAAAGAATCACACTGAGGCTTTTATTAATTACAAATTGTTAGGCACATTATCTAAAGCTTATTATTATTTAACTCTGACAACTTATATTAATTAATAATTCTTGTCTATGTTTAGCAACTAGGCTTGGTACCTTTACTCAGTGAGGCATTCTCATCTTGCTTCCATTGTGTCTTTCTGGTGACTGACTCTACTTTTCCTCTTCCCAGAATTCTTCTAAGCTGGTTTCTCTACCTATACTTCCTGACTGGCTAGTGGCCAATCAGCATTTTATTAGACCAATACAAGTGAAAAGATCTTTACATTGTACAAGATCATTATCCCACAGAAATTCCTTTTTCAAAACAAAACTCTGAATCTAATCTCCTTTATTTAGCTTTTCCTGATCATTATCCATAACAACTTGTAACCAACACATTAAACAAAGACAAACATCCATAATCCATTTTTGGAGAATGTGGGCATAGTTTCTAAGCTACTTCCTGCTGATTGGGACACTGATATTCTTATGCGGACCCAAGAAAATTTAAGGATTTGGTCATGTCCTGACTGGAGTATTCTGTGAGGATGAATCATCTCAGCAAGCAGTCTGGAATCTGTTCTGGATATAGAACACAGAGGAAACGGCAACAGAACATAGAGTATTTTGATATTATTTACCTTCTATTTCTATACTCACCTCTATTTTGCTTTGCTTGTCCATTCCTCACAGCATTTGTTTCTGTGTATGTCTGTGTGCATGTACATATCTCTGTGTGTATCTATATGTATACCTGTGTATGTGTCTATGTGTCATGTATGTTTAAGTGAGAATGTGTATGTGCCTCTGTGTGGGTGGATGTACATGCTCATGTGGATATATGTGTTGAATATTGTGGCATACATATATGTGTGTGTGTGTGTGTGTATGTGTCTGTGTGTGTACACATGCTATCTATCTATCTCTATCTATATCTATATCTATATCATCTATATCTATATCTGTATTATATCTATATCTATCTATATATCTATATATGCCACAGGATATTTGGTGACTTGATCCTCTGAAGGTAACCCAGCTGTGGCGAGTTCTTGCATTCAATACTATCAATGTAAAAAAAAAATCACAGCTCTCAACTTAAATGGAAAAAGATATAGTCTACTGTGGAATCATTTTGAATGACCATGTCCCAGAAACATAAATTTAACTTATCCCAAATTCTATACTCAAATGTATTAGGAAAGCTGTTTGTTCATTTCCTGGCTGCCCACACTCCCGGAATAACCACACAGAAACTGTACCAATTAAATCACTGCCTGGCCTATAAGCTCTAACCTCCTATCAACTAGCTTCTATATCCTAATTTAACTGATTCCACCTCTCAATATTTTACCATGAGGCTCGTGATCTACTGGCAAGATTCTGGTATGTCTGCCTTCGATGGTGGCTCCATGGCTTCTCTCTGACTCCACCTACTTTCTCCAAGCATTCAGCTTATTTTTTCCTGCCTAACTAAGTTCTACCTTGCTATAGGCCAAGTCAATTTCTTTATTAACCAATGGTATTCACAGCATAAAGAGGGGAATCCTATATTACAATTTCACTAACATTTTATAGTTTAAAAAAATGGAAGTCGTAAATAATTACATCATTAAAATACATTTGTGAATACCCAAGAGAATTAGATGCAATGAAAATGTGATAAGCTTTTCTTTTTTTATATAGGCTTAAGATACTATCTGTTTACCTTCTTGGCTCTTTTTTTCCTTTTTTTTTATTTATTCATCTCTCATATATTTCATTTCTGTCATTTTCCTTCCAACCTCTCCTCCTGATCTCCTCCTGCCCCTATATTCAAACCTCCTTCTTTTCCTTATGTAAAGGCAGGTAGTTTGGGGAAATCAAGCAAATATAGCATATCAACTTGAAATAATATTAAGTATATCCTCATATTAAGAATGGATGAGAGCTGGGCAGTGGTGGCACACACCTTTAATCCCAGCACTCGGGAGGCAGAGGCAGGCGGATCTCTGTGAGTTCGAGACCAGCCTGGTCTACAAGAGCTAGTTCCAGGACAGGCTCCAAAACCACAGAGAAACCCTGTCTCGAAAAACCAAAAAAAAAAAAAAAAAAAAAAAAAAAAAGAATGGATGAGGCATTCCAGTATGAGGAAAAATATCTCAAGAGCTGGCAAAATTTTCTGTCTCTACTGTTAGGTGTTCCACAAGAACAACAATCTACACAAACATGACATATATGCAGAGGACCTAGCACAAACTGATACAGGTTCCATGATTATTTAAGTATCAGTGATCCACTATGAGCCCTGGCTAGGTGATTCTGTGGACTGTTTGCTTTTAGTATCCTTGGGACCCTGTAGTTCATACAATCCTTTTTCTTCCTCTTTTACAAGATTTCCCAACCTCCTCATGTTTGCCTGTCAGTCTCTGTAGCTGCTCCCATCAGTTGCAGGATGAATCATTTCTTTGATAATGATTATGCTAGAGTATGGTCTATGTTTATAGCAGAGTATCACTAGGAATCATTTCATTTTCTTTTTTTGCCATTGTATTTGTATCTACCCTTGGTCCCTGGGCTCTCCAGTCTCTGAGTCTTAGTGTTTCAGGCATACCTTGGGTAGGTTTCTCTTGTACCATGGGTCTGAGGCTGGGTCCATCATTGATTGAACAGCAAATGTTCTGCCCCACCTTAACCTTTACCCTACAGCATCTTGTAGGCAGGACAAAATGTAGGTGGAAGGTTTTGTGACAGTACTGATGTCCTAGTTTCTCCACTGGAAGCCTTGGTTTGGTAGACGCTAGTGTTTTACTAATAAGTAAATAGCTTATAGAAATATTTTATTTATTATCAAAAGATGTTAATTCATATATAAAGAAAGGAATGACTATTCTCAAAGACTAAAGTTAGTCTATTTCCCATCTCTCTCCAATAAAAAATTCAACCACTCCATCATTCTCTGAAGATACAGACTCCTTCAAGGAGCTTTGATTTAACATCCAGAAAAAACTTCTCTTCAGGATTCTCACTCATAATAGCCTTTTTGTATCTAGAAGATAGCTCCTACTGTAGATGGAGTTTAATATAGATGAATCATTTAGAACTAAGGAGCTCTAAACCACTTATCAAAATTATGACTCTACTGTGAATCTTCTCAATAATTATCTTTTCCAAGAATTTTCTACTATAACCTTTAGTTTTTTATGCATAGCTTCCTAGTATGTACATACCAGAACAATTTAACCTTGCCTTTTCATCTTCTTATTCATTTTACTTCCTTTCATCATTGTGTTGCACTTGTTAAGTATTCAAACTCTGCATTTCATAAGAGTAGACAGAGTGAGCATCCTTGCTTAGGCATAACATAAGTGGGGATCCTTTTATTGTCAAACATTTTCTGTGATTTAGTTTTATGTAGCTTGTATTGTGTTGAGATATGTTTCTCCTACTTCAAATTTCTTTTTTATTTTGTGAAAAAGGCATATTGGATATTGTAAAGAATCTTTTCTGCAGTTATTGAGATCATGAAATTTTTGAGTCTATTTGATGCTTTTTGTTTACTGATTTGTGCTGCTGAATCATGTTTGTATCTCTTCAATGAACCCAACTTGATCTTTGAGAATGACCTTTTTGATGGGTTCTTCAATACAATTTGCAAGTGTTAATTGAGAATCATTGGCTATCCCTTTCTTTGTGACATTTTTTTCTGGTTTTAATAGCAAATTAATTATATTTATATAATATGAAAAAATAGTTTTTCTTTTATTAGTTTTACATAAAAATTTAGAGAAGTTATAGAATTGCTTCTTTCAAACTCAACTTGCTTTTAACTGCGACTATATCTAGACTTTGTTATTTCATGCTTGCAATATTTTATAGCTGCTTTAATCTCATTGATTATTTTAAATCAATTAAAGTCATTTATACATTCTTGGGTTATTTTGATGTGGCATATGTAGTAGAATTTCCTTGAATTTTCATAGGTTTTCCAATGTATTTAATGATAATTTTCAGTGTATCATAATTACTTTCTGAATGAATTGGGTTTTTAATCGCTTCCTTTTATCTCAAATTTTATTGTTTCTTTTTTCTTTGCACTATTTTATATAAAAATTTGTTAATCATATTGACTTTTCAAATAAACAATTCTTTGTATTCACTGATTCCTTATTCTTTTCATTTCCATCTTATTTAGTGCTGTTCTGATTTTTATTATTTTCTCTTTACTGATCAGGTTTTGGCTTTGGATTTTTCATTTTTATCATATTTTAATACCCATGTTGCATCATTCACATAAGATCGCCTTTTAAATTAGTCATTTCAGCTATAAACATACATATTAGTGTTGTTTCCATTTATCCCCAGTTCGCGTATATAAAAATTTAATTAAAATTTGTTCTTAAAAATTTAACATTCTTTTCTGATGTGTTCAAATACCTATTTGTCATCCACAGGGATACTGTTCTTTGTTTATACTAGTGTATAAACATAAGGATTTAATTTAAGTAAGTTTAATACTATGATAATTTGTCAAAATGACATTCATTGGTTCCTCCTTTGGTACCTATTAGCTCCTCAACTTTGCAATGTTTACAGATTTATTATATTAGGCATGCGTTTCTTCCTTCTCTGTTGGTCATGAATCCATTCAGAAAGCAGTTAGTTCCCTTCTCTATGGAAACTTGTAACATCCACAGTTGGGCAAGACCATTGATGACTCTTCCCCTGCAGGCTGTGCAGGGTCCTCGGGCTGTGAACACTAGATGGTTGGGAGAAAGCAATCACTGCACTGTAACAAAAATGTGCAGGATCATTAACAATATGGTATTACCATCAATTTTTAGATAAACCAGCAAAAACAATTACCATAACCTGTTTTTTAGGGGCTTTCTGGTTCTTACTGTGCAAAAACACAAATGGATAAATCCCACAGCTGGCACTGGGATATTTATTGTGTAACTCTCCATCCATGGGTTCCTTTCTTCAAACATTTTCTTTAGGTTTAAAGCTTATAAAATATTGCTTTTCCATATTTTTCTCCATACCTGTAGTTTGGAATACTCCCTACTCTGTCTTCCTCCTTTTTATTCTTCCTTGTACCTCTCTTTCTGATTAGACTTTCTCATGTCCTCTATATTTTTATACCTAATGCATTTTGAAAACTCATCTTTCTTAAGGTCCCTCCATCTGTTCTCTCTTGTGCATCCTGTCAAGGTATTCCTACTCATTATTGATATTATAAACTTTATTGACTCCAAGACAAACATATTACTCATATTACCCAAGATGGATAACATAATATTTGTGATTCTGGCCTTGGTTAAAGGATTCACTATAAATTTCATTTACATCCATTTCCACACATATATCATAATCTCATTTCTGAAGTTTTGTAAAATTCCATGGTGTAAATGTATAAGATATGCATTCTCCATTCACCCACGAAGGGCATCTAAGCTGGTTCCAGAACATGTATTATGAGCTGAAATGCACACTGATATGTAGATATCTCTGTTGTAGATCATAATCTCTTGTGTTTATGAGAAATATGAAGTATAACTGGATTATTTAAAAACTATGTCTTTAGCTTTTTGTAAAACATTTTGCTTGGTTTCTAAAATGATTAAACCATTTTCATTGCTCAACAACAATGAATAAAGATGCCTTCAAGATAAAACAATTAAAAAGTGAAATAAATAATCTTTCAAATAAATCTCTCTCTTGCTAGCATGATAGAACAGGAAAGCAGTGGCAAGTGTAATTCTTTGATTCTGAGGCTAGTGTGGGCTACATACCTGGTTTTCTAGCTTGCAAAGACTACAGAGTCAGATAATGTCAACAAATATATATATTTGCGAATTGATTCCCAAGAGTTCTCATTCTTCCATGACTCTTCTCTTAAATTAAACTTTACAGGTGGAATTACTGTCAGCTTGCATTTCTTCTTCTTTATTCTATAAACGTTTGGAATGATTTGACCAGTACATTGTGTCACCTCACAGCTGTTCCAACAGCTTTTCTGGAAAAAAAAAATTGCATCATCAGAATAGATCATCCCTCCCTTCCTATTTTTTTTTATACCTCAACGTGATTACTGCTAATGAGTACTTGTCATGTAGCCAGACTCTATTTTCTGAATATATTAATTGGATGTAGATTTCATTTTCTGTGTGTTTGATGTAGTCTTATCCACACTAATCTTCACCTTGACAGGTTTGTCTTACCAGGGATGAATAAAGCTCTAAGCATTTGGGTCTTTGCTTCCGTATATATGTGCTGTTCCCTAGTGGGTTTCCCATCATGTCAGGTCTCATGAGTTGTCCATATGGTTCAGTTCTTCTCTTGGTCTTAAGCTCATAGTGGATAGAGTTGTAAACTTTGGAGTTTAAGATATTTTTATACCTTACTTTCAACTCTCATTGGCAGAGTAGTTTGGTGAGAACATGTCTTTCATAACCCTTCCATTTCTGGTCATATAAGCACAGTTGTGAAACTGACATTTCTCTTGAGGTTACATTTTGGTAACTTTTAAGTCTCTTGTTCAAAGTTGTATTTTTTTAAATGTTACCATTCTCAATCACTATTCTACTGGAAATGAGGATACCAAGTAGATATCTTCACCACAGTCTTGAATGTTCTACCCAGTATTAATATGAAAACTAAACTTTATTCCTTCTTATTTTACCAGTGTTAAGATAACACACATACACACACACACACACACACACACACACACACACACACACACGTGTGTGTGTATAAAGGCTCCAGGCCATGGAGTTAGTTCTGAGATATCAATAGCTTGGTGAATGCACCTTGCTTCTACAATGAATATCCTGCCATTTCTTGGATGTTTTCTGAATTCTAAGACAAAATATTGGCAAGTTTCTCTCCACCAAGGGCACTGTTTCTGGTGTATAAAATCTTGTCTTCTTGTGCTCTTAAATGGTAGAAGGTACAAAACAATTTATATCCGTTAAAAATCAGCATATGCATATAATTTAAGATTTTTAGATGACTTTATTGTGTGCAAGAATGAATATCCTTCTGTATTTTAACTTCTTTTTGAACCCCACATGCATATGTTTTAGTCTGCATCAATTTCTTCTTATGTATTCCTTTATTTACATCCATTCTTAAGTATATGTGAAAATCTTTAATAAAATTTACATTTATTCTTCAAAAAATTATTTCAATTCATTTAAGAGTTATGTGGAAAATGAAATAATGTAGTATTACTGACAAGGAATAAAAAGCTATCCTGTATGTGTGCAAATATATGTAGTACTATGTGGATGGGTCCTGAATTTCACTGAAATATAACAAGAATGCTAACATAACTAATGAAGATAGATGTTAACCTCAGGGAAAAATAAGCTATAATAAAAAGATTTTAGCTACTGTTATGTGTTTTGCAATGCTACTAGTATAACACATAAAACTGAGAAAGTTAGTTGTAAAAGTGCTAAAATATAAAAATTCAGAAAAATGCTATCTTTTTTATCTATACATGGATTCTGTGTTATGATTGCCTTTTAAAAGCTCTGAAATTCCTGGTTTGCGATAGAAGATGTAAATGCAGAACCAAAGATTTTTCCTATCTCATTACTTCAAGATCTGTTTATAACTTTTGTATGGCACATATCAAATTAGATGTCTAGTCAATACTAAAAATGACAGAATAAATTCTTCAGAATTTCAATTGCCCATACGTAGCTAGCGAGTCTCTTTTTTCCTGTGTGAGCACTGAGATTCAAATCTATATTAATAAGAGTGAGTGGTCTGTCATTGTCAAGAGGACTTTGCATTTGTGCTTTGATTCTAGTGTACTCTTTCAAAGTTGTATACCAAATGGTAAGCCCAACACTATTTAGTCGATTCTGAGTTATATCATCTTGTTTAAAATCAGTTGGTCTCCAAATATAACAGCATACATAACTATAGAAAAGGGACCTATGGAAAGGTGGGTGGTGTGGGAAGCAAAGAGTAATACATAAAGTGACATATGGAGAGGTGTGTGGTATGACAATCTTAGAGGGAGGTAAATGAAGTTGCAGTAAGAATAAAATCAATTCGCTGTATTCATGTATAAAATTGTTAAAGAGCAAACTAATGACAGATAAAAGAATATTACTGGTTTAAATTTACCTCAGAATAGATGTGGGATTCCCCTCTGTATGCTCGGATAGGGTAGAGTGAGCTAGCCAGGAAAAACTAAACTGAATGCTTGGAGAAAGGAGGTGAAGTCAGGGAGAAGGCATGTAGCCATGCTGGACACAGACCCTGAGACTTTACCTGGTAAACCATAGACTCATGGTGAAACACAGATTACTAGAAATGGGTTAAAATAAGAGATATGAGTTATCCAATAAGAAGCTAGCCTCCTCCGACAAATTGGCACCAATGTGGTTGACTAAAATCCACTTAAAACCTGAGAGGGCTTGAAAAGAAATTCTAGACACAAAAATACAGAGTTTAACACAACTTCTTGCTGTTTGCAGGCAGTATGCCGCAACTCATTTAAGAGAGGTTTTCCTGACTCAGTAGTAGAAAAAAAAGCCGCTCTTTTGAAATGTTAGCAGCATGACATCCGGCTCTTTCAGGAGACCAAGCATTTAATTGGGGTTTGTACACAGCATGTTATAAACTACTTAACGGCACTGAGCAGCCCAGAACAAATATGCAGCCTCCTCTATCACCGAATGGCAGGTATTAATGATGATTACCAACATGAATTATGCTGTTTAGTCTAATAAGAACTCATAAACTTGAGGAAATAAATATTAAAGATATTTTATCTCCTAATAACGAGTTAAATATATCATATGTAAAATTCATTCAAAAATAAAATATAAAAGGTAAAACCTAAAACCTTAAAATTGCTAGAAAAATTCACTATAGGTTGAGTTTGTGTATTCCTCTTAAATGTTCTTCCTCAAGTGAAATATAATCATCTTTGTTATTATATATAAAAGTGATTCTATTGTGTGATAAGGTCTTTCTTTAAGCAAAGGAAGATTAAGCATTTAAATTTTTATCATGAAAACCAAACATGAAAATCAAAAAATATAGAAAGTTTTGTAGGAAATAAAAATTAAAAACTAGAAGGCTTATAAAGTGTCTAATAATTAGTTTTTTCTTTTCCAAAATAAATACTTAATGAATTATTTTTATAAATAAAAAACAATTAAATGTTATGTGTATCATGGTACATGTTACAGTGGCAGGATATTCTAACACATATCTTCAAAATACTTCCTAGACTAATTAAAAAGATTCTTAGAAAAGTATTAGACCCTTAAAATGCTAAAATTTACACCAAAATACAAATTTAAGTTACAAAAATCCAGTGAAAAATTATTGACCTGAAATAAATATGTATGCATATATACATATATGTAATTTTTGAACAAAATTGATATTATTTCTCAATCTGAATATTATAATTTTATCATTAGTGATAGAAGCATTAAAAGAAATGTAGTTTTATTACAAGTCAAGTCTTTTGAAAATTCTTGCAAAGCATCATTATATTTTAAGAAAATTCAAATGGATGTTAAGTGTCTGATTTTGCTTCTTTGTTTACACAGTGCAACCTGCATATTAAATGAAAAACTTCATTTTTTCTATGAATTTTTAGATCTCTGTGAGGAGATTAAGAGCCAGTATAATATCCAGTGAGCATTTGCCCCTAACCCCTACTTTGTGATTTCTCATTATTGTCATGACTGTTTCATAGTTCTTGACAACCTCATCTTTCCCATTTAAGGCCAGTGATGCCATAGTTCTAGCCTGAGGGACATCTCATCTTACAGTGAATGTCAAGCAACCCACTGTAGTAATCCAGGATTTAAGTTATGGAAGAAAACATAGCTAAATAGAATCATATTTTGCATGTATGCTTATATTAATTAGTTTTCTCAATCATTGTCTTTTCTCCAAAGGTGGTAAATATTCTGTAGCCTCTGTGACTGTTGACAGTTAAAGGAATAAGATTTATTTGTATGTAAACAAACAAAACAATATCTCTCCTAATAGTAAAATTTAATGCCTTGTGAAAAGAGAATATAATTTCTGTTTTTCTTTCTAGTATTTTCCATAGTTGTAGAACCATGATTTTAAAACGTTTATGCTTTATCTTCATGGGCCAAGTTAAATATCATTATTTTAATGTGCACTTTGCACGTTTTTGCCAAATTTTGCAGTTATAGCCATTGGTTATTTAAGAAACTAAATTATATTTCAATAAAACTAAAATATTAAATTAGGGAAGGAAACTTGCTTCTTTACAAAACTCATACCTAACAAAGCAATATAGGACTTGAAAGTCATGCTGTTTAATGTTTCTAGGATATGCATTCATTTATAGCATTTGTCCTCGGAGAACACATAGTAGTTTTTAATCTAGTTACACAGAGATGTAATTTTGCTTTTGAATTTCTAATAAATTATAGGGAATGAAGCCATCCCACACATCAGTCCACAGTTCTATTGTCCAATTGTATGGGCACATGGAAGGAAATAAATCTATTAACTAACTTCATAATTTGAAGTGCAATTCTCTAACAGAGTGGGAAGCCTTGCATTTTTCAAATGGTGGTTTGCTTTCAGGCTCCACTTTAGGTGTTCAGAAACTCTGTGTTTGGTAATATGTCACAAAATTATCGATGATTTAAGGCATATATCCTCTTTTTAAAGTAAGGCAAGTCAAATTACAGATTTGGTGTTACCCCCCCTGAAATCTATTTCTTTTTCTGACTTTAATTTTAAGCCTGTATGCAACTCTTTCTATGTGACAAAATAATCTTTGGTTTCACAGAATGTTGATAATCATAATAAGGGTTATTGGCACAATCTTTCATAAGTCAGGACTTGATAAAAACTGACTTGTTGTACATGAACTTGGAAACCTAGCATCAGTGGGTTGGCTTTCATACTTTGTTCCAGTCATTTTGGAAGATGTTCATAGGTCCTCCTCCCATTTACTTTTCCCTGAGTATTTCAGATCAGCATTGTAAATATATTTGAGACTGCAGTATTATACTGTTTTCTTCTCATTCCTGAAAATTGCCCTGATTTGAAACTCAATACACTGAGCAATCATGATATGGAGCAGCACATATTAAGGGGATGAAATATAGAAAACCAACTTGACTGAGCATCATGTAAATAAAGAATAGTGTTACTTTGTTAGTTAGTAAGACATCCATGTTTTTTTGCAGTTCCTGTGAAATGTCTGAAAAAGGCAGTACCCTGAGAAGGGAGATTTTGCTCGAAATGCACAACAGTTCAGCAAAATAAAAATATACGGTTTATGTAAAGGGTATCAAACTACAGATTTCCTTGTATTATATATTATGATAATTCAATAGCTTACCTCTTACAAATTTTTAACCAAAAATGTTAACAAATAAACCTCCAATTTAAAATGTCATCTATACAATTCTGTATCATAGGCAATTTTACTCACCACTGAAACTGTAAGCATTAAATTCCATTGTTCTTCTTTCTTGCTTGCTTATCAAGACAAATGAATATGAGTGTTTCTAGTTCCTTCATTAAAATGGGTATAGAATAGTTTTTATGACAATGTTCTCAGATGCATTTTTGTTATAGAAATAAGGAGGATTACATAACTAATCAAAATTGTTGACTGTGGTGGAAGAATCTCTCATATGATGTTGCTTACATACACTAATATAAACCATCTATGTAAAGGTTCATTAGTGTTTATAATGCCATATTAAATTAGTTCTATTTTCCATGAATGCACAATATTTAGATAATAAATGACAGTCATGATGAATAGATAATATATTTTCTTTTATTTTTCTTTATTCCATGGCCTGCAACTGATAGTCCTATTTAACAAAAAACTGAAATTATGGCAAGTCTTTCACCCCAAACAATCACTTCAGTTGTCTTTGCTTACAATGTACTTTTAAATAATTTTTACTTTAATTTTAAAGTATTTATTCTAAGTGTTGAGAGATACTCTGTTTATAAGAGTTAGTGGATCCCAACTGGTGAAGAGGCTAGCTAATAACCACATGGCTTCTTCCTGCAGTCTCCTCAACATGTCAATACTGGGATGCTTCAAAGACTATAGATTCATTAAGCACAGGTTTTTCATAAGATCTTCTGTTACAGCAGCTCTGTTCTGTCCAGATGAAAAGAATGTGGTTGAAGTCAACACTGCATGGGTCATATTGATTCTCCAGAGAACTAATTCATTAGTGCTTTGATCAATTAACATATTTTATCTTCTTTAGTTTCAAAGAACTTCATTTTTCTTTCAATTGTATTAAGTACTATTCACCATGTGTTGAAGGAGGTCACTTGTTTGTTTCCTGGCCACCTGGTAGATCAGAACCAAAATAATCACACAGAAAATATGTTATTTAAATCAGTGTTTGGCCCATTAGTTCTAGCTTCTTATTGACTAACTCTAACATATAAATTTAACCCATCCCCATTAATCTGTGTATTGCCACTTGGTAGTTTACCAGGTAAAATTCTGACCATCTGTCTTTGGTAGGGATACATGGCTTCTCCCTAACTCCTTCTTCTTTCTCACTGCGTTCAGTATAGTTTTCCCCACCTACCTCTATTCTCTGTGCAGTCCCAAGACAGTTTCTTTATTCATTAATGGTAATCACATCATACAGAGGGTAATCCCACATCAACCATGGATTAACTACATACTGTAAATATGTTAGAAATAATTATAATTTCATATGTTTTAAATAACAAAATTGGAAAAAATATGGTGAATGTTTATCAATATTTTTTAGATTTATGAGATTATTACATAATTACATTAATTTCCATTCCCTGTACTCCCTCCAAAACCCTTCCATATAACTCTCTTTGCTCATGTTCATGGTCTTTTTTTTATCATTTGTTTATAGATAGATAGATAGATAGATAGATATAGATATAGATAGATATAGATATAGATATAGATATAGATATAGATATAGATATAGATATATACTCAACACTGCCTACAACTGGTTCTATCTGTGCAATGTGACTTATGTGCCTGAAACAGGTATTAGGAAACGAACTGGTGTGTTCTTCCATGCAGAAGATGACTTCTCCTGCTCTTACCACTTGTCAGTTGCCTGTACTTCTCTCTACAAAACTGAAGCCTACTGGGGGTTCCCATTTCCACCATTGCAGCTATTGTTCTTATTATGCTCAATTTTAGGCAATCATGTTACTTTTTCATCTAATCTGTTTCTTTACTTTTATAACTCTGCCTTTTAAAATGTGTGATTGTAAACTCGGCTTTGATATGATAATGCAAAATCAAAGATAATAAAACATGCAAGTGAAAAGAGTGAAATAAGCTAAAGTTTGACTTGATTTAATCCATTCTGAGATTGTAAAATGATTGACCCACTGGTTGTTGAAGATACAAGTTCACGACATTTCTTTGTCAAGAGTGAAAAATTCCCACTTGAGACACAGAGACTCTAGACTGAACATCCTATTTCCCTGACCTTATGAAGAAATAATTTAATTGGTATAAGTGACACTTAGATATATAGAAGAAATGGTGTATTTATATAATTTTATTTTTTCTAAACATCAAAGAAAAATGCAGTGACTATTTTGACTTTCTGTTTGTGTTCCAAAACAAATTGCTACTTTTTTTCCATTGAAATTTCATGCATTTGTGAGAGTTACAGTTGAATCGACAAAACGGACTACTCAGGAATTGTGCTCACATGATCTTCTACTTTTCTTTTCAGGCACTTGCCTGTGAGGTTAATCTCAAAGATTAATAATAAGCCCAATGCTTTTTCTTATTGCAGTGCTTTAAAATAAGTGTATGTTTTTTGTTTTGTTTTACTTTTCTTAGCAATGGTTGTCTTGAGCAGCCTGGAACCAAATACAACTTATGAAATCAGGGTTGCAGCAGTAAATGGAAAAGGGCAAGGGGACTACAGTAAAATAGAAATATTCCAGACACTGCCAGTCCGTAAGTAATCAGCACTGCTCTGCTCTCTGTCATCAGATTCTTCTCTTGAAAATGTAATGGGTTTTTTTTTAATGCAGAAAATCATTTCAATACTTATGGAAGTGAATTGTATTTCTATAGAAGTGTTTCCTGTGTTAGTGGCATCATGGCTTACATTTCTCATAACCTGGGAAGAAAATAAAAAAAAAAAACATGATGGAATATAAACAGTAAAGCTGTTCTTAGTAGATCTTTCAAATTTATTATGTGATTAGATTATGGGTGCAGGTTTTATTATGTTTGTAGAAAAATTGTTGTGTGTCATGTCTCTTTTAATGAGACACAACTATTATCCCACAAATTATGTCAGCTGTAAGAAAAGGGAATACCAAACTCTAAATTAATTGGTTGCAAAAGTAACTATAGGAGACCATAATCATCTGTGGCCTTATTCTCAAAACTATCCGATTTTAAGTAATTTTTAGTCAATTTGGTTTATCTAAAGGTTTGAAATTTTAAAAGGCATAGCCTTTGTATAATTTCTAAAATTTGAGACAATTTACTAAAGAGGACTGAACATTGCTGTTGCAAAATATTGGTACGAATCTGCCTGTTCAATGCAAATATTACTTCATTAAATTGACTACTCTAAGTTCCTGCTCTGTCATTTGGGCAGTGGTTTTCTAGCGCTTCTCAAAATCCACCATGTGATGTCCCTTTTCTCCATTCTCATATTGCAATATTTTAATTCCTTCATTATTTTTACCAGACTGTCTCATAGGTAAGTGTATCAATGCTCGTACCCAAATCTTAAATGACTTGTATATTCTATTTTTATTTTCACAACTACTGATGATACCCAGAGGTGTTGCAAATTCATTCAAAATGGAAGCTTAATCAATTCAATTATACTCTGGGTAATCTTTATAATTCTGTGCGTTCCTACATTTACAGACTTTGAACAACTTTTCTCCTCTTGAAACACCAGTGCTCATGTTTAAGAAAAATAAATTTCTACTCTTGATACTGAGTCTATGGTTCAGTCATCAAAGTGTTGCTATTTCATGAAAGCATGAGAACCTGAGTTGAGATAAACAGCACTCATATAAAATTTGAGTGCAGTGTTGTAGGTTAGTAAGATCAAAAGTGAATTGGAGGTAGAGGTAGATAAATCCTTGATGCACACTGGCCAATAAATCTAATCAAATTGGTAAGCCCTCTGTATACCAGTCTTTAGTAATCTCATTAGACCTTTATGAGATTTGGCATTATCATTATGGATAAAGCAGGAGAGTTACTGAAGTTCTAGCCTGCCTTAAGGGGCAACTGTCTATTTTCTGGAAGTGTCGTAGCCACTGATAAATTGCCCTTGCTCCATTAAACAATTTCCTAAAACACTCTAAATAAATTCTGTGGATCACACACTGAAAAAACATAAAAGACATAAAGATAGAGATGGTTTTCAACAGGAAATAGAGAGAAATGAAGTGAAAACAATTTAATTTTCATTACATAAATTTATGAAACTTAAATAATGAAATATTAAATATAGCATTTAAGTTAAATTATAAATCTATGAATGATCACATTTTGTGTATGTAAGGCATAAATTAAAATCCAATGGTGAAAATTTAGTTTCTGCTTTTTAACATCTATAAATGTAATTTATTACAAGAAAATGATTGCATTGTCATTTTAAATGACAATGTCATTATTAAATAAACCTCTTCTATACAATATGAAATTTTCCATTTTAAACATAGAAGTTCTACTAAAGCAGATGAGCTGTAAAGTTTATTATGTGAGTGAGCATCAAGTTGTGCCACATCAAAATAAAAAATAAAGTAAACCAATAAAAGGTAATGTATTTGGTATATAAGTCGATGGTTTAACTAGAAAGCAGCCTTATTGGGAATGTACAGTGAGAGTTCATAAAGAACTTTTGTGTTCCTTCTTAGGTGAGCCAAGTCCCCCTTCCATACATGGACAGCCAAGCAGTGGGAAGAGTTTTAAAATCAGCATCACAAAACAGGATGACGGAGGGGCTCCTATTTTAGAATACATTGTGAAATACAGAAGTGTAAGTATCTTTTGATTAATATTTGTATTTTACTGTCTGTTACATGATAAGTCACCATAATCTTAAAGATTGATAAGGTATGTATCTATAAGGTAAAGTATACATGTTAATTTTTCTGTTTCTGAAATTTAGCATTATATTTGTTACCTTTTATTTTATTAAAGAACATGTACTATTTTGAAATATTTTGATGGTTTTGACCCTAATTCTAGTCTATAATGTGATTTAACAACATGAGAGATAACATTTCTTTATGTCACTACTTTTATCTACTTTTCACTTCATCTTAGTACATTAGCCTAAATTTGTTGGTTCATTTTACATAATGTAGTGTTGGACCCCAAAGTCCAATTACCAAGGAGGAGTTGCCCCAAGAGACTACTCTCACATTGCAGTTGATGTAAAAGCAAGAGGATTTTAATTTTGTTGTGACAGGGTCCTTCAGAATTTGAGAAGCCAAAAGACTCCAAATGACTGTCACAAGCAACTTTTAAATCAAAAGGCCATAGAAACAAGGGTGTGTGGGGTGGGACTTAGGAGTTGTTTTTTAACTATTTGTATTGGCGTATTTAAAGGGTTACTAACAATAATTGGTCTGAGCCAGGGCTGAAGAGCAGTTGCCAGATCAAGTGAGGTAAGAGGGAACATCTGAGGGTCATTCTGACCCCTTTCCAGGGACTGAATCAAAACATCTGTAGACATCTGTGGGTTACCTTATCCCAGTTCCAGGAATGGAGCACTATTTGGAGAACGTTCACAAGGACAAAGGGCGATGGAAAGTCCCCAACATTCCAGTATGTGCATGTGTAGTTGTTAGGTTCCTGGGAGGAAGAGGTGAAGCACTAAGGCTGAGAGGCCTCAGAAATAGCCTCAGAGTTGTCCTAGATTTCTACAGTAGAAACAGTATTAGAAACTTTTCATATTATTGTAACATTATATCTGGTAAAATAATTTAATTAAAAGATAATTTAACTTGAGTCATGGTTTAAAAAATAGTAGTTCATCATGGTAAGAAAATCATGCCCTGTACTTATCTGTGTCGGAAGTGAAAAAGCAGAGAGATCAATGCTGGTGTTATTCTACCTTGATCAACAATACTGGACTCTAGCTAATGAAGCCCTAACACTCATACTTCCATTAATAATCTTTCATTTGGCTACAAAACACTTTGGAAACACCTTCTCAGATATTTCCAGTGATGTATTTCGGAGCAATTCTTTTTAAAAACATTTTCATTAATTTTTAGATAAAAATTGCCTTTTTGTATTCTTCAGTACAATGTGTTGTGTATAAGCTTACAAAGAAAGTAAATATGCTGGCAGTGGAGTAACAAATAGTTGTGAGCCACTGTGAGTGATCTGGAAATTAAATTATGTTCCATGGAGCAACAGTTGATGCCCCTAACCATTACCCTTAAATCATTTCATTATCCCCTGTAGATAATTCTATTGCTCTCAAATTCACAATTAAGCCAAATGCTCATGATAGGAAGATTAGCTCATCACATCTAAGAACAAGTTATTATAATAAAATAGATCTATCACTAATGTTTAAATAAAGAGTGGTCACTGACCTTCAGTAAAATGGATCATGTGATTAAAATGTATTTTTGTTTTTTTTGTTTTTTTTATTTTTTAAATTTATTTATTTATTAAGGATTTCTGCCTCGTCCCCACAACCGCTTCCCATTTCCCTCCCCCTCCCCCGATCAAGTCCCCCCCCCCTCATCTGCTCGAAGAGCAATCAGGGTTCCCTGACCTGTGGGAAGCCCAAGGACTGCCCACCTCCATCCAGGTTTAGTAAAGTGAGCATCCAAACTGCCTAGGTCCCCCAAAGCCAGTACATGCAGTAGGATCAAAAACCCATTGTCATGTTCTTGAGTTCTCAGTAGTCCTCATTGTCCGCTATGGTCAGCAAGTCCGGTTTTATCCCAGGCTTTTTCAGACCCAGGCCAGCTGGTCTTGGTGAATTCCCGATAGAACAACCCTATTGTCTCAGTGTGTGGGTGCACCCCTCGCAGTCCTGAGTTCCTTGCTCGTGCTCCGTCTCCTTCTGCTCCTGATTTGGAACTTGAGATTTCTGTCCGGTGCTCCCGTGTGGGTCTCTGTCTCTGTCTCCTTTCATCGCCTGATGAAGGTTAATATTCCTGAGGATGCCTATGTGTTTGTCTTTGGATTCACCTTATTTAGCTTCTCTAGGAACATGAATTATAGGCTCAATGTCCTTTATTTATGGATAGAAACCAAATATGAGTGAGTACATCCCATGTTCCTCTTTTTGGGTCTGGCTTACCTCACTCAGGATAGTGTTTTCTATTTCCATCCATTTGTATGCAAAATTCAAGAAGTCCTTGTTTTTTACTGCTGAGTAATACTCTAATATGTATATACTCCATACTTTCTTCATCCATTCTTCCGTTGAAGGGCATCTAGGTTGTTTCCAGGTTCTGGCTATTACAATTGGTGAGTGAAGACAGCAGTAGCTGCTTTGGGTATTCCAAAGGTTATTGTGAAAGAAGATTCTGCTTTATGAGATACAGTCACCAATGTTTTCCCATGTCTATTTCTTCTGCTTCATTGTTGTATAAAATATCAGTGGTCACTGGGAATGATTGCTTTTCAAATCTTTTCCAAAAATAATTTTGTTTGTATTTTCTATAGAATTTTTTAGAATTTCAGTTCTTTAGGGTGCTTCAATACATTAATTTTGTCACAGCTTAGGGATGGGTTTACAGACCAAATTATAAAGAATGCCATTTGATAATAAGAAAAAAAATCTTAAACAGAGTAAAACTTTTAAAAATGTCCTTTTGATTTGATTGTTATTAAATTTTTATATCAGCAAAAATACATTTTCTATATATTCTTAAAATGTATATTTTGTGAATTATGATCGTTTCCCAATTTGAACATTAGATTTTAAGATAAGGAAATGAAATTCAATTTTCTTTTGTGTCCATTAATAAGCAATTTTATATAGCATTTCAACTTTTCCATTCAATTCCAATATTTCCTTTACTGGGCAGTTCTCTTTTAAAATCAATATATAGTAACATTATTTTCTCAGCTGACCTCCATGGTCATCTCATTCCATTTCAAGTTCATGGAATCTTAGTCTTTAATTATTATTGTCACACACACAGACACACACACACAGAGAGAGAGAGAGAGAGAGAGAGAGAGAGAGAGAAAGAGAGAAATATTTAAACACAAGCTGCTAAGTGAATCTGTTTGTTGGTGGTGATTTGTGTCTGTTCCTAGGGATGGCTAATCTCTGTTGCAGGCTTCAAGCTGGCAATAATTAGCAGCAGGGTGTATTTGCATACTATGCCATAAATATTCTACATCAGTGAGTCTCAGAAAGTCTTCTTGGGTTGTAGGCAGATCTAAACTAAAATTACAAGGCAATTTGGGCCAGGTTTCTTCTAAGTTCCCATTGTCTCATTTGAAAATTGTGCAAAACAGAGAATCCCTCTGAGGAGCATAGATCGTAGTTGCAACATTAATTATACTATAAGAGTTCCTGCATGTCTGTTACCTATCTATATTTTCACCCAGAAAGGTTTTATTAGAAAACATCAGTAGACATTAATGACTTGTAAGGAAGAATGACAACAAAATACCAGAGTGAACAATAAAAATTATAAAATAGTAATGTGGTTATCTATTTTTCTGTGAATAATTTACTTGAAATTAAAGCTATGTTTGATTATATAATATAATATAATAAACTGATAGTAGAGTAATAAATACTACATTCAGTGCAAGTAGTTTGATGATTTTAATCAAAAGTAGCAGACATTTATTATTTTATTCTATGCTTTTTAAAACTTAATTGCTTTGGGGTTTTATTTACTAAATCATGTGTACTCTAGGAGTGCTGTATTATTTGTAATAATTCTAAAAGTGTTATTATTTATAGATATCAACTACTATGGATAGAAACTAAGTATATTGTTGCACAAGTTACACGCCTTCATCAAACCACAAATACAAAAAGGAAAATAATGAACAAATATTTCAAAGGTCGGTACTTGGAGTCAGTGGAAGCCCATGCTAGTGTGCGTGGGGCTTGGGTTTGAGCTACCTCACACAGACATTACAGTAGAAGAGGTAGTACAGCTCATTCACTCGGGAAGCAAAGGAGGCCTCATGTATAGGAAACTATTGGTAATGATATACATATTCATCTCGTAAATTCAGTGCTAAACACTTTGTGTTGAAAGATATACTTGGAAGCCCAGAGACAGTAAATGAGTTTGAAATGTTTTAAAGTAAAATGATCCATTTCCCCTTTCCCCCAGAATTATTTACTTATTTGTTAAGTAATTTAGGATTAGAGTAACATTTCAGAAACACTATCAGGACTAACATATTGCATCTGATAGTATTTTAAAATAAAACATGTCAAACAAAAGTACAATGCCATTTATACAAATAGAATTAATCTCTTAAGGATCTATAAGATGGCTTAGAGAGTAAAAGAGCTCCATGCCATGCCTGATGACCAGACTTCAATCCTCAGGACACACACGATTTTAGAGGGAAACAATTTTTTGCAAATTGTCCTTTGACAAATCAATGGACTGCTTGATACACCAATGCCCACACATATGCATGCACATACATAAAATAAATACATATTAAAATATAAAAGTACTTTCTTTATAGCCTTCTCAATGTCTGGTTTAATGAAACCAGGAACTTCTTGAAATGTAAGCAACTTTATTTACATTGTTTTAATACTTATCAAATATATATATATATATATATATCACAGCAGGATATTATTAGGGTTTCGAAAACAACGTTACCTTAATTAACATACTTCATATCATTGGCTTCCATTACTATAGTGTTGTAACAAGCCCCAGGCATGGCTAGAGGCAAAACAGTTTTATTGAGTAGCACTATATCCATATAGAGCCAATTATAGCCACAAAATCATAATATTGACATTTTTGATTTTTGAGAATATTTGCATATACATAATTTAGTTTTTATTGACAATAATGCTATCTCCAAATAACACTGCATTATAAATTAAAAGTTAATTTTCTGCAAATAAATGTCACTGAGGATATTAACAGCACTTAATGGTGAGTCAGTGCCTAGCATTAGATGACAATAACATATGAACTCAAAGGTATTTTTGTAGGTGTTTTTTTCTAACATCGCTTTGTTTTTTATTTGCTTTTGATTGCAGATTATTTCTTCAATATTATGTTTTATTTTTTGATTTTGTGCTTCTCGTGCCTTCTCTTTGTTATTTTATATTTTACTCTGGCTTGTTGCATTTTTATTTAAATTTTTTTTCCAGAGAGAACAAAAGAAAGGCATAAATTGGGTGGATGGCAAGGTGGGGAGGATCTGGAAAGAGCAGGGGAAGGAAAAACATTGATTAGAATATACTGTATAAAAATATTTTCAATAGAAAAGAAGAAAAGGAAAATTATTTAATAAGATAAGCTCGAAATCAATCTTTAGCAAGAAGGCTGCTAGTTAGTTCCCAGCCTCCTAGCTCTGAAATAATCACACAGAAACCATATTATTAAATCACTGCTTGGCCCATCAGCTCCAACTTCCCACTGGCTAACTCCAACATACCAATTCAACCCATCTCCCTGAGACTGTATATCTCACATGGCTGTGGCCCACTGGCCAATGTTCTGGAGTTTGTCTCCAGCAGGGCCGCATGGCCTCTATCTAACTCTTCCTCCTCTCTCCCTGCTTTCATCTGTGCCCTCCCTGCCTGCGCAGGTCCAAAAGAGTTCCTTCACCAACCAATGGCAATGCACAACATACAGAGGGGGAATCCCATATCATCAATCTTCTCTAAGAAATTGCAATGTTTGATCAAAGAGAAAAGAATATTAAAGAGATTCAAGTTTAGAGAATGATCTTCAATGTACTTCATTTTCAAATAGTCATCAATGTATTTCAATTTGCAAGGACATAATTTATATATTTCTGTCTTCAATTACATCTATCATCAAAATTGAAAATAAAAAAGACATAAAAGGTAAAAGATGGTATTGGAAGAGGAGAATGTGGTTTGATGCAACTGTATTGGATTGTATACATATAAGAAATTGCCATGATGAAGAAAAATCATAATTAGAAAATGAATACTTAGGTATTTCAATAAAAATACCCTATTTTCCTTCACATGGACGTTGTTTTATACTATCAGTCTAATGCAACAGTCCCTTCTTGTGCCTATTGTTCCAATGATTATGTGATGCTTTCCAATAAAAGAATCCCTTTGAGTTGGGATAAATAGCAATGGACAAGTAAAATGTGTCCTTTGAGATTTTATAATCCCTGTATTGTTTTGTTATTGTGTATGGTGCAAAAAACCATATTGGTATTCTGAAATTTTATCCACATAAGAATTTCTGCAAATACTATATCCTCTGTTCATTTCTGCAAATTCACTATCAATATGTTTGTTTCCCGGGCTACCTGAGTTGTACAGTGCAGCTACGTTTGGCACAGTCTCAGACTGTATTAGTTTATATTAACCATGTAATTAATTGGTGATGCTGTAACATGTTCAGCAATGGATATAGTGTACTTGACCATCATTGACCATCGTTGACCATCATTGACCATCATCATTTTCTTTTTTCCTTTTCTTCTTTCCTGGGTCACTTTCCTTTTTGCATATAGTTCTATTTCTACTGTCATGTCTTGCTATGTATATTTAATTGTATCATCACCATGGGAAAAAAAGCAGCTGAAGAAGTCTGGAAAATTGTTAACGTACAAAGAGTTTTTGAACAAATATGAGGTCTCCAGTTTCCTAAGTAGGTATGGTCAGCCACATATGTAAACGGAGGCTGTGCTTTAATTTTCCAGACTCCCAGACCCAAATAATCACACAGAAACTATTTAATTACAACATTGTTTAGCTGATGGTCAGGCATATTTCTAGCTAGTTCTTACATTTCAAATTAACCCATTTCTATTAATTACATATCATCACTGTGGTCTACCAGTAAGTATCCAGCATCTTTCTCCTTTGGCAAGTACATGACATCTACCTGACACTGCTTTCTTTCTCCCTGCATTCAGTTTAGTTTACCTGCATAGATCTACTCTACCCTACCATAGGCCAAAGTGGCTTCTTTATTAACCAATGGTAATAAAATATATTTACAGCATGCAGAGGAGAATCCCATATCCCATATAACTTAATGTACAAATAATAATACCAATAATGATAAAATCATAAACGGGTGGTTTAATCTAGGTGATCACATTACAAATAGTTCAAAAAGAAATCTAGCAAAATTATCAATATTAGAGTTCTTGATATGAACTTTTCTATCTTGCAAGATAGTCTGACAAATTACTAATATCTGTCATACCCTTAGGAGATCTCAGCACTTCTTATAAGATGATTTATCTACAGTGTGCTGCTTCAGTCTAATGGACATTTGCCCCCATTAGGGTATAGTACATCCTCCAAGGATTTGCTTTTCCTATAATACAAGTTGTCAGCCAATTCAGGACAATGACTTTTCTCTGAGGTTTCAATCTTGCGAACCTATGTGAAGAATCAATAGTAGCATCCCTAAAATGTTAACTAGATTGCTCCTTTGAGCTAAACTTTCAACTGTGATATGTATGGGAACAATATAACTTAGACCACATGTTTCTTATTGCCAGCTGATGTCTTGTGGGCAAATGCATATATGCATTTAATTTTAATTTCAATGACTATTGACAAGATTGTAGATATTCTGGAAGAGAATAATTGCTTGTAGCTTATGAGCCAGGAAGCACACATTACTCTAAGTTATAATATTATAAAGTATATTGCCTTTATCCCTCTCCAATTAGGAAGAAAGAATGTTTTAGGAAAAACTTAAAGTATTAAAAGCACTATTCAAAGTGTCAGTGTTAGTGTTAGTATGTTAAATCTCTCCTGACTTAAGAAAACTGATTATTTAAAATCAATTGTGTGGAAGGTACTTTTGGGACAGCAACAATGTTTAGGGCACACAGTTCAAAGTTTCAGTTGACCTTTTTAAACTATTTGGACTCTAGATAAAATACAACATTTAAATATAAGAGACAAATTTAATTTATTAAAGCCTCAAGTCTGTGAATACATAAAAATGAGCTTTGATTACTAGGAAACAAGAATTGCTACTAGTGGTTTTAGCATGTGTAATGAAATATATTTAAAGACAAAAAGAATATTTTGAAATATTTTCAGTAAATAGCTATCTATATAGGTATTTATCTTCCTTATGCTTTTTGTTGTAAAAGAAGAAGATGCATTTTATTTATATTAGTTTTGCTATTATAAAATAGGCTTTTTGCATAAAAATAATATAACTATGAACTAATATATTGACTCAAGTTATTCCTGTCTTGAAAATCAAAAAAGTTATTCATTTAAATATGGTACTATAATATAAAAATATCAGAATTAATGACAAGTATTTTTACATTCAATATAGCTAATTAAAAAGCTAATTTTTAAGAATTTTTATTATTTATGTAAGGACATACAAACAGTAGGTATCTAGCTATGTGGTCAAGAAATCAGGGACAATGAGAATTGCTTTTCGGTCATATGAACCTTAAACCATACATCACAGGAGTTAGAACAACCAAAATGCATATTGGTATAATTATTTCTTCTATTGACATTTCTTTTATAAATATTTTGTTTTAATATAAGATTGTGTTTGCTACAGTTTCTATAAAGTCTTTAGAAAGGTAATGAGTTACTTCCTGTCATGAATGAAGGCATAAAGAAGCTCCATTATCAATACAAAGATATTCCTTTTTGTAGAGCAAAGGTAGTGATCCCCTAAATGCTGGTGTTAGGATGAACTTGACAATTAAAGATCTGCCTCTACTGTCACAAGGACTTACTATTTTCTTTACAGAAAGGAATTGGTCGATAAAAGCTTTGCTCAAGCTCCATGACTATTTTTTTTAAACAACTTGTCTTTCACCATTTAATTGGCATATTAATGATAATCCTATTCAGCAAATCATATCAAGTTACCTAGAGGGACACTTTCCCACTAGTTATCTTAAATCATTCCCTGGGTACTATATTTCTGCAAATTAGGCAGTCTACAAATTCATAATTGAGATTCTCATGCCTAAGGGAGTATTTAGTTACACCCACTTTAAATTTTTTCTATTCCCTAGGAATAACAATTAGGGGATTAAAATATCTCCTTGTCTGAAGTTGAATGGGAAATGAAATTGATTTATATTCAAAAAATATTAATCCTCTCCATGATTCCTTAAAATATCACTGTAAAAGGATGAATGGTTTAATTTACTACGTGAAAGAGTTAAATTATTTATAATTCAGAAGAGAATAGTATGTCAAATGCTTGATTTTCAGAAAATTGGAATTTAGAAACTCTATATTGGGAATTTAGAAACTCTATATAACTCTCTAAAATCTTATATATTATATTTCCTTACAGTTTTGGGTGTATACATAAAAGAACATCCTATAGCTATCAGATGACATAATCTAAGATTTCATATGTGACTTCACAAACTACAATTTATCTGTAGCCCCAGACCATAATTTCATAGATTAGCCTGACTATTGGGGGTTATGCTACTGATACAGGGACATGAAAATATCAACAGCTTTATGCAAACTTGTCTTCATACAACCCAAACATTAATAAAAATTACTATAAAAATCTGATACAGGAGACTAGAGAAATATCATAGCAGCTATGACTAGTAACATTCTTGCAGAGGACCTGAGTTTAGTTACCAGAACTCTTCTGTAACCTCCTGTAACTGCAATTACATAGGGTCAAATGCCCTCTTCTAGATTCAACTTGCGACAGCGTAAGCATGACAAATACACAAGGATATATAGCCAGGCTTTTGAACAACAGACACAATACTAAAGTTTAAGGAGAATCTTTTTTTTATTTAAATTTATTTATTTATTAAGGATTTCTGCCTCGTCCCCACAACCGCTTCCCATTTCCCTCCCCCTCCCCCGATCAAGTCCCCCTCCCTCATCTGCTCGAAGAGCAATCAGAGTTCCCTGACCTGTGGGAAGCCCAAGGACTGCCCACCTCTATCCAGGTCTCCTAAGGTGAGCATCCAAACTGCCTAGGCTCCCACAAAGCCAGTACGTGCAGTAGGATCAAAAACCCACTGCAATTGTTCTTGAATTCTCAGTATTCCTCATTGTCCGCTATGTTCAGCTAGTCCGGATTTATCCCATGCTTTTTCAGACCTAGGCCAGCTGGCCTTGGTGAGATCGCAATAGAACATCCCCATTGTCTTAGTGTGTGGGTGCACCCCTCGTGGTCCTGAGTTCCTTGCTCGTGCTCCGTCTCCTTCTGCTCCTGATTTGGACCTTGAGATTTCTGTCCGGTGCTCCCATGTGGGTCTCTGTCTTATAGAAAAACTTAGTATATCAGGAACTTTTATATTTTCAAAGGTTAATATACTGGAGCACAATGATCATATTGCCTTAGACAATTTCATTCAGAGCATTAACAAACTATTTTCTTCTTTAAGAATAGTAGTTTTGATATATTTTAAAATATCAAATGCTCTAAAATTTTTACGGAACGAATCAAATAATATTTAGATAATAATATATAAGATAAGTCAGGCATGGTGCACTTTAAGCAGGATATTGTAAGACTTATTGCTAAAACCACAAAATCCCAGTGAGTTTGCTGAGTTTTACTGTAAGATTGAGGCTATAGTGTATATATAAGGATTGAGGTAATAGATGAGATTGACTGAGGAAGGGTGGGAGAGAAAGAAACACCAGAGGAAGAGAAAGAAGAAAAGAAACAAAAAAAAAATTTCTCCAAACAACAAGAAAGCAACCCATATTTGGTATTTCAGTGTTCATGGAAAGAATACCATTAGAAAACATTACTGAAAATTTGTCTACTATAATTTCCTTGTGCGTTTTTTAACAAAAAATGCCACTTAAAATATACACCTGTAAATACTTTAAAGGATTCACTTCATAGATAGTTATCCACATCAACAAATGTTAATAATAGTCTCTGACAATTATTCCATGATTCATCTTTTCTATTATCAGTCTAAAAGTGATTGTTAACCAAGTTTCTATGTAATAAATTAAGAGTAAAATTAAATAGGTGGAATTAAATTACCATAGGATTAATTTGCAAAATGATCAGTCCTCAGCTAGTATATTAATTTTTATGTAGAAAAATATTCAAGCAATGCTGAATTCATTAAATTAGCAATTTCATGTATCAATTTTTAGAAAACTGAGAAAACAAACAGTTTGCATTATTCCAAAAAACTTAAGTTTAACATACAACCTTCTCATAGCACTCTGTTCCAAACGTTCTTTTTTCTCCTTTCACAGAAAGATAAGGAAGACCAGTGGCTGGAGAAGAAGGTGCAGGGGAATAAAGACCACATTATTCTGGAACATCTGCAGTGGACAATGGGCTACGAGGTGCAAATCACAGCTGCCAACAGATTGGGGTATTCTGAGCCCACTGTATACGAGTTCAACATGCCCCCAAAGCCCAACATTATTAAAGGTAAGCAAGATGATATCCTTTCTGAAAATTAGTACTATCTGATCCTTTTACTCCTGTGGTATATTTCACTAGTAATGAATATTAAACTTAATAAACTGAAATGTCATTTCTATTTTCTAAGCATTATTGTTGCATATCATAATGAAGTTTCACTATTATTAGCTTGAGTTATTAGGCACTTTGAAGAACTTGCTTTGACAGCTATGGCAGTACCAGTGAACAGGGGATGACGGATAGAGGGAGTGAAATGAAGATGAGAATGACAGATGAAAAACCGCCTAAAAAAAAAACGTGGTGAGATGAGAAGAAACATTTGCAACGATGACTTATCTGCCAAGCAACTGGGAGCTTGTTTTCCAGTTCCACTTAGGTTTCTCTACAGCTGAAGACAAGCTCACCCATGCTTGACCCATATCAATGAGTAGGAAGAAAAATCATTGAGGCAAAAACAGTTTAAATGCAATTTTGCTAAGAACTAAAGCTGGAGATACTACAAGGGTCAAATGTATCAGGGAACTTTTAATCTGTTTTTAATACAAACCAATCAAGATATCTGATGATAATTATACATTGCAAATTGATATGCTGATAAAATTACCTAGTTATTAAAATTCTTCTCAAATATATTCTATGAAGACAACAAATCCAGGTCATATGCTAGTTCAAAAGGATATTCAGTTATCATCTTTTTGATATCATTATTTGGTTGAGGAATATATGTTTGTAATATATATTTATTCTTATATATTATATTATATTTGGAAATATCTCTATCTCTACACACACACACACACACATCATATATATATGATGAGAACAAAATTTTGATTCATAAAACCCTGGCTTATTTCACCTGTAACACAGCATCCTTAATAGGACACAATATTTTTCAATTAAGGAGAAAAAGTCACTTTGACTATATCACTTACCTTATAATTTCAAGGTGACATCAATGTGACAATTTTTAAACACTAGTACTTTCAGGTTGAAAGATATTTGATAAAATTAATTTTGAATTAAGTTATATTATGCAGATTATAAAGTTTAAAAGTAATTAAAATGTGGCAAAGTGTTGCTAATATTTACTATCAAGTACCACAGATCTTGTGTTTTTAAAATGTATAAGTTAGGCTTCTTCAGAAATACAATTTTTATTTTAGTATTATTTTTTATTCCCATCTCACCACATTATATTCTTAAGAGTTATCAAGTAAGTTATACTCATGTATGCATATGACTTTAAAGGTTAAATGACTGTCTCTTTTCAAGTGTAGTTGGTATATATATGCTTGAATATTAACCTTTGGAAATGAATGAAATGATTGATTTTCATAAGTAAAAGTGTTTGTATATAGTATGTCCTATCAATCTATTTGTCCTTATGAATTTGAAATACCAATAACATCTTCTACAGTTATAGTATGCTTGTGGCAATTATATACCTTGCATGTCTCTCAAAGGTGAATTAAATATGATCTCAAACTGAATCAGTGTAGCTGACCAAGGACTCGAAAGTACATCCCACTTCGAGAGTCCTCAGAATAGTTATATAGTCAAGTGAAATTATGGCGAATTTTTAGTCAAATATTGTGTTTAATTTCAAACAACAATGAAGATTTATATGAAGTGATAAATAAAAATTTTAATAGGTACAAATGCACAGTTACTTCAGTAAAGTTCTGGTGTCTTCAACATCCTTGTAGAGAGACAATAGTTGGCACTTTTTATGTATAAAACCTACAAGAAAGGAGCTTGAATTATCTCAATCAAAAATAGTGATAAATATTTAAGAAGATGAAAATGCAAATTTCCATCAGAGTATATTACATACGTGCATCACATTATCACAATGTACCCCATAATAGTTTTATTTATCAAAAAAGTTTCCCTATAAAATGTAGGATTAAATTATTAATAATTTAATAATCATAAAATATTTAAAAATAAAATATAGCTATGCTTTTTATTGTTGTGTTCATAGAATTGTAGACATAAATGGGTAAATAAGTAAATAAGTAACATATATGTCTGCAAACAGTACACAGATCAAGAATTAAAGTAACATACTCATTATAAAATTATTTTTTCTTTTAGTTTGTTAACTTTTTAATTTGACAGCTCATAGAAAACCAGAGATCGAAAGTGAAGAAAATTATGATTTTATTTTTTCATAATATGATTTGTATTGAAGTTGTACTTTTGGCAAGTACTGACAAGGATTCATCTGTGCAAACAGTGGAATCTTTAGCTGATCATACTTAATGCAGTAATTATTGCATTAGACAACAGGGAAAGAGCCCAAGAATGACATGTGCCTGTCAAACATGCTACCTTGACCACATTAACAAGGAAGCCCAAAATAGGATAATAAAATGGCTCCCCTAGAAGAAACTTTCCAAAAAGACTTGAAATAATTAACTTCTAGATATGTGTGTTTCATGTAAGACATCTTTGACAAAAGTAACTGTTTCCTTTCCTTTAGCAATTAGAAAAAAAAAGTACATTTAATAAGAATTTGTACATGTATGTCTCAAGAGAATTCTAGGAAGGGCATTGTATCTAAATGGTCCATAAAAGTCATAAAATTAAGTATCACACATCTTATAGGGAAAAAAGTAGTACGTAAGATGTATAGTCATTACACACTTTACATTCATCTGACTAAGTACATGTGATGAGACGTGAATTCTATAAAAAGGTCACAGAATGGAAAAAGGGAAAGAATCAACTGTAACCACACTGTGGGAGGAAACTCACAAGACCTATCTACTAGACTTAATTTAATAGACCAGATTACTGTTAGCTTCTTCGTAAGCTTATTTTCTCCAGTTGAATACTTTTGTAGGACAGATTCGTGTGCAGAATGGCAGCCACATGAAGTATGGAATGTCAAATTAATAATTAGATATGCCTATTACAGATGAGATGACTGTGACTCAAAAATTTGCATTCTGAGTCTATGAGAATTAACAGATGAATAAATTTTTCTTTTTTTTATTGATTTAATAGAGCTCTACATTTTTCTCTGCTTCTCTCACTGCCTCTCCCCTCCCCTTTAACCTTCTTCCATGGTCTCTATGCTCCCAATTTACTCTGGAGATCTTGTGTTCTACTACTTCCCATGTAGAACAGATAAATGAATTTTGTGAATGGGTAGAGACAATAGCACTCAAAATCATTATCTATATTCCACGAAAAAATTTTGTTTGTGATATTCTTCAAAATTTTCTCAGTTCTGCAAGTACTGGGTCAAGGTGTTTAAGGGATCCTTCTTGATTGCTGAAGTAAGAATCCCAAAACTATCAAGGACCAGGAACTGGGATATAAAAAGAAAATGTATTTACATCCATCATCTTTCTGATAATTAAGGTCTTACAGAGTCAATGGAATAAAATAATAGTGAGATCATGTAATTTAGGATTTTTTTCCTAGAGTTTAGGAACAAAGTGTTAAATGCTGCTGGGAAAAAATACATATATGTCACTGCACATCATTTTGCAAGAGTGATTAAGAGAGATTTTAGTAAGAAATGGGTCAAGGTTGTCATACATACCTGCAAGACTTCATTTACTTCTTTGTTAATAGTTACAAGAGCTTTTCTGCCAAGGTGGGTAGAAGAAGTGGAAATTATTAGAAAGATATTAAGATGGAGAAGACTGGATTGTTTCATATCTGATGTAATAAGGCCTACTAATAAGGTAGACAGAAACGGAATACTTGTCAAGCTCTCTTATAAAGTAGGAAATCTCCTACTTTCATTCTTTCTCTATTGTACAATGTACAAAAAGTCAATAATTCCAAGTAGAAAGAGTTTAAAAATTAACATAGTACAAAAATTCCATAAAGTATTTTACTTTGATATACTGATAGAATCCAGTGATTGACAAGTCTATTGTGCTACATGAAAGGCATGACTTATTAGACTAAGAATTGTGTAGTTAGTATAATGAGATAATCCTTAAATTGTGTTGACAAATAACTTTGAAACATTTAAATACATAACATTCAGCAGTGTTAAATTATATTTTTCAAAGTATTAAAAAATGACCTTCATTGATTTTAATCATAACTCTTATGATTTATATTTCCCGTATTAAATAAAGGAATAATTTGTGCTCATTATCTGAGATTTTATGAAAAAGATACTGGTAAATATAAATCCATTTTTTAAGACTGGGAAGATAAATAATTGAAGTATAAATTGATTAATTTTTTGTATAGATGATCTTATACAATATTCATCTATATACATATATTTTTGTCATAAAGTTTATTACTCATATGCATTTATACATAATTAATTTCCAAATAATGGGCTTCATATGAAGTTTAGATATGAATTTTATGAATACAATTTTATGCTGTAATAACCTGCTCTAATTATATTCATAAACAGCATATTCTTTTTTAAGTTCTTTTGAAGTATTTTTCTATCTGTTTATCTTCATAGACATTGAATTCCCCTCAAGCTCATGATTCTGATTTAAAATTAGTTTTACATTTATAATACACTTTATTTTGATTAAGGAAAATTGTATTATAAAAGACACATCTTTTGTTTATGGATAAATAGAATATACAAAATGAACTCATTGAGATTTCAAAAGCCAAATCCATTTTGATATATATATATATATATATAATTGAGTTTCAAATATATATATTATATATATATTATTGAGTTTCAAATATATTGTTATAAAATGATTAAAATGCTATATCTGAAATTTAAGACTGATAAAGTTGCTATGACTTATTTACTAGTAGAGTACTTTTAAACAATAAATATTAAACAATAAATATCAAACAATAAATTCCACTATATTTATGAATTGACAAGAATGTTATGTTCTAGAGAATTATCAGACATCAATATATATTTGTAAAATATTGCACAAATTATTTTAGCTCTAATATGTTTATTTTAACTTTTATTATATCTTTTTCAATTGCTCCTTTTTGCTTTTTGCTGCTCCTTTGTAATGAAAGCAGGTATGATTTTTGATTAACCATATTATCGGAGCACACAATTCCTTTTGTATATCATTAGAAGCTAATAATCGGGATATTCTATCAGATGAATACATGCAATGTACAAGTATGTTCTTTCAGTTTGGATAAGCCAAAAAACTTACATGAATCACTGCTAAGTAAGGCTTACCTGAAAGGTTTAATTTCTACAGTCAAGGACTTTAAGCATAATATTTCTAGTGAATTATCAGATAATATTTGTGTGATTTCTACTTGAATTCAAAGAAACAAAATCTTTTCAAGGATGGTTAAATAAATAAGAACAGATTAAGCAGCAATTACTTGAAAGGCAAATAAAAATGCTTTCCTATAATTCATGTTACCTTTAGAATAAAAAATAAGTAAGTTTAGAAAAATCATGAAATCATGGTCTAACAATGTAGAACTTAATTTTAGCTCTCTGTAATTTTCCATGGTGTCCAGATATTGACACTACAACCTGACAGTATTAACTTTTAGCACATAATGAAACACAAAATTGTAAATTATGGTCAAGATCATTAATTTCAAAACAATTTTGATATTGTTCAATAAGGCATAGAGAGTATGACAGTAGATAATTGACTGCACAAATTGATAATTTGTGGAAATTTATTTTCCTTACATCTGTGTCTTTCTTGCATTCACTTACGTTTTTTGGCAGTTAGTAATTTTTCAGGTTTTAATTATTGCTCTCAAATCTGTATGGTAATTAACCATAGTAGATTGTACTGTGGACTATAAGAGACTTATGTATACTGAAGTACTATGAATGCTGTAATTCACAGTGGGATATCATTGACTTCTTTTTTATCAGTATTTATGTTCAACATATAAACGTAAATAATTTCAATTTTTAAAAGAATGACAAAAATATTATCAGATTACCATGTTATAAACCTCATTGATAATTTTCATTACATAAACTTTTTGCAAGGAATGATTATTTTAAAAATATTTTCTATAAAATTTTATTCACTGTCTTGTGTCAGAGATTTTTCTAGGTAAATGTTAATAGATATGTGTACATGTTTCATTAATTTTTCTCTTTTTTCTTTCCTACCGTTGTTTTATTTCTTTTGTTTTATTTTCACATTTACAATTTTAATATTTTGTTACTTATTTTATTGTGTTCTATGTTCAAAAATATTTTCATCATGCAGATAATTGCTGTGAAGAGAATACAGGTGAAAATGGAGGCCAGTCATGGCAGCTGAACGTTCTTGGGTTTACTCTCATTATCACTATGAGTTTGTCTTGCTTGTTTTAATGTTATTGTCTTCTATGGTATTGCCTGAACAGAAATAAGAAGAGTAGCAACAGAATAATCAAATAGTATAACCAAAATTTTTGAAGTCCAATTTATGTTTTTAATAATTAGCCTCTTTCTGTCCTTACCAACATAAAAACATTCCAGAAATATTTATTCTCTCAACTTTTTTTAACAACAATATGCTTTAATGTAAAGCCTTCATTTCACAAAGTAAACATAGCTATAAATAGTGTCTGTTGTACATTGAACTTAAGCATTTTATATAACCAGTCCTTTTTTATTTAATTAGTAGCAAATATAATCAACATCCCTAGGTATTAAGCATGTAAAAATTGTGGTTTTATATAATTGTGAGTCACCTCTATTACTCTTTTAAACTGTTTAAAGAAAATTTCTGGTTTAACAAACATTTATAAGATTTTATAGTTTTTACCATTTATATAAAATACAAACTTGATATCCAGTTATACCAGATACATATATCTGTTATTTATTCTCTTTTCTTCGGTTTTGAGATAATATCTGAAGGAGCAAAAATGAACTATCTTCCTTTAAATCTGAATATCCAATTAATTATTTCTTAAGTGAAATTATCTTTCTACCATTGTCTGTAATAAATAACCTTAATATCATTATGGTGAAATGTTGCTCGATACAGTCAATTCACATTATATTTTAGCTGAAACCAAGTATTGCAGATGTGACAGCCTATGCAGTTACATATTGAATTTTTCTGAATGCCAGACAGTCACTGTCTTCAAAATAAGAAATGAATATAATAGGTAATACTTTCAAGGAGATGAAAATGAGATGCGAACAAGAACCTGCCGTATTCAAAATTTCAAAAGAAGTGCAATTTGAAGAAAGACATGAAAGGTATTAGTTTTTTTCCAGTTTCAGTTATTTGAAAACGACAAGAAGGTCTCTTTTGCTTTGAACCACATCTTAGTGATGTGCTTAGGCCTACTTAGGCCAATTAGGAAACACACACACACAAACACACACGTTTGCTTATGTATGCCATTTGTAGATAAACATAACAGTTTTTATTTGCTAAATCAACTAATTTTCAGTTTTTGAGATTCACCCACCAAAATTAAGCATTTGGCTTATCTGTAATTTCTCTGTGCTTTTGGGATACCCAAACACATTATTTATTATTGTTATTAAATATGATTTATTATGTGAGGTCCAACAAGATTAGATATGAATTAACAATCAGTTGTGTTTTAATTTATGATTTTAAATGTTTTTGCTTTCAACTATTGTTTTTGTCTTATAGCTGGCATAATAAACTAAAAATATGATCCATTCAAAGATAATTTTTTCCTTGTTGATGAAACATAGTAAAAACAAATCCAATTCATTTGATATGAAAATTGAGCTAATATTATAGAATTTTTTTAATTTTGGAAAAATAACATGAGCCATACTTCTTTTTTTATTTAAATTTAATATAAAATATACTTTTTTTCTTTCCTCCCAGCCTCCCATTTCCCTCCCTCACCTCCCACCCTTCTTCCCCTCCCCCCTCTCCTCTCCCCCACCCTCTCCAGTCCAAAGAGCAGTCAGGGTTCCCTGCCCTGTGGAAAGTCCAAGGTCCTCCCCTCTATGTCCATGTCTAGGAAGGTGAACATCCAAACTGGCTAGGCTCCCACAAAGCCAGAACATGAAGTAGGATCAAAACCCCGAGCCATTGTCCTTGGCTTCTCATCAGCCCTCATTGTTCGCCATGTTCAGAGAGTCCGGTTTTATCCCATGCTTTTTCAGTCATAGTCCAGCTGGCCATGGTGAGCTCCCAATAGATCAGCCCCCCTGTCTCAGTGGGTGGGTGCACCCCTTGTGGTCCTGACTTCCTTGCTCATGTTCTCCCTCCTTCTGCTCCTCATTGGGACCTTGGGAGCTCAGTCCAGTGCTCCAGTGTGGGCCTCTGTCTCTATCTCCATCCACCATACTTTCTTAATGATGTACTAATTGTGACTTTGCACTAAATTCCTTGGAATTCCCTTAAGAGTTGATACATTCATTACTGATCAGTAGAAAATATTGAGAATGAAGAAAATTAAAGCAACATTTCTAAACATGTTTTTTTTTATTCCTTAGTGCATAATTTAATCATTCAAATATGTTGAAAGATGTCAATTAACAAGAAAACGTTACAACTGATTTAACTTATCTTGAAATGGTTTTTGAAGCACGATGTATGTGCCTAGTCAGTTTTAATTGATTTGAAACTTATGTACCACAATTCATCATTATGAAGATTGATACAAAGAACACACAAGGTCAAAGTTACACAGATACACAACATATCATTTTGTAGCACTCAAAATAACCATTGTGTGCATTGGCGTTTTATATCATAGAATTGAAGAAACAAAATACTAAATAATGAAGTTATTATGTTGCCCCAAAGGACCATAGAAATCATATACTTAGCTGGGCGTTGGTGGCCCATGCCTTTAATTCCAGCACTTGGGAGGCAGAGGCAGGCGGATCTCTGTGAGTTCGAGGCCAGCCTGGTCTACAAGAGCTAGTTCCAGGGCAGGAACCAAAAGCTACGGAGAAACCCTGTCTCGAAAAATCCAGAAAAAAAAAAAAAGGAAATTATATACTTATTTATGCCTTGGTGAGATTCTTGTTGTTGGATTTTATCTTTTATTGTCCCAGCTTCAGTACAGTGTGAAAGCAAAAAACTTGCTTTTTTACCCTTTTTTCTACTTCAGATCAATTTTCCATCATCTGCAATATGATCAATGATAAATAAATCATAAAATATCATATTCTCCATAGTTGCTATCAACCATTTTTCTACTGTTTGTTTTTTAAATAAATTTAATTATTGAAGGTGTACATATACAAATGTGTGTATTGACATGAGTATAGTATATACTGTTATAGGTAATTAGAGAAATATTTGTCTCTAAATATGTGTATAATAACTCCCAGTGTGAAAGGTAGTTTTTAACCATTCTGTGATGGAGCTAAGTGAATTTGCTTATGCATGATTTTCTATGTAATCTGCATGTATATGCATGATATCAGGTTATCTTTTTATACATTGCAGAATGTCCATTTTCTCGTACCAATCCTGGCATAGTAACCCTAGAACTTAGTTTCAATGGACTCCCCCACAAATAAATTATTATTAATATTAAGTCAATGTGTGCTAGAAATAGATGCCTAGAAGACAGCAGTAGGTTCTTCCCTCAGACAAATTGGCATTACAAATCCTCTTCATTATAATTATGTGAATTTATATAACTAAGCATACTTTTATAAAATCCTTTGTTTCAAATGTTTTAAAGGTGCATGTGTGCATAACAACACCTAAAAAGTATGATTTTGAAAATTTGATGTTTTTATCTATTTTTTTAATTTTTCTAGTTTATCTAAGTACTTAAGAGTTTTACAGAACACATACTAACAAATTCAAAATATTAGATTAATATTTACAATGTGTTATCTATATAAGTATAATTCGTTTCAGTTCTACTTATTAATGACTAATCCTTTCACAGAATTTATTTTCTAATAGACTTAAAATATTCATATTTGTGTTTGAAATTATTTAGAAGAATGTATAAGACTTTACAATTATGTAATGAGGCTAAATGATAACTACCATTTATTCAAATATTATTCATTTAACATTACCCATGTATTTGGATTTATTTATACTTAAATCAATGTAATGCTTTTTTTTCAGTGGTTCCCCTATATTTTAATTTGCCCATTCTATTCATTCATCAAGCATATTGTACACAAAATTAGCCATGTACAATTAAATCAAGATGAATATATCTAGATACATAAACATTCACTTATATGATATTCTCACATTAAGAATACAAAAATAATTTTTAAATTAGAAATTCAAGATGGATAACATTATGCCAACACAAGAAAGTAATATTTTAATGTTATTTTCAAGGATAATTTTTAACATTATATATGAGAACATTTCAGAAAAAATATAAGGGTTACTGGTAAAGTAAAACCTTAAAAGTTTGAAAGTTGTTTTAAAAATGCAAAGTTGTTTAATTTTGTTGTGATGTTAGAAGCATTGAGAATTTTAGATAAATCATTTGTGGCAGTAACTATTGTCATGCATATTTCTCTGATATTATGATACAAATCAATAAATGCATAGACATATATAAAGATAGATGATATAAATAATTTGATTTTTACGTAATTTATAATGATTGTTTTTGTTGGTGTAGGTTGCTCTGGCTTTTTCCTATATCAGTTAAGTGAAATTAAGTAACCTTTTTCTTTTCAAAAACATATTTTTATTATATCACCATTTTAAAAATCAATTTACCCTTTCTGACATTTATTTTCTTTTGCTTAGAAATGAGTGAATGTCCTGAACTTTGTTTTCTGCTAATTATACATACAAATTGTGTACCTGCCCCAATAATTACAGAGAAATATATCATAAAATTTTGAGAGTACAACACATTTAATGGTTTGATCACATTTGTTTTTGTCAAGCAATTGAATATATAACAATTTTAAAAATAGCTTTTGAATTGATTTTTAAATTATTTTAAATTAAAAGACAATATCTATACCAATTATGTCATTAATAAATACATAGCTAATTTCACTTTCAGGAGATTTTACTAAAATAAAGTAAAAGTAGTATTTTAATGTTTTCATTATGTTAGTCTTTTCAGTACTGACAAAATCAGGCTAATATTCTATAATCAATATTTTAAAATTGTATTAATTTTTTTCACAGATGTCAAACTGTATGTTTAGTGTAAAGCTAAATTATATGTTCAATGATAAGACAATAATGACTTTTATGTCATTCTTTATGTTACAAAACTTAAATTTGTTACCTTGTCTAAGACGATGTACTGAATAAATTTAGTAATCATTTACTGAATCTCCTTAACTAAGAGTTACTAACTTCTAACCTTAAATTGTTTGCTAGATAATGTCACAGATAATGTAGATTATTTCATTAAACCAATCTATCCAAATGTGTTGAAATTGAAAAAAAACAGTATTGACAGGGTATAAATAAATATGTGTGCTCAATGTGTTATAAATGATCTTGTGGAACACAGACTTGTGACTGACATTCTTGGGACATTGGTATTTATTTTATCTCTTTGGAAGTACAGTTATGCATTAATCGACATATACCTAAGCTTCATTTTAAATGTGAACTAGAGTTGATTGTGATATATCTAGCTGTCAACAGTTTCCTAGTTTTGGATACTCAAAATGAATTAGTATATTCTTTATCACTTCATTCTAGAAAAGACAGTATACAGTTGAATAATTATAAAATGTAGAATCCTTTATATACGTTACTTGATTCATTTACATTCCATGCATGTACTTAATGGGCAATATTCACGCCTTGTCTTTCCAAGCAATGTAAACTAAAGCTACTTCTTTAAGCAAGATCCACAATTCAAACCTATTTATAAATATTTCTCTCATATTTTTACAATGGCTTTATGTATATTTTTTATGTTTGAAACAATTTTGATCATTTTAATTGCGTTTGCTTTCATCCCAGATTATTTTATTGGCAATATGTACGTGTTATAAATGTATTGTCCTTGGTATCATCACTTATTTAACACCCTCACATATTCCCAAGTGCTATGTGTAATCTTGTGCACGTGTTCCATAGTGTATTGAATGTCATTTTATTTTATGTATCTCCGTGTCTTCTCCATTGTTGTAATAAAGAAAACTGAGAAAAATCTTGGTTATATGTGTTTTCTTTATTACTGTTACAGCCTTTTTGTCCTTCTGTGTGTTTTCATTTTAAACTTGGTCAAATTCAATATCTCAACAATTTTAGTTGTTAGTGGCAAATGGGTTTTAGTGAATGTTTTCAATTTTGAGCTAACTGAAGTACAACTCTTAAAAATGTCTTCTTATAAAATAATTTAGAAAAGTACCCAACCTTGTTCCAATAAAACTTATTACTGAGTTCTCAGGAAATTAAACCACTCTTTGGATGCCTAAGTAGTCAGAAGAATTTTTGGTAAGACACACAGCAGTGCTTCATCTCTTGTCATTTCTTTAACACTACAATGATATTGAAAATGTTCAAAAATAAGTATCTAAATAAAAAAACTTTTACAATGAATAAATAAATTTCAATTTTCACTTCTATGTTAAAGTCACCATATGCTAAAGATTAAAATGTTATTTTTATTGGTTTTCAAAAACTGAACTGCACATATACAAAATATTGAATGGAAAATTATCCAAAATTTTGGAATTTAGGTCTGTACATATTATTTTTTATTGATTTTTATTGAGCTCTACAGTTTTCTTGGCTACCCCCCCTTCCTCTCCCCTCTCCTCTTCACCCCTCCCCCAAAACCCCATGCTCCCAATTTACTCAGGAGAGCTTGTCTTTTTCTACTTCCCATATAGATTAGACCTATGTAAGTCTTTCTTAGTGTCCTCATTGTTGTCTAAGTTCCCAACCATTTTTCATTGTCAATGTGATAGATCAGACTGTCTTCCACCTCTGTGGAAAGTGAACCCACACTTCCATCACACAGTCTACTTTACCTTAAAGATCACTCTTGCTGGTTGACATTTTGTGTTTATGGAAAAATGTGTTACTTACACCCACTGTCCTGTCACCAGAAAACAGGGTCATTGCATAAAAATCTATCTACCCTTTCCTTCTCCTCTTCCTCTGGAAAAATCTCTTCCAGTTCACTGTCTGCACAGATTTGCCATGTCTAGAAGGCCATCTACATAGAATTATGGCAGAGGCAGACCTAGGTTATTTTTTTCACCTATGTAGGATATCTTTAATGTGGTTTGGTTTGCTTCACATAAAATTTCATAGTAAGCCAAGATATTTCATTTTATAAATATACTTCAGTTTATCCAATCAGTTTTTGAAGGATGTCTTGGTTGCTTCTTACCTTCCTATATATGAGTAAATAGAAAATATTCACTTCTATACCTGATTAAAGATATACTAAGATACATTACATTATTAAAATTTCAAGTTCCATATGATTTTTTTTTGGTTTTTCGAGACAGGGTTTCTCCATATGATTTATAAGATATGTAATTTTATAATAAGATTGCCTAGTATATTATAAAATCAATAAAAACATTGATAGTGTAGAATTTAGTATTATAATGAATTAAGCGATTTGGAGTTTCTAAAAAAAAATTTCTCTGTCTTTTGGTTCTAAATCTTATACATTTGTTGAACATTTTTTGTTGTGTTATCGGATTTGCTTTGCCAGTATGTTATTGAATATTTTTTCATCTATGTTTATGAGGGAGGTTGGTTTGTAATTCTCTTTCTTTGTTGAGTCTTTGTGTGGTTAACTGTAACCTCATAAAAAGAATTTGACAATGTTCCTTCTGTTTCTATTATGTGGAACACTTTGAGCAGTATAGATCTTAGCTCTTTCTTGAAGTTCTGGTAAAATTCTACACTGAAATCATCTCACCCTGGGCTTTGTTTGTTTGTTTGGGAGCCTTTTGATGATGCGTTCAATTTCCTTACAGGTTAAAGGTCTTTTTAAAAATTTCACATGATCTTAATTTAATTTTGGTATGTATTATATCTATCCAGAAAATTTTTCATTTCTTTTACATTTTTCAGTTTTGTGGATTATAGGCTTTTTGTAATGTGACCCAATGATTCTCTGGATTTCTTCAGTATCTGTTCTCATATCCCCTTTTCATTTCTGATTGTGTTAATTGTGATGTTCTTTCTCTGTGTTTTGATTAGTTTGGATAAGGGTTTGGGAAGTCCAGTTGAAAAGTGAGAGGAGTGAGAATATGAGAAAAGGGGTCAAGTCCATTATGGTGACACCCACTGAAACAGTTCTCCTGAGCTAATGGGAGCTCACTAACTTCAGCTGGACAGGAAAGGAAGCAACATAGGACCAAACTGGACCCTCTGAATATGGGTGACAGTTGTATAGCTGGAGCAGACTGCAGGGCCTTTGGCAGTTGTACCAGGATTTATCCCGACTGTTTGTACTGGCTTTTTCAGAGCCCATGCTCTTTGGATATATATCTTGCTCAGCCTAAATATAGTAGATAGGTCCTTAGACCTTCCCCAAAGCAATCCATCTTCCTCTCTCTGATAAGTGGATGGGGGTTGGGGAGGGAAGGTAGAGGGAATGGAAGGATGAGAGGGAATGAGAACTGGGATTGGTAGGTAAAACAGAAAAAGATAGTTTTCTTTTTAATAAAATATAAATAAATATATAATTTTATACACTAGTTTTCGATTCTTAATAACATTGCTCTTTTATGTTTCTTTTCTGCATCTTAAATGCATATTAATTATACAAAATGAAGTTGATAAAAAGAGATACTGGAGTTAGGTTTCACAATTTGCACTGTGCTGATCAATTTGTACACATCTGGAGATTTATATTTGTTCATTTTTAGATTATGTGTATGAATACTTTGCCTACATATATGTATGTGTGCTCTTCGTGCTTGCAGTGGCCAGTAGAGCACATGAGATCACTTGGAACTTAAACTGTAGAAGATTATGTGCAGCCATATGGACACTGTGAGCTTGCTTGGGGTCCTTTCTAAGAGCAATACACACTCACAACCTTTGAACCATCTCCAAAGCCTCAGATATAGAGATATTTATTTTTCCTTGTATCAATGAAAACCTTCATTTTCTAATGGAAAAAAAGACAGCTATCATACAACCTAGATATATAACATCACATTTTAATAATATGCAAAGAGAATGGAACATGTAAAAATCAGTGTAAAAATATCACTCTATATAGATACTTTTAAGATATGTAATAATTTCTTCTGTGGTCTTTGTAAAAATTTAGAAGATCTTTCAATTAAATGGACACATATTCAACAAAATTACAAAATTTTGCTATTTGATATAGTTATCAGAATAGATTTTTGTACTGTAAGCTCTTGAGATATTCATAACATACTCAGTAACATTACACCAGCAAATGCTGTTTACTATTTGGAATTGATGCATTCATTGTTGTTTAAATGGCCATATTTTGTTCCATTCACCTTTAGTTATATTAAAATAACAATCCTAAGAATTTGACAGATTTCCATTAAAATTTCTAAGAATCCTGTATTAAAATTTTAAGTTCTGTGAGAAAGGTAGTTCTTTTCGAGATAAGCTATTACTAGTAGTTCAGATAGAACTCAAATTAAAATCTTCCTCCTGCTTCAGGTTTAAAAGTACAGATATAACATGCAGATGACATTGTGACCTACTAAGTTAATCGTGTTTTACATAGCATTTTTGAAAATAGATAAATACCAAACTTTAAGTTAGGTTGAACAAATATTTAAATGACATGGTTAATATGATGTGCCTGAAGAAATACTCAAAAGTATATCCTTAATCAAATATTATTCACAATACACACACAATATTTATTCATCAGTATAGATATGTGTACCATATCATTTCACAGAATTTGTCAGTTAATTTCAACAAACATTAATACATGAGGCTTTATGTCACATTCCCCATCTCCCACATGGAAAGATCAACCTGGGTATTCTCATGACAGCAAGGGTTGTAAAAATGCAGACGACATGGGAAAAGGGGAGTATGGATAGTGTTATAGCTAAGACTGCACATGCTCTCCTGCTTTATGGTAGTTCTTACCTCCCTAACTGGGTGTAATCAGTGGCTTCATAATATCATTTGAGAAAAGAACATTATTACAAAGCTTTGGTGACAGCAGGCATTGAAGGTTCATCACCTGTATTTTGATTAGCCTAGTTATTTGTGTATTCTAGTTCAAGGCCTAATATTTTAGACTTCACTATTGATAACTAAAAAAAAAAACAAAAAAACTTTCCCTACCACTTTAATAATCCCTTTTCTAATTGCTCCATATGTACTTGTAGGTGGGGTTTTTCTGTCCTGCAAGCCACTTTCCAAATAACAACACTGGGTTGTGATATTTATTACAAATGTTAAACAGATAACCCGTACTTATTACTACCTAACTCTTACATTTAAATTAACCAAGGAAAGAGAAGAGGGAGGAAAATGGAAGGAAGGAAACAGATAAATGAAATTTTAAAAAAAAAGAAAATATATATGGCATGATTTTTTAAATTTTTTTTTACTGATTTTTTTTATTGAGCTCTACATTTTTCTCTGCTCCCCTCCCTGCCTATCCCCTCCCCTTCAACCCCTCCCCCATGGTCCCCATGCTCAATCATAACACAAGGTATTACATACTGTATCAACACAACTTGAGCTAGTTAGCATTATAAGCAGTTTTATATCAGATTGATTTTAATTGAGGTGTACTTGAAAAGTTTTCAATAAATATTTCATCAGGAGAGTAAATATATTTTGTTCAAAATAATATATATTTTAATCAAAGGAATATCATGGACAGAATCAATTGTACAAGAAAGAACATAATAAATATTAAAATACAAATCAAGTGCTAGAAATATGGATCAGTGGTTTACATGGGTAGCTATTCTTTCAGAGGACCTGAGTTCTGTACCAGGTATCTACGTGGTGAGTCACAACTATCGTAACTCGAGCACCAAGGGATTTGATGCCATTTTCTAGCTTCACAGCATACCATACATGCAAATGGTGTACAGACATATATGCAGGCACAATACCTAGTCACATAAAATAAAACAGAAGTAAAAACTAATAGTAAATACTTTATAAGGCAAGCACATTCTTTAAAGTTGATTTTTTTCCTTTTTAGTAGTATTTGGTTATTTTCATATTGTTTTCTATTCATTATGTGACTTGATTGAAGTTCCCAAACAAAATAATAAAATAGAAATAAAAGTGTCAGTTTCACTAAAACTAAGCATGACAAATGTAATTAAAGATCTGAGGTACACTGAATTTACTTCTCCACCCAACTTATCAGGGAAGTAATTGAAAAGTGGTCCAGAGGAAGATATACACTAATTTCAATCATTGTGTTGTAGACAATTTTTTTTCAATTCACATGATGTTGGGACCAATTGAGTCCTGGCCTTCAGCTGCTCTTCCCTGTCTAGAGCCTTCTAATTGAAGTTACTAGAAGCTGTGCCTAGCCTAGAGGATCAGAGGATGGGATTGGCACCTCTTGGCCTTTGACTGCAGGGTATTTAAGCCTTCATGGTGCTATTAAAGGGGGCTTTTGTACCAGCGATTGAAGGTCCATGTGTCTGTCTGTCTCTGTGTGTGTTTCTTCAGCCTCCAGCCCCTTGCCCGAAGCTCACAAACTGGGTTCTAGCGCATAAAGTGCAGACGGGGGGCGCAGTGCGTGGCAGATAATGGATAATCTTTCAATGCATCTTCATTGTTGAAACATGCAATGATTTTTGGCCTCCTATTCAATGCAGTATAAAGCATCAACTGGACAGTGAAACTGCAGTTGTTCAGATATCTGTTTCAGATTAAAATTAATATGAATTACAATAGAATAGATTTATCCATTCAGGGCAGCTCATGAGCAAGCTGAATTCTGAATGACACACATACAATCATACTATTTACCAATAATACCAATGAGTGTAACTGTTTGAAAGTATTGGAAGTATTAGGGCGTGTGGCTATGATGCAGGAGTGAGTTACTAGGATAAACTTTCAGGTTCTAAATGCCCATGCCAGGGCAGTCTCTTCCTGGTGCCTGCAGATCAGGATGTAGAACTGTCAGCTACCTCTCTAGCACCTTGTCTGCCTGAAATCTCCTGTGCTCCCCACTATGATATTAAGACACTAAGCCTCTGAAACTGTGAGCAATTCTCCAAGTTAAATGAATTGCCTTTGTCATGGTGTCTTTTCACGACAAGATAATACAAATTAAGATAATGCCTGATCACAATTTATTATTATATAGTGTTGTCATTAAGATTTTTACACAATGTGTTTATTTCATACACTCTACTCCACCTTTCAGATCAAACTTCTCCTCTCTATGAACCCTCAACCTCATGTCCTACATTTTTATTTTTTTTTAAATACTCACAAGTTCTCTTTTTACTGCCCAGGAAGTAGGGCCATCCACTGGAGCATGGCAGACCAGCCAGGAGTCACATTGCTAAATTAAACATATTATCTGTTCCTCGGAAGTAATCAACTGCCAGTATCTCCTCAGTTATAGGTGTAGAGTCCTCAAATCCTTTCACTTACATGCAAGAGTGTTAACTGACTTGATAGACAGACTTGCACCATTCATCATAGCTACTGTGATTTCATGATTGCATTGGACCTATCCTATCCAGACAACAATAGTCCACCCCAAATTTCCATAATTTCTGGCTGTACCAAATTTTTCATCTCATATGTGATGCTCTCTGAGTCTTGTGTGTTCAGGGAGTGATGTAGATGTCCCATTTGTGGTTGAGTACTTCACTGATAGTCATTCTATGACCACTGATCACTTGTGAATTCACATGTTAATTAACTGCACACAGAAACTGTGTTCAAATTTAAGAGCTTTTCGAATCTGCACATAGAGAGATGTAAATTTAGAGGAATGTTTTACACAAAATATATTTAATATAAAGGGTGTACTAAATATACTCATGGGGGTTCTAAGCTTCCCAGACTTCATATAATTTTATATTCTTTTTTTTTTTTTTTTTTTTTTTATAGTTACAATATCCAGTTTATTTGTATTTGACAAATTTAGAAAAAAATACTCTATTATCTATCTTATCATTGTGAGTCTAAAGTTTTATACCTAATTTACTTTTTATCATAACTAAGGAAAACTTTTAAGTTTAACTATTTAGTCTTTAATTCCATCAAAAACCCCAGAGAGATGTAATATTCCCTAATGACAGGGCATCTGGCTACCAAAACAGCTACCCAAAGCTCCTCTGAAATGTTGGAGCATCCATCTTCAGCCTACAGGCCCAGAATATTTGACAGACATTTCTGAGAAACAGAGAATTTTGGGGGACTGTTCTACCTTGTCTTGGCAAATTCAGCAGTTGCTTTATTTTGTGTTCTATGGACACCACACTGTAAGCAACTGAGGCAAAAGCAGTTTCTTACCCAAATGGCTAGCTTTTGCCACAAGAAAGCAAACTCCATACAGAGGTTCTTTGATGTTCATCATCTCATCTGAAGTGGTTAGATTGGTGCTGCCAGGAGCAGATGTGTCTCACTGTCATGAAAAGCCCCAGGTTATTAATTAAATGTCATATGCTGTAAGTCTTTTAGGTGCTGGAAGACCATCTATCTACCTAAATCTATCTGTTTAACCTTGAATATATACCTAATATGATTACAAGTTTAATTCTTTTTTTTTTTTTTTAATTTATTTATTTATTAAGGATTTCTGCCTCGTCCCCACAACCGCTTCCCATTTCCCTCCCCCTCCCCCGATCAATTCCCCCTCCCTCATCTGCTCGAAGAGCAATCAGGGTTCCCTGACCTGTGGGAAGCCCAAGGACTGCCCACCTCTATCCAGGTCTCGTAAGGTGAGCATCCAAACTGCCTAGGCTCCCACAAAGCCAGTACGTGCAGTATAATTAGAACAAAATTAACTGACCGCATATTGTAACATGTAAGAAGCCACACTTAGTAGTTTAACAAAAGTGTTCAACTATAACAATTAACAAACATATCAGCTTGCTTCTGTGATTTTAAAGTTATGTACTTTCAAATCAGTAGTCTCTTAAGTATAATAATGAATAAAGGAAAGATGAAAAACTAACTAAAGTTTCTAATAGAAGTAATAAGGTCCATTCATATACAAAACAAGTATCTCTGTGTAAAAAGTTTAAGTGATTTATGAGTAGTATATCTGATTACTATATTTTATAATTTCAAGATAAAATATTCAAACTTTACTTTCCACTGTTATTCATTTAATTTATTCCTGTTATTGTCATAAAATAATTATCGTATATTGAACATATTCTAAAATTCCTCAGTGTTCTTCTACTAACCCTCTTTCCATACGCTCATCATTAAACCCCTTCCTTATCTCAGACAGTTTTACTCCCAGATTTTATTGTATACACATTCATGACATTATGGATTTAGAAAGAATCCAGGGAACATGAATTGTGGAGCATGCTAGTTTGTCTTTCAGAGACTTTTATCCTTCTATATGGATTTTAAAGGTGTTTACTAGTTGTTTCTGTGAAGAGTGAATTTGAAATTTCATATGTGATTGTGTTGAGTTAATAGAACTTTTCTGGTGACACAGTCTGCAGTCTGGTCTGCGCTCTATGCGCTAGACCCTGTTGTGTTAAGAGAGGCGGGGCTACGTTCCTGGCACCCAGCCACCCACGAGGCTAGCTTTACCCGAAATAATTACATGGAAACTGTATTCTTTTAAACACTGCTTGGCCAACGAGCTCTAGCCTCTTACGGGCTAATTCTCATATTTTGCCTAACCCATTTTTAGTAATCTGTGTAGCACCAGTCTTACCAGGAAAGATCTTAACCTGCATCTGTCTGGAGTGGGAGAATCATGGTGACTCCTGACTCAGCTTTTTTCTCCCAGCATTCTGTTCAGTCTACTCTGCCTACCTAATTTTCTGTCCTCTTAAAGGGCCAAGGCATTCTCTTTATTTAACCAATGAAACCAACACAAAACGGCAGACTCCTACATCAAGACCAAAGTTCGCAAGCTTTGGGCAAGTGGCTGGAGGTTGAGAACACAGACCAACAAGCAGACCTTTCAACACTGGCACCAAAAGCCCCTCTTTAATAGCACCATGGAGGCTTAAATACACTGCAGTCAATGGCCAACAGGTGAAAATCCCATCCTCTGATCCTCTAAGCTAGGCACAGCTTCTAGTAACTTCAATTAGAAGGTTCTAGCAGGGAAGAGAAGCTGAAGGCCAGGACTCATTAGTCCCAACACAGTCACTTTCACAATATTATTTTTTTCTAATTTATAGTATAAACAATTGTACGTTATTTTGTGTCTTTTTCAATTTCATTCTACAGTATAATAAAGTTTTCATTATTCAGATCTTTCTTTTCTTTGGTGTTTTATTTCCCTTTGTCAGATTTTTCTAAAATACCAATAAGAGAGTAAGGTTATATTTTGGTGTACAGTTTGAGGTGACTTAGTCCATATTACAGAAACATGGCAACAGTACACCACCTGGTGAGATTATAGTTACAGAAAGGATGGAAAGAACCAGAAATGTAACTGGTTAACCCAAGCTAATCATTATCTTCTAATATCTCCAAAATCATCCCCCAAAGTGCCTCCGGCTGTGTTCAAACATGAGACTTTTCACTTCAAACACCATTATACCCTTGGACTCCATAAACTATGACCTTTTCTGGCTACTAAGTGCATTCAGTCCAACTTACGAAGCACCCGGATCCTGCACCACCAATCCTCTAAATTTCAAAGTCAGAAGTGTCTTTTGAGACATAAGGAAGTCTTTAACTTTGAGTCCTTACAACATTGACACAGAAGTTGAATGGTTTTGACGTATAATGGCACAGAATAAACATTCCCATAGCAAAAGTATAAATTAGAGGAATAGCAAGGAATGATTCGACAAAAGCAAAATCAACACCAAAATGAATCAGAAAAAATTAAACTAAATCCTTTAACTCTATTTCTAGCATCTGAGTTTAAAATGACAAAACCATTTGGCAAACAACTTGGGTTCCAGGTCTGCTGTTTGCATCACAGATGTTCTCTCTGTGGCTGCCTACACGTCTTGCAGTTTTTTTCTTAGTAGATGTCTCATAACTCTGGTATCTCTGAAATAGTGGGTACTTACTGTGAATTTGCTTCATCTTCACAATTTTGTGTCATAACCTCTCAAAACCTTTCTTCACACTCTGATTGTACTATATCTTGTTTGAAAACAGTGGTTCTGTTATTTTCATCCTTATATGTGTAAAAAGTTCATATTGAAATGTTGCCAATTCCTACTGTTTCTGCATGGTCCCTGAACAAAATTCTTGGATCATAACTGGAGTAGCTCTTGTTTGCCTGATTGGTTGAATCTACAAGATCGCTCTCCTAGGCAATTCTTTTTGAGTGCCATAATCGCTTCAGTTTTTCCAGTCTCCTCCCTCTATTGCTATTATGTACATATCATTTTTATAGAATCTTCAGTCCAACTTTTCATCATTTTAAAAATATTCCTACTGAAAACAAGTGCAGATTTTCTGAGCCTTTTTTTCTGATTTTTACTTTGTGGTTGTCATTCTTTCTCACTGAAAACTGAGAGCTCTTTACACCGCACACGTGGATCTTTCCTCAGAATCCAGACATTTTTTTTTTCCTTCTTAACAAAAGTATGTATTTTGTTTGCCCTTAAATCTTGGATGTTTTTCAGCAATCTTCATGTTTATTATACATCTTCTGCCTGGTTATTTTCTGGAGATTCTAACATCCATGTCTGCCTATAGTGAAGTAGGACATCTCCTTTTTCTACAACCTTGAATGATTTTCTTCTATCTCTTTATTGGTGCCCTGAAATTAGGCTTCTTCATTTCTGCAATGCTTCTTGGTCACAGCCATGCAATGTGGAACAGAAGTGATGAAAGTCTCCTTGAAAGAAGCTTGTTGCTACAGGCTATAGGCCAGTCTCTGTTTCTTTAACACATCTCATCCCTAAGATTCTAATATGCAATTCTCATACAATTTAAATTTGAGTTAATTGTGCCTTTCTTTTATATAAATAGCAATTAAGGAAGATACATTTGAATATGCTTTATGATATATATCTTTCTTTTTATTTTTATTTTATTGATTTTATTGAGCTATGGATGATGGAGGAAGGTCATTGGCTAATAAAGGAACTGCCCTGGCCCATTTTATTGGTTAGAGGATAGGTGGGAGGAGTAAAGAGAACAAAATGCTAGGAGGAAGAGGAAGTGAGCTCAGAGACTCCACAGCTCTGCTCTCCGGAGCAGACGCCTCAGCAGAGACGCCATGCCCCACTCCCAGCATGAAGCTCCGACCCAGGATGGACATAGGCTAGAATCTCCCCGGTAAGCGCACCTTGGGGTGCTACACACAGATGATTAGAAATGAGCTAAATTAATATGTGAGAATTAGCCTAGAAGAGAATGGGCCAAGCAGTGATTAAAAGAATACAGTTTGTGTGTTGTTATTTCGGAGCATAAGCTAGCCATGTGGGCGGCCGGGTGTGGGGGACGCAGCCCTGCCGCCCCATATTACTACATATGGATTTTTCTCTGTTCCCTGCTTCTCTTTTCCAGCATATACTTCCTAAAACTATTTCCAGAACAGTTAATATTTATGTGTATCCTTTATTGCATTGTATCCATATTTCAAATTTCTTTTGTTACACAAGGCATTCTCAAACATTTGAGGTTCAATGATCGTATTTTTAAAAGAATATTAAAGCACCATCAATTAATTTACATTTTTAATTCGGAATTGCTCAAAATCAACACTAAATTTACTTCTGTTGGACATAATAAAAACTTAGGTATTCCTTATTTATTCTCCAATAGACAAAATTCCATTGAAATCCAAGACACATGCACATCACATTTATGTTTACAACCTCTTCTGCAGAGAGCAGAGATATAAGTGTGTCTCTATATGTTGATAGTAGAGTTATCAATTGATATTTAAAAGTGTGTTGTCCTACCTTGTTTAATCAGCAGCATATACCAAGGAATTATAAAGACCCATCTCTAATATGAGAACAAAGAAAATTGGGTGTGTAATAACACAATGAAAACCTAATTTTTTTGAGTATCTGCCCTGTTTTCTGTACTTGTAACCTACTTTTTTACAGCACTGAGAAATTTTTAATGAAATTAATAATGAATATCTAAAATAAAACTTTGAACTTCTTCACTATGTCATTATCAAGGCTTGCCAAGTCCTAAAAAAAATTTAGTAAACTTAGGGAAAAATAAATTTACACACAATAATTAGAGTAGAATTAAAGTTCTAAAATAAAAAGTCAAAAGTAAGGATACTCTGACTCTTTTAGAACAATGTTTTTTTAAAAATAATATTCATATTTTCAAGGATAATAAATTTAATATCAAAATAATTCACTGTTTCTATAGTGCATGTCTTTTATAATAGGAATATATGACATGTATAAAATAAATTTGAATTTAATTCCCTTTTTCTATTTTAGTGCTTTGACTTGTGATTCGTTTGAAGCAAGAACAAAAATTTATAATTACTTGAGGGAGATATTAACTTGGGTACCTAATTTCTAAATTTATTGGAGTTGTAGTTTCTCAGCAATGGATCTGAGAAATGGAATACAGAAACTACTCAGTGGTTCTTTCATTAGATTTGAGTAATAATCATAAGCGAACATAGCAACTTAATGCTCTATAATTAAACATTTTGATTGTATACATTTCTAACAAAAATTAATTTTTATAGAAATAATGTGAAAGATCAATATAAAGAAGCTTTTGACAAAAATATATTATGTAATTTATATTCTTCATTTGATCCTACTAGCCATTAAATTGCTTTTATTCAATTCATGATAAAGAAAAATGCATCATAAATATTTTCTATATCTTTAAGTGGTGAAGTCTATACTATGTTGGTAGTATTTGTAACTGTTTGTAGAACACCTTGGGTTAAAGGTGTCTATTCTACAATATTTTTGTTCAACGTCAAAGATTTCCTATGTTATAAATTTTTCATGAAATTGTAACATGTCACAATAAATATTATAAAAGTGAGTGCAAGCTGGGTGGTGGTGGCGCACGCCTTTAATCCCAGCACTCAGGAGGCAGAGGCAGGCGGATCTCTTTGAGTTCGAGACCAGCCTGGTCTACAAGAGCTAGTTCCAGGACAGGCTCCAAAACCACAGAGAAACCCTGTCTCGAAAAACCAAAAAAAAAAAAAAAAAAGTGAGTGCAAATATGAATTTCAAATACTTGAATTGATGGCTTTGTGTTACATTCCAGTTTTCTAAACAGTTAAATTACACTGCTAACTTATACAAGAAAATTGTTTATGTCTTTGAAATTCCTGTTAGACTTCAAATCACAATATTATAATTAATATGTGTATGTAAATGTAGGTCTGCAAATCCAAGTTATATATAAAGTGTTGTACCAAAGTAAATTGGTCTCAGGAAAATGAAGAGGTAGTCTTCATAATCACTGTTATACAATGTTATATATGAAAAATTTAAGCATTTAAATGTATATGTTATTTCTTAATAAAATGAAGAAAAATAGAAACTAATTATTTTAAATATAAACATTTTATTTTTCATCTTGGTAGCAAAATTTATTTTGCTTTTACATGAAAATAATTCAAATATTGATATTTAATCTCATATTTAAAGTGTTTAATTTTGTTTTTCTTGGAAATTAAAACTATTTTGACATCAGTTTTCATTATTATAAATTATATAAAACATTTTACAAATAACATTTTTCTAAAGATAGAAATGGCTATCAATACACCTATAAAACTCCCAAAATATTATACACAAAATATTCATTATTGCAAAGCTAACTATGCTTCCTCGGTTATGTTGTAAAATTTGTTTTCTAAAGAGTAATCAGTGGGGAGAGGGGGAGAGGAGTTGGGGGAGGGGGAGAGGAGTGTGGAGAGGGGGAGAGGAGTGTGGAGAGGGGGAGAGGAGTGGGGAGAGGGGGAGAGGAGTGGGGAGAGGGGGAGAGGAGTGGGGAGAGGGGGAGAGGAGTGGGGAGAGGGGGAGAGGAGTGGGGAGAGGGGGAGAGGAGTGGGGAGAGGGGGAGAGGAGTGGGGAGAGGGGGAGAGGAGTGGGGAGAGGGGGAGAGGAGTGGGAGAAGTGGCAGGGAAATGGGAGGCTGGGAGGAGGCGGAAATTTTTTCAACAAAAAAGAAAGAAAGAAAGAAAGAGAGAGAGAAAGAAAGAAAGAAAGAGAGAGAGAGAGAAAATAATTTATGCTATTTATACTTAAAAATAGAGTAATCAGTATTTAATAAGAGATTGTGCCAGCCCTTTGCTTGAGATGAACAGAGACACCTTTGCAGCTTAGTTTCATGTTTAACCACTGGCAATGTGGTTTAACCATTTGTTTAAAGGATAATATGGAAGCAATGAGAATAAAAGCTGATTCTTGTTGAATCTTCATATGAGGAATCTTAAGTTCCTCCCACATGCCTTTCTGCTGCTGTCTAGTGTTTGTTTGCTCATTTAAATAGAGAGGCATCCAAGGATTGGAAAAACGAGATCGAGGTTTATAACTATGTAGTACAACTGTGCTTTGAACATAGATTTTCTGTCTTCTAATGCTTTGGATTGTAGGACAATGCAGTGACTTATCATTAGAACATGCATATGTGAAATTTGTCTTTCAGCAGGCACAGTAACACTGATCTGTAGAATTTATTGTCATATACTTCATTTAGTTATGAGAGGAATTTAAATGAAGTATAAAGTTTCACCTCATTTGTAATTGTTTTTCAAAAAATTTTTGAAAATTTGGTTTCTGGATCATGTACAGCAAGCAATCTATGGAGCTTACATAGGATTTTAAAGATAAATCTTTAGTTTTATGAATAATCTATGCATCAATGTATGTAGGATAAAAGAATATATATCTTTTATTTTTGGTTCCTTAATAATTATGAAAGGACCATTTAATTTTTATTTTTGATAATAAATATATTTTATCATTAAAGAGCTGTACAATTTAAGAGTGTCCTACAATTCTTAGAATATATTGCTATTCATAGTGACAAGTGTATGGAGCCACTATATCACCTCCTTTTCCTCTAGGTAATACAATATTTATTCTCTATAGCACTTATTTTCCTACTTACATTATTAGGACTGTGTAATCTTGTCATACTCAACTACAGACATAGGACTCTCAGTATTTCTACTTTTTTGTCGCTTCCTCATCCCAGTCACCTCTTCACAGACACAGTCTGCCTAACACTCGGTACTACCCTTAAACAAATACCAGGGAAAATCGGCTCATCTAAGAAATGTACCTACCGAATGTATTTGGTTAAAACGTACCCTATTAATATAACAACTAGTAAAGTATCTTAAATATCATACCTGTATAATGCTTTTAATCTGTTAAAATATTACGTGCAAAACAAAAACAACCACTTGTTTTTTAAGTCATGATTTCAAAATTATCCTTTGTAGACATTTAAGAATCTGTCACCTCTGTCAAAGCCAAGTCCTTAGAGCCATCCAATTTAAATTTTAGTTTGAATGCCAAAATATCATCATACTAAACACTTGTATAACCCTTCTCTAATAAAAGTCATATAGTTTTTTAACAGTATGATTACCTATGAAAAATACTTAGGTCAGGCATGGTTTGTGATATGATAAAATTCATTACTTCCCTAAAATGAATTGAAGACTACGTTGAATAGAAGTTATTTATCTTCTTTTTAAAGATAATTTGAAAAATATTTAACATTTTAACATCATTTCTTATAATCAGTAATAAAATATGATTATTAGACAGACAAGAGGTCCCAATAATCTAGTTATTGACACCTGTGAGTCCCTATTATTTTCTTCATCTATATTTGAGTATATTAGAGTCTTATTAGAAGTTACTTAAAGAATAGTTGTTCATATTGTGTATTTTGGTGGTTTATGAGGCTTGTTTTTTTCTTTTTTTTTTCTTTTTTAAGACACACTTTTTAACGGTCTTGGGCTAGGAGCCATTATTGGCCTGGGAGTCGCTGCCCTCTTGCTAATCCTTGTGATAACAGATGTCAGCTGCTTCTTCATTCGACAATGTGGGTTACTAATGTGCATTACTAGGAGAATGTGTGGGAAGAAAAGTGGATCCAGCGGGAAAAGTAAAGAACTTGAAGAAGGAAAGGCGGCGTACCTGTGAGTATACCAGTACTTTCTCCCATGAGTGAAGCATAGGTTCATCTTGTGTGCTTTGTTGGAGGCTTTCTTCTAAGCCACATCAGGTGTTTAACTAGAATACAGTGCAAATATTACTCTCTGGGCAGGCCTTCAATCTGTATAATATATGTACATACAAATATACACAGGGAATATTCTATCTGATGCCTTTTCACAAATATGAATAAATCTTTGACAAATTCTTTCTAAGGAGCAAGACTGTGAAATCTACAAGAATTTGACCTATGCTCTTTCCAAGTCTACATCCCAACCCAGGCAACTGCTAGTCATTGAATTTTCCACAACTAGATTTTTTTCTGATTTAAAACTTCATGTGGAGGGGTGCTTTAGTATGTAGTGTCTTGGTACATCTTTCACTCACTATAATTTTTAGGAGTTTTTTATTGAATGCTTACATTGGGGCTTGATCATTTCAGGATATTTTAAATAAGTATTTTTAAATTTATTCTTTGACAGTTTTGTACATATATAAAATTACTCTCTCACTCCACAACTTCTTAAGCTTAATTCTCTTCTGGGAATTATTCAGAAAATGTTTCCTTCTTATTATCTAATATTATCTATTCTTTTTCCCACTTGTAGCCTTGTAAGAGTCAGATATAAAATTTAACTAATTTAGTTTGCCTCATAGTAGGATTTTATTCTCTTAAAACAAGTTTTTTTTTTAAAAAAATTTAGTCCTTGTTCAGTATCATTTTGAAAATAAACTATTATGTACTGTTTAACTATGTATATAATAGCATATGATTAGATGTATATCAGAATCATATGCATATTCTGCTAGTTACTCAAACAGAGCGTGGAACCTAGAGGAAAGAACTGAAGCTGACCCCATGGATGAATGCTGTTTGTAGAGTTTCTCTTTTTGATATTTTCAGCTTCCTTTCTTATGTTTCCCCAGCTTGTCCCTCACTTAACACTGTTCATAGTAATGGTCCTTTCCACATCTATTGTTAATTAATAAAACTTTTATTAGAAATACCTACAGGACAGTATGTACTTTGCATTTTCTCAATTGAGGTTCAAAATGCCACAGAGCAAGAACATTTTCTCCATTTTATTTCTGCTATTATATAACTCATATCTATTGTATATAATCTTTAATCATTCTCATGATTCATTTGAATGTCAAATATTGCCATTCAAAAATATACACATTTACATTTAATATAATAAAATATTTAATTTCCTATATTTGATTCTATTTTGGAAGTTTTGATCTATAAAAAATCATTAAGTTAGCTTTCTATAATCCCCACTAAAGTGCTATGTTCCTTATTTTAAATTAAACTTCTAATGGACTTGATGTTGAGATCCAGATTCTTTTCAGTAATTTCACTTTTCACCTATGTTTACACAAGTATTGATAAATGAAATTGACATGTGCTCCTTACAAATCATAATATCTTTTAACCATATCTGCTCGACAGATAGGAATGGATCCTTTTTTGTGTTTACTATTGTGCTACATTTTCATGTTATCATTAAACCAATACAGCAATATTATATTTAATAATTACTAATGCATACACATGGTTTTGTCATTCACTGAATCTTTTCTTACCTTGCTAATCTTCGAGTTTGCTTTGTTATGGCTGTCTCTTGAATTTCAGATTAAATCATTTTATATATCCTCCACAAGTACACACAACAGACACGTGCCCACACATCTATACATACACATTTATAAAACACACACATCTCACAAAACATGTCATAAATAAATTAATTAATTACTTAAAAAGTTTCATTTCTTCCAAATATATCTTTAGTTTGAGATTGAAACAAAAGGCAATAGGCAGAAGTTAGTTTCAACTGAAAGTTTATGTGACATATTAATAACAGTGGGATTAATTTAGTGTACAATTTCTCTTTCTTTCATCATAGTTTACATTCTAGTATTGTCTGTTGTTCTTTGGTAAACTCTATCAATAAGATTGTTGTTAGTATTGCTGTTGCTGTGTATAATTTTTATATATATAGAGAGAGACCTGTGGTAAATATTATAGATGAAATAAACTTACAATATTGGGAAGGCATGTATATTTTATTTCCAAGATCATTTAACTGAATATTTCTAGTGATTGTCTCCAATGCTACTATACATATCTTTATTGTTTTTAAAATGTTTCACTTTCTTTCCTAATTAGGCAAGAAAATATTTATAAACTTCTGTTAATAAATTATTGTAATTTTAAAACCTAGATTTTTAAAATGCAAACCACTTTTGCAAAACAATGTTCTTTCTTTTATCTTTATGAAATATAGCCTTGCTCTATAGTCAAAGCTGACCTCAAATTTACAATATTCCTAATTTGTTTCTGGACACTAGACTTACAAATGTTTACTACCTTTCCTAACAGGAAGCAACAATAACAAAGACACAACGGTAATGATAAAAAGAGACTGCATTACTTATTTCCAGTTACATAGTAAAAAATCATGGAAATATGAATTCAAAAGAAAACATACTATGTTTGGTTAGTTTAAAAGTTTTGTGTGTGTGTGTGTGTGTGTGTGTGTGTGTGTGTGTGTGTGTGTTGTAACAAATGAGCAATTGACACATTGAAGAATGAAATATCTTAATATTTTTTTAGGAAAGATGGGTCAAAAGAACCAATAGTGGAAATGAGAACAGAGGATGAAAGAATCACTAATCATGAAGATGGCAGTCCAGTGAATGAGCCAAACGAAACCACACCATTAACAGAACCTGAGTATGTAGCTCCAAATGCTTATATTTGCAGACAAGTAACAGTAAAGTGTAAAGCATTTTAGTTATTTGTAGCATTAAATTAAAATATCATTAGTAATAAAATTATTTTGTATTTTAAATTATATATCATTTTGCTACAGAAGTCCATTTTATTGAGCTATTTCACTTGAAAATTCTCTATCAATATCATAAAATTTAAGCCTTAAAGTATATATTTACATTCTCATGCAAAATGTTAACAATAAAAACGATGTATTTCAGAATTGTATTTTATAAGACTAATTGATAATTTGTGGAAAAATCATATTTTAAATTATAAATAAATTTTACTGAAATATGTATGTGGCAGGAAATGAGTTACCATGCTGACTATTGATAACTTTTGCAGTATGACTAGAATGTTAACCAAATTCTTATTTCATATACTCTCACCATACTTGTTCTTTGGTAATTTCATAAACATACTTCATGCATTCCAATCCCTCCTTTCTCTACACTCTCTCATCACAAATTGTCAACCTCTCTCCTCTGGACAACTCCTTTTCTCACATCTGGCACTGTTTTGTTTCATGATTAAAAGAGTATTTAACATGTGTCTTCTGTGACCAAGAGTTTATCTATCCTTTGGAGTTTGATAGACTCATCAATGAGTTTACAACAGAATGGAGTGATTATTCCTGCCCCATAATCCATTAGTAGTCAGTTGTTCAGCAAGAGAATATATGGCCTTGTAAATCATGCCTTTAATCCATGAGAAGCTATTGATATGTTAAGACTGTACTAGTAAAGGTTAGACAGCTATCCCTTCATTTGGATCATGTTATCAATGACAATAATTTCGAGAAGAAAACAATTCATGAAAATTCTCTCTATTGGACTCATTCATTTGACCCATCTTCTGTATGTTCAATGGTTATTTGAGTGTTTGGTTTTAATGTCCTTCTTAGTTATTAGTTCTCAACTATTACCTATTGAAAGCATCTGAGTAGCTCTGAGACACTGCATTAACTACCATACATGTAAACAATGATTAAGACTTAATGAAGCATTCTTCAAAGTATAAAAGCATAAATGTTAAGTATGGAAACTTTTCAACTTAGTCAAACAACAGTAATAAGATCAAATCTGGTACCTTCTCAATCATTATTTTTAACCAGTTTCTAATATCAGGAATGGATACCCTTTTTGTGGAACAGGTCTCCAATATAATAAGGGGGTATTTGGCTTACTCTAGCAGTCAATCATGCTGCCTTGACTAGCAGTGTTGTTAGTTAGTATTGTTGTTCATAGAATTGACTGCCAGGCAAGTACCAAAGAGTACCTTAGTCTTTCTCTCTTTTACTCTTTTTCTGGACTGACAATCCGCCCTTCTCATCAGTTACATCACTGCTCCCTGAATTAAATTGATTACTTTTAGCATAATTGCTTGGACTTTCATGACAAATAGTTTATTCTCATTATTCATAATATAATATAAATTGCAAGAGAACTCAGAAGAACTAAAGTATCAACATTAATTTTCCCATATAACATGTAGACTAAGTTCAGCTGAAATCATATTTGTGAACATTTAGAGCATTGTTATGTCAAAGAAGGAAGTATTAGTTTCCAAGGTAGCATGTATAAGATGGAATACTGAACTAGTGAATGTTGTAATACAAATAAAGAAAATTTTCATTCAATACTGTCTAATTAAAATTTAATAAAGCTATCTTAATTTCATTGAAAAAAACAAGGAAACTGTAGACACGGTTCAGTGTTTACTATCAATTGTTTCTCTTATAGAGGACATATGTTCAGTTTCCAGATAGTATCCACATGATACCTCACAGCCATCTGCAACTCCAGTTTCAGGAAACCTTACACATTCTTCTGGACTCTAGAAATACTAGGGACACATACAGTGCACATATGTATATGCAGACACACATTCATATACATAAATAATACATCTTTTAAAAAGCAGGTATTGTTTCATTGTAAGAAACAACTCTCAAAACATATACTCATTAGTATTATAAAATACAAAATATAATACTAAAATGCCCCAAAAATATAATTATAAAATATAAGGATTAACTTTATAAATAATAGTAATTTCCTTTAATTTCAAAATAATATTGGTATTGGTGACTCAAATATTTTTTAACTGTAATGACATGCCACCCACTTATTTTTTTATTATTTTTTATATTATTGGTCAAATGTATTCTATTTTAAATCTCAAATGCAGTTTTTTTTTCTCCTCCTATCCTCCCATTCCCTTTACACTCATGCACAATGACTCCCATCCACTCTTACACTGTTTCTGTTCAGAAAGGGTTCCCATGAGTATCAACAAAGCATGGTATATCAAGTTGCTATAAGACTTAGCTCCTCCCATTGTTTTAAGACTGAGAAAGGCAATGCAGTATGAGGAACTGGTTGATAAAAGTCAGTCAACTTGTTAGTGGCAGCCCCTACTCCCACTGCTATAAGTCCCACAAGCAGCCCAAGCTACACAACTGCGACACATATATGAAGAGTTCAGGTCAGTCTCATGTGATAATTACTAGAGATGATAAACCAAGTAATGGTCATAAGTCAGGATTTAGGCTTTTAATAATTCAAAAAAATAAATTATTTTATTGTATTCATTTATTTATTTTAGAGGTAGTTTGTGACAGTGTTTTTCAGTGTAGCCTTAACTATCCTGGAATTATTCTGTAGACTGGGCTGGCCTCAAATTCATAGAGAACTTTATGCCTCTGCCTTTCAAGTGCAAGGATTAAAAGATGACTACCACCATCTGCTAATTTATTTTAATTGACACATAAGTTATGAAATCAAATGTATCCACTGTTGCCATAGGTTTCTGTCCTGCCTACTCCTGCAATAAACACACAGAAACTATATTATTTGCAGTAATGTTTGATCAATAGCTTAAGTGTATTTTTAGCTAGCTCTTATATCTTAAATTAACCTATTTCTATAAATCTGTGTATTGCTATGTGCCTGTGGTTTGCAAGCAAGGTTCAGACGTGTCTGTCTCCTGCAGGCAGATACATGGCTTCTCTCTGACTCAACCTACTCTTTATATATCTCTTCCATCCTGGCTATATTCTGTTAAGCCATTGGCCAAAAGCAGCTTCTTTATTAACCAAAAAAGCAACACATATATAGGAGGACTTCCCACACTATTTCCCCTATTCTGTTTAAAAAAAGAGGAAGGTTTTAGCTTTAATGTAGTAAAACTACATATAACAAAACAGTTATTAAGCAAGAAATATATTTACAATATTTATATATACTTTATCTTTTATCATAAATAAGGAAAACTATAATTATAACTATCTATTCTTCAACTACATCAAAGACCACAGAAGGATATAATATTACCTATGTAAAGGGAGTGTGTTTCAGCAACTTCTAAAACTTTAGAATTTACAGAGACAACTTACTACCGGAACAGTCACCCAGAGTTCTTCTGTAACATTTCTCTAGGAATCCATCTTCAGCCTACAGGCTCATAGTATCTGGCATACTTTCTACAGACCAGGAAATTTCAAAGACTGCTGCTGTGCATATATTGGCAGTTTGTTAGTCACTTTTTTCTGTCTCCTGCAGAATGTCTTTCAGACTTTTTCATGAAGCAGGAACCCTGAAGGACTGTCTCAAATTCTTTAGTAAGCTTCAGTGGTCATTTTACTGTGGGTCCTGCAACTCCAGTCAAAAAGTACAAATATGAGCAGTTTCTTGCCCAAATGGCTAAAAACTATGTAGGGAGCCTCTTTGATGCCCATCATCCTCTTGAAGTAGATTGGTGCTGCCAGTACCAGATGTGTCTCATTGTCATAGGAAGTCTTATGCTCTTAAAACATTTTAAATGCCATATTCTGAAGATCACTGAAAAATTTATAGAATATCTATCTAAATCAAATACATTTCTATATATCTAGAAAACCTAACTGATATAACTACAAACTTGACTATTATAGATGACTATCTATTAACCTGTATTTCTTAATTATACATTACATTTTTAAATGAGCTGCACAAACACAATACCTTAATTAAGAGCAGAAATATACATATAACAAAATTGGCCTTAAATTTGCATCCATAAATCAAAATCTATGCTAATGCAAAGTATCCATCTCTATAGCATATCACCATTTAAATGTAAACAAACATTTATAGAAAGAATTTGGGAATTTGAGCATAATTCTCTCCAAACTGCTTCCTTCCTTTTTGTTGGGTGAAGTAATTGAGAATTCATGAAGACCTTTTGAGAGGTTTTGGTCCATCAAACACATTAGTTTGGTAGGAATCCACAGGTTCTCATTTACTGTGGAAACAAAATTAGAACCTCTTTTCCAAAGCAATATATCCTTAGACCCAAATTTTGACATCAAGGTACCTCTAAAATATTTTGGCTTAGCTTAGCGGCCCATACAATGAAATGTCTCACTGTACTTAGTTCCTTCACAGTCAAAAATTCAAGAAAAACAAAGTAATATGAATAATCCAGATTTGCCATGTAATTTCCATCTTTGCATAGCTTATTTTTCTTTAGTCCTTCTAATTTATGACTGTTTGTACTTTGTCTCTTTAAAGACTTTGTTTTATTTTTTATAAACATTTACTTCCTTTAAAACTGTCTATATTCTTTTCCTTTTCTCTCCCAAGCCTACTTCTTATTTTTATCCAAAATTGTGACCCATTTAGAGGTCTTTTTTAAAAATCTGAATCTGTCTTTATTGTATATCCTTTTCTGACTGGGACATTTCTTAAAATGCAAAGCAGTGTGGCTAGCACTAAGGCTGTTTTGCCTTTTGGCTCTGTCCTACATGTCAGAGGTCTGTTCACTGCCTCTGAGACAGCCAGCTGGGAGCCACACTTACCACATCAACTCTAATAATTAGTAGGCCTATGCTTCCACCAAGTAACTTGCAGTATACTCCTCACAAGCACCATTCAAGTGCTCAGCCTCTGGAAAAAGCCAGAGTTCATGCTGTTAGCATGGCTCAGGAAGCTGCCATTTTGAAACCACACAGTTTTTTTTTTTTTTCTTTCTGCTACCTCTGAATCAGAAAAACCTCTCTAAAGCGAGCTAAGGCAGTTTGTAACAGGGTTTCTCAGTGTCGCCTTAGCTGTCCTAAAACTCACACTGTAGACCAGGCTGGCCTCAAACTCAAAGATTTTTCATGCCTCTGACTCTTGAGTGAAAGGATTTAAGGATGACTACTATAATCTGGCAATTTATTTATTTATTTATTTTTTATTTTTTCGAGACAGGGTTTCTCCGTAGCTTTTGGTTCCTGTCCTGGAACTAGCTCTTGTAGACCAGGCTGGCCTCGAACTCACGGAGATCTGCCTGCCTCTGCCTCCCAAGTGCTGGGATTAAAGGCGTGTGCCACCACCGCACGGCTGGCAATTTATTTTTAATTTAATCTTAAATTATAAAATCAAAGTTATCCATAATGAACAATTATGCTCACCTATATTTACAAATAGATTTTTCAAATATTCTGTGTATCACCTTACATTCTTATGACGGTAATGGCAAATGCAAACTACTTTATTACATTCTAGTTTATTTTATAATAAATTCTTTCAAAACTTAAAAGAAATGTGCCTGAAAATATTCATATAGGGAACATTATAGTGACTGTGTAGGCTGAATTAAAAATAAATTTGAAGATATATATACACATATGCATGTAACATTTGGAAATAAAGAGGCTAAGGATTTAAAGGATAACAATTGAAAATATATTAGAATGCTAGCAGGAAGGACTAGGAAGGAAAAATGTTATAATTTCAAAGAAGAAAAAACTATTTAAATTAACTTATCTTTTTCTTTGAAAAATATAGCATATTTCATTTGCAAAATGAAATTCAATAATTGAAATGGTTAGAAACATGTTTTAAATTATCTCTAGAAATTTAGTATGTAATCTCTCTGTTTATTTTCAGAAAATTGCCTTTAAAAGAAGACAATGGAAAAGAAGTCCTAAATGCAGAAACTATAGAAATTAAAGTGTCTAATGACATCATCCAGTCTAAAGAAGATGACAGCAAAGCATGACCACAAGTTTCAGCACCTTGGTTAGCACCGCAAAGAGCAATTGGATTGCCGTGACACTTTGACCAAATCTATTCCATTGACCTTAATTTCTTGGAAAACGTCTAGCTTGGAATAGCTTGTACACATATACATATGATCAATTCCTCCTGTCACAGTTCATTTCCTTTTGTTATTGCTGTTGTGGTTGTTGGTTTTGTTAAGTATTTCCGTATAAAGTCTTGATTGGCACCAGGTTTGGTTATCAGTTTGATTCTATGACTGAAGTGTTACAATTTATTATATGGCTAAAGGGCTTTTCTTTTTAAAATTTTGTTTTATGTAGCACCAACGGATGTATTTCAGCTCTCAAAAATATTAGGTTGTGATAGAAGGCAGAGCAAAATTATTCTGAGATAAATGTGTACAAAAGCCCTGCATGTTGATGAATCTTATCTTGGGCAAACACACTATTAAAATGGCTTTCAGATTAAGATGAAGGCACATAACAAAGGTTATACTTTTTATCAAAAAAATTTCAGGGAACCCAGGCTGGAAGGAGCCAGTCATTTATCTTTTGCAGATATTAGAAAGTGAAAAAATGTTAGAGAACTTGTTTCAACGTATGACCACATTGCATTTTTGACATTGATCTTGGATACAGTGATACCAGATCTAAACTCTTACACATCAGAAAGAAGATTAGTTGTGTGTAAAATTAGATTAGAAAAACTCCCTAAATCTCTTTTTATGTATACCATATTCACTCACAGTGGATTACACAAAACGTAAATGTATTACAAGTAAAAATGGTATTGATTTCTGCCCTCAGCTTCAAATAAAGTGAATTTAAATGGGAAAATACCAATATGCTTTCTTGATATATTTATAAATACATGATTATTTTTATTTATATATATAATTTATCAAAAAATAAAGTTGTTTTTAAGTACTTCGAGTCATATTAGATATGTTTTGGTATATAGATTTAGGTGGTCATTATTATTATTATTATGTATCCCTCTTTAAATGTAAGTGGCTAATAACATTGAAAGTATATATTAGAGTGAACTAATTAAACATTCAAATGTTCCAAGAGGATTGAAGAACTGAAATGCTACTATTGACTTATTTTCAAGTAGTACAATTTAAAATCCATTTTACACCAATTTTAAGGTATTTAATAAACAGCTACAGTTAAAACAATCATTTAGCTATTCTATATAGACTTTCTAATACTATTTCTTAAGGATTACACAAGAATATGATAGTTACTAACTTACAAGCTATGCAAACTCCCTGAGGTCAAAGTCTGAACTATGATTTAACGTATGTAAAAGGAAAAAAAAAGATTTGTAGCTATCAATATACATAGGTGGGGAGCAGGGTTAAATGATTTCTTAAGTCAGAGTTCCTAAAGCTACTATAGTCTCCCTCTTCCTCACAGACTTTGGTGTTCTGGTACCAAGTGAATAGCTCCAATATTGGTGCATTTGAGACCACATTCTCATAGTTCATTGGATGAATATTTTTAACACTGAAGATGGCCCTGCTCTTATACTATGAGGTAATTTCTTGAAAATTATATACAACATTAGTGCCACTCTGGAATACTTCTCTTGGTAAAGTGTTTAAACTTGCCGTCCAAGGAGAGATAAATGTTTTATTGTATCTTTTACCTCACCTGCTGACTGTCAGCTAGACCAACTGTGCCCAACTGCATGAAAAGATGCTTTAATCTTCACAGTGCTTTGTAGGAAATTCTGGATTATTGCAGGGGTCTCTCCTTGATGCCAATCCTGGCATATTCTGAAGAGAGAGAGAGAGAAAGACAGAGGGAAAAAACCCAAAACCTAATTAAGAATCTGAACGGTGTCTATCTAAAATAAGCAAACAAACCAGTTTAACCCTTTTCAAACTTGCTTACCAAACATTTTCTCGATTGATTTGTATAGGGTGTTTAGCTTATGTTTGCCGGGTCTTTTTAGTTTCATTCTTTAAGGTGTACTTCTTTCTGCTTGTTTTACTTTGTACCAAATGTACTAAAATTAGTCAAAATACTTGAATTTATTTGTTTGTGTAAGTGAACAGTCTTAGTAGTGGTGTCTATGAAGCAAAAGCCATGAACACTGATTTTTTTCCTCAATAGAACGACATGGTTTTAAATTAATGCTATAAAATAATTTGTATGACTGGTAAAGCAATTTAGCATGTTTTGAATTGTCATATGTGTGCTATAACACAAGAACAGAGAAATAAGGAGAGCAAAATATCTTTTGTGTTTTCTCAATTTGAAGCTTTAATTTTATCATGTCTTCAGTTTTTCTATGTAAAAAAAACTGAATTAAATTTATACACATAGTCTTAAATCTTTTGTCATCGTATGGAGCCATTGGAAAACTTTGGATAGAGTCCATGGATGCTTTCAGGTGTTTCAGAGATGCTGAATTTGTGGTGTCTTAGAAATCAATTCTCTGCAGACAACATATTGATGTGGTAAACTTTTTAAGATTTCAAAGAAATTCTCCTAATCACACAGCTTGTAAAGTATCCAAATGAGAATGCCATATAGTGAATTCTCAATTTATAAGTAAGCCTGAAATGATTTTTTTTAGTTTTTAATTCTATTTTAGTCTAAATGAATTTATGTAACTTTTACTATCTGAAAGTCCACTTCCATGTTATAACAAAATGTCCACTGGACAAAATTTAAGTATTGTTATGGTAATCTGAACCTTACACCAATTTAAAAAGGTGCAAATGTAAGGTTAGGAGCTGATAAAATGACAATCTATATTTGACACCCCAAGAGAGAAAAATGTAATATTTGAATTTTAATACATGTTGTATTTTTAAAACTGACACAAATATTTCAAAATAATTTACATTGATGTTTGAATGCATCAAAATTGTGATTTCAACAGGTTAATTTATTATTTTGTGGATAAGATATATTACTGTTCTATTTATACTAATGTCTAACATTAACAGTCTTTAAAACTTTTATTTTTTAATCTTAATACCTATATCATTATTTCAAAATAGTTTTGACCCGACAAACTTCATATGAATCTTAGATTTTTTGTGTTAAGAATCTATATAAATAAAATAGATATTAGTAATCGAATGAATCATAAGTTATAGCAATTATTTGTATATTAAAATCATCTCTTTATTTTGAATAATTAACAGGTATTTGTGCCTTTATAATAGCATGACATTCCTTTAAAGAAAAACTACAACTACTATATGTGTTTTGATCATGCATATGACACTAAACCTGGATTTTTTTACAATCAATTAATAAACTTTACTGTAACCCACAATATATATACAATCAAATTTATTTTTATTTACAATAAAACAACACTTTAGTCCATTAATAAGATATTTTAGTTGGATCTGTATTGTTTTTCTAGATGATAAGTATGTATTTGGAAAATTGTGATATTAGCTCTAAGAAATACAACAGATGCTATTTGCAACCAGGGCGGTTACTATGGGGTCACTTGGGTCTTCACTGTTTTGTGGAGATCATAAATCATCCATGTGATGGCAAGATAAACAAATATCAAAATATCTATAATTGAAATAGTAAGAGAAGTTTACATTTTTAATTTAAAAATATTGGTGATGCATATAATAGCTATTTAAAATTACATTATTTTTCATGGAAAATAATGTAAATGTTTAGTTTGATTTTCTCATGGAAAATTTAGAGGGACTGTTTCTTTTCAAAACATTTCATTAAATCTGAAATCATTTACAATGAGAACATTTTTATATATCTTCAATTTCCACTCCTTATTAACCCTTCGGAATAGTCTGTCTAAAACTGAAATAGCATATAGGTAGAATTTCATATGCTAAACTTAAATTGTGTTTGGTTGAAAATTAAAATTTAATCACAGAAGTTAAATTATTAAAGATAATATTATATATATATAGTCTTAATAATATTCTAATATGAAACAACTGCTTGTATAAATGAAAACATTATAAAAGGCCTAGCAATAGTAAGTGCTGAGTACATGTAATTTTCTTCCAGGCTTCACTATTTTATTATTTTAAATTGTGTTCAACCATGTAGATGGAGCTACTTATCCACACTATACAAGATTACTAAAATAATAACTATTTTTTTCATATAAGTCTATGACATTTATATTATATATAATGGTGAATATTTATTTGTTAACATATTTAGTAGTCTTACAAACTATTCATTATTACTACATAGTTTTATGATAATTTAAATCAATTAGTTAATATAGTTTCTTTAATCTTAGTTTGACATGATTTTCTCATTACTGACCAAACATTGTTCATGATGATTTTTATAGAAATTTCCAATGTAAATGTATATATCACAACTTTATTCTTTTCTAATTTACAATCCTATATCTTTAGTGTCTAATTTTAGCCTTGAATGGAAGAAAATAAGAAAATGATCTTTGGAGCATTTCTATCAATAACAAACAGAAGAGTTAAGATACAGAAATGCCTAATCAAGGGATAAAATCATTTTTAGGTAAATGGTTATGCCAATGAAAGTAGAGCAAAGACAAAACTCTAACAGCATCTGAAAGATCATTTAACAGAGATAAACTCTATAATTCAACTTGAAAATATGATGTTTAAACTAACACCGTGCTATAAAATTATATAATTAAAAACAAAAAAATTTTGCATTCTCAAAAAATGTTTCTTAAGGATTTGTCTCTAACCCTTTGAGAACAAAATCAACAATTACAAAAGAGTTTAAAAACACATTTGGAGGTATGGAAATTCTATCTTTATTCTCAAATAATAAAACATGACATCACATATTTTTAACTTATACATTTTATCCAAATTGTGTATAGTTAACTATCATGTTTTCTTATTATTTCAATATAGTATGTCCCTATGAAATGCTGTATATATATGTCTAAACTGTAAAAAGTATACTGCAAATGTTGAAGTTTTGTATTTATGAAAGACATTGAAAGTATGGCTTATGGTATTTCAAAATTGTCACTCTTCACCATTTGTATATTAATAGTAAAGATACTTTTACTTTAATAAAGTGTCAAATTTTATGTTTTTTTCTAATTCTATCTCACTAGTGAGAGAGCTTTTATGTAACAAAATCTTAGTTTCTGGAAATTACAAACATATCACTAGGCAGCCAGAAAACAAATCCTTTCTGCCATCTTGTTTTAATTGAATTATAGCATTATGGCCTATCAACAGTGCCCTGATCAGAAAAAAAAATAAATGATTCAGATAGACTGTCCCATAAGCATCATTAGTATCAACAAGGAAACAATGAGAAATAAATTTGTGTGAATCTGACCATAGACTACTGTATCTCTAGATCCTTTGATAGGAACCCAGACATAGAGCCTTAATGAAATTTTCTTATTATGGTTGTGTATTGGGAAGTTTGCGTCTACTTGAGTATCAGAGACACTTCTTGTTTTGCTGATTTTCTACATATTTCACTTTCAATGCATGAGCTTAAGGATCCTACTATGTTTAAGAAATAATACTTTAGCACACAGAATGATTTGCTGCCAAGTCATGTGATCTACAAAATAAAGAAATAAGTCTTTGGAAAAATAATTTACTCAGAAAAGATGAATTTTGGAAGCAGTACTTACATAAGCAAACAGAAGGCGCAGTTTAAAAAAAATAAAGAGAAAAAAGGAAGATATTATAGATAAATTTAGACCTAAATAACTAATATCCATTTCCACTTTATGCTGAAATTCTTTTTTACATTATTAACTTTAAAAGAAAGGTGTTAAAGAAACTGACTATGTAAATCGATACATCACAACTATATTTTCTTTTCTGATATAAAACACATTTGTTTTAGTGTCTAATTTTGGTCTTCCTTAGAAGTCCCCACGCTGAAAACACAGGTCTTAGCAACACGGCTTCACAAACATGATCTTAACAAGACTCACACCAGTACTCATGACAAAGTGAAAGTGGAAAATCCAATGAAACAGGAGACTATACAAAGAATTATAGAATTGGTAAGGGTGGTAGAAATAGTCTCCTTTAGTAAAGAAAACACAATTTGGTTACCCTACATCAGTTGGACAACGCTAAAAGCATACATACAAATCTCATCATACAGACTGAGGAAGGTATAGTTAGTAATGTTTATGTATATGCATACACATGCAATAACAATAAATAAAAGAAGATATGAATTTGAAAGACCTCTAAAAGGGAGAGGCATAGAGGGTCTGGAGGAAGGAAAGAAAAGTGAGAAATGTAATTAAAATGCTACATTTTAAAATTATAAACATAAGATAATTTGTATGTTTCAAAATACCCTTTCAGTATTGAGATTGCTTTTTTTTGGAAGGGGGTCATTTTTCATAAATAGACATTTATATAGAGGATTTATAATTTGTTGCACTGGTTAATTTATTTTACTGTTGTTGTTAAGTCACTATAAAATAATCCTTTAAAACAAAACAAATAAATAAGCAGAAATATCAATAATACTAAATGTCAAATTTGGTTTTGTTTTTAAAGCAGGCTTTCTCTCTACAGGTATGGAGCCTGTCCTGGAACTCACTCTGTAGACGTTGCTGGCCTTGTACTCACAGAGATCTGCCTGTACCTGCCTCTCAATTGCTGGGATTAAAGGTGTGCGCCACCACCACTTGGCTAAATGTCAAATTTTTATAAGGGGCTTCTTTCAACAGAGTTCTTCTCCAAAACAAGAACATCCCGTTTTTTGGTTAAATTCTCCAAAGTAGCTTTTATCATTCAGAGGAGGCATTTTTTGTGTCTATTTATTTATGTTTTAAAAACTGTGTAGCATATTGTCAAATGCAACAGTATTTTAAGTACTGTATTATTAGTATAGTAAATCATAAGGGAAAATCTGGAGTTGTGTCCTATTTGAAAAATGTAGGCAAACTTGTGATTCAGCTCATCCCATTACATCAGCTGCCCCATCAATCTCCACTCTGTCCACTTCTATCCTTTTTCTATCATTTATTAGTCTCAAATTGACTTAAAAAGATCAAAACATAGAATAGAAGAAAAAATATGACAGAATCAAGCCAAGTCACATTTGTGCACAATCTTACTTAGAAATTGAAGCAATTCAACTACAAATTTCATAGGAGAGTCATTTAAAACAAAATATTTGTTTTGTTAAGAAAATTGCATTCTTTGTATTTGTGAGATGACTAGAGAAAACAGAATTCACATCCAATTTATAATAAAAATTTCAAGCAGAACACAAGGATAGTGGAAATGAGACACATGCTGAATTAGTCAACTGTGATTATGAAGTTTTGTTTCTATGTTTGAATATTTTATAGGAATATTAAAATAAACATGATCAGAGAAATGTATGTGATTATTTTACCAAATTAAAAACTAGGAAAGTAAAATTTAGTATCCATTTTAAAAAGATAAGGAAATTGTTTCATGTTTTTCTTTTTCACAAAATAATTGTAAAATAATTTTTACAATGTGATTATATATATATATACTCTTAAAATATATAGACTGTTAAATATTGATGCATTTGAAAATATTCTAACACATGTATACCAAAAATGAAGTTTCGTTATTGTGGCCAATGCGCTGTGATCTGGTTAATCCAACAATAGCTGTCTCCAAACAGGAAGACCATAAATCTGGTAGTTGTTCAGTTTCCCAGCAAGTAACTGTCTCTGCTTGTCTTCAGTTTCCCTTGGAATCCCAGAGATACAATACCAACCAAGTAATGCCTCTGCAGAACAGATAAACTATCCAGTGAAGAAAAGCAGTCAAAGAGACACAGCTTCCTTCTTTCAACTGCGGAGCTCAGATTAACCGTGATTCCTGTGACATTATAAGATCCAAGATTATAACCAGTCAAGAGAATTCCCTCATAGGTCTGCCTAGTCACTTTTCTTATACCCAAATACAGAAACATTCAGGTTGACAACCATGATTAAATATTACAAGTATGCAAATAGATGATTATGAGTAAACTCAAATATGGAATCAGGAAAAAAATATCTATACTCAACAACCTGATGTTCTTCATATTGCTCTTTGTGGACTTGAGAACTCTATGTAGAAATTGATTCTGTGCCCCAGTTAAGAAGCGTTGGTTCTAAAGTGAATTTTTTTCATACTGAAATGCTCACATGTATTTCCTGATCAATGCTTATTAAGTTTATCATTTGGCATTTATAATAAAACAAAGAAAAATTGTGATGTGAGTCTCCTACCTTCTGTCTTTGATCTGTAATTCTGACATAAAATTGTGTTAGGCAGTTATCTAATGCAGCTGAATGTCACATCAATCTCAAATGTAACAATTTTTAAAATAGTAGCTTTCATGATTTTGTGTCAATTTGATTAAATTGGCATTCATTTTTCACCACATTTTGGCTACTTGCTAGCAAAATATAGCTTAAAAACTAGAGATCCAAAGTATAACTTCATCAGTCTCTGCTTGCATCAGGTATGCAGTATACACTTGAATTACACAAGACATTAGTCACATGAGTAGGCATTTATCTTCTTTGTTTCCCTCTCCTCAGAGAAAGCAATGAAAACAAATATGATGGCCGGAAAGCTTAGTCACACTGAGAAATTAATAAAGTTGCTTGTCCTATTTATCACAGGCAAGAATTTCCACAAAGCATCTTCGAATAAGATCTTTTCTGTCTGCAGGCACTAAGGCAGTTCCAAGGATACTACAGATTTCAGTAATTGTCTCCTGACCTTCAATTTGGTTTCCTCACACCCAGAAGCACAAAGAGGATGACTGAATTTCTAGCATTTTATTACAGCAAGAGCTCTCTTCACATTGACAGTTAATGTTTTATGTATTGGTGCTACTCTATTAATTTATTACTGTTGTGTTTAGAAATCATAAAGACTTTAATGTCTTAAACTCCAGCAATTTCATTTCTCAGATCTCTACTTCCCTCAACATGTTTCCTTTGACTTAGATTCGTGGTTTCTTACTTTGTAAGAAATAAAAAAGTATCAAAATAGTGTTTATTACTCATTTTTTCACATTTATTAGCCTGATCTGTAAAATCACTTTTTACTTAAATGTTCAAGATAGGACATGAACACATTTTGAGAAGCCATTATATGTGTACTCTAGTCAACATTACAGGGTACTGAATCATAATAGTTGGTAAGTCACATTGCATTTTGTCTTATTTTTCTGTTTGTTGTGTGTGTTTATTTGGGTCAAATCCATGTTTTCTTCTAGCATTGTGGTATGTTGATGTCCAGTGTTATTTCTAATGGAAACAAAATGCATATATGTGTGTGTCTGTGTGTGTGTGTGTCTCTGTGTGTATGTGTGTTCATGCCTTAAACAATTACGAATTCTGAAAGCCTGTAAACTGAATGCTTACAAAACTAATGATGAAATGAAATAATTCTTGTCAGATGTAGACCCTATAGAATTCAGTGGTGGTGAATAAGGTATAGAGAAATCCATGAAATAAGAATTTCAACAGAAGCATTATGTATAGTGAAGATACATACTGAGTCAAATGTCTATCACTTCACAATGGAGTCTCTTCATTATTCTCTACATGCTATCTATTATTAGTCTACAATGTCAGCATAGTTTTCAGAATGGCAAAAAGATGATTTGTGTAAATAACAACATTATTCTTAAGAATTTTAGAGAAACACCTTAATACTCTCTGCTGATAGTTATTATCCATGTAAGTATCTCTTGCTAGTTATTATTAAATGAACATGACTAAACTTTTAGCTGTAAGCTTGCATACTATCAGGTCTTGTCTGTCAATGTGACACAAACAGAAAGGAAGGAGAAGCTCAGTTGAGGAAATGCTTCCATGAGATCCAGCTGTAAGGCAATTTTTTGAATTAATGATCAGTGGAGAAGCACTCGGGCAATTGTGGGTGGTGCCATCACAGGACAGCTAGTCTTGAATTCTTTAAGAATGTAAGCTGAGCAAGCCACATAAACAAGCTGGTAGGCAGCAACTCTCCATGATCTCCGCATCATCTCCTGCATCCAGACCCTTCTCAGTTTGGATTCCTGTCCTGTCTTCTTTAAATGATGAATAATGCTGTGGACGTGAAAGCAGAATAACCTCCTTCCTCTCCAACTTGATTATGGTCATGATGTTTTGCTGTAGCAATAGAAACCTTAATACAGTTAGGTCATGTACACTAAGGCTACTTTGTCCAGAGACAGTAGACTATACAGATCAGAACTAACTGGCCTTATAAATGAAGAACTGACTTCAGTGTCTGCATTGCTTTTACTCATGCATGACTTCTCTTTGTCATCCTATATGTTTAATCTCATAGGTGATTATCTCCTAATAGGCGAGAATGGAGCAGAAGATGAACATGGTTTGCATATATTTCCCATGGTTGACAGCACTCACACAGTGTTCAGATAGAATAATGTAGCCCCTTCCTGCAACATCTTTGAATATTAGCAGGTTAGTAAATTTGAATTGATACTATTCCCAATAGTACTCCTATTAGTTCATTTTCTTGAAAGTAGACATTTTCTTTATTACATAAGAGATGATTTAAAAGACTTAAGGACTGCTTTACAAGGCCAGGATACTGAAAATATTTGAGCTCTAATGCCTACTTCTAATAATTCCCAGCCTAATCAAATGTGAAATTATGAAAATAACTAGAGTTGAAAGACATGTTTCTCAATAAAATGAATACTAATGAAGAAAATTTTGAGAGATGGTCAAGAGACATTTGAATACACCTGTTTGATGGATATTCAACAAAGAACAATCTTAGCAGAGGAGGACCTTAATTACTAAGTGGTACAGATGATTCATTTTGCAGATGCCAGTAGGTGACTTACACCGAATTCACTTGTCATCACAAGGCTTGTGAAGAAAGATTTTATGGCAGTAGGTAATGTACATAGATTCAGATATATGGATTTCCACATGAATAATATATAAAAATTCATAACAGGTACTATTTTTTCTGAGTATAAATAATTATATTTTGACTTTGAAGTGGAAACATTGTAGAGGTACACCTGTAGCAAGCTCTGGACCAACTTAGAAATCTTACCTCAGAAATCATTTTTACTGTTATTACTCTTGAATCCAAGTTCAAATATGTCACAACTTCAGAATTGTGCACACGAAACAGCACCACACAGATGGACAGGCAGAGATAAACACATACCCTATTTTATTTTGCCATATATATATATATATATATATATATATATATAATATTCATATATAGAGAGATATTTACTCAATAGTAAGTGACAACATTAAATTAGTCAATATATACTTAAAATATACATTATTAGAGCATATACTACACATAACTGTAAAAACATATTAGTCTAAAATATAAAGAACAGAACTTTACAGAAGGGAATTTAGAATATGACACTCTAATAACTATGGAATATTCATCAACTTGAAAAAACATTGATTTGCATAATCATCCCCCTTGTTTTCACTGTAGAGTCTTAAGAAATTTTCCAAGATTTATTCTTCAGTCACTGATTACTTTCAAATAGAAAATATGTGATTTCTAAAGTGAGGAAATGATAAGTGTTACACCTCCTATTGGAAGAACATAGATAGCGAACACTAATTGGAATACACATAGTTATAATAGTCTATGTGTTTCTTAGAGATTCTAACTACTCATTTGCTGATTTCTGTCTTATAATGCCCTGTAAGTTTTAAATTGAAGGTATTTGTGAATTTTTAGTTATAAGTTTCTACATGAAAAGACCAACAAATTTTATTTCATGAACACATTTTATAACATTACTTGAAACACTTTAAAATTTATCAGGAATTTTTAAAGGTGCTAACCAGCATTTATATTGCCAAGTGCTCTGTCTCAATTTGAAAAGAATGTTTTATGTTGCTAATGGATTGACTTCATGCCATCATTGTCATATGTGGTGAATAATGCTATTTAGAAGTTTCAATGACTTTATTGATCTGTTTATAGTTGCATTCGTTATTCTGAGTAGCATTAAAAACTGGCCCTAAGTTGGTACATTTCTCATTCTCTTTCCGCTTACATAATTTTGAAGGTTCCTTCATTTTTGTGTTTATTCTTATACACATTATGATTGTTACATTTGGTACAGGAATTGTTTCTTCATTTGAAAAGTGTGTAGATGATATTATATATTTACATATGACATTTGTATACATGTATATGAGACTTTCTAAGTCTGGTTAATATGCTTCCCTCTTTATTTGAGACTGTAGTTCTTGTTAATATGATCATCACAGCTCTGCTTAAAATATCAGCTAAATAAAAGCTTTTCTGAATAGAGTTCTCTAGACAGTGCAGGGCTCCTGAACATAAGACTTCACAGCAGCTGTGGCTACATGCTTAATACCTGCACAAGATCACCCAGCCAAAATTCCAGTATATATGTACAGGACATTCATAAATCCTTTACATAGCTGAAGAGTTTCTGGCAGTTGATAGCTGTTAGGAGAAGGAGACTTATTATACCTTCATAAATTTCTTGCTATACTAATAATTATTATAGATAAAAAAGAGATACTGTGGGGGAGTATTATTTAATTTCTTTCTTAGATTTTGCATAGGATTTCCTAGAAGAATGGATGTAGACTACAGGGAAGAGGCTTTCAAAGAAGATCTAGTTTTAAACATTTGGATTCTGTTTCCTAAGTGTATGGGCCCACCATCAGTTCCTAATAGGCAACCAATGAATATATCAACAATCTATAATGTTTTGAAAGTTACTTGGGCTACATTGACGGACCATTCAAACGGTGGATTCTTCTGCCTGGAAGTGGTGTTTTTCTTAGTCTATGGTCTTCTGAGGCATTCTCAGCTCAAGTAGATCAACTTTTTTTAAGACACAATTGAACACACATGAAACTATCATCCCTCATCGATAAGTTTCTCATTACATCAAATGGAGATTATCATAGAAAAGTACAAATGAACACAATGTCTTTGCCTAGATTCTGGGAGCCTAGCTGTAATGGAACTTGCACATTATGTCTCCTGAATCAGTGACTTGGTAGAGGGGGTAAAAATTTGTCACATCCATACTATCCAGAATTTTGGATCAAAACAGTATCTTCTATACTTACTAGAGAACTATACAAGAAAAGTGGAAATATTAATAGACAAGTTTACATAAAAAGTGAAAAGTTAAAGGGATTCTACCCTCAGCCAAACAACTACAAGGAACTAATGACTGCTGGGGGAAATAAATTTGTTCTTTCTCAGGAATGAGCCAATTATTGGCTAATCAATACTGAGTGGACATGAGACCATATACATGACAACTGCAAAAAACAGAATCTTTGGTCTGTATTTACTTATATTTGTGATATACATGCATGTGTACATACGCACAAACACACAAACATGCTAGATGAATCAATAGTATGAAAGAGCTAGCCAATAAGAGGCTGGAACTAATGGGCCAGGCAGTGTTTAAATGAAAAAAAAAATACTAAAGAAGCATAAGCTATCAACTTTAGAACGGAGGAAATTTGAATGTTTAGGTGGAATGGATGGAAGGGGAAGTGATATTAATTCCATTTCAATTAAAACACTAAAATGTAACAAAATAATAAAACTACAAAAGAAGGAAAGAGGTAGTAACAAAATAAAAAGATTTCAGTGTTTTCTGTGTATTTGGTAGACATCTCGATCACGGTACAAACATAAACATGAACTTTTCATCAATAAAATATACAGTCTGATAACTCTGAACCAACACAACAAAATATATGCTGTGTGCTATTGATAAGAACAAATAATAACTCCCCTATGAAAATAATTATTATATTTTGAAAATACATATGTAATTTATTATATACCTTTCACATTATTTATTGATGAATCTAAACAGTTTAAGGTGATGATGTAATGTCTTCCCAGATATGTGTAATGTAGTCCTGAAATTATCTTTTTTTGTTAAACCCATCTATAGAAGGATAGGTTTTTGACAAAACTTTTATTTAATTAATTAATTTATTTATTTCTTCTTATACCTTAAATACATGATCTAGAATTAGTCCAAACAATAATTTTCAATATATCTAGACTCAATTTCATAGGCTTTACATTCCAATGGTAGCTATGAACACATGGAAAATGAAAATTATAAATTGAAGCATAAAAGAGGTGTTTATTCTGTTGTTGTAAAATAGAGAGAAATTTATAAATTAAAAAAAAATGAACCATGAATCCCTTTCAAAATTTGTCCCCAGAATTTAAAATTAACCACATTTAAAAACAGTAATTTGCTTTATCATTCACTCCTTCTCTGTTGCCATTCTGAATGGGGGCCTCCAGTGGATATCAACCACATGGCATGTCAAGTTACAATAATATTAAGAATTGCCTTCTTATTGAGGCTGGACAAAGAAAGCATGTATGAGAAATAGGGTCCCAAAAGCAGGCACAATTGTCAGAGATTTTCTCTGTGCCCAAGTGTTAGCAGCTCCACAAGAGGAAAGCCCTACACAACTGTCTATATATGAAGGACTAGGCCAGACACATGTAGGTTCCCTGGTTGTAGGTTCAGGCTTTGTGATTCCCTTGAGCCCAGGTTAGTTAATTCTATCAGTTTTCTTGTGATGTTCTTGACTCAGCCAATTTCTTTAACCCTTCCTCACCTCTTCTGCAGGATTTATCAAGCTTGGCATACTGCTTAGCTATGTGTAAGACAAACATTTTTATATACAATACAATTTGATCATTTTTCCTTTCTTCCAGCTCCTTCTAGATTCTCTCTCTCTAATCCAAATTTACATCTTTTGCCACCAGAGGGGAAAGATACAAGCTGCCAGCTGGAATTGCTGGTAGGCCATGAGCCTAATGGTAAAATATTAAAATAATAGAAATGGACTATTATAGATGCAAGAGCTAGCTAGTAATACACTTAAGCTATTGGCCAAACAGTATTGGAAATAATATAGTTTCTGTGTCATTATTTCAGGAGTCTGGGTGGCTGAGAAGCAAACAAGCAGCCTTTGCCTACAATTCAGTTCTCCAACATGGTCAATTATATCCATATAAATCTGAGAAAGTTTATAAAGGAATTATAGACACAAATCGACAGAGTTTTTGGTAACATCATTTTCTCGGGTGGGCTCTGTTTGCTAGGAAAAAAAAAAAAGAGGTACAATTTTTGAGTCAGAGGTAGCAGCAAAAACTTCACAGCTCCTTTAAGAAGGCTTCCTGGTTTGCCAGCAAGAAAGACTAACTTTTTTGGAGGTCTGGCAACAGAGCGGTTTAATGAGGTCTGTGAGTAGAGAGCTACAGCTTGCTTAATAGCAACATAGACCTGCTGTGTGCCTAAAATGGGGTAGTGAACATGGGTCTCAAAGGCAGCAGACATGCCTCTGCCACATTGGACTGGGCAGAGCAAGCAGGTAGGGCTGGCCTGGATGGCTCTAGTCACATCTGCTTAGCATTTAACAAAAGGGGGGACACTTCTGGTCAGAATATGATTACAGATACACAATAAAGACAGATTCAGATTTTAAAAAGAGGGAGACCTTCAATGGGCCATATGTTGGATAAATGTATGTAGGTCTCGGAAGAAAGAAGAAAAAAGTATAGAGAGTTATAAAATGAAATAAATCATTTAAAGAAAAACAAACTCTTTAAAGAGACAGAGTATAGACAGTCATAAATTAAAGGAACAAAAATACTAAAATAAATGTTAAACAGTAATAGATTAAAATCAAGTAAGTCACATAAAGTTGGATTATACACAGTTTGGCTTATATATGTTATATGTTATTGTATTATCATAAAAATTTTGACTGTGAAAAACCTAAGCACAAAGAGACATTTCATTTTTCTGGATGCTAAGATAAACTAACATATATATTTAAAGGTATCATGACTTCAGAATTGGGGTCAAAGGATTTGTATATTTGGGAAAGAGGTTCTCTTTTTGTTTCCAAAGAGGATGAGAAAGTGTGGAATCCTATTTGATGGAACAAGACACCCACTCCAAAGGCCTCTGTGAATCCTTAAATACTTTGCCCAACAAAAAGCAGTAAGCAGTTTGAAAAGAATTATGCCAAAATTCCCAAATATTGCTTATAAATGTTTGTTTAGATTTAAAAAGTGATATGCTATAGATACCAGTACTTTTTATTTGTATGGATCTTGGTTTATTGATACAGATTTAAGGTCAATTTTGTTGCAAATATATTTCTGCTCTTGATTAAGATATTGTAGTTGTGTAGATCATTTAAAATATAATGTTTAATTAAGAAATATATCTTAATAGATAATCATCTATATTAGTCAAATTTGTAGTCATGTTAGTTAGGTTTTAAAATATATAGAGAGATATATTTCAGTTAGATAGGTATTCCTCAAGCTTTTTTTTTTCCTCAAGCTTTTTGAAGGCCTTCAGAATATGGCATTTAAGATGTTTTAAAAACTTAGGAATTTTCATGACATGAGACACATCTGCTCCTGGCACACCAATTACTTCAAGAGGATGATGGGAATCAAAGAGTCTCTTTATGGAGTTTGTTAGCCATTTGGTCAAGAAATTGCTTTTGCCTAGAATGCCTAATGCTATGTTATATGAACTGAAAATTCAGGACTAAAAGAAAAATGGTCCTTTGGGGTTCCTGCTTCATGAAAAAGTCTGCCAGACATTCTTCAGGTACCAAAGAGAGTGACTGATAAACTGCAATATAGGTGAAACTGTCTTTGAAATTTCCCACTTCATGGAAAAATCTGCCAGATACTATGGGCCAGAAGGCTGAAGATTGGTACCTTCAACAATACAGAAGAACTTTGGTTGACTGTCCTTGGAGCAATATGTCTTTGTCAATTCCAGAGTATTAAAGGTTGCTTACAATGCACTTCCTATTAACTTAGGAAATATTACATCTTTTTGTGGTCTTTGATGGAGTTGAAGAATAGTTATAATTACAGTTTTCCTTAGTTATGATAAAAGATAATGTAAATATAAAAAATGTAACTGTAATACTTGCTTAATACCTATCTTGTTTTATGTAATTTTACTATGTTAAATTTAAAACCTTCCTTTTTATTTATACAGACAAGGGAAATGATGTGGGAAGTTCTTTGGTCTATATGTTGCTTTTATTGGTTAATGAATAAAGCTGTTTCAGCCAGTGGCTTAGCAGAATAGATCTAGGCAGGAAAACTAAACTGAATGCTGGAAGAAAGAAGGCAGAGTCAGTGAGAAGCCATGTAGCCCCACCAGAGACAAATGCCAGAAGGAACTTTACCCTGTAAGCCACAGGTTAAATGGAGATGGATAAATTTAGGCTATAAGGGTTAGCTAGAAATATGTTTAATCTGTTGACCAAACAGTATTGCAAATAATATAGTATCTGAATGGTTATTTCATCGTCTGGGTAGCTGGAAACAAACAAATGACCTCACCCAACAATTACAAAAACGCACAAAAGAAAAATAGCAAAACAATAATCAAAACAAACATTCAAAAAACAAACAAGACAAAGATAAATACCAAAATACACACACACACACACACACAGAGAGAGAGAGAGAGAGAGAAAGAGTGTATACAGAAAAAGAAAATAAAACAAAAGCCAGAGTCTGTCGTGTGTTGGCCAAGTGTTTCTGGCCCAAGGTCTGAAGCATGATTAATAAAAACCCAGATCCAGATACTGGGTTTCAACCTGAAGGTCAGAAAAGAAAAACAGCCAGCCACTGGCTCTTACCTCTACCTCAGTCTGAAATGGTGATCCTACCTCTATGAATCTCAGAATGAGAATGTGTTTCAGAACTGTCTTCTCCCAACTTATTGTCATCTCTAGTGCTGACCTAAAGGTCTGTATCTGTTGTCATTTTCTATGCAGACATAAGTCATCACTTCTGCTTAGTCTCAATGGTGGTTCCTACAGGTCATACAGAAATCTCTGCCTGTTAAAATCTGTCTGACTTCTCTTTTACACACATTCCTAAGCCTTGAGGGGGGTGCATTTTATGAGGACAGCTCATTTTGAATTGATATTCCCAAATCTCTCACTCTCTGAACATTGTCCATTTGTAGGTTTCCCTGTTAATTCTCATCTTGTACAAGTAGAATCTTCTCTGAGAGTGTTGAGTGATGCAGTGATATGGAGGGATAGAATTATGTCATTTGGAGTCATGTTATAGCTCTCTTCTTTATGTAGGATGATAGTAGGAGGATTTCCCCTAGAACTCCTGACCTATCTAGTGTCATGCATATGTCACATTTGCAGTTTCAGGAATTTCTTGTATCACAATGAGTAGGTCGTAAACTAAATATAATGTTTATAATTATTCCCATAACATGTGTGCCACTAATATATCAGAATATCTCGCAGTTTCTCTGTTGTACATCTTGGGGATTATAGCTGGGAGATATTGACGACTGCTTTTCTTTCTTGGTAATGTGCAAATACATTGAAGAACCACGGGCATTTTTTAGGAGGGGTTCTGCTTCTAGCAGGTGACCAGCTTGATTTCTTCATGTTCAATGACACAAATTACTGGTGTCTTCAGCAATGTAGCCTTACCATCAGGAGAGGTAAGACTGATCATCATAGATAGCAATCAATACCTTTGCAATATCCTGTGATGTTTGGGGTGCATAAATGACCCATTTAGCCAATTAATCAGCATGCTATAACTCATTTCTAGCTTATAAATGAAATACCTTAAAGCAGTAGTATTTCGTATGACTTTCCAATGGGTTTAGTGTTAGGTGTCCCCATTTTCCTTCTCATCCTTTCGATGCATCTACCCCCCCCCCATAGTCCAATCCTGGTTTCCACATTATATCTCTATATTCTATTTACTTTTCCTTGGAGTATCTTTTTTTTTTCACCCCTGGTCTCTCATTAGCATCTAAACCCCTGTTGGTACTCTTATGGAAACACAGGTGCCTAAAGCTTAAGACTACTATTCACATATAAAAGAAAACAGGCAGTGTTTGTCATTTTGGGTCTGGGTGTAGTAACCCAATCAAAATGATTGCTTCTAGTTCCATCCATTTGTTTTCAAACTTTATATTTTAATTTTTCTTGACAGTTTAATAATAAATAAATGACACATTTTCATTATGCATTTATCAGTGGATGGATACCTAGGATGTTTCCCACTTTAGGCTATTGTGATTAGATCATGAGTGGAAGTGGATGAGCTAGTGGCCCTCTAGGAAGATTAAAATCCTTTGGGTACATAGGAAAAGGTGGATTTGTGGTAGATCTAATTTTGTCTTTTTGACAAACTTTTACCATGATGCCTATGTCTATAATTGTCAATTCTCAATCCAACCACTAACAATTACGGTTTTCCCTGTTCCTGAATACTGTCCAGTATGTGCTATCATTTCTCTTATTAATCTGTGTTATTTTAACTACATTAAGATGAAATCTAAGAAATATTTAAATTAGATTTAACACAAACAAATATTAAGGAGCTTGAAAAGACTATAGATATATTATCCACCATGAAATATCTCTTCAATTAATGCAAAGTATATAAAATTTGATTCATTTCATGAAAAATTATAAGATTAAATTTTTAGCTTTTTCAGATTTAAAAATCTGAAATAACCAAGTAATGTTATATAAATTGTCCTATAGTTTATTCTTAACACAGGAGTCTAAATTTTAAATGAATGTGATTTGTAGATTATGAGAGAGGCCAACAATGAAACCGTATGTTTTGATCTGGTCTCAAGCTGTATGTGCCTTTGATCTGCCCCACATTCATAATGACAGCAAATCAATCACAGAGTTATAGTTCACGGAGAGTCTAAATGACCACTCTTAAATTTTGCAAGGTGGTTATTGTGTAGATGAATTCAGTGGCAAAGTAAGCATATTATCTTTCTGGCACCAGAAAGCTGGCTTGGAAGATATCCAGCTCCATGCTGAGGACAATAACTTTCTTTCTTTGCCTGTCTATTTCACACTCATTTCATAGCGTTCTATATGAGTAGCAGGTACACGGAATGCTATAATCATCATGTTTCCTTCCTCCTTGGGCATGGACCAGAAGTGTGACCCTATAAGGAATTTCATATGAGCACCCTTTTCCACAAATATCACTGTGTCCACATATGGTTCTATATTAAAAATTTGATAATTTTGACATAAAGTTAGTGTGTTACATACAAAATTCTGAAATTCTTCAGTAAAAGTAATATGCAAATACTCAAATTCTATGTGTCAAATAGGCTTCATGTTTTTAATAATCAGTGCACAGAAGGTCAGACTGCTCTATCGGCGGATAGTGATTCGAAATAAATTGCAGATTTTGCACTTCATCTGTTTCTAGAATTTAGGTAACTGGAACACAACATGTATCATTTGAGATTTGTTCATTATGAATATGATCACTTATCATTTTAAATGTTATATCTATAAGTGATTTTCATTAGGAGATATTTATCAATTTATTTTTATCCTTAGTAAATATTACATAGCATTTACTAGTTCTAAAATCGGTTATTGGTAACTATAAGGACTGTAATCTATTTTTGTACTTGAACTTTAGATAGGATAACCTTGCATTTATTTTATTTATTTAGCTTTATTTGTCAGTAACTTTCACATCTGGGAAGATAATGTTTTGTTTTATCATTTTAACTAATTTTCCGCAATTCTTTTTTTTTTTAATTTTTGAAACAATCTGTTTTACATATCAATTCCAGTTCCCTCTCCCTCACAGCTCCCATTTCTTCCACCTTCATACCACCCCCACTCCCATCCAGTCTTAACCATAGCATGTTTGTATTATTGATCTATTATAATGACATCGTTGTTAACTTTATTGTTTACTTGACACAGCCTAGTGTCAAGTTGTCTCAAGGAATAATCACCTTTGGGAAATTTCAGGGATTTGATTAGCCTGTGTGACCATATTTGAATGATTTTTCTCTTGATTATATTTTGGAGTGTCCACCCTACTGTATATGGTACCATCACTAGGATTTCTATTCATAAGAGAAAGCAAGCTAAGGATGAGCCTGTGAGAAAACAAGGCATTATACAAAGTAGAGAGCAACCAGCAATTGGTGTTTCTCCATAGTTCATGCTTCAATTCCCGGTCTGATTTTTCTCAATGCTGGACTAAAACCTGTAATCTGGAATATGACCTTTCAACCTTTAATTGGTTTTTGTTCAAGTGCTTTATCACAGTAACAAAAAGGGTGGAAGAATGCATGTGATCATAGTCCCTGCAACAAATAAATACACAGTCCACACAGGCTTGCATACTAAGCAAATCAGATCGAGTTAATGCAGAATATGATGGCCTTGATTTGTTCCAAGATGATTAAGCAATGTATAAGCCACCACTAAAACCAAGACAAGGCATTGTTGAAATGTTAAAATGTTTTGGTGATTTGTTTTTTTTTTTTATTGTGTCTGGACTAGGTCTGAAAAAGCATGGGATAAATCCGGACTAGCTGAACATAGTGGACAATGAGGAATACTGAGAACTCAAGATCAATCGCAGTTGGATTTTGATCCTACTGCACATACTGGCTTTGGGGGAGCCTAGGCAGTTTGGATGCTCACCTTAGGAGACCTGGATAGAGGTGGGCGGTCCTTGGGCTTCCCACAGGTCAGGGAACCCTGATTACTCTTTGAGCAGATGAGGGAGGGGGACTTGATGGGGAGAGGGGGAGGGAAATGGGAAGCGGTTGCGGGGAGGAGGCAGAAATCCTTAATACATAAATAAAATAAATAAATAAATAAATCACTGCAATACACCTTGCCTTTAAATGAAAAAAAAAAAGTTTTGGTGACCTATAACTAGCACTTATAAACATTTGTGAATTGAATTCTCAATAGAATCATGTGAGACACATAGTGCCATCTTCATTTTACAGATTCTGAATTGTAGCTTCGGATATATTCAGTATGTGATAACATCATACAGAAGTGGTTTGTAATAGAATGCAGTTAGGTTTACTTGATTCTATCATGCTTATCTCTCAATAGCTGTTCAGCCATTACAGTCTATCAGTAAGTGTTATAATGACTAGGTCCCTCTTCTCTATGCTTTAATAAATATCCCTCAGAATTATGCCTACATGAGAAACCATTAGGTGACACTGTTATACAAAAAAATATTAAATCAGATGAGCCAAAATTCTCCCAAATGCTCTTCATGTGATAGCACCCTGTCCAAATCCTTTCTGTTTCTTGCAGGCTATAAGCATTTTAGGATTAAACTGTTGTGAATTAGACCATAAAGTTAACCATGAGGTAAAATAGTATGGGCAAGGAATCTTTATGTTTTATAAATACGTTATCATTAACAGAGCTAAAAATTCCTTGTGAGGTGAGAAGAAAGAATAAATGACATTTGGTATGGAGAACTGATTCTTATCTCCAATTGATAAAAAATTTACAAATGAAAATTTACTTTCCTATACAGGAGTTTAGGAAAACAAACTAGTCTTTTTATTTTATTTTTTAAAAAGAAATCAAACTCTCTTTTTTTATTTTATATGCCAATCCCAGTTTCCACTCCCTCCCTTCCTCCCATTCCCTCCACACCACACATCCACTCTTCAGAGAGGGTTAGGCACATTGCTTTGGGGAAAGCCCAAGGACCTCCCTACTACATTTAGGCTGAGCAAGGTATCCATCCAAAAGGAATGGGTTCCCATAATGCCAGTACAAGCAGTAGTGATAAATCCTGTTCCACTGCCAGTGGTACCACAGTCTTCCGCAGCCATAAAACTGTTACCCACATTCAGAGGGTCTACTTTGGTCCTATGATGCTTCCTTCACTGTCTCGCTGAACATGGTGAGCTCCCATTAGCTCAGGTAGACTGTTTCAGTGTGTGTCCCTATCATGGTTGTGACCTCTTTGCTCATTTTCTCATTCCTCCCATTCTTACTGGACAATGGGAGCTCATCCCAGTGCTCTGCTGTGGGTCTCTGTCTCTGTTTCCATCAGTTGCTGGATGAGAGGTGACATTTAAGATAGTCATCAGTCTGACTGCAGGGCAAGACAGTTTAGACACCTTCTCCTCTATTGCTTAGGGTCTTAGCTGGTGTCATGATTGTAGATTCCTGGGAATTTCCCTAATGACAGGTTGTTTGCTAGATCCATAATGGCTCCCTCAATCAAAATATCTCTTTCCTTGTTGTCATTGTTGTCCTTCCTCTATTTGACTGTCCTGTTCCCTCACGTATTACTCCCCTGTCCAATTCTCTCTAAGTTATATGGTCAGCCCTAGAAGGCCAACAGAAAATGAACTCAATGTGATCTTTTTAGGTTCCTTGTATTTTATGTTAATAATTTTACTTCATTTTTACTTATTTCTTATTATTTTTCATTACTTTATTGTGCTTAAATGTTTCCATCTCTCTCTTTACCTTAATTGTCCATTGTGGCATTCTAGTTCAATGGTTTTATGAGATTCTTGAATGTGTAAAACAGTGGGACTCTGTTTCTTGTGACTTCTCTTTAACTCTTCTTTTTGTTTATTTGTTTAGTCCTATTCCAATTGTTGGCATCCGTTTATCTTATTATAATTTATTTTATTATTATTTCTTAGATACCTACTTGCTTTATAGTGATAGACATGAAGGAAATAAATCCAGACAGGAGGTAGGGAGGAACTGAGAAGAATAGAGGGAAAGAAAACCATTAACAGTATAAATTATATGAGAAAAAAATCTATTTGCAATGAATGAAAAAACATAAAAAAATTATTATGAGGGATTATATCTTAACAAATTTTGAAAAGAGATTGGAGCTCAGTATGTAACAGAAAATAAGTTTTTTAAAATCTTTTTTTCATATTCTTTTGTTAATGATGCTAAACATGGGTTTCTTGTTATAAAATATGTCATACACCCAATAAAATTTGGTGTTTGTGCCATAAGGTTCTGGCTGTGATTACACTCCTGGGATGCCTTGTCAGGACAGTGATTATTGTAGTTCACAGATTTAGTGGTACGGAAGAATTTTCTGTATTCTGTCAATCATGTTTTAAATAAATGCTGATTTGTTGGTAGCCAGACAGGAAGTATAGGTGGGAGAACCAGACAGGAATTAGAGGTGAGACAATGAGAGGAGTATTCTGGAAAGAAGAAAGTTCTTTCACAGTCCTGCACAGACTACATAAGAAGCAGGATGTGATCTGTCCCGCTGAAAAAAGTACTAAGATATGTGGCGAACATATACTAGAATAATGGGTTAATATAAGTTATAAGAGCTAATACAAAGCCTGAGCTAATGGGCCAATCAGTTTATACCTCATGGAGACCTCTGTGTGACTTCCTTTGAGACTTGCTGGCTGTGGGAACTGGGCAGGACAGAAACCCCCACAAGCAGGCCCTCATGTTACACTTTAAAACTGAGTAAAACTGAATATTCTGTTTCTCACTTTGGTAGCATTCACAGCACTTCCAGACTATAAAAACAAGACAAAATAATAAAAAAAAATTAGTTATAGCTTAGTACCTGCTAGACATATCTATATTCTGTAGTTCAAATATGTGATGTCTCCAGTAGTAGAGTCTCTCTCTCTCTCTCTCTCTCTCTCTCTCTCTCTCTCTCTCTCTCTCTCTCTCGTGTTTTTGTGTACATATACAAAGCTTCTATAGTAGTAAATATAAATTCTCTAGCCCCAGGGATAAGAGAACCTTGTGGAAGAGGAGGCAGAAGAGTTTAATAGCTAAAGTAGTTGGAGGACCACAAGAAATCAAGGCCCTGTAAAACAACAAAGAGCTGTAGAATATGGCATTTAAATCACTTAGGGTTCTGTTCTTGCATGCAATATGACAAAATAATTTTGCCTAGATATACAAATATTATAGATGAAAGTAGAAGCATATTCAATAAAATTTAAGTTTGTATCACTATACAAGAATCTATACCAATGTAAATTTCCTATAAATAATAGCTCACAAATATTCACTCTATTAATCACTATTATTATTAGTGTGAGTAAGCTCACACTAATTTATTATCCCATACAATTCACCTTTTTTTTTCAAAGAGACCCCTGAGCGTACATAATTTCCCTCAACCCTAACTCTATACCAATTTAAATCAACATTTAAATGATATCTCTAACTCTGACAACAAACTTTGCTGGGAGAGGAGATGTCGTCTTCTAGAATTACTTCCAGGAAGTAAGGGGGCAGTGTTCTTTCTATGGGATCCTGTGAAAATAAAATGATGGATAAGTTTCATGATTGCTGTCTGGTATAATTGCAAATAATCTCTGAGTATTCACTAGGGTTTTCTGAGGTTCTATTTGGAGTTCTGGCCTGAATGTTGTAAAAAAAAAGAAAGAAAGAAAGAAAGAAAGAAAGAAAGAAAGAAAGAGAAAGTGCACCATTTCAGGTAACCAAGTTGGAACCATCTTGAGCAGCTGGTACCCAAAACAGGTCTTATAGTAGCACTTCAACATCATGACATCATATCAACCATGTGGAGTCAGTGTTGTGGGGCCCCATCTTCTTGGAAACTTCAAAGATTGCTTCAGGAAAATTTATTGTTCATTGTGGAAAATTTAAACATTTTTTATACAGACATATTCAATAAAAGGTATGATAGAGACAAAAATAAGTATAAAGAAAAGTAATTTTTTTCTGAATTCTTTCTTCTTTCCCATACCAGATGGCTCCTGACATGAGACAGAAGCTCTGAATTTTTCATTTAGCAACACGCTTGGATTTAGAGAAGGACAGAGCCATTGTCCAACTCCAATGACAGCTTTGATTTTTAAGGGAGTCATGGCTATTATTCTAGTTTATGTATTGAGATCTTACCCTCAGATGACCTGTCCTCATAGGTCATAATTCTCCCTGCTTGGTGATCCTATCTAGATAATTATTTTTCCTCTTTAGGCATCTAGATGTTCAGGGTCTCTTCACTTTTTGAAGACAAGTATTTCCCTGCAAACATAAGAACAGAATACTGCTCCAACCCTGATGAGGTTTCCTTTCCACCTGATTGGTTGTCAACTCTGTGGATGAACTGTCATTTCTCTTTCTCAAAAGATTTCTGCAGTAGGAAGGGGGAAATGTGCATGAGCTTAGGAAATTTCCATTCCACCATGCACAGTTAGCTCCACTGTGGCTGGGGTTTTACAAACAAAAACAAAAACAAAAACAAAACAAAAAAAAAAAAAAAAAAAAAAAAAAAAAAAAAAACTTACTAGGTGAAAGCAAGCCGAACATGAGAAAGTGGAAGACTTTCTGGGCTGTGGATCATTTGGGCATTATAGACCAGTCCACCCAGTAGGTGTGGAGTTCAGATCCACGTGGGATATCAGATGAAGATGGACACTATAAAGAAATCCCATACTGGCTCAGAATTGAGTATAATAAAGAATTATTTATTTAGGGGTAGACTCACAGATTAGAGTCTTCTGTGCAAATGAGTAACAGGAGCCTAATCAAGCAGCCAGAAAAGAGAAGGAACACATGCTTTACATTGGCATTGATAGTATAAGATGCCCTGCCCAAGTGAGTGGGTAACTTAAAGGTTACTTGCTATAGGATTTCCTACAGCATGATGACCTTCTGTACACTGCACACATGTGTTGCTTTTATTGATTGACGAATAAAGCTGATTTGCTTATGGTAGGGCAGAATATAACTAGGTAAGAAAGACAAATTAAAAACAGGGAGAAAAAGGCAGTGTTAGGGGAATGCCAACAGCAACATCTGCTGGGGAAGCAAGATGTGAGGTAACAAGCCACGAGTCTTTTGGTAAAACATAAGAGAAATGGGTTAATTAAAGATGTAAGATCTTGTTAAAAATAAACCTGTACTAGCAAGTTAAACATTTTGCAGTTAGTATCAAACATGAGAGTGTTTATTCCAGAACTGACAGGCAGAAGAAAATCCTCTTGTTACAAATGGTGCCCACAGTCTGGCATGGATCCCCATAAGACCTAAAAACAGTTTGTTGTTGTTGTTGTTGTTGTTGTTTTTATCATTTTTTTTTTTTAAGGAGGTCTCCTAGACCCAGAAAAACGGGAGTCAAGTGCAGTTTTTTGTTTTTTTTTTTTTTTTTTTTTTTTTTTTTTTAATTTATTTATTTATTAAGGATTTCTGCCTCGTCCCCACAACCGCTTCCCATTTCCCTCCCCCTCCCCCGATCAATTCCCCCTCCCTCATCTGCTCGAAGAGCAATCAGGGTTCCCTGACCTGTGGGAAGCCCAAGGACTGCCCACCTCTATCCAGGTCTCGTAAGGTGAGCATCCAAACTGCCTAGGCTCCCACAAAGCCAGTACGTGTAGTAGGATCAAAAACCCACTGCAATTGTTCTTGAATTCTCAGTATTCCTCATTGTCCGCTATGTTCAGCTAGTCCGGATTTATCCCATGTTTTTTCAGACCTAGGCCAGCTGGCCTTGGTGAGATCCCAATAGAACATCCCCATTGTCTTAGTGTGTGGGTGCACCCCTCGTGGTCCTGAGTTCCTTGCTCGTCAAGGTCCAAATCAGGAGCAGAAGGAGACGGAGCAAGTGCAGTTTTTTGAAAGCCGTGTTTAGTTTTTTTCCTGATAGACTCCATTTGCTGGCCGTGATCAGATGCATGACTCCTTTAAGGGACTGCTTCCTGGTTCATGCTGGCTGTGTGTAGGGCTTTTTTAAGAGGCCCTGCTATGGGGCACTTGAATGGGGTTTGTGGGTAGCATTTTACAAACTGCTTGATAGTGACGTGTAACCCCTGCCTCCAGAGAGCTGGGGTGGTGAGAATGCCTCCCAGAGCTGGCAATGAACATACCTCTGCCATTTTGTAAAGCTGAATGGAGCAGAGCTAACAAAGTCTCAGCTTTCCTCCTAGCCACGACTGTTTAATATTTTAAAAACTCTCCTGGTGGGAAAATGATTAGAGATATACAATAAAGGCAGATTCAGATGAAAAGGACTTTAAACAGATCTTAATGTGTTTAACAAATATGCAAAGGCTTGGGAAATTACATTCTAAACTTTGTTATTTGAAAGTATTCAATAAAACTCATGGCCTTGATACATACAAAATAAAAGATGATTTTAACCCTTCTTCTTCTCTGCCTCAGTTTACTTTCCACAATTTTACTTTTCTTCATCTATTATTCCCCTTTAACCATTTATACCACTGTAGTCTATTTCCCCTCCTCTGAAAGTGTCTTCTTTGCATATCCACTTGCTAAATTCCTGACCTTTATGTTTCCTCCAAATGAAGCATCACATCTGAAAACTCAGAGCTAACATCAACAACTAAGAGAAAACATGACTTAGTTTTTTGGTCAGTCTAAATGAGTCTTTCACATTCCATCTCTTTATCTGAAAATTTCATAGTTTTAAATGAATAAATAATATTCTATTTTGCAAATATACCATATTTATGAGTAGGTGCCTAAGCTCTTCCCATTTGTGGCTACTGTGAATAGAGTAGAAATAATATATATCTTTTCTATTTTTATCTCATACAGAGTTGAAATGTTCACTTACTTTTGCATCATATAGGAAATAAACATAAATTAACAGCAATGTATCTGATCAAGTAATTGATAAATCCTATTTTTAAATGAGAAATTTGAATAAAACTGATTTCACTGCTAGTGGTTTAATAATATTTAAATAGAAAATAAAAAATAAAATTAGTTAGCTAGAACAATAAAAAATAAAAGAGAAAAAAAAGTGATTCACTCTTTCTGTGTAAAATGTGTTTCATTAACCATTCATTCATCTTATCTTACATCTTAGCACTGTGTTATTGTAAATCTTGTCATTCATCTTATTGAACATGAGTTAATTGTTAATAAAAATTCTCTCATTTAGGGCTTATAATGTTCATTTTATATTTTTAACTTTCTTTTAAAACTACAATTATGATGGTGTCTTAAACTGGGGCTGTCAGCAAAATCCTGAATCTTGAGATTTCTTACAAAGCTACCTGATTGTTCAGATTTTAGCATGTGTTTAAATTCTGAATTTCATATGAAAATCAGGGGAAAATTAAAAAGCAAGCTACTTTACAAGGAGATATTTGAGAATGATAGGCTGTACCAATAAAACACTTCAACAAAATGTGTCTCTTCAAACCTTTCTGCTGACATAAGTCTCTCGACAAAAGTTACTCATTAGCATTTAATCAAGACAGTCCTAGGCCATGCACAAGACTTCAGCAACTGTCAAAATACAGCACTTAAATGACTAGCAAAGTGACAATGGAAACAGACTATTCAGAGTTAGAAGTGTAAAATTCATAATGGGGTGTAAGCCATTAGTCCTAGTCTGTATGCATGTTAAAGTAATCTTTCTCTGTCAAATGCTTGCATTGTTTTAACACCCTTTTGGTGTTGATAAATATACAAATCATAGAAGAAACTGTGAATATTTAAATCTCTGTAATCCCAATTAAGTGTAGTGCTTAATGGTTCTCATTATAATGCGTGTACTTTGAACTCCAAGTGTCTTATTATCATGTATATTAGACAGAATAAAAACATTTGCTTGTTTTCTACAGTTTTGACTAATTTAATGACATACACTAAGTACAGTACAGAAAAGAAAAACAGAACAAATAAAAACAAAATAGTGTGCTGGGTGGTGGTGGAGCATGAACTCGCGAGGTAGAGGCAAGTGAATCCATGTGAGTTTGAGGCCAGCCTGGTCTACAAGAGCTAGTTCCAGGACAGCTAGGACTGAGGACTGTTACACAGGGAAACACTGTCTCAAAAAACAAAAACAAACAAACAAACAAAAACAAACAAACAAAAAAAAAACTAGTGGATGCAATGTTATTTGGACATACCAAATTCATTTTACATGATATATTTGAAAATCATTTAATAGAGGAAATAAGATAAATGCAAAGTTTTAGAAGATCTAGAAAAACAGGGTTTAAGTTGATATTTCAATATAGACTTAAAAAGCTACAGCTAAACCCCAAGTGCCTGGTCTTCATTGAAACACTTCAAAAAATAAATATTACGATATCAACGCCAGAGCCATGGACTTAGGAGCATGGATTCTATGTTACTCTTCTGACCAGACGATCAGTGACTATCAATTAATTTCAAAGAACACAAACAGGAAGATTGATTTTGATTTTTCTTTTCTTTTTAACTTACTAAACTCTATAAGCCAGAGAGCTAGACATGGAGTTTAGAAATGTGTTGACATGTTTACTTAATTTATTACTCCAATTAATCATTTGGAGCAATGAAAATGAGGTATTTAACATGAGGAGTAGAAATTAACAATGACAATGCTAATAATTAAAATAGGGTTAAACTTCAGAGAAAGAGTAGTTGTCTTTTAAACAGAAATAAATACATGTAAATTGCAAGTGAGTAAGCTAAATAAATCAAAAAGGAATAAAGAGTGAGGATAACTGATTAAAATGCTTTTATAATTATATGTCAATCATTTTCTATTAAGTTTTTTTTTTCTTCTTGATTTTTCGAGAAAAGGTTTCTCTGTAGCTTTGGTGCCTGTCCTGGAACTAGCTCTGGTAGACCAGGCTGGCCTAGAACTCACAGAGATCTACCTGCCTCTGCCACCCTAGGGCTGGGATTAAATATGTCAATTATTTTCTTCCATAATTCAAAAAATGATTTGATAACTGCTTAAAATGCTAACAATTTCCTTTAAAAGAGACATATATGGATTCAAATTTTATTTTACTAAGTCTTACAGTTTCGTTATGAGACAATCAATACATAAAATACACTTTTGTTACTATCAGTAATGAAAAGAGTTGACGTGAGAATGATTTAGTAGTTAATTAAGAATGGAATATAGTATATTATATGGAAAACAGATTCAAAAACCAATATTCAAACATTAATTAAATCATTTTTTATAAGGTTGAGTTACAATATTGTCACTGTTTATTTATGAATAAATATGATAGAATTGTGGAAACAAAAGTATTTAAATATTTTCCTTGAATAGACCTACTTGAGTGGAGATTAAAATTGGAATGAGGTAAGAAGAAATTTTGATTGTGTACATGATACAATTATGAACTAGGAAGATCACAAGCCCCATTTTAAATCTGTATTTTTCACAAATTTGTTTCATGACTTTTTGTTTCATGCACATTTTGTAAGATGAAACAGCATGGGCATTTTGGAAGCTTGGATCACTACTTTCCTTTCTACTTACTATTACCTATTACAGAATTAGAAGCTATGTGGTAGATCTCAGGTCCCTAGGACTACATTCCTGCCTTCTTGTTCACTTCTCAGTAATAACTCCTCACTATGGACAGAGACTTCTTCAATTCATCAGGTGAAACAATGGCCATGCCAATGTTTCATGCACTAGGGGTCTGAGAGAGAGTGGTCAAAGTTGATAAATATCCTACCGACTAATGCTTCATTAAGTTATGCTGATTTGATATATTTTTGTGCAATTAACACTTTTTTTCATTTTTTTCTCTTTTTTATTAAAATTTCCTCCTCTTCCCCGCCTCCCTCCCCCCCCCCCACTCCCCACGCCCCACTCCTGAGGGTCCAGGAGGACATTTTGGCACACTTGCATGGCATCCTGGAGGTTGCATTCTACTTCCAAGAGTATCTCCTCCCTCCCCCTCCCTCTCCAGTCCAAAGAGCAGTCAGGGTTCCCTGCCCTGTGGGCAGTTTTTGAGTATATGTGTCCAGATATGTTTGTCCACTGTGTTCGCTGGAGAGACAGTTGTACAATAATCTAGCACTTTATCCCCTATATCTTAGTATTCATTGACTTATTTTGAGTCTTCAACTTAACTACTTCACATATTTTGTTAATCTCATACTTTTAATTTTGCTTCCTTATTTGTGACTTATTGGGCCATGAAAAATGTTATATATTTACCTTTGTTATTTTTTTTTCTCTTGTACTGTTGCTGTACACCAATAGCCATGATAATAAGAGCAAGGCCCATGAGGGCTAAACCTTAGACAAATGACTACAGACAACAAGGATTGCTAGAAGCAGGCAAAATAATCCTCACTAGGGGAAAAACACATCAATTGGCTTTCCAATACCAAATTGTCAGGCCTGAAAAAAAATAATCTTTATTAATATATATTTCAATTTAATTAATATATAATTTAATTAATATGTATAGTATGTGCTCTTAAATCGGTAATATATACGCATTTAATGTATTTTATATATCAAAAAATACAAACAAAAGATATATGTAGATATTTAATGTGTGTGTGTGTGAATATGTGTGAAATTAAAGGAGAGCAAGGCATTATATAAGAGAGTTTGGAAGGATGAAAAAAGATAGAAATGGTGTGATTATATTATAATCTCAATAAATAAGAAAATATATATTTAAAAGTGAGTTAATCTTTGATAACGTGATTTATAAAGGCAACTGGTCAGTTCATAAATAAAATTTAATGGAATATTGTAGGAATTTATAACTTGTTGGCTTACTTTTTTTCCCTCAAATGTGGGGTGTTTATTAACTTTTTTAAAAGATGAAACCTTTCTGTGAAGATAAAGTTTCCTTAACTCACTATGGATAGTCTAGGATGTCTTAAGATATAAAATTGGGGTGAAGGAGTTAGGTCAGCTGGGATGTTTGATGGTCAGCAACTCTTTTTTCTATAAATACAAATGCAGGGGTAGATTTTGATCATGACATCCTTTTCATTAGTGTGCTTACAGGGTGCCCCTGAGTTTACTTCCTTAATTTCTATCTATACAAACATTAATTTCTTATATTCTACATTTATTTAAAAATGAATTTGTGCCATTTCCCTACATCAAGCTGGCCACCTTATTACCTTGTCTTTTTCAAGAAGCATTGCAGTTTTTTAAACTCTGTATTCTGGTATAATATGACTTCTTAATACCATTATTCACACATCATGTATACAACTGTATCTCCCGTTACACTTAGGATATTATTTTGTGAGTTATTTTTCCATCAAGAGATTTCAATGAATAGTGTCACCATCAATGCATTACTAGTTTTATCCTATTAACAAATCAGATCAAAACTTGGCAAGCTAAATATCAAGTGGCCCATTTGATAATTATCATTTAGCATAGCATACACTGCTACATGTCAAAAGGGATGATGTTGATCTCCAAATACTACTAAGCAACTAAATGAACAAGTTAAAGAAAGAAAACGTAGTTAGGCATAATCCAGATAAATAATTTCCTACAATTTGAAAATGGTATATTTCATTCAGGAGATAATTACTTTGAACCCTATTGTTGTTTTGTGCGTTTCTTCAGTCTCAGAAAACCTGTTGCGCTGAGCAGGTGCCTCCAGGTGTTTGCCTGCAGGAAGTCATTTAAAACTGGGGCACACCAGGAGAGTTTCCATGGAAGCAGAAATTAACCCCCAGGAGCCTCCTCTGCTTTAAGAACTCTCTGAAGCACATCTGGTACAGCCTCGATCAGAGACAACAATTGAAGCAAATCCCCATTATGCAACACAAGGAGAAGAAAGAGCATTCACCTGTACAATCGTCCCCTGGCCTGCACTGAATCTTCCTTTAGAGAAATTTTGCATGAACAGCCAGAGGAAATAGGCACAAATTATTTTTGTCTTTAAACTATCTTCTCCCATCTTTATTTAAGAAACAATAGATGAGTTATTCTTATATTCTTAATATAGATATTAAGAATGCTTACTAAATATTGCACTATTGCAATAGCATTTTGCATATTTTTCTTTTTTAAAATTTGTGTGCTCCCAGGATGTTTTATTAACTCAAGCAATTATGATACACATACATCATGTGGACAAACAGCAGCTTAAAAACTCTTAGAGTAGGAAGATGCTTAAACGATAATGTCTGGTTCAATTATCTGTATAAGAAACTGCTAAAAGTTCTGGAAGTGTCAATGCCTATGACATTCTAAGTTTATAATCACTTACACATTAATCCTCATGTGCTGCCCTGAGAACATTTGTCATCTACCTCCTTTCAAAAATGAAGAAACTATCCATGACTATACAACACAGTGACTTAGGACACACAGTTAAAAAAAATAGTAAGGAATACTCAATTTCACATTACCTTTTCCAGAATGAGAGCTCAGGGTTTTTATTACTATACCAGCTTAATATTTATATTTCTTAAAGATTTGTGAATTTACAATAATAGCAATGATCGAAATGGAGTTTTTACAAGAAATTATTCAGAAAATATGTTTCCCTTGTAGAACCTCAAACTTCATATTTTCCTACCACTGTCCGTCTTTTACATTTATGGAAACAGTTTTTAAATTCTAAAGAGGTAATATGCTTAATAAAGAGCTCCATAACACACACTGAATCTTCTTATCTCACATCTATTTTAAAACTGACTAAGAGGAGAATTGCACTGGGAGAATCAAGAGTTTACGCATTACATTGACTTATGGTCCACTTCGTAAACGTGAATGTGATAATGAAAACTAAGATTGAATTTAACGTTTTCTTCCAGCAACTTCGGCTGAAATTCTTAGGAGCAACTTCAATCAAAATATTTGTAACTAGTCTGTTCTTGTCAAGGCTGTTTACTACTGCATATCACACATTTCCTCTTTCTTCTTTTCGTCATTCTTTTGCATGCTTTTAAATTTTTATGTCCTATCATTTGTAAATTAGATTTGCCTGGAATACCATATGTAGTAGAGAATTATATTGAACTTCTGATCATCTTGTTTCTACCTCCAAAGTGCTAGGATTGCAGATGCATGCTAGGACATCCGGGTTCACACAGTCCTGAGGATGCTGGGCAATGGCTTTACAAATTATTTCACACCATAGATCTTAGAAACACAGCTATTGTATTTGACATTACTTCAATTCTTGATATACTGTATATAATTCATCTTCATTTCTATATTCTCTTCCTCCTGTATTGGCCCCTGGAACAAATCTCACCTAACATGCAGTGGAAATGTGATCATGTATATCAAAATTAAATTAGCTTCATTTCTTGGCAGATGACAGACATAAGAGTCCATCTGAATCAACATGTCCCACCATGGATTCTCAAACAGGACTAATTGCTCTCTGTTTTGCTATCCTGAGAGATAATCACATGACTGCAATTTCAAACCAATAAACTGAAGGATAACTTCAAAAAAAATCACACAACCTAATTCTGCAAAGCAGGTTCATTCTCTTTGGAATGCTAGCAAAATGTGCACAGCTTCACATGTTAGTGACCACATTATTGTTTAAATTGATGGTATATTTTTCACCCCTGTCAATCTTCCATCCATCAGGGACCAGAACCATTTATTGCTGTTCATTGCAACCTTCTAAGTAGATTAAATGCATGGCACGTTACAGAAATAGTGAGTGGTATTCACTGATGACTTTATTCCAAGATTTCGGGCTACATGTAGCCTTGTAGCACAAATTCAGGTTCTTCTTGTTTCCTTTGCTCATTCAGATAATCTAATGATAGCTTGCTTTATGTTCTCTCATAGCTGTGGAGCTTCAAATGTCCAGAGAGATTCGGTGACATTTGCTATTCAAACATTTTTCTTGAAGTTAATAGCAGAGCTTCTCAAGGGGGAATTCAGCATAAATGACTGGTCTCACAGACATTCTCTTCTTGAGAAAACTTTAGGCAAAAATCAAAACATGCCATTGTTTTAATGTAAAGCAGCCTCCGAAAGTCTCAAGAGAAGTGGAAAACTGAGAATTTTGTTGTAAAATAAAGCATGTCACACACACACAAAAATTGTCGTTGCTCTCAGTTTGGAATTATTCAACAGCAAAATTAATGAATTGGCCCATTCTCTTTTTAACAAACTTGGAATGACTATATTGTCAGAATACAAATAATAAAGATGTGAAAATTTTATGTTTCTTACTTGTTTGTTATAAAGTAACTGATTTTTCATCATTTTCATTAGATTCATGACAATATTACATAAATGCAGTATTTTATAACAAAACCCACATTCCATCATAATATATTTAAAATATGATTTTAAATATGTAAAGTAATTTAAAGAGTATAAAATTCTAATTCTAATTTTTATTTACTTATGTAAACTATGGGAGAGGCGGCAGTTACACCATGGCACACATATAAGAGACCAGAGAATAGTGACTACCAATGTGGTCAGGATCAATCAGGTCATCAGACTTGTGCAGAAAGAAATCTTACGTTGTGAGCCATGTTGATAGCACAAGATGCTATTTAGGATAACATGGAAAATAATTGAGTTGATAAAAGAAAAAGTCCAAGAAGATAGCTTCAGAAAGATTTGGAAATTTCATGTGATGTCTTTGTCAACAAAATAAAAATTAATTATTGTGTTAAATCTCACAAGGATGTGATAAGGAATCATGGCTAGAATCAAATTTATATTTGAAAAATTGCTGTTCTTTAAAAAAATGAAAACAGATTTTAGCTGATTAAATTATCTTCTTTAAGTTATTCTCTCCTTTCTACATTAATCTACCATTGATTTCCCGACTACTTACTTTCTTCGGTGTTATCTTAGGAAACCAAGGACAGTCCTAAGCGTGACAGAGATTTCCCAACTTTATTTTTAATGGTAGTAACTAGGCTCAGGATTTACAGTATAAAGTAACTCTGTACTTCTCAGTAGCTGCATGAAGCTTTAGCCCTTCATGACTAGGTGTATGGGTTAAGACATAGCTAGTTTTCTGCTTTATCATGACACATTTGTGTATTCTCTTTATGATTTTCAGAGTATCTACATCCATAGTAATTGTGACTGTCTGATGGTAAGCAAGGTGTAGTATGTATGCCTCCAAGGCCTACCACTTCAGTAGGAAGTACAGAAAATATCACTGCTCATAAATTATGCAAATTGCAATTGTTATGGTTTCCAAGAACCAGATCATATATAAAGATACTAAGAGGGTAAGTACTTAGACAGAATGAGTGCTTATGCCAAGAAAATTGAAGTTAAAAGTTTGTGAGATGAGCCAGGGTCTGAATTCTTAATTGCCTGATTGAAGGCAGTAAATGAATCCAAGACTACCAAAGGATCAACTTGTGGAAAGTATGAGAAACTAGATCATATAGAATGTTAAGACATGATAAATAGAACTGTCTTACTCTAAAGCAAAGGAGATATCTTTTAAGCAGATAAAAAGACATTTAAGCATCTTTTAAAATTACTGTGAATGCTATATGGAGAGAAGTAGATAGAAATGAGGAAATAAATTGAAAAGATTATTATAGGAGCAGAGGAAGGATATAATGGATATGATAAAAGCAAGCTAGAATTTATACAGTTTAAGTTTTTTTGCATATAGGCATTCAGAAAGCCTATACATGCAAGCATCCTTTACAATGTGTCCTTTATCTTGTGTCCTTTTTTTGTGTGTCCAAATGTATAGGCTAAAAATCAATGTGGGATACCTGTATCTAATACTCTCCATCTCATTTATTTGTCTTTTGTCTTTTGAACAGGAGCTCTTGCTGAATCTGGAACTCACGGATTTACCAAATATAGCTGGCTTTCAAGAACCAGTAATTGTCTGGTTTCAACTAGGTTTACAGGTGCACACCCTAATACCCGCATTTTATAGGAGTTCATCTGATTTGAACTCAGATCCTTGTTCTTGCTGAGCCAGTAGTGACCTGACTGAGCTGTCTGCATTCCAACTTAACTGCCTTTTATGGTAAATATAACAACATATGTTGAAATCTGATTACTACCAATTTTCTAAGTAGAAAGGATAGCTACAGCAAGGGTTTTCCTCAAAACAGTTATGACAAATCCACATCAACAGCCGCCTTATGCTGCATGGATAACGGCAGTCACTATGCACAGTTGTGATGTACAAAGTAGAATGGTGGTTTCTGGGTTTTTGGCAAAGATAATGTAAAAAATTATATTTATTCAATAAGTGAAGTTGAAATTTTTATTCAGAAATCCAAGTGATATCTGTATAATAATTGTGAAAGTAAACTCTATCTTGGAATTTTACATAAAAAAAATTAATATACTCTCTTTATTATATATGTATTTGAACAAAGTAAAAGTAAGAAAAAATATTTTGAACTCAACAAGCCGTGAAAGAGTCTTATACCTATTTTAATTTTTGAAAAATTTCACAGATGTATGCAAATATATTCTAAATCAATTTCAAGTATAATGTGAATATACGTGGACCTAGATATAATGTAAGAAACAGAATGGTTGATGCATCTGCATTTTGAATTTCATTAAGAATATCTTGGAGAATATTTTGCATGCTCTGTGTGTCAGGTTTCAGCATTTTCATGTCCTTGTTAAAATCCTGCATCCACTTTTCCTCATTTTAAATAACTTTCACTTGACTTTCATTTCCATACCAATAAGTTCATTCTAGCAATAAAATTTTATTGTCAGTCTTTCCAAGTTTTTATTTTCACCTTTTTATGAATACTATCGGGAGACGAGAAAGAACTTTACTCTAATATACCAATGTGCCACTCAAATTTATATCCTAGAGCTAATCAAAAAGATTGGAGGATTTATTTTCTCTTATGATTATCCAAATGTGGAAACCTTATAAGATATAAGTTTTTGAAGAACTCAGTATCATTAAGAGTTTACTAAAGCTGCCATAATTATTAAATGGAAGATATCTCAAGATTTTGGGGGAGAATAAAGACAGTTCCATTACCCACAGAATGTTCTGGTTTCATAATTAGCATATATACTGTAGAAAATACTCAGTTGATTGGAGACTCTGTATTATTTCCTGACAATATTGTTTAATAATTTTCTTAGAAGTAAATATTTATATCATTCCATACAGAAGAGGGATAACTCAGAGTTCTAGCTTATTTGGGTGAGTGAGACATCGACAAAACCATTTTTCCAGTCAGTAGCACTCTGTCAAATGTGAGAAGTGGATATAAGGAGCCACTTCTTTAGGATCACGAATTATAGGCTCAATGTCCTTTATTTATGGCTAGAAACCATATATGAGAGAGTACATCCCATGTTCCTCTTTTTGGGTCTGGCTTACCTCACTCAGGATAGTGTTTTCTATTTCCATCCATTTGCATGCAAAATTCAAGAAGTCATTGTTTTTTACTGCTGAGTAGTACTCTAATATGTATATATTCCATACTTTCTTCATCCATTCTTCCATTGAATGGCATCTAGGTTGTTTCCAGGTTCTGGCGATTACAAACAATGCTGTTATGAACATAGTTGAGCATATACTTTTGTTGTATGAAAGGGCATCTCTTGGGTATATTCCCAAGAGTGATATTGCTGGGTCCAGGGGTAGGTTGATCCCAAATTTCCTGAGAAACCCCCACACTGCTTTCCAAAGTGGTTGCAGAAGTTAAGCTAAATAAGAAGGTGAACCCAAAGAAAAACATATAGACATCCTCCTGGATATTAACCTTTATCGGGCGATGAAAGGAGACAGAGACAGAGTCCCACATTGGAGCACCAGACTGAAACCCTAAGGTCCAAATCAGGAGCAAAAAGAGAGAGAGCACGAGCAAGGAACTCAGGACCACGAGGGGAGCACCCACACATTGAAACAATGGGGATGTTCTATCGGGAACTCGCTAAGGCCAGCTGGACTGGGTCTGAAAAAGCGTGGGATAAAACTGGACTCACTGAACATAGCAGACAATGAGGGCTGCTGAGAAGTCAAGAACAATGGCACTGGGTTTTTTTGTTTGTTTGTTTGTTTGTTTGTTTTTTCTTTTTGTTTTTTTTTTCTTTTTTTTATTGAGAAAAGGAGAAAAAAAAACAAGTTTCCACCTCCTCCCAGCCTCCCATTTCCCTCCCCCTTCTCCCCCCCTACGCCCCCTCCTTCCCCCCCTCTCCCCCTCCCCCCATTCCTTTCCCCCTCCCTCTCCAGTCCAAAGAGCAGTCAGGGTTTTCTGCCCTGTGGTAAGACCTAGGACCTCCCACCTCCGTCCATATCTAGGAAGGTGAACATCCAAACTGGCTGGGCTCCCACAAAGCCATCACATTACATAGGATCAAACCCCCGTGCCACTGTCCTTTGCATCTCATCAGCCCTCATTGTTCGCCATGTTCAGAGAGTCCGGTTTTATCCCATGCTTTTTCAGTCACAGTCCAGCTGGTCTTGGTGAGCTCTCAATAGATCAGCTCCACTGTCTCAGTGGGTGGGTGCAGCCCTCGTGGTCCCGACTTCTTTGCTCATGTTCTCCCTCCTTCTGCTCCTCATTGGGACTTTGGGAGCCAGTCCAGTGCTCCAGTGTGGGTCTCTGTCTCTATCTCCATCCATCACCAGATGAAGGTTCTATGATGATATGCAAGATATTCGTCAGTATTGCTCAAGGATAGGGTCATTTCAGGTTCCCTATTCTCAACTGCCCAAGGAACTAACTGGGGACCTCAGCTTGGGCACCTGGGAGCCCCTCTAGGGTCAGGTCTCTTGCCAACACTAAAGTGGTTCCCTTAACTAAGAATTGTGGTTCCGTGCTCCCCTGTCCAACCTTCCTTTATCCCAATACTCCTGCTTTCCCAAGGCCCGACCTCCTTCCCTTCTAACTTTTCTCTCCCCATCTCCCCTTACCCCCAACCCACCCCACCCCAAGATCCCAATTTTCTCCCCAGCAATTTTGTCTACTTCCCTTAGCCAAGAGGATAACTATATGTTTTTCCTTGGGTTCACCTTCTTACTTAGCTTCTTTAGATTCACCTATTGTAGACTCTGTGACCCTTATTTATGGCTAGAAACCAATTATGAGTGAGTGCATCCCATGTTCATCTTTTTGGGTCTGGGATACCTCACTCAGGATAGTGTTTTCTATTTCCATCCATTTGCATGCAAAATTCGAGAAGTCATTGTTTTTTACCGCTGAGTAGTACTCTAATGTGTAGATATTCCATACTTTCTTCATCCATTCTTCCATTGAAGGGCATCTAGGTTGTTTCCAGGTTCTGGCTATTACAAATAATACTGCTATGAACATAGTTGAACAAATGCTTTTGTCATATGATAGGGCATTTCTTGGGTATATTCCCAAGAGTGGTATTGCTGGGTCCAGGGGTAGGTTGATCCCGAATTTCCTAAGAAACTGAAACACTGACTTCCATAGTGGTTGCACAAGATTGCATTCCCACCAGCAATGGATGAGGGTACCCCTTCCTCCACAACCTCTCCAGCAAAGGTTATCGGTGGTGATTTTGACTTTAGCCATTCTCACAGGTGTAAGATGATATCTCAAAGTTGCTTTGATTTGCATTTCCCTGATTGCTAAGGAAGTTGAGCATGTCCTTAAGTGTCTTTTGGCCATTTGAACTTCTTCTGTTGAGAATTCTCTGTTCAGATCAGTGCCCCATTTTTTAATTGGGTTAATTAGCATTTTAAAGTCTAGTTTCTTGAGTTCTCTACATATTTTGGAGATCAGACCTTTGTCTGTTGAGGGGTTGGTGAAGATCTTCTCTCAGTCAGTAGGTTGCCTTTGTGTCTTAGTGACAGTGTCCTTTACTTTGCAGAAGCTTCTCAGTTTTAGTAGGTCCCATTTATTCAATGTTGCTCTTAATGTCTGTGCTTCTGGGGTTATACATAGGAAGCGATCTCCTGTGCCCATCTGTTGTAGGGTATTTCCCACTTTCACTTCTATCCTTTTCAGTGTGTTCGGGCTGATATTGAGGTCTTTAATCCATTTGGACTTGAGTTTTGTGCACGGTGAAAGATGTGGGTCTATTTTCATTCTTCTACAGGTTGACATCCAGTTGTGCCAGCACCATTTGTTGAAGATGCTTTCTTTCTTCCATTGTATACTTTTAGCTCCTTTATCAAAAATGAGGTGTTTATAGGTTTGTGGGTTATAATCCGGGTCTTCTATACGATTCCATTGGTCGACTTCTCTGTTTTTATGCCAGTACCACACTGTTTTCATTACTGTAGCTCTGTAATAGAGTTTGAAGTCAGGGATGGTAATGCCTCCAGAAGATCCTTTATTGTATAGGATTGTTTTGGCTATCCTGGGTTTTATGTTTTTCCATATAAAGTTGATTATTGTCCTCTCCAGATCTGTGAAGAATTTTGATGGGATCTTGATGGGGATTGCATTGAATCTATAAATTGCCTTAGGTAGAATTGCCATTTTTACTATGTTGATCCTCCCAATCCAAGAGCAAGGTAGATCCATCCATTTTTTGGTATCCTCTTCAATTTCTTTCTTCAATGCCTTAAAGTTCTTGTCAAATAGATCTTTCACTTCCTTGGTTAGATTTACCCCAAGATATTTAATGCTGTTTGTGGCTATCGTGAATGGTGAAGCTTCTCTGATTTCCCTCTCTGCTTCCATATCCTTTGTGTATAAGAAGGCGACTGATTTTTTGGAGTTGATCTTGTATCCTGCCACATTACTAAAGCTGTTTATCAGCTGTATAAGTTCTTTGGTGGAGTTTTGGGGGTCGCTTATGTACACTATCATATCATCTGCAAATAACGAAAGTTTAACTTCTTCCTTTCCAATTCGAATCCCCTTGATCCCATTATGTTGTCTTATTGCTATTGCTAGAACTTCAAGCACTATATTGAAAAGGTATGGTGAGAGTGGACAGCCTTGCCGTGTTCCTGAGTTAAGCGGGATGGCTTTGAGTTTCTCTCCGTTTAATTTGATGTTAGCTGTCGGCTTGCTGTATATAGCTTTTATTATATTTAGGTATGAACTGTATCCCTAATCTCTCCAAGACTTTTAACATAAATGGATGTTGAATTTTGTCGAATGCTTTTTCAGCATCTAATGAGATGATCATATGATTATTTTCTTTCAGTTTATTTATAAGATGGATTACATTGATAGATTTTCGTATGTTGAACCAGCCCTGCATCTCAGGAATGAAGCCTACTTGATCATAATGGATAATTTTCCTAATGTGTTCTTGGATTCGGTTTGCCAGTATTTTGTTGAGGATTTTTGCGTCGATGTTCATGAGTGAGATTGGCCTGTAATTCTCTTTCCTGGTTGAGTCTTTGTGTGGTTTTGGTATCAGAGTAACTGTAGCTTCATAAAAGGAATTAGGTAATGATCTTCTGTTTCTATATTGTGGAATACATTAAGGAGTATGGGTATTAGCTCTTCTTGGAAGTTCTGGTAGAATTCCGCATTGAAACCATCTGGTCCTGGACTTTTATTGGTAGGGAGGTTTTTGATAACAGATTCTAATACTTTGCGACCAACAGGTCTGTTTAGATTGTTCACCTGGTCCTGGAGTAACTTTGGTATATGGTATTTATCTAAAAAAGTGTCCATTTCTTTTATATTTTCCAGTTTTGTGTTATACAGGCTTTTGTAATATGATCTGATGATTCTCTGAATTTCCTCTGTGTCTGTGGTTATGTCCCCCTTTTCATTTCTGATCTTATTAATTTGCGTATTCTTTCTCTGCCGTTTGATTAGTTTGGATAGGGGTTTATCAATCTTGTTGATTTTCTCCAGGAACCAGCTTTTTGTTTCATTGATTCTTTGGATTGTTTTCTGTGTTTCTATTTTGTTGATTTCAGCCCTCAGTTTGATTATTTCCAATCTTCTACTCCTCCTATGTGAGTCTGCTTCTTTTTTTTCTAGAGCTTTCAGGTGGGCTGTTAAGTCTTCAATGTGCTTTCTCTGTTTTCTTTAAGTGGGCACTTAGTGCGATGAACTTTCCTCTTAGCACTGCTTTCATAGTGTCCCATAAGTTCGAGTATGTTGTTTCTTTATTTTCATTGAATTCAAGGAAGACTTTAATTTCTTTCTTTATTTCTTCCTTAATCCAGGTATGGTTCAGAAGTTGACTGTACAGTTTCCATGAGTTTGTAGGCTTTCTGGGGGTAGCATTGTTGTTGAATTCTAACTTTAATCCATGGTGATCTGATAAGACACTGGTGGTTACTAATATTTTTTTGTAACTGTGTAAGTTAGCTTTGTTACCGAGTATTTGGTCAATTTTCGAGAAGGTTCCATGAGCTGCAGAGAAGAAGGTATATTCTTTCCTCTTCGGGTGGAATAATCTATAGATGTCTGTTAAGTCCATTTGCTTCATTACCTCCATTAATTCTCTAATTTCTCTGTTAGGTTTCTGTTTGATTGACCTGTCCATTGGTGAGAGAGGAGTGTTGAAGTCTCCTACTTTTAGTGTGTGTGGTTTGATGGCTGCCTTGAGTTTTAGTAATGTTTCTTTTACATACGTGGGCGCTTTTATATTCGGGGCATAGATATTCAGGATTGAGACTTCATCCTGATGAATTGTTCCTGTTATGAGTACAAAATGTCCCTCTCCATCTCTTCTGATTGATTTAAGTTTGAAGTCAACTTTGTTAGAAATTAGTATGGCCACACCTGCTTGTTTCTTAGGACCATTTGCTTGATAAGCCTTTTCCCAGCCCTTTACTCTGAGTAGGTGCCTGTCTTTGTGGTTGAGGTGTGTTTCTTGTAGACAGCAGAACACTGAATCCTGTTTTCGTATCCGATTCCTTAGCCTGTGCCTTTTTATAGGTGAGTTGAGCCCATTGACATTAAGTGATATTAATGACCAGTGGTTGTTAACTCCGGTCACTTTTTTAGTAATAGGGTTTGTGTGTTTCCCTTCTTTGAGTTGCGTTGGTGAAAGGTCTCTAGATGACTGAGTTATTGTGGGCATTGTTGGACTCCTTGGTTAGTGATTTTCCTTCTATAATTTTCTGTAAGGCTGGATTTGTGGCTATGTATTGTTTGAATTTGTTTTTATCCTGGAAAATTTTGTTTTCTCCATTTATAGTGAACGAAAGCTTGGCTGGATCTAGTAGTCTGGGCTTGCATCCATGATCTCTTAGTTTTTGCAGTACATCTATCCAGGACCTTCTGGCTTTCATGGTTTCCATAGAGAAGTCAGGTGTAAGTCTGATAGGTTTACCTTTATAAGTAACTTGGCCTTTTTCCTTTGCGGCTCTTAATATTCTTTCTTTATTCTGTATATTTTGTGTTTTGATTATTATATGGCGAGGGGATGTTTTTTTTTGATCCAGCCTATTTGGTGTTCTGTATGCTTCTTGAACCTTCATAGGTACCTCTTTCTTCAGGTTGGGAAAGTTTTCTTCTATAATTTTATTAAGTATATTTTCTGTACCTTTGAGCTGCACTTCTTCTCCTTCTTCTACTCCAATTATTCTTAGGTTTGGTCTTTTTATTGTGTCCCAAATTTCCTGAATGTTTTGTGATGAGAATTTGTTGGTTTTGCTGTTTTCTTTGATCAGTGTGTTTATTTTTTTCTATGGTATCTTCAGTGTCTGATATTCTCTCTTCTATCTCTTGTAGTCTGTTGTTAGTACTTGTTTCTGTCATTCCTGTTCGTTTACCCAGATTTTCCATCTCCATTCTTCCCTCGGTTTGTGCTTTCTTCATTGCTTCCATTTCATTCTTCATGTCTTGAACCGCTTCCCTAACCTGTTTGATTGCTTTTTCTTGTTTCTCTTGGTTTTCTTGCATGTCTTTGAGCGATTTATTCATTTCCTCTACCTTTTTGTTTGTAATCTCTAATTGTTTATGGCAGTTTTTCACCTCCTGTTTAAGGTCCTCTAGTATTTTCATATAGTTCACTTTTGAGTCGATTTCTTCTATTTCTTCAGGAGTAGGGTGTACAATTCTTCTTATTTCGGGATCCCTGGTTTCTGGTGGTTTCATGTTGCCTTTCAGATTGTTGGAGGAATTCTTGTGTTGGCGCCTTCCCATCTCTTCCTTCAAATGGAGCCAGGAGAGGCCTGATCTCTTGGTCCAGTCTTTGCTGTGATTGACTCTCAGGGTATATCTCTTCAGTGTAGAAGCAGGAACCGTTCCCGTCCAGATGGGATTCCTCAGCAACTAAACAGGGCCACCGGTAGCCCAATGATCCAGGGCCAACAGGATGAATGGAGCAAGGGGGGGGGGGGGGGTTGTATCCAGGAGCAAGCAGGAAGCCTGGCGCCGGAGCTGAAGGTGCCTGGCTCCCTTACAGGGGACCCTGAGGCCTGCCCGGTAGGCAGGCACTCACCGCTCTGGGTGGGTCGACTTAGTTTAGGAGCTTAAAACTAAAGTTGAGCACTGGTCCTAGCATACAGCAGGGCAGGGTTGGGGAGGGGTGCTGGGGGTGCTGGGTCTTGCGAAAGAAAGACAGCCCTGCAGAAGGAGCTGGGGGAGGGGGTTTGTGCTCTCTTCTGGGACAGTCAGCCCCTGGATAGCACACACTCACCCATCCTGATGGGATTCCTCAGCAACTGAACAGGGTCGCCGGTTCTTTTTGGTTTTTAGTCAGGGTTTCTCTGTGGTTTTGGAGCCTGTCCTGGAACTAGCTCTTGTAGACCAGGCTGGTCTCAAACTCACAGAGATCCGCCTACCTCTGCCTCCCGAGTGCTGGGATTAAAGGCACAGGCACTGGGTTTTGATCCTACTGCACGTACTCCCTTTATGGGAGCCTAGGCTGTTTGGATGCTCACCTTACTAGACCTTGAAGGAGGTGGGAGGTCTTTGGACTCCCCACAGGGCAGGGAACCAGGTCTGCTCTTTGGGCTGATGAGAGAGGGGGAGTTGATTGGGGGAGGGGGAGGGATATGGGAGGCGGTGGCCGGGAAGAGACAGAAATCTTTAATAAATAAGTAAATAAATAAATAAATAAATAAATAAAAGGAGCTACTTGTTTACTGAATGGCAGTATCTGGTGATAGGAATCGCAGTGCTTAGTTGAAGTTCAAGTTATGAAATCCATATATTCACGTGGTACAGTGTCATAGGGTAGTCAGATTCCATGTATTGAGATTGAAGGCTAAGCCTGGCTTGTTAATCACTGTTTTTTTTTTTTCCCTCACTTGGAACCAGGTCAAGTTCCCCTGAGCCTTCCCGTTGCATAATTTCCTCTTAGTGTTTTAACCACGAGTTTTATAGCCTCTTGATAAATCTATGTGTTATATAATGTACTTTTAATTATTTGTTTCTAGGGCAACTAGAAAAATAGATTGTATGAGTAAAAATGGAAAAGCTGATTCTTGATAGGAGAAATTTGTTAAGCATATCCCTCTTAGTACTGCGTGCTTCTAAATCTTTCATTCTCTGCACATGGTCCAATTGTGTACTGCTGCCTTAATTATCATCAACCACAAGAAGCTTCTTTCTTGAGGGCTGAGCAATGTTGGGATCCACGGGTATACCAATATGTCATTAGGAGTGGTTTTACATTTACTATGTTCCTAAAGTGGGATAATAGTAGTAGGCTTTCTTGTAGGCCCTTGATGAAAGTAGAAGTGGAAAGATTGTAATAGCAAGAAGTGGTAGATGAATCAAAGAAAATGTCTTCCATGTTGAAAAAGACAGAGATATGATCCTTGTCTACCTATCCTCTCCAAGACCTTTATCATAAAGGTGTGTTGAATTTTGTCAAATGCGTTTTAAGCATCTGATGAAATGATAATATGTTTTTTTTATTTAAGTTTATCTATATGATGGATTACATTGAGAGATTTTTGTATGTTGAACCAGCCCTGCGTCTCTGAGATGAAGCCTACTTGATTGTAATGGATATTTTTTTTGATGTGTTCTTGTATTTGGTTTGCCAATATTTTATTGAGAATTTTTGCATCGATGTTAATGAGCTAGATTCGATGTTAATGTTCTGTAATTCTTTCTTGGTTGACTCTTTGTATGATTTTGGAATCAGGGTAACTGTAGCTTCATAAAAAGAGTTTGGCAATGACTCTTCTGTTTCTATTATGTGAAACTCATTAAGAAGTGTAGGTATCAGCTCTTCTTGGAAGTTCTGGTAAAATTCTGCATTACAACCATCTAGTCCTGGGCTTCTTCTGGTTGGGAGGTTTTTCATGACAGCTTCTATTTCCTCACGACTTGTAGGTCTATTTAAATTGTTCACCTGGTCTTGATTTAATTTTGCTATATGGTATTTATCTAAAAAGAAGTCCATTTCTTTTACATTTTCCAACTTTGTGGCATATGCGTTTTTGTAGTAAGACCTAATGATTCTTTGAATTTCCTCAGTGTCTGTTGTTATGTCCCCCCTTTCATGTCTGATCTCGTTAATTTGCACATTGTCTCTCCACATTTTGATTAGTTTAGGTAAAGGTTTGTCAATCTTGTTGACTTTCTCAAAGAACCAGCTCTTTGTTTCATTGATTCTTTGGATTGTTTTCTGTGTTTCTATTTTGTTGATTTCAGGCCTCAGTTTGATTATTTCAAGTCTTCTACTCCTCCTGGGTGAGTCTGCGTCTTTTTTTTCCTATAGCTTTCAGCTGTGCTGTTAAATCTCTAATGTAATCTTTCTCCATTTTCTTTAATGTGAGCACGTAGAGCTATGAACTTTCCTCTTAGCACTGCTTTCATAGTGTCCCATAGGTTTGGGTATGTTGTGTCTTTATTTTCATTGAATTCAAGGAAGACTTTAATTTCTTTCTTTATTTCTTTCCTGACCCAGGGGTGGTTCATAGCAGCATTATTTGTAATAGCCAGAACCTGGAAACAACCTAGATACCCCTCGATGAAATAATGAATATAGAAAGTGTGGAATATATACACGTTAGAGTACTACTCAGTGGTAAAAAACAATGACATCTTGAATTTTGCATGCAAATGGATGGAAATAGAAAACACTATCCTGAGTGAGATAACCCAGACCCAAAAAGATGAACATGGTGTGTACTCACTCATTAGTGGACTGTAGCCATAAACCAAGGTCATTAAGCCTATAGTTCACAACCAAGAGAAGCCAAATAACAAGGTGAACCCAAAGAAAAACATATATAGTTCCTCCTAGAAATTGGAAGCAAACAAGATTGCTAGGCAAAAGTTGGAAGCATGGGTGGGGGAAGGGGTGGGAGTGAGGTTGGAGGAAGGGGAGAGGGGAAGAGGGACGGGAGAAGGGAAAGAAAGACTGGCAAGAGCTTGGGGGAGTGGGAGGGTGGAGATGGAGGAAGGGCAGATATAGGAGCAGGGAAGAAGATATCTACATTAAGGGAGCCATTTTAGGGTTGGCAAGAGACTTGGCTCTAGAGAGGATCCTAAGTGTCCATGGGGATGTCCCCAGCTAGGTTCTTGGACAGCAGAGGAGAGGGTACCTGAACTGGCCTTGCCCCACTATCACAGTGATGATTATCTCAAATATCACCATAGAAATTTCGTCCTGCCACAAATGGAGATAGAGACAGAGACCCTCATCCGAGCAAGGGACTGAGCTTCCAAGGTCCAGCTGAAGGGCAGAAAAAGGGAAAAGATTAGCAAGGAAGACAGGACTGCAAGGGGTTGGACTACTAACTGAGGCAGTGTGCCTGTTCTAATGGAAGCTCACCAAATCCAGCTGGACCAGATTTGAATGAGCTTGTGATCAAACCGGACTGTCTGATTGTGGCTGACAGTGGGGACTGACTGAGTAGCCATTGATAAAGGCACTGGGAATTGTTTTTATGATAAGGAATGTTCTGGCTTTTTGGGACCCTAGTCTATATGGATGCACAGCTTCCTAGGCCTGGATGTAGGGGGAGGACCTTGGACTTCCCATAGCGCAGGGGGGTTCCCTGCCCTCTCTCAAGTAGCAAGAGAGAGGGAGGAGGGTGAGTGGGGGAGCAGGAGGAGATTGGGAGAAGGGGAGGAAGTGTAAATTTTTGAATGAAAAAAAAATAAATAAAATAAAAACATAGAGATACGTATGACCTCACAGAGACTGTGGTAGCATGAACAAGATCTTTATAAGTTCAAACCACAAAAGTACAAGCCCTAAGAAAGGGGGCAGAAGTTGTTTAAGCTATTTACACTTTATTTCTAATGAATAAGGAAGTCAGTTTTTCTCAAAGGAATGTTACTTGGTATACAAGCCTCATTTCAGAGTAACCATCCCCACATATGCAGGAGGAGTAGATGACAGATGCAAAAGTAACTCCCATGCTTGGTTTTTTAAGTGTGTGTGTGTGTGTGTGTGTGTGTGTGTGTGTCAGTGTGTTGTTTTATTGTATGTTTATATTGACATTTTTCAGTTTGTCTTTTAATTTTTGGTTTTGGAATGTTTTTGTTTCTTGTGTTTCTGTTGTTAGAGATGGAAGATTATATATATTTATGGAGAGAGAGAGAGAGAGACAAAGACAGACAGATAGAAAAAAAGAGAAAGACAGAGCCTAGGAAGCTGGGTAAGTACTTAGGTGAGGAGCACTTTTGAAGATTTTGGAGAACTAAAACATGTGATCTAAATACATTGCTTGGAAAATAGTTTAAAGAAAGTTAATATGTGGGAAACTCATTAGGAAAGCCCACATCTGGTATGTGAAACTGCCCTTTACCTTTGGCATTTTTAATGGATATTACCATTCAATAAGCAAATAAATCATCCAGATATTCGGGTATTCTTGAGTTCTCAAGTTATCCTCAGAACTGAGTTAAGAGTGGGAAAAGGAAAAACAATGTGTTTGTTTCAAAAGTATCTACATTTAGTCAAATTTAAACTGATTAAAGATGTAGATAATTACTGAAATAGTGGAGTATGGATGTTAATAACATGATTTGCTATGTGGAGAGAAAGGGGCTTTCAAATCTCAAGTTCTCAAAAAACACATTTCCAAAATAAATACGTTCTTTCAAATATAACTCTTGGATTGCTTCTCTGGATTTGTCTGTTCAATCTTCAGAAGGCTGAACTATTTTAACTACTGTATAACTAATGAGGAAAATCTTTTGAGTTTTTGGAATGTCAATTTGGATATTGATATGACCACGAACATCATTTGAAAGACGTTCAGGATGAAACATTTCAAAGAGAGTGATAGCTCCAGCTATCTATGGATTTGTTTATTTTCTCATTCAGAAAAAGTGTCGATTTCTGGGTTCAATGAACTCTCTTCAATGGATACCATGCTTTTGTTTCCTGGTAGCGCAGACCTGCATAATCACACAGAAATTATATTAATTACAACATTGTTTGGCCAATGCCTTAATTTTCTTACTGGCTCTATTAAATTAAACATGTTTTTTATTAATCTGTGTATTGCCAAGTGGCTATGGCTTACCAGTGTGGTGTGTTACTTCTTTGGCAGTTTCGTGTTGTCTCCTTAGACTTTGCCTACACTTTCTCTGTTTCTATTCAGATTTCCAGCCTGGCTTTACTCTACTAAGCTACTGGCCTAAACAGCTTTGTTCATTAACCAATAAAAACCACACACACACACACACCCACACACACACACACACACACACACACACACACACACACACACGCGTGTGTGTTCCACATCCAGATTTGGTGGATCTTTTTATAGATCCATTGGTAATGCTGTGAGAGTCTATTAAGCTACAAAATCTTCATTTTGACAAATGGCAGAGATTTAGTATATTCAAAGAAAGACAATGAGAGCAAATTTCATTAGAAAAATCAATAGCAATTTTTATATATCATTTGTGTTGTTACATCACAGAAATGACTGATTTGTTTGTAAGCTTTTTGTGTCTTACTTTTATTTTTGGTAGATAGACTAAATTTGAAATATGATATCAAATGAGTTTATCTGCTAAATCACTTTATGCAGAGCACAGAGAAGCAGCTGCAGAAACTGAAATTTAATATTATATATATATATATAATTTTATTGAGCTATACATTTTTCTCTGTTCCTTTCCTTGCTTCTCCTATCCCCTTGTACCCTCTCCCATGTTCACTATGCTCTCAAATTACTTAGGAGATCTTGTCTTTTGTCTACTTCCCATGTAGATTAGATCGATGTATATCTCTCTTAGGGTCCTCATTGTTGTCTAAGTTCTCTGGGATTGTGAATTGTAGGCTGGTTTTCTTTGCTTTATGCCTAAAAGCCACTTATGAGTGAGTAAATATGACATTTGTCTTTCTGTGTCTGGATTACTTCACTCAAAATAATGTTTTCTAGATCCATCCATTTGCCTGCAGATTTCAAGATACCATTATTATTTTCTGCTCTCACCTCAATATACTTAACCTGACATAAATGCAAATTTATTTGTTCTCTAATGTCTTGTATTCTTGCTTTGAATTTTATAAATAAATCTGTATTATGTTTATACTTTCTGAATGCATTGTCTCTAGTGTTCATCACCCAAGGAATAAAATGTTTATTTTCATATTATGTGATGATTTGATAATTATGAGTCTTTTCTCATGTTGTGCTCATTTTATACCTGAAATAAATTCTTTGTAAGTATTTCTTCCTGACATCTTTATGCCTTTATATATTCTGTCTCTTCTCATGATACTTTTGATAGCCTTTCTATAATTTATTTAAAACTATTATAATTTATGTGCCTTACCCTCTCTCAGCAGTGGATGGGGATGGGGTAGGGGTCTATGTGGAGGGTATGGGAACTGTGATTGGTATATAAAATGAAAAAATATATTTTGTTTTCTTTTTAAAATAAATAAATACATAGAAAAAATAAAAAAAATAAAAAAGGACTATTGTAAATTGTATCTACTTTGGCATATTTGGAAGAATATAATATTTTTATTGTAGCAGACACCCATAGTAGTCAAACTTGTCTGTGTTTTCATGTAGGTGTCTTTTATTTTTAAACTTTTAATTGTCAAAAACATTTTATAAAATATAATATCAAGTGTGCTGATTAGTGTTACATTGACTTTATTACAATGTTAGATGCCATGTATCCTATTAAGCATCCGTTCCAAGTGGTACAATAAAATGTTTTCCAAAGAGGTTACCATTGGAATGAGTGAACAGAGTAAAGCAGAGGGTTCGCCCTGCTAAGGTTGGATTGGTACTATCCAAAGCTTGGGGACTTGAACAGCAAGAAATCAAAGAGGAAGATTTAATTATTTTTCTGTCTGATTTTTGGCTTAGAGTCCATATTTCGTTCTTTGTAATGATTAATCTCAGCTTCCAGATCTTTCCCAAAGTCGTTTCCATTAGCTCACACATGCTTATGATTTCTAATTGTGATATTTCTCATTCTCTACAAACCTGTGAGCCGATGCCTTATAGCAAACATGTACTGAATCAATATTATTCTTCTTCTTACATGTTATCACCTTGGTTATCATTTATTAATCAAGCAAAATAATTTGTTTTATTGAGATAGTTTATGCATATAGTAGATTTATAGTATACCTTGATCATCTCTAATTCCCTTGTATGGTAACCTGTTATTTTACTCCCACTGTTCTTTCTCATCTAACTTCAAGCACTTCTTCTTCCTGCATGTATTTTCTCTCTGGTTTTCATTTTCATTATTTTATCTGTATATACACATATAGGAATATGGATACTGAGGCCATTTAGCATTGCTCATAATTATAAACATTTAGGTATGGCTACACAGGATTGGGTACTTATCCTGGGAAAGAACGAGTCTCCCCTGTCAGCAGTCACTCATTTCTGCAGCTCTTTACCTAGGCATGAAGTACTCTGAGATTTCAACATTCACACTGGTATATCAGTTGGAATTTTCATTATTCAGACCATAATGTTGAGATTTCATGGGCTTGTTTCCTCTGTCATATATAGAAGACACAATCTTTTAGCAAATATTCTGCTTCTCCAGCTCTTATAAATTTCCCTCCCTCTATTTCTCTCTTCCAAAATGGTACCTGAGCATTAAGCATAATGGTTGTGTTGGAAGTTTATCGCTAGGACTTAAACACCCCACCCCATGGTCATTTGTTCTTTGATTTTTGACCAACTTTGCCTTTTGTAGTAATCTCTATTTGCTGGAAAAAAGAAGGTTCCTGGATGAGGGTAAGCGATGTATCATTGGGTATGGGAATAAGTATTTGGAATGGTATTAAAAATGTTATTTGTTTAAGAAATTAAAAGTAGTACATATATTTAGATTTTACAGCATCACCAGAGTAATCATGATGTCTTTTCTATTGAGTGATTCTTAATCCCAACTAGATGGCTGCTGGTTCCCTGAAAGTGTCACTGTTGCATCCTTGGGGATACCTTATCTTGCTGTTTATTGTTCATAGGTTTCAAAGCCAGGTAGGACTATTTCCTCCTCCCTTTTCAACTTACATAGTACTTTCAGTACCATGACAGATAGTCCTCAGGAAATAAACTAACAGGTCATATGATGAATTCTTCCCACTACTACACTTTCTACCTAATGTGTGGCATCTTCAGGTATAAGAACTTACAGTGAGCTTTTGGGAGACAACTAACGCTCAAAGACATTTTTAATTGTACTTAAGGATTCCTCTGACTAACACCTTTAAAAATCTTCTCTCATGCCTGTTGGTAATGGGGTTTTCTTAAGTAGAATATGCCCCTGACACAGAGCATTATCACCACTAGTTTATATATATATATATATATATATATATATATATATATATATATATAACACCTGCCATGTATCAAAGATTTTTCTTCTTTGTTAAATTATAATTTAAAATTGTTAGGATTAAATGCCCTATAAATGAATAAAAAAAAAGGTTACCAGTCAAAATTAACCCATTGCCTATTCTAGCTTTATAGAAATTCATTGAGTTTTGTAGACTGAGAATATGTCTATTTTAATTTTTTTTTCAAAGAATAACTCACATTATTTGCAGTGGGAAATAAAACTGAAGACTCCCAGGTCTTACCAATAAAAAAAAAAAAGAAGAAGAAAAAAATCAGTTCAGTAAATTGAAGTGAAAAGTGCTATTAAAAAAAAAAAACCACTAGAAGTTGTAGCTCGTCCATCCTTTGAAAGCTGTTCAGCATTTTCCATGCCAAATAACTTTGTTGCCTGCTGATTCAGGCTAATCCTAATTGAAAGTGCATATTACTTTGCCCTTCCAAATACAAAGATTGAATTTCACAGGTTTGCCAAATCTAACTGTTGAAAAGCATGTATGTAAATAAAATAAACAAATGCATTACACAGAGAAATTTTTCAACTAAAATTAAAGCAGAGAAGTCATTTTTATTGGCTCAAATGGTATGTTCTAAATGCAATATTTTCAAATATAAAATGTAAAGATCATAATAAGTGTGAGTTACTCATGGGAAGGAGTTTAGAAAAATGCATTTCAAGTGTGCAAACATTGAATTCATCTACGCAAAACTCTTACTGTTAAGTGGTCTACATGGTACAAATCACTTTATTTCCAAAATGTGTGTGTTAGTTCTAAAGAAATATGGTAGTTTATTCATCATTTGTCATTTAAGAACCAAATTTCAAGCAGAGAAAAATGTAAAACTCAATAAAATCAACGGAAAACAAGAAAAATAAATAAATAAAGTTCAGTACTTATGTTCCCATTACACATGGACCCAGAAATAAAACCATCTATGCTCATACTGGGACAATTGTGAAGAAACAAAATGGAAGAAGATGAATCCAAAGACAAACATATAGGCATCCTCCTGAATATTAACCTTCATCAGGCGATGAAAGGAGACAGAGACACAGACCCACATTGGAGCACCGGACAGAAATCTCAAGGTCCAAATCAGGAGTAGAAGGAGAGAGAGCACGAGCAAGGAACTCAGGACTGCGAGGGGTGCACCCACACACTGAGACAATAGGGTTGTTCTATCGGGAATTCACCAAGGCTAGCTGGCCTGGGTCTGAAAAAGCCTGGGATAAAACCGGACTAGCTGAACATAGCGGACAATGAGGACTACTGAGAACTCAAGAACAATGGCAATGGGTTTCTGATCCTACTGCATGTACTGGCTTTGGGGGACCTAGGCAGTTTGAATGCTCACTTTACTAAACCTGGATGGAGGTGGGCGGTCCTTGGACTTCTCACAGGTCAGGGAACCCTGATTGCTCCTGGAGCTGATGAGGGAGAGGGACTTGATCGGGGGAGGAGGAGGGAAATGGGAGGCGGTGGCGGGGAGGAGGCAGAATTCCTTAATAAATAAATAAATTTAAAACATGGAAGAAACTTTGTAGTATTAAAATATATCTGCTGCACTCATTTTTTTCACACAGGATTTTTTGGTCTTCCTCCTCCAACTTGCAATCCAATAGCTTTTATTTCCTCTTTTTTATTACATTATAAATAATTCCAATCAAAATTCCCACTTCCTCCCCTTCTCCCACTTCCCTCCTGCTCCCCCCACCTCCTGCACTCTCCTCCAGTCCTAAGAGAGGGCAAAGCACCCTGACCTGTGGGAAGTCCTGTAGTAATATGAGCGGCAGGGCTGCGTCCCTGGCACCCAGCCGCCCACATGGTTAGCTCTAGCTTATGCCCCGAAATAATTACATGGAAACTGTATTTATTTTAAAAAAATATTTATTTATTATGTATACAATATTCTGTCTGTGTGTATGCCCGCAGGCCAGAAGAGGGCACCAGACCCCATTACAGATGGTTGTGAGCCACCATATGGTTGCTGGGAATTGAACTCAGGACCTTTGGAAGAGCAGGCAATGCTCTTAACCTCTGAGCCATCTCTCCAGTCCCTGAAACTGTATTCTTTTAAACACTGCTTGGCCCATTTCTATCTAGCCTCTTCTCGGCTAACTCTCGCACCTGGACTAGCCCATTTCTTATAATCTGTGTAGCCCATGAGCTGGCTTACCAGGAATGATCTTAACCTGCATCTGCCTGGAGTGGGAGAATCAAGGCTACTCCTTGACTCAGCTTCTTTCTCCCAGCATTCTGTTCTGTTTACTCCACCTACCTAAGGGTTGGCCTTTCAAATGGGTCTAGGCAGTTTCTTTATTAATAAGAAATCACTCCCACATCAAAGTCCAAGGCCCTACATCCAGGCTTAGGAAGGCATGCATCCAAAGAGAAAAGGATTCCAAAAAGCCAGTACATGCAATAGAGACAAATCCCAGTGCCATTATCATTGACCCCTCAGTCTGCCCCAATTATCAACCACATTCAGAGGGTACAGTTTGATCCCATTCTCCTTCATTCCCAGTCCAGATGGAGTTGGTGAGCTCCCATTAGCTCTGGCACACTGTCTTAGTGGGTGAACCAACCCCCCGTGGTCCTGACTTCCTTGCTCATATTCTCCCTCCTTCTGCTCTTCAACTAGACCATGGGAGCTGAGTCCAGTGCTCCAATGTGAGTCTCTGTCTCTGTCTCCATCTGTTGCCAGATGAATATTCTATAGTGATATTCAAGATAGTCATCAGTCTGACTAAGGGACAAGGCCACTTCAGGCACTCTCTCCTCCACTGCCCAGAGTCCTAGCTGGGGTCATCCACATGGACTCCTAGGAACCCCTCCAGAGCCAAGCCTCTTGCCAACCCCAGAATGGCTCCCTCAATTAAGATATCTCCTTCCCTGCTCCAATATCTGTCCTTTCTCCATTTCAACCATCCCACTCCTCCAAGCTCTCCCCAAACCTCCCCTTCTCCTCCCCCATCCTCTTTCCTCTCTGCCACCCTGCCCCCATGCTCCCAACTTTTGCCTGGCAATCTTGTCTGCTTCCAATTTCCAGGAGGATCTATATATATATTTTTTCTTTGGGTTCACATTATTTTTTAGCTTCTTTAGGATCGTTAACTATAGGTTTAATGTCCTTTGTTTATGGCTAGAATCCACTAATGAGTGAGTACATATCATATTCATATTTTGGGGTCTGGGTTATCTCACTCAGGACAGTGTTTTCTACTTCCATTCATTTACATACAAAATTCAAAATGTCATTTTTTTTTTATCCATTGAGTAGTTACTGGCCAAATACTACATCTTTCTTCTTTGCACTTTTGTGTCAGTCTGAGAGGACCACAGTCAAGTTTTCCAGTTGTTTCCAGGAGTAAGAAGGGGTTACTCCTTGGAACTCAGTTGTCTCATGAAGATGTCTGTGCTGCTCTTGCTCTGTGGAAGACAAGACTGGAAATTTCAGACCAGTCAAAGCTTGATGAGGGAGTCCAGTCTGTGTGCTGTAATTACCATTAATGAATAAAGAAACTGCCTTGGCCTGTTGATTGTGCAACTTAGGTAGGCAGGGAACATGGAACCGAATGCTGGAAGAAGGAAAAAGTCAGAGAGATTCCATGGAGCCACCAGAGACATCATGTGAATGATGTTGAAGTTTTCCATGATGAACAATAGATTTTCCCACGGTAATCTTTGAAGTTTCCAGGAAGAAGATGGGGCCCCACAGCAACTCCATCTAGTTGCGATGACATCATGATGGAGACAGCACTACTGTAAGACCGATTTTTTGGGTACCAGCTGCTGAAATGGTGCACCTTCTCATGACATTCTGTCCAGAAATCCAAATAAGAACTTTGAAAAAAAAAACCCTATTGACTGCTCAGAAATTGTTTGCAACTATACTAGACAGTAATTTTGAAACTAAACTACCACTTATTTTTTGCAGGACCCCATTAAGAGAACATTGCTCCATTTTAGGCGCCTGATGATGATGTAAATCACAATACAATCCCACACCAGTTCAGAATTATGAATAATAAATGGATCATTTATTTAAGGGGAAAACTTTCAGATCACTGTCCTAGACAACAGTCCTTCAGCCTACAGAAACAGAGTTTAGCAGCTGAAAGCTGGAGCCAGAAGCAAGAGAGCAGGGACACATTTACCACTGCTTTTACAGAATAAGACCATGCCCAAGTGGGCTGGCATCTTAAAGGCTGTGTCTCCCACAGCAAAAGCTGCTAGGTTCCCAGTGAACAGGGACATGAGTGAATGATGCTGCCACCACTGATTTTAGCCTCTGAATATTTTTTAGTTACATATAATATAAAGCCAAAATATGCAGGTAGGCATAATTGATGTAGATAATATAAGGAGAGATACTGGGCAGGAACCCACTATTGTTTAAAAAAACATAATCAAAATTTTAAAAATGATACAGGTGGAAATTAATTATTAGTGCAAACATTTATTGAGGTAAACACAGAATCACCAATCTAATTCTACAAATTTATAACCTAATTTTAGGACTGGATATATTAGAATATATGCTTTCCCAAATCCTATAGATTTTTAACTCTGTATATTTAATATATGGTATATTTAATATATGGTATATTTTAAAGCCAGTTTGGAATATTACTTAGTGCTAAACTAATAAATATTCACATTAATTGCAATAAATCAAAACATTAGATTTGTGTCAGGTCAGGCCATTTATCCTAAATGAATTACAAAGTATATTTCAGGTTTTATGAATTTCAGACGAACAGGTGAAGCACCTGGTGTGTCGGGAAGTGCAGATGTTACAGGAAAGTGATAAAGTAGAGGGCCCACTCTATTGAGTACAAAAGCTAAGAACTTTGGTGGACCAGCTGAGGTAAAAACATAAATTTAACCAATAGATATGTTCAGTAAAACCTACACGCTCCAAAGAAATTATTAAGGAAGATAAATTCTCCCTCCTTCTGTAGGTAATTGTCCAGAATTTACATGGGACCCTAATTCATATTGATTGCATTGCTGTTATTCATAATATTTACAAGGAAGAGACAGCATTATCTTTTCTCTGCACATAGTAGCAGGGACCTGCAGAACATAAGCTGAAGTGTGCAGAAGAGAGGGCAGGCAGTGTAAAGGGCCAGCCTGAGTAATTACACTTCAAACTCAATTGTGTTTCCATAGAACCTGAGTGACTTTCCAGTATGTGTTCCAAAGCAGTCTCAAGTAGATGGAAGACACAAAGGTATTATTATTTCCGGAAGGGTAACAAGACCTGGCAGAAAAATAGAACTTCATGGAAACCCCAGGCTCAAAATAGGAATTTTATATTTGTTCAATTCAAATTCATCTGACAATTTGACAACCTGGTAAAGCTCAATCCACATCTTCATCTGGAATCTGTGTATTCATTTAACCCATTGTTTAAAACCAACCAGTGATTTTGCATTTGTTCTACGGTCTCTATAACAACCTTTTATATTTCAAGTGTGTAGTGGTTGCACCTGCCTATAATTCTAACACTCTGAAGGCAGACAGGCTGATTTCTGTGAGTGGGAGGCCAGCCTGATGGACAGTATGAGTTTCAGGAGAGTGAAACTTTGTTATGAAAAACACAAAAGAAAAAATATTCTATATTTAATTCCCATTTTGTTATGAACATAATATGTTATGACATCAGCATATTAAAATCAAATATTTATGAAATTATTTTGGATCAGTATTATTTGATACAATACTAACTGCACAAATTATTCTTTGTCTTAGGAGAGATAATCGAAAGGTACAGAGGAGATGGATCATAGGTTGGAGCACTTCATATGCTAAGGATTAGTGTTCCAATCATGTCAGCCACCTACACCTCAAGATTGAAACAAGTTATATGTATTCAGATGCCAACATGATTTTAATCTTACCAGTCTAGATTTTCCATTACTAGTTTTATTAACACAGTTTAAACCAAATAGATATATTTCTAAATCATTATGCAAGACTTTCCAAAATAACATAAAAAATTATTATAATTATTTTTTGGCCTACTATCCTGTTTTCCAAAGTTTTACTCTATATGTAGTATTTTATAACTTTTTTCTTATTCAGAGTTAATTTTGCAGGTCAAAAAACTTAATATCAAGTAAAATATCTCTTTAAAATCCTTACAGTACTTGCATACTCTAATGTGAACATAGTATGCTTAGTCATCAGAGAAATGCAAATCAAAACAACTCTGAGATTCCATCTTACACCTGTAAGAATGTCCAAGGTCAGAAACACTGAAGAGAACTTATACTGGAGAGGTTGTGGGGTAAAGGGAACACTCCTGCATTGCTGGTGGAAATGCAAACTGGTACAGCCCCTTTGGATGTTGGTGTGGTGATTTCTCAGAAAATTATGAAATAACCTTCTTCAAGACCCTGTAATACCACTTTGGGTATATATCCAAAGGATGCTCAATTGTGCCAAAAGGACATGTGCTCAACGATGTTCATAGCAGCATTGTTTGTCATAGCCAGAATCTGGAAACAACCTAAATGCCCTTTGACCAAAGAATGGATAAGGAAAATATGGTACATTTACACATTGGAGTACTACATAGAAGAAAAAAATAATGACATCTTGCTTTTTGCAGGCAAATGGATGGAAAGAGAAAACATCATTTTAGTAAGGTAACCCAGACATAGAAAGACAATTATCACATGTACTCAATCATAAGTGGTTTTAAAATATAAAGCAAAGAAAAAAAGCCCACAATTCACAATCCCAGAGAACTTAGACAACAATGAGAACCCTAAGAGAGACATACATAGATCTAATCTACATGAGTTGTAGCATGAGAGCAGCAGGCTGTGTCCTGCTGCCTGGCTACATTACACTAGAAATAATTACACAGAAACTGTATTCATTGAAATATTGCCCGGCCCATTAGCTCTAGCCTCCTATTGGCTAACTCTCACATCTTGATTAACCCATTTCTATTAATCTGTGTTCACCATGAGGTAGTGGCTTACTGGCATGAGTCTATCCAATGTCCGTCTTCGACAGGAGAAGAATGGCGTCTGCCACACTTCTCTTCTTCCCGGCCAGCTGTTTTGTCTACTCTGCCCACCTAAGGGCTGCCCTATCAAAAGGCCAAGGCAGCTTCTTTATTCAATGAAAGCAACACAAATATAGAAGGACCTCCTACACCAATGGGTAGTAGAAAAAGACAAGTAAATTGGGAGCATGGTGACCTTGGGAGAGGGTTGAAAGGGAGGGGAGAGGCAGGGAGAGGAGTAGAGAAATGAAGAGCTCAACAAAAATCAATTAAAAACATCCTTACAGTACTTGCGTATTCTAATGTGAACATAGTATGCTCTCTCTGATAAACGTAGCTAATTTTCCACTATACCCTCCACCCCATAAATATATTAATGAAAAAAAAAAGACTCTGTAGTTATTTCTTGTGGCAAATGATTCTGGGTATCATTGGGAATTCATCAAAATATTAAGTACTTTCATCAATTTATCATCCTAATTCTATATTATGAATGCTATTATTTTATAAAAGGGAATATATTTTAGGAGTCCATAAAAATGAGTATAGGTCATAAAGATTCTGATCACTAATAAGCACATAGTAAACTACCTCTTAAAAAAAAAGACAAGACTCAATATTCATACAAAACAGTATAGAAAATCAACCACTCAAAAGAGTAGAAATAGAATAAAGATGATTTTATTTTAATGGAAAGAAATTATTAGAATTGAGGACAGGAAATGGTGCAGACTGTAAACAAGAGACTAATTAAGCTTGAATTATCCTACTGCTTGTCAGAATGTGAGAAACTAATGCTGTTTACCTATATAATTCTTTTATCCTAAGATATTACTTACCTGAATTTTAACTTCAGGTTGGAATTCAGCTTATAAAATAAAATAAAATATTTGAAAGAATAATTTGTTTAAAAGGTATAAAATGTAACATTTAATTAATCACCTAGGATCTAGCCAGGTGAATCAAGAAAAAGTTTCTTAATTTTGAGCAAATGACTGACAATATTAAGATATTATATGTCTGAACTGGAAAGTTTATCATAACCAGAGAACAGTGAGAAAGCAGTAATTGGCCTGGATACCCTCTCTTGATTGTGAAGCTCGTGCTGCTCTAGCAATTTTCCCACTCCATACCACCAATGGCCTTATGTTTCTATTCAAATGGTAGCCTAAAACACTGACCTTTGATAAATGCTTATGTGATGAATCACAACCATGTGGACAACAGAATGAATGGGAGGGGGATGGTAAAAAAAAATCCTCTTTACTATAATTGATTTGACATATTAATGCTTCTAATTTTTCATTATATACATGATGAAAAGATGGTTCTCATAGAGATATAAAATTAATATTTGTCAACTGTTTAAACACATTAATATTTGTAAAAATTTTGGGAAGGTAAAACCTATTCAAATCCCAAACACATACACAATGGACACATTTTCAAACGAATTTGCAAACATGTGGTACTTGTCATCATTGAATAAAAGATGTGCAAATTATTGTACTTTCAGTATAATGAAATTATATTCATTGCTATGGAATGATCAACAGTCACAATTATGTTATATGGTTTACCTCTCATCTGTAGGAGATTAAAATAATAGTCAAGGTAAAGACAATAGAATATGAAGAATATATTTTATCAGGTGAGAAGTATTAGACAATTTAATTAAGTGTACTAGACACAATTTTGATGTGGTTGAAAATCAATTCTAAATTATATTAATCCCCATTTGTGTGTCTTTGAATTTGTTTTTCTTGCAGATACTATTTTATCTAATGTTTGAGAATTTTATACATACATACATATATAAGGCATTTTGGTGAAGCCTAACACAAAAGGTTTTCGTGTCATTGAAAAGCATATGTTTGGGGGATAATTGCCTACAATAGATCTAGCTTACTTTCTTTTTTTACACTGTTTCATATCCTATGTTCCCACTGCTACCAATTGTTACTGATGCTTATAATTAACCCTATCAATATGGAATTGAATTGTACATATTCTTCCAAACTTTGATACTTCATAAAAGTTATTTCCCACCATAGGAGTCAGAAAAAGTATCAATGCCCCGTATCAGTCACTAATCCCTCATGAATCAGCATATTTTATAGCTTTCTTGTTACTTCAGCTCAAGGTGGATAACTTAGAATAAGACATAGTATTTCTAATGCCCAGTTTTCTTAGTATTACTAGTGTTTATTTTTTATACCCCAGTTTATGATGCTTAAGAAAATCAAAACAGTAGTAACAAAGTATCTCTAAAGGACTTAAGAGCCAGTCCATCAGAATTACATTCTTCTGTTTTGTCTCAAGTAACATGATCTTTTTCTCAAGACGGGATAATTAGTGTACTACTCACGTTCCTCAATTCCACAAAACTCAGAAAGAATCCATTGATGCCACACTCCTCATGAACGTGCTAATGAGAGACTTGTTTATCTTTTTCTTAAAATTCTTTTGCAACTCTACCATTTAGATGCTGAGTACTTTCTTCTTACCATCAATTCTTTTTCTAGACTGTTATTAAACCACTATCTGAATACACAATCCTGGGTTGTCTTTCCCTCAATAATAAAGATTTTATCTAAGACAATTCTTCCATGATTTCTACAATGTTCTCCTCTTTCTCCTCTTCCTTCTTCCTCACAATTCTTCCCATGGAGCACAGGTGTTGGGTGTCAAGAAGGGCTCCTTGTTGAAGGCTGAACTTGTTATCTCTATCTTATACATACTTTATCTTATAAAAATTTCAGTAGAACATCTCTACATGCCCCATTATGTCTCATTTTCCTGCCAAATGAGGCTAATAGAACAAACAGTATCCTTAAGTGTGTTTCCATTGCAATTACTTCCTTACATGACACCTCCCAAGGGAAGGCAGAAACTGAATCTTAGTTGCATGTATTTTTACCCACATTAAAGGCCATGCAACGAACTTCCAAGTCTGTTTACACTCCAGTTCCTTACATGCTACATTTAAAGATAGCAATATGCTCTCTAAATATTAGCCATTATGTTCAGTCTTATTCATGCCATTGATCATCCAGAAGCAATATCATACAGGATCAAGGAGATGTACTTGTAAACCCTGGGATTCCTGCCAATAATGTGTTTCTCTCCAAGAAGGCATCCTGCTCTTTCAGAGGACCAGAGTTTGGTCCCCAGCACTGACATCAGGTGGCTGGCAACCACCCTTAACTGCAGATCCAAGGAATCTGACACCATTGACCATCTTGGACACCTAAACTCACTTGAACATACGCACATGGACACTCATGTAATTAAAAATAAAAATTTAAAAAATAGGATATCAATATGCTATCAATGCCTTCACCACTGTTGTAAAAAGGCACAGCATACAGTATTGCCCAGGGAAAGTAGCCATACTGAGATTGCCCTTAAGAGACTCTCCATGGATAAACCACACTTGGGTGTCTCAAAACCCATTGTAGAAATTATTGGGTCATCATTGAGTCTTCTGGTTCCTGATTAGGCTATGTTATTTATTTATTTATTTATTATTTATTTATTTTGCTGTGGAATAATTCTTATAAACAAAGCAAAGATTATCATTCCAGTTAGTTTTAAGAAATGCTGATTGGCCTGTACTCAGGCAGAAAGTACAAGCAGGGTTATCAAACTGAGGATACTAGGATGAAGAAGGGCAGAGTCAGAGTTTCCAGCTGAGGGAGAGCGAGTAAGATGGGCACACTGTACTGACAAAAGGTACGAAGGCATGTTACACAGATAAGTAATACAGGTTAATTTAAATATAAGAGTTACCTAGTAACAAACATGATCTATCTGCTGAACATTTATAATCCATGTTAAATCTTCAAATCAGTTATTTGAAAAGTTGTTGCCAATAATTGATAACAGGCAATCAGGAATGAAAAACATTGTCTACAATTTTTCTCCTATGGAGACAGATCATGCTGAAATGATGAACCAAAGAAATATACCCATCCAATTCTATCTTATTGTGATTAATTTGAGGGGGGTGAATTTAGGAGTATGAGTGAAAGTTACTTATATGGCTGTCTGAATCATCAAAATGTTTGCTCCAGTGTTTATGACAATTCTTGTCATTGCAAAAGATGGAGGTATCTCTTCTGATTGGAGCCACTGCTCTCACAATGCTTTGCTCTAGTAATTCTTATTACTCAAATAAGTATGAGAAGGGGCTTTTTGAATCTTATGAACTTCAGGAAACCTCTTAGTTCTTTAAGTTTTGTTAGCTCAAAAAGTCACTTGGCCATCTGTCCTTCCCCCAGAGGAAATATTTCATTTTAAGAACTTTCCATGAGAATGATAACATTATAAACTTCTCTATTGAAGAAATTCCCAAGAGACTTATTTCATCAGTAACTGCTTTCAACATAGTTATTTACTCTAAGTAGCCTTACTTACTATTGCAAATAGAAAGAACAAGTGTTCCATTTATCTTTTAATTTGTCCTTGTCTTGTACAGAAAAAGTAGGGCATCAGAAAGAGGAATGCTAAGAGAAAAGGGGAGGGAAAGCCTAAAGTATGAAAGGTGAAAGGAAGGAATGGAGAGGAGGAGTGGGAATATGAGAGGGCAGAGAAAGCAAACATAGAAAAAAAGTGAAGAGGGGAAAATAACCACTCTTGACTTATAACAAAACCTGAAATATCCAAAACATACAGCCCATAGCAGTTCTCTGGATAATAATGTGGATTGGGTATGTGCTTTGTACTTATGATTATTATTTCAGGCAGGTCTGAAGAGGGAAAGAATAAAGAAGAATTACAGCACTAGAGGCCTTTGAGCTGTGGCTGTGTGATACGAATTATTAGAGTTCACAATTTTACATAACGGTACTGCTGACAGGTTTGCAGTTTCACATTCCAATTAAATAAATTCCATGATTTTTCTTTTTCTTTGGTTGAATCTTAAGATATATGGACGTGGTTTCAAATTATTTTTACGTCTTTTAAAACCATTTTGTTCAATCCTAGCCTCTTAAAATAGATGAAATTAGAAACTACATCACTAGGAAATAAAACTAAGCCATAAAATAGTTCAGCTGCAAGCACCCAATCATAATTGCTTACTAAAATACATTGCCTTTCTTTATTCTCAATGTTCAAGAAATTTTCAAAAAAATATACAGGCAAAAGTGATTTGTTTGACAACAGATTAAAGAAAATAAAGAATTTTTCAAACAAGTTTTTTTTAATATGAACGTTTTCAAGGAAGGATACCTTTTATTCAACAGAAAATATTTATTTGCTTTTGTAATAAGCTCTCTAAGCTGTCACAAAATATTTTAAATGTTGATAGATAATTATGAACCTATAAAAATATTTTCATGGCAATTTAATTATTACTTTGAATATATATATATATATATATATATATATATATATATATATATTGCTTTTTCAAGACAGGGTTTCTCTGTGGCGTTGGAGCCTGTCCTGGAACTAGCTCTATAGACCAGGCTGGTCTCAAACTCACAGAGATCCACCTGCCTCTGCCTCCCAAGTGCTGAGATTAAAGGCGTGCGCCACTATCGCCCGGCCACATATATGATTTTTCAAACTTGTCAATGGAAATGAATGTTCTAAGCATAACATTTTTTGAATGAATGTTGAAATATCTAAAGCTTTACAATTCTTAAAAATTATCACTAGCGTCTATAGCCATTGTTGTTATTATATGTTAATGTCAATATGCCTCAAATTAGAATCACCCAAGTCATCTTTCTTTTCTGAGACTTTCAGTATGCCCACAACTTTCTACAATGACATCTGAGCCTTGGTAGAAAAAAAATATGATTTTGATGTTGCACTTAAAGCTGATAACTCTGAATTTACTTGTTCTCTGACTTTAATAATTGTATGGCTCTGTGTTAGCACCATCTCCTAAGAAAAGCAAGTTTCCCTGAAGCTGTTAGAGAGATTTTTGATTGTAGCCTTTAGGACTGAGATGACAGTTAATCGAAAAACAGTTTTAAAACAGTTGTAATAAAACCATAGTTGCTAGAATAGAATCTAAAACCTTTAATTTACTAAAACTGCATAATCTCTCAAAGTAATCTGTAAACATTTTCTTTTATGTGTACAGATAAGTAGAGTCTTTATCCCTCATCAACGTACTTCTTTTTGTAACAGATAGAGTATATCAACAAAAATCACAACAAATCAAAATGTGGAGCTCTTAGGCCCAATGCCACTGGATGAATCTGAAACATAATTTCCACACATACAGCTCAGGGATAGATATGGAAGGGGAGTAGATGCGTGTAAGATCCAGAGGATCGGGGGATTGCTGTGGGATTGTGTCTCATAGTGATTCTCAAAGATGTACCCATAAGGCCTCACAACCATGATTTCTCAAGTGTAAACTAAACAAGGATGACACTAATGAGCACAGTAAAATGGACCTGGGAAATTCTATAAGGGTTCAACTATACACAAAGTATTCTAGGCAACAAAGAAGAGAACTTATCTTCCCCAAAGAAGATCATGTCAATTGGTTGTCCAGTATCAAATATCCATCCCTGTAAATATACATACAGCAGAGCAGGTTATATTTATGAATAAATATGTATGTGCACATTGTCTTCATTAGGGTTTCTATTGCTGTGAAGAGATACCATGAACACTACAACTCTAATAAACAAAAATATTTAGTTTGGTGGTTTACAGTTTAGGGGTTTAGTCTATTAACTTCATAGCAGGATATGGCATTTTGCAGAAGACATGGTTGTGGAGAAGGAGCAGAGAGTCCTATATCTTTATCCAAAGGCAAAAGGGAGTGAATTGAAACACTTGGAATAGCTTGAACATAGGAGACCTCAAAGTCTAACCCCAAAGTGACACACTCCCTCCAACAAAGCCACTCCTCCTAATAATGCCACTCTCTATGATCCTATTATAGTAAATTACATTTAAACAAACACACACATATTCACATATATATTTAAATATTCATGCAGTAACACAGAAAAAAGAAGGTCAAGAGGAGAGCAGTCAGGGGCATATGAAAGGTTTTGAAGGGATAAATGTAATTAACTTATAATATCAAAACTATAATTTTAAAAATGAAGTGAAAATTATAATAGATATCAGCTAACAATAAGAAGAATATTATTATTCCAGGATAGGTTGGAAAGTTTTGCATTAATTATCCAACAAGAAAACAAATAAATTTTACCACAAAGTTTTAGGGTTCTTCATAGGTCAAGAGACAAAATGTAAAGATCTATAGGATAGAAAAAAATGGAGGTAAATACTAAAGGCATAAAGGATGTACTTTATGTAATTTTAACAAATACATTTCCAAATGTAGATAAAGAAAAACATTTGAACTGCAGAAGGCATTTTCAACCTCAAACAAACATGGACAGAGAAAAACTACATGATCTATTATGGTCAAGATATCAATAATAAGAAAAAAAATTGCTAAAAGCTTTAATGGAAAATTGTCAACTTATCTCGAAAGGCAAAAAAGTTAAAACAGTGCAGACCTCTTCCTAGCACTCGTCAAAGCCAGTAAAGCATAGACTGAGATATTGCAAGCATTGGAAGTAAATAACTTAAAAGCAGGACTGTTGTATCCATCAAAGCTACATTTAAGTTTACATAGAAATAATGATACTTAAAGAGAAACACGAGTTAAGAGGGTCATGACAATCGCAAAAGATACCTAAAGGAATATTACATGCAGAATTGCCAAAGAGATCCTTAACATAAATACTAAGTCTCACAACACCTAATTTGGAATCAGATTATAGAAACACAATACCAAGATTTCACTCTAGGAAACCATGCATCAAGACTAAGGAAATGGAGTGGATGACAAGAACATGTAATGTAGAAGGGATAGCTTCTTTAACTATTCCTTTGAGAACAACAGGATTTACTCAAATAGAATGAAACTAGATCTATATCTCTCTTCTTACAAATAAAATTCAAAATCATTCATAGACCTTAACTCGAGAACCAAAACTTTAAAGCTGTTCATGAAAAACATGGGGATCCTGTTTCAAGGTTTGTGAGCACGGTTTGTCTGACAAGGGCTCATGTAGAATAGGAAGTGGAAGTGCATTGTATGATCAAAGTCCTGCGTCACGGATAGGATAAGCACTAGAGTGAAGAAACAGCTTCCAGAATGGGACATTATGTCCCAATGGCCAGAGATAAAGAATATGGTCATAAATTACCTAAAAAGAATCATTAATGGGATAAATGCGTTAATGAGCTGAATTCATGTTTTGCAAAGACAGAAATATAGACAGTCAATACATATTTGAAAAATTCTTCTCTTTCTTAACTTCCAGGGAAGTGCATATTATTTTATTCAGAAAACTTTGAAAACTTCACATTGCATTTTACCTACTTCAGTGTCTTTCATTTTAATTTTGGGAGATGATGGAAACTAACACATAATCCTAAGACTGGATGAAGTGGGTCATTTGTGACAATCATTCCTCTTTTGTAACCATAAGAAACTGAGCAAGTTTTCTTTTGCCAGGTCCATTTTAGGTGAAGCTTTACATTTGCCTTTCGCCCAAAGCATTAGGGGTGACTGATCGTAGGCTGAAGCCATAAACTGATGTTATGAGCCCAAGAAAATATTTGTTCCTAAGTCATTATATTATGTATTTCCTCATATCAAAGAAGTCCTGGAAAGCACACCTAGTAGCAAGTGTGTGAACATGAAGCCCCAAGCCCTTTATATGTGAACATTGTCCATTCTTGATTGTGACAGCCTCATGACCTGAACAACTCCCATAGTCCAATGATGTGATTTAGGTATCAGTTTCCATCACAAAGAAATTTTTCTGGGATATTTAAAACATGATAGTGTATGTCCATGGTTTACAGATGCGAATAACACTTTCTTCATGTTGGTGTTCAGATGTCTGGTCATTAAGGACATGTGTGTTTTTTTCCATCATTAAATATTTGATTGACTTCTATAGTATTTTTATTAATTTTCAGAGCTCTTATATGGCAAAGCCAGGATGTTAGGGGACTTTTTTTCACGTTTCAGGCAGACGACCTACACTTTTTAATCCAGAGTTCTGATATTTTGTCATGAAGGCCTAATGTATTTTAGTCATGGTCCTTCATAAAAACTTCTACGCAGTGTTGTGAAAATACTGACCCACAAAGTTCAATGTTAAAATACAAAAGTGAAGAAAAAGATGACTAAATAAAATAAATTTAATAATATTTGTGCCTAGAATTAAATTGATCAGGTTGTTCACGCTCTGCCGGAGCTCACTGATGTTAGTTTTCAGCACCTGCCTTAGGTGTACAGGGATGCAACTTTTTCCACCCTATCATATAAAAGGTTTAGAGACAAGAAGCATTCTTTATAACTCTAAAATGGTAAAATCAAATTTGAACATGTGTATTTTGTGATTTCTACATGTCAGCATATTTTGCACCCATCTTTCTAATTGGATTTGTCTCTTTCAATCTGCAAAGTCAAATATTCAGTCAAAACTTTTCTGGCAGTTCTCAGAGAGCAAGCATAGGATATATTCAAGGGCCATTGCCATCTTTGTATGACCCTTCTATCTTCCTAGGCACTTAATTAGCTTTGGAAGCATGAGTACCGGTTGTGTGTGGCTTAAATTAAGTTCCATTCCTTGCATCTACTCAAAGTCAAGTACTATAAATTCCTCCAGGTCTTTGCTCAACAACATAAAAGTCAGCTCTCAGGTTTGGACCAAAGCCAGGAACAAAAGTGAATAGCATAATAATGTACACTGCTCTTTCAAAAAGGTGGAATCAGCTGTGATTTGACTCAAGCAACAAATAATAGATTCAATTAAATAATATTGATGAATCATAAAAATATATTGACTCTTCTAGGTAAACATGAGTAAATATTTCTAAATACAAAATTAGCATTTTACCTGTTTTGGAAGCAGTCTTACTCATTGCCCTTCAGGGTAATCTGATTTTATTTGAAGTTATTTAACTCAAGAATCATTTTTGACAGCCTAATCTACATAGCAAGTTCCAGGACAGGCTCAAAAACTACAGAGAAACCCTGCCTCCAAAACCTGAAAAAAGAAAAAAAAGAAAAATCACTTTTGATTTTTCCTTCTTCTCCTTCTAGATATACATCAGCAGGACATTTGACTGACTTTTCTCACAAACCACTTGGCTTAGGAAACCTGGCTGTCAACCTCCAGGAGCCTGGAGTCAACCTCCAGGTTAAGTGCTGTTTGCCCAACCACTGTTGGGATTGCAGACTTATGTTCCTCTGTGCAGATCTTACATTGAGGCTGGGGATCTAAACTCAGTTACATCATACTTATGCATATATTTATTGACAGCCAATTTTCCAGCCCTCTATTGTCTACTTTTGATATAAGAAACTTGTTTTTTATGTATTCATTCACTTTTATCAATTCTTTTATATAATACCATATAAAATACTTTAATATTTTATGTTTGAAAATTTCATATAAGCATGTAATTTGTTTTGGCCAAACCCATTCCCACTTCATCCTCTCCAATTCATTTCCTAAGAGACATTTTCTGAAATCCTTTTCTATTGCATATCTTTAATATTTCATATGTGATAGGAAATAAAATAAAAGTTCTCATTAAAACATGACTTGGTATATCCAGTATGCCTGTATTTCATTTTGCTTGTCTTTACTGTTCTTAATCAGTTTTTCAACTAAAATCCTTGCTTATTTTGTACACTCCATATTCTTATTGAATTATTGTTGATTAAACCAAAGCCCATCAGGGAATGGATTGACTGATTAAAAAGATACATAATAATGCTCTTAAATTATATGAAATATATTTCCATGGGTATTTGATTTTACTTAATAAATTTCAAGCAAACTAAATCATAAGGTATTAATGAGACTGTGTAAGATTTGATTTCCGAGTTCACACTTCAATAGCTAGAAAGTAGTTAGTCTTCTGAGGTTTTAATAAACATTTACAATAATGTGGATCCTAACATTCATTCATTTAAAAGTGTATTAAGCTAAGTAGGTATAAATAATTGAAGTGATACAACAGCCATTCATAGGCACTCTGCTTGAATGTTTGGAACCAGTTCTTAAGTGATTCTTCGTGAAGCCCCATTATGATGTTTCAAATTGGCAATGGAAAGCGGATAAATGGAAACAATAAGACTTTACAAGAGTGGAGCATTTATGAAGCCATATAACTGCCAGAGAGCATTTTAAAGCACCTTAAATGGGCTGATTAATGAATAATTTAAAGTCTCACAGTAGTTTGCTACTCCATGTTAAATGACCTTTGCCCTTTGGGCATCTGAAGCAGACAAGTTCAGCCTTAAACAATGTAAGTGGTACTTAGAATTCATATGCTCACCCTAATACAACCATTTTAAAATCTGATTGATGATTGCATTTATTTTCTGTCTCTAAAGATTTCTTTATGCCCTTTTACAGAGAATGAATCACAACATGAATATGAAAAATTAGAAAAGAAATAAATGATGAGTGATCTTTACTAAAACATACATTCAACTGTATGCTCTAGCAAAAGCGGTGGTAGGGTGGTTGATTGCTTTTTTTTTGTTTATGCACGCTGCATTTTTTTTTTAGCTTTTCATTTTTCTCATGCATTCTTTAGATTTCCTAGCTTAAATTTTTTTTCTTTTATTGAATGTAGGTCGTATTGTCATTTATGAAAGTATATAACAAAACAGATTGGAATAAGACAAAACAAATAAATAGAAGGCAAAAAGACAAATTAAAAAAAACACAGGAAATACAAAGAAGAATCCCATAAAAACACAAGATTAGAAGGCCTAATATATATGCAAAGGGCCTGTTGGTCTTATAAAAAAGAGTATCCGTACTCAAAATTATAAAACAAAATATGACCTCGAAATGATGACTTTCTTAATGAGCTGTCATGATGATTTCCATAGTGGCTGTACAACTTTGCACACCCAATAGTAATTGGTGAGTATTCTCTTTCCCCTACATCCTTGACTATAGGAGCTGTCAATTGTTTTCTTGATTTTGGCCATTCTGATGGGTGTAAAATAAAATCTCACAGTAATTTGATTTGTCCTTCCCTGATGGCTAAGAATGTTGAATACTTTTTAAACTGTATCTAAACCATTTGAGTTTCCTCTATTGACAGTTAACTGTTGAGTTCTGTACACCAGGAGATTGTAAGATCTCTGTTGATATTCAGCTTTTATCCAAGGTGCTCAGTTAAAATGCTGGGTGTTCTTTCCATTTTCTTGTATCTGTTGAGATAGGTCTGACTATGGTCAGTTTTGGAGAAGGTTCCATGGGATGTAAGGAGCAAGGTTTATTCTTTTGTATTTGTAAGGAATATTCTGAAATATCTATTAGGTCGATTTGGCTTATCATCTCAGGTAGATCCAACAATTCTTTCTAGTTTTTGTCAGGATGAAATGTCTGTTGCTGAGAGTGGGGTGATGAAGTCTCCCATTAACAATGTGTAAGGTTAAGTCCCTAATTTCAATTGTAATAGTGTTTCTTTTATAAACTTGGGTAACCTGTGTGTAATCAGACATTTCTGTCCTATCCATCAATTTTCAAATAGCCACTGGGAGGCTTAATATGACTACTTACAAATTTTTAGCCAATAGATAAAGTTTGTTACTATATAACTTTTTATTAAATTAGCCCATGTTTATTACCTATGCTTTAACATGTGAATCATGGTTTGTTACCTCATTTTCTATAAGTCCTGCTTCCTCAGAGGCTAGCTGGTGTCACTGCTTACTCTGACCTTCTTTATCCCAGTATCCTCTGTGTCTGGCTGCGCAGAGTTTGCTTCCTGCCTGCCTACTAACCTGTTAGCTTTTTTTATAAATCTGTGAGAGTAATACATATTCTTCTAATTAGCTTAGTTTTGATGTCTATTTTGCTAAATATTAAAATGGTTGCACCAACATGCTTCTTATGTTAATTTGTTTAAAATATCCTTTTCATTCTTTTACCCTGAGGTGAGGTCTATCCTTGATGGTAAGGCTATGATTCTTAGATGCTGCAGAAGAACAAATTCTGTTTCCATATTCACTGTAGTTATTTCTGTATTGGGGAATGAACAGCATTGATGTAGGGAGTTATCAATGAACAGAGCTTGTTGATACTTGTCATTGTATTATTGTGTTGTAGGTTCCCACCATTTTTTTTCTTTTGCTGATCTGAATTTGTTTATTCTTTGTACTTTATTGAGTGTGGTTGGTTATCCTCTTTCCTTCATCCTGAAAGGATAAAGTCTTCTGTCTATTGCTTTTTGTTGGGATGAATTAGATAAATATTTAGATAAATATTGCTTGAATCAGATAAAAATTGCTTGAATTTGGTTTTCAATCACAATACAGTATTATTGATAGTTATGTTATATATAGTAGTCTTGACTAGTATCTGTGATCACTGGAAATATGTTGAATATTGATCTAGGCCCTGCGAACTTTTCAGATGTCTGCTGAAAATTCAGGGACTTTTCTCTTAGTTCTGCCTTTGACTTCTTTACCTGTAGCTTTTTGATTATTATGCACTGAAGGGATGTTCTTTTCTGTCCCAGTCTATTTGATGTTCTGTATGCTTGTGTTACATCAATAGTCACCTCCTACTTTCAGTTGGGGAAATGTTCTATGATTTTCTTGAAAATATATTCTATACTTTTGTTCTGGGTTTCTTCTCTTTTCTCTGTTCCTATTATTTGTTTTCCTTCTCTCTTGATAGTGTACAAAATTTCTGATTTTTTTATACCTGGAGTGATTTTAGACTCAACATTTTCTTTGCCTGAGTTATCCGTTTATTTTATTTTGTCATCAATGCCTGTGATCTTGACATTTGTTGCTTGCATTCTGTTGGGGAGGCTTGCCTCTGAGGTTCCTGATTGAGTTCATAAAATTTTGTTTCCATATTTCTATTTTTGGGTTCTCTTTATTGATTCTATTTCTACTTTCATGTCTTGAACTATTTTATTCATTTCCTTCTACTCTATTTGCATTTTCATATATTCCTTTAAGAGATTTATTCATTTCTTCTTATGAATCTCAGTAGAATCATAAAATATGCTTTGAAGTCCTCTTTTGTTTCAGCTACATTGCATTTTTCAAGGCCTATTGCATCAAAGTTACTGGGCTATAGTGAAGATATATTGTCCTTGCTGTTATTTGTTTTTATGCTGGCTTCTAGGCATCTGAGTTTGGGATGACTGAAATTCTATGTGCTGATATCTTGTCTTGATGTGTTGGGTGGGTGTATTTTGTAAGAGTATTTTGTTGTGTTTTAACATATAAAGCTTGCTCAAAGATCAGAAAAACAGTGTAACCAAATACAAGTGAGACCTTACACATCTACCAATGCTCTGATCAAAGGGGTGATCCTGTCCTGAGACTTCATGATCAGACTGCCTCATCAGACTACTACCTCAGTTTGCATCTGAGCTCCTGGTTTGTCCTGCCTTATATTTCTCTTTCTGTTCAGCCATATCTCTTCCTGTCTTTAGCTTCCTAGTGCTGGGATTAAAGGTGTGGGACTCCCAAGCATTAGGATTAAACGGGTAAACCACCACAGCCTTATTGAAAGATTTTCCTGTCCTGCCCGATTCCCTCAGTCATTAAGTCCCAAAGAAATCACACACAGGTCTACAATAAACTAGCTGGGTGGTGGTGGCAATGCCTTTATTCCCAGCACTCGGGAGGCAGAGGCAGGCAGATCTCCGTGTGTTTGAGACCAGCCTGGTCTACAAAAGCTAGTTCTAGGACAAGTTCCAAAGCTACAGAAAAACCCTGTCTCAAAAAACCAAAAATAAATAAATAAAAACTGATTGGCCTATTAGCTCAGTTTTTAACTCTTTCTTACATCTTATATTAGCCCATTATTCTTGTCTACGTGACTTGGTACCTTTTTTGGTGAGATAGGCACATCTTGTCCTGTGTCTAGCTGGCTTCCTTTGTGTCTGGGTGAAGACTGCAGATTGACTTCCCTTTTCCAAGAATTCTCATTGCCCTGTTTCTACTTCCTGTCTGGTCACCTCACCTACACTTCCTGCTGGGCTACTGCCCAATCAACGTTTATTTAAAATAAAAGTGACAGTGTACAGACGATGGTCCCACAGCACAGGCTGGGCTCTAGTTAGTTCTGCATGCTAATCCTCAGGCAAGCTTTATTTGTTAAAACACCCAAAATCTCACTATAGATTTTTCCTCTTTAGTTTCTGTTGCCTCTCTTTTCCTAAGAAGAGGTTGGTAGCTGTGAGTTGTCTAGTAGGGAATGTTTCCGTCATTCTGTCAATATGGTCACTAAAGGTTACAGATAGAAAATGTTTAAAGTGACATTTATGAATGGTTATGGGTCAAAAGGAGTGTGTAGGAAGCTAAGAGGTAGGAAAGTAGATTGTGCCACCAAGATCTGCTAAGCATCCTGGGAATACGGCCATAAGAAGTGGTCTGTTACAAAGCAGGAGATGAGAGTGGATGAGATTGAAGGAAAGGAGGGAGAGTAAAGATCTAAGGATTGTCTATGGATTTCTTGCCTTGCCTGCTTCCCTGGCTGACTTAGTCAGGGAATAGCCTGGAATGTGTGCAGGAGTTGACTGCTAAGAAAAAGAGAAGGGGTCTTGAGAAAGACTGTAGAAGATTATATTCATGATAAACTGGAGATGTGGGGAAAAAAGGAAGGGAAGGCCACAGCAGGTAGTTTGTTACAGAGCTTGAGAGGAGAAGGGGTATTAGAATTGGAGAAGCGGAGGCTGAGCTAATATCTGAATATTGGCTGCTTGGTTTCCTGGCCTACCAGATTCCCTGAACAGTCTATATTTACTCTTTCAAGTGAAAATTATTCTCATCTTTCATAATAAAACATACAGTTAACCAATATCAGTAAACTTGTTTATAGTAGTCAATATTAATAAATAAGTTCTTATATAATATGTTTGATGCTTCTATACAGACAATACCAATGTTCATTGAAACTTGGTAACCAGTGTAATAGGAACCACATATATTCATTAGTTTACCAAATCTCATCTAATTATGTATTATTTTTACATCAAACAATGTAAACATGAGAAGTTTAGTGTTATTTTGAATATAACAAAATATCTTGAAGAACATGATGCCTTCTTATATAAATATTGATTTACATGAATCCATGATCTGCTATAATAATTAGCCATTCAGAATAAGTAATCTGGTACTGATTCCATGTCATTTACAAATATACTTTGTTACTAGCCCATATTAAAGTGATTTTATTTAGGATAAGGAGGCTAAGAGAACTGGAAGGGAAATTAGAGGGAATAACAATAATTAGATTCCATATTATACTTGCATGAAATTATCATAGAAGACAATATATAATTAAATAATAATATTGTTATACTTGTATAAGCCATTATCATGGCGTACTTTATAAAATTGTGCATTCAAATGCAATCTCTTTGTTACTATGGCTACTATATCAATTATAATATCTGACCAAAGAAATATAAAAAATCGACAGAAAATAAACACTTTATTCAATTGCATAATATATTCCACTTATCAGCTGCCAATCTGCCTGTGATGGCTTTTTGCTGGGAGAAAATTTTTTACAGTATAACTTGCTTTAATTTAATTAAACTCCCCAAGGGCATAGCTACTTCTAAATAACAGACAATTCTTGGGGAACAAGCAGTCACAGTCCTACTTAGTTCGTTGACTCCATTTTTAAATTTCTAGTAATGAAAGTTATTGTTCACCTTACTTTCAGCAAGAAATAATCTCCACAGGGCTAGAATTCTCTCCTACAGGTGTCCAGATTGGATACATGAGTATTTATTGCACTTAGGAACCTAAGAACTTTAAAAAGGCAATTTACCAAAGCTGCCCGATAAATGGCCTCATAGCCCATTGAGTTTATCATCATGCGCTGCACTAGCCCTCTGAAAGGTATAACGTGCATCTTGCCTTTGTATAAACTTCCAGGGAAAAATGCATTGTTCCAGAATAGTTGATTTTACTTGTTTACTAAATACTATCTCCTTTATATGTCATCAAAGTAAGAAAGATGTTTTAAATGGCCTCAAAAAACTATAGTGAAGAACAGTAACATGAAGGTTTGGTTCCTGTGATCAGGACCTCATAAACCTGCACTAAATGCAGCAATGTGAGGTACTAAGCTTAGAAAATCTTGGCATTACTTCCCATTCTTCAGTTACATATTGGAATTTTAGCAATTTTTGAATGAGAAGTCCTATATTTTATTTTGTACTCATTTTCAGTTCATAGATCAGCATGATCCAAGAAGTTAAGGCTTCTCAAAATGGTAGATTAATAAAATATGTATCTATATTTTAAATTCTTTGAATAGACTTTGAAGGGTTTTGATTAAGACTATTATAATAAATCATATTGTAGTAGCAGTATGTAACCTTCATTCAGTCCCATCAAAATGTTTCATGGGGACACAACCTTTATAGCTACCAATAATTACAATGTCCATAGTTAATATTACTAAGGTGTGAGTTGTGAGGGAGAATGCTCGCTTTCATCTGGGCCATGAGATCTTGAGGTTAAATATGAAACAATGAAACAACATTAAGAGAACTATCAAGAAGAAAAATGATGTCTTGAAAACCAATAATAATAAAAGTGTTGGGATAATTGCAGATAAGTGCAAGTTCATCAATATTTACTTTCAAAAATATGCACTAAAAGGGCTTAAGAAACATTTTATTCTATCTGCTATGAGAGCACACGCCTTTAATTATACCACTTAGAATTCTGAGGAAAGAGGATTAAAAATTGTAACAAGCCTAGACACAAAAAAAGGTAGAAAGAAGCTTCTCAGTCTCAGGAGGTCCCATTTATTCAATGATGCCCTTAGTGTCTGTGCTGCTGGGGTTATACGTAGGAAGTGGTCTCCTGTGCCCATAGCAGACAATGAGGACTACTGAGAACTCAAGAACAATCGCAATGGGATTTTGATCCTAATGCACGTACTGGCTTTGGGGGAGCCTAGGCAGTTTGGATGCTCACCTTCCTAGACCTGGATAGAGGTGGGCGATCCTTGGACTTCCCACAGGTCAGGGAACCCTGAGTGCTCTTCAAGCAGATGAGGGAGGGGGACTTGATTGGGGAAGGGGGAGGGAAATGGGAGGCGGTGGCGGGGAGGAGGCAGAATTCCTTAATAAATAAATAAATTTAAAAAAAGAAAAAAATGAATAGGGCTGCTATGAACATTTTTGCACAAAAAAATAAAGTTTTCTGATAAATATTTAAAAAAAAAGGTAGAAAGAAAAAAAAATGAATGGAAGAAAGCCCAGAAAGACTAAAACATACCTACATCCAGCCACTAATGGAAGCAGATGCAGGGACTGGCACCCAATCATTGGGCTGAACTCCTGGAGTTCAAATGAAGAGAGGGAGGAGGGATCATGTGAACAAAGGGGTCAAAATCATGATGGGAAAAACGACAGAGACACTTGAACCTAGCCAGTGGAAGCTTTCAGACTGTGGACTGGCAGCTGGGGAAACTGCATGGGACAGAAGTAGACCCTCTGAACATTGTGGCAGTTGTATGGCTTGACCTGTGGACAGGGGTATATGGTACTTACTTAAAAAAATGTCCATTTCTTTTGTATTTTCCAGTTTTGTGGCATACAGGCTTTTGTAGTAAGATCTAATGATTCTCTGAATTTCCTCTGTGTCTGTGGTTATGTCCCCCTTTTCATTTCTGATCTTATTTATTTGCGTGTTCTCTCTCTGTCATTTAATTAGTTTGGACAGGGGTTTGTCGATCTTGTTGATTTTCTCCAAGAACCAGCTTTTTGTTTCATTGATTCTTTGGACTGTTTTCTGTGTTTCTATTTTGTTGATTTCAGCCCTCAGTTTTATTATTTCCAGTCTTCTACTTCTCCTGGGCGCGTCTGCTTCTTTTTTTTCTAGAGCTTTCAGGTGTGTTGTTAAGTCCCCAATGTATGCATTCTCCCTTTTCTTTACGTGGGCACTTAGTGCTATGAACTTTCCTCTTAGCACTGCTTTCATTGTGTCCCATAGGTTTGAGTATGTTGTCCCTTTATTTTCATTAAATTCAAAGAAGACTTTAATTTCTTTCTTGATTTCTTCCTTGACCCAGGTGTGGTTCAGTAGTTGACTGTTCAGTTTCCATGAGTTTGTCGGTTTTTTGGGGGCAGCGTGGTTGTTGCCTTCTAACTTTAATCCGTGATGATCTGATAAGACACAGTTGGACACTGATATTTTTTTGTATCTGTGGAGGTTTCCTTTGTTTCCGAGTATGTGGTCAATTTTTGAGAAGGTTCCATAAGCTGCAGAGAAGAAGGTATATTCTTTCCTATTTGGGTGGAATGTTCTATAGATGTCTGTTAAGTCCATTTGCTTTATTACCTCCAATAATTCTCTTAATTCTCTATTAGGTTTCTGTCTGATTGTCCTGTCCCTTGGAGAGAGAGGTGTGTTGAAGTCTCCTACTACTAGTGTGTGTGGTTTGATGTCTGCCTTGAGTTCTAGTAATATTTCTTTTACATAAGTAGGTGCTTTTATATTGGGGGCGTATATATTCAGGATTGAGACGTCCTCCTGTTGAATTGTTCCTGTTATGAGTATAAAGTGACCGTCTCGGTCTCTTCTGGTTGATTTTAGTTTGAAGTCAGTTTTGTTAGAAATTAGTATGGCCACACCTGCTTTTTTCTTAGGACCATTTGCTTGAAACACCTTTTCCCAACCCTTTACTCTGAGTAGGCGCCTGTCTTTGTGGTTGAGATGTGTTTCTTGCAAACAGCAGAATGTTGGATCCTGTTTTCGTATCCAATCTTTTAGCCTGTGCCTTTTTATAGGTGAATTGAGCCCATTAATATTAAGTGATATTAATGACCAGTGGTTGTTTACTCCAGTTATTCTTATTGCTTTTGTTAGTAGAGATTGTGCGTCTCCCTTCTTTGAGATGTGCTCGTGAAGGGTCATTAGATGCCTGGGTTATTGTAGGCAGTGTTGGATTCCTTGGGTTGCGATTTTCCTTCTATTACTTTCTGTAGGGCTGGATTTGTGGCTACGTATTGTTTAAATTTGTTGTTATCCTGGAATGTCTTGTTTTCTCCATTGATAATGAACGATAGCTTGGCTGGGTATAGTAGTTTGGGTTTGCATCCATGGTTTCTTAGCTTCTGCAGAACCTCTATCTAGGACCTTCTGGCTTTCATAGTTTCCATAGAGAAGTCAGGTGTAAGCCTGATCGGTTTACCTTTATAAGTTACTTGCCCTTTTTCTTTTGCAGCTCTTAATATTCTTTCTTTAACCTGTATATTTTGTGTTTTGATTATTATATGGCGAGGAGATGTTTTTCTTTGATCCAGTCTGTTTGATGTTCTGTATGCTTCTTGAATATTTAAATGAATATCTTTCTTTAAGTTGGGAAAGTTTTCTTCCATAATTTTGTTGAAAATATTTTCTGGGCCTTTGAGCTGTGACTCTTCTCCTTCTTCTATTCCTATTATTCTTAGGTTTTTTTTTTTTTATTGTGTCCCATAGTTCCTGAATGTTTTGTGTTGAGAATTTGTTGGCTTTGCTGTTTTCTTTGATCTGTTCGTTTATTTTCTCTATGGTGTCCTCATGTTGTTTTTCAGATTATTGGGTGAATTCTTGCCTTGGCGCCTGCCCATCTCCTCCTATTGATCCTATCTAATGGGTCCTTTAAAAACCGGATCAGGTTTCCCTGCTGGCCAAGGGCTCCACTTACAAAATGCCCTCACTCTCTTTCGTGGTTCCTGCTGCAGGCCAAGAACCCTCTCACCCCTCCGAAGGATCTTCAGGACAGGACCAGGCTCCCCTTGTGCCAGTGACCTGGCCAACCAAAGGCCTACCTCTTTGATTCAATTGTAGTAGGGCGATCTGCTCTCCTTATTGCATGCCTGTCCCCGCCACTTGGGTCTGCCACTGCGCTGGTCCCCGAAAGCCTCTTCCTGTACCTGTTTGCTCCGCCGCGTCTGGCCGCCGCCGCTCCGCCTCTGTCTGTATTTTTCTTGATTACTTATTGTAATATAAATAATAAACCAGACCAGGTATACACTTGGGTCTTGTATAGAATACTGAGCTTCATAGAAATTTTATGTCACATCTAAAAACAGAGTAGAGCATAATCTACAGTTCACTCTTATCTAATACAAACCTCTGAAACATTGTGATAATAATTTTGCAATTTTAGATGAGTATCACATCTCTGAGATTCTTTAGTTCTCACTATGGTCTCATGGTACATTGTATAAAATTGTTTAATTAGAACTTGGTGAGTATTAAAAATTGGTTCACATTATTAGAATTATATTTCACCAGGAAGAGTCTTTAGTTGTTAGTAAACATTGCTCAGCATTCAAATTGAACTATGGGCTCCCCCTCTCATTATACATGCTAAAATTATATTCTACAATTGTGTCATGCTCTGTTAATTCACAGGAGTGTAGTGAAAGAACAATTCTGATTTTAAAGAAGACCTCACTTGTTTTTTCAGTCAGGATGCTAGAAGTGTAGCTGTAAAGAAGAATAAAATAATTAATATTACCACTAATCAATATAGTACAACCACAATTACAAAGAAAGCAACATGCTTTACCCTAATGCACTTATTAAATTAATTATAAATTTTGTATTTCAAGGCTGGCAAGATGGCTCCGGGGTAAAAGGTGTTTACTGCCAGGATTGATGACCTAACTTCATCCATAGGATGATTATAGCAAAAGGGAAAATGTTCCTCTACAAATATGCTATGTCATACACCCATGTACAAACACACACATACACATACACACACACATACACATCATGCTGTATACATATGCATATACAAATAAATCAATAAATAGAAAACAAATTTAAAAATCATATTTCAACATCACTTATACTCATTAAATTTTGACTGGAAAAAATATGTTTGTATTTTTATTTAATGTAGAAAACTCTGTTTCAAAGTATATTCTGTGGGTTCAAATTCAGATTTTGTAGAAAATTTACCAACAAAAAATACGACATTTTGATGATCCTCCTCATCTGTTTCCCAGGAGACTCATTGCCCTTTCAAAGATATGGTGGGTTTTACTGTTGTGTCCTGAAGGCTTGTTTACACCTGGGGCTTCTGTCTGAGTTTTTTGAGTGATAGAAATATAGTGATTACATCAGTATCCATAAAACTGAACTGGACGGATTTTGAATGCCTTGACATTTTTGACTGAGTGGGCAATTATTGAACAACGGAATGTTGGCGTTCACGGGGGGAAAGTATCCTGACAGAAACATTTAACAGAATAATAATTGCCAGCACATAAATTGTCAGCTCATATTTTGTTCTCAGAAATACCAGGTCCTCAATTATCCTTTGACAGAAAGCTACGTATGAGTTTGGTATTTACTTTGGCAAAGGAAATTTTGGCAGTGAAAGGGTGTGATGTTAATTGAACTTGTTTACTAAGACTAAATGCAAAGAAAGGCAAACAGGAGAGAGAGAGACACACACACAAGTTAGTCTATCATACAACTAAATTCAAAGTCAGAGTGTTAAAAAGGGGTGGCCATCAAAGTTTGTGTGTGTGTGTGTGTGTGTGTGTGTGTGTGTGTTATTGTCTGTTCCTTATTGAAACAATCTTGAACACAGTCTCCCTTGTCTGTTTATGTCTAGATCACATAATCTTTTTTTCAGACAATGAGTTTATTGTCTTGCAGGATGAGAAGAGTGGTATGAACAGCTGTATGGGCAAGGACTGGGCATGTGCTGTTGCTGGTAATCACGAGGCTTGACTCCTTGTCAGCATGTTCTCCATTAGTTTATCAGTTGATCTTGGCAGAAACTGGCCTAGCAGTGTTCCTCACACATGTTTGGATTCTTCATGTCATCAGAAGTGAAAAAGTCAGAAGAGAGATCGGGGTAGAAAAGGGTAAACTAGAAGTGCCCTCAGAGTGTTATCAGCATGAGAAAAAGGTCCTGTGACTAAGAGACTGTCTGTTCTCGTACCTTCCAATTCTCATGGAATGTGCTTGTGACGTGGAATTTAATCATGACTCAAAATGTGCTTGACACTTAAATTCCAAATTGTGCCTATTTTGTTTGTGTTTTTGTATATGTGTTTTGTGATGTGTGTGTGTGTGTGTGTGTGTGTGTGTGTGTTAGCTGTGGTGCAGAATGATTTAGTACAGAGAATGAGAACAGAAGGTGAAACGTGATTAATAAAAACTCAGGGTCAGAAATAAAAACACACAAACCTGAAGATCTGAAAAGCAAAACAGCCAGCACCTGGCTCTTACCTGGACTTCAGTCTGAAATGGCAATCCTGCCTCCTGAAATCTCAGAAGGAGACTGCACCTGAGAGTTGTCTTGGCCCTCTTTTACATTCCTCCCTAAGGCTAGGACCAAAGGAGTGCACCACTGGGATTAAAGACATGCACCACCCTATTTCTATGGCAACTAGGGTGGCTCCTGGGATTTAAGGTGTGTGTTACCATAATCTGGTCTGTAAAGCTGACCAGTGGAACTGTTTCACTGTCAGGTCTTCAGTCAATATTTTATTAAAATACATTTGAAATACCACTATAAGAAATGATTACTTTTAAAGTAAGTTGCTTCTTAAATTATAAGAGGAGCAAGGCATTCATTCTGTCTTGTGTTTTCTCTGTGGGAAATGAAAGAAGGGAAGAGATAAGATTTGTTGTTGCCCTGTTCTTTCTTAATTATAAAGATATAGTAAATTATACTATGAAAAAATAACAATGTCAACATTAGGTATATGCAAACACTTCCTTTCAAGTGTTTGCATATACCTTATCTTGTCATGTTTCTTTTTAATTATAAGAACATTTAATTAATTTTATTATTATTTTATTATTGAATGTTTATACGAAGTGTGCATAGATGCATATGTACTAAGGAACACTGTGTAGGGTCAAGTCTCTCTTTCCACATTGCATTGGCTTCTGAAAGGATCAAGCTAAGAATGTCATTCTTGGCAGCAAGTGCTTTCCAACTGAGCGATTCTGTTGGCCCATAGGTAATAATTTACTTTGTTTAATCTACGGATCCATATAAAATATGATTCAATTTCCTAAATATTTACAAATATATTACTCATGAAATTTCAGAGATTTGTTTGATTTTATGTAATTTCTGTTATGCTGCATATAGTGAACAAACATACAAACAAGCAAAAAACTGAAAATAAAATGGATACATGTAATAAAAATTGTTAAAAATGCAAACTGAGTCTGAAAATTAAAAGGAAATGAACAGTTGTGAGACTTAAGAAAATGGACCATATAGGTAGACTACATTTTTTTAAAAAAATTTTGTTACATTTTATTTATTCACTGTGTGTAAATATGTGAGTGTGTATGTCCACATGATCCACTGAGTGTGTAATACCATGGACAACTTGTCTCTGTTAGTCCTGCCTTCAACCATGAGCAACCAGAGAAACGAGTTCAGCTTGTCAGGCTTGGCTTTGCTAGGAAGACCAAGGATAAACTTTTTCAGGTAATGAAAAGGTTCTGTTTTGTTCCATTTTATGCACATGGAAGACACATGTTATTGCATATTCCCCAAAGTCTTGTAATCTAAAACGGTATCTGTTCTTATATTCTATAAGCATTGGGTGACTGAGATTACTATCAACAGCATATACGGCTCTAGTGTGGAATCCCATTAGTGGGAAATATTTGCATCGGCAGGTACAGGTATATTGAAACTTCCTCCACTTTTGCTCAGCTATGCTTCAAACCTAAAAGTACTCTAAAATAAATTTCATTAATTATGAAACAAAGTATTCTCTCTCTGTCTCAATTATCCTCAAATGTAAAGTGGAGAGTGCAACAGCGGCTCAGTTGTAAAGTGGTTGTAAGGTCAAATTAATTAGCGGGCATCATTGACGTGGAGCACAGCTTTTCAGACAAGAGATACAGACATGTCGGTGGTTATGTGTGTCATTATAGGATAAAGCCTTACCATCATTACAGTCATTGTCATTTATATGAACTTAATAGTCACTAAATATCCACAGTACTTTAGGGTGTAGAGTTAGGTGAAATTTTAATATCTTTTCTCTATCAGGAAGTAAAGAATCAGTAATCAAATTAATTCTGTGGAGTCACATGGTGAGGACTGGAGATGGGCCTTCTTTTTTCAGAAAAAAAAATGCTTTGCTTATTATATACAGTGTACACAGTATCCTGATAATGAGAACGCAAGAAATCAGAGTCACTCAAAGCAAAGAGGTGCTTATACTGCTGTGTCTGAGATTTTCACTTGTTTAGCTTGTCTATCTGTATGTTTTCAACATTAAGTATTTAGATTACAATAAGCAGGTGATACAATCATTATTTGAGCTTCTGGTAAATTATAATATTGAATGTTGCGGAAAGACAAGAATGGGAATAGATAAGGAACAGTTTAGCTTATTATGAAAACAGTTTATTTTTTCTTTTATTTTGTTTGAAATGATATTCAAGCACCCAAATTTTAAAAGTTTATACCTGGAGAATGGCTGCAATATAATTTATTTCAAGAGAATGCTTTCCTGTGCACATTCTTCTCATCTCTAGTCTAACTGTGCCTGTTCTCACCAGTCCTCCAGGTATTTTTTCAGTTTGATCACTGAATTTCACAGCAGGCAGCATTTTAGTTCCGGCCGCTTCCTGGTCCTCTTGATTTTCCTTGTCGGCACATATTACTCTGGAGTGAGATGACAAAAAAACCTACCATAATATGCAAGCATTTCTGCCTGAATTAATCAGTGAGCCCTATTCATGGGGAGCACAATCACGGGTCGAGAGAAGCACAAAATACTCTGAGCTGCGAACTGGCTTCAGAAGCTGGAGAGGTGGACCAGGCCAAATTGAAGGATAAAGTGGTGGCTGCTTTGAGGGTGACCCACAGAGTAGAGGCTACACAGCGGGGTACAAAGTAGATTGTGCAGGAGAGGAATAAACCAGCTGAGACCCTTCAGATAATCCAAAATTAATCCGCATGTTCAGAAACAGTGGCCAGATTCCTCATGCGGTTTAGAGAAGGTAATTGCTTTTGTTTTCGGGCCACTATGACTGATGATGCAATGCCCTTTCATTTCAAAGTTAAGCTATAAAGTGTCACCAGTATTTCCAGTTTATTAGATGGCAGGTTTCTTCAAAATCTTTAATTTCACAAAAATCATGCCTTTGGTTGCAGAAGGTCATTATGTGATTCTGTTCATTTGCAATTTCACCAAACAAATCAAGTTTTGGTTTTTTGAAGAAAAAAGGCTGAGCTAATGAGATGATGTTTGTGCACATAGCTTTCCTTCATCACACAGCTTGACATTAAGAGACATGACGCTTCCAAAACACATCGCTATCAAGTCGTAATTCCTAGGGTGAGACATATTACAACTTCTGATAAGTAAATAATGTTCCCTGCAACTGCATGTTACAAGCAATTGTATAGTGGACCCTTATTATGTATAGATTGTCAGTCCACACGTCAAATATAAAAGTTATTTATGACATGTAGCTTCCTGAAAAGATATGCTGCTATAAATGAGAAAAGACATAAGTATAAAATGGTAAAAACACTGTAGGTGCAGTGACATAAAACAGATACTAGACTTCATTTTATATGACATAAAAATAGTAGAGCATAGATAACAAATCTAAGGAGCAAATTTTCAGTTCTTCTTTTCATTACTAACATTAACCCCATGAACAACCACATATTATACGACTCACAAATATAGCATTGTATGTGCATTTATGGCTTGATTAATTTGTAGATTCCCCTTCTATCATATTTTCAATGGGAGAGGGTAAACGTTCATTGATATTTGTTAGAAGGAAAAAAGTCTAATTTCTGTGTAACCAGGCTGAGGGTATTAAATGGCAGCTGAGAGTATTAAATGGCAGACAGGTTTGTGGATTTTGGTTTCTTTTTTTTTTTTTTCTAATTGGAAGATTCTTTTGAGAATGAAGCCTGTGAAAGTGGGGAATAATTGTTACATCCAAGTCTTCATGGGCTCATTTTACTCTGAACTCAGGCATACAATTCTAGACCCTCTCACACAGTTGAAATAAGTCAATATCATAAAAGACACTAAAGATCACACAGGGATTTGATTATGCCCCATGCTTCTTTCCAAGATTCATCCTGAGTTCAATCTAAGACCACTCAAAGATAAGTTTTGGACAAATAAATTTAGTAAGAGTTTACTAGCAAGCAGAAAAAAATCACCAAAGAAATAGTCCTCAAATACAGAATACGTTCTTAGAAACTAGCTCCACAAAGTCGCCAGGTAGCACTTATCCACAATGTGGATGTGAGATGGATATGCAGTTTGGCCGTGTTTTATCTAATCCACTGGCCACCTGTGATTGACTGAGCAATTTGTTGTAGAAGCAGGCAATTACATTAGGCTTTCAGTGGTTTTAACAAAAATACATTATAGTCCATTACATAGGGACTCAAATTACAAGCTAACCTTCTTCTAAAATAATGACACTTGAGAAGAAGAGATGTCAAAAGGTATTCAAGACAGAACAAATGTAGAGAATAACTAGGAATTTTAAGTCCCATTCAGTAACACACCGGATTTTAAAGTTTCATCAAAAATAACAAATTCAGTTTTGCAGAGGTAACAATTCACAGCCAGCAAAGGCTTGGCATATGAAAATGACTATTAATTTGTATGGCAATATTATCAGTTTTGGTATCTGTTTTTAAAAGTGTGATATTTTGTCAAACTACTGACCTTGTGAGGCTTACAATAATTCTCCCTTCTCAACTAGATTTGCAGTCCTGCATATTTGCTCTAACATATTTATGTGTATTTATTTCTCAATATTTTAACGTCTTTTATTATTTTCTATATTCTCATCCTAATTGTACATGTTATAGGATATAGCACTTATATAATGGTGATAGTGGGTTAACTTCTTTAAACCCTTACTACTTCATTGTGCTGAGAAGCCCAGACTTTCTTTTATGTAAATGTAGTTTTGCACATATTATACATATGTAATTGTTGTTAAAAGTCATTAGTCACATAGTAACAACCAAAATTCCAGTTAATCTCCTGCTTCTTATCATTTGTTATAATTTTTACTGTGGTCATTCTAACTTCATTCAATTAAATGATTTACCATTGTGGGTTTGATTTATATAATATGAAAATAAGAGTTCATTTATGTATATTTCTTGTGTTTTCTGGACAGTTCTATGTTCTTTACAGAAAAAATATCTGTTGAGAGCATTCGTACCTCTCAAAATATTCCTTTCTGGGAAGTATATCAAACCCCAATATATTCCAACTGTTGGGGATGAATAAATGTTAAGTACCACTTTCTTTTATTTTTTTCTTTGATGCTCTAATTTTTAAATTATTCTCATTTGATTTTTTTGTTATGATTGATTTTGTTCTTATTCTTATTATCGAGGTCTCTGTGGTTGGTTTATTGTAATTCTAGGTGTTGATATCTGGTCTAGTACTTGTTGGGTAAGTGTATTTTTATTTGGTTCTGCTGTCCTATTTAATTCCAAGATATGTATTGCCTGAAAATGTAGCTTAGTGTGGTTACTGGAGATTCCTGGTAAAACGTGGTCTAGGTATTGGGAAGTGATCTTTAGTAATGGAATGGACACCAGGAATGGCTGAGGGGGAAAATGATGACAGAAAGCAAGGTGTTGTATCTGGATCTGCTTAGTAGCATGAGAATGAGGGCAGAGTATGAGTAGACTTCACAACTGGACATCTGCTACACAGCTGGGGATGAGACTTGAAGATTGGATTTAACGCAGAAGATAGAGAGTGAAGATATGCAGTTTACCTACTTGCTTTCTAGGCTGAAAAAAAAATACATGTATGTATAGATGTAACACAGACATGAACACACACACATACATATACTATGTAAATTTGTATACATATACTAAATATGATGATGAATATGAGGTAATACTCTTATAAGTTCATTTCATTCTAAATAATCTTATGCTTTTTGTAATAATTCTTTATACAGAACACAGAAAACAATACGAGTCATTCCATACCTGCTGAACATTTTCAGTAAGAGCATCTAGATTTCTTTTCCTTTGACAGATGATGTGGTTTGATATATAGTGAAGGTTTCTGCATATCTTCATGAATTTTTGAATGTGACAGTGACTGAAGTTAGAGAATGAAAGTAAGAAACTGTGAGTTCATCATCTTGAGAAAAAATTATGATTTATGTTTTTCTAGACTAAAATTACTTTGCATATTTATTTTTATGGAATGGAGTATGTTTGTACACAAAATATAATATAATATAAGATAAGATAACTACTATAGTAAAATAACTAAATTCAATGAAAATATGCACCCATTTTGGGAGTCTGTTACCTTTATATTATCTAAACTTTAATTTCTCACTATTTTTATCTTTCTAAAGATTGTGCAAAACAAAATAATTGCACAGATTTTTACTTATGTTACAGGAGATTTATAAAAGCATAACTTTCTAATAATTATTTTGAGTATTGTTTGAGAGTTTAAATCCAACTTAAATGTATTTGTTTTCTTGTTTTAATGTGTGTGTTCTCACTAGTTTCAACTGTAAATTCTCTGTCTTGTATTGTCTGTATGAAGTATACTAATATAATTTAGCCATCCTATCAGAACATATTTAAAGGCAATATATTGACATTCAGATTGTTTAGGATTAAACTTCTTTCCAGACTATGACCTACTGAAAATTATGACAAGAAAAAAACAGAAGTTCTCATTATGTTCTCTTTTTAAAAACCAAATACCCCAATTTGTACTTGTCTATTTACTCTCAGATACATGTTCTTCCTTTAGAACATAGTGGGCCTACCAGCAAACAAATGCATAGAGGAAACTGACTCTCACTAATACAGTGTCTATCAATTGCCAATAGCTCTTCAGCAGAGGTGTGACGTCATTCTACCTGCTCTTTCCATGCTGGGATTTTGTTTGACTTGGACTTCCACAGCTTTGGTCATGCTTTTAAAACTGGTGTGAATTATTAGGTACAATACTGCTGTGGTGTCCAGTTCATTGCTTAATCATAAAGAAGAAGAAATGAATGTCCTAGATGAAAATCAATAATTTATTTCTTTTTTCGTTTTATTATTATTATTTTTTACTTAAAAAATACCAATCCAAATTCCCACTCCCTCCCCTTCTCCTACTCCCTCCACACCCCATCCCGTTCCTCCCCCTTCCAATCTTAAGATAGGGCAAGGCACCCTGTCCTTTGGCAAGTCTAAGACCCTCCCTACTACATCTAAGTTGAGCAAGGTATACATCCAAAGAAAATAAGATTCAGAAAGCCAGTATATGCAATAGAGACAAATTCCAGTGCCACTGTCAGTGGCCACTCAGTCTTCCCCAACTGTCAACCACGTTCAGAGGAACTACTTTGATCCCATTCTTGTTCACTCATAGTCCCGTTGGAGTTGGTGAGCTCCTATTATCTCAGGCAAACTGTCTCAGTGGGTAAACCCTTCATGGTCTTGACCTCCTTGCTCATATTCTCACTCTTTCCACTCTTCAGCTGGACCTTGGTAGCTCAGTCCAGTGACCCCAGCTAAGACCCTAAGCCGTAGAGGAGAGGGCCTGAATTGTCTGGACTTGCCTGATGATTATCTTGAATATCACCATAGAACCTTTGTCCAACAACATATGGAAACAGAGGCAGAGAAATACATCAGAGAATTTATTTCTTAGACAAAGCAATAACAAAGGGAAAAGTTCTAGCCTGCAGTATAAAACTCACCAAATAGTATGTAAGATGCATATATTGTGGTTGAAAAGGATCATAGAAAATGTCATGACCTATTCAAAATGTTAGTGTCAAGTGATAATGTTCGAGTAAGGTTTTCCAAGAAAACCCAATAGGAACTTTTTAAATTAGTGTGTTTCAGACATTGGTATACGTTTTATGTAGTAATATGAGCAGCGGGGCTGCATCCCTGGCACCCCGGCCTCCTGGCTAGCTTATGCCCCAAAATAACAACACACGAACTGTATTCTTTTAAACACTGCTTGGCCCATTAGCTTTAGCCCTTACTGGCTAATTCTGATATCCCGATCAACCCATCTCTAATAAACTATGTAGCACCAGTCTTACCGGGAAAGATTCAGCATGTCTGACCTGGTGGCCTGCTTCATCGCATGCGTCTGCCCAGGAGAGAGGAGCATGGCGTCTCTCTGAGCTCACTTCCTCTTCCTCCCAGCATTCTGTTCTGTTTACTCCTCCCACCTATGTGTTAACCTATCAGGGCCAAGTAGTTTCTTCATTGCTTAACCAATGAAATCAACAGATTAATATATGACACTCCCACATTAGTTTTAATTTCTTAAATATGTTACTGAAAGTTACAGTATAGTCAGGAAGATTTAGTCCATGGAATTGGATTTTTTTATAGGGTTATGTTTGTTTTCAGTGTTCCCCTAACTGAAGCAATCAAATTTCCTTACACACATTCAAGTCATCAAAAATAAATGTTTAATTTGACTAAGTAAACTGCATTAGAAATTAAATAAATTATATAAACATCATGTTTAAACAGACAGCTATATTTTAATTATAAATTGAGTGGTCATAAAACATATTTTCACATATCATTTTAAATAAATGTGTCACATCTTTAAGCATAGCAAAAGGAATCAGGGCAAAGTAACTTACTATATATTCTTTTCTGAAATGAGAAACTACAAATTAGAAAATCAGTTGCTTAGCAAAGCTGAGATTTTCTCTTCTCAACTATCTCCAGTTAATCTAATGGATAAAAAAATCTGTTATAGTGACCTAAGGATCCTAGTTATACAAACAAACAGGCAACAGCAGAAGTCTAGACATCTCATAGCTGCCCATGCTAGATTTCTATTTCAAGCTCTCTCCTAGACTATTTCTAGAGACTCATTAAGTAAACTTGAAAGGAGGAAAAAAATTAGAGCATTTAAAAGAAGCTGGTACAAAATATCTTAAATTCCCTCTTAAAATTTACCATGTGTGCTCTTTACAATGTCTGGATATTCTTTTGAGACATAATCTCCTTTGTGTATAGAATGGTTACTGATTTTAATTTCCTCCACTATTGAAAACTTGAAGAATTGATTTCATTAGCACATTAAATCTCCTTTGCACTTAGATTGCCCATTTCTCTCAACACAAACTAAAGTTAAAAAATTCCTCTGTTGTTGTTTGAGATTTCATTTGGGTAGATTGGGTTCTGACTGATTGCCTGCTCTTCATTACCTCATCTCACACTGCATTGATTAAGATTAAAGCAGCTATACTTTCATCATCCCTGTGTCTTATTTAAAGCATATTCAAACTTTTATTCATTTTAGAAATTGTGCATTATACATACATGAAAATAGGTTCCAAAAATTATTTCAGCCTATAATATATTCATAAGCTCTTGAGTTTTCCCCTTGACCAAACTAACTTCTTTCATTTAGGGATGCTTCATTACTGCACCTGTGATCTTTACCGTTAATGATAGTTGCTTGGAGATGATAAAAGTAAGTTTCAAAATCCATCTCCTGAGGAAAGAGGTCATTTTCTCTCCAAGGACCTGCACCGAATATTTAGAGAGTTTATGTCTCCATTTCAGTGGATTCTTATCAAAGAAGAGGGCTAGGAATTAAATTACCACCATTCCAATACTTTGACTGAAAACTACAATCATAGTCATTTTCATTTGGTGGGCTAGTTTCTTGATGAATACTTTGGATCTTAATTATCTCAAGTATCTGGTTCAAAAATTCTGATTTTAGTCATTCATTAAAATACAAGTAACCATCATATTAAATTAATCTATAAATAATGTTATATTCATAATAAAATAATCACAAATGCTTATGTTTATAGCAATTTTAATGATTAAAATTTTAATTTTTAAATGTATTGCAATATAACTAATAGTAAATATAGTTTAACTAATATTATTATATTTTATGTGCAAAGAACCATATCCATATGATAACATTTAATCACCATGAGATTTGATTAGTATATATATTTTATTAGTATCTGATCAAGCTGAATACTGAATACTAAAAGAGACTAATAAATCCAAGAATGATACCTGTTTTATGTCCCTTAGACAAATGTAAAATATCTCTTTTTTTTATATTTGAATTTTTTTTCTTTTTTTTCCCATTTTTTTATTGAGATAAGGAGAAAAAAAAGAGTTTCCACCTCCTCCCAGCCTCCCATTTCCCTCCCCCTCCTCCCACCCTTCTCCCCCTCCTCCCACCCTTCTTCCCCTCCTCCCACCCTTCTCCCCCTCCTCCCACCCTTCTCCCCCTCCTCCCACCCTAAAAATAGGTTCAGTTTATTTTACTTCAACTTCCTAGAAAATACCATGAAGGGAAAGAAATCTAAAATTGCAGATATAGCTAAACTGAGAACGGTCATCATTTCTTTTTGCTTTTTTTCTTTGATGTGTAAAAGTTCATTCACTTGTTAAGTTTGCTCTTAAGAGAATGACATGAAATGGAACCTATTCCTTCATCATAAACTTAGTCTTTTATTGATATTGCAATTTTTGAGGTTTAAATTAGCCCTAATTATAGGAAGATATTAATTACATTATTTTTTTTTAAATCAAAGATAACAAAAGAACATAAATGATTGAAAACAACTTCTTCCTTGATTGGAGTCTTAACACTGGTGTTTCTATTTGATAATTTTCTTGAAAATCAGAACCTAATCTGTAACATGAGAGCCTGTTGGAGTTTCTGTCTTGCCCAGTTCCCACAGTTGTTAGGTCCCAAAGAAAATCACACAGAGGTCTCTGTAAGTTATAAACTGATTGGTCCATTAGCTCAAGCTTCTTGTTAACTCTTATAATTCATATTAACCCATTATTCTTATCTATGTTAGCCACATTGCTCAGTACTGTTTTCAGTGGGGCAGGTCACATCCAGCTTCTTCTATGTCTGGAAAGGACTGCCTAAAGAGCTTTCACCTTACCAGAATTCTCTTGTTTCATTGTCCCACCTCTTCTGCTTGTCTGGCTGTCCTGACTGTACTTTGTGCCTGGCTACTGGCCAATCAGTATTTATTTAAAATATAATTGACAGAATACAGAATTGTCCCATATCACTAATCAAATTTTTCATTTGACTGGTGTTCTGAGTTGTAACTTGAAATAACATCTCTCATTATAAAGAAACTATAGTGTTATCTCTTTAGCATGTAGCTGCTGACCCATTGGAATCACGAAGGCTACAAACTCAGACCTTTACCTATATATAAGGCATTCTAGTTACAAAGGAAGGATCTTAGTTTAAAAGACTTCCATCATAGGTTTTAAATTTGATAATGGAACATGGGACATATTATTGCTCCATAAAAATTTTAAAATAAAATTCTGTGCATAATAATGTTGTATTGAAGTAGCAATACAAGAATCTGGGAAGATGTTCCAGCTGTTAAGAGCACTTACTGCTCTATCAGAGTTCTCAAAGTTTGCTTCCTAGAACCCATATGGAGGCACACATTGATCTATAACTGCAGTTCCATGATGGAGGAAGGTCATTGGCTAATAAAGGAACTTCCCTGGCCCATTTTATGGGTAGAGGATAGGTGGGAGGAGTAAACAGAACAGAACGCTGGGAGGAAGAGGAAGTGAGCTCAGAGTCTCAACATCTCTCCTCTCGGGAGCAGACGCCTGAGAGAGACGCCATGCCCCGCTCCCGGGATGAAGCTCCAACCCAGGATGGACATAGGCTAGAATCTTCCTGGTAAGCGCACCTTGGGGTGCCATACACAGATGATTAGAAATGGGCTAAATTAATATGTGAGAATTAGCCTAGAAGAGAATGGGCCAAGCAGTGTTTAAAATAATGCAGTGTCCGTGTAATTATTTCGGGGCATAAGCTAAGCTAGCCGTGTGGGCGGCTGGGGTTCTGGGGACGCAGCCCCACTGCCCTTACTACTTCAGTTCCACATAATCCAATGCTCTCTCTGACTTTCATAGGCACCAGGTATGAATATGATACACAGAAATATGTTCAGATAAATAGTCAACAAACTTAAATATTTTTTAAATAAATAAAATTGTGACAGGATGGCATTAAGTGAGAAGATACTCAGTGTTTCTTCCTCAAAGTACTTCCCTCTCAGCCTGTTGACAGAGGTTTCTGTACTGCCTAGTCCTGCAATAAACACACAGAAACAATATTATTTGCAATACTGTTTGGCAGATAGCTTAAGCATATTTCTGGCTAACTCTTATATCGTAAATTAACCAATTTCTATTAACCTGTTCATCACTATGAGGTTGTGGCCTACTGAAAAAGTTTCATCAGGCTCTAGCGGAAGTGTCTGTCTCTAGTGGGGCCACATGACTTCTCACTGACTCTGCCTACTCTCTACTCTCTCTCTCTCTCTCTCTCTCTCTCTATATATATATATATATATATATATATATATATATATATATATTCTCCCAGCCTGGCTATATTCTATTAAGCCATTGGCTGAAATCAGCTTCCTTATTAACCAATACAAGCAACACAAATAAGAATGACTTCCCACACCATTATCCCATTTCTCAAAAGGTCTAATAAAATAGTAACAGCTGCGTTATGTCAATTTCTATTGCCAAAGATAAAGTCAAGTTCAAATGAAATTGAGCAAGAGGCCCAAGATAGGGACTCCTGATATACTCATATCTAGTTCACCGAGACACAGCTTCTTTATTGCCCTGTTTCTTGTTATTCTTAACATAGGCAGAGTTATGTAGGAACAGGAACCTTATTTAAGAAAATGGCTTCTTCAGAATGCCTATAGGCAAGTCTCTAATGCATTTGCTTGATTAATAATTAATATGGGTAAGATCATCCATAAAAGGGGTAACAGTTTCAGGGCATGAGGGCTTGAGTATATAAGAAAGCAGGCTGGGCAATCCATGAGGACTAAGCTAGTGAGTAGTATTCCTTCATGGTTCCCAGTCACTGCCTCAGTGACTGTTTCCAGGTCGCTACTCTGAATTTATGTCTTGACTTGCCTTCATGGTGGCCTTGAACTAAAAAATGAAAAAACTCTGTTTTCCAAGTTGTTTTTAGTGTTTTATCACACTAGCATACCTCCATGAAGACACTTACAATGGTTCCATTTCAAATAACTCATCTACATATTTTCTAAAATGTATTGGAGTTAGGTTTTAGTACTGCCTTAAAACTTTTGGGTTGAAATCAGTTTGGAAAATTTGTGTGAAGCTGCTATTAAGATGTCAAATGATCTCTATCATGTTTCCCTTTAGAAACTTTCTCATTCCCAGATGTTGCAGGATATTTGATCATACTGTGAAACTCCAAGTCTACTTTAAAATAATTAACCTTGGATCAAGAAGCACAACCAGTGACTAGTTAACAAGAATTAGCCATAGAGAGGATGGAAGAGCCAGGAATACAGATAGAGGGACACATAGAAAGGAACAGGAAGGGACATAGATATCCTCCATCTTTTGGATTTGGAAAGAGACAGATGCCTCTCCTGCTGGGTCTCCTGCCATAAAGGAAGGTAAACTGGTTGCCTCTTGGCTTCTCCAGTTTAGCAGATTTTCACACCAACACCTGACTCCCTGTCTTTATTGGTAAATAGAATGATAGAGACTTAGTTAAAACATGCATTTAATAGCTAAAGACTAGCTGGTGCCCAGCTAGTTCCTGGAAATCATGCCAGGCCCTTGTCTGAAGAGCAGGGCACTGACTGTGGGGCTGCTGGTCACAGATGGTAGTTAAAATATCAGTAGATTCTAGTGCAACCACGAAGCAGAAAAACAATAAAACAGCAAACAGAACTGTTATTTCCTTCTTATTAATTCATATTTAGTAAAACAAAATAGAAGTAATATATAATAAAAGTCTGTCTTGTGCTGAATAAAAGTTAATATACTCAAAAGGCTTGTTTCCACCACATTCATATTCTTAGTTTTTCACTGTGAGATCTAAATATAATGCATACATTCACTTATCTTATTCATCAATATTTTGTTATATATGTATTAGTATGCCAAGATATTACCATTTTACTTCAAAATATTACATTTTTCATAGTGCATCATCATGTCCCTTATAATCTTTCTCATACCACATATGAATATTGTATGAAGTGTGAGTATCACCCTAAATGTGAGGGTCATGTGTGGATGAGGTGAATAACACCATGGAGAATATAAAAATTAAGTTATTAATGCCTGTCAACAAGTTCACACTATTTCAAAGAAATATATGAGCCTGAGCTGTATTTTTAATGTAGAAATTGAACCAGAACTATAAATTGATCATGTGCATACTTAGTCATTAAGTCTCCATCTTGTTACAAAAGTTAAGTCATGCTTTTATAAGTTAAACACATTTTGACATTTTCACATATGTACATAATTAATACAAACCACTCTGCCTCTCCATTCTTCCTCCTACCACTGTCTATGATACCTGTCCTACTCCCTAACAAGTTTCCTTCTTACTTTTATGTCTCTTTACTTGGTGACTCAGTAAATTTTCACAGAATTGTGTGTGTTCCTGGGTTAGAGGTAATCTTTTGCACATGGTGGTTTATTAGAGGTTAATAAATAGAAGACGCTGACTAGCCCTCTTTCAGAATCTATAAGTAGTACTAAGAAGTTACATCCCTAAAGCCCAGTCTTGCATTGGTCCAGTGCAGCTAGCAGTAGTTTTGCGACTAGTGATTGCAATAGTTGTGTCAAATCTAGAGGAATGTCCTATGCAGACTGTCACTCTGTTGTATGGCTGTTGCATACCCATTTTATACAATTTTAATCCCAATGCCATTATATTCCTGGAGCTGTAGATGGAGGGCTATAAATGTCTTGCTTATGGCTGAATCCTCAACTGCCATCATTTCTCCTAATCTTGGGCAGGCCACAACTCTCTGCATTCAAAACCTTTCAATGCAAAGAGAAATTTAATGGTTAAGGTTGAGAGTACATTTTGAATATGGTATAAGTATAAATACTTAGATGGTTGTTTGATATTATGATAGTAAGTTCTCTTGAAGCTTTTATAAGTTCTGCCTTCATTTCATTTTCTGTTGTTGTGATAAAGTATTTGACAAAGCAAGTTGATGAAGGACCACTTTCTTTGGTTCACAGTTCCATGTTATAGCCATCATTGTGAAGTCAAGGCAGCATAGTCATAGCATATGCACAATAAAGTGCAGAGTACAAAATTAATGCATGCTTTTGCTCAATCTGACTTCTCCACTCATAAAATTCAGAACCTCCTGCCAAGGGAATGGTGCTAGCCACAGTATTTGTATCTTCTCACTACTATTAAAGAAATCTATATAATTTCCTGTATACACACACACAAAGCCAATATTGTGGGGGTCTCTACAAATGCTAGAGCAGTGAGAGGAATAATCCTTGAGAGTCAAGAAGGATGTCCAAATCAGCCTTACTTAGCTACCTGGTGCTAGTTAAAACTTTAAGAATATGGCACCAGTCAGTTTATTTAAATATATTCAAGGACAATACAATTCTGAGGAAAATTTTCCTGGCAATTATTTTTTTAAGGAGAACAAACTATCTGTCTTCATTATACGTGCCAATTCCAGTTTCCACTCCCTCCCCTCCTCCCATTCCTCTACTTACCACCCACCCCACCCCCTATTACCTCCACAGACAGGGTAAGGCACATTGATTTGGGGAAGGTCCAAGGACCTTCCTATTATGCTTAGTCTGAGCAAGGTATGCATCCAAAGATAATAGGTTCCCAAAATGCTAGTACAAGCAGTAGGGATAAATCCTGGTGCCAGTAACCCCCTAATCTGCTCCAGGCATGCAACTGTCAACCTTATTCAGAGGGACTAGTGTGGTCCTATGTTTGTTCCTTTCCTGTCCTGCTGGACATAGTGAGTTCCCATTAGATCAGATAGACTATTTCAGTGGGTGTACTCATCATGGTCTTGACCTTTTTGTTTATATTCTCACCCCTCCCATTGTTCAACTGGACTTCGTAAGCTCAGTCAAGTGTTCCAATGGAGGTTTCTCCCTGTTTCTACAAGTTGCTGGATGAAGTTTCTATTGTGACATTTTAGATATTCATCAGTCTGAATATAGGGCAAGGCCAGTTCAGGCACCCTCTCCTATTTTGCTTAGGGTCTTAGCTGGGGTCATCTTTGTGGATTCCTGTGCATTTCTCTAGAGCCAGGTTTCTTGCTAGCCTCATAATGTTCCTCAATCAAGATATTTCTTTCTTTGCTCTCGTCTCTGTCCTTTCTCCATCCCAACTATTCCATTTCTTCAAGTTATTCTCCCCATTCTTCCCTCCTCTTCCTCTTCTGCCATTTGTTGTCCCCCTACCCTCATGCTCCCAATTTTGTCAGATGATCTTGTATATTTCGACTCTTTAGATAGATCTGCATTTTTTTAAGGCTTCATCTTGATACTTAGCTTCTCTAGGGTCATGAACTATAGGTTCAACATCCTTTATTTATAGCTATTATCCACTTATGAGTTTCAATTCCATGTGCACAATAAAACTTAACATGTGAATGCTTTAAAACTCTTTTTCAAAGTACACTTGACCTCTACCATAAGATGGGAAGGCCTTAGTATCTGGTAAGGTCTTGGTCAAGCAGATATCTTAGATATCATCAAGCTATAAAATACATGTGACATATCCTCTAAAGATAGGGTCCATTGGTGGAGAAACAAAGATCCGGGGGGAAAGTATCTAGAATAAACATAGTAGTGTGGGGTATTCAGTGTAGCCTTTTTCTGAAGATAGAAAAAGGCTAAAACAAACAAAAAAGAAAAACAGGTTATTAATATATTCTCTCTGAGCCTTCAAGGTGGAGAAGAGATTTATGTATTTCTTCTGTTAAAGAGACAAACTTAACCATTTAGGATTCTTCTTTTCTCTAGAACTTTTCTGTGTGCACAAAGACCTTGTACACATCTATATCTACACAGAACTATTGAGATAGTTCTCCATTGATATTCTCTTCCCTGTTGACTATACATTGTGTTGTGTCTTAGATATCATCAAGCTATAAAATACATGTGACATATCCTCTAAAGATAGGGTCCATTGGTGGAGAAACAAAGATCCGGGGGGAAAGTATCTAGAATAAACATAGTAGTGTGGGGTATTCAGTGTAGCCTTTTTCTGAAGATAGAAATCACAAAAAAACATTGCTACTTCCCAAGGCATGGAAATATAACTGAGTTTTCTGTACCAGGCATGGATTCCGATGGAAAGGCCCTAAAGTCCAATCACAAAGTAGCTGGATAACCCCACAACACCCATATCACTATTGCACAGGTTGGCCCATCTTGTCTAGTAGCTTGGGTTTGTTGTCTTTAGGAAGGAGAGCTGAGCATGATAATTAATGCTTCCCTTTCTTCAGAATAGCCTACACAGCAGCTTTCAGCTCTTTGAAAGTTGGCTGGTGGGAATGTTACCAAATCAGTTCCTGAAAATCCCCCGTGTATCTTACAAAAGGGATATATAGTTTTTTTTTTTTTTTTTTGTTTTGTTTTAGAAGAACCTTTTTTTCTAGTTTTGGTGGGTAATCAAGAGGCATAGCAAGAGCCTGTACTATTGAGAGACCTCTGGTGTTTCTCTGAACAACTCTTTTGGATATATCCGTACCAGGAACTAGGAGATTTGTTTAGCCCCTCATCATTTCTAGGAGAAGGATTAGCTAACCATGCATATTACCTCACATTAATCTTCCTTTTGAAGTTTTTATTTCAGTTAAAAGATAGCATGTTGCTTTATGGATTTCTCATGTACTATTCGTTTTAATTAAACCTTTTTCTGACTTTTTCATCCCTTCAATGATCCCAGACAACTCCTTATTTCAACCTATCCTACCTACAGTATTCCCTCTTTACTTTCATTTTTACCCATGTTCTAGAATCCCCCTCCCTTAAAGCAAGTCTCCCCAGGTCTCCTGCCTTATTTTTTGGATTATACAGACATTTTATATTAAACAAACAGAGCTAAAATCTTCAAGCTAAGACTCCAGATAAGAGAGAATATGAAGGCATTTTTTTTTCTGTGTCTGCATCATCTCAGTATAATTTTTCCAGTTTTATTGATTTACATGCAAATTCGATAATTTCAATTTTGATTACAGCAGAATAAAATCCAGCTGTGAATATGTGCCCCATTCTCAGTACCACTCAGCTGTTGATGGAAAATAAGGATGCTTCTGTTTGGTGCTATTTTGAGTATAACATCAATGAACATGTATGTGTAGGTTTCTGTGTAACATGGCAGAATATGTGTTCTTGCAGTACTGGGTACTCCTAACAGTAGGAGTAGGGGTGTCTCTGACTCTTTTGCTTACTCTTGAGACCATTTTCCTCCTTTTGGGTTCCCTGGTCAGGCCTTGATATGAATTTGTTCCTAGTCTTATTGTACCTCATTACACCAAGTTTGGTTAATATGCTTTGGAGGCTGCTAGGTATTGGAAGTAAAATGGAGGAAAAGTGAATCTGGGCAAGAGGTGAGGGTGCTTTGAGGGGTGGAGGGAGAGGCAGCTGTGATTAGGAAGAATTGTAAGAGAAACGAATAAATGAAATACTGGTACTAATAGAAATAGTGTCCATGAGTCACATGAAATTCTACTTATACATTTTTGAGAAGCAGCAGCACAGACTTCCAAATACTTGCTATAGTTTTCACTCATACAAACAGGGTACTCTGGCTTCTAATTCTGCATATTCAAATCTGCTTGTGGTGCCATTTGTATTGTTTTTAGTAGTTGTTTTGATTTGGATGAAGTGTAGTCTTATAGTAATTATAATCTGCATTTCATTGATGGCTAAAAAGAGGTTTTCTATTAGTTGTTTGTGTTGTTTCCTACCTCATGTATTTCTTCTTTTGAGAACTCTCCAAAGATGTTCTATACATCAGTTAGTTTTTGTTTGTTTTAATTAGGTCATTCAGTTCCTTGGTGTTTAAATTTTGGACTTATTTTTACATTCTAGACACTAATTTTTTGCCATAGAAATAGTTTGCAAAGATTTCCTTCAATTCTGTGAACTGATATTTTACTCAAATTATAGTTTCTTTTGTCATGTAGAAGCAACGTTGTTGGTTTTGACAAGTGTTGATCTAATTTCTGATAACAATGTACTTTTAGAAAGCATTTACACTTGTATGTTGAAATATTTTCTATACATTTTCTTTACCAACTCAGAATGTATGTTGACAAACTGGTTAACCCATTAAAGAATCTTCACAACATGGAAGAAAATATATCTCATTAAGGCATAAAATATAATACTTTTTTAATTAGCTTGATCAAATCATCTCCAATGCCCTACTTCCCTCCAAATGTCCTCAAAATTCAAGATCACAACAAGAATTCCATTCATTGTTATCAAGTTGTTTTCATTGCAGAAATGCAATTTTGTTTCAACATACAGAAATCAATAAATGCAATACGACACAAAACTATACTCAAAAACAGAAACAGCATGATGATCTCAACAGTCTTAGAAAGGCATATATATATGAGATCAGGAATGTAAATAGGATATACTTTATTTCTACTCAATAAACATCAATCTTGATTTCATAATGAGCCACATATTACATTTTAAAGTTAATATTGATTACCACTTAGAATTTTAAATTCAGCCCAGAAACCTTGAATGAAAAATCTAATAGCATGTTGATTAATAATTAAAACTCAAATGATTTGGTATGTTAGTTAGTTTCCCTTATGCTGAAAAATTATTTACATCACTTTTTTCCAACTATGTAGGTGGGTTTCCAAAGTCAGATGGGATCTTTCTGTGGATAGAATACACTAAAAGATAAAATTACATGTCAAACCCTGTTTTAAAGTTATATTAGGTAATATATCAAGTTAAAATCTGCTTTTTGTAAGTACAGAATGCTATTAATAACCAAAAAATTTAGTGCTATTACCTTTCATATCAAGAATTAATTTTCATATGTTTTTGTACTTCATTGTCCCATTGAAAATGTATGGACTTCAAATATTAAATCTTCCTCTTCCCTATATATAAAACAATCAGAGTATTTTAACTTGTTCTCTAAATTTTGAAACCAGAAACTGATTCTTTTTGACTTGTTCAATGTGACAGAAACTGATTTATTAACATGAGTTATGTGAATAAATTAAGTACAGCCCCAAACAGTAAAGAACAACTTTACCAATGTAAATGGCTTCATTTTTATAGTACATTGATCAGTTGGAAGTATCTGTGTTTATTACCCTCTACTTCAAGAAAAAGCATCTCCATCTAAAGTAGAGGAATGATCTAATCTATGTATTCAGCAGTTAAGTCCTTTGGATGCATTTTAATGTGATGTTCCTTTAGCACAAAAGTAGTAGGATTTTTCTTCTTATCTTTGACTATTTAACCATGGCTTTTTGACCTCATTAATAGTGCCAAGTATGGCTTCCATCTACTGTAATGAAATTTAAATCTAATCAGCCAATGATGATTTACACCCACAATATTTATGTAACTATTATATGATACTAATTGTTAAATATAACTGAATTTAGTTTCATTTTCCTCAATTCTTAATGTACCTTAACACTTATTTCAATTAATAATCATTTGTTTAATTGCTTGAAAATCTAAATACATTTAACTTGTTAAGTACTTAAAAAAGATGACACACTTTTTCAAAGCTTCCAACACAGATTGTCACTGCTATTGTTTATATAAAACAATGAGAGGTTTATATCTTACTGATAAAGATATCATATTCTTCGGCTACAGATTATAGACAAAAAATATGGAAATGATATGGATCTTTCTTGCCTGATGGTAGTTTTCATAATATCAGAGGTATTATGCAAGATGTTGAATGAGAAAAAAAAATGTCAATTATTTCATTAAGCTATAGTCCATTATGTCACAGTTGTGCACTGACTCTGAATACGCTCACTAACAAATATATAATCGAGGGAAAAACAATTGATTCCTTATTAGATCTAACGGAAACTCCATGATAGGGGATGCATTAATACTTAAGGCTACAATTTATTTTTCGTTGTTTTTTTTTTCCCAAAATGGCATTTAACATTAGGAAACATATATCAAAATTCTTTATTTGTTAAATTAAAATGTATATATAAACCAGATAGAAAAGCTATTGACACTATTATCTTTACCTGTATGGAACACTTGTTTGTTTCTTTGTTTTAACATTTTTGCTTCTTTCTTTGTTTTGTGTATTTCTTTGCATCTCCTTTTGAGCAGACACATCCACGTGTTTTTATGTGTTTCTGTGTGTTCAAAATTAATGTGATTATATGGTAAGAGAGTAATTAAATAAATGTAGGAGAGTATGAATACTGCATGAAAATAATCCTCTCCAATATAAACTAAACGGAACTTGCTGAAACAGGTTGTTAGTCTCTCAATAAAGTCTAATTTGACCTGCTCAAACTTCATGCATAGCAAGGTTGTCTCTTTTTCAATGAGGACAAATGTCCTTCCTCCTGTTAAAGAAGGGAACCTCATTTTTACCATTTTCCAGTCTCTCTGAGAAGGTTCAATTACTTTACAGAGCAATCATGTAGCCTCCTGCTGTGTTTGGGCTCCTTGTTACCAGACAGGGATGCTGTTTCTGTGGCTCACCCAGTAGTTTTCATTTTCTAATTTAATTATTATGAAATGTGCCCCTTCTCTATTTCTTCTCTATTCTCTTCCCTAGTCAAAACCATGATTGCACCGATTTGTAAAAGCTAGTGTTATATGCTATTTTTCTGTGGTGGAACTAGTAATAGTCAAGGCTTGAAAATAAGCTGCTTCTTGTACAACATCTCAAATACTGCACTCGAAATTATGTTCAAGTATATTGGGCATACCAAGACACTTATCACTGATGTTGATTTAGTTACTATTAGTGAACTATTTCCTTATAAATCAGAACATGTTTATACTGATGCAGTTAAGATTGATACATTGAAAATAATATGTTGGAAAACTACAGAGAAAACTTTCAAAATTCTATTTGAAATAATATTAGAGCTAAATTCTAGAAGTTACACAAATTTCACAAATATTTTTAAAAAACAAATATGCCTGAGTGATTTTTTCCCGTGTACATAGAGCAGTTTGGTAGCACATCTAATAATTTTCTCAGTTCCCAGGGAATGTTATAGCTTATTATTCATCTCAGGTTCTCACAATGCTATTCTTAGCTTCTGAAGCCCAGCTAAATTTTTGTGACATCCATCCTTTAAGCATGTCCTCTAACAGGCTTCTGATAATTTTATATCTTATTTTAAGGTTATCCTTAGTTTTTCCAGTACTATTCTGATTAAATTTTGTCTTATGGAACCTAACCTATTGCAAATCTCTGTCTTTTTCAGTTTCCATATTCTATAGACAGAACAAAGACAGCGGTTTTACCACATTCAATGGTAGAGCATTTTTACGCCCATGGTACAGAAATGCTTTCTTCTAATTATCCACATGGTGAGTCAGATAGGATAATATAATCATTTCCTGCAAAATATTAGCCCTGCACTTCAGATAATCAGGTAGAGCAAATGGTACAAGAATCACTTAATACATATAAGATTCTTCTTTTTAAAAAACTTCTGAATGTCTTCTATATTGTACAAATTAAATATGTTAATGTCATTCAAATGTGTCTCTGTTAAAAGTATATTGTGAACACCATCTAAAGTACTGAACTTGGAGCTGGGAGAAGGTTGAGCAACTGAGAATTAGAGTGCTTGCAGAGGACCAAGTTTAATTACTAGTTCTGATTTCATCAGATTCACAACTGTCTATAGACTTGGCTCAAGAATCTCCAAACCATCTGGTCTCTATTAACATTACACTCAAGTTCAATGTACACACACATACACACACACACACACACACACACACACACACACACACACACATACACCATACAAATACACATCTTAAAGATTTAAATAAAATCTTGAAATTATGGAGTATTCAAAGATAGGAACTAACTTGATTAAATAATAGAAATTTTATGTCATCTATCATAAAGAGGAAATAAGCCTTAAATTGGACATAAAATACTTCAATTGAGTGTCTCACAAATAACTATCCTTAAAAAATAAACTGGAGAGTATTTCTGGAAGTAATTAAAAAGATTACATTGAATCAATCTAAATTAGGGCCTGAAGTAGATTTGGGTTAAAATAATATAGGATATTCATATACATTCTATATTTATATTTCCTTGAGCTAAAAATCAACTGAGGCTAAATGATCACATTTATTTATACATCATGAAAGATGTGAAGATAATGACACATGCAATTTTTACTCTTATTCTTTCAAATAATAAGCATGGAATATCCAAGCAGCACATGAATTGGAGAAGTCAATATTTAATGAGTAAAATAATAACTTTAAATTGGGTATACTGTCCAAAGGACATTTTTTGTGTAAAATATACAGCTAACATCTTAATAGTCTCAAGCTGGAATGTGGAATAGCAAGGATAGGAGAAAATATTTTCAAAGTAGAGGCCTGTTTGTTTATTGAATGCCAATCTGTGTTGCTTTATGATGTTTTGGACAGTTTGTGTCGGTTAATGTGTGTGCATGTGATTATGAATGTGTAGGATTAAAAGTGTGCATGCATGTGTGTGACTTATAATTCAGGAGTGGATGTTGACAACATGTGCCTTCCTTCTCTTCACTCTATGTCCTACTATTGTAAAAAGTTTCTCAATACATCTGTAACTCACCAATTTGGCTACACTGAGTAGCAGCAAATGTAGGAATCCACCTCTCTCACCTGACCAATGCTGGGATAATAGACTACAGGGCCTTTTAGTATGATGCTGGGGACTGTACCTGGGTTTTCACTTTTGTCAGTATGTACTTTTGATAGGGCAACCCTTAGGTGGGTGGAGTAGACAGAACAGAATGCTGGGAAGAAGGGAAGATGACATGAATCTTTGGCCTGAGATGGACGTAGGGTGGAATCTTTACGGTAAGCCACAGTCACATGGTGATACACAGATTTAATAGAAATGGGTTAATCAAGATGTGAGAGCTAGCCAATAAGAGGCTAGAGCTAATTGGCCAGGCAGTAATTTAATTAATACAATTTCTGTGTGGTTATTTCAGAGGTTAAGCTAGCTGGGCAAGATGGAAAAAAGGGGCCCTGTGTTCCCCACTTCACCATAAAAATATAAAAGTATACTCAACATATTATAAATAATAACTGCTTCTCATAATAAGATAATGTATGTAGAAATATAACTTGCATGGTTTTATTTTAAAAAGTAAACTTTGGTAAGAATTTATAGTGGCTAATAAATGTATATAAAAACAATGATTTCTACTTAGAAATAAGTTTAATAGGTAAAAATTTTAGTTATGTAAGAATATACATATTAAATAAGAAAATGAAATCAGTTTAATAAATAGATAACCACTGTGAAGAAAGATGGGCAAGTATGTAACATTAAAGAGATGTTCTCAAAGAAGCAAGGAGTGTGACTATCAAGGTACAAATGTCAGAGCATCATGTATGCTCAACACAGTGCTATCCTCATAGGAACCAGAGGCTGCACAATGGCTAGATGTTCAGTTCAAGTCAGACTCAGAGGTTTCCCAGGACTTGTGGCATACAGTCTAAAGCTATGAATATTAATAGTTAAAATAGAACAAGCTTGTCACCCAACCACTTGCTTAAAGGTGAGATGGTCTTTTGGGGTTCCTGATCTATGAAAGAGTCTATAAGACATTCTGCAGGACACAGCAGAAAGTGACTAAATTGTCTTTGAAATTTCCTGCTTCATGGAAATGTCTGCTGGATACTATGGGCCTGTAGGCTGAAGATGGATGCCCCAAAGGTACAAAAGAACTTTGGGTGACTGTACAGGCAGCGAGATGTCTCTGTCATTTCTAGAGTTTTGGAAATTGCTTACTTTTGTTTGCTTAGATAATATTATATCCTTCTGGAATCTCTTATGGAGTTGAAGAATGGTTAGTTATAGTTATAGTTTTCCTTAGTTATGATAAAAGATAAAATAGATATAAATATTGTAACTGTAATTTTTGCTTTATAACTGTTTTGCTATATGTAATTGCACTATGTTAAAATGAAAGCCTTCTTTTTTTGTTTAAACAGAAAAAGGGGAAATGATGGAGGTGGGTCATTTGTCTATGAGTTGCTTTCATTGGTTAATTAATAAAGAAACTGCTTGGCCTTTGATAGGACAGACAATTAGTTAGGCAGGGTAAACAGAACAGAATGCTGGGAGAAAGAAGCTGAGTCGGGCAGACACCATGCCTCTTCTCTCTGAGAGGGAAGCAGGTTAGGAATCTCCCTGGTAAGCCACCAGCTCGTGGTGCTACACAGATTATTGGAAATGGGTTAATCAAGATGTGAGAATTAGCCAATAAGAGGCTAGAACTAATGGGCCAAGCAGTGTTTAAAAGAATACAGTTTCCATGTATTTATTTTGGGTGAAGCTTGCCGTGCAGGAGCCGGGGGGCAGGAAGCGGCCGGCAGCTCCACATTACATGTTGCCACTGTGCCTGAGTTCATAATATACAGGTTCCTCCTCATTTTTTTATGAGCTATTTAAGAACCTTATATTTACAAGCAAAGGCATGATACAAAAGTAACTGTAATTCTCTTTGAATATCTATGGCTAAACAATTTTCAAGGTTATCTATACCAGTCTGCCTATCATAGTGTATTTTAGATTATCTAAATAATTCCAGCAAGCAACCAGGATTGGAAAGTCATTTAAAAATGCTAATCCAGAAGCTTACAATGGTCAACGTGAAGATAATGAATGTCAATGGACTCCCCTCATTTTCCTGATTCTCTACTCCTTCCTTCTCTCCAATTCTATTAAGCTTCTTTTTTTCCTCCTATTTATTTTCTCTGCTTGCCAGCTCTGCTTATCTCCTTCTCTGTTCAGCTATGAGCTGTAGATTTTTTTTATTAGATCAATATGTTGTCTTCGACAGGGAATGTGAAACAAACACAATACATCTTTACATAACCAAATACACATTCTAACATAATTAAAAAAATACATCATAAGCAAATATAACACACCTTTACACAGTTAAAGTCACATTCTGCAGCATAAACCAATGTAGCACATCTTTTCCTGGTTAAAATAATATTTCACAGCAGTTCAGAGAGTACTAGACTGATATATTGTCTTCTAGGCATGACAGTGATATTCACACATGAACTCACAGCATCTGTGGTAGCTTTCACTAGGTCTATATATCAAACTGCTTAACATTGGAGTGATCTCATGATTATTCACCCCTAAGTGAGCAGATACGGACATAGATATGGAGTGGTTCTGATGGAGGGATAGTCAGTTTTGTTTATGTATTTGTCTACTTAGGTCAACCCTGCTTCGTTGGATGATCCCACATAGAGGAATACGTGTACAACACTAATTTAATTACAAGGTTCTGAAGGCAAAGGTGCAAGTCACAACAATCCCACACCAGTTTGGAATTATGATTAATAGAATGGTTATTTATTTAAAGGGGAAAAACTTACAGATCACCATCCCAGACAACAGCCCTCTGCACAGTCAGGCTGGGAGTCTAGTTGCTGGAAGCGGAGCAGGAAGTAAGAGAGAGCAAGAAGGGAAGTGGCCATTTTTTTAAAGGGAGAGAGACCATGCCCCAATGGGCTGGTATCTCAGCGGCTATTGGCTGAAGGAGCGGGAGGAGCTCCCACAACAAGGTTCTTAAAAAATGATCCGGATTTGGGAGAATGAAAGGACAATAGGATGGATCATGGAGGATTTGATGGAAGAATAATGATATCAAACTACATTCTATGATATTCTCAGGGAGTTAGTTGAAATATTCTTAATATCTCAGTTATCTTGATACTTGATCTCAGCTTTATGAAAACCAGCTACCCATTGTGGAAAATGATACATGGGAGCACAATAAAGTAAAAGGTTTGAGCAAAGTACTGCATGGATCCCCATTACCTTCCAACCCAATTGTTAAAAAATAGTTTAAATGGGAAAAAATACTTCATTGCCAAATAACTATAAAATGTGGTGTCATAAAGACAATCCCAATTCCAGGTGTGGGATTGCTATACAAGTTGTTAATCAGGGATGCCATCAAAGGAACATAAGGTCTTGCCATTGCTGTATTTTCTCTCTCAGAGCTAACTGATAAGAATCTGTTGCTTAGTCTTTTATATAAAATATAGAAGTCTGCCTAGGACTCAGTTGGAAAGTGACTCCCTGCTAGAAAGCTCTCATAGGTCTAGAAGGAGATATAGAGACTACTAGGATTAAAAATGTACCAGTGGGTTGAGCATCCAAACTGCCCAGGCTCCCACAAAGCCAGTATGTGCAGTAGGATCAGAAACCCAATGTTTGGATGCTCAACTTACTAGACCTGGATGGAGGTGGGGGGTTCCTTGGACTTCCCACAGGACAGGGAACCCTGATTGCTTTTTGGGCTGGGGGGGGACTTAATTGGGGGAGGGGGAGGGAAATGGGAGGCGGTGGCTGGGAAGAGACAGAAATCTTTAATAAATAAATAAATTAAAAAAAAATAAAAAAAAGAAAAAAATGTACCAGTGGCCTTACTCACCTGTGCACCTTATAAACTGCCATAGAAACTGCACTTAGTTGTCCAAAGTGACAGCAGTAATAGGGATAATTAAGCAACCTCTGATTGGATTTGAGGTTTGCTCTCTAACAGTGAGTGAATCTATGTAGGTATTGTCTTGCTGGACAAACCCCAGAATTGCCACAAGTAATAAGTCCCAGGGTAGTGATTCCTACTGGTGTTCCTTTCTACATATCTGTGTGTAAACTCATATAAAACTGCTTCTCCTGATTTTAACAGAGTTGTGGCTGGTCAAGTGAGTACTCACCCATAAATAAACCAGTTATTGTCACTCCTTCTTTCTCAGGAGACATTATTGAAGAGGGGACTGGAAGAATGTAAGAACCAGAACACGGGGAGGATTGTAAAATGCCATTCTCTGAGAATGGTACAACCATTGAAATCATAAACTCACTGCAGCACTGGTAACCTGCATTATGATAGCACAATGCTGATGCTGTCAATGTTCAGTCATGGTGGCAAAGGGCCTCAGGGTCTATCCCTCTCTGCTGAACTATGGACTACTGGTAGATTCTGTGATAGTGATAATGGTCATCACCAGTTGTATTCACTGGTGAGCCTGCCAGTCTCAAATGCAAATATATCTGTATTTAAAACCTATAGCTATGCAGACAACACACACACCAAAACATGCACAATTATAGACACCTTTCTACTAGACACAAATATTGGAAAGAAATTTCTTGAGTATCGAGGAGATTGATGAGGATGAAGTCGTAAAATGAAAGGTATGAAGGAATGAGAGTAGATAGCAGGATCTGCATGCATTTACATTATTGTCAAAACAAGTTTATTTAAAAAAATTTAAACATTCTTCTTATTTAGCAAAGAAATTATAAAATATTAAAAAAAATAGTAATTGGTATTGCTGGCATTTTAGAAGTCTCTCAAAGTTTAACCCTGACTTTTTAGCTGCAAAATGCTAATATTAAGTCTCTTGTTTCAGCCTTCTCCCACAGGGTTCTGTTTGCTGTCCTGTGTGAATATGCTGAATCAGGTAAGGTTATCTTGGAGTGATTGTCTAACACAGGGTTTATCTATCTCTATCTAGAATACCTTTAAAATGTATTGTATGAGAGAAGGATTTATTTTTAATAAAAATGTTTGGTAATAAATAAAATATCAATATTCCCCCCTGTTTAGCCAAAAAAGATCTGTATCCTAAATTGCTGATTGAATTTTATGACATTTGTAGATGGCTGGGCTATGAAAAAATTAATCCAGATATGGAAAATACATATGTGATTAGTGTATCTGTAAAAATGGAGTCCTTCTGTACTATATACCTAAGCTCCTTCAGAACTAAGTTGTAGATAAAATGCTTTGGTGAATTCTATCTGTAGAACTCAGAATATATTAACCAAGGGGATAAGTCTGAAAATAAATATAAAATATAGATTTCTATGTTAAACATTGTTATGGGGTCTTTTTTTTAAGCAAAGAGCAAGCTTATTTAAGTAAACAGGACTTTGCATGGTGATAAGATTGCTTACCCATAAAAGGTTACTTATTTGACAACTATATTTTTAACTATTATTGCCTGAACTGGCCTTTTCCTGTAGACAAGATTCATGGTTTTCTTAATTGTCATCATAGAACGTTCATCCAGCAACTAATGGGAGAAAATGCAGAGAACCACAGTGAAGCACTGGTCTAAGCTCACAAAGTTCAGTCTAAGAGAGGAAGGAATGATAACACAAATAAAGGGACCAAGACCATGATGGGAATATCCACTGAACCAGCTTACCTTAGCTAATGGGAGCTCACTGACTCAGGTCTGACAGTGCAGGAACTAGCATAAGACAAAACTGGAACTTCTGAATGTGGTTGACTGTTGTATGATTGGGGAGGAGTGTGAGGCCACTGGCAAGGAGATCAGAGTTTATCCTTACGGCTTGTACTGGCTTTTTGGATCCCATTCTTGTTGGAGAGATACCTAGCTCATCCTAGACAGAGTGGGGAGGGCGTTGGCCCTACCTCAAAGCAGTGTGCTAGAGTTGGTGACTCCATGAGAAGTCTTACCCACTTTAAAGAGGGGATGGCATGTGTGATAGGGGAGAATGTGGAGGGAGTGGGAAGAGGGGAGGGAGACAGAATTGAGTTTGTTATGTAAAATGAGAAAAGACAGTTTTTTAAAAAAAGAATTAATTATTGGACGGTGGGGGCACAAGCCTTTAATCCCAGCACTCGGGAGACTAAGGCAGGGGATCTCTGTGAGTTTGAGGCCAGCCTGGTCTATAGTTCTAGTTCAAGTATAGCTAAGGCTGTTACACAAAGAAACCGTGTTTCAAACAAAAAAAAACCCAAAAACAAAACAAAAAAGCATTAATTAATTAAAAAATTAAATTTTATTAAGATGCTCATATTAGATTATCCATTAAATTTTATTACAGTTTTTATTAATTTCAATCAAATTCCTTATTTGAAAGTCTTAGTCTGCTTTATCTGAGACAACAACTTCCTAAAATTACACTTGTTTGACCACTTTGAGCCACTGTGAAGAGGCAAAATGTTCTCCCTCTAGCACAAATGATAACGCTGATGTTGATAATAGTTGATAGTTTCTTGGAGCATCACATTTTACAACCTGCACCATGTTAAACACAATATCTGTTTATAAGCTTTATCATAGCAATGCATCAGAAACTGTAAAAGCAAATGAGTTATGCCATAGCAGGAGAAAATTATTTAACAACTGGTTCCTATGTAGTACAAATCAAAGTTCCTCATTCGGTGCATTCCAGTACTCTATTGCATTTTCTTTACAAACGTGTCTTTAAGACACTTCCCATTTCTAAGCAATAGAAAGATGCGTCTTCACTTCTAGTCTAGATCATTCTTTGTTCTTCAGTCATGCATTTTCAACTGCCAGAGGGAACTTTGCCACTTGATCATGTTCCTGTCATTGGAAACCCTTTAACTGACGCCATTTGATCTAAAGTCATCTATGCCAAAAGTGTGAATTTCAGAACTTCATTATTATACTGAAATTTAACTGTCATTTCAAGTATCTTAGGCATACATGCCTCATCTTTCTATTAACATTGCAAATATCCTGAGGAAAGACATGCTGCATGAAACTTTTCAATATTGTCCTCTATCTTTGTAAAGAAAGAAGCGGTGCATGAAGTACTGAGTAAAATAGAAAAAGGGAGGGGCCCCAAATTAAAGGAGGACTGATTGAGCTATAAGTCATTTTAATTACCTGTTTAAATTAGGATCAGCATGACATTTAAATTTCAACTGAACTTGATTTGATGATCATGAGATGGTATCACCAAGGGTGACCAAGGAAAAAGAAAAGCCGGGTGCATATAGAGGATAATTATTACGCCCTGATCCCCAGACAAGTTCCACATTATAGGTTTTTGGGTCTAGTAAAATTAAATCTGAAAATCGTATTAGGGAAAGGGGTTTAAGTGAGACAGAATGATGAGGGAGTCATATACTTTGCTTTCTTCCTACTGAATTAGTCATTTGTAAAGTGATGTTAACGTGTCCGTGAATTTTGGAAAGAAAGTACATAAAACTTCAAAATATTACCTTTGATTTCCACTGATTCTTTAAGGATATTTGTGTATATTCATTCTATTTGCCTATAAATGAGTTTGTGTATGTTGTCTTTTTGTGTGTGTATGCGTCTGGTAATCCATGTGCATGGATATTCTTTTGAAATGTACAGTGAATGAGTTACAAACACATTACCTTCCAAGAGTACATCAGAATATATCCATCTTAACTGTAACTCCATATAATTGACTGTGATATCTCCACTCTTCTAAGTCAAAGTATATTATTAAAAACAAGAAATTGTTCTCTGCTCCCCTCCCTGCCTCTCCCCTTCCCCCTTCAACTCTCCCCCAAGGACCCTATGCTTCCAATTTACTCAAAAGATCTTGTCTTTTTCTAATTCCCATGTAGATTACATCTTTGTAAATCTCTCTTAGTGTCCTAATTTTTGTTTACGTTCTCTGGGATTGTGGTTTGTAGGTTGGTTTTCATTGCTTTATGTTTAAAAACCACCTATGAGTGAGTACATGTGATAATTGTCTTTCTGTGTCTGCTTTGTTGAGCTCAATAAAAATCAATAAAAAGAAAGGAAAAAAAGGAATGATAGATACCAAGAGGAATAACAGAACACCAAGACTTCAAAGAAAGAAAAGAGATACATGGGAAGGAAAGGAGGGCAGAGGAGTGCTACTAGATAATGTATGATTCAAATAAATAATGAAAAAGGTAAAACATGAGTTTCAAAAACAGTTTTCAACATTATTTTTTTGTTTTTTTTGTTTTTTTTTAATTTGTTTATTTATTAAGGATTTCTGCCTCGTCCCCACAACCGCTTCCCATTTCCCTCCCCCTCCCCCGATCAAGTCCCCCTCCCTCATCTGCTCGAAGAGCAATCAGGGTTCCCTGACCTGTGGGAAGCCCAAGGACTGCCCACCTCTATCCAGGTCTCGTAAGGTGTGCATTCAAACTGCCTAGGCTCCCACAAAGCCAGTACGTGCAGTAGTGTCAAAAACCCACTGCAATTGTTCTTGAATTCTCAGTATTCCTCATTGTCTGCTATGTTCAGCTAGTCCAGATTTATCCCATGCTTTTTCAGACCTAGGCCAGCTGGCCTTGGTGAGCTTGGTCAACCTACCCCTGGATCCAGCAATACCACTCTTGGGAATATACCCAAGAGAGGCCCTATCATACAACAAAAGTATATGCTCAAGTATGTTCATGGCAGCATTGTTTGTAATAGCCAGAACCTGGAAACAACCTAGATGCCCTTCAACGGAAGAATGGATGAAGAAAGTATGGAATATATACATATTAGATTATTACTCAGCAGTAAAAAACAAGGACTTCTTGAATTTTGCATACAAATGGATGGAAATAGAAAACACTATCCTGAGTGAGGTAAGCCAGACCCAAAAAGAGGAACATGGGATGTACTCACTCATATTTGGTTTCTAGCCATAAATAAAGGACATTGAGCTTATAATTCATGTTCCTAGAGAAGCTAAATAAGGTGAATCCAAAGACAAACACATAGGCATCCTCAGGAATATTAACCTTCATCAGGCGATGAAAGGAGACAGAGACAGAGACCCACAGGGGAGCACCGGACAGAAATCTCAAGGTCCAAATCAGGAGCAGAAGGAGACGGAGCAAGAGCAAGGAACTCAGGACCACGAGGGGTGCACCCACACACTAAGACAATGGGGATGTTCTATTGGGATCTCACCAAGGCCAGCTGGCCTAGGTCTGAAAAAGTTTTCAACATTATTAAATCAAAGTTAGGAGTTACATCATGAGAAATTCAAAACTTACATTGTATTCTTATTACAAGAGACTAATAACCTCAGCCAGCAATTTCTCCTCTGCTGCCAGAGACTAAAGTCTATTGGAAAGGGAAATCATTCTATAACAATAAAGCTACATAATCATCTTCATCATCATCATCATCATAATTTCCTACAAGGGCTGCTAATTGGGAACAGGAACAACACTGACTTCTTTTTTGTTGGGAGATTTAGCATTGTCTCAGTCCTTCTCCAGCTTAAGAGAGTTTCCGTTTCTCAGCACATATGCTATAATTCACTGGGGGAATTCTGAAGGGAGCACAGCGAGGTCAAGCCGGTCAAGTTTGGGGATTCTAGGTTGTTGACACAACAGCATCCAAAACCAATGGTCACGAGATAAAATGTTTCATACTGCTGTCTGTCATGACACGCCAGGTTGCTCCCAGGAAAAGAGTGATCAAGCTCTCTGGGTCCTTGTGAAATATGGCCCATCAATGTAACAAGGCTCAGACAAAAAGATTATCTTTGTTTCCTTTCTGTATCCAGTGAAGACACTATCTAACATGAAAGCAGGCCCTACTTCTCTCAGAATGGTGTGGCTTGTTATGGCTGGGGCTCACAATAAATGGCCACAAGACCATGGTCTGATCATACTTAATGAAGATGGCTCACAGCTCTATAGAACCTGAAATTTAACAGAATCTTTTGATATCAGCACACACTTTGTTGCTTGGAGCTTCATAACACAGTAGGCACATTTGGAAGAGGCATTAAAAGAAACACACAGTTCAGTGCTGGTCACTCTTCTAGTGTGCTATTCCCTTTGCTACCATTCAGCCTTTGGGAAATTATCAATTATGAAATGAGGGTATGTGTTATCAGTGAGAAGAATACTTAAGAATACTGAGGATGGAGGATATGGTCATGATGGAATAAATAATCCTTGGATGATGTCTCATTAAAAAAAAAACAAGAAATTAAAGGAATTATTTAGGGTATGAAAAGGGGAACATGAACTCCACTGTAGTATCTTGTAAATAACCATTAAAATATGGAAAACAGTATGGAAGACTCTAGTTTTGAATATAAGAAGTATATTTTAATAAGAGGAGAGTAATTTTAATGACATGAGGATCTGGAGAAATTGAGGCCAGCATGTGAAGTCACAAGAACTTACATGTGTAGCAGAACAATTCATTTTCTAATATTGAGTTTTCCTCACTACAATCACACAAGCTGATATCCACATGGTCCCTGTGAAGGAAATCTCATCATTTAAACTTTCTAAAATTCCCTATGAATAAACAGAAACAAATAAAAAAAATATGCTCCAAAAAGAAAGACACAAACTCTCTGGCAACAGCATAACTTCTCATCTATGTTTGAAAAATGTCACAGTAAATTAAGGAACCAAATATAAAATATAAAAAAGTCTCTCATGAAATAGACTCAGGAATAAGTCATAGCAGTTCACCTATATATACAGTGTATCTATATTAATTTTAATTAAACAAATGCATAGTTTTATAGATAAACTAACAAGTTAATACATAACGATTTTGGTCATTGGATTCAAATATTTGGAACTCTTTTATGGTACTAAATGGAAATTATGTTTTTCCTCTTCCATTCTATTTTCCATAATTTCAGATAAGTCTGATTCATTTCTATTCTTCATAAATATTCCAAACTCCTCTGCTATCTTCAGTCAGACAAATATACTCTTTTCCATATTACCGAGATAAGCATTATGAAGAGGGTACCCATATTTGTAAGAAACCACAAAATACACTTGCCTTCAGATTGGAGCCCCAAGTTTTTTCACCGCTCTTCTTTGAACATAATTTTTCAGTTTAGATAAGTTGTTAACTATAAATGCCAGACAAGTAAATATAAAGTCTAGTAAGCTGCTCATAGTTCCTCATGCTGTAGTGACTAAACACCCTAATATTATTTTCTTTGCTACTTCATAACTTAAATTGGTACTGAATGAATCATAATGTAAACATTAGATATGCAGGATATCTGATGGGCATCCCCTACGAAAGGGTCATTTGACCCCACCAAAGGTGTCATGACACACAGGTTGAGAGCAACTACTATAAAAACCTCCAATCCAAGTTCTCAAAAGAAATGTTTCTGCCAAAGGTTTTCAATCTTATGTTCCAAAATTAGGCATCTACCTGTGTCTTTCTTTGGAGCCTCTCCTGTAATGACTCTGGTCCTAAAACTATGCAATCCTTTCTGCTCGAAGTAATAGCTCTCCTTCTCCCACAACAGCATAGCCCTGTTCTGTTAGGTTACCATTCCTTGCCAGTCACTACCACACAGTGTACCTGGTCATCCACTGTAACATTTGGGCCCCAATGTAACTTGATAAATAATTTAGAGTCCAAGAATCTACATTCGTATTTGGCATCAAAGTTGTTAGAAAAGAAAATCTGTCAATGCACCAAATTAGAATATGTTCATGTGCTCACGGCTATATGGGCTTATATATCATACATATATATATATATATATATATATATATATATATATGATTCTGAAATCAGAGTTGTATTACTACTCTTTCTCCAGAGATAATAAATGTAAGCCCTAATCAGTTGTAGCCTTGTACAACACTGTCATACTTGAATGGCCGTTCTTGTTATTCTCAAACATAACAAATGTGTTTAATGTGATCTGTGCCCTTGCTTTCTTCTCTGATTTAAATGAACTTGCAAGTACACTACATTGGAGTTATCTGCTTAAATGCCATCTTGTTAAATAGAAACTTCCTGTATACCAGAGTGAGAAATTGACTATCTCCAAATACCTGGATTCTCTTTCCTGTTATGGAATATTTTCAGTTCTTTTTCTGTTCTTTATATAGCTATCAATATCCAAATTTCCTTTGATGTGTTTACAATACAAATCATTTTAATTTCGCCCCAGTTGAGAATGAGCTTCAGATAAATAAGGACTTGCTCTAAATTTTATTTGTTTGGCAAATCAAACTGTGCCAACATAGAAAGAGACCTCAATACACGTATGCAGAATAACAGAATTTTCCCAAAGTGGGCGCTTCTACTTTCTGTTCCTCAGGAATATACCTTCTCTATAACGTAAGTGTGCAGTGTCTTAAAAGAGCACCCAACAGATATTTTTAAGTTGAAAATAAATAGCCAATTTAGTGGTATGGATAGTAAAATAAGGAACATCAGAGAAGCAAGAAGACCTTCAAATCAAATTTCAAACATTTTCTTCTATGACCTTTTTTTTTTATATTTGTTCTCTCAGATTTGAAGACATTAAATACTAAATCCTCCCAGTGTATAGATCCTGTTCAGAAAACTAGTATTATTTTTATTCATAACATGCCATTATTTAGACATCCTGTAATTTGTTTTCCTTATATTTTTTATGATGATGATTTTAATAATTTAGAACTTGTAATTGACCTTGGCTATCATTAATTCAGTCTCTGAACGTTTTCCAAAGATATTTTATAAAATTCAAATTGACAGTGCAATCCTTTGGAAAGAGAGTTTCCTTGCCAACCTTCATTTATATTTATCCATAATTGATTCTTCTGTCTTGTCAGCATTGCACAGACATTGAATGACATTTGAAGGCACTCATGACAGTATCTATGAGACATTTATGGCACTTAATCTGTCAGAGATTTGTCCTTAGAATTAAGGAGTAGAATATCTTTAGACCTCGGGTCTCTTTGTAAGCTACATTCAGAATATCTTGTAAAATTAGTTTCAATGTCAGCATGCTAATGCCTGTCTCAGCTTTCCTGAAAGACTGGCAGTGATATACAACTCCCTATATTTGACTGGAGACTATAAAATAGATGGAGTGGTCAGGCTTAGTACTAAGTAACCTTTTATTCAATGACAGTAATTACTTGTTTGAACCTTTAATTCATTTAAATTTGCTTGAACTTTCAAGTGACTACCCACATATTTTCCACTTTGGCAGATGAAATTAAATGACCAATAGGTGGAAGAAATCTATGCAATACTTTGACATGATTGACAACTTAAGAAAAATATAAAGTGTCTTTTACTTTGGAAAACTAATTCTTGTAAGGATAATTCATGTTAGTTACTAAATGATGATATTTATATAAAGATAACATAAAAAGTAAAAATTCAGGGTCCATGACTGGGATTCCAAGGAATTAGGAAAACTATGGAAGGTTCTTGTATATTTGTACTTATACAGTTGGAAGTCTGAACTTTTATTTATTTTTTAAGATTATTAACAATTTTAGCATGGATACTGTCATTACTGTTAATTGAATTTAAAACATTATTGAATCAATACAAAGTAAAAGCACTTCTTAGGAAATCATTACTCAAAAGAAGAAATGCTATGGAAGCAAGTCTTATATATATTTCCTCAAATGTGACTTTTTCTCCAGTGGTATTTCTAAAAATAATGTGAGAGGCAAAGCATGGAGAATTTTATGAAATACTGCCTTCTGAGCATGGCATGTCTCTTATAAACATAAAGTTATAGCAACTGTGGTTACCTGCATGACACCTGTATGAGATCAAAGTTCCAGCTTAGATGGATAGATTATCTCCAGACTGAACCAATTGCTAAGGAACCATTGGACATGGTTGTGGAAGAAAGTATCACTCTATATCTATGGTATGGTTGCAAGTGGGTCTCCTAAACTGCAGTGGATGACTGCATGCCAATTCACTTATGAACCAGAATAACTGATTTCAGTAGCCTATCAAAGAGTACCAACAGTATGCATTTAGAGTTGGATGGGTAGAATAGAAAGCATATATGATCATATTTCACTTTACTCATATATAAAATTCTCATGAAAATGTAAAATCAGATGAAATAACCAATAATTGGCTTTATTTATTCATATAAAAAACTTCCAAATTGTTTGCTCTAAAGTGAGCTAGTGAATCAAAGTCATAATTTGTTTTCCATTGCATCTTTGTCCTTATGATGAATCCTTATCTGGATGACTACTTTAAATCATTCAGCAACAGCATCTGGCTATGAATATATTCTAAAGAATTATGACAATATAGTTACCTTTATACTAGCACTAATAGCAAGCATAGAGATTTCTCTGTCGTAGTGAGTCTTCAGTTATGCTTTGCTGCCAGTGATCACTGAGGGTGAAGTCTCATGATCCCAACAGATTACTTTAATATATTCTCTGTCATCTTCCTTGTCATCAGTACGCTGCCCTTTCTTAAAATATACCTAAATTTTGCCGGCAATCTCAGGCCTTGTACCACCATGACACCCTTCCCGATATATTCAGTTCTAATTTCTATAAATTAGGATGTTTATATATTTGCACAAAAGCAAAGACTAAATCAGATATGAGGACAACTTCAAATAACCTGTTGATTCTAATGTGTTTGTATTACTTACGATTATCCCCTATGGAATTAATAAGATGTTATCTGTAGAGATTTCCAGATTTACTCTACATGGAATTTAGAATTTACAATTCTAAATTTCTAGTTCAATAGATCTTAGATACAATTTTGAGATCTGCATGTATAATATATTTCACTGATGGTTTCTAGTATTTTGAAGTTGGGGGAAATGCTGATAATGTAAGCTTTATTTCTCCTATGAACTGTTGCCACTTTTCCATAGTTTTCTTGTGAATTTCAATCCCCAGATATATCTAACACATCTTGTCCAATCATGCATAAAACTGAGAGCATGATTTTAAATATGTTGTCTTCTAGTTTTGTCCATAAACATTAGTAAATGTCCATTATTCTACCATTTTATATGGTTATCATTTCTGATCAGAATACTTTTCCTCCTAGATATTTATTATTAAGTAAATTATAGGATTTAGAATTGGAAGAGACATTTGTAAGGATGATAGTAAATGGCTCATTTATATAACAGGAGCCTGAGTATAGAAAAAAATGACTTAATTTTAAAATGGTGACGCTTTAGATCATTTAGCCAAAACACATTTAAATATACTGCTACCCTGTTAATATAGATTCATACAAACACTATAATGTTTTTTCAATCGATTTAATCTCTCATGCAATAATACTGACCACAGTTTCTCTTCTCTCCCCACTTCTCTTAGCTTCCAAAAACATTTTGCCCCCAAATCAACGGCCCCTTCATTTTCATTCATAAAAGATAAAGCCTCCAAATGTCAACCAAACAGAAACAAAACAAGATATGATGAGACAAGGCAACGGCCCTTATAAACACTTTAATATTATTTGATATGATCCATTAAGAACAACAATACTATGTTATTATAATTATTGATTATACATGTTTATAAGTTATAAAAATTCAGATATATTTTTTGCATCCCAACTGCAGTTTCCCTTCCCTTCTCTAGTTCCAGTTCATTCCTCCCACCTCTGATCTTCAGCTCCCATCTTCTCCTCCATTTCTCTTCAGAAAAGGGCAGGTTTGCCCTGGATATCAACAAAACATAGCTTATCAAGTTGCAGTTAGAATATCCCCTCCCTTGTACTTAGGCTGGGAAATGCAAATCAATGGGAATAAAGTGGACCCAAAAGTTAAAGACATCCCCTGGTCTCACTACAAGGGGACCAAACTTAAAAACTGTCACACATTTAATCAAGGTCAATCCCTTAGCCGGGTGGTGGTGGCGCACGCCTTTAATCCCAGCACTTGGGAGGCAGAGGCAGGCGGATCTCCGTGAGTTCGAGACCAGCCTGGTCTACAAGAGCTAGTTCCAGGACAGGCTCCAAAACCACAGAGAAACCCTGTCTCGAAAAACCAAAAATAAATAAATAAATAAATAAATAAATATAAAAAAATAAATCAAGGTCAATCCCATGCTGGCTCTCTGGTTGTTGTTTCTTTCAGTCTCTTTGAGATTTTTTGAGACCAGGTTAGTTGATTCTATGGGTTTTCTAATGGCGTCCTTGGCCTCTTTCATTCCTAAAGTCCTTACTCCTTTGTATAGCAGGATTACCTGAGCTCAGTCTAGTTTTTGACAGTGGAACTGTGCATGTATTTATACCTGTTTTTTAATGAAGCTGCTCTGATGACTATTGGACTAGGCACCAATATATGAGTATAGAAGAATATCTTTCGGCATCATTACATTGCCTTTTTTCCCAATGAGGTTTTGATCTGTCCTGAGTCTCTGGCTCATCCAGCCTGTGGATTCTATTGCACCAGGCAGTGTCATAGGAGGGCTCAATCTTGTGGAATAGGTCTGAGGCTGGAAGAGTCATTAGGTGGCCATTCCCATAATCTCTAGGCTACTGTTACTCTAGCATATCCTATGGCAGGACAGACTGTAGGTCAAAGGTTATGTGGGAAGAGAAAAAGGAATGCCATGTAGCCACCAAATGTGTAACATGTTGTACCTCCTCAGGAAGTCAGTCTTGTGGCAATACACAGATTACTAGAAATGGGTGAATTTAATAGTTAGCCAGTAAAAAGCCTAAGATATTGGCCAAACAATTGTAACTGATAACAGGTCTCAGAGTGGCTATTTCATAAGTAACTTTGGGAATAGGCAAGCAGAGAAAAGTCAGTCCAGGTGTACCTGAGGAACAGAGAGTACTTCTAGTTGCATGCTATTGTTTTTAACAGCTGAGTAATACTGCATTAAGCAAATGAAGCACATTTTCTTTGTCCGTCTTTGGTTGAGGTACAACTTGGTTGATTATAGGTTCTAGTTATTATAAATAAAACTTCTATGAACATGAGATAAGCAGGAGTCCTTGTGGTATGACTGAGCATCCAATGGATATATGCTCAAGAGTAGTAGAGCTTGGGCTTGAGGTAGATTGATGCTCAATTTTCTTAAAAACTGTTATATTGATTTCCAATATGTGTCTGAACAAGCTTGCACTCTCATCAGTAATGAAGGAGTGTTCCCCTTTATTCCATATCCTCTCCAGCATTAGTTATCACATGTACTTTTGACCTTAGCCATTCTGACAGGTGTAATATAAAATCTGTGTCATTTTGAGTATATTACCCTGATTGCTAAGGATTAGTGTGGTATGTGTGTTGCTTTAATTGTTTAATGAATAAAGAATCTGGCTTGTCCTGTGATGGGGCAGAGTAGAACTAGGTGGGGTAAACTAACCTGGTAAATGCTAGGAGAGAGAAGGTGGAGTCAGAAGACACCATGTAGCCGCTGCCAGGAACAAACATGCTGGAATTTTCCCTGGTAAGCCACATACACGTGGCTATACACAGATTAATAGAAATGGGTTAATTTAAGATATGAGTTAGCCAGAAATATGATTAAGCTATTGGCCAAACAGTATTGCAAATAACATAGTTTCTGTGTAGTTATTTCAGGTCTGAGCAGCCGGGAACATACAAGTGGAATTCCAACAACAAAGGATATTGAGCATTTCTTTATGTTTCTCATCTATTAACCAATAAAAGCAACACATAGACAGAAGGACCTCCCACACCACCTATGTCAATACATACAAGGCTATTTCCACTTTCTCTTCTATCAGTTTTAGTGTATCTAGATTTATGTTGAGGTCTTTGATGCTCTTGGACTTGAGGTTTGTGCTCAGTCATAGACATGGATCTATTTTCATTATTCTAAATGATGACATCCAGTTAGACCACAACCATTTGTTGTAGGTGTTTTCTTATTTCCATTGTATCATTTTGGCTTCTTTGCCAAAAAATCAGGTATTCATAGGTGTATGAATTTATGCCGGGGTATTTCATTCAATTGTCATGATCCACCTATCTTTTTTTTAATGCCATTATCATGTGGTTTTTATTATTATAGCTGCATAGCAGAGTTTGAAATCAAATATGCTGATACTTCTGGAAGTTTTTGTTTTATTATACATGATTGTTTTAGCTATCCTGGGTGTTTCACATGATTATCTCGATACAAAAAAAAAAACTTTGAAAAAAATCGAAAATCTCTTTATAATAAAATTTTTAGAGAATAACAGGACCACAACATGTGACTCACAGTACAGAGCAAGTAGTACTTTAGTGGCAGTATTATTAGCAGATGCACCTCAGCAGTCACAGCTCCTGCACTGGTGTAGTCACCCTTGTGTATTGTGCTCTTATTTGGCTATCACTATGGCTTATCTCCTTACTGAAGAAGAGATTGACAAATTCAAGAAAGTCTCTTCTTATTCAATAAAAGTGACGATGACACCATCATAACAAAGGAACTTGGGATTTTCATGATGTCACTGGCTTAAAGCGCAACAGAAGCTGAATTGCAGATATGATCAATAAAGGGGAAGATGATGGGAATAGCGCCATTGACTTCCTGGAGTTCTTGGTCATGATGGATAGTCAAATGTAAGATACAGATAGTGAAGAAAAAATCCATGTGACATTAAGTCTTTGGCGAGGATGGAAGTGCTTACATCAGCACAGTAGAACTGTACCACGTCAGAACGAACTTAGGAGAAAAACTAACAAATTAAGTATTAGATGATATGATTAGAGAAGCAGATATTGATGGAGAGAGACAAGTCAGCTATGAAAAATTTGTGCAGATGATGACTGCAAAATAAATACCAATTTTCAATTACTTTTCCCTCTAGAAGAATCAAATTGAAATCTTTTATTTACCTGATACAAAGAAAGAAAAAGAAAAAAGTTTATTCCTTTTGTTTTATGTAGAAAAGGGACAAACATACCTTCTGCACACAAACAAAATCAACATGTATAGGTTTCTGGACCTGTCTCCTAAAGATTAAGCCCCCACATGTGTTTTATAGTATAATACGTGATGGAGGAAGATCATTGGTTAAAAAATAAAGAAACTGCCTTGGCCCATTTTATTGGTTAGAACATAGGTGGGTGGTGTAAACAGAACAGAATGCTGGGAGGAAGAGGAAGTGAGCTCAGAGAGGCCATGCTCCCCTCTCCCGGGTAGAAGCCATGAAGCAAGCTGCCAGGTCAGACATGCTGAAGCTTTCCCGGTAAGACTGATCCTACACAGATTATTAGAGATGGGTTGATCTGGATATGAGAATTAGCCTGTAAGGGCTAGAGTTAATGGGGGAAGCAGTGTTTAAATGAATACAGTTTGTGTGTTGTTATTTCGGGGCATAAGCAAGCCAGGCAGCCGGGGTGTTGGGGACGCAGCCCCGCCACTCACATTACTACAAAATGGCACTCAGATGTGTGGACAACTGAATCCACTGAAAGTCTGAGAAAGCTTGGGAAAGAGTAAAGCATGTTTTCTTGGTAGCAGCAATTTTTCGGGTCTACTCTGCTTGCTAGAGGCAAGCAAGTACTCTCATCTAAGAGAGGCTTCCTGACTCAGCTTTAGCTGCAAAACCCTGCAGCTCATTAAGAGATCCTGCCACGAAACATTTAAACGGTGTTGACGAAAAGCTGAACGCATGTTTTCAGTCTTCAGCCATAGTAGGAAAAAAGCTGCGCCGTTTAAAAATGCCGGCTTTCTGGGCTGTCCTGCCAGGGCAAACTCTGACAATTTTAAGCAGGCAGTTATTGCAGTTTGCAAGCACAGGCTGCTGAAGCTCGCTTGCTGGCAGGGACCTTGAAATGCCATAAAGTTGTGGCAGTAAACATGGCTACAGCCAGTACCTCAACCATGAGGCTGGAAAGCTAAGGAATGGACTGGATCCAGCCATCAAAGCCACGGCTTTAGTCCTACTGATATTGCTTGGTAAATTAAAGACTCATGTGGTCAGAAAAAGAGAGATATACAGTAAAGAGAGATTCAAAGATAAAGAAAATTTCTAAATGGTTTACAGTGTGTTAAAAATATATGCAAGCTAAAAATTAAAAGTTCTTAAAAGTAAAACAAAGGAAGAAAGAGGGTTTTTGGGTTTGGTAGTACATACCTTTAATCCCAACATTTGGGAGGCAGAGGGAGATTGACCTCTGTGACTTCAAGGTGTGGTAGCACATGCCTTTAATCTCAGTGCCTAGAAGGCAGAGGCAAACAGATCTCTGTGAGTTCAAGGTGTAAAGCTTACACCTTTAATCCCAATGCCTGTGAGGCAGAGAAAGGCGGATCTCTGAGAGTTCAAGGACAGCCTGGTCTACAGAGTTACTCCAGGTCAAAGATACAGAGAACCTGTCTCAAAAAGCAAAAAATAAAAGTAAAAATAAACAAAATAAAGGCTAAAATAAAGCGCACAAATGTGGAAAATACACAGAGAATTTTGATACTGTATGCTATTATGTTCTCTTTGAATTATTTGAATGCTGAGGAAAGAGCAACAGCTGCTAAAAGATATTTGTTTATAAATGCTGCTGAACTAATCCAACATAGATATTTTGAAAATGCCTTGAATTTGAAATTTGGATCTAAGAACACGATGCTTTGGAAAGGAGTTTCTTATTTTGTTTTCACAGAGGGTGAGAGTCTGTGGATTGCTTCTATTCCAATATGGTATGATGGACCACGCCCTCCTGAAGGGTTGCTGTGAACACCTTCAGAAAATTGCTTTGCTCTACTGCCAACTGAGATGAAACTAGCACACAGGTTATACCATGAAAGACCTAATTAACGACACCCTCATTCAGCAGGAAGCAGTTTGGAGAGAAAAAGCTGCACCCATGTTCCCAAATATGTTTTATAAACGTTCTTTTACATTTAAAGGGGGATATGATATAGATATGAATAATTTGCATTAGTATAGATTTTGCTTTATTGATAGAGATTTAAGGTCAATTTTGTTATATGTATATGTATTTCTGATCTTTATTAAGGTGTTGTGATTGTGTAGTTCATTTAAAAATGTAATGTATATAGGTTGTTAATGGATCATCATTAACAATAGTCAAGTTTGTAGTCATGTTAGTTAGATTTTCTAGATATATAGATATATATTTCAGTTAGATCGGCATTCTTCGTATCTTACAAAGACTACGGAATATGTTGTTAAATGTTTTAATAACTTAGGGCTTTTCATGACAGTGAGATACTCTGCTCCTGGCAGCACCAATCTACTTCAAGAAGAAGATGGGCATCGAAGAGGATCCTTATGGAGTTTGATAGACATTTGGGCAAGAAACTGCTCCTGCCTGGACTATTGCAACCCACAGAGAACCCACAGAGAGAGGACTACTGAACTTGGCAAAAGGTGAGATGATCTTTCAGGGTTCCTGCTTCATGAAAGAGTCTGTGAGACATTCTGTAGGACACAACAGATAGTGACTGAACTGACTTAGGAATGTCCTGCTTCATGGAAATATCTCTGGATACCATGGGCCTGTAGGCCACAGATGGTTGCCCCAATGGTACAGAGGAACTTTGGGTGACTGTCCAGGCAGCGAGATGTCTCTGTCATTTCTAGAGTTTGAAAGTTGCTTACTTTTTGTTTGCTTAGCTAATATTGTATTCTTCTGGAGTCTTTGAAGGAGTTAAAGAATAGTTAATTATAGTTATAATTTTCCTTAGTTATGATAAAGATTATTGTAATTTTTACTTGATAACTGTTTTGTTATATGTAATTTTGCTATGTTAAGTTAAAGCCTTCCTTTTTTTTTTTTGTTTAAACAGACAAAGGGGAAATGATGGAGGAAGGTCATTATTTAAAAAATAATGAAACTGCCTTGGCCCATTTTATTGGTTAGAACATAGGTGGGTGGTGTAAACAGAACAGAATGCTGGGAGGAAGAGGAAGTGAGCTCAGAGAGGCCATGCTCCCCTCTCCCGGGTAGACGCCATGAAGCAAGCTGCCAGGTCAGACATGCTGAAGCTTTCCCGTTAAGACTGATGCTACACAGATTATTAGAGATGGGTTGATCTGGATATGAGAATTAGCCTGTAAGGGCTAGAGTTAATGGGGGAAGCAGTGTTTAAATGAATACAGTTTGTGTGTTGTTATTTCGGGGCATAAGCAAGCCAGGCAGCCGGGGTGCTGGCGATGCAGCCCTGCTGCTCATATTACTACAAATACTCACATATTGGAGCACCAGAATGAGCTCCCAAGGTCCAAATGAGGAGCAGAAGGAGGGAGAACATGAGCCAGGAAGTCAGGACCGTGAGGGGGGCACCCACCCACTGAGATAGTGGGGTTGATCTATTGGGAGCTCACCAAGGCCAGCTGGACTGGAACTGAAAAAGCATGGGATAAAACCGGACTCTCTGAACATGGCAGACAATGAGGCTGATGGGAAGCCAAGGACAATGGCACTGTGTTTTGATCCTCCTTCATGTTCTGGCTTTGTGGGAGCCTAGCCAGTTTGGATGCTCACCTTCCAAAATGGAGGCGGGGAGGACCTTGGACTTTCCACAGGGCAGGGAACTCTGACTGCTCTTTGGACTGGAGAGGGAGGGGGAGAGGAGTGAGGGGAGGGGGAGAGAAGTGGGAAGAAAGAAGGGAAATGGGAGGCTGGGAGAGGCGGAATTTTTTTTCAATAAAAAATAAATAAAAATAAATATATAAAGAAAGAAAGAAAAAGAAAGAAAGAAAAAATCAAACTCAATACCTCAGATAGGTTCTACAGTTTCTTGGATAATTTATGAATAGCCAGTTTACCGTAAACAAACATTTAAAATTGATTTATCTTGGGATTATATATAGACAATAGGTGAAGACTTAACTCTGAGACACAGCCTCAGAAGTAGAATGGCCCTCTTGCCTTTCATGTGCTCTAACCCCATGGTGACAACGAAGCCCTGATGGCATGTCCGAGTTTATTGCTATGTGCATTATACTAGAGTGAAATAAACATCTAGGCTCTTACCAAATCACACAAATTTTTAATAAGAAATGCTTGCCAAGTGTCAGAGATCAGCTTCAACAATGATGCCACTTACCAGAATATGGGCATGGGGATTAAAAAATAACTAAGGAAAACAAAAACACGAATAAAATTAATAAAGCAGAAACATAGACTAGTACAGGGAGGGAGTCCCAGTAAATACTGAAATTGCCCACATTTAATATCCATTTGCTTAAAATACCCAGACCACAAAAGGTAGGAGTAAGATAAAAAAAATGTATTAACATTATACAAGGTATCATGTTATGGCTATCTTCTTTTTTTTTTTTTTTTTTTTTTAATAATTTTTTTATTAAGAAAAGAAGAAAAAAAAACATAAACAAAAAACAAGTTTCCACCTCCTCCCAGCCTCCCATCTCCCTCCCCCTCCTCCCACCCTTCTCCCCCTCCTCCCACCCTTCTACCCCTCCCCCCACTCCTCTCCCCCTCCCTCTCCAGTCCACAGAGCAGTCTAGGTTCCCTGCCCTGTGGCAAGTCCTAGGTCCTCCCCCCTCAGTCCATATCTAGGAAGGTGAACATCCAAACTGGCTAGGCTTCCACAAAGCCAGCACATTAAGTAGGATCAAAACCCCGTGCCATTGTCCTTGGCGTCTCATCAGCCCTCATTGTTCGCCATGTTCAGAGAGTCTGGCTTTATCCCATGCTTTTTCAGTCACAGTCCAGCTGGCCTTGGTGAGCTCCCAGTAGATCAGCTCCACTGTCTCAGTGGGTGGGTGCACGCCTCGTGGTCCCGACTTCTTTGCTCATGTTCTCCCTCCTTCTGCTCCTCATTGGGACCTTGGGAGCTCAGTCCAGTGCTCCAGTGTGGGTCTCTGTCTCTGTCTCCATCCATCACCAGATGAAGGTTCTATGATGATATGCAAGATATTCGTCAGTATTGCTCTCGGATAGGGTCATTTCAGGTTCCCAATCCTCAGCTACCCAAGGAACTAACTGGGAACCTCATGTTGGGCACTTGGGAGCCCCTCTAGGGTCAAATCTCTTGCTCACCCTAAAGTGGTTCCCTTAACTAAGAATTGTGGTTCCGTGCTCCCCTATCCACCTTTCCTTTATCCCAATTCTCCTGATTCCCCAAGTCCCCCCTCCTTCCCTTCTACCTTTTCTCTCCCCATCTCCCCTTACCCCCATCCCACCCCACCCCCAAAATCCTAATTTTCTCCCCGGCAATTGGGTCTACTTCCCTTAGCCAAGAGGATAACTATATGTTTTTCCTTGGGTTCACCTTCTTACTTAGCTTCTTTAGGTTCACCTATTGTAGACTCCGTGGCCCTAATTTATGGCTAGAAACCAATTATGAGCGAGTACATCCCATGTTCATCTTTTTGGGTCTGGGACACCTCACTCAGGATAGTGTTTTCTATTTCCATCCATTTGCCTGCAAAATTCGAGAAGTCATTGTTTTTTACCGCAGCGTAGTACTCTAGCGTGTATATATTCCATACTTTCTTCATCCATTCTTCCATTGAAGGGCATCTAGGTTGTTTCCAGGTTCTGGCTATTACAAATAATACTGCTATGAACATAGTTGAACAAATGCTTTTGTCATATGATAGAGCATCTCTTGGGTATATTCCCAGGAGTGGTATTGCTGGGTCCAGGGGTAAGTTGATCCCGAATTTCCTGAGAAACCGAAACACTGACTTCCACAGTGGTTGCACAAGATGGCATTCCCACCAGCAATGGATGAGGGTACCCGTTCCTCCACAGCCTCTCCAGCAAAGGTTATCCTTGGTGTTTTTGACTTTAGCCATTCTGACAGGTGTAAGATGATATCTCAAAGTTGTTTTGATTTGCATTTCCCTGATTGCTAAGGAAGTTGAGCACGACTTTAAGTGTCTTTCGGCCATTTGAACTTCCTCTGCTGAGAATTCTCTGTTCAGTTCAGTGCCCCATTTTTTAATTGGGTTAATTAGCATTTTAAAGTCTAGTTTCTTGAGTTCTCTATATATTTTGGAGATCAGACCTTTGTCTGTTGTGGGGTTGGTGAAGATCTTCTCCCAATCAGTAGGTTGCCTTTGTGTCTTATTGACTATGTCCTTTGCTTTACAGAAGCTTCTCAGTTTAAGTAGGTCCCATTTGTTCAATGTTGCCCTTAATGTCTGTGCTTCTGGGGTTATACATAGGAAGCGATCTCCTGTGCCCAGCTCCTGTAGGGTACTTCCCACTTTCTCTTCTATCAGGTTCAGTGTGTTCGGGCTGATATTGAGGTCTTTAATCCATTTGGACTTGAGTTTTGTGCACGGTGATAGATAAGGGTCTATTTTCATTCTTCTACAAGATGACATCCAGTTGTGCCAGCACCATTTGTTGAAGATGCTTTCTTTCTTCCATTTTATACTTTTAGCTCCTTTATCGAAAATCAGGTGTTCATAGGTTTGTGGGATAAAATTCGGGTCTTCTATACGATTCCATTGGTCGACTTCTCTGTTTTTATGCCAGTACCACACTGTTTTCATTACTGTAGCTCTGTAATAGAGTTTGAAGTCAGGGATGGTAATGCCTCCAGAAGATCCTTTATTGTATAGGATTGTTTTGGCTATCCTGGGTTTTTTGTTTTTCCATGTAAAGTTGATTATTGTCCTCTCCAGATCTGTGAAGAATTTTGATGGGATCTTGATGGGGATTGCATTGAATCTATAAATAGCTTTTGGTAGAATTGCCATTTTTACTATGTTGATCCTCCCAATCCAAGAGCAAGGGAGGTCCATCCATTTTTTGGTATCCTCTTCAATTTCTTTCTTCAATGCCTTAAAGTTCTTGTCAAATAGATCTTTCACTTCCTTGGTTAGATGTACCCCAAGATATTTTATGCTGTTTTTGGCTATTGTGAATGGTGAAGCTTCTCTGATTTCCCTCTCTGCTTCCATATCCTTTGTGTATAAGAGGGCGACTGATTTTTTGGAGTTGATCTTGTATCCTGCCACATTACTAAAGCTGTTTATCAGCTGTAGGAGTTCTTTGGTGGAGTTTTTGGGGTCGCTTATGTACACTATCATATCATCTGCAAATAACGAAAGTTTAACTTCTTCCTTTCCAATTCGAATCCCCTTGATTCCATTATGTTGTCTTATTGCTATTGCTAGAACTTCAAGCACTATATTGAAGAGGTATGGGGAGAGTGGACAGCCTTGTCGTGTTCCTGAGTTAAGTGGGATGGCTTTGAGTTTCTCTCCGTTTAATTTGATGTTAGCTGTCGGCTTGCTGTATATAGCTTTTATTATATTTAGGTATGACCCTTGTATCCCTAATCTCTCCAAGACTTTTAACATAAATGGATGTTGAATTTTGTCAAATGCTTTTTCAGCATCTAATGAAATGATCATATGGTTTTTTTCTTTCAGTTTATTTATATGCTGGATTACATTGATAGATTTTCGTATGTTGAACCAGCCCTGCATCTCAGGAATGAAGCCTACTTGATCATAATGGATAATTTTTCGGATGTGTTCTTGGATTCGATTTGCCAGTATTTTGTTGAGGATTTTTGCGTCGATATTCATGAGTGAGATTGGCCTGTAGTTCTCTTTCCTGGTTGAGTCTTTGAGTGGTTTTGGTATCAGAGTAATTGTGGCTTCATAAAAGGAGTTTGGTAATGACCCTTCTGTTTCTATCTTGTGGAATACATTAAGGAGTATAGGTATTAGATCTTCTTGGAAGATCTGGTAGAATTCCGCATTGAAACCATCTGGTCCTGGGCTTTTTTTGGTAGGGAGGTTTTTGATAACCTCTTCTAATTCTTCGCGACTAACAGGTCTATTTAGATTGTTCACCAGGTCCTGATTTAACTTTGGTATATGATATTTATCTAAAAAAGTATCCATTTCCTTTACATTTTCCAATTTTGTGGCATATAGGCTTTTGTAGTAAGATCTAATGATTCTCTGAATTTCCTCTGTGTCTGTGGTTATGTCCCCCTTTTCATTTCTGATCTTATTAATTTGCAAATTCTCTCTCTGCCGTTTGATTAGCTTGGATAGTGGTTTGTCAATCTTGTTGATTTTCTCCAGGAACCAGCTTTTTGTTTCATTGATTTTTTGTATTGTTTTCTGTGTTTCTATTTTGTTGATTTCAGCCCTCATTTTGATTATTTCCAGTCTTCTACTCCTCCTAGGTGAGTCTGCTTCTTTTTTTTCTAGAGCTTTCAGGTGGGCTGTTAAGTCTCCAATGTGAGCTTTCTCTGTTTTCTTTAAGTGGGCACTTAGTGCTATGAACTTTCCTCTTAGGACTGCTTTCATAGTGTCCCATAAGTTTGAGTATGTTGTTTCTTTATTTTCATTGAATTCCAGGAAGACTTTAATTTCTTTCTTTATTTCTTCCTTAATCCAGCTATGGTTCAATAGTTGACTGTTCAGTTTCCATGACTTTGTATGCTTTCTGGGGGTAGCATTATTGTTGAATTCTAACTTTAATCCATGGTGATCTGATAAGACACAGGTGGTTACTAATATTTTTTTGTAACTGTGGATGTTTGCTTTGTTACCGACTATGTGGTCGATTTTCGAGAAGGTTCCATGAGCTGCAGAGAAGAAGGTATATTCTTTCCTATTTGGATGGAATGTTCTATAGATGTCTGTTAAGTCCATTTGATTCATTACCTCCACTAATTCTCTTATTTCTCTGTTAGGTTCCTGTCTGATTGACCTGTCCATTGGTGAGAGAGGAGTGTTGAAGTCTCCTACTATTAGTGTGTGCGGTTTGATGGCTGCCTTGAATTTTAGCAATGTTTCTTTTATGTACGTGGGTGCTTTTATATTAGGGGCATAGATGTTCAGGATTGAGACTTCATCCTGATGAACTGTTCCTGTTATGAGTATAAAATGCCCCTCTCCATCTCTTCTGATTGATTTAAGTTTAAAGTCAACTTTGTTAGAGATTAGTATGGCCACACCTGCCTGTTTCTTAGGACCATTTGCTTGATAGGCCTTTTCCCAGCCCTTTACTCTGAGTAGGTGCCTGTCTTTGTGGTTGAGGTGTGTTTCTTGTAAACAGCAGAATGTTGGATCCTGTTTTCTTATCCAATCTCTTAGCCTGTGCCTTTTTATAGGTGAGTTGAGTCCATTGACATTAAGTGATATTAATGACCAGTGGTTGTTAACTCCGGTCATTTTTTTTTTTAGTCGTAGAGTTTGTGAGTTTCCCTTCTTTGTTTTGTGTTGGTGAAGGGTCTCTAGATGTCTGAGGTATTGTGGTCATTGTTGGACTCCTTGGTTAGTGATTTTCCTTCAATTACTTTCTGTAAGGCTGGATTTGTGGCTGCGTATTGTTTAAATTTGTTTTTATCCTGGAAAATTTTATTTTCTCCATTTATAGTGAATGAAAGCTTGGCTGGGTATAGTAATCTGGGCTTGCACCCATGGTCTCTCAGTTTCTGCAGTACATCTAACCAGGACCTTCTGGCTTTCATGGTTTCCATGGAGAAGTCAGGTGTAAGTCTGATAGGTTTACCTTTATAAGTAATTTGGCCTTTTTCCTTTGCAGCTCTTAATATTCTTTCCTTATTTTGTATGCTTTGTGTTTTGATAATTATATGGCGAGGGGATGTTTTTTTTTGATCCAGCCTATTCGGTGTTCTGTATGCTTCTTGCACCTTCATAGGAAAATCTTTCCTTAGGTTGGGAAAGTTTTCTTCTATAATTTTATTAAATAGATTTTCTGGACCATTGAGCTGCCCTTCTTCTCCTTCTTCTACTCCTATTATTCTTAGGTTTGGTCTTTTTATTGTGTCCCATAATTCCTGAATGTTTTGTGATGAGAGTTTGTTGGACTTGCTGTTTTCTTTGATCAGTGTGTTTATTTTCTCTATGGTATCTTCAGAATCCGAGAGTCTTTCTTCTATCTCTTGTATTCTGCTGGTTATGCTTGTTTCTGTAGTCTCTATTCGTTTACCTAGATTTTCCATGTCCAGACGGCCCTCTGTTTGTGTTTTCTTCTTTGCCTCCATTTCAGTTTTCAGGTCTTGAACTGTTTCCATTATCTGTTTGATTGTTTTTCCTTGGTTTTCTAGGGTATCATTCACTGATTTATTCAATTCTTCAAACTTTCTGTTATATTTCTCATCCATTTCTATAAGGGCGTTTTTTACATGCTGTTTAAGGGTGTCAATCACTTTCATGAAGTCAATCATTTCTCCTTCCTCTTGATTAAGGGGTTCTTGTCCTCCCGTTGTGAGGTCGCTTGTTTCTGGTAGCTTCATGTTGCTTTTCAGCTTGTTGGGCGAATTCTTGCCTTGACGTCGGCCCATCTCTTCTTCCAAATGCTCCCTATGGATCTTCTTTTACCTGATTAGGTCTCCTTGCCTACCAAACGCTGTCTCTCCCCAATGTTGGCTCTCCCAATGCTGGGACTCCCCAATGCTGGGTCTCCTGGCGCTGAAAGATCAGGCCTCCGTGCTGGTTGGGCAGCTCGCAGACAAAGCGCCTACCCCGCTTGGTGCAGGCAGGCCACAGAAACAAAGGAACTGCTGCCCCCCGGGAGCCCCGGCTACTCGGACTCAGCGCCCAGATAGGCTGGGCTGGGCGATGCCACGCGCCAAAAGAGGGCAGTGGGTCGAAGTGGGGAGGGCTCTGGACGGAAGCTGGGTGGGCCAGGAAGAAAGAGGCAGCACCCGGGGAGTAGAGGCCCTGCAGAGAGCCCAAGCAGGACAGGGGGCCAAGAAACCCCCGAGCTCCCCGTCCCAGGCTGGCGCCGTGGGCCAGAAACTCACCCCAATGCTGGGTCTCCTGGCGCCGAAAGATCAGGCCTCCGTGCTGGTTGGGCAGCCCGCAGACAGAGCGCCTACCCCGCTTGGTGCAGGCAGGCCACAGAAACAAAGGAACTGCTGCCCGCCCGGGAGCCCCGGGTACTCGGACCCAGCGCCCAGATAGGCTGCGCTGGGCGATGCTACGCGCCAAAAGAGGGCAGTGGGGGCGAAGTGGGGAGGGGTCTGGACGGAAGCTGGGTGGGCCAGGAAGAAAGAGGCAGCAGAGAGCCCAAGCAGGACAGGGGGCCAAGAAACCCCCGAGCTCCCCGTCCCAGGCTGGCGCCATGGGCCAGAAACTCACCCCAATGCTGGGTCTCCTGGCGCCGAAAGATCAGGCCTCCGTGCTGGTTGGGCAGCCCGCAGACAAAGCGCCTACCCCGCTTGGTGCAGGCAGGCCACAGAAACAAAGGAACTGCTGCCCCCCGGGAGCCCCGGCTACTCGGACCCAGCGCCCAGATAGGCTGCGCTGGGCGATGCTACGCGCCAAAAGAGGGCAGTGGGGGCGAAGTGGGGAGGGGTCTGGACGGAAGCTGGGTGGGCCAGGAAGAAAGAGGCAGCAGAGAGCCCAAGCAGGACAGGGGGCCAAGAAACCCCCGAGCTCCCCGTCCCAGGCTGGCGCCGTGGGCCAGAAACTCACCCCAATGCTGGGTCTCCTGGCGCCGAAAGATCAGGCCTCCGTGCTGGTTGGGCAGCCCGCAGACAGAGCGCCTACCCCGCTTGGTGCAGGCAGGCCACAGAAACAAAGGAACTGCTGCCCGCCCGGGAGCCCCGGCTACTCGGACCCAGCGCCCAGATAGGCTGCGCTGGGCGATGCTACGCGCCAAAAGAGGGCAGTGGGGGCGAAGTGGGGAGGGGTCTGGACGGAAGCTGGGTGGGCCAGGAAGAAAGAGGCAGCAGAGAGCCCAAGCAGGACAGGGGGCCAAGAAACCCCCGAGCTCCCCGTCCCAGGCTGGCGCCGTGGGCCAGAAACTCACCCCAATGCTGGGTCTCCTGGCGCCGAAAGATCAGGCCTCCGTGCTGGTTGGGCAGCCCGCAGACAAAGCGCCTACCCCGCTTGGTGCAGGCAGGCCACAGAAACAAAGGAACTGCTGCCCGCCCGGGAGCCCCGGCTACTCGGACCCAGCGCCCAGATAGGTTGCGCTGGGCGATGCTACTCGCCAAAAGAGGGCAGTGGGGGATGGCTATCTTCTAAATAAAACATCTGTTGCCAGTAATGCTCAAACCCGAGACCAAATCATTCTGTAGGCAAACCACTCCATGGGAGGAATCCATTGTTATTGCCCTAAGGAAGTAGGAATTTATTTGGAGTCGTAGACTTTTGTTTGAAGTAGAAACACGTCAACTTCTCTATACTTAAAATACAAGTATTTTAAGGTGGATATTAGCCACACCTGTTGACAATAGCTTTAAGAGAGCAAAACTCTCTGATCTAAATCTAGATGGAACATCTGCTCGAGAAAGAAACAGACAACCACCTTGAGCTGAAATTCACTGACCCTCAGACAAGGTAGAAATAGGAAATAGATTCACATTTTTTGTGCCTCTACCACCAGGGGAGCATCTGTGGACTCTGTGTTTTAAAGCCTTGTGAGCCATGACTCTGAGCCAGTAGAGTAGGCTGTGGCTGTGGATTTGAGCACAACCATCAGCTTTGCTGACAAGGAGATTATGATTTATGCCCATTCCAAATGTAATGCTAGTCTTTCATTTTTCTCCAGTGAGAAAGACTATTCATTTTAAGAAAAAAGATTTGGAGAGATCACTAATGCAAGTGACATAGCTAAACATAATAAAGGCAATATACAGCAAGCTGATAGTCAACATCAAGTTGAACAAAGATAAATTCATAGCTATTGCACTAAAATCAGTAACAAGATAAGGTTGTCCATAGTCCCTGTATCTATTCCATATAGTACTTTAAGTTCTAATTCCAGCAATAAGACAATCCAGCAGATACAAATGGGAAAAGAATAAGTCACATAGTATAGGAGGTTCTTCTGTTTATGTGTTGACTTCATTGGTTGAATAAAGAAACTGCCTTGGCCTTTTGATAGGGCAGTGCTTAGGCAGGCCGAGTAGACAGAACTGAATTCTGGGAGGAAGAAAAAGAGTCAGAAAGAGAGCCACTGTGTAGCTGCCAGGTCAGACATGCTGAATCTTTCCTGATAAGCCACGACCTCATGGTGACACACAGATTACTGGAATCAATGCAGACAGAAACCCAGGTAGGGGTGGCCTACACCTTAAATCCCAGCACTAGGGTATTACTTCTTTAATCCTAGCACTAGAGGAAAAATAAAATGGGAGAAAAGAGTCTTAGTCTGCTTATTATGTGATTGCCCAGCCTTGATAGAGGTTAAGACATCTCTAATTCCTTTAGTTTGCTTCTGATCTTCAGACAAGATTTATTTATTAAAATACAAGTAATATTCTATATATGGCCCAGTGGTGACATCCATACCCATTTGCTGTTGAGTACCTTGTTGTGGTTCATGGTCTTAAAACAGCTGCGGTCTGACCTGAAGTCGGGGTCCTGCACTGCCACTAATGGTCACATAGAGGCCTGGGTTGGGGCCACAACCTGAGTCCTTGGTGTTGTCCAGTGACACAAAACTGCCAAAAGTATTCCCACATGAGTGGCCATTCCCTCCACACAGAGCCAGGATATCACCAGGGCAACGTTCCTGCCAATGGCCATGTCTGTTCCATGGTGCAGCTAGCCATCTGTGTTGATGTCTGTTGCCAGTGACACCTCAGGAGGCCTAAGAAATCATGTGAGATGAAATAAGAGGGCAATACTGAGCCAGTCTCACACTTCACTTCCCTGGGAAAGCTGGCCTACAGCAAGAAAGCTGCCCCCTGCATTCAATAGAGTGGGCCCTCATCCCTGAGGACAGGCATTTAGGGGAGCTGACTCCACCAACGAACAAGAGGCAGATGGCCCCACTGGGTCCATCTGATCTGACTGACTAACACTCAGTCCCACAACTGACCCACCCTAACATCTACTTATCTAGATTATGCTGGAGCTTGGGAAGGGACTGCTCCTGCAGAATGGCACCCGAAAGATCCCCAAAACACAAAATACCCCAGAAGAGCTCCAGTGAAGATCCAGTGCAAAAAGTGTGCCACAAACGAGGGACCCTAAACCAGACTAATGGCTCTTTACAATGAACAGTTGCCAACCAAACTGATGGGACAAAGGGATATACTATATGACACACCGAAGCCTCAAGTGCCCCGGGAGGTTTGGAGAGGTGATGGAGAGTCCAGAGAGAAGAAGAAGCAGAGATTTTGCTGGTTTTGGTATGGTTTTTGTTTTGTTTTGGTTTGGTTTAATGGGTTTTTTCTTTTGTTTTTACTTTTGTTTGCTTGCTTTCTTATTTGTTTTGTTTTCTTTTGTGGGGGCACTGCACCAGGGGCGAAGGGGTAATACACAGGAACTGAGAGGTGAACAGAATTGAGATGCATATGTGAGAACCCCAAAGATTCAATAAATAAGTTAAAAATAGACATACTCAGCTTCATATGGAAAACAGATATATTTTTATAAAAAATTCCAACTACATTAGAATGATTCAAATATGACTAAACAGTCATTTTTCAGTGTTATTGCTGTGCAGAAAAGGATAATTTCAGAGCACCTAGTGGATGAAAATGGTACACATGAGAGAGAGAGAGAGAGAGAGAGAGAGAGAGAGAGAGAGAGAGAAAGAGAGAGATAGAGATGGATGCACAGGCACACACAGTGAAATAAACAGTTCTCATCTCAAAAGAAAAAAAATATTTTTAACTAAAGACAGACCGACACACAGACCTTCCAAAACTGGTACCAAATGCCCCCTTTAATAGCACCATGGAGGCTATTTTTCACTGAGAATATTTTTCATGCCATATATTATGACAATAGTTTTCTCTCTCCAAACTCCTTCCAGATCCTTCTTGTTTCCTGGCTCACCTAAAACATGTCCTTCCCTTCTCTTTTCAGAAAGATGTTAAAAAAGGCAAACAGCAAGAACAATAAAAGACAAAAACAAAAGAAAAAAGGAAAACAAGCAAAACCCAGAAATCACACACAAAGGTAAATAAAAACAAGATCGAAAATTTTAATGTCAAGGCAAAAGACCAGTCAGTCAGACAAAGTAAATGTTCAAACAAAGGAACAAAAACACAAACAAAATAACATTGACTTAGATTTTGTTGTCTGTGCATCAGTACTGTTGTGACTCCAAGACTATTTCCATAATGTCATCAGCGTCCTCATGCTCTTAAAACTCTTTTTGACTACTCTTCTACTAGGTTTCTCAGGCAAGAGGCAACAGGTTCGACAAAGACAGCCCATTTAATACTTAATATTCCTATATCTCCCAGTCTCTCACATTTTTCAGGTGAGTGTTTCTGTGTTAATTCTAATATACTCATATACTACAAGAATAAATTCTCTGATGGTTGTGAAGCAAGGCATTGATCTCTGGGCATGGCAGAATATATTTATCCTTGGTTGTTCTTATATCTGTGGATATCTTGATTGTTGATATATAAGGCATATCCTTGACTGCTCTTTTTGTAGTGTATAAGTCAATGTACGTAATTAACTGAGTGTTTATTTGTGTTTTCATAGTACCTTTATAGTCCAGAAGGTATCAGAGGCCCTGGAACTGGGGTTTTAAGGTCTTTGAGAACTTCTTGTTACGTATGGTGCTGGGACACAAACTCAATTCCTTTGTAACCACAATTGCTCTCTTTGTAATTGCTGAGCTATCTATTGATTGCTTATAATTAGACTTCTAGACAAACCAAAAATTAAGATTCCACTGTTCTTTTCCAGTTTTCCAATATATATTTTGCTTTCATTTCCCCTATATTCACTTTGTTGATTTAAAATTTATATTATAGTTTTCCACTTAATTACATAAAATATTTCTTAATAATAAATTATTAATATAAATAACTTATTTGTGCTTATAATCACAATAGCTTTTTTAAAACCAAAAGGAAACTATTGGAAGGAACTGAACTTTCTTCACTAAAAATAAGCACCTATAGTATATACTAGCACTTATAAATTGAGATATGTATTGAAGGCAACATTAATAGTAAATAGGTTATATTTTGAATTCTCTAAATTTTATTTGACTAATTAGCATGATATTAAAATTGAAAGATAGGCTTTAGGAATCAATTCATAAAATGGCTTCAAGGAAATATTTTCAGTAATTTAAATTATTTGATATAAATTGCATGGTCATGTATTATTTCCTGATTGTATCAAAAAGAGATTTTAAAATCATTAAGATATAGACAGCTGGAGTGATGAATACCATAATACCTGAATGCTGGAGACTGAGAAGGGAAGATCATAAATTCTCAGCTAGTCTGATTGCTGCATAGCAGGGCTTTGCTTCAAAAATAGGGATAAGAGACAGAAAAAGTTGGGGCTAATACACTTGAATAATGTACAATGACATCATGCTTCCCCAGCAAAAATAGAAAAATATGTTTTGTAAAATATTTTTCCTCCCAGGGTTGTTCTTAATATATTGATAGGAATGATTGATTACACTGTTATTTTCAAGAGCAAGTTATAGCACAGTAAACACATGAGATCTACTAGTCATGATACACAAATTCTTAACTATCTAAATTTTGTAGTTGCAACCTCTAATAAATATGATAGCATTGAGCTTTACATTATATTATTAAGCTTTTTTTAAAAAAATTTATTTAAAAGTTTTTTTACTATTATACATACCAACCAAAGTTTCCACTCCCTCTTCTTCTCCCCCTTTCCCTCTCACCTCCCCTCCATCCTTCACCCACTCCTCAGAAAGAGTAAGGGCTCTCATGTGGAGTCAATAAAGTCTGGCATATCAAGTTTAGGCAGGACCAAATCCCTTTCCCTGTATAGAGGTTGAGCAAGGGAATGGGCCCCAAAAAAATCCAGTTCATGCACTGTGGAATAAATCCTGGTCCTACTGACAGTGACCCCAGGCCACAGAATTGTCACCCACATTCAGAGGACCTAGTTCAATTGCCTTCCTTAAGTTGAACCTATTTTCTAACATATTTATTCATATAGTTACTTTATAAATTATTTATTTACTAATTATCTTTTAAATAGATTTTTATTTAGAAGTAGATGTTTAAAAAATTGGAACTAAAACAAAATAAAAACACATGGAGGTTCAATTAGGTTCATGTTTAATTTAGTTTCCTATACAGTTACAGATTTTTATTTATTTATTTTATTTAAGGGGTAATGACAAAATAAAATTTAATTAAAAATTATCAAATTGAAGGCTTAGTTCACATGGCTAGAGAACATTGCAGATACACAGAAAGCCATGTCCAGATACAGAGACAATCTCTAAAAAGGTACAGTATGAGTAAAAACATGCTTAGTTGTGAACAAAAAAGGGGAAATGGGTATAGAAAGTCATAAAAAATAAATAGTTTAAAAATAATAAAGTAATTAAGGAGAGAGTAAAGAAACATAAAAAGACCACATAAGGATAAAAAATAGTAAAGCATGAGGAATTTGGACCATTTATGGTGCTTTGTTAATTTTGAATTCTTTAAATGTCAATGAATGGAGAATAGCAGATGCTGAGAGACATTGAATTGTGGAAGATACTACGAAATTAAACCAGTTTATACATTTTAGTCTCAAGCTGAGACTTTAGAAAAATTCTGTACTTTCTCATCATACAAAAACTCAACAAAATTTATAGAGCTACCTTTCCAAGGACATGCTCATTATCCCAATTTGCTCTGATGCCTAAGAAGAGGTAATCACCCCCAGGCAACAGGAAGATGTCTAGACAACATAATGCCCATATTCACACAAAGTGGAGTGGGTGGTTTCTGATCATTCTGTGGTTGTTTACTATTGTTTGGGGATCTTCTTAGTTTTAAGTTGCTACTGGTTGTGGTCAGAAAACAAGAACGACAAAAAAAAACAAAGGAGGATGGATTTAAAGATCTATTTCTGAAGAGGAAATTGGGATATAGAAATGATGTGATAAAAGGGTAGATTATTGAATCAAATTTTAAAGTAAAAACAGCTATTAGTCTCATATTTTTATTTGTATAGACTTATGCATATTGTTTCAAATTTAGGATTATTTTTGTTATACTTATAAGACTTCTACTATCATTTCTTTAAGGTATAGTAACTATGAAGGTCATTTAAAATGTAATGTATTTCCATATGAAATTGAGTTTTGTTCTTTCACATCTGTGAAGAATTTTACTGGACATTGCATTTAATCTGTAGATTGCTTTTGGTAAGGTTGCCAATTTTATTATATTGATTCTACCTATCCAAGAGTATGAGAGAGATCTTTCCATTTTCTGGTATCTTCTTCAATTTCTTTCTTCAAAGACTTAAAGTTCTTGTCGAACAGGTCTTTCACTTCTTTGGGTAGTGTCATCCCAAGATAATTTTGTTATTTTTGGTTATTGTGAAGGGTGATGTTTCTCTGGTTTCTTTCTCAACTTCTATAGGAGGACTACTTTTTTTTTATTTATTTATTTATTTATTTTTATTGCGAAAAGAAGAAAAAAAAACATAAACAAAAAACAAGTTTCCACCTCCTCCCAGCCTCCCATTTCCCTTCCCCTCCTCCCATCCTTCTCCCCCTCCTCCCACCCTTCTCCCCCTCCTCTCACCCTTCTCCCCCTCCCCCCACTCCTCTCCCCCTCCCTCTCCAGTACACACAGCAGTCCGGGTTCCCTGCCCTGTGTTAAGTCCTAGTTCCTCCCCCCTCCGTCCATATCTAGGAAGGTGAACATCCTAACTGGCTAGGCTCCCACAAAGCCAGCACATTAAGTAGGATCAAAACCCCCTGCCATTGTCCTTGGTATCTCATCAGCCCTTGTTCGCCATGTTCAGAGAGTCCGGTTTTATCCCATGCTTTTTCGGTCACAGTCCAGCTGGCCTTGGTGAGCTCCCCGTAGATCAGCTCCACTGTCTCAGTGGGTGGATAGTTATTGCCAAGGAAACTTGTATGGGAATCCTCCCTAACTCAGGTTGCTGCCTGTAGCAATACTTTCTTGTTGGACCTTCAAACTCAACAATGATAACACAGAGACTTGTTATTAATTATAAATACTCTGCCTTCTTTAGGCTTGTTGCTAACTAGTTCTTATAACTTAAACTAATCCATACTTTTTCATCTAAATTTTGTAACTTGGCTCATTTCCTCATCTCTGTACTCCCCATCCTGCTTCCTCATTTACTAACTAGTAACTCTGCCTTTCTTTTTTTCAGTGTTTTCTCGCTACCAGTGCTCTGCCTTTAACTCCTTCCTAGCTATTAGCCATTCAGGTATTTATTACCCCATTCCAATCAATGCATCTTTACACAGTGTGCAATTTTAGTTGATCTTGTGTCCTGTCACATTGCTGAATATATTTATTAGCTGTAAAAATTTTCTGGTAGAGATTTTGGAATCACTTATGTATACTAGCATATTACATGCAAATAAATAAAGTGTAACTTTATTTCTTTCTTTCCAATGTTCATTCCCTTGATCTCCTTTTGTTGTCTTATTCCTCTAGGCAGAACTTCAAGAACTATGTTAAATAGACATGGAAAGAGTGGGCAACCTTGGCTTGTTCCTAAGATTAGTGACATTGCTTTAATATTCTATCTATTTAATTTGAAGTTGGCTTGTTCTATATTGCTTTTATTATGTTTGGATATGTTCCTTGTATCCCTGATCTCTCCAAGACCATTATCAGGAATGGGTTTTGGATTTTGTTGTATGCTTTTTCAGCCTCTAATAAGGTGATCGTATGTTTTTTTTTTTTTTTTCTCAGTTGAAACACCCCAGGTAAGACTCAGCCAGAGGATGGAAGTTTCATTTGGTGACAACAAGAGACAGCCACTTGGAGCCCTAGGTCCCCCATTATTTGGCTATTTCACTTAGATCACCTTCATTTATGCATATGTTTTAGGAAGCTTCTACTGTATTATATTTGCATACTATCCCTCAAGTGTTCCTTAATTTTAGCTTTCTCTCACTATTCCTCAAATGTTCCTTAATTTTGAATTTTTCTCTTTTTCCTATTTCATTTTTCCTCCCTCTCCTCACTTGATCTTCCTGTTTTACCGAACACACCCACAACCATCTATTCTATTTTAATTTTCTGACAAGATCTAATATATTCATTCCTTTCTTTATATATAATCTCTATGGTTCTATGGATACTAGCTTTGTTTTTATTGATTTAACAGCTAAAATACACATAAAAGCAATAGTATGCAATAATTCTCTTTCTGTGTCAGGAATATTTCTATTTACCTAATAATTTCAAGAGTTAACTTTTTAACACCCAAGTGTACTCTATTGTGTACATTCACAATATTTTCTTAGTAATTACTTGGATTGAAGTGCATCTAGACTGTTTCCACAGGCTATTATGAATGGAATAGAAGTAAACATGGAGAAGCAAGGATACTTGGGTTAATATGATATATTCATTGATTATATGCCCAAAAGTAGTATTGCTGCATCTTGAGGTAGATTAATTCACATCTTCCTGAGGAATTGACACATTGATTTTCATAGCTGAAGCAGATCTTTGCATTCCCACCAGACCATATACTTGGAAGCATGAGCTATCACTTGTTCTGTTGTTCTTAGTCATTTTGAAAAGTATAACATGAAATCTCAAAGTAGTCTTGATTTGTGTATTCCTTATAGCTCAGGATGTTGACCATTTCATTTTCCAGCCGTTTGATTTTATTCCTTTTAAAATTTTTAGAATTCTTTTTTTAGGGCTTGTACTTTATTTTAAATTACACTTTCTTTTTTTTGGTATCTCTTTTCTTTTAGTTATTTTTATATTCTTCATATTAGCCATATATCAGGTGTCTGGATACATATATGAAGACATGTAAACATGGTGCTAGAGTAGTATCTTTGGGTTTACATTTTGATGCCCAATACAGAGAGAGCTAACTAGTCCTGAGATAGCCCTTTTAAAGCCTAGTCACATTGACATAACTCCTCTAAAAGGGCCATGTCACCTGATCCTTCCCAAACTTTCTTAACAACTGGGTCAAGTATTTAAAACAACTAGCATATAGGTATGGGCATCCTCATTCTAACTACCATAGACACAAAAAACTATATGTATTAATTGAAATCTGTGTCTTGCTTCATCTATCGGTATTGTGCAGGATTCATTAGGTAACCTGAAATAATATCACAACAATGAAAATTTCACATGATCTATTATAGTTAACAGAAAATACAGGGATTAATGTCTTTTAAATTTGTTCAGGATCACTCATTTTTTTTTCTGTGGAACTTGAATCTTAGAAACTGCACAAATAGTACATAAATTTGTGGCTAATTTTTTTTTTGTTTTATCCAGAAATTTCTGAATCCTGTTTATAATCCCTTCTATTATTGTACTTACTTAAGTAATATGAAGATAATATCGATCTTTGCTATATCAATATTAATTTTAAAATTTTTATTTTACTACTTAATTTGTTGGTCATGAATCATAATTTTACAGTAATGAGAAAATACACTTCCCATTCTTTTAACTGGGCAGATGTCCTAGAAAGAGGGACTACACCATCTATGAGTTCTCTGAATTTCCAGGTTAACTTGGTGGAAAGTACGGGAGTAGAAACAATGAAGAAAATTGCCATCATTTACTCACTGAGAAACAATAAATTCATTAGAAATTGGAATTGATAAACTGTTCTGAAGTTCCTGAGGTATTGGGAAGAGGTGCCACACTTAGGCTGAAAATTTTACAATTCTGCTTGATTGATCAAAATTTTCTGATCTCATAGTATTGAAACCTTGCAGTATCAGAGTTTATATCATCATGGAATCTCTACAGTCCCTGTTCATAGTATTTCTGCACCTTTACAAATGATCTGAAATCCTTTGATTATCAAATATAATTTTGCCTTACAATGATCCAGAAACTAAATGGTCCGTGCATTGCACATTAATTCTATAAGAGAAACATCCCAATCTGTTGTAGCACACATACATGATGTACCACTCTAGTGCATTTTGAAAATCTGGATATATTTATATCTGAATTCATATATGAATTTTTTCTTTTATTCTATAACTACAGTGGTTCATGTAATCACGTCTATACTTAGTATTGCCATTAGGAGAAATACAATTCCAGGTCAGAGTCATTCATACTTAGTAGAGAAGATGCTCTTATTTACTTTGAAATAAGACTTGTGTTTGTATTGAGAAAAATCTAAAAATCTGCAAATAGTATCTATAGAAAGAGTAAAAGATTCACTTGGAAATATGGAATGGCAAACTAATACCCAATTTTCAGTCTTTAAATATGCCCATCAATTCAGAAGTCACATCTCTGTATCTGAGGAAAAATGAATATTTCTAAGGGATGGCTAAATATCCTAAATATCTTGAATTGAGAAAGTAAACTGTCTTCCTCATTTATATTTAGAGCTTCTAGATAATAAATGTAATATTGATGAATGGGAAATTCAGATCAGAAAATCATCTCTTAAGAAGTAAAACAATTATTCCTAAATTAAAGTGCTACATTTTCAATGAAATGTGGTTACTTCAATATTTAGAATTCAATATTTTAATATTTGAATGCAAAGGAGCTTAACTTTAATAAGTACAAAGGGAGAACCTGGAAGGGAATAAGATATTTGGATCATGCTTTTCCTTTAACCTCAATTTCAATGGATCCTTTTGTGATGGTTTCCTTCAAGCCTAGAGCTATTTTTCTCTCTTCTTATTCATAAAATCATATTTAAAAGCAATATAAAATATATGAAAATATAAATTATCTGTGACTATGAGAAAAATAGCTACTTATAATTCAAATATTTATAATAATTCAGAATAGGTAAATATTTTTGAATAGATACATATACGTGTATACAGGAAACTTGTTACTCATTCAAGTGCTTAGCTTGTTTACAAACATTCAGGTAAATAATCAGTATTTATTCTAAAAGTATATCTCTATTTCCTTAGACCTCAATTGGTTATTGAATCCTCAAAAATCAATCAGTGAGAAACAGAAATGTAATATACTTTACAGTGACAAAAATGGGTTTGCCTTAAAGCAAATGTGATTGTGAACATTTTCTAAAGTGTTTTTCATTGTTGCTGTTATTTGTGTTAAGTCTTTAGCCTTTAGTTCAACAGACTAATGCTATTTCCACATAATCAAATTTTTGATATAAAATAGAAAGTGAAGTTGACTGAACATGTGTTAAGCATTTACTTTAAAGTGTGAGATAAAAATGAAAACCTTTGTGGTTACTCTATAGGCTGTATGTATAGATAAGATAAATACATTGTGGTCATATAAGGAGTTACTAAAGGAATTGTAAACTTAAAAGTTTTCCTGATAAAAATAAATACACTCAATATACCCAGATGTGTACTCAGGCAATGAGACAATTATAATCCTCACTAAGTTTCTTTCAAAGCATTTTAGGCTTGTAGACTTTTATGGAGAGAGAAAGTATAAACACCTGACAAGAATCCTCTGATTGGAGCAAATCACACACCACCTCAACCATCAACATCTTTTCCACTTTCTAAATTTAGAAGAATAGAAAAAATGTAAAGGATTTAAAACTTGTTTTGTGATAATTAGCTATACACAGAGCAATTCAAAATCACTACTTAATGAGAATTCCAAAGTGCTTGCCATGTGTAAATCAAAATCTTCTTATAAGGAGTCTTCATGCATTAAATGACATATTAATACTACTATAAAATAGAAATGTTACATACATATAAAATATTCACAATTTTGTATAATTTGAATATGGATAACTTTAATGTTTATTTGGAAAGAGAATACATGTCTATATAAAATTTTAATTATATTAATGAAATAATTAACCTATAGATAATTCCATACTTTGTGCATGCTAGTAAATATTCTGTCACTGGCGTGTATCCTCATCTCTCAAAAGAGTGCATTTATTAATCCAGTGAAAATACTTAATTTTTGGAAGGAATATTTCAGATTTGAAAATGTGACTCTCCTGTTAGTCATTTTTCCACAATGGACAATAATGTCTTTCAGCATCATCCTGAAAATTTGCTGTATGTACAAACACTTGTCTCAAGTTGGGTATGTTGACTGGTGTCTGTAAGCCTAGCAGACAGAAATATACCACCATAAATATGAAGCTATTACATTCCACACATATACATGGTCATACACGCACACACACACACACACACACACACACACAGTCTCTCTCTCTCTCTCTCTCTCTCTCTCTCTCACACACACACACACACACACACACACACTCTCTAATAAGAACATGGAGCAACTGTAAAAACTGTAGATACATATTTATGAAGACAGAAACCACTCGGAAGGGTTCTGTAAAGTTACTAGAAAGTCCACTGTAAGCAAAAAAGACTAAGAAAGTTATCTCTTTACTATTCTATCTATAAAATATTAAATGAATCTATTAAATTATTTATAATTTAAAATACTTACATTTCAGTTTTACAGTATTATGAATTGCTGAGTAATATAAATTATTGTATATAATTTTATTTAAGAAAGAGCGAGAAGCAGGTTTTAATATAGAAACATAAAGAGCGAATAATTAAGTTACAAGGATAACTATTATGATACAATTAAAATACAGAAGATTATATCTTTAAAATGTATTATTTTAGAGAGACCGGTTCTCATAACATTGATTTTAAAGCCATATATTTATTTTATAGAAAAAATGAAAATAATTTATTCAATGTAAGCAACTCATAAGTGTTATGCAAAATTAATTAGATTCACATGTGGTTAATTTATTCTTAGTGAATTTAAAATATGGTGTTATCACAATAAATCTATACAGAGAAAATATTTTAAAGTACTTTTTATAACAGTTATACTACTGTATTAATATTAGTATTTTTATTTTTAATCGTACATGGCATAAATCATAAAAATTGAGCAATCATGAGACATTTTAATTGTAACAAATATCCTAGAGGAATAACCTATGCATGAATAACATCATCTAAAAAAGGTAAATTATGGAAATGCCACATCTTAAATTTTATATCTTAATCTAAAGCTATGCCATGAACATATTTTGTAATAAATTTATAAACCATGAAAAGAATCATTCTATCATTCTGCAGTAAGTATCTGGGGAAAAAAGGCTATTTCTTTCTGAACAACCTTGATCTTGTGCAAGGGTATTGTGTCCTTTTCTAACTACAAGGAAGATAATAGAAAAGATTGTTCTGCACCATTCCAATATGTCACATGATAAAGCAGTTCGCAATGCCTGATAGAATCATATCACAGTGGCACAAAAGTCAAACAACAGGAGTGTTTCTTGATACACACATGGGATTCAAGAAATTAAATATGTAAAATATGTATGGCTTAAACTTAATTATATTTTAAAAATGTAGAGATAGATGATGGTGGCCATGCCTTTAATTCCAGCACTTTGAAGGCAGAGGCAGGTGGATATATGTGAATTAGAGGTCAGTCTGATCTACTGAGCCAGTTGTGGGATAGCCAGGGAGAAACAGTAAAAGTATGTCTAAAAAGACAAAATCAAAAACATGCAAAGAAATTAAGAAATAGAAAGAAATCTGATAGAAGGAAGCAATCAAGCACTTATACCAGATTTTATTTAGAAATTGTAATTATGAAAATATGAAAACTATGAAGGTAATTGAAGAAAGTCAAACTAGAATTTATACAGCACTTTACAAAAAAGCAACCATTAAAATGGAAAGAAAACAAAATACAAAAGGAAATATATATATATATGTATATATATATACATACATATATATTTGCATAGTATATATTTTTTCTGAAGATCAAAGTAAAGAAGCAACAAAGAGATGATGTGAAAATTTGGAGAATATATATATGCAGATGACAAACATTATATCATAAAAATAATTAAATTACCAGAAGAAATGTACAATATTATTGGTCATCAGAGAAACACAAATCAAAACTTCCATAATATATTATCTCTCCATAAAAGCATGATTACACAGATTAAAAACTACTCATATTGCTAAAGACATAGATAAAAAGAATCACCTGCATAATAATGAACAAAATGTATACCAGTGTAACCTTTATGGACAAAGGGTAAAATTGTCCCTCAAAAATATGTTTAAAAATAACCACCAAATACTTAGTAATCTGATTGTTTTCTGTGTAATAATTATTTTGCACACTGTGAAGATTTGTCACTCGGATTTGTTGAATAAAAGAGTTGATTGGTCGTTATCTAGACAGGAAGTACACTCAAGACAATCAAACGAAGGATGCTGGGATGACGAAGGGATTAGCCAGGAGAGTACTCAGCCAATACAGGGAGGAGCAAGATGAGTATGCTGTACTGAGAGAAGGTAATAAGTCATTTTTTCAGAGCATAGATAAGATATATGGGCTAATTTAAATGCAAAAGTTAACTAGTAACATGTCAGAGGTATTGGTCAAGCATATATTATTAGTAAAAGACTCAACGTGTTTAGCTTGCCGCTGTTGGTAGGACAGAAACTTCCTTCTACACTGGTATATGTGAAAAGGAAATTAAATCAATATGGTGCACCAAACATTTCTACTCTCTTATTTATTGCAGTACTTCCCACAAGAGCTACTAAATGCAAGCAATATTCATGTCTATTATCTGAAAAATGCATAAAGAAAGTGTCATTACATATGTCCAATATAAAATTTTGGTTATAAGTATGTATCAAATGCAGATATTTATTGCAATGTGGATGGGATTTGTGATCATTGTATTATATGTGTGTGTGTGCTTGTGTGTCTTTTGGGTCTATTACAGTAATAATTAAGAAAGAGAATTTAGAGAGTTGTTGCCTAGGTGGAAATGACATCGATAAAATATTAATTTATAAAATCTTTAAAATGAATATAAAAAATAACAGAGGCATTAATCGCATAGAAGTCAAAAGTATAATGTTCATGGGCTAATGTTGAACATTACACAAAGTGGATATTTATTACAAAATTAAACCATTCTTAATTGTGTGTTAAATTTCTACTTTTATAAAAACTTTAAATTAAAAATAAAGCAAAAAGATTAAATTAGATATGTTTTAAAAGCATCAAAGTATCTCTGCTGGTTTTCTATTTCTCACTTTTTACTTATCTATCTATGGAAATCTCAGAGGACATTGATAACTCACTGTGATTACTGATCCACAAGTTTACTGTTACCCACTGGGTCTAGATTTTTAGAAGTCATAAGACAAAGATAAAATATGATGAATTCTAATTTGTTAGTGAATTCTGCAAATTATTTTATGAGATATTATTGCATTGATTAAATATGATGCCTTCTATGACTATTGAAGTAGAAAGAGGGAACTCAGCATCAATATACATCCATTGCCTTGTTTACTGGGTATAGAAGAAATGCATCCAATTGCCTCAAGCTCCTAATGCCTATTTCCTACCATGTGAACTGTGTGTTCAAACTGTGAGCCAGAAGAAGACTTTGCTCTTTCAAATTTTTTGTAATACTATTTTAACACAGGAAATGGGAAATAATCTAAGACTGTTGCCAAATATGATATACAGTCCATTATGAATCTGATATCTCTAAGTTGGTACTTCCAGGTAAAAATATTTTACCTTTTAATATCATGAGCTTAATAAAACTTCAAGAATTTTACCTTGATGTCAACCCTTTTGGGGAGCCCTAAGGCACTGGTAAAAAATATGTGATGTCTCATTGGATAGAAGAATGGTCAGAATAAGTTGTTTGGTAAAAACACCTTATTTATCTATGCACTTCAGTGCTTCATCATTTAAAATAAATATATTCATGCAGTTACTATTTAAGTTACTAAAGAATACATGGAGTATATTTATTACCAAATTCCTTTAGATTTTTTAAACGGAAAATGTATTCAAATAAATTACGTTGGTAAGTTGTGTGTGTGTTTGTCTGTGTCATGAATATCTCTGTCTATGTATATAAATGTCTTCAATATGTGATACCTATCCAGAAAAGTTACCATTTTTTTGTAAATTTTCCAATTTTGTAGAGTACAGCTTTTTGAAGTATGACCTAACAATTCTTTTGATTTCTTCAGTGTCTGTTGTTATGTTACCCCTTTCCTTTCTGATTTTGTTAACTTTGATATTCTCTATCTTCCCTTTGATTAGTTTGGTTAAGGGTTTGTCTATCTTCTTGATTTTCTTGAAGATCAAACTCTTTTTTTTCATTGATTCTTTGTATTGTTCTCTTTGTTTTTATTTTACTGATTTCAGTCATCAGTTAGATTACTTCATGGTACTTACTTGTCCTGGGTGAGTTTGCTTCTTTTTGTTCTAGAGCTTTAAGCTGTGCTGTGAAGGCACTAGTGTGAGATTTCTTTACATTTTTTATGTAGGCACTCAGTAATATAAAACTTTTTTATCACCGCTTTCATAGTTTCCCATAAGTTTTGGTATGTTGTACTTTCATTTTTATTGTATTCTAGGAAACATTTAATTTCTTTTCTTATTTCTTCCTTACCCAGTAATGATTCAGTTGAGCATTGCTTCATTTCCATGAATTAGAAGGTTTACTGCAATTTGTGCTGTTGTTAAATTCTAACTTTAAGCCATGTGATGCGATAAGATACAGAAGATTATACCTTTTTTTTTTTAATCTGTTAAGGTTTGTTTTGTTACTTAGTAGTTGTCAATTTAAAAAAAAAGATTGCCTGAGGTGCTGAGAAGAAGGTATATTCTTTAGACCTATAAACACCAAGGAAATAGAACATGTAATCAAAAGTCTCCCAACCATAAAAAAACGAGGGCTACATGGTTTCAGTGCATATTCTACCAGAATTACAAAGTAGAACTAATACTAATAATCCTTAGACCAATCTCCCTCATGAACACTGACACAAAAATAATCAATAAAATCCTGGAAAACAGAATCAAAGAACACATCAAAAAATCATGCACCCTGATCAAGTAGGTTTCATTCCACAAATTCAGAGATGTTTCAGCATATGAAAATCTATAATGCAATCAACAATATAAATAAACTGAAAGGGAAAAAAAACCACATGATCATCACATTAGATACTGAAAAAGCCTTTGGCAAAAATCCAACACTGCTTCATGATATGATAACAAACTATTTAAAATGATTTATTTTGGTATAAAATTATTCCAAATTTTGTGGTTTTAGAAAATCCTCTGAAATCACCAAGTCTCATGGAGCTGTGTGTTACCTCTGATCTCCTCTGCTCACCTAATGACTGTAAACTTTCATTGTTGAATAGTGTCTGGCTATAATCATCTGAAAAAGTCTTAGCTAGTCGAGGTGGCTCTACCATAGAGCTTTTTGGTAGTCTGGGTTTCTTTGTCCCCTTTAATACGACATCTGATATCCCACATCACTTCCATGCCTTGCCTTACCTTTGCCATAGTTGGCTAGATATAGGACAAATACAGGCTCTATTTGTACCTGGTTTCCAAGAAAAATGAGATGTTGAGAATCAAGTTTAGCTACATTTGGAATGGTCAGAGTCCCTTTATTTTTTTTATTATAGGGAAGACTGTTGTGGAATATTGTTTTAACTGGACAAAGATATGTTGCATTTGTTTATGCTGCAAATATTACCTTAATTGTGTAAAGGTATATCATGTTTGCTGATGCTATATTTGTTTAATGATGAAAGGATATGTGATTAATTATAGAAAGATGTGTTGTCCTTGTTTCACCTTGCCTCCTTAAGGCACTTAACTGGTCTAATAAAGGGCTGAATATCAATAGGTAGGCAGAGAAATAATAAGTAGACTGGAAGGAAGAAATAATAAGTAGGAGGAGAAGTATAGGCTTAGGAAAGAAGAAGAAGGGAGAAGAGAATGAGGAAAAAGAGGAGGACATGCCTGGGGCCAGAGGCCTGGGGCCAGAGGCCTGGCAGCTGCCAGTCAGGTACAACAAGCAGTGAAAGTAAAATATAGAGAAGGAAGAAAGGCAAAAAACCTAGAGGCAAACAGATTAAGTTAACAGCGATAGCCAGAAATGAGCCTAAGTTATGCCAATCATTCATAATTTAATAGTAAGTCTCTGTATCATGATGTAGGAGCTGGTTGATGACCAAAAAGAAAAAGACCGATACAATAGTCAGTAAAACTTCCTATGTCCATGAAAGCAGTTAAATGCAACTTTTGTTTAAATTAAACTGCTTTAATATCACATAGCTGAGAATTGGACGAGATACAGAATTTTGTTATGCCCCACTTTGTAAAGTCTGCCCTATATTCATTCACTGTTTTCCTGTTTTCCTTCTTTCTTCTCTTCATTTGTATTCTACACTACTAAAAGTTACTACTTTAGGCCTTGAAGGTATCAACTCAAAACAACCCCAGCTAATGAAGTCCAGCAAATAATAGCTTTTGTATCTATCAGCATATGTCTCATCTTCACTAAGATCTAGTCTGTGAAAAGGTGCATTCCATCAGTGCTTAAGAACTTCATTTGTTGTGCATGATGTCATTGTGCTCCTTCTTAGAACCTCATATTGCCACAAATGGTGATTTATATAAACTGACTTCCTGCTTTCTACTCTTCAATTATCTGTCCTTGTTAAAGGGCTAATTTATGCTGCATATTAAAACAACAATATATCCAAAGACAAAAAAAAAAAAACTTGACACAGTTCGTTGCTTTGGGACAACTATAAAGATTTTTTACTTATATTGATTTAATAAAATGCTGATTGGGCAGTAGCAGGTAGGAAATATAGGTGGAAAGACTTGAATAGAATTCTGGGAATTGGAAAGGCTGTCTGTAGTTGTCACCCAAACACAGAGGACACAAGATAAGAATGCCTCAGTGGTACCATGCCACATGGCTAACACAGACAAGAATATGGAATAATGTAAGATGTAAGAGTTAATTATTAAAAAGCCTGAGCTAAAAGGCCAACCAGTTTATAATTAATGTAGGCCTCTGATTGTTTTTTTCGGGGGAAGGAACTGAATAGCTGCTGGACCAGGCAGGACAGGAACCTCTGTCAACAGTTTGTTATACTTACTTGGTACACACAAAGATGTAATTCTACATACTTCCTTTGTTTTGTCCCACTATTTAAGAAGATATTTTTATTCCACACCTACATACCTCAGTCCTCTTTGAAAGGAGCTTGTGCCAGGTTCAGAAATAAGGTGCTAGGCATTCGATTTGAAAAATGCTCTTAGCTTTTATCACTCTAGAACTCGCAGCTGCCTTTGATCCACTAGTCTGATTAGTGCAGTTTAAAATAAACAGAAATATTACTGCTCTATCTCAGAACAAGCACAAATATCTTAGAGAAACAACTCTTTATGAATGTACTTAAATTCACCCTTAGACTCAGGGAAGAATCAGCAGAGAGAATTGATGACCTTTTCCCCTGATTTAAAGGCCTCAGCTGAAGCTCATTGTGTGTGGTCCTCTTATTCTTTGAGATGAATTTCATTCTATAAAGTTCTTGTCCATCAGCAGATCTTGCAGGCCATTGACCTGCACATCACATACTCTGCAGTCACAGTTTAAGTTAAGTTTTTCCCATAGTGTACAGAGCGAATAAAAACATCAGAATACACCAAAATTGAAGTAATAAGGGTGGCGGCGCTGCGTTCCCAGCACCCCGGCCGCCTGCTCGGCTAGCTTATGCCCCAAAATAATTACACAGACACTGTATTCTTTTAAGCACTGCTTGGCCCTTTAGCTCTAGCACTTACAGGCTAATTCTCACATCCCGATCAACCCATCTCTAATAATCTGTGAGAACCGGTCTTATCGGGAAGATTCTAGCCTAGTCCATCCTGGGTCGGAGCTTCATGCCGGGAGCTGGGCATGGTGTCTCTCTCAGGCGTCTGCTCCCTAGAGGAGAGCTGTCAAGTCTCTGAGCTCACTTCCTCTTCCTCCCAGTATCCTGTTCTGTTTTCTCCTCCCACCTATCCTCTAACCAATAAAATGGGCCAGGGCAGTGCCTTTATTAGCCAATGACCTTCCTCCATTACAAAATAATTATTTTTAAAATGTTAATGAATTTTCTTTCTTAATAAATAATATAGCTTAACTCATGTATATGATGTATTAAAGGCTTAATAAATCAAATATCATATATATTTATGTCTTGAAAGGTAAAAAGCTAAAATACAAAGAACATGATTTGTTTTTTAAGGGATGCTTAAATTTTAACTGTGCAGCCAGATGTCTCATGCTTGTCATCCCAGCACCCAGGAGGCTGAAGAAGGATTTCTGTGAATTCAAGGCATAAGAAAAATTGTAACAATAAATGATAGTCTATGAGACTTTTCCAATTGCTAACTACATTTATAGAATGAAAATCTTCAAAGTACATAAAATTATTTTTTTATAGAATTAAACAAAATCTATCTGCTAAACTAACTCATTCTGATCTTAAACAACTTTAACTTAAACTGTGACAGCAATTTTACTGAATGGAAGTAAAAACCAACAATGAACTTTTCTAAACTTGTACTCTAAATAACATTGTTATAGATTCTCTTATAAAATATGAAAAACTGGAGGAGAGAAAATAGGAGAAAGAAGCTCCTAAAGACAAAGAGAAATGTCTCAATTAGCTGCATATTTGAAAATACTTCAGGCAAATGAAGAATTTTTAAGGTATGCCACTTTGATCTGAATACTAACATTTGACTCATTATTAATTATTTATAAATAGGCAACATATTTCTTCATTCATCACATTTCTAAAACATCAGAAGTATGAAAATTCTATGAAGGATATATGAAAAACTAAAAAAATAAAATCTAAATCGAATTAAAGATAAAGCATACCCAATTCTATAGTTGACTTACCAAGAGTTATTATGAAATTGTTCACATTGTGAATAAGAACCCCGACAGTGGGAGGGGACTTCCCCCAACCGTTCCTGAGGGAACTACCTTGGGGATGATTAGAACTACTTTAATTGACCGGGAAGAATCCAATTCTTACATACTTATATTGCTATACTGAAAATCAACCCTTCATAACATGAAATAAATATTTTAATCTAGCAACTTAAAAACATTATGTAAACAAAATTGTTAATTTAATTATAATTATTTACTTAAATATTTATCTGGCTACCAAACACATACACATGACTCTTGTTTATCCTCACAGAATAACTTACTGACAAAATGTTTGACAGAAGCAAATTAAAGAAAGTATTATATATTCTACCTCACATGTTGTGGTACAGTCCATTTTGGCAGCCAGCACTGAGACAACTTGTTACATATCACCTTCCTGCAAGAAACAGAGACAGATCATGTTAGCATTCAGTTTGCATTCTTCTTTTTATTCAGGCCTGGATCCCACTCCACTGAGTAGTGCCACTCCCATTAAGGAATAGACTTCCAATGTCAGTTAACTTATTCTAGAGACTCATGAACAAACATGACCAGAAGTTCATTTCCTCGGTGATTGCAAGAGTTTGTTAAGTTGGAGACTGACATTAACAATTGTGTTTAGCTCACTTACTTTCCTTTGTTTTGGTTTCCATTCTTAAGTATCTTCCCATTTTTAGATCATTTAAAATAAATTTATGGAATCTCCTGGCTTTGAAGGTGTACTGTTTTGAGAAATAATGTTGAAAATGTGCATCCTTTTGATTCCACATGGCAGGTATGTTTATATTTTTCTCTAGTTCCATGCCCAGACAAGATAAACAGATAAACTTACTACAATTTTATGAGGCACATATTGCACTATTGGTGAGTCCCCAGCTCTTCATTTTATTTTCAAAATTTTCAGTCCTAATTAATTTAAAATATAATTTTTTATTACTCAGTTTTCACATGAATCAAAAGTGACTTCACTTTTATCTAACTTCTCTTTATTCCATTACATTTGTGAGTAAAGATTTCCCTTCATTTATATCAAAGCCAATCTCTTCATTTGTGTTCTCATTTCAATATATTTCTATCTCTGGAGGTTTTGTTCCATTATTTTCTAATTTTACCATGCTTCTCAAATCCCTTATCCTTGGAATTTGCTTTATCTAAAAAGATTGCTTATGATTTTCTAGCCTTCAAAACATGTTTCTCTTGCTACAAATCTAATATAAATCCTTCTCTTTTTCATTGTAACTGACATACAATTTCCTGACTGTCTTTAAATCTCTGATCTCATTACATCAAAGAACTCATATCACAAGTCCTCAGCAACTTCTAGAAGAGGCTAACTTTTCCTAGTTGATATATTTTTAAAATACAGATCAAAGCTACATAATTATGGTCACTATAGCATTCATATGAATTTGTATGTATTTAGACTTTCTAAGAGTCTAAGTTGGGAAACTTGGGAAAGAGCTACTACAATTTAAATCCATTAATTAATTCTTATTACACTTTTGATTTGGAAGCCCTACTCTCTTGGTCCCATTAGTTAAACGATGGTCTTTAACACATGCCATGACTTGAATTTGGAGAAAACAAAATTAAAATACAGCTCCACTTTGAGCAACTCACAACTGCCTGTAATTCCTGCTCTGGGAGCTACAACGGTCTCTTTTGACTTTTGCTGGGTTTTATATTCATGTGGATATTCACACATGAACACAGGCATACATGTATTTAAAATTAAACAAATTTTTAATAAAAACTAGCCAATAGTTCAGTATTTAAACAATAAGTGTTAGATATTGCGGCAAGCTCCCTGACCAGCAGGAAGGAACAGCCACCAGACAAGGATTCTTCTCAAATCACGCTTTATTGGAACCTCTTGGTTGTAGGGAGAGCAGAAAGCAAGGGGCAAGGGGCTCTGAACTATAGCTGCTTATATAGGGAGTCTGCCTAGCAACTTTTGATACTTTGATACTTTAACTATTTTTCTGGAGACCCACCGGCAGGAAAGAAAGCAGGGGAACATCCCTGTCAATTACAGACCAGGATGTTCCCCTGCTGGTCAGGGGAAGTGTGGGCAGCTAGATCACAACAACTCACCCTGTTTTCCGGTGGAAGAACTGCAACCCTAATATGGAGTTATCTATCAAGCGAGGCTGGGGCCAAATGCCATCTTGTAATGTCAGCTATTCAAATCGGCTCCCAGCAAGAAATAAGGAAATATATACATATATAGAGTCATGAGTGAGAGAAGTTCTGAGGGATTGTATATTCTTTAACATGAGCAGCCATGTCAATGGCCAGGAAATCATTCTTATAAATAATTGCCAAAATCTTCCCCCAGGTCAGTATTAGAAAGGCAAAGCTGTCAAGTATCCAAATATTAGTGTTTAAAAATGATGGACTAGTATACAAAAACTTGCTACTGCAGCTTTCTTGTTCCAAATTATTGCAACCTGAGACAGCCTGCATGCTGCTATCACCCACCAAGATTAGCTGCCTCCTCCCATGTGCTGTATATAAAAACCACAAGGAGATTCTTTGTTGTGGTGGTTAGGTTAGTGTGTCTGTATCAAATTGTCATAACCCATTTCACCTTTTTTTCTGTCTGCATGTCTGTTTTTTTTTTTTCATTTCTGCACAAGCCCAGGCAGCTTTTCACACCTAATATTGATGATTGAGTTAGGTAGGGCTCTAAGAGATCCTAGACTCCCTAGGCAGAACCACTTCTTGATGGGCCCAGTGTAGATAACAATTTTTATGAGTTAATAATTCCAATAGTTGTGTCAATTCTAGAGAGAGTAGACGTCACCCTGTTCTTTGGCTCTTCCATACTTCCTTTCCTTCTTCTACAATGTTCTAGAGTCTTAGGCAGGGTGGTATAAAAATCTTTTTTTGTGGTTATTATACCTGCACCATTTCTTATTCTAGTACATGTAAAAGGGAAAATAAGAGGAATAATACTGAGGATGATAAGGGTCAAGTGGAGAAGGAGGTGGAAGGGTTGAGTAATTATGGTACCTGAAGGAAGGAGAGACTCACCTTCATAAAGGGAGAATAATGAAGCTTTCTAGAAACATGACATTTTGTAGCCCTTAAATAGCGGACAATGAGGACTACTGAGAACTCAAGAACAATGGCAATGGGTTTTTGATCCTACTGCACGTACTGGCTTTGTGGGAGCCTAGGCAGTTTGGATGCTCACCTTACGAGACCTGGATAGAGGTGGGTGGTCCTTGGACTTCCCACAGGGCAGGGAACCCTGATTGCTCTTTGGGCTGACTAGGGAGGGGAACTTGATTGCGGGAGGGGGAGGGAAATGGGAGGCGGTGGCGGGGAAGAGACAGAAATCTTTAATAAATAAATGAATAAATGAATATAAATAAATAAATAAATAGAAAGTATTGAAAAAGACAGAGTGTAGTTACTTCTCATTATTGGATGTTGCTGCTTTTAGGGATGGTAAATGTTTAAGCAGAGCTCTTATTCTCAGACATGTGTGAAGCCAGCCTTCACTACATAATGAGGTCTAGGCTGGACTGGGCTATAAAGTGATAGGGTGTCTTAAAAGTCCAGCAAGTACACTAAAACAAAAAACAAAACACAAAATCTCAGGCCCATTGCCTTCACTTGTTTTATCTGATATAAAACTTTGACCCTTTGTTGCTTTTGCATTTGAAATGATAAATTGTCCCCGGGCGATGGTGGCAATGTTGGCGCACTCCTTTAATCCCAGCACTCGGGAGGCAGAGGCAGAGGGATCTCTGTGAGTTCGAGACCAGCCTGGTCTACAGAGCTAGTTCCAGGACAGGCTCCAAAGCCACAGAGAAACCCTGTCTCGAAAAACCAAAATAAATAAATAAATAAAGAAAGAAAGAAAGAAAGAAAAAAGAAAAAAAATGATAACTTGTGGACATGGGTTAGTTTTATGAAACATTTTTCAAACTCCACTGAAGTTTCAGAGATTAAGCCTACACTGGAATATTTTCCTTCCTGTATCAGATAACCAGAGTTTCGAAACTTCCTCATCTGGTTCCATCTGTGTGTCATAGTGAGTTATCAGTCTGATGGTTTTATGCTTATCTTTTAGAGAAAAAAAAAAGACTTCAGGCTTTTATATTCATTTGAAGGGAAAAATACTTAAATTTTTAATTATTCCCAATGTACATAATTCTCCTCTTGAATGTATTGAAAGTTTTAAGTAACAAAGGTCTTTCCCAATAATGTAAATATTAATGCTAACACAGGGACATCAATTTTGAGTCATAATATTTATGCAACTTTTGCCAAGACCAATTGCTTTTGTAAAAATATTTATCAATATGAATGAAATGGCCTTCATTTAATTTTTCAAAGGTAAAGCTGATTTTGAGATTATGTAATTCAATTTATTTTTCAGTTTGGTGGTGAAATTATAAAAAAATATACTACCACAACTTTTTTTTAAAGAAAGGGAACTGCTACATTTTGATAAATAGATGATAAGTGCTAATAATTGGCTTCATCTTCTTAGACAAATAATATATTCTCATTGGAAAGAAATTAGAAAAGTTTGGGTCATTCTCTCTCTTGAAGGTCATCATACATTTTCAACTACAGAATCATTTTTTTTTCCATGAGAGGATTTCTTTGTGTCACCCTGGCTGTCCTCCATCTCACTCTGTAGATCAGGCCAGCCTCAAACACAGATTTTCTCTTGACATTGCATTCCTAGTGCTAGGATTACAGATGTGCCCCTCCCTCCACTGCCTGGTGTACTCCAACACTGTCCTGAGTGCACCACCACTGCCCCCAACAGCTTGTGCTTGAACACTGCCAGGTGTGTGCCAAAACTGTCTGATGTGCGCGAGTTCTTCCCGGTGTACACCAACACTGCTTAGCTACAGAAGAAATTTGTAGACTTATAAGATTCAGATATTCAAATATCAGTGTCCTTTCACATGCATCCTTTCCACAGATCACAGAATCCATGTTTCATTAAACAGCAGGATGCAGGTTGTCATTGGTTCTAATTATTGTTACCCCTGTGTCTACGTGCTTGCTATAGGGGACACAGGATGTTATGCTGGGGTATTATCAAGTCGCAGAATGTTTTCCACAAAATTTATATTGTAACCATTTAAAATTTAAAACTTAGACAATTACATCCAATGTTTTAGTTAATTTAAGCTGTTTTGTTTATTTCTTTACTATATAGCAAGCATGATGACAGACTGCAATTTAGTTTGAGGGACATTTGACATTCTATGAGAAGCTTTTCAAAGATTATAGGATAAAAGAAAATAAAGGATAAAAATAAAAAGAATAAAAAACTTGAGTACATTGCTTTAATTTTGTTTATAATGTAATAAGCTATGAAAACAGCCTCACATTGATTAACTGATCTAGGCTAATATATTCATTTACAAATAACACTAAAAATCTCCTAGATATGTTGATCCCTCAACTATTTTTTTTGCAAATAATGCAGTACATTCTAAACTTATATACAAATTATCAGTGTCAATAAATATTTAGTTGACAGATAATATGAAATAAATTTAAGCATTTGACATCAAAATCCTGTATAACATTGCAACTATTCAACAAAGAAAATGTATGATATGGCAGATATGCTGTGCACCAAGTACAGGGAATAGTTGAGACCAATTGAAATTTACAGAAGGTAGCAGGTAGACTGTATTTAAAGTCATAATAGCAAAGACTTGAAGGTAATGAAGATACAAACAGGACGGTATTTTGGAAAATTCTATTTCATAGAAAGGGAGCAGTACTAAACATTTGTTAAACTGTGTGAGAGAACTAGCCACTCAGAAGTTATAACTGATCCTGAGAGGATGAGAAAGTCAGAAAACAAGAGATTATGAGTAAGGTAGACATCAATAATTAAGCAAGGTCAGAAAAGTCTTTGGGTCGTCTCAAGTAGTTACATTTGTTGCAGGTCCATTTGGGAAACACAGTATGCTTTAAAGCTATTATATCAAGTGATTACCTGGCAAGAGAATAGTAATATAATATGGTGGAGGGAAGTGGAAACACAAAATCTTCCCGACGATGATTCCATCTTTGTCAAAGAGATCAGAAAAAAAGGTGTACATTCCATGAAAAATTCTGACTATGTACCCAAGAAAACAGGTTCTTCTACTAACATTATAATACAAGTAAATGTCACTACAACTCTAGAGATGTCTTGGGTATTTGCCTAGATGCCAGGAATAAATAATAAGATTTATAAAGCAATTAAATAACCGGTACTGTGGTTTCCAGGCACAAGTGACTTGAGGGATGAAAGGTGGATCTGTGGGTATAAGACAAATATGGTTTTTCACAGATGTGATCTAATTATATAAAGCTTATGAAGGATAAGTGTGAGGAAAACTAGACAATTTTCATTTACTTATATGAGGATGTTGTCCTTAAAGTCTTATACACATCTCCTTTCTGCCAACCAAGAAGCCAGATGTGTTTTTAGCATTTCGAATTTTAGAGGTACTTTAGAGAGAATTATGCCACACATCTACTATGTATTACATAACACCCTTAGTGGGGGTCTGCAATCAAGCACAGCTTTATGTGCAAAGAAAATCATATGAATATTCACACCAAGTAAGGAGACAAACTATAAATATCCTCAAATCTATTCATTTACTAAGTGAATACAGAACAGACAAATTTGACTGTCCATTAAGACATGAAGAAATTTTGTTTTCAGAAGTTTGGGGATTTTAAAATCACAGAAAAATGATGAGACAACTGTATTTGCTCACATATTTTAGCTTAGATATTTCAAATATATAGTATTTTAAACCAAAAATATTGAATAAAGATTTCAAATTGATATGAGTCCACAAATTAATCCTGAAATTTAAGCATTGTCATGACATTTCATAAAATAGTGTAAACTTGAATTATCTAAAAACAATTTAAAAATTTTTTAGAATATAAATATAATTATTAGGAGGATATTAGTAATTAGCTTTTCAGTCACACAATGAGGTCCACTATATATGATAACATAAGTCAAGTTTTCCTGGATTAAATTTTTAGTTTTGGAATGAGAACATGAAATGCTGACTACCTTTATTCTACACTAGAATAAAAATTTTTAAATAAAACTTAATAACATGCATGGCATGCTGAAAGATTACCTTGAAGTTCACAGAATGAAGTGGTTTTTGCAGTTAAGAAATGAACAGCAAGGCCATGCGTGGGGACAAACATCCATAATCCCAGGAATTGGTAAGGGAATTTTGAACATGGAAAGATTGAGCTGGTGCCTGCATAGAAACTTCTATGTTTCTTGGAACAGGAAAGGTACTCCTCAAGCTACCAAGAATAATCATAAACACCAATGCCACCATTAAACCTTTGATCTGCTATTTGTTCTATCTGAAAAATATGATATAGTAGCAAAAATAGGGTACTGGTGGCATAACACTTGTGGGAGTAACCAACCAGTGTCTGATTTGTCTTAAGATCAATGCCGTTAGGCAGAACACATTCAACACTGTTTGAGTGACCAAAAACCAAAGACTGAATAGCCCAGAGAGCTAGGATAACCCGTATACTAATGGTCTAAAGAAAAAAAAAATAATAAAGTGACTACTAAAAATATCCTGCTATACTCAGGGACTGGTGCCTTATTCAGCCATCATCAGAGAGGCTTTCTCCTGCAGGATATGGGAGCAAATACAGAGATTCATAGCCAGGCATTCTGCAGAAAGACCTTGGCACACACAGCTCTACCTGAGATGTCCCCATAAAAATCCCTGATTCAGAGCTAAAGAAAACTGGGGAAGAGGAGGTTGAGGCAGTTGGGGAGAAAAGGGAATGGAGGGTACCAGGAGAATAAAAAACCTCTAAAAAACTAAGCAAAGCTCATTTGAAATCACAGAGACTGAGGCGGCGATCACATTAACTTCACTGGTCTGAATGTTTATATGATAGATTACATTTATCTATTTATATATATTGAGCTAATACTGAATCTCAGGGTCATGATAAATGATCTTTTTGATGTGTCTCTGGAATTAGTTTGCAAGTAATCTATTGAGAAGATTTGTGCCATTTTCACATGAGAATCAGAGAAATGGGCATGTAATTCTATTTCTTTATGTGTTTGGGTATCAGAGTAACTGTGGCCTCAAAATACAAATTTTTCAATTAAAATTTTATTTTGGGCTTTAACATACTACACATATTTATTTTTCTTCTGATTATTTTTTCTTTGTGTCTGTAACCATTTTAGTTTGCATTAATAGTGGACACAGAAAAGCTTCTCAGAGAATATCAAGACTAGTTTTATGAGTTCTGCTAAGTTCATTTTGTATTCTAGATGCTATATATCTCCTTTTAAAAGGGACTTATAAACAGCCGATTCACTTTCTTCTTGGATGATGCTAAAAATCTCATCCAATTTAATGGATGGAACAGTTCTTTACAAGTTGTGTTGTAAAAATATTCGTTAACATTGATGTAGCATGTTACTTAACTAGCAAAACTCTGTCTGTAGAAGCAAATTAAGATTTATAAGCTCATACAATGCAATAGAAGAATCCCCAACTTCTGTGAAATCCAATAGCAGGGCTGGGTCATATCAACATTTCAAAAAGGAAATTGATTATAATAAATTTCTCAGTAATTATTTGTTGTTTAAATATGAGAGGATTTATTTTTTAATCTAAAAGTGACATTTGAAAATATAATGAATTTCCATAAATTACTTGTCTACTATTAAATGGAAATTATTATTTTTTTTTATTGCGAAAAGAAGAAAAAAAAACATAAACAAAAAACAAGTTTCCACCTCCTCCCAGCCTCCCATTTCCCTTCCCCTCCTCCCACCCTTCTCCCCCTCCTCCCACCCTTCTCTCCCTCCTCCCACCCTTCTCCCCCTCCCCCCACTCCTCTCCCCCTCCCTCTCCAGTCCACAGAGCAGTCCGGGTTCCCTGCCCTGTGTTAAGTCCTAGGTCCTCTCCGTCCATATCTAGGAAGGTGAACATCCAAACTGGCTAGGCTCCCACAAAGGCAGCACATTAAGTAGGATCAAAACCCCGTGCCATTGTCCTTGGTGTCTCATCAGCCCTCATTGTTCGCCATGTTCAGAGAGTCCGGTTTTATCCCATGCTTTTTCAGTCACAGTCCAGCTGGCCTTGGTGAGCTCCCCGTAGATCAGCTCCTCTGTCTCAGTGGGTGGATGCACGCCTCGTGGTCCCGAATTCTTTGCTCATGTTCTCCCTCCTTCTGCTCCTCCTTGGGACCTTGGGAGCTCAGTCCAGTGCTCGTGTGTGGGTCACTGTCTCGATCTCTATCCATCACCAGATGAAGATTCTATGATGATATGCAAGATATTCGTCAGTATTGCTCTAGGATAGGGTCATTTCAGGTTCCCAATCCTCAGCTGCCCACGGAACTAACTGGGAACCTCATCTTGGGCACTAGGGAGCCCCTCTAGGGTCAAGTCGCTTGCCCACCCTAAAGTGGCTCCCTTAACTAAGAATTGTGGTTCCGTGCTCCCCTATCCACCTTTCCTTTATCCCAATTCTCCCGTTTCCCAGGTCCCCCCTCCTTCCCTTCTACCTTTTCTCTCCCCATCTCCCCTTACCCCCATCCCACCCCCCCCCAAGATCCCATTTTCTCCCCGGCAATTGGGTCTACTTCCCTTAGCGAAGAGGACAACTATATGTTTTTCCTTCGGTTCACCTTCTTCCTTAGCTTCTTTAGGTTCACCTATTGTAGACTCCGTGGTCCTTATTTATGGCTAGAAACCAATTATGAGTGAGTACATCCCATATTCATCTTTTTGGGTCTGGGACACCTCACTCAGGATAGTGTTTTCTATTTCCATCCATTTGCATGCAAAATTCGAGAAGTCATTGTTTTTTACCGCAGCGTAGTACTCTAGCGTGTATATATTCCATACTTTCTTCATCCATTCTTCCATTGAAGGGCATCTAGATTGTTTCCAGGTTCTGGCTATTACAAATAATACTGCTATGAACATAGTTGAACAAATGCTTTTGTCATTTGATAGAGCATCTCTTGGGTATATTCCCAAGAGTGGTATTGCTGGGTCCAGGGGTAAGTTGATCCCGAATTTCCTGAGAAACCGAAACACTGACTTCCCCAGTGGTTGCACAAGATTGCATTCCCACCAGCAATGGATGAGGGTACCCGTTCTTCCACAGCCTCTCCAGCAAAGGTTATCCTTGGTGTTTTTGAGTTTAGCCATTCTGACAGGTGTAAGATGATATCTCAAAGTTGTTTTGATTTGCATTTCCCAGATTGCTAAGGAAGTTGAGCACGACCTTAAGTGTCTTTTGGCCATTTGAACTTCTTCTGTTGAGAATTCTCTGTTCATTTCAGTGCCCCATTTTTTAATTGGGTTAATTAGCATTTTAAAGTCTAGTTTCTTGAGTTCTCTATATATTTTGGAGATCAGACCTTTGTCTGTTGCGGGGTTGGTGAAGATCTTCTCCCAGTCAGTAGGTTGCCTTTGTGTCTTAGTGACAGTGTCCTTTGCTTTACAGAAGCTTCTCAGTTTAAGTAGGTCCCATTTATTCAGTGTTGCCCTTAATGTCTGTGCTTCTGGGGTTATACATAGGAAGCGATCTCCTGTGCCCATCTGTTGTAGGGTATTTCCCACTTTCTCTTCTATCAGGTTCAGTGTGTTTGGACTGATATTGAGGTCTTTAATCCATTTGGACTTGAGTTTTGTGCACATTGAGAGATATGGGTCTATTTTCATTCTTCTACAGGTTGACATCCAATTGTGCCAGCACCATTTGTTGAAGATGCTTTCTTTCTTCCATTGTATACTTTTAGCTCCTTTATCGAAAATGAGGTGTTCATAGGTTTGTGGGATAAAATCCGGTTCTTCTATACGATTCCATTGGTAGACTTCTCTGTTTTTATGCCAGTACCACACTGTTTTCATTACTGTAGCTCTGTAATAGAGTTTGAAGTCAGGGATGGTAATGCCTCCAGAAGATCCTTTATTGTATAGGATTGTTTTGGCTATCCTGGGTTTTTTGTTTTTCCATATAAAGTTGATTATTGTCCTCTCAAGATCTGTGAAGAATTTTGATGGGATCTTGATGGGGATTGCATTGAATCTATAAATTGCCTTTGGTAGAATTGCCATTTTTACTATGTTGATCCTCCCAATCCAAGAGCAAGGGAGGTCCATCCATTTTTTGGTATCCTCTTCAATTTCTTTCTTCAATGCCTTAAAGTTCTTGTCAAATAGATCTTTCACTTCCTTGGTTAGATTTACCCCCAGATATTTAATGCTGTTTGTGGCTATCGTGAATGGTGAAGCTTCTCTGATTTCCCTCTCTGCTTCCCTATCCTTTGTGTATAAGAGGGCAACTGATTTTTTGGAGTTGATCTTGTATCCTGCCACATTACTAATGCTGTTTATCAGCTGTATAAGTTCTTTGGTGGAGTTTTGGGGGTCGCTTATGTCCACTATCATATCATCTGCAAATAACGAAAGTTTAACTTCTTCCTGTCCAATTTGAATCCCCTTGATCCCATTATGTTGTCTTATTGCTATTGCTAGAACTTCAAGCACTATATTGAAGAGGTATGGTGAGAGTGGACAGCCTTGCCGTGTTCCTGATTTAAGCGGGATGGCTTTGAGTTTCTCTCCGTTTAATTTGATGTTAGCTGTCTGCTTGCTGTATATAGCTTTTATTATATTTAGGTATGACCCTTGTATCCCTAATCTCTCCAAGACTTTTAACATAAATGGATGTTGAATTTTGTCAAATGCTTTTTCAGCATCTAATGAAATGATCATATGTTTTTTTTCTTTCAGTTTATTTATATGCTGGATTACATTGATAGATTTTCGTATGTTGAACCAGCCCTGCATCTGAGGAATGAAGCCTACTTGATCATAATGGATAATTTTTCGGATGTGTTCTTGGATTCGATTTGCCAGTATTTTGTTGAGGATTTTTGCGTCGATATTCATGAGTGAGATTGCCCTGTAGTTCTCTTTCCTGGTTGAGTCTTTGAGTGGTTTTGATATCAGAGTAATTATGGCTTCATAAAAGGAATTTGGTAATGACCCTTCTGATTCTATATTGTGGAATACATTAAGGAGTATAGGTTTTAGGTCTTCTTGGAAGTTCTGGTAGAATTCTGCATTGAAACCATCTGGTCCTGGGCTTTTTTTGGTAGGGAGGTTTTTGATAACAGTTTCTAATTCTTCGCGACTTACAGGTCTGTTTAGATTGTTCACCTGGTCCTGGTTTAGTTTTGGTAAATGGTACTTATCTAAAAAAGCGTCCATTTCTTTTACATTTTCCAGTTTTGTGGCATATAGGCTTTTGTAGTAAGATCTAATGACTCTCTGAATTTCCTCTGTGTCTGTGGTTATGTCCCCCTTTTCATTTCTGATCTTATTAATTTGCGTGTTCTCTTTCTTTCGTTTGATTAGGTTGGATAGGGGTTTATCTATCTTGTTGATTTTCTCCAGGAACCAGCTTTTTGTTTCATTGATTCTTTGGATTGTTTTCTGTGTTTCTATTTTGTTGATTTCAGCCCTCAATTTGATTATTTCCAGTCTTCTACTCCTCCTAGGTGAGTCTGCTTCTTTTTATTCTAGAGCTTTCAAGTGGGCTGTTAAGTCTCCAATATGTGCTTTCTCTGTTTTCTTTAGGTGGGCACTTAGTGCTATGAACTTTCCTCTCAGGACTGCTTTCATAGTGTCCCATAAGTTCGAGTATGTTGTTTCTTTATTTTCATTGAATTCAAGGAAGACTTTAATTTCTTTCTTTATTTCTTCCTTAATCCAGGTATGGTTCAGTAGATGACTGTTCAGTTTCCATGAGTTTGTAGGCTTTCTGGGGGTAGCATTGTTGTTGAATTCTAACTTTAATCCATGGTGATCTGATAAGACACAGGTGGTTACTAATATTTTTTTGTAACTGTGTAAGTTCGCTTTGTTACCAAGTATGTGGTCAATTTTTGAGAAGGTTCCATGAGCTGCAGAGAAGAAGGTATATTCTTTCCTCTTTGGGTGGAATAATCTATAGATGTCTGTTAAGTCCATTTGCTTCATTACCTCCATTAATTCTCTAATTTCTCTGTTAGGTTTCTGTCTGATTGACCTGTCCATTGGTGAGAGAGGAGTGTTGAAGTCTCCTACTATTAGTGTGTGCGGTTTGATGGCTGCCTTGAGTTTTAGTAATGTTTCTTTTACGTATGTGGGTGCTTTTATATTAGGGGCATAGATATTCAGGATTGAGACTTCTTCCTGATGAATTGTTCCTGTTATGAGTATAAAATGTCCCTCTCCATCTCTTCTGATTGATTTAAGTTTGAAGTCAACTTTGTTAGAAATTAGTATGGCCACAGCTGCTTGTTTCTTAGGTCCATTTGCTTGATAAGCCTTTTCCCAGCCCTTTACTCTGAGTAGGTGCCTGTCTTTGTGGTTGAGGTGTGTTTCTTGTAGACAGCAGAATGTTGGATCCTGTTTTCTTATCCAATCTCTTAGCCTGTGCCTTTTTATAGGTGAGTTGAGCCCATTGATATTAAGTGATATTAATGACCAGTGGTTGTTAACTCCGGTCCCTTTTTAAGTAGTAGGGTTTGTGTGTTTTCCTTCTTTGATTTGCGCTGGTGAAGAGTCTCTAGATGTCTGAGTTATTGTGGTCATTGTTGGACTCCTTGGTTAGTGATTTTCCTTCTATTATTTTCTGTAAGGCTGGATTTGTGGCTACGTATTGTTTAAATTTGTTTTTATCCTGGAAAATTTTGTTTTCTCCATTTATAGTGAATGAAAGTTTGGCTGGATATAGTAGTCTGGGCTTGCATCCGTGGTCTCTTAGTTTTTGGAGAACATCTATCCAGGACCTTCTGCCTTTCATGGTTTCCATAGAGAAGTCAGGTGTAAGTCTGATACGTTTACCTTTATAAGTAACTTGGCCTTTTTCCTTTGCGGCTCTTAATATTCTTTCTTTATTCTGTATATTTTGTGTTTTGATTATTATATGGCGAGGGGATGTTTTCTTTTGATCCAGCCTATTTGGTGTTCTGTATGCTTCTTGAACCTTCATAGGTACATCTGTCTTCAGGTTGGGAAAGTTTTCTTCTATAATTTTATTAAGTATATTTTCTGTACCGTTGAGCTGCACTTCTTCTCCTTCTTCTATTCCAATTATTCTTAGGTTTGGTCTTTTTATTGTGTCCCATATTTCCTGAATGTTTTGTGATGAGAGTTTGTTGGACTTGCTGTTTTCTTTGATCAGAGTGTTTATTTTCTCTATGTTATCCTCAGAATCTGAGATTCTTTCTTCTATCTCTTGTATTCTGCTGGTTATACTTGATTCTGTAGTCTCTATTCGTTTACCTAGATTTTCCATGTCCAGTCGGCCCTCTGTTTGTGTTTTCTTCTTTGCCTCCATTTCAGTTTTCAAGTCATGAACTGTTTCCTTTATCTGCTTGATTGTTTTTCCTTGGTTTCCTAGGGTATCATTCACTGATTTACTCAATTCCTCGAACTTTCTGTTATACTTCTCATCCATTTCTATAAGGGCGTTTTTTATATGCTGTTTAAGGGTGTCAATCACTTTCATGAAGTCAGTTTTTTCTACTTCTTCTTGATTAAGGTGTTCATGTCCTCCTGTTGTGGGGTCACTGGCTTCTGGTGGTTTTGTGTTGTTTTTCAGATTGTTGGGAGAATTCCTGCATTGGCGTCTGCCCATCTCTTCCTCCCAATACTCCCCTTTGGATCTTCTTTTATAGGATCAGGTCTTCTTGCCCACTGATGTACCTTCCCAGTGATGTCACTCCCCAGAGATGTTTCTCCACAATGATGTTTCACTCGGTGCCCAGAAGGAAACTCCACGCTGCTTGGTTAGCTTGCGAACAAAGGGCCCACCCTGCTCGCTGCGGGCAGGCTATGGGAACAAAGGAGCTACCGGCCACCCCTATGTTCTCCCGGTTCAGATTCGGTCCCAGCGCCCTAGCAGGCTGGGCAGGGAGGCGCTATGCCCCAAAGGAGGGAGGGAGACAGGGGGTGTGGGGATCTGGATGTAACCTGAGTGGGATAGGAAGAGAGAGGGGGTTTGGGCATTATAGCCCCTGTAGGATGGCCAGGAAGTGTGGGCGGGCTGAGGTATGATCCCAGCTGCCGCAGCACTCACTCACCACAATGATGTTTCACTCGGTGCCCAGATCGAAACTCTGCGCTGCTTGGTTAGCTCGCGAACAAAAGGCAAATGGAAATTATTTTATGTAACTTAATTGAGTGTCATAGCATTTTACCTCAAATGATTTCAGGGTATGATATTTAAATTGGGCCATATGGTGTTTATATTTGTAAAATGTTCTTGTGGGATTCTGAAGTTTCTATATAATTCTTCCATCTAAAATATAGCATTATAACAAACATCCACAACTGAACTTTGTGCAGGGAGTGAGAGACTTTGAAATATTTAGTCATATATGGGCTGTTGTCATCAAGCCCTTCCACTTAGGGCTCAGAGAACTATGAGGAAGAGGAGGCAGACAGCTTCTAAGAGTCAGTGAGGATGGAAGACACCAAGGAAATAAAGCCTTCTAGACATAAGAGGGTTGAAGCACGTATAAACTCACAGAGACTGTGGCAGCATAAAAAGGATCTCCACAAAGCCAGTACATGCAGTAGGATCAAAACTCAGTGCCATTGTCCTTGGCTTCTCAGCAGCCCTCATTGTCCACCATATTCAGAGAGTCCAGTTTTATCCCATGCTTTTTCAGTTCCAGTCCAGCTGGCTTTGGTGAGCTCCCAATAGATTAGCCCCACTGTCTCAGTGGGTGGGTGCCCCCCTCGCGGTCTTGACTTCCTTGCTCATATTCTCCCTCCTTCTGTTCCTCATTTGGACCTTGGGAGCTCAGTCCCTAGCTTGTTTGGATGCTTACCTTCCTAGACCTGGATGGAGGGGGGAGGACCTTGGACTGCCCACAGGGCAGGTCACCCTGACTACTCTTTGGACTGGAGAGGGAAGGGGAGGGGAGTGGGGGGAGGGGAGTGGGGGGAGGGGGAGGGTAAAGGGAGGCGGGGAGGAGGCAGAAACTTTTAATAAAAAAAATAAATTAAAAAAATCTTAAAAGCTGACATTATCAGAAGAGAACACAAATAAAACACTTCAAAAAAAATGGAGGGATCTTCACAAATTCAAGACAAATTGTTTCCCAGAACATAGATGGGGTAGTTGATAAGAATTCCTATCCTCAACCAAGACTCAACCAAGAAGCTATTTTCAATTGAAAACGTCAGGGAAGGTAAAGCTTATTTTCTGCAAGGGAATCTCACTTCCATTTGTTTGTGTAGACAAACCCTATTTAAGGGCAGGCCACAGTGTAACAGTAAATGACAAACACAAAATGAACAACTATTGACCTATAATAATTAATGCTTGTATAACTTAAAGAGTAAAACTTCATGTAAGAATATTAAATAATCTCTAAACAAATGTGCAACAAATGAGATCAATTGATCTCAAAATGTAAAAAAAATTATAAATATATTGATCAGAGGTAGAAGTAATATAAAATGTAATATGAAAATATACCTTAAAAGTTGTATTAATATACAAAATTCCCTAAAACTGAGGTAGAAACATTCATATATACAATCTGAAATAATAACTTTGTATATATGTACAAATAATTAAACAAAAGTAACAAATATAATTTGAACTTCTATCAATATACAAACTATACAAATGATATTATCCATAAATAATAGCTCACAAGTATTCACTCTATTACCCACTATTACTATCTCCCCTTTTTATGGACAAACAGTTTTCTCCCCAACCCTCTTTCTAGTACAAGTAATAATCAACAACCCCTAAACATTGTTCCCAACCTATGGGTAAACTGTTTTGGGATAGAGAGCATCATCTTCTAGAATTGCTTCTCGCTGTCATGCTTGTGATGTTCTCTTAATGGGATCCTGCAAAGATTATGTGGTGGTTAAGTTCAAAAATTACTATCTAGTATTGTTCAAACAATTTCTGAGCAGTCATTAGGGTTTTTCTTTCAAAGTTCTCATTGGAGTCCTGGCCAGAATATGAGAAGGTGCACCATTTCAGCAGCTAGTACCCAAAACAGTCTTATAGTAGCACTGTATAAATCAAGATATCATCTCAACTAGGCGGAGTGGCTGCTGTGGGGTCCCATCTTCTTCCTGGAAACTTCAAAGATTACTGCAGGAAAAGGATCTGTAAAAAATTTATTGTTCAACATGGAAAACTTAAACATCATTCATATAAACATACATACAATGAAGAATATGATGTAAACAAAATAGGCATGGAGAAAGCATATTTTTTCTTAAAGTCTTCGATCTGTCCCATACAATTTCTGATTGTTCTTTGCTTCCCTGCTTTGTTTATTTTGATTTATTACTGCTTGTTTGGTTCTTATCTTTAACTGCTTGATTTTGTAAGAGAAAAAGAAGGCACAAAGTTGGGAGGGTGGGAAAGTAGTGAGGATCTGAGAGAGAGGGAATACTTGATCAGAATATATTGCATTAAAACACTTTATTTTCAATAAAATATATTTTAAATACAGAAACATTATTTCTAGGACATAGTATCAGTTTTATAAATTCACTTTAATTATTTTTCAGTGTTTTTGATGACATACTTATATTTGCAAAAATCTTTTCTCATGTAGATTGATACCATAATTAAACTTCAGCATATAATCAAATGGACCTATATTCTATCTTGCCTGGAGAAAGGCTATAAACATTTTATTGTAGTGCATTACTGTTTTATTATGAATTAAATGTCTCTTTTATGAAGATTTTCTATTTTACATGAGAACAAGAATTTTTTTTACCTCAAATTTTTGACAATTAATTTTCCTAATTATGGATAAAACAGAATCAGACTAGTTTAATAATTAAAACTTATTCTTTATTTCCACAATGTTGTAGAAATAGGAATAGGAAAGAAAAGAAAAAAGGTCTGATCTCCAAAATATATAAAGAAGTCAAGAAATTGGACCGTAAAAGGCTAATCAACCCAACTATAAAACGAGGCACTGAGCTGAACAGAGAATTCTCAACAGATGAAGTTCAAATGGCCAAAAGACACTTAAGGTCATGCTCAACTTCCTTAGCGATCAGAGAAATGCAAATCTTACACTAACTTGTGCTCTCCTCATCTTCTCATTAGCACAACTTGGTCTGTAGTGCTGTGCTCCTAGAAGTTATGTGGACCGATGATATCTTTACATTCAGCCCCAATCCCTTCACTTCTTCTTGTTCAATGCTAAATGAAGAGCTCATGAGCACAGTTGATGCTCTGTTATCTTCAGTCAGAGATTAATTTTCTTTTAAAAAATTTACATATTCATATTGATTTTGTAATTCTTTTAAGAATTCAATTAATGCAATTATTGACTCTGTTCAATATTAATTGTTTAGAGAGGGGAACCAGGGGATTAAGTCTTGTGATTTGTCTGTATAAAATTCACATAGTCAGACACATTTAGCTCTATTTATTATTCTTCTAATATTTGACTTTGAATATTCTTTTATGTGCTTTAGTCCCATTCTAACTGGCTTAATAAACATATCTTGGAAGATAGGATGGACTTTAGCATCCTTGAATAGAAGATTGAGGAGAGGAAGAGAATCAAAACAAGAGAAGACAAAGGGTAGGAGAGGTAGAAGAGTGTAGGAAGGAGGAAGGTGAATGGAGACTTAAAACATACTCAGTTTGGAAGTATCAGTGTTAATGATTTTAATGATACTTTCTCTGGACTCTGTATGTCCATTTCATTTCCCTGTCTAAGCATGAAAAACAAGCAAAAAATATATAGGATAACTACTTATGGATCCTCATTGCCTTGAATGAAGTGATAGGCTAGAAAATCAGGTCCTACCATGCCATATGTACCTACATATTAAACTAAATTGAATTTTTAAATATAATTTTATCTGACAAAGCAGGATGTTAATTATGGTTTTAGAGATAATAACCCTTCTATTAAGAAAATTAAGTTGAAATATCAAGACTGGCCAAAAGTGAAATTACTTTTATCCCTGTAAAATGATAAAGGACACATACTATACTAGATAGTCATATAAAAGCTGAAATTGGAAACAGAGTCAAAGAATTCACTATTCATAGAATATAATATACATAACATATATAATATATGCATTATGAATATATATATATATTAAATACAGAGAATAAAGGTACCCATAATCAATTTTTGCAATGATCACCTTTAGTGATAGAGTAACAGTTAACTTGGTAATGTAAAAGACATGCAAACATAAGCACCTTAATTTGAATTTCAGAACCCACAGAGAGCTGCACATACTTGGAATCTCACAGCTGGGCAACTGGCAACAGCAGGATTCCAGAAATAATTTACCAGCTATTTCATGCTAATCATCAAGATCCTAGTATCAGTGATAGATTTATTCTCAAAAATCTAAGAGGACAGCACCTCAGAAATGCCATCAGTGCCAAAGCTAACCTTTGAAACACACACACCACTACACATGGAGAATGTAACAGTGATTCTTTTAAAACAAATTGTTATAGGCCTTTATGACATCATTTTGATTTTTTACACTAAATATGAATTTTCTTTAATATATTGTCTTAATGTGTTTTGCTAAACAAAAGTATAGTAACATAACATTATGTAAATGATAACAAATCATGGATTTAAAAGTTTAGAATACTTCAGTGTAGTAAATCATCATGCAGCAATTAGAATCTACAACAGTAACAATTCTCTTTTTTTACTTTCAATGATTTATCATGTCATTTTTTTCTCCAAGTAGTATGTATCTTAATTTGGACACTTAAGCATATATGGAAAATAATTTCAAAACACTGAAATTAAATTAATCAAAGTATAATCATTAGAAAAAAATTAAAAAAAAAACTTTAAAAAGTTGATTTGTTTCACATATAAGCATCAATACGTAATAACATTATAGTTCCTTATGGACACTATAATGTTAGCTTATATTTTTAATGATTGAGTGAAGCATTCTTTTAGGTTGGAGGAAGACTACAGTCCTGAGAGTTGCCATAAGTCTCTTTCACATTTAATGTCGACAGAAAATTTTTAGTCATCCATCTGAGAATCTGCTCTATTCTTAATTTGTCTCATCAATTGCATAATTAGCTCAACAACTAATGGAACATCTAATCTTTATAGTTTTACATATGGGTTTGCTTTGATAATGTTAAAATTGGAATAATTAACATCATGTTATTGGAGATAGAAAAGTAGGTGCTCCATATTTTTATTGTAAATGTCTCTTCTCATGTGGGATTCCCCCTCTGTATGCTCTGAATATCTTTTATTACTGTGTCAAAGACCAGCTTCAACTAGTATATAATTTACCAGGGTAGGGACTTACTGATTATAAAAATAAGTAAAGAGAACAAAGACACAATAAAAATAATAAAGCAGAAACATAAGATAGTACCTGGAGTGAGTTCCAGAGAATGCTGAAATCTGCCCATGTTTAAATTTCCACATTATTTTATACCCCAATACAACAGTTGGAAAAAGGCAAAAAACTGCTTTAACCTGATAGAAAAGACAACTAAAGGAGTTTCTTGCTTCAATAATTTGAGACATCAAGTCATTAATTCTTTAGAAAAATATTCTGTTTCGACAGTGAACCCACACTTGACCAAGTGTCCTGAAATACAACTGCCAATATGCAATTATCCACCTGAACTGATATGTGGTGTACTTTCTGTACTTAAGCCAACTTTGTTTTTGATGTCCCTAAAAGAGGCTGCTTCGATCCTTAAGCAGACATCTAGTTCCTACTTTCTTCTTTCTTGTCCAAACATGGTTTTGTTTACATGATAAAATGTATGAGATTAAGTTAAATATTCATAAGCACAATATAATCATCAAGGTTCTGAAGACTGAATCTTAGACTAAGTTTAAGGTATCAACTTGGCTGGAATCTAAAGTGAGCACTTCTTTGCATCTGAAAAAGACTTTTGTGACTATAAGGAAGTCCAGATATCAAAGGAGAGGAGTATTTTGTCCTCACAGAGGAAAAAAAAAAAAAAAAGGGACAACTATAGGGGAAAGTACTACAGATATTGTGAGACTAGAGAAGTAAGTTAAATGCTACAGATTTACTAAAAAAGGGAATGCTATCATCAAAGAATGTTTTTTAAATGCTATACATTTTAAACTACCATGAAAATGGAGTTTCTAGACATGAATGTTCAAGAAATATTTAAATAATGGTTCTTTCCAGATTAGGTAAATATAGGTAAGAAAGATGAAATTTTACAAGGTCTCAATAATAAAACATTAAGAGAAAATCATAAATATCCTAAAATATTTCTAATATCCACAGATGGTTCTGATTTGTAGCAGTAGGAATCTTAATACCTCACTTTGTTGTTTACATTGATGGTATTTTAATGGATCCATGGCACAATATATAGAAATGAAGTAATTTCTCCATTAAACATCTCTCAACAAAATTTACCTGGTTATTGAGGATGAAAGGTTTCTTCAGTTCATTGTTTACATGATTTCTACATTCACATGGCTCAGATATAATAGAATTTTGCTCTCGCTTCAGGCTTATTGATGTATGACTTTATTAATTTCTATGTTGCAAAACAAATTACCACAAATATAGTCTCTTAAAGCAATAGACATTAGATATCTCAGTTTCTTTAGACTAGAAATACAGCTACAGTTTAATTGGGTTTCCTGCATTAAAACCTCATCAGACCCTTATTCAGAGTTGTGGAGAGTGTTTTGTCTTGCCTTAGAATCTATTAGGAAAAATATATCTCACAAGCTCTTTTGCTTGTGGTGAAATCTATTTCCTTAGGTATACATATACAAATCCAATATTTCTGTTTTCTGCTTGAGCCTCACTGGGGCTACTCTCTGAGCTGAGAAGCTCTCTGCATTTTTTTTTTACATGACCCTCTTTGTAGGGTTTCAAAGTTATATGGCAACTTATTTTCAAATTCAGCAAGACGTATTTTTTTTTTCCTGCTCAATCTAGTAAAATGGTGTCTCTTATAACAATCATTAGAAAGATGACCCTATCACCGTAACCATTTTATGCAACCTAATCACTGAAGGGCAGTCCGCCCAAGGTCAGACAGTAGACTCAAGATATGTTGCTGGTAGTTTATGGATAGATTATGCTATGAACCTAAGTAATTAAAGCCTAAACTGGAGTGTAGAACTCTGGATGATACTGTTGTCAGGAATGTGGTTCATCGGCAGAAATAAGATGTAGACACTGAGAAAATCTGTCTGGAATAGAGGCTAGGAGTGCTGTAAGTATCAGATTTGTACACCCGAAGCTTGACACGATTACTGATATCATGCAACTAGATGTTGTTGATGGTGAAGAAAAGCTGTTTGATTTAAGGATTGCGTAACTGGGTTCTTATTTTGCATTTCTTTAATCTTGTTTTTTCACAAATAAGACTTTATTTGTCACTATTAAAAATCTGTATTTCACACAGATTCTTGGACTGGTGGTTCATATCCATCGGCTCGTTCAACCTTAGCACCTGTCTCAGCACCAGTAGTTTTTTCCAGAACTACCACCTTCACCATGGAGCTCCATGAGTTTTTCCAATTCAAACTTGGGTTTCTTCAGCATTTTTACTTTCCTAACGAAGACATCATGAAGAGGATAAATGGACTGGCAAGCCTATTCTATGTCTTTCCCAATGCTGTCTGGAATCAGTTTATTAAACACTTCCTTCAAGTCATTTGTCTGCACCTCTCGGGTCATAATCTCCATCATCTTCTTCCGGATCTGGCGGACCTGCTGGTGCTTTGCATATGAGGTCTTGAGGATCTGATTGTTGCATTTTTTAGTGAAACCAACACAGAAAAGTCGGAACAAATAACCATCGGTTGTCTTGACATCAACGTGAGCTTCAATCATGGTCTGCCACTTTTTGACCATGGAATACATTTTGTCCCGGGTAAGATCCATGCCGTGGAAGTTAGTCAGACAGTTTTTGCCCTGAACATCCTCAGTGATTAGCTTGAATTTTCTAAATGCAACTTCATCGTTTTGGAGATCAGCAAGGCTCACTTCAAACACGCGACCCTTGAGGCCATCGGATGCAATTTTGGTTCCTTGAGTCCTTGTGACTAGTGTCTTTCCAATGTTTCTAATATTGAACATGGCCGGGGCTTTCACATCATACCAATCTTTCTTCGAAAATGGATCAACCACTTTCTTCTTGGCTCCCTTCTTGCCGCTCAGGGAGCCAAAAGGGCAGAAGTAGAACTTGCTTGAGAACTTAGACGAGCTGGGTGGGGGAAGCGCCGGCTACGTGACCCTGGCTCTCGCATTTCTTTAATCTTTTCTTGCTATACTTTTCTTTTGGCATGGTAATATTTACTTTGGACTGCTGTATATTTGAAGTTCATTGATTTATGTTCCATTTTGCTGAGGTTTATAAATAAGACATGGCTTTTAGTATAAGTAGAGTTTCTAGATTTAGACTTTTGAAAAAAAATTAGAACTATGAATTATTTTTGAAATTAGAATAAAAGTAATTGTCATTATAAAGTTCCTATTAACTTTTTAGTGCCAAGTGTAGGACATTTTGGTTTGACTCTGGAATATCCCTGAAGGCCTTATGTTTTGAGTGTCAGGTCTACAGTGAATGGCATTATATTGAGAACTGTGGAAACTTTAGAATATGGAGTCTAGTTGTAAGAACAAAGTCATTGAGAATATGTCTGTGGAATGTAGAGGATATCCTAATAATTACTACCTATTCCTAAGTGACAGTGTCTGTTATTATACAAATAGCTGTCCTCTGTGAAGTTTTCCTGTAACAAATATTGTTTTCTAAACCTCAGAAGACCAACTCAACATGGCTATGAAAGTATAAGCCAAAGATAGCTGTAATTTTGAACAGTTTTTTTTGTCAAATATTTCAGTAACCATGATAATATCTCTAATGCAAGTGTATTTAATCATTACAGTCCACAATGCAAAATATGTCAATTCACAATTAGGAATGTTAGACAGAATCTGCCCATTGCTTATTTATGTTTCTGGATACTAGCAGTTATAAGTAGAGTAAAATATTTTTGTTATTGGTCAGTATTTTCTTATTATTATAAGTATTATGCTAATCAAGTATACTTCTATGATTACCAAAACAATGACTAACACACACATACAGGAGAACAGAAAAGCTGTTCACACCTTCTCTAAGAAGTAAAAGTTCTTGTATCTGTCTATTGAATACGAGTTACGTTTGATATACCATCCTTTAATAGTTAGGCTATTTCACATATTCCTCTCAATGATACATTCATTGTATTTAATTTTAATAATTGATTTACTCACAATTAAAACAAACTTATTCACAGATCATTTCTCTTCCATTAGATAGAAAGAGCCTGGTTCAATATTCACAAGTTTTCTCAGTTTTTTTCATGTGTGTGGTGGTTTGAATATTTGGCACTATTCGGAGGTGTGGCCTTATTGGAGTAGGTGTGCCATTCTTGTTGGAGAAAGTGTGTCACAACACTTCCTGCCAGTCCAGAAAAAGAATTCTCAGCTTCTTTTCCAGCATCATGTCTTCTTTTTTTTTTTTTTTTTTTTTTTCCCTTTTTTGGGTTTTCGAGACAGGGTTTCTCCGTAGCTTTTTGGCTCCTATCCTGGAACTAGCTCTTGTAGACCAGGCTGGCCTCAAACTCACAGAGATCCGCCTGCCGCTGCCTCCAGAGTGCTGGGATTAAAGGCGTGTGCCACCACCGCCCGACTCATCATGTCTTCTTGTATGTCACTATGATTCCCAACATGAAGAAAATGTACTAAACCTCTGAAACTGTAAGCTAGCTCCAATGAACTGTTTTCCATTAAAAGATTTTGATGTTGTCATGGTGGTTATTCACAACAGAAAAATCCCTAAGACAATGTGCATCATGGCTTCTTTGCCTATTGAATGAAAATTGACATGAACATTATTTACAATAATTTTCAAATGTCAGATGACCATACTAAGCATGGTGAACAATGAGGGCTGATGAGAAGCCAAGGACAATGGCATGGGTTTTGAACCTACGTAATGTGCTGGCTTTGCGGGAGCCTAGCCAGTTTGGATGTTCACCTTCCTAGAAATGGACGGAGGTGCGAGGACCTAGGATTACCACAGGTCAGGGAACCCTGACTGCTCTTTGGACTGGAGAGGGAGGGGGAGAGGAGTGGGGGGAGGGGGAGAAGGGTGGAAGGAGGAGGAGAAGGGTGGGAGGAGGGGGAGGGAAATGGGAGGCTGGGAGGAGGTGGAAACTTGTTTTTTTTTTTTTTCTCCTTTTCTCAATAAAAAAAAAAAGTTAAAAAAAATGCTGCATGATTCCCAGTAATAGTAGGCAGCAGAAATACTGTAGGTCCCCAAATGGTGGTAGTGGGCCATATGGCGGCAGGCAGTGGGCCCTGGAATCAGCCAATCCCAGGCAGAGACAGCTGCCAGTTCCCAAGCAGTGGCTGGTCCCTGGCAGGGAGACACATAGAGGATGGGCTGTTTCCTGCAAGCCAGGTTGTGTGAGCAGGCAGCGGGTAGGAGGCACATGGACAGACACACCCAAACAGAATAGAATTGATATTTATTACTTAGAGGAGGAGGGAGAAGAAGACACAGAGAGAGAAAGGGGGTAGCAGAGAAGTGGGGAGAGAGGCAGAAGCAAAGCTGCCTCTCCAAGAGGAAGACAGAAAAGAGAGCGAGCTCAGGCCAGAAGCTGAAGATCAGGCTGCCTCAGCGGATGGGGGAGGGAGTGGGCATGGCTTGTATGAACAATTATAACATTCACAGCTCTGTTTTATAATAAAAAGCAGGAGATTGGTTACCACAGGTTGACAGAATTGGGGCGGCAGATTCTCAAGACTGCTTCTGGCTTATTTGTGGGCATCACCTTTATTTTGGGGGGGGGGGGGACTTGAGAAGGCTGGGTGCTGGCCACATCCTGGATAGCTTGTCTCTTTGCTCCAGTCTGGTGTTTGTGGCATGAAAATGTCTGGTGTCTCTTATACCTGTTTAAGGTATTGGCAGAACAAAAAACGAAGTTAAATTAAGGGAAAAAAATTAGGACCAGGGAATTGAGGGATGTATCTGACCTGTTTAGGGTGGATCCTTTAATTCAGCTCCCTGGAACTCACAAGAATTTTTTGAGTTTGTAAAAACAAGTTTTAGACACATATATTGAACAATGAAAAGTATTTTTAAGACTAAGGAAGGCGGCATAAGAGAGAAATTTTAAAATTGGCAAAACCTCTCAGCTATCAAACTGTATCAGAGATCTTTGAGAAGGATAAGATTTTACTTGAGTTACTGATTAAAAAATGACAGAGAACTTACTTGGTTGGCACCCAGAGCTACTCTTTTTGGGTCCTCCATTGTCGCTGAAGGTTGCATCTGTCTCTTGCTGTTTAGCACAGGGTCTGCCAGGCTCCAGAAGATCCTGTGGGCTAAGAAATCCCTAGGAAGACAGGCCTAACTTGACCTGAGCAGCGAGGCTGTCAATTTCAGTGATTCTCTCCACGTCAGGAGATATTTAGTTTAGATGAAAGGCAGTTTAGCCCAATGGTCAGTGCTTGGCAGTTGAAGCAAACTGTGGATGGAAGTTGTCGTGTGTCCATTTGTCTTCTGTCATCTTTGGAGGAAGTAGAGTGCTGCGGAGCCAACCTGTCTCTTTTTGTTATGAAAAGTTTAATTTTACTTATTGATATTGTGTTATGCTTTTAATTAATGAGTATGTTAATGTGCTAATATTATATGATAGTCACAGAACATAGAATGTGAATTTTGTATGCACTTTGAATAAATGTGATAGCATAGAATATAAAAATAAACATTGAAAATAAAGTTTCCTTTTATTTCTTAGAGATAATATGATTTTATTTTTTCCCATATACATTTCTTGTAGTACTGTAGTTTGAAACAAGGATCTGGCATAGGCATGCCAGCAGTACAACATGGAGAATATCCTCCACAATCCAGCTACATCAGGGGCCAAGCATCCTAATTTATGTAATACCTTTATATAATCTATATCTACATCTATATCTACATCTACATCTATATATGCGTGTTTGTGTGTGTAATCATAATCTCATAGATATTCCTATATATAATATTATTGTGGTACTTGGGATCAAACTGAGGGACTCTGGCTAGCATGCCACACAAGCACACTCCCACTGATGGATATGGCCATCTTTAACAGAGTCTTTCTGTCAAGATAATTCAATCTGGAGTTTAATGTGTCACTAAATCACTCAAATTATTCAATATATATATATATATATTAAAAAGTGAATATACAAATATGATAAATTCACTTTTTACATCAAAACTCAGACTACGTCAAGATTTAGGATGGCAAGAAGCTTTAAAGTGGTTATTTGATTTACTTAAGCTAGTAAATCTACTAAGTACCATGTTTCCTCTGAAATATAAAAATATGCAATTTTGTCCTAATATTTGAGGTGCATTATATCCTTTGAGGTTGTTAAGGTTTGGGAAAACACTAAACAAGTAGCTTTAAAATGTAGGTATTTGAGGAAATAGACATTATTCTCTTTAAGAAAAATGGGTTTTCTTTAAAAGGAAGTTGCTTTTTTTTCAAAATAGGCCAAGATAGAACATTATTTTATATAATTTGTGCAAAGCACAAAAAATGCTATATCGATTAGTGTCAACAATAAATGAAAGAACAATTAGAGACAATATGCAACACACACACACACACACACACACACACACACACATTGTATCTGTATGATAAATATATAGCCAAATCCCTTTCCCCAGAACAACTCTTCTTCTGTTTTACTTCAGAATAGAGAAGGACTCACAGGGATAGCAACCATACATAGTCTATAAGTTGCAATAAGGCTAAACTGCTTTCTTAAAGCTGGGCACGGCCACACAGTATAAAGAGTAGTTTACCAAAAGTTAGTAAAGGAGTCAGATATAGCCTCTGTTCCTTCTCTTAAGAGTCCCATAAAAGGACCAAGCTACACAACTGTAACATATATGCAGAGTGCCTAGGTCAGACCCACACAGGCTCCCTGGTTGTCAGTTCAGTCTCTGTGAGTATCTGTGGGCCCTCGAGAGTTTATTTTGAGAGATTTCTTGTGGTGTTCTTGATCTCTCTTGCTCCTACAGTTCTTGTTCTTCCTTTTGTTCTGCAGGAATCCCCAGGATCTGTCTACTGTTTAGCAATAGTTCTCTGCATATTTACATTTTCCACTCTTATCTCAAATATGTATAGGTATCCTCCAAAATGACAGTCTCTGAAACTTGACTGCTAATTCCTAACTTTACATCATCTCTATTTTTGCCACACATATTATTATTACACCTTGACTACCATTTCTTGAATTCAATGAAAGTTGAAAATACTATTATCCCTTTAAAAGTTTGATTTTATGGGATACAGTTAGGTAGCACTTAAATTAGGTTAATTCCTTGAACCAAGTCTTTTAATTTGATCTACAGAACAATGGTAGAATATATTTGAAAAAAAAAAAAGCTAGTAGCATTTTTAGATAATGAAATGCCAATCTTTAGAGGTTCTAAAGTTTAAAATGGCTAAGTCTGGAAGTCTATAGAAGGAAAGTGTACTCAGCTTAGAAGAAGAAGGAGAAGTCTTAAGATGGGAAAAATGGATAATTTATTTTTCTATAATGTGCTTTTATTTAGGAAATAAAGATCACCAGACATTATGCAATGTATTTCATTGTTAATTAATATTTATTTCAAAAGAAAGTTTTGAAAAACAGAGAGATTGTTTTTTTGACCTAGATAAGAGATGACTGTTGTGGAAAGAACAGAAACAAAATATTAAAAGCTTACAAACAACTGGAATTGATTACTAATTTGGTGAGAGGAGTGAGAAGAAAGCCAACGATATTCCAAATGAATGAACGGCCTGAGGGCATTTTAAACAAGAATTTAATTTGAACTAGTGTCACACAATGGAAGCAAAAGAGTGAGACTGGAAGAGAACATGTAAAAAACCAGTATTGCCTGGATTATATCTGACAGTGTTGATCTGCTTTTCTAGTTACTCAAAAGCAAAACCTTTGCATATCCTGATTTTTAGTTCTCTGTTATAGCTGTTATGCAGAATATAAAATTCTATTTCAAAAGTAGCAATCATCTTGTCACCATCACTGATATATCTCAGCTCTAAATCTGTTTTATCTGCAAACAGATAAATTGATGTGTGTTGGAATGTCCTGCCCATGCCATCAAGTCTGTATGGTTAGAACATAGCACATGAGGAAAGAGAGATGGAAGACATGTCTTCCATGTCAGAGACATAATCAGGATTGAGCACTCTTGGCTTCGCAGGATATGGGAAATCATTTGTAATTTATTTAACATTTGAAAAGATACTACTGGAGTCTCTCCACCAGCAAAGTGAAATATCTGATAAGGTTTTTAAACAAACAGATTTCTTTAGAGAGCAAAATGCAGTATGGCAGGAACAAAAAGAATATAAGAAACTCCTTTGCCATGTAACCCATGCCTGGTACCTTTTTGCTTTGTGAAAATAATGTCTTCCATTTTCCAATCATTATTCTTGCTATGTTGCTTTTGGCTTTTGTTGTTTTAAGTAATAGGTTTTCCTTCTGTTTTCACACAGCTTAACCATGATCATTGGGTTCATTTCCATCAAAACTGCTTTCTTGCAATATTCCTCAGACCATGCTTTGCCTCTTGTCCTGGACTGACCAATAAATTCTCTGTGGTTGTTCAGTGCCCACAAAGAGTTTAAGTTGTATGGTTCATTCATCTATTTCTATTCTGCATTCCCATATAAAGGATGATCTAGGAATGTAGGAAATGTGGTGTCCTTATTGCTGTATTTCTGTTTCTAAGCACAATGTTAATACCGACATATGTTTTTAACATTTGTGGCTAGATCAACAAAAGAAAGTAAAATAAAAAGTTCCAAAATTTGGAACTATCTTGACAACTTAGTGAGATTGTTGAGGAATAAATGATTTGTTTTAGACTTGATGAAAAAGAAAGAATGTTGACATGTGGTTGTTTGCAATTTATGCATTGACAGTCAAAGAAAACTTTATATTGCCATTCTGCAAATTAAGCCATTTAATGAAAATTTAATGAAAATTAGAAAAAAATAGATTTCTATTATATGTAGCAACAAGGATACTCAGTCTTATATGTCTACAAAAGACCAAAAATGTTTTATTAACTAATACTATTCAGATAAAGTGGATATCTCTTAGATATAAATTATTACATGTGATTAAATATAAGTATTCCCAAAGTATTTTTTTAAAAAAATCTTACATATATAATATATGGCTTTCATCAAATTTGGTACTGATGTGTGATTTTCTTTTTAGCACAACAAATACAAAGTTATGCACTTTTGAAAATTAAATCTATGTTATAATATATATGATAAATATATATAATATATAACATATTTTACATTATATGATATATAATAAATATTATATATATTTGTCTAGTTGGCTTTAGAGTTGGGCAATAGCTCTCTCCCTCTCTAAATCCAAGCATGTTGTTAAAAGAAAAATTTGAAGTTTCTGTCTTATGTCAACAGCAGTTTGGTCTGAGACAGAAAGGAGAAAGAAATTAGAAAAAAATTTACACTTCTTCATACCTATTTTTGTTCCTATCATAACTTTCATTTAATATGTATATCTGTATATGTCTATATAAATAATGTTTAAGTTCTCCACAATGAACAATGTATTAATTTTCCTGCAGTAAAGTGAGACACAATTGCTCCTGGCAGCACCGATCTATTACTGAGAGAATGTTGAGCACCAAAGACACTTCACTTGGAGCTTGTTTTCTTCCTGGCAAAACCGGCCTTTGGGCAAGGAACTACCCATGCATCAACCACAAACAAAATCTACAATGTTTCGACAGGACGAGTAGGATATACAAAAAAGACTGTCAAATCTTACCAAGACAGGGTAAGATGGTTTTGAAAATTTTCCTTCCTCTGTAAATGGTCTGCCTGTTACTCTAGGCATTAGTTAAGTTTGGTTGCTACAAGGTTGCTTATGAGACCTTGGGTGATTGCCTAGGTAGACCAGTTGTCTCAGTCATTTGTGGCACCTTTTGAAAGTTGATTACACTTCCTGCTTACTCAAGTAATATTATTCCTTCTCAGTTCCTCAATGGGGTTGAACACAAGATAGTTTTAGTTACTTTCCTCTCATGGCTTGGCCAAGTTATTTTTATACATTATTTAAACTCATCAGATAGAATAATTATTGAAGCATTTATCACATGTATCTTGCTTGAAATTGTTTTTGCTGGTTGTAATTCTAATTTTTATACCTCTATGTGTTCTTATTGTATATAACTTTGTTTTAGGCTTAGAAATTTCTTATTTAAACCAAAAGGTAAGTAGGAATTCCTACGACCAGTTGCTTTTAAGTTACCTGCCCACTTGGGTGTGGTCTCTTATACTATATAGGCTGATGTCAATTGCCTATCTGGACTTTCGTCTATGGACATATTCTCTTTTTATTATTTTTACCATGTTTTCTTAGGATTGATGAGCATCATTTTTTGCCATTATGTATTCATTTATTTTTAAATTATTTTATTTAGTTAACGTATATCATTTCCCCTCCCTTTCCAATATATGGTCTCTTTTTTAATTATTATTAAATTATTCACACATACTTATGAATAAATATATAATACAATATGATGAATTCAATTAGCATTGCTTGTATTGATGTAGTCTTAATACTTTCTTCTTGGTATTGGATAAACAATTACATAGATCATTCCTAGGGAAGACTAAGTCTCCCTTTCTCAGTCAATGTTAGTTGCCTATAGCTCTTCATCTCTGGTTGAGGACCTATGAAAACTTCCCTATCCAATTGGCATTGGAACAGATGTTGTTAATATTCAGGTCTTGTTTAGGTGGTGATAGTTTTGTGAGTTCATGAGTGTACTAACCTGTCATCCAAAGACACCTCTAAGCAGAAGATTCCCTGGGTCTCTGGTTCATTAATCTTTCACCTCAAACATCCTTCATATGTACAGATTCATATGCAATAGGAAATGCATAGTAGATGTATATGTTGGTTTAAGGTAAATTACTGACAGCTATATTTTTATATTTTGATCAATTGTGGCTTTCTGTAATGGTCACCATTTGCTGTACAAAGAAGCATCTTTGATAAGGCATATCAATATACACTTTTATGTGGGTATAAGGATATGTATTAAGAATATAGTTAACTATTATTCTGATTTAGAAACAGGAGTGATTATTCTATGATATCCAAGAAGTTACTAGCCAAGGGAAGCTGACTAGGCTTTTAGTAGCAGACATGTCTCTGCAGTCTACTGTTGGAGCCTTAAATCTAATTATATAGCTGTTACCACCAAGATATGCAGCTACTATTGGAGATTTTGTAATATCTTGTTTCTCTGGTATCTGTCTTTGTTCATTGGCATCACAATGGGTACTGTGAACCTTAATTATTTTCCATGAACTAGTAATAGAAGTGTACAAATTACCTTGCCAAGAGTCCTATAAAAAGATGTGTAACAACATTATATTTTCAGACTATTCATAGGTAACCAATTCATTGATTCAAGTTATTTCCTTGCTTCTTTTGTTTTTCTAGGACTCATAGTCAATGAATAATCAATAGTTCCCATGGTGCTTTATAATAAGAACTCCTTTCTCCATTATTTTGTTCTGTGATAACATTTATTGTAATTTTATTTCCATTTCAGCTAATTTTCCAAGTTACAGTTTTTAGTAAAACAATAGAAGGACTGACTCAGAAACCCAATATGTAACCAAGTATTACAGAAAAAGAAGCACAGGTCAAGGTGAACCTCTTAATTATTTTTAATTACTGGAATATATTTAATCATTTGACATATGAGACTGCCATAATTAGCGTTCTAATAAACATCATTTAAATTAAACATAGCAGTATTTTTTACAACACTTACTTTTGTATTTTTTGGTATCTCTATTGCTTTTCTCCATTGTTCCTTCATTTATTTTTCTGACTTGAAATAAAATTATTTGAATACAAACCTCAGACATCATGTTCTTTTGTAAAAGGAGACTGCTTTCTTGTTTCCTAGACACTCAGACATAAGTAATCTCATAAAACTTTATTAATTACAAAATTATTTAGCTTATTATCTCAAGTTTATTAAGCTCTTACAACTTAAATTAACCCATAGTTCTTATTTATGTTTAGCCTCATGACTTGGTACCTTTTCTCAGTGCAGTATTTTCATCTTGCTTCCTCTGCATCTGTATGGTGACTGCTGCAGACTGATTCTTTCCTCTTCCCAGAATCTTCCTGACTGGCTACTGGCCAATCGGTATTTAATTAAAACCATACAGGTGCCAAATCTGTGCAGGGTACAAGAGCATTATCCTACAGCCCCTTTCATTTACTGTATGATTGTTCTTGAATACAATTATATCTCAATGCAATAACATACCTAAAATGAAGTTGGGGCTATAGAAATGGCTTAGTGTTTAAGAAAATGGGTTGTTCTACCAGAGCAGAGGACCCTGGGTCAACTCACAGCACCCACATGACTGCTAAAAACTTCCTGTAACTCCAGTTCCAGGACATCTGGACTCTACAAGCCCTATGTGCACATGCTGCACAGATATAAATGCAGAAAAAACTCTCATACAAATAAAAATAAATAAATAAAAAATTAAAAAGCACTTTGTTATTCCTCAATCTAATATCTGTTCAATCAATGTTTGAAAAGTCAAATTATTTTATTTTATTTTTTTTAGCATTTGGCACAATTTTACTTAAGTCAGAGTTCAGAAGGTGATATATGGTCTGTGACATGTTGGAATTCTTTGACATCCATCATAGATGACTTTTGAATACTAGTCTTTTGAATATAGTGTGATTTTTTAACATAATAAGAAATAAATATTAATATATGTAGGATTTCAGGGAGCAAATTTTATTGAGTTTTTGAAGAAATATAAATCTTTTGCAAAATGTCTAACAATTACAGGGGAAAATGTGCTTTGATGTTTGAATTGTGTTTTGTGTAATTTAGAAAGAAAAAGAAAATTAATAGACCTATTATTTTGATTTTAATCTTTAACCCAAATAAACCAGTCAGTTCCTTCCGGAAATTTTTTCTTTATTATTCATGATATCCATTTTAGTATCTTTATCAGTATTCATTTAATTCTATAAATGTAGCAGCAGGCCACTTGTTGGTTCCCGGCCACTGAACCCTGAAATTTTCACACAGAGACTGTATTAATTAAACCACTGCATGAAACATTAGCTCTCATTTCTTATTGGTTAACTCATACATATTAATTTAACCCATCTCTATTAATCTGTGTATCATCACGTGGCTGTGGCTTACTGCCTAAAGTTCCAGCATCCATCTCCCGTGGGGCTACATGGCTTCTTCTTTACTCTGCCCTTCTTTCTCCCAGCATTCAATTTAGGATTTCCTGCCTAACTTTATTCTATCATATCTTGCCAAGCCAGTTTTCTTTATTCAGAAATGGTAATCACAGAATACAGAGGAAAATCCCACATCATATGAACAAGTAGTAGGTGATAATAAAATAGAATTAAATTTTGTTCAAAGTTCTAAATATGGGAACTTTTATTTTTAAGAGATACATACATGTACTATTTGAGATGCAATTTTTAAGGTTTCACCCAACTTTCACATAATTTATGTTAAAGTACCTTCAAAATAAAACATAACGTAACTGTGAATTTATTTATTAAACACTTCATATGTTACATTTTAGATGCATAAAATAGCAGCATAATATTAAAGATGAACGGTATTAATATTGTTAAGTATTCAATTATTGACAAAAAATCAAAGCAAATAAGCTACCTACGTCACTTCTGATTTCTTTGTCAAGAAAATATGAACATCTTTCTTCTGCTCTCCAGGACAGTTTTGAAATTCAGTTCTACTTTTCAGTAAAATTTCCTTACTGTGTGTTTGCATAATTAATGTCTCACTCTACAATTTCCATGCACTGATTTTCAAAGAATGATTTCAAAGCTTTGCATTTTATTGCAACTTGTTCAAGAGTAATTCTGTCTGTTTGCAAATATAATTTGCTTCTGATTAACCCCATTTAAACTTTGTATTATTTGAAGAGATAATTTATAAAAAAAGAGGTACATGCAGTCTTTGCATACAGAGTAATATACTCATAGGTTAATTACAAAACTGCATTTAAAAAAGGTCAGAAAATCATGAATTCTGACAAACTTCTTCTCAAGATAAATGATTGAATATCATTCTCTAAATTTGGCAAGAAATTTACAAATGGGAAATCAGTGGATTAACTTATTTACCCTCAAATTGAACATTGTATTAAACTTAAGTTTTTATGAATGTAATAGTAATTATTTAGGACTCAAGTAACACAGGAATATACAGGTACATTAAACTTTTTTTATTCCCTTTCTAAAGGCACAACCTCCATGATGCTTCCACAAGGCTGATGTCACTTGAATATTATGGCTGACCCATGCTTTTATTCTTATACTTACATTTTTATTTTGACTGAGCTGCTTTCATGAGTAAAAGTATTCTCCCTTTCTCCTCATAACAGTTTTGGTACATCCCTGTTGACTTGTACCTGTGAAGCTTCTGTTTATTTGTTATGTGATCCAGCTCTTGATTTACTGAATGATTTCACATGAGATTTCACTTGATATCCCTTTGGTAGCTGGCAAATTTCTTTCAAGAACGTTACTGAAATATATGTAGGATACTTATATTTTTCTATTTTATTGATAACAAAACCTTTAATAAATCTCACAAACATAGATGTCACCAATCGCAAAATTACTAGCTTTATTTAAAGCCTAAAATCTTAATTATGAAAAACATTTTTGTACAGGATGAAAACAGGCATATATCACAAAATATGAAGTGGCAAGAAAAAACAACTGTCATAGAAAACAACCATCTCCCAGGTACATAAAGATCACTAGGCACAGTAGGACCATTTCTAACACATTTGAAAAGTGGACTCACTAAATCCTAGATAGCGAAATTATGAACTTCTTCAATGTGTTCTTTCTTACACTGTTGCCTATACAATTAAATTGCCTGTTTACAAACACATTAACATATCATCTAATGAACTCTATAATTAATAAGAAAAGCAGCTATGAATATGATAGGGAAATACAAGAAGAAATTAATATAAATATTCCTTTTAGTGGTGTCCTCCCAACATCTGGAAGGTTTGCCATGGTAGAAAGTTTTCATAAAATTTCTAAGAGAAAAAGAAAACACTTTATAATGAGGTCAAACTGAGATACTAGGTTATCAGTCACTTAAGAAAAGATAGCAATGGTTTGTGGCCACAAACAAGATAGATCGTTTACCTAAGAATGTTTAGTATAGTTTATACAAAACATTCATAGGACATATATATATATATATATATATATATATATATATATATATGTGTGTGTGTGTGTGTGTGTGTGTGTGTGTGTGTGTGTGTGTATAGTCAATGTATAAATTATATCAATTACTACATTTATATCAGTATTGAAGAAAAATCAATGATATTGAGTTTTGAGACTTGTTATAAAAGATAAATTATTACCATATACTGAGGATAATTAGAAAGCATACTTACTTTGAACTTTAAAGAATAACTGTAACAATTAGTCCATGGGTGTAAGGTTGTTCAATACCAAATAATCAACCCTGAAAAACTTTGCATATAAAATATATTATACATACTGAGAAGATTATATATAGTAATAAACACACACACATAAATTTGATAACAATTAGTGAAAGGGAAACCATTGATTTGGAAGAAAACACAGAGGGTTTTGATGAAGTGTTTAGATACAATACATACTGTTTAAACTCATAAATAAATTTAAAAAAATCATATTTTATGCAAAAGTAGAAGCATATGGATTCAAAAGTTTCCAAAATATACAACTGAGGCTTATGAACAGCATTTACTCTACTGTCTATTTCTGGGTTCTGTGACACAATATTTTTATTTTAGATCACAGTGAATGAAACTTTGGATTGTTAGACACCATCTGGCTCATTGAACATTTCCTCTATAACTTTATTTTAAAAATGGAGTAACAAGAAAGTGAGCACTCACAGGGCAATGGTGGCGCATCTCTTTAATCCCAGCACTCAGGAGGCAGAGGCAGGAGGATCTCTGTGAGTTCGAGGCCAGCCTGGTCTACAAGAGCTAGTTCCAGTACAGGCTCCAAAGCCACAGAGAAACCCTGTCTTGAAACCCCCCCCCCCAAAAAAAAGAAAAAAAAAGAAAGTGAACACTGGTACATTAGAGATATCACTTTATTTATTCATTTATCAATAATTTGGATAAAAGTGAGAGACAAATAAAAAACTAGTCTTAATTTGTATTAACACTTATGTATATATGTATATATATATATATATATTAACTTCATGCTTATTAAATTCTTGTTGAATATATGTATACACATTGAAATTCCTGAAAATCTTTGGAAATAAGGAAAGGAAATATTCTGGTTTCCTGTTCAAGCCCTTTTAAACTTAACACAAATAGCATTAACTACAAACCTTCTGAGCTACATCTAGTATTTATCCCAAATTTGTTATTTGGGGAAATATGTAATAGTATTTGTATGGTAAGAAATATTTTTATCAAGATACAAGACAATTTACTAATTGTCTTCACATTATATATTTTGATATGAACGTATATAAATTAAACACACCAAGTATAACAGAAAAGCTATATTCAGTGATGTGGGTTGCCTCCAATTTAAAAATATTATGGCCTACATTTTTAGGAGCAGGAAACAACAGGTCTTATCCAGGAACAGTGGAACTTCCTGATGAGGTAGTTTGGTCTTAGAAGTGTCTTATAAAACAAGTAAAGTGCAAAGTTCCACTAAGTCCTTCAAATAAAAATGATGTAAACCCACAGATGACAGTTTAATGGGCTTAGGCAGGCGGACGGGGATACATAATATCAAGATAGATGATGCTGAATCCCATGGACAGATTCAGTTACTGACTCTACAGATCAATAATGGCATCATGATGAGAATTTACTGTTAGGGAAACATATTTTGGAAGTATCTGTGGCTTGCCTGACAATGAATATTCAAAAGACAAATTGTGTGTCCTGCAATGTTAACCCTGTCTTTGATAAATTTCCTAATTTTAGAGGTATTCTAAAATGGTTGCTTGTTTTCACCATTTTAAAATTATTGGCTGATTATAAATATTAATATTACTTCTACTCCAAGAATTTGGCATCCTTTAATTAATGGTAATATAATTAAATTTTGTTTCATTCATAGTTGAATATCAATTTACATTTTATTATTTTATTTTTATATAATCTATACACAGTAAAACAACACATATACCTGCACTTAGTATTTGTGGAGATAATACATGACATTGAAGGATATGCATTCTAATGGGAATGTAAAATGATATATTATGCTATATTCAGGAAAATTGTCAACATTGCATAAAGCTGGGCCTCCCAATTGCATCTGTTAGCAAAACGGTAATTGACAATTTTGCTTTAAGAAAAATTGCACTTATTGGTATGGAGATTAAAAAAAGAGCAATTAATCAAGTGTCAGCTTCACAGATTTTAGGGTTTATAATTTTTTCTACAAAATAAAACCAAGAGAAAATTTAGAATTTCATTCCCTCACTCAGATCTTTATTTTTCATGTTTTTGAATTGTTATATAAAAATTACACTGTCATATTGAAGAATATTGCTTTAATTTGCATTTGAAATGTCTTAAGGTTTTCAAGTAATGAAGCTTGGGTTACTATTCGATGGGATTGGGGGATGGGATTGGATCCAGAGGTCTATAAGTATCAAATTCTTTCTTTGGCAGATAAAAACTGAATGGTATTCCAGAAAGATGAATCTCTGTTGAAGAAAACAAGAGGAGCCATGGTGCGGAATGATCTTCCTTGTCCTTTTCTACTTCGAGGTTGTTGTGTGGAAGCTGCCTGTCTGCCTGCAACACCGCATCATTTTTGCCGTAATGTTCTCTGTCACCACATGTCCCAAAATATGGAGACAAGTGACTCCAGTCTGGAACATACAAAGTAATCATTCTAATAAATATTTTCCCACTTGAGCTCTTTCTCCTAGGTTCATTTTTTAATGACATAAGAAAGTTTTAACTAAATGTAAATAATAGCAGAAAATAGTCCACAAATCAAATCTGTTGTCATCTCACGTTCATTTATTTTCTGTATCTCCTGTTCCACTCAGATGATAAAGAGATAGGTGATGCCATGCCCATGAAGAAGGACTTTTGGTTTTTACTCCATTTTTTATATGAATCGTTCTCATAACTTAAAACATAGACATAGAAATTTTTATTCTCCTGTGATTTGCTATTTTTCTTAAAATTATTGATCAAGTGACCCACTTGATAAATATTAAGGACAAACGTATACAATATAAGTAAAGGAAGCATTTGAAAACTTCTAATATCATCTCAGAATTATGTAATTGAAAATAGTACAAATGTTATGTCACTGCTTCTCTTAAACTGAATAAAAGGGAAATTTTCTTTCTACAAAGAAACATTTAATCAGTATATTACTTACAATAAATTAATTATTATTTTCTGTTTGATAATGTCAGTAATCTTATATTTGTGTTGCAGGAAATTTAATGGCATAATGTTAACATTTACAGTTTATTCCTGTTGTCATGCCTATCCAGTAATCTCCTTCATGTGATAAATGTCAGGATCCAAACTTGAAATGAGTACTCTCTCAATCATTATGTTCTTTAACCTATCAAACACAGATTACATAAATGTCACATATTTTCTTAGTGTTTCTTCACTGTTTTGCTGATTTCTTTTCCGTGATAGATTTAATAAAAAATTATAGCAATCATTTTCATACATATATACCCATAACTCTTTTCTCTGATTTGTATTCAAATATTTGTTTTAAAAAATTTGGTTAAATTATTCCCTTTTCCTTATGGTAGCTGAACATGTATGAAAAGCATTTTTAAAATATGTATTCTTAATTTCCATCATTTGTTCTTATTATACTAATATTCACAAATGATTACATTGTGTGCAGTTTAATATGTAATTTATATAATATACCTGGTATTTATTAAAATATAATGTCTTAGAAATGCTAGGATATTTGTTCTCTCCTTTTCACTAATATATCTGAAAATCTCAAATACTAAGTTCTCAAATATATTTGGAAAGATTACATCTGAGTGTTAGTCTTTTCTACTTTCCATTTGGAAGTGGAATGGCATTTCAGAGTTTTAAATGGAGTCTTTAATTAACCTTAAATTAACACATTTCTATCAATCTGTGTATCACCACGAGAATGAGGCATACTGGTAAGAGTCTGGTGTCTTTCTCCTTTGGCAGCCACATGGCTTCTCTTTGACTCCATTGACTCTCTCTCTATTTATCTCTGTTCAGATTTCCCACTGGCTTTACTCTGCTAAGCCATTGGCCAAAACACCTCCTTTATTATCTAATATAAGCCACCATATACAGGAGTCCACCCCATATCACAGAGTTATTTGTTTCTCTAGAGGAAGTTCTGTTTCATAGTTTTAACCACTGCTATGCACTCCGTGTTCAAGGCAATTATTGCCCATTCATGCTCATACACACAATCCCATATAAGCTCAGTAAAAGAGACATGGAAAGAGGGACTTGATGAAGAAAATAAAGAAGAGGGAAAGAGAGTATAGTGAGGGAGAATATGGTCAAAGTATATTGTTTAGACATATGAGTATATGTGCTTTGCATATAAAATTTGATTATTTTACCTTCCATCCCACTGTTCAACATCAGCAGGCAAAAGATTACTCTTGAAACTCTAATGGATTAATAGTATAGGTTCTAGGAGGATCTCTATGCACTGTACATTCTTTCTCTTAAAGAGACTAAAAAGTTACTCAGGACAAGTGAGAGGTTACTTAACTTTACTTTTTACCTTTTAAATAAAAAACACCTATAAGTTATTTATTTCCTTCAGAGTTAGACAGTCTAATATTTGTGACAGCATCACTAAATTGTAAATTTTACTGAACTATTCTTATACATAATAAGATCATTATTTTTTTTTTGATCCATATACCCTCTGTATATGAAGTAAATGAGGAATTTTTCCTCTAATTCTTACTTTTGGATGAGAAAATGAAAGATATTAAGATAATATTTGCCTGAGACAAAAACTCTAAAGAACTCTATGCTTAATGATTCTTGAGATTTTTTATTTTATATTATTATAAAACATTTCATAAAAACAAAGAATTATTGCTTTATGCATTTTTGAGAGAAACAAAAATTACATTTAAAAGTATTCCTTCTCAGACAGCCTTGATTCTATTTGACATTTTAACTGTCCTGTCTTTATCCCATGTAATGAATGGATTAGGTAATTACATTACCCCAGAAATTCCGTTACATGAACTGTTATTAAAATCTGGGGAAACCAATTTGACTGGTAAGTTAGAAAAGGACGTTAGACGGCATAGCCCAAGGGAAAATGAAAAATGGGATCCCTTTGATGTTAAGTCACAGGTTACAAAATTAGGACTCTACATTGTTAGGCTTTAAGAATGATCTCATTCATATTATAATCCACAAAGCTATATTCCATACAGTCATGGTAGGGTGTCCTATTTTTCTTTATTTTTATTTGATATAGCACTTTCTTTCCTATAATATTGGTAATGAAGTGGATAAGATTTCATAGTTTATCTCGGGTATTATTTTTTAATATTCTTTTTCTTCAGAGTGGAAAAAGGATAAACTCTACATGCTGAACACTTTTCCTCTGTGTAAATCCATTCATTCCATGAAGACAGAGGACCACTGTCCCTGATGGCACTGTGAACCCTGCTGCAATGTTCCATGAAACAATATGCTTGTGACAGGGATGATTATTTCACAAAGAAATCCCTGACCTATTGAAAGGAAAGCAAAAAGTGAAGATTATTTTGTCAGTGTCTTACAGACCCAAATGTGACTGTTGGCCAGCAAGTATCCTTGTACTCAAACTTAATCAACTGTTTTCTATTTTCCCTGTTCACGTGTTGAAAGAAGACAACCAAATCCCACAAGTTATCCTATGATTTCCACAAGGTGTCAAGGCATTCATAGAGATGTCCAAGCACATGAACACTCAAAAATAATAAAGAAAATTAAAACATTATTTTATTATAACCTAAATCACAACTCAGATAATAGAGATTATCTTCTTTGAAAACATGAATGTTTTAAGCTTATGTAACTATCATTAATCCAAAGGTATCTAATACTTCAATTTTTGTTATTTCTTACCAAAATGTAATAAATATAGATAAGGAAATTAAAACTCATCTCTGTGTGTGGCACTTTCATAATACTAAAACTAGAAGGGCAAGATGAGGAAATTTGCTTTTTTGAACAAAAAAAAGTTATGGTTATTTAGACTCTATCAATGTCAGATATTTAGTGAGCAACTAATACTTTCAAATTAACTCTTCCTTTTAAATTTAATTTATATATATTTTAAAATTCATACATTAAACTTTCCTTTTTCATAAGGCTAAAATTTGTGGACAGAATGTCTGTAATCAGAACTCTTTTTATACACAGTAAATCTAATTGACTTTTTTCTGAGAATTATGGGAGGAGCTAAGCCTTACTGTTTCATGTCAAAGAAGCACTCTTTATAGCTCTCATATCTATTCTTCTAAAACGTTTTTCTTAGTTTCATCTATGTTTAAGACAAGTTATGAAATAAGGTGATTATTCCCAATAAGTCATAAAATATGAATGCCCTTTGCATCCTAAAGTCATACAAAAATTAGAATTCCAATTAGCATTCTTGCACAGTATGTTTGCTAATACTATTTGTTTGCTTGTCTGTTTTTCAAGACAGGGTTTCACTGTGTAACATTCCTGGCTGTCCTGGAATTCACTTTATAGACTAGGTTGAACTTGAACTTACTAGGATCTACCTGCCTCTGCCTCCCGAGTGCTGGAACTAAAGGCGTGTACCAGCACTGCCAGGTACTAAGATTATTCTTTAGTAGAGAAGCATACAATAATACAATTAACAGAATTAACTGAAAGTATATAAAAATTCTAATGTTGAAAATACATACATATCCAGAACTGTCTAAAATCTATGTAAAATTTAATTTTAACATCCTGAATATTTAAACATCGCAAAAGAAAAGCTCATCTAATTAATTTATAAAAATGATTACTATTTAAATATTCTGTGTTTACTTCAGACAGTGATTGTTCAGAACATGTTTGTGAATTAAAATTATTTCTAAAATATGAAGTTCTGGGAAGTAAGCCAAGGCTGTGAGCTTGATGTAAACCAAGGAGGCTAATAATAAGAACTCTTATGTTATCTGTACTGAATTATTCAGACATAATCAATAGTGTCTAAATTTTCAAAGTTCATCAGACATCTACAATCTAGAAATAGGTGCAAAGGGCATATTGTCTTCTGGAAGGATTGTTACATATTTTCATAATTTGGTAATATCGATCATGTAGATAAACAATTTGCTTTGAAAGAGAGGGTAGAATTGAAATCTTCATAAAATATAAAAATGTTTAAGTATAATTTCAGTGAGTTAGTTGACATAAGAATTTTGCATTCATATTCTTTTCATTTATTTTATATTGACTATTCATTAAACATATTAGTTTCTCCTTTTCTCCGCATAATGTCCTCCTGGTTGGTCTGGAATTTACTTTGAAACTTAGGATGACTTTTAATTTCTAATCCTTCTGATCCTCCTCCTTTACCTCTGTGATGTTGTAAGAAAAGATATACACCACACTGCCAGACTTTTGGTGTTCTGAGGCTCAAATTTGGGGCCCTTACACATAGTAAGTGGTTGCCTATTAACTGAGCTACAAACTAAGGCCTAAATGTATCAATTGTCTAAATACATATGAATAAGACATTTTGTGCTTAGTCCATATAATTCTCAGAAGCTATATGTAAATATAAATAGGGAGTTCACATCTTATCGAGTACTCAGGGAATTATGTTTCAGGTGATTAATTTTCTTTGTACTTTGAGAAACAATAGCTATCTCCTATTTGAAACTAACAAACTGATAAATAAACTTAGTGTTAAAGAATATTTGGTTACAATGAATAAGATACTTGTGTATATCTCCCACTGTATCTGAAGTAGCTAAATTGATTTACGATTAGGTGGGATTTGAATCTACTGCCTCTTATCTGCTAAATCTTGGAGCTAAGAAAAGGAAGTAAACATTTCAAGAATACTAAAATACCAAAGGTAAATTTACAGGAAAATTAAACGAGTTGAATATTGAAGGTTTGTCTTAGGTGGTTTACCCAGGGGTTGATCATAGAAATGAAAATGAAGACTCCAAAAGTTGAAGCTTGTGGCAATTTTTGCCTTGAATCATGGGATGCAACAGAGATTTGGCTTGCAAAAACATGAGTAAGTTGATTCACTTATTAGTTGATACTAGGTCTTGATAATACATAAACATATTAAGCAAGTTTATAGATTTCAACAAAGTCAAGGAATACCCCCCCCCAAAAAAAACTGACAAGGGGGAGTAGAAGCAAAACATACAGAACAACTTAAAGAATTTTTGTTTTTACTGTAATGTCCAAATAAAATAATGTCAACAGGATTTTAATTGCAGAAGTTTAATGATGTTTCCAAAACTCAGGTCGACTGTGTATAATAATTTATAATGATATTTTACTCATGTTTTAGTAAATAAAGATTGGCTAAAGATCAGAAGGGCAAAGCTAACCCATTAGAGGTCAGGCAGTGGTGGCACCTTTAATCCCAGAATTTAGGAAACAGAAGCAGATGGATCTCTGTGAGTTCAAAACAATCCTGGACTACACAAGATCAATGCTGAAATAAATACAGGTAGCGGTGGTTCATACCTTTAATCCCAGTACTAGAGAGTCACGCTTTTCTCCTAGCACTGGAGAGAATATAAAATGGGAGGAGAGAGAGGGTTAGTCTGCTTAATCTGCTTAGTCTGTTTAGCCTGCTTAGTCTAACATCACCCACCCTTGGTAAAGGTTAAGATTTCCCTAGTAGCTTGGCTGCTTTGCTTCTCTGGTTTTTAGATCGAACCCCAATATCTTTCTCTGGGTTTTTATCATTCATACTAGAATCATTAGGTGAGAATGGGTAGTTTTCCCATAATACTGCCAAAACTTTAATAGAAAATCCCACTTGTGTATTGTATACTGCTTACATCTTCTTAGTCAAAAATCTATGAAATTTTTGATACTACAAATAAATGGAACTATATTATTACTACTTTCTGGGAGTTTGGACTAAAAAATATACTGCTTTATAGAAGAATAAAGAAACTAGTATTTATTGAACGACTGAACTTTTACCTGGCATTGGTTCAAATTACTCCTGATGGAATCCATAAAGAAATGGATGAAGATATTAAAAATGGTATTAACAGTGTATTTATGATTCCAAGCACATACTTCAATTCATTTTTTCTTTACTTTTCTAAAGGTATTTATTGAATTTCTTCTACCTGTCAGAAATCTATTCTGGGCTCTGGGAAGACATGAAAAGTGAATTAAGAACATTCTATATAGCTTTACAGCACAGCAGGGGAAATACAGAAAAAAAAAGAAACAAAGCAAATCAGGCAGCCACAAATCCTCAGCAGAAAACTTAAGATGTGATGCTCTATTACCTGGAAATAGGAAGACATCTGAAGATGTCATGGAGAGTAAAAGACACTGAGTAATTAATAGTTTCATTACATAATGTATGGCTACAAACTTTAAGAGCCTAAAACATAACTCTGTCTTTACCTCTAAAGTCTATAGAATGGCTGCCTTCTGCTCTTCTTGTGTTTTTTTTTAAAAATCTCGGTCTGCTTTGATATTTCTCCTGTCTCTTCTAACAGCTAGGAAGATGTCTGGGAGTTCGGTGACCTTGGATGATTTTCCTCATATCTGCAGAGGCTGGCAAGTTGATGGTCAAGATACCAAAGCCAAATGTCTTTGGTTATTTAAGACATTAGTACTGAGAAAGAGAGCTCTTGATAGAGGGAACCATTATGGGGTTAGTGAGAAAGCTGACACTAGGGAATTTCCCAGGATTACCCCAGCTATGACTCTAAACAATATTGGAGATGGTGCCTGAACTGGCCTTTCTTGTAATCAGATTGATGATTACCTTAATTGTTAGCATAGAACTTACAACCAGTAACTGATGGAATCAGATGCAGAGATCCACAGTGAAGCTCCACAGCTAAGTACTGGGCTGAGCTCCAGGAATCCAGTCGAAGAGAGGGAGAGGCAATAATATGAGCAAAGGGATGAGGACCATGTTTGGTTACCCGTAAAAAACCTGAGCTAGTGAGAGCTCACTTACTGGGGACTGACAGCTGAGGAACCTGCATAGGACCAAACTAGGCCCTCTGAATGTGGGTGACAGTTGTGAGGAATTGGCAGTTTATGGGGCCATTGGCAATGGGATCAGATTTTATCCCTAGTGCATGAACTGGCTTTTTTTGTTGTTGTTGTTGAGACCATGACCTATGGAAGAATATCTTGTTCTGCCTAGAAACAGGGGAGGATATTGGTCCTGCCTCAAGTGATGTGACAGATTTTGCTGACTCCCCATGGGAGGCCTTACCCTCTCTGAGGAGTAGATGGAAAGGGGAATGGGAAGAAGCTGGGAGGGAGTGGGAGGAGGAACTGGGGTTGGTAAGCAAAATATGAAAATATTGTTTAAAATAAAATAAAATAAGTTAGGCCGGTCTGTTCATACGGGTTTTGAGGGGTTCCAACAACCATGAAGAAGAAAGTTGAAAAGGATAATTTGAAATCCCTATATAAATCTCATTTATCAATTTCTCACTACAAGAAGCAAATCATTTGGTAAAACCCAAAGTCATCTTTCAAAGGCATTTCCTCTCTCTCTCTCTCTCTCTCTCTCTCTCTCTCTCTCTCTCTGTGTGTGTGTGTGTGTGAAGACAGCATATCAATGAACTACTTGATGAGAGCTAACAATCTGACTCAGAGGTAATTTATTCTGAGGACTAATGAAGATATATAAAAATCAGCTGCCTAGATCAGTTCAAATAAAGGCAGTAAATGATATACCTTTTTATGGTCTTTTCCCATAGACCTATGGGGAAATTGGGAAAGAAAAAGAGAAAGCTAAATAATTGAAAGAGTAGGAAGGATAATTGAAATGATTAGCTAATTAAGCAGGCCTCAAATAAAGTAGCACACTTTGCTCAATGCAATTAAAAAATTTATGAACAATTCCATTTTTAAAAAATTGTCATTAACAATGCTTATAAGGACAAATATCTTTATGAAAAAATTCACTTTGTATCCAATTCCATAATGGTTGGAGAATCACTATTAATAATTATTTCACTCTTTAGTTTTAAATAGAGTGTGAAGTTTCAGCCATAGAGAAGAAAAGCTCACAAAATGCAAAACAAACAACAAAAATGTTGACTTGTGGAGTTATATGTTGTGCCTTGTAACTATTTACATAATCTTCTGACACATCGAAAATGTATTTTATTCGCATTCCATTAATAGTATATCTTTCTTATAGGAACAATAAGAATAATGTAGAGATCTATAGCTAAGCACTAGGGAGAGCACCTAGAATTCAGTCGAAGAGAGGGGGGCACAAAGGGGTCAATAACATGATGGAGAAACCCACAGAGACAGCTGACCCTAGCTAGTGGAGCTTACTGGCTCTAGACTGACATCAGAGGGACCTGCACAAGACCAAACTAGGCCCTCTGAATGTGAGTGACAGTGGTGTGGCTTGAGGAGTCTGTGGGCTACTGGCAGTGGGACCAGGATTCATGAACTGGCTTTTTGGAGCCCATTCCCAGTGAGGGATACCTCAGCCTTGATACAATGGGGAGGGGCTGGGTCTTGCTTTAACTTGATATGTGAGACTTCTTTGTTGACTCTCAAAGAAAGGCATTAACCTTTCTGAGTAGTGAATAGGGAGGCTAGGTGGGGAGAAGGTAAGAAGGGAGTGGTCAGAGGGGAGGGAAGGGGAAATATGTTTGGTATGCAAAATGAATAAAAAATGAAGAAAGAAATTATAATAAAATTCAGAAGGAAAGAAACTATTAACAAATAAACAAAACACTAAACTTCATTTAGATAGTTATGCAAAGCAGAAAATAAATAACATATATAGTATTGTATATAAAAATATAAAAATTGAAAGATCTGAAATAAACAGAAAAAAGAAAATAAAAGAAAATCTGTCAAAGTTGACAAAAAGCAGCTGAATGGAAATTTCAGAGAGGTAAATTAATAGGTCTAGAGTCATTATATTTATCATTATTTGAGAAGTATATATTGCACATAGTAGAAAGTATTCTAAAATTACATTGTTTTTTTTTGTTGTTGTTTTTTTTTTTTTTTTTTTTTTACTCCATCCAAATTAGTATTGTTCTAGATGAAGAATTTTAGGAAAGGTGGAAGAATGCATTAGTATGATATGTGCTACAGCAATGCAAATTCTAAGACAAAGCATTTATCAATAAGTGAGATTTACTGGGCCTATAGATGTAGATATTGAGAGCTCACCCTGCACTTATAGACCTCTGTGGAAAACCTGGCTGCAGGTTAACTGAGAAATACCTGAAAAACCCGACAATGACATGATAAAGCCAGAGCTTGACAGAATGTCTCAAGGGACTAAAATATTCATGGGACATCAAGATACTTATGAACTAAGTATCTACTCATATAAAGTGTCTAAATACCTTTGAATCAAACACCTAATACATGAAACTTCAAGAAGATGTTCAGCCTCCAAACCATAGCAATGGGGGCTAGTTATGAAGAACACACAGGAGAAAATCATGCCAAATGGAAGTGGTTCTTAAAATTTTTTAAGTGAATGGCTGGCTACACAGAAAAATAAGTGAAATCTCAGAACTTAAAACAAAGCAGGAAAAGTGCCATTTAGCTACTTTAAATGCTACAGAAACCAGTAACAAATCAATCCTTTAGAACTGGGTTTCATATGAACTCAAAGATAAACCAAAATAAAGATAGGAGTTGAAGTAAGAATGTTTTTAAAGTCTGTGTCTCAAGATCTCAATCAATAAAGGTGTATAACCAAATTATTGACAAAATGAGATGGCATGAGGGGAGGATAAATGTGTTTAGGAGTAATCTTGCTTTTCTTCAAATTTGGAATATTTCTTTCTGAAAAACAGTGAAGTACTACCTGGTTTATGCTTTGTTTGTTGAGAAATGTCTAAGTGTTATTCAGAATACTAGAAATATTTATTGTAATACTTCTGTAATTTAATGTAACAAGTTATGAACTTTTCTATTTCATTGTTTTGTGCAATAAAACATTTCATAGCTCTTTAAAGGCAATTTGCATTAAAAAGGAAGGAATAGAAATGTGCTTTTTGACTTGCAAATTATTTTTGTAAATATACACTCTCATTTCCATTTTGGAATAAAGTTCAACATCTAAAACTGAAGCGTTTATATTCTAGGTGACCTTGATGAAATATCTGGTTATAATTATAATGAAGAAGCAATGGAAAAACAGTAAACATCAAAGGCTAATAAATGCAATTCTGTATGATAATTAAGATTAAATTGTCTAGCTAATGTTCCACCTATGGTTGTCGAAAATCCTATTTGCACCTAGTTTCAGAAAGTCTGAAGGAGACTCAAGGTGGGTTGTATTTTTCTTTTGATAATTTGTTTTATTTCCACACACACACACAAAAAAAAAAAAAAAAAAAAAAAAAAAAAAAAAAAAAAACCTCTATTGACCACTAATTTATAGTCTGACTATTTTCAGACACCACTTATCACTCTTTGTCTTTGGGTTTGTGTAATGGTGTGTGGTGTATGTGTGCCTTTCTTTATATAAGTTTGCATATTGAGGGGCAAGTGTGTGTCGAACTTATTGTGCACATGTAAATGATGGGAATGTGAAGGCTGGAGGTTGAAATAAAGACTCTCCATCATTCTTCTCTCTTCTCATTATATATTTCAGCAGGCTTTCCACTTCAATTAAGTCCTTGTCAGATTGACCAGTCTAGATAATCAGCATTGTCTGGGCATCACCTGACTTTGTTTCTTACTTTGAGTTTCTCTGGAGAGTTCTCCTGCCCACCAGACTAGTTGGGTGCTGAAGAGCTGAGCTCCAGTCCTAAAGCTAGCAGTGTAAATACTTTTACCTAATAAGCTATTTCTCCAGCTTCATTTTCATGTTTTAAAATTGCAGATTTAAAACTTTACTGGTACTGAATTTCTTGGCAAAAAATTATTGTAGCCATTTTAGTTAAGATAACTAATTGTCTCTGATCACATCTATTATTTTAACATTAAAAATTAAAGTTTAATAAGAAACAGTCTTCATTTCTACCTAAAAGTCCCTCTGGATATACTTTGCTTTAAAATAACTTCCAGCCGGCCTGGGTCTGGAAAAGCCTGGGATAAAACCGGACTCTCTGAACATAGCGCACAATGAGGACTACTGAGAACTCAAGAACAATGGCAATGGGTTTCTGATCCTACTGCACGCACTGGCTTTGTGGGAGCCTAGGCAGTTTGGATGCTCAACTTACTAGACCTGGATGGAGGTGGGGGTTCCTTGGACTTCCCACAGGACAGGGATCCCTGATTGCTTTTCGGGCTGGGGGGGGGGGCTTAATTGGGGGAGGGGGAGGGAAATGGGAGGCGGTGGCGGGGAAGAGACAGAAATCTTTAATAAATAAATAAATTAAAAAAATAAAATAACTTCTGAAATTTACCTCTAAAGCTATGGTTTTAGTACTTCATTGAAAAACCTATTGAAAATGTATTTTCCCAAAACTTTTTAATTTGCTAACTGAACATAGAGTTAACTGAACATAATTTGTTTAATTTATTGGAAAATTGGAACATCTTATAAACCTGTGCATACAAATGGTGTCAGAGAATGAAGGTCTATGTTTTGTATCACATATTTAAAAAAAAAAATGCCAAATCTTGAAGAATAGTGTATGAATATTCATGTTAATGCAAAAAATAAAGAAAATTAAAAAAAAATATATTTTGTTATCATGAAAAAAATCATTAAGGAGCCTCCAAGGTTTACACCTTGACTTGGGATTTATTTTCTTATATCCATTTTGTTCCAAAGCACCAATAGTTCCTTGGCACCCAGTGTCCTATTTTCATGCAACTGTAACCTGTGTTTCTACTCCTTGCTAAACTTTCTGCTTCACTATTCATTTAACAGAGCCTCACTGAATATTGATTTTTGACCAAGTACTAAGTTCAAAGCTATGTTTTGTAAATTTTGAATAGATAGATGGGCAATGGTGGCACACACCTTTAGTCCCAGCACTCAGCAGGCAGAGGCAGGCAGTTCGAGGTCAACCTGGCCTACAAGAGCTAGTTCCAGGACAGTCTCCAAAGCTACAGAGAAACCCTGTCTTGAAAAACAAAACAAAAAAAAATTGAGTAGATAACTTTCTTTCTTCATTTTTATACAAATGCTTCATTTTACTGTTAACAACTGTAGTAGGAGGGCGCAGACCATGTCCCCCTGCCCATCCTGCTTAACCCTTGAAATAACCACACAGAAATTATATTAATTAAATTACTGCCTGGCCCCATTATCTCTAGCATATTATTGTCTAACTCTCAAATCTTAATTTAACCCATTTCCATTAATGTGTATTGCCACTTGAATGTGGCATACCAGCATGAGTGACATGGGTCAAACCAGCATCCATCTTGGACAGAAGAACCATGGCGTCTGCCTGTCTCTGCTTTTTCCTCCCAGAATTCTGTTCTGTCTTTCCACCAACCTGAGTTCTGCCCTATAAACTAGGCCAAGGCAGTTTTTTTAATAACCAATGAAAGCAACACAAATAGAGAAGAACTTCCTACACCATTTCCCCTTTTTCTATTTAAACAAAAAGGAAAGCTTTAATTTACCATAGTAAAATTACATATAAAAAAAGTTATCAAGCAAGAATTACAGTTGCAATATTTGTATCTACTTTATCATTTATGATCACTAAGGAAAACTATACCTATAAATTCTTCAACTCCATGAAAGACTCCAGAAGAATATAATATTACCTAATTAAACAGGAAGTACATTGTAAGCAACTTCCAAAACTATAGAAATGACAGAGACCTCTCGCTGCCTGGACAGTCACCCAAAGTTTTTCTGTACCATTGGGGCATCCATCTTCTGTAGTCTTTGAAAGATACGAAGAATGCCTATCTGAAACATATCTGTGCACATCTAGAAAATCTAACTAACATGATTACAAACTTGACTATAATAAATGATTATCCATTAACAATCTTTATTTCTTAATTATACATTAGTTTTTTAAATGAACTACACAATCACAATAACTTAATCAAGATCAGAAATATACATATAACATGATTAGATTGACCTTAAATTTATATCAACAAAGCAAAATCAATATCAATGCAAATTATTCATATTTATATCAAAAACAGAATATCAGTTTGAAAAAGATTGTTTAAGAAGTAATTCTGTTCACTCATATGAAATTTATTAGCACTAAATTGTAGAATATTTATCGAAAAGCAGCCATGAATCTGTAATATCTATACATTTTCTTAATTTTTACTAAGTAAGTGATGAATCAATTTCATTTGTTCTAACATTTAATGGTAGTATGTGTTTTTTCTTGTTACATAATTTTTTCTTTTTTATTTCTAATTTCAGTAACAAGATATCATAATTCTATGTGGCTTCTTTGTAATCATTTAAGCACATTCATCCTCTCTACTCTCCTGAAAATTCTCCACAACTTTTCTATCTCCCTTCCTGCTTTAACATTAAAACTCACAGTAACTCCTAATACTTTTCCCCTGTACTACATTATCCACCCAGTCTTCATTTAGACCCCAAATGTCCCTTTTCTCATCAATTGCCTTGCATAAATATCCCTCAAATAAGCAAAACCAAGTTAAAGGTAAAAATGCAGTGTGGAAAAACATGCTACATTTCTTCTTTTTTGGCCTTGATAATCTCACTTAGAGTATATTATCCTCGATTACCTGTTCATGGACCACTTCTGCCATATTTACACATATTATGAGAGTACCTGGAAGTTTGATTCATACTAAAGGTTTCTCTCCATCAAGATTGGGGACCTGAGTAATATTTTCTGGACCCATGTGCTTTTAGGAGAGAGCTAACTTCTCCCAATTGTCTTCTGAATTCTTCATGTTTTGTCCTCTGCCATGTTGCACACACACACACACACACACACACACACACACACACACACATACACACACACACACATACACACACACACACACACACTACACAAAATCTATAAATCAATGAAACAATAACAGATGATAAAAAGAAGTCATTTTTGAAGCTGGTAATTATGTGCCAGCAATGTTGAAAATGATTGCCCTGACTTCACAATACTGGAGTAGAAAATAGAAAGCTCTAGAATTATGTATAGACTTCTGTACCAAACTGTTTCACTGCGATGAAATAGATTTTCCAATATTTGTTCATTTTATGCTTCTTTTAGGTGGACTGCAGGACAAATTTTGAGATTACGAGTCAAATGAAGCAACTTCCACAGAGTCACTGTGTTTATCCATTTTAAAACTGATTTACTAAAATTAATTGGAGCAATGATATTTCTTCCTTTTTTCTTCATTTTTAGGTTCAAATATTTATGCTCAATGGCTATGCTCATATGATAAAGGGCATAGTTTCTTTAAAAAACAATAATAGCTGATCAGCTTTTAGCTTTCCCTTTTGGGCTATAGTCTGTTTGGTTTGGGGGGGTCTATTAAGTTTTTGCTTTGCTGTGCATATGTCCTTGATTTTTCTCATACCTGTACACTACATATGAAGATATAACACCAGGCGACAAGTGAACATGTATTGTGCAGCAGGTTGTTATTGATGTTCACCCCATGGAATTCCTACTTGAAGTCCAGTTTTTATGTCAGTCATCGTTCCAGAATTTGACTATTCTGATCACCAACAACTATACCAGTTAATAAACAGTGAATGTGTTGTATTTATCAAATCATATATTTGTTTACTACAGCGGATTGGGTAAAATAAAAATAAAGTATAATGCAATTAACATGAGTTCAAATGTATTACAAGCACAATATAAAGAAACTATTATTACCACCTTAAAATCCATAATCCACCATTACTTTTGAAACATCTTACCATAAAAATAATAATGAAAGAGGAGTAGCAACCAACAGGCAAGTATGCAAACCAAAGGAATATGTCTCTTCCCCAAAGTCTGCTTATTATGCTGTCTCCAAACTCTGTAAAGCAAAAAACACTGAAGGTAATGCATTTTATATCCATATCAAGTCCAATAAATACAAAAAAAAATCTTTCTCAGATAATAGAGCATCCATTGAAGGCATAAAGTGTTTTGTAGTAAATAGTGATTTGTTTTGTTGTCTATATTCTTTGTATTGGGCACACAATCCTAGAGTAAGTTTAGAGAGCTCAGAGTAAACTGAGAAATTCAAGAACTGCGGAGGCAGTGATGAATGGGAACTAATGATAGTAGTACAATAGAATTTGTAGTGTGTTATTTACAGTAAAGTATCTATAGATGACAATAATACTCTGCAAATCTCAAAAACTATAGGGATATATAGGGTTTCATCAACAAGAAATTAGAAACAACACTGTACTTGGGTTGAGAACAATTATTTAATGAATGAGCCTGTAGGAGACATCTCTTATTCATACCACAGCACAAATGCTGTTCCTTGGAGGTTTTTCGGACATCATGGACCTGGAAATATGGTTTCAGATATTCAGATATTTTTTTCTACATTTCTTTTTTTTCTTCATCACCATCATTACTGTTGTTATTATTATTATTAAGAAGTAGTGGTATATTATTATCATCATCATCATCATCATCATCATCATCATCATCATTATCATCATCATCATTATTATCTTGCAAGACAGGACAACTTTAGCTGTCCAATAATTCATTCTGTAGAGCATGTTACCCAACAACTCAGAGATCTTCCTGTTTCCCTGTCCATAATGCAGAGATTTGGGGTGTCTACCAGGTTTCTCTAAAACTTTCAGACATACATCTACTACTTTGAAGAAATCATTGTATTTAAATCTTTGGCAAGAATCAGGATTAAAAAAAATGGAATTCATTCTATGATGCAAAATGCAAATGTTGAGGAAGGTAATAGAAGAAGAATAAGATTTGCAGGAATGTCCCCTGTCTGGTTTATTTATAAATTCTTCAATTATATAATAATTTAAAGATAAAATAAGATAAAGTATGCTGGTATAAGAGTTCTAAATATGCATAGAAATAAGGAAATCAACTCAATTATATTTAGCATGAATAAAATTGTTTTGTATATAATAAAAAAACTGTAATTTATACATTTTATATGGACTATATTTTGAAAGTAATGCTCCAGCTGTTATGACAAACTGAAAAAACTTTTTGTGATGATATAGATTGGTAAGATTGCAAGTATATTTAATGTAAATAACTCACATGAAGTTGAATGCACTTCCTGAAATAGTAGTCAAGGACTGAACTCTTCTAAGAATGAATGGTGTGGAAAAGAGACAAAGAGTAAGAAACTCTCTGATTTTGGATTGAGATAAGAAGTAGTGTTTTAGCTAGCCACATGCATGCATAAATTCACCACTATGCTCTCTCTGCTTGGTTTTAGAATGGGGATGACAGTATTCAATTCTAAAAGCATAAAGGGGTCAAAATTTACTGTGAACTCCAATTTTCAGAATATTCCATTCCATCATGGCAGGGATGAGAGAAGCAGCATAGTGAACCAAACAAAAATGTTTAGAAGATGCTGTTCACATCTTATTTGTCAAGAAGAGAAAATGAGAAGTAGGGGACAGATTTAATCCTCAAAGGCTGACGATAAGTGACTTACTTCCACTGGTCAGGTGACATCTCCTGAAGCTACAAATATTTTAAAGTTGTGCTATCAGATGGGGAATATGCATCTCAAACATGAGCTGTCTCACTGTAATTTCAAGTCCAGCATATAGACAAGCTCACATAAACGTGGAGGAATCAATTGTTTCTATATTATCTGTCCCAGTGTCGAAAAGATCTCTCCCCAGACATTTATAGATGTATTCACTATTTAAATATTATGTCATCAGTTTCACTTGGCTCTCAAAGTATAATACAGCATGCTTCATTGAATAAATACAAATTTTTCATAATTTATATCTGTATCTTTTTTTTATGTTTTTTTCCTTTCTAAATTTTGAGTAAGGTTATTTTAATGTTATCTTTTAAGATATGTTTCAATCCAAAGCTGCAATGAATTATATGTAATTATAAATATATTATAATACTAATGAAGTTCATTATTAAAATATAATTTATTAATTATAAATTAATAAATTGTAAATACACAAAATAGATTATATGTCATTTTAAAAATGATACAATATGACATAAATAGAAAGACAAAATATATTTTCTAAATGTATTAACCCTAGATAGATGATGATATGTATTAAGTTTCTGACCAAAAAATTTATTTTTCTTAGGTTTTGAAAAATTCTAATAAAAACTAAAAATAATGAAAGAAAAACCCTATGATGAGAAACTTCTGAATGTAATCATCAGATTTTTGTTTTATTTTTTCCTAACGTTCCCTTTTTTTAAAGGGATATTTGATCAGTTGTGAATTACAATTAATTAAATTTCTTAGAGCATATGTGTTTTGGGGAAAAACATTCTCTAGGTTTATGAAAATTGTATTATTCATTATGATATTAATTATTAGTCAGAGTTTTCTTTCCTCCTCAGGTTGATCATTCTAGATGGAGAACATGGGATACTAAGGGCACTGTAACTTTGAGGGTTAATGTTAAATCACCATTTTGCAAGCCTCTTCCTCATTAGATCAATAATGCAAGAAGTCTAATGCAGTGTCAAAGGAATTGCATTCATCAAAGTGGAAATACCTTGTGGCTATTCCTCAATGTAACCCATCCCTTGAAAAATACTACTGAAGATGTTTATTAAATCAATGAATACCTAGGGGAGATTATATATAACATATTAGAAAAGCAAATGCAGGAAATGGATGAATAATTGCTCAACATAAAAAAGACCATTGTGACCATGGAATATAAAACATAATTCACACATATTAAACCTGTGATAAATCTCAGTTTCTAGGCATAATATTTTAATTTATTATAAATTAATAATTTAAAATTAATTTGTGGTTAAACTGTGTTTATATTTCTAATATTTTATTTGTTTTAGTTGATTCCTTATGCATCACCTTCATATTGAAGTTATTGTTACAGTAGTTGAAATAATATAAATAATTCTGAGAGACATCACATTATCTTCCATTCTTCAATGTTTTCACTTAATTTATTACAATGATATTTACGGTGGGATGACCATAAGAAAATTTCTTCCAAAAAAGGAACTTAACTTAAAGATATAAACTACTATTATTTTTTCTTCTTTTAATTATACAGTAAATAATTCAAAAATAGGTTAACTCAGAAAGTGTTAGAAAATTAATAAACTGCAAAGGAGTTCAGTTATAATTGCCATTGTATATTAATAATGTAACATTTAAACCACAATTATTAATTGAAATAATTTATAATTTGTGCAGAAGACATGCATAGTCTTTGGTAAGATTTCAATGCCCCCTTAATATCAGATAGATTTATTAAAATTAATTGATTTTAATTCAAACCACAAATGATGCTATAGCATGTTGTTTCAAAATGCTCATATTTAAAAAGGAAAACTGTACCAAATACTGTGAATTTTTGCTTGGAACCAATCACTACTTCCATGAATATAAAGTTGATGAACATGTTTGAGAAACTATCTTTCTAGTATGGTATTATCAGAGTTCTCAACATTGCTGTAAAGCATGTGGTAACCAGATGGCATATTCACATAACTCCTATACTTTCATGTAGAGATGAAAAGATAAACTATACACCTACATGCTGCATGTGAATCCTGACGTAAATGATATATCTGATTGCTAAACACAATCAATTCAAATGACAATTAGTAAGTAAATCAATACATTAAAGTAGCTTAATAGACAGAGTATTGGCAATACAATTGTTACTATTTATGAAAAAAATCATAAATATTAAAGTATTTGTGCAAAATATAAGAATGTTAAGACTCTTCAAATAATATACACTACCCAGTTCTCTATCAAAATCCTCAAGTATGCTGCCTGAGACAGTTTGGAAAGCACAGCATGGCTACTTACAATGGACAGATGAGGTGAAGCAGGTAAGAGAAACAGATGGAATGGGAGCATAAAGGACTTATTTGTGTACAGTAGTGAGTGACCAACAATTACTATTTAATGTGTGTGTGTGTGTGTGTGTGCGCGCATGTGCACGTGCGAGCATAGGCGGGTGTGGGTATATGAGTTCATAGGTGCGTTGCATATATGTGGAATGCAGGAATCTGTGTGCCAGCAGTGTACACGTGGAAGTAAAAAGATAACACGGGAATCTAGTGTTCTCCATCTATCGTAGGTTCCAAAAATAGAGCGGTCTTCAGTTTCCCATGGTAAGCTCTGTTACTGACTGGGTCATTTTGACAATGCATTAAAAAACATTTTTTGTTTGTTTATATACGTTTTCCTTTAATTTAATCTTTGTTTTTTTTAATTTATTTATTTATTAAGGATTTCTGCCTAGTCCCCACAACCGCTTCCCATTTCCCTCCCCCTCCCCCGATCAAGTCCCCCCCCCTCATCTGCTCGAAGAGCAATCAGGGTTCCCTGACCTGTGGGAAGCCCAAGGACTGCCCACCTCTATCCAGGTCTCGTAAGGTGAGCATTCAAACTGCCTAGGCTCCCACAAAGCCAGTACGTGCAGTAGGATCAAAAACCCACTGCAATTGTTCTTTGAAGACATCACAAAAGTAGAAAGTGTATTTTTTTCTATATAACTATAACACTCTCCCTCCAATTTCCTTCAAGAATTTTCCAGCAAGTGTGTTTCCCAATTTCAGGCCCTCCTTTTCTACACTTTTATTTATTAATTAATTTATTTATTTTTATTAATCTACAGCGTTCAGTGCTTGGTGTCCTCATACACTTGAGCACGAAGTCTAGAAGTGTTCTGGACAGTATTTCATGGACACAGATAAAAAATTACCTTGCTTTCCCTTAGTAGATAATAACTACAAAAAGACCCTCAGCTAGAGAAGCAGCCTCTTAATAAGTGTACCCACTCCATTCCACGGTAAAATTAGACCTGTAATTCTCTTTCTTGGTAATGTTTTAATGTGATATCAGGGTAATTGTAATCTCATAAAAAATGAGTGTGTCAGTGTTCCTTCTGTGTCTATGGTGTCAAATAATTTGTGGAGTATTGGTATTTGTTCTTCTTTGAAAATCTTGTAGAATTCTGAGCTGAAATCATGTGGTCCTGGGCTTTTTTTTGGTTGGTGTAGAAGGAGCTGTGGGCTGCTTCCCACCGCCTGGCTCCTGGCATCTGACTGACTCTGCTTTCTTTCTCCAAGGATTCTGTTCGGTCTACTCCACTTATCTAATTCCTACCCTATCAAAAAGCCAAGGCAGTCTCTTTATTAACCAATGAAATTAACACATAGACAGAAGACCCACCTACATCAGGTTGGGAGGCTTTTGATGAATGTTTCTATTTCTTTAGCAGTTGTATATTGAGGAAGCCGCTTGTTCAAAACACTGCTTATCCCAATAGCTCTAGTTTCTTATTGGCTAAATCTTATATCTTAATTTAATCCATCTCTATTAATCTGTGTATCACCATGTGGCTGTGGCTTACAGGATAAAGTTCCATCTGTCTGTCTCCTGTGGGGCTACATGGTTTCTCACTGACTGACTCTGCCTTCTTTCTCCCAGCATACAGTTTAGCTTTCCCTGCCTACCTCTATTCCCTGCACAGGCCCAAGACAATTTCTTTATTAATGATATTCACAGCATGCAGAGAGGAATCCCAAATCAGTTATAGGTCTATTTAATTTGTTTATCAGGCCTTGATTTAATTTTGGTAAGTGATATTTATCAAGGAAGTCATCAATTTTCTTTAAGTTTTCCAATTTTGTGGAGTACAGGTTTTCAAATATGACTTGATGATTCTCTGAATTTCCTCCATGTCTGTTGTTATGTCCCCCTTTTTGTTTCTGATTTTGTTAATGTGGATATTCTCTTTCTGCCATTTCATTAGTTTGGATAAAGGTTTTTCAATTTTGTTGATTTTCTCAAAGAACCAACTCTTCATCTCAGTGATTCTTTGTATTGTTTTCTTTGTTTATATTTTGTTGATTTTAGCTCTCAATTTGCTTATTTACTGACATCTAGTTCTCTTGGGTGAGTTTGTTTCTTTTTGTTCTAAATTTTCAAAAGTTCTCTTAATTCACTAGTGTGGGACTTTTCCAGCTTCTTTATGTAGGCCCTTACTGTTATAATCTTTCCTCTTAACATTGTTTTCATTGTGTCCCATAAAATTGTGCATGGTGTATGGCCATTTTCATTGAATTTTAGGAACTCTTTAATTTTTCCCTTTATTTCTTCCTTGACCCATTGATGATTCAGGCGAGAACTGTTTAATTTTCATGTGTTTGTGGGATTTCTGGAATTAGTGTTGCTGTTGAATTCCAGTTTTAAGCCATGGTGATCTGATAAGATACATGGGGTTATTCCATTTTTTTTTTGTGTGTGTGTGTCTGTTGAGGTTTGTTTCGTTACCAAGTATGTAGTCAATTTTTGAGAAGATTCCATGATGTGCTGAGAAGAAGCTATATTCTTTTATGTTTTAATGAATTATATATGTTAAGTCCATTTGAGTCAAAACATCTGTTAGTTTCCGTATTTCTCTGTTAATTTTTTTGTCAGACTGACCTGTCCAGTGGTGAGAGTTGAATGCTGAAATCTCCTACTATTAGTGTGTGTGGTTTAACAAGTGATTTAAGCTTTACAATTGTTTCCTTTACATATGAGGGTGCCCTTGCATTTGGGGCATAGATGTTCAGTATTGAGATTTCCTCCTGATGGATTTTTCCTGTGACTAATAAGAAATGTCCTTCTTTTTCTCTTTTGATTGATTTTTCTAACTACACTTTTTTTTAACTTAAATTAACCCATTTCTGCTCATCTATATGCTGCTCTGAGGCTCATTTATTTCATCTATGCGCTGTCACTCTTGCTGTCCTGGTTCCTTCATGTCTGTATGTCTTGCCCCAAGCTGGTTGGCCCATTTGCTGACTGACTCCCTACTGGCTGGCTCACTTCCCTTTTCTCTTTGCCACCAGCTCCACTTATCCTCCTCTGCTTAACCATTGGCTGTTCGGTATTCTATTAGATCAATCAGATGCCTTAGGCAGACTAGGTAAAACAGCAACACATCTTTACATAGTTAAACAAATGCAGCATAAACAAATGTAACACATCTTTATATATTTAAAGAAAAAATATGTAACACAAACAAATGCAACACATCTTCACATGGTTAAACAAATAAAATTTTATATAAAAAGAAACCTCTGTGGCATTGATTAGGCAGTGTGCTTGTATATTTGCTCAGGAAGTATTTTTTGGGGGAGAGCTTAAACCTGAAGATCAGTAAAGCAAAGACGCCAGGCCACTGGAGCAGTTTTAAAGTCTTACCTTTACCAATGCTGGGCAACTGCAGACTAAGTCATGCGCCTCTGTCTTCTCCCATCCTATATTTCCCTCTAGTGCTGGGATTAAAAGCGTGTGGCTCCCTAGTACTGAGATTAAAGGTGGTAGCCACCACTACTTGGATCTGTTTCTGCATTGATCTTGTGTAGCCCTGGTGGCTTTGAACTCACAAAAATCCACCTGTCTCTCAAATCCTGGGATTAAAGGTATGTGACTGCCTGGCATCTAGTGGGTTAATATTGCCTTCTGATCCTCAAGCAAGCTTTATTTATTAAAACTTAAGTGAAATATCACTGCATCCCTATTCATGAAGTATTTTTATAAAGAGAAAAAGCACAACAGAAAAGCAGTTGCCTCACGGGATGGAGTCCAGACTGACTGAAAAAAAAAAAAAAAGGAAAGACTTAAAAAGCCATCTAACCCCCAGAATTCCCTGGGCTCTGCTTTGGCACCATAGACCAAGCTTTTATTTTTTTTTTTTTTTTTTATTTTTTTTTTGGCCATTATGTCTTTTTTGTCAGCACAGACTGCATTTATCCGAACTGGTAGCCCATGTATACCCTCCGCTTTTAATCTGATTTTTCCCTGATATTTTGTAACAGTTGCAAGCAAAGTAATGATCTGAATATTTAATCAATATGATGCATTGTACCAGGAAAAAAAATGGGCATGCTAACTATGTAAAATATTTAAGTATTATTAAGATTATCTAATAAGGAAAACCAGTCATGTAGGGACATGAGTATAATCAGACAGAAACACAACACACAAATGATATAAATACAACGCAAATGGAAATGATAGGCAGAGAGGATGCATTCATTCTGCATTTTAGGATAAGTGCCAGTGAAAAGGAAAGAAACACCATGATCAGTTACAATGATTAACTTTAATAATCAACAAAACATGATTAAAATGCCAAAGGGACTAATGTAGTACACATCTTAATGCATATGTGATGGCATTTTCAGTCACAGACCATGAGGGCTCTGCTGTAACTAATGCAATAATCATGCAGCAGATTCAAATCTGAGGGCATTAAGGGAAGGTAGGGAAAGTAGGAAACAGGGGATGTTGGATGAAGAAACTAACTGGCGTTATATATCTTTCTGGATCCTTCCTGTATCTTCACATTTTTAGCTTCCCATTCAAGATGTTGCAATCAACTTCTGTCACGTACTCACCCAGACATGTCACAAACAGAATTGTGAGATCAATAAGCCATTTATGTTGTTTTCCTACCAATTACATCAACGTGACAAGAAGGTCATGCAGAAGAAAAGTCTGTACACTTCTTAGATTAATGAAATATATAATACAATATTGCATAAACTAAATATAATTATATCACAATTATGTCTCATTCAATTTATTGTAGACATACAGATTTGAAACCCAAGACTTCAATGAGTTTGTTGTTGTCCATGTATTTCTGTTTTCTAAATAAAACTGAAAAGATAGTATGAATTATAATAAACCAGAAAACTTCATCTATAGTTTATTAATGAGTCACATCCTGAAATTACTGAACGTTTTTATATTTGTGGAAATATAAAACTTAGATTTTTGTATTTCTATTCATATTTTCTTATATATTTACATTATAAAAGTGTATCCATACATTTAAGTGCCATAACAGACTTTTGCTTCCTTTCTGCTATTCTGTAAACTACATGAAATAAATTGTATATGTCTCCCAGAGCTCCTACGTTAAAAACAACAGGGAAGTGAACTTTGTTGCTGCTCTTTTCTTATGATAAAATACTAACCAAAAGTAATCCGGAGAAGGAAAGGATTTTTCAGGATAATAATTCACAGCCCACCATCAAGGGCTGCTAAAGAAGACACTCAAAGAAGCAGTTCAGATACTAATTTGATTCTGTTTCTTTGTTGTTGTTCATTTTTGAGATTGTACTTAATTACATTTAGTCATTCCTTTTTCTCCCTACCATATATCCTTTCTTGATCTCCTCCAACTCCATCACTCTTTTTCAATACTTGTTTTTGCATGCATTGTTGTAATATATATATATATATATATATATATATATATATATATATAATTTTCAAATATAACCTGTTAAGAACATAAACTGTTACTTGTATGTATGTTTGCAGGGCTGACCATTTAACACCAGACAACACATTGAAGTGCTCCTCTCTAGAGGAACACCTCTCCTACTACCAGCTTTACGAGGTTGCTTGTAGTTCTTCATATAGGGTTAAGGCCTCATAGGCTTTTATCTGTGAAGTTTGGCATGCTTGTCCTCTTTGTTGAGCTCATGTTTAGGTGGTCATATTGTTGAGACTTTTCAGGTGTCTTAGTAGGATTACTATTGCTGTGATGGGACTTCATGATCAAAAGAAACTTGGAGAGCAAAGGGATTATTTGCCATATGTTCATAACAATGTTCATCATGGAAGGAAGTCAGGACAAGAGCTCAAACATGGCAGGATCTTGGAGGTAGGAGCTGAGGTAGAGGCCATGGAGAAGTGATACTTGTCTTATATGAACCAGGAACTTCCAGCCTGGAGAAGGTGCCACTGATATAAAGATGGGGCCTCTCTCAAAAGTCACCACTTAAGAAAATGCTCTACAGGCTTGTCTACAGCCAGAAATTATGGAGGTATTTTCTTAATTAGGTTTACACCTCTCAGATAACTAGATTGTTTCAAGTTGACATAAAACTAGTGAGTACAACAGGTATAGTTTCTAATGTTAGTAGGAGACATAATCTTACAGAAAATTCATGGACAGCATGTAGTAGTACTAGGAAGAAAATAAAATTATTAAAACCATAAAAATATATGTATAAAACTTTGGGATGCAGCAAATAGGACAATGCATGATGTAACAATTATTTAGGGACCATAAGCATTAGGTGCAAGCATGTGATGTATAGAACATTACATTAAATCTGAAATTTTGAGAAAGGTGGTGAATTGTGAGCTCGACATTCTAGTAGTTGCTCAGTTTGTTAAGGGTCCCCAAACTAAGGGCACTAACTCTGTATCAAGGCACTTGCTCAATTCATTTCTTTATTGACTTATGAAGGAAATTTTTACCTTTTGGTATAAAGCAAAGTGTTACTGTTTTTTATAAACCTTCACAATTGGTTCATGGCTTTCCATCTCTGCTAGGGACAGGAAGATTTAATGCTTACAGGTAAAAGTAGCAAAGTTTTATTCACTCTAAAATAGTCTTTTCAGAGAAAATGGACAAATTTCCTTCTTCTACGTAGCTGATGGGGACGAGAAACTGCCTACATATTTACATTTGGGTAAATAAGGTTAAAAATATAAATAATTACCAAGTCTGACATATATGGCTGTGATGAAGTCTTCACCGAAATGTCATGATAAAACATAATCCAATAAGATAATAAGCAGTAGTAAATAAAACAATTTTCACGGAAGCAAGAAAGCAAAGTCTCTGATGTTCTAAATCAATCAGGTTCTTTAATTGTGTCTAGTTTTAGATACTGACCTTTTGTGAGGGAGACTGAAAAAAACAGGAGGTGGTCAGAGGAGAGAAACAGGGTTAATTAACCTTCTGGCAAACAGAGATATTAAATGAATTAGATTTGTTTAGTTTAGAGGCCAGGATGAAAAGTGATCTGATTAGAGCAGTGACTCAGAGACAAAATAATTAGAAGGGAAATACCATTTCCTATGTTCCTGTAGGAATGCTCAGAAGCCAATGAACTTTAATAAAATACTAATTTATTTTCAGATATAAATTTTTTAAAAAGGAAACTACTCTTGAAAAGTGACTGCTAATAATTTATTGTGCAGTCTATTGTGTTAGTGAGGATTTCAGTGTGACAACATTTGCTTGCTATAAAAAGGCTACTTATCTGATGAGGGAGAATTGATGCACTGCTGGATCTAGATAAACAAATTCTCCAAAGCTTCGGTACTTGTTTTCACAGATATATTTTCCCTCAGAAGGTTACTGCAAACAATGTAAATCTACCTCTATAAAGTCAATATTTTCTATACAAAGTATGATTTAAGCTTTGGAGAAGTTGAACAAAAGTAATTTAGGTTACATTGCTTTATAAAAAACTCAGAAGTTAAAAATGAAATATCACTAAAGAGTATATTTTTAATACATTTTAAGGTAAGTTAACTCTGCTGTAGAAATTCTTACAGCCAGGAGCCTTTAAGTTATCCGCCTATTTGGGCGTGGCCTCTTATTCTATATATGCCAAATATAAAGCACGTCTGGCCTCACTTCCGGCTGTGGGATTCCGTTCTGTTCCCTGTTTGAGCAGAGGACTGTAATCTGTGTGTCTACCATTAAATAAATAACCTTCTATTATTCTCAATTCTGAGCTAGTGTGAGATTTCTTTCAAGCATCCTTCATAACTCACTTTAGGCATTTATACAATTTGGGGAGATTCTTTTGTTGTTGTTTTGTTTTGTGCTTATTTGTTTCTTATATTTATTCATTCTGCTCTCAATACAATATATCCCAACCACATCTTCCCCTTCTTCCTCTCCTCCATGTCCCCTGTCCCACTTCAACGATCCTCCAGATCTACTCCTCCTCCATTTCCTTTAAGTGTAGGTATCCCAGCGATATCAGCTGAATATGGCACAACAAGATACAGTAACACTAGACAAAAATCCTTCTATAAAGTATGGGCAGGGTAACCCAGTAGGAAGACATGGTTCCTACGAACAGGCAAAATGTCAGACAACGCTATTCCTACTGTTAGGAGTCCCATAAAAACACCAACCTAGCAACCATAACATATAGAAAAGGACTGAGCGCAGACCCATACAGATTCTGAGTGCCATATCTGTGTCAATGAGCCTTCGTGAGCCCTTCTTAATTTATTCTGTGGACGATGTCCTAGTGTTTTTGTCCCTTCTGGCTCATAGAATTCTTCCCTTCCCTGCTTGTCTTTGGGGTCCCCAAGCTCATAGATGTAGAACCAGATAAAGATCTCCGGTTGAGATTTCTCTCTCTGCCTAGTGATTGGCAGTGGTTGTCTGCATCTGCTCACATCATCTGTGACAGGAAGCCTCTCTGATGATGACTGGGTAAACACCAATCATATTTGTCTTTTTGGATCTACAATACCTTCTTCAGGACAATTTTATTTTATAGTTCATTTCATTTGCCTGCAAATTTCATGGTGTCATTTTTCAAAGCTGAGTAATATTCCGTTGTGTAAATGTACTGTATTTTCTTTAGTGTATAGAAAAACCGAAAAATGTGCAAATTAAAATTAATGCCTTTAGAAAACTATGATTTGTTTAAGATCTCATTGTTTTTCTCAGTCTGTATCAACAACTGAAAATTCACATAGAAGGTTATAAACTTCTCAAGTTGCACAAGGAGTTAAGGGACACACTATGTGAGGTTAAAGAAACTTGAGACCCCATGTGGAGTCCATCACAGTTAAAGAAAAATGTGTTAAAGAAAATAATGGTATTGCTAGACAAAGAACAACAACAACACAATGGAAAAAGGCTTTGGATGTTTCATTAACACTTCAATTTATATAAGGCTAGGGTTGCAGATATGGCTCTTCCATTAAGAGCACTAGATGTTCTTCTGGAAGAATAAGGCTCAGTTCTTAGTCTTTCTCCTCCTCCTCTTTTTTTCCCTCCTTTTGCAAAGTCCAATAGCTGATACAGAGACTCATAACTTGTCAATATATTGAAAACAAGTGATTACTGACTTTTAAGGCTTAAATCAAACACTTACATTGCCTTCTCATGAGCACAGAGAAAGTATTTGTGAAGGGACCATAGTAAGATTGTAAGATCTGGTGGATGGAGTGAAGTGCTATTGTGTAATGTCTTTTGAATGTGAACATGGCCATGACAGCTGAGGCTATTGTGCACACAACCAGCACAAAGAAAGAATTGAAAGTAGCAATGTGACTAGTTAGTGGGGAGAAAACAGTTAACAGGTATTGAAAGGAATCAAAAAAAATATTGAAATTGGACATTAGCATGATACATTGTATATATACATCAAATTATCCAAATAAAATAAATTTAAAATATGATGTGGGAGTGATTTCTAATTAATAAAGAAACTGCCTAGGCCCATTTGATAGGCCAACCCTTAGGTGGGTGGAGTAAACAGAACAGAATGCTGGGAGAAAGAAGCTGAGTCAAGGAGTCACCATGATTCTCCTACCGGACACAGACACAGGTTAAGATCTTCCCTGGTAAGACACTTTGTGGTGTTACAGGGATATTAGAAATGGGTTAGATTGATATGTAAGGGCTAGCAAATAAGAGGCTGGAACTAATGGGCCAGGCAGTGTTTAAAGGAATACAGTTTTCGTGTAATTCTTTCAGGTAAAACTAGCCGGGTGGCGGGACGCAGCCCCGCCACTCCTATTACAACAAAAATATGCCATATCAAGGACGTATGATAATCTATAAAGATGGATCTCTTAGGGTAACTAGTATTTAGAAAAAATTCTGGAGGAAGACTGGCTCATTCATCACAAAGAAAATTGAGATTCTAATTACTTCTGACTGATTGGGTGACTATTTTGACATATTATTGGATTTGTGATATTTTATTTGCTATTTCTTCATTTTTATAATTCAAGTAATATTAGTAAAATCTATACTTATTATAGAAAACTTATTTTATATTATGCCTATGCTAGGTGGAATGAACTTTAAAATATAGAGGTGTTTAAATTGAGTATTCAATATTATACCACCCAGCTTAATATCACATATAGCAGAAATAACACATAAAGAAAGAGATGATTATGGATATGGATGATTGAAGGGAGTACTTCACTGGTTTAGTTCCTTTGTTAGATGGGAGGTGCCAAATTCTAACCATCCAGTAAGAGATTATCTTTTTTATTAAGTACTTGCATTGAAGGGTAAAATACTTATAATTATCTGAAGTATAATTACTCCTGATTGTTTGATAATGCAGACAATTTTGCTGAAAGGCAATTTGTGTCTCTTAGCTATTAACATTTTTCTCTCTACTACAGGATACTTCAGTTGCTGAGTGTCCCTTGAATATGATAAATATTAATGTCTGGACTGCCTTGCTTTTAGGCTTGTCATCAGTTAGCTCTCTTTATTATCTGCATTTTAAATTAGAGATGATATATTAAGAGCTCTTTATTTTTTCATTATCTTCCATTCTTGTGACTACCACTTGACTAGCTCATATTCAGTTTAAATACCAATTAAGCTTGAAAGTAGGGTATGGAATTTTTGAATATGTTTCTCCCTGTGAGGCATATTGTATAGTCGGCAGCTCAACTCTTTTCTTTTTACTCTTTCTTATCTTCTTTTATTGATTATTTTTGACTTTTTAATTTATAAATTTCCAAAATATTAAAGAATTTTTTTTGGATTTAATATTTCCTTCCCTGTTTCCATTCACCAAAATTAAAGCCTTACTCTTCAAATATATTGTCTTAATTTTCTGAGGACAGAAACATTCCACTCTGGAGAGAGGTTACTTAAGGTTTAGGATGTTCTCAGATGAAATATTCCCTTGACCATGATGGGTTCACCCACTGAAACAGTCTACCTGAGCTAATGGGAGCTCAGCAACTCAAGCAGGACTGGAAAAGAACAAGCATAGGACCAAACTAGTCCCTCTGGATGTGGTTGTCAGTTGCATGGCTGGGGCAGACTGAAGGGCCACTGGTAATGGCACCAGGATTTATCCCTACTGCATGTACTGGCTTTTTGGGAACCTATTCTCTTTGGATATATAACTTGCTCAGCCTAGATATAGCACGAAGGGCCTTGCACCTTCAACAAAGCAATGTACCTTTACTCTCTCTGAGGATTAGAGGAGGTGGGGTAGGAGTGTGTGTGGAAGGAATAGGAAGAGGGAGGGAGTAGGGACTTGAATTGGTAATTTTTAAAAAACCTAATAAATCAAAAAAGAAAAAAAAATAAAACCTATTATTTGGGTAACTCTGTTGGTATCAGAAACATAATGTTTTATTTTCTTTATACCAGTATATTTATTTTTGATATGTTGGAGAAGGCAAATTGTAGCTTGAAAAACAGTCAAACTATGATCTCTACAGAAGACTTTGTCTGCCTATATTCATCACAGAAGAGACCTTCTTATTATGAAACTCATAATTAAGGACACAGCGTAGTTGCATATAAGTAAATTTTTATGATTTTTCTTACATGGCAGTTACAGTGGTAGTTTCTGTAGCTTGATATATAAAATGATAATTTATTTAAGAAGACAATATGCTTTTAGATGGTTTTATTTGAACCAATCCACTTTTATCTAACTTTGATGCTTATCTGAATAAAATGTTCAATTATTTGTAGAACATTAAATCTATGTAGGAAAATTATTTCTTTAATATATTTTGTTTATGATTTCCCTTTGCCAATTCTCACAGATCCCTGTGAATTCCATCTATCCAAATACTCACTTTCCTTTCTCTTACTGCTTAAAACAAAGTAAGCATCTAATAATAATAATTATAAATAAAAATTAAAACATACCATAATAAGACAAAACAAATAAGAAAGCAAACAATAAAATCAGCCAAAGAAAAATTATCAGAAATTTGAAAGAACTGCTGGAGGTACCACCATTCCAGATCTTAAATGATATTACATATAAATAGTATAAATATGCCGTGGTATTGGCATAAAAGCTGACCCAACCATTTATGGAATTTAGTTGAGATCTAGTGATAAGTCCATACAACAATGGGCATATGATTTTTGACAATGAAGCCAAAACACACAGAGAAGGTTTCATGTAAGCAAGTGGCACTGTACTGCGTGTACAGTGTCATGCAGAAGAATGATTATAGATCCATATCCATCATAATGTACAAAACTGAACTTCCACGTTGGTCAAGGACACATTAGTAATCCTCCAAATCCATGAACATATGAATTCTGACATCCTATCAATGTCTTAAAATTCTTGTTTCAATATCTTATATTTTAAAATAATATGTCTTTTACTTGCCTACTTAGAGATTTCCCAAGATAGTTTATTTTTGAGTGAATTGTACTATTATCTTAATTTTTAGTATGATTATCACTTGTAAATAGCATTTGTACATAGCATCATATGTATATATCATTTGCATATAACACTGACATTGTGTGTTAATTTTGTATTCTGCTATCATGTTCCAAGTATTTATTATTTGTAGAAGTTTTATGGTGGAGGTTTTAGGAACCTTTGTGTATAAGTTGTATCATCTGCAAATGAAGATTTGAATATCTGATTTGTATCTATTTGATATTCTTCAGTTGTCTTTTCTTGGTTATGACTTTAAGAACTAGAGTACATTGGTATGAAAAGGGGGGACACAGCTTTCTTATTCTGATACTAGTTGACATGTTTTAAAGGTTCTCTTCATTAAGATTGATGTTGGAAATGGGCTTGATGCAAACTTTTTATTATGTTTTATTTTTGTTATATGTATCCATAGTCTGAAAAGGGCTTTTATCATGAGTGGATGTTGCATTTTGATAATGGCTTTTCTTCATCCAATAAGGTAATCATGTGTATTTTGTCTTTCAGTCTGGTTATATGTTGGATCATATTTATTGATTTATATATATTGAACCAGCCATGCAACTCTAGAATGGGTCCAATTTTATCATGGTGTGTATTTTTTGAGTGCGTATTTTAATTTGGCATTCAAGTATTCAATTTAGAATTTTGTCTGTATGTTCAAATGGGATAATATCCTATGGTTTTCTTTATTGAGGAAATTCTAGTGTGTTTTTGGCATCAGGGTAAAAGTGGCATAATAAGTGTTAGGAAATATTTGTTCATTTCATACCTTTTGAAATAATTTAAAAGGTATTGGCATTAATTGTTTGAATGTCTAGTAAAATTCTTTGTGTACCCATCTGGCCTTAGGATTTTTGTTATTGATGATGTGAAGCTTAATTCTTTATTCTATTTTACTTGTTGTTATTGGTTTGTTCATATTGCTTATTTGATACAGATTTTATTTTGATCAGTCATATATATCATGAATTCATAAATTTCTTGTAAGCTTTCCACTTTCATAGAATACAGATTTTATAGTTATTTCCTCCTGTTTTATTGAATTTCCTATTTCCATTTGAATACCCCTTTCTTTATCTCTCATTCTATTTATTTGGATCTCTCTTTTTCTCTGTGTGCCTGTGTGTGTGTGTGTGTGTGTGTTTATACTCAATTTTGCTAAGTGTTTGTCAATCTTGTTCATTTTCTCTAGTAACGAACAAAGAAGGGGATGGTCAACTATAGGAAGGTAGCAATGTGACTAAAAGTATGTCTGGAGAGATTGAACTTTCATGCTTTTTTAATTTCACTGCACTCATTTATTCATGTCTCTATATGAATAGATGTAAGATCATTGACAACAGCATTGGTAGACTCCTAGTGTCCATGTCCCTGAAGAAAAACAATCCTCCACTCCCTTGCAGCCACACATTCCTAATAACTCCTCATCTGAGAGTGGAGCTTTACAGAATTGCCTCTTATCCATGCTCTGTTTTGGCAGACAAAATCTTGTGCATTGTGTTCTTGTGTTTATAACCAGAGTCAATGGTAGTTCATGCATGCAAAGGCCTAGCCCTGATGTGAAAAGAAAACTTTGTTTCAATGTTCTTACAAATTTGTCATCCCTTTTCCCATGATGATCTTTGAGTCTTTGGGGAATGGTGTTTGATACATACTTCACACTTAGAAATGAGCATTCTAGTCTCTTGTTCTCTTCATATTTATCCTCCATATATAATAGCCAGATTCTGTTTGGGACCATAATTACAAATTTAATGATTTGAGAAGATGAAGTTCAATGAAAAATGATGGAAGAAAAAAATGCATTTAACAAACATAAACTCTTGGGAGAATTTGATAGTATATAGTTATTCAACATGACTGATAATAGTGGAGAAAACAAATAAGATAATGATATAAATTATGATGGAATACTCCACCCTACCATTATAGAATTTTCTCTTTCATCTTAATTGGTCATGGTAACAGGTGGAAAAACAGAATTTAATTTGAAATGCAAACATACAATCAAGAGTCATGTCATTCTATATTATTTCTAATTATTTTAGGTCTTCCATTTAAAAACAATATTTAAATTTAAAAGTACTGCTGAATATATCCTCAGATTATGATCGTAGTAGGTAAATAATAAAATGTTGACTAGGATTTTGGAAAGTCAGTCAGTCTTTGTTGTGTTTCAGGTAAACAATGCAGCATGATATGTGAACTTTGACTAATTTGAGATCGTTGGAACATCTGTCGGAAAGGTATTGAGTTACATATATCTGACATTGGGCTTTTTCCAAGACATCAAAATGCAGAGAGAAAATAAAGAAGGAAATTACAGGTTCATGCAAACTTGCCATTTTCAGGACAGATCCTGAAAAATCAGAGCAGTTGACAAAGGATAGCTATTATGGACATATCTACAGTGATAGGGCCATGGTTTACAAAATAAAATTTTATTTCTTTGAATTCTAAAATAATTATTATAAGAAGAGAAGAAAAGTGTTGTTAGGAAAAGTCACCAGAGCTAAGGCATGAACAAAAAGAACTGAAACACAAGATGATAGAAAGCCCAATGGGTTACTTAAATTAAATGGTTAGAGGAATTATTAAACAATCCTTTATGCTAACACTGAAGTCACCAAAAGCTGTAGCGGGAATTGCATGGGAGACAGAACACCACAAGTGGTACATCTGGGAAACAGAGGCAGAGTCAGCCTGATCAGCTTGTCTCATAATTTCTCCACAAAGATGAATGAAGATTTTTATCACTTGGCATCAAAACCAGTTCAGATGTGAAAGGTTATCAAGGGTGGACATGGTTTAAGTGGCTGAGACAAAATTTTCAGTCAAGGAAACATTAGTGGAGAATAGAAGTGGAAATTCCTGTAAATTGCTACTTTATTAACAATAACACCTTAATTATTTTTGTCTATGTTGCATTTGGCAATTTCAAAATCATTTTACTCTGCCTTCCTCTGACCCTTACAGCAACTCTGTGAAGAGTATGGAGACAGTGTTACTATCATGGACAAAAATGAGACCTTGAGATGCTAAAAGTCTAGATCAAAGACTTAGACCAATTAAGCAAAAGACAAGTCCCAGAAATACTATATAGATTGTTCACTAGATTTACTGCTCTTTGCTCTAAATCGTTATGACTGTCATTTAATTTCATTCCTTAGCCATATTTCATAAATGTCTAGCTACAAATCAGTGAGCCTTTTCACAGCAAATTAGAATACTAGAAATGTAACATTAAAAAAATTATAGTAGCCATGCTTAGTAATTATGGTTGTGTTGAAAAGCAGAAAATAATTTGCAAAGCACATGAAAAGTAAACCTAAAACCTAGATTAAAAGGGATAATTTTGAAGCTAAATAATCAATGGATACAGGAAATTGTAATATTTTTTTCACAGAAGATTTTGCAATACATTTTTTAATATAGCACTTCATTAAAAATATAAGACACACAGCAATGTGCTGCATAATATTTTGGCATTTGTAATTTTGTACTTCTTCCTATGTTTTGCCTCATGAGAATTTTTCAATTCCATTGTCTTGCAGCATGCTAAAATGTTATTTTTACGTTCAAAAGTCCTACCTAGCTTGGTCTCTTTCAGTGACACCTGGCATAGAGACAAGGAGTACGAGCTGGCTTTTTGGAGACCATTCCCTATGATGGAATGCCTTGCTCAGCCTTGATATAGAGGGGGTGAGCTTGGTCTTGCCTTAGTTTAATATGTCAGGTTCTGTTGATTCTCCATGGGAGGAATTACCCTTTGGGAAGAGATAGTAAAAGGTGGGTAGGGTAGAGGTAAATGGGAGCAGGAGAAGTTTTGGGTGGTAGAACTATGGTTGGAATGTAACATGAATAATAAATTGTAGTGATATTTCATTTGTATTATAATAAATAAAGCTTGTCTGAAGATCAGAGAGTAAACAGCCTCACTAGTCAGCCTTACAGACCAGGCAGTGGTGACACACACCTTTAATCCCAGTAGTCAAACTAGTTTGCCATTTGAAACTGGGTAGAAGTGGTGTACACCTTCAATCCCAAGCCTAGAGAGAAATATAAGACAGGAGAAGACAACTCTCAAACAGTCTTATTCTGAGGACTCCTGGACACAGGACTGTCATTTTGGACTGATGTAGAATAAGAGTCAGTGGCTGACTGCTTTATTTTCTAACCTTCAGGTTAAACCACAATATCTTTTTCTGGATTTTTATTAATTGTGCTAAAATAAATAAATACATAAGATGCAAATATGAGAACTTTTAGCTCAAATATGAAATTAATGGAAAACATACTGCTCTTAATATACATCAAAATAACTTAAACATTTTTCTCTACAGCCAAGTTATTGAATCAGTCTAGATATCAGATTCTTCACATGTAAAAACGTCGTGAATATATCTCCTCGGGATTGTGAAGGAATATCAAAGAGTGACACTTAGAATGTTTTATGTATTTCTCATCACCTTTTGTGAATATTGATAAACAACAGTTGCTATTGATAATAGTTACATACTTAAAATTTTTGAATATATTTATCCTTGAAAATATCAAAATTCACAGAATTTATATATTTCAAAATCTAATAATTAAATAAAATGCCCAAACATAAAATGATCCCACTAGTTCATAATCATTTCCTTTCTTTTGGATATAAACTTTGATGTCAAATGTGAGAATTAGTGTTATATTTATTATTTTTATGTTTTTAACTGTTTTATTTATCATGGATAATTCGTATATACCCTTTTTATGGTAAACATAGTTTTCTTATTAAAATTAATTTCAGGGGCTGGAGAGATGGCTCAGTGGTTAAGAGCATTGTCTGCTCTTCCAAAGGTCCTGAGTTCGATTCCCAGCAACCACATGGTGGCTCACAACCATCTGTAATGGGGTCTGGTGCCCTCTTCTGGCCTGCAGGCATACACACAGATGGAATATGGTATACATAATAAATAAATATTAAAAATAAATAAATAAAATTATTTCAACATTATTTTCCATTCCTTATATAGAATTTAATAAAAACAAATGAAATTTCCAAAATCAAATACAATCTAAAAGCCCCTTCTTGCTTCTAAGGACATGCTGTTTGCATACCGAAGGCAGGTTCACATAACACACTTTAAATTAAAAATGTAATCTTTAAGTATTCAAAGATTTCATGTAAATGTTAAATAAAGTTGTACACAGGTGCGCATCAGATGAATTCACAGCTGACACAATCAAAAACTAAACAATATAAACAATATTGAGAGTGGCTGGAAACGTTCTTGCTTAGTAAGAGCCTGGTTTATATCAAAGATAGATAAGGTCACACAGAAATTTAATCAGCAAGGTCCCTCATGGTCTACAACAAAACTAGGCCTCTAGGTCAACTGCTCTCTACTGATACATAACTTGAGACAATCGAATATCTTTATCTAACCATTGTGTCCACTGCAGTCTTCTAATAACATCCCCACTGATTATCAAAACAGTCACAAAGTTCTATGGACTTATGTGCAAAGCCCCCGATTTTATCACCTGATGCAATACTGTAACAATAAGCCTCTTTTTTTTTTGTTTACAATGTGTACTTGGTGACAAATGACAGTTCCCACCTTCAATTCTGATCTGCTTGTTATCCAGTCAACAGATACCCAGGCTCTGGTGAATCAAAGCTTTTACCCTTTTAAATAATTTTTGAATGATATAATAAGCAATGCTTCTTTGGAAGACTGCATGCCAACTATTTGAATTGATGCATTTTAAATATAATTTAGTCAATCGTGTAGGAAAACTTGTTTAAGATCTATGCATTTTCAAGTGTTATTTTGCTGTGATTCATCTTAATGGTCATTTAATTCTTGTGAATATTATTATATCCCAAAATACTGCAACCTGTCAAACTTGTACTGTTGCTTTCTTTTGATGATTGAGAATACAATACCTTATTTCTACTCTCAATCTTGTTGTTTTCAAAAAAATATAAGAAATCACTGTAAAATAAGTGCCTGACGCTACATCATAAATGACAAAAAAAGTCCTTAAAGATTCTTTTTTAAAAAAATTAATTTCTTATATTTTAATAATAAGTTTTATTTGCTCTTCAGCTTTCTGAGACTATAGATTTACCTATTTTTTTTTCTAGAATGTCTTGTTTCGGGTCAAATTTGAATTTTTTTAACTTCTTTTCTTCTTTGGTATTATAAGTACATCATTCTCTAAGCTTTATTCCATCCAGAACCTCCCTAGATCCTTTTCAAATCAATGACCTCTTTTTTTCATTAGGTGTTAGTACTAGCATATATCTATTCATATATGAATATATTTTTCTTGTAACCTGCTGTTTGTGTAATATTCCTTGTATGCATGTTTTGAGTATTCATTGTGAAATTTCAAACATTGTAAGTAACTTACATTTTATCATCTTTCTTTTCTTCTGACAGAGCAATTGTAATTTTCTTCTTAATTATTTATTGCATATTTCACTTCATTTTTTCTGTGAGATTTTAGATCTCATTCTTGGCCTTTATTTGTAACTCTTAATCTGAGACTACATAACACTAAAATGTTAAAGAAATTAGTGTTTATATTTATCTTTACACATATTTTTTAACTTCCTACAATAAGTCTCATATCATTCTCTATGATGTGCTGCAATGTTTTGAAATATTTTATATCTTTTAATTAGTTTAACTTATGTCATTGTTTTGTTTCTTGGTCAAATCTCTCAGAACTGACTTTGTTTATTAATTATTTTCATTCTTATGATATTTAATTAATTCCATTATTAAGTTGTTAGAAAATGGTTTCTCATTTCAAGATTTTTAAATATTCATTTTATAAGTACTTATATAATTCTATTTTATCAACGTTATTTTATTTCTTATTTCTAAATATATCTAAATATTTATTATCAGTTAAAATCTAATTTTCATTGGTTATTATTATTACTTGTTTTTAATGACAGATTTCCCATGCACAGCTTTGCATGTCCTAGAACTCACTATGTACACCAGGCTGGACTCAAATTCAGATCTGTCTATCTCTACCTAGCAAGGATTAAAGGCAAATTCAGATCTGTCTATCGCTACCTAGCAAGGATTAAAGGCATGTGCCCCCCCATTACTCTGTGCACTTTCATGTTTTAACATTAAGAATCCAAGTTCTAGAAATAATATGTTGAAATTTGTCTATTAGAAACATCAAAAAAGGAACAAAAGCTTAAAAATACACCCAGTAATTCCATTTCATCTTCCCCAAAAAGATAGGGCAATACTGGAAAATACCTGTCCTATGAACCAAGAAGAAATCTTTGACTTTCAGTCTTCAGACTATGATAAAAAAAAATTGCTTTTGTCTTTGTCATCCTCCCTGTAAAATATTGAAGTAGAACAAAATTGTAGTCTAAAGTGGTCATTCTCATTTCTTCAGGAACAAATTCTTCTAATTGATAGTTTTCTGTCCATATCACCATAAATTTCCAGTTCTAAATACTGGCTTGCTCTTTCATTAGATCTCACTCTTTATTTTTGTGTGCATTAATTTTATATATTACATTGGCTTGCTGTTACATTTATTTTATTTAAGTAGTAACAAAGCAATAAGACCTTAAAGACTTGGCTTTTAATTCACCCAGTAGTGACAAAAGTAATTGACAACACCAACAGGACTGCCAGCATGACCTTAGCTATATCACTAGAATTTATTCCATGTCAATATTATCTAAACAAAAGTCCTAGTAAGAACAAGTTGTTTGATTTCCCTTAGGAGTGGAAGATCCAATGTCATATCTTCCTTTGAAATTCATGCCAAAATATTAACCCATGACTTCTTATACTTTAAAAACAAGTGCCATTTTCCTTTTCCCTAGTTTATTTTCTAACTCTAAAGCTAACAAATTTACATGTTCAAATCTGTTCAAGCATTCTCATATTGGGGGGGGGGGGTTTATATTCCATTTGATCATAGATTCTTATTCAATTTAATGGATCCTTTAACTCCCCTTTTTTTATGATTTTTCTCACTCCATTATATACTTAGAATGATTCCCAAGTGTTGGGTAGCTGAAATCTTATCTCTTGATTCATGACTTATTGCAATGTTTTTCTTTTAGATTTTAATTTAAAAATTAAATATTTCCATTTATATATAAAATTACATATAAATTTATATATAATGTCATTAAGTAGTTAATTTTTCTTTGTTTAATGTTTTAGCATTCATTTATTTAGGATCTCTCTGTGTGTATGCACACATATAACCACATTCCTGTGGCTATAAGAAGATGACTTCTGGGAGAGTGATGTCTCTTTCTACCAGTGGATTCCCAGAAAAGAACTGAGGTCCTCAGACCTATAAGTAGCTACTAAGCACCAAATCATTTTATTTACCTTTAGTTTACAAAGATGATATATCATAAAATCATTGTAGCCCATTTCAGCCTAGAATTCATGATTCTTCTCCCTCAGCTACCTAAATTCTTATATAACTGGTATATACCACTATGACTACTATTAATTTTCTTGTACGTAAATAAATAATTTTGTGAAACATTTTCTTAAGAAATTCCTAGGAAATGTATAATCCTATAAAAGGAGTAGAAATATGTTACATACCAAGGTTATAGGCTAAAGGAAAGACATTTCTTTAACCTGCCAATATTTCAACTTAGACAACTATTTTGAGTAATGCATACATTTTTAAATAAGGCTAGATATTTGTCTTATGTCACTGAAGAAACATCAGGCAGGTAAGTCCTATTTTAGGCCATTTCAGTCATATTTTTAGATACAGAATATCTCTATGGCATTAATATGTGTTAATGCTGAACTAAATATTATAAATACAGTATAGAAATGTACTTCATTTTCTTCTCTCAAGATTGCACAGGCTAGCATATTATATTCGTAGATTGTAGTGTACAAGCAATTACCATCATCAGCCTTGCATAACAGCCTTCGAGTTGGCTCACATCATTCTTACGTATCAATATGTAATCATGCAACAGAAACATCAACATTTTCAAATCAAATTATATCAAAAGAAAAGGGATATTGATTTATTGGACAAAAGGAGAATTACAAAATATGTTAATTATATTCTTCAAGTATTTTCCTACCATAACTGAAATATACCTTTATGAAATAAGTGCATGCAATAATCACTTTCAGCGCTAATTCTAATTCTTGTCTGTGAGACCTCTGTTTTATTTTAACTCCATGCTATCATTCACCATTACTACTTTCCTTTTGACTCTATACAATCTTCTCTCCCTTTTCTGTATTTTTCTTAAATAAGTCTCTTCCAGAATATAACACAATATTTAGGATGAAAATAACATCAAATAATGTAGTGGGTGTTATATGTGTTGATTTATAAATTGTCACTCATTAAACTTAACCCATTCTGTTGCTAAGCACTTTTTTGAGTAGATAAATTGTGCAATCTCAGACATAATGGATACCAACCTCTGTCTAGTATGTAGTCTGAACTTATCCTCCTTCCTTTCTTAAACATTCACCAACATTTTGCCCTCTTTTCTTTGCTCTCCGATAATTTCTCACAGATATTTGACATAAGCTTAATGAACTGATCTTAAAGGTCACTCAGTGCCCTGAGATATAATTTGTCTGAGCCAAAATTCTTAAATGCATTAGTAAGCTACTTGCTCTCTTACAATTTTTCTCAATACATTTGATTTATTGTACTAATCAATTTTTGCTAGCAAATATCTTTAATCACTTTCCTAAATTTCAGAGGAAAGAGAAGCAAAACAGCCCAAGGATTTATTTCTACATTTTTATTTGATTTTGACCATATCATTTAATATCAGACATTTAGTTTATGATAATTTTTCCACAATTTATAATGAACACATTCCATTTACCTTTGTGATTATGTAAGTAGCAATTATATTCCAAATGTTAGGTCTTTATTTTCTACCCACGTCTCTATTTGAATAGAATGAGTAGATTAGTGATAGTGTTGGGGAGAGAAGAGAACGCAGTGAAATAAGTATAAGTAGAAAGAGATGAAGGATTGGCTCATAGCAGTGTAGTGAGTATGAAGTGCCAGGATCAGCAGTAAAATTGTATATTCCATTAAGCTACAGATTCAAGATAGCCAATATCTCTCCAAGCCAGAGTTTGATAGGAAAAAAAAAAAAACAGGAAAATCTGGTATTTTATGTTTAACCCAAAGGTATGGATCAAGATGGGGAAACTAAGGCAGGAACTAGAAGTCAATGAAGTTACATTTTTTTTTCATTTTAGCTCAATTAATGTTTGCCATTCTACATAGACCTTCAATTTTTGTATTATGTCTGCTCACATTAAGAAAGGAAGCCTGTTTTACATAGTGTACTGGCTTAAATTTAAGTTTGAAAACAAAAAATATACATAGAAATAACAACAAACATAAAAAAATTTAAATACATAACCAGAATTATCTGATGTACTAAAGCTAAAATAAATATAACCATTTTCTTACATTGGTTTTATAGACTCTTGACATACACAGGTTTGTTGTCAGTTATGAATTCTATCCAGTTCACCTGGATTTTTATTCTGGTGACTGTGGACTTTATGATGAATAAGCACACACTCTTAAAGTACTAAATATTTATATCCTCATTTGCATGATTTCACACGATGTATCCAAAGTATATTTTTAAAATGCACTTGTAAAAATATCTGAATATATTAAAAACAAAATACAGTCACTACTGCCAACTTAAAAATAATCAAACAAAATCAATAATTCAGAAAGAACTCTACAAAGCTATCTAATTGAAGTCCCCTTATCATTTTTATATATGAAAGCTGCAAACTTTGAAAATACCTACGGTTAACTATGGTGCATGAATTCCAGGAAAATGTCCATTCTCCCCATCACAGCACCTTACAATCCTCATAATGTATATAAATTGGGAAAACTAAACCTCACTGTGATTCACTTTGGGCTAAAATCTTAACAATTATTTATTATCATTATGTTTATTTTAGATATTAATTTGGCATCATTCTTTCTGATTAAAGTCTAGAATACATGTTTAAATTATTCAAAACTTTTGTTTCTCAGTGCTCATTAAAAATAGTATTTGTGTTTTCATCTTGTGTTTAGCAGGGATTTATTGTAGACTTTCAAAACTCAACTAATATAACAATAATAGTTATTGTCATTTCAATATTTTTGGAAATAAATTCATAAGCCTAGTCAAAACTAGTCAAATTCTACACATTTGGTCCATACTGCCATTTTGTTCTTTAATGCACAGTTGTATGGCTGCGGGCCTGCTTTTTGTCCCGCCCGGCTCCCACACGGCTAGCTTTACACCAGAAATAACAACACACAAACTGGATTCATTTAAACACTGCTTGGCCCATTATATCTAGCCTCTTCTCAGCGAACTCTCGCACCTGGACTAGCCCATTACTAATAATGTGTGTAGCACCCCAAGGTGCACTTACCAGGAAGATTCTAGTCTACGTCCATCCTTGGTCGGAGCTTCATTGCATGTGCCTCAGAGAGCAGAGCTATTGAGTCTGAGCTCACTTCCTCTTCCTCCCAGCATTCTGTTCTGTTTACTCCACCCACCTATGTTCTAACCAATTAAATGGGCCAAGGCAGTTTCTTTATTAGCCAATGAACTTCCTCCATCAATGCACCCATTTTCTGCCCCTGGTGTAATTCAGTAAGGTTTAGTGAAAGCCTGTTTGTCATTTTATTCCATTTTTGCCCATTTGTGGTTTACTCTATTATTATATAATGTTGTTGCTGCCAATTCTCATTTGATCTTTTTATTTTTTTCTGTGTATTGTTAACCAACACCACTACCTTTCAAACTATCCATTGCACATAATTGCTTCTCTTACTGAGTGTAGGAGATAGAAATCAAAGTAGCACAAAAAATACTCTTGTATTCCTTTTTCCAACAAATTTCTGTAATTTTTTATGTGCCATCTGTTTGATTTGTAATATTTTGTCTAATATAGCTTTAATTATTCTTTCTTCTCATTTTACTTATTGCTTGATTTGGCTCCCTTCATATGTAGCTATAATTCAAGCTCAAACATGCTGGTTGGAATAATGGTACATACTATTTTAATTTCATGAGTGTTACCCTGATTTCATAATACTGGTAGTCAATAAATAGAATTGAGTTTTCACAATATGTTGATAGTTTTTATAAGATCAAATATACATCTGACATTTATTCACTAAATTCATTCACTATAAGAATTCTGAAGAAATATAATTACAATTTGGCTGTTAACTACTTACTTCTATGTTTGTGGAAAAGGTTGCATTTTATGAGGGTACAAGTGTAAGTACCTTTGTGCAGTAGGTGTAAGTCAGAGAAAGATTATAGACTTCCTCACAAATTCTTTGTTTGCTCCCCCAAAAAATGATCTTTCACTGATCTTGAAGCTTACTATTTCTGACTTCCTTATTGTTCAGTGATCCCTTAGAATCTGAATATCTCAAATCACCAGTTATGGATTTACTTGTAGGTCAAGTCATGCCTATTTCATCACACAGGTGATTGATATTGGGCGAAGGTCCTCCTATTTTCAGAGCAAACCTTGTACACACTGGGAAATCTCCATAATCCTTATAATTACATTTATTTTTGTGAACAGAGTGTAGGTTTATATTAGACGAAGAGGATGGGGATGGAATGGAGAAGGAGAAGGAAGGAGGAGAGACATAGACATACAGAGTAAAAGAGTTAGAGAAGGGGGGTTATACATAAACCCTGAGAATGAGAGGAAAAGGCTTCTTGTTTGTAGAGCTTTTACAGATAAAGGCACAGGTACAAACAAATGTTAGACATTTTAGGTTACCTTTGGCTTTGATTTACATGTATATAGCTTTAGGGGAGATAACTTGTAATCCAGTGGTCACTGCTTCCTTATACTTTTAGGAAGCATATTTGATGTCTTAGTAATTAAAAGAAGTTTCATGATTTTAAACAAAAGTAATCTATATTCGTTTTTCTATTCCATTCACTCTATAAAATGTCAACAGCAATAAGGTAGTAGAATTAGCATTATTATATGTCTTTACTTCCTTAAACAAACAAAGGGAAACAGCATTAAGGCTCCTGACCTATGTACAAAGTATTTCTGTCAATGGTTTTTAACTCTACACTTCTGGGCAGTTTTCATTAGTGATGCCAAAACATTTATTCAGACAGACACATAAATGTACTATGTTTAAAGAAATCCTATTTAATAAAATAATTTTGATGGTTATTGTATAGACAAATAGGTAAAAATATAAATAGATGATAGATGATAGATAGATAAATAGATAGATGATAGATAGATAGATAGATAGATAGATAGATAGATGATAGATACATAGCTAGCTAGCTAGCTAGATAGATAGATAGATGATAGAAAATCGCTTTTATTTCTATAGAAGTACCTTTCAGGATATTCAGCAAATTTCATTTAAATCTGTAAAGATGAGAGTCTCTCTCCTTGAAACTGCTTCATGCTTGTAAAGCTGCAATCTCTCACTAATGAAAACTCAATAATCTCTCATTAGTGACCAGAGAGGACTATTTGGACCTCCCGTAGTAGGAATTACCAGAAATACCTTCATTACAAGTAGTTAAGTCTAAAATTTCTATAAAATGGGGCCTGAAATTTATCATGAGGTTGATAGTACAGGGTCAAAGCAAAGATAACACAATCATAGCAAATTATGCATCCAGAAGTCATAAGGTGAGAAAGCCATTGTCATGTGTTGCCTGACCCATAGGTCTCACTCCCACCCATTTTTATAAATTGCAACTAACACTAGAATCCCTTATGTAGAAAATATATGTAGAGTGTATATGAAAATACTGATATCTTCATATATTGAACTATGGCAATATTCATTACAACAAATTCCAGAAGGAATTTACTGGGAAATTTTAGAAGGGGACAACGTTGTAAGGTAAGTCCACCAGAAAATGCCAAATAAACCCTCTTGAAGTCAAAAGGAATATCTTCATTGTCAGCTGGCAATTGTTCAGTAAACTTATGCAAACCATGTGATACTGAGCATACATATTTTTTGTATTTTATGCACAAAAAACACACTCTGATTGACAGAGTTCAAGAAGTAGAAATACAGAAACCCAAACCCAAAGTTATTACATTTAAGAATTTATTAGTTTAAAATTTTCCTGGATGACTGAATAGGTCTTTGGTCCCATTATGGAATGTTTTGGGCCCTATGTGCTGTGTTTAAGGTAAGTATAATACCTCTAAATTGGTAACAGTGTTGCTAAAACATGGAGAACTGTTGCAGTCATGTGAGGATGTGTTCAGTAAATATTATTATATGGTGTCAAAAACATAATAATGAGAAAAATTCTTTAAAGTAAAGCTAAAATCACATATTATTAAATAGTAGTTATGTTTTTTTTTTATAATTAAGACATTAATACAATATTATTCTTTCTCAAAGAGCATTTTCAAGCTATTTAAGAGTTAAAATTCAACACCCCTTTATGATATAAAAGTCTTGGAAAGATTAGGGATACAAGGATCATATCTAAATATAATAAAAGCAATATACAGCAAGCCAACATCTAATATTAAATTAAATGGAGAGAAACTCAAAACCATCCCACTAAATTCAGGAACAAGACAAGGCTGTCCACTCTCTCCATATCTCTTCAACATAGTGCTTGAAGTTCTAGCAATAGCAACATAAAGAGATCAAGGGGATTCAAATTGTAAAGGAAGAAGTCAAACTTTAATTATTTGCAGATGATATGATAGTGCACATAAGTGACCCCTAAAACTCTACCAGAGAAATACCTTCAATGATGTGGCAGGATGCAAGATCAACTAAGAAACAAAAAGAAATCGGTAGCCCTCCTATTAACAAAAGATGAAGAAGCGGAGAGGGAAATCAGAGAAACATCACCTTTCACGATAGCCACAAATAGCATAAAGTATTATGGGGAAACACTAACCAAAATGTAAAAGATCTATTTGACAAGAACTTTAAGGCATTAAAGAAATAAATTAAAAAGGATACAAGAAAATGGAAGGATCTCCCTTGCTCTTGGATTAGGAGGATCAACATAATAAAAATGGCAATTCTACCAAAGGCAATCTATAGATTCAATGCAATCCACATAAAACTCCCAACTAAATTCTTCACTGACCTTGAGAGAACAATAATCAACTTTATATAGAAAAACAAAAAACCCAGGATAGCCAAAACAATCCTATACAATAAAGGACCTTCCGGAGGCATTACCATCCCTGACATCAAACTCTTTTAATGAGTTAATATGTATAAATAACCCATTATCAGAGATATATTAATGGTATTTGAAATTCATAGGGAAAACTTTTATATCAGAGATATATTGTTTCTCTGTGGGAGTATGAAGTTTCAATTCATAAAGCTAAGATTTGAGCAACTCTCTAAAGATATAAAATACATAAAGAAAGCACTAGGCTTTCTCTCTCAGCATACTTATGGCTCCTGTAGTATATAGGAATACAATATTGCCACAAATTTCAGAGTACCTTTAGAAGGCAGCTATTGCTTTAGAGATGTTGGTCCCCCTTATTTTCAAGGTTGGACTTTTAATGTTTTCTATTGTTCCACATTTAGGACAATTTATATGATTAATGTTAACATAACTCTATTAGCTCTTGGGCATTTCTAACAATAGTGGTCATTATACAGGTAATGGGTTCACGAAAATGGATTAAGCTAGAAATCAAAAAAATCAGTATTTATAAATTAATTAATTAACAACTGTAATTACAAAAGCAGTGCTTCACTCTATTGCCTGTAATTGTTCGATGTGTTTTTTTTTTCTAACATTAGCCCGTGTTACCTTTCCAGGGAAGCAATTGTAGGAGCTGAAATTCCATGCTCCGTTTGGGGGGTAAGATGCTGTGCTGTATAGCTGTTTCTTTATTTGCAGTAGTAGTGTGTGTTAGCAGGTGAGTCTGTTTTTTGGTTCATAGAGCCATACTGGAGTAGTTATTTTCAATGCTCTTGGTTTCTGTTGCTGTTGCAAGTATTATCCCATTATAATCTGCTTCTCTGCACCTAGCATGTCACCTAGGGGACATGTTATTAAGTGCCTGGGGAAATGTATTGTTTACTAGAATTAAATTTATCACTTGGGCCATTTTGCCTGTAATTGCTTTCCACAGCCATTTTAGACTATCCCTATTGTATATCTGATATTGAAAACCTCTGAAGGTAAATATAAATGTTACCTTGTAATGTCTGGGATACTATTGCATCCTCACTTTTGGGCTGCTTGCCCAAAAATTTATAATATAAATATATTAAGTACAGAAATGTAATGATCCTCTGTAAGACTCTAAACAGGTTAGGACGTAGAGACAGCTTGGGTTTAAAATGTTCATTAACATCCATTACTGCTCATTTGGCAAAGATAATAATCTTGAACATCTTTTTTTTTTATTAAAAGAGAATACCACAGGCAGACAGATCACAGTTCTTATACCTAAATGCTGCAATTGCAATTTAAATATCAAGCCAAAACCCTTCAAATTTTCATTCTGCATTCAGATATTAAATTAGGCATGCCTAGTAATCTTAATGAAAATTCTAAACTTTAAATGTCCAAAAACTTTTATTGCTCATGTATTTTCTTTAAAGGAATAGTGAGTTTTGATCCTTGATATATTAGAACAAACTAACACATCAAAACAACCAACCATATGAAAACAATTTCAACACATGTGAAAAGATTTACTGAATTACATTTCTCTAATTACATAATTCACTATTAATATCTTGGCAAAATATTCTATTTAATTATGTTTTCTTTCCCTAATATATTTTACATACTATAGGGGGAATTACTCTGAAATTTTTCTAGAATGTCTAGAAAATTTAGAAGCGAATGCCTACGAAGGAATTTTAACAATTAACAATCAGGGATATAAATAAAACCATATATCTTGGACCTTTCTCAAAGACCATACAGATTCTTCAAGATTTTTTTTCTCTTATTAAGTCACTAATAAATGACATATTTCATGTTTAAAGAGTTTACTATTTGTTTAAAACAAGTATTAAGACAATATTTTGAAGAAATGGTTTTCAAAACATTGAACTACTTTGAGATGCAAAGTAGAACACATAACCTTCATAGTTTTGCAGATGGATTCATTGCCTACCACAATTCATTCTATTGAATTCATTTATTTTGCAAAAGAAATACTCTAGCAAACAGTAAATAGCTCATTTTAACACTGAAAGGTTACAAAAGCTACCATGCTGTGTTACAGAGAAACATTTAATTTAGTGAAAAAGCAAAACAGAAATCATCTTCACCAACAATTACAGCAATTTTCCTCACAAAGTCCAAGGAGGGTTTTGAAATAATTCTTTTTTTAAAAAATGGGATAAATGTTGATCCCTGCTGAGGTGAGGACGTGTGGTGGGTTGGTATACAGAAAAAAAATTATTGGTATTTTGGCTGTGGAAATGGCCTCTATATTCTTAAGAAATGCTGCTGTAAAATACTAAAAGCAAATTGAGCTAATGGGATCTCTCCCACCACCCATGTCAAACAAGACATGCATATTCAATCTTTAATAGGTTGCCATGATTTAAGGCAGCCTTCTCAAATGCAGCCAGTTTTTCCTGCTAAGTTTTCAGACATTATTAGAAAATTATTTCATACTAAAATCTCAAAGTACCTGTTCTGTGACTAATCCTTGCATCAATATAAACAAGTGTACTCATTCGCAAGAGGCATGTGCTCCCTAGTTTAGTTGGCATTTTATGATTATCACTGCCAATTGCTAAATGAGTATGTCTGTGTCTAAATGTGTGTGCACACACAGACAGACACACACACACACACACACACACACACACACACACACATGCCATGCATACCCATAACAACTTTTTGAGGTTGTACTGTCAAAGTTGATCAACTGCAGCAAGTTGGTGATATTGTAGGAACAAATTATAATTTTTCAAATTGTTTCTAAAGTGTAAATAACACAGTAAGAAACACAACTATCCTGACTAACTTTAAAAATCAGTGTAGGTAAGGCTTTTTTTCCCAGTTCTGTTACACCAAATATTTGTTCAAAAACATCGTATGGAATTACATTATGTGCTCTTGAATAAGAAATTTTTGAAGAGATCATCAATAATAAATCATGTGATTGATCAACTTTATCCTTTAAATTTCTAGCATGTACAACTTTGTATCTCTGAAAGTAAGTATATTTTCTCAAAGACAGATTGATTAAATGAACTGCATTCTGAATGACTTTTTTTTTATTTTTAGCAAAAATCCAATTGTTTTCATAATAATGGCACATCATTGACGTTTTATTAATGTACCCTTTACAGATTTAGTTATAGAAAAGAACAACTTTCTCCTCAGCATTTTTCACATTTATTTTTCTTCTTTCAAAGTGCACATAGATAGTATTCATTAGCAGCATCATAAGATAAAAAGAAATTCAAAAAATCATGTCCATCAGGAGAACTATTAAAACAAAATTGGAGTTTTAAGGGGTCCTAAGTAATCTCGTGCAGATATTGAATTAAAGCAATCTTTATTATGTCTGGAAGTATTTATATATATATTCTCTATTTTGGACCTAGGCCATTTGTTCAGAATACTAGTTTGCAATTTATAAAATACTACCTTTCCTGGGACTTGAGAATAAAATTGGGTTCCAATTTATACTATGATTTAAATGAAAGAAAATCTTCAAAGACTAGTGTCCTTCTCATTATAAAATTTTGAGAACAGAGTAGTATATTGATTCATATAAAATATAAGAAATATTAAATATAGTAGTTTCAATGAAAATGGCTTCCACAAAATCAAAGGGGCGGCACTATTAGGAGGTGTGGCATTGTTGAGAGTAGGCAAGGCCTTGCTAGAGAAAATTTGACCCTGGGTGTAGACTTTGACATTTCAGATGCTCAAGTCATGCACACTGGTTCACTCTTTTCCTGCTTCCTGAACATCCAGATGTGCAACACTTAACTACTTCTCCAGCACCACATGTGCCTGCATTGCTGCCGAGCTTCTTGCCATGATAATAATGGATGAAACCTCTGAACTGTAAGCCAACACCAGTTAAACGGATTCCTTTGTAAGAGTTGCCATGTCATTGTATCTCTTCACAGCAAGAGAAACCCTAAATAAGACAATATCTTTTGAAAGTTTCAGCAAATTACATATTTAATGTGTATTTAATGTGAAGAAATGCACTACTTTTTCATCTGTGGCCACAACACTAACTCATATAAGACTGGTAAGAGAGGGGAAAAGAGAGGGGAAAAATACATGACACTGAACAAAGTAACTTACTATGAAAAAAATAAAAAAAAAGAAGTGTTAATGGAAGACGAAGGGTAAGGGTAGAACGATTTTTCCTGGATTAAGAGAGCTTCCTATCATGAATGGAAACATTATCACATCTGTTTCTAAGCAAAGCACACAAAGGAACCTAATGAAGGGAATACGGGTTTTATCCTCATACATTTCATGAGATGATTGGGAATGAGGTCTCAGTGTGTGCTGCTGTGGGAGGATGGAACAAACATCCTTGTCAAGGAACAGTCATTCCTTGACTATCTCAGTGTGTTCTATTCTGAGCACATAATTCTGTTATTCTTAAAACTGAAGAATTGAAAGTTGAAAAAGGCAAGAAAAAGTGAGGACCAGTGAGGCATGGAAGGACTTGTAACACAACATGAAAAAAAAATACAGAAATTAAGAGAAAAAATGGAGTTAGATAAATAAGAAAAAAAAATTAGCAAGACAGTGCCTTTGAAATTTGAAAAGGGGAATGAGAGGAAATAGGAAGTGTTCCCTAAGTGTGACTGACAGTCCAAATATATAGGAAAGTTATTTGTTTGCTGCTTGTTTGCAATGGTTTTCTTTGTCCCTTTTTTGTTTTTGCATATAAACAGTCTCTAGTATTGAAACTATATGGGAAGTATATGAAAGTTAAAATTGGATAGTAAATTAAGTTACTATTATGCAGATGGAGGAAAGCTATATTTTTATGTTATTGTGGTCCTACAAATAATTTTATTACATTTTCATACATTGCTGTTTTGTCAGCTGCTCCACACTCGTGAAGCCATCTCTACACTTCCATGATGGTTTAACCTCAAACAGTGATCAAACTGAACTCTCATTTCGTTAAATTTCCTCTTTTAAAGCATTTGAATTCAGCAACAAGAATCATAAGTAAACAATACTCTGTTTCCTTTTGAAATCAGACTCTGCTCTAAGCAGCAATATATTTTATAAAATAGTGTACTTTGTTTCTGTCTACTCTGTCCTAAAAGGCTCCGTTTTCTAAAAAAAAAAAAAGAAAGGAAAGGAAAGAAAGCAAAAGGAAAAAGTAGAAAAGTCATATGGTGGCTCCATCTTTATGTCATAGAATGGCTAAACTGCTGGTTAGTGCAGCAAATTACCATCTGTATCGACACTGACCAATGGTTACTGACATGCAATGTTTTCTTGAAACTAAAAAGCAGTTACCCTATAAATTTATCAGCATAGAGTGAAGCTGTAGAAAGCAATGTAATGAAAGGTTTTAATTCTCTCCCTGTACCATGGAGTGACAGAAATCTTGCAGGGTCATAGCATATCCCATTTTCCTTCTATGATCTCAGTGTCAGTGCGTGTGTGTGTCAAGGACTGAATTGCAAAGGAATCCCCAACTGTCCCAAGTTCTCAGCTCAGCTCAGTTCCAATGTTGTCTGTTAATCAATCAACCTGTCTCAGCCTGGAGTTTAACCCACTGTCTACTGTCCGTGTCCCTGTTCATCCTTCACCTTGTTGATGCCTTTTATTCTGGGTTTCCAGAGGCTCCAGAACCATCTCCATCCTTATGTAGATCTGATTCATCGCATCTCTGTGTCTACTTCTTAGTACTTTAGTATTTTGATGTCTGCTATAGCCACTTTAAAATGTATTCATTCTGGAATCAAAATATATTGAGATAGATAGAGGCAAAAGTAATTTGTGCTCTCTATGGTCATATAATATTTAATACTAGTCATTAATATTAGAATTAAGAAAATTGTATGTATCAGGACCAATTTATCATGGTGGCTACATATTTTCATGAATAATACTATTGCAAATTTTGAAAATATTACTTTAAAAGTAAGTTTGTAAATGCTAGCCTTCTTCAGTTCCAATTATATTTTAGTACACTAAAGCTCAAAAACACATTTCTATGAATATATTGAATCCTGATTTTAATCACATTCTCTTTTAAATGTGCAAAAAACCCCAGCCCCAAAACAACAAACCTACACTACTACTCCTGCCTGTAAGCATGAAACTTAACTTCATTATAAGTAATGATAGACACTTTAGATGATGGAAATTGTTTAATAAGATAGCTTTGATATCTCCACAGAGGGATATTAGAAGGAAATCCATGGTATTAAAACTAAAGAAGAGAAAAGGGGATGAGAAGAATAGAGGTAGGGAGAGAAGGGAGGCAGAACGAATTAATAAAGGAAAGAAGGAAAGAAAAGAAAGAAAGAAAGAAAGAAAGAAGGAAAGAAGGAAGGAAGGAAGAAAGGAAGGTAGGAATACCAATCTTTAGAAGTGACTGTAGCGGTATGCTTGTTAATAATCAAACTACAAAAATTATTCCTTAGCATGCAAATATGCAGAAATCAAAATTTCAGAAATATTCTGTCAAGATGTTACAAGCTAATGTGAATTTTTGTAATACAGTAACTGATGTTATGTCATTGTGATGTTATGCCTGTTATGTCTTTGTGAACCAGTTCCGAAAGGAAATTCATATGCAAATATATGAGTAGGATTGACAATACGGCACACACCTAGCTCTTAATGTTAAATAGGCATAGAACATAATATCTTAGTGTTTAATCCTATAGTAATTTCAGGATTATATTTGCACATTTAAATTTTCTAATTATAATTTTATTATAAACATACATATGCAAGAGCTATTTTGTATAGCAACAATAACTTCAATTTCCAATGTCTCTTTCTCAGAAAAAATAAAGCTTTTATAAGACATGACAAAGGCAGCCAGGTTGTGTTGTATTTTCTTATACCAAGTAGCATACAATTTAATTTCTCTTCAATATTTATCAATATTAGTTGTGCTCACTATATCCTCAACAATGTAGAATAAGAAGTAATAACATGAAATGCCATTTTACTATAGACATATAATAGTACAAATTATGGTACAATGATAATTTAACACAATAAAGTAAGGAAGGATAATTGCATATCTGCTATTCTCTAAAATTAGTAAGCTAATCATGATAATATTGAATATCAATATTGTTGTTCTAATGAGTATACCAACTCAGAAATATTTAATTTAGTTTTGATTAGTATGCATAGTCATAATTTCTACAACAGAGAGTAAGCATGCTAGTTTCATATATCCTGCATATGCTTCCTAAATAAACTTAAAAAATTAATTATAATATGGCATATTTTCTAAGATATTGGTATAAAGAAAATTCTTAACTATCCAACAATTTTGAACTATCTCAAATGATCATTAGCTTTTGAAGACTATTTTGGATTAATTGTATTTAAATGCTTATTTTACTGTACCCATTTAAAAGGACTTTTAAGATATCAGGGTTTTTTTGTATTGATTTTTATTGAGTTCTACATTTTTCTATGCTCCCCTCCCTGCCTCTCCTCTCCCCCCTTCAACTCTTCCCCAAGGTCCCCATGCTCCCAATTTACTGAGGAGATCTTGTCTTTTTCTTCTTCCCATGTGAATTAGATCTATGTAAGTCTCTCTTAGAGTCCTCATTGATATCAGGATATTTTAATAACACAAATGGCCTCACGGAATTAAAATATTTATACATCAAAAGTTTGATTGACTATAGCTGCATTAAAATCGACAGACAAGCACCTCTTTTCCTAGAAATATTGATAGCTTTGTTGCTGTGGGTTTACCAGTAATTTAGTCCTTTTAATGTAACAAATATTATTACCTTGTAGGTTAGTATTTCAAATAGTACATAGTTGTTAGGAATTCAGACAAATGCAACAAATGTATTGTTTTTTTTCTTTATTTGTCTTTATTACGTAGACTTTTCAGTCCCTGGAACTTCCAAACAAATACCCTAAGCTCTGCTAAGCAATACAATTTTCAAAAGTTGACTATTTAATAGCCTCCTTCCCGTTTCTCTTGCACACATGTCCAGCACCACCTATTGTTTTTCTTCAATCGCTTTCTTCACACATATCATCAAATATTGTTCTTGAGTTAATGGGACAACTCTACCAGAAATTTCACAAGTTTTAGACATAATATTCCCTAGGATTTTTTGATTTGTGCTATGAGAACAACAAGGTTTTTTGATGGCTTAAAAAAAAAAGAAAGGAAAAAATCTTTATGGAAATTTTGATTTTTACCCTAGAAAACTCATTAATTATACTTTATGAAGTTAAAAGTCTATCAAAAGGAGTATTGACAAGAAAATACAGACTCATTAATATTTAAAAATATTAGTGTATAAACAACGTGAAGAGTGACACACACAGGGAATATGGCTCAAATTGAATACTATTTTGACATACATGAATGAACAATAGAGATCTGAGGATACTAAAAAGAAGGAGTGGTCCTGCTTTTACTTTTGTATAGTGTGTAGATAAAAATTCACTGAATAGAAGTTTTCTGTTTTGTATTTCTTTTATTATTTTAAAATTGTTTATCTCTCTCTCTCTCTCTCTCTCTCTCTGTGTGTGTGTGTGTGTGTGTGTGTGTGTGTGTGTGTGTGTGTGTGTGTGTGTTTGGCACTATGCACCTGAATTTAGGTGCTCACAGTGGGTAGAGACTGAATCTCCTTGAGCTGCAGATATAGGAAGTTATGGGATCCCCCAACTCAGGTCCTCGGATCTTCTGTTCCTTAAGTTAGTAAGCCATATCTCCAGTACACATTTGTTGTTTATTATTATTACTATTATTACAAATTTTCACCTCCTCCCCTCCTCCCATTTCCCTCCCCCTTCCCCCATTCTCCCTCCCCATCCCTCTCCAATCCAAAGAGCAGTCAGGGTTCCCTGCCCTGTGGTAAATCCAAGGATCTCCTCCCTCCATCCAGGTCTAGGAAGGTGAGTATACAAACAGACTAGGTTCCCACATAACCAGTACATGAAATAAAATCAAAACCCCCAATGACATCTTGAATTTTGCATGCAAATGGATGGAAATAGAGAACACTATCCTGAGCGAGGTAACCCAGACCTAAAAAGATGAATATAGTATGTACTCACTCATTAGTGGATTCTAGCCACAAACAAAGGATATTCAGGCTATAGTTGGTGATCCTGGAGAAGCTAATTAAGAAGGTGAACCCAAAGGAAAAATAAATGTAGTTATCCTCCTGGATATTGGAAGCATACAAGATTTCCAGGCAAAAATTGAGAGTTTGAGGGTGGGGGCAGGACAGGGGTAAGGGGAGATGGGGAGAGAGAAGTGAGAAGGGGAGGATGGGGAGAGCTTGAAGGAATGGGACAGTTGGGATGTAGAAGGAGTGGATATGGGAGCAGGGAAGTGTATATCTTAATTAAGGGAGCCATTTCAGGGTCGGCAAAAGACTGGACTCTAGAGGGGTTCCCAGGTGTCCAAGAAGATGTCCCCAGCTTGTTCGTTGAGCAGCTGAATAGAGGGCACCTGAACTGGCCCTATGCTATAGCCACTCTGATGAATATCTGGCATATCACCATAGAACATTCATCTGGTGATGGACGGAGATAGAGACAGAGACCCACATTGGTACACATTTGTTTTTAAAGCTAAAAAAGAAGCTGTATTTAATGCTGACACATATGTAGAGTCTGTATGTGTGCAGGGCCAAATGAGTTCAAGTGACTGCTGAGCTGATTGCTGGCATCAAAGGTGTGTATAACTACAGCTGGCTTAGTTAGTGTCTTTGTATTCCTCGGGTTGGATTGTAAAATATGTTCTCCTGGTGTGCAGACTATGACCTCGACTTCACAACAAAACTTAGTTATTAAAACCTTGATTATGAAAAATAGTAAATGATGCCACAGTTTGTCTCTTTAGGATGTAAGACAATACAGTGACATTTTTAGGATTTGAGACTCATCCTGAAGAGACAGCCTTATGTGTCTTATGGTATAGAGGATGAGTTAGATTTAAATTCTGATCTGCAATGTGTGTGTGTGTGTGTGTGTGTGTTTGTGTGTGTGTGTGTGTTGGTTCCAAATAGAATATTAAATAGGTAAATATGGATTTTTTTATAATTCATCAAATTTAAAAATTTGATTTTTTAATCTTCTGTCTGCCCACAAAACAGAGAACTTGACCATGAGTGTTCTTTTCTGAAACCATGTCCCTGTAGTTATTCTCATCTTATCCTAAGCCAGAAGAGTTCTGAGGATACTATTTCCTCCAATTTAACAGAGGAGGAAAAGAAGTCTCTAAAATTTGATAGTAATTTTGTCCTTCAGATGATAGATAAAATTGCTTTCAGTATATCTCTTATTGAGAGAATAAGTGGCTAAAATCAAGGTGATTTTTACAAGAACTTATTATTTTTGAGTGTCAAAAAACCTTTTCAAAAGCAAAATTTCTCCTAAATTTTTGATTATTGCTAAAATATGATTTTACATTTTGGGTCATTGGTGACTATATTTCTAATAATTTCTATTTTTCTATTATATACACCCAAAACACTGATACAACATTGATTCCTATTTGCTAGAAATTTTTTTTATTTTTTAAAAATTGCATATTTTTCCATAGTATAAGACAAATCTTGAAATTATGTTTATTAGTATAATAGTAATTCAATAATCTAATATTAGTATGTTTTGACCCAGGAAGATAACAGTCTTCCGAGCAGAAAATACTTCAATATTTTTGTATGTTAAATGAGGAAAGTTCTGCATATGTGATGGGTGGATTAAGGTTGGGCCAAATGTGATCTGTTTGTATTTTTTCTGAGTTTAAGAACGAAGCTATGTGGAAACTGAAGGTGAGAAAAGAGTTTGATCTTCATGTTCTTAAAGTTCTAACCTAAATATGGATTATGATATGCCCACTTATTTTATTAAGTTAAATATTCATTTGGCCAAACCGAAAATAATTAGAGCATAACACATACATTCCAAAGAGTACAAGGAAAACAAATTGTAATCAGACACTGTACTTTTGTTTTCTGGACACCCAACCTGAAACTATATTAATTAAGACACTGGTCAATGGCTTAGGCATATTATTAGAAAACTCTTAACCCTTAAATTAACTCGTTTCTATTAATATATATTGCCACTAGGCTATGTCTTACTGGTACATGCCTGTTACTCCTTTGGCAGCTGTGTGGTGTCTCACTCTGGTCTTCTTTCCTCCTCTACCCGCCTTACTATATTCTGTCCTGCCATAGACCAAAGAAGCTTCTTTGTTAACAAATGATAATAAAATATATTCACAGCACAGAGAGGGGAATCCCATATCAACAAACAATTAGGAAAATATATTTTCTTTAGTCAATTTTACATGTTGATTTACTATTGTGTGAGAGGGGGTAATGAGCAAAGTAAGAGGCACACACTTCAGAGACAATATGTATCCTCACAGAGGACCACTTTACAGAATGCATTCTCCCTTCCCACCTTTATTTATGTTTGTTCTGGAGGTTCAAGTTAAGGCATCTGGCTTGTGAGTCAAGTATTTTCATGCTGAGCCATCTGACTGTACCAAATTTTCATAATGTATTTATTTCTTCCCAATTTTATAATCCAAATCATCTCAAGAAGTCAATTTCTGCAATAATGGTTACTCTGGTTGTAGCCTTTCATTTCATATCTAATCCTTGATTTAACCTCCAAGAGAAAGCATTAAAATCAATTATAGTTTTCTCATATTTTGTTATAGAATCATTAAATAGACAATTATATATGATCTATTTTGCTTCATAGTTACTTTCTCAGTTCTGTATTGTTATATTGCATTTATGTTCCATCAACAGAACCTATGTGTACACATGATTATTTAAACATTATTCATCCAGTGGCAAGGTTAAAAGTGAAATTTTCACCAACATAAAGGATCACAAGTCCAACACAGAATTCAAACTATTAAAGATTATAAAATAAGGTAGCTTATATAAATTACAAAAGACCTTCTCATTAAGTTATACTTGGTATTGTTATGTGGTATTATGGGATAGACCATTCTGAGAAAGAATTTTGAAGGATTTTCTTTCTGGGGGATGAAGAAAATGCTAATATCTTGTAAGAGATGGAAACTATGAATTTTAAATAAGAATAATCATATTTTATATTGAGAAATAGAACGGAAAATAAATGTTAAAACATTAATTTAGTTTTGCATCACAGTTAAATTAAAAAGTTTTATTTGAGAATAATTCCACATAAAGAAGATCCATATATATATGCAAACAACATGCATTAATATATTCATATATTCCTTTATATATTCACATATAACACATATAGAAGATATACACATTATGTTTGATGAAACTGTTCATTTACCATGGTGTTTCTTCTGGTACCTCCTACTCCTGCCATGCATAAATCTCTTGATCTCTCTAAAACTCATATGCTCTTTTCTTTGGTTGTTTTCAAATATATGTTTTTTTGATGACACATCTTCATAAGTCAATTAGTTAATGAAGATGTTTTTCTATTCTTTTCTCTCTCCTCTTTTTTCTTTGATATAATTTAATTTATTCAATCTTATTTTTTGCTGTTTTAATTTCACATTTAACTGACACTTTTCAATGTCCTTACCATGATATATTTCTTAGCTTTTCTCTAATAGTTTCAGAATTACAGGTTCTAAATAGAAACCTTTCATTTTGATCATTTGAATGTGGTTGGCTCCAATAATCTCATGGCATTATTAGGAGATGTGGTTTTGTTGGAGTGGATATAACCATGATGGACATAATGTGTCACTGTGGAGGTGAGCTTTCAGGTTTCCTCCTTCCTAGAATACTACCATTTCCTCAGTTTTACTCCTGTTGCCTGCAAGATAAAGGACTTACAGCCCAAGTACCTCCTCAGCCTCCATGCTATCATGCTCCTCCCTATGAAGATAATGAACTGAACCTCTGAAAAGGTAAGACACCACAATTCATTATTTTCCTTATAAGAGTTGCCAACATCATGGTGTCTCATCACAACACTAAAAAATACTAAAACATATTTTGTTATGTGAAGTGGGCTATTGCTGTGATAGGCCTATCTTTTTTTTTTTTTTTTTTTTGAGTAATGTGAACTTTGGGACTATGGATTAGAAAATTAACTGAATGTTTTAAGTGCTGTTTAATGGGCCATCCTAATCAGAGCATGGACAACAGTAGTGTTGAATATGATTTGATGAGGTGCACGGGGCTTGCTTAAGAAGTGCCAGTGGAGAAGAAATTTAGTATGTTTTTTTTTCATTTTCTTTTTATTGAGAAAAGGAGAAAAAAAAAAAACAAGTTTCCACCTCCTCCCAGCCTCCCATTTCCCTACCCGTCCTCCCACCCTTCTCCCCTCCTTCCACCCTTCTCCTCCTCTCCCCACTCCTCTCCCCCTCCCTCTCCAGTCCAAAGAGCAGTCAGGGTTCCCTGCCCTGTGGTAAGTCCTAGGTCCTCCCCTCTCCGTCCGTTCCTAGGAAGGTGAACATCCAAACTGGCTAGTCTCCCACAAAGCCAGCACATTACATAGGTTCAAAACCCCGTGCCATTATCTTGGCTGCTCATCAGCCCTCATTGTTCGCCATGCTCAGAGAGTCCACTTTTATCCCATGCTTTTTCGGTCACAGTCCAGCTGGCCTTGGTGAGCTCCCAATAGATCAGCTCCACTGTCTCAGTGGGTGGGTGCACCCCTCGTGGTCCCGACTTCTTTGCTCATGTTCTCCTTCCTTCTGCTCCTCATTGGGACCTTGAGAGCTCAGTCCAGTGCTCCAGTGTGGGTCTCTGTCTCTATCTCCATCCATCACCAGATGAAGGTTCTATGATGATATGCAAGATATTCGTCAGTATTGCTATAGGATAGGGTCATTTCAGGTTCCCTATCCTCAGCTGCCCAAGGAACTAACTGGGGACCTCGGCTTGAGCATCTGGGAGCCACTCTAGGTTCAAGTCTCTTGCCAACTCTAAGGTGGCTCCCTTAACTAAGAATTGTGCTTCCGTACTCCCCTATCCAACCTTCCTTTATCCCAATCCTCCTTTTTCCCCAAGTTCCCCCCATTCTCCCCTTTTCCCTTTTCTCTCCCCATCTCCCCTTACCCCCATCCCACCCCACCCCCAAGATCTCAATTTTCTCCCCGGCAATTTTGTATACTTCCCATAGACAAGAGGACAACTATATGTTTTTCCTTTGGTTCACCTTCTTACTTAGCTTCTTTGGGATCACCAATTGTAGACTCCGTGACCCTTGTTTATGGGTAGAAACCAATTATGAGTGAGTACATCCCATATTCATCTTTTTGGGTCTGGGTTACCTCACTCAGGATAGTGTTTTCTATTTCCACCCATTTGCATGCAAAATTTGAGAAGTCATTGTTTTTTACCGCAGTGTAGTACTCTAATGTGTAGATATTCCACACTTTCTTCATCCATTCTTCCATTGAAGGGCATCTAGGTTGTTTCCAGGTTCTGGGTATTACAAATAATACTGCTATGAACATAGTTGAACAAATGTTCTTGTCATATGATAGGGCATCTCTAGGGTATATTCCCAGGAGTGGTATTGCTGGGTCCAGGGGTAGGTTGATTAAAGATTTTTCTTGTAACATTTTGGTCAAGAAAATGGCTGAATGTTGCCCTTGTCCAAATAGTGACCTGAAACAAAATATAGAATTTGGGATTAATTACATTTGTACATTTGACAGAGGAAATTTCAAAAAGTCTAGCACAAATTGTGTTTGTAGTTACTAGTGTTAACTATAATGATGATATGGAATGAAAAGAAACAAGCTCAGCTAGGAAAAATATTTGAAAGAAAAAGTGCTGCACCAGAAATAGGATGGAACCAAGTCCTGTCTTCAAGAAGATAAACAGATTAATAAATGGGATAAAGAACCTGATGACCTCAAGGCAATATCCCACCTAGCTGAATTTTTAACTTGTGAAAATTAACTAAAAAAACACTTAGGGCTCAGTGTGTTGAGGGCATACCTGTAATCAAATTATTGAGAAGGCAGGAGAAGGCAGAGCCTGGCAAATCCCCGAGTTTGGGACCAGTCTAGTTTAGGATCCAGTTTCAGAACAGCCAAGCTTAGGCAGTGAAGGGCAGAAAGCTAGTGAAGAAGTATACCAGAGGGGGCCTTGTTGCAGTCCCAGTAAGCAGCAAAAGTTGCCAGCTTCAGTCATATGGTTCTGTCTTTAGAGTTAAAGAGAGAAGAAACAGATTATGGAATTTGTCTCTGTGCATAAAGAAAGTCATGGAGACAAGACATTGTCAGGGGCATCCCTTACTGGTAGCCTAGTACAGAAACCATTTGTGAAGCTGTGGAGTTGAGCCTTGATTGCCTTGGAGACTACAAAATGTTACAAATACCAGAATCATAGGATAAGTGCCAAGGTGAACTACTAACAGGAAGTAGAAACAGTCCAAGAGGAGGGAGTGCGTTACTGATAACAAAGCTGAAAGAAGTTGGAGATCTGAAGAACTTTTTAACATCAGACATGAGGAGTTTAGAGTTGTCAGTAATCTGGTTTTCAGTCTTGCTTTTAGTCCAGTGTTTCTTCACTATGCTCCCTTCCTGCATTTTAGAATGATAATGTATATCCTATGCCACTCTATGCTTTATGTATATCATTTTTTTTATTTTGCTTTTACAGGGGAGTACAGCTCAGAGATTGGATGAATCTCAGAAGAGACTGTGAGGATTTAAAAAGTTGTTGAGATTATTATAAACTATAGTGACTTTTGAAGTTGACCTAAATGCAATTTGCATTATGATATTGTTATCAGCTTATGGGGCCCAGGGAGTTGAATGTGGTGGTTTGCATGTAATTGGCCCCATAATCTCATAGGGAGTGACATTATTAGAAGGTGTGGCTTTGTTGGATTGGGTATGGTGTTGTTGGAGAAAGTGTGTCACTATGGAGGCAGGTTTTGAGGTAATTTTAAATTATCATTGTGTTTCATACTTTAAAACAGATTTATCAACAGATTGAAACTTGATTCACTTTCTATATGATGCTTAATTTTACCACAAGGGCATTTGCTCACCTATGTTCAAAGCACCATTGTTTGTCCTAGTCAGAAGGTGGAAATAACGTAAATGCCCTGTGATCAAAATGAATAAGGAAAATGTGGTACATTTAATCAATGGAGTACTACAGAGCAGAGAAAAATAATCACACTTTGAAATTTGCAGAAAATGAATGTAGCTAGAAAACATCATAATGAGCATGGTAACTCAGACTCAGAAAGACAATTATCTTATATTCTGACTCATAAGTGGTTATTAAACATAAAGCAAAGGAAATCAGCTTACAAATCACAATCCTAGAGAACATAGACAATAATGAGGACCCTAAGAGACACATACGTGTTTTTAATTTATATGGTGAGTAGAAAAATACAAGACCTCCTGAGTAAATTGTGAGTATGGCTAACATGGGAGAGGGTTGAAGGGAAGGGAAGTAGTGAAAAATGTAATGTTCAAAAAAATCAATAAAAATAAACCTTCTGTGTTGTCTATACAGCCATACTACAAAACAGAAGTCAACGAAATCATTATTGAATTACCAATGTCAGTCCTACAGCCAGGAAATTGAATCCTCAATTTTACCTGGATTCACAAAGATTATGCAACATGACTACAACAACTTAAAAAAAAAAAAATTCTGGAGGCAGTCACCTTATTGTGCATCTTATCACATAGGCCTAGTTAAAAAATCAGCATAGGACTAGTATAAAAAATGACATATAAAATAATGAAATAAACCCACAAGTCTCTAAGCGTCTGAATCTCAATTAATTGTCAAAATTTATACTTTACCCAAGAGAAATTGGGTAACAAATGGTACTGGAAAAACTAACTATTAACAGGTTGAAAATTGAAATTTAGCCATTTTTATTCTACATAAAACCAAATTCAAAGTTGATGGATGCCTTAGGATTTTTATTACTGTGAAGAGACAACACGATGATGGCAACTCCTACAAAGGTAAAAATTTAAGTGAGACGGCTTGCTTACAGTTTCAGAGCCCAAATTTGTCCAAAACTCTGTTATAAAGTATGAACCAGAATGGGACATTTAAAATAACACCTCCATCCCTCTTCCGTAAACTCCTCCCAGGAAATTTATTAGCTTCAGTTCTATCATTCACAGTCATTTCTTGTGTTCTGAGCATAGTCACTCCAGAGGAAAGAGCTCCAGAAACAAGTGTGGTCACAAAGACTGTCACACTATTATACCCTGAGATTAAAGCATATGAACACCAATACAACAATGGCTCAGGACCAAGGTCCATCCTCATTTTACTATTGATAGCTGTTGTATACTTATACTCAGGACTACATTAGTCTGTCATTTTTGGAGCCACATGTTTCTGCCTGACACTGACTTTCCTCTAGCAGTTCTTCTATTGGTATTAACTCAGGGCTAGGAGTCATCAGGGTCTTTCTGATATTATTTTCACAAGTCTTATTATGAAATTCAAGACAAGACCTGGGATAATTGTGTTAGCTATGAAAGGAATGTTGCTCTTCGCTAGGATAACTTAATTTGGAATAGAATTGAAGAAGGATATTATTTGCCCATGATAGCTATTTCTGAACTTGGAACTCAAACTCACATTTGAGTCTGATTAATCCAGCATATACATAATCTTAGGGTTGTACTGTGATCTTCACACAGCTGATGATACTTTAGACTAGTATGTAGGCCTCTGTTTGGCACCAGACTTCTCTAGAGGTTTCATTTTTCACCAGTGCCTTGCTTTCATCTCTTTTTGCTGTCTTAGGCAGTGGAAAAATTTATAGTGCCTTGGCTATCACAGATAACATTAATGTGTGTTGTCACAAAGAACTATCCAGCCTGAGGAGAGGGGGATAACATGCAGGGATATTTTGTTTGTAAAATAACAAATAAAGCTTGCCTGAAGATAAACGTTCAGAGTCAAGCCACTAGACGGCCACTGAGGCCAGGCAGTAGTGGCACACACCCATTTTTTCACATATAGTGTTGTAATAATAATGGACATGAAGTCCTATTTCTTCTGGTTTGAGTTTGCAGTTATATTTTATTTTTCCATGTATTTCAGCACTCAGGAGGCAGAGGTAGATGATATCTGTGAGTTCAAAGCTTCCCTGGGTCACACTAGATTGATACAGTCTCAAACAGAAACAGAGTCAGGTAGTAGTGGCTCACACCTTTAATTCCAGTTCTTAGGAGTCACACACATTTAACCCCGGCACCAGGGAGGTATGGATAGGAATGATATAGCTGGATGGAGATGCATTCTTGAGGATTCTTAGAAGCAGGATCACCCCTTTGGTCTGAGCATTGGTAGAGGTAAGAAATCTGCTATGCTTCTCTTATCTTCAGCATTGACCCTTATAGCTGACTCTGCATTTTTATTACTAAGAAAAATTAGAGTTCGTGCTATGGCCTGGAGGCTGGCAAACAATACTAGGTGAACCTCCTTTGCATACTTCTACCATTCAGATCATAAGCTTATCCTCTATCTGCTGTTCAAGTTTGAGAGAGGAAGAGTAAAGAAAGCTATTATTCTGGAGAGTCAGTGTGTGGGAGGTGTAAAATGGATGTTGTGCAGCTCTGTCTAGCACCTGGTACCAGACTGGTCGAACTGATAATGGATTTCACCTCTAAGGGTTAGACTAATCCCCTATCCATTCCCAAGTGGGATGCATTCACTCACATGCTTTTTGGGGTCAGAGAATGACCAGTACTGATAACATTTCCTTCTTGACATCCTCAATATTTGTTTTATTCTAATTATAGTAAAATCAAGTACTGTGTCCTCCAACCTAGTATTGCTTATTTAGTGTAAGCCAAAATATTTATGAAAAAAATCATTCTTGGGGGATTCCATGTAGAAACTATCTAGCCCTGTCACCTGGCCATATTTATTTTCTCTATTTGTACAAATTTCTCAACTCTTTAGCTCACTAAAATTTTAGTTCAGTAGTTTGGCTAGTCTCCTCCCTGTTTTGTACATACAGTACCTGCAGCATTCTGCTTCTCTAATAACAATAAATAAATTCCATTTCCTCAACACCCAAAACAACTTGAATTACTATTACCCATTTTTTCACATATAGTGTTGTAATAATAATGGACATGAAGTCCTATTTCTTCTGGTTTGAGTTTGCAGTTATATTTTATTTTTCCATGTATCTCTAGACGTTTTATCAAGAATTTGTTGGGGGGCCTTGTAGATGCAAAGCAACTGTACTTTCAAAGGGCATAAAAAATACTTTATTTTAAGGCACGTATGAATTTCCACCTCATAAGAACATGCTAACTGCTCTTTGGACTAGAGAGGGAGAGGGAGGAGGGTGGGGGAAGGGAAGGAAATGTTAGCAGGGGAGGAGGTGAAAATTTTTAATAATAATAATAAAAACACTTGCTAATAAAAAACTAAAATAAAATAAGAAAGTGACAATTTTTATTATTTTTGGCAATACTGTGGAACAAGCATTGTATATATGTTTATTTAAGGAACTGCATCCCCAACCAATGATCAGTGGAAAATTAAATCTAAGTTATATGAACCTTTAGCCAAGTGCTAAGAAAGTCATAATAATACTAATATAAATAATTTTGTGGGTGGTGTACTACATTGGAAGCCTTTTTTAAAGGATCTAATATAAAACAGTAGAACTCTGGTGTCTGGTTTCAGATACATGTGTGTGTGTGTGTGTGTGTGTGTGTGTGTGTGTGTGTGTGTGTTTGCATGCGTGTATTGAGCTTGGTCTTTCCCACATCAATCACTAATTAAGAAAATACCCTACAGGCCTTCCTGCAGTCTGATGTTATGGAGGTCTTTTCTCTGTAGAGGCTCCTTCCTCTCTGGTGACTCTAGTTTGGGCCAAGTTGATAAAAATACTAACTAGCACAGTATGGTAACTAACAACAGATGAAATTTTATTTTGACTTTTTACAGATGGAATCATTCCATATTTTATAACACGAATAAGCATGCAGAAAAGTATGTTTAGGGGAGTCACAGTTGAGAATTCCAAGATTACAAAACCCGACTTATGGAAAAAAAAAACAAATTTTAAGAAGGGAGAAGAGATTTCCAAGAGTTGGGAAAAAAACAGATATGGATATCTACACTTCATATTTAAACCAGATGAGTAAATTCTAAAGATCTTCTGTATAACATAGTACAGAGTTATCTCTATGTACTATTGTTGTACTGCATACTATGGACACCATTTATGCGTGGCATTATTTCTAGTTCTAGGAATGTAATCTTATGTGAATTGTTTCACTACAATGAAAGAGTTAGTAGCAAGTGTGTCTGTTTATGAATAATTATTTTTTAATTTAAGAAGCTCAGTGTAACTGAAACTACCTTCTTATGTATTTGTGTTTGCATATGATTTATATGTTTGTATGTGGTTGTGGAGAGGTGGCATCATGTGGAGGACATTGAGTGGTTTAGGTTTTTCTCTATCACTCCTAACATTATTTGTTGGTTTGTCTGTTTATTTATTTATTTTAATAAAGGGTCTCTGAGTAAACAGGGATTGTATCTTTTCAGCTAGATTGGTTGACAAGTTAGAGACTGTGATTTGCCAGATACCTCCTCTAGAACTGAAGTTATAAGTTTGCACTGCACTTGGCTTCTATTCCATTGAAGGGGTGCCAAGTTCAGGTAGTTATTATTATTGTTTAAATACTGAGTCTTTCTGTGTGAGCCTAGCTGTTCAGGAACTCTATACATAAACCAGACTGGCCACAGACACACGGAGATTGTCTATCTTCAGAGTGCTGGAATGAAAGGTGCATTCCACCGTGCTAGGCTCATGTCATCAACCTTGTACAAGAAGCTCTTGTGGACTGAAACATCTCCCAGTCAGTTAACCAACCTCTTACAAGGACTTAACAGCCTACCAGCCGTCTGTTCTTCCACTTGCTGTGTTAGAGAAATCAGCATAATGTGGCTATATGAATATAAATAATGGGTAACTCCAACCATTTCTAGCACACATGATCTTTAATGTACTTATTGACTTGCTGTGTTCTCTAGTAACATCAGGGACAACCAGCTAATAACAGAAAACATCCCTTACAACAGGAATAATGGACAAGAGCTGGAGCTCTTATAATTAAGTATGGGAAAAAAGACCAAAATCCTCAAAAGAAAGGGAATGGATTCTGATTTTCAAAACTAGGAAGTGTGGCTTTATATTGTTTCTAATTTTCTCACCAAAAATTATTATATCACTGTTGCTGACATATTGACACAGTTATTTATGGAAATCATTTGCCCTTCGTAATTAGTTGCATTGTAACTTTCCAAATTCAGTGTTTAGATAGTACATATACTCCAGTCTATATACACATCTCTCATTATATCTTAATAATCTATAATTAATTGGTAATATATAGTGTTACTATTATTACATGCATTATACACTTAATACATGTGAAGCTCATCTACAAAATACAGACTTGGGAAGCAGAGAAATACTCTCAGATTATTTTACATGACTTTTGTAGGAAAGAATAGAATACCATGTACTCTATTTAAAAAGTATGCCTTGAAATTTTATGAATATATAGTTATTACCATGTAGCTGACAATAAGATATCTATTATCTAAAGGAAGAAAATACATTTATTCACATATTTTATAGTGAAATTCATTTCTTGAAAATAATTTTGCATATCTTAGATCTTTGTTCATATTTGTGAATGTAGTCTCATTTTGCTATTATATAGATTAGGCACAAAGGATAAGTATAGATGTGAAATTTAGTAAGAATGAGTTCCTTTTTTTTTTTTTTTTTTGGTCTGAGAATGCCTTTTCCAGACTAACTAACTCCTCTCTTGGGAGCGAAAATATCTCATGTAATTTTACTAATTTATTTGAATACAGTTTAGACAATCATGGATCTGTATACACTGTTGTAACCAGTTATTTTTTTTTCTAACAGAACTATTAATATCACACCTACTGTCTCCAACTTCTAATTCCTAAGGATGTTTCAAGATGCAACATCATTAATGGACATTTTGAATCCTTCTGCACATAATTTGTTGTTATATTTTTCTGTTTGTTTCCCTGTGAGATTATAATTTAATTATATTTCTGTTTTCTCCATACCCTGTTCTCCCTCAGACTCATAGTTTATTTTGTTTTCACCAACTGTTAATTTATGTATGTATGTGTTTGTATATACTTAGTGCAGTTTAGTCTTTCAAAATTAATTGTTATTGATAGCTCCCTGTACTTTTGGTGGGGATGGTAAGAAAGTTAGTCCTACTGGATCTTGTTTTGTTTCTACATTCTTAATTTTTCATTTCTAGACCTGCTGCTACTATCAAACATGCCATCATTTCTAAGAAGCAAAGACCTCTTTTTCTAATACAAGTATTAGTGCCTCTTCTGTATTGGCTCTTTTCTTTTGATAAAGTAGTCTTAATAACCTGATAGCACACAGCTCCTAATCATAAAACGTATGCTGATTATAATGATAGGTTTTTCAGGTCAGTCCAGTTTATCAAATATTCTTAAGCATTCAGAACATCTTTAGATATGCTACTAAGCAGGACAGTGTCCAGTATCTTAGGAACTATTCATTTGATTTGGAGGAGGAATGGAAATTTCAGATCGGTGCAAATGTTAATTATGTTTACAATTTTACTCTAGGTCTATTTAAGCTGAGTTTAATGCTCTTACAATGTCAGTATGGCTTGAAAATATCTCTCAAAGTCTTATAAATTGTAATTGGATCCCCACTGTGAGGTATTAAGAATGTGGTAACTTATTCTGTTATTTATTTTTCTGTTTAGCAGTAGAAAATTAAGGAGAATTGGGATTAGAAAATATCCTTAGAGAGCATCTTTTAGGATTGAATAATTGTAATGAAGACATACATGCATATCTGTTCTTTATGTCTCTTGTCAAATGATGCCCGGTAATGCCTTAGATTTGTGCAAGTATGATCATAATTAGGCGTGCACCTCAATATTACTTATCTAGAAAATTAAACCTTTAAAATTAACCTTTAAAAATCACTCAGTCACAAGTATTTTATTACAGTAATGACAGGAAGACTGATGTAAGCACCCATGTTTGCTATTCTGCATCTACAGAGAGCCATTGAGACTTAACTTATATTTTTATGTGTTAACAAAGATAATTGCCTCATTTCTGATTTCAACAAAAGGGTGTAAGTAACACCCCTTGTTCTTTATTATCCTGAAAACTCTACACAGGTATTTACATCATTACTTAGAGTTAGTAGTTCTCCGGGACAAAATGGCAAAGCATTCTATAGTTTGCCTATTCCATTTTAAGCAAATGACTTTGTATTTATTACAGTAATTTACAATTATTCAATAATAATTTAATGGCTGCAATTGGATATCATGAAAGAAAAACACACTAGAATGCTATTTTCTATATGTAATAAGGGTATGAAAAATGCTTCCCTAAAATATTAAGCCTCTATATTACTCTATAGTCATCAATTAAAGATTGATTTTTATTACCATATATGTGATCATTCTAAGTTGTTTTCCTTTCTAGAATATAGAGAAAATCATAAAATATAAGGAGACTTTAATAGATACGCCCAATATTTTTATAATTTCCAGTACTGATACTCTTCTTAATATTTCCTTGTCAATAATTTATATTGAATAACAAACAGATAATCACATCAGGAAATTTTCTCAGTATTTGGTTTCACCTATTACATGCTTCATACAATTGTTATACATGCATTTTTATGGCAGTGACTTGATGTAATTGAGACTATATGCACACAGTTAATTGAAGAATCATTACACAAATGTAATGCAAATTAAATATTACTTTCACTTAAGATACCTGCTTATTTCACGTCAGTAGTGTTTTGTCTTTTATTGTAATGAATTTAACCACACTCTATTTGGCATCTGGGCATGATCTTAATCAAACTTATGTGTTTTCCAAAATTCAGGTGATTTTAGTCATTTAATAATTAAATGTGGAAGATAAACCATTTTTCTTGTATATAAATGGTGCATTGGGTTGTAAAATTCACAATAAAGACACTAACAAAGGGGATGATAGTTTTTAGCCAGATGGCTTTTGGATGTTTTGAAATATGCATGAAAGATTTTATTAATTTTATCACCATATGGGGTAGCTCTGAAATTAGCTTCTATGGGCAGTAAAATTCAGATATAATCTGGTTATAGCAGTGTGCCTAGCTCCAACTTCTAGCATTCTATTCTCTGATAACATTTCATGGTCTAGTTTTGTTTTCTCTGCCCCATGCTCATACTAGAGTGTCTTATTTTCTTTCTGTTAAGGTGAAATGCTCAAAAGTTCTTCAAACCGAAGTGGTAAAATGCAGACAAATACTGATTCTCACAGAAAACCCAGGTCTTTAGATTCATGAAACTTATTAAATAATTTACATGTAGCTATTGCCATTTATTTTATTTCATCCTTAACTGTTAATAAAATTGCTCATATTAAATCATGATTTTCTAATGAAAAAGTATTTTTTCAGTATTTATTATACATTTACAGATGCAGATGCATTTTTTTAAGTGAGAATTGACCCATTTAGCAAGCAGGTGAAACCCGAGTATTATGCAGTCCTAGTCCTCACCTTAATATTAAGGGTGATGTGGTAGTACATGCTTGAGGAATCACCAAACCATGATGTGAGAGACTAACCAAGCTCCTGAATGTACTGCATTGATTTTCTGTTTATTTAAAAGAAACATGTTAAGTTAATATATCAGCAAACAAATAATAACAATAACACATGACTGAGCCCATAATCTAAAAAAACCTACACTGTGTATTGTCTAGTTCTTAGCAAAAACTTTGTGAAGCACTAAGATTATAAGCATATATAAATACATTTGGTTTATGATATGTTAGGTTATACAGCTACATGGTATATAAACCAACATAAGTTTGTATAGCTACAGCCAAATGTTTAAGTTTACTGCCTATACTGCCTACACACCTACAAAATATTGCTTCTCAACAGGCAAAAAGCAGGTAAATAAAAATGAGAAACTGAAATATGACCCAGTAAATTTTTTCAAGGGAAAAATAAGAGAGTTTTATTTACTAATTGGAATTTTTAACATATGTACTTCAAAGTTGACTGCAAGTTAAAGTAAATTTTTTAATTTACTAATTTTATCCAATTAGTTTTTTAAGTTAATGTTAATAAAAATATTTAATGAGTTTCTTTTTGATTTAATGAAAGTGAAAGTGCATAGACTAAGTGATAATTTAGGTGTCAGGGACTTTAAAAACAACCAAGCACTTCAGGTCACTTAGTACTGTTGCAGAATACCAGAGTTTAGATCCCAGTGTACAGGTTGGGCAGTTCAAAATTTCCTATAACTCTAGCTCCAAAGAATTCAACATGCTCTTGTTGCCTCAGTGTGCACTTTTGTACTTCCTCTCTCTCTCACATACACATGCACACAAACATCATTTTTCACAAACTTGAAGATTAAGTTTTACATGAAATTTTATATCCTAGAAATGTCAAGAGAAGGTAAACCTATAAAGTCTCATCAAAGTGACTGACTAAACAAGAGCTGAAGGATGGCATGCTTTCGTGGAAGGGGAAAAGTTCAAGAGGCCTCAACTCCAAAGGTCTATGAGCAATTTATGAATGTTGAAAGTAGAAAAAATAGGCTTTTCCTGATTTGCTGGCTATTTAATATCAAATGATCAGCATGAAAACATGGATATAATAATGTTATACAGACTGAAAAGGTTACAAATTTATCCAAGTGTACACATACTCATACACAAACAATATATGTCTATGTGTGTATGTGTATTTGGATATGTAAATTCAACCTGTTATAAGGTATATATATATATATATATATATATATATATATATATATATATATATATATCTGTAATATATGTAAACATAAGTATAGAAGTATATATATATATAAGTTGTAAGTACAACAAACATACATATATTAACATGTGTATGTGTATACTTGGTTATATAAGTATATATGTTCATAGAAAAACGCTATGCATGCATATAAAAAGCAAAGAAAGGGAGTCCATTCGCATGAGATAAAGCAAGGAGAAATGTTAATATGGGAAAGGTTGAAGAAAGGTAAGGGAAATAATGTAATAATTTTAACATTAAAAAAACGTATAATAAAAATACATTAAGAAAATATAGAGCAAGCTCCCCAAACAAAATCAAACAATTTTCCCATTTTAAAAACAGCTCCATAGAATGGTGATGCTGACCTGTAGTTCCTACTCATAGAAGGAATGGGTGGCATTCCGTGGAAACTATCAAATGATTTAAAAACTAAAATCATAAAAGGCACAAATTGAGAGGTTAGAATGTCTCTAATATTATGTAAAGTTGAACAATACAGAGTAAAGTACTGTTCACATTTTCCTTTTGTTTTACAATATTCCTACCCAACTCTCATATGAGGAAAATATAAAGGTTTCATTTTGTTCAGAACCATAAGTACTGTGCTTTATTGTGAAGAAAAGAATGAACAATTGGATGTCCTCACTAATGAAGCAGAAGTTACATTGTGTCTGGTCTTGTGGACCTCTTTTATACCATAACCAACAGTGCTGTTTTATAAAACTATAGTTTGATCAGTCTACTAAATTCTTTTCTACAGCATCACATACTACAGAGGACTTTACTTTCTATATGGTGCGTAATCTTCCACACTTTCAGGGTTTTATGGCTTCAGTGAGTAAAAGGCCCTTGGTCACTGCTACTTTCAATGTAAAATTTTAATAACCAATACCTAATATTTATGATATGAGATAGCATTTTGAATGTGCTGCTGTGTATAAAATATATTTCAAAAATTCCAGATCTACATTTTACATGAGAAAACTTTAAGATCTGGTTTCATCTTGATTGTGAAATCATAAGGGTCAGATGTATGAATAGGTTTGTTTGTTTCCAAAATCTAAATTTTATATTTGGAGAAATTTATGATTTTTCTATCCACTGTGCACTAATGGAAATAGTTAAAACATATAACATGGAAGAAATTAATTATAGGGCCCAATCTTCATTCCAGATTATACATAATCAAATATTTGACATGTTACAACCTATGTTAAAGATTTAAGTATTCAAAGGCAAAGCATTGTTCTAAACAGTTCCTAACTAATTCAAATGAGCTTTTGTTTTCTGACTGTTCTGAATGACAAATAATTTGTTGTTTGAGCAGTTGAGAAACATTACCATAGCATTTCATATTAGTTTCAGTGGAAATAACAAAGTAGAATACTGAGATGTTATTTTATTGTTTGATTTTCATAACATATTTTGTCATTATTCATTTCATCTAGAACCAACTATTTTGTGCAGTATTATATATTGCCTATTTCTTTACTTTTAATGTGAATGAAAAACTTATAGCCTAAAAGATTAGGTAATATCCTTAAAAGTCTTACTTCCTCAGAGAACACATAGAACAGATGAATATGTTCAATTATACTTTGGTCATGCTTAGATTATCGTGTCTTGCTATCTTGTTTATTTAAATTTAATTTACACAAACTTATTGTGCAAAACAACCACAGTTAATATTCCCAGCTTTTCTACTACAGGCAGCAGAGAAGTCAATAATTAAGTAACTCTCAAGGGAAATTTATTAAAGAGATAAGCTCAAATACATCACAAAAGAGCCTCCTTCATTTGCATGAGGACTCTCTGCTTCCATAGATATCATTGTTATTTCTGAAAAACAGAAAGGCCTTCTTTTTAACATCCACAGTTAGTCAGGGCCTCTTGTGTTTCCATCTGAGGAGATCAGTCCAGTCCGTTCAAGTGTGATTCAAAGCACTGATACTGATTCATTGTAAAATAGTGAGAAGATGCTTATGATCTCCATCTATAACTGACGTACAACTCTGCAGCATCTTTTACTTGTCTTTGGTACTACGTGTATAGGACTATAATGTAGGAAAAGAAAGGACACTAATTCTATCAATGCTTAATTTCCTTTTTAATAAATTAAATATGACAATAATGCACTAATAAGGTGTGGAGATAATTCATGTAGAATATTTATAATAGCAAATGTTACAAAGTATATAGTTAATGCAATAATTCTTTTCTATTTATGACCTCAATCTACAGATATATTAAAATTTAAACCAAACATAGTTCATAATTAAATTAATGTTGAATGTACGAACCTAAGCATGTTTGACCAGACTGCTCAGATTTTATTTACTGCTTTCTATGTTTTTTTTTTCCTTTCCAATGTTCAGGTGTTACGTGATATGATTGCAACTCAGACAAACTTATTATGCAGTTAAGGTGTATGCCTGAATATCCTATAATAAGTTGTTTGAAAATACTATAATCACTTAGAGTTAACATTACCTGTTACCCCTCTTCTTTTGTTTGTTAATAAAAACAATTTATAATGTCACTTGGTTATATGTAATAAATGCATACTGGATAGATTGTTCATCCATTAATTTAATTTAAGTCATGCTTTTTCTACTGACATATTTCTTTATAATCCTAAAGCATCAAAGTATTATACAAATACAATAATGAGCATTTAAATTATAAAGTTAGGGCATGGAAAATGATACATTATTTAATGATATCTAAATAAAAGTGATACAAATGTTAATCAATGTTCTGTAGTAATAAGGGCGGCGGCGGGGCTGAGTCCCCAACACCCCAGCCGCCTGCCCGGCTAGCTTATGCCCCGAAATAATTACAAGGACACTGTATTCTTTTAAACACTGATTGGCCCATTCTCTTCTAGGCTAATTCTCACATATTAATTTAGTCCATTTCTAATCATCTGTATATGGCACCCCAAAATGCGCTTACCAGGAAGATTCTAGCCTATGTCCATCCTGAGTCAGAGCTTCATCCCGGGAGCGGGGCATGGCGTCTCTCTCAGGCGTCTGCTCCCGAGAGGAGAGCTGTCGAGTCTGACCTCACTTTCTCTACCTCCCAGCGTTCTGTTCTGTTTACTCCTCCCACCTATCCTCTAACCAATAAAATGGGCCAAGGCAGTTCCTTTATTAGCCAATGACCTTCCTCCATCATTTCCCCTTTTTCGGTTTAAAAAAAAAAAAAGGCTTTAACTTTAACATAGCAAAATTACATATAACAAAACAGTTATCAAGTAAAAGTTACAATAATCTTTATCATAACTACGGAAAACTATAACTATAACTAACTATTCTTAACTCCATCAAAGACTCCAGAAAGATACAATACTACCTAAGCAAACAAGAAAAAAGCAACTTTTAAAATTCTAGAAATGACAGAGACATCTCGCTGCCTGGACAGTCACCCAATGTTCCTCTGTATCGTTGGGGCATTCATCTTCAGCCTTCAGGCCCAAGGTATCCAGCAGACATTTCCATAAAGCAGGAAAATTCAAAGTCAGTTCAGTCACTATCTGTTGTGTCCTGCAGAATGTCTCGCAGACTCTTTCATGAATCAGGAACCCCGAAAGATCATCTCACCTTAGGCAAGTTCAGTAGTCCTCTCTCTGCAGGTTCTCTGTGTCCAGTTTATGCAATAGTCCAGGCAAGAGCAGTTTCTTGCCCAAATGGCTATCAAACTCCATAAGGTGCCTCTTTGATGCACATCATCCTCTTGAAGTACATTGGTGCTGCCAGGAGCAGAGTGTCCCATTGTCATGAAAAGTCCTCAGTTATTAAAACATTAAATGTCCTATTCTGTAATCTTTGAAAGACATGAAGAATGTCTATCTAAAATATATCTCTATATATCTAGAAAAATCTAACTAACATGACAACAAGCTTTACTATTATCGATGATTATCCATTAACAACCTATATTTCTTAATTATACAGTACATATTTAAATGAACGACACAATCACAATACCTTAATCAAAATCAGAAACACTTATACATATAAAAAAATTGACCTTAGCCGGGCGATGGTGGCGCACGCCTTTAATCCCAGCACTCGGGAGGCAGAGGTAGGCGGATCTCTGTGAGTTCGAGACCAGCCTGGTCTACAGAGCTAGTTCCAGGACAGGCTCCAAAGCCACAGGGAAACCCTGTCTCGAAAAAAACAAAAACAAAAAAAAAAACAAACAAACAAAAAAAAAATTGACCTTAAATCTCTATCAATAAAGCAAAATCTATACTAATGTAAATTATTCATATCTATATCATATCCCCCTTAAAATGTAAAAGAACGTTTATAAACCATATTTGGGAATATGGGCACTGTTTTTTCTCTCCAAACTGCTTCCTGCTGAATGGGTGCGTCGTTAATTAGGTCTTTCATGGTATAACCTGTGTGCTAGTTTCATCCCAGTTGGCAGTTGAGCGAAGCAATTATCTGAAGATGTTCACTGCAACCCTTCAGGATTGCAGTGGTCCATCATACCAAATCGGAATAGAAGACATGAACAGCGTCTCATCCTCTGTGAAAATAAAAGAAGAATCTCTTTTCCAAAGTATCATATCCTTAGATCCAAATTCAAAATATCTATGTTGGATTAGTTCAGCAGCATTTATAAACAAATATCTTTTAGCAGCTGTTGCTCCTTCCTCAGCATTCAAATAATTCAAAGAGAGCATAATAGCATACAGTATCAAGATTCTCTGTGTATTTTCCATCTTTGTACAGATTTGTTTTAACCTCTATTTCGTTTATTTTTACTTTTAACTTTTTGCTTTTTGAGACAGGTTCTCTGTATCTTTGACCTGAAGTAACTCTGTAGACCAGGCTGTCCTTGAACTCTCAGAGATCTGCCTGTCTCTGCCTCCCAGGCATTCGGGATTAAAGGTGTAAGCTCCTACACCTTGAACTCACAGAGATCTGCTTGCCTCTGCCTTCTAGGCACTGGGATTAAAGGCGTGTGCTACCACACACAACAACTCTCTTCCTTTTTTTTTGTTTTTTACTTTAAGAACTTCAACTTTTAGTCTGCATATATTTTTAACACACTTGAAACCATTCAGAAATTTTTTCTGTCTTTGAATCTCTCTTTAATGTATATCTCTCTTTTTGTGACCACATGAATCTTTAATTTACCAAGCAATCTCAGTAGGACTAAAGGCGTGGCTTTGCCAGGTAGATCCAGTCCATTCCTTAGCTTTCCAGCCTCATGGCTGAGGTATCGGCCAGAGCCACATTCAGTGCCACAAGCCTACAGTGTTTCAATGTCCCTGTCAGCAGGCGAGCTTAAGCAGCCTGTGCTTGCAAATCGCAGGAACTGCCTGTGTAAAAGAGTCAGAGTTTGCCCTGGCAGGACAGCCCAGAAAGCCGGCATTTTTAAACGGCGCAGCTTTTTTCCTGCTATGGCTGAAAACCGAAAAGCATGTGTTCAGCTTTTCGTCAACACCATTTAAGTGTTTCGTGGCAGGACCTCTTAATGAGCTACAGGCTTTGCAGCTAAAGCTGAGTCAGGAAGCCTCTCTTAGATGAGGCGCTTGCTTGCCTCTAGCAAGCAGAGTAGAACCGAGAAATTGCTGCTACCAAGAAACCAGGCACAATGCTTTCATTTTGTTCTAGAATTACTTCCCAAGCTGTCTCAGGCTTTATGTGGAAGCAGTTGTCCACGTGGGCCCCAAATGTAGTAATAAGGGCGGCGGCGGGGCTGAGTCCCCAACACCCCAGCTGCCTGCCCTGCTAGCTTATGCCCCGAAATAATTACACGGACACTGTATTCTTTTAAACACTGCTTGGCCCATTCTCTTCTAGGCTAATTCTCACACATTAATTTAGTCCATTTCTAATCATCTGTATATGGCACCCCAAGGTGCGCTTACCAGGAAGATTCTAGCCTATGTCCATCCTGGGTCGGAGCTTCATCCCGGGAGCAGGGCATGGCGTCTCTCTCAGGCGTCTGTTCCCGAGAGGAGAGCTGTCGAGTCTGACCTCACTTTCTCTTCCTCCCAGCGTTCTGTTCTGTTTACTCCTCCCACCTATCCTCTAACCAATAAAATGGGCCAAGGCAGTTCCTTTATTAGCCAATGACCTTCCTCCATCAATGTTCTTTTGAATTAATATGTTTAATAGTAGCAAATAATTATAGCAAACAATATTTTGAAGAATAAGCTAGAAGAAAATATATGAAATCAAAAAAGAAGTTTTTATAATTCTTCAAAATAATAAACAATGAGATTTCATGTCCATGCTATAGAGTAATCATTTTAACCATTTATTTCACTGTAGTTAAACAATATCTTCCACTTAGATCCTTTTATTTACTGTGAAAAATAATATATATATGTATATATATATTCATTTATATTCAAACATGTGTGTTTGAATAAAAATGGCCCTCATAGGCTCAGATGTTTAAATGCTTAGTAATCAGGGAGTGGCACTATTAAGAGATATACTCTTATTGGAGAAAAAGTATCACTGGTGTGGGTTTATGGTTTCAAAATTCCATACCAACCCCAGTGTCTATCTTTCTCTCTGCCTAGAGATCAGATGTGGTTCTCAGTTTCTGGTCCTGAATCTACCTGCATGTCAACATGTTTTCTGCCATGAGGATAATGAACTAAATCTATGAAAATGTAAACCAACTCCCAATTAAATGATTTCTCTTATTATAGCTTCTATATGGTGTCTCTTCACAGCCATAGAACAGTGACTAAGAGTACAACTGCACTTGCACAAAAGTACATGTAATAAAATAATATTGTGATACTCATTTTGGGACTTTATTCTTTTATAGCAATTATCAAGCGAAATATATGATGTAAATATGCATCAAATTTAAAATTTTAATCGGTTGTCTACCACTAGTAACCTAATAATTATAGTGATGACATTGTCTCTTAACGAAGTAGACATGGAAAGCATTTCATGTAGGAAGATGACAGTATCAAAAATAATAAAAATAATACTTTATACTACATACCTATTAAATTGTTGCAATGTTTCATAGAAGTTTTATTTGTTTTTAGCATTTACAAGTTTAAATACAGCACTATTTTATGTAAGCATTTTAACAAAAATAAAGCAAAAGAATCTAAAATGTTCATGTTAAATTAAAAAGTGTACAAATTTCTCATCTTAGAGATGCCAGGATTCTTGACTCGAATAATACCAATAGATTTATTTCACAAAAGAAACCAAAGGTGTTTCAGGAAGGAAAAGACTCCCACTTTCCTTTAATAGACAGCAAGTGATGTAAATTTTTTTGGAAGCCTCTAGCTAAAAATCCACTTGACTAGAAAATGGACATAATCATGCTTAGTAAAGGGAAACTTAAAATTTGAAGTAATTATTTATTCCCTTTCTCCAAGTATTTTAAAATGTCAATAGTTGATATTACTATTATTGTGTGACATAAGTTAATACCTTTGCTTAAAAAGTACAAGTTGCCCATTGAAAAATATTCAAGTTAAAAGGTCATTTGGAGTCCATAATAGTGAAAGTGCTGACTACAAATAGGAAAATTTTGGAAGAAGCAAATTTCTTAGTTTTAGTGCATCATTAAAATTGTTACATGCTAATTTTAAAGTAGCTTTTAAATGTAGTTTATGAATTTAATCACTTCAATATTTATAGTAAACATGAAACTTACAAGCTGAGTTTTTAAATTTTAGTTTTGCTAGTTACTAGCTGATATCTTTCACTTGATCCTCGTAAAATTTTACTTCAATTAGTAATATTTTCATTTCAATTTTAGTGATACATAATCTGGGCTTTCAAAAGAAGCAATATTTTGTCACATATCAATGTTTCACAACTAAATCAGTTTGGAAGGTACTATTTTTCACTTAAGCATTCTATTTTAGGTTTCTCTATTGTTTTTGTTTGTCTGCTCTGTATTTTGTACTGTTTTCTAGACACTGTCTGTTTGAGTGAGGAGAGGATCATAAATAACTTAAAAAGTAAATTTTTCATAAAACATGTAGAAATCCTTGCTATATCTACAGATAACTATGATATAAAGTTGCTCATAGACATCTTGGCATGTTTAAACTACAGTTTCAATTGAGCGTTAATAACCTTTCATAAACAATATTCTTAATAGAACTGCTGCTTTTAATTTATTTATTTTTTTATTTTATTGAGAACCCGGATTGCATATAATGGAGATGAACAGTAGAGTTTGAAGAATATCATGAATTTATGTATGAATGATAATAGAACTAACTAAAGATGATATCTTCATGATAGAAAGGAAAGAAATAAACTCTCAAACATGTACTTTTATACTACAAGCCTTCTCTCCCTAGGAAAACATAATAACTTGTTAAGCCACAAGGTTTGTTCAGATAAGCCTTGATATATTGCTTTCTCTACCAAACATTTTTTTATGTACTTAAGACAAAAAGGTCTTAGGAGTTTCAGATTATTGTCATATATCCCTCTATAAAACAACTTCCCCTCTCCATGATGAAGAGATCTCTAACTCACTGCAAAATAATTGCTTGGCAATGCAATCTTGGGAATGTGCCTTAATTTTGTGATGGTTATGCAATCTCTTATTATAACATACATCTATATTTTTACCACAATTTCTTAATTTTGAGATAGTTTTGTAATTTATTATTATAATACTCATACTTTGAATTAATTCTTAAAACAGAATTATAAACCAAGTGAAAATTCCATTGTTTCTGCATAACATTTATATATAGAATATAATGCTTTTAGAATGTCATAGGCTATAATCTCAAATGTGTATGAAACATTTTAAGAAGGATTCTTTCAGTTGGTTGATTAACAAAAGGGTTAATTTCAACATAAAGTTACAGAATTTCAGAAGGTCTGACTACTACATGAAGAACAACATATATTAATGACTGCAAAGAGTGGGTGAATCAGGCTTCCCTAGGTATAAGCTCCTGAGTTAGTTGAAAAATTCCTAGAAACAAATACATCTGGGAAACATTAAATGGACAGCGGGTTTTGTGTATGTATGTATGTATGTATGTATGTATGTATGTATGTATTCATATATGGAGGTTTTGTTTGACTTGTCCATATTGGATTTTATGGTCTAAGATGAAGAGGATGACTGGCCAAGGCTCTTCTTACTCAAGAGGGCACCAGATCTCATTACAGATGGCTGTGAGACACCATGTGGTTACTAGGAATTGAACAGAGGACCTTTGGAAGAACCACTGAGCCATCTCTCCAGCCATGTTCATATATACATATTCATAAATATAAGTATGTATACATATCAACTTTAATGAAATAAAATAGGTCTTGAATTTTTATGAGGCAGTTAGCGGGGCACGAGAAGAGTTGGAGTATGGAAAATGATGGATAGAATGATCTCAATATAGGAATAATAAAATTCTCAAAAGCTCTTTAACATCAAAAGCAAACAAAAGAGCATATACCTTTGCAAAATTTTAATTACTCAAGCTTCTCTTCATTACAGCCCAAATAACATGTTTGAAGTCTGGTCTTTCTGTTCTTCTGTGTTTGGAAGTAAGAATTAAATTTTCAATTGAAATTCTCTGCTTTTAGGTATTTGGATATTATTAGAATTTTTTTGCAAAAAAACATAGAAATTTCTGCTTACTTCTTGACTTATTAAATAACAATCTATTATGTAGCCCAAGCTAGAATAGCACTCATAAATAATAATCATATTAATGAAGATCGGCATTTTCTGAGCAACATTGTTGTTTAACATCCTACTTCAAATGAATCAAATATCAACGTATATAGATAATAATATAAACTTTTTGAGTGTTTGGATTAAAGCTTTATATCACCACACATGGCTTACTCTAGTTTTAGCTAACACTGAAATTATGAAACAGAGTTAGCGGTGATTAAAATTTTCAAATATAACACCCTAATAAATATGTGGTGACGTCACATCAAAATGAGTACCTGAAAATTAGAAAGAGCCAGAAGAAAGTAGGGCCCATAAGAAAAAGATGACAAACAACTAGAATGCAAATAGAAAGTAGGTGAATTAAAAAGTAGAAGGGCAATGTGTTGAAAATGAATGAAAGAATAAGAATAACGTAGAAACATAATAATATCATAAAATGTTTGTGGATAGGTAGAGATAAAAGAAAACAACATTATTGAAAGGGAAATAAATGTCTAAATATTTGCACATTCTTGAAGAGCAAATGAACTAGACACTTGGAGCTGAATGTATATGCCAGAAACACTGAAGGGGGGAGAGGCACTGCAGTTATGCTATTAATATGGTCAATAATAAACCAAGCAGACAATTTAGAATGAACTTGGGCCTCAACATACATCAGTGTTGATAGTGTTGTATTGATTATCAGCCTACCCGATAATTACAAAAGCTCCACTCTTCTCTCTGTTAAGTAAACAGTCTCAGTAATAACTTTGATTTATTGAAAATGGAAGAGTACATATTTAAGAATCTGCAAATATGAGCATCCAAACTGCCTAGGCTCCCACAAAGCCAGTACGTGCAGTAGGATCAAAAACCCACTGCAATTGTTCTTGAATTCTCAGTATTCCTCATTGTCCGCTATGTTCAGCTAGTCCGGATAGAGGTGGGCAGTCCTTGGGCTTCCCACAGGTCAGGGAACCCTGATTGCTCTTCGAGCAGATGAGGGAGGGGGAATTGATCGGGGGAGGGGGAGGGAAATGGGAAGCGGTTGTGGGGACGAGGCAGAAATCCTTAATAAATAAATAAATTTAAAAAAAAAAAATCTGCAAATATGCTGAGTGTTATCAGTTTGAATTCAGTTAATTTTTAATGTTTTCTTAGATAGGATTACATTATAACACAAAGCTCAAAATAATACAATCATTGAAATATTTACAATATTTAGAAGTTGTAGTCAGGGAGTAGTTTGATGGTACTGTGCTTTCCTGACATCTGCATGCTTCTAGGGCAATCCACAGCATCTCTAGGTGAACATAAATGATGAAATGCACATGCATACACACACACACACACACACACACACACACACACACACACACGGATTTATTAGAGTGGTTTGCAGGCTGTGGACAGAGTAGTCCAAATATAGATGTGTCATCACAGAAAGACTGAGAATCCAGCAGTTGCTGGATTCACAAGATGTGATGTATCAGCAATCTCAACAAGATGTTGGAGTGCCAGGCAATTCCTAGAATGCTGTTATTTGTGTTGGAAAAGGTGGGTACTAATCCCTGCAATGGCATGCCTAAACAACAAGATAAATGAACTTACCACAGGGAGTGAGAGCAAGCATCACAAAACAAATGCCTCCTTATTTCTTGTCTTTTTCTATAAGCTGCCATCAGAAGTTGTGGCCCACTTTGGATAGGTCTTCTCATCTCAAATTCTAGAATCATTTAAATGTGTCACATGCATGACAGCTCCTTGACTCCTTGATTTTTAGTAGATTCCTTATATACTCACATTGACCACCAATATTAGCCATTACATGTGTCAAAACAGAGTCTCCCACATACTAGGCAAATGCTCTATGGATCCTCTGTACCTCTTGGTTCTTAGTCACTTTTTGTTACATTAGTTTTGTCACATTGTAAAAATTGCTATTCTATTTTGTGTATTGTCATCTAATCATGCACCTCATTGAAAAATAACTTTTCCATTTTACAACTGCCTTTAACCCCTTTGACATGTCAAAGCTCTGTAGCATTATAACTTTATGATAGATGGAAAATCGTACTCATTTTTTTTTTACTTGTGATAAATTTAAATTCACAGTGTCTCTAAAAGAAGTAGGCAAACATAACATGTTTTCACTGGAAGACTGTTAGTGTTTCTATTTTTTCTGGCTTCAAATATTTACTTCATTTTTTCTTTTCTGTAACATCTCACTTACTAAAAGAAATATATTAAAATGTCTGCACATAACAAATGATTTATTGATTTTCCTTGCAGTTCTAAAATCTAGCCTGGTATAATTACCGTAGTCTGAATATATTACCGACTTTGACTCTTCACCTCTCCTTGACTTTACACCCTTTTTCTAAAAGCAGTACTTTCCTCTTGTTGCCAGGCTTTGTCTTCTCTGTTTAATGGAATTTAGTTAAACAAGACTTGAGCCTGAAGGGAACTTGGGCAGTCTTGCTGGGTTCTTACCTCTGCTGATCATCATGACTTCATGTCATGGCTGTTTTTCCAGAGATCTCAGCCAAGACCATCCAGACTAGCATACAATTAGCTAATGAAGGGTTAGATGAGTAACACTATTTGATAAACAGAAAACAAAAAAACTAGTAAAGCCAGCTCTAAACATATCATTTGAAAGCTTATGAGAAAACATTCTTCTGAGACAATGGCTTTGTTCTTATGCATGTATGCATTCTGTGCATAGTAGAAATACTTTATTGCCATAAAGAAATGACAAACATGTTTGGGCCCTTAGAGGTACATGCATACATATTTTCCTGAGTGACCACAAATGGACACCATTTTGTTTATTATATATCCTCCAAGATGGACAATCTATTTTTCCCTGTCATTTAGGTTGAATTTTATTTTCTAAGATCTGTTTTATCTTTACATGCTGAACATTTCTTTTCCCTTGTTTTATGTGGCTTCTTCACAAAGTTGGCCATTGTCTTCACAGGTAATAAATTTCTTGTGATTTATGTTGCCTGGTGTTCTTGTAATATAAATAAGACTGAAGATAACAGAGGGGATTAAAAACAAATTGGGGCTGGTGGCTTGAATGACAATGATCTTGTAGACATATATTTGAATGTGCGGTTCTCATTTGTTTCAACTCTTTGGGGATAAGTTAGGAGTTGTGACCCATTGAAGGAAGGGTATCACTGCAGGTATGATGGGAAGTTTCAAAAGCCCATGTCAGGCCTAAACTCCATCTCTCTGTGTCATAAACTTACAGATCAGATGTAAGTTCTCTGCTCATACCCCAGATCCATACTTTGTCATTGTGGCTCTATACATTAATAGAAAAGTAACTAGGTTGGGGCTGGTGAGATAGTTTGGCAAGTATATACACTAGCTAAGCAAGTGAGGCAAACTAAGTTGCTCTCCATAGTTGCACTAAAGGAGAAAGGAGAGAAATAACTATAAAAAGTTGTCTTCTGACCTCCACTAAAGTATCTTGAGATGTATACTCCCCTTCTCTCACATCAAGTATAAGTACAATAATAAAATTAAATTAAATAAAAATAATTTGCTGACCTTTTTTTCTGGATGTGTCTTTATCTTGTATCTTATCTCCCATCACAATTTACCAAAATCTTTGAGCATGCTTTCTCTTGGTTGGAATGGTCTATTCCAAATCAGGCTGTCTGTATTAAGTGATATATAGAAGAATGCAAAACACTATTTTTGAACATATCTATAAGGAGATTTTAATTAAAAATGGCATTCAGTGGAATTATCAGCAACAACTGGAATAAGTATACCATGCCATCCTCACCCCAAGTCTCAGGGACCCTTTCAGAAGAAAAGTTATCAAGATTTTAAGAATCAGAGGTTGCAGAAGACTAGAGCAAGAGTAACTTCGTTACAAAATGGGACCCCTGGGCTGATGAATTCACAGCAGTTGTGATTGGCTGCACAAGAATTTTAAAAGATCAAAGCACTCAACATTTTAACATGGAAGTAGGGAAGGTCTATAAGCATCCACTATTAAGGGAAGAGCTACAGAGAATAGATGACTTCTAGGAGGGGAAGAATCAGTTTCAAGGACTAGTAGACCCTGCCATGTAATGCACACTGCAAGAGATGGCGCCATATTTGTGACTAGATGGGTACCACAAATTGGACTTGATGGCTTCTTTTTTAAATTAATTATTTTACATACCAATCCCAGTTCCCACTCCGTCTCCTTCTCTTACTCTGTTCACCTTCCCCCAAATTCAGCTACCATTCACTCTTCAGTTGAGAGTCAACAACATCTAGCACATTGATTGAGGCAGGGCCAAGACCTTCCCTCCTGTATCTAGGTTGAGCAAGGTATCCCTGCAAAGAGAATAGGTTCCCAAAAGCCAGTACAAGCAGTAAGAATAAATCCTGGTCCCACTTATAGTGGCCCTACATTCTGCCCCAGCCATAAAATCTTCACCCACCTTCAGAGGGCTTAGTTTGGTCCTATGCTGACTCCCTCCCTGTCAAGTCACATTTGTTGGGCTCCCATTAGCTCAGATAAGCTATTTCAGTGTGTATTTCCATCATGGTCTTGATCTCTTTGCCCATATTTTCACTCCTCCCATTCTTTGTCTGGTCTTTGGGAGCTCAGTCTAGTGCTCCACTGTGGATCTCTGCATCTGATTTCATCAGTTGCGGGAAGAAGGTTCTATGATAACAGTTAAGGTATACATAAATCTGACTACAGGGCAGGCTAGTTCAGGTACCCTCTCCATTATTGTTTGGGTCTTAGCTGGGGTCATCCTTGTGCATTCATAGGAATTTCGTTAGTGCCAAGTTTCTTTCTAGCCCCATAATGGCTCCCTTAATAAAGATATCTCTTTCCTTGCTTCCCATCTCTGTCCATCCATCTTGACCATCCATTCTCTCAAATTCTTCTCTCCATTCTCTTCTCCCAGCCTCCTCCTTTTCTGCCATCGCTTCTCTCCAATCCCTATGCTCCCAATTTTCTTAGGAGATCTTGTATATCGCTCCTTCCCAGGGGAATTTCTATATGTTTCACTTAGGGTTCTTCTTTTTTACCTAGCTTCTCTGGGATTGTGGATTATAGTTCATTCTCCTTGGCTTTACAGTTACTATCTACTTACGAGTGCATACATACCATCATACCATGTTCAACTTTATGGGTTACCTCACTTAGGATTGTTTTTTTTTTCTCTAGTTCCATTTGCATGCAAATGTCAAGATGTCATTTTTTTTTTGCCACTTGGTAGTACTCTATTGTGTAAATGTACCACATTTTCTTTTTTTCAATTGAGAAAAGGAGAAAAAAAAAAAACAAGTTTCCACCTCCTCCCAGCCTCCCATTTCCCTCCCCCTCCTCCCACCCTTCTCCTCCTCCTCCCACCCTTCTCCCCTTCCCCCCACTACTTTCCCCCTCCCTCTCCAGTCCAAAGAGCAGTCAGGGTTTTCTGCCCTGTGGTAAGTCCTAGGTCCTCCCCCCTCTGTCCATATCTAGGAAGATGAACATCCAAACTGGCTAGGCTCCCACCAAGCCAGCACATTAAGCAGGATCAAAACCCCGTGCCATTGTCCTTTGAGTCTCATCAGCCCTCATTGTTCGCCATGCTCAGAGAGTCCAGTTTTATCCCATGCTTTTACAGTCACAGTCCAGCTGGCCTTGGTGAGCTCCTAATAGATCAGCTCCACTGTCTCAGTGGGTGGGTGCACCTCTCGTGGTCCCGACTTCTTTGCTCATGTTCTCCCTCCTTCTGCTCCTCATTGGGACCTTGAGAGCTCAGTCCATTGCTTCAGTGTGGGTCTCTGTCTCTATCTCCATCCATCACCAGATGAAGGCTCTATGATGATATGCAAGATATTCGTCATTATTGCTCTAGGATAGGGTCATTTCAGGATCCCTATCCTCAGCTGCCCCAGGAACTAACTGGGGACCTTGACTTGGGCACCTGGGTGCCCCTCTAGGGTCAGGTCTTGTAGGGATAAGTCCCGCCCCTTAAGGGGCGTGTTCGCCTCGGGCTAATGTCTGCCTATAAATTTGGCGAGCAAGCTCCGAGCTCTCGCTTCTGCTTTCCTGGTCTCCGCGGGAATGGTGGTTCTGTAAGTCTATTTCTACATTAAAGCTATATATATATATTTTACACTCTATCTGCATTCGTTTACGCCGCTACATTTTGGCGTCCAACGTCGGGCTATTTTGCCCCCGACTCAAGAGGGTAGCCCGCTAGCTAACACAGCACCCTCCCTGGTGCTGTTTTTCAGTTCGTGACTCCGGCCCCAGTGCCGAGTCCGAAACACACTCAGCGACACAGGCCCATTCTGCCTGCCTTGGCTAAGTTTTGCAGCAGAACACCACTGCCTGAATTAGCAGAAGCTCAAGTACTTGCGGTTTTGCAACAAAAGCTGCCACAGCGTCAGATTTGGTCTGTTACAAAGTGACTTGGCCGGTTGTGGTGGCCCACGCCTGTAGGATTTGCTGAAGGAGGCAGAGGCAGGAGGATCACAAGTTTGAGGCCGGCCAGGCAGTGGTAGAGCACGCCTTTAATCCCAGCACTTGGGAAGCAGAGGCAGGCAGATCTCTGTGAGTTTGAGGCCTGCCAGGCCTTGTTAGTGCACGCCTTCAATCCCAGCACTTGGGAGGCAGAGACAGGCGGATCTCTGTGAGTTCAAGGCCAGCCTGGTCTACAAGAGCTAGTTCTACGACAGGCTCCAAAAACACAGAGACCACCACTGGCAGGAACCGATCATTGCAGGTAAAAAAATTTTCTTTTATAAATAAAATGTCTGAACACATTACTGTTCAAGAATTTAATGATTTTTTTAATTGTATCATGTGGGAGATTTTACAAGAGGTGTCTATCACCCCACATATATGGATCCTTCTGGGATTCGTAGTTTTCATTGGCACCAAATGGTTTGATAATAGAAATATGATAAAGTCTTTACGAGACGAATCCAGGATTCTTAAGGTAGAGATTGAATGCTTAAAAACAATTGAGAATGACAACAATCTTCTCAAGAATCAGTTTGAAGTTCTCCAGGCTGATAACAATCTTCTGAAGAATCAGTTTGAAGTTCTCCAGGCTGATAACAATCTTCTCAAGAATCAGGTTGAAGTTCTCCAAACTGATAACAATCTTTTCGAGAATCAGTTTGAAGTTCTCCAGGCTGATAACAATCTTCTCAAGAATCAGGTTGAAGTCCTTCAGGCTGATGTTAAGGAAAAATTCATTACTATGGAAGAGGGAACAGCTGATCTGGACCATAAGATTCAGTCCCTTTCGGTAGGAAATGAAACATTAACTGAGAGAATCAAAACTGCTGAATGTGACAATCGGATTTTGTCTAAAGCTTATGACAGATTGACGGAAAGATTGTCAATACAAGAAGGCACGGTTTATGCCATAAAAATTATGTCCAAAGATGAGATGTTATCTCTAACGGACAAACTTCATACTTTAGAATCCTCAATGAAGGCTTTGGAACATAATTCTGGACAGGAGATTCAGACATTGCAGAAGGCAATGGTGAATAGAATTGAAAAGATTGAGGAATTTCTAAATTCTGATGAGGAAGAGCAAAGGGTAGAAAGGAAAATTTTAACTACAACTGTGGGTAAGTCTCTCCGGGACAATTTCCACAAAGCTCTACCTACATCTCTACCTGCCTTTCCAGTAATAACAACAGAGAAGGTGATTGGTTCCAAAAACCCTAGGGTCATAAAGGAGGATACATGGGAGCCTGTGCGTATGAATGATCTCAAGGAAATAAAACAGGCTGTCATGACTTTTGGGATGCAAGCCTCTTTTGTTAAAGAGATGCTAAGATCTTGGGCCACGACAAGCAGAGCAACCCCCTCAGACTGGCTCCAGCTGAGCTCTGCGGTACTCGAGAGTGGACCACAATTGAAATGGAAATGCTTATTCAGGCAAGAGGCTAGACTCTTAGAACAGCAGGAAAAAGCAAAGGGAATTGACATTTCCCTAGATCAAATTCTAGGTGAAGGGCTCTTTTCCGATCCTCAGGAACAAGCTAATTTGGATGAAAACACACTCTCCATGTGTACTATAGCAGCCTTAAGGGCTTGGGACAGGGTACAAGACCCAGGACAGAGAATGGAATCATTTGTCAGAGTTAAACAGGGTCAGAGAGAACCCTTTAGTGACTTTTTACAAAGATTAACTAAGGCTGTACAAATAGGAATATCTGACCCAGAAGCAAGACGTATAATGATTGAGTCTTTGGCTTATGAAAATGCAAATGTGGAATGCAAAAGGATTTTGGGTCCTTTAAAGCTCAGATCAGCGCCGTTGGAAGAATGGGTCTTGCATACACTCAATGTTGATACATTTGATTATGGCACTGAAGCATGGGTAGAAGAAGCAATTTCCAATGGTAAAAGGAGACACCAGAATACCAAATGTTTTAATTGTGGCAAAATGGGTCATATGAAAAGGAATTGTAGACAACGGATTTTCAGAAATAATAATAATAATAATGCATCTTTCAGAAATAATAAAATAATGCATCTTCTAGAAATAACAGAAATAGGAGGACTCAGCCTTCAGGTTTTTGTAGAAGATGTGGAAAGGGCAGACATTGGACGAATGAATGCAGGTCTACAAGAGATAGACAAGGCAACCTGATACAGTCGGGAAACGTGAGAGGGGGGGGCCTCACAGGCCCCCATGGCAAACATGGTTCAGTCATATCCAGTTTCTGCAGAGAACGTGCCTCATCAGGACAATTAGGAAGCCCCATGCCTACTGTTACAAGCAATAATGATCAGAAACATAAGTTACGTGTGTTTTGGCAAACTTCTATAAATGATCAAAGACCGAAACTGAGAGTGTGTGTAAATGGCATTTTTATTACTGGCCTGCTGGACACAGGTGCTGATGTAAGTATCATTACCCCAGAATCTTGGCATCCGTATTGGCCTCTTCAGAATGTAAATGTTCAGCTCCTGGGAATTGGAACCCTATCTCGAGTAAGGCAGAGCACGAGATGGGTTGAATGTATAGGGCCAGAGGGACAAATAGGAAAATTAAAGCCATATGTAGCCAATATCGCAATGAATTTATGGGGTCGTGACCTATTACAACAATGGAATACTGAAATTAACATTCCTGCTAAATCTAGAGCCTATATTTCTAGAATAATATTAAAAGATATTACAAACTGAGAAAACCGGCCATTCGGGCTGTAAAAGAACAAGCAATTGATGTCCCTTCAGAGATACCAACAGCCTTGCCTCTAAAATGGTTGACTGAGAAACCAATATGGACAAAGCAATGGCCTTTAGCTGAGGAAAAGTTACAGGCTTTAGAACAGCTGGTACAAGAACAATTAGATGCTGGACATATAGAAGAATCTACCAGCCCTTGGAATTCTCCTGTATTTGTGGTTAAGAAAAAATCAGGTAAATGGAGAATGGTGACAGATCTCAGGGCCATCAACAAGGTTATTCAACCTATGGGCCCTCTGCAATCTGGAATTCCTTTGCCCTCTTTATTACCAAAAGGATGGCCTCTCATAGTTATTGATTTAAAGGATTGTTTTTTCACTATACCTTTGCCAAAAGAAGATAGAGAAAAATTTGCCTTCACAGTGCCTACTTATAACAATTCTCAACCTTCGAGGAGGTACCACTGGACCGTTCTCCCCCAGGGTATGTTAAATAGCCCCTCCCTGTGCCAATATTTTGTGAACCAACCATTGCAAATAATACGCAAGAAATTTCCCAAATCTATAGTATACCATTACATGGACGACATCTTGTTATCCGATTCAAACATGGATACCTTGAACAGACTGTTTGAAGAAATAAAGATACTTTTACCTAAATGGGGATTGCAAATAGCTCCTGAAAAGATTCAGAAGGGAGATTCTGTTAATTATTTAGGTTATAAAATAGGTTTGCAAAAAATTAAGACACAAAAAGCACAAATTAGGAGAGATCGCCTACGGACTCTTAATGACTTTCAAAGACTGTTAGGAGATATTTCCAGTCTACGACCAGCTATTGGAATAACACCTGATCTAATAATTCATTTGAACAAAACCTTGGATGGTGATAAAGATTTAAACAGTCCCAGAGAATAAACAGCTGAAGCAGAAAAGGAACTGACAATGATTGAGGAAAAATTACAACAGGCACATGTGGACAGGGTGAATCCAGAGCTCGATTGTATTCTCGTCATACTACCATCAAAAATTTCTCCTACAGGAATTTTAATGCAGAGAGATGATATTATTTTGGAATGGATCTTTTTACCACATAAACCAAGTAAGAAACTGAAAACTTATGTGGAAAAAGTCTCTGAGTTAATTATAAAAGGCAAGCTGAGACTTCGTCAACTAACAGGCATAGACCCAGCAGAAATTATAGTGCCTTTCACTGCTGATGAACTAAAGAAATTATGGGAAGATAATGAACCATGGCAAAGAGCTTGTGCTAATTTTTTGGGAGACATTAATAACAACTATCCAAAAAGCAAGCGGCTTAACTTCATAAAGAGAACTTCTTGGATTCTTCCTCGAATCGTCCGTGATGCTCCAATAACTGGAGCCCGTACATTCTATACTGATGCCAATAAATCAGGGAAGGCAGGTTACAAATCAGAAGACTTGGATAAGGTGGAACCAAGTCCGTATAATTCTGTCCAGAAGGCGGAATTATATGCCATTCTTATGGTGCTAAGGGATTTTAAAGAACCTATTAATAAAGTTACAGATTCACAATACGCAGAAAGAGTTATTTTACATATTGAAACTGCTGAATTTATACCTGATGATACTGAACTAACCTCATTGTTCCTCCAGGTTCAAGATTTGATCAGGAACAGGCTTTGCCCTATGTACATAACACACATCCGATCCCATACGGGTCTGCCAGGTCCTCTAGCACAAGGTAATGCAGAAATTGATCAATTATTGATTGGTAGTGTGCTACAAGCCTCTGAATTTCATAAAAAACATCATGTTAATAGCAAAGGTTTGAAGAAAGAGTTTTCAATTACATGGCAACAAGCTAAGGAGATTGTAAATAAATGCCCTACTTGCTCTTTCTATAACCAAACGCCACTGCCTGCAGGGGCTAATCCAAAGGGCACCCAAAGGAATGAAATCTGGCAGATGGATGTGTTCCACTTTGCAGAATTTGGCAAATTAAAATATGTACACCACACCATAGACACGTATTCAGGTTTTCAATGGGCTACTGCTCTGAGCTCAGAAAAGGCTGATTCAGTAATCACTCATTTATTGGAAGTTATGGCCATCATGGGTATACCTGTGCAAATAAAGACAGATAATGGTCCAGCATATGTATCTAAGAAAATGAAACGCTTTTTTGATTATTATAATATAAAACACATTACAGGTATACCAAATAATCCTACAGGTCAGGCAGTTATAGAAAGATCAAATCGTACTATAAAGGATATGCTGAACAAACAGAAAGGGACTGAAAATACCCCCAGAAATAGATTACATAATGATTTATTAACCTTGAATTTTCTTAACGCTAATGAGAAAGGAACGACAGCAGCAGAAAGACATTGGATAATGGAAAAGTCTGCTGAACTAAATCAACCGATTTATTTCAAAGATGTGCTGACCTCTCAGTGAAAGCCAGGAGATGTGCTACGTTGGGGAAGGGGTTTTGCTCTTGTTTCCACAGGAGAAGAAAAATTGTGGATACCATCAAAATTAATAAAGTTTCAATTTGAAGAGGAGAAACCTCTTGGAAAGGAGAAATGACAACTCATCCACAACGATGATAGTCATACAGGTGGTAAGAAAAACATATAGAATGGGGGCAGGGTTCTGTTCTTATCTCCACAGGAAAACACTCATCTTTGAGAAATTCAAGGGACCCTGGATGTTTGGATACTGACAGATGGAAAAATACCTGCCCAATAGGAAATATCAAGACAACTGAATGGGTTGTGTAAGTAATATTAAACCATATTTCTAAATTTATAAAGCTGGTTTTGAAGTTGGACTCTGGCTCATTCCCTCTCCAATTCCAAGCCTATTAGTAAGAGAAAAACCCAGAGTTTCTGGAGTTTCTGTCTCATGTCAAGAGCCATGATATGGGACAGAAAGAAATATGAGTTTAGAAAACATCTTTGCTTTTCTTCATATCTATCATACTTTTCATTGAATATATCTATCATGTCTTTCATTGAATATATATATATATATGTCTATATATGTCTATATGATTAATGTTTAAGTTTTTCATAATGAACAATGAGTTTTTCCTGAAGTGACATTTGAAGTTTCCAGGAAGAAGATGGGGCCCCATAACAACAACTGCACCTGGTTGATATGACGTCATGATACTGATAGCGCTACTACAAGACCTGCTTTTGGTACCAGCTGCACAAGACAGTTCCAACTTGGTTAGCTGAAATGGTGCACATCTTATACAACATTTTGGCCAGACCTACACGAAAATACTCAGAGACTATTTGCAATTTTAAAAGACATTATCTTGAAATTTAACCATCATTTTACTTTCACAGGATCCCCCAGAAAGAACGTCGCCCCTATGACAGCTGGAAGTAATTCTAGAGAACGACGTCCCCTCTCCCAGTAACGTTTGCCCTTGGGTTTAGGGACATCATTTATGGGTTGATTATAATTAGTATATGATTGAGGGTTGGGAGAGGAATTTTATAAGCTCAGGGATCATTTTGAAAAAAAAAAGAGGGATGATGGGATAATAGACAAATATATTGGTATAGATTCTTGTATATTGATACAAAGTTAAATTATATTGACTATTGTACGCATGCATGTTTCTACCTCTGTTTAAAACATTTTTATGTATTGACATATATTGTATTGATATATATTGTATATATTTACCATATTGCAGTGTACATTTCTACCTCTGATTAAGATACTTATATAATATTTGTGTATTGATATATATTTACCTACTGCAATGTATATTTGTACATTGTTTATATTTGGAGGTCATTGTCCTCATTTGTTTCACAGTCATTTATTGTCTTATGCTTTAAGTTAGATAGATATTGAGAATTATATAGACTAATTGTCATCTAAGTTTGTCATTTATAATTAGACTAATCAGGTTCTTTAGATATATAGAGATTATACTCAGTATAGATAGATAATCTTCAACCTCTTCAAAGAGCTGTAGAAAATGGCCTTTAATCTAACTCAGAGTTTCGTGATAGTGAGACACAATTGCTCCTGGCAACACCGCTCTATTCCCGAGAAAATGTTGAGCACCAAAAACACTCCACCTGGAGCCTTTCTATTTGGCAGAACTGGCCTTTGGGCAAAGAAATGCCCATACCTCAACCACTGACAGAGATACAGAGCGTGCATCAATGGATAAAACAGGACTGTCATATCCTGCCAAGACAGGGTAAGATAGTTTTGAAAAGTTCCTTGCCTTTAATAATGGTATGTCAGTTATGTTAGGCCTTAGCCAAAATTGGTTGACTCAACGTTGCAAGCGAGACTTTGGGTGATTGCCCAGGTATTCAGTTGTCTCTGTCAATTTTTGCACATTTTGGATATATCTCGTTTGTTGAGTAGTGTTTATTCCCTTCTCAGATCTTTGACTGAGTTGAAGATTATATAATTGTAGTTACTCTTTACATTATTTGGACTTCTTGAGATAGAATGTTTAGCAAAGCTTTTGTTCTCAATATTGTTTGTTGTATTTATTATTTGTTGTTATTGTATGTAGTTGTATTTGGTTTAGTTCTGTCTTATTTAGACAAAAAGGGGAGATGTAGGGATAAGTCCCGCCCCTTAAGGGGCGTGTTCGCCTCGGGCTAATGTCTGCCTATAAATTTGGCAAGCAAGCTCCGAGCTCTCGCTTCTGCTTTCCTGGTCTCCGCGGGAATGGTGGTTCTGTAAGTCTATTTCTACATTAAAGCTATATATATATATATTTTACACTCTATCTGCATTCGTTTACGCCGCTACAAGGTCTCTTGCCAACCCTAAGGTGGCTCCCTTAACTAAGAATTGTGGTTCCGTGCTCCCCTGTCCAACCTTCCTTTATCCCAATCCTCCTGTTTCCCCAAGCGCCGCCCCTCCTTCCCTTCTAACTTTTCTCTCCCCATCTCCCCTTACCCACATCCCACCCCACCCCCAAGATCCCAATTTTCTCCCCGGCATTTTTGTCTACTTCCCTTAGCCAAGAGGATAACTATATGTTTTTCCTTGGGTTCACCTTCTTACTTAGCTTCTTTAGATTCACCTATTGTAGACTCCGTGACCCTTATTTATGGCTAGAAACCAATTATAAATGAGTACATCCCATGTTCATCTTTTTGGGTCTGGGATACCTCACTCATTATAGTGTTTTCTATTTCCATCCATTTGCATGCAAAATTCGAGAAGTCATTGTTTTTTACCGCATTTTAAAAGAAAATGCTTAATATTTTACACTTTTTTATGAGTTACATCATAAAATATTATTATAATATGGAAAATTAGCTTAAATCCCAATTTCCAAGTATTGGATATTGATAATTTATAGTAATGTATTCTAGTTAGTATATCCATCATGTTCTTTAAATCACTTAAACAAATATAAATATGAGAAATTTTTCAATATATAATATAAACACCTTGATCCTAGAGAATACATGTACAAATTAATTTTTATAGTTACTAAATAACATATAGATTGATGTAATGATATAAGTTGAGATATGTATGTCTTTATTGTCAAACAAATTTAAGGAAATACTCATGTTTTCTTCTAATACAGCTCATCCTCCAACCCAAAACCTTTTTTTGAAAAGATACACAAATGGCTCTCCACAAGAAACATTGAATTTCTCAAATGACACTTGCTATTTTCATATGAAGGACAATATTTTCAGCACAAAGACAAAGCACAAAAAACTGATTTATTTGAAAATAAAATATATGATTATCTAAAAATATTGTTCTTCCCTGCTTGATAGTTCACATTACCAACATTTTAAATGCTTGCAGAATTATTAAATATCATCCAGAGATTTTCTTATTCATATGCTAGTGATCATCAATGCTTCTGTCTGGAATAATTGTGCTTTTATAGATAGTGTTACTTGTACATGAATGTTCATTTCAAAACATTAAGAGTTTTTATTATTATATTAGAACCTTACCAAAGAGGTGACCGAAATTTTGTAGGAATCAAAGGGAAAGGAGAAAACACTGAAAATATGACCCGCAGGGTTCATAGTGGCTCATAGAGACTCTTAGAGACTGAAGCAACAAGCACAAGGAACTGCAGGGGTCCTCATGCTCTAGTCTACTTATTCTTTTGCTCCGTTATTTATACTTTCTGCCTCTGAGGCCCTGTCTATCTGTGCTCCTGTCTTGCTGCTGGCCATTTAGTTCTTTATTAGACATCAGGTGTTTAAGACAGTCAAAGAATCACAGCTTCACAGAATAAAACAAACACAGCATAAACAAAAGCTTAAAATAATATTCTCCAACATTTCCCCTTTTTTCTAAACAATATTGAAATGTTTTAACTTTAACATAATAAGACTGTATACAATCAAAAAATTGTTATTTTACAATGTACTGAATTCCAATTAATTGTGTCTAGTATTTAAAGAAAATATTCCATAGTCTATCCTATCTCTGTCAATCTAAAATCTATACCTAACTTACTTTCTATCATATCTAACAAATACTTCAGTTATACCTATCTATTCTTCAACTTCTTCATTGGCACCATAAGGATATAATATTATTAAAATAACAAAAAGTTTATTGAAAATGACTTCTAAATACTCTAGAAATGACAGAGACGCCTGATTCCCTGGACATTCACTCACATTTTTGAAACATTTGTGCATCCTTCTTCAGCCTATAGGCCCATCGGTCCTCTGGATACACTCTATGGCTGTTAATTTGGTCCTTTGTGGGACTCCTAACCGTGGGAGTGGGTGTGTCTCTGACTCTTCGGCCTGCTCTTAGAACTCTTTTCCTCCTATTCAGTTATCTCATCCAGTCCCTGTATGAAGGCTTATTCTTTTTCTTATTTGTCTCATTCAGTTGTTGTCCCTTGGAGGCCAACATTTTTTCTGTAAGAAGTGGAGTGGCAGTGAATATGAAGGGAAAAAAGAGAAGCTAGGAGCAGAAACTGATCAAGATGTATGAGGTGTGTGAGAAAAATATGTATTTTCAATAATAAATAAGCACTTTTCAAATTTAAGTTGACAATTATACATGTGTATAATGCATCATAATCAGATTCATGCCCCAGTATTTGCCCTTGTTCTGATTGCTCTTCTTTTCAATCTGTTTCCTTCCATCTAGCTCCCAACCCACTTTTATGTCTTTTTTATATAAAGTTATTTATTTATTAAAGATTTCTGTCTCTTCCCCGCCACCGCATCCCATTTTCCTCCCCCTCCCCCAATCAAATCCCCCTCCCTCATCAGCCCAAAGAGCAATCAGGGTTCCCTGCCCTGTGGGAAGTCCAAGGACCACCCACCTCCATCCATTTCTAGTAAGGTGAGCATCCAAACTGCCTAGGCTCCCACAAAGCCAGTACGTGCAGTAGGATCAGAAACCCATTGCCATTGTTCTTGAGTTCTCAGTAGTCCTCATTGTGTGCTATGTTCAGTGAGTCCGGTTTTATCCCAGGCTTTTTCAGACCCAGGCCAGCTGGCCTTGTTGAGTTCCCAATAGAACATCCCCATTGTCTCAGTGTGTGGGTGCACCCCTCGCGGTCCTGAGGTTTTTTTTTTTTTTTTTTTTTGTATGTGATTCACTAAGTTTAATTAGGGTGGCTTGAATAAGCTTCTCTGGGGGAGTATTTACTGAAGTTTGGGGCATATAGCATTGATTATAGCACTGGAGAAATGTCTTTTCCTCTCAGCAATTCATTAACTACCAACAGGTTGTCAAGGGGTAGAGGCTCATGTGTTCTTCTTTTACCCCTGATGAAATGCTGAGAATGTTTTAATAGCAAAGAAGTTAACTGCAAACAATATTCTCAATAAAGAAGATGATTAATTCATATAAAATAATTTTTGTTACATTTTAAATAAATATATGAGTATCTATACATACATATATTGATATACATATATATCATATAAATATGTTTTTTAAATTGATTATACTGCAGAACGTTGAGAAAAACTGTCTTTTTTTCAGATTTCAGAGCCTCTGAAGTTCTTAGTTCAGACATAAGGAAAAATTGCATATAATTAAGAGTTCCACAGAAATAAAAACCTTTGAATTCCTACTAAAGAGACAACAAAAGTATAACACGAAGCCTGGACAGATGGTTGATTACCCCCTGAGGTTATGGTTTTACATTGGACTTTTGCACTGAGGTTCTTCCCTGTCAGCTTTCCCTGCAATACTGTTGTTATTTTTTCCTACAAATAATTGTTTTATGCACATTTAAATTCATCTCACTTCAGTGACAGCACTCTTCTTCAGCTTTCCTCTAGCAAACTATTTTCAGTTTGATTTTGTTTTATTAAAGCCACAATGACAAGCCAGTATATAACACTAATTTCTGGAAAAATAACAGAACAAAAGTAATTTGCCTGAGCCTTATATTATGCATTTTTAAAATACTAGTTTCTTTTTGTCCAGTGCTTGGGGCAGCCCACCTCACTTTCTAGCTCAGGTGTTATACATCTCTGCTCTTAGAGAAATAACCCCTAGATACCATTTCCATTTCAGTAGAGATAATGATGCCATGAAATAGCTCTCAAGTGGACCTGAAACCATGACATTGGAAGGAAGTTTATTTTTTAAGGCAAAGAAGTTACATTCCATTAGGTGTTAGTGTCTAATAAATATGCGGAACACTGAGAGACTTCCAGGAAAGACAGAGAGTTGGTACATGTTTCCAAAATTGTTTGACAGACACTAAATATAGTATAAATCACAATAAAATAGACATGAAAACTTCATCTACAGTAAAACTAGACAAGTTCCCCTCATCATTCCACACATTTTGAAATATCAACCTGATTCAATGAAATTTAGATGAAGCTGAGAGATGCTATCAGGCACTAATACTTGATTCTCTGGCATAGCTGGGACTGTAAGATTGGGAAACTATATATAAGGTGTCTTAAGCACAGCAATAATTCTTATCCTGAAGGAATGAGAGCTGAAGGCAGGAATAAAATGTCAAGAGCATAAGAAACAAGCTATTTGGAAATCAGCACTGCAAGGAGGCCTGAGGTAGAATTCTGCCACCGAAAACAGTGTTTCTGAGGTTTTAGTGTGTATCAGAATTATCAGAAAAGCTTGTTAAACACATGTTATTGGATCCTGCTGGCAGAATTTATGATTTGGAAGGTTGTTGAGTAGTGCTCTGACAATTTGTTTCCCTGCAATGTTCCCTGGTAATGCCTAAAGTGTTTATCTTTGACTACAATTGATGATGTAAATTTTTCAATGCTGTTAGTTTTATCTTTGACCTAAATCTACAAAATGAAGAGCATTAGATGGTACCTGGGAGATGTCATATAAGAACAACTTAGAAATATATCCTATAAAGTCACACCGATCTATAATGTGAAAGTCAGCTGTTAAGTAATAATTTTAAATCACATTGGTGGAATAGCCTAAATTTTCTTCCCTAGGTCTTCATTCTTAATGAGTTCTAAGGGAAGTAGATTATGATAACAACTATATGTGTCAAAAATAAACCTGATAAAATTTACCCTAAATAGATAAAATAAATAATCAATGTGATTCAAAAAAATTATATTCTGCATGAAAATTCTATACTTCTAGAGAAACTGTTAAGGGAATTTGTAATGGAAAGAATATCAGTAAGCTGCTAGGAGCTACTCATGTCTCTTGAATATAGAATCTGTAGATAAGAAAAAGGTCCTGAGTTCAATTCCCAGCAACCACATGATGACTCACAACCATCTGTAATGGGGTCTGGTGCCCTCTTCTGGCCTGCAGGCATACACACAAACAGAATATTGTATACATAATAAATAAACATTAAAAAAAAAAAGAAAGTTTCCACGGTGTCAGACATCAGATTGTTCCCTTCAAATGTAATCCATGGTCATTTTATTAGGGCTTGGATTATCCCCTTCATTCCATAACAGAAAGACAAGAAAACAACAGTAGCTTAAGAATAAAAACAATGGACAGACTTGCGGCAGCAATTTCTACAGTAACATGTACAAGGGAGCAACCACCAAGAAACCACTGTGGGACCAGGTGCTATTCAAGAACCTCCGACAAAGCAGGCCCAAGCCAGGGACATCTGTGGAAACAGGTCTGAGACAGGAACCTCCACAGAAGCAGGCTTGAGCCAGTGGCCTCTTCCAGAGCAGGCCTTAGGCAAAACCTCCACAGTAACAGGTACAAGGGAGCCACTGCTCACTGCTGAGGGAGCAGGCCCAAGCCAGAGATTTCTAGGGGAAAGAGCGAACATAAATCCTGACTTCTGAGGTAGGAGACCTGAGCCAGTGACCTCCAATGGAGCAGGCTCCTTCCAGCCAGCAACCTCTGCCAGAGCAGGCCTGAACCAGCAATTTCCACCAGAACAGGCCTGAGCCAGAGACCTCTACGGATCTAGACACAACTTAGGGCCCTTCAAGGGGACAAGCCTGAGCCAAAGAATTCTGCAGAACTGAACCCAAGCAAACAACCACTGTGAGAACAGGTGCAGGACAGGGATATCTACAGAAACAGGTCTGAGCAAGCGACTTCAGCCAGAGCAGGCCTGAACCAGTGATCTCTACAGAAGCAGTCCTAAGGCAGTGGCCTCCTCAAAAGCAGGTGAATGGGTGCCACCCTACTGCTGAGGGAGCAGGCCCAAGTCAGAGATGTCTGCTAGACCTGGCATGAGTCAGCGACCTCTGAGGTAGCATTCCTGAGCCAGCAATATCTGCTGGAGCAGTTCCAAACCAGGGATCCCCAGCAGAGCAGGCCAGAGCCAGCAACCTCTGCCAGAACAGGACAACGGCAGTGACCTCAGTGGAAGCAACCCCAAGCAAGCAACCTCCTTGGGAGCAGGCCCAAATGACCCCAGGTATTGCAGAGCAACCCCAGGGAGCACTGAGCAACATCCAGGAAGACCAATTGACCTGTTGGGTGACTGGAACCATGGCCATGATTGCACAATGAGGAACACCATCTGAGTTTTGGAACCACTAGCACCTAGAAAATTGATCACCAGAGACACAGACTGCCCCAACTACATCAATCAGTGAAAAAAATGGACAGGCAAGATAAGAACACACTCAACAACATAAGCAACAGCATGACACTAATAACTTGAACAACCAAATATAGATGAGACAGAAGAAAATTACCTAAAAAATAAGTTTAGGAGAATGTTTGAAGCCCATAAAGAGGAAATGAAAATTCTCTCAAAGAAATGAAGAAAAAGACAAGTGAAACACTGGAAGAAATCAACAAATCCCTTATAGAAAACCAGGAAAAACAATCAAACAGGTGAAAGAAATGATTAAAGACTTGAAAACCGAAATAGAGACAATAAAGAAAACACAAATCAAAGGAATTAGAGAAACGGAGATTGTTAGAAAATTATCAGGGAATACTATGCAAGCATAATACAAGTAGAATACAAGGGATGGAAGAGAGAATCTCAAGTGCTGAAGATACAATAGAAAAAATAAACTAATTGGTCAAAGAAAACATTAAATCTAACAAAGGCATATCACAAAATATCCAGGAAGTATGAGACACCATGCAAAGACCAAACCTAAGAATAATATGTATAGAAGAAGGAAAATAAATTCAACTCAAAAGCACAGAAAACATATTCAACAAATTTATAGGAGAAAATTTTCCCAATCTAATGAAAGGTATGCATATGAAGATACAAGAAGCTTACAGAACACTAAATAGACTGGATCAAAAAAAAATACCCTTGTCACATTACAGTCACTAAACCTACAGAATAAAGAATGGATATTAAGGGCTGCAAAGAAAAATGGTCAAGTAACATATAAAGGCAGACCTGTCAGAATTACAATTTCTCAGTTGTAACTCAGTTGGAAACCATGAAAGCCAGAAGGTCTTGGTCAAGTGTTATACAGACATTACAGGACCACAGATGCCAATCCAGACTAATATACTCAACAAAACTTTCAATCACCATAGACAGACAAAACAATATATTCCATAACAGAACCAGATTTAACCAATACCTAGCTACAAATCCAGCCCTATGCAAAGTACTAGAAGGAAAGCCCCAACCCAAAAGGTTGGCTACATCCACAAAAACACAGAAAATAGATTATTTTATGGTGACAAATCACAAAGAAGGAAAAAAAAACACACATAATAACATCACCAACAATGAAAACTAAAATAACCGTTACTAGCAATCAGGAGTCATTAATATCTTTTAATCTAAATGGACTCAAATCACTTATAAAAAGATACAGACTTGATGGAGGAAGGTCATTGGCTAATAAAGGCACTGCACTGGCCCATTTTATTGGTTAGAGGATAGGTGGGAGGAGTAAACAGAACAGAACGCTGGGAGGAAGAGGAAGTGAGCTCAGAGACTCCACAGCTCTCTCGGGAGCAGACGCCTGAGAGAGACGCCATGCCCCGTTCCTGGCCTGAAGCTCCGACCCAGGATGGACTAGGCTAGAATCTTCCCGGTAAGACCAGTTCTTACAGATTATTAGAGATGGGTTGATCGGGATGTGAGAATTAGCCAGTAAGGGCTAGGGCTAAAGGGCCAAGCAGTGATTAAAAGAATACAGTGTCTGTGTAATTATTTTGGGCATAAGCTAGCCGGGCAGGTGGCCGGGGGTGCTGAGAACGCAGCCCTGCCGCCCTTATTATTACACAGACTAACAGATTGGATATGAAAATAGAATCTATTCTTCTGATGCATACAGGAAACACACATCAACCTCAAAGACAGACATCACCTCAGAGTAAAAAGTTGGGAAAAACTTTCAAATCAAATGGACCTAAGAAACAAACTGGATTAGCTATTCTAATATCTATCAAAAACAGACTGTATACTAAAATCAATCAAAAGAGACAAAGAAGGACATTTCATATTAGTCCAAAATATCAATGTAGAGAAAATCTCAATACTGAACATCTATGCCCCAAATACAAGGGCACCCTCATATGAAAAAAAATAAAAACACTTCTAAAGCTTAAAACCTAAACACTAATAATGGAAGACTTCAGCACCCCACTCTCACCACTGGACTGATCTGTCAGTTAGAAAATTTATAAAGAAATACAGGAACTAACCAATGTTATGACTCAAATAGTCTTAGCAGACATCTATAGAAAATTCCAATCAAAGTTAAAGAATATACCTTTTTTACAGGACCTCATGATACCTTCCTAAAAAATGACCATATACTAGATATTAAAGTAAACCTCAACAGATACAAAAAAAATAGAATAGCCCCATATCTTATCAGATCACCAAGGCTTACCATTAGAATTCAACAGCAACACTAATCCCAGAAAGCCCCATGTGAAATTAAACAATGCTCACCTGAAGCATCAATGGGTCAAGGGAGAAATAAGGGGAGAAATTAAAGACTTCCTAAAATTCAAAGAAAATGACCACACAAATACCCCAATTTATGGAAAACAATGAAAGCAGTGTTAAGCGGAAAATTCATAGCATTAAAGGCCTACATAAGAAACTGGAAAAATCCTACACTAGTGAGTTAACAGAACATTTGAAAACTTTAGAGCAAAAAGAAGCAAACTCAACCAAGATAAATAGATGGCAGTAAATAATCAAATTGAGAGCTGAAATCAACAATTTGAGTCATAACAATGGAGTATCACACCACAGAAAAAAATGAGATCTTGAAAATTGCAAGCAAATCGATGGATTTAGAAAACATCATATTGGAAGGTCCTGAGAACAGAGTACAGAGCCTCTCCAGCTCCTGCTGCAGCGGTTTTTTGAAAACATCATATTGAGTGAGTTTAGCCAGACCCAGAACGACAAGTTTCATATGTACTCTCTCATAATTGGCTTTTAGACATAAAGCAAAGAAAAAACAGCCTATAATTCACAATCCCAGAGAAACCTACATAGCAATGAGGACCGTAAGAGAGATATACATGGATATAATCTACATGAGAATTAGAAAAACACAAGATCTCCTGAGTAAAATGGGAGCATAAGACCTTGGGAGAGAGTGGAAGGGGAATTGAGAAGAAAGGATGGGAGTGGAGAAAAGTATATAGCTCAATAAAAACAATAATAAAGGAGTAAAAACATTGTAGGACAAGTAGCCAAACCTAATTCCTGAAGGAAAGGGAGAGAGAAAAAGAGAGAGAGATTATTTTAGGAATTTACAATTGGAACACTGGTTGACTTTCTCTTTTTTCCCAGTCAGTTTCTCCAGGATGACTGCAAGTACAAGATTTGAAGATATCAATGTACAACTACCTATTCTTTTGTGATGTGGGAGTGTCATCTATCCATTGCTTTCATTGGTTAATTAATAAAGAAACTACTTGGCCTTTGATAGGCCAGCCCTTAGGTGGGCGGAGTAGACAGAACAGAATTCTGGGAGAAAGAAAGTCGAGTCAGGAAGTCACCATGATTCTCCCACCTGACACAGATGCAGGTTAAGATCTTCACTGGTAAGCCACCTCATGGTGCTACACACATGATTAGAAATGGGTTAAAGCAAGATGTGAGAGTTAGCCAGTAAGGGGCTAAAACTAATGGCCAAGCAGTTTTAAAAGAATACAGTTTCTACTTCCCATAGCCAAGAGGATAACTATATGTTTTTCCTTGGGTTCACCTTTTTATTTAGCTCTTTTAGGTTCACCAATTGTAGACTCTGTGACCCTAATTTATGTCTAGAAACCAATTATGAATGAGTACATCCCATGTTCATCTTTTTGGGTCTGGGTTACCTCACTCAGGATAGTGTTTTCTATTTCCATCGATTTGCATGCAAAATTCGAGAAGTCATTGTTTTTTACCGCAGCATAGTACTCTACTGTGTAGATATTCCACACTTTCTTCATCCATTCTTCCATTGAAGGGCATCTAGGTTGTTTCCAGGCTCTGGCTATTACAAATAATACTGCTATGAACATAGCTGAACAAATGCTTTTGTCATATGATAGGGTATCTCTTGGGTATATTCCCAAGATTGGCATTGCTGGGTCCAGGGGTAGGTTGATCCCGAATTTCCTGAGAAACCGAAACACTGACTTCCACAGTGGTTGCACAAGATTGCATTCCCACCAGCAATGGATGAGGGTACCCCTTCCTCCACAGCCTCTCCAGCAAAGGCTACCCTTGGTGTTTTTGACTTTAGCCATTTTGACAGGTGTAAGATGATATCTCAAAGTTGTTTTGATTTGCATTTCCCTGATTGCTAAGGAGGTTGAGCATGACCTTAAGTGTCTTTTAGCCATTTGAACTTCTTCTTTTGAGAATTCTCTGTTCATTTTAGTGCCCCATTTTTTAATTGGGTTAATTAGCATTTTAAAGTCTAGTTTCTTGAGTTCTCTATATATTTTGGAGATCAAACCTTTGTGTGTTTGCTATGGGAAGTAGACAAAATTGCCGGGAAGAAAATTGGGATCTTGGGGGTGGGGTAGGATGGGGGTAAGGGGAGATGGGGAGAGAAAAGGGAGAAGGGGAGGATTGGGATTGGAACTTGGGGAAACAGCATGATTGGGATAAAGGGAGGTTGGATAGGGGAGCACGGAAGCACAATTCTTAGTTAAGGGAGCCACCTTAGGGTTGGCAAGAGACTTGACCCTAGAGGGGCTCCTAGGAGCCAAAGGAGATGTCCCCAGTTAGTTTCTTGGGCAGCTGAGGATAGGGAACCTGAAATGACCCTATCCTATAGCAATACTGACAAATATCTTGCATATCATCATAGAACCTTCATCTGGTGATGGATGGAGATAGAGACAGAGACCCACACTGGAGCACTGGACTGAGCTCCCAAAGTCACAATGAGGAGCTGAAGGAGAGAGAAGATGAGCAAGGAAGTCGGGACCACGAGGGCTGCACCCACCCACTGAGACAGTGGGGCTGATCTATTGGGAGCTCACCAAGGCCAGCTGGACTGTGACTGAAAAAGCATAGGATAAAACCGGACTCTCTGAACATGGCGAATAATGAGGGCTGATGAGAAGCCAAGGACAATGGCACTGGATTTTGATCCTACTTCATGTGCTGGCTTTGTGGGAGCCTAGCCAGTTTGGATGTTCACTAGACATGGACGGAGAGGGGAGGACCTTGGACTTTCCACAGGGCAGGGAACCCTGACCTCTCTTTGGACTGGAGAGGGAGGGGGAGAGGAGTGGAGGGAGGGGGAGATGGATGGGAGGAGGGGGGAGGGAAATGGGAGGCTGGGAAGAGGCGGAAACTTTTTTTTCCATTTCTCAATTAAAAAAAAAAAGAAAAAAAAAGAATACAGATTCCGTGTAATTATTTAGGGTAATGCTAGCCAATGGCGTGGAGCTGGAAGGTGGGAAGCGGCCCACCTCCCCTCATACTACACTTTTGCTTGGCAGCCTCAGTTTAGGATATATTGTGCTCCACATTGGGAAGCAGGTCAGGAAATTTGATGGTGCCTCAGCCAAAACAACTCTATGGAGTTTAAATGTTTGTAGACTGTTTTAATGATGTAATGGAAACAAAGCGAAGTGAAAGTCCATTACAACATTAAAATATACTAAGTTTTACTTCAAATTTTGGGTGCTGATTTACAAAAAAGCAATACTCTAAAGGCAAATTAGGTCATTAGTTCATATAGCATGGGAATGATTTTAACAATTGCCAGCCCATTTAAGCAAGTATTGTTACAATGTAAGATAAATGGTGGATTTATTTCTTAAATTTTTATCCTTCTTTCTTATTCATCCTAATTACCTTTCTGTTTCAAACTAAAAGTCTCGCCTGATAGAATTTGTGGGAGATATAAGCTAGATTATAAATCAAGTTCATCTTGTCTACAAATATGTTTTACTCCTAAACATTACTGGTTATTGCAAAGGTATCAGGTTGGTTGATGGTGCTATCTGGCAAGATATTATTGCTGCCATTGCTGCCAGTTACTTTAGTCATAGAGCATGAAGAAATCAAGTTGATACTGACCTGGAAGGTTCATACCTATAACATATTCATCTGTTCTTAAGATAATAAAAACCTGAAGTGAAATATTAATGGAGGAAAACTGAAAAATTAGAGAAGCAGAGCAGCCACTCACTGGATTTTTTAAACTCTATGAAATGTTCAGACCAAAAGAAAAAAAAAAAGATGAGCTCTCACTTTATATTTCTCTCTCCACTCATACATATCACTTCCTGTCTGTGTATCCAGACCTCCAGTTCTCTGTTATTGACTAATGGCTATCTCTGCCCTCTGATCTTCAGGGTAGCTTTATTTGTTAGAGTATGAACAAGATATCCCCGCACATACTCTCTATCAGTCTTTCACAATGCTGAAAAAAACTAAGCATGCTTCAAGAGGAGGAAAGGAATCATTATTTTGCCCATCCATAAACTTTGTATCCTATAATGATGATAGGATTCACAAGGAACACCCATTGGTCAGGGAAGTAATCAAATACTTTCCAAATAGATTTAAGGCCTGCTTCACAAGATGGAATCCGTGTCTTGAGCTGTTATCATGCTAAGTACTTGTGCTTAGAAAGATGATAGACCCCTTTGCTCATATTCTCATTCCTCCAACTTTTCAACTGGACTTTGGGAGCTCATCCCAGGGTTCCACTGCGGTTCTCTGCCTGTTTCCATCAGTTGCTGAATGAAGGTTCTATGGTGATAGTTAAGATATTTAAGATAGTCATCAATCTGACTACAGAGCAAGGCCAGTTCGTGCACCCTCTCCTCTATTGCTTAGAGTCTGAGCAGGAGTCATCCTTGTGGAGTCCTAGGAATTTCTCTAGTGCTAGGTTTTTTGCTAGCCCCATAATGGCTCTCAATCAAAATATCTCTTTCCTTGCTCTCATCTCTGTTCTTGCTCCATCTCGACTATCCCATTCCCTCCAGTTTTTCTCTCCATTCTCCTTGTCTACTCCACTTCTCCATCTGCCCTTCCTTCTCCCTCCACCCCCATGTTCCCAATTTTGTCAGGTGATCTGGTCTATTTTTCCTTTCCAGGTGGATCGATGTATGTTTCTCTTAGGGTTCACCTTGTTACTTAGCTTCTCTATGATCATGAACTGTACGCTCAATATTCTTTGCTTTTCAGATGATTTCTGCATATCAGTCAGTACATACCATGGTCATCATTCTGGACCTGGGTTACCTCGCTCAGCATGTTTTTTTTTTCCTAGTTCCATCCGTTTGCATGCAAATTTCAAAATGCCATTGTCTTTAACTGCTCAGTAGTACTGTAATGTGTAAATGTGCTACACTTTCTTTATCCATTCTTCAGTTGAGGGGCATCTATGTTGTCTGCAGATTCTGGCTATTAAAAATAATGCTGCTATAAACATAAATGAACAAATGTCCTTGTAATATAATTGAGTATCTTTTGGGTATATGCCCAAGATTGGTATACCCACTGAAGCAGTTTGCCTGAGCTAACGGAAGTTTACCAACTCCAGCCAGACAGGGAAGGAATCAATATAGGTCCAAACTAGTTCCTCTGAATGTGGGTGGCAGTTTTATCGATGGGCAGACTGCAGGGCCTCTGATAGTGTCAGAAGGATTTATCCCTACTGATTGTAATGACTTTTTCACAATGTATTCTCTGTGGAAGGATACTTTGCACAATCTAGACATAGTATGGCTGGCCTTGGTACTTTTCCCAAACCAATTTGCGTTACTCTCTCTGAGGAGTGTATGGGGGATTTGGTGGGGGGGTTAAGTGGAAGAGTGGGAGGAGGGGAGGGAGTAGAAACTGAGATTGGTATGTAAACAGAAAAAATAATATTTTGTTTTCTATTTTTTCTTTTTCCATTCAAAATCCTACACTTCCTCCCCTCCTCCCAATCCCCTCCCTCACTCCCCCTCCTCCCTCCCCCTCTCCACTTGAGAGAGAGCAGGAAACCTGCACTGAGGGAAGTCTAAGGCCCGCCCCCACTACATCCAGGCCTAGGAATCTGTTCATCCATATAGACTAGGATCCCAAAAAGCCAGAACATACCGTAAAAACAAGTCCCAGTGCTTTTATCAATGGCTTCTCAGTCAACTCCCATTGTCAGCCACAATCAGAGTCCGGTTTGATCACATGTTCTTTCAATCCCAGTCCAGCTGGATTTGGTGATCTCCCATTAGGACAGGCACACTGCCTCAGTTGGTGGACCAACCCCTTGTGGTCCTGAATTCCTTTCTTGTCTTCTTCCTCCTTCTACCCTTCAACTGGACCTTGGGAGCTCAGTCCAGTGCTCTGATGAGGGTCTCTGTCTCTAACTCCATCTGTTGCCAGACAAAGATCCTATAAGAAAAATCATAGGCTCCAAGACTAAATTTACAATTTTGGTATATTCAATATATTAAACCAATTCTTAATGACTTATCTTAATTTTCATACAATAAGACATCTCTCAGAAAATCAGAAAAGTTCTGCTTGCAGTAGATGGTTTACAACCAAGTATTTATAATCGGCCAAGAAACAGAGAATAAGATACTGCAAAATGTTCAGTTTTAAGTGAAACATATATATTTCAACCCATCCTTCAAGAGCCTAGAGATAATTATAAAAGAGTGGACAGAAAGATTTTAAAAACTAAAAGTGGAATATAACTATAAGGAAATATTATTCTGAACACAGCACGGCAGAATTACATCTGAACTTACAGAAGTTTTGACAGCATATACAAGACCTGTGCAGGCCTAAGTCAGACCAAATGCCATCATAAAAAAGAGAGATGAGTATGAAGTTACACCTCTTGACAAGAAATAATTGGTAATTCATAGTTTCCAGGAGATGAAGGATCAGTTTTTTCTAGGAGTGTATATTCTCATGAGTTACCCTTTGCCCCAGTGGAAGGACACAGAGACAAGTACGTATTAAGAACACAAGAGACAGAGGGCTGGAGAGACGGCTCATTGGTTGGGAGCATTGCCTGCTCTTCCAGAGGTCATGAGTTCAGTTCCTGGCAACCACATGGTGGCTCACAACCATCTGTAATGAGGTCTGGTGCCCTCTTCTGGCCTGCAGACATACACACAGACAGAATATTGTATACATAATAAGTAAATAAACAAATAAATAAATAAATATTAAAAAAAAGAACACAAGAGACAAAACACATTATGCCTTCTTTTTATTTTTCTGTTTCTTCTTAACCATAACCATAACACGTGTGTGTGTGTGTGTGTGTGTGTGTGTGTGTGTAGCCCATCTCATAAATATATGACAATTTATACCTATTCATGTGGTTCATGGATTTGGAAATTTTGTAAGCAATGCTTCATGAATGACACAGATAAAATTATTTACTTTCATCATAGTTAGGAAGATAAAAATATTTTAAAATATACAATATTCTAATATTTTAATATCTAATATTTAAGGTAAATAAAACATTTGTGACTACTCTAGAATGCATGTTCATGTCAAGATCTTTTAATGAGAAAATCTCTTTAAGATAACATGAATGATAAAGGATTTAGAAAAATCAACTTCTGTACATCTTCTAGCTTTTGCCATCAAGACAATATTTCAGTTTTGTTGTTCCTATGACCTACAGATAAGAGTACCAAAACTACTACCATCTTCAAAGTCTTTTTGTAAACATAAAATATTTCATTATTGTTGATTTTACTCTCTGATAAAAGCAGTAGTGTTATCCACTTTACAAAGAGTAAGGTATAATATAACAATTCCATGTTTATAACATTTTTTTTATCCATCTTAACACTTTTTGAGGAGATAGAGGCAAAAGAATCATAAAAAGTAAAGGTGAAGACTCAGAAAATTTATGCAAATTTTTTCTCATTCTACTTTCCAATATTGCTAAGGACAGAAGCCTGGGTGACTTAAGAATTCCTCAGCGATACCCTGTTTCTTTTCAACTAGCTTTTTTTCTGGTTCATCTAATTGGTATATTATAAGTAGGAGTAATTTTCCCTTCATGTTTATGATGCTCACTGTGCACACTGCAATGAATAATGATTTTTCCTAAGTGAATTGAAGCAGAGCCAATAATTCAAACACAGCATTTACCACCACTCAAGTGGGGATGGTACAAACCATGAGAGACAGAAACAATTGCTTTTGACCCTGATAACTGAATGGGTTGCATGAACCCCAACCTAACTCTTTAAAAACTAGAATAACAAATTGTGTTTCAAAGGAGATAAATGACTCTATAGAGGAGGCAAAAGACAAGCTCTTCCATACACTCTAAAATTCTAGTTGTAAAAGGGAGAGATTCTTATCCTTAAAACTCCCTGAGGAGGAAAGGCACTGCAGAGTAGAAAAGATAGTTGCATCACGAATTCAAGGAACATTTTCACTTCAGCTAGCATTTGCCAGCAGATAGTAAACCTGGGAGTAACTGTCATACAGTGTGGGCACTTTTCCCTCCAGTAAGGTTGATGAGAAAACCTTATAGCTCCTGGCAAAATTGTTCAGGTTCCATTTCTAACAAAATGTGGATGTGAAACTGTAAAAGAAGCTTAAAGACAAAGAATATTTTAACTGTATTTCAAAAAAATATATTTATCAAAATCACATTTGTGTTATGTTTTGTTTTGATTTTTTATGCAACACATTTTCTATGAATACATATATTATTTCAAACTGTGCAGAATATTTTGATATTCTAAATGTATTATTAATCTATATGTATGCTATTTGTGTGTGTACTACTGTTTTCAAAGGTAAGCATAAAAAATGTTAAGAAGCACTAGGGACAATACAGATGTTGCTGAACTGTCAAGGACTTGATGGACAAGCATTGCTTAGAGACAAATGTAATTGCATGTTTCTACCTGTGGGTTTAGAAGAAGGTCGCAGACATTTTTGATTTATGCTTACATCAAGGCTGTTCCTAAAGCACAGAAGTAAATCCTGTTTCCTCACATGTACTTATCATGATTGTATCATAAAATAAAGTGGGTTTGTAATCCTATTAGTCACTTATGTATGCTTAATATAAAGAACTACATTGATACAATGTATCATGTAGAATGCAATACATTAAGAATATAAATATTGATAACAAATAATTAGTAGCATAAATGGTAATAATTCATATTAATTTAATAATTAATATATTGATTCACAATGAAGACAATTACAGTATAACTTAAATATCAATAAGAAGAATAACCTGGGTAATGCATTAAGATAGGTTCTTACAGCTTGGGAATGAGAGTATACAGGATATCCTCAAAATAGCATCATCACATAGCATGAATACATTATCACAGGGCTAGTTTCTGTCAAAGTCTATTACAACTCTAATTTGGTAATGAAACGCTTTCAAGTGACTCCCTCTAATTTCAGAACTGCATAATTCTACCCCTCCTCAGTATGAATAGTTTTATCCTATTGAATCTCTTAATGGAAGTATGCGGCTTCAAAAATCTTGGGATGATGAAAGATTTCCAAGGTCAGAAAGGTTTTATTGGTGGAAACTGCGTGTATACCACCGAGATTTGCTGTCAGAGTTAATTTTTCTCACAAGAAATCATTTAAATATTTTACTTTGTCATTACTGTCTTGCAGAGAATCATAAAGGACCTATAACAGCTCTACTTTGGGGCATTTTACAGAGGTTGAAGACTGGCATTCATCGTTGATAAATAACACTTGTTAACTAATCACAAACTGTCAGGTCATGTGTCTGAATAATTTGCTATATAATTTTCTCATATTAGTCAAATGAAAACGCCAAAATGCATATACCATTACAGCCAGTTAAGTTAATGATAGGTGATATGTTAAAATTAATTATCTGGCATGTCATATTATTTTAAATTTGAATTAGTCTCCCATTTGACCCAAATATTTGCAAACACTGTACAAATAGGGTTGGCTTATGAACCATTAATCATTACATATGAGTTCATATCTTCTTAAGGGAAAATAATGCCTTATACCAATATGATTGCAGTGTTGTGTAAGGTGAATATGTAGGTGTGTAATAAATGTGATTAGACTCATATGATGCAGAACTGATGAGGCCTTTTCTCAGATTGTGTACTGGCAATGAAATATCATAATGAACAATATTCTCCAAACTATGTTTATTAAAAGCCTTATGTCAGCACTACCATAATATTCTATATTCATCAATGTCCATGTTCCAGAATTCCCTGTTCTTACCAACAAGCTTAATATGAAGATGAAACAAGCAAGCATATTCCACAATGCTTTCTCCATTCTTTGTCTATAGATCATGGTGAAACAGACTACTTATTTTATCCAGTTGAGAAGAACTCTACTGAGAGACTAAGCTTTAGCCAGAGAACTCACAGCTTCTCTATATGATGCAGTACAGATAATGTTGCATATAACAATTTTCTGGAAGCAAAGGAAGAAGTAACTCTTTCATATTATTCAGATAGACCCCTCATTATTTTACACATTTACTGATTGGAAATCATTAATAGTAAGCATTGTGATTATTTTTTTATGTCACTTGATCATGTGTTCCAAGATGTTGTTTATGGAATGAACATTCACTGTTCTCAGGACTGTAAGATTGCTCAGTGAGGATGAAGATAATTGAGGAAGCTTCCAAGATCCATGTCATACTGGAAATAAAACCCTACCTTAGAAGTAATTAATATTATGAAACACAACTGAGGTTTACCAGTTAGAAATTTGAAAATTGTTTCAGCAGCAATAAAAATATTATTATTTTATCTCAACTCCCCATAATCATTAATTACCTAGAGATAAGTGTATATATACCCTAAAACAAAGTCTGACATGGCTCGTAAGGACAACTCAGTTTTCTGAAACAGTAATGTTTCTGTTAAATTATCAATTTTGCCAACTACTAGCAAAGCATCAAGAACTCCTTGTTAGAAAGTACAATTCAAGTTTTTTTTATTGTTTTTTTGTTTGTTTGTTTTCTGGGTATACTTGATCTGAGCATTGGCTCTGTACCCATTGACCGAGATTACAGTAGACATATTGCAAGCTGGCAATACATATATAGCGGTCATGGAGGAAGTAAAGATAATATTGTTCTAGTAATAAAAGGCTTCTGAAATTCATTCCCCATGAACAGAAAGGAAAGAAAGTGTCTGACAATGAGTGCAATGTGATTGAGCAGGTGAAAGTTGAGCTGATATGGACAAGAAATGGCGAACTAAGCTGTAGTGTGTGTGATGGTCTAGCTTTTTATGTCTCACTATAGTAAGTGAGAAATAATCTAAACAGGAGAAAGCCCAAGTGCCCTCATTTGCTTTATCTTTGAAGTGGCTCTATGTAGTAATAAGAGGTGGCGGGGCTGCGTCCCTGGCACCCCAGCTGCCTGGCTAGCTTATGCCCTGAAATAACAACACACAAACTGTATTCATTTAAACACTGCTTGGCCCTTTAGCTCTAGCCCTTACTGGCTAATTCTGATATCCTGATCAACCCATCTCTAATAATCTGTGAGAACCGATCTTACCAGGAAGATTCTAGCCTAGTCCATCCTGGGTCGGAGCTTCATGGCGTGTGTCTGCCTGGGAGCGGGGCATGGCGTCTCTCTGAGGCGTCTGCTCGAGAGGAGAGCTGTGGAGTCTGAGCTCACTTCCTCTTCCTCCCAGCCTTCTGTTCTGTTTACTCCACCTACCTATGTTCTAACCAATAAAATGGACCAAGGCAGTTCCTTTATTAGCCAATGACCTTCCTCCATCAGCTCTATTTATGGGGAAAGGAGAAAAATATTGATATGAGGAGTCTGTCCCTGCTAACAGTTGCAGACATTTACATCCATGACCTATAAATCATGGCATGACTAATCTCTACTAAACTTTGAGGATCATGATCCTATAACCCTTGTATAGTGCCAGCTATTTTTTCCCATTCTTCAATATTTCAAATCTGTGTTTGAAATGTTTTCCAGGAAACTCTGAAAAATGCTAAAAGAATTTATCATCTTTTCCAGTCATCACCAGCTAAAGGAAAGATAGGCTGCTCTATACTCTTTGATAAATTATTATAAAAAATGCCTCAGTTCATTTGGAACCTATAACTAAATCCACTGACTCTGTGACTTACAAGGAGTAGAAACTGATTTTTCATGGTTCTAGACTTGGAATGCATGCTATGATATTTATGTTCTTAGTGACAGCAAGGATCTGGCATATATCTCTTGCTTGCATCTCACATTGTATTAAGGAAAAGAATTTTCACCCTCTAATTACGCTCCAAAGCCCCTCTTCTCTTAACATCATAATGCTGGGGTTTCATGTTTTTAAGAATTAATTCTAGAATTGCATAAATATTTAATGTACAGCATTTAAAAACTATCAGAACTTTCTGTATCTGGGATGTGAAACCATCACCCAAAAGTATTTCTTTCAACCAAAGTTTTATTATTATACATGAGAGACATTGGTGAGAGAAGTCACTCTACTTTTGTCAGATCATGGCTTCCGGTTGAATCTTTGCCTTCTGTCATAAAGATAAGAAACATTTTGCATCATATTTTTTGTTTATTTTTTCTCCTTAGAACAAATTTTAACTCATAAATAGATATGGCTTTAGTCACATAGATACATTTAGCTAGCCCATGACTTTCCAACATCTCTAAGAATGTTTTAATTTTTCTCAACACAGTCTTTACTAGTAAAATCAAAGCAGTTTAGTTCATAGTAAGTGATCTTCCCTGTTATGACAGATTTAGTAACTAGCACATGGGCTTAAAGTGTGGCTAATCTTTAACATCCTTATATTGAATATAATTGAGAAAAAAAATGCCTATGGATTTACAAAATTGGGATTGGGAAGACAAGAGACTAGCAGGTGGATGCACTAAATACTGATTTAGAGTAGAGGATAGTATCTTTACAGACTCATTGTTATCCCTAGAACAGGAAGGATTTTACCAAAGGTCACTGGCAAAAAAAAAAAAAAAAAAAAAAAAAAAAAAAAAAAAAAACAAAACCTACAAGTAGAGGTCTCAGGGCTAGTGACACAGATATAAGACTATGACCAAAGTAGCGTGGGTCTCTGACTGAAACATTTCTGGGAGATTGTAAAACATTGTCTCTTCATACCCCTGGGAGACTTGACAGTGAAAGCCTCTATAGTACGTATGGTTAAAGACATAGAAACATCTTTTTTTTAGGTAGAATTTTAGGAATGAGTTTCTAGTACCAGAGCATCCACTCTCTTATGGACTGACTGATATGCCCACTCAAAGGCATATGTCAAACCATAACCACTAATATGACAGCATCAGAGGAGATTCTTAAAAGCATATACTAAATAGAGGGGTTAGTGATGACTGTACTCTCATAGAGAGATTAGTGCCTCATGAAGTATATTAGATGTTCGACATACGTTTCTTTTTTTGCAAAACATAGTTTAAGTCCATGCATAATGGATTGCTGTTTTTTAGAGACTCAATGGATTGATTTAGAGTTCAACAATTGTGTTGGTTCCAATCATTTCTGTAGACATATTTTGGGGAGATACAAATTTATTCATAGATATTTAATAAAATTGATTTCTGGAAATCTTCATATTGTATACATGTATCATATATGTATATATACATATATATTATGTAACCCAATCCCTTGTCTTCCCTGCCTTTTCTAGAACATATCTTTTTTTCTTTCTTACATACAATTTCATTCTTTTTTTTTTTTTTAAATAAGTCACGTCACTAAGTCCATTTATCTCAGGTAACACGTTTTATGGCCAGCAACACATTATGAATTTCAGGTTGGCAAGTAGGGGATTGGCAACCATACATATTGTCAACAATTTGCACATTTTGTGTAATTTTTATATTCTAAGTGTTGTATTATACATACTTTAGAAAGAGATGAGTGAACTAATGATACATAATGTACTTTCAAAATTTACACTTGAGAGTGAAGGCCCTATTGATTTATTGCTCAACGGAATTAGTATGCAAAGTTGTATTTGCTTCCAATAATGAATGTTAATCATGGCAACTTTCCAAAAGAGGTCACCATTTTCTTAATTTTTGATTAATAGGCTTTTAAGCTAAATTCCTCAGTTGCTTATACTTGTCTTTATATTTAAAATTTTATCACTTCCAAAACTGAAACAAAGCCAGAAACAAACAACAATAGCAAATAGCACCAAGATCAATAAAATTTGGCAAGCTGGATGACAAATATATTCTGTATGAGAATCTGAAACACATTCCCAGTTTTTCATCATACAAAGATGTATTTCATTCGTGTTTTACTAAATAAAGCTTGCCTGAAGATCAGAGAGTAAAACAGCCCCACTAGGCAGTCTTACAGACCAGGCAGTGGTATCACATACAACTTTAATCCCAGTAGTCAACACTACTTTGCCATATTGAGCAATAGTGCATGCCCTTAATCCCAGCCCTAGACAGGAATATAAAATAGGAAGAGATGGTTCTCGGGAGCATTCTTATTCTGAGATTCCTGGAGGCAGAATTGTCATTTCAGATTGAGGTAGAGGTAAGAACCAGTGTCTGACTATTTTGATTTTCTGTCTTTCACATTGAAATCCTGCATCTGTCTCTTGGTTTTTCATTAATCATGCTACACAAAAACATTAGGTTTTAGTTACAGAGAATTTCAAATAGTGGTAAAACACATTGTGTGTGATTTTACTAGTCATTACTCCACAGCTAACCTGAGCAGAGTTGTCCTGACATAAATTTAGAATTTTATTTTCAAAAAGTTCCTGCTTTCACAAAAGAGGCCTATTTCTCTGCTCAACTGATTGTGGTGAAGAAACTGACTTCCAGAAAGGTTGCATCATTTAGAAGAGGGAATCTCAATTCTTGAATTTCCTCTGTTAGAGCAACAATAGTAGTGGCATTTCTTGGTTAATACTGAAATGGGATCTTGGGGGTGGAGTGGGATGGGGGTAAGGGGAGATGGGGAGAGAGGGGGGAGAGGGGGAGAATGGGGGAGGATTGGGATGAAGGAAGGTTGGATGGGGGAGCACGGAAGCACGGTTCTTAGTTAAGGGAGCCACCTTAGGGTTGGCAAGAGACTTGAACCTAGAGTGGTTCCCAGATACCCAAGCCGAGGTCCCCAGTTAGTTCCTTGGGCAGCTGAGGATGGGGAACCTGAAATGACCCTATCCTAGAGCAATACTGACGAATATCTTGCATATCATCATAGAACCTTCATCTGGGGATGGATGGAGACAGAGACAGAGACCCACACTGGAGCATTGGACTGAGCTCCCAAGGTCCCGATGAGGAGCAGAAGGAGGGAGAACATGAGCAAAGAAGTCGGGACCATGAGGGGAGCACCCACCCACTGAGACAGTGGAGCTGATCTATTGGGAGCTCACCAAGGCCAGCTGGACTGTGACTGAAAAAGCATGGGATAAAACTGGACTCTCTGAGCATGGCGAACAATGAGGGCTGATGAGAACCCAAGGACAATGGCAGGGGGTTTTGAACCTACGTAATGTGCTGGCTTTGTGGGAGCCTAGCCAGTTTGGATGTTCACCTTCCTAGAAATGCACTTAGGGGGGAGGACCTAGGACTTACTACAGGGCAGGGAAATCTGACTGCTCTTTGGGCTGGAGAGGGAGGGGGAGAGGAGTGGGGGAGGGGGAGAAGGGTGGGAGGAGGGGGAGGGAAATGGGAGGCTGGGAGGAGGAGGAAATTTGTTTTGTTTTTTTTTTCTCTTTTCTCAATAAAAAAAAAAGTTAAAAAAAAATAATACTGAAATGGAAGCACCTGTTAACTGTGAGTCATGGCACCCCCGGGCAGGTAATCCTGAGTGATATTAAAAAGCAAACCAACAAACTGCAGGGAATTAGCCAATGGAAAATATTTCTCCATGGTTTCTGCTTCCGCTCCTGCATCTTAATTTCCTCCTTGAGTTACTGTACTGACTTCCCTTCTGGCTGAACTACAATTATACGGTGACATAAACCCTTCTCTCATCAAGTTGCTTTTAGTCAGGGTGTTTATCAAACGAATATATAACTAACTAGAACAAGGCCCATTACGTTTAAATTTTTTACCATCTGTCTATATACTCATATTTTTTATTATACCTAAGAATAAAATAATAAATCATTAAATAAAATTTTTGGTTTAATATTAATTTACCTCTAGTAGACTTAAAAATTAGATTATGTTTGAGCTTTAGTTGTGAGCTTAGTCATTTTGAGAAGTTGGGGACATATGAATAATCAAGATTCTTTTCCAGCTAATGAGAATAGAAAAAAAAATGGTTCTTATGGAAATAAAAATCACTTAGTATAAGAGAAATAAATTAATACATTAAAAATACCTTCTTCACTATATTTTATATGCCTATAGAGTACACTTGAGAATGGCAAAAGAGAATTACATACTGCTAGGGAAAAGAAATGGGGTCAATGCAGTTTTAAAAATGGAAGTTGACAAAGTAATATAAAGAGAAATGGCACTTTAGTGATGGAGGAGTTTGAAGGCAGAATTATAGGCTAAGAAGGAGTGTGAACAAAGTCACGAAGTTATGAGGAAACAGATGATTGGCAATTTAACTTCCTTCACAGAATGCCTGAAGCGCTGAGAACAGAATGTGAGAAGTAAGGTTAATGGATACACAAGGGCTCCATCATACATTGCTGAAAACTTATCTCTGGACTTTATGCTATGGTCAGCGACTAAAAGATTTGATACAGGAGAGAAATTTAAGTAGAACTGCATTGAGAGTGAGCACATGGGAGAAATACAGAATGTGAATCAAAAGGAGTTCAAATTAGCATGGAGGAGACCTCACTAGCTATTTAGAATCAGGGTGAGATATGCTACTTCTTCTTTGCAGCCTTCAATCTGCTCAGATTTTAAAATTTTTATTTAAATTTGTTTAACATTTACATTTAACCTAACAAATGTACCTTAATGCCAAGGTACAGGAAAAAAAAATCCTAAACTAACCTAAGTGTAAATAAAAACAGACACATACAGATTGGAAAGGGATAATAATGTAAACACGGAGAGCTGTTTTCAGTTTAAAAACAAAATCTGAAATAATTCAGTCAAGGTAAATAAATTAAATCCCCAAAGGACTAGGAGCAAATATGCTGAGTTAAAAGAAACAGTCAGACACAAATGCACACACTCTATATATTTTACATTACTGATGTTGTGTTGCAGGAAACATTTCCTTGGAACCTATAACTCCAAGGCCTCTGTTGGACTAAAAGACCTTATTAAATAATGCATTTCCATTAATTATCATTTAGATATAATACAGTTCTTCTAAAATCTGAGGTGAGGCCTTGTATTTCTGTGAAGCTACAGATTATCTGCACACTTGTGAGTTTGAGAAGATGGTCATCTTCTATCTGGTGCTATCTCCCTTTAACTAAAATAATGTCATCATCAAGGTGAAAGTTTAAAGTATGGTAAAATAAGAAAACGGTTAAGACATATCCTAGTAAGATTTTGGCTAGAATTTTTTCATGGTCACTGTTATATGAGTGAGTCAGATGTGTTTCATGCACAGGTTAAAGATTAGGCTCTCTTTGGAGGACAGGTTTTAAGATTTTTTTTTCATGATTTTATTTATTTATTTTTTATTGAAAAAAAAAATTCCGCCTCCTTCCAGCCTCCCATTTCCCTCACTCTCCTGCCACTCTTCTCCCCCTACCCCTACACCTCTCCCTTTCCCTCTCCAGTCTGAAGAGCAGTCAGGGTTCCCTGCCCTGTGGAAAGTCCAAGGTCCTCCCCCATCCGTCCATATCTAGGAAGGTGAACATCCAAACTGGCTAGACTCCCACAAAGCCAGAACATGAAGTGGGATCAAAACCCCATGCCATTGTCCTTGGCTTCTCAGCAGCCCTCATTGTCCGCCATATTCAGAGAGTCCGGTTTTATCCCATGTTTTTTCAGTCACAGTCCAGCTGGCGTTTGTGAGCTCCCAATAGATCAGCCCCACTGTCTCCGTGAGTGGGTGCACCCCTTGTGGTCCTGAATTCTTTGCTCATGTTCTCCCTCCTTCTGCTCCTCATTGGGACATTGGAAGTTCAGTCCGGTGCTCCAGTGTGGGTCTCTGTCTCTAACTCCATCCATTGCCAGATAAAGGTTCTACGGTGATATGCAAGATATTCATCAGTATGGCTATAGGATAGGGTCATTTCAGGTTCCCTATCCTCAGCTGCCCCAGGAACTAACTGGGGATATCGCGCTGGGCACCTGGGAGCCCCTTTAAGTCCATTTCTCTTGCCAACCCTAAGATGACTCCCTAAATTAAGATAAGTGCTTCCATGCTCCCCTATCCAACCTTCCTTTATCCCAATCATCCCATTTCCCCAAGTTCTCCTATCCTCCACTTCTCAGTTTTCTCTCCACATCTCCCCTTACCCCCCTCCCACCCCACCCCCAAGATCCCAATTTTATGCCCGGCAATCTTGTCTACTTCCCATAACCAGGAGGATAGCTATATGTTTTTATTTGGGTTCACCTTCTTATTTAGCTTCTTTAGGATATCAAATAATAGACTCACTGACCTTTATTTATGGCTAGAAACCAATTATGAGAGAGACATCCCATGTTCATCTTTCTGGGTCTGGGTTACCTCACTCAGGATAGTGTTTTCTATTTCCATCCATTTGCATGCAAAACTCGAGAAGTCATTGTTTTTACCGCTGAGTAGTACTCTAATGTGTATATATTCCACAATTTCTTCATCCATTCTTCCATTGTAGGACATCCAGGGTATTTCCAGGTTCTGGCTATTACAAATAATACCGCTATGAACATAGTTGAACAAATGCCCTTGTCATATGATCAGGCATCTCTTGGGTATATTCCCAAGATTGGCATTGCTGGATCCAGGGGTAGGTTGATTCAGAATTTCCTGAGAAACCACCACACTGCTTTCCAAAGTGGTTGCACAAGATTGCATTCCCACCAGCAATGGATGAGGGTACCTCTTTCTCCACATCCTCTCCAGCAAAGGTTATCATTGGTGTTTTTGATTTTAGCCATTCTGACAGGTGTAAGATGATATCTCAAAGTTGTTTTGATTTGCATTTCCCTGATTGCTAAGGAGGTTGAGCATGACATTAAGTGCCTTTTGGCCCTTTGAACTTCTTCTGTGGAGAATTCTCTGTTCAGCTCAGTGCCCCATTTTTTAATTGGGTTAATTAGCATTTTAAAGTCTAGTTTCTTGAGTTCTTTATATATTTTGGAGATCAGACCTTTGTCTGTTGCGGGGTTGGTGAAAATCTTCTCCCAGTCAGTGGGTTGCCTTTTTGTCTTAGTGACAGTGTCCTTTGCTTTACAGAAGCTTCTCAGTTTCAGTAGGTCCCGTTTATTCAATGTTGCCCTTAATGTCTGTGCTGCTGGGGTTATACCTAGGAAGCAATCTCCTGTGCCCATCTGTTGTAGGGTACTTCCCACTTTCTCTTCTATCAGGTTCACTGAATTCAGATAAATATTGAGGTCTTTGATCCATTTGGACTTGAGTTTTGTGCATGGTGATAGATATGGGTCTATTTTCATTCTTCTACAGGTTGACATCCAGTTGTGCCAGCACCATTTGTTGAAGATGCTTTCTTTCTTCCATTGTATACTTTTAGCTCCTCTATCGAAAATGAGGTGTTCATAAGTTTGTGGGTTAAATCTGGGTCTTCTATACGATTCCATTGGTCGACTTCTCTGTTTTTATGCCAATACCACACTGTTTTCATTACTTTAGCTCTGTAATAGTGTTTGAAGTCAGATATGGTAATGCCTCCAGAAGTTCCTTTATTGTATAAGATTGTTTTGGCTATCCCGGGTTTTTTGTTTTTCCATATAAAGTTGATTATTGTCCTCTCAAGATCTGTGAAGAATTTTGATGGGACCTTGATGGGGATTCCATTGAATCTATAAATTGCCTTGGGTAGAATTGCCAATTTTACTATGTTGGTCCTCCCCATCCAAGAGCAAGGGAGATCCTTCCATTTTCTGGTATCCTCTTCAATTTCTTTCTTCAAGCCTTAAAGTTCTTGTGAAATAGATCTTTCACTTCCTTGTTAGAGTTACCCCAAGATATTTTATGCTTTTTGTGGCTATCTTGAAAGGTGATGCTTCTTTGATTTCCCTCTCTGCATCCATATCCTTTGTGTATAGGAGGGTGACTAATTTTTTGGAGTTGATCTTGAATCCTGCCACATTACTAAAGGTGTTTATAAGCTTTAGGAGTTCTTTGGTGGAGTTTTTGGGGTCGCTTATGTACACTATCATATCATCTGCAAATAATGAAAGTTTAACCTCTTCCTTTCCAATCCGAATCCCCTTGATCCCCTTATGTTGTTTTATTGCTATTGCTAGAACTTCAAGCACTATATTGAAGAGGTGTGGAGAGATTGGACAGCCTTGTCAAGTTCCTGATTTTAGTGGTATGGTTTGAGTTTCTCTCCATTTAGTTTGATGTTAGCTGTCGGTTTGCTGTAAATAGCTTTTATTATATTTACGTATGACCCTTGTTTCCCTAATCTCTCCAAGACTTTTATCATAAAGGGATGTTGAATTTTGTCAAATGCTCTTTCAGCATCTAATGAAATGATCATATGTTTTTTTTTTCTTTCAGTTTATTTATATGATGGATTACATTGATAGATTTTCGTATGTTGAACCAGCCCTGCATCCCTGGGATGAAGCCTACTTGATCATAATGGATAATTTTTCTAATATGTTCTTGGATTCGATTTGCCAGTATTTTGTTGAGGATTTTTGCATCAATGTTCATGCGTGAGATTGGCCTGTGATTCTCTTTCTTGGTTGAGTCTTTGTGTGGTTTTGGTATCAGAGTGACTGTAGCTTCATGAAAGGAATTTGGCAATGACTCTTCTGTTTCTATATTGTGAAATACATTAAGGAGTATAGGTATTAGGTCTTCTTGAAAGTTCTGGTAGAATTCCACATTGAAACCATCTTGTCCTGGGCTTTTTTTGGTAGGGAGGTTTTTGATAACAGCTTCTAATTCTTTGCGACTAACAGGTCTATTTAGATTGTTCACCTGGTCCTGGTTTAACTTTGGTATATGGTATTTATCTAAAAACGTGTCCATTTCTTTTACAATTTCCAGTTTTGTGGCATACAGGCTTTTGTAGTAAGATCTAATGATTCTTTGAATTTTCTCTGTGTCTGTGGTTATGTCCCCTTTTTCATTTCTGATCTTATTAATTCACATATTCTCTCTCTGCCGTTTGATTAGTTTGGATAGGGGTTTATCAATCTTGTTGATTTTCTCCAGGAACCAGCTTTTTGTTTCATTGATTCTTTGGATTGTTTTCTGTGTTTCTATTTTGTTGATTTCCACCCTCAGTTTGATTATTTCCAGTCTTCTACTCCTCCTATGTGAGTCTGCTTCTTTTTTTTTTTCTAGAGCTTTCAGGTGGGCTGTTAATTCTCCAATGTGTGCTTTTTCTGTTTTTTTTTTTTTTTTTTTTTTTTTTTTAAGTACACACTTAGTGCTATGAACTTTCCTCTTAGGACTGCTTTCATAGTGTCCCATAAGTTTGAGTAAGTTGTTTCTTTCTTTTCATTGAATTCAAGGAAGACTTTAATTTCCTTCTTTATTTCTTCCTTGATCCAGGTGTGGTTCAGTAGTTGACTGTTCAGTTCCCATGAGTTTGTAGGCTTTCTGGGGGTAGCATTGTTGCTGAATTCTAACTTTAATCCATGGTGATCTGATAAGACACTGGAGGTTATGAATATTTTTTTGTAACTGTGGAAGTTTGCTTTGTTACCGAGTATGTGGTCAATTTTCGAGAAGGTTCCATGAGCTGCAGAGAAGAAGGTATATTCTTTCCTATTAGGGTAGAATGTTCTATAGGTGTCTCTTAAGTTCATTTGATTCATTACCTCCATTAATTCTCTTATTTCTCTGTTAGGTTTCTGTCTGATTGACCTGTCCATTGGTGAGAGAGGAGTGTTGAAGTCTCCTACTATTAGTGTGTGCGGTTTGATGGCTGCCTTGAGTTTTAGTAATGTTTCTTTTACGTATGTGGGTGCTTTTATATTAGGGGCATAGATATTCAGGATTGGGACTTCATCCTGATGAATTGTTCCTGTTATGAGTATAAAATGTCCCTCTCCATCTCTTCTGATTGATTTACGTTTGAATTCAACTTTCTTAGAAATTAGTATTGTCATACCTACTTGTTTCTTAGGTCCATTTGCTTGATAAGCCTTTTCCCAGCCCTTTACTCTGAGTAGGTGCCTGACTTTGTGGTTGAGGTGTGTTTCTTGTAAACAGCAGAATGTTTGATCCTGTTTTCGTATCCAATCTCTTAGCCTGTGCCTTTTAATAGGTGAGTTAAGTCCATTGACATTAAGTGATATTAATGACCAGTGGTTGTTAACTCCTGTCACTTTTTTAGTAGTAGAGTTTGTGTGTTTCCCTTCTTTGACTTGTGCTGGTGAAGGGTCTCTAGATGTTTGATTTATTGTGGTCATTGTTGGAATCCTTGGTTAGTGATTTTCCTTCTATTACTTTCTGTAAGGCTGTATTTGTGGCTACGTATTGTTTAATTTCTTTTTTATCCTGGAAAATTTTATTTTCTCCATTTATAGTGAACGAAAACTTGGCTGGGTATAGTAATCTGGGCTTGCATCCATGGTCTCTTAGTTTTTGGAGTACATCTATCCAGGACCTTCTGGCTTTCATGGTTTCCATAGAGAAGTCAGGTGTAAGCCTGATATGTTTACCTTTATAAGTAACTTGACTTTTTTCCTTTGCAGTTCTTCATATTCTTTCTTTATTCTGTATGTTTTGTGTTTTGATAATATATGGCGAGGAGATTTTTTTTTTGGGGGGGTTCCAGTCTATTCGGTGTTCTGCATGCTTCTTGAACCTGCAAAGGAATATCGTTATTTAGGTTGGGAAAGTTTTCTTCTATAATTTTACTAAATATATTTTCTGGACCATTGAGCTGTACTTCTTCTCCTTCTTCTATCTCAATTATTCTTAGGTTTGGGTCTTTTCATTGTGTCCCAGAGTTCCTGAATGTTTTTTGATGAGAATTTCTTGGCTTTGCTGTTTTCTTTGATCAGTGTGTTTATTTTCTATAGTATCTTCAGTGTCTGACGTTCTTTCTTCTATCTCTTGAAATCTGTTGGTAGTACTTGTCTCTGTAGTTCCTGTTCGTTTACCCAGATTTTCCTTCTCCATTCTTCCCTTGGTTTGTGTTTTCTTCATTACTTCCATTTCATTCTTCAAGTCTTGCACTGCTTCCCTTACCTGTTTGATTGCTTTTTCTTGTTTCTCTTGGTTTTCTTGGGTATCTTTGAGAGATTTATTCATTTTCTCTACCTTTTTGTTTGTAATCTCTAATTGTTTATGGCAGTTTTTCACCTCCTGTTTAAGGTCTTCTATTATTTTCATATAATTCACCTTTCAGTTGATTTCTTCTAATTCTTCTGGAATAGGGTGTACAATTCTTCTTATTTCAGGATCCCTGGTTTCTGGTGATGTCATGTTGCCTTTCAGGTTGTTGGAGGAATTCTTGCATTGGCGCCTTCCCATCTCTTCCTTCAAATGGAGCCAGGAGAGACCTGGTGTTTTGGTCCAGTCTTTGCTGTGACTGACTCTCTGGGTGTATCTCTTCAGTGTTGAAACAGGAACCATCCCCTCCAGATGGAACTCCTCAGCACCTAAAAGGGCCACCTGATAGCCCAATGATCCGGGACAAAAGGAAGAACGAGGCAGGCAAGGCGGTATCCAGGAGAGCACAGGGGACCCTGGAGCACAAGCTGAAGGTGCCCGAGCTTTCTTACAGGGGACCTTGAGGCCTGCCCTTTAGGCAGGCACTCACTGCTCTGGGTGGGTAGCCTTAGTGTAGGAGCTTAAAACTGTTCTTGAGCACTGGTCCTAGCATACATCATGGCAGGGTTGGGGGGTGCTGTGGAGCTGGGTCGTGTGTAAGGCAGACAGCCCTGCAGAAGGAGCTGGGGGAGGGAGGTTTGTGCTCTCTTCTGGGACTATCTGTCCCTGGATAGCACACACTCACCCGTCCAAATGGAACTCCTCAACACATAAACAGGGCCACCTGGTAGCCCAATGATCCGGGACAAAAGGAAGGACGGGGTAGGCAGGGTGGTATCCAGGAGAGCGCAGGGGATCCTGGAGCACAAACTGGAGGTGCCCGAGCTCCCTTACAGGGGACATTGAGGCCTGCCTGTTAGGCAGGCACTCACCACTCTGGGTGGGTAAGCTTAGTGTAGAAGCTTAAAACTGTTCTTGAGCACTGGTCCTAGCATACAGCAGGGCAGGGTTGGGGGGGGGGGGGTCCTGGGGGGCTGGGTCATGCATAAGAAAGACAGCCCTTCAGAAGAAGCTGGGGGATGGGTTTTGTACTCTCTTCCGGGAAGATCCGCCCCTGGATAGTACACACTCACCCGTCCAGATGGACCTCCTCAGCACCTAAACAGGGCCCAGGTTTTAAGATGTTAATAAACAACACAATTTCTGCAAGACAGTGAAGAAATGACCATGTTTAGTTTAATGAAGGCAAAAAAAAATAATCAAAAGAGAATGTACTTCAAATATAAATGTCAAGATTACCCTGACTTCATAGCTTCAAAGTTTCCTATGTGAAGATGAATCCTAAAAAGTAATCTAACATCAGCTCAGAATTGAGTGTATTAAAGGGTTATTTATTTAGGGGTAGACCCGCAGATCACAGTCCTCTGCACAAAGAGGGAACAGGAACCAATCCAAGCATATGGAAGAGAGAGAGAGAACATGCAAACTTTACAGCTGCATTTATAATATAAGAAACCATGCCCAAGTGGCTGGTATCTTAAAGGCTATTGACTGAAGGAGTTCCTAATGCACCTCCCTCTTTTGTCTAAATAAGAGAGTTCTAACCTTAATACAAAACTATAAGCAATAAGAACATATATCTAGTATAAAAATTAGAATTACAACCAACATAAACAATATCAAGCAAGAAATATATGGTAAGTGTTTCAATAATTTTCCTATCCTAAGAAGTCTAAGTCTTGTATTTGACATAGCTTTGACAAGTCATGAGAGGAAAGTAACTAGAACAATCTTGTGTTCAATCCCATCGAAGAACTGAAAAGGAAAATAATATTACTTGAGTAAACAGGAAGTGCAATCAAGCAACTTCCAAAATATACAGCAAATGACAGAGACAACTGGCTACCTGTGTAACCACCTGAAGTCTCATTTGCAATGTTGCAGCAACCAACTTTGGCTAAGACCTAGAGTAACTGACAGACCATTTTCAGTGACAGGAAATATTTCAAAACCATCTTACCCTGTCTTGGCAAGATTTAACAGGTTGTTTTTTCTTGTATACTGTTTTTTCTCCCCAGACATTGTTCATTTTGTCAGTGGTCAATGCATGGGAGGGTCTTTGTCCAAAGGCCAGTTGTGCTAAGAAGAAAACAAGCTCTAAAGTGGAGTGTCTTTGGCACTCAACATTCTCTCAGAAATAGACCTGTGCTGCCAGTAGCAATCAGGTCTCATGTAAACAGAACCCTAACTTATTTAAATGTAATATTCTACAACTTTTTGAAGTGGTTGAGGATAACCTATATCTGCAGAATGCAATCTCTATGAATCTAAAGAACCAGATTAGTCTAACTATAAGTATGACAACATGAATGGCTATTGACTATAATTTTTAATACCTTTGTAGATTAAAGACTAAGACTTCATATTAGAATATTAAAAAATCTTTAAGCAACTATGCAGCAAATGTGGACAATGTATAAGTATTTTGATCAGAACTAGAAATATATAATGCAATATGATAAATATATCCAACAAAATATCTTAAACAGAGGTAGAATCATGCATGATTACAATATGACAAAATAATTTTGCCTAGTTGTACAAATATTATAAACAGAAATATGAACATATTCAATAAAATTTGAATTTGTATCAATATACAAGAATCTATACCAATGTAAATTACTTATAAATAATTGTTCACTAGTATTCACTCTATTAATCATTATTATTATTACTAGTGTGAGTAATCTACCTGTTATCCTATCCAAATCCTTTTTTTTTTCAAAGAAATCCTTGAGCCTATATAATTTCCACACCAATCCCCAGCCCTATATCAGTTTTAATCAACTCCTAATTGATATTCCTAACTCTGAGGACAATCTTAGTTGGGAGAGGAGATATTATCTTCTAGATTTACTTCCAGTGTTATGGAGGCAATTTTCTTTCTGTGGGATACTGTGAAAGTAAAGTGATGGTTAAGTTTTAAGATTTCTGTCTGGTATAATTGCAAATAGTCTTTTAATATTTGATAGGGTTTTGCTGAGGTTCCTATGTGGATTTCTGGTCAGAAAGGTGCATCATTTCTACTAACCAAGTTGGAACCATCTTAAGCAGCTGGTACCCAAAAGTAGTGTTATAGTAGCACTATATGCATCATAATATCATTCCAAACAGGTGGAGCCATTGTTTCCTAGAAACTTCAAATATTACTCCAAGAAAATTATTGTTCATTGTGGAAAACTTAAACATTATTTATATAGACTTATATGATGGAAGAAGGTCATTGGTTAAAAAATAAAGAAACTGCCTTGGCCCATTTTATTGGTTAGAACATAGGTGGGTGGAGTAAACAGAACAGAATGCTGGGAGGAAGAGGAAGTGAGCTCAGACTCGACAGCTCTGCTCTCTGGAGCAGAGATGCCATGCTCCCCTCTCCTGGGCAGACACACATGATGAAGCAAGCCGCCAGGTAAGACATGCTGAATCTTTCCCGGTAAGACCGGTGCTACACAGTTTATTAGAAACGGGTTGATCAGGATATCAGAATTAGCCAGTAAGAGCTAAAACTAATGGGCCAAGCAGTGTTTAAGAGAATACAATGTCTGTGTAATTATGTCAGGGCATAAGCTAGTAGGTGGCCAGGGTGCTGGGGACGCCAGTCCGCCGCTCCTATTACTACACTTATATTCAACAAAATGTATAATAAAGACAAAAATATGTATGGAGAAAAGTATTTTTTTCTAAATTCTTTGTTCTTTCTGTCCCATATAAATGGCTCCTAATATGAGACAGAAAGTCTGAATTTTTCTTTTAATAACATGTTTAGATTTAGAGAAGAATAGACATTGTCCAAATCCAAATCCAGTTTTGATTTTTAAGTAGACATGTATGCATGTTCAGATAATTCAATTTTATTGTGCAAATGATATGTCACAAGAAGTCAGATTTCTCTGCTTATTGATTCTTTCTGGATAGCTATATTTTCTTCTTAGTTATCCAACATCTCTCAACTTTTTGAAGATGAGTATTTCCTGCAAAGAAAAAAACAGTGTAGCCCAGATATTACACTAATTTAGGACTTCCAATCTCTGCAATACATAATATACAACCATAGGTTCCATTGGAGGAATTATTAGCATACATAATGATGCTACATTTGATTTTGGTACATAACCAAAGAGTTAAGAAATATATACAAAATGTCTTCTCATTTTTGAAAACACTACATTGAATATACTACAATGACTGGACTTTGATAGAAACAAAAAAGCTATCCATCTCCTCCAGATTTTTTTAAAATCTTGAAGGAACAAATCGTATTGCAGCACTGCAAATATTCATATTACAATATGTCAGGACACTGGGATAGTTTGTTTTCTATGATTGGTTGGAAAGTAGAACTTGTAAGTGATATAGTTAGGTAATCAACTGAGATCCCACAGCAAAGTATAATGCAAAAGGCAAGGTGTCTGTTGAATGGTGTGGGTGGTCCTCCTCTCCATGTGTTGCTTTCATTGGTTAATAAAGAAAATTCCTTGGTCTGTTGATAGGGCAGAACTTAGGTATGCAGGGAAACTGGACTGAATGTTGGGAGGAAGAATGCAGAGTTAGGAGATGCCATGGATCTACCACCAGAGATAGACATGCTTTGCCAGTAAGCCATTGCCACATGGCGATCTACAGATTAATATAAATGGGTTAAATTAATATGTAAGACTTAGTCAGTAAGAAGCTAGAGCTAATAGGTCAAGTAGTGACTTAATTAATACAGTTTCTGTATGATTATTTTGGGGCTACACTAGCCGGGTGACTGGGATGAACAAGTGAGCCCTCCCTCTTACAGACAAATTTTATAAAAAAATGCACAACAACATTATATATTTTGACACATTGAGACACAACCTGGTAATCAAGTGAGTATATAATACTTCCAAATTTCTGTACAGTCTCTTCATAGAAAGGCAAGGCATAACTTTTTAAAACAGTCATTAGTCATATGACTAATATTAAACATAATAAGTTTTCCCAGCTGGGCATGCATAGAGAGAACATTAGCCTTAAATGATTGACAAACAAATCTTGGCCTATCAGCTGAGTTTTCTTGTAAAACTGTTCTTCCCATTATTAAGACAGAGTAAATACCATTGATCTATCTGAAATTCATTCAGTCTTCTATTATTTCTACTTTATAATAAAATATTATCAAAGATCTTTAAACTTCTGTCATTGTACTTTTTAATATCTATAATTTGTGCTTTTATATACTTTTAACTAGTAATGTTCACAGTGTTTTCTTTATTTGTTTTAAATGAATTTGAACTTGATTTTTGAATCTTTATGAGTGAACTTTTGCTACTACTTTTTGGGTACTACTTTTTACTTTATTTAATAAACCATGTGCCGCCTTTTACTTTAGCAGATATAAATAATCTATTTGAGTTTCTCTCATAGGTTCTAGTATAAGATGGTAAGCTGGGGAATTTATATTTATAAATATTTAGAACATTTTTAGAGCCAGGTTAGTCTCCTGTGGTATATTATTTGTAGTTTGATAAATCAATCTTGCCTGAACATCAGAGACAAAGCTAAAGCCACTAGAGGTCAGACAATGGTGACACACACACATCAAATCCCAGGATTTGGTAGTCAGAGTCAGATGGATCTCTCTCTGAGTTCAAGGCCTCCCTGGGCTACACAAGATTAAAGCAGAAACAAATTTGGTGGTGGTGCCTCACCTTTAATCCCAGTCCTCTGGAGTCACATACCTATAATTCCAGCACTAGTGAGAATAAAAATGAAAGGAGAGAAATGTTAATTTGCTTAGTTTGCAGTCGCCCCGTCTTGGTAGAGGTAAGTCTTGGCTAGAGGCTTGGATGCTTTACTTTTTTGTCTTTTCAGGTTGAATCCAATTTCTGTCTCTTGGTTTTTATTATTTGTGCTACAGTATCTTATGTTTGTTTGGTTCCACTAAAAACCCCATTAGTCATTTCTAATCCTATTTGGAAGGAAGAGCAATTCACCAATGGGGACTGTAATGGAGATGCAAGTGTCTGGCCCTGGACATGGAGAAAATTTACTCTTCAAAATGGACCTCTTATTGAGGCATGATGCACACTACTTGTGCTTTTTGTGCACTAATCTTCTCACAAAGGTGAAGACATTTAGAAACAAAAGACAAACATCATTTCTGGCTTATACGCCTTTCTGTGATGGCATGTCACTTGTCAGTAATGTACACAAACATTTTTCCCAAGCCTTAAGTTGATTTTGTTGTGATGGTGCTCACTGGTATACCTGATTCACTGGTGCTTTTTTGGTAATAAGTATTTTTCCCCTGGAGTAAAAGTAAGCATTTCCTATGTATGAATATGCTATAAGAGTATCGATTCCTTTCTCTTTCTTGTGCTTCCAAGCTCATTCATTTTTTTTGGTTGGATTTCTCTTTGATGTAGGAACTCAAGTGTTCAGGCAACTCCCTTCCCTTGCTTGCTTGGTGTTATGAAGTGAAATAAATTATTTCACTTTTATCTGGCTTATTCATATATTTTGTATCTTGATAAAATTGAAACAGAACATATTACAACTTTTGTAAATTCTTTCAGGAAATATTCCACAATTCATAATTATGCATCCAGTATGATACTGATAAGAAATCTAACAACTGGATTTTCAAAAGATATCATTTAAAAAATTACTAGGGACAAAAATAAAATAATATTTCAACAAAACATTAGAAAATCAATTATAGCAACAAAAATTTTCATGAATCATCACTGGAAAACTTTCATCCTGTAAATTTAAAGTGAAATTTGTATATTCAAATCCAATGAGTTTACTTGATTCTATGAGAAAAATTAAAATATGAATCATAGTTTTCTTTTCATGACTGAAAATGCAAAATATATCGACAATTATTGTATATAGTTGGGGAATAAGAAATTTAAAATATGTCGCCAATTTTAGGGTTATAGCCAGATCTCTCTCTCTCTCTCTCTCTCTCTCTCTCTCTCTCTCTCTCTGGATCTCTTTCATGGCATATGCCTAAATTTGGATCAGTAATTGGTTGACCACTCCCATAATTTCTACACTACCCCAGAACATCTTATATACAGGACAAATTGGAGGATGGAGATTTTGTGGTTCAGTTAGTGTCCAAATTTCTACACTGGAAGTCTTAACTATAACAAGAGATGTCTTGTGTAGGTTGTTTCCCCCATTGTAAGGAGCATTAGTTAGGGTTACCAAATTCAAGAACACATCTAAAAGACCATCCACCATGATCAAGTAAGATGCATCCCAGAGATTTAGGGATGTTTCAACATATAAAACAGTGTCATTGTAATCCACCATATAACAAACTGAAGGAAAAATACCTCATGATCATCTCACTGGATGCTGAAAAAGCCATTGACAAAATCCAACACCTTCATGATAATAGTCTTAGAGATTTCAAGGATACAATGGACATACCTAAAATAATAAAGGCCATTTACAAGAAGTTGAAAGTCAACATTAAATTAAATGGAGAGAAACTCAAATCAATGTCACTAAAATCAGGAACAGGATGAGACCTTCCACTGTCTACATATCTACCCAACACAGAACTTGAAATTCTTGCTAAAGCAATAACATAAATTTTGTATTGCTACATTCCTTTGTATTGCTACATTCCTTGAGCAAGACAGTGGTTTATGGATACCTGAGCAAAATCAAGGATGGATTACAATTCATGGAATGGGTCTTAAATCCAAAGAGATATTGGTTGGTTAATCTCACAAGCAATGTGCCTCTATTGCACTTGAGTATCTTTCAGTCAGTTCGTAGTGTAGATCACAGAGTCTATACCATGGTTATTTTGTACCTTTCTTCTTCAGTAAGTACAGAGTACCTTCTAAACCATGTACACTTGTCAGTAGGGGTGAAAGATCTAAACAGGCACTAGCTTGACTTCTCCATTGTTAGTGACTTATGCAGGTATTATCTTCAGCAATATGGCCTGGCTGTCAGTGTGTGTGGAGCAACAAATAGCATTGCCAATAATTATTTTGTGAGGGAGGTGGTTTAGGTGTGACCCCTTCCTGAAACTAGACACTTCATCTGGCTATAAGAGATGTCCAGTTGTAGCTCTATCTCCACTAGTTGGCAATTCATCTTAGACCACCTTCATAAGCGTATATATTTTAAGACACTTCTGGTAGCATATTAAGTTTCAATATAATAGTTTTAAAGGCCTTAAGTTTAGCTGTCACTCTCATATATCTTTCCTATTTTCCCATAAGAATGGAGAAAATGAGGACATGCCTCACCATTTGATTTTCCAGGCTCAGCCTTACTCACCCATCCATTGCTATTCTATTCCCCATTCCTTGAGTGATTTAATACACCTCTCAGTCCTTTATTCTACATCTAATCTCTATGGTAGTATGGATTAAAATCTTCTTATAGAAGGCTTAACAGCAAGCATTCACATATAAGTGAAAAATATAATATTTGTCGTTTGGGTCTGAGTAGACTCATTAATGATTATTTTTCTTTGTCTATTTTTTTTGTTCTTTATTTTCATTTACCTGAGAATTTGGTGATGTCATTTAAACAGCTTTGCAAAAATTCACTGTCTAACGTTATGATGATTTTTTATTCATCCATTGACAGCCATTTATTTCTATCTTCCTGAAGAACTGCCACCCTGATTTCCATAGTGGTGTAAAATGTTTGCATTCTACCAGGAAAGGATTAGTGCTCCTCTTATTCCCTATACTGTGAACATGTGCTATCTTTTGTTTTATTGACCTTGACCCTTCAGAGAGTGTAATATGAGATTCCTATGTATTTTGGAGTATCACCCAGAGTTATTTTCATTATGGTTACAATTTATTATGTTTAGTGATATCTCTTGTAAAGTCAATCTCTTCCAAACTTTTATCATGAAGGGATGAAGGATTTTGTAAATGTTTTTTCAGCAACTAATGTAATGATGTATTAAAAAGGAAAAAAAAACAGGATAACTGAAACAATCATGTACAATAAAACAAGTTTCAGAAATATCACAATCCTTGATTTCAAGTTCTACTACATGTATTATTGAACTAAAAATAGAGAGTTGAATTAATAGGGTCAAATTGAAGAGACACACTATGAATGAATAAATAGAAAATAAATGAATCTGCATATTGATGGGCACCTGGTTTATGACAAAGAAGCCAAAATAACAAAATGGGAAAAAAGAAATCACCTTTAATAAATGGTTCTGGAATAACTAGAAGTCAGCATGTAGATGGATGAAAAGAAATCTCTATATAAAAACCTGCACAAAACTCAAGTGCAAGTGAATCAAATACCTCAACCAGACACAGTGAACCTGACAGAAAAGAAAATGGAGAATAGCCTTGAGCACATTATTTTTACATCCCTGTCTCTTTATGAAAGTTGTGTGAATGAGCACAGGTATCCAGAGAGGCCAAACGAGGATGTTGGATCCTATGGGTGCTTTAGAGCTACTCAGTGTGGGTGTTGTAATGATTTTGAGTCATTGTATACATTTTTAATAACTGAGCTATCTCTATAGCACCCAAGATATCACTTGAATAATGGGTAAGCTGATGTCTTTAGGTAATATATTGTACTCCTAATTTATTCTGCTAAAGAGTATTAAATATAAGACAGTGAGATGGCTTGGAGGATACAGGCATTTCCCACGAACCTAGATGTGGAAGTTACATCCCAAAATTTTACATATCGCAAAAAAGACTGATACATGAAGATTGTTTTCTGACCTCCACCAATGCTTGCATGAGTGCCTTCCTAACAAAATAAAAATAAATAAATAAAAATTAAAAATATTACATATAAGATTTCATTGACTATTTGATAAGACTAGATTATCATGGCTTACTAGATAGAAACTGAAGATTTTTCTCACGTTTAAGTTGGTCATTTTATTTTCAAACCTTCAAGATCCTGAATATGAAAAATCCCCTGAGAATTCAAGGGACTTCTACATTGTTTCTTTATCTCTTGACAGTGAGAAAAAATGAAAATTCTGTGGAGTTTCAATTGCTCTCACATAAGTAGAACAATAACCTAAGGTAGTCAAAAGTGCTGAAAGGTTGATTTTCTGCTCTAATGAATTTTAAAACTACTTTAAAGAAATAACTACATAGTTCAACTGAGTGTAGGAACTAAGTTGAAATTCAGCACTACATGTAACAGTTAATTTTATGCTTGCTACCAATCATATCTTTGTATTTAATACTACATGAAATAAATATGAACTCTAATGCATTTTTTCTTTTGTTCAGGTTTTTCTTTAAAACATTTTAATAGTGGATGACAAGATGACTCAACAGATTCTGGAAGCCACATGCAGAAGACATGGACTGATATTCTTCAGTTATAATCTGACCTCTACATGTGTTTTGTGGTATGCATTAACATGCTTACATACATATATACAAAATAAATATGCAAATATAAAATGCTAGATAAACTTAAGTTTTTGACTATACAAAGATATGATATTTTATAACTGAAAATATTTTTATGAAATGTAGTTAATACAGGATAATTATACACAATTGTAAAAAAATTTGCACCTTATCTGTTCACAATCAAGCATTGGTAGAACACTAATTTTATGGTCCAAGTAACCCTGGGTCTTTGCAGGAGGAGGGCACACTTCTTATGGCTACGGAAGGATTGGAATACTTCTTCCAGAATGACCCTGCTTCTGATGCGACAAACTTCAAATGAGCTCTCAGTGTCAGTTCATCCCCAGTCATAGTTCTTTACTGCCTCATTGAGCAGAACCGATTTTGAATGGCACTGTGGCACAAACTAATCCAAACAGAGGTGACAAATATTGCAGAATGAGCACATGTGCACATTAAGGAGGAAGGTATCAACACTTTTAGATGGGAGGTCAGAAGAAAAGTACAAATAAATGACTGTCCATGGCATTCTTTATAAGATTAATCAAAGACTGCTACAAGAATCACATTTCCTCTTTAAATGGATTTGAGAAAACTTAGTATCTTGGTATTATACTCACAAATGACTCTAGCTATAGGCATCAGTGAAGGATTATTAAAGAAAAAATGCTTTGTTGAACAGGGAGGACACAGCAATTAATTAAAATGTTGTGCAAACAATGTTACTTCTTATAGAGAACACTGTAATATATTTTAGATATTTTGCAGTATCTGCCTTTTCCATGTAATGTTACAATAATAAATAGTACATTATCTTCAATCAGGTCATGACTTTGTTTTGAGCCCTGGACTTATTGACCTGTAACAGAATAAAGATGTAGAAATGACATTCACACCTCTTAATTGGTATCATTAAGAGGATTATTTTTTTTAATGCCAGAGGACAAGTAAGAGACCTCCCTGAGATTAGTATGCACTTGGGAAAGCTGAAACTGTCTTCTAATGAGAACACAATGCTTGTAGCTCTTTCAAATGAACCAATTAGCATTTGCTGCACATTTTAAGACAGATCTGTTGCTCAGGACACATTGAAGGTAGTTCTAGTTTCCAGCCAGAAACAAGGAAGAGTTAAGAGAAATTAAAATGGTTCACACTAATAGAAGATATTATAGAAGGCGAAAATCTGATTTGTGTGTGTATGTGTGTTTGTGTGTGTGTAAATATGGTCAAAAAATTGTTTCTTAAATGTACAAGTATATTAATGCTAAATATAAATACTTTTGAACATTTTCTTTGAAAATTATGATTAGTACATTAATATGTAAACTACATACAAAACTCCAAATATTCTTTCTGTGTGCTTGGCATATATACATTCTTGAGGGTCTCAACTAACTTCTCAGGAAAGTTGATGCTTACAAAGCATTGTTCTGGATTCAATACCCAGAAAAGACTTTCAAGGAACAAATTCAAAAGAATATTAGAGAAATAATATAGTAGCATAGATTTGGATGAGGAGAGTAAAGATGAACAAAGTTATTGGGAATTGAGACAAATGGATTGCATTTTTATAGAAAAAAATCCCAAAGTTTCAAAAGAATGAATGTGACATACATAAAGATCATGTGATTAAAATACACATAGAGGAGCCTTCACAAGAAATACAAATTCATACTAGATAAAACTCCAGACTGAAGAAAGAAAAGTGGTGTGGGAAGGGGGCAAAACAAGAAGAAAATTGCAATTGATAACTACTGGAAGAGGGAAAATCAGTTTGCTCAAAGGGAATGACATTGTATATCAAGCATACTTTACCTTCATCTGGTGATGGATGGAGACAGAGACAGAGACCCACACTGGAGCACTGGACTGAGCTCCCAAGGTCCCGATGAGGAGCAGAGGAGGGAGAACATGAGCAAAGAAGTCGGGACCACGAGGGGAGCACCCACCCACGGAGACAGTGGAGCTGATCTATTAGGAGCTCACCAAGGCCAGCTGGACTGTGACTGAAAAAGCATGGGATAAAACTGGACTCTCTGAGCATGGCGAACAATGAGGGCTGATGAGAACCCAAGGACAATGGCACGGGGTTTTGAACCTACGTAATGTGCTGGCTTTGTGGGAGCCTAGCCAGTTTGGATGTTCACCTTCCTAGAAATGCATGGAGGGGGGAGGACCTAGGACTTACCACAGGGCAGGGAAATCTGACTGCTCTTTGGGCTGGAGAGGGAGGGTGAGAGGAGTGGGGGGAGGGGGAGAAGGGTAGGAGGGGGAGGGAAATGGGAGGCTGGGAGGAGGAGGAAATTTGTTTTTTTTTTCTTTCTCTTTTCTCAATAAAAAAAAGTTAAAAAAAAAAAGGACATAAGGTCAATAGAAGATAACAAATACAACATCACTTGATGTTTTTGTGGTTTTGACTTGTATTGTCATTTCTTAAATTCATTTTTTTAAAATTTCTTCCTTTTAATGTTTCTTCATCTTTGTTTTATGAGAGAAAAATATGGTGAGGTTGAGAGGGTCATGAGGATGGGCAGCTATGTGACAACTTAGGAGATAATGACGAACATCATCAAAATATATTTTTTAAAAATTTAAAATAATTTAAAAGTGTAAGAATAATGAATATAAAAGTATTAAATAATAAAACACGATCAAAATACAAACAAAACATTGTCATTCACTTAGTAATAATGTGCATATAATATATATCAAATTTTAAAGTTAAATTCATTATAAATAATTGATGACTAAATGTTAAACTATAAATTTATGATAAAAAATCAAAGTTTATATATGTTTCATAACAGTGATATAACAAAGTTGCATCATGATGTATTTTAAGCAGTTTTATTGCATATATTTTACTAATAGCATGTAATCTCTATTATTTTGAAGAGAAGTCATTAAAATTAGGGTTTTTTATTTTCTTTTCATGAATTTCCTACAATCTGGTCTAAAGTTACAGTTTCATGGTGAATAGATTCAAACTATTCCCCTTAATTGATTTTACTGTCTGTTTAATAACAAATATAATTGAAAAATTATTCTCTGAGGGATTCCAAACATCTGCTAATTTCTGAGCAAACTCTGCCAGAGGATACAGCCTGCTCTAGATTTTAAAGGTTTGCAATATCAACAGTTCAGTTGAAATATTATAGGAAGTAAGCTATTTGGCTTTATTTGTATTTTCAATTCTTATGAAGCAAATTTTCAAAAAAAAGAATTCTCAAATAATTTCTCTGAGTAGTTTAAATATTCTGCCTAACAATTATGCTTGTAATTGTTCCCAGTGTTGTTTCTTCTCAAAGAGTAAACAAATACTGAAGAAAGAGAACCCCAGTCAGTAATTTTCACCCCAGCTAAGAAATTCACTTTTAATTTACTTTTGTAAGAAACTTGAGCATTTTTCTTTTCCACATTTAATTAAAATGCAGTAATTATTGCAATATTGAAAATAAACAGTACCTTTTAAAAAATGTTTTAATGAAACTAAATAATAGCCTGAGGAATACAAAGTGAAATTTCAAAAAAAAATATTTGCTTGTAATAACTTCTAGATCATTGATGTGCATTTCTGTTGGTTTAAAATGTATTGTTTTACTTTATAAAATTTCATTTTAAAGAACATAAAAAATGCATATTTTAAGTACTTTAATTTAGCCTGGTGGTTGTTTCAGACACCTTTAATTTCAGCAATTAGAAGGTAGAGTCAGGTGGATCTCTGTGAGTTAATGACCAGCCTGATCTACAGAGTGAGTTCCAGGATACCCAGAAGTACCAGAGGAAACCCTGAAGAGCCTGTTTCCAAAAAGAACAAAAAATCCTTTAATTTGTATTTAAATGCAGTTCAACTTTTTCAAAAGCTTGTGTGTGTGTGTGTGTGTGTGTGTGAGTGTGTATGTATGTGTATGTGTGTATGTGTGTGGAGAGAGAGAGAGAGAGAGAGAGAGAGAGAGAGAGAAGTTAAAGACTATTTTATTGAACACAAGTATGGAATTCTCAAAAATAAGTAAAACTTTAAGATATACCTACTGTGCTTATTATTTCACTTAAATGTCCATTGGGAACTAGTGAGTTGGCTCAGCAGTTAAGAGCACTGGCTGCTCTACCATTAGTCTTCTGTTTGAGTTCTTGTTACCATACGGCTCTAACAAGCTGTAATATCAGTTCCAGGAGAAACTACTATGGCCTCTTCTGATTTCTTCAGGAAATGTACACATGTGGTTTACAAAAATACATGCAGGCAAAATATCCACATATATAAAAAATAATGTAAGCAAAATAAAGTGTATCTTTTTAGTATAACCTTTTCATAGAGGGACTTTTAAAATAAAGATAGATACATCTTTATCCTTTTGGCTTTCATTGCTTAGCCATATCAGAGTAATACACAAAGACAGTGATAACCAACAATGTAGACACTATGCATTTTAGCTGCTAAATACCAACTTTCTCAAAGATTTTAGATTTATATTCACATTTACTTTACATTTACGTACTCATTTATGTTTTTTTTTTCTGATATTGTGTGTCCCTATTAGCTCAGGGTTACATACTATAGAACCCAAGTTGGCCTTCAAATCGAATAACATTCTGTCTTAATCCTGTGTTCTATTGTTAAACCTGTGTTCCCCTTTGTGCACCTTTGTGTTTACTTTTATTTATATTATTATATGTATGAATATTTCTGAAAAGTTCTCACAATAAAGTATGAAGAGTCAGAACATCCAAGCTTTCCAAAAAGAGCCTGAAACAATGCCAATAATATAAAGTTGATTATTCTTGAATTTCAAGGTAACCCAAATCCTACTATATTCCCCCTGTATATTGTATGATTACTTATAGTCCTCCTCTTCTTCACTGCCTCCCAATCTAAGAACATTAGATGAACAGTGGAATACTGGTTTGAGAATGTAATTTGTAAGATCCACAATATTATAACAATCTTACATTATTACCCTGAGCCAGAGGACTGTGACTGAGTTCTGTTATTTGTGACTAAGAGTTGATGTGCCATTTATAACTCTATTCTTTGAAATAAAGAGCACTAATGCTGATTGCCATACATGAGTACAGATGCATCAAACAACACAGACTCAATTAACAATTCCCTCTGCTCATTTTATTAAAGAATAGTTGAGAACAAGGAAAACAATTCAAGTTCAAAAAAATCACATCTTGAGGTCCTTTACAAAACTATTTGGAATAAGATACCACCAAACATGAAGCATAAAATAAGTAAATTGGGAAAGGTACCCAAAAACAAAAGAAAACAAAAACAGAAACAAATTCTGAGTAAAAATATGAAAATAAGACAAAAAATGAACAAAACAAGAGAAGAGCTAAATATCCAAAGACAAAAATCACTTCATAGAAGCACCATGTTTAACCAAAAGGAATACATGAAGGATTGTTTAAAGATGTTTCGTATGTTTACAAAAAAGAAGTTATAGGTTCTAGCCATGAATGAGACCATGATTTTGTCAATCAAAATGCTTAACTCATTAAAACATTTGAGAAAGAAACAATTCTGAAACCAAGTAATCCAACATCTGTGGCACAAAGATAGAGAAAGAGAGGCTGGCCATCCTCTGGCACAGAACATTGAGTACTTTGGGTCTATATTTTTAGTGGCTTTATAGAATAGATTTCCATAATTCTTTACACAATGAGCTCGAAATAAAAAAATCCAAGGCCAAAAACAAAGAATCTGATAGGCAACAGATGTCCTGAGATGCATGAACAAGGCAGATGGGAGCAATGTGCAAATAACAAAAGATGTGAGGATGCAGAGATGAAAGAGGCATCAAGGATGATTGTTCAGAAGGTGAGGAAAGATTCTTTGAAAAATGCTTCGCTGATAGAAAGATGACCTGGGATTTAATAAGTAGAAGAAATGGGTTAGAAAAGCAAAAAAGCAAGGTGGGAAAAATGTCAGATAAACTGGAGAAACAAACAAAGGGGATGAAAGGAAGGGATAGAGGGAGGGAGAGACAGGGAGTCAGACAGGGTGTGCATTAATCTCTGGAAAGAGTTCCTAGAGGAGAATTTCATATTGTATAATGTAACACTTAATACCCAAATCAGTAGTTTTAGAATAATTGATATGGTTCATAAAATAATGAAATTAGATATCTGCATACCTGACCATTATTTAAAACCACTTATATAAACAAATGCATCTTTACAACAGAAAATTCACCTTCCACATGTAAGCAAAATTTAGTGGACATAAATAGGTAATATGTTCTGTGAATACAGCATCATTTTTTCTAATCTCTAGTCTGTTTTAATTGTTTTGTATCTTGAATGATTAAGTGTTTTTGATTAACCTTTAAACTTATTTGAATACAAGTCTTATGCTGAAAATTATTTGGATAAACATACTGCTTTAAAGATAAACTGATTTTAATATTAAAATTCTTGAGTTGGTCAGTAGTCAATAGAATTGTATAAGTTCAGAAAGCATTTTCAGAACAATTGTTGATTTTCCCTCATTGCATTCATGGATGGGATTTCTTGACACAGACAACTTTGTCTTTTATATATTTCTATTAGTTTCATGTGGTAGTACTAGAAACATATTTAATGTTCTCAATATGCACTTACAATTTAAAAATATTTTACATGACTCCCATATCGTAACTGTTTCAGTTACAAAAAGTTCAAACTTACAATCCAGTGCTTTGATGTGTGTCTCTGCCTCTGTTTCCATCTGTTCTTGGACAAAGGTTCTATGGTGATTTTTAAGATAATCATTAGTCTGACTACAGGGCAAGGTCAGTTTGAGTACCATCCCCTCTATTGCTTAAAGTCTTAGTTGGGGTCATCCTTGTGGATTCACAGGAATTTTTCTAGAGCCAGATTTCTTGTTAATCCCATAATTGCTCCCTCAATCAAGATATCTTTCCTTGCTCTCATAACTGTCCTTCCTCCATCTCGACTATCCCATTCTCTCAAGTTCTCCTCTACCCTCCTTTTCTCCCTCCTCTTCCCTTTCTCCCCTTCCTTCTATCTCCTCACCCCCATGCTCCCAGTTTTGTTAGGTGATCTTGTCAGTTTCCAATTTTCAGGTGGGTCTATATATGTTTTTCTTTGGATTCACCTTATTACTTATCTTCTCTAGGATCATAAACTATAGGCTCAATGTCCTTTGTTTATGAGTGAGTATATACCATATTAATTTTGGGGGAGTCAGTTACCTCACTCAGGATAGTGTTTTCTATTTCCTTCTCTCTGCATGAAAAATTTTAGATGTCATTGTGTTTTACTGCTGAGCAGTACTCTAATGTGTAAATGCGCCACACTTTCTTTATTCTTTTTTCAGTTGAGGGGCATCTAGGTTGTTTCCAGGTTCTAGCTATTACAAATAATGCTATTATGAACATAGTTGAACAAATGCTTTTTTAGTATGACTGTGCATCTTTTGGGTATATTCGCAAGTGTGGTTTTGCTGGATCCTGAGGTAGGTTGATTCCCAGTTTTCTGAGAAACCACCACACTGGTTTCAAAGTGGTTGTACAAGTTTGCATTCACACCAGCAATAGATGAGTGTTCCCCTTATTCCACATCCTCTCCAACATAAGCTATTATAAGTGTTTTTGATCTTAGCCATTCTGACAAGTATAAGATGGTATCTCAGAGTTGTTTTGATTTGCATTTCCCTGATAGCTACGGAAGCTGAACATTTCCTTAAGTATCTTTTGGCCATTTAAAATTCTTCTGTTGAGAATTTTCTGTTTAGTTCAGTACCCCGTTTTTAAGTGGATTAAAATTTTAGTGTCTAATTTCTTGTGTTCTTTATATATTTTGGAGATTAGTCCTTTGTCTGATGTGTTGGTGAAGATATTTTCCCATTCAGTAGGCTGTCATTTTGTCTTACTGACTGGGTCCTTTGCTTTACAGAAGCTTCTCAGGTTAGGAGGTCCCATTTATTTATTGTTGCTCTTATTGTCTGTGCTACTGGGGTTATATTTAAGAAATGGTATGAGGTCAAGAACATGAAGGATTCATCCACTAAAACAGTTTACCTGAGTGAATGGGAGATCACCAACTCCAGATAGACTGTGAAGAAACAAGTATAGGACCAAACTAGTTCCTCTGTATGTGGTTGACAGTTTTATAGCTGGAGCAGACTGAAGGTTACTGGCAGTGAATTTATTTCTACTACATGTACTGTTTTTTTTAGGATTCTATTCTCTTCCTCAGACTACATGTAGTAGGGAGAGCCTTGGACATTCTACAAAGCAAAGCACCTTACCCTTTCTTAGGATTAGATGGGGGTGGAGTGGGATGGTGTGTGGAATGGGTAGAGGCGAGGGACAGGAAATTTGGATTACTATTTTTTAAAATAATATAATAAATTAAAAAATTAAAAATAAAAGTTGAAACTTTATCTAAAATGCCAATAACTTCATTGTATAAAACTCTGAACAAGCATGATATGAGTACTCTAAAGAGAGTGAAGTTACTCTACATTATATGGCACTATACTGGTACTATAGAGACAGGATTGCCTAGAATAAAGATAACATTTTCATTGTGCTGTCTCATTTGGCAATCAACTAATAATTTATCTGCACTTACTTTCTTTAGATATTATAAGTTATTATTACATAAAATATTATCTGATGATTTGCATACCAGCTACCTATAAGGTACAATTCCCTGAACAGATAACATTTCCCCCTTGCATTGCATCTTTAGCTCTCTTCATTACCTCTACTTGAAAGAAAGAATAGCTCAAAAGCATGACAATTACCTGGTTTATGCATTGAAAAACTCACTGAACACAGTAATTTTCTGATACTAAATTAATTATTATCCACTTTACAGATACAAGCTATTACAAGCTGTTAGTATGAATTGGTATTTGTAGTAGGTTTAGAAAGCTGAAGTTTTGCTTTGGTGCTTTGTAAGACATATCTGCAGTCCATTTTATAATGAAAAATTACTCAACAAGTCATACAATTGTCTTCTGAAAGAATCAACATTACTTTGAAAATATGTTTTGCATGTAAACGTTTAGCTAATAGATTTTAACTAAATAGTGATTGGTATTAAAGGATAGGCAAATATATTAAGCTCCCAAATAATGAAGTTTTCTTTCTTTGCAGATCCAGTGATGACTTCAAGTTTAGCACAACAATGTAAACTAGTTTTACCTATTCTCTGATGATGTTCAGATAAGATCTTTTTAGTAATTGTTCATTACATTATAGATGACAACTAACAGATACTTGAACTTTAGGGCAATACTGAATGTTTTGTGTTACTTTTCATTTTATGCTATCTGTAAAATTTGTTTTTCTGGTTAAATTGGAAAGCACAATTTTAATGGAGGTGATTTAAAATTGAAGTGTGTTTCTGTCACCAGTAAAAGCCAGATATACTACAGTGTACCCACAAACCTCAGACATATTGCTTTCAATTTTTTTTTCTGTGCCATCATCAAAATAATGTGGCTTCTGGGTCATGCTATAATATGTTTATTCTGTTTGGAATGAGATCATGCTATAGCATGTTTATTTTGTTTGCGTTATCATTTCATCATTACAAGTGGCAACAGAAAGGAAGAACAAAGATGATAAGGCCAATTATCTCTTTCCTTTTTATAAATAATTGCACTCCAAAAAAATATACAGTGCAAAATATTGACATCTTACCAGTTAGAAATATGTCAAAGGCTTGTCTCTCTTAGGGTCCTCATTGTTGTCTAGGTTCTCTGGGATTGTGATTTGAGGCTGGTTTTCTTTGCTTTATGTTTCAAAACCACTTATGAGTGAGTACATGTGACAATTGTCTTTCTGTATCTGGGTTACATCACTCAAAATGATATTTTCTAGCTCCATCCATTTGCCTGCAAATTTCAAGATGTCATTATTATTATCTTCTATGTAGTACTCCATTGTGTAAATGTACCACATTTTCCTTTTTCATTTTTCGGTCAAAGGGCATTTAGTTTTTTTTTCCAGTTTCTGGTTATGAAAAACAATTCTGCTATGAACATAGTTGAGCACATATCTTTGTGGCAACATTGAGCATCCTTTGGATATATACCCCAAAGTGGTATTAGTGGGTCCATAGGAAGGTGTTTCCTAATTTTCTGAGAAATCACCACAATGACATCAGAAGTGATTATACCAGCTTGCATTCCAAACAGCAATGCAAGAGTTTACAACTAATTAAGAGAAAACTGATAAATGTATTCTCTAATGGTATTCAATTATTTTTTTAAAAATCAAGAGTTGTTAGCCTTCTAATACTGTAAAGAGTTATCTGATACCATTGTTGATCAATGCATTAATAATATAAAAATTATATTAACTGAACACATAAACTAATTACAAATCTAGGACAGTATAGAAAGTAATTCTAGTAAATATAAAAATATTTATTAATATATTTATAAAAGTATTACCCAGTGTAAATATTCCCCCGTGTTTTATGATAATGTCCTATATATGTAATATAATTCTAACTTTAAACATAGAATAGAGCATATTAGTTTACATTGTTATTATTGTTTGAAACAGGAAATCCTCCTAAGCTCCTGTATTGAACTTTTGTCCCTTAGTCAGCAGTGCGAAGAGGTGTGCCATAGGGAAATGGTTGATACTGTGGTTGCTAACTTTTTCTATGAATTATTGCATTGATTTCATTTTAACTTAATATGTTTACAGAATGAGCCTTATTGGGGAAACTAAGCATTGGAAGCTTCGCACTGAAGGGTTAGTTTTGTACATGACAGCTCTTTTCATATGATGTTCCACTTGCACCAGATTGACCAACTTTGCTTGACAAGATACATTATAAAAGTTTATAAAACCTGAAAGTATAGATTACTCACCACAAAAATCAAGAAAAAAATATGGGTAAGTATGTATATGATTACTTCATATGATGAACAATGATATCATACACGTGACAATAGCCTTCTTATACTGAGAATTTTCCTTCTTTCCTTGGCTTTCAGGAGTAAGTCAATGTTCAAATTTGTACTGGCCGAAGAGCTACCCATGCATATCATCTCTAAGTGTTCATGAGATGGATGACCTCAGTCTGACATTCAAAAATGTCTCAGACTTTACAAAATTGCCTGGAAAACTCTTCCTCTGCTGAGCTACAGAGGACACCACACCCCTGATTATCACGTTGATTAAAGATATATTAATTAAGTGTATTTTATATTAGTGAGATATATATATATATATATATATATATATATATATATATATAGCTTGTTATCTTGTCTATCATATCTTAACTTATGACACACAAAACTCAGACACTGAGTGTATTGTTTTGAACTGTTTAATTTTTGATAGACTTGCCATTTTGAAAGAGAAAACTAATGAAAGAACTTAAAAATGCATGGAATATTGAAATAGCTTAAGTTTCTAATATACCACATCTGACAAGTTAATAAGGTTTAGAATCATATAGGTCCAAGCTCAACATGACATGGGTGTGCTTCTGTTTAATCTCAGTTGTAAATTGTTTGGGAAATGCAGTACACACTTTTCCTAGGTATTTAGCATATACAGCATTTATTTCAGGTATGTTTGATAAAAATAAATAAATTGAAGCAGAAGGAACAGAATGTTTGAAACTGGAGAAGAAAAACCAAATTACTGATGGGGACAAAAGATAATGAAATGGTAATCTTGGTACAATCAAGGTACAGGAGAATATTGAAGCATAAACATTGTTGAAAAGGAGCTGGGACACCCAAGAAACATTGATACCCAAGAGGGATGGCTGAGCCAGAGTCAGTAAAGCCTTTATAGGTATGAATGATCATATATTCATGTGCTGGCTAATAGAAATGTCTCAGAAATTGTGTTGATAATATAACTTGTTCATGATAACAAACTTGTGAAATCCAAGGCAGTAACTAATGAACTTCAGTAGTACTAAGAACAATATCCAAGTATTTGTGGGAAATAAATGAGCCAGCAATTTAAATGCTCAATATGACCAGCATCCAAAATGAATGATACTTCTAGAAATATTACTGTTCAGTAATATCCTATATTACCAAAAACCTCATTTGTTTTGGATTCCTTACAAGGAAGTATCACATTCAGGGTTCTGAGATCTTCATTTAATAACTCACATTCTCAGGGAACAACTCATGTGGAGACTTTAGTTTAAATTTCCTCCTATAGAGTATGTATTTGAATTTGCTTGCAAACTCTTGGATATCTTTTCATTAGATGGGAAAATTGTAGGTTTCAATACATCATTTCATGGACAGTCCATTTTGGCTAAGCTTTACAAACATCCTTTCTTGCACATTCTTCATCCCACCCCCCATGCTCTGCCTTTAGTGTCAACATCTCTCTTTCCATTTAGACTCCTGAGAAAGATGTATGATGATTCCCTTTCATCACATTCACTCGATCACTTGTTTGTGCTCCTAAGGATCGTCATTCTGATTTTCACAAGATGAAATCTTCAATTAGTTTTAAACTACATTTTCCTGTTAGCTAAAAATGTCGAACACTTTGACAACTGTTTTTTATCTATATGTATTTCTCCTTTTCAAAACTTTCTATTTAGGTTCATAGCTTATTAAACCATGGTTCATTTATTTCTTGATATTTTGTTTTTTACTTCTTTGTATAGTCTAGTTTCCAAGTCTCTAAAATGTATTGAACTCACACAGAATTTTTTTCATTCTGTGGGCTATCCTTTCACTTGATTGGTCTTTTATTTTTCTTTGCTATATAGAAACTTTTTAATTTCATGGGATTTCACTTCTTCATCATGGGGATTGTTTCTTGTCTCAGGAGTCCTATTCAGTAAGTATCTAAGAATGCAAATAAATTGAAGTCTATTTCCTACATATTATGCTTGTAGTAATTTTTTTAGAATTAGTTCCTAATAATGTTTTGTGAAGACTGAGAAATAAAAAAGATAATATAAATTTCTTTGTTTCTTTTTTCCTTTCTTTCTTTTCTTCCTCCTTCTTTCCCTTCCTTCTTTCATTCCTTCCTTCCTACGTTTGTTTCTTTGTATGCTAAAATGTAGTTTTTCTTGCATCATGTGTTGACAATGTCCTATTATCTCTTATTTAATCTTCAGAATCTTTAGCTAATGTCAGTTAGCTGTTGCTCTGGGATTTATATGTGGGGCATCAATTTTATTTCTTTTATCTAGGTAATTGTTCTTCTGCCAATATCATACTCTTTGTATTACTATGGGTATGTAAAATAATTGAAAACCCACAAGTGGTCATATGCAGATATCAACAGATCATGAAAAGCACAGACAGAGCTCCTGCATTTATGTCTCAGTGAATATCATTGAAGAGTAGGTAAAAAGATGGAAAGAACCAGAGTACCAGGTTCTCTATTCTGAAATAATCTTAGTTAGGTTTTCTAAGGCTATTAGGATACACCATGACCACACTCCAACTCTCATAAAGAAAAACATTTTGTTGAGGTGGTGTTTATATCTGTCTTTCTTTTTTTTGGTTTTTCGAGACAGGGTTTCTCTGTGGCTTTGGAGCCTGTCCTGGAACTAGCAGACCAGGCTGGTCTCGAACTCACAGAGATCCGCCTGCCTCTGCCTCCCGAGTGCTGGGATTAAAGGCGTGCGCCACCATCTATCATCTATCTAGCATCTACCTAACAATTATCCATTTTATATAATATATAATAGGTATAATTATATATAATGAATGATTATATAATATATAATGGATATAATTATATATAGTGGATGATTGCTAGGTATAACATATTAATTATATATCGATATATTTATATATAAGCTATATATTGTATAAGATATATTTACATATAAAATTTAAAAAGTTATCAGCTCGAGGGTAGAGTGTATGAGAGGGTTAGGAGTAAGGTAGATGTGAAGCTTTATAGGGATTAAAGATGAGAAATGAAATACTTTTTAAATGGAACATATTTAAAAATCTAGCATGGTTGTAAGTTTCATCATATTCTTTGGTTCAAGATTGCTTCATTTATATCCCTTAATTAAAATACTGAGATTAATATTTTTGTCTTTAAATGATACCCCTGCCATTTTTACTGGAATTACATTGTAGTCACAGTTTGTCTTTAGTGGGATGGCCACTTTCACAAGATTAAGTCTACTAATACTTGAATATCACAGATATTTCATATTCTTCTTCCTTTCCTATTTCTTCCTACAGTGACCTAAGGTGTTCTTCATAGAGTTCTTTCATTCCTTTTATTTGGTTACTTAAGTACTTTCAAGGGGCTACAATGAATGGGATTTCTTCCTTGATTTCATTTTTTATTGCTGTCTTATCTTCATTTATTTTATATTCTGCTATTTTCCTGAATATGTTTATTCGTTCTAGGAAGTTTTAGTGTGCTTTTTTTTTTTGTTGGAAACCTTTAAGGACCTATATATAGAATCATACCTGTATAAGGGAATACTTTGACTTCTTTTCCCACACGTACCCCTTTAATTTCCTTTCATTATCTTATTACTGTATATAAAGCTTCAAACCTTCAAATCAAAAATATTGATTTTAAATAATAAAGTGGGTAACCCTGACTTTTGTCTGACCTTAGTAATATATTTTGGTTTCTCTTTATTTAGGTTGATGTGAGATACATACTTGCTTTATATAGGTTGTATTATGTTGTGTTATGCTCATCACTTTTCTATAAACTGTAACTTTTTATGAAAGGATGCTCACATTTATCAAAGGGGTTATCTGAATCTATAGAGCTTATCATATTATTTTTTCTCACTGATGGCTAGCATAGAGAGTGCCAAAGTATGTTATACAGGCTGCTGGGGCAGAAGAAAACAGAAATGGTCTTACAAATATTCCCTCCATATTATAATACCAATCTGCCTGCATATACATGTTTTTGGTACAATAATGGTAAGGGGAATAGCAAAACGCTTTTTAAAGTGTGTATGTGGCCTGATGCACAAAAGGTATTTTGTGCCTGATGTTATAAACATCATCAATTCCCATGATTGGAACGGTCATGGGTACTGGAGAGTGGATATAAGGTTCTCTTTTGATTTTAATAATTGGTCATACTGCCAAAGTGCATTGTAAAAATTTATAGATTAGCTCTTGGATTTTTATTTTAACGTTTGCCAGAGAAGCACCATTTTGTAACAGATAGCTGTTAATCCAAAGACACATAGCTGCTCAAAGTGCCAAGTATAAGCAATTGTGAGTGCTCAGACATGGATTGATAATTGATGACAAACTCCCACAAACCAAAGCGCAGGAATGTAGTGGGAGGCTTCTTGTTGATTCTCAGCTGCCAGGCTAGATTAGACCTGAAATAATCACACAGAAACTGTATTAATTAAATCACTGCTTGGCCCATTAGCTCTAGCTTCTTAGTGGCTAACTCTTTTTTTTCTTTTTGCACATAATCCAGACTCTCTGTATTTATTTCATCTTTATATAGCTTATTTTTAACTCTATTACTTTTTAAAATTCATTTTATCTTTAGTCCTTTAATCTATGAATGTCTGTACTCTTTCTTCTCTCTCCTAAGCCCATGTACATTTTTTTCCTTTCACTTCTTTTTTTTTTTTTTTTTGGTTTTTCGAGACAGGGTTTCTCTGTGGCTTTGGAGCCTGTCCTGGAACTATCTCTGTAGACCAGGCTGGTCTCGAACTCACAGAGATCCGCCTGCCTCTGCCTCCCGAGTGCTGGGATTAAAGGCGTGCGCCACCATCGCCCGGCTTTCTTTTTTTTTTTTATTGAAAAAAAAAAACTCTGCCTCTTACCCTCCTCCCATTTTCCTCCCCCTCGCCCCACTCCTTTCCCCCTCCCTCTCCAGTCCGAAGAGCAGTCAGGGTTCCCTGCCCTGTGGGAAGTCCAAGGTCCTCCCCTATCCTATTGCCATACTGATGAATATCTTGCATATCACCATAGAACCCTCATCTGGCAATGCATGGAGATAGAGACAGAGACCCACACTGGAGCACTGGACTGAGCTCCCAAGGTCCCAATGAGGAGAAGAAGGAGGGAGAACATGAGCAAGGAAGTCAGGACCGCAAGGGGTGCACCACCCACTGAGACAGTGGGGCTGATCTTATGCGAGCTCACGAAGGCCAGCTGGACTGGGATTGAGAAAGCATGGGATAAAACCGGACTCTCTGAACATGGCGGACAATGAGGGCTGATGAGAAGCTAAGGACAATGGCACTGGGTTTTGATCCTACTGCATGAATTGGCATTGTGGGAGCCTAGCCTGTTTGGATGCTCACCTTCCTAGACCTGAATGGCTAACTCTTTTGTATTAAGTTAACCCATTTCTAGTAACCTGTGTGTAGCCACGCGGTTGTGGCTTACTGGCAAGATTCCATATGGTGTCTGTCTCTGGCGGGGCTACATGGCTTCTCCCTGACTCTTCCCATCTTTCTCCTGCATTCAGTTCCTTCTTCCCCGCTTACCTAAATTCTGCCCTGCTATAGGTCCCAAGCAGTTTCTTTATTCATTAATAGTAATCACAGCATACAGAGGAAAATCTTATGTCACAGGAAACATTGAGAAGAGAAAGAAGAAAGTAGATATGGTAAATTAAAAAGAGAACTATGAAAGGCTCACTTTTGATATGGCATGCCAATACCAACTCACAGTAAATGGCTAAATACACAAGTTCAGATCAATAAAAAGCCCATCATGGACTGGAAACGGACCCTACAGTCTGACTCTTGTCACATAGAAGTAATAGCAATTGCTGTCTGCTGCTGGAGTAAGAATCACTCTATTTTTGTTGATGTGGCCACTAATAGGTGTCCCATGCCAAAGTGGATGACTCTATCTGACTTACTCACATAATGACAGCAATAATTTGACTCATAGGTTACTTAAACAATTAGAATAAGGACACAAAGGACAGTGGGAAACAAAATGGGAACACTATGGAGTGTTTTTGGAAAATACTGGTGAATCACTGTTGTGTAGGAGGTTCCTCTGAGCTTGAAACTTTCTGTGTTGGAGAGAAACTTTCTTAAGACATAGGATTTTAAGGGAAAGTAAAACAAGATGCTATAGGACAAGATATGGGGATGGGAAAATGAGGGCTTGAGATGACCAAGTTCAAGGAGTGACAGAAATGGGAAGCAATAAAAGAAATATCACGATAGAGATACCATTATGGGGTTTAGGTGAAACCAGGTGCTAGGAAAATTCAGAAAAATCCAAAAGGATCACCCCAGGAAAGACTCCTAACAATAGTGGAGAGAGTGTATGGCATGAACTGCTGTTCCTTTTGAATCAGATTAGTGACTACCCTAATTGTCATCACAGCACTTGGCTGAGTTCCCTGGACTTTAGATGAAGAGAGGGAGAAGGGATCATATGAGCAACGAGGGGGTCAAGATCATAAATGGGAATACTGCAGAGACAGCTGACCCTAGCTAGTTGGACTTCACAGACTCTGGACTGACAGTTGGAGATCCTGCACGGGACTGAACTAAGTCCTCTGAATGTGGGGGAATGCTTTATTTGTTGGAGGGCCCTAGCAGTATGACTAGGACACATGTTGGGTGCATGAACTGGCTTTCTTGAACCCATGTTCTATGGTGGATACATTGCTTCGCCTTGCTACAGAAAGGAGGTGCTTGACCTTGTTCCAATGTGGTCTACCAGACTTCTTTTTTGACTCCCCATGGGGAGTCTCACCTCCTTTCTGTAGTGGATGTGGGGTATGATGAGGGGGAATGGGAAGGGGGATCTGGAGCTAGTATGTAAAATTTACAGAAAAAGAAATATACAAAAAGAAAAATATGAAACAACAGGTTGTTCTGGGGGAGGAGAGGTGAAACACTGTTTTGCATGGTATCTCCAGTAAGACAGAAAGTAAGCTATCCAAAAAAGATGTAAGATCTGGAAACTAACCCAATTCAACAGGACCATCTCTTCTTCAGGAGGATATAAACAGTATAGACTGTTGAGAGTCAGTTTCTGATGAGCCAAGCTGCAAAGAAGACTCTCAGATAATTAGAACCACCAGGAAGAAGTTAAGCCTAAGTGCCTAGAAATTGCAGAGACCAACTGAGCCACTTGGGAGATGCTCAGACTAGCTGAGCAACATGAAAAGGATATTCTCCAAACTGACGAACTGCCTGCAGTCTGTACATGGCGCTATAGCTTTCATGCTTCGGTGAACTGTCACCTATTCTGTGATGGGTTTTGGTTATGCAGTTGTTTTTTTCAGTAATTTCCTATAAGAAGCCCTCATCCACTTTTCTTTAAGAAACACCCATAAAATTTATTTGACATCTTCCCATTGGTGGTGTGAGAAATAGAGACGGTCGTATCTAGTTTATAATGATAGTATGAATCTTTATGAGTGCTTACTCTTTAAACATTTATCATTTCATGGAATATTTAATTATGCAGAAGAAATACTTCATATTGAAAGTATTAGTGCAACATCTGCATTTAGAAGAAAAATTAGATATATCATGTTAAACAGCATATGTAACATTATGTAGCAGTTTGTTTTCTTTCTTACTTCTCCATATATTAATACCAAATTAAAATGTATTATTCAACCATATCTCCACCTCAGTTTGTAACAAATCTTGTAAACTTGGCTGTCACTTCAGAACTATACTGACTGTTTATATGTTTCTCCTGAAGACAAGAGGGCAATGTCAGAACTGCCCTCATTTGCCCTGGATGATACTTCTGAAGACTCACTGGAATAGAGGGATTATAAGGGATTTTGAAACAACCATGTTCTAAGTTTTCTCATTTATGTGGGCTCAGAAAGTTAATACTCGACACAAATGTCAGCAGCAGAGTTTGATATAAATATATGACCTCCAAACATTTTTTTCACTATTCACCCTATTTCTTCAATGCAAGGATATTCAGATGAGAACACTCATGCTATGTTTAATTTTTATTTGCCCTGGCTTGCTATAAGTCCATGACTGAAGGTGCAATTTTCCAGAAATATGCCACCCCCAAATTTCTTCCTACACACAGGTGTCAGAGTAATCTAACTAACATGCACAAATGATCACGTTACTCCTCTGATTCAACCTCCTCTGAAATCTCTGATTCTTACAGCTGTGTGCATTCTTAACTATTTTTAGTTTAAACTAAGAACAAACGTATAAAGAATTGTATATGATCTGTGGCTTAATTCTATTCAGTCCATCTCCTTCTCTCATCTACTCTCAACTTCCTATCCTATTCTATATTGAAGCATGGTCAACTGATTACATCTTATCCACAGAATGCTAATGGAAAGAAGTATGTGACTTCTAGGACAATCCAGACTCGCTAAGAAAATGGAAAAAAGCCTTTTTTTTCCAGTCTTTCTACTTCTGTTGCCTTCAAACTATAACTCCATAACAGTGGTGAAGGCTTTCTTTTCTCTAACCCCATAAGGAGCTAGTCAGGAGCATCCATTACTGGTTGAAATTTAAATGTATTTCCCTTTAGTAGCCACTTCTGTTACCTTATTTATATTCATGATCTGTAACTCTGACAGACTTTGTTAATATTTCACATTTTCTTTGGAAGTCATTGTTTGCGATCCTTTCTAGTAAATAGAGTATATGATACTGACTAATACAATGGCACTGATAGTCATGTCCGTATCTACATTCAAAGGAGAAAAATTGTGACACATTATCTATCTTTGAGTGTTCATGCTAAAGCATTTACTTGCTTGTATCAATTACTAATTATCTGAACTTTATCTGTATTCATTTGTACACAAAAGTCTTTGTAAAATTTATTGAAGCATGTGGAAATATTGCTAGCACACAGGAAATATATTTTTCCTTTGGATATCCTAATGGAAGTTTGGGATGACTCAGCAGACTATATTTATATTATTAAGATGCAATTATGTCCTCTACTTAACTTGGTTTCTTTTCATATTTAGCAGTGTTACTACATGAGCTGAATTAACCATTAGTGTATTTCATTATTGTATACAAGACACCATTTGCTAAACGGTTGAGCAGTTACATGGATAAACACTTTGCACTAAAAACTAACTTACTTGCAGAAATCAATACCTATAACTTTTGGGTTTAAGAGGTTTATATGATATAATTTCAGGGAGTTGAAGAAATGTAATCACCACTGCACATCATGACTTAAAAGCAATACTTAGCTGCAGAACTAGGTTTTGGTTTTCACATCAATTTTACATATAAAATGAGAAGAAGTACCAACTATAATTATCAAGAAGAAAAAGAAACAAACACTTTTTAAATTTTGTACCCTGATTTACTTTAATTGTTTGTAACCAAAGATCTGAAGATCAGAATGTTTTCAGCAGAAACTATCTGTAATGTAAGAGATTAACTGGAACACACTTAGCTTTTTAATATAACCAGGGCAACCTATTCATTTGATTGTAAACTGTTAATAGGTTTTAGTAGATGTAGCAGGGAAAATGATTGCAAGCATATATGTATCTGGGGTTTCTAATTATCATTGAGGTAAATTAGCATTATTGCTCTTTACTGTAAAAACACAAGTGTGGATATCTGCAAGATAGTCTTGCTTCTCATATGGCCTATATTAATAATGACCAGGGCATAGTCATGTAAAATAAATACATTAATAAAAATATCTATCACAAAGCAAAAATTAGCACAAAATACCCTTTGAAAATTCAAGTCACAAACACAAAAATGAGTTTTAATTAAATTAAATTTGCATTGTATTAATTGAACTTTTGTCCAATGTTTTATTATAACTAGTTACCAGAAACACTTGTATTGGTAGGTATGCTTTCCAACAAATATAACTTACAGCTGGCATCTAAAGATTTATACTGATTTTCCACGCATATCTATTAGTCAAAGAGATAAAAAATGTGTACAAACAGCCTGTATTATTGGAACTATTTAATAAGATCCATATTTCTTAAACTGACCTTGAATTTATGTAATGGTGTGTAATAGGTAGCATAAACTATCAAAGGTGATCCCAGCAGTTGTGATTACACGCCTTTAGTCCCAGCGTTAGGAAGGCAGAAACAGAAGTGGTCTGTATGGCTGGGCAGAGAGAGGAATGTAAAGGAGAAAAAAAAAAAAAAGGAAGGCAGGGAAGTCTGAGTTTGGTGGAGAGTGTTGCAGGATCACCATTATAATCTGATGATTAGGTAAAGGTAAAAGTTCTCTTTACTGGTAGGCTGTTTTGTTTCTCTGATCCTCAGGTTGAACCCCCATATATGTCTCTGGGTTTTTTTATTCGTGCTACAAAGGGTGTTTTTTTTTTCTTTTTTTTTTTATTGAGAAAAAGAAAAAAAAATTCAGCCTCCTCCCAGCCTCCCATTTCCCTCCCCCAACTCCCACCCTTCTTCCTCTCCCCCCACTCATCTCCCCCTCCCTCTCCAGTCCAAAGAGCAGTCAGGGATCCCTGCCCTGTGGAAAGTCCAAGGTACTCCCCGCTCCGTCCATGTCTAGGAAGGTGAACATCCAAACTAGCTAGGCTCCCACAAAACCAGAACATGAAGTAGGATCAAAACCCAGTGCCATTGTCCTTGGCTTCTCATCATCCCTCATTGCTCGCCATGTTCAGAGTGCCCGGTTTTATCCCATGCTTTTTCATTCAGTCATAGTCCAGCTGGCCTTGGTGAGCTCCCAATAGATCAGCCCCACTGTCTCAGTGGGTGGGTGCACCCCTCGTGGTCCTGACTTCCTTGCTCATCTTCTCTCTCCTTCTGCTCCTCATTGGGACCTTGGGAGCTCAGTCCAGTGCTCCAGTTTGGGCCTCTGTCTCTATCTCCATCCATCACAAGATGAAGGTTCTATGGTGATATGCAAGATATTTGTCAGTATTGCTATAGGATAGGGTCATTTCACGTTCCCTATCCTCAGCTGCCCAAGGAACTAACTGGGGACATCTCCTTGGGCTCCTGGGAGCCACTCTAGGTTCAAGTCTCTTGCCAACCCTAAGGTGGCTCCCTTAACTAAGAACTGTGCTTCCGTGCTCCCCTATCCAACCTTCCTTTATCCCAATCATCCTGTTTCCCCAAGTTCCCCCCATCCTCCCCTTCTCACTTTTCTCTCCCCATCTCCCCTTACCCCATCCCACGCCTCCCCCAAGATCCCAATTTTCTCCCCTGCAATTTGGTCTACTTCTCATAGCCAAGAGGATAACTATATGTTTTTCCTTGGGTTCACCTTCTTATTTAGCTTCTTTAGGTTCACCAATTGTAGACTCTGTGACCCTTATTTATTGCTAGAAACCAATTATGAGTGTGTACATCCCCTGATCATCTTTTTGGGTCTGGGTTACCTCACTCAGGATAGTGTTTTCTATTTCCATCCATTTGCATGCAAAATTCGAGAAGTCATTGTTTTTTAATACAGCGTAGTACTCTACTGTGTATATATTCCACACTTTCTTCATCCATTCTTCCATTGAAGGACATCTAGGTTGTTTCCAGGTTCTGGCTGTTACAAATAATACTGCTATGAACATAGTTGAACAAATGCTTTTATCACATGATAGGGCATCTCTTGGGTATATTCCCAAGAGTGGTATTGCTGGGTCCAGGGATAGGTTAATCCCGAATTTCCTGAGAAACTGAAACACTGATTTCCAAAGTGGTTGCACAAGATTGCATTCCCACCAGCAATGGATGAGGGTTCCCCTTCCTCCACAGCCTCTCAAGCAAAGGCTATCATTGCTGTTTTTGATTTTAGCCATTCTGACAGGTGTAAGAAGGGTGTTTTTTAATGGGGGAAATCAACAGTTGGGGACATGCTCACCCAAACAAAAGATATACAATGAACGATAACCTAGTGTTACCCTAATAAACAGAAAATTGATGAAATAGTAAATTTCATATGATATGAAATAACAGGTACTATATGAATGTGATACAGTTAAGCATAGAAGAAGATGGGAGAAAATGCAGTAGTTTCTAAGGGGATTTCAAGAGATATTTTTGGAAAGAAAGTGTTCAGGGAGAATGACGCTTAACTATCAGAAAATGTCATTCCAACAAGACATAGATAATTAAATATAAATAACAGTTCATGGTTTAAGACACGTCCCAATGACTACCTGTTCATGGAGGTTTTGAGGCCTCAAAATAAATGCAGTTTATTGCTATTGGCTATGGTTACCAACATAAATATATGGTAAGTGTCTATTTCGAATACTTTAATTTTTATTTAATAGATCCTGCTAAGTCCTTCTGTGTATGTGTTGCTTTTATTGATTAATGAATAAAGAATCTATCTTGGGCCTTGCAGGGCAGAATAGATATAGGTGGGGAAAACTAAACTGAATGCTGGGAGAAAGAAGGCAGAGTCAAGGAGAAGCTATGGAGACACTAAAGGAGAAAGATGCAAGCCGCCAGCTAGAAACTTGCCAGTATGCCACGAGCCTCATGGTAAAATATAAAATAATGAAAATGGGTTAATTCTAGATGTAAGAGCTAGTTAGAAATATGCTTAAGTGATTGGCTAAGCAGTGGTTTAAATAATATAAATTCTGAGTGATTATTTCAGGGGTTTGGATAGCTGGGAAAGAACAAGTGGCCTTCTACAACATATTTCATATACTTCCTCTTATGCATAAATTCTTAAACGTATTCTTATATAGGAAAAATCATAATAATAAAAGGACATAAAATTTTAGAAGGAATAATGAAGTCAAGAAATTAGGACAATATATAGTGCCCAAATACATTGAAAAGATATACAAAATTCTAAAAAATAACATATTATATTTATAAAAGTATGATGTAAGAATGATTCTTGAATTTGTCTATCAGCTGTTTTATGACTGTTCTGTAAACACTACTTATCAACATAGGCTAATAAACTCATAAAAAGTATTTGAGGTATTTCTGAGAGATTAATGTTATATACTTCAGAACCATCTATAGTTTTCTCCATTCATGAAGATTAAAAAGAAATATTGTGTGTGAATAGTAATATTGACTATCAATTCAATGCAATGTACTCTATCTAGAATATCAGCAAATTGTATTTCTCTTTTTACCTTTGGGGACTTTTCTGAGAGTTTTATCTAAGGAGGGAAAGTCTGCCCTAAAGATAGCTAGTGTTACCTAATAAATTAACCAACCAGTGGAAGCAGAACAAAAGAAGGAGGAGTCAGAGAATTGTTGTTACTTTTTCTAAAAGTGTCTGCTATTGACTGACACTTTTATTGAGGAGTTTTTCTCAACCATATAATATTGTTCACATAATATTCCAACTAAGAACCAGCCCACAGCTAAGAAGCAAGTTGATCATGGATGTGAATCTCTGAAAGATTGAGACAAAACAAATCTTTGAAATCTTTCATTATTTTAAGCTGCTCCCAGTGATATGTGTCACTCCAGGAAAATAATCTAAAGGGAGTCTCTATTTCACTTTGACTTTTACAAAAAATCAGTCAAACTTAAATCTAATTTCAAAATTTGAAATTATGTTTACAGTTAATTGTCCAAAACTTTGCCTATAGTCCTACACTTATTATGTTTTCTTTTCTTTTTAATTTTGAGGGTTCTCTCTGTCCCTGTCACTGTCTTTTTCTCTGTTTATTCATACAAAGTGTACTTAATATCTGTGCAATGATATTATAATTTAATTTACAATATGTTATATATAATTATATTAAATTAATTTTTTGCATTTTAATTTTTATAAATTAAAAATATTTACTACAAGTGATTTTAAATTGCCATTTCGCACTTACTATGCCTCTTCAGTATTAAAAGTCCTGAAAGTTTTCCCTTAGAAAATTGCATACTTGAAACTAGCAAGAATAATAACATTATTAATTATTAACATTTTTTTAACCTTGCCAAGTAAAATTTATAGAAAGTTTAGTTTAGAATAGAACATATTTAATTTGCCAAACTCTATGTGGTTTTAAGATTAGGAACAGAGCACCTAGAAGTACATGCCACAGCATAAGAAATCGCGTACAAATGCTGTGATTCATTGCCTATAGTTTTTAAATTATGAGCCTACAAGAGTGGACTGTCCCTGGAATTGTAGTGGTGTACCTTGGATTCACAGTATGAATTATGAGAAGCAGCTGGCCTTCTTGTTCCTACCATCTCAGATGTCCTTTGGGATACTCATTTATTTTTCTGGCTGGACAGTGAATGTCATCGCTGATCTTTCTTTTTAGCAAGATGTGATTGTATTTATGGCCATAACTAATGTTATCCATAGAATACGGTAAATGTGAGGTGAGACAATTGGGCAATTTGTCATTTCTGTACATAAGGGAACCTTTCATATAACGATACCTTTCTCAGGATACTGGCTTTAGACACAGCAGGAATATCAGAAGCAACAATTAAAGTTGCTGAGGTGAAGAACATATCCATTGTAGAATGTACTAAAGTGGGTCACTGCAGCAACACGTACTGAAGCAACTACGCATGATAATGCCATTTCTTTTGAAAAAGAGTTTAAAAAGATTAACGAGGTGCCAACATTCATCTCAAAGTCTGTACTGAAGTGTGTGATTTGTGTTGTGTCTATTTTTGCTGTACTTCCACTCATAAAATGTCACATTAATATTATTTCTGCCTTGAAAGTTCATATTTTCAGTTTCATTATTTTCAGATGACTAAGAGGCTACAGAATAGCTTACATTCCCACTTCTGACATTTTATTTACATGACATTTTGTTTTATAGACACATCATTTATAAATCTATTTTACATTTCTAATTGTCTATTTGATGTCGGCTAAATGTTATTCTGATGGGGCCATTTTTGCCAAGGAAGTGTCTAACTGAGGTGACATTTCCATCAACAAAGGTTTCCTGAAATTGTTAAGTTACCAGACTTATTTTGTACACATCTGTTAAGCTTGGATTTGGAAAGTACCTCTTTGCTATGTTCTGGTGGAGATGGTAGCCAACTTAGAGATTCTCTAGGGTACAATATACTCGGTGTTATATTTTAAACAAACTTTTCCTCTAACTAAAATTAGATGCTGCCAGTGAGATGAGGCAGTATGAATTCCTGTCTTATTTATTTCAAACATTACAAATTTTTAAGGCTGGAGAGGCGATTTAGTAATTAAAAAATTTGCTGCTACTCTATCACACCACAGACTACATTAGACAGCTAACAATCAATTGTACCTCCAGGTCTTCTGCTTCTCTTTTCTGGCCTCCACAGGTATCTTCATACATAATTTGTACATGCAAACACACACATGCTCATGGATATGCCCACACACACACACACACACACAATTATGTGGAGACCTATATATAATGATTGTATAGGGTATAGGCCTCAAGATCTTTTTTTATTCACTTTGGTATATATATATATATATATATATATATATATATATATATATGTATATATTGTTTTCCGTGTTGTGCTCATGTTTAAGCAGTAATCTTCTGTGATTACTAGGAAGCACAGTCTCACAGTAAACAGCCTGATCTTGTAGCTCTCACAATATGCCTGGCCCATTTTTCACAGTGATCCCTGAGGATTAAGTGAGAGAGTTGTTTTATTGATGTATCTGTTAGATGTGGGCTCACAAGCCCTACACTTTACTTTGTTATGATGTCTATAACTCTCATTACTGTCTCTAAGAGATATATCCACAATGAAGCATTAAGACTATACTTTTTTTTATAAAAACAAACATTTCACATGTCAGCCTAGATAAGATAATTTCATTAAAGTATATTGTGTACAGGTATTCTTTCAATATTATCCTCTCCTTCTTCCTTCTATATTTATTTCCTGACTTTCTCACTATTTAATATCCCCCTTCCCATTTCCTAAGTCAAATCACCTGTATTCTGCTATTTCCATCTATTGTCCCCCAAACCTTCATGCTGGCAATAGTTTATTCTACTTCCTTGATATCTGAAGTTACAACAAGCTGTGTTTTCACATATGAACATTTGGAGCTAGGAACCTCCAATATGAAATAATACATTTTTTTCCTAGGTCTGGGCTACCTCCATCAATATGATCTTCAAGTTTTACCCAATTAACTGCAAAGTTTATGAGTTAGTTATTATTTATAGATATATAGTATTCCATTCTGTATATGTATCAAATTCTTCTTATCAAATCATTGGTTAAGAACATTTAAATTGTTTTCATTTCTTAGCTACACTGAATAGAGCAAAACTGAACATAGCTGAACAAATGTGTTTGAAGTAGAATATTGACTCTTTGGATATATTCCAAGGGGTAATATGGCTGAGTCAACTGAGTTCTATGGAATCTAAATCAGTTTTCAGTTCTACCAACAGTGAGGTAGAAATCCCTTTCTTACACTCAGATCAGCATTTGCTCTTGGGTGATTTTTTTCATTCTGACTGCGATAGGATGAAATCTCAACTTTTGTTTGATTTGTTCTTCTATACTAGTCAAGAAAATCACTTCGAACTTTCTTTTTTTAAAAAAAAATATTTATTTATTAAATATTTCCATCTCCTCCCATCCTCCCATTTCGTCCCTCCCCTCTCCCCCGTTCTCCAGTCCAAGAGAAGTCAGGGTGCCCTGCCCTCTGGGAAGTCCAAGGCCCTCCCCCGTCCATCGGGGTCTAGGAAGGTTATACATCCAAACAGATTAGGCTCCCAAAAAGCCAGTACATGCAGTAGAATCAAAACCCGGTATCATTATCGTTGGCTTCTCAAAAGCTGGAAGCACGGGCATGGGAGTGGGTTGGGGGGAAGGGAGATGGGGGAGGGAGAAGGGGAGGATTGAAGAGAGCTTGGGAGAATGGGATGGTTGAGATGGAGGAAGGATGGATATGGGAGCAGGGAAGAAGATATCTTAACTAAGGGAGCCATTTTAGGGTTGGGAAGAGACTTGGCTCTAGAGAGGTTTCCAGGTGTCCAAGGGGATTTCCCCAGCTAGGTCCTAGGGCATCAGAGAAGAGGTCGTCTGAACTAGCTTTCTTCCATAGACACACTGATGAATATCTTGCATATCACCATAGAACCTTCTTCTGGCGATGGATGGAGATAGAGACACAGACCCACATTCGAACATTCTTTAGGGCTTGGGACAGCTTTTGTTGCCAGCATCCATATGATTAGCAGATGAATGGTAGGTGGATTTATTTCTGATATCAGTGAGAATTATCATAAATGCCAAATTTTGTTCATTTTATCAAATATTAAAAATCAACCAAAACAGTGACCTGGAATGAAAGAATATGATACTTTTTCTTAAGAAAAACTTTTAAAGAATTTGGAGATCAGGATAAATGGTCGCAAATAGTGGTCTCTAGGAATATTTACCACTATGTCTCAAAAGAAAGACAGATAGATACGTCCTATGAAAGAAGCTAATTGAATTGTGAAAATAAAATCAAAGATAATTGTGCTTTATGTTAATTTATATACCATATTTTTGTTCCAATTTTCATCACATTTTTTTCAATATTTTAAGACATGTAAATTGACTGATTTGGTTTCTAGATAATATATGCTGAAAACAAATGTATTCTTGAATTTGACAATAATTATTTCTGGAAAACATGCATATTTTGAAATAAATAATGGCACACTGGTCAGCAGAAAAATGAGTACTCAAATGAGTTCCAGATTCTCATCTCTGTACAAGGGATGCACCATTTCGCTTTGTGAAAAGACTTTGGAATGTGTAATATTTTTTTTTTTACTTTTTACTGTTTATGTAAAAAAAAAAAATCTACACAAATATGGCTTGGGGATCCAGTCTAGTCGCAGAGAACTTGACTTCAGTATATAACAGAATGTATATTTTGTTATGAATGTTGAGATGGTGGAATTATTATGGATTTTCCATGAACCCCATTTCAACAGAGAGGACTATTAAATAATACAAATTGTTAGGTAGATAACAGATTTGAGGACGTGAATTTTGAATATCTGAGAAGGTGCATGAATAAAGAAATGGATGTAGTATAAGTGAAGAAGGTGAGACAAAGAACACAATATCTCCTAGAATCTCCAAAAGGTTATAGTTTCTATGTAGGATGGCTAGTCTCAGGTGCTATTTGATGAGTTCTAGAATCACCTAAGATACAGTCGTCATTGGCATCTTTGTGGAGGTATTATCTTGATTTGGCTAATTGAGGTAAGACGGCATCTACATTATGGGTAGTTTATTAAACAAACTGGCGTCTTAGATTGAATAAAAATAGAAAAATGAAATGAGTAAAAGCATGTCACTAAGTACCTCAGGCTCTTGCTCCATGATGTCACCATGTGTTGAATTATATTCTTGATTTTTCTCAGCATATTTCATCAGGACAATAGGAAAATCCCTGAGACACTTGCATGACTTAATTTTAAACCAATGAGAACCATATAGAGTAGTGCATATTTTCTCTTCTAACCTTAATTTTCTGGCATGTATTTATGAAAAAAAAAAGAAAACACCAGTTTATGACTGTCACCAGAAAATGTGTCTGTCTTTGGTGGTAATGAAACTCACACTTAAAATATAATGGTCTGTTTTTTATTTGTTGGTTTTAATGATTTTGTTTATTGATATAATGGTTTCAGGTTTCAAAAATATTTTTGTGCAGTATATTTAAAGACCTTGGATGTAGGGATAAGTCCCGCCCCTTAGGGGGCGTGTTCGCCTCGGGCTAATGTTTGCCTATAAATTTGGCGAGCATGCTCCCAGCTGCCTCTTCTGTTTTCCTGGTCTCTGCGGGAATGGTGGTTCTGTAAGTCTATTTCGCCATTAAAGCTGTATATATATTTTTACAATCTGTCTGCATTCGTTTACGCCGTTACACTTGATCATAAATTAGTAGCATATTTGGACTATCAGACTATTTTACCTTTTAATAAATAAATCTAGTAGTTCACCATTTCCCTATTAGGCTTGAAACATTTAGCATACAAACTTCAGGAATAAGAAAGTAACTGTGACTATAATAATTGAAGATATCTAATACAGCATGTTTTCCAGTTCCCAGTTACAGGTTATTTGCATATCCTATTATTTCTTCTGGAATTTTCTATGATATTTGTTGTTGCTACAATCCATTTCTCCAAAAAGGAAAGACACAACAGAAACCTGTCTTTATTATAAACCAAGTATACATTCTACAATGCATACAAGTAAGAAAACAAAGTTTTCATAAACAAATATACTTATTGTATATTAAGATATAAAATAATGATAATAATAAATTATTTTTAAAAAGGAAAAGAGATAAGCCAAAGTTGAACAGAAAGAGCTCATATTGAATTATTCAGTCTTGATTGATTAACTTTCTATCATTACCCAATGAATGATATTAAGAAAGACACTGAGCCAGGCAGTGGTGGTGCATGTCTGTAATCTCAGCACTCAGGAGACAGAGACAGGCAGATCTCTGTGAGTTTGAGAACAGCCTGGTCTACAGAGTAAGTGTCCGGAAAGTCTCCAATGCTATATGGAGAAACTTTGCCTCAAAAAACAAAATAAAATAAATTAAAATAAAGTAAAGTCATTTAATATCTAGGCCCCTCTATTCCCCATCTAGAAAGCAATACATTTATCACAGGCATTTAGCAGGGTCAAATAAAATAGTTTGCTAAAAATAGTTTTTCTGACTGGATACTAGGATCTTATTGCAATTGACAGTATAGTCATGGAACATTTTAAATTTAAAAAATCAATTACAAATTATTGCTGACATGTAACATTTGCTGATATAAAAATGTGTCAAATGAATACATATTTTTTTTCCTAGCCCAAGAATGGGGTCTTAAATTGATCTGTTTGTATCCTAACAGCTAGAGAAGAAATTGGGTAGTATTGTCTTCAGTAAGACTTATTTCTATAATCTATAGTTACCTTAGCACATATTAAGTAGAGGTGAGGAAATCCTTTTATTCTATTTTTCCAAGTCTGATCTAGCAAAATTTGCAGAGGACATATTATCTCATAGATTCTGATGTACTTGATAGAAGATAAGGGAGGGAGTTCGTGATGTCTCAGAGACCATCAAATATCATTATGCTTTCCAATAAGTCATAATTAACTTTGTGTTTAAAGAAGGGAACAACAGGGTCACCAGTCACACATTCTGGGAAGGCAGCCAAGACACCACCATGGGAGTCATGATGCCTAGTATAAATTGAGTAGGCTGGCCCTGCAGTGTGTACAGATCAGGAGTGAGAGACTATTAACATGACAAGGGAGAGATACATTTCTAATAAGGTGAGCAGATGCCTTGGCAAGTATGGGACATTATCCTTTGACTTAATGACCAGAGTATGCAGGCTCTCAATTTGACATAGTCCTCTTCTCGAATTTGTTCCTGCTGTACTCAAAGAAGGAGTTTAACCTTAAAGGTAAGTAAGGGGGCCATATTCCCTGCAATTTTAGTGAAGTAGAGAGGAAATCAATGTTAGAGACTATAATGATAAAATAGTAAGTATATATTTGAGAAAAATTTCATGAGAATTCTTTCGTTCAAATGTTTGAAATGTTCTTGAAATAACAAAAATGCAGATTATTTTGAGAAAGGACAATTGTTTCTTTAAAAAGTTCCAACTTGTGTGTCTGAGTTGCTTTATTCTTGTAAAGTGTTCTTTTCAGTTCACTGCTGTAGGAAATCCTACAGCCAGTATCCTTTAAGTTACAGGCCCACTTGGGCATGGCCTCTTATATTATGCCTAAATAAAGCATATTTGCGGCCACTTTTCTGGCTGCAGGATTCTGTTGCTGTTCTCTGTTCCAGCAGAGGATATTGATTAGTGAGTCTCCTCCTAAATAAATAACTATCTTTTAGTCTCAATTCTGAGTATCCTTCCTCAGTTTACCAATACTTTTGTTAAACCATACAAAAAAGTAGAATAGGAACAGTTGATCTTTCCCACCTAATTCGAAAAATGAGAACACTTTTCCATTCTGTCAGTTCTTTTGCACTCTGTTGTAAATTCTATTTGATTAGTTATGTGGATTTTGCACCAAACTTTCCACATCCTTCAGTAACTATTTAACTCACATCCTCACAGTGCATGCTTCCTTTAACGTTCTCATATTTGTCCTTTTATAGCAATATAATAATAGTTAGACAAGCAGAAATGAAAGGCAAGGGATTATTGTAGAAATCACTTTCATGAATATATCACATTGTCAGTAAATGCCAAGTATTCAATTCCAAAGTTGTTGTCACTATTGTAAAGACAGTAATAAAGGTTTCCATTAGTGAGAAGACTAATATAGACATTATCTCAAAAATAAAGATTGAAGGAAAAGACAAATCTTGACGTCAAATCTCCACGTACATACATATGCACATGTGCATGCACAAACACACACACACACACACACACACACACACACACACACACACACAGAGGAGGCAAGTGCACCTACATGTAATATAAAATATACAATATCCATTTGGTTGTGTGTATATTTTATATTATTAATATATATTTTAGGTGATTTTCCATATACAAAAATTCATCTAAACATATAACCTAGAGGAAATATATCTAATATTGGATATTTTAAAATTGAAATAGAAAATCCTATATATGCAGAAGTATATCTGAATACTTTTGAAGCCACCATACAGTATTAAAAATGGACAGCAAACGTTCAAACTCTTTTTAAATCCACTTCTTCCTTCTCTATTTTAGTCTTTAAAGTTGTTTATAACTATGTTTTCCCTTAAATGTTTAACCAAATAAGTTAATAGATAGACAACCTTTGTTTGTGAATCTCAGATCATCATTACTTCCCATACACCTTGCAACTGAATTGATTTCATTTGCCTTAAAATGTAAGAGTGTACAATTCTGACTTTAAAGAGACAATTTTTATGAAAACAAAGATATCAAGTCAGAAGAGATTTTGTTCTTGTCTTCTGAATGAACCTGCTTGCATTTTTGATGTAGTGGTTACAGCAGGATGAATCATAGGATTCATTCTCTCAAGGGCATCATACAGTCCTTCTTTTCTACTCCTTCTGGTTTCTTTTTGTTGCAAGCTGTTAACATTCATTTTACAAACGAATTTAAAGTTGGGACAGTGAATTTAAATCATAATAAAAAATCACCTTATATAATCTAAAGCAATTACTGAGAAATAAAATGATGGCTCTGTTTGGGAAATTACCTAAGAAACTCATTATCAAATCTTAAGTTTTTATTTTCATAGTACCTTAATCAGAAAATCCTAAATTTTCTTGTGATATAAAAATCAGAAATTATGGGACAATATAATCAGCCTTTATTTACATTCAAATACAATTAAAATACCTTCCAGAAGAGGACACTTTATAAAAGATGAAGGTTAATTGATTATTAGACCCCTATATTTCATTGTTACTTTTAATGTTGGGATATTTTGATTTTTAAATTCCTACATTGTAATTTTATACACATTAAATGTTTAATACTAAATTAATAAGTTATGTTAGCTCCTAAAGCTCTGTGTATATTGCTTACAGTGAAGATATGAGACCTGTAACTGTCTGTGAGATCATTGTACTTAACAAACCTTCATAATGCAGCATGCCCTTGACATATTTCCCTATTGTTTTTTTCCAAATGTAGCCCAGGCTGTTATAGGGTATGGGGAGTCCTTCTGTATGTGTGTTGCTTCTATTGGCTTATCAATAAAGCTTTCTGCCAATGGCTTAACAGAATATAGACAAGCTGGAATACATACAAATGTATATGTATATATGGGGAAAAAGAGAGAGAGAGAGTAGGCAGAGTCAGGGAGAAACCAGTCAGCTGCTTCCAGGAAAGGATGCCTCTGCTGCTGCCCTCAAAAACGTTGCCAGTAGGCCATGACGTGGTGTTGATGCACATATTAATGGAGATGGGCTAGTTTAGGAAATAAGAGCTAGCCAGCAATATGCTTAAACTATTTGGCAAATACTATTTGCATATCATTCAGTTTCTGAGTGATTATTTAGGGTCTAAGCAGCAAGTAATAATTGAACAGCCTCCCCCAACTGTTATTTATTACTTATGCTTTTATTATCATTATTCTTAAAGGGCTCATACAAATTGGCCTAGGGTGGCACATATGTCTGATCCCAGCACTCAGGCTGCAGAGGCAAGCAGATCTCTGTGATTTTGAGGCCAGTCTGGTCTACAAGAGTTAGTTCCAGGACAGGCTCCAAAGCGACAAAGAAACACTGTCTGGAAAAAACAAACAAAATAGTGAAATTAGTTTCTCACAAGGTAAATAAACTTACTTTCTTAAATAATTTGAACCTTTAATCCCAGCACTTGGGAAGCAGAGGCAGGCAGATCTCTGTGAGTTCGGGACCAGCCTGGTCTACAAAGCTAGTTCCAGGACAGGCTCCAAAGCCACAGAGAAACCCTGTCTCGAGAACATGAGCAAAGAAGTCGGGACCACGAGGGATGCACCCACCCACTGAGACAGTGGAGCTGATCAATTGGGAGCTCACCAAGACTAGCTGGACTGTGACTGAAAAAGCATGAGATAAAACTAGACTCTCTGAACATGGCGAAAAATGAGGGCTGATGAGACGCAAAGGACAATGGCACGGGGTTTTGATCCTACATAATGTGATGGCTTTGTGGGAGCCTAGCCAGTTTGGATGTTCACCTTCCTAGATATGGACGGAGTGGGGAGGTCCTAGGTCTTACCACAGGGCAGAGAACACTGACTGCTCTTTGACCTGGAGAGGGAGGGGGAAAGAAGTGGGGGGAGGAGGAGAAGGATGGGAGGAGGGGGCATAGGGTGGGAGGAGGGGGAGGGAAATGGGAGGCTGGGATGAGGTGGAAACTTATTTTATTTTTTTCTCCTTTTCTCAATAAAAAAAAAGAAACAAAACAAAAAAAAGAAAGAAAAAAATAATAATTTGAAACCACAATTTGATGCACATATAACAATTCATGAGAAAACTAAGGGTCAAATGCCTAGATTGTATTGCTGTGCTTACATGCTCTATATATTTCTATAAATTTTAGGCACATAAGAAATTGTCAGTGTGTATAACAGAGTTCTTTTCAATATTGCATGGTTCTCTTCCTTGATTAAATACTTCCCCACACATTTGATGAAGAACATAGGGAATTTCTATTACTTAGATGTCTTTCATTTGTCCTATTCTTGAGACATATTTCTACTAGGAAGATTAGCTTTGCATGGGTTAGTTCACTTTCATAGTGGGAGTCATAAATCCATCAAAACATATAAAAGAGACTGATGGTCTCCTAATTAAGGCTGAATTTATGTTAGACACTTCTCTAAGAAATTCTTCATGGGGAAACAGAGTAGCGGATGCTTATTTCCATTAAAGAACTGTAACATTTTATATGAAAGCAGAAAGTAATCATAAATGAATCACACTTGTAGTTCCTATATTAATTTTATAAATAACTCATAGAAAAGCACCAGCTTTAAACAGAGGTAGATCATTAAACAACTATAAACTTACTGACTGCAAAGATTTTGTCACATATGAAGCAGGGTAGTTTTACTAATAACCAAAGCCTGGAATCAATTTAGAAGTGGGGTGACCTGATCAACATTCTATTTCACAGAATAGAACATCTGTATAACAGAGGAAGGATATAATGCCCAAACCATCACTTTTGTTAGGAGTATCCACGAAAAGACTCTTTGTGAGTTTTTTTCTTGATACTATTACCAAACCCCCCCAAAAAAATCAAGAATTGCAAACTAAAAAAAAAATGTGTTATCACATGTCCAAGATAATGTATCAAGTCATATATATTTGATTAACTGAGACTACAGTATATGAATTTTCTCAATGAAATAATGAAATAAAATGCTGACTATTATTACAGTTCTAGAAAAAAATAGGGAAACCTAAGATACCAATCTTTAAAAGTAGATTCAATTCCCTTTCTCCAAGTTATTTGTTATACCTAATAATAAATATTACAGACAGGCATAGTCCAAAGACAAAGAATATAGGTGAATCAAAATGCTAGTTTTATACAACTTCAAAGAAAAGGATTTATCACTTATGTAAAATTTATGAGTGTACTATTCTCAAAATCATAACTTCTGTTAATCCACATTGACCAAGTTAATTAGGATTTTAATACATTTAGAATACTGTATTACAACAACTGAGAACTATTTAGTAAATTCATTCTTTCATCTTTTGCTTATTTCATATTTATTACTCTATCTAATGTTTACACTTATGTTCAAACCTTAGCCTCTGATGCAGCTCATTATAAATTCATTGTTCAGATCCTCAAGGTAGTTTAAAGAACAGATATGTTCTGTTCTTCTGGATTTAATGAAGTAATTGAATGAAATCTTGGAAGATTTGGTATCTAGTGTTAACTGTTTGCCAGGATGGTAAATATTCAAGCAGCTCTGTCCACATGACTTAATTCTTCCTAATGGATTCAACTCCTAACATAATGAAATTAAACATAGAAACATGCAAGTTTTAAGAAAACATAGTCATATCATTGTATTCTGCAACTGAATCTGAAATTCATTTCACAAGAGTAGAAATGAATCCCAGTCATTTCAGAAGCATTAAATTCTTATATAAGCTGAAAACAGATACAGGTCATAGATAGGGAGTGACATAACCTAATGGAATTTCTTTTCACTGTGGAAACTTGTGAAATCAAACAAACTGCATTTCCAAGATATAATGGATAAATAGGAATAGACACTTTTCATTTTAAAAGTAAGATGTGGAAGAAATAAAAGAAATGACAGATCCCATTCAATCATAAAACATAATGAAAAATGCCATTGACCTCGACTCTTATAAATTAATCTCTTTGACTTGATGTCTTTCAATTGAGAGTCACAAAGATGGAGGCTTTTATTTCCAAGAAATGCAGAGGCTTCCCCCCAGCCACGGCTGTGTTAGGAAAGGTTTGAAGCCAGCAATGCCTGGCTCTATCTGGATCTACAGCTTTCGATAGTACTCTTTGTGATAGATGACTATGCACGAATTCTACTTAGTCTGGGTTCGTAAGACTATAATATTGACTGTTGGACCAATTTGGATTTTAGGAAAATACAGTCAAGCCTCTTTATATCTTGTGGGTACAACCTTCATTGTGTTTGGGTTGTTTAGAAGCACCTAAAATCAGGAAACAGATCATGTAGAACCACTGCAATGAAATGAGTAATGAATGGAGTGGCCGAGGAATATTATTAAACAGCCACACACTAAAATTTTATGCTGAAATTCCCTTAACCAAATATTCAATTTAATTTTTAAAGAAATACTCACTTCACTAATTATTAAGAAAACAAGTTAATTTTTCCATTTTAGATTATGAATTTTCTGTTGTCCACACTTTCCTCATGTCAAAGGCTTGATAATTTGACTTTTAAATATTTCCAACCATCTTTTCAAGAGTATTGATGCATATTTTAATAGGATTGCTCCTTTAAGTATAGTATATTTTCTTTGTGAATCTTGACATGAATCACTCATAAAAGTTTGGGCATGTGACTTTTTGGCAATTTGTGTTTGTATTTTTTTCTTTTTTTTTTTTAATCCTGTTCTATCATGGCACACATTGAATTTTTTGTAGATAATTTTTTAGGCACCATCCTATTTTTCATTCTCAATATCTTAGATTTATCAAGAACCTTAGGTTGGGTAGCTAATAACTAGAAAGATTTTTTTTTTCTCCAGTTATAGCTCTTGGAACATTCAAGAACAGTGTAAAAAAAAAAAAAACATTGTTGCCTGGTAAGAAACATTCCCAAGATCAAGGACTTTAAGATACTCACGTTGTAGAAAAGGCAATGTAAACCAATGAACCATGTCTATATTCATGACTTAATTAATGATCTTTCTATCTCACAACATATAAATACTATTACTCTGAGAATTAGGGTTAAATATGAGTACCAGGGGGACAAAATACCGAGTCTGAAAATATCAAGTTGAATTTTCTCAGAATATTTAGAATATCTACGGTAACTGAGAGCATTAAGGAGGCCTTTTCTTATATGTCAGCATCAGGCTTATGGTTTTAGTTATATGCTTTATGTTACTGGATGTCTTTTTGCCACTGATACTTTACAGTCTTTAAAGAGTAATACATTTACGAATATTTTAATGTTTCCAATCTGTAAATTTCTCCATTTATTTTGAAGTTACCAGCATCCAATTCTCTTTTAAACCGTGTATTTTGAATTTGTTGATATTACTTGGTAATTACTTTTAAATAAATAAGAAATTATTTAACATGGTTAGCTCGCAATGTGAATACAGAAATTGGAATGTGCTTCTATGTGAATAAATGCTAATTGTGAAAACTGAATTCATGAAAAATGAAATATTTATTCTGCTACCTGTACACGTTAACCAGCTTACCTATTTAATTTTGCTTAATCAAAACTGAAAATACTGACTGCACTACTTTGGGAATTTCAATGAATTAATCATATATTCAAAATTATAAGCCTATGAGATGTGAAATTGAGACAGCACAAGGAGGAAGAACCCCAAACATTGTGATTTCTAATTTTCTACAGTATGCAGGTGTGAAATAAACAGTCCACACACTTGGAGACGTGGCTTATTCTGATCTCTTATGAATACCTGTTTTGTGGCTTTCCTTTGAAATTATTTACATAAATCTCTTATAGCATATCTCTTTATTGTAATAGCCTATACTTAGCATACTTCTCTAGCTTAAGTCTCAATGACACAGTGTTTGTTAAATGATGCAGAAAAAAATTAATGAAGTTATATTACAGTGTTAGATTTGGGGGTATGGGTCTAAAGAACAAAACTGTTGTTTGAGATCAGCTTGTGTTGGACCTTTAAAGGATGGCTAAGTTATTAGGTGTGCCCAGGCTCAAGAGTCAGAAAAGAATTACTTTAGTAATTCCCAGTGTCTGATAGTCAGTTTTATGTCAACTTGATACAAACTTGAATCATCAGAACTGAGAAAACCTCAATGGAGAAAATGAATGCACAAGGTCAGACTGTAGTGCAAAGTTGTCTCAAAATGAGCAATTTGAAGTAACTCATCACACTGTAACTGAATTCAGTAGATGGGGAGAGTTACATTTGGGCCATATATTATATTTATGAAGATTGATATGATAATTTAATAATATCTACAGTTTTACAATATTTGAGTATAAGATAATCTTAAAATTTGGATAAAATGAAAGTTGCCTGAGTATATTTAGAAACCCAGAAATGACTGATATTGCACTTGGAATTTGTATTTTTTGTTAAAAGAACAATATAAAAAGGTTTAACATGATTTAATCTTATTGAAACTTTAAGACAATTCAATCACCACTACCCATCTGAAAAAAGTAAAGAATAAAAAAAAAAACAAGGACTAGTTCAAAACATATCCTCATTTTTAAAATATCATTCTTCATATTTATTTTTAAGTACAATATTTACTCAAGGTAATAAAAATCATATTTTTGTTCCATGCTAACATTACTTTAATACCCATACAGGTTCGTTCTAGTTAAAACCGCTCAAAAGCCTTGGGAATAATTTTTCTTCTTTCTTTTGTAATTAAATATGTGAAACTTGCTTCTCTTGGTCTCCAGGATTCTGTAATCTCTGCCATTTTGTGACATTTTGAAAATAGTGTGCCAAGCAGAAAAGGCAGACTCTGCCCTTTAGAAAACAATGGCACAAAAACACTTATGTTTTCAAGGCTGAACAAATGACTTGCCATGGATTAATTCCCTTCTAAAAGAAACCAGTATATCATCAGTTACAGAACATTCATTTGATAGATTTGATTGTGGCAGCATTGTTTATCTGTTTCTGTGTATACACTTTTGTACCTCCTTAAGTGTATGGTAGATCTGAATAGGAAAGAATTGTTTAAATATAGATTTCTATATTTTAATGCATAATGTTCTCTTCTCATTGTTGAAAAAGGCAAAGTACATGGCAGGCTTCTTGGTGTAAGCAGAATTTTACTGACTTGTCCCTCTTGTGTTTGGAAGAATGATTCTAACAATATTTATGACAATACAGAAAATAGAAGGGCAAAAGAGGCTTGTTTAGAATTTGAGCATAATCCTGCATTTATTTTATACTCATTTCTCCTCACAACAGATGTGTCCAGTATTTCCACAGCTTGTATATGGCACCTTGATAAAATGAGATAATGTATGTAAAACACTCAGATACAATGCATTTTTTTGGCTATTTTCACAGTTTCCACATTTTAGAAAACAGTGCTGATCCCAATTACAATGATATTTGATATAATATTTTAACTGTTCAATTGTAATATTCAGATCATAATCAGAATTTACTTTATGATGTAACAAACTTATTTAGATATTGTGGTGAACTGAATGAGACTAGCCCTCCTAGACATACATTTAAATGTTTAGTCACTAGGGTATGGAATTGTTTGATCAAGATTTCAAAGATCAGGAGGTATGGCCTTGCTAGAGTAGATGTGGCATCATTGATGGAAGTGTGTGAATAGGATGAAATTTAAGATTTCAACAACCCATGCCAGGTCCACTTTCCTTCTTTTGCGGTGACTGATGTGTTGAAGACAAACAGGTAGAGCCCTCAGCCACTTCTCCAGCACCACACCTGCCTGCCAATCACCATATTCCTCCATGATCATAAAAGACTAACACTTTGCAACTATATGCAATCTTCCAGTTATATTTTTCTCTATAAATGGTGTCTCTTCACAATAATAGAACAATAAATAAGACAAAATATGGTTCGAGCATGGAATATTACAAATGGTAGATCATACTGCATTTCAGAGTGACATGGAAGTCTTTGAAACTTTGCACTAAAAAGCTTTTGAATCCTTTGAAATGGACTTAATGGACTATTCTGGTACAGTCAAAAACAGTAATAGTGCTGAGAGTGATTTGATTATACAGGTCACTTCAGGATGTTTTAGACCCGGGGAATATTTTTAAATTGCCCGGATCCATTCTTGTGATATTTTGGCAAATAAATGATGTGATTGTTTTAAGCCCTTGTCCAAAGGATCTACCTAAGACTAAATGGATGAGTTTCCAAATAATGTCTTCCATAGACAATTTCACGAATACCTAATACTGACTGTGTTGAATGGTATTATGTAAACCCGCTTTGAAGTGGGAAAAAGAGAGATACAAATCATACAGTTAGAGGAACAAATGGGAAAAAAGAAATGTAATGCTAGAGCCAGTTCCTGTGTTCAGGTAGATATAAAGTTTAAAGAAAAAGGCCAGATTGGAAATAGTATAAGCTCAGGGCAAGTCCCCACCCTGCACACCCTCCAGCCAGTGAAAGTAAATGGCCACAGGAAGTTCATAGGCCCAAACAATACTGGGAAGATTTTTGCAAATGTAATTGAAGAGGGGGGACAGATTCTATCCTCACTCACACCGCTATAGCTTTATCAAGAAATATACACAGAAAGGGGGTTATGGAACACTTCTGCTGTTAAGGAGAACTACAGATCTGCCAGAGAGCAATACCTGCATGCAGGCTCAGAAAGGCCACAGTGAGAAGCTGTGAAGGGGAAGCCTGGACTGCTGGAGACTCTCAGATAATGCAGATGCCATAAATGGAAGATATTTGTCAAAAAAAGCTCTAGACTGGGTGTGAACCCAGCTTAATAAAGGAAACAGGGTTGCAATAAAAAAAAATTGGAAGGAGTGGGAAAACTGAAGAATACTTTTAACATCAGACTTGAAGATGCAGAAATTAGAACTGAATCTTCAGGGTTTTGGTCTTGCTTTGGTTCAGTATTTCCACACTATTCTTCATTTCTTCCCATTTGAACTCGAAAATAAGCATTCAGTTCCTTTGTGTGTAGAAAGTATGAGATCGGCTTTTAAGGATTACATCAAGAGATTGCTTTGAGTATCCGAAGAGACTTTGTACACTTAAACTTTGCTGAGGTTGTAAAAGTCTATGTGATCTTTAAAGCTGGACTAAATTCATTTTGGATTATGATATAGATACAAGTCTATGGGGCCAGTGAATAAAATTTGGTGTGTTGAATGAAAATTGTGTAAATATTCTGTTTGTGTTGTAACAAATGAAACTTATCTGAAGACCAGAGAGCAGATCTAGCCATACTAATTAGCCACAGAGGCCAGACGGTGGTAGCACACACCTTTAATCCCAACACTCAGGATACAGAGGCAGATGGACCTCTGTGACTTAAAAGTCACCCAGTGCTACTAAAGACTGAATGAATCTAAAAGAGAAAGAGAACCAAGTGATGGTGGCTCACACACTAGGGAGGTGGTGATGGGAAGTGGTATGGCTGGGAGGAGAGAGGGATATAAGGTGGAAGGACACAGACACTTAGGATTCAGTCTGAAGTTTCATAGAGAAGGCATTCAGTCTGAGCATTTAGTTTGAGGACTTGCAGAGACAGGATACTCCATTGGGTCTAGAATTTCATAGTTGTAAAAAATAGTAGCTGGCTGGCTGCTCTGCTTCTCTGAATTTTCTGCTTTCACACCTTAATATCTGACTCCATGTTTTTATTATTTAAAATATTTAAAATTCACTCTACAGAAAATGGTTCCCATAGTCTCGTGTGTGTGTGTGTGTGTGTGTGTGTGTGTGTGTGTGTGTGTTTAGTTACTAGGATGGAAACTGTTTGAGAAGGATTAGGCTATGTGGCCTTCTTGAAGTAGGTGCGGTCTTATTAAAAAAAAAAAAAACATATCACCGGAGATGATCTTTGAGATATCAAAACTCCACGCCAGCCCCCCCCCCCCCCCCTCTCTGCATCAGGATGTATAACTCTCAGCTGCTTCTTCGACACTATGCCTGCCTGCCTGCCTGCCTTCCACTCCACCATGATGACTATCTCTTGGACTATAAGCAACCTCCCAAATAAATGTTATATTCTTTAAGTTGTTTTGATTACACTGTATTTTCATAGCAATAAGATGTGTAATTAAGATGAACACAAAGATACAAAGATATTATACTGTATTCAAGGCTTGATTCTCAGCATAATTTGCCAAATTTTAAGAACCTGGGTCTTAGCAGGTGAAATATTTGCCAGGGTACTAGAAATTGCTGCCATAGTTTTTACTTTCCTCGCTCCTACTTACATGAACATGGTGGGTCCACATTTCCAAGTGGTCTTAATTCTGATTTATGCCTCACCATGGCTCAAACCTCTTTCTTCACAGATCTTTGTCACAAGCATGCATCTAAATCACAGCAGGATCCTGAGCTCCTTTTCATTCTTGGAAAGGCTGCTCCCTTCTTGCAGAGTGGAATCTCTTGCATCTTGCATGTAGGAACAATAAAGTTTCAGTTCCATTAAGGAAAATGCTTTACTTTAAGATTTCTCATTTTTACCAGGATGGTGGTTGTGTATGCCTTTAATCCCAGCACCCAGGAAGCAGAATCAGGCAGATCTCTGAGTTCAAGGCCAGCCTTGTCTATAAAGTGATTTCCAGGGCAGCTGGAGTTGTAACACAGAGATACCCTATCTCAAAAAAAAAAAAACCAAAACAAACAAACAAACAAAAAAACAGAATTCTCATTTACAGTTTGAAATGCTTTTACAGTGTTATTTTGTGAACATAAAACAGTCATTGAGTCTAAAGTTTCTCTATTCCCTCTATTTTATAATCTTACCTAAGGGGTCTGATCTCCTTCCTTAACGCTTTGTCTATTGATGAGATTGGAGTGTTTTTACAAGTCCAGAAATGTAAAATTTATTTCTTCTGAGTGTTTCTGTGTTGCTGTACGTATGCGTTTATGGGTGTATATGTGTTTACATGTGCATATGGATGCAATTGTACATACACTTACATATGTGTGAAGGCCATTGATCAATGTTGGATGTTTGCTTTAGTGCCTCTCCATCTCATTATTCTTACATTTAAGTTAAGTTTCTTATTGAATTGATTTTTCTATACTGAATGTCCAAAGATCTATCTGTCCTTACACCAACAGTGGTGGTATAGCTCTATGTACCACTGTTCCTGACTTTCAAAATTGTTACTTAGAGCCCAATTTCATTACGAAATGCTTTCAAACAATCTTTGTATAGTATGTTAAATGTCTACATCCCAAATTCAGGTTTTTTTTTTTATCTAAAACTCAATACTTCTTTGCTTTCCTTTCTTCTGTTCATTGGTATACTCAGGTTCTTTTCAAACACTCTTCTATAAAACTATACCTCTGTAATTTTTATTTGAAGTAGTGGAGAAGTAAGAAGTTGGATATGGTCTCTTTGTACTAGTTTTTGTATAACAAACGATTAACACCTTATTATCTTAGTGTTTATGTGCTACTTTGCAGGCCTACAGCTACGAAGTGCCTTCCTTTGTAAAGGTTTAATAGTGGCTCTTACATATTTGTGGTAGCCAACATCTGCCTTATTGTACTTAAGCCCATTCAACAGGACAGAGATCATGCCTGGAATTACAAACCTAGACAACTGCCAAGGGCTAGTAAGGTCACAGAACTTATAAAAGAATCTTTCATCACCAATTTACAAAAGCAACATAATATTTTACTACACTGTAAATTTTATCAAAGATATCCACAGATAATAGCAACATACATCAATCTAACTTTTTTAAAAAAAATTATTGAGATCATAATAAAAGTCTTTAGGTAGTCATGATGCAGAAATTAAATGACAAATTATAACTGAAAATTTAATGGGTTCTTATTTTATTATATATTGTGTGTTTTAATATAGTGGGGATTTTAGCTATTATTAACAAATAATATAACCAGTTAAATCATGAACTATTCTCTTTCCTATAATAGCCTAAGGTTTTCCTTTTGAAAAATATCATTTAGTTTATGTATTATTAAGTAGTGCCAATTGGGATTAGGGAGAGGAGAATATAACTCAGCAATTTTAATAGACCATGAAATTAAGTATCACTCATAAAAGATGGAAGGCACATCAGTTTAAAGATAATATTATTGGCATATTTGTTCATACTAAAAAATGACTAATCATTATACTTATCTAAATGGATGGAAGGGTTTGGTAATATTAAGCTCATATGCAAAATATTTCCATCAAAACTTTAAATATCCTGGACTTGTATTCATTTAAGATCTCAATTGTATATTCTCATTCATAGAAAACATCTAGGGTTGATTTTTGAGAAAAAGAGAAGAATTGTGATGTTTATCTGGATGACTTACACTATAGTCCCATTCAGGATGTCTAGAAATAACAAAACAGAGATAATTTAAACAATGTAAGCTTAACTTTTAAACAAGTTACCTGTGCTGCTTTTCTAATTAGTATGCTAGCATTTTCAAGATCTTTTATTTCTTCAGAAATATAGAGAGGAAAAAGGAGGAAAAATATCTTAAATCATGTTCAGATAATATAATAAATATTCATTAATTTCACTGTATTATGGTCTTGAACAAGTTGTAAGATACTACTACACTTTGTTCTTTCTAGTAAATAAAAGTTTAATATGTGAAACGTCAAGAAATCATGATAACCATAGAATGGCATATCATAAATTGTGTAAAATAAAAAAAAAAGGCCTAAAGTTTCTACACTGAAAGAGTGAGCTTAACAAACACATTTCATAGAATTTTAACAACAAAGTGATTTTTGTTCCATAGAAAGTCATAGATGTGTTGAACAAATAATTAATGTAACCTAAATGCTAACATTTTTTATTTGTGCTAAATCTTTCTAATATGAAATAAAATTATAATCAAAGAGAACTCACGGAAAGATGAAAGTGAGTTGGTTAAAAAAAGGTAATTGTAATGGATAGTCTTGATTGTCAGCTTGACTACATCTGGAATTAGCTAAAACCTAAGTACTGCAATGTAACTGATTGGTTGACTAAAAAAGAAAGTATCAAGGACTGGTTTACTCATTGTTCCCCATGTTATACTGGCATCTCCAGAAAGTAAACAGCTGTTGTATTACAATTCCTTTTTGGAGCAAAGATGAAAAATACCCACAAAGGGAAATCTTCACACTGGTTAGAACTTCAGTTAGTACACAAGGTCATATATTTATGTGTAAGCAAATGAGACTAGATATGATGACTGTTTAGTGATTCCTGGGCTGAAGCCAATGGCATGGCTGGATGGACAGGGACATGGAAAGAGCATGTTTGGAAGATTGTTGAGAAGGTCATCTAAGAGCCGGGCGGTGGTGGCGCACGCCTTTAATCCCAGCACTCGGGAGGCAGAGGCAGGTGGATCTCTGTGAGTTCGAGACCAGCCTTGTCTACAAGAGCTAGTGCCAGGACAGGCTCCAAAGCTACAGAGAAACCCGGTCTCGAAAAAAAAAAAAAAAAAAGAAAAAGAAAAAGAGAAGGTCATCTAAGGAAGAAGTCTATGGATAGGTCTCTGCAAGTGAACAGAGGCTATGAAGTTGCTTTATCAAATGCAAATGCTTATCAATAGGTGGATTTAGCAGAGGAGGAGTTGAGTGATAAATTCCTTTGTAATCCATGTCATTTCCCAATGAACAAAGTGTCCATGGCAACAGAGATGGAGGTTAGCCAGGGACTCAAAACATGGACTTCCATTCATCATGCAGATTTGGCTACAACTGCTGCTGAGTTCAGATCTCCAAAACAAGAGCCCAATACTGAATACCAGATAAGAAATCATTGTTCATGAAAACAAGTCAGAAAACTAGTGGCAGGTTACGCACACTGAACTATCTTCACCATGGAAAGAACAATCTTTTATTCTTATCAGAGTAGATAGTTTTACTGGTTATGGAATTTATTTTTATGCATGTAATGCTTTTGCCAGAACTATAATCTATGGACTTAAAGCATTCCTTATGCCTTATTATAATATTCCACACAGTATTTCTTCTGACAAAGAAAAACAATTCAGAGAATTTGTGTGAGGTCCTTCTGTCTGTGTGCTGCTCTTCCTGGTTAATGAATAAACTGCTTTGGCCTATTGATGTGGAGAAGACAGAAATGAATGCCTGGAGGAAGAAGGAAGGAGTCAGGGAGAGGCCATGGGGCTGCCACCAGAGTCAGACATGCTAACACTTTGCCAGTAAGCCACTGCCACGTGGTGATACAAATTAATGGAGATGGGTTAAATTAAGCTGTAAAAGTTAGCCAATAAGAAGGAATGGCCTTTTGAAGACAAGGAGTGCTTTCATATTCTATAATTGATGTCAATAAAACACTATAAGAACATAATCCAGGCAGGATTACAAAGAACATGGACCCTTCTGGAATGAAAGTTTACTCCTCTAGGAAAAGTACCAAGACTGATCAAGTACTTACTAAGGGTGAAGAAAATAGAAAAAGGGGAGCAGAGGAAGATATTTATAAAAACCAGCCTATACCTTGTGACATGTTACAACCAGGATAATAATTGATATGAGTGTCTCTCTCATTATATTCAAAATGGGTTTGTAGAGTTATTTGTGCTTTTTTCCTTGATTTTTTTTATTAATTAATGAATATCAATTAAGATAATATCAGTTGTTATTGTATTTGAATTTTGTCCCACAAAATTCAAAATTCTAAAATTAAAATGTATAATTATAATGCATTTGTGAAAGTACTATGGTTGTTCTATAATAGTAGTCATAATTATGACTTGGTAAAATATAAAATGTATCTACAGTTTTATAAGGGATGATATCATTTTATGAATAATTGTGATCTGGTTATTATTTTTATATGGAAATTAAGTATGACATGAATAAATAATTTTGGGTCAAGTTTACAAGGGGCAGGCTGGGCGGTGGTGGTGCATGCCTTTAATCCCAGCACTCGGGAGGTAGAGGCAGGCGGATCTCTGTGAGTTCGAGACCAGCCTGGTCTACAAGAGCTAGTTCCAGGACAGGCTCCAAAACCACAGAGAAACCCTGTCTCGAAAAAACAAACAAACAAAACAAAAAAGGTTACAATGGGCAGACTTGTGATGGCTATTACTGGTTGTTAGTATCACTATATCTGGAATTAGCTAAAATGCAAGGGCTGGATACATTTTGGAGGGATTTTTTTTCTTAAGTAAATCACTTGAAATTGTAAGATCAATTTTTAATCTAGATGTTTAGGGGTGTGAAGCTCTTCCTTTAATCTGAACCACACCCTCTGATGACAGCCTATATAAAAGATATGGAAAAGTGAAACACTATCTCCTATTGCTGTTTGCCCAGGCCCTGCTGCCAAGTTTTTTTTTTTCTTCAGTGGCATTAATGGCCTACTTCTTTGGGACTCCTGTATATACAGAATATCAGCTAAGAAAAACAGCCTTATAGACTCAAAATATTCTAGATACATGGGCTTCTCACTAGTAGATCATTGTTTTGAAATTGCTGGACCACAGCTTGTAAGTCACTCTCATAAATCCCATATATATTAATTCTATGAGTTCTGTTCCTAAAGAGCAATGGTAATCAGCAGTCCTAATGCCTCTATGATGGAGGAGGGTCATCTGTCTATTTGTTTCTTTCATTGGTTAATTAATAAAGAAAGTGCTTGGCATGATAGGTCGGAACATAGGTTGGTGGAATAGACAGAACAGAATGCTGGGAAGAAGGGAAGTGGGCCAGAAGCCATGGATCCAGCCACCAGGTCAGACATGCTGAATATTTCCCAGTAAGCCATCACCTTGTGGTGCTACACAGATTATTAGAAATGGGTTAGTCAAGATATGAGAGTTATCCAAGAAGAGGCTAGAGCTAATGGGCCAAGCAGTGTTTAAAAGAATACAGTTTGTGTGTTGTTATTTCTGGGGCTAAGCTAACCATGCGGGAGCCAGGAGGGATGAAAAACAGGCCTACCCGCAGCTCATCACTACACCTCTATCTTTTAATTTATCTTCTCATGTGATGACGCCCAACCATAAAATTATTTTTATTGTTACTTCATGACTATAATTTTCCCACTGATATTAATTGTAATGTAAATATCTATGTTTTCTAATGGTCTTAAGCAATCCCTGTGAAAGGGATTTTTGACCATCTACTTCTGGTTGTTTTTTTGCTTGTTCATTTGTTTGGTTTGGTTCAAGTATTTATTATTTTTTGTTTGTTAATTTATTATTTCAATTATTTTTGTGTACATACTTAGGAATTCTCCTAAAGATTTTCAGTATGACTAGGTTTTTAAACATTGTGAGGTCTTTTATTTGGTAATAATATTTATCAACATAGAATAAGTAGCAGTCTATAGTAGTTATAAAAGTTGTCAACCTTTACAGAAATATTCCATTGCTGCCACACAAATACAATGAAAAAAATGAGATTAATCATATTAAATTAAGTAAGACATTTAAACAGACATGTAATAAGAAGTATATACAGATGGCAAATACTGTGATGAGAATATATTGACCATTTTTTTAAGTGAAGAAACCCAAAACAGGGCCAAGGTGGTTGAAGATCTTACTATACAAGTCTGAAGACAAGAGCTTGAACAAAAATAATGCCTGCAGAAACAAGCACAGAAGAGGCACCAGACAAAAGAGATATAAACATCTTTGAGAATCTAATCTGTTTTGTGAAACTTCATATTGTGCTAAGACGCTTTACTCTTGTGTTATGTTAGCTACCCGCTACCCCTAGCTCTTATTGTATGGTAACGTATAATAAGTAATCTTTAATATGTATAGATAATGAAGGCTTACACAAATTTGCCCATGATAGCATTATTATTTAACACTTTTCACAGAAACTGCACAAAACATGTTTTAATTGTTTTCTAGCAACCCAATATAAACTTTATGTGTTATAATTGTATCCATTGACAAATATTTCAATAAATTCATTTATATCACATTGAAAATCCTCAAATTCTTAAGCTTATTACCTTTCAAACATGTTCTACTTTTATTTAAAAAGATTTGCACAATTTACCAATTTTATAACCAACCCATACTTACTTTATTTGTTAGCTTTTTGATACTTGCAGTATTGAAATATGAAAGAGCAGTAAAATTAACATTGGTCAATTTAAATAAGTTATTGATTAGCAATTCAGAATATAATATGTACTTTTGGCACTATATTCCTTATTTAACTTTCTGAATATTATAATTAACTGAATGTTCCCAAACAGTTAAATGTTCATGCTATAAGAGATAGAATATTAGTTGCCTCATTGAATTCCTATTTCAATACAATATGATATGTTCATGTTTTTGTTGATGGCTTTCGATATGAAAAATAGTAAAAGAGAATATACATCACAAGTACTGTTTCGAGTTTAAACAAATCAACACCATCAACATGACATAACAGAACAAATTTTGAGTAACTATCATTTATTTTAAGAAGAAAAGTATGAGTAGAAATTTCAAGTTAGATCATTCATTTATCTTCCAGGGACATTTTAGGTATGTACTCAAGAAAGATTTAAAAAAGAAAAGGAGGAAATATTTGAATCTTAATATACTTAATAGTGAGTCATACTCTTGAAAGAATAGGAAAAGTGGATATGCAGATGGAAGATATGAGCAGTGACAGTTGGACAGAACACAAATGAAGAGAGAACAATGACTTCTGTAAGATCAAATTGGTTGTCTTTTGTGTCCTCATTTTGAACATGTCCTGGGGAATTTGTGATCTTCAACATTGAAAGACATGAGCAAACTAATGATTGGGTGAATTCCACAAAGTGAAGGGAAATATCTTATCTTGAAAGTGATTATAGATCATCTATTACCATGCCTACCATAGTTGGGTCAATTATCTCCGATTATGTTTAAATATTTAAGGAGCATCTCTATGATAAATTTTACGGTATTTTCTTCCTGAGCCTAATTGAGAGTGAGAGAGTCAATGAGAGCAACTTCACATTCCACCCGTGGCTGGTCTCACAACCACAGTTCCATTTATCTTTGTTTTTGCCTATTATAGACTCCCATCACGTTAAACTAATTACTCCCTTTTAACCTCAGTTTCTTATGATATAATGATCTGAATCCCATTTAGGAATACTGAATCACATTCACATTATCTACAATTTACCTGCATAATTTATTTGTATTTTGCCAAAGGAAGCACATAGAGCTCATCACTCATGTTGTATGGGAGTCTGTGTGCTTTCTAATAATTAATTAATATCCATGATAAGTCAATAGTTCCACAGTTTTCCATATTCCATAAAAATTAAATTTTTACTAAAGAAACCTATTTTTACTTATTAAAACTTTTATTTTATTTTTGAAATTATATTTTTTGTTCTCCATAAATCCTCTCAAATATTTCTATACACTCTCCTTAAAATGCATCACCTTTCTTTCCATTAAATGTCATTGAATATATATTCCTAAATATTACCTGTCCTTTTTAAATGATGCCACTATCTTTAGAGATGATCATTTGGAACTGGACAAACAATAGGATGTACTCTTTTCTCCCCAAAGAATACCATTGTCTCTAATTACAGATTTCTTCAGCTGCCTATAGTTTTTTTTTTGTAGTATTGATGGGCAGTTTTCTGATTAGTATGGCATGTTCATTGTTACGAACATTGTATTGAAGGGAGCTTGTATTTATATAGAATTAACACATCCTTTTTAACCACTATGATCTTGAAAAACATAGAACTCCCAAAAAAATTATGAATAAAAACAGACATAGTAGAAGCTTGTGAATACAGGCAAGTAGAAGCTTGGGTCAAAGAAAGGAATTCTGGGACTCATTGTTTACAGAGTAGCAGTAAGAGGAGGAATTGTCAGTTACCAATGATGCATAATCTGTGTTTATAAATGAATGTGTCTCGCCATTAAACTAATATTCATCATTTTCTTGAAGTGACAAATTAGTCACTACTAGTCTTTACATCTGGTATTATAATAATGTTCTCAAGCAGAAGAAAAATAAAAAAAAACAGGAATAAGTTGTTCACATCATCTAAGAACCAGTGCAACATATTTTATTATTGAAAATAGAATTTTCCATGCAATCTATTCTGTTATGCTTCTCGCTCTCTCAGATGTTCCCTATTAAACACATATCCTCTATTGTAATTAGAAGCAACCATTATGCCAGGTGGTGGTGGCTCACGCCTTTAATCCCAGCACTCGGAGAGCAGAGGCAGGCAGATCTCTGTGAGTTCGAGACCAGCCTGGTCTACAAGAGCTAGTTCCAGGACAGGCTCCAAAACCACAGAGAAACCCTGTCTAGAAAAACCAAAAAAAAAAAAAAAAAAAAAAAAAAAAAAGAAGCAACCATTAGAAAACAAACAGATATCTAAATTAAAAAGGAGAAATAGTAGAAACCAACCAACAAACAAAAAGTCAAAAAAAAAACAGTCCAAGAAACTCATACAGACTGAAGGCATACAATTCAAACAATTAATAATCATTAATAATCACATAAATCTCCTAAAACCACAAAACTGTAATCCATAATATATATAAACAAAGACCTGTAGATAAAATTAAAAAAAAAAGAAAACACAAACACTATATAATGCACTATGGAGAACAACAACAGAAAAAAATCACAAACCCAGAAATACCACTGTGTTCATTTTGTATTGCCTATCTAGTGCTGGGCATAGGGCCTGGACTTCAGTGTATTTCTTACACCAGGTGAAACTGTGGTAGAGAAAACTAATTTTTCATTTTCAGGTTATTGTCAATCTGAGTTAGTTTCTGTGTTAAGTCTGTATGCTCCTGTCCATTTCTCCTCTTAGCATTGGAACCCCATCATGCCTAGAAATGTTTAGGTCCTGTGCACGATTCACAATATCTGTGAGTTCTTATGTTTATGAGACAGCCATGTTTGGACAGCCAATTTATATTGATGTTATCTATTCCATCTGTTGTAGACAGAAGTTTCTCTCCTGCTTGGTCCTGAAGCCATTCAGTCCCAATGCAACATACAGAGGTTTATATTAACTATAAACTGGTCTACTTATTAGCTCAGGCTTCTTATTAACTAGCTTTTAAAGCTTAAGTTAGCCAATAGTTCTTATCTTTATTTAGCCACATGGCTTGGTATCATTTCTCAGTGTAACATTTTCCTTTTGCATCCTCTGTGTCTCAGTGGTGACTGTACACTGAGCCTTTCTTCTTTCCTTAATTCTCCTAGTCTGGTCACCCCTGCTATATTTACTGCCTGGCTATTGACCAATCTGCATATATTAAGCCAATACAAGTGAAAAATATTTACAGGGCACAAGGGAATTATTCTAGAGAAATTCTCATTTTCTTTTCTTTTCAAAACAAGAACTCTGAATCTAATCTCCTTTGTTTAGTTTTCTTCCTGGCCATTGTCAATCAAAATTTGTAACCAGCACACTAAACAAAAACAAACATCTATAATTCAAATATTTTGGGGAATGTGGGAAATAGTTTTCTAGGCTACTTCCTGCTAATTGGGGGTGCTGATAATCTCATGGGGACCCCCCAAAAATTTAGAATTATGTTCAAGTCTTGACTGGAATATACTTTGAGGTTGGTTTGTCTGAGCCAGTAATCTTGATGCTGTTCTGAATATAGAACTCAGAGGAAACTGAAATAGAGTCACTCGGAAATGTTGGATCATCTGGGCCATCTGTTTCCACAGGGTATTTTTTATGGAGCCTTCTTCAATTAAACTTATTAAAAAAAAAAAGACTTGATTGTGGAAAATACAAAATAATCAAATACTAGTTCAGAATTGTGTATAATAAAGGGTTATTTATTCAGAGGAGACTCAGAAATCACTGTCCTAGATTATAATCCTCTGAATGAACAGGGAACAATAACAGAAGCAAGAACCAGAAGCAGGAGAGCAAACATACACTTTACAGCTGCATTTATAGAATAAGAGACCATTCCCAAAAGGGCTGGTATCTTAAAGGCTACTGGCTGAAGGATCTGAGGGAGCTTCCACAGCACCTCCCCCCCTTTTTTAAAATAAGAGTGTTCCAAGCCCACTATGAAATTATATGCACTAGGAACAGACATCAAAGATAAGGTTAGAATTACAACCAGCATACACAAAAGTAAGCAAATAACATATACTGCATATTTTAATAATAATTCTATCCTAAGGAGTCTAAGTCTTGTATTGGAAATAGCTTGGATAGATCCTAAGAGGATGTTAATTATGGCTATCTAACCTTCAACCCCATCAAAGACCTGAGAAGGGAGATAATATTGCTTGAGTAAGCAGGAAGTTCAAGCAAGCAGCATCCAAAATGTACAGTAGATGACAGAGACACTGTCTGCCTGAGCAATCACCCCAAGTCTCATTTGCAATGTTCAAGCAACCAACTTTGGCTAAGGCCTAGACTAACTGACAGACCATTTTCAGAGGCAGGAAATTTTTAAAAATTATTTTACCCTGTCTTGGCAAGATTTGGCCATCTTTTTTCTTCTATTCTGCTTGTTCAGTCCAGACACCGTATACTTTGTCAGTGGTTGAGGCATGGGCAGTTCCTTGCCCAAAGGCCAGTTGTGCCCAGAAGAAAACAAACTTCATTTTTTTTTTTTTTGCTCAACACTCTCTTGGTGCTGCCAAGAGCAATTGTGTCTCAAGTTAACAGAATACTAAGTTATTTAAATTCCATGTTCTACAGATCTTTGAGGTGATTGATATTTATCTATGCAGAATACAATCTTTATGTATCTAAAGTACCTAATTAGTCTGACTAAGAGTATAACAAACATGAATGACTATTTACCTATAATATTTTATAACTATATAACTTAAAGATTAAGATATAATATCAGAATATTAATCTTTAAACAATTGTGCAATAAAGGAGGACAATGACTTTAAAATGTAAACAATGTATAATTATCTTGATCAGAGATAAAAATATGTAATAAAATATGATAAATATATCTTAAGATTGTATTAATATACAAAATGTCTTAAACAGAGGTAGAAATATGCATGCATACAATCTGATGAAATATATTTGCAGAGGTATACAAATACTTTAAACAAAAATAGCAAATGCATTTGAGCTTGTTTCAAAATACAAGAAATTATACCAGTGTAAATTGTTGATAAATAAATAGAGTATTTACTCTATTACTCACTATTATTATTATTAGCATGAATAAGTTCACACTAAATTACTTTTTATCCCACTCAATCTTTTTTTATGAAATCTTTAGGCATGCATAATTTCCACCCCAAACCCCAACACTCTGCAAGTAATAATCAACGCCTAATGGTGTCCCTAACCATGAGGACAAACTTTGTTGGGATAGGGGATGTCATCTTCTAGAATTGCTTCCTGCTGTCATGTGGGTGATTTTTTTTCCTATGGGAATATATAATATTAAAATGGTGGTTTAATTATAATATTGCTGTTAATATAATTGCAAATATTCTCTGGGTAGTCAATAGGGTTTTTTGTTTTAATTTTTTTTTTTTTTTATGTTCTCATTTGGAGTTCTGGCCAGAACGTTGTAAGAAGATGCACCATTTTCATAGCTGGTACCCAAAAAACAGTCTCATAGCACTATCAGCATCATGATGTTTTATCAACAAGCCAGAGTTGTTGTTTTGGGGCCCCATCTGCTTCCTGGAAGCTTCAAAGTGTACTGCCTGAAAATCTACTGTTTGTTGTTGAAAACTTAAACATCATTCATTTAGACATATATTCAACAAAATATACGAAATAGACAAAATGGGCATGGAGAAAAATAAAATATTTCCTTAAAAATCTATCTTCTTTCTGTCCCATACCATATGGCTCCTGACATGAGTCAGAAATTCTGAATTTTTCTTTTATCAACATGATTGGATTTAGAGAATGGATAGCCATTGTCCAACTTCAAAGTCAGCTCTTATTTTTAAGAAGAGATGTATACATGTGCACATAATCAAATTTTAAGCATTTAAAACTGCTGTGCTAAATAGGGACAATGTGTGTTTTTCATAGCGAGCTTGTTCCTGAGGATAAGAGTAATGATCCTCACCAAAAATTTGATCTGAAGTCTCAAATCCTTTTGCTTTCACCTGTTGCTCTAAAATTTTTGCCTCTTCTCTCCAATAAAACTTTCAAAGCAGTTGAGGTCCATTTTCTTAGGACTGTTGAGATTAATTAAAGTCAATCGTGTGGGTGGCCTTAGTTCTTGAAGCCCATGTTTTCACCATTTCCCTGATAAAATGTGAATGTAGCCCATAAAAAGAACTATTATTTATTTAATTTTTTTAAAGATTGTTCAACATATTGGTTCCCTTACATATTCTTTGACTATCTTAGGGTACTTTGTGCCAGATGGTCTTTCTGAGGAAATTACCAGATATGCAGTTGAAACTCTGTGTATGTCATTCTGGAATCTGGCACGTACTGATGAGGTTAAATCCCATCCTTCTACCTTTTGTCTCTGCTCATCAATTTCAATAAATTCGTCAATCTTTTCAATTCTTTTTACTACTGCCTTTTTAAAAGTCTGGATATCCTATCCAGTGTTGTGATCTAATGTCTGCTTGGATTTCCCACCTTGCTATATTCTTCCATGACAGGCCAAAGTTGCTTCTTTATTAACCAATGGTGATAAAGCATAATCATAGCATACAGAGGGGAATCCCACATTACTATGTCCCTAAAAATTTTTCCAATGCCTATTTCACAAGGTTGCCTAATTTGTCTGATGAGGGAACTAATGGGGACATAATTTTTAGACAAAATGTCTCAAGATCCCTCAGTCTCTGCAAATTCAATTGTAGGTATTTGCATTTATTTCCATACACACCATCCTCTGATTGGATGATGGTACATGCCTTTAATCTCAGGATTCAGGAGGCAGAGGCAAGCAGGACTCTGTGAGTTTAAGGCCAGTCTGGTCTAGAAGAGCTAGTTCCAGGACAGGTTTCAAAGATATAGAGAAACCCTATCCGAAAAGCAAAAACAAAACAACAAAAAGACATTGTTTTATGGGTATAGCAGCGTATAAACTAAGAGTCATTTTATTGCTAGATTCACTTATCAATAAACAGTAATATTTGAGTTTACCCTAGAACAATTGTCTATCTAGTCTCAAGTTCTAGGCCATCCAGGCAGTGTTTGGCATGAGTTGCATTTCTCAGAAAGTCTCCCAGTTTTAATCAGAGTTGGGTGGTTACTCCCACAACTTCTTTGCTACTCTTATACTACTTTATTTTGTAGGAATGTTGCCATTGTAATTTAAAAGAGTTCTGGCTGTATCGTTGTTTACCAGATGTTTGAAAGATGAGGGAGTATCATTCTTAACAGTGATGCAGACATCAATAAGTAGCTATTGCTCCAATAAATTAATACCCACATATACTCAGGTAAGAAACAAATCAAATCAGCAAATTACACAAAAATATATAGAAGTAGAAAGTGAACTTTAAGGAAAGTAAATAAATCATTAAATGTGTAAGGTATGAAAATGAGAAAGGTGAATAAACAATGTGAAATGAGTATATTTCCTTACGTAAAAGAAAAAGTCAAAAATTTAGAAGACTTTTAAAAAGTGAATTTCTGCACTAGCAATAAGAGTTGGACAATGAATGCTCAGAAGAAAGGGACCAAACAGTACTGAAGGGATTACCAGTTAACCTAATGTTATGTTTACAATGTTACATGTATTATGCTTACAAAGTAAGCTTGAAGTCATTATTGAAAGAATTGATATAATTATCAACGAGTTAAAGATTTTAACTGTACCCTTTTTTTAATTTTATGACAGAATCAATTGAATTAATTCAAAATTAAAGCAATATTTATTAAGAGCATTGATAATTTAAGAAGAAAAACTATTCGAAATATGAAAGGGTCGTGAAAATGGCATGCATTTTAGGCAGAATAAACTCAGTCTGTGTTCCCTAAATTAAAAAAAAAATGTTTATTATAAAAATGACAATAGCTATGGAAATTTAAATTTAGCAGCAGTAAAGGCAAATGACACAACAAAAGAGTAGAAGCAGGACAGATAGTAATAACAATAATTTATTGGAAAGCAGAATGTTGAGTAGAGGACAACTTTTAAGCTAAAGACTTTTAGGTCAATAATGTAACAGCAGCCTGTCTGCTCTTCATGATCCAGGTTACCACTCTTGTCAATACATTGCCTCCTTTTATTACCTGTTCAATCCAGGTATCTCACTAAATAATATGATTTATTGATCCATGAATATCCCTACTGACATATCTCCTTTTAGCTGAAATATTTCTTTTGGTCTAAAGAATAATTTTCTATTGTTACAATGACAGTGCTTCAAACATCAGGTAAATCCTTACTGGACAATTCTTTCACTGGGAAAAGCAGACTCATATGGCCATATGCGGTAAACACGGAGGTCTGCTTCCCCATAGGGAATGTTAAATTTGAGAGAAAACAATTTTAATTGTCCACAAGTCCATTGAAATAATCAAGCTTAATTCTGATCATTAACCATTATAAATTCCATATTCACAGATGAATTAGCTAAGCAAGTTTGCTTGGCTTGGAGCTTATGCTATTGAATCATAGACTTCCCTGATTTATGTCATCATACCTACTTCACTTAGTGCCTGTCATAGGTAGCCAATGGGAAAGCATTGTTAATGACAGCTTATTGAGTTGCTGTTTCTGTGAGAATGTCTAGATATCAACTTTTCTGGAATACATACACCCAGTAGACAGAAACACAATACCAAGCACCTCAAAACTTGTTATGCACATACATCCACCCACGGTTTTACAAAGACCTAGACATGACTGTCTAAACATTTCTATTCAGATTCCAATTAATTATCTATGTTATTTCTCACTTACTATAGGTCTGTTTATTCCTATCTTATGACACTTCTATTTTTGCCCCAGTGGAATTATCTGTCATCCTGCCAGTGTTCTTTCTTCTGCAAAGATTTCTTCATGTTGCAGACTATTAAACAGGAATGTAAGACGCTTTATGGAGACTGCTCTTTAATACACTAATGCTTAAAAGGTAAGAACACTTGAATGCACAAAACTAAAAATCCCCCAAAAAGTTAAATTTATTAGAGGATGTTGTCAAAAAGACTGAGATATTTTACAGAAAGAGGAACCAGGATGGAAAATTTAACTTTCCCTGTAAAGAAATGGTGGTGAAATTTTAATCCTAATATGTCCTCCATGTGTTAAATACAGGTCTAGCATGAGACATTCAAATGTGTGTGTGTGTGTGTGTGTATGTGTGTGTGTGTATGTGTGTGTGTGTGTATGTGTCTGTGTGTGTGTATGTATGTACAGTGGGTTTCTGTGACTGCCTTTTCCTAGAAAATTCTACCCTTAAATAGTTCTCCTATATGGAAAAAAAAAAGTTCTTGTTTCCTGGGAGAAAAGGAGAACTAAAGCACAACAAGCATTTTCTGAAGAACATTGCAGTAAATAAATACAATGCAAATGGCTCCAACATAAAAAGAATTAATTGTCAACACTGCTGACTACTGAAATATTCTTCTTCTAATTATGTAAGAGAATGAATGCAAAAGTACTTTGTTTATTATAATCCCTATGCCAACACAAAGTACTATTGTTATTAAAAGAGAAGCTTTAGGGCACTATCTGTCTTTATTTTCTTATGCTCTAATAAAAAGAATCTGTTGTCAGCAGGCATGTGGACTGACTAAATAATTTAAAGCTCTGTGGTGCTAGCTAATATCTACATAAAAAAAACAGGAGGGATCTTGCTTTCCAACTGAAAATATATCAATTCTCCTTAATATTCTTAATAACCAAAGTATATAAAAACATTCATATTTATCACAAAACCTTACAGAAAAGAGTAAAATGATGTTTCCACACACTTTATGGCACCCAATATTACTGTGGCACATTGTCATAGTCAATGCATTTATATTATTCTACAATCAAAGTCCATTCATTATTTAGATTCATCATTTCCCAAGTGTCATCTTTTTGGTTTTAGTCCAGTCTTGGACTTCAAGGTGTTATCACATTCTTTACATACATCTTGTTCATGTATTTTTAAGACAACCTTGATGACCTTGTTTTGAAGATTATAAAGGAATTATTTGTTGTGGGAATTTCTATCACACTTGACACTCTGGGACTGTAATTAAAGTTTACCTAGAACTGGGTATGGAGCTAGCAACTGGATGTCTGAAATTGGTTATAGAGACTTCAGCAATTTGAATAGAGAAGATGCACAGAAAAGATGGGGTGGGGATTTAATTTTTCCCCTTTCTTTTTATTTTGTGAAAGGTGAAGAGATGTGTCTTTTGGCTGGATCTTTGGCCAAAAAGCAAGATTAGCTGGTTGCTTCTTGGCTGCTATGATATAGAAAGTTTTCACTTTCACATCTGACTTCCAAGTCTTTGTTGTAAATAGAATTATAGAGACTGAGTTTAAACCCACATATTGTGGCCTTGGCAGAGACATGGTCAAGGTGCAGGAAGATCCTTCAGGCTACGGTCTTAATGGCCAGAGTAGTGTTGACTGCATGATTGTGGGGCTTTAGACAATAATCAAAATATTAGTAGATTTATGTGTAGCCACTAACCTGACAGAAAACATGATTATTTTAGACATTATCACACAACTACAATTCCCAGAAGGTTCTAAATATTTTATGATTATTTTATAATAATATCAACTATTATTGTCTCATTTCACATTGGAAATATATGATTTCACTGTAACTAGTAGAAATAGTTCAATGAAAATACACAATTTCCATAACTTAGCATGGATTTACATAAGGCTCCAGACTTAACATTTAATAATGAAATCAACCATCTGCCTGATGTTGAATATTTGTCATTTTTCATCATTTAAAGTGATATTCAGTAGCAGAGTGTACTTTCTAGATATTTCTAGAAATAATGCAAATACATTTTTTCAATTAAAATAGAGATTTTTATTTTTTCAAGTATATATGATAACATTATATACTAAAAGTTAAATCAGAAGTCTTTACTCTTGAGTATGGAGCAAGGAACACACATGGTCCTTTGCCTGAGAAGATTTACTGGTAATTTTTGTCCTGACAGCTTAAGGTTATCAAGTTTTCAAACATAAATATTTGTTAGAAATTTGTCTAAACAATCAAATGTTCCATTTAATAGTCCTTCATTATATTTATTATTTGGTGAATGTTCATATATTTTTACGTTTAGCTTATTAAAGGAAATGTTTATTAGTGTAACAATTATAAAATCAGTAAAACAGTAGTATGACTTTTCCACTAGTAAAAATAGAACTGTCATATGATCCAGCATTTCTTTTATGTTCTGAACTTCATACACAAAAATGAAATCATTACCAAATGATCCACTCTCATGTTTATTTCAGTACAATTTAAAGCAAATAAAATATTATTTCATCACAGATGCCATTTGGTAGATAAAAAATATGTGTTGTATTGTTGTATATACACAATCAAATGTTATCTAGCCATAAATATATAGTAATTGTTTAATGGTTATTTTCAGTGGCATGGATAGATTTAGGTTGTCATTCTCTCAGCTGTGCAGGTAAATACCCTTTCTACCTCTTTACAACTAAACAAATCCAATTCGCAATTTTGTGATTACCAACCTCAAACAAAGATAGACCCCTTTTGTATGCTGTGAATACCATTGGTTAATAATACTGATTGGTTAAGAATACCTGATGTGGATACATGGCTTCTCCTTGACTCTGCCAACTCTCTCCTTTATGTGCTTGGAATTCCTGCCTTGCCATATTCTGCTCTGAAATAGACCCAAAGAAATTTCTTTATTAACCAATGGTATTCACAGCACACAGAGGGGTGTCACACATCATATAGCAACAAAACTTAACAGGCAATCATAAGAAATATTGGTTGTCATCATTGCCTTATTTTCAATAGAAGTTTTCAAACAGTATTAGATTAGCTGGAAATCAGACTAAACTTGAATGAAATTGTGAAAAAAGTATACTGAGGAGTATATATAATATAATCCAAACGAAAATAATTTAATACAAATTTATTTGAATTAATTAAACTAGATCATAAAGTTGAAATGGAAAGTATGCAGCCTAAGACTCATGATTTAACAGAAAGTTTAGGAAACCAGTAGGTATTTCATTAGGTAGAAGAAATTCAGGATAAATTATAAAACATCAATACCACTGTAGAAGATATAAGTCATTAAAAAGAATTCACAAAACTGTATAAGGAAGCAAATATTAAAATGGAAAGCTGTATATATAAACTGTCTTCCTTGCAACACAAGTAAACATCATGCAATGAAAAGGAAAAGGAAGAAAAAGTGTATTTTGACTAGAGAAATACTTAAAAATTTTGATACACGGTATTGTAGAGCCAAGCTACCGATGGTGAGAAAAGTATTAAGAAGAAACTTCAGTAGTTGCAATGGTAGATGAACTTGATTACTTCTCCAAAAAGTTATGTTAAATTTCTCATGACTGGGTTACCTATATTGTTTAGTAAAGTATTCATTTGTTTCAACTATCTAAAGCACCTAGGGTTTTCTTATGTCAAACAATTTCCATTAAGGAGTACATTAAAATTTCCAGATAATCTCATGAATGTGTCTTTAATGCATACATTGCTATTTTATTAACTGAGGATAACCTCACATTTGAATATTAATGCTTTATTTTCATACTTGATAATTATCATTCTAAAACCAGCTATACAGTGAGGTTTACTTTCTGTGCTCTTTCCACCTCCTAACATCTACTTTGGAAACTCCCAAGGATAACAGGTGTTGATGAAAAGAATGTACTAAAATACTTTCTATATGTCTGGTGCAACATAACACAGTGCCCTCCCAAACTGAATTAGACTTCATTTCTCTCACATTTGTTCTCTGTCTCTGTAAAAATTTTCTTCTCTTCACTCATCTGACATTTTAATGAATATTTTAAATGTGAGAGCAAAACACAGCTTTTCTGGCTTGCAATTTTTTCTTCAGGTGTTAATATAGAACTTGTTAAAAGCTCTATCAATTATTAAATGTCTCTAAAAAACTCCCCAAATTTTGAACAGAATTAACTTACACATATTTTATTTATACCTTTGTACTATTATACATTTAAAAATTAAATAAATGAACTGGAAATCATTTATTTTCAGAAACCCTGATAAATTATAGAGTTCTTATACCCTATAAATAATTTTTACTTAAAATTTTTGACTTGCAACACAAATATTTTTTCAAAGGTGTTGCGAAAATAAAATAGAAGAGGGAGAAAAATAATTAACACAAGCCCTCAGAAAAAATCATTTGAAAAGCTAGTATTGCAAAAACTTTCTAAAATATATACATGTGTGGTATTCTTCATAAATGCCTCCTCTGCTAATATGACCTTTTTTGTATATGGTCACATACTTATTCATACATGGGAAATATAATTGAATACAACATGTTAAAAATATCATAAATTTAAGAATATGTTGGAAACGGTTTCATAAGAATTGCATGGGATTTAGTGGAATCTAGATAGTATGAAAATACGATGCATATATGTTTAAATGTTCACGTTATAAAAAGAAAGGCAAATGACAAAACAACCAAAAAGATCACAGTGTATTAAACAAAAGATATATATATATATATATATATATATATATATATATATATTGAGATCTTTTGTTTAAGATATATATATATATATATATATATATATATATATATATATGTGTGTGTGTGTGTGTGTGTGTTTGTGTGTGTGTGTACAACACATTCAAGGAGAGGAGCAATATTTCACAAATATCCTTAAACTATGCAGAGAGTTTATTATTTGCAAATGTTGTTAGTTCAGGAACTCTGAGTGTTGGCATGAAGGGTCAAGAGAAATTGTCAGTGTCATGCCTATGCACAGTCAACACACAACGCTCATACCACCTTCACTAAGACAAGCATTTAATTAATTTATGTGCAGGAGACATGAATAAATTGTACATTAAATATAAAGATATCATTTGTTTAATATTGTGTCAATCTCAAGCATTTTATTAAATATTAAATACATACACACACACACACACACATATATATATATATATATATATATATATATATATATATATAACCCTACATTTTAAAGCCAAAATATATTTCCTCTAGTATTAAAAATAGATTAATGAAAATATATATCCAAACCACATAGAGAGTCAAAAATATTTTTCAGGCATATAAAATGTTTAGGAATTCTACACTAACCCTAATATGTGTGGGAAGGATCTGCCACTAACAAGACCTTCTCTTGCTTAAATATGCAATTAAACTTACAGGTTTATTTACTAAAAGGTAGTTCTCAGGTGGTGGATTCATTCATTGATAGACAATGGACTATGGTTCTTTGATGTGTGATTCCCCTCTATATGCTGTGAATACCATTGGTTAATAAAGAAACTGTCTTGGCCTGTGATAGGACAAAAAGAGTAGAGCTAGGTAGGGAAAAGTCACTAACCCCACATCAGACTGAGGTCTGATCTCCAAAATATACAAAGAACTCAAGAAATTGGTCACCAAAAGAACACAATACACTAAAAAATAGAGTACAGACCTAAACAGAGAAATCTCAAAACAGTCTAGTATAGACTCTGTTTTATGGTTACTAGTGTTAACTCTAATGGATGTATATCATTAGAAGAAGCAAGCTGAGCAAGGAAAAGTATTTGAGGAGAAAAGGAGTAGCAGAAAGTGGAATGGAGTTAAGTTCTGAATTCAAGGAAATAAATAGCTTACAAAATGGAATAAAGGTAGTGGTGACCTCAGGGAAGGTTCCACCTAGCAAAATTTCCAAATTGTGATAAGAAACTAAAGGGATGATTACAGCAGGGTAAGGTGGTACACCTTTAATCCCAGCACTTGGAAGGAAGAGGCTGACAAATATCTGCGTTGTAAACCAGCCTGGTCCAAAGACCCGGTTTCAGGACAGGCAATCCTAGGTAGTGAATGAGAAAAAGTTTTTGAAGATGTAATTGAACAAGGGGGTTGTTTTCAGCCCCAGTAAGGAGCAGAAGTTGGTGGCTTCAGCAACAGGTGGTGTTAAGGATAAAATAAACGGACTATTATATCTGCCCCAAAACAAAGGAAAGTCACCAACCAAGGCCAGGCAAGGGTTAGGGTCATTATGTGAAGCTGTGAAGCTGTGAATTTGAAAACTGGATTGCCTTGGAGACCTTGAAATGTTGGAGAAGGAGAGCAATGGCATACCTGCTAATGGCAGCTGTTGACAGGGATTAGAATCAGCCCAAGGGTGAAAGGGTGTTGTATTCATAAAGCTGATAGGATCTGGGAGATCTGAGAGGCAATTTGACATCAGACATGATGGTGTAAGTTTGGTGTTTGTCCAGCTTGTTCTTATCTTTGCTTTGGTTCAGTATTTCCTCACTATGCTCCCTTCCCTAATTTTTTGTATTGGAAGAATATATACAGTGCCATTTTATGTTAGAAGTATGATATCTGTTTTGTGTTGTTGATTTTACAGGGGAATGCAATTGAGAATTGAGAGGCTACATTAGTCTTCAGAAGAGATTTTGAACTTTGGACTTGTAAACATTGTTGAGACTGTGATAGATTATGGAGACCTTTAAATTTGGATTGAATGCATTTTTGAATTATGATATTAGTGTAAGATTATGGGGAACAGGGAGTGGAATAAAACAGTATGAAAATAATTGACCCCCATAAACTCATAGGGAGTAGCACTATTATGAAGTATGGCTTTGTTTGAGTGGGTATGACCTTGTTAAAGAAAGTGTGTCACTGTGGGGTGGGCTTTGATATTCCCTTTGCTTGGGATAATACTTAGTGTAACAGTAGTCAAGATCAAGTCAGTACTATCAGTGCCTGCCTGCTCACAAGCTTCATGACAGTGTGATAATAGTCTGAACCTCTGAAACTGTAAATGAACCAAATAACATAGCAAATAACAGTTGCTATGGTTATGATGGAGGAAGGTCATGGGTTAATTAATAAAGAAACATCTTGGCCTTGATAGGTTAGAATATAGGTGGGTGGAGTAAACAGAACAAAATGCTGTGAGGAAGAGGAAGTGAGCTCAGACGCCATGCTCCCCTCTCCTGGGCAGATGAGATGAAGCTCCTACCCAGGATGAACGTAGGCTAGAATCTTTCTGGTAAGGACACCTCGGTGCTACACACATTAATAGAAATGGGCCAGGCAGTGTTTAAATGAATACAATTTGTGTGTTGTTATTTCGTGGCATAAGCTAGCCATGCGGCTGGGAGCAGGGCGACAGGAATGCAACCCTCAGTTCCTTCTACATGGTTATGAAACTTTTTTCACGACAATATAATCCTAAAGATGCAGAGATATGACCTGTTGCATGCTTTGGGAGTTACATGGTGTCCTATCCACTTCTGTCAATTTCTGTTTCCCTTCTGGTAAGGAGTGAGTATTTTTGTTATATTATCATTCCTCTAGTCTGATGTGCAGCCATATCATGGCTATACAAGAGAGAGGACACTTTAATATAGACTTTAACCTCAGAAATAATGGATAAAAATAAGTATTTGTTCCTATGAACTGTTATTGGTTTTATCACAAAGACAAAAAAAAATCAAACAAACAAGCAAGAACCTAACACACTAACTTCATTACTGTTTGTCTATTTGACCTTTGATCCTTAAAGTGCACATAATTTGAATACAAGAATTCAATCAAAGCAATGCAACTTTGAAACAAATTGCATTACTTTTATATTATTGTATGTACTTAAATTAAGAGCTTAATATATGTGGAAAAGGGTATGTCATGTTTTCTAGAAGTGTCTAATTAGATTAGTGTTATTTTGATGAGTTGTTACATTGGATTCTGTGTCTTAATAAATTTAAAATATACATCAGACACACCATGCCAATTTGTGTGGTAAGCAAGTATTGACCATTTTACATTTTTGTTGTTACTGTTTTTGTTTGTTTGTGTGTTTAATTTTGCCAATGAGGAAATTATAAAAATGTAGAAAGTAGACACCAGAAACATAATTTACTTCCATATGTACTGAGGTAGTATCATGGTATGTGAAGTCCTTCCATATATGTGTTAATTTCATTGGTTAATGAAAAAAAAAAAAAAAACTGGTGACACAATCCTGGATCTGGGAAAGAGAGATTGGTGGTCAGAGGCAATTAACGGACCTCCGGACTTCAGAAATATTGGACTAGGCTGAATGAAAGGCAAAGCAGCCTTTGTCAGAGCAAGGTCATTTGGCCTTTTAAGAGACACTTCTGGACAGAAAAGGATTTCAGATACAAAATAGGACAGATTCAGGCATAAAAGACCTCTAAGTGAGACACAGTATGTTTAAAAAAATTACATAAGCTTGAAAAGATAAGAAAAAGAGTAAACAGACAGTAAATACAATATAAAAGAGTTGAGACAGTCATTGATTAAAGGAGTAAAGATAAGAAAATAAACATTAAACTTGTAGAAAAAGTAATAAAGTAAGAAAAATAAGCCACATAAATATGGAATATACCCAGTCTGGATTGTGCATATTATTGTGTTTTCTTTCTTTCTTTCTTTCTTTCTTTTTTACTGTGAATGAGCTAAGTATAGAGAGGCATTTCATTGTATGGGCTGCTAAGCTAAACCAACATTAATATTTTAAAGGTATAATGACTTCAGAATTTCGGTCTAAGGATTTGTTCCTTTGGAAAAGAGGTTCTTCTTAGATTTCCACAGAGGATATGAACCGGAATAATATACATTCTAGACAAATGTGATTTGATGGTCCAAGAGCCCCTGAAAAGTTTCCATGAACACCCTAAAAATACTTTGCCCAAACAAAAGAGGAAACAGTTTGGAGAGAACTATGCCCATATTTCCACATATTGTTAATAAATGTTTGTTTACATTTAAAGAGAGAATATAATATAGAGATTTGTATTGGTATGGATCTTGGTTTATTGACACAAATTTAAGGTCAGTTTAGCTATATGTATAATTCTGTTCTTGATTATGGTATTTGTGTGCAGCTCATTTAAAAATGTCATAAATAATTAAGACATATAGGTTAATAGATAATCATCTATAAGAGTCAACCTTGTAGTCATGCTAGTTAGATTTTATAGATTATAGATACACTTCAGTTAGATAAGTATTCTTCAAATCTTTCAAAGACCATCAAAACATTGCATTTAAAAAGTTTTAAAAACTTAGACTTTTCATGACAATGAGACACATGTGCTCCTGGCAACACCAATTTATTTAAAGATTTTGATGCACATAGAAAATGCTCCTTTTAGAATTTGCACAAGAAACTGCTCTTGCCTAGACTGCTTGATATTATGTTGTATAAATTGGACATGCAAGGCCCACAGAAAAATGACTGCTGAAGTTGTTTAAAGAGGTTAAGACAGCAGAAGGAGAGGGAGCATGAGCAAGGAACTCAGGACCACGAGGGGTGCACCCACACACTGAGACAATGGGGATGTTCTATCGGGAACTCACCAAGACCAGCTGGCCAGGGTCTGTAAAAGCATGGGATAAAACCGGACTCTCTGAACATAGCGCACAATGAGGACTACTGAGAACTCAAGAACAATGGCAATGGGTTTTTGATCCTACTGCACGTACTGGCTTTGTGGGAGCCTAGGCAGTTTGGATGATCACCTTACTAGACCTGGATGGAGGTGGGCGGTCCTTGGACTTCCCACATGTCAGGGAACCCTGATTGCTTTTCGGGCTGAGGGGGGGGGACTTGATCGGGAGAGGGGGAGCGAAATGGGAGGCTGTGGCAGGGAGGAGGCAGAAATCCTCAATAAATAAATAAATTAATTAAAAAAAGAAGGTAAGATAGTTCATCAGGGTTCCTGCTTTATGAAAGAGTTTGTAAGACATTCTGCAAGACATAGAAAATGTTACTGAAAACTGACAATATAGGCAGAACTCTCTTTGAAATTTCGTATGTCATAGAAAAGTCTACAGGATCCTATGGGCCTCCAGGCTGAAGAAGAATGCTCCAAAAGAAGAACTTTGGTTGATTGTCTATGAAGTGAGATGTCTCTGTGAATTCTAGAGTTTTGGAAGTTGCTTACCATGCATTTCCTACTTACTTAGGTAATATTATATTCTTCTGTAGTCTTTGATGGAGTTGAAGAATGGATAGTCATAATTATAGTTTTACTTAGTTATGATAAAAGATAAAATAACTGCAATTCTTGCTTGATATCTCTTTTGTTATGTGTAATTTTACTATGTTAAAGTGAAAACCTTCCTTTTTTTTTGTTTAAACATGTTTATTACAACAGATACAATTTACATCTGACTAGATTTGCTTCCTTTTCCCCTCCCACAACCACGTTCATTGGGCCACTTCCTTATATTTGAGCCGTCAATGCACTTTCAGCACACTTGCCCAGCAGTACTTTTAAGTCCATTCTTACAGGGTGCAAATGGATTTCAATAATTTATACAAACATGTGGGTTATGCTCAATCACTGCAACTTCCAGCTACTGTACACAGGAATGAGAAGGTTATAGAAAAGTGCCACAGCAACAGTGCCCTAAGAAAAGAGAAGGGGCACCTTAAAAATGGATAAAATCAGGCCAAGAACTTCAGAGGGAATGGAACATACAGCTGGGCTGGAGAGATGGCTCAGAGGTTAAGAGCATTGCCTGCTCTTCCAAAGGTCCTGAGTTCAATTCCCAGCAACCACATGGTGGTTTACAACCATCTGTAACGGGGTCTGGTGCCCTCTTCTGGCCTGCAGGCATACACACAGACAGAATATTGTATACATAATAAAACCTTCATTTTTTAAAACAGAAACGGGGAAATGGTGTGAGAAATTCTTCTGTATATGTGTTTACTTTATTGGGTAATGAATAAAGAAGCTAGCTTTGCATATGATAGGGCAGAGTAGAGCTAGGTTGGGAATACTAAGCTGAATTCTGGGAGAAAGGAGGCATAGTCACAAGACTCCATGTAGCCCCACATAGTTATACACAGTTTAATGGAGATGGGTTATTTTAGGATGTAAGAGCTATCCAACAAAAAGCTAGTTCTAATAGGTCAAGTAGTGATTTAATTAATACAGTTTCTGTGTGATTATTTTGGATCTGATTGTCCAGGAACCAACCAAACAAAAACCCTCTCAAAACAGTATCAATGATATATCTATATCTATCTATATCTATATATATATAATTGTGTGTGTGTGCATGTGTGTGTGTGTGTGTTAGTATTGGGCAGGTGAAGTGTTATTAATAAAACTGAAGATGAGATTTTGGCTCAAGCCCAATAATTTTCAAATTTTTCTTTCTTCATTTAGGCTTAGACATTAAATAGCACTGTTTTTAAGCAAATTCAAAGGCAGTAAAGCAGTGGCTTATGAATATAAAATTGAAAAACAATATACTGTGGTGCTCTTAATGAAAATGGCCCACATAAGCTCAGAGGGAATAGCAGTAAATTGAGAAGATTAAGATCTGTGCCCTTTTTGGAAGAAGTCTGCTACTGGTGGTGGATTTTGGAGATTCAGTTGCCCATGCCATCTTCAGTGTGACTCTCTATTCCTGCTGCTTGCAGAACCAGAAATGGAAGTCCAAGCCACTTCTTCAGCACCATGCCTACCTCTATACCACCAAGGTTCCCTCCATGATAGTAATGGAATAAACCTCCAAAACATAAGGCAGACCCCATTCAAATGAGTTTCTTTATAAATGTTGTGGGCATGGTATCTCTTCATAGGAATAGAACCTTAACTAAGACATATGTGTTATACAGAATTAGAGGTCTATGGTGAATATACTTCACACTCCTTAGTTACATTTTTGAAGATACTGGCATGCCCTTAATAAAGAAGAATGTGTAAGAAAGTAGTTACTTAACATGACACTAAAGAAATTTCACAGAAGTTTGTCTAGTTCTTTATAAATTCAGTCTTTTAGAATAAATCTCTGCATGTAAACCTGTTTTACCATATTCCTGTTTTCAGATTTTCCCAGTTTATGTTTTCATATTCCACTAGTCATTTACTTCATAGAAATGACAAAGTAATGATTTCTCACACCTTTATTTATGGACTCATTTATTCATACCATTTGTCATCAGCTCTGCACTAGTCACTCTGGCTAAGCCCTAGGAAATATAGCACTTTAAGGCACACTAATGAAAAGTAGCAAGGTTTCTTTCACCACATTGGGTCTTGTTCTAAATGAGTGGAGAAAGACACCTTTATTGAAACTTATAAAAACATATTGAATGCCTAATTCATTCACTGTGTGACACTGAGAGCCCTCTCATAACCTTTTAAAAATTATTTAAAAGAAGTAAGAAAAAGTTATAATTTAGCAAGTGCAATTCCTCAAGACAAATCAGACTGAGTTTTTATTGTTCATTTTCCCCTTTATTCCAAAATTATGATAAAATTCTATTCTATATTAGCATGGCAGGACAAGCATATCAATCATGATAATTATGACTATCAATCAAAAAGTCAGATGGGCAATGGTATATATTATCAATTTATTCTGTCAAATTATAATTAACCCCAATTACATACTTATATACTCTTATCTATTAATCCTACATAAAATAAATCTTAATAATTTGGAATTCTTACTACAGCATATTGAGAAAATGTTTGAATTTTTTGTGAATTTTCAAACTATCAATGTACATGACAATGTCTACTACATATGAAAAAAATACAGCATTAGCCTGGTTTGGAAGGGCTGAAATAAATTATTCATGGGATTTTAAAAATTAAACTTAGTATGGAAAGTCAGGTAATCTGACATTACTAATGTGGTTGTCATTGAACTCAAAATAATATTGATTATGTACCATAAAAAGGTAAAAATGTTGTTAATGTGTTTATGGCTATCTCGAAAGTTAACAAAGTATTTGTTAGCTGAGCAATTAACAATTCTTTGTAATATATTTTATTCACATACATTAAGGGAAGAGAAAGCAAAAAAATTAATTATTATCAAAATGAGGAACCTGGATACATATTAAACCTGTAATATATCATAAGATACTGCCATAATCTGCTTAAATATGAAGTCCCAGAGACTGATTTTTAATATTTAATATATAAATTACTAATAGATGCTTTATACTTTCACAATTGTATGAAAACTAAACAATAACAAGAAAGTATAAATTAAGTTAAAAATCATCAGAGGTATAATGGAATGTACGTTATTTTAAATATAGCTATGCAGCATAGCATTTTGTTTTAGAATTTCTAATTAGACGTTTTGTGATGTTACAATGAAGTCATTATCTATTTCAAAGCTTTTCTATCCAAATAATATACAAATTTGTAATTGTAAGATAATAATTTACGTATAATATTAAAAACAAGGAAAATTAATAATTATGTAAATCTATGCAATACTTAATGTATGGAATCATGTTATTCATCTTAAGTAGGTTAGGGATTCTAATTGATTAATGAAACAAATGTAAATAATTTAGTTTCTAAAACCTATTTTTCCTTACATATGGTTAAGATAACATTGTGTCTACTGGGTCATTCAAGGTTTATTATTTCCTGTTATGTATACTGTAAAAAAATAAAAACTATAAACATAAAATAAAACAAAACCGTGCCATTAATATAAAACATTTCTAAACAAAAAAAAAAAAAAAAAAAAAACAAAACATGCAAGCCGGGCGGTGGTGGCGCACGCCTGTAATCCCAGCACTAGGGAGGCAGAGGCAGGTGGATCTCTGTGAGTTCGAGGCCAGCCTGGTCTACAAGAGCTAGTTCCAGGACAGGCTCCACAGCTACAGAGAAACCCTGTCTCGAAAAAAAACAAAACAAAACAAAACAAAACAAAAAAAAAAACATTTCTGTAGAATATGTGTTTTAATCTGTTTGATAAACAATGTAGCTATAGACGGTGATAAAATAAATGAATTTTCCCCTCTAACTATACATTGGCAAAGGGAGGTTGTAATAATTATGTCCACAAATTAAGTAGAATATTGCAATAAACCTTATCAAAAATATCCTTCTTTTACTTCTTTTTTTTAATTTTTATTTTCCCATTGCATGTAGTTAATCAAGCAAGCAACTGCAGATATTGTTATAAACAAAATAGATATTTTTTAAAGGTTTTTAATTTCTAATCTTATATAGACTACTCTTATCTTTGAAAGTGATAAGTTTGCACTTCTTTTTGGAGTTAAGTAAAATATGATGAATAATATAATCTATAAATACTTCTTTACATTCTGCTTTAATGTGAAACCACATATTATAAAATGTGCTGCTATTTTGTTAATTTCAATTGCAAGTTTACATTAACGTTAAAAGTTAACATATTTAATATTTTGTCATTTTAAATTTAATGGAAACAGAACACATTATAATTTTTAGATATTTTACTTGTTCTAATACTGATAATAATCAGACAAGATTAAATTTTATTTATAAATTTCAATTCAAGTGATTAAATTGAATAAAGAACAAAATTTGAACACTAAAAGTTAAAATGGGATAATGTGATTTTTACTTGCTCAAATCCTTCACACATTTTAGGACAAACTATATTTTTTAAATCACTGTTTTTACTTTTATTCCAACTGTAATAATTATTGAATGACACATAGTTTAACGACTGTCCAAAGGGAAGATTTTAGAATAGCAGTGTACTGATCCTGGTTTGATTTCAAATTAAAAGAAAAATTGGGGAATAAATAATACTTTATAGGAGGAATTTTCTGGAATTTATTACTTTTGTGGGAAGAGACAACATACGTCTGTGATTTTTTTCCTTAAAGGGAACTTAGAAAATCTTTTATCTTCCCTTATTTACTCTTCAATGGCACTTGATAAAACTATTGGCATATATATATATATATATATATATATATATATATATATATATTCTCAAATATAAATTGAAAAATGCATTACAAACAAGGATGAAAGATGGTCAGAGAACACTCGAACACTTTCTCAATCCTCATGTCATCATATATTATTTAAAATCACTTAAATTGAAGTTGTAGATTCCCCAAAATTGTATTTTATTTTCTAGCCAACATTAGAAAGACAGGTAATTTTTCCAGCATAGTAGTCAATTGACAAAAACTTAGATGGAAGACTCCCATGGGGGAATTCTGCAAAGTGCATTTCTTTTCTTAACTCAGGAAGCATTCTGGCAGGGTGGAATTATTCTGGGCTCTTTCACTTTATACAACAGGCATCACACACCACTGGGTTTTTGTGGCTTATTAGTTTACTCAACATTAGGTATAAAGCATTTGTCCACATTGCTATTCCACTTCTCAAGATACACTTTAAAATTATATTTACCATTGTGAATAATATCAGAATGTTATTTTATCAGTAAGACTGAATTTGAAATCTGGATTTGATCAAAGAAAACATGATTATAAAATTAATACAAACATGTTATTTTCCAAATGTTTACAAAATGCTTACATTTTGTAACTTTTTTTGTATTTTGCCATGATAAAATAAGTTTCTTTGAACTTAAACTATTTTGATATACACATTATAGTTAGATTTCTGAGTGTACATTATTCAGAAGCTATATTGTAGGGAAATTTCAAAGAAATACAATCATAAATTGAAAATAAATTATATGAATAATGTCTACTATACATAAAAAGATCACCTCTATATTATTTAAGTGTTTTGTCTTAAACTTACACTGGAACAGGTTTAAAAACATACCAGCTTCACAAGTGATGGTATTCATTGTATATTTGTCAAAAATTATCAGATGCATAAAACTCGTGAAGCCTCATAGAGAGAGTACTTCTGTGTGTGTCAGTTTAACAACGAGAACTCACCTCGTGTTGGTAGGATATACCTTTAATCCTAGCATTCAGAATGGACAGGAAAACACATCTGTGTTTGTGCCATCCTGGTCTACAGAGTGAATTCCAGGACAACCAGGGCTGTTACACAAAGCAACCTGCCCTAAAAAGCAAAAAGAAGAGAAAGATATGGAAGAGAGAAAGATAGGAGAGAGAGAGAGAGAGAGAGAGAGAGAGAGAGAGAGAGAGAACTCATCTTGCATTGAACATTGCAATAAGCAACATTCTTATTACTTCAGTCTCTGAGACTGAACAACCAACTGAATTTTTTGCCTCCCTAGCATGCAGATTGACATTATTAGACTAAAGAGCCTTCTGTTGTTTAGGACAATTCAATAAACACTTGATGATTTTTTGACTTTGTTACATTCTCTTTTCTTTTTTCTTTTTGTTAATGATGGTGAAACTATGTCTTAAAATTGTAGCATGAAGAAACAAAAAATTACCTTGTTAATCTGCTTATACATTCAAACATTTTGTTTGTGGCTCATAAGGTCATTTTGTTATTATGTAAAATCATCACTTCTTTTTATCTGCTTGATAGGTTTATACGTATAAATAAATCATTTTTGATCAAGTCTATTCTTATCCTATGAAATCCAGTAACTCTTTTTTTCCCATTCATTCCTTCAAAAATTCAAGTGCTTCCTTCTGAAAACCCACTGAGTCTGCTTAGAGCTGCTTCTATGTACATAAGTGTAGAGGTTCAGGTGACCTCTCCGTGTCCTCATTGGCTCCTCAAACAAACTGACCCTCCCATGTCAAGATGCCATTACTTGCTAATATCTCCTCAGCTAAGGATTAGACTCAATGAAACCCTCCTCTATGAATGCTGGGATTTCCTTTGGCTTAATTCTTTTCACATCTTAAAAATTTAGTCACATACACTATAACTTTCAGTCAGACACTCTGTAACTTTCCTTCTGTGTTCAGATAAATAATAATTTTTTCATTATATTCTTCTCATTTATTCTATATTTGCCACTCTCTTTTGCAATAGTCACTGTGCTTTAAAAGAAGGAAGAAAAATAAGAGAAATTGCTGTTTCATTCATGATTGAGTTCTTGTAATGTTCCTTCTAATGTGTGTGTGTGTGTGTGTGTGTGTGTGTGTGTGGTGTGTGTGTGTGTGTGTGTGTGTGTGTTTATTTCCATTCTCTGAGAAATATTCTCCATGTGCAATTCAGGATCTTCCTATTTCAATCCTGGGATAACAGGCATGTGCTACCATATTTTCTTATAAACAGCTTTGTTCCTAAGGAAAACCAATGAGAAAATAGGTATTATGGGAATAATGCATAAACACATAAGGCACACACATATGTTATATGGAGAGAGACAAAGAGACACAGAGATATAGAGATATTAAATATAAATAAGTAGAAATAATTACATCAGTATTGAAATATTTAATAATTGAAATGCTGTATTAAAATATAAAATGGATTATCAATTACAATTATACAATTACACATTCCAATATTTATGTTAAGTTCTGAAAATAAGGGATCTGATGTAAGAAAATATTACACTTAATAAAAATAATGTTGGACAAAACATATTTATAAATATTTACTCAAAGAACTAAGTTGTGTAATGGGGGCATGATTAGATATTGAAGAAAAATCATATCAGACACGTTTTAAAATAAAACAATACGGTAAAGTGTCACCCAACCACCATAGAGAATTAATTTAAAATGGTGTAAATGCATCAGCAAAAAACTCATTTTTCAATTTTCAGTAATAATAGGAAGATAAAAGTACATATTCATATAATAAAATAATTTGGTTATAAATATGTTGAAACATATGTTGAAAAAGTAAATGTATGCATTTCAAGATATATTATTAATAATTGATATCTTTTCCTTCTCCATTATTGATGTTTCAAATGTAAGTGAAAATAATATTTTAAAAATAATATGATGTCATAGATCTTTGCAACTCACAATTGCATACTATGGCAAAAGAGAAAAGCAAATTTCAATTGTTCAGTTTGATGACAGAAGCTTACTCACATGTTCACTCCAACCCAACAGAATCTTACATTGTGATTAATATAATCAGGTCAGAAAAAAATACAATAATAAAATGAAGCAATTAAGCATTTTAAAGAATCTCTACGAGCTTATTTAAAACCACAAATACTGTTCAAGTAAAATTTTGGTATTCACTTTTGCCTTTAAAATATCACTAACAGTACAATGTTAGGCTAGTATGTTGGTTACCTGCAGAAAAGATAGCCTCGGGGGAACCAGAATGAATTAGTTTAGCATTAAGAAAATCCATCACTTCCCTATTATATTAATTTGCAAAAGAGTGAACATACATTTGAATTCTCCACTTTGATCTCGTGTTGTCTGTTGGTTTATAGGATGTGTTTTTTTTTTTGTGTGTGTGTATCAGCATTATACACATTGTGTGTTTCTGATCTGTCCTTATTGTCTGTGTTAGTGTGGGAATTTGGTTTCTAATCTTAGGTGGTGTCTCTTTGTCCTTAAAAGGGGGCTCCGGTGTGTACTCACTGACAGAACAAAAGGCTTCACATGGGGAAAAAATGAAAGTTACTTTAAAGAAATCTTTAACAGAGTTTTTGCAGAAAGCAAGTTGTTTACTCCAAATGACTCCAAAATGCACTTGGTACTGAAAATATAACATCAACAAATTATATTTATAACTTCCAACATTGTTATTATATTTGTTGTAAGAGATTATTTTCAAATTCTTGGCTATATTCAGCAAATTATTACTATAACACAGAAATTCAAACACATGTATTACTCTAGGTTAGGGATATATATGAGAACATAATTGAAAATTTAAGTTGTATGTTATCTTAGGTTGAAAAATAAGATTACTTTTAAAATTCAAGGCAAGTAAGGTCGGGTATTGCATTTTTTACTTGAAATGAAACAAACAAACAAACAAACAAACAAAGTAAGAACATGCTCTCTACTCAACAGGCTATCAGCCCTGTTTTTCATGACTACAGGTTATAGTTGGAACCTGCCTATAAGACCCAGCAAACAGTTATGGTACCTTTGAATATAAGATATTTCCATAAAATGTAGCATTACAGTTTGGATAACAAAGAACATCTAAGAAATCTATACAGCAGCAATGTTTAAGAATGACTATGAGATCAAATTTCTACGTGGTTAGTGAGGGGTCAGTTAATTTAGCAATATGTCTAACAGAATGAGGCAAGATTGACAGGGAAATCAACACATGCTCAGTCACCATAAGAATACAGGAGAAAGATGATGATCTTAAATTTGGGAAGACAGCGATGAGTTTTCCCATTGAGAGACATTAGATGAGTGTTTTTTTTTTTTTTAAAAGATAGGCATTTAAAAAGCTAGATGAGATAAGGAACCTGTCAGAACAGAGGAGGAGCTTTGTCAAAAAGCCAGATGTGAAAACAGCACAGGGACGTCCGAGGGGACTGGACAATCCTGTATGCTAGTCTAAATCTGCTCATCTTCCTTTTAAACACCAAGATCTATTTCTATAGTTTTCATTCATACTTCCTGTACAGAAGATTGAATACTTCTTTTCTTCATACTAATTTTGCATATATAAATGGACAAGAGTAATATTAATGTTTATAAGATAATTTTAGAAATTTTTCAAAAATATGTTTGTATGTATGTGGTGACAGATATGTGTATGCAGGTGTCAGTGCCCTTGGATACCAAAAGGTTGGATTCCCCTGCAGCTACATTTACAAGAGGTCTGAATTGCAGGGCACTAAACACCAAACTGTCGCTAAGACACAAAGGCAACCCACTGACTGGGAGAAGATCTTCACCAACCCCACAACTGACAAAGGTCTGATCTCCAAAATATATAAAGATCTCAAGAAACTAGACCGTAAAAGGCTAATCAACCCAATTATAAAATGAGGCACTGAGCTGAACAGAGAATTCTCAACAGAAGAACTTCAAATGGCAAAAAGACACTTAAGGTCATGCTCAACTTCCTTAGCGATCAGGGAAATGCAAATCAAGACAATTTTAAGATACCATCTTACACCTGTCAGAATGGCTAAAATAAAAAACACCAATGATAGCCTTTGCTGGAGAGGATGTGGAGTAAGGGGTACACTCATCTATTGCTGGTGGGAATGCAAACTTGTGCAACCACTTTGGAAAGCAGTGTGGCAGTTTCTCAGGAAATTTGGGATAAACCTACCCCGGGACCAAGCAATACCACTCTTGGGAATATACCCAAGAAATGCCCTATCATATGACAAAAACATTTGTTTAACTATGTTCATAGCAACATTGTTTGTAATAGCCAAACCTGGAAACAACCTAGATGCCCTTCATTGGAAGAATGGATGAAGAAAGTGTGGAATATATACATATTAGAGTACTACTCAGTGGTAAAAAAACAGTGGCTTCTTGAATTTTGCATGCAAATGGATGGAAATAGAAAACACTATCCTGAGTGAGGTAACACAGATCCAAAAATATGAACATGGGATTTACTCACTCATAATTGGTTTCTAGCCATAAATAAAGGACATTGAGCTAAATAAGAAGGTGGACCCGAAGAAAAACATATAGATGTCCTCCCGGATATTGAAAGGAGACAAGATTTCTGGTCAAAAATTGGGAACTGGGGTGTGAGGCGGGATGGGGAAAAGGGGAGATGGGGCAAGAAAAGTGAGAAGGGGAGGATGGGGGGAGCTTGGGGAAATGGGGTGATTGGGATAAAGGAAGAGTGGATATGGGAGCAGTGAAGTATATATCTTAATTAAGGGAGCTATTTTAGGGTTAGCAAGAGTCTTGACTCTAGAGGGGTTCCTACGGGTCCAGAGAGATGTCCCCAGCTAGGTCCTTGGGCAGCTGAAGAAAAAGAGCCTGAAATGGCCCAATCCTATAGCCATACTAATGAATATCTTGCATATCACCATAGAACCTTCATCTGGTGATGGATGGGGATAGAGACAGAGACCCACATTGGAGCACTGGACTGAGCTCCCAAGGTCAAATGAGGAGCAGAAGGAGGGAGAACATGAGCAAGGAAATCAGGACTGCAAGGCAGGAAAGAGACATATTTAAATGAAAGTCTAAATATAACCACAGCTAAGTGTGTCTCCTCTTTCCACAATAAAATATTTTCCTTCATCAAATTTCACATAAATTAAGTGTCTTGGCAAGTATTTAAAAGCTTATTAGTTTAATTCTTTCTACATGATTTCTTTTTAAGGGTGAGTATTTTTAGATTCAAAGATCTCAGATTTCATCAGCATGAATAAGAATAATAAATATATTTTCTTTTAATGCAAGATATAGTAGTTTTCTTAATGCCAAGTACCATCCAAAGATGACCAGATGCAACAAGTGTATCAATACCTCACCATAAGACCAGCAGAGGCACCTCCCCAAGGAGAGGAAACTCTTACATTGACACACATGGAGCTCTGTATGAAACCCTACCATTTTCTTCTCATTTGACCTTATATCTTAGAATAACTAGTTCCATTACATATTTTCTGTGGAAAAAAAATAAGATAAAGGATGTAGCATACTCCACAGAGGAAGATCTAAAGGACACCTTTTTCTACTTCCTGGCTTTATGACTTATTCTCTGCCTCTACAGTACTGCAAAGTACAAGGAATTTTCCAAGTTGGAGATAATCCTGATAGGGTCTATGCATAATGCTGATTCTGGAAAACAGTCAATTCATTGTGAGTATGAAGACTGACTTAGTTGTGTTTATTATAATCACAACATATATGTAGTATAAAATCATTCTGATTTTCATAATGATATCCTATTACACTTAGAATAATATTTTGTAAGTAGAAAGAAAAATTTATTTCTTTGTATTTTAAGATTTTGGAAGGCCTTACACATTCTGAAGAGTGGGTGGGGGTTGGGAAATGGGTGATTTGAGTGGGCGGCAGAAACAGAGGGAGAAGTAGGGTTGGTATGTAAATTGAAAACTAAGTTTTTGAATAAGGAATATAAAAAATTGTTTTAAATCTTATCGACGTATATGAAATGGAGGCAAGGAAGAAAACACAAACTGAGGACCAGCTGGATATGGAAAATCTAGGTCAACAAGCAGAGCCTACAGAAACAAGCACAATCAATAGAATACAAGAGATAGAAGAAAGAATCTCAGATTCTGAAGACACCATAGAGAAAATAAAAGCACTGATGAAAGAAAACAGCAAAGCCAACAAATTCACATCACAAAACATTCAGGAAAAATGGGACACAATAAAAAGAGCAAACCTAAGAATAATAGGGATAAAAGAAGGAGAAGAGTCACAGCTCAATGGCCCAGAAAATATTCTTAACAAAATTATGGAAGAAAACTTTCCCAACATAAAGAAAGATATTTTTTGAATATTCAAGAAATATACAGAACACCAAACAGACTGGATCAAAAAAAATCCCCTTGCCATATAATAATCAAAACACAAAATATACAGATTAAAGAAAGAATATTAAGAGCTGCAAAAAAAAAAAAGGGGGCAAGTAACTTATAAAGGTAAACCGATCAGACTTACACCTGACTTCTCTATGGAAACCATGAAAGCCAGAAGGTCCTGGATAGAGGTATTTCAGAAACAAAGAGACCATGGATGCAAGCCCAAACTGCTATACCCAGGCAAGCTATCATTCACTATCAATGGAGAAAACAAGACATTCCAGGATAAGAATAAATTTAAAAAAATACGTAGCCACAAATCCAGCCCTACAGAAAGTAATAGAAAGAAAATCACAACCCAAGGAATCCAACATTGCCAACATTGCCTACAATAACTCAGGCATCTAGCGATGCTTCACCAGCACAACTCAAAGAAGGGAGACACACAAACTCTACTACCAAAAACAATAACAATAACCAGAGCAAACAACCACTGGTCATTAATATCACTTAATATTAATGGACTCAATTCAACTATAAAAAGGCACAGGCTAAGAGATTGGATACGAAAACAGGATCCAATATTCTGCTGTTTGCAAGAAACAAATCTCAACCAGAAAGACAGGAACTACTCAGAGTAAAGGGTTGGGAAAAGGTTTTCAAGCAAATGGTCCTAAGAAAAAATCAGGTGTGGCCATATTAATTTCTAACAAAACTGACTTCAAACTAAAATAAATCAAAAGAGATGGAGATTGACACTTTATACACATAACAGGAACAATTCATCAGGATGAAGTCTCAATTCTGAATATCTATGCCCCTAATATAAAAGCACCCACTTATTTAAAAGAAATATTACTAAAACTCAAGGCAGACATCAAACCACACACACTAGTAGTGGGAGATTTCAATACACCTCTCTCAGCAATGGACAGGTCAATCAGACAGAAACCTAATAGAGAAGTAAGAAAACTACTGGAGGTAATGAAGCAAATGGACTTAGCAGACATTTATAGAACATTCCAGCCAAATAGGAAAGAATATACCTTCTTCTCTGCAGCTCATGGAACCTTCTCAAAAATTGACCACATACTCAGAAACAAAGGAAACCTCCACAGATACAAAAAAAAAAAAATATCAGTGTCCACTTGTGTCTTATCAGATCACCATGGATTAAAGTTAGAATTCAACAACAACCCTACCTCCAGAAAGCCGACAAACTCATGGAAACTGAACAGTCAACTACTGAACCACACCTGGGTCAAGGACGAAATCAAGAAAAAAATTAAAGTCTTCCTTGAATTTAATGAAAATAAAGGGACAACATACTCAAACCTATGGGACACTATGAAAGCAGTGCTAAGAGGAAAGTTCATAGCACTAAGTGCCCACTTAAAGAAAACAGAGAAAGCATACATTGGAGACTTAAGAGCACACCTGAAAGCTATAGAAAAAAAAAAAAAAAGAAGCAGACGCACCCAGGAGGAGTAGAAGACAGGAAATAATCAAACTGAGGGCTGAAATCAACAAAATAGAAACACAGAAAACAGTCCAAAGAATCAATGAAACAAAAAGTTGGTTCTTGGAGAAAATCAACAAGATTGATAAACCCCTATCAAAACTAATTAAACAACAGAGATCGAACACGCAAATAAATAAAATCAGAAATGAAAAGGGGGACATAACCACAGACACAGAGGAAATTCAGAGACTCATTAGATCTTACTACAAAAGCCTGTATGCCACAAAACTAGAAAATGCAAAAAAAAAAATGGACACTTTTTTTTAGATAAGTACCATATACCAAAGCTAAACCAAGACCAGGTGAACGATCTAAATAGACCTGTTAGTCGTGAAGAACTAGAAACCGTTATCAAAAATCTCCCTTCCAAAAAAAGCCCAGGACCAGATGGTTTCAATGCAGAATTCTACCAGAACTTCCAAGAAGAGCTAATACATATACTCCTTAATATAGTTCACAATATAGAAACAGAAGAGTCATTGCCAAATTCCTTTTATGAAACTACAGTTACCCTGATACCAAAACCACACAAAGACCCAACCAAGAATGAGAATTACAGGCCTATCTCACTCATGAATATTGATGCAAAAATTCTCAATAAAATACTGGCAAACCAAATCCAAGTACACATTAGAAAAATTATCCATCATTACCAAGTAGGCTTCATCCCAGAGATGCAGGGCTGGTTCAACATACGCAAATCTATCAATGTAATCCAGCATATAAATAAACTGAAAAAAAAACATATGATCATTTCAGTAGATGCTGAAAAAACATTTGCAAAATTCAACACCCCTTTATGATAAAAGTCATAGAGAGATTAGGGATACAGGGACATACCTAAATATAATAAAATCTATTTACAGCAAGCCGACAGCTAACATTAAATTAAAGGGAGAAAAACTCAAAGCCATCCCACTAAAATCAGGAACACGACAAGGATGTCCACTCTCTCCATACCTCTTCAATATAGTGCTTGAACTTCTAGCAATAGCAATATGACAACATAAGGGGATCAAGGGGATTCATATCGGAAAAGAAGTTAAGCTCTCGTTATTTGCATTTGCATTTGATATGAGAGTATACATAAGCGACCCCAAAAACTCCACCAAAGAACTCCTACAGCTAATAAACACCTTTAGTAATGTGGCAGGATACAAGATCAACTCCAAAAAAATCAGTGGCCTTCCTATACACTAAGGATAAGGAAACAGAGAGGGAAATTAGAGAAGCATCACCTTTCACGATAGCCACAAATAGCATAAAATATCTTGGGGTAACTCTGACCAGGGATGTGAAGGATCTATTTGGCAAGAACTTTCAGTATTTGAATAAAGAAATTGAAGAGGACACGAGAAAATGGAAGGATCTCCCTTGCTCCTGGATTGGGTGGATCATCATAGTCAAAATGGCAATTTTACCAAAAGCAATCTATAGATTCAATGCAATCCCCATCAAAATCCCATCAAAATTCTTCACAGATCTGGAGAAGACAATAATCAACTTTGTATGGAAAAACAAAAAACTCAGGATAACCAAAACAATCTTATACAACAAAGGATCGTCTGGAGGAATTACCATCCCTGACTTCAAAATCTACTACAGAGCTACAGTATTGAAAACAGCTTGGTATTGGCATAAAAACAGATAAGTTGACCAATAGAATCGAAGACACTGACATTAACCCACAAACCTATGAACACCTGATTTTCGATGAAGAGCTAAAAGTATACAATGGAAAAAAAGAGAGCATCTTCAACAAATTGTGCTGGCAAAACTGGATGTCAACCTGTAGAAGAATGAAAATAGATCCATATCTATCACCATGCACAAAACTCAAGTCCAAATGGAATAAAGACATCAATATCAGTCCGAACACACTGAACCTGATAGAAGAGAAAGTGGGAAGTACTCTACAACACATGGGCACAGGAGACCACTTCCTACGTATAACACCAGCAGCACAGACATTAAGGACCTCATTGAATAAATGGGACCTCCTGAGACTGAGAAGCTTCTGAAAAGCAAAGGACACTGTCGCTAAGACACAAAGGCAACCCACTGACTGGGAGAAGATCTTCACCAACCCCGCAACTGACAAAGGTCTGATCTCCAAAATATATAAAGATCTCAAGAAACTAGACCGTAAAAGGCTAATCAACCCAATTATAAAATGAGGCACTGAGCTGAACAGAGAATTCTCAACAGAAGAACTTCAAATGGCAAAAAGACACTTAAGGTCATGCTCAACTTCCTTAGCGATCAGGGAAATGCAAATCAAAACAACTTTAAGATACCATCTTACACCTGTCAGAATGGCTAAAATAAAAAACACCAATGATAGCCTTTGCTGGAGAGGTTGTGGAGAAAGGGGTACACTCATCCATTGCTGGTGGGAATGCAAACTTGTGCAACCACCTTGGAAAGCAGTGTGGCAGTTTCTCAGGAAATTCGGGATCAACTTACCCCTGGACCCAGCAATACCACTCTTGGGAATATATCCAAGAGAGGCCTTATCATACAACAAAAGTATATGCTCTATGATGTTCATAGCAGTATTGTTTGTAATAGCCAGAACCTGGAACCAACCTAGATGCCCTTCAATGGAAGAATGGATGAAGAAAGTATGGAATATATACATATTAGAGTACTACTCCGCAGTAAAAACCAAGGGCTTCATGATTTTGCATGCAAATGGATGGAAATAGAAAACACTATCCTGAGTGAGGTAAGCCAGACCCAAAAAGAGTAGCATGGGATGTACTCACTCATATAAGCACTCCGTAAGCAAAGGACATCGAGCCTATAATTAGTGATCCTAGAGAAGCTAAATAAGGAGAACCCAAAGAAAAACATACAGGCATCCTCCTGAATATTAACCTTCATCAGGCGATGAAAGGAGACAGAGACAGAGACCCACATTGGAGCACCGGACATAAATCTCAAGGTCCAAATCAGGAGCAGAAGGAGAGAGAGCATGAGCAAGGAACTCAGGACCGCAAGGGGTGCATCCACACACTGAGACAATGGGGATGTTCTACAGGGAACTCACCAAGGCCAGCTGGCCTGGGTCTGAAAAAGCCTGGGATAAAACCGGACTCTCTGAACATAGCGCACAATGAGGACTACTGAGAAGTCAAGAACAATGGCAATGGGTTTCTGATCCTACTGCACGTACTGGCTTTGTGGGCGCCTAGGCAGTTTGGATGCTCAACTTACTAGACCTGTATGGAGGTGGGGGTTCCTTGGACTTCCCACTGGGCAGGGAACCCTGAGTGCTCTTCGGGCTGAAGGGGGTGGGCTTTACTGGGGGAGGAGGAGGGAAATGGGAGGTGGTGGCAGGGAAGAGACAGAAATCTTTAATAAATAAATCAATTAAAAAAAATATGTACCAGTAGTGTAACAGGGAACTCAGATTCTAGAGAGAAGAATAACAGTATATAAATTCTGTGAGGGAATTAATGAGGGAATGGAAGTGTTTATTGTTTTTCTTAAGCTATCATATAAAATAATTGTTTTTCTAATGATAGTTTATATATTTTTTAATTGTCTTTGCATGCTGCACATTCTTATTTGGCTGAGATCTCTGTCGACCTGTGCATCTTGCTAGATTCTGTGAGTTTGTATGAACATGAATCCTTTTTGTCTAAAAGAACTGATTCCTTAGTGGCTGCCATCTTCATAAATTCTAACAATGATCTATCACCTTTTCCTCATATTATCCTTAACACTAGGAAAGGAATTTGATGGTGACTCCCCATTAAGGACCAAATGTCACAAGGTCTCTCTAACTCTAATTCTTTTTTCCGTTGTGATCTCTGCATATCTTTCTATCTACTTCAGGAGGAAACTTCTCTGATGATGCCTACAAGAGATGGATCAATGAGTGTAGTAGATTATTATTAAGAATCATTTTACTGCTCTGCTTTTTTAGCAGAAAGATAGTATTTTGTTTTTTTCACAGTTCCATGGGTTACCTAGTTTCAATTTTTAGCCACCCAAGCCCTGTTTTTCTTAGTCTTTGATCAATCACCAAAGTTACACAAACAGTACAAAACTGTTCTGGAAAAAGATGTTTACCTCTTTGGGCCTATCTTCTAAAACTACCTGAACTACAAATTTTCTTGCTCCTTTTTTTTTTATAATTACAAAGTCTACTTCATTTGAAAAACTTCATATGTATGGGGTATCTAGTTGGATTAGAAAAGTTGCTAATTTTATAATATAGTACATGTTTACAAAGATGGATGCTTATATATTGGGGTATTTATCAATCTTGTCCAAAGAATCAATCATTAATATATCATTATAAAGTCACTATGAATATGGTATTAATGTATAAGTATAAACTAAAATAAAGACAGCAAAAACAAAAACAGAAAAATTTTAATATAATGAAGTATAACTATTTTATAAGGCATAAAAATAAGAAGGCTATAAAATCTATAAATAGGAGCAAACATCAAATCATAACTGAGGAGAAGTTTCAGATAAAGAACACATACATCAAAACGTATCTTATAACCAAACCAAAATTCAAGTGTCACAATTAATTCTGGAAAATTACTTGATTAATCTTTTGTCTAATTATGCCATAATGGGTTAAAATAAGATCTGAAATAAAAAAGTCTGTCATGATTTGGATAAAAGTAAATCATTTGGAGTGTGATATGAAAAAGAACCCTGTCAAGATACAATGGGACAATGGATTTTTCCATAGATGAAATAATATTGTAGTGAAATGTTAGAATAAAATGAAATCCTCAAGAGATGATTTACATATTTTAAAGAATATAATTATATTGTGCAATTAACAGTAGGTAGGCATGAGTTGAATAAAACTATCTCTGAGTTTATGACTCTAAACAATATAATTGGTTATTGCATACATTACATTCATCACCCATTGGCTGTTTCTTTTCTCTATTTTCCTTGAAGTTGACAAGTGCTAAGCAGACTATATCCCCCAATAAATTCTCTAAACAATATTCTATTGCACCACAGGTACAGAAACAGTGATTCCCACGATCAAAAACTGGACCCATTGAGACAGTAAATGCAAATGAATTGTCGCTCAATTTGTTTTTCTCTGAACATAAATCTTAAGGGCAAAGCACCTTTTATCAGAGAAATATATAAAATAGTGACCAATTATCTCACAGCTATTGGACTAGATATTATCTAACTTCAAATTTACAAGTAGCAAATGTAAACAGATTTATACAGAAATACTTTAGTGCTTCCAATAGATTTTAAATTTCTGAAAATGATAAGGAAAGTACAAGGATAATTTTTGAAGCTGAGATAATGCAGTGAGGACATTAAGAAAGAATTTTACTATGGGATATTATCTAAAAGTAATTGAACTATAGATTTGAGAATGTTACCTGATCATAAACATTTAGAGAAAAACTCTTCACAATTATTTAACTTTGAAAAAAACCTGAAATTTCAAATATAAGCAATGCAATATATACTCTACATATGTGATAAAATATTATAAAGACTTATACTATGACAAGTTAAATCTACATGATTATAATATAGTAAATCAAACTACTTATGACAATATGATTCCAAATGTTTGCGCTGTATAAAATAGGAAAATTCACCACAATGGAAAATAGAATACTTGTAACCCAGGGATAATGAAGGAGGGTAAAAAGTAGTTTCTGTTTAAACAGTATAATATTTCAATTTTCCAAAATGAAAATGTAGTAGAGTATGTTTCATCGTCCAAATATATTTTGTATTATCAAAATGTATGTTGCAATAGCATGAATTAAAATTTATATGCTTTGTCCTCCCAAGAGAAGCAATAAGGAATAGTCTACACCCCTTTTGAGATCAGAAAGAGTTAAATTTCAGAGTGGAGACATATTAAGTAAATAATATTTGTCATTTACTAAACATTTTCTCAGTAAATAGGTTCATTAAGATTTTACTCTTCTAAGGCAAAACTGATTTATAATGAATATATAAGAACATCACAAGATAAACTGAGTAGTGGTATGCACCAATATTTCAAGCATGCAGAAACTGGATGCATGAGAAATCTGAGTATAAAGATGTATCTAAAAATTATCCTAAAGTAATCATAATGCACCCTTCCTTCAAATGCATATTAAGAAAGTTTTCATAATCATAGTACTTGGGAGATTGAGGCAGGGGGATTATAAATCAATGCCATTCCAGAGAGCATAATGATATCATGTCTTACAAAATGAATGTCTTTCTGGGATTAAAGAGATATCTCAGTGGTTTAGATTACTTGCTGCTGTTGCAGAAGTTTCAGGTTCTGTCTCCAGTATGCACATGGTGTCTCGGAACTACTTGTAACTCCGGTTCAACATATCTGACACTCCTTTTCAGCATTAGGAGTCACCAGGAAATTTTGTAGTTCACATATATACATATAGACAAATAGTTATTCCAACAAAATAAAAATAAATCTAAAATAAAATAAATGGATAGCATTTATGACACATTTAGGATTGTAATACACTTCATACACCATTATTAATTACATAATAATTTAAAATAGAAATTAACTAGGACTTTAAGTAGAAGAGGATCTTACTACAAAGAATTGAGTTTTGGGGCTTAGACTTTACATAAACCAAGGTGGTGTTCATGTACCATATGAAGCATTTTGGCCATTGGTTCTTTTCTTTTTCTCAAAATTTACAGAAATTGCATGAAGTTTCAAAGTTTCATCACAGATTCTAGCTATACCTGGCAATAAGAACAGATTGATGATAATTATCTCTAGACCCCTGTATTACTATTATTAATAATAATGATGATCAAAATTGGAAACCATTTGAATACTAGTAAGTGGTTGTAAAAATGAAATTTCAACCTGATGAACTCACATATAATCACCTATATTTATGGGTTGTCCCTAAGGGATAGAACATAAATTAGGAGAAAGTATTCATTTGATTTTCAGTGTATGAGCTTCTTTTAAATAGCAGCACTTATGAAATGAAATGATTAACCCAATCAAATATTGAAATTTGCTTTTAAAAAAGAAATGACTAAGCATAAATTATCTTAACCTATGGTACTGATTATTAGTCAGTGATGAGCATAATTTCTGTACTTTGTACTTGCTTTTACTGAAAGTAGAACTTAGGAATGACTCTGAAATCCTTCCAGAATTTTTTGGGAGGGAATATCTGAGAGGAACTATCAGAGATGTTACCTGGACTCTTTACACTATAATACCAACTTTTCAGACAAGATGGGCCTGCTGATGACTTAATGCAGGACAGTTATAGAGGTTGCGTGGTTTACTAAAAGAATTTGAGTCTAACTCCATAGGAATTTTATGCTTGGTAGAAGCTATGTATGGCTCTGAAGGTCATAGATATTAGTAGAGAAGCTACTACTGTTTTAACAAATGATAGTATTGTAAAACTGCCATCTAATTATTATGATTATACCCATAGATGTGAGCATCTAAGGTCAGATAAGCTTTTTTTTTTTTGCAGTAAGTATGGGTGGGTCATCTAGACCATCTTTCCCCTGTGAAGTTCAAAGAAAATCATTCAAAAGTGATTAGAAATCATATAAGTAGAATATGGAAAAGACAGCTATAAAATGTTGTTTTCTGTAGGTCATATAGCTATTTCATGCATGAACTCACTGCTGCTGTGGCCACACACACAAGACCAGGTAGTGTAGTGGTCTCTGTGATGGAGCAGAAGTGACTTTGCTGAGAGGCTATGGTCATGAGAAGGTTGTATATGCACAAACATATGACCATACCCTTGGAAATGGAAGTGCATACATGGAAAGCACTTTTGGACTCAGTGGGTTTTTAATTAGAAATAATATATGAAGTTGAAAAGGAGATACATGGGTGGGGAGGTAGTGATAGATTAATCAAAACACATTTCAAATATATAATTTAATAACTTTTAGAATTTGCTTCATAGAAAAAAGTGGCCGAGAGATAAGAAGGAAGAAACAATAATATTTTTGTGAACAATATCTGACCAAAGAAACGTGATTCTACTGGTATGTCCTTGTATATTTATTGAGTCTATGCTCAATACTGTAAACTATAAAGAAAGGAAATTGAAGCATGCAGTATGTATTCACTATCTGTCTTATTTGATTTTTCTGAAATGCAGTATTATCCAAATTATCAAACTCCATTTATACCTATTTGTCTTTAGTCTCTGTTTTAAATTAGGTATACCATAGTAAATAAGAATAAATCATTACTTGCATTGACTTGAAGAACTTTTTAGTATTAAGGTACAGTGAGATTTATAGAAAAGCTCTGTTTGGAAATGAGACATATATAAAGTAGAAGATTTATAGAGAACATGTCTAATTTTCCTGTTAAGACATGAACAATCATAAGGGGAAAATAATAGAAAAACCAATTGTTCCACATCCAACTTGGTAAATCACTAAATTCCAGGAACAGTAATGAGAAAAATCAGAGGAATATGGGATACTTACTAAGAAACAAATCCTGGAAAAACTTACTCTTTATTGATTCCATAGAAATTGTATCATGCAATGGAGCTGTGGGTCACCTTTCAGTATATGTATGCACCAGAACACCAAAGATCATGTACAAGTTGGGGAAAAAAAAAATCAATCTTCAACTCTAGAACGGGGTCTTAAACATCCCTTTCAACAGGGTATGCTAGCAGCTGCCCTGAAATTACCATAGATTCAGTTATCAATGTACCATTTGTTTATTTACTGCCACTACTGCAGGATCAGGCATCTCATACGTCAGCATGGTAGCCTCTCTCAGGACTCTTGTAATCCTTAGTCATGCCATACCCAGAAGAAACTGGTCTGCACCAAGTATTAACATCTTCTGTTGCCTCTGTCCCTGTCCTAACCCAAGGCACTCCAACTCCTCCTTTAGATAGTCAAAAACAACATTAAAGCTGATCACTCAGTAAATCAATACAAAATATATTTTTGAAAAATTCATGTCATGAAGTCTTCACTCATACTACCTAACTCTGTCCTGGGGGACATTTTGTAGATTTCCTATCTAGGTAACTATATTTACTGTGAGTTTAATTTCACTTTGTTTTTGATGTGACAAAGTTGCTAAGATCAGTAATGAATGATATTTCCAGAGTTCAGAAAACTACAAGATATTTGTCTAATTTATTCTTTCCTTTGACACATGTAAACTGAGTTTGCTCTCAGGAAACAATCACCTTTGAGCAGAGCTCCTAGTTCCAAAGGGGTTAAAAATCACCAATTTGAAAGCTGTCGAGCAGAAAGAAGATGAATCTTGTTTCCAAATATTTCTTCAATTATTGAGGACAAGCATCACTTTCTTTCATTAAATGTATATACCTTTTGGGTTTACAATACTTTACCATTGTCCTTAAGGAAACACATAGCCTGTCCCTATAAACTCACATCCTTTTACTCTAATGATATTATTGTCTTCACTGATGGCAAAGGATTGTATTGTCCTGTTTCATGGTCAGAGACCAAGTGTCCAACCTTTTTCAAATGGTGTTTTATTTTGAGGAAACACTTTTTGGGTCTTTACTTTTATCTGTTTTGTAATAGTTTGTGTAGATTATGACTTTAATATCAGTAAAACAAAACCAACGAGATCACGTGTCAATGCTGTTATTTTTATAGCTACTGTGGTATTTGAAAACTGATATAATTTTGCTTTAAAGTTCATTTTAGTAATGAACTGCGAAGTATAACATCTTTTTGTGGGCTTATTTACTATATGTAATCTTTGTCAAAGGTATACAGAAATAAATTATATTTTTTGTATTATTTTCTTAATGGTTGTTCTGAAACTTAATTGATCACAATAACCATAAGGCTGAAATATTCTTTAGCAATGGATAGTTTGATTTGTTATAGAAAAATATCTTTCTATTATTTTTCACATTTATAATATACATGATACTTGTCTATCTGATATTATAAAACATTTTTACTTAAACATCATTTTATTTGATTTATGCTTCTTTCACAATTTCTTAGATATAAACATTTTTTATCATGGTTTCCCTATTATAGTCTATTCTCCATTTCACTCTCCAACCAAATGCTTTCTTATTTCCAACTGCTATTCAACTTACACGTTTCTTTCTCTTAAGACACATTGTTTTTCATTAGTGTTGTCTGAATCAGCATTGCTAAAGGCTACTTTATCTCAGAGATAATGATGCACCATTGATTTATCCCTGATAAATATGTTTTTCCTCTCCTCCAACCATTAGTTGTCTATAGTTTCGGTGTGAGGATGTTTCCTTCTGAATGCTTCTCTTGTTGATAATAGAAATTGATGGACTCATCTTGTTCTAATCTTGTGTTCTCCAAATCAGCTGTTCTGTGTTCATGCCATGCCATGCCTAACAGATAACATAATGTGTCATTTATTTTGATCTTTCTGTTATTATATTTTGCCACCTGCTTTGGAGGATACAATGGTTTGGATAAAAATAATCCCATGGGTCTCTATTTGGTCATAAGGGAATGGTACTCCTTGGCAGGGATTAATCTTGTTGAAAGAAGTATGTTATAGGGAGTGGGCTTTGGTGAATCAAATGTCCAGGTCAGGTCCATGTTTTGATTTCTTCCTGCTGTATGCTAATCTGGAGGTAGAAGTCTCAGTTTCCTCTCCAGCACCATATCTAGCTGTGCCACCATTATTCTCACCCTGATGATAATGGACTAAATCTCTGAAATTGAAAGCCAGTTTCAATTAAATGTTTTCCTTTTTAAGAGTTGCCATGGTCATGGTATCTCTTCGTATCTATAAAACAATAAATAAGAGATAAGGTGGACCAGAGACTGGGGTATTTCTGTGATAGGCCTGACAATGTTTTTGTTTAGAGAAATATTGAATACTTTGGGACTCTGGAGAGTCATGATTCTAGTTGTGTTTAATATATCTATCCTGTTAAGTTTTCCCTGTTTTTATGAAGCCATTTAAGTTCATCAGAACTACCCACCAAATTTCTCCTGACATTTCAATGTGTTATCAAATCTCTTTTGTAGATTATTGACTAGTGAGTTTTGCCGACATTGACCTAGAGCATAAACTCAGTAAGTCTGTCTTTCAGTTTCCATTGATCACTAAGAAGGCTTCTAATGATAATAATTCATTGGAATACATACAATTTTTCTTTGGTTTTTAAAAAGTAACATTGTTCCATCAACGACTCAGTAGATTTTTACAACTAACCTTTTAGGAATAGCATGCCAGAATACTGTTGCTCTTACTCACAGTTCAATAGTTTCTCATAATAGACAGTTCACATTTTGCAGAATAGCTTTGGTTGGTTTTCAAAGCAAATAAATGCTTGACTTGGAAACCCCTAGTTCTTCATTTTTTTTAGTTGAAAAATATTAGATCTTCACACTCCCATACTCTGATACAGCATTAAATCAGATTATTTTGCTCATTTCTAAAATGATAACATTTTCAAAAATATTTATTACATTATGATGGTAACTGATAATATTTATCTCAGAATTGTGATAATCCTTTTAATATTTTAAATGAAATAATATATGTATATATACATATATATTTCTTGTTGTCAGTAGTTATGCCATTTACATTATGTCTTATGCATTGTTTTCAGCACAGTAAGACTTGGCATCTAGCATCATTACATTTGAATATGTTGTCACTGAGTTGTTAAAGATAGCACTTGCACTTAGATTTCTAGCAGAGTTGTGTTAATTCTAACCGCTAGCAAGAGTCTACCTTTAGTATACATTTCTAGATGACTAACTAACTAATGGAAATAAAAAAGAAATGTATAAATATTTGTTCTAGTGAGGTCCAAAATCACTTTCCTGTGTCATTGTTAAAGAGAAATTGAGCCTATTAAAAAGTGACACTTTTTACAAAAATGTAGAATATGATTATAATGACGCCTATTGTGACAAAACACTATTATATGAATACTTACTAGTACAATTCTTCAAATGTATTATACATATATACATTTATTTTGATTCTTGTACCATCACTAAGAAGATATATATAGCAATGTTTTTTAGGCCATGTCCTCATTTTTTCAGATATTTCACTTTTCAGAATTACTTAATAATCAATAAAGTTGAAAAATTTACATCAAAAATATAGTAAATATGTACAATCTCCCAATATTATAAACATATTGACACAAGAATGCAAATAATTAATAATATCTTTATTAATATATCCTATCTACATAATTAAATGAATAAAAGCTAAAAATACAAGTAAAATAGAGATAGTATAAAAATATTGCAAAGGTGTGCACCCACCCACGGAGACAGTGGGGCTGATCTATTGGGAGCTCACCAAGACCAGCTGGACTGTGACTGAAAAAGCATGGGATAAAACTGGACTCTCTGAACATGGCGAACAATGAGGGCTGCAGAGAAGCCAAGGACAATGGCACTGGGTTTTGATCCTACTTCATGTTCTGGCTTTGTGGGAGCCTAGCCAGTTTGGATGTTCACCTTCCTAGACGAGGATGGAGGGGGGAGGACTTTGGACTTTCCACAGGGCAGGGAACCCTGACTGTTCTTCAGACTGGAGAGGGAGGGGGAGAGGAGTGGGGCGAGGGGGAGAGAAGTGGGAGGAGGGAGAGGGAAATGGGAGGTTGTGAGGAGGTGGAAATTTTTTTTTCAATTAAAAAAAATTCAATAATAAATAATTTGGAACGTTGGTAGATGATTAAATCTTTAAAGCAAAAAAAATATTGCAAAATATTGATCTATGGAGTGAAATTCATTGGTCAGTTGCTGAGAGTAGATTGTGTTTGCTCCTTAAAATGTCATCATCTACAGCTGAATATTAAAAAAATTACCAGCAATGACTTCTACATAAATTTCAAAGGTAATTACAATGTGTAGAATAATATCAGAATAAATGAGAGTGCTTATTTGAAAAACTAACCTTTATAAATTATATGGACTATAAAGATTCAGTGCAAAATCTTTGATTATTATGCTGAGTAAAAAGAAAAGAAAAAATGATTTCATAATTTAGCTAAAAATGCAATGATACAGAATTGATAAAATAGGGTAAGTTTGATAGACAGATGGCAAAATATTCTGATACAATATCAGATGTATTAATTTTCAGGATATCAGCTCTGTGAACATTGATAGAAAGACAGAAAGAATAGGACTGAGGAAATGGGGAAAAAAGCTACTCCACTTAGTATTGATTTTTTAGACCTAGAAGATTAAGTACTGGTAAAAGTAATTATGGTTGATATGCTGAAATTACCATCTCCTCATATGAAGAGAGAATGAAAAAGATTCATCCTGACAGAGTTTAGACTGATAGCTATTGTTTACTGGTAATTTCAAATACTAAAGCAAAACACTAGAGAAAATGAAGACATTATTATCACTATCCTGACTATGAGAATTTTTTGACATTCAATTCAACCTAATGATATTTGCTTTTGATATTTGAGTCAAGTTTAAGTGAATGACAAGAATTCAATAAAGTTAAGTGATATTCATGAACTTAGGTGACATTTAAAACTGTCTGAAGAGATATAAACATACTGTGAATAAATCATTGAGAAGATAACAAAGGACAGCTAAAGCTGTAAGAGTTACATATTATTTGAAAGTAAAGAAAGTACCTAGTGTGGGAAGTACGTGTTGCTTTCAATGGTTAAAGAATAAAGCTGCTTTTGGCCAGTGGCTTAACAGTGTAAAGCCAGACGATAAATCTGAACAGAGATGTAGATAGAGAGTAGGCAGAATCAATGAGAAGCCATGGAGCTGCCACAGGAGACAGATACAGGAGACAGATGTCAGAGGAAACCTTTTCAGTAGGTCACAACCATGTGGGTGATGCAAGGATTAATAGAGATAGACATGGGTTAATTTAAGATATAAGAGCTAATTCACAATATGCTTAAGCTATTGGCCAAATAGTATTGTAAGTAATATAGTTTCTGTGTGATTATTTTGGGTCTGGTCCACTGGGAAAGAACTATCAGCCTCTGATAACAAGCATGAAAAGACATTAAAGAATAAATAAATAAGAGGATCAATTGACTTTCACTTAAGTAACTAATGATATTTGCTTTACTCCTACATTTACATTATGTCAAAGAAGAGAAACTTTGATTCATATGTGTGTCATTTGATTATTAAAATGCTATTTCATGTCTTATGGGAAAGAGAAAAATCAGGTGGGATTATTTATAGAATTTTTTTGACGTTTGTTCTCTGATATTTTACTGCAAAATAACACATATCATCAAGAGTATCAGTTAAATGAGTAATATATAAGTTAATGTATCACTAACTGCCTTGTACCTATTCTTGGTCAATCAGTATTGTATGTGAAATAAAATTAATACTTTTAAATATTTATGCCAACAACAAATACATTGTGATTTAAAAACTAAAAGAAGAATTTGAAAACTATGTTGACTGAATGACTAACATAAAATAATAATCAATTTGCTTTTTCTTGACTTCAAGTGTTGTAATTTTATTATTTTCTCCCCTGCACAAATTCCCTGTTGTAAGCATGCCCTTCGCTAAAAATCTGTCTCCAAAGACATCTATCTGCCTCATTATTAGTTTCTTTCACGAGATAATCTGATATTTCATATTTCCTTCATCAACATGAAGCCTGTTATTGATACATATCAACAAAGGTCTCATTAAAGAAGAAGAATTCAAACGGAGGCAAAAAAGTTGCAAATAATTTATATATGCAAATACATTGACATATCAAGGAGTTACGCATGTATTATGATAAAACGCAAAATTTGCATATTCTTAAATTGAGATAAAAGGTTAGATGATCACTTAAATCAGATGGCCAATTCTTAGTTTAGAAATTCAGGCAATAACAGTGTCTCTTTTCTCACTTCAAGAAGCCAGATTTAAAATGTCAGAATGCACCCTGCTCCTAATCAAGGCTTTCAATCATGCCTGCTCATTACTACTGCTAATATGAAAATCAGATAAATGTTCTGCTTGCATAAGTCATTAAACACAAGCCTCCCTTTTATTGCTGCTCTTTGCTTCACTTTTGAACTTTCGCTCTCACCCATTTATTTCGGCCTGGAGTTACTTACACCGATGCTTAGCTTTTATTTCAGCAGAACGTCATATGCACCCATTGCTTTCTAAGACACCCAACAATTTAGCTTCAGTCCTGGATTTTTCTTTAATACATTAGACATAAAAAGAAAGTTGTCACAATGCTGGCTATTTCCTCTTCTCACAGTGACCCTTCCAGATCACTGATCCATGGTCTTTTCCACTTGTAAATGATTGAACTCCAAATTGCTTCTGTCTCCCTTCCTTTTCAGCTGCCATACATATCTACTCACCTGTAAAACTGTAAAGTTCTACATGAAGATGAAGAAGCTTGCTCTTAATAAATCCTAGACAATATGCTTCTATCATGTTCAGTCTACACAGATGACTCTAATGGGTATATTATTTTATGGTTTATCTATTAGTTTAAAACTATAATTTTTCAAGCTACGGTGATGATATACTCCTATATCCCCAGCACTCATAAAGCAGAAGCAGGCAGATCTCTGTGAATTCAAGGCCAGCCTGGTCTATAAGAGCTAGTTCCAGGATAGACTCTAAATCTACAGAAAAACCCTGACTGTCTTGGGAAAAAATTAAAAAAATAATAAAAACTATAAATTTTCTACTCTGGTTTATATCATTTTAAATTTATCACATTGCAAGGAATTTAAAGGCATCTCTTTTTCTATACAAAACTATTATCTGTTTTTTTCTCTAATTCAAATGACCACTCAAATACTAAACTCATAAGTTTTCTTGAAAATGGCTCATTAATTAACCTAATTCTCTACTTCAAAAATGTTTAGACCATCCATACAATGCCTTTCTTGATTAAACTACATTGGCATTAAAACGCAATGTAAGTATATAAAAAGGAAAACATGAAGAAAAATGTTATGTATGTATGCCTGTAAATACCATATGATACATTTTAACCAATATAGATTATTAAAGGAATACACTGAACTCTATTAATAGTTGAGCTTCTCCAAAAGGACTGAATGAAATTAATTGAATGCAGCCTAAACCATCACTGGAAGGCTTGCCTGGCTACTAGAGATGACCCATTTATCGCACACCTACTAGAGATGACCTTATTTATCGCACACCTTGTTAGGATCATCTTCACAGATTCCAGGAAGTTTCAACTTTACTAGGTTTCCACACCGTTCCCCAAGTGACCTTCATTTCAGCCATTGATCCCCAAACTCTTTCCCTCCCTTCATTGCATCCCCCATTCACTTGACTCTATGGTTCCAATTCAAACATGCCCAAAGTGTACTTATAAAATTTATTCTATTCCCTTTCCCAAGGAGACCTTTTCTTTTACTTAATCTCTCTGAGTCTAAAGACTGTATCTTGGTTATGAATTACTTAATGACTAATATTCACATAAACGTGCATACATACTAGTTAAACTTCTATTTCTGAGAACCTTTTAACTAACGAAAAATGGTTGTTCCTACTTCTACCCATTTGCCTTCTAATCTAATGCTAATACATTTGTCTCTTGAGATTCCTCTATTGAAAATTCTGTTTAGATCTGTACTCCAATTTTATTAGTGATTTGGGATTTTATATCTGGTTTCATGAGATCTTCATATATTTTGCAAGTTCCAGGACAGCAGACCTTAAGAAATGAAATTAGCCATTGAAAAGAAAAAAAAAAAAAAACTAGTGAAGATGTAATTGAACTAGGGGCACAGTTCCACACAAATACAAAGCAGACCTTGGTAGCTTCAACCACATGGTTACATATGTTTTCTTTATTAGAGTTGCTATGATCATAATGTTACTTCAGAGAAATATAAACTGTAGCTAAGACAGGGTAATATTAACAAATTGTGTCTGAGAGAACCGAGAGAGAAGAATTCTACAGGCATCCTACCTAATTTCTACCAAGTATAAAATATCAATATTTTCTGATCATTGCTTCTATTATTAAAGATGAATCATATAAACTGATTACAAAAAGTATTTAATTGTACTTGGAAAATATGGAAGCTACATCAATGGCTAAAATATAAATTAAAATACTGTCATAGCCACAGGAATGTTGACATATTCTTTCCTCATGTGTATATGTATATGTATATGTATATATATATATATATATATATATATATATATATATATATATTAATAAAGTAATGACTTCTCTGGGATTTTTCATTTTTAACACCAGCTATTTTACTTAATACCATCTAAATATCAGTATCTCTGTTCTTTCCATTTTAAATTTTCAGATTTTAATAATATCAAGAACTGCAAAAAAAAATAAAGACATCTTGAATTTTTTAGGAAAATGGATGGAGCTAAAAAACATTATTTTGAGTGAAGTAAACCAGAAGAGAAAGACAATTATCACATGTACTCCCTCATAGATGTTTTTTAAACATAAAGCAAAGAAAACTAGCATACAAACCACAATCCCAGGGAATTTAGACAACAATGAGGACACCAAGAGAGGCTTACATAGATCTGATCAACATGGGAAGTAGAAAAAGACAAAATCTCCTGAGTAAATTGGGGGTATGGGGACCTTGGGCTATGGTAGAAGGGGAAGTGAGAGGCAAGGATGGGAGCAGAGAAAAATGTAGAGCTCAATAAAAATCATTAAAAAATCAGAACTGCAGCATCATTATTAATTAAATTGAAGACCTTACACAATATTCTTTCTTCACTTTTTGTAATAAGTTTTTTAAAAAGTGGACATTCTTGTAAAGGTCCTAGAAAAATAGCAAATGATAAACCAAAAGAAAAGAAACCAGACAACTTATAATGGTGATGACCTACACATTAATTGTAAGTTGACAATATCTTTTGTTTATAAGACTTCAAAAGTGGGTAAACAAATCAAGTTGTTATATATCAGGGACAAACAAAAATTAGTACCACATCACCAATAATGACAAGTATTATTTCAAACCAGCATGAGTATATTTGTTGAAAATGAGAGACTGAAGATAACACACTGAAATATTATTATGCAAAACTATTTACAGTCAGCAATTGTATGTAATATCTCAAGACACTTGTTAACTTGTTATATAATTAACACGCTATAAATGAAATGAAATCAGTGCAGAGATGTTTTCTGGATTTTTACTTTTAGTCATCCGCATACATCTGTTCCGAAATTGGTTTCTGTTTATATGTTCAGTATATAATTATTGTATACTTGTATTATTTCAGGCATTTGGACTATTCTAAAAACCAGGTAAAGTGCTTAGAATTCACACTCAAACAAATTTCATTCTTGGAATAAATTTTAACAAGCTAAGCAACCCCAATAATTTACAAACAAGGAATAAAGTATCAATGATTTCTACTTCAAAAATACTCAAATGCATTGGAAAATTATATTAAAATTACTTTTAAACTAAATGTGAACTTTTATCAATACAGAAAACAGAATATTTGTAAAGGCCTAAGTTATAGCCTCACCTTTTTGTTTTACCAGAGATTCAGTATTATTACATGAATATAACTCAAGGTTATATTGTAACAAGGATTGTAAATTATTTTATACTTTGTCTAGTTGTTATAATGTCAAATTTTCATTTTGACGTTTTTATCCTAAAGATTTGATAATCATTATTCTGTGTTGAATATTAAGTATTAAAACTCTATTACCTTTTAATTAATCATAATTCAAAATGCAACACCTGGTTAAATCTATTAGATTTACAAACACCTGTTTTGATTTCATTTGAATGAATTACTGCAGAGAGCTTTCTTTTGTCCTGTTTTGACTGATTACTTAATTCATATGATACACTCATATGATTATCTTGCATTTTAATGGTAGATCATAAGGTGTTTAACAATTATATTAAATACTTAATCACAATGAATTATTATAGGCATTTCTCCTGTGAGTTCAACCTGTTTATATAAAATTCAAGAGTCAAAAGTAAATTAAAGGAAAGGACTAGACATTTTCTTAAGTAAAGCAAGTTGGTTTTTCTCCAGTCTGCTTTAAACCAATTAGCCAGCCTCTCCAGACATAGCTACAGTGGAAACTAAACTTTACATTTCTTTATGTACAGTATCTGTTCCCAAGTGAAAAGAACCTCTGTGGGAAATAACTTAAAAAAAAATAACTAGACAGTTTGCAATCTTATTTTGGTTCATTATGTATAAGTAAGATATTGAATGAAATCAGGTTTTCAAAATGATATGAAATCCTGTCAGAAACTATCAGATATTACAGATAAGCTATATATTTTCATGGTTGATGTGACCCTAATGTTCAAGCTTCTGTAGGAAAAGATTCCTCCATAATAGTACGGATATGTAATTTAAAGTATTATGTATAAACTGATGACAAAATAGATGTTGTTCTACATAGACATATTTATAGCTTACACAGAAGTCTTTATTTTAAATGTAATGGAACAACTACATTAAATACCAAATAAAAGTAATTTTTAAATGCCTTATAAATATCTTCATAATTATTTCAAAAAACGGCATGCACCTATTTGTAACATTATACTCTTTTTTTCCATTTGTATGCTTGCCTGGATCTGCTTTTTATATATTGTGAATTAATCATTTATTAAATTCTTCACCAAATATCAAGATAAATTTGAAAATAAGTGAGCATAATATATGATGATGTGACACCCAGCTTCCTAGGTATCTAGTGTAACTCCTTTTCCTTTCCATTATCCTCTTTCTAAAGTCAGTCAAGTTGACCATACTAAAAGTGGGAAGACATTCTAAATTATACATGGCATATGTTTTCCTTAAAGATATTCAGAATATGTCTGATGCTTACTCTATAGTGATTAAAATTCATGCTTTGATTCAAGCAAGTTTTTGAACACACACATATGCATATATGTGTATACATGTTTGTATATATCAGTGCATACATGGACGTGTATGCATTGGTAAATGGCTTAAATCAGGATATATTTTCTCATATCAGAAACCTAAAGTTTGCCGGGCGGTGGTGGCGCACGCCTTTAATCCCAGCACTCGGGAGGCAGAGGCAGGTGGATCTCTGTGAGTTCGAGACCAGCCTGGTCTACAAGAGCTAGTTCCAGGACAGGCTCCAAAACCACAGAGAAACCCTGTCTCGAAAAACCAAAAAAAAAAAAGAAAGAAACCTAAAGTTTAAGGTATTATAAGGTTTATGGTCCTTCTAGCTGTTTCAGTGGGAATCTGCATGTTAACTTTGTCATTGATAATTAAATCCCCAATTTCTTGCTACCATCTTAAAAGTCATTATTACAGTAGCTCTCTGTGATTTTCCTTCATTGATTTTCTTTTACAAGACATGCATGTTTGTTGTCTCTCTGAGATAAGTATTCTTAAGTTAATTGTGTCTGTGAAGTTTTAAAGTATTTAAGGAAGTATGCTTGCTAATTTCAAGATAGTAAATTGCAATATTTTCAGTGAAAAATATTTTAGTTGAATTTACCACTAAACAAAATTGGACCATATGTAAACCTGCATAGGTAATAAATACAGAGATTAAAATCTGTCCAAAGACAAACAGTATGTCCCCAATAATGCTAGTATATTTATTCTCTTTAAAGTTATTTAATTTGATAAAATATTAGTATTAAATAAAAGCAACATAAGTAAAATATTGGTTGTGTAATTAAATATTCAATAAGCATTAATACAATTTAAACTTAGATACCATATGTGTACAAAAAAGAAGAATTATTTTTAGTATTGTTGAAACAAAGAGGATATCTAAGTATGTAATTTAGAAGCACCACTTCTTACTTAAGAAGTTAAGTCCTGATAGGGAAATTTACAAAAAACATTTTGTATAAAACTGGAGGTCATATGACACTAAAGATACACAGCATCACGTAGGCAGGATTTTCAGTTACTTATCATGGACAAATTGATGGTGGATGATAATTAGCAAATAATAAACAAATAATTCTACATTGCAAAATCAGACAAAATGTATCTGAGTTGTAACATTTCATGACAAGAGAATTCCGTAGCAATATTTGTAAATTCTTAACAGTGTCTAGTAATTTTGCCATGATGATAACTCTTTTAAATGGTTAGTTGGAGCAATCCTGTTACTTCAGGGAATCATGCTGTTATTTTTCTTGTTGTTTTGGTATTTTGTTTTGTTTTTTAATGTTGAGGTTTGTACCAGGCATACTATTTATCATTACGCTACATTGGTAGTCCCGCTTACATATGTTTTTAGTAGATCCACTATATTTTATTATGATGATGTAATATTTGCACAAGGGCTTAGATTGGTGAGACTAGCATATCAAAAATAGGTTTCCATTCTTTCATAAGCAAACATTAGGCTAATATCATTGATAGTGTACTATTTTAAGTATTTTCATCCTGTTATATTCATATTGTTTTATCATTTGTATTATTATTAATGTTAGTCAAAGACTGCATTAAAACTCTGATCTTTAATTATGCCCTGCACAGTTTATGTCAAAGTCTTATGTTTGTTTTGGCTTCCAAATGCTTTGTTAATATATAATTCCTCCTGTAGAATCTAAAATGTTGGCAAAGAAAAGAAAGAAAAATGAATAGACTTGTGAGAACACAAAAATTTTGATTTGTTTCCATAGTCCAGTAGTGATTCAATGAGAGATGTTGGTTAATTTTGAAAGTATACTATTCCCACTAGATGAGAATGTATAGTTTTTGTCATCAATCTCAAAATTTCTAAGAACTTTTAATATTAACATTATATGAGGAAGAAAACATTTAAGACAATGTAAAGGTTAAAAGGTGTTAATTATATCATTTGCTCTTTGGTGAAATTGACACATCATTTTATGCAAATATCTCCCACCTTTTCTCTTTGGATTCTGTAAGTTGTTTGCATCAAAAAGAAAAATCAGACTAATTGCTTCATCAGTCTCTGGCTAAACCTGTTTCTAAATTACAAATTCAGACTTCATTGAGGGTGTAGTGCCAAACACTTCTTTCTCTAAAGATCTTTGTGCTAATTGTTTTATCTGCTGCTTGCTAAATTCGTTTGCTGAATTATACCTTTCACTGAAATCACACTAAAACATAATTGTGAAGCATTAGTTGGTATTGAATTTTTTTGTAGTCTTTATATGCTTTAGATTGTTTGTGATTGTCAGAGAGATATATTTACAAATAATGCATCAGTTTTGAGGTGGCAGGACTTTTAAGAGGCCATAATTTTGCTTTACAAATGCAATTTTAAGGAGACTTGCAAAAGTTGTCTGTGACTCTTCAATGCGCCTAAAATCCAGTCACTGCTAAATGAGATTTTTAATGTATCATTATTTTTTAAAGAAATGAATGAAAACATCATAAAGATATTTTGTTAAAATTGAAATGTAACATTCCGTGTATATTCTCGCTCATCATTTGTTTCACTAAACTCAATATTCATTGTGTATGTTGCATTGTGTTTGTATATCTGTACTAATAATTCTTTTTCAATAGTTTAAAAAGTAATGAGTAGTCAAGGTGTGAAGGTACTGAATGATAAATTCTTCCTGGGATCATGAAGCACACACATATATATGCACTCACATGCACACATACACATACACACAGAGAGAGAGAGAGAGAGAGAGAGAGAGAGAGAGAGAGAGAGAGAGAAGTCAAGACATTTACTTATCCCAAATAAATAAAAGCATGCAAAAAGTTCCATTTGTGGAACTATGATGTTTGAATTTAGCTATTAACATCAGTAAAAGTGCAGGATTTCTTAAAAGGAGCAGGAATGACTCAAAACTGGTGTGGGATGTTCTTCTGCCTATGTGTGGCTTTTATTGATTAATGAATAAAGAACTGCTTTGAGCCTATGGCAAGGGCAGAACAGAACTAGGTGGGAAAAGCTAGGCTGTATGCTGGAAGAAAGAGGGCAGAGTCTGAAAGAAGCCATGTAGCTGCTGGAGACAGATGCTGGGAACTTTAGATGATAAGCCACAGCAACATGGAGAAACACAGATTATTAGATATGGGTTAAATTAATACAATAAAGTTGACCAATAAAAAGCTAGACCTAATGGGCCAAGCAGTGATTTATTTGACACAGTTTTTATGTGATTATTTCAGGGATAAGCATAAGAGAACAAACTAGGAGCGTATTTACTACAAACTGACACCCAACATCATGGACTAAATCCACGTAAAACCTGAGAGGGCTTGGAAAGACGCTCTAGACACAGAAAAGAAATTTAGCCACACGTTTTTTCCAGCTGGTAGCTTGTTGCAGCTCCTTTAAGAGAGGTTTTCCTGATTTAGCAGTAGCAGGGAAAATAATATAGCATTTTGATATGCCAGCTTCCTGGGCCATGCCTGCAGCACAAACTCTGACACTCTCAGGAAACAGGTCTGGCTACAGCGCATTTTAAATAGGATTTGTGATAAGAATGTTTCATCTAGCTTAATGGCATCATGGACTGGATGTGTGCCTGAGAATGGTGCTATGTGCCTGGCTTTCAGATACAGCAAATAGCTTTAGCATGTTTGACTGCATGGGGCAAAAAGTACATGCCATATTTCCCCTAGCAATCATACAGCTTAAGTTCATAAGAAGGGTTTGGCATTTTAAGAAGTGTTCTGGTCAGAAAAATAATTAATTACAGATATGCAATAAAGACAAATCCAGATGGAAAAGACCTCTAACTGGTTAACAGTGTTAGATAAATGTACAAAGTATTGAGAAAGAAAAGAAAATCAGTATACAGAGTTGAAAAAGAAGTAAATGGTTAAATAAAAAAGGTAAACTCTTTAAAGAGACAGTACAGACAGTCATAGATTAAAGGAATAAAAAATAATAACGAGCCACATAGAGATGGAGAATACACAGACTCTGGATTATGTATATTATTGTTTTCATTAAATTTTTTGAGTGTGAAGAAGCTAAGTACAGAGAGACATTTCATTGTAAGGATTGCTAAGCTAAATAGCCAACATACTTTAAAGGTATCAGAATTTGAGTCTTAGGATATGTGGCTTTTGAAAAGAGGTTTTGCTTTTGTTTACACAGAAGATGAGAATCTGTAGATTGCTCCCAGACTGGTGTTGTTTTAAGGAACAAGACCTCCTGAAATTTCACTTTGAACACCCCTTAAAAAATTACTTCACCCAATAAACAGCAGGAAGGAGTTTGGACAGAACTATGCTCATGTAGGGATAAGTCCCGCCCCTTAAGGGGCGTGTTTGCCTCGGGCTAATGTCTGCCTATAAATTTGGCGAGCAAGCTCCGAGCTCTTGCTTCTGCTTTCCTGGTCTCCGCGGGAACGGTGGTTCTGTAAGTCTATTTCTACATTAAAGCTATATATATATTTTTACACTCTCTGCATTCATTTACGCCGTTACATTTTGGCGTCCAACGTCGGGCTATTTTGCCCCCGACTCAAGCGGGTAGCCCGCTAGCTAACACAGCACCCTCTCCGGTGCTGTTTTTCAGTTCGTGACTCCGGCCCCAGTGCCGAGTCCGAGACACACTCGGCGACACAGGCCCATTCTGCCTGCCTTGGCTAAGTTTTGCAGCGGAACCCCACTGCCTGAATTAGCAGAAGCTCAAGTACTTGCGGTTTTGCAACAAAAGCTGCCACAGCATCAGATTTGGTCTGTTACAAAGTGACTTGGCCGGTTGTGGTGGCCCACGCCGGTAGGATTTGCTGAAGGAGGCAGAGGCAGGAGGATCACAAGTTTGAGGCCGGCCAGGCAGTAGAGCATGCCTTTAATCCCAGCACTTGGGAAGCAGAGGCAGGCAGATCTCTGTGAGTTTGAGGCCTGCCAGGCCTTGGTAGTGCACGCCTTCAATTCCAGCACTTGGGAGGCAGAGACAGGCGGATCTCTGTGAGTTCAAGGCCAGCCTGGTCTACAAGAGCTAGTTCTAGGACAGGCTCCAAAAACACAGAGACCACCACTGGCAGGAACCGATCTTTGCAGGTAAAAAAATTTTCTTTTATAAATAAAATGTCTGAACACATTACTGTTCAAGAATTTAATGATTTTTTTAATTGTACCATGTGGGAGATTTTACAAGAGGTGTCTATCACCCCACATATATGGATCCTTCTGGGATTCGTAGTTTTCATTGGCACCAAATGGTTTGATAATAGAAATATGATAAAGTCTTTACGAGACGAATCCAGGATTCTTAAGGTAGAGATTGAACGCTTAAAAACAATTGAGAATGACAACAATCTTCTCAAGAATCAGTTTGAAGTTCTCCAGGCTGATAACAATCTTCTCAAGAATCAGTTTGAAGTTCTCCAGGCTGATAACAATCTTCTCAAGAATCAGGTTGAAGTTCTCCAGACTGATAACAATCTTTTCGAGAATCAGTTTGAAGTTCTCCAGGCTGATAACAATCTTCTCAAGAATCAGGTTGAAGTTCTTCAGGCTGATGTTAAGGAGAAATTCATTACTATGGAAGAGGGAACAGCTGATCTGGACCATAAGATTCAGTCCCTTTCTGTAGGAAATGAAACATTAACTGAGAGAATCAAAACTGCTGAATGTGACAATCAGATTTTGTCTAAAGCTTATGACAGATTGACGGAAAGATTGTCAATACAAGAAGGCACGGTTTATGCCATAAAAATTATGTCCAAAGATGAGATGTTATCTCTAATGGACAAACTTCATACTTTAGAATCCTCAATGAAGGCTTTGGAACATAATTCTGTACAGGAGATTCAGACATTGCAGAAGGCAATGGTGAATAGAATTGAAAAGATTGAGGAATTTCTAAATTCTGATGAGGAAGAGCAAAGGGTAGAAAGGCAAATTTTAACTACATCTGTGGGTAAGTCTCTCCGGGACAATTTCCACAAAGCTCTACCTACAGCTCTACCTGCCTTTCCAGTAATAACAACAGAGAAGGTGATTAGTTCCAAAAACCCAAGGGTCATCAAGGAGGATACATGGGAGCCTGTGCGTATGAATGATCTCAAGGAAATAAAACAGGCTGTCATGACTTTTGGGATGCAAGCCTCTTTTGTTAAAGAGATGCTAAGATCTTGGGCCATGACAAGCAGAGCAACCCCCTCAGACTGGCTCCAGCTGAGCTCTGCAGTACTCGAGAGTGGACCGCAATTGAAATGGAAATGCTTATTCAGGCAAGAGGCTAGACTCTTAGAACAGCAAGAAAAAGCAAAGGGAATTGACATTTCCCTAGATCAAATTCTAGGTGAAGGGCTCTTTTCCGATCCTCAGGAACAAGCTAATTTGGATGAAAACACACTCTCCATGTGTGCTACAGCAGCCTTAAGGGCTTGGGACAGGGTACAAGACCCAGGACAGAGAATGGAATCATTTGTCAGAGTTAAACAGGGTCAGAGAGAACCCTTTAGTGACTTTTTACAAAGATTAACTAAGGCTGTACAAATAGGAATATCTGACCCAGAAGCAAGACATATAATGATTGAGTCTTTGGCTTATGAAAATGCAAATGTGGAATGCATCTTCCTCGAATCGTCCGTGATGCTCCAATAACTGGAGCCCGTACATTCTATACTGATGCCAATAAATCAGGGAAGGCAGGTTACAAATCAGAAGACTTGGATAAGGTGGAACAAAGTCCGTATAATTCTGTCCAGAAGGCGGAATTATATGCCATTCTTATGGTGCTAAGGGATTTTAAAGAACCTATTAATATAGTTACAGATTCACAATACGCAGAAAGAGTTATTTTACATATTGAAACTGCTGAATTTATACCTGATGATACTGAACTAACCTCATTGTTCCTCCAGGTTCAAGATTTGATCAGGAACAGGCTTTGCCCTATGTACATAACACACATCCGATCCCATACGGGTCTGCCAGGTCCTCTAGCACAAGGTAATGCAGAAATTGATCAATTATTAATTGGTAGTGTGCTACAAGCCTCTGAATTTCATAAAAAACATCATGTTAATAGCAAAGGTTTGAAGAAAGAGTTTTCAATTACATGGCAACAAGCTAAGGAGATTGTAAAGAAATGCCCTACTTGCTCTTTCTATAACCAAACGCCACTGCCTGCAGGGGCTAATCCAAAGGGCACCCAAAGGAATGAAATCTGGCAGATGGATGTGTTCCACTTTGCAGAATTTGGCAAATTAAAATATGTACACCACACCATAGACACTTATTCAGGTTTTCAATGGGCTACTGCCCTGAGCTCAGAAAAGGCTGATTCAGTAATCACACATTTATTGGAAGTTATGGCCATCATGGGTATACCTGCGCAAATAAAGACAGATAATGGTCCAGCATATGTATCTAAGAAAATGAAACGCTTTTTTGATTATTATAATATAAAACACATTACAGGTATACCAAATAATCCTACAGGTCAGGCAGTTATAGAAAGATCAAATCGTACTATAAAGGATATGCTGAACAAACAGAAAGGGACTGAAAATACCCCCAGAAATAGATTACATAATGCTTTACTAACCTTGAATTTTCTTAACGCTAATGAGAAAGGAACGACAGCAGCAGAAAGACATTGGATAATGGAAAAGTCTGCTGAACTAAATCAACCGTTTTATTTCAAAGATGTGCTGACCTCTCAGTGGAAGCCAGGAGATGTGCTACGTTGGGGAAGGGGTTTTGCTCTTGTTTCCACAGGAGAAGAAAAATTGTGGATACCATCAAAATTAATAAAGTTTCGATTTGAAGAGGAGAAACCTCTTGGAAAGGAGAAATGACAACTCATCCACAACGATGATATTCATACAGGTGGTAAGAAAAACATATAGAATGGGGGCAGGGTTCTGTTCTTATCTCCACAGGAAAACACTCATCTTTGAGAAATTCAAGGGACCCTGGATGTTTGGATACTGACAGATGGAAAAATACCTGCCCAATAGGAAATATCAAGACAACTGAATGGGTTGTGTAAGTAATATTAAACCATATTTCTAAATTTATAAAGCTGGTTTTGAAGTTGGATTCTGGCTCAGTCCCTCTCCAATTCCAAGCCTGTTAGTAAGAGAAAAACCCAGAGTTTCTGGAGTTTCTGTCTCATGTCAAGAGCCATGATATGGGACAGAAAGAAATATGAGTTTAGAAAACATCTTTGCTTCTCTTCATATCTATCATACTTTTCATTGAATATATCTATCATGTCTTTCATTGAATATATATATATATATATATATATATGATTAATGTTTAAGTTTTTCATAATGAACAATGAGTTTTTCCTGAAGTGACATTTGAAGTTTCCAGGAAGAAGATGGGGCCCCATAACAACAACTCCACCTGGTTGATATGACGTCATGATACTGATAGCGCTACTACAAGACCTGCTTTGGGTACCAGCTGCACAAGACAGTTCCAACTTGGTTAGCTGAAATGGTGCACATCTTATACAACATTTTGGCCAGACCTGCACGAAAATACTCAGAGACTATTTGCCATTTTAAAAGACATTATCTTGAAATTTAACCATCATTTTACTTTCACAGGATCCCCCAGAAAGAACGTCGCCCCTATGACAGCTGGAAGTAATTCTAGAGAACGACGTCCCCTCTCCCAGTAAAGTTTGCCCTTGGGTTTAGGGACATCATTTAGGGGTTGATTATAATTAGTATATGATTGAGGGTTGGGAGAGGAATTTTATAAGCTCAAGGATCATTTTGAAAAAAAAAAAGAGGGAATGATGGGATAATAGATTTATAATTGTGAGTTACTGCTTTTAGACAAATATATTGGTATCAATTCTTGTATAATGAAACAAAGTTAAATTATATGGACTATTGTACGCATGCATGTTTCTACCTCTGTTTAAAACATTTTTATGTATTGACATATATTGTATTGATATATATATTGTATATATTTACCATATTGCAGTGTACATTTCTACCTCTGATTAAGATACTTATATAATATTTGTGTATTGATATATATTTACCTACTGCATTGTATATTTGTACATTGTTTATATTTGGAGGTCATTGTCCTCATTTGTTTCACAGTCGTTTATTGTCTTAGTCTTTAAGTTAGATAGATATTGAGAATTATATAGACTAATTGTCATCTAAGTTTGTCATTTATAATTAGACTAATCAGGTTCTTTAGATATATAGAGATTATACTCAGTATAGATAGATAATCTTCGACCTCTTCAAAGAGCTGTAGAAAATGGCCTTTAATCTAACTCAGAGTTTCGTGATAGTGAGACACAATTGCTCCTGGCAACACCGCTCTATTCCCGAGAGATTGTTGAGCACCAAAAACACTCCACCTGGAGCCTTTCTATTTGGCAGAACTGGCCTTTGGGCAAAGAAATGCCCATACCTCAACCACTGACACAGATACAGAGCATGCATCAATGGATAAAACAGGACTGTCATATCCTGCCAAGACAGGGTAAGATAGTTTTGAAAAGTTCCTTGCCTTTAATAATGGTATGTCAGTTATGTTAGGCCTTAGCCAAAATTGGTTGACTCAACGTTGCAAACGAGACTTTGGGTGATTGCCCAGGTAGTCAGTTGTCTCTGTCAATTGTTGCACATTTTGGATATATCTCGTTTGTTGAGTAGTGTTTATTCCCTTCTCAGATCTTTGACTGAGTTGAAGATTATATAATTGTAGTTACTCTTTACATTATTTGGACTTCTTGAGATAGAATGTTTAGCAAAGCTTTTGTTCTCAATATTGTTTGTTGTATTTATTATTTGTTGTTATTGTATGTAGCTGTATTTGGTTTAGTTCTGTCTTATTTAGACAAAAAGGGGAGATGTAGGGATAAGTCCCGCCCCTTAAGGGGCGTGTTTGCCTCGGGCTAATGTCTGCCTATAAATTTGGCGAGCAAGCTCCGAGCTCTTGCTTCTGCTTTCCTGGTCTCCGCGGGAACGGTGGTTCTGTAAGTCTCTTTCTACATTAAAGCTATATATATATTTTTACACTCTGTCTGCATTCATTTACGCCGTTACATGCTCATACTTCCAAATATTGTCTATAAATGTTTGTTTACATTTAAAGGGGGATATGCTGTAGAAATTTTCATTGGCATGGATCTTGCTTTATTGATACAAATTTAAAGTCAATTCTGTTTTATGTATATTTCTGATTAAGGTATTATGTGATCTTGATTAAGGTATTGTGTTTGTGAGCCCATTTAAAAATTTAATGTATATTTAAGAAATATAGGTTAATTGATAATCATCTATAATAGTCAAGCTTGTAGTCAGTTAGGTTTTCTAGATGTGCAGAGATGTATTTCAAATGGATAGGCATTTTTCAAACCTTTCAAAGGCTATGGAATATGGCATTTAAAATATTTTAAGGGCTTAGAACTTTTCAGGACAGTGAGACACATCTAAACTTGCAGCACCATTTTACTTCAAGAGGAAGATGGCAATGAAGAGTATCTTTTTGGAGCTGCTAAGCCATTTTGGGCAAGAAACTGCTCTTCCTGGACTTCTTGATAAACTGGCCATGCAGGACCCACAGAGAGATGATTGTTGAACTTTCCTCAAAGTGAGATGATCCTTTGGGGTTCCTGCTTCATGAAAGAGATGACTAGGCATTCTGCAGTACATTGAAAAATGTGACTTAAAAACTGCCGATAGTGGCAGAACTGTCTTTGAAGTTTCCGGCTTCATGAAAATGTCTGCCAGATACTATGGGCTAGTAGGCTGAAGATTAGGCCCCAACAGTACAGAAGACCTTTGGGTGACTGTCTAGGAAGTGAGATATCTCTGTCAATTCTAAAGTTTTAAATGTATTGTTTACTTATGTAATATTATAGCCTTCTGAAGTTTGATGGAATTGAAGAATTTATAGTTATAGTTTCCCTTAGCTATGATAAGAGATAAAATAGATATAAAATATTGTGACTATAATTCTTGCTTGATACCTGTTTTGTTATTTGTAATTATACTATGATAAAGTTAAAACCTTCCTTTTTATTTAAGCAGAAAATAGGAGGTGATATGGGATTTCCCTCTGTACGCTGTGATTACCATTAGTTAATAAAGCAACTGTTTTTGCCCTGTGAAGGGAACTGATCTAGTTGGGGAAAACTAAACTGAATGCTGTGAGAAAGATGGTGGAGTCAGTGAGATGTCATGTAGTTGCCAGAGGGGAAAGACACAATCTACCAGTTGGAACCTTGCTGGTAGGGCATGAGCCTTGTGGTAAAATATAAAATAATACAAATGGGTTAACCAAAGATATAAGAGCTTGCTAGCAATATGATTATGTGATTGGCCATGCAGTGATTTAAATAATATATTTTCTGAATACTTATTTTGAGTCTGGGCAGCCAGGAGCAAACAAGCAGCCTACTACAACATTCACCAAAATGTCTTTTATTTTTTCAGCAGATTTAGACCATTATAGAAATCCACTTCTGGCCAAATGGAGATATCACTTAATAGATCTGTTCCCAGCTCTGAATGTTATATCAACAACACAATATTCGTTGGGAAAAACCATTTCACTAGTTCTCTCATTAGTTCTCTTGTCATTTGCTTTCCTTTCTTTTCTATTTCTTTTAAATATCATCTCAATCTGTAGCCAAGACTAACACTAAAGTTAGTACATAGCCAAGGCTGCCCTTTCACTCACAATAATCCTACTGTTTCAACTTCCTATGTATTATGATTACAAAGATAATCCATGATAGAAGACTCAGACATCTTACTTCTAATGAGTAAAGGAATTGTATTCTAATAAATTTAAAACTGAACAGAATAGCATGCCATAATCATAAAACAACTCGATCTATTTTTTTATGTATCAGTTTATTTTGAGAAAAAACAAACAAGAACAGAAATCACTTCCAACTTTTAGGGTAACTCTTTAAGATACATGATGTTATAAAAGAATTTAAACATTCCACCCTTTAGGAGAGCTCCACAAGATAAAGAAGTCAAATGTTTCAGTTCAAAAGTCTCTGAAACTGACCAGATTACATTGCCCCTTCCTCCCCCAAACATATAAAAGCTCACAGACTGCTAAATGACATTGCTATTCATCTGAGATCTCTGGAAGAGACACACCACTAAAACTTTTTTGTAGAAGTAAGATTTCTTGGAAGAAAAAGGACTCAAGAAAGTATCTAACCTTTCAACAAATATGCAGCATGCTACAGCATTTCAGTTTTTAAGACTATCCATTAATAATAAAATGGGATTTTTTTTTGGTGATTTACCTGGTTTTGTGTAGAAATGAGGCTGATAGCCAGGCGTTGGTGGTTCACGCCTTTAATCCCAGCACTCGGGAGGCAGAGGCAGGCGGATCTCTGTGAGTTAGAGGACAGCCTGGTCTACAAGAGCTAGTTCCAGGACAGGCTCCAAAACCACAGAGAAACCCTGTCTCGAAAAACCAAAAAAAAAAAAAAAGAAAGAAATTAGGCTGCTAGTTTGTTCCTGGCTGCTTAACCCTAAAATAATCACACAAAACTGTATTAATTAAATCACTGCTTGTTCCATTAGCTCTGGCTTCTTATTGCCTAACTCTTACATATTAATTTAACACATTTTCATTAATCTATATACAGCCATGTGGCTGTGAATTTCTGGCTAAAGTTTCTATTGTCTGTCTCTGGTGGGCTACATGGCTTCTCCTTGATTTTGCCTTCTTCTTCCCAGCATTCTGTTTGGTTTTATAGCTCTATTCTACCCTATCACAGGCCAAATTGGCTTTGTTATTCAAAAACCAATAAAATCAATACGTATACATAAGGACTTAACACACAATTTCCCCATTTATTTTTAAATTAAAAGGATGGTTTTAACTTTAGCATAAAAATTACATATAACAAAACAGTTATCAAGCAATAATTATAGTTACAACATTTATATCTATCCTAACTTTTATTATAACCAACAAAAACTATAATTATAACTATTCTTCAACACTATCAAAGACCCCAGAATGACATAATATTACTAACGTAAACATGAAGTGCATTGTAAGCAATGGTCAAAACTCTAGAATTGAAAGAGACATCTCACGGTTTTGTTAATTACCCAAAGTTCTTTTGTAACTTTGCAGGATCCCATCTACAGCCTCCTGGCCCATAGTATCTGACAAAAATTTCCAGGAAGCAGAAAATTTCAAATATAGTTCTGCTTATATTGGCAATTTATCTGTCACTTTCTTCTCTGTAATCTCAATGTATTGGGTTCAGGCCCCACATTGGCACTAACTTATTGTGAGTTGACAGACTCCCAAAATAACCACTAAGAAAATGTATTATTTAAAACACTGCTTGACCAGTCACTTAACTGTATTGTTAACTAGTTCTTATAACTTTGGTTAACCCATTTCTATTATTTTATATCTTACCAAGAGGCTTATGGTTTACTGACAAAATTCCAGCTGGCAGCTCACATCTTTCCTTTCTGGTGGCTCCATGGAGTCTCTCTGACACTGCCTTCTTTCCCTCAGCATTCAGTTTAGTTTTCCTGCCTAGCTCTATTCTGCCCTATCACAGGCAAAAGCAGTTTCTTTTTTATTCATTGATCAATAAAAACAAAACATATATAGAAGGACTTCCCACATCAGATGAAGGTCAATATCTGTACTTACTTGTGTGTAAAATCATTAAGGGTAAGTATTTAGAATGCAATTGAGAATTATCCTCATTTAGGGACATGGTAATATTGTGTTCTTATTTAAGGGATAAGGGTCCATAGACTCAACTCAGCTGGAATAGATATAATCATGACATTCCTTCTTATAACAATTTTTAAAAAAATTAAATTATTTAATTGGATGAAGTTGACTGAGAAAGCTACAATGAGATCAAGGGACTCATGGCAAATCCCAACTCAATGCTACAAATACAAAGATGAATGCTATCCCATGCAGTACTGGCATGGATACTGAGAAGTATTGACACATTACACAAAATTATATTAAATTTAAAATACATTATGTTTTCTCTATTTTTTTAAATTTAGGCTGTTAGAATGTGGTTTGTCACAACTAAGTAAAACCTCATAAAGTGAAATATCACATAAAATTGTTCTGTGTATTTTGAGTGGTATGTTTGATCCCTTCAATTTTGTAAGCGAACTATAGAAAACTAATTATTTAGAGAGGTATTTTAAGGAATTTGCATATGTTTTATGTCTTTCATATGAATTACGCCCCAAACCAAATGAAAACTTAAAAGCCCAAAATAGTTTTATTAATGATCTCGACATTTTCTCTTCATTTATTAGTATGAATGACCACACCTGAAAATTTATCGACTAGTATTTATGTGAGAAAAGATGTACATATATGTACCCGCAGTGTCACTACTTATGATTACCAGATTCTAAGGCTGTATTTTACTCAGTTTTTTGTGCACATCCTTTGATGAAACAATATGCCACATTATAGTATTCATAAAAATGATGTAATAAAATGAATGAAGCAGAAAACTCTCAAACAGAGATGAAGTGGAACAAACATTTAACTTTTCCATTGCAAATGGAAAGCAAAAATGAATACAGAGATGTATTTGTAAGAAGTGAAACAATTAAGATAGATTTGCAACAATATTTCAATTAAAATATCATGTATGTAATAGTTTAAGAATAATTATCAGAGACTGACACAAAGGAAGTATTCTCATGTTCAAAGAGTTTTGATTAGGCTAATCACACTTTCACTGTGCCTATGCAAATACAGTCTAATTTGTGTTCTAATTAGAAAGAGTAGTTTTTTTTTTAAATTGGTGAATAAAATCACATTGTTCAAAGTAATGACAGTGGATGATTGTGTATTAAAATCTAAAAAGCACTAAGACAAAAATAATAAAGTTGATTATTAAAAGAGAAAATGATACTTCTTTGACAATATTTTTTTTCACAGACAGACTTCTGGCTACCGTTAATTAGGGTCAAATACATAATGGAAATAGACACTCCCCAGTTCAATTAATTTTCAGTTTATGATTCTAAAGTATTCATTGTATTTATTTAATTTTATATAGTGTCTTGAATTGTAGTCAAATCTCTCCTTAAGCTTTTCACTCTCCTGTTTTAGAATCATCTGAACTTCTTGGATGGTGTGTACAAAGAGTAAATACCTTCTGGATCAGAACCTTTGAAATGTTCTTTTCCTTCCTACATATATCATTCTAGAATCAATTCTTTAAAGAATTTTACTATTGAATATAGTCAATTAAGCATTTAACTCTCCACATTATCTCAATTCTTCCTACATCTCGTTATTTTACATGCTATTTGTTTAAATACTAATAAAATGAATTAAAAAGCTAGTTTGAATTGAAAACAAAGGAGATTCTACATGCAAGGATGGTGTCTATTTGATTGAGCAAGGTTATAGATAACCATATTCAAGGTTCACCCAAGCAAGTACAAAAGATTCTTTCTGTAACTTTATCTGTTCCAGATAAAGATGATAGCACAGTCTAGGTTGAGTTCAGAAGATTGTGAGGTCAAGTATAGCCTGGTAGTATCTCAAATAACAAAAACAAAGTAATTTGGCCCACAATCTTACAACTAAATCTGATACAGAGAAGATATTCATTAAAGCCTAAAGGAGAAGAAAAATATAAATTTTAATTTGATGTAATAGGTATCAATCAGCATGCAATAGATAGATAAGCTAATGAGTAAGTAAATAGTTTTCTTCCTGAAGTTTTATTATGTTAAACTACTAATGTTCATTTAGAAATATTAGCTCTTTCCATTTAATTCAAAAATTGATGGGTTGTCTACCACACATAATAGGTATGAACTTCCAAGAAGATAATTTCCCCACCTTAGCAAGGATCATAAGCGTTCACCAATGGCTTCTAATTTAAGAGCGTCTAGAGTTTAATTAATGCTTTAATTTTTTCCATGATGTGCAATTGAAATAGTTCTTGATACTTTCTTGACCCTGAAAAGCTTATTCACATAAGTATCAGAGAATAAAGGTATGATGGCTCTTGAATTCTCATCAAACTTATATTCAGAAATAATCAGCATTATATTTGCCCTTCCGAATAATGGTTAATTTTCATCTGCAGAAAAAAAGTAAAAGTATTTGTGTTACTGAACAGTGTGTGTGTGTGTGTGTGTGTGTGTGTGTGTGTGGTATGCATGTGTGTGCACGTGTGTTTACATGTTACTGACTGTCTTAAAACTCTTTCTTCCCCTTAATCATTTTATTTAGGAGGAGTCACTGGCATCAGTCTAGACCTCATAATAATAATAATAATAATAATAATAATAACAATAATAATAATACTAGCATGGGGTTCGCAAACATTTGCCATTGGTATTCTGGATGACTTTGAAAATAGTTTGGAACTTTAGTAAAGAAGAATCCTGAGTAAAGAGAGCCTAGAAGAGAAAAAAAGGAGACAGAAACAGAAGGTAAAATTGAATTAGAAGGTATCAAATAATTTTTTTCACTGAAGAAATTTCAAAAGATGGTAGATAGTATATAGCATGTTTTACAGTTATTGTTTGCTATAATCCAGGTTGTCAGTGAGAGAAAAAGGACTGCAACAGAAATGTAAGAGAAATAGAAAAAGTGTTGTGCAGATGTGTGGAGCAGTGTATGTAAAGAAATGAAGAGTGAAGATGGTCAAGCATCAGTAATTGTTAAAGAGACTAGAACCCTTAACAATAAAAGGGAATCTGCAATGAGACAACTGAAGAAAGCCCTATGACAAGAACTCAGCCTCTGTACTCCCCTGGGTAAGTACAATTTATTTACACAAGAAAGTCTAAATTTAGAACGCAGGTACAGTTTCCTATTCCTCCAATCTTAAGACGAGAGACAGAACAGAAAGACACAAAGAGAGACCCAACTATTTGGGTTATGGTTTCTATGGGTTATTCTCAGAATTTGGTGCTATGGTGATCAAAGGGTAACCATCTCAATCCTGATCTGGTAGCAGAACTTGGTACCACTGTTGGTGTCATTTCTAAGGCATGAGAAATGTAAGACATAGAAATATAGATTCTTGTAACATATATATATATATATATATATATATATATATATATATTCTTACTATAGTTATTCATACATTTGCAAAACAAAACTGTTCATGTGCTAAACCAATGAAAAGTATATTTATCAGCAAGTTTTTGGTGAAATTAATCAGAGAATAAAAAATGTTTGTGTAACAGTTCTAGGCCAAAATGAAATAGCCACTATGGAAGGAAAGTGGAGAGACTAGAAAGTAAAGAACCTATGTGTCTGGGAAAGCTGAAACTTACAAAATTCAGGATGGTTTCTTTTAGGGATGCAGAGGAAGGAAACAACTGCTGGGGTGTAATTCCAAACAGGGGAATTGTTAAGAAGAGGGTTCAGGGTACTGCCTGGCTGCCTGAAAGCTGTGCATAGGGCTTCAATATTGCAGATCTCAGGAGCTGAATTCTCAGTAATTTCGATGTTGTGGTTTTAATTGAGCCATACCTACCCTGGATAGGATTTAACATTTGAACTTTTGTGAGTAACCACAACAAATAGGAAATTTACTATGTCTGTACCTGATAGAGTCCTCTCTAATATGCTCCCTATACACAAAGGTGTGTATGTCTCTCTGTGTGTATGTGTTAAATAAATTGCTAGAAAAGATCTTTCATACAACATTCATCCATATGAGAATGAGATACTCCCTAAGTTCAGTTAGAAAATCACTTTCTTTTTGTTCAAACTTGATATTTTGTATAAATATATTGTTTTTTAAATATACCTTCATCTTCCGAATGTTTTTTCATTTCTGTTCTAAGGCATTTTATTATTGTCTCAAGAATATTCACAATTGCTTCTTAGAGAGTACACCTACTATAGTTGAATTCTTAAAATATTAATATTATGTATATGAGTGGTTGCTTTAATTATTGTGTGTGCATTGCATGCATGCCCGATTCATTCACAGGCAAGAGAATGCCATTGACATCATCAACTGTAGCTCCAGACAATTGTGAGTTGCAATTTGGGTGCTAGGAAGTAGACATAGATTTTTCAGCAATGGCTCTTAACCACTGAGCCAACTCTAGAATCCTTAGAGTTTATTTTCTAATAATTCCAAAGTGTTTATTATTTTAATAAAGATGTCTATTATATATTTTTCTCTTTAGATGAGAAATTTGTTTGATTCTTGATAGACATAGTATTGACTAAGTGTTGTGATATGAGTGGTGGGCTACATTCCTGCCACCCGGCTAGCTTTACCCAAAATAATTACACAGAAACTGCATTCTTTTAAACACTGCTTGGCCCATTAGTTCCAGCCTCTTATTGGCTAGTTCTTACATATTGATCTAACTCATTTCTAATAATCTGCGTAGCCCATGAGGTGGCTTACCAGGGAAGATCTTAACCTGCGTCTGTCTGGAGTGGGAAAATCATGGCGACTCACTGACTTGGCTTCTTTCTCCCAACATTCTGTTCTGTTTACTCCACCTATCTCAATTCTACCCTATCAGAGGGCCAAGCAGTTTTTTTTTATTAGTTAACCAATGAAAGCAACAGATAAGATACAAGGCCCACCTCCATCAATTAAGCTCTTACTATTTTATTTATCAACTAATAAGAGTGTGATTCTCTGTGGAAGACTATGAAGAAAAAATGTGTTCTAGAGATAGCAGAGCTGCTGCACATAAGAACTCACAGCAGGACAAACCCCCTCCCCCAGCTCCTTCTGCAGGGCTGTCTTTCTTTCACACGACCCAGCACCCCCAGCACCCCTCCCCAACCCTGCCCCGCTGTATGCTAGGACCAGTGCTCAACTACAGTCTTAAGCTCCTAAACTAAAGCGACCCAGCCAGAGCGGTGAGTGCCTGCCAGCCGGGCAGGCCTCAGGGTCCCCTGTAAGGGAGCCGGGCACCTCCAGCTCCGGCGCCAGGCTTCCTGCGTGCTCCTGGATACCACCCCCCCCACACTTGCTCCATTCATCCTGTTGGCCCTGGATCATTGGGCTACCAGCGGCCCTGTTTAGTTGCTGAGGAATCCCATCAGGACGGTTGAGGAGGAATCCCATCTGGACGGGAACGGTTCCTGCTTCTACACTGAAGAGATATACCCTGAGAGTCAATCACAGCAAAGTCTGGACCAAGAGACCAGGCCTCTCCTGGCTCCAAGAGATGGGAAGGCGCCAATACAAGAATTCCTCCAACAATCTGAAAGGCAACATGACACCACCAGAAACCAGGGATCCCGAAATAAGAAGAATTGTACACCCTACTCCTGAAGAAATAGAAGAAAGCGACTCAAAAGTGAACTATATGAAAATAATAGAGGACCTTAAACAGGAGGTGAAAAACTGCCATAAACAATTAGAGATTACAAACAAAAAGGTAGAGGAAATGAATAAATCGCTCAAAGACACGCAAGAAAACCAAGAGAAACAAGAAAAAGCAATCAAACAGGTTAGGGAAGCGGTTCAAGACATGAAGAATGAAATGGAAGCAATGAAGAAAGCACAAACCGAGGGAAGAACGGAGATGGAAAATCTGGGTAAACGAACAGGAATGACAGAAACAAGTACTAACAACAGATTACAAGAGATAGAAGAGAGAATATCAGACACTGAAGATACCATAGAAAAAATAAACACGTGATGAAGGTTAATATTCCTGAGGATGCCTATGTGTTTGTCTGGAGACAGAGACAGAGACCCACACGGGAGCACCGGACAGAAATCTCAAGGTCCAAATCAGGAGCAGAAGGAGACGGAGCACGAGCAAGGAACTCAGGACCACGAGGGGTGCACCCACACACTAAGACAATGGGGATGTTCTATTGGGATCTCACCAAGGCCAGCTGGCCTAGATCTGAAAAAGCATGGGATAAATCCGGACTAGCTGAACATAGTGGACAATGAGGAATACTGAGAATTCAAAAACAACTGCAGTGGGTTTTTGATCCTACTGCATGTACTGGCTTTGTGGGAGCCTAGGCAGTTTGAATGCTCACCTTACGAGACCTGGATAGAGGTGGGCAGTCCTTGGGCTTCCCACAGGTCAGGGAACCCTGATTGCTCTTCGAGCAGATGGGGGGGGGACTTGATCGGGGGAGGGGGAGGGAAATGGGAAGCGGTTGTGGGGACGAGGCAGAAATTCTTAATAAATAAATAAATTTAAAAAAGAAAAAAAGAAAAAATAAACACACTGGTCAAAGAAAACAGCAAAACCAACAAATTCTCATCACAAAACATTCAGGAAATTTGGGACACAACAAAAAGACCAAACCTAAGAATAATTGGAGTAGAAGAAGGAGAAGAAGTACAGCTCAACGGTACAGAAAATATACTTAATAAAATTATAGAAGAAAACTTTCCCAACCTGAAGAAAGAGGTACCTATGAAGGTTCAAGAAGCATACAGAACACCAAATAGGCTGGATCAAAAAAAAACATCCCCTCACCATATAATAATCAAAACACAAAATACACAGAATAAAGAAAGAATATTAAGAGCCGCAAAGGAAAAAGGCCAAGTTAATTATAAAGGTAAACCTATCAGACTTACACCTGACTTCTCTATGGAAACCATGAAAGCCAGAAGGTCCTGGATAGATGTACTGCAAAAACTAAGAGATCATGGATGCAAGCCCAGACTACTATATCCAGCCAAGCTTTCGTTCACTATAAATGGAGAAAACAAAATTTTCCAGGATAAAAACAAATTCAAACAATACGTAGCCACAAATCCAGCCTTACAGAAAATTATAGAAGGAAAATCACTAACCAAGGAGTCCAACAATGCCCACAATAACTCAGTCATCTGGAGACCTTTCTCCAGCGCAACTCAAAGAAGGGAAACACACAAAACATACTACTATAAAAGTGACCGGAGTTAACCACTGGTCATTAATATCACTTAATGTCAATGGGCTCAACTCACCTATAAAAAGGCACAGGCTAAGGGATTGGATATGAAAACAGGATCCAACGTTCTGCTGTCTACAAGAAACACACCTCAACCACAAAGACAGGCACCTACTCAGAGTAAAGGGCTGGGAAAAGGCTTATCAAGCAAATGGTCCTAAGAAACAAGCAGGTGTGGCCATACTATTTTCTAACAATTTGACTTCAAACTTAAATCAATCAGAAGAGATGGAGAGGGACATTTTATACTCATAACAGGAACAATTCATCAGGATGAAGTCTCAATCCTGAATATCTATGCACCGAATATAAAAGCGCCCACGTATGTAAAAGAAACATTACTAAAACTCAAGGCAGCCATCAAACCACACACACTAATAGTAGGAGACTTCAACACTCCTCTCTCACCAATGGACAGGTCAATCAAACAGAAACCTAACAGAGAAATTAGAGAATTAATGGAGGTAATGAAGCAAATGGACTTAACAGACATCTATAGATTATTCCACCTGAAGAGGAAAGAATATACCTTCTTCTCTGCAGCTCATGGAACCTTCTCGAAAATTGACCACATACTCGGTAACAAAGCTAACTTACACAGTTACAAAAAAATATTAGTAACCACCTGTGTCTTATCAGATCACCATGGATTAAAGTTAGAATTCAACAACAATGCTTCGCCCAGAAAGCCTACAAACTCATGGAAACTGAACAGTCAACTTCTGAACCATACCTGGATTAAGGAAGAAATAAAGAAAGAAATTAAAGTCTTCCTTGAATTCAATGAAAATAAAGAAACAACATACTCGAACTTATGGGACACTATGAAAGCAGTGCTAAGAGGAAAGTTCATCGCACTAAGTGCCCACTTAAAGAAAACAGAGAAAGCACATTTTGAAGACTTAAGAGCCCACCTGATAGCTCTAGAAAAAAAAGAAGCAGACTCACCTAGGAGGAGTAGAAGATTGGAAATAATCAAACTGAGGGCTGAAATCAACAAAATAGAAACACAGAAAACAATCCAAAGAATCAATGAAACAAAAAGCTGGTTCCTGGAGAAAATCAACAAGATTGATAAACCCCTATCCAAACTAATCAAAGGCAGAGAGAGAATACGCAAATTAATAAGATCAGAAATGAAAAGGGGGACATAACCACAGACACAGAGGAAATTCAGAGAATCATCAGATCATATTACAAAAGCCTGAATAACACAAAACTGGAAAATGTAAAAGAAAAGGACACATTTTTAGATAAATACCATATACCAAAGTTACACCAGGACCAGGTGAACAATCTAAACAGACCTGTTGGTCGCGAAGAATTAGAAGCTGTTATCAAAAACCTCCCTACCAAAAAAAGCCCAGGACCAGATGGTTTCAATGCGGAATTCTACCAGAACTTCCAAGAAGACCTAATACCCATACTCCTTAATGTATTCCACAATATAGAAACGGAAGGGTCATTACCTAATTCCTTTTATGAAGCTACAGTTACTCTGATACCAAAACCACACAAAGACTCAACCAGGAAAGAGAATTACAGGCCAATCTCACTCATGAACATCGACGCAAAAATCCTCAACAAAATACTGGCAAACCGAATCCAAGAACACATTAGGAAAATTATCCATTATGATCAAGTAGGCTTCATTCCTGAGATGCAGGGCTGGTTCAACATACGAAAATCTATCAATGTAATCCAGCATATAAATAAACTGAAGGAAAATAACCATATGATCATCTCATTAGATGCTGAAAAAGCATTCGACAAAATTCAACATCCATTTATGTTAAAAGTCTTGGAGAGATTAGGGATACAAGGGTCATACCTAAATATAATAAAAGCTATATACAGCAAGGCGACAGCTAATATCAAATTAAATGGAGAGAAACTCAAAGCCATCCCGCTTAACTCAGGAACACGACAAGGATGTCCACTCTCTCCATACCTCTTCAATATAGTACTTGAAGTTCTAGCAATAGCAATAAGACAACATAATGGGATCAAGGGGATTCGAATTGGAAAGAAAGAAGTTAAACTTTCGTTATTCGCAGACGATATGATAGTGTACTTAAGCGACCCCCAAAACTCCACCAAAGAACTTTTACAGCTGATAAACAGCTTTAGTAATGTGGCAGGATTCAAGATCAACTCCAAAAAGTCAGTCGCCCTCTTATACACAAAGGATAGGGAAGCAGAGAGGGAAATCAGAGAAGCTTCACCTTTCACGATAGCCACAAACAGCATTAAATATCTTGGGGTAAATCTAACCAAGGAAGTGAAAGATCTATTTGACAAGAACTTTAAGGCATTGAAGAAAGAAATTGAAGAGGATACCAAAAAATGGATGGATCTACCTTGCTCTTGGATTGTGAGGATCAACATAGTAAAAATGGCAATTCTACCAAAGGCAATTTATAGATTCAATGCAATCCCCATCAAGATCCCATCAAAATTCTTCACAGATCTGGAGAGGACAATAATCAACTTTATATGGAAAAACAAAAAACCCAGGATAGCCAAAACAATCCTGTACAATAAAGGATCTTCTGGAGGCATTACCATCCCTGACTTCAAACTCTATTACAAAGCTACAGTAATGAAAACATTGTGGTACTGGCATAAAAACAGAGAAGTCGACCAATGGAATCGTATAGAAGACCCAGATTTTAACCCACAAACCTATGAACACCTCATTTTTGATAAAGGAACTAAAAGTATACAATGGAAGAAAGAAAGCATCTTCAACAAATGGTGCTGGCACAACTGGATGTCAACCTGTAGAAGAATGAAAATAGACCCATATCTATCACCATGCACAAAACTCAAGTCCAAATGGATTAAAGACCTCAATATCAGCCCGAACACACTGAACCTGATAGAAGAGAAAGTGGGAAATACCCTACAACAGATGGGCACAGGAGATCGCTTCCTATGTATAACCCCAGAAGCACAGACATTAAGAGCAACATTGAATAAATGGGACCTACTAAAACTGAGAAGCTTCTGCAAAGCAAAGGACACTGTCACTAAGACACAAAGGCAACCTACTGACTGGGAGAAGATCTTCACCAACCCCGCAACAGACAAAGGTCTGATCTCCAAAATATATAGAGAACTCAAGTAACTAGACTTTAAAATGTTAATTAACCCAATTAAAAAAATGGGGCACTGATCTGAACAGAGAATTCTCAACAGAAGAAGTTCAAATGGCCAAAAGACACTTAAGGTCATGCTCAACTTCCTTAGCAATCAGGGAAATGCAAATCAAAACAACTTTGAGATATCATCTTACACCTGTGAAAATGGCTAAAGTCAAAAACACCATCGATAACCTTTGCTGGAGAGGTTGTGGAGGAAGGGGTACCCTCATCCATTGCTAGTGGGAATGCAATCTTGTGCAACCACTATGGAAGTCAGTGTTTCGGTTTCTTAGGAAATTTGGGATCAACCTACCCCTGGCCCCAGCAATACCACTCTTGGGAATATACCCAAGAAATGCCCTATCATATGACAAAAGCATTTGTTCAACTATGTTCATAGCAGTATTATTTGTAATATCCAGAACCTGGAAACAACCTAGATGCCCTTCAATGGAAGAATGGATGAAGAAAGTATGGAATATCTACACATTAGAGTACTACTCAGCGGTAAAAAACAATGACTTCTCGAATTTTGCATGCAAATGGATGGAAATAGAAAACACTATCCTGAGTGAGGTATCCCAGACCCAAAAAGATGAACATGGGATGTACTCACTCATAATTGGTTTCTAGCCATAAATAAGGGTCACGGAGTCTACAATAGGTGAATCTAAAGAAGCTAAGTAAGAAGGGGAACCCAAGGAAAAACATATAGTTATCCTCTTGGCTAAGGGAAGTAGACAAAATTGCCGGGGAGAAAATTGGGATCTTGGGGTGGGGTGGGTTGGGGGTAAGGGGAGATGGGGAGAGAAAAGTTAGAAGGGAAGGAGGTCGGGCCTTGGGAAAGCAGGAGGATTGGGATAAAGGAAGGTTGGACAGGGGAGCACGGAACCACAATTCTTAGTTAAGGGAACCACTTTAAGGTTGGCAAGAGACCTGACCCTAGAGGGGCTCCCAGGTGCCCAAGCTGAGGTCCCCAGTTAGTTCCTTGGGCAGTTGAGAATAGGGAACCTGAAATGACCCTATCCTTGAGCAATACTGACGAATATCTTGCATATCATCATAGAACCTTCATCTGGTGATGGATGGAGATAGAGACAGAGACCCACACTGGAGCACTGGACTGAGCTCCCAAAGACCCAATGAGGAGCAGAAGGAAGGAGAACATGAGCAAAGAAGTCGGGACCACGAGGGATGCACCCACCCACTGAGACAGTGGAGCTGATCTATTGAGAGCTCTCCAAGACCAGCTGGACTGTGACTGAAAAAGCATGGGATAAAACTTGACTCTCTGAACATGGCGAACTATGAGGGCTGATGAGACGCCAAGGACAATGGCACGGGGGTTTGATCCTACGTAATGTGATAGCTTTGTGGGAGCCCAGCCAGTTTGGATGTTCACCTTCCTAGATATGGGCGGAGGTGGGAGGTCCTAGGTCTTACCACAGGGCAGAAAACCCTGACTGCTCTTTGGACTGGAGAGGGAGGGGGAAAGGAATGGGGGGAGGGGGAGAAGGGTGGGAGGAGGGGGCGTAGGGGGGGAGGAGGGGGAGGGAAATGGGAGGCTGGGAGGAGCTGGAAACTTGTTTTTTTTCTCCTTTTCTCAATAAAAAAAAAGAACTCACAGCAGGTACTATAATACGTTTCAAAACTGTGAAAGCTCTAGGCAGACCTACTACCAATGAAGAGTAAAATGGGGCACACAATTCACATCTTTCACTGAAGCCATTTCTTAGCTGTTTTTCTCTCAGGATGTACATCCTGTTAAGTTCATACAGCTACAGTTGAAAAACACTAATCTGAGATTATTTGGTCTGTGAAAAATTGATATTGAAGGGGTTAAAAAAGTATAAGACACAAATTTGGGTGGGCAGGGAAGGAACAAGGACTTTAGAAGAGGTTTAGAAGAGTAAGTACATGTGATCCAAATCTGTATGAAACTCTCAAGAACTAATAAAAAGCCTAAGAATGTAAATCAATGTTCTAACTTAGCAAATAGTCACTGGAATATCATAGTATAATTTTGTTAGTAGTAAATAAAATACAATTACTATTTAAACTATTTTTGTAAAGCCTTCTAGATGTCAACATTAAGTTTGTTCCTGTGCCTCCAAGTCTAATGACCTGAGTTCAATATCACGGACACATATGTTAGAAAGAGAGTGCTGGTTATCACGATTACTTTTCTGACCACGACAAGTGGCATAGCCCATGCAAATACAAACAACCAAATATAGTAAAAAATAAAATATTTATTTACTTATCTTTTACCTATTTTTTCTTAAACACCAGCATAATTTGTCTATAATTGTCAATAAGTCATGGAGAGAGTAACACTACCATCACTGCAATATGATAGAGAAGATAGACTTCAGTGTATTGTATCTAGGACAGTTGCTTTCTTCTAAATCATAGAGTGTGGTAGTGGACAGAGATTATCTTTGATGAGGCATGAACAAAACTTTGGCTGAATCCCGAGACTTGGTTGGGAAGAAGTATAGCCTCATTATGCATGCTGAATGGTAAGATTGGACTATGTCTTCAGGCTCCTCCAGGGCACAGGTCTGCAGTATTAACCCACACTGAAAGAGAGCTTTTCCTGACAAAGGAAAGAAATCAAAACTTACTGAAGATATTTTAAGCATGTAAAACTAGGCATCTAGAATCAACTGTCAAGTATGCAGGAAATTTCCATCTTTAAGAAAAGTTTTATCTTGTCTCAAGAGGGGAAAATTGAAGCACCTATGTCAATCTGAACAATATAACCTAAAAGGCAGGAAAAAATCCCAGATATGAGAAGGAATGCAAATTACCATACTACGAAGCTGAGAAATTACTCAGCAGGATCCAAAAATAATTAGGGATTGAGAGAGCATATTGGTAAAATATTAAAAGTGCTTTGAAAACTTTTATGTAAAATTACATTCACAGGATATTTTTCTCTTGAGCATTATGATGAGGTTTTTCTGAAAATGAATTATCAATGGGGTTGTCAGCTCTTGCATCATTTAAATTTTCTTTATAAATAAATCTAAAATAATGAGGTTTATGTAAAATTAAGTTTTAGTATACTGATAAAAATCAGCATGTTTGTAAATGCCCATGTTAGAACTCAAGGACAATGAAAAAAGAAACATTTCAGATATGATATATTTGCTAAATGTAGATACCTTGGCTCCATAAAAAAATGAAGAAGCAAAATCAAAGAGAAAAAAATACAGACAAGTATGAGCTTTTCTGGTCAAAATTATACTGATGATTATATCCATTTTATTTATTTGAATTATGCTTTACTGTGATTTTCAACTGTATTTAAAAACTACCAGTATTACCTATATAAGTTTAATAATAATAATAACTACAAATCTATCTGTAATTAAAAAAAAATCTCTCAATTCTGGGTGGGATGGGTTTGGAGTTTTATTAGAATGTGATGTGATATTTTACACTTATGTATTGATGAGATTTCTAAGCCATAAGGGTGTCATTTTCTTTGACTGTGAGGAAATAACTACACACACGTACACACACATACAAAGAAGTGTGTTAGAGAGCAGAGCTGTGTGACTTAAGAGGTAAAGGTCATTTCAATTAACCTAGTAGGTCATTTTCCTGTCCCCCAAAGCAATATTAGTGATTCTGAGAATGGAGTGGGAATAGTAGCTCATGCAAAACACATGGCCACAACAGATGGCTTTTAGCAACTTTAATGCCATTTGTGAATACTGAACTTGAACATTTAATTACAGTAAAGCAGATACTTGTCTGTTTATACCCACAATTTGTTGTCTTTTCCTTCAATTTAACATGCATAGCTATATACCATGTTGAAATTGGTTCGTTTGTTCTTCTGAACATCTTTGTTGACATGGACAAGAAAGTGATATAGGCTTCTTTATGCTCATGACATCATTCAAACCCTAGAAATAAAACTTTGCCTATGACGATTTATCCTAGTACTTCATGCTTCATATATCTGGGTAACACTGCTGTGTCCTAAGACCATGGAAAGGCATTCAGATTGGCTAGAGGTGAACAATTTTCCAAACCTCCTGACTTCCAGATTCTCCTACAGGGAAAGTAGATATATTGGTAGAAATTTATATTCCTTCGAGCCAATGAATGCCTTCTCATCTCCCATGAGTGCAAACACCCTCATGCTTCATAATCAGGTTGTTGGCAAGAGATTCCTGATTTTTCTGAACTTTCATAACATATACTAAAGGATTTTGAATGTGCTTAATTGCTGTTTTTAATTAGTTAACAAATGAGTTAACATATGCATACTTTTCCATTGTAGAATATGAAAATTCTAGATTATAATTCTAAGATTATGATCTATAGGAGATGTAAGTGAATTGAGTCAGTGACCTGATTAAGAGCATCATAAACATTAGAATATCAGCATGACTCTTTTGAATACATATATATGTACATGTATATATATGTGTGTGTGTATGTATTTATATTGATTAGTTATATATTTAATATTTTAAAAATTCATAAAAAATGTACTCAGGCAATATAATTTAAAATTTTAAATACTAAATTACTACTAGTCATTTAATTGTTATAATTCTAATAAAATTAGTATTATATTTAATTTTGTAGGATAGAGAGTATTCAGTAGCATAGAACAGTGCCTGTCAAAGGTTTATCAACAAAGCTAGAGAAATGGCTCCGAGAAGAAAAGCATTCAGTGCTCTTCTAGAAAATACACGTTTAAAAACCAATAAGTGTAGAGAAGCTCACAATTACTTCAACTTCATCTCCAGACCCTCCCCATTTCCTCTTTCTGGACACCTGTAGACACCTCTTAAATATGCAAAGAGATACACATACAAATAAACGTGAAAATAATAAACTTAATATTTGAAAAGTGGATTTTTACTCAGTTTCAGGTCTTAGCAATATTGTTTATGTGATTTTTTATCAAGTTACTGTCATTTTGAAAGAAGTTGTAAATTTATTAATGTCAGTTTAAGAAATTGGGTGATTAGCAAAATCAAAATAATTCCTGCATCTAATACATTACAGTTTCAACCACCTCAGCCTCATGTACCTAGTCTGTCAAGTGGATGGATATCTTCAACAAGTCTGGGTTTTGAGGACCTGTTCAGGCTTCCGGGTATTTCTCACCAACCTGAGATTCTTCGTCCATGCGGACCAGTGGATGACATTAGTCAGCTTGGAATCTGAGGACCTGGGCTGTCCCGTGGTATCTTGCACCCACCTGAGCCACATGGCACCCAGGAGATCTACAGATTCCTAATAATCAAAACCTTGGAACAACCTAGACGTCCCTGAACCAAAAAGTGGATAAAGAAAATGTGGTATATTTACACAATGTGGTATTATTCATCTATAAAAAGCAATGCCATCCCAATGCAATCATGAAACTTACATTCAAATAGATGAAGGTAGAAAATTCATCCTGAAAGAGGAAAGTCAGACTCAGAAAGACAAACATGATATGTACTCACTCATAAGTAGATGTAAAGGATAACCAGACAACAATCCACAGGTCCAGAGAAGCTATGTTACAAGGAGGACATAGCTAAGAGAGATGCACATATTGTCACGAGAAGGGGAAATAGATGAGATTTCCTGGGTAAACTGGGGGTGGTGGGGAGCAGTAGAAGGGACGGGATGAAGAAAATGGACATGAGGGAACAGGATGATTCAGTTGTGGGAAAGACAATGAAAGAAATATCTTGATAAAGTTGTAGGGTTAGGGAGAAATCTGGTGCTAGGGTAATCCCTGGAATCCACAAAGATGATCCCAGCTAAAACTCCTAGCAACAGTGGAGATGATGGGGAAGGTCAGCCAATCACATCTGGCTTGGGTGTGGCCACCTGGAGCCAGGTAGATAAATGGGAGTTGATAGGTGCCTTGGCTCTCTGTGCCTGGAGATCGCCTGACCCGTTTGGACATAGGAATTTTTACTCCATTCGCATGTTTCCCCATTTTCAATTATTAAATTATACCTGTTGTTTTGAGCTGGTCTGGTTATTTTAGCATACCGGTCGAATACGCCTTCACGGAGAGGATATCTGAACTGGTCTTTTGTTTGTTCTTTGCATCATGACACAAAAGTATTTTTGTCCTTTCCTTTGGGTATAAGAGGATTATGGAAAATACACTTGGGTCAGATTCAGTATACAGTGGATTGCCCTCCCAACTCTATCTTGAGGCTCTTGTCTATTTGTTCTCAATCCACACTCCTCTTTTCAGGCATCTGGACAAGTGACAGGACCAAGACAAACATTGATTCAGTGGGGGTGGGGGGGGGAGGGATTAGTCCGGCCCCAACTTCATCTGCCACAGCTAGACTCTGTTGACTCCCCATGGGAGCCTTACCATTCTGAGAAGTGGATAGGTGATGGTTTGAGGGGAGGTGGGGCAGAGGGAAGTAAAACAGTGGGTGGTATGTAAAATAAATAAAAATTTAAAAATAAATAAATAAAATAATAAACAGTAAAATTAAATAATTAAATGAAAATAAAAGAGGAGTTTTCATGGTAAGGGTATTATAGTTAAAGTATGTGTGGCCTTGTTGAGAAACATTCTGGGGCAACATTGTTGTCTCCTAGGGTCAAAATACTGTTTAATGTCACAGAGCACTTCATGATGCCTACAAGATGTAGGCCTCTCAGCTATTTTTCCATCACCATTCCTGCTGGCTTTGCCTCCCGGTTCCACCACAAGGATAATGGAATAAACCTCTGAAACTGTTATTGAGTCACCTGTATTAAATATTTTTTTTAATAAGAGTTGCCGTGATCAAGATGTCTCTTGACAGCAACAGATAATGTAACAAAGATAAAGGGTCACATATTTAAAAAGACAATGTTTATCTTACTGACTGAAAACTCTCATTTTTATTTTTCTGGTCATTCAATTTACCAATCTAGGAGACAAAAATGGTATTCAAAATCATCTCATAATGTGTGTCAAAGGTCATATTATGTATTCCATGATGTTTTGAAGCAAGAAAAATAATTATTTATATGCAAATGCATGCAGAAATAATTATGTGACATTTTGCTACCTGCCTTTCATTTATTCAATTGCAACATTGAACTACAATAAAATTCTTATATAGATACTGAACTACTTTGTAATTTTATCACTTTTGAAATCTAAAAACAGAGCTAAGTTTTCAAAAGTAAAACAATGGGTGTGTCCCTAAAAAAAAAAAAAAAAACCCTTGCTAATGAAGCTCCTACCTAAATTGCCACCTACTAATAACATGCATAATTGATAATATGATAATTATGCCATGAGACACTTATTTCACATTATTTAATTAGAGCAATAATCCGACTTCTAAATGCTCTAAAATAAAGAATGATATTTGGCTTTCTTTAGACTTGATTTCTGATTCTTAATTTGTATTTCTTCTAAAATATGCATTGTAATATAATTTGAAGATATCTATCTTGTGATTAAAAGAAAATATAAAATTAATTATAATATAGTATAACTTTTCAATGTATTGAGTTTGTGGTTATTTGTTTTTAAAATGTCAAATATAATTACTAAGCTGCAATTATGAAAATAGAGTAAGATATGATTTAGTAGACAGAACTGAAACTGTTGTACATACCAAAAGTTGCAATAAACAGAAACCACTAAAATTCCTATATATTTGTTATTTTTCTGAGTTATTCTGAAGACACAATAGAATTCTATAAAATGCTTTTATACAAATCATTATTATTTCAGTCTGAAAGTTGATATTCAGATTCTCCTTGCCTTGTCTGTTTGTGTTTATATTCCTCTTCTTCAGTTTATAGTAAATTATTGATTAGTACAACTTAGCCACCATCCATTGAAAAAACAAGCAAGCAAGCAAACAAACAAACACAAAAAGACAAACAACGTCTTGAGTAAATTATTGTAACAAAGCAATCAAAAGTAAACTTATCACAAATTGAGAAAAAAAAATCTTTTTGACTCAATTTCTCTTCTTTTTAATTACCTATTCTCAACTGGAAATTTAAGACGATAACTAACATCATCACAATGTAGTCTCTGCTGTCTCTGATACAAGAACTTTCTATTCTTTCTTTTAAATATGGGTCATAGTGTTTTTCTTTTTGAGATGACAATAGGTCTTTGCCATATGCAAAAATGTACAAAGAATGACAAGTTATGTCTTGAAATAAAAGCATCTCTGCCACACCAACTCCAGTGTCATCTGTGTGACAAGACATATGTCATTATGCCGGACGGGAGCTACATGTCCTATGGGACTAGGTTTCCTGGAGGTCAATGACAGACAGCCAGGTATTAGCCACTGCTGGGGCATAGACAGGTTTCTCAATTAGGTGACTATGTGGGATATGGGCTTAGCACAATCTCTTTTATAATAATGATATTCTTTATATCTACAAGACAAGGATTACCTCTTCAGGAACAGCTCTGGAATAGGGAAGCACAGTATGGGAATATATAAGACTACAATAGAACTCTGGTCATACACAGGGTGTATGATGAGCAAGGGAATAGATGGGTTAATGTTTATGGACAAAGAGTGTTATATTATACTTTGAACTTTATGGATAGGCTTGCTAGATCCCAACCCCCATGGTGTCTGCTGCATAAGAAGGTACAAAAAAAGTATATTTCAACAGGTGCAGAGAGTTGATTAGGCATATTTGATCACTAGATGAGATAAAGAAAGCGTTAGAAAGAGGTAGGGCCATGATAGCAATAATGAGACAGAAACTTTCTATTCTTAGATAAGATAAAACCACTAGTCTGAGGTTTATGATCCCAAGGACAAGATTTCCTCTTCTAAGGATGCTTTATGTCTAACACCTGTCCCTGATAATATGCTTTTCTTATAATATTGCTGATGTGACTAAAAGAAGCTTTCATACTGTGTCAACCAATGATACATGTCCTTCTGATTTGTTCTTTGTTTGAATACTATATAGTAAAAACATGAATTCAGTCAAATCACAGCAGATTCCAACCACTCTCTTGCGTGTTGTGTCTGTCTGTCATTCTCCAAACTTGTGCCTTCCTGTTACCAGGACCCTGCTTCTCCCACGGTCTGAGTGGCTCCCCTTAGCCGGTCCATGGCACATCTCAATTCTTTGAATGAAGCAGGAGGCTTAAGATGTTTTCATCTAAACATTTTTCTCCAGTTCTATAATATTTCTATAAGGGTTTCACAAAATCTGTGCACTAAATCTAGATTCTTAAAGCAAAGGTGTTTAACAGCTTGAGTAACATCACCATATCATAATGTTAAGGCCATCATCAAATAGAACCGATGCTCAAACAAGGACTATAAGACTAAACAAATACATGGGATATTGCAGAAGAGCTAAAGTAAGTGATCATTTGAAATAATAGAATAGCTTCTTGTCTGCACACAATTATATATACACTCTTAAATAAATGAAAGTTTCTCTATTGCCAAAGCTTTACAAAAAATATTATCAAATATGCACTGTGCTAGGAGAAAAGTTTATCCTGTTTAAAGTAAATTGAAATATAGGAAGATTTCAGTTAATAAGAAAAGTATATGATTTTTTAAATCCTCTTAGTGTGAAGTTATTCAGGCATGAATATTAATATATATTACACAGAGAAAAATCATTCTTACATTGTATCCAGTTTAATATTTCAGACAGAATACTCATTATATCATGATACATATCTTGGATTACATATTTTTTAATCGTAAATAGCATTTCTATGAAGATATACAGGCTAAAAGCAAAGAATGTAATATCAAGGTTATAGGCATGACCTCAGTTTTTGGTTTCTTTTAATTTCTTTGTCATGAAAATTAATAGCTATGGAAATGATTATTAATATTACTTTTTATAACGAACTCAGGCAGTTTAGTAAAACATGGAAATGTCTGACATTTCGTGAGAGATTTTGTTGAGAAGCCTCTATTCTTTCATCTTTCACTGTATTACATTATTTGCATATTTAGTGTAAAGATAATAGGATTTCTGTAAGGAAAATTCTTCTGGTAATTTATCCATAATTGAATTGTGCTCTTAGTGGGTATCTTGTGTGTATGTGAGTTTATGTAGTTTAGAAACCTTGCATTGTATTGCATGGATTGCTGCTTTAAAACGTTATGCACCAAGGAGATAAATGTCAAGCTCAAGAAGTTCAGACTCATAATTAAATCATTCGCCTTCCTCTTCACAAAACGTGCATAGAAAATGACTCTTCCATTTTTAACTAAAGTGGGGATGCTCTAATTCAACTTGCTTCGCATAGCTCTAATATTAGTCTAGTTGGATCATCTTAGTCTTTCAGAATACATCAAAAATACTTATACTGCATGATATGAGTCTTTCATGGTACTTATGGCCTTCCTTAGTTATATAAAACTATACAAGTTATTTTGGATGCTGTATATTATTATTGAATGTATTTTTCAATAAAATAATTTTATTTTATAAATAATTTCAGAATAAAGAAAATTGAAATTGAAAAAAAAAAGTTAAAAAATAATACGGACTCACTATTCTACATATCACATATAAATTTGAATCTACATTAATTTTCTTGTGGGCTGAATGGAAAGTCTGGGAATGAATATTTTCAAATATCTGAAACTCTATCAAATCTGGAACATGAGAAATTAGCATTATTCATTTATTTGGCTGAATTAGTGAATAATTACTATTTACACAATAAAGATTACATTATCAACTTTATAACAAGTTTTCCATTATGATGTATCACATTCCAACAAAAAGTAATTGCACACTTACATGTGCAGAAGCCATTTCTTTGCATTATTGAGGTTTTACAAATATATTATACTGCTGCATTTAAATTACTTCAGATGTTATAAAATGAAATTCCCAAGATAGAAACTATTGTAGAATATCAAAGAGATCACAGAAAATTGTGTGCCAATGAGAATATTTATTCTAGGATATTATGTTACTGTACATATAATGGAGAATATCAACTTAGAATAGGATTACAAAATAATTTGATGATTTCTCTGTTAGATGGACAAACTTTATAATTAACTCTATCATGAATTTTCCTCAATATTTTTTCAGAATTAGAGTACTAAGGTTAAAGTACTGAGAGATTCTGTGCCTTATGTGGGTTTATTTATAATAGGTAAAGAACTCTCTCAGTGTCCTCCCATTGTAGTAGAAAAGAACAAAGTCATGAGAATCCCTTTTAGAAAAGAAACAATCTCGTTTTCTGGTCCCTGGCCTGATTATATAAACATCAGCATTAAGACTAAGATAATAGTACTGTTTCATTAGGAAATAGGGTCCAAAATATCTATTTGTCAGAGGAAAGAAAAAATCTATTTTATTCTAATGTCATTCTGGTAACAGATAAAATGGTGTTTGTTATAGTAAGAATATTTAAAAAGAAATCTATCATTTAACACAGTTTTGAGTTTAAAATGAGCTACTTCTTACTAATGCTACGACACTACTCATCAGAAAGGCTTTCTTATCTTCTGTAACTAAAACCTTTCCAATGTTAACTAAATATTTCCCACTACTACTGATTCATGATAAGCACTGTTACACTTCTTGAACCTTTAAATTTGAATATTTTAGATAAATTGTTTAATATCAATTTGTAATACATTTTCTTTTTGCAACAGTTTTTCCCTGGACAGTATCTTTGAGTTCTGTCTGTGTTATCTCTTAATGTGTGATAAGATTATCTTTTGAAATATAAATAACTTTTCTCTACACTCAGTCCATCTTTATGAGAGATATGTTTCATAAACAATCATGATATTTGAGGCAGAACTTGATCAGATAAATCAGTACAAACATATGAAAGCTTTGCCCAGTGAAACCCAGTGGAGTCTCAGGTGAAGAACTAAACTGGGATTATTTACAGTAAGGACAACACATTACAAACTAGCCATGTTGTGAAACAGTTTGTCAGGAGCTTACTGTGACTTTTAGAACATGAAATGAACATGGCATAGTTATTAATCTGAAGATGCAACTTTATGAAAATAACCACTATTTTGAACAACACCATTTCAGCATAATCATGACAGTTTCAGATTGTCAGAAGAAAATTCACACTTAGGTGGAATTTAGATAATAACAAAATCTCTTGTTTAGAGGAGTGAACCCTATTCTGATCAGGAAGACATGCAACAAATTTTGAAATTTCCACATCACAAGTCACTTGTGCCATGTTACACGTGTGTCAACATCAGGAAATGCCTTCTGGGAACCAAGAGTAGCATGTAAAACTCTAAGGAAAAGATGTCTCACAAGACATCCAGCTTTGAAAAAAAAAATACTATTGACACAGGTTCTATCTCCTAAAAAGCTATAAAATGTTCCATGTACTTTTAACTTAGTTTTAAAAATGAAAAAAAAAATTCTGTATCATACAAAACTTGATGGGAATATCACCAGAAGTACAGATAAGAAAATGCCATCGGAACCCTTGTCATCTCTAGCACCTCAGTTGCATTGCCTGTGTAAATGCTATTTCCCCTCCGTTTTATAAAGTTTTGCTTTTATCCTTGTCAGCATGGCTTCCTGTACAGGTACTGTCTCCTTTCTTTGCAAAGCCAGTTTAGGTTTAGCATATGACTTTGGGAAAGTAGGTTTAGTGAGGAACCCTAAAGATCGTCACTGTGGCTTGTTTTCATATTTACTTTGCCTACTTCAAATTCTAACTATTTTTATGTGACATGAAGACTGCTGGGCTCAAGGAGTATATGGTGGAATTCAAAGACTTGGTAAGTAGCATAGTCCTATTTCACTTCACTTCTCCTCAACTTCAGCATGATTTTTCTTCTCCTCCTAATTCTTCTTCTTCTTCTTCTTCTTCTTCTTCTTCTTCTTCTTCTTCTTCTTCTTCTTCTTCTTCTTCTATTTCTTCCTTCTTCTTTCTTCCTCTTCCTCTTCCTCTGTCTCTGTCTCTGTCTCTGTCTCTTTGTTTCCTCTGTCTATGTGTCTCCACCTTCCTCTAGCGGTCCTCCCGTTTTCTCTCTGGATTTTGAGAAAGTTTTATCTTATCTTCAGCTTGCTTGAACTCATCATCTTTCTGCCTCTACTTTCCAAGTATTGTCATTTTTGTGTGTGCCACACTTACCAATATTTTCTTTATATATTTGTCATTGGAAATTGAATTACTTCCATGTTTCTTGAGTATTATAATTAATAATACAGTAAACACAATAGTGCAGGACTTTTTGATTCCTGCTAATAGTTATTTCAGATAAATATTCAGAAGTAGATTTTGTGAATAAGGCACTTCTATTGATATTTGTTAGATGGTCTGGCATCCATTTTTTGTGAAAGCTATATCATGACATATTTCTACCAATGATGCACAGATGATGCTCAAATTTCTTCAATTTCTGCCATCTGCCACAAATAAATAACACACACAATCACACACACACACACACACACACACACACACTCTCACACACTTGTTATATTTGTGCTTGCCAACTTATCATAAGATTGAATTTTAAATGAGGCTTGATTTGTTTTTACTAATCACCATTCGCATGTAGCTATTTTTCATGTGCTAATTAAACATTGGAATTCTTTTGGGTGGCAAGATGTATCTGGTTTTAAGTCCTTAGTTCTTTTTGACAACCAGGCAATTGCTTCAAGCTGTTGCAGTCTAGGGCTTTCAACATCTTTTTAGACCACCAGTTCCCTGTCTGATTCAGGTTTTCAGATGTTTTTCTCATCATGCATGTGACCTTTGACAATGTTGATTAGTTATAAAGCTAGTGAGGTCACAAAATTTGTCATAGGTCCTTCACCATGCCCCCCAACACAGAATGTTTTGTTTTAACTTCTGCTATTCAGAAGTTGATATGAGGTTAAACCAAGTGCAGTGAGACAGACAAATAACACCCTGATCCTATAGAAGCACTAATTTAATTTGTAGATAATTATCACTAAAAATAATTAATTTTAGAATGTATATTTTCTCCATGTTTTTTAAAACAAACAAAGAAAGTAACAAGCAACACCAGAAATCAGCAGGGTAGGAAGGATGGCTTGTAGTAAGTGGAGCAGGAGGCCGTGTTCCTGCTGCCACAGCTCCCGGTCACCTGCTAGCTTAGGCCCAGAAATAATTACACGGAAACTGTATTCTTTTAAACACTGCTTGGCCCATTAGTTTTAACCTCTTATTGGCTACCTCTTATATGTTGATCTAATCCATTTCTAATCTTCTGTGTAGCACCATGAGCTGGCTTACCAGGAAAGATCTTAACCTGCGTCTATCTGGAGTGGGAGAATCATGGTGACTCACTGAATCTGCTTCTTTCTCTCAGCATTCTGTTCTGTTTACTCTGCCTACCTAACTTTTTGTCCTATCAGGCCAAGCAGTTTTCTTTATTAGTTAACCAATGAAAACAACAGATAGACAAATGACCCACCTCCATCAATGGCTCACCATTTGAGAGAACCGGCTTTGTTTGCATATGACCCACCTTACTTCCTCAGCACCAGTGTGGTGGCTTTAACTGTTGTTTATCACTTCAGCTCCACAGCATCAAGTATCCCCATCTTCAAGAAGTTCCTGTCAGGCACACAGGGCACTAATGTATATGCAGAGTGTGGTGGTTCAAATAAAAAGTGTCCACTTAGGGTCATATATTTGAATGTTTAGTCATGAGGAAACGGAACAATTTGATATGATTAGAAGGACTAGAGGGATCAAACACATGTGATACCACACCCGGCACTGTTTACTATCTTAAGAGAAATAGCCAGGTGGTGGTGGTGCAGGTCTTTAATCCCAGAATTTGGAAGGCAGATGCAGGTGGATCTCGTCAAGTTTAAGGTGATTCTAGTCAAAAAGAGCTAGTTTCAGGACAGGCACCAAAGCTATTCAGAGAAACTGTTTCAAAAAACATACATACATACATACATACATACATACATACATACGTGTGTGTATGCGCGTATGCATGTATGTAAAATCCCTGAGTTTTGCATATGCAGAGGAGTCCAAGTTCAAATATTAGCAAACAAATATAGTGTTACTGCTAAACTAAATTTACCCTCTGGGTAACAATGAGTAAATACTAATATATCTATGACAAATGATTAGAACCAAGAAATAAAAACCATCTACAAAACATAAAAACACCTGTTGAAGTATGAGCGGTGGAGCTGTGTCCCCAGCACCCGGCCACCCGCATGGCTAGCTTATGCCCCAAAATAATTACACTGAAATTATATTCTTTTAAACCCTGCTTGGTCAATTAGTTCCAGCCTCTTATTGGCTAGCTCTTACATATTGATCTAAACCATTTCTAATAATCTGTGTAGCCCATGAGGTGGCTTCCCAGGGAAGATCTTAACCTGCGTCTGTCTGTAATGGGAGAATCATGGCGACTCCTAGACTCTGCTTCTTTCTCCCAGCATTCTGTTGTTTACTCTGCCTATCAAAATTCTACCCTATCAGAGGGCCAAGCAGTTTCTTTATTAATTCACCAATGAAAGGAACAGATAGAAAGATGACCCACCTCCATCATTCCCCCTTTTTCTGTTCAAACAAAAAAATAAAGGCTTTTATTTTAACATAGTAAAATTACATATAACAAAACAGTTATCAAGTAAGAATTACAGTTACAATATTTATATCTATTTTATCTTTTATCAAAACTAAGGAAAACTATAACTATCCATTCTTCAACTCCATCAAAGACTCCAGTAGGATATAATATTACCTAAGCAAACAAGAAGTCCAAAACTCTAGAAATGACAGAGACATCTCGTTGCCTGGACAGTCATCCAAAGTTCCTCTGTATCGTTGGGGCATCCATCTTCGGCCTTCAGGCCCATAGTATCCAGCAGACATTTCCATGAAGCAGGAAATTTCAAAGACAGTTCTGTCACTTTCTACTGTGTCCTGCAGAATGTCTCGCAGGTTCTTTCATGAATCAGGAACCCCAAAAGATTATCTCACCTTTAGGCAAGTTCAGCAGTCCTCTCTCTGCGGTTCTTTGTGCCTAGTTTATGCATCAGTCAAGGCAAGAGCAGTTTCTTGCCCAAATGGCTAACCAACTCCATAAGGATCTTCTTCAATGCCCATCTTCCTCTTGAAGTAGGTGGTGCTGCCAGGATCAGACGTGTCTCATTGTCATTAAAAACCCTAAGTTATTTTTTTTAAACCCTAAGTTATTAAAACATTTAAATGCCCATATTCTGTAGTCTTTGAAAAATATGAAGAATGCCTATCTAACTAAACTATATCTCTATATATCTAGAAAATCTAACTAACATGACTACAAGCTTGACTCATTGATGATTATCCATTAACAACCTTTATTTCTAATTATACATTACATTTTAAATGAACTACACAATCACAATACCTTAATCAAGATCAGAAATACATATACATATAACAAAATTGGCCTTAAAATCAATACCAATGCAAATTATTCATATCTATATCATATCCCCCTTTAAATGTAAAAGAACATTTATAAACAATATTTGGGAATATGGGCACAGTTATTTCTCTCCAAACTTCTTCCTGCTGAATGTTTGCGCTGTTATTCAGATTTTTTATGGTGTAACCTGTGTGCCAGGATTATCTCAGTTGGCAGTTGAGCGAAGTAATTTTTTGAGGGTCATCACAGCAACCTTTCAGGAGGGCATTGTCTATCATACCATATTTAGATAGATGCAATCCACAGGGTCTTACCCTCTGTGAAAACAAAAGAAGACCCTTTCCAAAGCATCATATCCTTAGACCCAAATTTTGAAGTCATACCCTCATGATATCCATTCTGGTTCCACTTGGCAGCCCATATAATGAAATGTCTCTCTGTACTTAGCTCCTTCACAGTCAAAAATTTTAAAGAAAACACAATGTACATAATCCAGACTCTCTGTGAATTTTCCATTTTTACGTGGTTTATTTTTCTTTATTTCTTTTAATCTTTAACTATCTCTACTCTGTCTCTTTAAAGACTTTACCTTTTTTTTAAACCATTTACTTTATTTTCTATATTCTATTTCTTCTCTCTCTCAAGCCTGTGTACATTCATCCAACACTGTGATCCATTTAGTGGTCTGTCTGAGTCTGTTTTATTGTGAATCTGTAATTTTTTTTTTTACTATCCAGGATCATTTCTTAAAATGTTAAGCACTTCTTAAAAACTTAAGTTGCACCATGTACAGGTAACACGGTACCACCTGTGTCCTGCCCAGTTGAAACCTTAACTGCGATGTTATTACAGTAATTATGGTAGTTCCTGCCTGAACCAGCATATTTCAGTATGGCAGAGCTGAGCTGCTCTTGCCTCAGAGCCATTTGGTGCCCCTGAGCCACACACAGTTCCAGGCACACAGCAGTCCACATTGCCATCAAGTAAGCCATAGCTCTTTACTCCAAATGCTCCATTCAAAAGCTCTCTGTCTCCTGCAGAAGCCAGACAGAGATCACAATGGCGACACAGCCCAGAAAACCGGCATTTTGAAACAGCCAATTTTTTCCTGTTGCTGAGTCAGGACAATTTCTTTGCAGCACGCAACCCACAAACAGCAAAAAGCTGTCTTAAATTCTCTCTCTCTCCTTTTTAAGCCCTCTCAAGTTTTATGTGGAGTTCATTACAATGTTGGGTGCCACTCTGTAGGCAGGCTGCACCCACGTGGCTAGCATATGCCCCAAAATAATTTCACGGAAACTATATTCTTTTAAACACTGCTTGGCCCATTAGTTCCAGCCTCTTATTGGCTAGCACTTACATATTGATCTAACCCATTTCTAATAATCTGTGTAGCCCACAAGGTGGCTTACCAGGGAAGATTTTAACCTGCGTCTGTCTGGAGTGGGAGAATCATGGCAACTTTTAGACTCTGCTTCTTTCTCCCAGCATTCTGTTGTTTACTCCGCCTATCTAAATTCTACCCTATCAGAGGGCCAAGCAGTTTCTTTATTAATTCACCAATGAAAACAACAGATAGACAGATGGCCCATCTCCATCAAACACCATTTGTCTAAAGACTGATACTGTGTTGTCTGAGTGAGAGATAATAACTATCATAATCCAGTATTACTAAGTGTTAGTCTTTATGTTTTGAAACTTTAAAAATGTTTAAATTATTTCAGTGTATTGTGTTTGTATGTGTGTGTCTGTGTTTCCCTGTCTCTGTGTCCATGACTATATATGTATGTTGTGTGTGTGTCTGTGTGTGTGGTTTGTGTGTTTGTAACATATTATAAAGTTTTGAAAGAGTAGTGGATGATAATAGTTGTACCAATTATGCATTTTATGTGTAAAAATTGCAAAAAGCATACACACTATCTATACACTATTCCTTCTGTAAATTTAGTCACAAAGCCACAACAATCAGTAAGAGATTTTTGACAGAGCAATTTTTTGTCACCACTTCAGAGAACCAGACAATTTCTGGTTTTAGTGTACCTCAGTTCATCAAATCTAAAGCTTCAGAAAATTACTGCATAACATTCTTAATCAATGATCAGATCAATTTAACCAGAGTAGTGTTTTCTCATTTTGTAATGAATATAAATTACAGAATGTATATGCTAAATCTTTATGTAGACATAACCACATGGAAAACAGTTGAAAAACACAATAAAAGAGGATGTTTAATCTAGTCAAAAGAGTGTTTTATGGAAGTAAAATATTAAGTTTAGACACAGAAAATATATTAAAGAGGCATTTTATAGACATTTATTGAATGTTATCAATATACAAACTTTATATGTGTTTCCAGTATTGAGTCTATCATTTGTAATTTATTTTTCACTATTTACAGCCGTTAATTGGGGCTATATGGATATGAATGGGTAATGATGCTAATCATATTTTATTAGGTGTTTCAGAGACATGTAGTACAGTATAAATTCAAATATTTTACATACTTTTTTATTATGGAGTTTCATCTGTAACTAGGAATTTGGGAAAATAATATTATGTGAACATACCTTTTGTTATATAATTAATGTTGAAAAATGTCCCAGTGTTTAAAGAAATGCTATCTTAGGAATCAACTCTGTAACTTTTGTTAATAACCAGTTAAAAAATTTCCTTTTATGCATTATATTTTAGATAACATACTTTGCAATTTTTTTAGCTATTTTTCCTGATTCTAGAGCTTAAGTTTTAATATTTAAGTATATTGTCACTTTACTGTGCAATTACACATGTGTGTGGTCTTGTGCATTTATTTATTCTATTTTGTATTACCATCTGTCAAACATTCCTTTAATATGAAACAGAAATGCAAAAATAAATAGAAAATTAAAATCTTTAAAAAAAAAAAAGAGTTGCTTTGGTGATGATGTCTCTTCACAGCAATACTACCATGACTAAGTAACAGGAAAAACATAGACATACATAAAATACAACAAATAGTTCTTTAATGAAACCAGTGTAGCTTGATTAATGATTCTAAGAAACAACTAAGAATTTGTTTCAGAATATTTTATTGAACACATTGTGACTATTTTAAGAGAGTAGGGTTTTTGTTCAAAGAGTATAATACACATGATAAAAGTAAAATATGTATAGCTGTAATATGAATATATAGCATCACTTTTTTCCTCATAATTTTCTATTTTGCAATGAGTTGTCATTGGAATTTACAACTACTTGAGAAAAAGATGTTGATTCTTTCCTATATAAAATAATTCAATGCGTGAAAATGATGTCTTCTAATTTTAGAAGTAGATTCATCAGAGGTAGTGATGGATACACCCATCAAGTGCTTTTAGGAACAGGTGTTTGCTTAGCTTCCAATGTAACTGTCTGCTTGTTTTTTTCTACTTCAATCATTTTCTTTAAGTGCTTTGTCAAGTACCCAGTGTAGTTTTAACTTAGGGTTGGCAATTGATTGTCGGCTGAGAATAAAATGTTATAGGCTACTTGTGAGGAAACTTGATTTTCAGAGTTAATAGACATCAGTATCTTCTCTACTTGTAATTAAGATATGTTCTGACATCCGGGCTACTTTTTCAGCCAACAAAGTTTGAATAGAAGTCAAATTAATTACTGTCTTTATTTACACATTTTAATTAACATCCAACCAAATAATCATTTGGATATTTATTAAATGCAATATATAAAAGACTCCAATTGTTTAAAAGAGAAAAATTTTATTAATATTGTAGTGATGGCAGAAGATACAAAATAATCCCACACTAGTTCAGAATTACATATAATCAAGGGTTATTTATTTAGGAGAGAGTCACAGATCACTATCATCGATCACAATCCTATGTATGAACGGGGCACAGGAATAGAGTCTAGCAGGCCAAAGTAAGAGCAGGAAACAAGAGAGCAAGCACATGATTTACAGCTATATATATATATAGTATAAGAGACCACACAAAATTGGGCTGCTATCTTAAAGACTATTGGCTGAAGAGGCTGAAGGAGTTCCCAAAGCACTGTAGCATGATAACTTATCTGTCTCTCTGATATAGAGAAGAGTAGACCGTGAAGATTTTTGACACTACCACCATTCATTATATTTAGTTTTCTTATTGAAGGATAAAAAACATACATTTGTATTCCAAATAAATCAATTCATTAAAAAGAGATACTTAAGAATATCTTTCCCCAAATAATAAAGGAAAAATGCATGTTTAATTTTTTATTTTTTTTATTGAGAAAAGGGAAAAAAAAACAAGTTTCCGTCTCCTCCCAGCCTCCCATTTCCCTCCCCCTCCTCCCAACCTTCCCCCCCTCCTCCCACTGTTCTCCCCCTCACCCCACTCCTCTCCCCCTCCCTCTCCAGTCCAAAGAGCAGTCAGGGTTCCCTGCCCTGTGGTAAGTCCTAGGTCCTCCCACCTCCGTCCATATCTAGGAAGGTGAACATCCAAACTGACTAGGCTCCCACAAAGCCAGCACATTAAGTAGGATCAAAAGCCCTTGCCATTGTCCTTGGCTTCTAATCAGCCCTCATTGTTCTCCATGTTCAGAGAGTCCGGTTTTATCCCATGCTTTTTCGGTCACAGTCCAGCTGGCCTTGGTGAGCTCCCAATAGATCAGCCCCACTGTCTCAGAGGGGGATTGCACCCCTCCTGGTCCCGACTTCTTTGCTCATGTTCTCCCTCCTTCTGCTCCTCATTGGGACCTTGGAAGCTCAGTCCAGTGCTCCAGTGTGGGTCTCTGTCTCTATTTCCATCCATCACCAGATGAAGGTTCTATGGTGATATGCAAGATATTCGTCAGTATTGCTATAGGCTAGGGTCATTTCTGGTTCCATATCCTCAGCTGCCCAAGGAAATAACTGGGAACATCGCCTTGGGCTCCTGGAGTCAATCTAGGTTCAAGTCTCTTGCCAACTCTAAGGTGGCTCCCTTAACTAAGAATTGTGCTTTCGTGCTCCCCTATCTAATCTTCCTTTATCCCAATCCTCCTTTTTCCCCAAGTTCCCCCCGTTCTCCCATTCTCACATTTCTCTCCCCATCTCCCCTTACCCCCATCCCACCCCACCCCCAACATCCCAATTTTTTTCCCAGCCATTTTGTCTACTTCCCATAGCCAAGAGGATAACTATACGTTTTTCCTTGGGTTCATCTTCTTACTTAGCTTCTTTAGGTTCACCAATTGTAGACTCTGTGACACTTATTTATGGCTAGAAACCAATTATGAGTGAGTACATACCATGTTCATCTTTTTGGGTTTAGGTTAACCTCACTCAGGATCGTGTTTTCTATTTCCATCCATTTGCATGCAAAATTCGAGATGTCATTGTTTTTTACCGCAGCGTAGTACTCTAATGTGTATATATTCCACACGTTCTTCATCCATTCTTCCATTGTAGGACATCCAGGTTGTTTCTAGGTTCTGGCTATTACAAATAATACTGCTATGAACATAGTTGAACAAATGCTCTTGTCATATGATAGGGCATCTCTTGGGTATATTCCCAGGAGTGGTATTTATGGGTCCAGGTGTAGGTTGATCCCGAATTTCCTGAGAAAACAAAACACTGATTTTCAAAGTGGTTGCACAAGTTTGCATTCCCACCAGCAATGGATGAGGGTATCCCTTCCTCCACAGCCTCTCCAGCAAATACTATCATTGGAGTTTTTTATTTTAGCCATTCTGACAGGTGTAAGTTGATATCTCACAGTTGTTTTGATTTGCATTTCCCTGATTGCTAAGGAGGATGAGCATGACCTTAAGTGTCTTTTGGCCATTTGAACTTCTTCTGTTGAGAATTCTGTTTTCAGTTCAGTGCCCCATTTTTAATTGGGTTAATTAGCATTTTAAAGTCTAGTTTACTGAGTTCTCTATATATTTTGGAGATAAGACCTTTGCCTGTTGTGGGGTTGGTAAAGATCTTCTCCCAGTCAGTAGGTTGGCTTTTTGTCTTAGTGACAGTGTCCTTTGCTTTACAGAATCTTCTCAGTTTTAGTAGGTCCCATTTATTCAATGTTGCCCTTAATGTCTGTGCTGCTGGGGTTATAAGTAGGAAGCGATCTCCTGTGCCCTTCTGTTGTAGGGTACTTCCCACTTTCTCTTCTATCAGGTTCAATGTGTTCTAACTGATATTGAGGTCTTTAATCCATTTGGACTTGAGTTTTGTGCATGGTGATAGATATGGGTCTATTTTCATTCTTCTACAGGTTGACATCCAGTTATGCCAGCACCATTTGTTGAAGATGCTTTCTTTCTTCCAGTGTATACTTTTAGCTCCTTTATCGAAAATGAGGTGTTCATAGGTTTGTTTGATAAAATCCGGGTCTTCTATACGATTCCATTGGTCGACTTCTCTGTTTTTATGCCAGTACCACACTGTTGTCATCACTGTAGCTCTGTAATAGAGTTTGAAGTCAGGGATGGTAATGCCTCCAGAAGATCCTTTATTGTACAGGATTGTTTTGGCTATCCTGGGTTTTTTGTTTTTCCATATAAAGTTGATTATTGTCCTCTCAAGGTCTGTGAAGAATTTTGATGGGACCTTGATGGGGATTGCATTGAATCTATAAATTGCCTTTGGTAGAATTGCCATTTTTACTATGTTGATTCTCCCAATCCAAGAGGAAGGGAGGTCCTACCATTTTCTGGTATCCTCCTCAATTTCTTTCTTCAATGCCTTAAAGTTCTTGTCAAGTAGATCTTTCACTTCCTTGGTTAGAGTTACCCCAAGATATTTTATGCTGTTTGTGGCTATCGTGAAAGGTGAAGCTTCTCTGATTTCCCTCTCTGCTTCCTAATACTTTGTGTATAAGAGGGCGACTGATTTTTTGGAGTGGATCTTGTATCCTGCCACATTACTACAGGTCTTTATCAGCTGTAAAAGTTCTTTGGTGGAGTTTTGGGGGTCACTTATGTACACTATCATATCATCTGCAAATAATGAAAGTTTCACTTCTTTCTTTCTAATTCAAATCCCCTTGATCCCCTTATGTTGTCTTATTGTTATTGTTAGAACTTCAAACACTATATTGAAGAGGTGTGGAGAGAGTGGACAGCCTTGTCGTGTTTCTGAGTTTAGTGGAATGGATGTGTTTCTCTCCATTTAATTTGATGTTAGCTGTCGGCTTGCTGTGTATAGATTTTATTATATTAGGTATGACCCTTGTATCCATAATTTCTCCAAGACTTTTATCATAAAGGGATGTTGAACTTTGTCAATTGCTTTTTCAGCATCTAATGAAATGATCATATGTTTTTTTTTTCAGTTTATTTATATGATGGATTACATTGATAGATTTTCATATGTTGGACCAGCCCTGCATCTCTGGGATGAAGCCTACTTGGTCATAATGGATAATTTTCCTAATGTGTTCTTGGATTCGGTTTGGCAGCATTTTGTTCAGGATTTTTGCCTCAATGTTCATGAGTGAGATTGACCTATAATTCTCTTTCTTGGTTGAGTCTTTGTGCGGTTTTGGTATCAGAGTAACTGTAGCTTCATAAAAGGAATTTGGCAATGCCTCTTCTGTTTCTATATTGTGAAATACATTAAGGAGTATAGGTATTAGGTCTTCTTGGAAGTTCTGGTAGAATTCTACATTGAAACCATCTGTTCCTGTGCTTTTTTTGGTAGGGAGATTTTTGATAACTGCTCTAATTCTTTGCGACTAACAGTTCTATTTAGATTGTTCACCTGGTCCTGGTTTAACTTTGGTATATGGTATTTATCTAAAAAAAGTGTCCATTTCCTTTACATTTTCCAGTTTTGTGGCATATAGGCTTTTGTAGTAAGATCTAATGATTCTCTGAATTTCCTCTGTCTGTGGTTATGTCCCCCTTTTCATTTCTGATCTTATTAATTTGCAAATTCTTTCTCTGCCGTTTGACTAGTTTGGATAGGTGTTTGTCAATCTTGTTTATTTTCTCCAGGAACCAGCTTTTTGTTTCATTGATTCTTTGGATTGTTTTCTGTGTTTCATTTTTGTTTATTTCAGCCCTCAGTTTGATTATTTCCAGTCTTCTACTCCTCCTAGGTGAGCCTGCTTCTTTTTTTTCTAGAGCTTTCAGGTGGACTGTTAAGTCTCCAATGTGAGCTTTCTCTGTTTTCTTTAAGTTCCCACTTAGTGCTATGAACTTTCCTCTTAGGACTGCTTTCATAGTGTCCCATAAGTTGAGTATGTTGTTTCTTTATTTTCATTTAATTCCAGGAAGACTTTAATTTCTTTTTTTATTTCTTCCTTAATCCAGGTATGATTCAGTAGTTGACTGTTCAGTTTCCATGAATTTGTAGGCTTTCTGAGGGTAGCATTTTTGTTGAATTCTAACTTTAATCCGTGGTGTTCTGATAAGAAACAGGTGGTTACTAATATTTTTTTGTAACTGTGGATGTTTGTTTTGTTACCGACTATGTGGTCGATTTTCGAGAAGGTTCCATGAGCTGCAGAGAAGAAGGTATATTCTTTCCTATTTGGGTGGAATAATCTATAGATGTGTGTTAAGTCCATTTGATTCATTACCTCCATTAATTCTCTTGTTTCTTTGTTAGGTTTCTGTCTGATTGACCTGTTCATTGGTGAGAGAGGAATGTTGAAGTCTCCTACTATTAGTGATGGCTGCCTTGAGTTTTAGCAATGTTTCCTTTATGTACATGGGTGCTTTTACATTAGGGGCATAGATGTTCAGGATTGAGACTTCATCCTGATGAACTGTTCCTGTTATGATTATAAAATGCCCCTCTCCATCTCTTCCGATTGATTTAAGTTTGAAGTCAACTTTGTTAGAAATTAGTATGGCCACACCTGCTTGTTTCTTAGGTCAATTTGCTTGATATGCCATTCCCCAGGGCTTTACTCTGAGTAGGTGCCTGTCTTTGTGGTTGAGGTGTGTTTCTTGTAAACAGTAGAATGTTGGATCCTGTTTTCTTATTCAATCTCTTAGCCTGTGCCTTTTTATAGGTGAGATGAGTGCATTGACATTAAGTGATATTAATGACCAGTGGTTGTTAACTCTGGTCACATTTTTAATCGTAGAGTTTGTGTGTTTCCCTTCTTTGTGTTGTGTTGGTGAAGGTTCTCTAGATGTCTGAGTTATTGTGGTCATTGTTTGACTCCTTGGTTAGTGATTTTCCTTCTATTACTTTCTGTAAGGCTGGATTTGTGGCTGCGTATTGTTTAAATTTGTTTTTATCCTGGAAAATTTTATTTTCTCCATTTATAGTGAATGAAAGCTTGGCTGGGTATAGTAGTCTGGGATTGCATCCCTGGTCTCTCAGTTTCTGCAGTACATCTATCCAGGACCTTCTGGCTTTCATGATTTCCATGGAGAAGTCAGGTGTGGGTCTGATAGGTTTACCTTTATAAGTGACTTGGCCTTTTTCCTTCGCAGCTCTTAAAATTCTTTCCTTATTCTGTATGTTTTGTGTTTTGATTATTATATGGCAAGGGGATGTTTTTTTTTGTTTTTTTTTTCTTTTTTTTTTTTTTTTGATACAGCCTATTCGGTGTTCTGTATGCTTCTTGAACCTTCATAGGTATATCTTTCTTTCTTTAGGTTGGGAAAGTTTTCTTCTATAATTTTATTAAATATATTTTCTGGACCATTGAGATGCACTTCTTCTCCTTCTTCTACTCCTATTATTCTTAGATTTGGCCTTTTTATTGTGTCCCATATTTCCTGAATGTTTTGTGATGAGTGTTTGTTGGACTTGCTGTTTTCTTTGACCAGTGTGTTTATTTTCTCTATGGTATCTTCAGAATCTGAGATTCTTTCTTCTAACTCTTGTATTCTGTTGGTTATGCTTGTTTCTGTAGACTCTGTTTGTTTACTTAAATTTTCCATGCCCAGCCATCCCGCTGTTTGTGTTTTCTTCCTTGACTCCATTTCAGTTTTCAAGCCTTGAACTCTTTCCATTATCTGTTTGATTGTTTTCCCTTGGTTTTCTAGGGTATCATTCACTGATTTATTCAATTCTTCAAACTTTCTGTTATATTTCTTATCCATTTCTATAAGGGTGTTTTTTTACATGCTGTTTAAGGGCGTCAATCATTTTCATGAAGTCAATCTTTTCTACTTCTTCTTGATTAAGGTGTTCATGTTCTCCCGTTGTGAGGTCGCTGTTTCTGGTGGCTTCATGTTGCTTTTCAGCTTGTTGGGTGAATTCTTGCATTGGCCTCTACCCATCTCTTCTTCCAAATGCTCCCTTATGGATCTTCTTTTACTGGATCAGGTCTCCTTGCCTACTGATGTACCTTCCCATTGATGGCTCTCCCCAGTGATGGCTCTCCTGGTCCTGAGATCAGATCTCCATGACCAATAATGGCTCTCCCCAATGCTGGCTCTCCCCAATGTTGGCTCTCCTGGCGCTGAGAGATCAGGTCTCTGTGCTGGTTGGGTAGCTCGTAAACAAAGCGCCTACCTTGATTGGTGCAGGCAGGCTATAGAAACAAAGGTACTCCTGCCTGCTTGGGTGCCCTGAGGATTCGGACCGAGTGCCCAGACACACTGGGCTGGGTGATGTTATGTGTCTAAAGAGGGCAGTGTGGCCGAAGTGGGGAGGGTTCTGGATGCAAGCTGGGTGGGATAGGAAGAAAGAGGCAGTATGCAGGGAGTAGAGGCCCTGCAGAGAACCCAAGAAGGTTTGGGGGTTGAGGATCTTCTGAGTTCCCTGTCCTGGGCTGGCATGGCGTGGTCAGAAACTCACCCCAAAGTTGGCTCTCCTGGCGCCGAGAGATCAGGTCTCCATGCTGTTTGGGTAGCTCGCAAATAATTCACCAAAAACATACATGTGTATTCCAAATAAATCAATTCATTAAAAAGAGATTCTTCAGAATAGCTTTCCCCATATAATAAAGGGAAAAGGCATGTTTTATTTTAATAAATTCGTTAGGTATAATATATTTAAAGTGAAAATAAAAGAGCTACTAACACATTTCCAATTCGAAGGGACAGAGTCTGACTGAATTGATTGCATTGTTGGTTATTTTGCTTTTCTTATCCATTTGCCTTTTTTATGTATTATAGGCCAGTTCCATCTGGATTTAGAATGTTTTTTTTCCACCACTATAAAAAGAAGATAGTGATAGCATTCAAGAATACAAAACTTTAAACAGTGTAAAGGAAAAGTCCATCAAATTTATCACACAAACAATTGTCCTTTGCTATCAATAAAATAAGTGAATAATCAGGTTAGTTCAAAGTAAAATAGAGAAATATATGTATATGTAAATATATATATTCATAATGACGAAAAAAATATCTTAGCTAAAATCAATATAGAGAACAGATTATGAACCCATATTCAAGTGATGCTGTATCCTAGCCAATTAAGAATATATCACCTCACTACTTAAATTACTAAATGAACTATTTATCCATTTGTCAGTGGATATTGAGTGATTTTTTTTTGCACAACACTATTGTGGCAATGAATAATTGCAAATCAGATAGAGATATTCTGTAGTAGGAGGCTGCTTGTTCATTTCCAGGTTTTCCAAACCCGAAGTCATCACACAAAAACTATATTAATTAAAACTCTGCTTGGCCTAGTATTTCAGGCTTCTTGTTAACCAACTCCTACATCTTAAATTAACCCATTTTTATTATTTTGTATTTTACCACAAGGCTTGTGGTTTATAGATAAGGTCCTGGAGTGGGCATCTTTCTCCTTCAGCAGCTACATGGCATATCTTCAATACCATCTACTTTTCTGCTCTATCTTGGCTTAGAATTCCTGCATGTTTCTATTCTGCCCTTTCATAGGCTCAAAGCAGCTTCTTTATTAACCTATGGCAATAAAACATATTGACAGCATGCAGAGGAGAATCCCCTATCAACACCCCTTTTTTTCTGTCTAAATAAAAAGCAAGGTTTTAATTTTAACATAGTAAAATTACGTATAACAAAACAGGTATCAAGGAAGAATTAGAGTTACAATATTTATATCTATTTTATCTTTTATTATAACTAAGGAAAAGTTTGATTATGACTATCTATTCTTTAAATCCATCAAAGACCCAGAAGGATATAATATTACCTTAGTTACCAGGAAGGGCATGATAAGCAGCTTCCAAAACTCTAGAATTGGCAAAAACATCTCACTACCTGGACAGTCATTTAAAGTTTTTATGTAACTTTAGGGCATCCATTTTCAGCCTACGGGCCCATAGTATCTGGCAAATTTCCATTAAGCAGAAAATTTGAAAGACTGTTTTGCCTCTGTTTGCAGTTATTCAGTCACATTTTTTATATCATGTTTTAGAAAGTTCAGAAATCACTGTTTTTGGGTCCAACATATTCAGTTCATATACCATACCATCACACATTTCAGGAAAAAGCAATTTTGCCCAAATAGCTAGCAAACTTCATAAGGAGCCTCTTTGATGCCCATCATCCTCTTGAAGTAATAAATGGTGCTGCCAGGAGCAGACATGTCTCACTGTTGAGAAAAGACAAAGTTCTAAAAATATTTTAAATATCATAATCTGAAAGTCTTTGAGAGATTTGAAGAGTACCTATCCATCTGCAATATATCTCTGTACATCTAGAAAACCTAACTAACATGACTACAAGCTTGATTGCTATAGTTGACTATCTATTAGCCCACATCAGTGTGTAATTGTGTTAAATATATTTTTAGGCAGCTTTTTATTAAAAGATTTTAATTTTTTCAGAGGCTTGAAATCTTGTTATTTGAAACTTTTAAGAATCCAATAGCTCTTAACAATTACAGACCTACTTATTAATTAGAAAAGGGTATCACTTTTCTGTTTCTTCATTGATGCTTTGCTTGAATAGTATCAGATTAAAGGAAGGATCTTTAATAAATACAATTGATAAAAAAGATAAGAGAGAAATAGCTGAACTTCAAACATATTAATTATACCCCGATTTCTTCCTTTCTCCACACTGTCATTCTTTTTGGCTGTTCCATGATAGGGATAATAGTCTAAACTCACTGTGGGCATATAAAGCCTCTTTGTATTAATGAAGGACAATGTGCAACTTTACTTGGCACTAAATGTTGGGGGAAGTTGTCATTTTACATCAAGAATTCTAGAGCCACTGATTCATTCTCATTGTTCCTTTGAATCACCTCTGCCTGAAAAGAAAGAGCAAAATAAGATTGGGATTTCGTGTAAAGGAAAGGTTCACAATGAAAAGGATGGTATGATATAAAGGAATTGATAATGAAAGTTACTAAAATTCATTATGAACAAAAATGATGATGTTAAATAAATTCAACAAAAATAAATGAAAAGGGGGAAATAAATGCATGATGTTTTGGACATTTTAGTGGCTCTCTTTTCACACACATGTTTCAATGACATCTACTATTGTAGTATTATCACTATTGTGCACATCGTTTAAATTACTCTTTTGAATGATAAGAAACAATCAGAAGGATTTTTCTTTAGAGATTGATAAAATATTTTCTATTAGAAAATTATAACATCCATACATCTTTACTTATGTTTTTTAATAAACCATCAAAACAAAACAATTTAAGCAAAATACTACTTATTTTATTGTCTCTCTCTCACACACAAGGAAATTAGTTTCAATTTCCTAAGTTGATAATTGTTCAAAAGTATTAAAACATAACTTTACAAAACATTGTAGAATACTTAGAAAATGAGATTATCTCTCCCAAGTATAATGTTTTCTTTGTTGGTAGTCACACTTCCAATTTAACAGAACAACTCCCTTACTTTTTAAATTAGAGCAATCTAACACAGCTGCAGTTTCCCCAGAGGAGCCGTCCATCAGTTGTGAGTTTCACATAAGATTCTGATCCAGTAACAGATAACGCCAGAGTAACAGATCCAACAAATCATTACAAACCATTAAACAATGAAGTTTTTGGACTATTTCTTCTCCTATTAAAGAAAATATGAAGATAAAATCTGAACAGAGTAACTCAAGCTGTCAAATCTCTTGCAAATAGAACACAAAACAGGTTGAGAGAAAATTAAAAGGCGCAGCAAAATTTTGAATCTTCATATCAAAAAAATACATAAACATACTATATTCATCTTTTGGGGTCTGGGCTATCTCACTCAGGATAGTGTTTTCTATTTTTATCCATTTGCATGCAAAATTCAAAACGTCATTATTTTTCACCACTGAATAGAACTCTAATGTGCATATATTCCACACTTTCTTTATCCATTATTCCATTGAGGGGCATCTAGGTTGTTCCTAGGTTCTGGCTATAACAAATAATGCTGCTATGAATATAGTTGAACAAATGTTTTTGTAGTATGATTGGGCATCTCTTGCATATATTCCCAAAAGTGGTATTGCTGGATCCTGAGGTAGATTGATTCCCAATTTCCTGAGAAACCACCACATTGATTTCCAAAGTGGTTGCACAAGTTTGCATTTCCACCAGCAATGGATGAGGGTACCCCTTCCTCCACAACCTCTCCAGCAAAGGCTATCATTGGTGTTTTTGATTTTAGCCATTCTGACAGGTGTAAGATGGTATGTACTCATTCTTTAGTCGCCTCTAGCCATAAACAAAGGACATTAAGCCTATAGTTCACAAGCCTAGAGAAGCCAAATAACAAGGAAAACACAAAGGAAAACATATATAGATCGTCCTGGAAATTGGAAGCAAACAAGATTGCCAGGCAAAAGTTGGGAGCATAGTGTGGGGGTAGGAGTGGGGTGGGGTTGGGGGAAGGAAAGAGGGGGAGAGAGAAGGGAGAAAGAAAAGACTGGAGAGAGCTTGGGGAGTGGGATGGTGGAGATGGATGAAGGGCAGATATAGGAACAGGAAAGAAGATATCTACATTGAGGGAGCCATTTTAGGGTTGGCAAGAGACTTGGCTCTAGAGGGGTTTCCAGGTGTCCACTGGGATGTCCCCAGCTAGCTCCTTGGGCAGCAGAGCAGAGGGTGCCCGAACTGGCCTTTCCCCACTATCACACTGATGATTATCTCGAATATTACCAAAGAATCTTTGTCAAGCAATGGATGGAGATAGACAGAGACCCTCATTAGAGCAAAGGACTGAGCTCCCAAGGTCCAGTTTAAGGGCAGAAGGAGGCAGAAGATGAGCAAGGAATTGTGGACCGCGAGGGGTTGGTCTGCCCACTGTGACAGTGTGCCTTTTCTAATGGGAGCTCATCAAATCCAGCTGGACGGATGAGCATGCGATCAAACTGGACTCTGTGAATGTGGCTGACAATGGGGGCTGACTGAGAAGCCATTGATAAAAGCACTGGGACTTGTTTCTACTGCATATACTGGCTTTTTGGGACCCTAGTCTATTTGGATGCACAGCTTCCTAGACCTGGATGTAGAGGGGAGGGCCTTGGACTTCCCACAGGGCAGGGTTCCCAGCCCTCTTTTAAGGAGGGAGAGGGAGGGAGTAGGGTGAGTGGGGGAGTGGTAGGTGAATGGGAGGAGGGAAGGAATTGTAAATTTTTGAATGAAAAAAATAAAATAAAATAAATTTAAAAAATTAAAATACATGAGCATCCTCTAGAGCTATCTGGAAAAATTGCCCATGTCAGGCATAAATTGACATAATCTAAGATTTATGTTTGACATATCTTTATTATCATCATCTATGTGGAAGATATGCTTTCTAATAATTAGCCAGTGGACATTGTTTTTAATGTATACAAATCTATGGCCTTCTATATACCACAAGGCTTATTTTCTCCTCTTCCCTAATTTTCCTTGTTTTTTCAACTGTATTAAAGATTAGAGCCTTTGTTGAAGCAATTTAATATTGCACATGATGCTGCCTTTAAAAACAAGATCATTTTCAGTCATTAAACTAAAAGTTAAAAATATTGTTTTATAAATTATAAATAAATATATAGTCAGTCAAATCTGAAAAATGTTGAATAAATTCTACATCCTGCAGTATTAAATATTCATCTGTGACTTAATTATATATGCAAAAATAAACAAGCATATGCAGCTCATTAGTGTGCATATTTGTATTCATATTTAATAAACAGTAGAATTACATGTATACCAAAGAATTGTGATATAAATTTCTTTTTGATTTATTATCAGTAGTCATTGCTTTATTTTTTATTTTTATAGTTATTTAATATGCCTGTATGCAGCGTCACATGAAAATTTCTCAGTTAAACATTAATCACAAATAAAAATAACATTTAAGAAAAAAATTATAAATGAATAAGTTAATTGTCTTTATGTTGCTCAATTATTTGTATACATATTCAATTTAGATTTGTTTAGATCAGTCAAAGAGATCTAGAGTCTTTTAATATCTATAATATAGATGCTTCATAATTTAAAATACTATTTAAATCTATATCAAGTATCCATTATTATTTCATTTATATCCATATAAATTAATCAATTTAATGAATTCTGTTTAAGTTTGCATTTGTGTCCATAAGAAATACATTGCTAAATGAAAGTAAATTTAATCATTTGATTAGAGAGTGTTCAGAATATTTCTATTTATGATTTCTGTCCTCTAATTATCCATATAACTCTAGCAATCTTATTTGAAACAGTTGCTTAGAGACGGAAAAGAGGACTTAATAAAATATTGACCACTCTTTAATCAGTTAGCAAATGCACATCCTGGGTCCTCTTTTTGTACCCATCTTCTTGGGCATTTGACCTACTTTCACTCGTGGTTTTCAAAGTTCTTGCATTATCATCAGTTCTCAAACTGTTCCTTTCCTGACAGAAAAGACTATCTCAGTTTTCTGCAAGTTTTCAGAGACAATTCACTGGAATACAAAATGAAGTTGTCAGAGTAAAAAGAATAAAAGGTATTCTTTCCCATCAATCAGATTCAATAGGAAATGAAGTCTACTGTAAGATAGACTTCTGTCATTTAAGGTCAGAGGACAGTTAAGGAACATCACTCAGAGGATTCTGAAGTCAGTCTTCCCCCTATTTGTGCTCCAGAATCTGTGAGATTGGTGTTGATTTCTTTGCTTTTTACCTGCATGAATTGGAATAAAGTTATTTCAGCAGAAAGGAAATTTATTCGTGAGAAGAAATTAATTTTTATGCCAGAGTGTATCAGTTCTTGGTCTAGCTTCTAAATTATATTGCCAAGTTTATTTTCTGAGTCTATAATTGAGGTTACTGTTTAAATAGTGATCCAAAGATGTATACATCTAAGAAGTCCTGGTCAAGACATAGTTCTTTCCAACACTTACTCATCTTATGTTTCCATCTCATCCTGCAAGGTGGGATGACCAGAAGTTAGGATTATGTGAAATCTCTTTTCAGGAGGCAAATCCCATCTCTGATTTGCATTTTTTTGCTTCTTTCAGCATGGGATTTCCTAAATATTCTAATTTCTTCAGGCTCTACAGTTTCAATATTCTGAAAGATTGAAAAGTACAAGTGTAGTGTAGTATGATATGTACAAATATATTATAAAGGGCATATTAAATTGTTTAATGTGTGACTGTTTAGTTTTTCAAACACTGATTACTGAAAATGTATTTCTTCCCATACAGTGCATTCTTGCATTCTTTAAGGAGGCAGCTAACACAGAAATCATTCAGGCATTTCTGGTATGCCCACTTGACCAATGTATATTTTTGTATCATTATCTCTATTTCCTTTTATAAAATTGAAAATTTGCTATAAATTTAAGTCAGGTGATAATTTTGGCATGTTAGATAAATGAATATTATTTTGATTGTTAAGATTCTATAATTCTATAAAAGATTGTATATACATATATATACACATATATACACATATATACACATATATGTATATATATAGTGTGTGTATGTGTGTTTATGTATGTATGTATGCATATGTAGAATACTCTGGTAGTAGTGTTAAAATTTTAGCAGCAATTACTATTCTAATTTAGGAAAATAAATATAGCATTAGGAGGTCAGGGAGAAATCTAATTCTAGGAAAACTCTAATGTGGGATTTCCCTCTGTATGCTATGAATATGTTTTATTAACATTGGTTAATAAAGAATCTGCTTTGGCTTGTGACAGGACAGAATATAACAAGGCAAGATATCCAAGCAGCCGTAGAGAAGGAAAGAAGGTGGAGACAGGGAGACTAGCCAGCCACTGAGGGGAAAAACAAGATATTAATAAATGAGAAAATGTCCATCCATGTCACAATACATAGTCTAATAGAAATTTGTTAATTTAAGATGTAAGAGGTAGCTAGAAATACTCCTCAGCCATTGATTCAAGCAGTGCTGTAATTAATATAGTTTCTGAGTGGTTATATGGGAGTTGGCAGAAAGGAAAAGAAAGCACAGTCAAAGATTACAAAACTCCAAGGATCCTCAAAGATAATCACAGCTAAGACTCCTAGCAATAGTAGAGAGAGTGGCTGAATTTACATTTTCCTGTAATCAGATTGGAGACTACCCTTAATTGTCATAGAACTTTCATCCACTAATTGATGGAATCTGATGCAGAGAGATTCACAGTCAATCACTGGACCAAGCTCTGGGTGTCCAGATGAAAAGAGGCAGAAGGGATTCCATGAGGGAAGAAGGTTACGATTATGATGAAGAAACCCACAGATACAACTGGCCTTAGTTCATGGGAGCTCATGGACTCCAGAACTTCAGTTAACGAGTCTGCAAGGGATGACCTAGGTGCTCTGCATGTCGGTAGCAGTTCTGCAGCTTCATCTGCTTGTGAAACCACTAACAGTGGCTTCAGGATTTACCCCTGGTGTATGTTCTGGCTTTGTGGAACCCACTCCTTGTGATGAGATGCCTTTCTTAACATTGATGCAAGAAGGAGGATCTTTTTCCTGTCTCAACTTAATAATGCCAAGATTTGCGGACTCCCTATGAGAGGCCTTATCCTTTATGAGGAGTAGAGAGGGGCAGTAGAAGAAGATGATGGGAGGGAACAGGAGAAGAAGAAGGGAAAACTGTGGTTGGTATATAAAATGAAGTACTAAAATTAAAAAGAACATAAATATATTTTCATTTATTTCTGCTTCTTTCATAAATATGCTATACTTTCTCAATGGTCTTTACTTTTCTCAATTTTATTAAATAAACTTTATTATATTCAATATTGTTACTGAATTCTTTTTACCTGAAGTACTGGGGACCAATTGTATTTTCTTCAACATGCTAGACAAGGATTGTCACTGAGCTAATTCTTCAGCCTCAGAATATCTTTTTGGTTCTATATTAAGTAGATATTTTAAATTTTAAGTTGTTTGCTTTATTGTATATATACAATTTATTCATGTACATTGACCCAGAGTCCTGTAAATGTATTGAATTTATTTAGTATACCAGTTATAGGTACATTTTTTCAAATACATTTATGTTATTTGTGAATGGAGAACTTTTTATATCCTCCTTTTTTACTGAAATGCATTTCTTTATTGTATATATTTACATCTTCTCTGGATGAAAATGACTGATTTATAAAATTCCAGTCTACAATATTGCTGCAGGAGTTCCTTCTGCTCCTTCAGCCAATACCCTTTAAGATACCAGCCCACTTGGGCGTGGTCTCTTTGGCTTGAAAAAGCAGCAGTAGCCATGAGCTCCCTCTCTTGCTTCAGACTATTTTCCTGAGTGTGCAGGCCGGTGATCTGTAAGTTTTTCCCTTTAAATAAATAACACTTGGGAGCATGGGACTGAGCTCCCAAGGTCAAAATGAGGAGCAGAAGGAAGGAGAACATGAACAAGGAAGTCAGGACTGCAAGGAGTGCATTCACCCACTGAGACGGTGGGACTGATCTAATGGGAGCAAACCAAGGCCAGTTGGACTTGCTGAACATAGCGGACAATGAGGACTACTGAGAACTCAAGAACAATGGCAATGGGTTTCTGATCCTACTGCATGTACTGGCTTTGTGGGAGCCTAGGCTGTTTGGATGCTCACCTTACTAGACCTGGATGGAGGTGGGGGTTCCTTGGATTTCCCACAGGGCAGGGAACCCTGATTGCTCTTTGGACTGACGAGGGATGGGGACTTGATTAGGGGAGGGGGAGGGAATTTGGTGGTGGGGAAGGGACAGATATCTTTAATAAATAAATAAATTTATAAAAAAAGAAAGAAAGAAGAGGCTAAGTAGATCTGGGAAACAGGAGGACCAAACTGGGAGGACGGAGGGTAGGGAAAGAGGCCAGAATGTATTGTATGAGAGACGAATCTATTTTCAATAAAAATAAAAAAATAAAAATTAATTTAAAAAAAAGAAAAAATAATTAAGTGTCTTTCTGACCTTTTTTGTTGAAATAGTTTTTTTACACAATATATTTTGATTATGATTGCATAATCCCAACTCCTTTTTAATGCTACTCAACCCAACACCCACACATATCTTTTCCTGATATTTCCTGTGTAAAAACACAAGTACATCAAATCAAATAAAGGCACTAATAAAATTCGATAAATTATAAACAAGCAAACAAACAGACAAATAACCTGAATGGGACAAAACAAACAAATGAAAAGAAAAACAAAAAGCTAAATCAAAAGCAAAAGATACACATAGAAGTAAAGACACACACATTAGCAAACATATATTCCCTAAATTAGAAAACATAATATGTAAGCAAAATACTTTTAGAGCAAGATAAAAAGAAAAAAAAAACATTGTTGAGACAACGTGCTGTGAGACTCTATATACAAAACAATTTCAAAAATGCTGACTTTGTTTTGTTTTGGCCATCTATAGCTGGGAATAATGTCTGTCCTTAGGAGTTTATATAACCAGTGAGATCCCATTAAAGAAAACCACTTTTTTCATTTACAAGTGGTGATTTTGAAGATGGAGGAATCTTTTGGCTAAGGATGGAGACTGATTTTTAATTTCACTGTCAGCGCTGGGACCCTCATAATTTCCTAGTCTGTGCAGGCCCTCTAAATGCTTTCAAAATCTCTGGGAGTTCATAGTTGCCTTTGCCCTTCTGTGGTTAAAATACATCATTTCCTTGGTATTCTCCATCTTCTCTGGATTGAATCTTTCTATTTCCACTTCCTTAGGGTTCTTTCAGCTATCAGAGGATCAAATTGAAGGAGCTATCACAATTAGGAGTAAGTGTCACAATGTCTTTCACTCTCTGTACACTGTCCAGATGAGGGTCTCTATTTCCATCTGCTGCAGAAGGAAGTTTCCCCGCTAAAAGCCAAAGCAAGGAAGACACTGATCGATGATTATAGTAGAATACCATTAAGAGTCATTTTGTTGCTACATTCCTTTAGCAGAAAAGGAGTATTTAGTTTCCTGACCTAACTGTTTTCTGCTTCTTGTACACCAGAGCTGTGTCTACACTGGGTTCCTTCTCAAGGTGTAGACATTAAATTCAGTTAGGTATTGGTTTGTCACTTCTACAAGTTTTGTTTCACTTTGCACTATCTTTGAAGCATGACACCATTGTAAATCAAAGTGTTAATAGCTGGTATGTAGTTTATCTTTCACCTTTTATAGCATACAGAGTACCTTCTAGTATTGTAAACACTAGACAGTAGTGATGGAGTCTCTGTGAAGGCACCAGCTTGAATTTGTTTGTTTAGTAACTTTTGTAGTTTTTTTTTTTTTTTTATTTTGCAACTGGGCCTTATCACCAGTTGTGGGGGAGTTGTATATACACTTGGCAATAGATTGTGGATTCCCATGGTCCTCTATGGCAAAAAAAAATGTGTAAATTTATACCATTCCTAGAACAGAAATTTTTGTTTGGTAAAGAGAGAGGTACAGCTGGAACTTTGTCTCCTGATTATTTGACATCTCTGTTTAGTTTACCTTAATATACATACATTTTTAGGAAACTTCTACTATATTAGGTTTCCATGCAATCTCTCAAATATACCTTAATTTTAGTTGTCCATCTCTGTTCTTCCCCTTCAAACCATTATCCTGATCTGTTGCTAATTTATCTGTGAGTTGTGTGATTTCATTTTTGTAAGAGTTTAGTAATCTTTCATTGTGTAAATGTGCCACATTTTCTTCATCCAATTTTTTTGTTGACCAGCAATTATACTAGCACCAATTTCTGGCTATTATGAATAAGAGTCATCTGCCTAATGTTAAAACACAATTTAATTATAAATTCTAAAAAAATATATTCTTATTTAAAATTATGATTGTTCCTCTGAGAATTAAAGATACGTGTATCTGGATTGCATGTGGTTATGACAAAACACCTTCTTTCAGTGTTCTATCAGCTCTTCTTTCTTAAAGTCCATACATACCCAAAGTATTCTACCTACACCTTAAATTCATTTGGGTAAATTAAAGAAAAAAAAGTAATGGAAAGAGATGCCATTTCTAATTTCATTCACTGAGTTCCAATAATAATTCAAACAATACAGTAGTTTGCTTACAAACCAATGAAAACTACTTCTGAGGAAGAAATACAAATGTTCTGCTTGATCAAGTTTTAATGAAGCTACATTTATATATTGACAAGTGCATGAACAGAAGGTATGGGAAGTGGAGAAGGCAGAATAGATATTGCAAGTGAATGCCTTTTTGTGCACAGAACCTACAGACTTTGTTGTCTGAAATGATTGTTAGTCATGAATTTTAATATGCATGCAGTTCTCACAAAACTTTCAGTGAGCTTTTCTCATCATTTTTATTTCTCATTCCATCTTTCTCTTAGCATCTTTCTTAAGCTGACGAATTAAACTCTTGTTTTGATTTTCTGATCTAATGCTACCAACCTTTTCTCAGCAATAATAAAAGTGTTACATTCCATGAAATTGTCTGGTTTTTAAAAGGTAGTGGAAAACAAGCATTTTTAGTTTTCATACATTGTCAAATGTGGCTGTCTTTGCTTTCTATAAAATGTGTAATTTATAGCAATGGTGACTTTCTCTAAATTACATTGACCAATGGTAGCTTGTCTTAAATTTAATACTTCTTAACCATCACAATAGGAACTCTTTACATTTATATTGAAGGATTTAAATTGAAAATATTATGCAAAATTGACAGGAGAAGCAAAAACAATCTATATCTACAGGATTAGTTTTACAACCTCTTCATATACACATACATGTGCATATTAATAAATGTATATTTTTAAATGGTTTATATGATAATGTAATAGTTATATTTAACTCAGAATCTCTAGAAAGATATGATGTCATGCTGGCATCATTAGTTGTACTTAGAAAGTGAGCAAAAAAGCAATGTAATATTATGAATGATGTGTTTAATCGTTTGTATTTTATGATTTTTTTCTTGATAATCTAATTTCTTCTCCACAGTTCACTGAAGTTGCAAATGATAAGTGTAGTAGAAGGGCAGGCTGATGAAGACACAGAATATTGAAAAGGTTGAAGTAGTAAAGTTTCTTTCCCAGGATACATGAGACATTAAGATTTTGATATTTTTTATTTATAATGAGATTACATTGGGAAAAGAAAATGGCATAATGAAAAGTTACTATTCTTTAATGCATATTTCTCGAGTATTCTAAAGTAAAATATCTTTTTTTAATTTTCATCTCATATTTTCAGTAATTTTTATTACTTAAAAAGTAATACTTTGTGTCATAAATAATATTCTATGGTATTAAGAGTTATTGGTGCCTTTCTGTATCTATAGCCCAAGAATTATGGCTATAGATTCTGTTTTGCTCCTATTTTCATTCATTCATTCATTCATTCATTTATTTATTTATTTCTCCATTCAAAAATTTCCACTTCTTCCACTCCTCCCATTCGCCTCCCACTCCCCTATCTACATTCCTCCCTCCCCCTCTAGTTTTCAGAGAGGGCAGGGTACCCTGCCTAGTGGGGAGTTCAAGGTCCTCCCCACTTCATCCAGGCCTAGGAAGGTGTACATCCAAACAGAGTAGGGTCCCAAAAAGCCAGTACATACAGTAGAAACAAGTTGCAGTGTCATTATCAATGCCCTTTCAGTCAGCCCCCATCATGAGCCACATTCAGAGAGTCCGGTTTGATCAAATGCTCGTTTAGTCCCAGTCCAGCTGGATTTGGTGAGCTCCCATTAGATCAGGCACATTGTCTCAGTGGGTGGACCAACCCCTCGTGTTCCTGACTTTCTGGTTCAACTTCTCCCTCCTTCTGCTCTTCAACTGGACCTTGAGATCTCAGTCCAGTGCTCTGAAGTGGGTCTTTGCCTCTATCTCCATCCATCGCCGGTCACAGGTTCTATGGTGATATTCGAGATATGCATCAGTGTGACTATTGGACAAGGCCAGTTCAGGCACCCTCTCCTGTGATGCCCAAGTACCTAGCTGGGGACATCCCTGGGGACACTTGGGATTCCCTCTAGAGCCAAGTCTTTTGCTAACTCTGAAATGGCTCCCTTAATTAAGATATCTTCTTCCCTGCTTCTATATCCACCCTTCCTCCATCTCAACCCTCCCACTCCCCCAAACTCTCCCCAATCCTTTCCTTATTTCATCAAAATAAAATCAGTAGCCCTCCTATACACAAAGAAGCAGAGAGGGAAATCAGAGAAACTTTACCTTCCATGATAGCCACAAATAGGATAAAGTATCTTGGGGTAACACTAACCAAGGAACTGAAAGATCTATTTGACAAGAACTTTAAGGCTTTGAAGAAAGAAATTGAAGAGGACACCAGAAAATGGAATGATCTCCCATGCTCTTGGATTGGTAGCATCAACAGAGTAAAAATGACTATTGAATTTTAAAAAATATCATGAAAAATATTATACTATGTATCCTCCTCCATATTATAGCAGTTTTATTTCCAAAGTGATTCACAGAAAATAACAATATGCTAAGAGTAGAATGTCCTATATTGTTTATAATATCCCATTCACATTTTAGATTTTTTTGTCCTTAATTTGAAACACAAAATCTAGTAGGATGTTTAGCCTAAGTATTAACTCAGTTGACACTGAGCCTATGTCCACAATTGTTTGTTTTTAACCTCAAGAGTGTTAGACTCTTTTAATTTAATTCAATATTAATAATATAAGGAAATTATATATACATGTTAATATCGATATCATTATTGGTTATTGTTATAAGTAGTGTTATGTGACACTGTTCATAAATACATGACAAGATAACTACTCATCCAGAGAAGGAACTGATGACATATCATAGTAAATGCATTATGTCTAACTTGATTAACCAATGAGTTTTATTGGGGTTACCTATAGCAATTCACTTTGTCTAAGAGTGTCTGATAATATTCTTCTCTGCTTATATACACATAAAGAGGGAGAAGCTTAGTACATCTGATCAGATTTAAGGGGTTCCTGAAACTTTTGAGTTGTTTACTTCCTGACGTCAAGGAACTTCTCTGGAGGATGGAATATTTCACTTATGAACAGAGCACTTCGAATGCATGGAGTTATTTCAATTTTCTTTTATCTTTTGAGACTTAATTTGTAACTGACTATGTGTTCAATTTTTAAAAATGTTTCATGAGGTGTTGAGAAGAAAGTATTATCTGGTCTTTCTTTTTTCAGTGACATGTTCTGTAGATGAATGTTTGGTTCATTTGAGTCATAATATCCATTGGCTCCAGTATTTATATATTTAGTTTTTTTTCTGGGTGATCTGTTCATCGATGAAAGTGGGGTATGAAAGTTCTTCATTTTCATTGTGTGATTGTCAATGTATAATTCAGGATTTAGTATTGTTTCCTTTACAAATGTGGGTGTTTTTGTATGTTGAGGCATAGATGATGAAAACTGAATCTTTATCTTGATGCATTTTTCATTTAATGAGAATGAAGTATTCTTTCCCATCTTTTTTTTTATTAACTTTGGTTTGAAACTCTTTTATTAGATATTAAAATATCTACACCAGCTTGCTTCTCCTTAGAATTTTTTCCAACCCTGAGGTAATGTCTGTATTTGATGTTGGATTGTTCTTATATGCAGTAGAAGGATGGTTGTTGTGTTTATATTCATTCTGCTAGTCTGTGTTTAATTTTAATTGGAGAATTGAGTTAGATGATATTGAGAACTATCATTGACTAATGATTGTTGATTTCTGTTGCTCTATTTCAGTTGTTGATAGTAATGGTGTACATGAATGTGTGTGCATGCACATGGGTGTGTGTTTTTCTTCTTTGGGTTTAGATGGTGTGAAATTATTTATTGTCTACGTGTTCTTCGGTATATTTAACCTCTTTGGGTTGAAGTCTTCCTTCTAGTACATTCCAGGGACAATGGATAGATGTTGTTTAAATTTGATTTTATCATGGAATATCATGTTTTCTCCATCGATAGTAATTGAAAGTCTTGCTGGTATAATAGTCTGGGCTGGGATTAGTGATTTCTTGGATTCTGCAGCACAACTCTCTAGGCCCTTCTGACTTTTAGAGTCTCCACTGAGAAATCAGATACAATTCTAATAGATATTCCTTTATGTTATTTGGATTTTGTTCTCTTGCAGATTTTAATATTCTTTTTTTTTTTGTTTAGTGCTTTGGTTATTAGGTGGCAAGGGAATTTTTTTCTCTGATACAATTTATTTGGTGTTCTGTAAGCTTTTTGTGCATTTATGTACAAATATATCTTTATTTAGGTTAGGAAAATTTTCTACTATAATATTTTAAAAATATTTTCTTGACATTGGTACTGAAAATCATCTATTCTATTCCTATTAGTCTTATGTTTGAACTGTTTATAGTGTTCCCAACTTTCTAGATGTTTTATGTCAGGATTGTTTTAGATTTAACATTTTTTGACAGGTATACCTATTTGTTCTATTGTGTTTTAGTGCCTAAGATTCTCACTTCCTTTTCTTGTATTCTGTTGGTGATAATCTCATCTGTAGCTCCTGTTCATTTACCTAGATTTTTCACTTCCAGAATTACCTCAGGTTGTGCTTTCTTTACTGTTTCTATTTCTATTTTCTGGTATTAAACATTTATTTATTTACATCAATTATTCTTGGCTTTCTTGAAATTATTTAAGAAATTTATTTGAGATAATCATCAGTGTGATAGTGGGGCAAGGACAGTTCAGGCATCCTTTCCTCTGTTGCCCAAGGACCTAGCTGGGGACATCCCTGTGGACACCTGGAAACCCCTCTAGAGCCAAGTCTCTTGCCAACCCTAAAATGTCTCCCTTAATTAAGATATCTTCTTCCCTGCTTCTATATCCACCCTTCCTCCATCTCCACCCTCCCATTCCCCAAAGCTTTCCCTAGTCTTTCCCATCTCCATTCCCTCTCCTCCTCTCCCCTTCCCCTAATGCCACTTCCACCCCAACACCCACCCCCATGCTCCCAATTTTTGATTGACAATCTTGTTTGCTTCCAATTTCCAGGAGGATCTATTTATATTTTTCTTTAGGTTCACCTTGTTATTTGACTTCTCTGTGCTTGGAAACTATAGGCTTAATGACCTTTGTTTATCACTAGAGTCCCCTCATGAGTGAGTACATACCATATTCATCTTTTTGAGTCTTGATTACCACACTCAGAATAGTGTTTTCTATTTCCATCCATTTGCATGCAAAATTCAAGATGTCATAGCGTTTAACTGCTGAGTAGTACTCTAATGTGTATATATTCCACACTTTCTTTATCCATTCTTCCATTGAGGGGCATCTAGGTTGTTTCCAGGTTCTGGCTATTACAAATAATGCCAAATAATGCTGCTATGAATATATTGAACAAATTCTTTTGCAGTATGATTGGACATCTCTTGGGTATATTCTCAAGAGTGGTATTTCTGGATCCTGAGGTAGGCTAATTCCCAATTTCCTGAGAAACCCCCACACTGTAGAATCTTCATCCAGAGATGGATGGAGATAGAGACAGATACCCATATCAGAGCAAAGTACTGAGCTCCCAAGGTCCAGTTGAAGGGCAGAAAGAGGCAGAAGAAGAGCTAGGAAGTCAGGACCTCAGGGATTGGTCCACACACTGAGACAGTGTGTCTGTTCTAATGGGAGCTCATCAAATCCAGCTGGACCGGGTCTGAATAAGCATGTGTTGAAAGAGCTGTGGGCTGCATTCCTGACACCCAGCTCCTGGCCGCCTGGCTAGCTTATGCCCCAAAATAACAACACACAAATTGTATTCTTTTAAACACTGCTTGGCCCATTAGTTCTAGCCTATTAATGGCTAATTCTCACAATCTTGCCTAACCCATATTTAGTAATCTTTGTAAGATTCAGCATATCTGACCTGGCAGCTGGCTGCATCACGTCTGCCCTGTAGAGAGAGGCACCTTATCTGTCTGAGGTGTCTTACCTCACTTCCTCTTCCTCCCAGCATTTTGTTCTGTTTACTCCACCCACCTATGTTCTAACCTATCAGAGCCAAGCACTTTCTTTATTAATTAACCAATGACCTTCCTCCATCAAGCATGTGATCAAACTGGACTCTCTGATTGTGGCTGACAATGGGGGCTGACTGAGAAGCCATTGATAAAGGCACTGGGACTTGTTTCTACTGCATGTATTGGCTTTTTTGGGACCCTAGTCTATTTAGATGCACAGCTTCCAAAGCCTGGATATAGGAGGGAGGGCCTTTGGCTTCCCACAGGGCAGGGTTCCCTGTCCTCTCTCAAGCAGGGAGGGGGGAGGGAGGATAGTGAGTAGGGGAGCCAGAAGGGAATTGGAGGAGGGGAGGAAGTATAAATTTATGAATGGAAAAATGAAAAACAAAAAAAGAAATTTATTGACTTTCTCCAATATTTTTAAATTGTTTTTCTTAGATTTCTTTAAGGAAGTTATTAATTTCCTCTTTAAACAGATGTACTTCAGAGTTATTATCTTCAGAAGTTAGTCTATAGACTTTTAGAATATGAGAATTCGTTAAAGCTACATGAAAGTTATTTTTCTCAGTTCAGAAATATATGACTAACAATCTCATTAGTTTGTTACCAAGGTATTATCATATAGCCACAGGAAACATCCCTTATTTATTTTTTAACTGGAGAACAATTTAGACTAATTATAATTATAATATTTATATGATCAAGTCATCAGAAATCTTCACAGCTATCTATATAATGAAATCTATGCACTGATGTTTCATCCATCTTCCCATGTGTGAATCACATTTTTCCTGTTATATTTTTAAAAGATGTCATTATTGTACGCCACGTTGGTTGTTGTCTTTTTCTCCTTTGTAATTTCTATTAGGTTGTCTGAAACATTATAACCTACAGAATTTTTAGTTGAAATAAATGAGCTGCCATCATTGAACCCTGCTTAAACTGTAACTTTTTCTTAAATTTGACAAAGTATAATTGTTCTACTTTATAAGTACTCTGTTGGCTTATATTTCCTGTGAGGAAATAAGTCTAGTGCATGCATGGGTCTGCAGTAGATCCTCTGTTATCTGTTGTAATTGTTTTACTTGCATTTTTTGTGAGATTTCTAAGAGTGGGTGTAGGGATGTTTCTAACACTTTTGTCTGCTCCAGGGCCCTTTTCCTTTTACTGGGATTCCTTTTACATGTTTGATATGAGGGTTTGTCCCTAGCCTTCTCATGATGGAGAACAGCAATAAAACATGTCTTCCTGAACACAGCCATTTCAATGCATTTGTGAACTGTGAAAACATGCATAGGACCAGCAAAAGTCTGTGCCTAATGCAATTGGAGGGGAAGTAGACACATGCTCCTTCTCTAACACAGAAGCTTTCTTCAATTGGTAACTGGTCACAAAGGAAAAGTTAGTTTTCTCCAATGGAGACTCACTGAGTATACAAACTATGTTAATGAGAGTCCCTATGCCTAGCAGTAGATACAGAAAAAAAAATGAACTCAGTAGTATTTGTGAAGGCTTTTCATCTCACAATGCTTTGCCTGGGGAGTTTTCTTTTTCCTTACATTCCTTTTGTTTTTATAATATGTTTTCTTATTTTGTATTTTTAGGAGATCTCTGAGATTTTGACATCTGTGTATCTTTGTCCATGTTTCTTGTGCTTTTTCTTTGACTGTTCTTGGTTTATTTGTTTTGTCCTATCCTAGTTTGTTTGATTTGTTTTATTTTATATTATTATATTCATTTTATTAGGTGACAGTTTTCTATTGAGAGAAAGAAAAAGTGATATAAATTTGAGTGGGGTGAAATTAGGAGGATCAAAGTAGAATTGGAAAAGGAGGAACAGTAATTGGTATAACTGTGTGAAAAAATCTATTTTCAACAAAAATGAAAATGAAACAAATGAGAAATGTGAAATAATTTAACTGGGCTGGGAATTTTTGTTGTTATCAGCAATCAGTTTACTTAAGATAATCCAAGACTTTTTTATATCTCTTCCATCATTAACTTCATGAAAATATCAAATGGTCTATCTTCAAATTGTAATTATTTTTAATATTTCTTTTAAAAATTAATGTTGGGGTTACTGACTTGACTTCTAGAAAATTTTATTCAATGAGTTTGGCTTTGGTTTACTGAAAAAGTTTCTCACATATTCTAAAACATTTAATAATACCTTCAAATTATAGACATATGTATAGTGGCATTTTAATTATATTAATTATAATTAAATATAATTATATTAGTTAATATATAATAAATGGAAATGAAGTCTGACAAACACTAAGGATGATCTCTGTACTGTAGTGTAAAATATTTAGCTAAGTTTACTTGCTTATAAAAATACATGTGGTCATCTCCTTAATATAGATATTCACTTTAATCTTTAAAAATGCTAAATTATGTGACTATAAAAGCATTTTAAAATTTTTTTTAATTTTTATAAAACTTATAAGATCTTATAATTTATTATAATTTTTGGCTTGTATACTTATTTTACATATGTAAATACATAGTTAAGAATAAATTTTCTGATTTAAACAGTGTCCTGATTAGGAAAGTTTTAAGAAGCCCTGATATAGCATCAGAGTAAAAAAAACCTCATTTACTCTACTTTGCAAGCATATTATGTCTAGTAAGAGAAAATGGATGTCTCTTTGGTAAGACAGAGACCTCATGGGTATTGCATACTTATATAAGTACGTAATTGTTCTCATACAATGTTCTGAGCATAAATGAACAAAAAGAGGACCATAAGGAAAATAAACAGTCATGAAGAAGTATGCAATTCAAAACACAGACACTTAAAAATGTTTTAGTTTGAAATTAAAACACTACCAAACAACATCTATTAGAACAATACAGATTTCAAATCATTGATGGGAATATCTAAACATACTATTTTAACTTTGATATTTGTTTTAGAAAGAATTTTATTTTTTTAAGGGAAACGTTGCTATAATGAGTTGATATTAAAAAATAACCTCCATAACCTTTTTCATGAGTAAAAACAATAGACCTTATACATTTAATAATGAAAGGAAAAAAGGTAAAGGACTGTAAAATTTAAGTTAAAGCAGAACAAAAGTCCAATTAACTCTAAAGAGAGAAAATCAATTTTATGACTACATTTTCATCAGATGTGCAAAAAAAACACAATAAGTGGCTTCATGTTAGTCAATCACACACACATTCATACACACACACACACACACACACACACACACACAGAATGTTCTGAGGATAAATGTATCAAAAACATGGTTTATACTCAATACATTCTGTGTGTGTGTGTTTGTGTGTGTGTGTGTGTGTGTGTAGGTGAGTAAAAAAATCTTTTGGGAACTGAGCAAATAGACACATCTTATGTGAGTAACTAGTGTGGGAGAATTGTCTGCATTCTGTCAATCATGTTTTAAATAAATGCTGATTGGTCAAGCAGGAAGTATAGGGAAGAAAACCAGACAGGAAGTAGAAATGATGCAATGATGACAGGGGAATTCTGGGAAGGAGGAAATTGATTCCTCCCAGTACTGGGCAGACCACCGAAGCAGCAGGATGTGATCTGCCCCACTGAAAAAAGGTACTGAGCCACATGGTTAAAATAGATCAAAATAATGGGTTAATATAAGTCATAAGAACTAAGAAATCTGAGCTAATGGGCCAATCAGCTTTTTAACTTATAGAGTTCTCTGTGTGATTTTCTTTGGGGCTTGCTGGCTGTGGGGTACAGGGCAGGACAGAAACCCCAACAAGCAGACCCCATTCATTTTACAAGTAACCAAACTACATCATTACAAAAAATTAAATACTGGAGTGAATTTCAAGTCCATTTTACCTAGAGAAAGAAGGTATACTCTAATACATTCCCTGGAAAATCTCTGTGTTGAAACTTAATGAACAATATAATCATATGTGAAACAGGATGTGATATTCAGGTCATAATCGGTATTATACTACAAACAATACAGAATCAAAATAAATTTTCAAGAGTGACATAATTTGCTTTCTGACATTAGTTGGCATTAGGATTCATAATGATAGAAATTGAAACCATATCAATTATGCTTTATATTAGTAGAAAGTATGAGGAAATTTATGAGCACAAAGAAGGAAGGTAATATGGGGTCTTATGAGAATTAATTGCTTGTTCATGGTAACATATATATAGTATTTTGAGAACCATGCTAATGACAAATAATATTGATTTTTAACTTGACAAAAAGTGAGATCAAATAAGAAACATGTCTCTGGCTGTATCTGTGATAATATTTTTTTTTTTATATTATTTGGAGGGAAAGAGACTTTCCTCAGAGTGGGCAGCATATTATGACAACAGTCCAGGGTGCAAGGCTTGTGAAAAGCACCAGTCATTATTGCCCACTGCATTTCTCTCTGTGTTGCATGTATCTGCTTTTGCTTCCACTGCCTCTATCATCTTTTGCTCTTGGCTGATTCTGAGGCTTAGCTCTTTGACCATTAAAGGTCGATTGAACACTAGTGACTATATAGGCTTCAGGTTTTCAGGACCAGACTGAATCTTCTGAGTCATTCAGCCTCATTGACTAGCAGCTACAGGGCTCTCTGCATTTCCTGGCACAGATTACCATTGTTGGACAATCAGGTAAACGTAGTATAACCCAGTGTAAGAAGATTGTTTTTCATATGCATTCAATATGACAATTCTGTGCATGTACAGAATCCTCACTGTTTCAAACACTATTTACGTAGTATCCATTCAGACATATGAATGAAAAGAAGTTATTTGAGTTGCTAGTTTTGAAGAGATGAATAAATACTTTTCAAAAAACTTTGTGTAAGTTCCATATTATTGCTATAAACTATCCCAGGGAGTGACTATGGGAAACAGAAGAGAGCAAAGTGAATATATTCATCCTGTGAAATACTTCTCTCCCAAGATGCTTCAAATTTCTTTGTATTGTAGTATTTGGGAAATTAGAAGGAAAAAAATGCAACTCAAAATGTCAAAAGCATAAGAAAAATAAAACATTCAAAGCATTGTTTGAATGCTTTTTATTAACTGATTTTTGTAACATAAATATAAACATATTATACTACATCGAAAATTATTAGGTAGGAATGGTATTTAACAAATAGTCAAAACTATGCTTTGGTTTTATTTCAAAAGAAATTGATAAATTCCAAGTAAATGTGAAAATACATCCTCATGAAATCAATAATCATAAAAATAGTAGTTTGCCAAGAATTGTCTTTTCAATATAGAGTAAGATAGAAACAAAAAGTGTAGACATTTTTAAGCAAAATAGTAAAGGATAGCTAAAGTCTCCTGGGACTTAAACTATAATGCATCTGGATCACAAAATAGATTCTGATTTTCTGCTCAGAACTGCTTTAGAAATCTGCCTATTAAAATATCAGGAGATTACTTTGTCAGAGAATAAAAATGTGAACTTACAAAATTACAGCTTTTCAATTTCTGAGTAAATTAAGTCTAATATATTTCTTTTATTTTTTTAACATTTTTTTTTAGTCTGGAAACCATTCTAAATTATATTAATAATAACCTGAAGGTCTTGTGATTATATTAACCACCTCAGGTATATCCATTATATTCAAATTTATCACATGTTCAAGAAGCAAGTTCAAATCAGACATTCCCTTGTGAAGATAACTGGTTTTGCTGTAGTTCAGAAAATTAGATCACAATTAGTATAATACATGATTTCTATCTTCAGCTCATGTTTTATCCTTTTCTGCATCTGGGAGGCACAATTAGATAATGTGTACAGAATGACAGTGACTGTAAAGTATTCAAAAAGATGAACTGCTTCATCGAAATTAGAGATGGTAAAGACTGATGAGTTCCCTTTAGGTTAATGCATCTTGAGAGCCCTTTGGTAATTCTGTGAGAAATAATACCTTAGTTATACATTAGAAGTAAATTACTATCGAGAATGAATAGCACTGAAAATGTTATGTCACTGGTTCATTTCCATCAAAGAAAGAGTTCCTTGTAACTTGCCAGTACAGATTTAAATGGTGATTATACCCCCAAAGGTTTGCTATTCAACCTAAATATTTAGAATGAATTTATGACTTTAAGTTATTATTAATTTTCCTTGCAGCAACATTTTCTTAATTAAAATAATTCAGAATATTGCAGAAAAGCATATGGTGCTCTTTTGTGAGATGTTTATTCTTTTATGTTACTGTGGCACATCCACACTAGTATTTTATAATATAGAGAATTCAGGCCAAATATAAAGAAATCAGTGATATCTGTTATGATTTGCTTAAAATTGCTTAAAACTATGTATTTTTTGAAGGATTGACTATTTGTGGTGAAAAAGCACCTTTTTACCATGTTTTTCCATATTTACATAGTAATAATATGGGAGGCAGGAGAAATGGCTGAGCAGTTGAAAGTATTAACTGCTCTTACAAAAGTTTCAAGAACAGTTCTCAACAGCGTTATTGGGGTCTTGAAGTTGCCTGTGAATCCAATTAAAATGATCAAATATCCCCTCAATTATCTCTGGTTATATACACTCACTAATCCATATGTACATGAAGAAACACACACACATATAGAAATTTTAAAACTTAAATTTAAAATGACAGCATAAATAATCTATTACCCTAGTTCAGATAATATAATTTCATCTTCTATTAGATTTTTTTTCTTCCTGGAATTTTCAACAGATCACTTCATGTTTGCTGGAATACAAAATTTGCTTGAATACACAAAAACTACAGTTATGGAGATAAAACTTAAATATGTCAAAAGTGAATTTCAGAAATAATACAAATTCAAATTTCTGAAATTCCTTCTAGTATTTAGAGTGCTTTGCTGAATATAGGCATGGTGTATTTTAAATACACAAAACTTTTAAGATACATCTTTAGAATTTCTAAAATCTTTTCTATTTTCACAAGAGTAAGTGATACCTATTGTGAGATGCCTGAGAGTTAATTACTGAACTTTATTTCTAGAAAGCATGACTCAGAGAATATGTCAAAGATAATTTCTTAACTAGTTTTGCAGCTTAAGTGTTCATCAAATTCTGATATATCCTGTCATTTGGAGTGAAATCAGATTTGCTTTTCCAGAGAAAAGTTAGATTATTTTCATATTGTCATTTTTTTAATTTCATAAGACTTCATATTGATTTTTAATGCTCATTAGTCTTTAAACTATGTTTTAGAGAGAAATTTTGTGGAAAATTAAAATAGAGGTATGTGTTAGTGAATTGAAACATAAGGCATATAAACATAAAGTTTGATAATTTATATATGTTTATTTAAGTTTAAATCTCATAGTTTATCAGTTATACTCTGCCCTTAAGCATTGTTTGGAACTTTCATTGGGGTATTGATCTGAGTACACTTTTTTCTCTATAAACAGTGTTTATATCAGATATCTTTCCAACTTATAAATGTAATTAGGGTTGAAATTACATAATTTTCTATTTTATGAATCTATTATAAACATCCTTTGTTTATTATTAAAACTGCCACTACAAGGCTCATATGTTTAGTAAAATCTATACAAGTCAATATTCATTTTACGACTCACAGTGTTTTTATAAAACAATGTAAACATAGATGATTTTAATGTTGTCAATACAATTTATGTAATTTCAACCCTAATTGCATACATACATGTAAAGTTGAGTCATTATGAATTGATGTAATGAACCACTGTGATTAACAAAGCTATTGGCAACAAGATAATAATATATAATTCTTTAATCATAGGATAATCTATGTTTGTTGTCCTACACTATATAAATATGCAAAAAAGGAATCATTTTGTCACATTGATATATATGTATATTTATTGATTAGATTATGCTTTTAAAGATTTTGATATTTATTGTAGATCCTAGTACTTGCACTTATGAGTGCATTCAGTGTATTTTTTGAATTCTCATATTTTATATCAGAAATATATCCTTATTATAAATTGATCTTTTAAGTTAATTTTCTGTATGCATAAAATACAACACCACCACATTCTGCCAGCTCATCTGAATTTATGATGGTGATATGGTGAATACAATCATTACTTTGCTGACCTAATAATTTACACTCAAATGGTAAATTATTCATATTTAAAATTTGTTCATTGGTTTTGAAAATTACATATTTTCAATTGGCATAATCTTAGACAACTAAATTCGACAAACATTTTACACACAGTCAAATCAAATGTTTCCTGCTTCACAACAATTTTAGCTTCATTAAATAAAGCACTTGCTTTCTAAATGACTTGGCATCATTTCAGAAAATTGTTATCTTAATTTGAAAGAAATTTTTATCAATAAATTCAGTAATCATTATATTCACTTGTATGTGAGGAAACTTTTTACTTAAGTTTTTAGCATATTTCCCTTTTCTAACTACTCTTTGGTGACTTTAAAAAGAATTGACTGAATTGTGCATGAGCACACATAGTTTGATCCCAATTGTTCACACTCTCCTCTTTTCTCTCCAGTCCCTCACAGCATCACTCCTACGTCTCACTTTCCTAAAAATGTCCTTCTCTTGTTTACAAGTTTTGGTTTAAGGTAGTGTCACCTAGCATTCAATTAGGATTCTTTGTTGACCTGAGTTTGAAACTTTCCATCAGAGCCTTGTTCGTTCACCAATGAGTATAAAACCAGATACCATATGTCTGCTCTACCACAGTCTGTAAATTGCCAACATATTAACAATGTGTGTTAGGATCCCTTCAGGCATTATCCAACCCAGATATAACTATTTGAAAGACTTAACTTTTGTTGACCTTGTGCTGGTACACATAGTGAGCTGAGACTTTTATTTCTGTCTTGTCCCTGTCCTGCTAAGAAGCTAATATTTAACTGTCTCTCTTCCCACTATCTAGAACATACATTCTTTCACCCTTTGTACAAGATGTTGCATGAATTTTAAATGGCGTATAATAATGTCTTCTCAAAGACTGAACCCCCAACCATCATTCTTTCTCAGTTATTTATGAAGACATTGGTCTTTTGATTTCATATAACCTCGGCAGTAAAAGTCTTAAAATACCTGAAAATCCTTCCGGACATTAAAGAAAAGAAAGGTACAGAGGTTTTTAACTTTATTTTTGTACATTATTTACATGTATATACGTACATGATAGAATTTAACATTTTGTATGTAAAATTATAAAATGAGACCCCTATGTAACTATGGTTGATGACCTACTCCATATTGACTTATAAAATTGAGTTTTGATTTATTTTGAATTTCTATGGTAACTTTCTTTCTTAAGCTTAATGAAGATTACTTAATTTCTCCATTGCTAAGGTATTTCTCTTAGCAAGAGAGAAATAAAGATCAAAGATAAAGAACATTTCCAACAAAAATAGTAAGTTTCTTCACAAGTCATTTAGTATTTTTCTCTCTTTGTTTTGAATTTCAATTTGATCAAATCCACCCACATCCAATTATTTATAATTCTTTCTCTTTTCCTCTCACTGCTTTTTCTTCTCAAGGTCACACATTCTTTTTGAAAAACCAATTGAATCCACATAGTTTTGATTCCATTTGCATTGATATAAGACCAACAACTCCAGCATAGGTAGCATTGTTAGATGTTGCATTGTTGAAAAAATGTCAAACTCTCTCTGTCACAGGAGTCATCAATTGGAAATAGCTGTTCAGTTCATAATAGGACTACATGAACCCCACCTTCCCCAAGGAGAGACTTTTCTCTGTGTTGATCTCATGAAGGTCTTGTGCATGTAATCATGCACTGCAAGTTCATATAAACAACCTTATCATGTCTACAAAGAAGTATTTCAATGTAAACATCCACTGCTTTTGGCTCTTTTTTTTATATTTATTTATTTATTTATTAAAGATTTCTGCCTCCTCCCCGCTACCGCCTCCCATTTCCCTCCCCCTCCCCCAATCAACTCCCCCTCCCTCATCAGAGGGCTCTAAGAGCAGTCAGGGTTCCCTGCCATGTGGGAAGTCCAAGGACCTCCCACTTCCTACCAGGTCTAGTAAGGTGAGCATCCAAACAGCCTAGGCTCCCACAAAGCCAGCACGTGCAGTAGGATCTAAATCCAGTGCCATTGTTCTTGACTTCTCAGCAGTCCTCATTGTCCGCTATGTTCAGCAAGTCCGCTTTAATCCCATGCATTTTCAGACCCACGCCAGCTGGCCTTAGTGAGTTCCCGATAGAACCTCCCCATTTTCTCAGTGTGTGGGTGCACCTCTTGCAGTCCTGAGTTCCTTGCTCATGCTCTCTCTCCTTCTGCTCCTGATTTGGACCTTGGGATTTCAGTCCAGTGCTCCAATGTGGGACTACCTGTCAGAATGGTTAAAATAAAAAACACCAATGATAGCCTTTGCTGGAGAGGTTGTGGAGGAAGGGGTATACTCATCCATTGCTGGTGGGAATGCAGACTTGTGCAACCACTTTGGAAAGCAGTGTGGCGGTTTCTCAGGAAATTCAGGATCAATCTACCCCTGGACCCAGCAATACCATTCTTGGGAATATACCCAAGAGAAGCCCTATGATACAACAAAAGTATATGCTCAACTACGTTCATTGCAGCATTGTTTGTAATAGCTTTTGGCTCTTATAATCTTTATATTCCTCTGAGCTTGAGAATGTGTGATATCAATATTACATTTAGTATATTTGTCCATTTTTTATCCTACTCTCTCTGTACCTTGGATTTTGAAGGGCAGGGAACTAGCTTAACTCCTTCAGTTTGTGATAGATTGGTCTGGTCCACAGTTGTGATAAAAAAAAAAAATTATGTGACTGAGTTGATGGAGTGCTTAAATAGTATTAACAACCCTGTTCCTGTCCCCAAGTTCTCATAAACATGGGCACCATGACATACATTATAAATTCCTGCACTCAGGAACTAAAGGAAGAAGGATCAAAATTTCAAAGCAATTCTGTGGTTTAAAACCAGATGGGGCTAAATGCAATGAGTCTTTCTTTCTGTATATATATGGACACACACATGTTATACATATATAGATACATGCACATATATGTGTATATAGTATAAAGACACAGTTTTTAATATATTTAAATACATGATACATATATTTTGCATATATAAAAATAAATTAATACATTTATTTACTAAGGTTTCCTAGGACCTTGCTTCTTATTGTTATAAATTCTCTTTTTCTTGTTCCATTTCATAGAAAGGAAAAACACAGGGGAGATTATAAAAAATCACTATCAGATACCAAATTGGCATGTTATAAGATACTTAAACTTGTATCTTATCAGGTAAATAAATTAAAAGGTAATATTAATGTAATGCTCACCAAATATATGTGCATGCTAAATAATGCATAGCACTTAAAGCACATACATAAATCAGGGCATGTATTTGTTATGCACACTCCATATTAAATATAGACATGAATTACTGTAAGCATATTTTCACGGGATTTGGAGTTCTGTTCTTTCACAGAAAACAGCAAGTAATAAGTTACACTGTGAATCCATCTGTTGATTAATGGGAGGAGGTAGTGCTGAGACATCACACTTTAATTAAAACATTTTAGACTATGTTAATTTCTCTTATCTCTCAGCTCAGCTTTGTTTGCGCATATTTGTGTCTGCCTCTACGTGAGTGTGCCTGTGGGTGGGAAGCACAATAAGAAGGAGAACAGCTCTATTACCATTGTTGTGGTTAATTAAAAATGAAACAAGTCTAAATCATTATCTATGTCTCAATCTTATTTTTCCGCTAATTTGCTTTACAAATTTATGTAGCAACCATAAACTAAAGGTTTAGATGTTGTTTGAATGTATTTTAAAGCAAATACTACCTATTAAACATGTATTTTATAATTTTACAAAATAATTAAGATACAAATGCTTTAAATCTTAAAGACAGAGTGTGGATCCAGGGAACTTAGCAAGTTGGGGAAAGCTAGGAGGAGTTGAGAAAAGGGAAACTGTGGTACTCTTGTTTTGTATGAGAGAAAAATCTATTTTCAATAAAAATTTTAAAAAGGTTGAAAGTGTGCATCCAAAATGATTCTAAGTATGTAGGTTTTCTTACTGATGTTGAAGTATACATTTTTAGCTATATGTCTATGTATTGTATCAAATATGCAAAATTGTGAGCAATAAATCTTTTACATGTAGAAGGTAAAGCAAAGATGTTGCAAACATTTAAATGTTTTAACTGATTTTATTTTAAATGTACCTAATAGTTTTTCTCTTATCTTTCTATGCATCGTAATATATACAAAAGAATGTAAAATTCTTAAAATACTGGACTTATATTCTGGACCATTTTATATCCTCAGACAACATATGAGCCTTGAGAGAATAAAGCATGTTCGAGGACTCTAGTACATGTCCTCTGTTTTATTCCCCAGGTGATTCTAACTCGAGCTAATTAAAATCATATTTAATGACAACCATTTTTAGATGTATTTTATTACTTTGTGTTAATAATCAAAGAACTTAAAATATAAAAACTTAACTATTTTTAAAGACAGAACATCTATGCTATTTTTACATTTTTATTTCTCTTTAATATTTAATCATATTGAGTGTATATTACAAAGACAATATTTTCTTTGCTATGATTTTCCCCATAGTAAATTTTTTCCTCTGGTATTTGACAACCAGGGTACTCATCCATAAAAATGACTAATTATTACTCTCTTTATAGTTTTTAGTTGCATAAAGTCTTCTTCTAGTGATGGAGAGCCTTGAGATATTCGCTTTTCTGGGTTAGCATGTCTACTGGTGGTTTCATTGTACATATTTTGTTGGTCTAAGTAGTTAATGTGCCATGTGTATAGCCTCCTTCTCATTTCAAGGAGATAGAGTCTCACAGCTGACAATGTGTTCTCTGGAGTTTCAAAATTTTTATCCTTTCTTTACCTGCTATTCTCTGAATTCTAGGTGCAGTAGGGATGAGCCCTGGAAACATATACATATACACAATATTAAATACATTAAACAAGCTGTATTTTTTATATTTATGGTGTATAGACAGCAATAGCAATCCAAGCCAAAAGGCCATAAACTTGAATGAGAATCAGGAGAGGGCATGAAAGTTGTTGGTGTAAAGAGATTTAGGAGGGATTGATAGGTAGAACAGTGAGGAGAAAGAATGTAATCATATTTTAATAAATTTTTTAAATTAAGAATGAACAGAAAATGTTATTTTTTATTTAAATTTTTAGTTCCCCTAGCTGAAAATAAAATAGTTTGTACAAAATTGATTTTAAAAATACCAAACTCAAATCTGGTTAACACCATCTCTCTAATCTGAAAGAAAATAAACACAATTTAATAAAATAAAACAGTAGAGATAGAATTACTTTTCTTTAGGTTAAGAGTTTGTCCCACTGAAAGCTGTTACTATTATCCACATTAGTGATAAGATAATGGTCACAGGTCAGATATTGGGCTATAGCACTTAATTTCAAGTTCTTGAGTGAGTAGATTTATTAATAGAAAAATGTGATACTCTCAGGTAGTATTCCATAAGAGATTGACCGTTGGGTGGGTAGGTTTTAGCAACACCAATCTCTTCAATAAAACCAATGTGCTTGCAATTCACTGTTCTTTCCTTATTCTATGTTTTTCTAATGTCTTCATATACTTGTAGGAATGATCAGCCCCACTATCAAAATGTGTAAGTTATTGACTATTACTATAATTTAATTTGCTTTACACCAAAAGATGACTGTCTACCACTTGTACAATACATTAAGTTTCTCTCAGAAATCACTAACATCTTACTAAAATGAAATACTAGTTCAAAAATCTTAACTCATACATTTCTGGTTGGAGAGGAGAAATCATACTGAAGATAATTTCTGCTGTACAAATTAACCTTGTGATAGTGATAGATAATCTAATAAACATAAAAAATGCTACTTTTATTTTAAAAGGAAGAAAAATGAGAATTCCATGGATTCTGTATTTAACTAATCCTATATCATGTATCTTGCTTTCCAAGGGACGAAGACACTCTTTCACACCCTGGGGTGTCTCTTAGTTTCCATATTAGGTCTGATTATCTTGGTTGTACTCTTTAAATACATTTTATGCATATTTCTTAGGTACTTATGTAAAATTCTTAGAAAGAAACTATCTTCCTGTGTAGTATTCCTAACATACTTTCTTCTCATTGAGATGGGAAGTCAGAAAAATTTTAAACAGTCATATAATTTGGGTAAAGAATATATTTTTGCAATAAACATTTAAAATATTTGGTGCATTATTCCTTGATTCTAATTTTACAACTCAATATAGAAATTTAAAATCACCTGTAAAACTGGCTTATCCGAAAGTATATACAAATAGATTGGAGTTTTCAGATTAAGTATCTCTGTAATATTTCTTGGTTTATTTCCTCTTAGACAGAAAACAGTCAATATTTTATTTATCAGAATTCCTTCAATGATTCTCAACCTTCCTATTGATATGACCTTTTAATACAGTTCCGCATATTTTGTTGACTCCCCAACCACAAAATTGTTTTTGTCATTTTTTATAACTGTTGCTGTGGGATAATGCTCTTGTACATTGTAAAGTCTTATCACTTGTATTAGTCTAATAAAATGCTGATTGACTTGTGGTCAGGCAGCAAGCATAGGCAGGGTTAACAGACTAAAAGAATTCTCAGAAGAGGAAAGGCAGAGAGTCATTCACAAGTTGGATGCAGAGGAAGCAAGATGAGAATGTCCTACTGAAAATAGGAAAAAAAAGCCACATGACTAAACATAGACAAGAGCTGTGTTAATTTAAGTTGTAAGAGCTAGTTAATAATAAGCCTGAACTTAAAGACCAAACAGTTTACAATTATTATAAAACTCTTTGTTTTGGGGGTACTGAATCACTGCAGAAACTTTCATCTACAAACTGTGATTTTGCTACTGTTACGAATCATCATGTAAATATCTGATATAAAACCTTAAGGGGTTATAACCCAAAGGTTAAGAACCTCTGTTAATGGTCTAGCAGCATTTCTTAAAGGCAATGCTCTATTGAACGAGTACTGTCTGGATGTTTTTAAAAAGTAGACATTCATTTTTGTCCAGTTTTGGAGGCTTGAAATCTAAGATCAAAATATTGATGTTTCTTTTGTGGTCTGTATCTGAATAATGGCAATATCAAGACACATGAAAACACTAAAGGGAACATTTTCCTTGGGTACAAACATCAGTGCAAAGAACTGCAGTCTCACGGAGGGAGGTAATTTGCCTTTCACAGGGATGAGCATCCAAATTGATTGTCCAATACAAAGTGGTCCGTCCTATGTATACAAAACTACAAAAGCAAACTTAGCAAGCAATCTCTCTTTCTCTTTCTCCTGCTCCCCTTCTCTTTGTGTGTGTGTGTGTGTGTGTGTGTGTGTGTGTTTGTGTGTGTGTAAAACATTAATTTGGAAGTAATGGGATATTATTTTGAGATGGAGGGGTAAAAATAAAAAGGAGTTAGATGGAGGGGACTTGTGAGGGACTGGAGAGAGAGAAAGGGTGGAAAGTGATAGAATTCTATTTCAATTAAGAGACATAAAATTGATGGAGGAAGGTCATTGGCTAATAAAGGCATTGCCCTGGCCCATTTTATTGGTTAGAGGATAGGTGGGAGGAGAAAACAGGACAGAACGCTGGGAGGAAGAGGAAGTGAGCTCAGAGACTCCACAGCTCTCTTGGGAGCAGACGCCTCAGAGAGAGACGCTATGCCCCGCTCCAGGGATGAAGCTCCGACCCAGGATGGACTATGCTAGAATCTCCCTGGTAAGCGCACCTTGGGGTGCTACACACAGATGATTAGGAATGGGCTAAATTAATATGTGAGAATTAGCCTAGAAGAGAATGGGCCAAGCAGTGTTTAAAAGAATACAGTGTCCGTGTAATTATTTCGGGGCATAAGCTAGCTGGGCAGGCGGCTGGGGGGTTGGGGACGCAGCCCCGCCGCCGCCCTTATTACTTCATATGGCGCCCACGTGGACAACTGCTTCCACATAAAGCCTGAGACAGCTTGGGAAGTAATTCTAGAACAAAATGAAAGCATTGTGCCTGGTTTCTTGGTAGCAGCATTTTCTCAGTTCTACTCTGCTTACTAGAGGCAAGCAAGCGCCTCATCTAAGAGAGGCTTCCTGACTCAGCTTTAGCTGCAAAGCCTGCAGCTCATTAAGAGGTCCTGCCACGAAACACTTAAATGGTGTTGACAAAAAGCTGAACACATGCTTATCAGTTTTCAGCCGTAACAGGAAAAAAGCTGTGCCGTTTAAAAATGCTGGCTTTCTGGGATATCCTGCCAGGGCAAACTCTGACTGTTTGAGGCAGGAGGGCCGGCTACCAAGAGAGAGGACTTGAGTGTTGTCTGTTGTAGCTCACTTGCTGGCAGGGACCTTGAAATGCCATACAGTTGTGGCAGTAAACATGGCTACAGCCTGTATATCCGCCATGAGGCTGGAAAGCTAAGGAATGGACTGGATCTAGCTGGCAAAGCCACGCCTTTAGTCCTACTGAGATTGCTTGGTAAATTAAAGACTCATGTGGTCAAAAAAAGAGAGATATACAGTAAAGAGAGATTCAAAGACAAAGAAAATTTTTAAATGGTTTACACTGTGTTAAAAATATATGCAGACTAAAAGTTGAAGTTCTTAAAGTAAAAAACAAAAAAAAGGAAGAGAGTTGTTATGTGTGGTGGCACACGCCTTTAATCCCAGTGCCTAGAAGGCAGAGACAAAGAGATCTCTGTGAGTTCAAGGTGTAGTAGTGTACACCTTTAATCCTGAATGCCTGGGAGGCAGAGACAGGCGGATCTCTGAGAGTTCAAAGACAGCCTGGTCTACAGAGTTACTTCAGGTCAAAGATACAGAGAACCTGTCTCAAAAAGCAAAGAGTTAAAAGTAAAAATAAACAAAATAGAGGTTAAAACAAAGCTGCACAAAGATGGAAAATACACAGAGAATTTTTATACTGTATGCTATTATGCTCTCTTTGAATTGTTTAAATGCTGAGGAAGGAGAAACAGATGCTAAAAGATATTTATTTATAAATACTTCTGAACTAATCCAACATAGATATTATGAATTTGGATCTAAGGATATGATACTTTGGAAAGGAGTTTCTTATTTTGTTTTCACAGAGGATGAGACGCTGTTCATTTCTTCTATTCCGATTTGGTATGATGGACCACGTCCTCCTGAATGGTTCCTGTGCACGCCTTCAGAAAATTGCTTCGCTCAACTGCCAACTGAGATGAAACTAGCACACAGGTTATACCATGAAAGACCTAATTAACGACGCCCCCATTCAGCAGGAAGCAGTTTGGAGAGAAATAACTGCGCCCATATTCCCAAAAAATGTTTATAAGTGTTCTTTTACATTTAAAGGGGGATATGATATAGATATGAATAATTTACATTAGTATAGCTTTTGCTTTATTGATAGAGATTTAAGGTCAATTTTGTTATATGTATAAGTGTTTCTGATTTTGATTAAGGTATTGTGATTGTGTAGTTCATTTAAATATGTGATGTATAATTAGGAAATATAAGTTGTTAATAGATAGTCATAAATAATAGTCAAGTTTGTAGTCATGTTAGTTAATATTTTCTAGATGTGCGTAGATATATTTTAGATAGGCATTCTTCATGTTTTTCAAAGATTACAGAATAGGACATTTAATGTTTTAATAACTGAGGACTTTTCATGACAATGAGACACTCTGCTCCTGGCAGCACCAATGTACTTCAAGAGGAAGATGGGCATCGAAGAGGCACCTTATGGAGTTTGATAGCCATTTGGGCAAGAAACTGCTCTTGCCTGGACTATTGCATAAACTGGACACAGAGAACCCGCAGAGAGAGGACTACTGAACTTGCCTAAAGGTGAGATGATCTTTCGGGGTTCCTGATTCATGAAAGAGTCTGCGAGACATTCTGCAGGACACAACAGATAGAGACTGAACTGACTTTGAATTTTCCTGCTTTATGGAAATGTCTGCTGGATACCATGGGCCTGAAGGCTGAAGATGGATGCCCCAACGGTACAGAGGAACTTTGGGTGACTGTCCAGGCAGCAAGATGTCTCTGTCATTTCTAGAGTTTTGAAGGTTGCTTTTTTCTTGTTTGCTTAGGTAGTATTGTATCTTTCTGGAGTCTTTGATGGAGTTAAGAATAGTTAGTTATAGTTATAGTTTTCCTTAGTTATGATAAAGATTATTGTAACTTTTACTTGATAACTGTTTTGTTATATGTAATTTTGCTATGTTAAAGTTAAAGCCTTTTTTTTTGTTTAAACCGAAAAAGGGGAAATGATGGAGGAAGGTCATTGGCTAATAAAGGCATTGCCCTGGCCCATTTTATTGGTTAGAGGATAGGTGGGAGGAGAAAACAGGACAGAACGCTGGGAGGAAGAGGAAGTGAGCTCAGAGACTCCACAGCTCTCTTGGGAGCAGACGCCTCAGAGAGAGACGCTATGCCCCGCTCCAGGGATGAAGCTCCGACCCAGGATGGACTATGCTAGAATCTCCCTGGTAAGCGCACCTTGGGGTGCTACACACAGATGATTAGGAATGGGCTAAATTAATATGTGAGAATTAGCCTAGAAGAGAATGGGCCAAGCAGTGTTTAAAAGAATACAGTGTCCGTGTAATTATTTCGGGGCATAAGCTAGCTGGGCAGGCGGCTGGGGGGTTGGGGACGCAGCCCCGCCGCCGCCCTTATTACTTCATAAAATAAGCAATAAAGCCATTTTAGAAAAGAAAAGGTGAAATGAAGTTGAGTATGGTGGTACATGCTGAAAATCTTGCAATGGTTGGTTGAAGGCATAAGGATTAGGAGTTTAAGTTCATCTTCATCTGTACAATGTTATAAAGATGTAAAGGTAGCCTTAGATAATGAAACTGTAACAAAAAATAACAACAATGGCTACAAGAAAAATATACAAATGAACAAAAGCACAATGTTTATCTATATTATAAAGAAGTAATGTGTCTCTGCTGTGAGCTACATTAAAACCTAAAAGAGAAAGAATAGATGCCAACTGATCAAGTTTCCAAGCAATATTAAATCACATCAGCAACACTGTAACATCCACTATTAATTTTAATAGTTTAAGCATCTCTGACAGTAATGATACTCAGTTATCAAATCAACATCATTAAATGTTAGAATACATTACCAGTAAATAACCTGGCATATTTGGAAATATGCACTTAGTGTAGAAGATGGATTTAGAGAAATAGTTACCAGAAACAAATGTTTCTCATTTGTCACTTATAGAAATATCTCGTTATTAGATACAAAATATTACATGAGAGAAAAATATAAGAATTTTCTCATTCAAAGAATAAAAGAATAACTGGCATAGTTATCACGTTTGTAAGTAAACAGTGGTGTGTCAGAAATTTTATTGTTTACAAGATAGTGAAAAAACATTGAAAGAAAATGCTTCTACCACTTGATAACTATATGAAGAAATAAGGAAAACACATGATTAGTTAAGAACACAATATTTACATATATAATAGCAGACATTTACCCTCTTTTCATCATTGTGATCTTCATACTTGTCCCTTCTAACACTTGATGACTGCCTGATTCCACTCTTAGATTTTTGCAAATAACAGTGTCATTAAAACAGTTGCTAATTCATTAAGACTGGTGACTGAATTTGCTGATTGTTGAACAAAATAGCTTACAAATATATAGTTCTGAATTGCTGTTGGTTTCTATCATTGTTTGATATTTGATTCATATTCGAATTTTCAAGATATCCAGTATAATTTTGATTGCTGATGTGTAGTAATATGAGCGGCGGGGCTGCGTCCCCAGCACCCCAGCCGCCCACACAGCTAGCTTTACCCGAAATAACAACACACAAACTGTATTCATTTAAACACTGCTTGGCCCTTTAGCCCTAGCCCTTACTGGCTAATTCTGTTATCCCGATCAACCCATCTCTAATAATCGGTGAGCACTGATCTTACCAGGAAAGGTTCAGCATGTCTAACCTGGCGGCTTGCTTCATGGCGTGTGTCTGCCCGGGAGCGGGGCATGGCTTCTCTCTCAGGCGTCTGCTCCCGAGAGGAGAGCTGTCCAGACTGACCTCACTTCCTCTTCCTCCCAGCATTTTGTTCTGTTTACTCCACCCACAGGGCCAAGTAGTTTCTTTATTGCTTAACCAATGAAATCAACAGATTGATATATGACACTCCCACATCACTGATGTGACTGAAGAAATTCTTTATTTTTATTTTTATTCCTCTTTCATATATCTTCTTTTATTCATTGTATCTTGTCTCCTTCTGATGGACCAGGAGACCACGGGAGCCGGTGCCTCCTTCCAGCGCTAACTTGGCAGCCTTGAGTCAAGAGAGCATGTCATAGAACCAAGGATATACTGAGTGGAGCTGATCCTCCTTAGCACCCTCTGACTCGCCCTGTAACAGGGGAGGGTTAAGAGTGATAGGCTGTCCCTGCTGGAGGCCCCTCCAAAATGAGAATACGAGGGGGCAATTCCAGAGGAAGCAGTTCCATTGAGTCAAAGTGGGAGGCAGCAATGGAGGCAGAACTAGGGGAGAAGGACTTTGATGGTCAGTCGGAAGGGCCCCATAAACCCACTGCTTCAGGTGATAGTTACTCTCACTGAGTTCCAGGCAGGGCAACTTCTGGATGTCAGACACCCAGGTCTTTACATAAAGTGAGTCAGTTCTACATAGGAAGTAGAAAAAGACAAGACAAGATCTCCTGAGTAAATTGTGGACATTGGGACCTTGGGAGACAGTTGAAGGGGAGAGAAGAGGCAGGATGGGAGCAGAGAAAAATGTAGAGAAAAACAAAAGGCATCAGTTGTCTCCAAAATGTCAAAATATACTCTGAAGGCCTTCTACCTTAACCACAAATGTGTTCTCCCTGTCAGGCAGAGCTGTGGTTGCGCAGACTTCAGTGATAGTAGAACAGGGAAAACTAAATCAAGGCTGGGATGCCTTGGGTGGTACAAAGAACTCCCAGTGACTTCCTCCTTCACTTTATCCTTCACTTCAGAACAATAGGCGACACTTCTGCCACTGAGGCTGTCTCCTCTCCCTGAGGTCAGTCAAGCCTCCTCTTCTCCAGGAACCACTCCTGCTGGGTCAGGGGAAGCTTCTTCAGCACCCATAAAACTGAGCACCTTTTCTCTCTGTCCCATTTCATTCTTGCTCCATCTTTCAAGGTTCCCCCTCCAAGACTCAATTTCAGCCTCTTAAAGTGGTGAGTCCACCTCTCTCCAGTGGATGTGCCAACACTATCCAATCCCCTCACTGGTCTCAGCACCACCATAGGAGTTGAAGTTGCTCTTTCCACCTAGGACTGGAAGGCTGATGTGATCTCCAGAGGCCCAGCAGGGGAGGAAGTATCAATGGCTCCTTGCCACTGAAGGATGCCTTCTACAGAACTTCAGACTGAGCGAATGAACAGAGAGAAAAATGTTTCTTGAGCTTTAATTTGGAGAACATGGTAGAGGAGGAAGAGACTGAAGAAGAAAGTTAGGCCCTTGGAATACAGCGCTGGGGGAGAACAAAAGGCCCCGTTCTCCATGAAAGGGGCCTCATTCATGATGGGCCCCAGGATTGGCAGCAAACAAAAAAGCGGCCACAAGATGGGATGAGTGGCACCAAATGCATCTTTTTCCCCGTGCTCAGTTCCAAGGTAAAGCTAGGGGAGTAGTCACCTTCTGAATGGAACATTCTAATCCCAGAAGGGAAAGGCGATTCATTCATAGTCGAAGGACCAAAGTCTTTCTGTGAATTAGGAGAGCTGCCACTGATGGGGGACAGCAACCAGATCATCAAACAAAAAAGAAATACGCCCCAAAATAGGGTAAGGAACCCCCTCTCCCTTCAAAAAAAAAAAGAGCAAAAGGGAAGGGTTCATCCAGGCTGGGCACCAGTTGTAGATTTTAGAGACACAGACTCTGGGAGATTCCAATACAGAAGTGCTTTATGATAAAAAAAAATCAAGGGGATTTTTATGGAGTTGGGGAAATTAAGCTGTTGCATTAACGTTTCTGTTTGATCACTATGAAACTGATGGTCATGCTGGTATGTTGTCATTGGCTAGGAGTGCCCGTCATTAGTTACCATGCTTTCGGTACACTGACAGGTTGTCTTGGCCAATTTTGCTTGATGATTTTGAGTTTACATGGGCTTGTTTGTGCTTGCGCTATCGCCCTGCCTCAAGTAAGAAATAAATAGTTGTCCTAGAAACCATTTTTTTTTAATTTTTTACAGTGTAAAATCTAACAATACATTTTACAGCACAAAAGTTCTGTCCAACAAAAAGTGAATATTATGAGCATATCAAATTATTGATACCATCTGAAAATCAGTGACATAACTTGTGGCATTCCTACAGAAGGGCTGTGCTCCAAGAATAAGCAGAGAATGGAATATGTACACTGTTCTTTCAGGTGGCCTTAGGGAAAGTGTCCTGCTTTATAGCAATCTCTTCTGGTTAGGAGATAGCCAACTAATGCAGTTTAAACAAAAATTCTCCCAATAGACTCATATATTTGAATACTTGTGCCCACATTGGTACAATTTGGGAAGGATTAAATGGTTTCTCCCTTTTTATAAGGAACCCTTTTTTCTTTCTTTTTTCTATTTTAATTTCATCAAAACTTCAGTGGTACAAATTACCCAAGTAGCATATTATCAACAAATCAACTCAAAAAAGTTCACATTTAAAAAAGAATGGTGTTTGTGTGGTGGGGGAGTATAACACAACTCCAAAACAATACATACAAAAAAGAAAAAAGGAGTTACAACAGAAATTCTCAAAAACTTCAAGTTTGAAACAGGGAGGAAATAAGTGTACACAACTCAATTACCCACTTTTGTCTTCATCTGTTTCGGGACTTGAGTCATGATGGAGGTGGATCTTGTATCTTATCTGTTGCTTTCATTAGTTAATTAATAAAGAAACTGCTTGGCCCTCTGATAGGGTAGAATTTAGGTAGGCGGAGTAAACAGAACAGAATGCTGGGAGAAAGAAGCCAAGTCAGAGTCACCATGATTCTCCTACCCAACACAGACGCAGGTTAAGATCTTCCCTGGTAAGCCACCTTATGGGCTATACAGATTATTAGAAATGAGTTAGAACAATATGTAATAGCTAGCCAATTAGAGGCTGGAACTAATGGGCCAGACAGTGTTTAAAAGAATACAGTTTCCGTGTAATTATTTCGGGTAAAGCTAGCCGGGTGGCGGGACACAACCCGCTGCTCTCCTCACAACAGAGTCATGCTTACATATCTTATTTTTATCATGTACATAGTCATTTTCTTGATGCTATGAATTTGCTTCCTTTTTCCACTGGGGATCTGATGTTCTTGGACCTTTTTTTTTTTTCAGAGGATCAAAATTCTTTGCAAAAACAATCTGTTTAATTACAGAAATTAGTTATTTTCATCTCCAACATTTTTCATACAGTTTCTCTTTTCTGTAATCACATCTATAAAATGACCTCTAATGGATGAAATACACTGGCAATGCTCCCTTATTAAATAGAAGGAGGTTTGTCACATGTACATGATCATTGAGGTTACAAAATCCCATTCCATTCCAGTGGAATGTTCTCGGTTAAGTTCTCGGGGATCAGATATAAGCTCCCATTCACTGCACCTGTGCATGCCTACCTGCCTGCAGCTATTCTCCCAACATGAAAGTTTTGGATATGATACCTTCTTTAGTAATAAGTAATACCTTAATACAGTATAAGTTGCTTTAGACATGGTATTTTCTCATAGCAATATAAATATAAAAGTAACTGAGATGCCAATATTTTATCATTCCCCATTCCAAGGAAAAAGAGTATGTCTGTTTTACTCAGCTTCGTAATTATTGCTAAATTTATGCTGGACTTTTCTAGAATTTTCTTTGAGTATGCTATGATAAATAAGAGAGAAATTCTATAATCTCATGTGACAGACACTACAATGTTTATTACCTATTAATATTTTGTCTTGTAAGTATCAAATGCTGTACATACAAATAGGCTTTTTGCATTTAATATCAACAATTGAATAGAATAATGCTATGTCCAATAAGATTCTTAATGGATAGATGTACTATTTTCCTGAAATTTACTTAATATTAATAATTGTTTTCAGAAGAAATGTGACATGAAAGAAGAGGTAGGAAAATCAAGAATTAAGTGTCATCTTCAGTTATACAATAAAGACCGGCCTGGACAGCACCTTCCAGGCTCTGCCACAAAACAAAACAAAACAAAACAAAACAAAATCACAAAAACCAACCTGAACAACAGCAAAAACAGAGCAGTTGAAAAAAATAAATGTGCTACAATTTTTTTTTCTGGAACATTGTAAATCTTGCAATTAGAAATTAATTAAATTAAAATGAATCCCACAAAAGTTATCTTGTTTCAATATTTTATCACAATCTCTTGCTTTAAAATTAAGTATCAATTTAATTTACAATGTATACTTTTAAAAATTAAATTTGCTCAAAAGATGTGATGTGGGATGCCCTTCTGTATATGTGTGGCTTTTATTGGTTAATGAATAAAGTTTTTTCGGCTAGTAGCTTAGTAGAATAGAGCTAGGCAGGAAAACTAAATTGAATGCTGAAAGAAAGAAGGTGTAGTCATGTTAGTAAGATTTTCTAGATGTATAGAGATATATTTCAGTTAGATAGGTAGTTTTCAAATCTTTCAGAGACCTTCAGAATATGGCATTTAAAATGTTTAAGAACTTAAGACTTCCTTGCTCATGTCATCCCTCCTTCTGCTCATTTGGAAGTCAGGACCATGAGGGGTGCACCTACCCACTGAGACAGTGGGACTGATCTAATGGGAGCTCACCAAGGCCAGCTGGACTGGGACTGAAAAAACATGGGATAAAACCAGACTCTCTGGATAAGGCGGACAATGAGGGCTGATGAGAAGCAAAGGACAATGGCACTGGGTTTTGATCCTACTGTATGTACTGGCTTTGTGGGAGCCTAGCCTGTTTGGATGCTCACCTTCCTAGACCTGGATGGATGGGGGAGGACCTTGGACTACCCACAGGGCAGGGAACCCTGACTGGAGAGGGAGGAGAGAAGGAGGAGGGGGAAGGAATGGGAGGTGGGGAGGAGGCAGAAATTTTTAATAATAATAATAAAAGAACAGAACTTAAGACTTTTCATTACAGTGAGACATGTCTGCTCTTGGCAACACCAGTTACTTCAAGAGAAAGATGGACATCAAGGCTCCTTATGGAATTTTTTAGCCATTTTGGGCAAAAAAAAAAAAAAAAAAAAACTGCTCCTGTCTGAACTGCTCAACTGGATATGCAGGACCCACAGAGAAATGACTGCTGAACTTGAGTAAAGGGCAGACATGATTCTTCAGGGTTCCTACTGCATGAAAGAGTTTGCTGGACATTCTTCATGATACAGAAGAAAGTGCCTGATAAACTGCCAATATAGGCAGCAATGTCTTTGAAATTTCCTGCTTCATGGAAAAGTCTGCTGAATACTATGGGAGAATAGGCTGAAGATGAATGCCCCAACAGTACAGAAAAACTTTGAGTGACTGTCCAGGTAGCATGATGTCTCTGTCAATTCCAGAGTTTTAGAAGTTGCTTACAATGTACTTTGTGTTTACTTAGGTAATATTATATCCTTCTGGAGTCTTTGATAGAGTGAAGAATTTATAGTTATAGTTTTCCTTATTTATGATAATAGATGAAGTAGATATAAATATTGTAACTTTAGTTCTTGCTTGATACATGTTTTGTTATCTGTAATTTTACTGTTAAAGCTAAAACCTTTTTTTTTTAAACAGAAAAGGGGAGGTTATATGAGAGTCCCCTTGGTGTGCTGTGATTACCACTAATGAATAAAAATAAACTGCTTTGGATTTTTAGCAAGGCAGAACTTAGGTAGGTAGGAAAAACTAGGCTGAATTCTGGGAGAAAGAAGGGTGGAATCAGGGAGATATCACGGAGTTGCCTCCAGAGATAAATGTGTTGAAACTTTGCTGGTAGGTCATGATCTCGTGGTGATATACAAATTAACAGAAATGGGTTCAATTAATATGAAAGAGTTAGTCAATAAGAACCTAAAGCTAATGGGCCAAGCAGTGATTTAATTAATACAGTTTCTGTGTGATGATTTCTTGTCTAAGCTAGCCAGGTGGCCAGGAAGAACAAGTGGCCTCCTTCCATCAGGGAATAAATGAACAACTTCCCCCTAAAGATTTGTATAAATAAGTCTCTCTTCTCAAACCATTTTCTCTATTTCCAATTGCTTTTCTTGTTCTAATATAAAATTATTCCTTTTATCTATTTCATATTTGATAATTTTTCATAAATTACAAGTAAGGCCTATCCATTGCAATTATTATGGACTAACAGAGAGCTGAGTTTTCTATCTTATGCCATTCTGGCTGATATGGTTTTCTCTCTGATTTATAATTTCCTGTTCCTTTATTACGTATTCATATTTTGAATTAACTTCACTAATTTATTGGGATGATTGCTATCAAGCTAAGAAAGATAGCTTAATTTATCAAAGTCTCCACAATATGGCTGCTTTGATCTCTTCTGTTGATCATTTTAGTAAGGGAGTAATTCTGTGTGTCTCACCTATTAGGAGTCATTTTGCAGATGCAATTACAGAATAGAGTACTTCTATAAGCAATGCTGGGGATGAAAATAACTAATTTTGGTAATTAAACAGAAGTATTTTCAAAGGATTCTAATTCTGACACCAAAGCTCACTGTTGCTGCAAAGTAAATTACTTTGGAGACATCTGGGCAAGCTGAAGTCTTCACTAAATATCACTGAGACACAGATTTCTCCAACACCTGGCCTCAGGGAGAAGTTCACTTCAGAACACATGCTAATGTTACATACAGTTTTAACAGGGAATGTGATGATGAAACATTTTTTTTTGAATTTCATTCTAGAAAAACACAGCCTAAATGATTTGATAAAGTTGAAAGTGAAACTTCCTTAATAAGGATATAGAAATTGACACACTTTTAAAATTTATGCAGTACTTAAAATGTCTTTTAGTGACTTTAAAAGACATATGATTCTGCATTTGGACTGATGTTTATATGTTTTCTGTTATATTGCATTTGTCATAAAGAGTAGATACACTTATTATCCTTACTTGTAGCAGTTTGTTTAAATATAAATGAATATTTTACAATAAGATACCATATCTGAAGAACAATACAATACCAGATAGAATATTTTCAAAGCATTTCTTTAAAAACTACTTCATGAACTATATCTTGAACAATGAGTATTTGTATAACTGATATTATCACATCTTGAACCAGAAAATAAGTTATATTAAGAAACTCTTCATTGTATAATTTTCGACAAGGTAAAGTAAAGTAAAACACATAGACATATACTAAGGAAGCCCAAATACGTCCTCAGTTATTCATCTATCATAACATAAGGTTAACGATAAGAAGGCCACATTGATTTTAGGAAGGACTTTATTTTATTTTTTATTTAAGATAAATACTGAAATGCTAATATCTGCAATCAGGTCTTCATCATTATATCATTATGTTATATTACTCAAAAGTCTATTCTGTCTGATCAATAAGATTTTATTCATTGGTTTTTTAAAGGACAAGGATATTAGACCTTGATTAAGTTTTAAAGGTGAGAAAAAGGACTAAGGCACCATTTTAATAGACCAGCTGGTATGAGAACTGATGGGAATCTTTAGCAGGCAGTAAAAAAGAACTTAAAGAAGGGATGATATGTTTAGCAAAGGCGCAAGGGTAACACTAATATCAATAAGACAGAAGTGGCATCGCTAAAGTGTCTTAGAGAATAAGACTGATATTTTTGAATATTCATAAACATTTTTAGATTTCATTGCAAAATTGATGTAACTTTTTACACTCTTCCCTTTCTAATCCTCCCATTAGTTCATCCGGGACAGTTGCAGAATATACCACAAAATATGACTCTTTGAAATGGAAATTATTTTGAATCCAGTGTACATGCAAAATAAGTACCCTGGCTGCCTGGCTTTCTTCTAGAAAGTTATCATGTAACAGACAAACTAAATTTACTTAACAGAATTTCAGAACACTCTACCCAAACATAAATTAATATATATACCCTCCTCTAAGGACCTGATAGAACCTTTTCTAAAACTGAATACACACTTAGTAACAAAACAAATTTCAGCAGACATGAAAAAGTTGGAATAAATCCCAGTGTCTTATCAAATCACAATTGCTAAAAGTTAGAATCTAACAACAACACTAACTGCAGAAAGCCTACAAACTCATGGAAATTGAACAATGCTCAACTGAATCAACAGTGGTTCAAGGAAGAAATAAAGAAATAAATTAAAGACTTTCTAGAATTCAGTGAGAATGAAAACACAACATATCCATATATGGGGCACTATGAAAACAGTGCTAAGAGGAAATATCATAGCACTAAGTGCTTACATAAAGTATGTGGATACACACTAGCTATTTATTAGCACACCTGAAAGCTATGGAACAAAAAAAAAAAGAAAACTTACCAACAAGGAGTGAATGACAGTCAATAACAAAATTGAGGGCTGAAATCAATAAAATAGAAACAAAAAGAATCAAAGAAATACAAATAATATACAAATAAATTTGTATTTTCTTTGTATTGAAAAATACAAAGAATCAATGAAACAAAGAGTTGGTTCTTTGAGAAGATCAACAAGAGACAAACCCTCATCCAAAATGACAAAAAAAAAGGAAAGAGAATATCCAAATTAATAAATCATAAATGAAAAGGGGTATATAAAAACTGACACTGAGGAAATCTTTAGGTCATAATTCTAAATCCTGTATTCTACAAAATTAGAAAATTTTAATGAAATGGACAATAATCTGGATAGGTCCCACATACCAAAATTAAATCAAGACCAGATGAACAATTTAAATAGACCTATCAGACAAGAAAATAGAAGCAGCCATCAAATTTTTTGGACAAAAAAAAAAAAAAAAAAAAAAAAGCCCAGGGTCAGATAAGTTCACTGCAGAATTCTACCAAAATTTCAAAGATAATTTAATACCAAAGAAGAAACATTCTTATGAACAGGGAGTGTTAATATGTCAGGAAACCACATTAAATTAACTAGTAACATCCCACTAATATACAAGTGTTAACTTTCCTTGTCTATGTCCTTCTATCTAATGATTATTCCACAACTGAGTATCAACTTATTTGTATACCTGTCCTCTTGTTCTTTATTTGTCATTACTTCTAACCACATTCAAAACTCTGTTTTGTTGAAATACGGAGCGGCGGGCTGTGTCCCGCCACCCAGCTAGCTTTACCCGAAATAATTACACGGAAACTGTATTCTTTTAAACACTGCCTGACCCATTAGTTTCAGTTTCTTATTGGCTAGCTTTTACATATTGATCTAACCCATTTCTATTAATCTGTGTAGCCCACAAGCTGGCTTACCAGGAATGATCTTAACCTGTGTCTGTCTGGAGTGGGGGAATCATGGCGACTCCCTGACTCAGCTTCTTTCTCCCAGCATTCTGTTCTGTTTACTCCGCCTACCTAAGGGTTGGCCTATCAAATGGGTCTAGGCAGTTACTTTATTAATAAGAAATTACTCCCACATCATTTCCCCTTTTTCTGTTTAAACAAAAAAGAAAGGCTTTAACTTTAACATAGTAAAATTACATATAGCAAAACAGTTATCAAGCAAGAATTACAGTTACAATATTTATATCTATTTTATCTTTTATCATAACTAAGGAAAACTATAACTATTCATTCTTCAACTCCATCAAAGACTCCAGAAGGATATAATACTACCTAAGTAAACAAGAAATAAGAAAACTCTAGAAATGACAGAGACATCTTGCTGCCTGGATAGTCACCCAAAGTTCTTTTGAATGGTTGGGGCATCCATCTTCAGCCTTCAGGCCCATAGTATCCAGCAGACATTTCCATGAAGCAGGAAATTTCAAAGACAGTTCAGTCACTATCTGCTGTGTCCTGCAGAATGTCTCGCAGACTCTTTCATGAGTCATGAACCCCAAAAGACCGTCTCACCTTTAGGCAAGTTCAGCAGTCCTCTCTCTGCGGGTTCTCTGTGTCCATTTTATGCAACAGTCCAGGAAAGAGCAGTTTCTTGCCCAAATGGCTATCCAACTCCATAAGGATCCTCTTCGATGCCCATCTTCCTCTCGAAGTAGATTGGTGCCACCAGGAGCAGATATGTCTCATTGTCATGAAAAGTCCTAAGTTATTAAAACATTAAATGCCTTATTCTGCAGTCTTTGAAAGATATGAAGAATGTCTATCTAACTGAAATGTATCTCTATATATCTAGAAAATCTAACTAACATGACTACAAGATTGACTATTATTGATGATTAACCATTAACCTATATTTCTTAATTATACATTACATTTTTAAATGAACTACACAATCACAATACCTTAATCAAGATCAGAAATACATATACATATAACAAAATTGACTGTAAAATCCACACCAATGCAAATTACTCATACCTATATCATTTCCCCCTTTAAATGTAAAAGAACATTTACAAACAATATTTTGGGAACATGGGCGCAGTTTTTTCTCTCCAAACTGCTTACTGCTGAATGGGGGCGCTGTTAATCAGATCATTTAGGGTGTAACCTGTGTGCCAGGTTTATCTCAGTTGCCAGTTGAGTGAAGTAATTTTTTGAGGGTGTTCACAGTAAATTTTCAGGAGGTCGTGGTCTATCATACCATATCAGGATAGATGGAATCCACAGGGTCTGGTCCTCTGTGAAAACAAAAGAAGACCCTTTCCAAAGCATCATATCCTTAGACCCAAATTCTGAAGTCATACCCTCATGATATCCGTTTTGGTTCCATTTGGCAGCCCATAGAATGAAATGTCTCTCTGTACTTAGCTCCTTCATAGTCAAAAATTTTAAAGAAAACACAATGTACATAATCCAGACTCTCTGTGAATTTTCCATTTTTACATGGCTTATTTTTCTTTATTTCTTTTAATCTCTTAACTATCTGTATTTTGTCTCTTTAAAGACTTTACCTTTTTTTTTTAAAACCATTAACTTTATTCTCTATTTTTTTTTTCTCTCTGAAGCCTACCTACATTCATCCAACAGTGTGACTCATTTAGTGGTCTGAATCTGTCCTATTGTGAATCTGTAACATTTTTTTTTTTACTATACAGGAGCATTTCTTAAAATGTTAAGCAGTTATTAAAAACTTAAGTTGTGTCATGTACAGGTAATACGGTACCGTCTGTGTCCTGCCCAGTTGAAACCTTAACTGCGCTGTTTTTATGGTAATTACGGTAGTTCCAGTCTGAGACCAGCACAGTTTAGCATGGCAGAGCTGAGCCAAGCCGCTCCTGCCTCAGAGCCATTTGGTGCCCCTGAGCCACACACAGTTCCAGGCACACAGCAGTCCACATTGCCATCAAGCAAGCCATAGAGCTTTACTCCAAATGCTCCATTCAAAAGCTCTGTCTCCCTCAGGAGCCAGACAGAGATCGCAGTGGCGGCACAGCCCAGAAAGCCTGCATTTTAAAACAGCCAGTTTTTTCCTGCTGCTGAGTCAGGACAATTTCTTTGCTGCACGCAACCCACAAACAGCAAAAAGCTGTCTTAAATTCTCTCTCTCTCCTTTTTAAGCCCTCTCAGGTTTTACGTGGAGTTCATTATCACGTTGGGTGCCACTCTGTCGAAATAGGGAGCGGCGGGCTGTGTCCCGCCACCCAGCTAGCTTTACCCGAAATAATTACATGGAAACTGTATTCTTTTAAACACTGCCTGACCCATTAGTTTCAGTTTCTTATTGGCTAGCTTTTACATATTGATCTAACCCATTTCTATTAATCTGTGTAGCCCACAAGCTGGCTTACCAGGAATGATCTTAACCTGTGTCTGTCTGGAGTGGGGGAATCATGGCGACTCCCTGACTCAGCTTCTTTCTCCCAGCATTCTGTTCTGTTTACTCCGCCTACCTAAGGGTTGGCCTATCAAATGGGTCTAGGCAGTTTCTTTATTAATAAGAAATTACTCCCACATCACTGTTTCCCCCCACACATGCTATCAACCATACCAATTTAAGCTTCACTTCCTATTCAGACACCCTAAGAGTTTTGAAGTCAAAGTCTGCTGATATAACAATCCAATTAATCATAAACAACGGGATTAAAGAGAAAAGTACCTCCAGGCTCCTTATTCCCCATTCCTCCGATTTTTAGCTGGGGTCACCTTTATTGATTCCTGAGAGTTTCCCTTGTATTAGGTTTCTACATCTTCCCAGAGAAGCTCCCCAACACCGGATACCAGTTGTCTCACCCAGTGTTCTTTTGCTTAATCCTCCCACAGCTGATCCCTCTGGTTTCCATCCAGAACAACATCCACAGCCCTTCCCTGTCCACCAGCAATGTCTCTTCTGTTTCTCCTTCACAGCGATATTCATGCATCCCTTTTTGAGGCTTTTTGTTACGTAGCCTCTCTGTGTCTGTGGATTATCCTTTACTTTATGGCTAGTTATTGACGCATAAATAAGCATATAACAAGTTTGTCTTACTTGGTCTGGGTTACTTCACTCAGAATATTTTTTTTTCCTAGTTCCACCCATATTCCAGTAAATTTCATGATATCATTTTTAACAGCTGACTAATATTCAATTGTGTAAATGTACCACATTATCTTTACCCGTAAGAATTTGGTTGAGGGGCATCTCAGTTGTTTCCAGGTTCTGCCCATTAGGAATAAAGTTAATATGAACATAGCAGAATGAGTGATCTTGTGGTGTGGCAGAGTATCCTTTACATATATGTCAAGCAGTGGTACAGCTGGGTCTTGAAGTAAATCTGTTCCCAGTTTTCTGTGAAACTGCCATGTTTATTTGAAAAGTGCCTGTACAAGTTTGCAGACCCACCAGTAAAGGAAGAATGTTTCTCTCACTTCATATTCTGTCCATAACGAATTATCAATTATATTTACTTTAAAAATTCTGATAGACTTGCATCCCCACCAGCGGCCTGCGAGGGGTGCACCCACCCACCCACTGAGACAGTGGGGCTGATCTATTGGGAGCTCACCAAGGCCAGCTGGACTGGGAATGAAAAAACATGGGATAAAACCAGACTCTCTGGACATGGCGGACAATGAGGGCTGATGAGAAGCCAAAGACAATGGCACTGGGTTTTGTTCCTACTGCATGTACTGGCTTTGTGGGAGCCTAGCCTGTTTGGATGCTCACCTTCCTAGACCCATGGGAGGACCTTGGACTGCCCACAGGGCAGGGGACCCTGACTGCTCTCCGGACTGGAGAGGGTGTGGGAAAGGAGTGGGGGGAGGGGGAGAGGAGTGGGGGGAGGGGGAGAGGAGTGGGGGGAGGGGGAGAGGAGTGGGGGGAGGGGGAGAAAAATGGGAGGCGGGGAGAAGGCGGAAATTTTTTCAATAATAAAAAAAAATCTGACAGATTTAAGATTGAAATTTAAAGTTATTTTGATTTGATTTCCCTTATGGGTAAGAATTTTGAACAGTTTTTATTTTAAATTTTCCAATTGTTTTTCCATACTAACCTGAATTCCCCCTCCTTCACCTCCTCCCACTCCCACTTCTTTCCCACACCCCCAATCTACTTCTCATAGAGGGTAAGGCCTCCCATGGGGATCCAACAAAGTACGGCATATCAAGTTGAGGCAGGATCAAGCCCTTACCCCCTACATCAAGACTGAGCAAGGCATCCCACCATAGAGAATGGGCTCTAAAAATCCAGTTCATGTTCTCAGATAAATTCCAATCCCATTGCCAGGGGCCCAACAAAAAGGTCACAGAACACAACTGTCATTAGCATTGTAATCCTAGTTCAGCCCCACGTAGCCTCCACAGCTGTAAGTCCAGACAGATTCCATGAGCTCCCACTAGCTTAGGTCAGCATTCTCTGTAGGTTTCCCTTGACCCCTCTTTGTCATATAACCCCTCCTCTCTCTCACTTCAACTGGACTTCAGGATCTGAGCCCAGTGCTTGTCTGTGGTTCTCTTCATCTGCTTCCTTCAGTTACTAGAAGAAGGGTCTAGGATGTCAAGTAGGGTAGTCAACTTATTATAGAAGAAGGCCAATTCAGGCATCCTTTTTCCTATTGCTAGGAGTCTTAACTGGGGTAATCCTTGTAGATTCCTGGGTATTCACTAGCATGAGGTTTCTGCCTTACCCCATAATGGCTCCACCTTCTTCTCCAAGCATTCAGTTCAGTTTTTCTGGCATACCTCTGTTCTCCTAAGCCACTGGCTGAAACAGATTTTTTATTAACCATTGCTATTCACAGCATATAGAGGGGAATTCCACATCACCTGCACATTTTTGCTGAGTCTAAACATTTTGATTTTACACATGTCAGGAAAATTGTGGTATTTTCTAAATGCTGGGGAAAGGAATTACACTGAGGGGTGAGGGTGAGGAAAGTTTGATCAAATCAATAATTTGTAAGTTACTTAGATAAGTGAAAATTTTTGATGTGCTATTACACAATAGGGTAGCAAGAGACAACAAGAAAATAGTGTACATTTTAAAGACTAGAATAAAGATTTTTAAAAGTTTTTCTATAAATAACACATCATTGATAAGACAAGTATATTTTTACCCAGTTTAGCGCCACACACATATGGACAAACTGTGTTACAGGATATCCATTGATAAGTATACTTTCAATTATCTTAGTTTTAGCTCAAATAAAACATTGAAAGAACATTTTCTATTTAATAAATATTCAAAATAAGAACAATTCATGATTGAAAAAAATTCTTCAATATTAATGATAATCTTTGAAAACTTGATGGAGTACACTGTCTTGTGGTTTGTGGCAGCATCAACAGCCATGCAAAATCAATAGCTTAATTGACTTTTATAGGTGACAAAGGGCTGAGTGAACTGTGCATCTGTGTGATACTCACTAAAGAAAAAAATATTGAGCAAAATGTATATCAGTGTTATTGTATTTGTCAGGAGAAAAGTAGTTATTAACAGACAGCATCAGTTAAGTAGGTGTCTCATGGAACATCTGTTGTTTGTTTTTAATAAACTGGTAATAACAGGGTCTATGTATTTGAGAAAACTGATAGATATCATTGCTCAATAAAAACTTAATTCAACTACTTGAATGTTTCTATTTATGTCAAGTTTTCTAAACATATTGTGACTTTCACTTTTTTGGACTCACATAGTTTATATTACTGTATTTGTTCTAAGTTCCTGCTGTTGCTAACAGGGAATGTCTTCTTTATTTGTATTTTGCAATTTGTTTCATATTATACTTATACTTCATCAGCTAATGAATCTTTAATTCATGTTAGAGTTTATTTGAAATTTTCTCAACTTCTAATGTCCCTAACAATATATGGGACACTTCAGACATCGTGTGTGTGTATGTGTGTGTGTGTGTGTGTGTGTGTGTGTGTGTATACATGCCCAAGAAATTGAGCATTAATTTTTACACACTCAACATAAAATCTATATTCTTTACAAAAGCAGGTTTAATATCTGCTCCATGATAATCAGTAAAAGAAGAAGGTAGGATAATTCTTCTTCATGGTGTACTGAAAAGAGACTTGTGGAAAAATAATGAATATGTCATCTACGGATTGTCTCACTGCTAGAATATCCTGCATTTCCCCTCACAGTTAAACACAGAAAAATCTCATCCTTCACTTTTGCAATTGCCAAAGCCTATTTAACTGCCTTCTTGAATGCATTTGACAGTGCTGATGATCTGTAAAAGGTGCTGCTGTAGCTACAGCCTCACTGAAATTTGAGAAAATAATAACCCGGATTGTGAGGAAAGGCCCATATGTAGTTCTGCAGTCTCAAACCATGCATTTTATTTTATACATGTAGAAGGAGTCATATGCTTCACTGAACGTAATGATGAATTATAAACCACCCATGAAAACCAGCAGCACTAAGGAAGTAATAGGAAATGAGAAGTTAATATAAATCAATGTGCATGGCTGAAATAAATTGAACCAACTGTGCCTTCATTTTATATAAGGTCTGTATTTAATTTTTTATTTGCATGGACAGTCAAAAACAGTAATTATTTTGTATATATTCAGTCTTTGTACTTGTTTCATAAAAAGCATTAAAGATTGTTCCCAATATTCTAGCTAGCCTAATTATTGAGATATTTTTCAACAATTTTTATTACATATTCTATAGTAGGCAAATGCTAGTGATTTTAAGTAGGTTAATTAGTTCCATGTTTTGTTTAATTGTTCATTGTTTAGTCTTTCAAATAATTCAAATGAATTAATTAATAATTTTCCCATATACCTCTGCTGTGATATAGAAACAATGTCCATGTATAATAGAGATGCCTTGTTATGTAAATAGTTCATCAGCGAGTCCTCAAGTGCTTGACATTTGCATGAATTTCATATGTATGAACCGATAAAACACCTAAAACCCAAGGACATAAGAAGATGAAATTGACTTAAAGTAAAACTCTGCCAGAATTTAAATAAGATGTAATTAATAGTCTTCTTCCTTGTTTCTTAAAATTTATACCACTTCCTAGGTGCTGTAAGTGAGTTACAGGTCTTAGTAACTGCTACAATAATAACTTAGAACAAATATTAACTTTAAACTCACCATGGGAAAAATTATGCAGCTTTCATGAGTGAGCTTATTAAAATTATAAATCGGGACCGCATCAGAATAAAAAAAAAAGAAAATAAGATTTAAACCAGTCTCTGTGTTTCTAATTCATCCATATTATATGTTATATTGCAATATAATTTACTAAGAAGAAGTAAAATATAATTGCAGAAATAATGATAGAAAAGCTACTTTGTTTGAAAAAAATTTAAAGGAAAATATAGAGATTTGAAATAATTCATTAGCTAAATGGAGTGAACATAAAAATCAATGTATGGACTGATTATTGAGGTCTTCTTTAATATCTGTCCATCTTCTTTTTTGCCTGTTGAGTGATAACTCTTACTCAGTTTCATCTTCTTACAGACCTTTGGATTTAGAGTTTTCTAATTCTTATACATGAATTCCAACTAACACATTTCCTTATAGTTGAATGCTGATTGAGAGCTATATGAGTAACTGAAGTGTCATGCCTTGAAGTATATTAGAAGACCAGGAAAAAAATTGTATTAACTATTAAAAGTGTTTTGACCATAAGTAGGATTTGAATATAGTCCTTGCCAAAGAAGAGAGAAAAAGCAGCTAGATTCACGTTCCATTTAAGAGTTGTTTGATACGAAGAAACAGGCCTTACTCTTAACCCATTTTTGTTGAAAACATTTAGATTTCATTTAGGTTTGCTGTGCTGTATCGTCCTCGCCTAGATCCATTTTAAAATGAGTTTTCCAAGAGCTTTGTAAAGACTCCACACAGATGAGCTTCTGAAATCATCACAATTCTGTTTCGAGAATTTTGCAAGTGATAAAGGGCTTCACTAGTCTGGGATTGTTTTTTGTTTGTTTGTTTAATTTTGGTTTTGGTTTCTAGATAATCAGAAAATTGTGTGGGGACACCATCAAACTAGATGGACAAATTTTGATTAAAATATATATGTAGATTTATATGCATACTCAAGTATATTTTAGTTAGGAAGATAATAATATGAATCTCTACATTTTCAGACGCCCTTATAGTAATTTGAAAAACTGCATTCCTTCTTCTGTTTTAACTTTGCACTTCCGTCATTAATTAAAGCCATCCTCATTCTTCCAATTCCCATCTTCAAGTGTTTGTACCTTGCTATTTCCTTCAATGCTCCCTACTCACTCAGACCTATTCATTTCATGGTGTCTGCTTTTACCCAGGTTATATATTGATATTTGAAATATTGATTCAAAATCACATGCTTCATTTGTCTTTCAGGGATTGGGTTACCTCATTCACATAATGTATTAGTACTTCATGTTCAATATCCATTGGGCAGTGTAAGAATCTTAAATTTGCATCAATATCCTAGACATTATGAATTAGAAGGCCATGAAAATGACTGTGAAATTAACTGTAAAGTAGGTTGTCAAGACCTTTTAGTGTATGCAATGGTGGTATAACTAGGAAATGTAGTAAATTTATTTTTATCTTTCTGAGGATATTCCACATGGGTATACAGAGTAGCAGAACCAGTTTGTAATCATAAAGACAATGAATGATAGTTCCCCTCGCCTCATCTATTTTATTATTGTTGGTGGTTGTTTTGTTGTTCTCCACAGTTCTGGCTGGGGTAAGATAAAAATTTCAAGATAATTTTCACTAGAATTTTGCTAACTGATGAGGGCATTGAAATTTTTAAAAGTATTTTTTTAGGATTTTTAATTTCTTCTTTAAAGATCTTTCTGTTCTGGTATATAATCTACTTATTAAATTTTATGCATTATTTTAGATATTTATATGTTATTCATTGTGACTATACTTGGATCCTTCATAGTTTTGTGCATTGAATATTTAAAATCTTTGGGTTATCTAAACTGCATGCATATAAAGGTTTGGGATTTTATTCTAAAATTTCCATTTTCAAAAAGTATTTCTATGACCCACAGGTCTATGAGAATTACATGATTTAAATTTACCACTTAAAAATTTCACAGACAAACATGCCTTTATCTGCCACAACTTGCTGTGAATGTAACAGCTTTTTATATTTCCAAAACTATATTTAAGTCATATTTTCTCCTTTCAATATATCACATAGACAGAAATGAGTCAGAATCAGTGTTAATAAGCACCAAACTCTGAAATCTGTGGATATGATTGTTGGCTTTACAATGATATTTCTAATCCTTTGGAATACTTGTCAATCACATAATGTTACAGAATGAGGTCATGTTTGCTACAGAAATTTTTTCATTCTTTGTGAACAAGTGATGTAATATACTATTAATCATAGAAATGAAGCAGAACTGTACTTGACAAATTCCCTTTAAACATTGTTTAATGAAAAAGAAAATTACAGGTGCTGGAGAGATGGCTCAGAGGTTAAGAGCACTGGCTGCTCTTCCAGAGGTCCTGAGTTCAATTCCCAGCAACCACATGGTGGCTCACAACCATCTGTACTGAGGTCTGGCGCCCTTCTCCGGCATGCGGGCATACATCAGGGCATATATTGTATACAAAATAAATAAATAAATCTTTAAAAAAAAGAAAAAGAAAATTACAAAAAAGCTTGAGTATTCTTGTTTGTGTTAAGTGTGGCATGGTTGTGCATGTTTGTGTGCATATGCTTGGAAAAGAAAACAATTAGACTGAGGACTGTGAGAGGTCTTTAGTAGGGGAAAACTTATGAAACTTTATAAGTTTCTTACTCTTGTATAGTTCTGTTTCCATAGGTAATATCAGTGTTCATATTTTAGTTTTTTGAAACTCAAGAAAGCATGCTAAAATCATTTCTCCTGATACTGTACATTTGATCTTCTATATAAAGACTATATTTACACTGAAGCCTTTTCTGAAAGCATAGAAACACTATTTTAAAATATTACCATTACAATAACAACATGAAGCCAAGAAAGGTACCTTTGTGAATTCTTTAGGGGATAAATTTTGTTCTTTACATAATTGAGTGGGGTGAGTACATTCATTCCATATAGTCTAGGCAGAGAAACCGCGTTCCTAGTAGAAACACTTTCTATGACTCCATATTGGTTAGTTTTAGATCTAGAAGTTATGGGCTGGATATAAAACATAAAGTAAAATAGAACATCATAAATTGCTACCATGTTGTAAAATTAATGAGACGAACAAATATAGGCTACAATAACTCTGGAAATAGGGTGAGAATTGCAAAATCCCTCTCATGAAAGCTCACTTGTATCTCTATTCATCACATGTATATTAAAGTCTTTCTACTCTGGTTTATGTGTTTAGTTTTATTTGTATTTTCTTATTACAATTCTGATTCATATTAGAAAATTGTTTCAGCATAAAACATTTGCTCTCTAGCTTCACAGATAAAAGAGACACAGGTGGTTTTCTGAAGAAGCTATGTAACATTATTTCACCCATTCAGATCTTGAAGTAAAAATAGTTATTGTCGTTTTTAGCTGCAACATGAAGCTTATCTCTGTATGGTTGAAGGAACAAATATCGTTTATCAAATATGAATACATGGAGCCCCTTATCCTTTGCACCATTCAATCTACCAGATAGGAACACATATTACAATCAAAGTGTACAGTAGAATTGCCAGAGATAGACCCTTAATACACATTTATGCTTTCTCACACATTAGTGAGTTTCCTCATGACAAAGGAAGCTGTCCGATTACAGGGAAAATAATTCAAGTTTCATAAAAGTTGTATTGATTTTCTTCTTAGATGTTAGAAACTATCTTAATAACCTCTTTTGCTAATTGCAGCTTTGTAATTTTCCTTAGAAAGACATAGATAATGGTTAGATTCTGAGATTCTTTTGTACCAATAACTGACTAGCCTTACCTAATACTTCCATACTATTTATTTAATGGTAATTTAATACTGAAAGCATCAAGTGCATACAACATGATTTACATCATGAGGTAGATAAATTAAGCTACTTACCAAATGCATTACTAAACACACATTATTTTTATATCATTATTTTTATAATAGGAATAAGTGACCTTTCAGGTGCTTGCTGGTCTTAAATTCACTATGTGATTTAAGCTGGCATTAATGTTGCAGCAATTCTCTTATTTACCAGTGTATGTGCAACCATTACGGTTTGCACCATCATTCTTTGCCATGCTCACCTTTAAATTAAAATGATTCTAAGCGAAAACATTTAAAATTAATATTTTAACTAATGAAATGCAAGAATTAGTAAATTTTACCTAATAATATTTATGTGGCTTGAATATGGTTTGTTCTGTCTTAAATTATTATAGAAATCTAGTATCAAATGCACCAGTATTGAGAGCCACTGGGACCTGTAAGAGGTGATTAAAGAAGTAAATTTTTTAATGCTCTTTTTACACAGATGTGTTAAGAGCTGCAGTAATAGGCATTTGTAAATACTGTACCATGTGCTTTCTGTCTTCTACAAGGTCCTCTGCTGCATGTTTCCATCCTTGTATGAAGGACCATGAGGATTTCACCAGAAAAAAAATTCTATTTATGTCTTTGAGCATGATGTATGTGTGAACATAATGTGTATGTATTTGTGTGTGTGCATGTGCCCGCTCCAACATGTGCATGCAGAAGCCAGAGAAAAACCTCTCCGTGAGCACAATAACTCTGCTTTATATCTCTGAGAGAGGGGTTTCTCACTTTGCATACACTGTTCCTTAGCAAACCCAAAGATCCTACTAACTCTATTGCATGCCCCAAACAAAAGTTATAGTGGTTGAGACTACAATATTATGTGAAATACCAGGATCTTTGCATGGATTTTAAGATCCAAAATCTAGTCTTTATGTTATGTATTCCCAAAATGAAGGACAGGAGTGTCAATGTTTTGGGCCTTTTAGTCAATCAAATAAAGGGCCTCTCGAGAATTTAAATAATACCAGAGTGTAGTGGCAGCTGTGGGGCTGCATTCTGCCACCCAACTTCCGCCACCGGCTAGCTTATGCCCGAAATAACAACACACAAATTGTTTCATTAAAACACTGCTTGGCCCTTTAGCTCTAGCCCTTACTGGCTAATTCTGATATCCCGATCAACCCATCTCTAATAATCTGTGAGCACCGGTCTTACCGGGAAGATTCTAGCCTACGTCCATCCTGGGTCGGAGCTTCATCGCGTGTCTCTCAGAGAGCAGAGCTCTTGCATCTTCCCAGGAGAGGGGAGCATGGTGTCTCTGCTCCAGAGAGCAGAGCTGTCAGTCTGAGCTCACTTCCTCTTCCACCCAAACAGTTTGTTTATTACTTAACCAATGAAATCAACAGAATGATATATGACATTCCCACATCACCAGAGTAATGTGTTTCCAGGCAAAGTGATACAGTTTGAGTGACAGTGGGACACATGATTGTAAGGCAACTCAAAGTCTTCAGATTATTGCCTGGGCCAGCATTTCAAGGGACCTAAAGGAGGAGTTTGCTTACTATCGGTGTACTTTGGTGTTTGTTTAGTTTCTTTGATAGGCTTAGAGTATATAGACCTTTGCTAACTGTGCATCTCCTTTCACATAAGGCATTTTGCTTCTACTATTAGTATAATAGAAATAATATAGTGAATAAAGGGTTTTGCCAAAGGGTCATCCCTACTAAATACTTGCCTTCTTGAGCAGGTACCGTAAAATAATTTCGGTCAGATTGGTCTCCTACCACTAATACTCCGAAATAGATAATGACTCTGAAATAGATAGTTAATGACTGAGTAGAATCTGCTTAAATTCACGAGTCATTATTGAGAAAATAAATTTATCTCATTCTTCAATTGTGCTTCATACAAAGCTTCATTTTGTTGTGGTCATAAATTTTTAACAGGTTGCTAAACTTTTTCATACATTTTTGTTTATTGTGACATTTGAGTGTGTATATGTGAGTGTGTGTGTGTGTGTGCGTGTGTGTGTGTGTGTGTGTGTGTGTGAGAGAGAGAGAGAGAGAGAGAGAGAGAGAGAGAGAGAGAGAGAGAGAATGTTTTATGTGCTATGTGTAAGATAGGCACTCAGACTGTAAAATGCATGATTAAAAGAAATATGTGTCCTTTCGGCCATCTTCCTGCACCGCCACCATGGTGCGCATGAACGTCCTGGTCAACGCTCTCAAGAGCATCAACAATGCAGAGAAGAGAGGCAAACGCCAGGTCGTCATCAGGCCCTACTCCAAAGTCATCGTTTGGTTCCTAACAGTGATGATGAAGCACTGTTACATCGGTGAATTTGAAATCATTGACAACCACAGAGCTGGGAAGATCGTCGTGAACCTCACAGGCAGGTTGAACAAGTGTGGAGTGATAAGCCCTAGATTTGATGTGCAACTCAAAGGCCTAGAAAAATGGCAGAACAATCTGCTCCTGTCCCATCAGTTTGGTTTCATTGTACTGACCACTTCAGCTGGCATCATGGACCATGAAGAGGCAAGAAGAAAGCACACAGGAGGGAAAATCCTGGGATTCTTTTTCTAGAGATGTAAAACATAAATAAAAAGCCTTTATGGACTGTGAAAAAAAAAGAAATGTGTGTGCATGATCCAAATCAAGAGGAGTTCCATGTTGTTAAACTATTACCTGTTTTTGAGTGGCAGTATTCTTAGCAACGGAGCCAACTCTCTAGCCCCCAGATACAATTTTTGAATGTTGGACTTCAAATCAACAGAATTGTGAATAAAGAAAAAAATGATACTTTTCTTTTATACATCATCCACTCTAAGATTATCTGCTACAGAAAATAGAAAGTATACAATAAATCTAAAAAATGAAACATATGCCTTACAGTGCTAAATGTGCTGAAGCAATTTGACAAGTAGATCGATAAGCATCAATACTTGAGCAATCCTTGAGCTAATTTCAATTCTTCAAATTGTGCTACTGCTGCACATATGCAAATTACCTTTCATCAATAGAAGGTAAAAAGATTTAACACATTTGGAATCAATATGGCAAGTGAGTATTTTGTTAATGAAAAGAAGGGAAAGCTTGCAATGCCAGTCACACATCAATCCTCCCAGAGGCTTTGAATCTCGAGGTATTGTAATCAGTAGGACAAAGAGCAAAGAGAAATATTTTTTCCTCTTTCACTAGAATAACTTTGACAATAGTGTTCTAGAGAAACAAAACAAATTAAGTGTAAGTGATCTGATGATTAGACCAAGAAAATGTAGAAAACCTACTGAATGGATTTATGTCGTGTGTGGAAAATAGCATATAGATATCGTTATATTCACAGAATTGTAAGTACTACAGGATCTACAGGATCTCATGCATATATTCAGCAGTAGTCCTCCTCAGGAAATTTAGGAGGAAATTATTGTTAACAGATGCCAGAATTGGCTGAGAAAGGGATGATTATGAACACCAAAATTAGAACAGGCAGAGGACAAAAAAGAAATTGAAGAAAACCTTGTGCTGGTGCAAACCAGTAAGATAAGTCAAAAAAAAAAAAAGAATGAAAAAAGTAAAAAATATACATAAAGAGTTAATACCCATTTGAGAATATTAGTGCCTTATGCTGATGGATGCATTATATAAATTGTATGTATATTGAAACAATAAATTGTTTACTATAACATGGACAATTTTATATTTTGAGTACCAGTTAACAAATAAATAAATATCAAAAGACAAGAAACAGCCGGGCAGTGGTGGCGCACTCCTTTAATCCCAGCACTCGAGCCTGGTCTACAAGAGCTAGTTCCAGGACGGGCACCAAAGCTACAGAGAAACCCTGTCTCGAAAAACCAAAAAAAAAAAAAAAAAAAAAAAAAAAACAAAAAAAGACAAGAAACAACTGGTAGCAATGAGAATTTACTCTCTTAATATAGTAATATAGTCAAATATGAAGGCTGTTTTCAAAATTTACAGAAAATTCAAATCTGCATGATTGATTAGAATTAATAATTATTGTTTAATAAATTTTAAAATTTTAAAATAAACTAATCCTTGATGTTGACCAGAAGAACAAGCTGTTTCTACTGTCTTAGGGTTCATGTTGCTGAGATAAGTCACTGTGTCCAAAATTAACTTAATAAAGAAAAGGTTTATTTAAAAATAAATATCCCAATCATTGTCCATTATGAAAGAAAGAAAGAGCGGGAAGTTGAACAGGGCCATGGAGATAAGAGTGGATACATCAGCCCATGGAGGAGAACTTCTGACTGGAACAGGACAAGCTGCAGTGCTCACAGTGTGCTGAGGCCTTCCACAATAATCATCAACCCAGAGAAAACCCAGAGGCTTTCTCACATGCCATCTGATAGAAGAATTTTCTCAACTGAGTTTTCCTCTTCCCAAAGGACAACCAGCTTGTGGCAAGTTGACATAAAAGCAACTAGTATAATACTATTATATTTGTACTTTGATAGCTAGTTTTGTGAAATTCATCATTAACAAAAGAATCCATTTAAGTGCTCAATTTCGATCAGAAAAGGGATTGCTATGGAAATGGTTCAAAACTAAGCCCAAATAAATAATCAATCTAATGAGATAAATCAGTAGATATTGATTTAAAATACAGAATCTTGATAATTAAACAGAAATTTTAAACTAAATTGGTTCCTTTTCTGCTCAACCTTCTGTGTGTTATAATGTTGAAACACTTCAGAAAGTTGATAATTCCAGGAAGCTGTAGTTCTGAGTGACAGAACAGATAGCACCATGCCAAAGCTATAAACTTCTTTCATTGCAAACGTCATGAAAATGACAGATTCAACAGAGGAGCTGTACATTAAAAACGGTCCTGTCTGGATTGAGTTAATCTCACTATGGTGGAACAATACTTCACCAATATCACCACCAGGAACTCTGAGATAATACTTTTTAAAAATGATCTAAAAAATATGTTACTTAGAAGTCAGACAGCTTGAACAATGACCTCATTTAGATGTTCGTAATCTTGTGACAGAATGGATAGATATTAATAACTTGGTTTCATTTAGATTTATACTGGTATTGGGAATGGACTGAACATTGCAATAACTATCTTCTCTTAATATTAGTGTATGTCAGGCTGTTTAATTGTATAGTTTCCAGAGAATTACATGATAATTTAAAACCATCAGTCATTAAATCCGTCAATAGAGTGCTTGAAGATATTACTCAGTAATAGAAATCTTAAATAGAATTTTCAAGATCCCAGGTTAATTTTTTTAGCACTGGTAAAAAAATAAAATAAAATCAGTATTCAAAATCAAAACCCAAAAATACACACTTAGACTTTAAAGTCCTTTTTAAAAAACTACAGGGAGATAATGAAAAAAGAAAAAAAATCATTAAATCAAATTCAAATATCACACTTTATGAGAACATAAACATTGACAGAAGAGAGAGGTTGAAGTTGAAGGTCTATAAGGGGTGACCAGCTTTGTGATGCCGGTTTTAATAGAATTTTTAAACACATATAAAAGAGAATCTTGATCTTGTAAAGTAATTAAAAGTTGAATGCAACAAATAAAATAAGGAAACAAACACTGGCCAAAGATCTCATCATTATCACACACACATTTTTAACACTCAGTTTAAAACCCATGACTCATTAATATATGATTGTATAATAGAAGGAAACAATATAAAAGGGCATGATCATATATGTGCATGCAAAGACATTTTTTCTAGACATTCAAGAAGACAAAAAAATAATTTAAAAATTTTCAGACATCTTTTAGATTAAACAGATTTTCCATTGGTCACAAGTTATGTATCCCTTAGACAAATATCTTGTTTGGGCAAATTATTTGGTGCTTATCAAAGCTAGTTTTCAGTGTGAGTTATTCCTGTCTCTAGCTAGTTCCTTGGGCAGCTGAAGAGAGGGAGCCTGAAATGGCCCTATCCCATTGCCATACTGATGAATATCTTGCATATCACCGTAGAACCTTCATCTGGCTGATGGGGGAGTCTTCTGTTTTGTGTTGATTTCATTGGTTAAATAAAGAAACTGCTTTGGTCCTTTAACAGGACAGAAAATTAGGTAGGTGGAGTAAACAGAACAGGACACTGGGAGAAAGAAGCTGAGTCAGGCAGTCACCATGATTATCCCACTCCAGACAGATGCAGGTTAAGATCTTTTCTGGTAAGCCATCTTGTGGTATTACACAGATTATTAGAAATGGGTTAGATCAATATGTAAGAGCTAGCCAATAAGAGGCTGGAACTAATGGGCCAGGCAATGTTTAAAAGAATACAGTTTCAGGGTAATTATTTCGGGTATAAAGCTAGCTGTGCGGGTGGCTGGGTGCCAGGAATGTAACCCGCCGCTCCTAACACATCATCTGGCGATGGATGGAGATAGAGACAGAGACCCACATTGGAGCACTGTACTGAGCTTCCAAGGTCCAAAGGAGGAGCAGACGGAGGAAGAACATGAGCAAGGAAGTCAGGACCGGGAGGGGTGCCCCCACCCACTGAGACAGTGGGGCTGATCTAATGGGAGCTCACCAAGGCCAGCTGAACTGGGACTGATGGAACATGTTATCAAACCGGACTCCCTGAAGGTGGCAGACAATGAGTGCTGACTGAGAAGCCAAGAACAATGGCACTGGGTTTTGATGCTACTGCATGCACTGGCTTTGTGGGAGCCTAGCCTGTTTGGATGCTCACCTTCCTAGACCTGGATGGAGGAAGGAGGATTTTGGACTGCTCATAGGGCAGGGAACACTGACTGTTCTTTGGACTAGAGAGAGAGGGGTAGGGGAAGTGGGGGATGAGGGAGGAAAATGGGAGGAGTGGAGGAGGTGGAAATTTTTAATAATAATAATAATACAAAACCACAAATAACACAAAAAAGAACATTTATAAACAATAAAAAATAAATAAAACCTATTAATACACATATAAAAAATAAGTTTTTGAGTGGAAAGATATTTCTAAATTACTATTAACTCTATAGTAGAGACTAGGAAATCTGGTTTAAGAATTTGAGGAAAACTTATTTTCATTCTTGGTCCCTTTATGTCACTTGTCTAAAAGTCATCACACCTGTTATTTCTTTACCATTTTTCTGATAACACTTTCCAAAAAAGTAAAACAGTTATAGAGTATATAATCAATACTCCATGAAATGCAAATTATTTTTTTTCTTCAGTTTGCTCTCAAAGGTTCCAAGATGGCACTTGCATATAATGGAGAGAATGCTTCTTCCCTCCTTCCAATTGACCCCACTTTCCCTCAGCAAAGTTGCTTTATTAATTTCCTAAGTCGAAAGGCCTTCTTGAATGATGGGCAGGCAAATATAACACCAAATTTTTAATTTGTCCACAGTTGTTTCTAATGTGTTTTTCCACAGACATTTCCTAGGCTCTCAAAACAATGCATTATCGTCTGTCTGGCTTCCACAGGTTCCATTTCAGTGATTTTCTTCAGGTTAGCAGCACAGAGATTGTTATTTTATAGACCTGCCATTGAAACTTATTCTTTTAAAATGATCCTATTGTAACAGGTACATGGAACTCTATGACCAATTCAAGTTTTATGTCTCAAGTATTGTTACAATTACTGCAAAAATAATCACAGCTCTATGTCACCAACAACCTCCAATCCCAACTGTATTTTTTTTCCTTTTCTTTTATCCATCCACTATTTTTCCAAAAACAAGTATCCACTAACTGAGTGCATCTTTATCTTCTTTGTTCCTCTATTTTGTTTTGTTATTAAAAACAAATTGAAAGTAAATATAAATATCACACAACAAAATTAACAAGAGCCAAATTCTATGGAAGATGATAAACTTTAAGTCAGAACTGGCCTTCAAAAAAGAAATAAGGGAAACTGTAAAGCTTCACATGAGATTCTATGCTTCCCCTAATTATATATTTCACGTCCTTGCATGACAGAATCATAACTAAACAAATATTCTGGTTTTTATGTACATTACTTGCAGTTACTGATCCATTTAGATATACAGATAGTCTCAGGCAGTACTATACATGTTGTTTGTAGGGTTTCAACATTCCAGTGACATCCCACAATGTCCTTTTTGCAGATTTGAGAGAATAACACATCTCCATCCTTCATTTTTTGAGAGCAACAATTGATTAGGATTTGGAGAGATAGTCTTAAGATGATAATAATTTTTCCCAAGTATGTCTTTTTAGAAAACCACAGTTTAAAATTTTTCCTTGATCCTTTTTATAACCTGAATTTGAGAGTGTTTCCACATTTTAGGGAAAAATCTTGAAGAATTTAGATGAACCATGGATTTTGCCCTGTCTTCCAATGCACTATTGAAGTTGATTTTTATTGTATCTCAGACATCCACAGTTTCCAAATTAGCACACTTGTTGGAGGGAGGGGGCTTGCTTTTCTCACAGCCACCCAGATTTCTGAAACACAGAAACCATATTATTTAAATCACTGTTTAGTCCATTTGCTCTCGGTTCTTATTGGCTAACTCTTACATCTTAATTTAAGCCATCTCCATTAATCTGTGCATCACCACAACGTTGTGACCTACCAGCAAAGTTTCAGCATATCTGTCTCTGGTCACTGGCTTCTCCTGACTCTACCCTTCTCTCTCCCTGCATTCAGTTTAGTTTTTCCTCCCCTATTAACAGGCCAAGGGATTTTCATTATTCATCATTGGTATTCAGAGCATACGGAAGGAAATCCCACATCAAACATTGTCATGATTCTTTCTAAGTTATCCTCTAGAAGGAAAGGGTAGAGAGAGTAGAATATAATTTACTAAATAACAAAGGGGAAAAAAGGCGAAAAGCCAAGAACATAAAGATTAAGTGGGAGAATTAAAATGTTTAATTTTTCTTGCAATCAGTAACCTTACATTTAGGGGAAGAATGTAACTTGCCAAGATAAAAAGACAATAAATAACAAAATACACACATATGGAGATTTCATGTTTTTCAAAGCTTTGAAATTTTAGCATAACTTATAATAATATCGCTTTGCCACAAAGAGAGCACACAGGTGTGTTTTTTTCTGAATATGTATTTTAATGACTCTGCTCATTCCTTCCATTTTCTACTGATTTCTCTCTTCAGTTCTCACAAATCCTTCCAACTGGAGAATTGTGTCTTCACTCATGTGTCATATGAGAAATAGTGCACTTATTAATATTAAGCCTCTTTTGAAGTACACTGATTCAAATCTATTATTAGAAATGCATATTTTGGAGTCACAATCTGTGGTCTTTATCCCTAACATGAAAGTTCAAATGCCTTTAGATATGAGAAGGTTTTTCTCTCTTTCTATTTCTAAAGATCGTTTTCACTCTCAAACTCTAAATATGCCTAACTAATGGCATTTGCCAAGGTTGACATTTTAAAATGCCGTCAAATGTTGACTGTGAAAAGGATATTTCACAGCTTGGGAAAATCCACACACTGAGTAGATTTGTTTTTGACCAATTAGTAAGCTTAAATATCTTACAAAACACAGGTTGCCCTGCAGGCACCAAATATATCTTTAAGATGTGTCCTCAATAACAAAGTAAGGCTAGCTTTGCTCTTTCCTTACGCATTTGTAGGCACGTTTAAGTTTAAGTAAGCATACACCTTGAAAGGTGTGTCTTGGAAAACTTGAAGTACTAGAATTATTTGGCAGAATACTGGCACATGTCTATATTTAAAAACCACCTGGAAACATTTGATGATTAAACACCTGCTAATTTATCACAAGAACAACAGAAAGTGGAAGCAAAATACAAAGTAAATTACATAAAATAAGACTGAACACTTGGTATGAGAAAAGTTTGCAAACTTATAGCAGTTTAAAAATTATACAGGAGAATTAGAAATAAAAATCATGAGTTGCTAATTTTTACGCTGTAAACTCTCAAATAAAATTATATGTTTAATAATAAAATATGGGTACAGAGGAGTTGGTAATGTTTCTAAAGTACTTGTTTCACAATCCTGAAGACCTGAGTTCAGATTGTGTAATATCAATAAGTAGTGGAAGGTGGAGTGACCATTTGAACTTCCAGACTAGCTAGTTCACCAAGCTCTGTATGTAATGAATGTCTGACTCTCAAAAAATATTGGAAAGTGACCGAGAAAGCCACCTGTTTTTGACCTATGATGTACTCTTCTACCTACACATATCCTTCTCCATATACATGAACATACATTACCCCCACACAAAGTTATGCATGTTCCAAATGGGAGACTTATGAATATTTATTGCCTAAATTTGAGCCCAATTTAGGCTATCCAGTAAAGTGGCATTTACCTGGGTTATAAGGTAACATAAGTATAAAAAGAAGCAAATATACTAGCAAAATTAAAGTTCTTTTTCTTGCATTAAAATACTCATGTTTCTTATAACTGAAAGTAAAAAAAAAAAATCCTAGAAAATTCTAATGGGATTCCCATGGCTGCTATTCGTGGACTTTGATAAACGTACATCATTAACATTAAAATGAAATTCCTAGAATATATAATAACTGGAAGAAAATTAAACAGCAAGAAATAAGTACAAAATCAATAAATGGGCTAGTTCATTGAATGAATAGCTCTCAAAATAGTCAATTTCCATAAATACCAGAAAATTAATTCAATATTCTTAGTCATTAAGAAAATATAAACTCAAGACTCTCTTATGATTGTAAAGCACTCAAGTCAGAATGTCCTATAGGAAGAAAACAAGAAAAAATTCTGGTGAGGGTATAGGAAAAGAGAGACTCGAGCTTTCCCATAGAGAAAAAGAAAACCATAAACATTTACAGGAACGCACAAACCTATATTTGTTTATGTATGAAGTAGGACTGATGTAGATAGATAAGGACAGTTGGATAAAAGTAAAAAAAAGTAGTACATAGTATAATGACACATGATAGCATACAATAAGGAAACTTTGTGTTAAAGTTTGTAATTATTAATATGACAAAATCCCTCAAAACAATATGATAATAAAATTAATACAAGCCTACACATTTTTGGTCTAATGAACTAGACCAAAAAGTAAAAAGATAAACACTTATTTTATGTACAAATGATACAATGGAACAAGATGATATTTACCTTACAACATAATATTGGAAAAACTAGATATTTACATGCTTTCTCATAAGCATATGCAAAATAAATGTGATGATTTAGAAAATGAAGTTCACAGCAGCAAAACTACTGGCAAAAGAGCAGAAGAACATCCTGACAGTGGTCCAATTGTGCTTTGTTGAAAATATTGTCAGCATAACAAGCATAAAAGCTAAAATAATAATGTAGAAATTATGCTGGGGGAATGGGTTCTCATGTTAGACCGAGCCTGAAGTGGTAACATGAAGTTTGGAACATATGTGAACCTGACATCATGTTCTACATTTCCTTGAAATACTGTGTCAAACCTGGTAACAACCATTTATCTCTCTGATATTTTTGTGGTTCAGCGTGTTACACATTCTCTTTTTGTAGAACTTACTAGATACAGGATATATTACATACAAGATAACTTGAGTGGCGACTCCATAAATGATGCTGTCTAATATCTGTACATTTTTTGTGCATATGTGGATGGTGAATAAGTGGGAGATAACTGTACAGTTATTTTATACCTACTAAGTATGTATAAAACTCATCTGTGTAGTGCCAACAACTTCTGGAAATATTGATGAAGTAAATAGAGCTTCTAGTTTTTACTTGTTATAACATACATGATTTTGTCAGTCCCTATGATTTTAAATACTATTTAGGTAAAAATACTCTCAAATGTGTTGCCTCAAATTGATTTTTCATTTAGAAAACTGCAACATTAACCACATTTTGACTTAAAACAATATATTAATAATCTAATGTCTCTAAAAATCATTTAAACAGGTAGTATCAGTCACAGAATTCGAGTGTATATACAGTTCTGAAACTTATATGCCTAAGAAAACTCATGTCTGGTTGCTTTCCACTTATTAAGTTTCCCTAGAGGGAAGTTCATCCTGGTTTTCCCTTTCAGGTTTATTACAACAGAATGTATCAATTACAGATTCTTAAAAACGGCCCCAACGTCTCTATTCATTACTACTACCATCAAATTAACAAGTGCAATACTTAGGTATTTTAATGACTGCTTCTTAACTCAGCAACTAGAATTATCTATTAGTTATATAGAATGTTAAACATAGCACAATGGCTGCAGTTTTTTTAAAGAAATAAGCTAATATCTTGCAAAATCTGGGTAAAGTACAGCTTTTGAAGTCTTGCATATAAACCTTTGTATGTATGTTCTTAAACGTGTACTGTATAAATGTGCTATGTGCAGTTTCATATGCACATTTGTGTGTATGCATGAAAAGGTGAAAAGTAGATAAAGAAAAGTTGAATGCTTTCCTTGATCATTTTTTACTTTACTCATTAATGTTGTGCATCATTGTTCAGTTTGTCTAGATAGCCAGACAGTTCCAGGTATCCTGTCTCTGCCTACTAAGGACTAGGCTATAGATGGTCTTTCTACCCCTACCCACCCAGTCTTTATGTAGATAGTCAGTATAGTACTCCATATTCCTACTTTTATCCACTCCACTAAGATAATAAGCTAGCTCTCACATTTTGAGATTCTTGCATAGAAAAGAGCCAAAGTGTGATGAAGAAGCCTATTTTTATAGTATTTTTATATTAGGATGGAATAATTCCTATGATTGTATAAATTTTTTTTCTGAAAAATTTACAGCAAGCAGTAGGATTTCTTAGTGTATTTGGTCTTATGCCATGGCTAGTATGAAGTTAGGTAAGAATTTTTTCTGTCATTGTAACTCATATAATATGTGAAGCTTTGCACTATATCTATACCAGTAAGCGTTTTATTAAAACACAACTTTTCTAGTTCACCTAGATTGTTGTTTCTATTTATGATTCCATCTTGAGTCCTGCTGTTTAACATCATGCTTTATGGACTTCAATGCTAAATTCCTTATTAGCTTGAGACCAGACTATAGGGAATATGAGAGTTAAGAAGTTCGGCTTAAATGTCCTCAACAACCTATTTCAGACCCTTATATAAGAGAAATGAATTACAACATTTTCATTCATGTTCCCTCTTTTGAGAGTTTCACACAAAGAAAGTGAAAATAGAAAACAATTATGTAATTCTGAATACCATGCTCTGAGAAAATTGAATTCCTGAAATAGCACCAAGAAGTTCATGAAATACCCATAAATAATGTCAAATCAAGTGACAAGTTCTTAACACTGATCCCATGATGCCAACTCTGAGGCAGACTAGCAAAGACTGGTCTTAACTTTGTTGACAGTAGTTAAGGATTGGGGACTGAACTCTATGCCAACTAGGTCATGAGACAAATTGCCCCACATTTGTAGTACAAATTCTTTCTGTATTTAGGTGTGCATCTCTAAAGAAATTAGCATAAAAATGCTTCAGAAAAAAAAACAACTGTGCTTAGTCATGGGAGGGCGTTTCCAAAATATAATCATATCTGCATTGATATGCTCTAGTCTTGCACTTGCTTTAACATCTAACATTTTTACTATTAATACAAGTTTTGTTCTGCATGCTATGAGATGCCTGCCATTATAAACCAAATGTTAAATGTAATTTAACCAAATGTTAAATCTTGTAAGAGGAAAATTATGTCATGCTATTGAGTCTGTTTTCCTTATGTTTGTTTATTTTTGGGCTATATTAAAGATGAAAAATTCTTCCTTTTATTAACTGAACTCCAGGTAGGTAACATGTTAACAATAAGTGCATATCCTAAAAAGTATAATTTTCTTTATTATGTCCACTAGGATAAATGTGACATTTAGACAATTGACAGGAATAATTATTTATTGAAAGTATTTTAAATTTTCAAGACATACAATTCAATGTTGTCTTTACAAATGATCAAATATATTTCTTGCATCTCTTCATATAATATATACATGATATATATATATATATATATCTATGTATGTATGTGTATATGTATGTGTATGTATGTATATATATATATATGTATGCAGTTATATAATGATCATAATACAAATATTGGACAGAATTCAGTAATTTCATTAACCACTTATTTCAAATTGTTTCATATATCTTGCCTAGAGAGAATCAGTGTACAAAACTAATTTAAAAGAGAGTGCCAGGTGATGCAGAGGATTAGGGATGGGAGATAGAAATTAAGCATTTAGTTTGTCTGAAATCCTGGCAAATGGTAAGATTTTGTTCTGAAGTTAGAAACCACAATTTACAGCCTCTAGAAGAGAGAGCAGGAGCGGGAGGAGCAGGAATGTGAAGAAAAACTGAGAAGACCTAAGTTCATTGAGATTTGTTATGGGCGAAGGAAAGGATTGATTTGTTGTGCTGAAATTTAATTTCCATATGCAAGGCCACCCTCCTATGCCTCTCAGCTTGAAGGATTTTAGCAGCCTATTAACTTATACACCCGGTTCCCTGTTCTGCATGTGAGAATTTATTTTCAGCAAAGAAACCTAGCAAGAAATTGTGCTATTTAGGCAATTTAAGAGAAAATAAAAGTGATGGGAAATTATTTCTTATGTATAAATAAATGGCACACAACCATCAAATTCATGAGGAGAGGGCAGAATCACACAGATTAGAGGATGTCAGAAAGAAAAATACATGTAAGAAATTCACTAAAGCAGAAGCTGAACACAATTTCAAAAGAAGTTATGAAATTTTCATCAAAACATATTTACCAAAATATATAAGAAAAATAGAAATTCCTATTGCATACCTTGTTGAGTATAACTGTAAGGTATATTTATTATTTTATCTATTACTGATTATCACTACATTTACCAGCTTTTCTTTTCTGGAATATTATATGAGCATTATAATTGTAACTTCTATGGTACAAATATTTTCCCCTCTAAATCATTTCTTCCAAGGTGGCCGGAAACTCCTATAATGAAGATGACAGCGAGTTTCCTAGATCCTATGTCACAACCTGTTGATTCCATGTATACGGAGCATATGCTGCATCATTATTCATTTCTGCTCAATCAGACCAAAACACATTTCCTTAGCTACATAGAATTCTTTAAAAGACCTTTACACTGTTTTTCTTAATAATATATCAAATACTAAATAAATTACTTCTTTATTTTGTCTACATCTTAAATGCAATTTTTATAAGATATTTCTGTGTCCTTATGTGTACAATGGAAACGTCATCTGATCCACAATAGTCAAATTTTTCCTTTGATGTCAGTGTTCTTTACACCAAATCACAATAATTAAACTCATGCATTTTTCCTTTCTCTTAACTCTGTCAGTAGAGGTTCCAAGATACACAAAAATTTTTGCTGTTACTATGGTTGTTCTGCTTTTCTTATCTCTTGATTAATCTCATGTTTAGTTTTTGAAATTAAAATATAATTTCATACTTTCAGCGTTTAACCTCTTCCATGTACCTTACTTGTTCTTTCTAAATTTTATGTCCTCTTTTTCCGTAGCTATTCTTCCTTTTATTCTTTTTGCCATATTAAATGTCGTTTTAAAATATCTTCAACTTATAGTCCCTTATGTGTATTCGCGTCTTTGGCCATGAAGAGTTTCAAGTCCAACTGGTATAGTGAAACAGAGTTAGAAATTTTGTGTTAGATGTTGTATAACATACTTTAAAATGAGGTTTGAAAGAAAAAGAGACATTTAGAAAGAACTAGAACACAAGCAAGAGTCACAAATACAAATTTACCAAAATACGGGTAGTCTCCTCAAAGTCAGTAATCAATTGGTTATCTTAGCATGAGCTTCATGTAGTTGACTTTGGGGTCTCAAATCAAAAGATTGACAAGAAACCTTTTCTTTTTCTTTCAATTTCTATATAAATGTGGTACAACCTTGTCTTGTTCCTTATTTTAGTGGAATTGCTTTGAGAACATTTATCCCGAATGAGGGTTGGAGTTTGCTAAAACCCCTTTCTGTATCTCATGAAATGATTATGTACTTTTCTATCTTTCAGTTTGTTTATATGGTGGATTACATTTATCAATTTATATACCATTTATCAATTTATTTACCATCCCTACATTTTTCCATGGATGATCTTTATCATGTGTTTTTGAATTTTGTTTGCAAGTACTTTATTGAGAATTTTTACATATAAGTTCAAAATGAAGACTGGTCTATAAATCTTCTTTTCTGGGGATTTATGTGTTTTTTGGTATCATGATAAATTTGGGTTTGTAAAGCTAATTAAAAAGATTGCTTCTGTATCTACTTTGAGAATAATTTTTGGAGTATTGGCATTAACTCTTCTTTGACAATTTGAAAGAATTCTGTTCTAAAACAATCTGGCCCTGGGCTTTTTAGTTTACTTGTAAACCTTTAATTATTGTTTTTTGTTTTTACATTAGGTTTTGTAAATCTATTTAAATTGTGTATTAGTTAAGGTGACAACTTATGGGTCAGAGGTTCAGTTGGTTATCATTATGGCGGGGAGTGTGGCAGCATGTAAGCAGCATGGTGCTAGAGTAGAAGCTGAGAGTATAACATCGTATAGAAAACAGAAATTCAATTGAAACACTGGTTGGTATCCTGAGCATAGGAAACCTCAACTGCTACTTCCCCAAGAGACATTCTTCCTCCAAAGAGGCCATACCTAACTCAAAGCTACACCTCCCAATAGTACTACTCCCTATCATATTTTGGGAGCCACCTGCAATCACACCACCACCGATGGCTTATTTCACCTTGGTAAATGATACATACTAAGAAAATTATTCATTATTTTAAATTTTCCAATTTCTTTCAGTAAATGAAAATAGACTTTTTCAGGATATACAATGATTTGTAGTTATTCAGAGAGACTGTAAGGATATCAAATGATATACATCTCTGAATAGAATAAAAAGAAACAATAAAAATGTAGAAGCTACATCATTTATTACTTAAAACAATTCACACAACTTTGTTTCATTTTTTAAAAAATATTTGGTTTTATAATTTGAAACATTTTCATCTTTTGTTCAATTAAGATTGCATGTTATTCAATCTTATTATAAATAATTAAAATTTAAAATAGAAAAGAAGGAAAACTGGTCTATCTATTTTAAATTAATATACAACTAAGAGATGACTTTTGTTTTTGTATCTTTATTCCTTTTACTTATATGAGTATAAATTCAAGGAAAGTGCTATAGCCTTGAAGGTCATCATTTTACATTATTTTTATTATTTTAGTTGTTTTGTTGGTTCCAACTCTTGATATTAAAGGTGTGTTGATTTGTTTCTAGGGCATTTTAATAGTTTCTAGCACAGTTTTTTTCTTTTGTTGTTATTTGTTTGCTTGCTTGTTTATTTGTTTAATTGGTTGGTTTTGTTTTTTTTATGAGTTTCTTACACACAAGACAATTTCTACCTTACGTTTCATGTTTTCTTTCATAATTCTTATTTGAAAAATTATTAAAACAATTTCTATGTGTTTTGATAGGAATGAAGTTCAGATGCTTCCATTTCTTAAGGTAGGTAGATAGTTTTTTTGGAATTGCATGAATACATATATGTTAATACATTTGCATCCATATTAATTTAAAATGATCTCTTTTTGGCAACTAATATTCTTTAACCTTATTCACTATGAGTTAATGTGCATGTCCAACTGCCTCAACAATATCCCTATCATACACTGAAAAACTGACCACCACCTATTTTCATCAGCTTAATCATTAAACAATATGAATGAACTGTGTTCTCAGAATTATTAATATGTCATTGGAAAGCAATGCCATTCATCCTTATAAATATTTTAATTTTTACAGAACCTTTATGCTTTAAAATTCCATGTAATAATATTTTCACTGATAAATTTCTTCTTTGGGGTAACCTATTATTTTTGTAATTAGCTTAGATTACTTAATCAAGTCTTTATTTCTTTTACATCCTTTCCTCTAAACTTTATTTTTTTACCTCGAAATTTTAAATCCATTTTCATTGAAATAGATTGAAGTCTTCTAGGAGAGTTTCATTTGTACAATGCCTGCATTAACATATATATATATATATATATATATATCACATTTATTAATGCGCAAAACAATCTCACACCAGTTAATGTTCAAAGGGGCATTTATTTTGGGGTTAAGACTCACAAAGCACCAACAGTCAGAAAAGGAGCCTAGTAGCCGGAGCAGGAGCAGGAACCAAGTGCTGGAACCAAGAGAGTGGGCCGAGGCTTGCTGCTCTTTTTTAAAGATAAATAGACCACACCCCAGTGGACTGGTATCTTAGCAGCTATTTTCTGAAGGAGCAGAAGGTACTCCCGCAGCATTTATAATTACAGAATTTGAATGGTAGAGACAGGAGAATCTGTAGTTCAAAATATATGTCACTAAATAGCTGGTTTGATTCTTCCCCTTCTATGGGCCATAGTAAAGTCATACAATTTTTAATCCCTTATTTTGTGTCATAGTTAAGAGTTTCTCTGCCTTCAGATCACTGTGTATTGGAGCTGTTTTTCTTCCCCAATCCCTGTCTAAATCTTAGAAACTCATAAAGATGATAACTGAATAGTGTTTTATTTTCAATCATTCATACAATTTACCTTATAATTAAAGCATCATTTTCAGATTGTTTTATCTCACTTATTATGAATTCTAATCCTCATAAGCAGGTATCAGGTCTTTTGAAATCAAAAAAACATTTCATTGTATATCTAAAAAGTAGTTGAGTCATATATTGATGGATAATGGTGTGGATCCTATTTTCAGAATATTGTTAATAAGTGTCTATAAATATCAATTGTAATGAATTGTTGTTAATACAAGTATTTGGCTTTGTAGAGAGCATAGAATGAACTCCAACAGGTAGTCTAAATGGCAAAAATATAATTTGTAGGAGCAATGAAATTGGCTCAGGTAGCAGTATCAATTTTTTTTCCTCCAAAGGGAGGAGACTTGCTACTATTCTAGTGAGTGGCAGAAATTTCAATATTTCAATATATAAGTAGTGATAGTAGTAACTACACATTTAAAATGCTAAATGTTATGTAGTATAGTGTTAGGCAATATTTTTCTTGAAGTTAGTGTAAATTCTTTAATGATATCTTCATTCAGTATCTCTGCTCAGTTTTTCAAAGTAACTTGTTTTTATTTTGTAACCTTGGATATAAAATATGCTTTGAAAGTGGCTACAATTTTTAATAATGTTCTTCCTACATTCTATAATTTCATATAAGATATTTTCATCATATTTCCCTCCTTATTAATCCTCCTATATTTGCACCTCATTCCTTTCTCACCAATTTTGTGTACTCATTTTCCTTCTTTACAAAATATTAAGTATAATTTGTGCTGCCCATATTCTAAAATATGTTGCATACACTGGAATGGAGATATACCAGCATTGAGATACGAAATTATGTTTTTTCAACTTGTTATTTCACATTTTCATACTATCAACATCCATTTGATATACTGGTTTTATATCATAATAATGATAGGTTTCTTTATATTTTTAATGACTTGTGGGACTATATAGTAATAAAAAATTCATTTACAATGTGAAGAACACATATTTCTATAAAATTTACTGAAGTCTTTATGATTTTGTGCATGCAGTTACATTTGTGAACACTTTAACTTTTGTCAAAACATACTTTTTATGTCCAGATGAATTTGTATTTTATAAATAATCATTAATTTTTTCATTTTTGGTAAAGGTCTATGATTTCTTAAAGAGTTATAAGTTTTTCCTATGGATTTCAAGTACAAACTTGTAATGTAAATATTGTGAGAGGTTACCCTATCTATCAAAATTATTACTCAGTAAAATAATTTTTACGTAGTAAGATGTGATGTGGTTTAATGTAAATAAAAAAGAGAACACTTAGTAGAGAGATTTTCCTTAGAGCAGGACAGGTTAGGGTAAATTTAAAAGCTTTCTCATTCCCAATCTAAAGCCTTTTGTCAAGGATCAGTGTAAGTTTAAGGACAGAGTACCTTAGAGTTCTTCTATTTTATTTATCATTTAAATTTAATTCAAATAATATCTAATCAGTTAAGAAAATATTATTCCAAATAAAATGATACAACTAAATTTTGTCTACTAAAATGATTTTCTATATTTTCAATTTGTTATATAAACTAAAAAAGATACAAATAATTTACCTGTTTACATATAAATATACATTTATTTGAAAAAAAATTAAATCAAACAAAAAGGAAAACAAAAACCCAAATTTACATTACAGGAAATTCATTATCTTAGCATATATATCAATATTTATTGCTATATCATTCAGCTTCTCCTTTTGTTTGTGAAGTTGTACATCTTATTTACATGGATCGCATCATGACCTGCTTCAGGAATCTATCTTACATGACATTGAAAACTGTTCATAATTATAATGTTTAAATAGGAAAAATCATAAAATAATGCATATATGGAAACACTATTCTACACACACGCATACACACATAAGAACTATATAAAGAGTATAAATATTCCAAACCCAAGCTTTATTTCTAAAAAATTACAAAGATAAGGTTATTTTGATAGTCAAAAAAGTGAAGCAGATAGTTATTTGTTTGTGTGTGATATGTACACACATACATGCATGGCAAAGAGAAGAGGAGAGAGAGAGAGAGAAATCCTGAGCTTTTGGATTTTGTTAAAATTAATGTGAATGTGTCAAAATCTGGGGAGAGTTTCCCATATTTATTTTAATGAAAAATGTTTCACAGAAGCCTGTAGCTAAGTTTATTCTATGTATGTGAGTTATTTTTTTCTTTCTGCTTTGCACTTTGGAGCAGAGGTGGCAATAAAACTGTTCTATCTATATTTTTTTAAAGTCCTAAAATTCTGAGTTTTAAACAGAGTATTACTGTGCAAACTCTATGTAAATGAAATACAGCCCACATCTATTCACAAGTCTCCCAAGTCAAAGTAGCAAGTTTCCTCTAGAACTAATTCCTGTCAAGGATGATTACATTTTTTAAAATAATAATAATAATGTAGTTTAACTTAACATACAATTTTTATGTCAATGATTCCTTAATGTATTTACAGGACGTCAAAATACTTTCAAAAGTTGCTGGAGCTGAGTGAGATTTAATGACCATAATTTCCTGTCTACTCTGTAGTCAGTTGAATTCTTGAAACATGAACAAAAATCACATCTGTACTTCCTGTAAAACTCAATGTGTTGAGTTGATTGAAAGTCCAGAGGAACCAATTAAACTTGAAATATTAATATTAATAGGAATGTCTCATAAATTATAGAATTAATTATTTCCTGGGATTTTTTTAGTTATTTATTTTTTATGCATTTGAGGATAGTTTTGTTTTTCCCTAGAGTATAAAGTTTTCAAATTTTTTAGTTATTAAAGTATCAATTTATTTTAAAAGTGAAGTTAGGTATCTTTACATGCCATCATCCTAGTTGGAAGTGGGAAACAAATGAGATGGACTAAATCTGTCCACATAACAATCATACAGGGCGGTATTGAGGGCAGAGGAAGATTTCTGGTCTGGGGCCCATCAACACTCTATGAAAATGATTCCCCAATTATGTTTTAGGAATCTTATATTGTCATGAAAATTTTAAGTGGTAATATACTACTTCCATTTGCTCTTTGGGTCCTCCATTTGAAATGGTTTGTTTATTATCTTTCAAGTCTGCATATAAACAATGCAAAAATTAGGGTTTTTTTTTTGGATAATAATCTTTGGCCTTCACCTTTGTTTATTAGAATTTGGTTTTGATATTTTAACTATTCAGTCTTAGTTTAACTTGAGTTTCAAAGATTTTTTGAATGTAGACTTTTATATCTATTACTATTTGTTTATTTTAAACTCAAATATAATATATTTTTATTATTTCTTTGAAAACAGGTTTCCTTCATATTTTATATATCGTTTTCCATTCTCTTACTCCTCCCAGTTTTTCCCTACCACCCCCCTCCAGTCCAGATCCAACAACTTTCTGCCCCTCTTGGAGTTAATTAGATATAATGTATAACATAATATAAAACAGAAACAAACTGAATCAGCAAAGCAGTACCCACATGGGATCACAAGACTGAAGCTGTAAGTTCAGGGACTCCATAGGTCGTTGCCATGTCCTCTGCATATAAGCTATGGCTGTTAGCTTGTGGAATGTCTCACAGTGGGAATAGGTGTTATCCATGCTTGGCCTGCTCTTGCAACTCATTTCCTCTTATTGGATTACCTAGTCCAGCTTTGGTATGAGGGCTTGTCTTTGTCTTATTATTTCTTGTTCTGTCATATTTGGAAGTCCTCTCTTGGAGGCCTTCTCTTTTCTGAAGAGAAAACAGAGGGAGATGGTTATGCAGAAATGGAGAAGTGGCTGGTGAGCTAGGAGGTGTGAAGGGAGCAGAAATTGTGATGAGGATGAATTGTATGAGAGAAAAATCCATTTTCAAAAATGATAATCGGAATAGGACTATACTAAGAAAAGGAAAATACCAAAGAAAAAACACAAGGAATACATGTGGATGCAGAGACATACACATTCTCATTCCCAGGAATTCCTTGGAAACATAAAACCTGAGCCCATATTATAATCAAAGGAGGTAAAATAAAATAAAAAAAAAAAGTGACCATCCAAACCATAATGAAACTAAGCACCTCCAAAGACTCACTGAGTTTATTTTCTGTGATCATCTACTGGTGGGCAAACAACCTATCTCTAAAATGATTTTGTTTCCTCATTGAGATGTACTTAGAAAAAAAATTAGTTGTCCTTCATAAGTAGTTAAGAGTTGGAGAAAGCATTTTGGTTAGAGTAGGGCCATGTGTTGACCTCACCTTTAGCTCTAGGACTCCACCTGTTATAGACCCATGTAGGTAGGTCTTGAGTATGCTGATTCAGTCTCTGTGAGTCCATACATGTATTAGTCAGACTGTCATTAAAACTACCATTTCCTTGGTGTCCTCCATCTTCTCTGGCACTTACATAAATTCCTGGAGTAGAAAGTCCTTCTGTGTTTGTGTTGTTTTTGTGGATTAATAAAAAAAAAAAAAGAATGCATTTTGTCCGGTGGCTTGGCAGAGTAGAGTTAGGTAGGAAAACTAAACTGAATGCTGGGGAAACAAGACAGAGACAGGGGATGTCATGTAGCCCTGCTAGAGACAGACAACAATGGAACTTTATGCCAGGCGATGGTGGCGCACGCCTTTAATACCAGCACTTGGGAGGCAGAGGCAGGCGGATCTCTGTGAGTTCGAGACCAGCCTGGTCTACAGAGCTAGTTCCAGGACAGGTTCCAAAGCCACAGAGAAACCCTGTCTCGAAAACCCCCCCCCCAAAAAAAAAAACAATGGAACTTTACCTGGTAAGTCACAGCCATATGGGGATACACAGGTTAATGGAGATTAATAGTTTAGAATATAAGAGTTAGCCAAATATATTCTTAAGTGATTGGCAAAGCAGTGATTAAATAACACAGTTTCTGTGTGATTATTTTATGAGTCTGGGTGGCTGGGAAATGAACAAACACCTTTCCAAATACATTACTCCACATTTTCTTAAGAGTCCCCTGAGCCCTGACAAAATCCTTTTGTTGGAGACATCCTGTTTATGACTAGCTGTTCCAAGATCTTTCATTCTTTGCTATTTTCAGAGTGTGGTTAGCTCTTTTTGTTCATATCTATTTCAGGAGGAAGCTTCTCTTATCATGACTGAACAAAGACACTGATCTAGGAGTATAGTAGGATGTCATTAGGAGTCTTTTTAATTATATGTACTTTCCCTAGAATAGAGGTATTTGGTCTATACCAGGATATCTTAACTATTTAACTCAGGTCCTTGGCCATCTAATCAGTGTATTGGTTGCATCTCATGACATGTTGCATCTATACCTTAAATCCCATCAGATACTGGTTGAGAGTTGTGTCACATTGCATTAGCTTGAAAGAAGTACAGTATTCTAGATTGAAGGCTCTATGTGGGACTTCTCCATGTTCAATGAGTTGTCCAGTTGTTGTCTTTAGCAATAGAGTCTTTCTGTCAGTTTGTAGGAAACAACCTAGATACAACCCAACACACAATCCCTCCAATTCTCATACCCATATCTTCACTTTCCTTTTCTTTCTCTAGATGAAATACTCTTCTTTAACTGAGTCCATTTAATGTAGTCAGGCTTTATAGTGGCCATCATATACTAATAGTTCACAAAAGGAGATAAAAGTCCTTGATATCATTTTCATCCATGCTGGCGTTGTAAGTTTTAGTAGTTTTTGGACTCAGAGAAGCAGGGTGGAAGAATTTCACATTATGTATTGAGCATGGGTTATTATGGATGTTGGACAGATGCTGTCATATAAATATTTGTGCTCTCCTCATGCTTCTAATTCCACTGAGTCTCCTTGTGTATATCTTGAGAGGTCTGGGTCCCCCTACAAGACAGTACCTAGAAAAATGATAGCTTCTGGTCTGAGTCTTTTCTGTCACAACATATTCTTCTTTCATGATATTCTATCCATTTTCTGGGAATGTGGGTATAGTTTTTTTTAGGGTAAATCCTTCTGATTTGGGATGCTGATAATCTTATGAGGACTCAAGGAAAATTTAGGATTATGGTCAAGTCCTAACTGGAGTAAACTGTGAGACTGGATCAATTCAGCCAGCATCAGTCTTGAAGCTGTTCTGGATGTTGAACACATAAGAAACTAAAACAAATGTACTCTGAAATGTAAGATCATGTGGGTCATCTTTTTCCATTGGAATTTTTTTTTCATAAATTCCTTCCCCAAAAAGTTGGGTGCCAAAGGAAACACAATGAATAGAAGCTCAGGGTCAGAAATTGGGGTTTATCCTGAAGATTCAAAAAGTAAAAAGGCCAGCCACCGGCTCTTACCTCAAGCACAAACTGAAATGTCAAACCTTTCTCTGGGAATCTTAGAGTGAAACTGTGTCTGCCAGCTGTCTCCCCACATGTTATAGTCCTCTCTAGGACAGGGACTATAGGTACGCACCACTGGGATTAAAGGTATGCACCACTGGGATTAAAGGTATGCACCACTGGGATTAAAGCCATCCACCACTGGGATTAAAGGCATGCACCACTGGGATTAAAGGTATGCACCACTGGGATTAAAGGTATGCACCACTGGGATTAAAGGCATGCACCACCGGGATTAAAGGTATGCACCACTGGGATTAAAGGCATGCACCACTGGGATTAAAGGCATGCACCACTTGATGTCTTTGGCAACTAGTGTGGCTACTGGGATTAAAGGTGTGTGGTACCATAACCTGGTCTGTAAAGCTGACCAGTGGGACTGTTTTACACTCAGATCTTCAGGCAGTCTTTATTTATTAAAATACAATGAAATGACATGACACAGAAGTATCTAATACATATGATATTTATTTCCAATTGTATATTTAATACTATAAAGCAGTAAATTTAACTATGTTTGATTTTTCCACTTTATAAAGCTTTAAAAAACATATTTTCTATTGCAATTGAGCAATAACTAATGGCTATGATTACTGATGTAGTGTTTTAAAGTTTTTTTAATGTGTATGAGTGGTTATTCACAAATAAATATCTTATACCAAATATATGAAGTACCAACGGCATCTAGAGGTGGTTTTAGAATTTTATGGACATTGAGTTATTTCCATATAGTTTGAGTCATCCTATGGTTTCAGGGAATCAAATCTCTTAATCGCTGTACAATATGTCTATCCCCCTATATTGAGTATTAATATAGGTTTCTATTAATTTCTAAGTCAAATTTCTAAAGCTTTTGTTAGTTTGTAATTGGTCATGTGAAGTCTAACTTATATGGCTTATTTGAGATGGTGACAAGTAAAAATTACTGTTTTTTGTGCATATAGACTTAATTAATTAATATTAATTTAAGAGAATTAAATATGATTCTTAAATATAGAGGATAAGCATAAATAGAAGCCTGTATAATATGGCAGATTAATCATTCTTACTATAATTTAAAAAAAAAATAGAAATTAAAAGTACAATGAAAAAGGTTAGTGACCCAAAGTCAAAATGCAACATTTGTTGAAATCAGAAAAAAAAATAAGTGTAACAGGGAAACCCTTGTGTGTAAGCATGCCCTAACTCCTGAAATAAAACCCCAGGGATGCACTCAGAATTGTTCTCATTATGTTCTCTAACATTCCATTATGCAAAGATTCATAGATTTGTACATGATAGTTTGACCTCAGTGCATTTTTACAGTTATAAATCATATTCTAAGTTGTGTTTTGTAATATTGATACACCACAGGATTTTGCAATAAATATTCTGCTTGTTATACAGTGGATTTTTCTAGAAGGGTTTCTCTATAGCAGAAGATAAATGATGATATTTTTTTTAGTTTCCCATTTCCTTTTCCTAGAAATTACAAAATTAAATTATTCAGAAGTATAATCACTGAATAATAATGATTGGCATGAGCCTAAGATCTGGATAACAACTGAACTTGTATATGAATGATTTCCAGTGTTTAATGTTCCAGTAAAGAGTGTGTGAAAGTTACTGGCCTTCACATTTTCATTAGCACTTGGCCAATGTTTGTTTTTCATTTTAGGCATATTATTTCTTGTTCAGCTTATTGTGTGTATTTTTACTTTTGATGAATCATTTTCATGGTATTTTTATATAAATTTTAGCAAGAACTCTTTATTCCCATGAAAAGATTGATGAGTCATACTAGTATGTGTTTAATCAGGTAAACTTGTAGAAGATGTGAAACTTACAAATTTTAAGTTGTCCATACTATAAACATGATAAATTTCTAAAATTATCACCATCAGTTTTTATGTTTCCTATTTAAAATTTAGTACTACTAGACATTTTAATTTAGTTATCCATATTTCAGGTTTGCTTATATATTTTATATGTATGTATACATTCCTTGTGTATGATTTATATGCACATATATACATACAATACATTCACACTTGATGATTGGATATATATATATGTGTTGAGATGTATAAATATTTATAAGAACATATTTTAAGTAGATGTATATAGAGAGGCAAAGGTTGAAGGAAATAACTTAATTACAAATTCTATTCAAATATTATAAGTCAAAGAAGAGACCCATTTAACTTTTTTCACTTTTATAAATACTTTCATATATTTTCTTAAAATATTAACATTTTGTAATTGATAGTTGAATTTATATTAATACCGTAATAGAAATTCCATTTATGTTTTTAAGTAAGCTTCTTGTCTCCAAATTTCTTGGTTGTGCTTAGATTATTTTTATTTCTTTTTTAGTGCATTCTATTGATTCTTAGCTGCTCACACACAGCTGAATCTTATTTTCTGATCAGTTGAATCTAGTACTATTATTTGTATAATGGTATGTTTAAATTGTCATATAAATGAAAACTTTTTTCTTGCTTTCAAAAATAACTTTTTAAACTTTCACCAGACTGCCAGTTTCTGACTCTGTGAGCAGGTAGTAAAAAAATACACACATGAAAAAACATCTGATTTAAGGATCATTGTTTTCACATTTGTTTGTCACCCAGAACTGAAGTATTATTGTTTTAAGTTTTATTTCTGGTACTGAACTGACAGTTTGTAAAGTTATGAGACAATATAGTAGAGCATGTTACAACATACAGCTGTGAAAATTGCCTTAAGAGCTAGAATAGAGTTTGTAATCTTTTACACATTTTTTCTAGTTGTGGGACTTTGAGCAACATTTAAAACATCCCTTAGAGTTTCAGTATCCAAAGGCCTAAGGAAAGCACTAAGTTTATTATATTGAGGCTTATTGGAAGCAATAAAAGTAAAATATTTAGCTCAGAGACTACCAGTAAATATTACTATTTTTATTATTAGCTATTATTCAAAGAGATTATATCTGGGTATTCTAGACAGATTTAATTTTATTTGAGAAAGTGGATGTCTTAGAGATTTACCATTTATCCTTTTCTTCATAGCAAACTACCACAAAAAAAACATGGCTTTAAACAACTAATTTATTTGCTTGATACTTTTTCTCATAATCCTATAGATCAACAGTTTTCAGTATGGTTAAAAGGGTCAGTCTCCTGGAATCTTTAGTTGAAGTCATAACACTCTTTGATCAGCTTCCAATTGTCCTGGTGGTAGGTAGTCCAAGGGTGACCAATGTCTTTGTATTTGTTTCTAATGTATATCAGATGTTACCTGATTATATGTATTAAACAATTTTGGCTATATATTAAACAATTCTGATTTAATTACTAGCTTTACATAGCATATACTCGAAAACAGTTATTGTGAATGCTTTATATGGCAACCTCAAAGAAACATGCTAATGGAATAAGAGGAAAAGCTATATTTCTTCTGTTCATCTAGATTAAAACCAGTATTACATTTTTCTGGTACAGTTGTTGTCAACACAAGTCACAAGACCAAACATGATTCTCTGATGTAGATACCATGTAATCTACCTCTTGAGAAGAACAGCATTACAGGTATTGTTTAAATACTTAGGTATACCGCAAATAGAGGGATACAGAGATAACCATTTTGTAATACAGTTTTGAGCCTTGTATCGTGAAATTTAATGAAATTAGTCTAACTTGGAATCATCATTCCAATAAACATTGTCAAATATATATTACAATTCCATGTCTTTTATATTTTCTGTAAATGACAGGAAATATATCAATATCAATGAAAATGATTAATATTATCACATTAATGAAAGATTGATTTTTATTTAAGAGACAATTTCATTTATATATTGAAGGTGTTAGGAATTATTCTTACCCATTAAAGTTGAAACAAACAAACAAACCAGCATAAATTTTTGAAGTTGAATGAAGTCCTTTATACATACACTACAACTAATTAATAAGTGACATACATTGTTGGCAGAGGTTTCTGTTCTGCCCGGTCCTGTAATAATCACACAAACACTATATTATTTGCAATACTGTTTGGCCAACAGCTTTAGCATATTTCTGGCTTATAGTTATATCTCAAATTAACCCATTTCTATTAATCTATGTATTATCATGTGGATATAGCTTACTGGAAAGATTTTAGCTGGTGGCTGGCATCTTTCTCCTCTGGCAGCTGCATGGCATCTCCCTGACTTCACCTTCTCTCTCTCTCTCTCTCTCTCTCTCTCTCTCTCTCTCTCTCTCTTCATACATATATATCTTCCAGGCTGGTTATATTCTGTTAAACCATTGGTCAAAAACAGCTTCTTTATTAACCAATAAATGCAACAATTTACAGAAGGACGTCCCAGCAATTTCCCTATATCTGTTTAAATGCAAAGGAAAGTTTTAACTTTAGCATAGTAAAATTATTTATAACAAGACAGGTATCAAGCAAGAATTATAGTTACAACATTTACATTGACTTTATCTTTTATCATAACTAACAAAAACAATAATTATAGCTATCTATTCTTCAACTCCATCAAAGACTCCAGAAGGATATAATATTACCTTAATTAACATGAAGTGAATTATAACCAACTTTCAAAACCCGAGAATTGACAGAGATATCTTGCTGCCTGGCCAGTCACCCGAAGTTCTTCTGTGTTATTGGAACATCTGTCTTCAGCCTACAGGTCCATAGAATATGACTGATTTCCCCATCAAGCAGGAAATATCAAAGACAGTTGTGCCTATATTGGCAGTTTATCAGTCATTTCCTTCTGTGTCCTGAAGAAGGTCTTACATTCTTTTTGCTCACTCATGAAGCAGAAACTCTAAAGAACAGTCTCACCTTTGTAGTAATAAGGGCGGCGGGGCTGCGTCCCCAGCACCCCAGCCGCCCTTCACGGCTAGCTTATGCCCGAAATAACAACACACAAACTGTATTCATTTAATTACTGCTTGGCCCATTTCTATCTAGTCCTTACTGGCTAATTCTGATATCCCGATCAACCCATTTCTAATAAACTGTAGCACCGGTCTTACCAGGAAGATTCTAGCCTATGTCCATCCTGGGTCGGAGCTTCATAGCATGCGTCTGCCTGGGAGCCGGGCATGGCATCTCTCTGAGGCGTCTGCTCCCGAGAGGAGAGCTGTCGAGTCTGAACTCACTTCCTCTTCCTCACAGCGTTCTGTTCTGTTTACTCCTCCCACCTATCTTCTAACCAATAAAATGGGCAAAGGCAGTTCCTTTATTAGCCAATGACCATCCTCCATCACACCTTTAGGCAAGTTCAGCAGTCATTTATTTCTGTAGGTCATTCATGTCTAGTTCACACAGCATAACATCAAGGACTCCAAGCAAAAATAGCTTCTTGCCCAAATGGTTAGCAAACTACTTAAGGAGCGTCTCCGATGCCATCACCACCTTGGAACAATTGGTGCTGCCAGGAGAAGATGTGTCTCAGGTCGTGAAAAGTTCTAAGTTTTTTTAAAAAAAAATTAAATGCAATATTCTGTAGTCTTTGAAAGATCTGAAAAATATTTGTCTATCTGAAATATACCACTATACATCTAGAAAGCCTAACTAACAAGGCGAAAAGCATGACCATTAGAGGTGACTATTAACCTGTGTTTTTTTAACTATACATTACATTTTTAAATGAGCTGCACAAACACAATACCTTAATCAAGAACAGAAATATACATATAACAAAATTGACCTTAAATTTTATCAATAAACCAAGATCCATACCAATGAAATGTTTATAGCATATCCCCCTTTAAATGTAAGCAAACATTTATAAACAATATTTGGGAATTTGGGTGTAGTTCTCTCCAAACTGCTTCCTGCTTTTTTTTTGGGGGGGTGAAGTAATTTTTGGAGTGTTTGTAGTGACTTTTCGGGGTTCCTAGTCCATCAAACCAATTAGTTTGGAAGGAAACCATAGGCTCTCATCTTCTGTGGAAACAAAAGAAGAACCTCTTTTTCAAAGTAGCAAGTCGAGATTTGGCTTTGCCCAGTCAAACATGGTGGAGGTTTGTTCATCACTTCTGCAAGCTGTGCACACAGCACAGATTCAATTCGGCAGCTGGTCTATGTTGTGAGGCTTATAACATTAAACTCACAAACCTATCTAAATGCTTGGTCTCCTGAAAGAGCTAGAGTTGTTCTTGAAACTACCATGAACCAAGAAGCCTTCTTAAAGGAGCTGCATAGATTTTGCTGCTAACGCTGAGTCAGAAAGACTTATCTTAAAGCCAATGCTGCAGTACATCCAGGGGGAAAAGAAAAAAAAAAAACATTGTTGGCTTCAAAGGAGTAGTGGGTAACACCTTGGGGTGTGTGTGTGTGTGTGTGTGTGTGTGTGTGTGTGTGTGTATGTGGTGTGTTTGTGTCTAGATTTCTTTTCAAACTCTCTCAGGTCTTTAAGTGGATTTAGCTAACTGTATTGATGCTATAATCTGTTGGCAGAGGTTTCTGACCTGCCTGGTCCTGTGGCAATCACACAGAAACTACATTATTTCAATACTGTTTGGCCAATAGCTTAAGCATATCTCTGGTTTACTCTTATATTTTAAATTGACACATTTCTATTAATCTGTGTATAACCACATGGACATAGCTTACTGGCAAGTTTTCAAGTTTTCATTTGGCAGCTCCTATCTTTATCTTCTGGTGGCTGCATAATGTTTCTCAGACTCAACTATTCTTTCCTCTCTATCTGCTTATAACTCCCACCTTGCCCTACTCCACTAAGCCACTGGCTGAAAAGGATTTATTCATTAACCAATAAGAGCAACACAAAGACAGAAGGACTACCCACACCAAGGTTCTTACCATTATATTTGTTCATTGTTAAAAACCTACTTGATTCAAAAAGTGGTCTTGTTGAGAAATCAAAACTGAAATATATATATATATATATATATATATATATATATATATATATACAATGAGCATGTTTTGCCTTAAATTTATCGATAGCTGTGTGGTTCAAATAGAAGCAAAGCTGATGGGAAAAAATGAAGAATGTGACAGATAGGAGTGAAGATTCCATCATTTTAGAAAAATCCATATTTGAGTATGAGGAGGAGCTGTGTATGTTCAAAACTATATCAGCTGTGAAAATATTTCAGAAATCTTAAAGTTTGTGCTTTCAATTTTCCGTTCCGTCTTTTCACAATGTCAAAGCAACTCGTATTTCTTTAGTAATGTTCATATGATGAGCATGGACCTGGATGAATTATACTCCTGTCAGGAGAGATCGCTGATTTTGCTAAAGACTCTCTCTGGGTAGATTTACTCTTTTGTCTTGACCTCATGGAGATGGAGCTCAGTGTGTTAGCCATCTGCATTCTTCTTACTGGAGTGATAATAGTTAAAGGGTATCGAGAGAAGAAACCATCTCTTAAAATAAGAACACTGTTTCAAATCATAATAGTTTCTACTGTGAAACATGAAGGTGGTTCTTTCCTGATTCCCTCTTTCAGAGGACTGTTATTAGTGGAGTCAAAACTTTAAATGGCTTTTGTGTAACATAAACAATTGGTACATGGCATTCGATGAGAGGGTTTGTCTGAGAATGGTTTATTGTGACAACACAATCACTTTCAGGTATTAAATTTCAGGATGAAAACCATAAATCATTCACCTTGCCAGACTGAAGTCTGACTTATTTCTTTGGTCAACATGGCTTAGTGGATATCAAGGACAAATGAGTCAAAGTAACTTAGCTGTTAAGTAGTGAAATGCAGTTTACACTTCTTAGATGAAGAAAAGCATGTTGAATTATCAATCCTGTTGTTTTATTAATGACTTTTAAGTAATCATTATTTTGTTTTAATAACAAATATTATTCATTATATAATATGTATTGAAGATTTCAATAGTCAAGAAAATACCTACTACAACTATAACTGTTCTTTAAAACATACACATTTGAATACACACATATGTATGTTGAGTGCTTTTCATTCTATATAATATATACATAGTAAAATATATCTATATACTTTAGGTGTTATATAATATATATATACATATATATATATACACACACACACACACATGGACTTGCATTTACATGCACACATGCTCAGCATCCCACTGAAACATGCTAATAAGGCACAATGTTTGATTTTATCACTAAAATATTTGAAGTAACATCTGTAATTGACAATTGGTCAATTACAAGAAGTATTTTTACTGCAATCATCACAATAAGTATTTTTAAGAAACTACTCATTATATATTATTCAATTTGCATTCCTTAAGATAGCAATAACAATATAGTATACTTCAATATGTTGATGTTCAATTACTATCAAGAAGAAATTTTGAGGTGCTATATAGGGGATAGCCTAAAATTTTTCATCTAAACCCTAAATCTGACACTTATGTTGACATTCTGCTAGGCACAGGCTAAGTTTTCCACAGTATGAATATTTATGTATTTGAATATCAGTTGGAAAATGCAAATTAATTTCAGACATGAGTTTTCACTAAAGAAAAGGAAAATGTAACATTATATGTATGACGTGCAGCACTTTTTTTTTTAAATCTTATACCTTTTCATCAACAAACAAACAGTATTTCAAAGCTGGGACAACATGCCTCAGTGTCTCATCAATCATCAGTACAACTGAAAATGGGAAAGACATCTACTACAGCGAGTGGTTCTCTAACTAAATCTTTACTAATTCTCCTTCCTAATTTGTAGGGATCCTGCAAGACCTCTTTATCTCTGCCAGTTTTGGATTAGGAGTTACAATAAATATTAAGAGAGAAAACTGAGATATATACAATATTTATATTTGATCTTTTTATGTATTCAGCAAAACATCTTATTTATATTGGAAAATTAACACTATACATACATATAAATTTAGTAATAATATGTAAAATATTATTTGTAACTAAAATTTGAGTATCTGAATATGCTTCACTGAGGAGAGAAGAGGGAAATTCAAGAAATATCATCATACTTTGTTACTGTTTACTTCTATGTAAGGAACTAGATTGAATTAAAGTTTTCAGATTACCCAATGCCTCCTGTGTGTCTAAAAAAGAAGGGCATTTATTTAGGTCATTTCCAACATTAGCTGTACAACATCTTAAGGAGGAATAAAATCACATTCAAAGGTTTCTTTAAAGTGGTTCTGTATACATACTGTTCTAATCTTGTGTAACTTTCAAGTCATAGAAGTAAATTTAACAGTATAATAGTAAGTTGTAATAATAAAATTTGAATGTCAATCCATTTTCTCCATTGAAATATTTTACAGTTTCTTGTTAGAGTGATAGCATAATCTCCCATTTTGAAAATACAATTTGCTCTTGGATTATCACTGTTTTAAAGATTTCTTATAACAGGGCAGACAAAGTAGAAAATAATTTCAGTATATATTCATCACATTTTCTAAATGGTCAATTGATCAATGATCAGTACAGATTTCAGATTGTAAAAGTTTGGAATTTGGAACAAATTTAGTATGGCAGGCCTTTTGCCTAATAGTCCTGACTAGTGTCAATGCAAATAATGTGATTCTTGACAATGCAATTATAAAACAAAACTATAAATTGCAAACATTTCATTAAAAATTTACACTTATCTAAAATGTAGGGAAAAATAAAACTAAGGAGGTGTAAGAGACTGTCCCAAAATTCAGATTGATATATTATTGATCCTTGAAATATATACTGTGTAAAGAAAATATTAAATCCATAAACTTGTCCTCTGACTGCCATACATATATATGGCAAATGTGACCCCATATACATAAAATTCACACGCACACACATAATGTCAATGATAAAAAAATCTATTAAATTAAAAAATAACTATACCTTACTAATATTAGAGAGATTTACCTCCAAGTCCTAGTCCATACTCCTGCATTATTTCACTTGGACTGTTTTTTCAATTATAATACCCCATTTAAGTTCTGTAACTATAACATATATACACATGTGTATATATATGTATGTGTGTGTGTGTGTGTGTGTGTGTGTGTGTATTGTCTGAAGTTTCCTGTCCTGCCTGCAATTTTAAGTTCCAAAGAAATCACACAGAGGTCTTCTATGTTACAAACTGATTGATCCATTAGCTCAGGCATCTTATTAACTCTTATAACTTATATGGCCCATTATTCTTATGTATGTAAGACATGTGGCTCAGTACCTTATTCAGAGGGGCAGTCACATCTTGTTTATTCTGTGGTTGGGTTAGGATTGCAGGCCAAGCTTTCCTCTTCCCAGAATTATTCTCTTCTCATTAACTCACCTCTACTTCCTTTCTGGTTGTCTCACCTCTACGTTCTACTTGGCTACTGGCCAATCAGCGTTTATTTTATTTTTTTTTTATTTTTTTTAAAAGTTAGATAGAATTTTACTTTATTTTTATTCCATTTTTTTATTGAGAAAAGGAGAAAAAAAAAACAAGTTTCCACCTCCTCCCAGCCTCCCATTTCCCTCCCCCTCCTCCCACCCTTCTCCCCCTCCTCCCACCCTTCTCCCCCTCCCCCCACTCCTCTCCCCCTCCCTCTCCAGTCCAAAGAGCAGTCAGGGTTCCCTGCCCTGTGGTAAGTCCTAGGTCCGCCCCTCTCCGTCCATTTCTAGGAAGGTGAACATCCAAACTGGCTAGGCTCCCACAAAGCCAGCACATTATGTAGGTTCAAAACCCCGTGCCATTGTCCTTGGCTGCTCATCAGCCCTCATTGTTCGCCATGCTCAGAGAGTCCAGTTTTATCCCATGCTTTTTCAGTCACAGTCCAGCTGGCCTTGGTGAGCTCCCAATAGATCAGCTCCACTGTCTCAGTGGGTGGGTGCACCCCTCGTGGTCCCGACTTCTTTGCTCATCTTCTCCCTCCTTCTGCTCAACAGAATACAGACCATGGTTCCGTACCACTTCACCTCCTCTATTTTTTTAAAAAAAGAATATTGATAGTCCTTTTTTTTTGGGGGGGGGGAGGGGGGTGGGAATAGTTTTCCAGGCTACTTCCTGGTGGTTGTAGGCCCTGATAATCTTATGGGAACCTAAAAAAAAAAAATTAGAATTATAATCAATTCCTAACTGGAATATCCTGTGAGGCTTGACCATCTCAGTCAGTAGTCTTGAATCTGTTCTGGATATAAAACTCAGACATCTAGGCCCTCTGTTCTTAACAAAGATTTATCAGGTGGTCTTCCTTGATCAAACCTGATTTTTCTTAACTCAAAATGAGTCCATAGCCTCTCATTTTATCTGGAAAGAAAAGCAAAACCTCTTCTCCAAAGTAACATATCTTTTCACTTCAATTGTGTAGTCAAGGCATTTACAAAATATTTATGTTTTATTAATCCAGCAGCATTTAAATTTAAATGTCTTTTAGCAGCTGTTTCTCATTCCTCAGCATTCAAACAATTCAAAGAGAGAAAAATAACATACAGTATCCACAATCTCTGTGTATTTTTTGTCTTTACATGGCTTTTTTTAACCTCTGTTTCTTTTACTTTACATTTAACTTTTGGCTGTTTGAGACAGGTTCTCTGTGTATCTTTGGCTGTCCTGGAACTCCCTATGGAGACAAGATTGTCCTTGAACTCACAGAGATCCACCTGCCTCTGCCTAACAAGTGCTGGGATTAAAGGTGTCTGTCACCACATCTTGAACTTACAGAGGTCTATCTGCCTCTGTCTCCCAAGTTTTGAAATTAAAAATGTGTACCACCATACCCAACTTCTCTCTTTATTTTTTATTTATTTTAAGGAATTTAACCTTTTTCTTTTATCTCCTAAGCCTGCATATAATTTTAAGACATTGTAAATCATTTAGAGGTTTTCTTCATCTTTGAATCTCTCTTTACTCTCTCTCTCTCTCTCTCTCTCTCTCTCTCTCTTTGAACACATTAGTCTTTAATTTGTTAAGCAATATGGATAGGATTAAATCCATGGCTTTGATGGCTGGATCAAGCCCATTCTTTAGCTTTCTGAGATTCTAGCCTCATGGTTGAAATAATGACCGTAGCCAAGCTTATTGCCACAATTCTATGTCATTTCAAGGTCCCTGCCTGCAAGCAAGTTGCAACAGTGTGCTCACAAACCACACTCAAATCCTCTGCAGCTGGACCTCCTGCCTGAAAGAGTCAGAGTTTGTACTCACTGGCAGGACAACCTAGAAACCCAACATTTTACAATGGTGTGACTTTATGGCTAAAACCAAAGAGCATGTGGTCAGCTTTTCATCAACACCATTTAAGTGTTTTGTGGCAGGACCTTTTAAAAGAGCTGCAAGGTTTTACAGCTAAAGCTGAGTCAGGAAGCCTCTCTTAAATGAGAGTACTTGCCTCTAGCAAGCAGAGGCCACCTGAGAAATCTCCGGTAGGAACAACTTGCCCAGATGTCTGAGTACTACATCCAGTACAGATACAAGACTGTTGCCTGAGATGATCAAGCCTCACAGGTTAACCCCATCAGAACTTTATCATAATCCTAAAGTTTCTTTAGGTCTCCATAAGATTATCAGTGCCCCCCAACCACTAGGAGGTAGCCTGGAAAACTGCACCCACATTCCCAAAAAAATGGACTATGGTCATTTTACTTTGTTTTTTAAAAAAAGAAAGCGAAGTAGTGTGGAAGAATAGTCTGTATTCTCTCAATTATATCTTAAATAAATGTTGATTGGACAGTAGTCAGGCAGGAAGTATAGGTGGGACAACAAAACAGGAAGTAGAGGCAGGTCAAAGAGAGCAGGAGAATTCTGGGAAGGAGGAAGGCCATTCCTTTGCAGTTCTGACCTGACCACAGAAGAAGGAAGATGTGACTACAATGCTGAATAAGTTACTGAGCCACATAGCTAACACAGAGACGATTAATGGGCTAATAATGGGTTATATAAGTTATAAGAGTTAATAAGAAGCCTGAGTGAAGGCATAAGTCATGAAACAATCTCACACCAGTTTGGAATTATGATTAATAAAATGGTTATTTATTTAAAGGAAAAACTTATGGATCACCATCCGAGACAACAGCCCTCTGCAAGACCTGGAAAGGAGTCTATATCCAGAAGCAGAGTCTGAAGCAAGAGAAAGAGTGCAAGGCTACCACTGCTTTTTAAAGCAAAAGAGACCACACCCAAGTGGACTGGTATCTTAAAGGCTATTGACTGAAGGAGAAGGAACTCACAAAGCACCTACCCCTTTTGTTGAAGTAAGAGAGTTTTAAACCTACTACAACATTATATACAATAAGAGCAAATATCTTATTTTAACTTGTTTAAGTCTTGTATAATAAATAACTTGGCCAAGTAATGAGAGGAAAGTAACTACAATTATCAAGTCTTTAACCCCATCAAAGATCCAAGAAGGGAAATAATGATACCTGAGTAATTAGGAAGTACAATTAAACAATTTCCAAAACATGCAACAAATCACAGAGACAATTGACTACCTGGGCAATCACCCAAAGTCACACTTGTAACATTGAAGCAACCAACTTTGACTAAGGCCTAGAATAACTGACAAATTATTTTTAAAGGCATGAATTTTTTTAATACCATCTTACCCTGTCTTTGCAAGATTTGACAGTTTTGTTTATCCATTTTTGGATACTATGTATTTTGTCAGTGGTTGAGATATGGGCAGTGTAATGTTGGGCACCATTCTGTAACATGAGGGCTGGGCTTGTTGGGGGTTTCTGTCCTCCCACCAGTTCCCACAGCTGGCAGGGCCCAAAGAAAATCACACAGAGGACTATATTAATGATAAACTGATTGGCCCATAAATTCAGGCTTTGTGTTAGCTCTTATAACTTATATAAACCCATTATTCTTATATATATTAGCCACAAGGTTCAGTACCTTTTACAGTGGGGCAGGATTGTGAATTAAGGGGCTTCCTCCTTCCCAGCATTTTCCTGTTCACATCACCCTGCATCTACTTCTTGTCTGGTTGAACCACCTATACTTCCTGCCTGGCCAATCAGGATCTATTTAAACCATGATTGACAGAATATAGACAATTTTCCTGTACCACTTCCTCCTTTTTTTTTAAACAAAGGAAAATATCCATAGTCCATTTTGAGGGAATGTGGGCATAGTTTTCCAGGCAACTTCCTGCTGGTTGGAAGTGCCAATAATCTAATGGGGACCTAAAGAAAATTTAGAGTCATGATCAAGTCCTGACTTTTTGTCCTGGCTGCCAGGCTCCCAGCCACCTGGCTAGCTTGACCCCCAAAATAATTACACAGAAATTGTATTAATTAAAACACTACCTGGCCATTAGCTCTAGCCTCTTATTGGCTATCTCTCACATCTTGATTCAACCCATTTTTAATAATCTGTGTAGTATCACGAGGTCATGGCTTACCGGGAGAGATTCTAACCTATGTCTGTCTCAGGCCGGAGATTAATGGTGTCTTCCACACTTCCCTTCATCCTAGCATTCTTTTCTGTCTACTGTGCCCACTAAAGAGCTGTCCTATCAAAAGGCCAAGGCAGTCTCTTTATCTAACCAATGAAAACAACATACAAACAGAAGAACCTCCTATACCATTTCCCCCTTTTCTGTTTAAATAAAAAAAGAAAGGCTTTCATTTTAACATAGTAAAATTACATATAACAAAACACTGATCAAGCAAGAATTACAGTTGTAATATATATATATATATATATATATATATATATTATCTTTTATCATAACTAAGGAAAACAATACTATCCATTCTTTAATTCCATCAAAGACTCTGTAGACCAGGCTGTTTTTGAACTCACAGAGGTTTGCCTGCCTTTGCCTCCCAGATATTGGGATTAAAGGTGTGTGCCACCATACCTTGAATTTACAAAGGTCTGCCTGCCTCTGTCTTTTCTTTTCTCTCCCCAAGCCTGCATTTATTTTTAACAATGTGACCAAATGAGAGGTCGTTTATGTCTGGACCTATCCTATTGCATTGTCTTTAATTGTCTACTGTCTTGAAGAGCTTTTAAAATGCTAAACATCTAGGTTGTGGCTGCTTGAGATATTAGCTCCATCACTCTCCAATTTCAAAATGGTGGACATATCATTTCTGCTAGCTCTGGGGCCACCAGACAGGAGCTGTGCTCAGTAGTCCAACCCGGAGAATGAGGTGCCACACATAAATCCTTTTTATCTGATTTACAACCAAATCTGCAACACAGAGTGATGTGCAGCCTGGAAGCATTTCTCTGTATGGCGGCAGTAATCTGCCATGCTCTCCTGCTTGTGCATGCCTAGTAAACCTGATCCCTTATCCTGTCCCCTGCCCAGGCAGGAAATACTGATTAACAGGCATGGTCTCAACCAGTTTGCTCCCAACCCCAGTGGGCACAGAAATACCTGGTGCCACAAATGCTCCATAGCCAGAGTTTGCACTGGTGACAGGGCCCAGGAAGCCTCATTTTAAAATACTGCAGCTTAGGTTTAGCACTTAGTGGGTTTAGTCCATCACGTTGGAGCACCAATCTGTAGTAGAAGGAGGAGGAGAGGGCCCCTATGTTTCATCCCACCCAGCTAGCTTAGCCCCCGAAATAACCCCACAGAAATTGTATGAATTAAATCACTGCTTAGCCATTAGCTCTAGCCTCTTCTTGGCTTACTCTCACATCTTGATTCAACCTAGTTTTAATAATCTATGTAGCACCATGAGGTCATGGTTTACCAGGAGCGATTCTAACCACCTATGTTTGTCTCAGGTCAGAGGTTCATGATGTCTGCCACATTTCCCCTCTTCCTAGCATTCTGTTCTGTCTACTCCGTCCACGTAAGGGCTGCCCTATCAAAAGGCCAAGTCAGTCTATTTATTCAACCAATGAAAGCAACACAAAAACAGAAGAACCTCCTACACCAGAGAAGTTCCTTGCCAAAATGCCAGTTTAGTCTAGAAGAAGACAAGCTCCCAGTGGTGTATCTTTGGTGCTCAACAAACTCTCAGGAATAGATCGGTGTTGCCAGGAGTTATTGTATCTTGCTACCACAGAACTCTAAGTTAGATTAAATGCCAGTTTTTACAGCACTTTGAAGAGGTTGAAGATTATCTATTTATACAAAATATAATCTCTATATATTTAAAGAATCTGATTAGTCTAACTATAAATATGACAGACATATTTGTCTATATGACTATTGATCAATAATTTTTAATACCGATTTAACTTAAAGACTAAGACAATAAACAACTATGCAATAAATGAGGACAATGACTTCCAAATGTAAACAATGTGCAAGTATCTTGATTAGAGGTAGAAATGTATACTGTAATATGGTAAATATATGTCAATACATAAACAATATATAAGTATTTTACTCAGAGGTAGAAATGTACACTACAATATAGCAAACACACACATATATGTGTATATATATATTTATATATATATATATATATATATTTTAAACAGAGGTAGAAATGTACACTACAATATAGCAAACACACACACATATGTATGTATGTATGTATATATATATATATATATATATTAAACAGAGGTAGAAGCATGCATGCACATAATATTCAATATAATTTATCTTTGTTTCCATATATAAGAATCTGTACCAATGTAATTGTCTATAAACAATAACTCACAAATACCAATCTATTATCCCATCATCCAATTTTCCCTCTTTTATAAACTGTTGAAGGAAGTAGGGCCCTTTGTTTGTCTCATCTGGCTAGCTTATACCCAATATAATCACACAGAAATTGTATTAATTAAATCACTGTATGTCCCATTATCTTTAGCCTCATATTGGCTAACACGTTTTGATTTAAACCCATTTTTTATTAATTTGTATATTATCACGAGATTTTGGCTCACTGGGAAAGATTTAGCATGTCTGAGCTCAGCTCTATGGTGGTTCTCTATCTGTCCTTTTTTTATCATTTAGTTTTGTTTACTCTGTCTACCTAAGTTTTGTGCTACTAATAGGCCAAAGCAGATTTTTTTTTTATTTAAACAATGAAAGCAACACATAAACAGAACGACCTCCTATACCACCTGAGCTAATGGGCCAATCAGTTTATAGTTAATGTAGACCTAAGTATGATTTCTTTGGGTTTTAATGATTATGGAAATTGGGCAGGACAGAAAACTCAGACAATATATATATATATATATATATATATATATATATATATGTCTGTGTGTATCTGTGTGTGTTTGTGAGAGAGAGAATTCCTTGCATGATGAATACAACAAAAATATATACCAAAATAGAGGTTGAAATTTGTCTCATCCTTATGAACTTTTAATTAAATTTCAGGAAGAGTTAACTTTTGCTACATAATTTTAGTCCTTATAAAATGATAGTACAGGATAATTGCATAGCTCAATGTTCTCAACCATACTAAACAGAAGCAAACATGCAAGCCATATAACACAGGTGTAAATTAAATCTATTTTTATATTTTGGAGCCTAGCAATTTTCATAATGCTATTTAACCATGGCATAATGTGAAAACTGCACTAATAAATTAGAGGGCAGAAAATATGCTTCAGGTGTTATGCTAGAATTTATGCTGGTGACAGACATTATTTTCTGCATTATTGAGCAGCAATCGTCTTGCTTCACATATTACCACCATATTTTAAAGTTTTTGTTGCTTTTGAAATGGTTTCCCATTACACTCAGAGTTAGCAGTGCAATGTGACACAGCATACTGCATTTGAAAAGTAAATAGAAGCCAGTCACATCATTAGTACAGGATAAGACTAGTCTACAGATAGTTACTCTACTGAGGATATGAAGACACGGATGTATTTGTGAAATAATTTACAAAATCATTATTTAAAATCATCTTCTAAAATACATTGAGAAAGCAAATTCAAGCTATATATGCATATTTATACATAGAGTTATATAATTAATAAGTTTCAAGAAATTATTGTATGTTTCTTGCAAGTTTTGATTATTCATATTATTATTGCTTTACCTTCTGTTTTCTTTCTTCTATGTTTACTCCCCATCTACCATAAAGAGAATTTTCTTTCCTTATTTCCCAATTAGACCACTTGTAAAGCATTCTTGCTGTCATGTTGCTTGCCTAACCTCTACCATGGCAAGACGGCCTTTTTAATTTCATGGTTTCCATAGTTGCTCCATGATGTGAACTTATTTCTGAAAATTTGGAGCTTGGAGAGAGAACGTTGATGGTTGTCTTTTGGTGGTGCAGAAGAATTGTCTGTATTCTGTCAATCATGTTTTAAATAAATGCTGATTGGCCAGGCAGGTAATATAGGCAGGAAAACCAGACAGGAAGTAGAAATAATGCAATGTGAACAGGAGAATTCTGGGAAGGAGAAAGTTGATTCTGCCCAGTCCTGCCCAGATCACCAGATCACCAAAGCAGCAGGATGTGATCTGCCCCACTGAAAATGATACTGAGCAACATGGCTGTACATAGCACAAAGTAGCTACATCAAAAACTAGAGAAAGCTCATATTAGTATCTTAATGACACAACAGAAAGCTCTAAGAAGGGAAGAAGAAATCTATTTGTAAACACAGAAAGGATATTACCATGACAAACTAGATTTATCAGCTTCTCGAGAATTTTAGCCTCCAGAAATCAGAGAATTATGCTTGATTTTCAGTCTATCACATATTGAAAATGGAGGGTTCAGTGGTTATAAACAATAAAACAGGAGGGAATTTTTGTTATGTAATTATGATTGGATAATTGAATTTTACTTTTTCTTATTTTGGAGAGCTCAGCATGTTCTTCAATTTGAAGGCGTCATTTATCAAGTGATCATTTACTGTAGAAGATAACAAAAATAATAACGATTAGCAAATGGTTGCTGGATGGATACACCTACTATCCTTTCGCACTAGGTGTATAGATTAGTATGTATATTCTTCCAACAATAATCAAAGGGAAAATAAGCATAGAGAATACATATTGCACTATTATAAAAACTTTAAAAAACAAACAGAATGGAATAGAAAGCAATGTTTCAAAAGTAAGTAGACACATTAAAAAAACAAAATAAAAAATAAAAATAAATGGTTACACAAAGAAAAATTAAGAGATATGAATATAAAGTTATGCTTCCAACAATGAGAAATTAAATTTATGTCAGCTTAGAGTACGTAGATCTCTAATGACACAATTGTGTAAAAATAGGAATTCTTGACTTTTATTGAATATCTCTTGGATTATATGTTACTTTCTGATGAAAATTCAGCTTTTCTATTGCTCTTCAAAACATACTAAACCACCTAATAATATATGGCTTCCCAACTTAAGGATATTTCTCACTTACAGCTATTAATAATCAGTTGCCAATAACTATTTAGTTCTTTAAATTTCACTGGGTTTTGCTATCACGTTACATTTATTAGTGTAAGAATATAAAAATATAATGGTTTCATATACTATAATAAACATTTGGAAATTGTACATTATTCTCTATGAAAATCATGGAAAGAAAGTCAAGTTGTTCTAAGTAGGATTCCTCATTACTAATGACTGTATCACAGCTGACATTTCAAAGATGGGTATTGAATAACAAAAACATTCATAATTAACTTATTTTATTTTTACTTATTTCCAAATTGAAATATATCATATCTATAACTAAATTATTTAAATTCATCACTGCCAAAGATTTTTTGTTTGCTTGAGCAAAAATATATCAGCAAAACAAATCATATTAGCATGTCTTCTGAGTTTTAATTTCTATAACATACTCACTTTTCCTTTTGGTATATTTTTAATTTCTATCATTCTGATATTGTTAAGAACTCACAGAATTGCAATTCCAAACTTTTCCTTCTTGTTCTTTGTGACAAAGTTATTCTTTTTAAGCAGCTGACAAGAAAATGATGTGCAATCCATTGTAACAAAAAGGGTACTCCTGTACAGAAGTGTTATTCTTTAGACTCTACAAAAATGTATGATATTAACAAGGATTTTCAGATAATACACGGTTTAAAAGTTCTCCACACTGTTATTTTGAACTCATTCGTAATTCTGAGCACATTACTGGCAAGGTGCTGATTAGGGTGATAATGGTTTGGCATGAAAATAGATGAGACTGCAGGAGCTGAGACTAGCTGCTTGTCTCACAGTCATGTGTTTGTAAAAGTAACAGCCCATGAAAGTACCAAGATGAAACTTCTAAAACTGATCCTGGTTCTTAGTTTTATCATCTGGAACAGATGAGAAAATTCAATAAACTTTTTTAAATTAACATCTCAAAATCCAAACTACGATTTTAAGAACATACAGATCATACATACTTATACACACACACACACACACACACACACAGACATATATATATATATATATATATATACATATATACACATATAAACTTTAATTTATTCAAATTAGTTAAAATTTAATTACACTGTTTGCAACCTTCCTGTTCCACCCTCTAATTCCTCACGTCACCCTCTAATTTCTAATCAAATTGATGATCTCTTTTCTTTGTTAATACTGATCTCTTTTCTTTGTTAAAACTGCTAAATAGATATATATATGTAGAAATAATAAATAAATATAGCTTTCTGATCTATTTAGGTTGCTGATTGTCTATGAATTTAGGACTGACCAGTTGACAATTGATATTAAATAATAGGGCTGTTCCCTTGGAGAGATTAATTCTCCATAATGCTGAGCTATCATATGTTTAACTTTCCTGGTTTTTCAATGAGACACAATCTCCCATCAGATTTTTTTGATTTTGAGGCTCTTACAATCCTCTTGACCCTCCTCTGAGTTGTGTTGTATTATATCTATCTACTGGGAATTAACACCTCACAATCACTTACTAATGTATTTTGGCATGCTTTGGTTTTATAAAGTTGTCTCATTTTGGTCAAAGAAAAACTTTTTAGTTTTCTTTTTTATTTTATTTATTTATTTATTTATTTATTTATTTATTTATTCCCAGCCACCATTTCCCTCCCCCTCCCCCTCCCCCAATCAAGCCCCCCTCCCTAGTCAGCCCAAAGAGCAATCAGGGTTCCCTTCCCTGTGGGAAGTCCAAGGACCACCCACCTCCATCCAGGTCTAGTAAGGTGAGCATCCAAACTGCCTAGGCTCCCACAAAACCAGTACATGCAGTAGGATCAAACTTTTAATGGATGAGAACTACACTAAACTTTTGGTAAAATAAGTTTTACATTGTAGTTAGAAATTATGTTAGTCTAGTAACATGGTAGAACTAGTTTCTCCTCTAAGATAATAGCATCACTTCACCAGTGGAGTTTACTAAATTTTTCAATACTGATTTTGATCATGTGCACAAAGGTAGCAAAGGAACTAAAATGTGCCTTCTAAATTCTCACATGCACAATTAATACAACAAATATAACATATATATATATGTATAAAACAAATATAACTGAAGTCAAAGCTATGTTGAGAAGTCCATTCAATAGTAGTTTCTTCATATTATTGTAAATTCCACTAAATATGTTATTTATAGTAAAATTTATCAGATATTAATATATAAAAAGTTAATATTATCTAAAATCTGTTTATAATAAAGAGTTCAAATAGTAATAAGTGTGAAAACTACTCAATTAAAATCCAGGCCAGGGTTTTAAAAGGATACTTCATTAAATATAGAAAATTTATAACAAGAGAAACTAAATGTCTCATAACTGTTACTAATAGAAAGATGAAAATTAAATTAATATAACATGGCACTACTGTCAACAGCAAGTGTTATGTTGTATACACATTATTTTTGGAAATGACAGGGAACTGCTTTTTTGACATACATTGCTGGTTGAGGTATAAAAATAACATGTCTACATTTTAATAAGAATTTATTATAAGTATATGATTTTGATCATGCAAATATACATTCACATTCTACATTTTTATATTGTTCCTATTTTTAGTCACCTTTTTCCTCTTATTGGAATGTGTGTGTTCTAGAATAGTATATGATATTCTCTGACTCTATCTCCATCTCTGTTTCTACCTTTCTTTTTCACATTCATACCCATACATACAGAAGAGGTGACAATCATCACAATACACAAATGAAAGTAGGATCCCTAGGAATTAAACTCCCTTAATATCTTTCTAGTCAATAAATTGCAACCTGTAGGAAAGCAATGCCATGGCTGGCATTAAAACAATAGATGGTATTTTAACTTAGGACAAATTTTCCAAAGAATAAGTAAAATGCAGCACAAATTTAAAGTGGTATATGGAGGCAAATCTTTAAACCAATGATAAGAATTGCAACAAGAAAAAAATGAGTTAATTGTTCCACTAAAAAAATGTCCTTCGTTAGTGGATGAATAAAATAAGTTTTATTAGAGATTAGAAAAAACAGTATATAAAATAATAATTAAACATTCATGTGCACATTGCCTAATTATGCATCCTTTGAAAGGTTAACTACAAATTCTATTTTTTTTTTTTTGGTTAGGAAGAGTTTGTTTTATATAATACATAAAAATAAGGTTTCTTTTACCTCTAGCTCTCCCAATTATTGTTACATGCCTTCCTATCTGGATCCAACAGACTTCTGTTTTTCACCAGAAAACGAAGAGGTTACTAAGAGGAAATATAAAAATAGAAACTAGCACATTGAAATAGGAGTAATAAACCAATGAAAAGAGTCCAAGAAAAGCATAAGAAAGGGATGTAAACAGAGAGACACATGTGTTCACACACTCAGAAATCCCATAAAAACACTAAAATGGAACTCATAATATATTTAAAGGACTTGTAGGATAAAAAGAAAAAAATAAATAATGATTAATAAATATTTTAAAATATATTAATTTTAAAAATTAAAAATAAAAATTCCCCAGCACAACATTGTGAGACAAGGAACCTCAAAAGACACCTCTGATTTCAATGTCCTGGCCATGTATTCATGGGCATTCAGCCCCTCCTTAAACTTGTTTCTGCAATGAGACAACCTTGAAGAAAAGTAAGTTTTCATTTACAACTGGTTAGCAATTGGATATAGCTTCTGGGTTAGAGATAAGTGTATGTGTTCATTTTTCCTCCATCTGGTGCAAATTTTTACAGGCTCAAGAATCAGAGATTCACTTGTTCTCACACTTAAAAATCGCATAAAATCACTAAACTTGAAACCATGATATATACAAGATGTTGACCTTTGAAGACCCAATGCATGATGCTGTAATTTCCATTAATTTTTGATTATGATTTTTGATTATGTTGACATAGAAGGAAATATTTTCTTGGAGTCATCCATATATTCTGACTCTTCCATTCCATCTGTTTGCTCTCCCACAGGGTTTCCTGGGGACTGAGGCCAGGGATTTGATAGAGACATCCAGTATAGGGCTGAGTGTTCATAGCACTGTCTCTCTCTGCATAATGTCTGGCTGTGGGTTTCTGTATTTTTACTGTTACCAACTAGTGCAGGACGTCTGAGCATGGCACATTCTATGAGTATAGCACAATGTCATCAGGAATCATTTTATTGCTATTTTTATAAGGCAAATATTTGTTTTTACCCTTGCTCTCTGGGATATACAGCCTCAGGTTCTTTGTCTCTAACCAATGTCCAGTATAGCTTCCATCCCATGGACTCTCTCTTAAGTCAAAACAGATATTGGTTACTCTCACAAGTTTTGTTCCACCATTGCCCTAGAAATATTGTGAAAGAAGAGCATAATTGAGTGTCAAGGAGTGTGTGGCTGAGAGTGTATTTATATCTCTCTCCTGAGAGCATTCAGAATGCCTCCCTACACCAGAGAAACTAAAAGGTAGGGATAAAGGCTCTATTTAGACCCAGCTGGATTTAACATGCTCAATGAGTTGTGTAGGTGTTGTCTTCAGCAATGAAGAATTGATATTAGCTTGTGGGGAGCAACTTACAGTCTTAGCAAAAGCCTGGGTTGTTTGTGGTTACTTTGGACACATTTGAGCAAATTCTCAGTTAGATGTAACCCATTCCTTGGACTAGAAGCTCATCTGGTTATAGGAGATATCCAGTTAGGTATATATGAAGGGAATCTAAATGAAATTACCAAAATCCGGGGAGACAGAGCCCAATTGGTGTTCATAAGTTAGTTTCTACTTATTTTTTTTCAAATGACAAGAGGTGCTTCATTGATATCTCCAACAATTATGATTTTACTTAAGAAACAGAAATAAGATAGAATCAATTTTTGTTACTACTTGTGAAAAACTTTCATAAAAAAATCAGGATATAAATTAAGGTTAGTTTTGTCACAGCAGGCTCATTGTATCACCCCGTCTCTAGAGTTTTGTAAGAAAGGGGACAAATTTAATAAAACCATAATCACAAGTAACAATTCAGATATGATTAACAGTGCATAAATCAGACATTGATATGTTTGGCTTCAGTATTCTGAATGTATTTGCTCATTCTGTTTCAATCTGTAGGACATTCTTGGGAAGCAGTTACTGTAATATGCAGAATAGGATCAATTGTGGAGGAGGATGAAAGAGGGGAACAGAGGAGGGGAATATGAAAAGAGACAGCTAAAACTAAGTTCTACTTGAGGGATTGTATGGAAACCTAATAGCAGAAGCTTGTTAAATATTATATCTCATCTCTACTTCTTAGATAAAATCATGATAATCTGAGATATCAAGAAGCCCTATCGTCAGTTGAGAAAATTAAATAGAGATTAACTAATGAGCAAGAATATATATTATTCATTCATGTTTGATGGTAGTAATGTTTGGCTTTATCCCAAACAGCTTCATTTTCTATCATTTCTTGTGTTGTATTTTACAATTGGAGCATCTGATTTACACCATTGTTGTCTTCTGGAAAATAGATCTTACACAATAGATTATATTCCTTCATTCACTATTGGTTTTAAACTTAAGGATCAAGAAGTACCTTACTTTTTTAAATATAGTGCTTGTGTGTGTGTGTGTGTGTGTGTGTGTGTGTGTGTGTGTGTGTGCAGGTAAATGTGTGTATGCTTGTGTCTATTTGTGTATGCATGTTTATTTTGTAAATGTGTGTATATATGGGTTTGTTCACTATGTTTCCATAAAAGATGCGTATTATGAGGAAATTATACTTAACAGTTGCAATTAGTCATAGTTGAAATACATTAGAGTCTTAGTCTAAAATCTACAGACAAAACAACAATTTCTTATTAGAATCAGGAACTTGGTATAGTGTTTCTTGATATTATCTTTCTTTTTCGGTACATTAGGCAGGTCTTTAATGTGAATAGAACAATAAGAAGAAAAATGGGCAAAATGTTTGTCACACAGCAATTTCCACATCTCATTTGTGTCAGTGATATTTAGATCCTAATCTGCAATAAATAATAAAATTTTTATTTTAAACAAAAATAGTCTTTGGTACTATATAAACAAAGACATATCCTGAGATTCTCCACAGATAATGCTTACGAGATCCACTAATTTTCCAAAATCTTATATTGTTACATATTTTATCTCTGTCCGTTATTTAACTCATTGTCCTTTCTTTTTTAAAACCAGTTTGGTTGTGATCGTCCTTTCTTAGTGGGTCTATCATTTGTCATCTTCTCTGTAGCCCTAATGTATAGAGAATCAAATCTGTATTATTTATCTGGATTACTCCATTAATGGTTCCCACTGTTTTCATCATCAATTTCAGTTCCTTCTACTCTACAGACTGGACATCGGACAAAAGTAGATTTCATATATCGTTTTGATTGTAATATATATTAATCCATAAAACCATAAACATAGAAAGAATTTGCATTATATTCTACCAAGTTACATATTTAAACATATCCTTGATTTTATTATGTTGTTCTAGATGTTGTTTACTAAAATTAGTAAGTAATAATAGTCCTGACTATTTCTTACATTATAAGGAATATTGTAAATAAGATGCAAAAACAGGGCCGTTTGAAATGTTTATCTAAAATATTTAACATTTCTTTGAACAGGGATATAAATAAGCTTCTTGTCCTAAAAAACATAAAACTTTGATTAATGTAGAAAACTTAAAAGGGATGAAATCATAGTTCTAATTTCTTTTTTTTGGTATAATTTTTTAGGTATTTAATGTATCTTCCAATTTTTTGCACATTGTTTTACTGTAGTCAAAAGATACTGCTTTATTTTATTTTTCCTCCTTTTTCTTTTATTTGAAAATAGAATATTTTCTCATACAGTATATGATTATTACAATCTCTACTCTCCCTTTTCCTCCAAGTTTCTCTCCACCGCCTATCTCCTCTGAATCTACTACCTTTCTTTCTTTCTTTCTTTCTTTCTTTCTTTCTTTCATTATAAAAGAATTGGAAGGCAGGAGGTGATGGTCATACTCCTTTAATCTCAGCACTAGAGACTTAGGAAGCAGAGACATGTGGATTTTTGTGAGTTTGAGGCTAACCTGGCCAACAATGAAAGTTCTAGGTGTGCCAATGCCACACAGAGAAACTATGTCCAAAAATCCAAACCAAAAAAGAAAGAAAAAGGAAAAGAAAGAAAGAAAATGTTGGAATTCAAGGCAAACACAAATACTCTGTGCACCTGCCTGGAGAGATCTATCTATCATCTATCTATTATCTATCTATCTATCTATCTATCTATCTATCTATCTATCTATCTATCATCTATCTATCTATCTATCTATCATCTATCGATCATCTATCTATCTATTATTTTTAAACATAGATGCAAAATAGAAGTCCATTGCCATATTTCAGAAGGATGATAAATATGCATTTCTTCATCCAGGGGCAAGCATGTGCAAGAGCTGGGAATCTGACTACTGAATTAATTTCCATAATTTTAGGGATTAAAATTATTAAATTAACAACATTCCATATTCTGGACAAACTCTCTAAAAGTTGCTACTTTTGAGGAATTTTCTGTTAATGTTTAGTGTTTTAACCTTGAGAACAGTCGAAGATTGCAATGGAAAACATACTGTATTATGCATGAATAACTACCCTGAGGCTTGAATTGCTTTACATACTTCTTTGCACATATTATTGACCAGAAATCTAAGATATGGAATCAAATTAATGGCAAGGAAAATCTGAGAAAGTCATTTGTTCAATGTGTTTTGAATGGAAAATATTATTAATACCTAAGAATCAATGGCAATCAATTTTCAAGCAAAGAAAGGAAGATAATTTCAAATTATTGTTTTTAAAAAGGTTAGGTGTTTGTTATTTACTTTGTGACAAAGGTTGATTTTCTTTTAGGTGAACTGATGTGTACAGGTGTCTTGTGCAATGGAAAGTAATTACCAAGAACAGTGTCATATTATACAAGGATCTGTACGGCAAATATGGAAATAGCATCTTGATTTATTGATATAGAAATATTTGCAAAGGAACAATGCTGTGTCACAAGTTTGGATGATAACATTGAATTAGATATAATGATATCCTCTTAGCTACATAATTCAATATTGTCTAATGTCATTATAGGCTAAAATATTTCTTTAGAGTGGCATCTAGGTTGAACACTTGGAGGTTACTTACTGCTTGACAAAATTTCTGAGTGTTAGAGATTTTTCAAAGTAAGTAACAAATTATACTGATTATGAAAAAAAAAACAAAGAACTAAGTTAGAATATTTGTATGATAATTTACAGATTTTTATTCTTCTTGTTTTTTCATGTATATGATTCAACTAATTCGGCAAAGGAGTAATTTTCAGTGAGAAAGTAACTGAGAACAAAAGTGTAGCTCAGTGGTCAAACATAGTTGATAAAGCATACAAAATGAGCACAAATATAGTCAATAAAGACATAGTTTATAAAGATATAGTTGATGCACAAAATGAGCACCTAGGACAAGATAATAGGCATGTATTAGGCAATAAATAAAAGGTTTTATATGCATTTACTATAGAGTAATGGTAAATGAATGAGGAGATATGTATGTCAACCTGATATAATTTTTAAAGTATACTTGAAGTGAAATACTAGCCCTATTTTAAGGTTTTATATATTTTGTAAAGGAACAGGAAATCTAAGGATTCAGGAGCTATTTGTATCTTATAGAAACTGAGAAAGTGAATTAGTTTTTTTTTTTTAATGATGCGACTTGTGATAGTTTGATCACACACCCTGAAAGGCCATATTCTCTCAAAGTAGCGGGGCTGCATGAAGTCAGTGGGAATAAATTCAAAATAAATCCTAGTGCAAAATTTGGAAAAGAAATACTAGATCATACTGTGCAATATCTCTGTTCTCGGGTAGCTTGCATAGTATTTTCTGGAACCACAAAAGTTAGTGCAAAAGAAAGAGAGCTTTGGGTCATATTTGTAGCTATCTGAGTTATGTGTTCAAAGTGTGTGTTGTCTTCAGAATAAGGGACCAACTCTCAACCTCTAAGAGGCAATCAAAGGCTAAATTCTACTGTTTTAGGAGTCAGTCACTTGAGCTACTCTTACCAACCCTTCATAAATGTGCTTCTTGTCTAGTACTGGAGTTTTGCTAGTCTGTATTTCTTGTGGGGAGCATTGTTGGCCCAATAACTTAATTTAATTTAATTTAATGTGTCCCCATTGAGGTGTCCAAGTGTGTGTGTGTGTGTGTGTGTGTGTGTGTGCGTGTGTGTGTGCATGTGTGTGTGTATGTGTGTGAGTGCATGTGTGTGCATGTACACACACACACACACACACACACACATAAAGGAGGGGGGCACAAAGAGAGAGAGAGAGAGAGAGAGAGAGAGAGAGAGAGAGAGAGAGAGAGACATACTGACAGATGCTTAACCAGTTCCATTGAGCTAGTAAGATCATATAACTCAGAGAACAGTCTACTATCAAGACTTTGCTACACTAGTATAATTCTTCACTCTAAATCTTTCCTTCTAACCATGGATAAGTACAGTCACCACTTATCAAACAAGTTTTGTATTACAGGAAATGAAGAACACCAGAGAAAACAATAAATACACTCAATGGAAGCATCAACAGATGATAGGGATGACGGCCCAAATGGACGCTTCTATATTGCAACTTCTGCATCAGTTTCTCAGGTTGCATTGTGGAAGAGGGTGAAAAAAATCTTTTGGAACCAGAGTGCCCTGAAAGAAAATTGTAAAACAGTCTCCCCCAGAAATGACTGCATAAACAAGAAAGAACAATACAAATATCAATTATTCTCTTAAAATAAATGGGACATAATTGTATAGAGTTTCACTACAGATAGTTATCTGTAACTCTTAGGAGAAATAGAATTAGCCTTTTTAAGAAATGAGCCCCATCATTGGTTGTAAACCATATACACACAAACAAGTAAGCAGATTTAGCAAGATGTATGTGTGTATGTGTTCACATATGTTTGTGTGTATGAATGCATATATATATATTTGGATATATATATATATATTAACCAAAAAAGGTTTGCAAATTGAAAGTGTGGTTCCATGAAAGTGTTCATGGGAAGATTTCTGGGGGATCTGGAAAGAGCTATTCTGTTTCAAATAACTTTATTTGGAAGAGGAATCACTGACATTATTCCATAATAAAATTTCATGATAAGAAGCACTTCTTCGTAAAAAATTATATTTAATGTTTTAGGACTGGAGTCAATTGAAATCCTAAAAGCTCAGTTGCAAATGTACAGTTAAATGGAAAAATAAAATATTACAGAAAACTTACTGAGACTTATAGTGTGCTAGGACAGACATAGAAGTAAGCGATGAATGGCTTCTAATGGGGAACAAGACAGACCAGAAGATTTGGTCCTATATCTGCAGCATTCTAAGAGCACCAAATCAAAAAATAACAATTAGTCAGATATTTCCTATAATCTTGAACATCAAGGAACATCAGATCAAAGTAAAAAGAAATATTAGCCAGGCATAATATGAACTTGATTACAGACATTACATTTTATTAAAATACTAAATCTGCTTGTTCCATCTCAATATTTCAAAACTATATTCCTGTCTCAGTTCATAGAAAGCATATCGATGTGTTTTCTATTTCCTGAAGAAATGTAAATGTAAATTTTCTACTTATAGTAGAATAATAACTAATCTACAGAATAAAATATTACTTAAAAGATAATATATACAGCAAGTAAATCTAAAATCGTTTATGTAACTGAATATTTTATATATTATAAATATATATTTAATATATTTATATATATTAAAATATAGAGAATTAAAAGAAGGGAGAAATAAAAATAGGGATTGATGGGGAGAGATATACATTAATTGTAAAAAAATTTTAATTTCAATAGAAATGAACAGATAATACAATAAAATTTTAAAATTTAAGGGAGTGGTCTGTTCACTCTCTTCCAAAGCTATGCCAATGTTTCAACGAAGGAACATATTTACATATGGTGCTACAGTATGATGAACTTAAAGGTGAAACTCACTAGTACAAATAAGTTCGCTACGCTTTGGAAAATGGAAGATCTTTCCCCTTGCAATCTTAAATTGGGAATTAAGGCAATGACTCAAATAATTAGGGTAAAACAAGCCGTATGTAACCGAAAAATAGAACTTTGTGGCTTAAATCATCACAAATTACTGTCTACATACAGCAAATGAATAGTGCAATTACTCAGCATGCAGTTAAAATACAAGATATATCTTTAAACCTATGTCATTTCTGTAGGCAGACACTCATGCTGATTTATTGTTTTTATCATTTTTCTTTCTTTCTTAAAACCCTAATGATTATTGTATTTAATTTAACTAATTCTGATGTTCAGAGAAGAGATAATATTACTTTCAGCCTATACTAAATAGAATTTCAGTAAGTTTCTGTTTAAAGATTTGCATACAAAAGCTGATATGTCAAGGAGAAAAACTGGATACATAAATGAATCCATCTGAATCATCTAAACTATGTCAATGACAGATACAGCAGCAGTGAACTTTTATGTAGCTGTTATCTCCTGCCATCCATTGAAAACTGATTCTCAGATAAGTGGCTGACATGGTGGTCTCTGTAGTCTTTATTCACATGTAAGTGATGTCTCCCTCAGCTGTTGCCCATCTCTTCTGTGGTGGTTTGCTTTCCTTCCTTCCTTTCTTCTATCTTTCTGCATTCTTCCCTCCATGTAACTCCTGTTACTCTTCTTCCTCATACCCTTATCCTCTTCATTGTCACCCATAAAGTATCTGTCATATCCACACTTTATTGCAATCTGGAGAAAATAAGGAAAAGAGAAAATAGAAATGTAAACAGGAAATACTCTCATTGGAATAGAATTTTACATAATATCAAATTAGCTCACAATAATACACTTTAAAAATAAATATAAAATTTTCAGTAAAATGTGTGTTGCCAATATTGAAATAATTATTTACAGTATTACTTATTTTAAATAACTTTAGTTTGACATTTTCAAATAACCATATCATATAGGATATATTGAATACAGTGTAATCTTTTCTGATATTACTGTTATATCCTTGACAATTAAAGTCTGTAGTGTGTAGTTTGCATCTAGTGGCTTGACTGGGAATTTTGTAGAAGAACTTTTATACTTTATTTTCTAATTTTTATGAAATAGCATCTTCATTATCACAAAGTTGACATATACTTGTGGCTGATGTGGGTCAACTGCAAGAAGTGCATTTTAACCACTAAAGTACAGGAAAGAAAATTTAATTATAAAGAACATTACTATTTTTATGTAACTTCTTTAAATTCATTTATGTAAGACAGCGTCTTTGAACTTTTCCATCATTTTATATACCGGATATTTCTCTTATTGGTTGGGATAATAAAATTTAACAATAAAATTATACAATTATGGTGTTTTCTTTTATACCAATGAAATTTGTATACTATTCATACATTGTAGAAATTCTGGGCTGGAAAATAATTTATGTTGAAATGGTAAATGTTCAATTATATATTTTTTAGAAATGTAACCAAATTCAACTTATTGAATTGATGATTATAATAGAAACTCTTAAATGCGATTGAAATATGCTGAAACATATTTCAACTGAACCACTCTAAAAGTCCCCAAACATAATTTTGAACATAGAGTTATATAGAGACCCAATGAACAAATAAAATTTGAGAGTAAAGTACATTTATTTTTATAACTGTGTTTGGAAATTAATATTCATATGCATTGAGTTTATCAAGATTGTATTCTAGAAAAATAAATATAAAGAAAGAGTATATAGGGGTTTTGTATCAAGATTTGGATAAAACTCAGAGTTGCCCTACAGTGAATACTAGGGGCAGACTATGGGCTCTTTGTGAAGGACTTGGGAGGTGTGAACAAAAAATGAATGTGTGTGATATGGTGCTAGATCTGAATAAACCTCATTAAAACAACGACAACTGCAACAAAAATAAAAACAACCTTGAATATAAAAGTGAACATTCAATAAGGAATATAATATCTGTTACAAATGTTAGAGAGTCTAATAGAAAGCTTTAAGATGAGTAGTTTGCTCTTGTAATGCCAGCACTCAGTAGCCTAAGACAGGTTGTTTTTCATGAGTTTGAGGCCCATCTGTGCCCAAGGACCATTGCATAAAATGACACAGGGAAATTCAAATAAGCATATGGTTAAGGAGTTTTCTGTGAGATTATGTCTTCTGTTGGAGCGTGATTGTTTTTCGGTTTTCGGCTGCCAGGCAAGCTTAGACCCAGAATAATCACACAGAAACTATATTAATTAAATCACTAGTTGACCTATTAACTCTGGCATCTTATTGGCTAACTATTATATTAATTTAACCCATTTCTATTAATCTGTATATTGTCATGTAGCTGTAACTTACCAAGTAAAGTTCCAAGCATCTGTCTCTGGTGGCTTTGTGGCTTCTCCCTGACTCCATCCTTCTTTCTTCCAGCATACAGCCTAGCTTTTCCCACTGAGTTCTGTTCTTCACTGCTAAAGGCTCAAAGCCTTTATTCATTAGCCAATAAAACACATAGACAGAAGGACCTCCCACACCAATGTACTAGCAATTTCAAAAGCTACACCCATAACAATCTCATCAATATTACTGGCTAAACATGAGCTAAAAAGGACAACTGCAATAGACATGCTAACTTAGATAGTTAAATGCCCATGAGGCTTTATCTTGACACAAAGACACACAGGAAAATTTAGAATGGAAGAAAAATTCCCCACCAAGAAAAACAGACCAATTAGTTATTCAATGCCAAATGATCACTATATACACAAGTAGCATTATACAGATAGAGAACAGTATATTAATATATTGAGGAATATACCTGTTTGTGTATATATGTGGAAATGTATGTAACAACAGTTCAAGTAAAATGAGGCTATAAATTTGAGACAGGGCAAAGAGGGGTTTATGGCAGGTTTTTAAAGGAGGTGAAAGAAGAGAAAAATGATGTGATTATATTATAAACTCAAAAAATAAACAAAATTTAACCTATTTAATAAAAAAATAGAGAGAGAAAATAAAGGAAGGAAGGGAGACAGAGAAAGAAAAAAGGAAGAAAAGAAGGGAGGAAGAAAGGAGAAACAAAGGAGGAAAAAAGAAACAGGAAAAAAGGAAAGAAGAAGAAGTAGGAAAGAAGGAAATATAGTAGATTCCTTAGGAAGACTAGGAATTTATAATAATTTTTAATCTGAGAGTTCTATTCTTGGACCAAGTATTATTTCTACATTTAAATTAAAAAAATAAATATCTTAGATATAATTTATTGGACAATGGAATTTATAAATCTGAATGGAATGATTGTCTAGTAGCACATGTCTAGAAAAAAATGATTCTTAAGTAATTCTGTTTGTTTTTGTTTTAGAATTTTTCCAGTTAATCTGCATATACAAAACTGAAATTTTATGAAGACTCCAAAATCGATTTTCCAAAGACTCACACAAAATATAGCAATAGAGAGAGAAAAAAAAAACAACCTCATGAAAATATTCTAGTTTCATTGAGAATTTAGAACTGGTTCTCAGTGATAAGTGGGATTTAATTTATCATAATTACTATTGCCATCAGAGAGGAACAATGGTGGTCTTCTCCCCAATACAAACACCTCCAATATTGGTTTCTCAAGGTTATCAGCAAGGTCAAGTAGGGTCACTGCTTCACATCAATCTGCATGTATTAGCAGTGGTAGAGATGACCAGTTCCCAGAGGCACACATTATAATCAAGCAGAACTATGCATTGCTAGTTCTCACACTAGCCATTAACTGCTGTCTTTATCTATCTTAACCAGGATACTCCCCATAAAATGGTGAGTCCTAAATCCTAGTTATCACACATTGATTTGAGGGCAGGTGTGAATCTTATACATAGGTAGTCAACTCAGAAAGACAGCTGGAGAGAGGAAGATGAAGTTAGGGAATAAGGAGGAAGAGGGTGAAGGAAGGGCTGGAGGGAGGAAGGGAGGAGAGAGAGAGAGAGAGAGAGAGAGAGAGAGAGAGAGAGAGAGAAAGAATGCCCTCTATTCCGATATGTTGAATTTGGCATACAACTTCGTCTACACTTGAAAAACATAAAATCCTGTTTACTTTATTATTTTTTTGTTGTTGCAGAAAACATATCAGGAAAATGATATTGCTGCTTCTTATCCCATAACAGAAGAAGGAACAATTTTATTAATCTAGCATCTATCATGTGAAAACAGAATTATAAACCCAGATGCCAATCCATTTGCTCTTTACTCAGAAACAGAAGTGCATCAATGCCATGCTATTCTCTCTGTCCAACATCTGTGTCAGAAAATGTATCAAGTCATGGATTCATATCCCTGAACGCAGTGGCATAGGTTTATTTGAAAGGTATAGACATCCTACAGTTAGAGATGAGACCACGCTTCTTTTTGCGAAAATAAACTTCTAGCTCGTATGTCCCCACACCTGTTAGCAATGGGAGCATAATGCCATAAAGGCAGAAGGAAGCAGCAGGAAGTTAGCAGGTGTTGTGGGTGAAACATTAAGAACAAATCAGACATGAAAAGGATTACAGGAAATTAGAGTGTAAAATAGGAAGCCTAGCATTTACACTTTGTAGAAAATATACAATAAATGCAGCCAGATCATTGTATACAGAGTTTAATGGGGTTCACATATTTTCTAACATATTTTTAGTGTATACAGAAAAAACTTTTGTAACCAAAAATCACCTCACTTCTAAAAAATATTCAGTAATTCATTGCCTCACTATGGAAAGTCAACTAAGAATCATAATATTTAGGTTATGCTCCACAGGGTCTGAAAAATTATACTAAGTTTTTCAACATAGAATTGTTGCAACAAGCAATTACCAAGTTTTACAAAAAGTATAAATAAGTAAACAAATAAAAATTAAAGATAAAAATTAAAATCTCCATATATTATAATTATATAGTCAAAGCATGTGATAAAAAAAACACAAATGTAAACCTACTGGTAAGAACAGCAATAGACAGGTTGGATGTGTAAAATGGTGAAGAGGAGAACAAAAAAGACGGAAAGAATGAACTTGAGGACTGACAGAGCTATTTCAGTCAAATCAGAGGCAAGTAGATTGAGCCACATGAAGTAGGAACACATTCCCACAGAAAAATACAGCAGGAAATTGAACATTTTATTATTTAAACCACTATGATCCTAGTATGACACTGGAAGATAAAGGGGAGAGGGTAAAAACTTTTAGAAGAAATTAAGTTTGCAAGTTACAAATAAAACCGAATAAAAATACCTGGATTCATGACAATGACATAGTTTCATCAATGAGGCTGCACCACATCGCCAAGCAGCACTGACAACTGAAGATCAAGTATTTATTCAATTCTTGATCCGGTGGGAGATATATATTATTCAAACCACAACAAGACCTTTCAAGTTCTATGCTCTATTGGGAGATTGTATATAGCAGAAAAAGTTAACATCTGGAAGAGAAATGATAGGCTGTGAATGCAGCCAGCTCTGGGGAGAGTCCAATTGAACTGAGCCTGAAAGACCAAATGCTATGAATGCCCAGGATATAAGAATGCAAAGGCTTGTAGCTAAAGTGTTTGTTTTCCCCACTAGCATTCTTTTCTGTGTTCCTTAGCTTTATTTTTTGTACTTAATACATTCTTTGTCAATCAAACACTTTCACTATGCCTTTGTATGTTGCATATATAACTTTTAATTAGTTAGGGAGATAATACTTTAATTCTCTAAATTGCATCTGAGAACCTCAATCATAAATATTATATTACATCATTTTCTCTCTCTTTTCTCCCTCATCCAATTTTTTCCTATGCCTATTTAGTAGCTCTAAATGTCAAACTTTAATTTTTATGATATATATATATATATATGTATGAACACAATAATTTAAGATTGTTCGTGTGTGTGTGCGTATTTATGGGTTGCCTATTCTGTATTACTTAACCTATCAGTTTTCTTCTACTCCCTGTGCAAAGCTTATCTCTCCTTCCACAGCATCCATTTATTGCTTCTAGCTCTTTATCTAGGTTTGGATTTTTGTGATATTTTTCCTAAATACGTTGATATGTCAATAGATATTTTCATTAACGGGTCTTGTTTTAGGAATCATTTTCTTGAAATTTCAGGAATGAAGGTTCTTTGTGATATCTAAATGACATTATTTAACAGCAGGCACACTGGTTCTCTCACTATTATAATGTATTTTGCTCCACTGTTATCATATTTTTCAGACTTAATGGAGTTGAACGTGAATGGATCAAGTGCTTTATTCTTTATATTTACCAGTGTGGGTTTTGTTATAAGGCTTCTTGGATAAATCATCTATAACTAGGATATGATTTGCTTCTCAGAGATTTTGAACTTAAATTTCAATGATCTTAGGTGTTTGAACTGCGCAGAATTTAGGAACAACTAGAGATTGAAAAACCATAATCTATGTTATAAGTATGAGCTTGGATTATCAGAGAACAAAATTTGAGTATTATGCTGTTTAATATACACTGTCTTTTGTTTTCAAAGTGATCCTATATTCATGGTTTGATCCCAAGTTGCTTGTTCATATCATTTGGATTTGGTTCCATTTACATGCTGAGCCATGTAAATGGCTCTTAAAGAATTAATTAGCCCTTAAAGAATTTTAACTCTTAGCCGGGCGGTGGTGGCGCACGCCTTTAATCCCAGTACTCGGGAGGCAGAGGCAGGCGGATCTCTGTGAGTTTGAGACCAGCCTGGTCTACAAGAGCTAGTTCCAGGACAGGCTCCAAACCAAAGAGAAACCCTGTCTCGAAAAACCAAAAAAACAAAAAAACAAAAACAAAAAAAAAAAAAGAATTTTAACTCTTGCTGGCTTCATAATTTCATGTCATTTTAAGAGGTTGAAATCATTTAGATGTGGTTGTGAGCTCTAGATTTCATATTTTGTTCTTGATTTTCTACATGACATGAGCTGAATAGTTCTACTCTGCTGTATCTTCTTCTATAACCTTTATTCCCACCACCAATCAGAAATAAGAAAGCAAGCCTACCATAAATTGAAATATTTGAGTAAAGATAGATCTTTTGTACATCAGGCTGTTTTTCTCAAATGTTTGACACAGTGATAAAAACATGCTAAGGTACTTCATCCCCCAAATTATCACAGTCCAAAATATTACTTTTGTAATTTCAAGACAATAAAATATTTTAATCATCATGAATAGTGGTTTCATTTCTGACAAGGAAAAATAATTTAAACAAGAAAAGATTTCTCACTTATCATGAAATGATTGCAACAAAAATAAGTAAAACAATGTTTTCATATTCTGGGAGTAGACAACTCTTAATTTAGAACTTAACACATATCAAAATATAATTCATAATTAAGTAAGAATTCAAATAATTCCCATGTTCTGGCAAAAGATTAGTATTTGTTACTAAGGATCTATTTTTAAATTAAAACAATATGAATCTCTCTAATTACAAAAATGATTATAAAGTGGACTCAGAGTTTAAGAAAGAACAACAAAAGAATATAATTAGATGTAAATACAGCAAAGTTTTTGTAATTTCATTTTACTCTTTGTGCATAAGTTCTTTATCAGCATAAGTGTGTGTGTGTGTGTGTGTGTGTGTGTGTGTGTGTGTATGTGTGTAAAATGTACATTCTTGATCTTCAGTAAGGGAATATGAGGGTATCATAGGCCTTGGAATTTGAGTTACACTTGATTGAAGATTAAAGTCTCTCTAGTGGAAATCACTTCTAAGTCCTCTGGAAGAGCAACAAATGTTCTCAACAATGGAGCCATCTCTCAAGACTCATTTCCTTTTATGAATTGACTTATATTTGATATTTAAGGCAAATTTACAACATTTCAAATAATGTCATGTGCATATAGAAAAACATAGAATTACAATAGAAAATGAGTTACAATGTATTTTGATTCATGATAGTTGTATGAAGATGCATACTTGATAACAAAGAATTACATGCATATGTATGTGTGCAATCAACCAAATGCATACTTAAATAGTCAATTTCCTTAGTTTTAGAGAGGAAGATATCAGCTCCAGGATTCCCAATAACTTGGTTCAGGCATATTAATCAATCCTCCAATCAAAGAAAGAAAGAGCAGCCATATTGCGAAGAGTCCAGAAAGGTCATTGAATTCAGATCTATTTTTTTATAGACTGACAGAACATTTGCAGAGATTCATATAATAAGGAACAAAAATAATGGATTGGTTAATGAATATCAGATGATCAGGGTATAGTTCAGGTGATTTTTGTCTCAGAACAAGTTCTGTGAGCTGCCCTGACATGATTAGTATTATCAATAGAGAGCTAGTTAGGTTCCATAAAATGACTGTTCTTGCTGAAAGGGTCAACTATAGTTTATATATCAGGTAATTGTTTTCATTTTCAGGGAAGTGCTCTCATCATGGATAATTTGACATGTAAGATCAAAATTGCCTAGGGATTATTGTAGTTCCTTTCCTTACAGATATTTATCAATTAGTCTGAACACTTGAATAACTCAAGCAGATAGTAACTCAGAAGGCTAGGAGGTTAGAGAAGCAGGAGGATTCACAGGAATAAAAAGATTTGGTTACGCTTAACTTGAGTGTGAATAATCTCATTGATTATTCCAAACTCATTAATTTAGTTCTGTCATTGTTCTCACTCAAAATGGCTATAAGTAACCTCATTATATATTTATTCTGATTTTATAAATTTTCTGATATTCAATAATTAAATATCTCATATTGTAAACAATATTTTTATGATTTATAACACTTAACTAAATATATGCTGTAACAATGAGGGTAAGGCACAACCTAGTGACCAGTACAATAGAAGATCAACCATTTCCCCAAAGAACTAACTTTCCAGGGAAATATAACTAGTTTGAGAAAATTGTTTTCATGTAAATCACTTGCTGTGAAAACATGAAGTTCTGAGTTTAAATCCCAGACAAATCTGTAAAATCACATTGTGGAAGATGAAGGCAGACTAAGCCTTGAGAAGAGCTGGCTAGCCTGTCTTTCCAAAATAGTACACTCAAGATTATATGAGAGCTCTTATCTCAAAAATAAGATGGATAACAATAGAAGGCAACCGACATTGACCTCTCTCCTCCATAAATGCTCACAAGGGCACCTCTATGAATTATTCAGAAGTTATATAAACAATATGGTTCAGCATTATTTTCATAAGTGAATACAATTTACATTAACTCTCATTTACTCTTTTTACTCAATTTTTTGTTTGTTTAGAATTTATTTTACATATCAACCTCAGTTGCTCTCAGTCCCAACTTCAAGCTTCCCCTCTTAACCCACCACCTCCATTCACTGCTCATTGGAACTCAACAAAGTCTGGCACTAAGTAGAGGCAAGACCATGCTTCCTGCCCCCCTTTCCAAGTCACCTGCACCAAGGCTGAGAAAGGCATCACATCGTAGAAAATGTGCTTCCAAAAGCCAGCTCATGCACCAGGTCCTACCTTCAGAGTTCCCACAAACAGACCAAGCTACACAATTGTCACGCATATAAAAAGGGCCTAGCTTGGTCCCATGCAGGCTTCCCAGCTGACTGTCTAGAGTCCAAGAGCTTCCAGAAGCTTCAGTAAGCTGTCTCTGTGGGTTTCCCTATTATGATCTTGGCCCTCCTTGCTCATACATTTTTTCCCCTCCCTCTCTTAAACTGTACTGCAGGAGCTTTAGAGCTCTGCCTTGTACGTGACTGGATCTCTGCATCAACTTCCATCATTTACTGAATGAATGTTCTATGGTGACAGTTAGGGTAGTCTATTTGTTCCAATTGCCACCTAATCACTGAAAAGGAACTTAGTTCTACTGTCATATATTTTAACTGTAAACTACAAATACTGCGTGCCTTTTTACATTTCTATGCAAAGTGAAAGCATGCAATATTTGTATTTCTGAGCTTGGCATATTTTACCACCATGAAGACCTCCAGTCCCTCTTATATTCATATAAATCATATAATGCCCTTCTTTACACCTACCTGGTGTTGCATTTCTCATTTATGTCACATAATCTGTAGCCATTCTTTTATTTATAACTGCCTAGGCTGAATTTTAATTATTTTATCAAATTATATTACAGTGTTGCAACAAAACAGCATGGGAGAAAACATATTGAGACACAAAACAATACATAAACTCATGGAACACATTAGAAAACACCACTATCATGGATAATTACTAGTTGGAACTCCAGTTTAAATCCAGAGTTAGTATTTATATTTACACTAAAAGAAAAGTGATACTTATCTTTCTGTATCTATCCTCGTTGTGTTATTTACAGCATCACACATTCAGCTATAAATTTCATAATTTCATTGTATCTACAGATGAATAATATTTTATTGTGCTTTGTGCACCACATTTTTATTATTTACCCAACACTTGATAGACCCTAAACCATTTTTATATTCTGGATATTGTGAATAAACAACAGTGAATTCTGCAAGACACAGCAAGTATCTCAACAGGAGGTTATAAAGCTATTTGTGGATATTCTCTGTAGTTTTATAACTGGATAATAAATTAGATCTATTTCTAATTTGAGGAATTTCCACACTGATTACAGTCATAGATGTTCCAGTTCGTACTTTTACCCACAGTGATAAGAATTACTAGAATTCCTCTTTCCTACATTTGTGTAGGTATTTATTTTTATTTTTGTCTTTTAATATGAGTCATTCTTACTAGAACAAAATAAAAATCTCAAAGTAGTCTTAATGTTCATTTTTCTCCTAGCTAAAAGTTTTAATCTTAAAAAGTTTTTCAACCACTTATATTTTTGAGTATTCTATTTATATTAATATTCCTATTTTTCAATATTCCAAATTTATCATGACATTTGATTTATCTGTATCACTTTTACATTGATGGTCTCTTCTATTATTAATTTTTAGTACATGCATATATATATATATATATATATATATATATGTATATTGTTAATACAACATACTCAATCTGTATCATGGTACTCAGATGTATGTTTTCAAAGCAGAATATGATTTTGGATAAACAAATTGTGTGCTCTCCATAGAGAAGAATATTTCTTTGGCTCCCAGCAATACTTAGTTTCCTGTATTTTTTTTCTCTAAGGTTGAGGCCACCTGGGCTTCTCAAGGTAAATTTGTATCGTATACAAGGTGTGTGTATTGGTGTCGTCCTTGTTCAGCTCACATTTGATGACATATTGGGTTTAGTTTCTCATTTTACCAGTCTCATAGAATCCACCAATCTTCTGTTTCTTACAATCTTTCCACCCCCTCTTCCACAATATTCCCTGTGGTTTAGGTGTAGTATCATTGTCCATTTGGGAGTGGGCACCAACACTCAAATTAGTTGTGGGTTTCTGTAACTTTTTTTATCTTCTGAAAGCAGAAGTTTCCTTGATAAGAGTTGAGGACTGAGCTTTTCCATAGCTATGGGCACAGATGTTTAAATTGCAAGAATTTATGCTGGAGGTAGGCATTTCTCTAAGATTAATGATTTCACTAGACCTGAGTCACTGGCTAAATTTTTAGTGGCAGGCATGGCTCTCCATGTGGTTAGTGAGTCTTGAGTCCAGTATGTTAACACAAAGCCATTTGTGCCACAACTGCATCCTAGGAGTAATTGTGTCATGCTGATCCTTGTGGAAGCTTAATATGTTAACTAGAACAGACAAACAATTAATAAAATATATATTTTGAACCGCTTACTATGTCTATGTGCAAAGATTCCTTTCTGCAAAAGTGAAAATTTACTCATAGAATATAGAACATAAAGTGCTCCTGTCTATCTAGTCTTATGGAAAGTGTATGTTCTACAAAGGTGAGTGCCTTTTTGCAGAAATATATATTCTCAAAAATGCCAAAGGAAACAATATGGCTAGTAAAACTTTGATCTGTTGCAACAGATGGCACAACTAAAGAAGCTTAGAACTCTAAGTCCTTAAATGTAAAATGTTATAAATAATAATGATGTAAATAATAAAAGAATAAAATGTTAAACTGGATCAGCTGCACTAAACAAGAAAATCCAACAAAAGTAAGTGATAGTGATAAATATCAGACTAAAGAGTGTTTCATTCCTAGAATTTAAACATCACCATTTTAAGAAGAGTTCAGTGTTACTATTATGTAACTACACGCCACTGTTGTTTAGGAAAAAAATGTCACTGAACTTTTACTGAGCTGTTCTTACAAGTTTACAAGGAACACTTGAAATGTATCAATAGGATTTATGTTAGTAAGGAAACACAATGTTATTGCAAGTTGATAATACAACCAGTAAATGTGCTCTTATGATAATTATATTATCCAACATATACAATATGAAATGCCCTGGATTCAGCTTACAAGTCATGCATTACATAAAAAGAGTGAGTTGACATACAATATCCTATTTTGCAGTGTGAGGCAGTTGACAATGACAAAGAGACAGTGTTTTCCATACACAATGTGGCAGTGAACACATGAACTTATAGCAGTAGTAACAATATGCACATCGTGGCCAAGATCAAGGCAAACTAATGCCTAACACAGAGAAGTTGAGGAAAAAATCCCACCCATTGATCAGGAGCTATTGGAAGTTTATAGCTGCTGTGACAGGGAGAGCCAACATTCTTTACTATCATCCTCCAGTGTATGGCCACAACACAAAAATATATATGGGCAGCACAAATTGATCTTTGTGAGAATAAGAAAAAATAATCGGTATGCAAAGCTAAGTGGATAGTGAAGTGAATTTGTTCTATAAATGATTGGGGGTCCTTTAATACATTGTATGAACCTCTCAAAGAATTAGTTAAAAAAGAGAACAGCACAAACAAAGATATAAATTAAGAAACAACTTTTGTTGGTATTTTATATTTAAATGAAACACAAGATTATAAGCAAAATATTTGGTTTAATTGGAAGCATGCAAAATGAGTTTTGATTTTACATGCCTAAAATTATAAATATTTTTCAGTGTTTAACACATGCTTTCCTACTAGCTGCCAAATGGAATATAAGCTGTCAAGTGAAAGCCTGGGGATGTACTGAGTTGTGATACAGAAACTTTTAAAGTTCAAAATTCCTATTAACTTCAATTTCACTTCTTCAAATTGTAGCCTCTTTTATTTCACCTGATAATTGCAGATTTTGGTCTAAACTTACACTCCCCACTAAATGTCAGATTTTAACATTTTTATCAAGTGAGACACAGAAAAGGCAAGAACATTGCCTAACAGCCTACCATAGAAGATATCCTATTAAGAAAATAAGATATAATTAGATTAGGAAAATCAAATCACTACTTAATACAGACAATTGCTTATAGGTATCCACATTTTAAGATAATATAGGTAGGTGTATTTAAAACAAGAGTTTGGAAATCATTTTCAAAGGAATGATGTTTGTATGAAATTCTATTAATGTACAAAACAATTAGGTCCATAACTAAATTTTAAATTTTAACATAGAAAGTATTAAATTCTTTCATGTATGATCTGTTCCAAAGTAAGTTAGCTTTTATTATTATGTATGTTTGCACATATTCATGTGCATATATTTTGAGATATCATTGCTATGCTTAAGTCTAATGTACAGGTCAACCACAGTCAATAACTCTATCATTGCATTTTCTTTAAGACATTGTGGAGAGAAAGTAAAACATTGCTGGTAAATATTAAGGCAATTTTGGTTTTGAAATGTATTTTAGACATAATATATGCTTATGTAATGACCAACAAATGATAATTATTTTCTGAATTTAGTGAGGTCATGATGTTATTCTTTCGATTTTTCAAACATATAAATTTATAAAATAAAATTTTTGGCAATTATTATACTTTAATTTCATCAAATAGAATGTGTATAATTTTTTTGAAACTGACATCTAACTTTATACCCAGTTCATCTGACAAAAACAACATTGGTTATATTTTCATTCAATTATTTCAAAATTTATTTGGTATATGACAGTCACAGGATAAGTTAGTGCTTCAGTCTTTTTCTATCTTATTTGAGACAGGGTCTATGTTTGCCGTCTACATATGCCAGGGTAGCTACCCCTAGGACCCCATGGATTCCTCCATGTTCTCTTCCTATCTCACTGTAGAATTGCTTACATTATAGATACTTGCCATAGTATTCTGTTTTAAGTGGGCTCCTTTGATTAAAAATAAAGTCTTTATGTTTACAATAAGCATATTATTCAGTAAATTCCCTACCCATGCCTATATAACAATCTTAATGTTATTATTTAGCCATAAATAAATGAAGGTCAAGAAATTGTCCACTCTCTCCATACCTCTTCAATTTAGTGCTTGAAGTTCTAGCAATAGCAATAAGACAACATAAGGGGATCAAGGGGATTCGAGTTGGAAAGGAAGAAGTTAAACTTTTGTTATTTGCAGATGATATGATAGTGTACATAAGCGACCCCAAAAACTCCTCCAAAGAACTCTTACATCTGATAAGCACCTTTAGTAATGTGGCAGGATACAAAATCAACTCCAAAAAATCAGTTGCCCTCTTATACACAAAGGATATGGAAGCAGAGAGGGAAATCAGAGAAGCATCACCTTTTACGATAGCCACAAACAGCATAAAATATATTTAACAGTGTAAAAAACACTTTTATTTCTCTGCTCTAATCAAATTAATAAAAGATACTTATTATATAAAAGTTGTCTACCAAATCTTGCATATCATTTTTCTTTATAAATGAGAATAGATTTTCAACAAAAATTTCAATAATTTACTATATTTAGTCTTTGAGAAGTTAATTAAATATTTTGGACATTTCATTTTATTTTCCTCTAAGATATAAAAACATACTGCTGGAAAACTAGCTATTTAGGCCTAAATAGTACATAGAATTTTAAGCAAATCTAAAGAATTGATACCTATATGTCACATAATCTGAAGTATTTTCAATCAATTATAATCTGTTGTATTTAATAGATTTTAAGTTAAACATGGAGATTAAAATGGGTTGTATTTCTCTAATGATCAGCTAACCAACAAGATATATATTATAAATAGCACACCTTTGTTTACCCTCTAACACAGAATATGGCAGCAAAAAATTATTGGACGGCTGATGATAAAAAAAATGATGAATGTATAAATCAAGGATTATAAACAATAGTTCAAATATATATATATATATATATATATATATATATATATATATATATATATTTCTAGTACTTTTAATATATAACTTTTCCAAAACTATCCTTCGTAGAAAGTAATTATTAGAGCTGTATCCTAGTCTCTTTGTATTTAAATGGAGCTTTCCCAACATTAGAGTCATTCTTACAGGACAATTTTGCTTCTATTTATTTTCATCGATTTAAATGTAGTTGAGATGTAAAAGCAAAATTATATATGATATAAAAGCAAATTATTATATTAATACATCTGGATTAATGGAGATTATTATATTTTATATCTGAAAGTGTGTAGGAAAGATTATAAACACAGGTGATGATAAAACATTATAATATTGTAAAGAAATAATAAATGCATGGTTTAAGAAAAGCATGGAAAATTGATTTTCTAAGAATTTTCCTGGCAACCAGATGACATACATCCATATCTAAAATGTTTAAAATTATGTTGACATTGGATTATACCAGTATTTTTTTTCATGAGTTAGGTGGACAAAAAAAAATGTCCAAAGGCAATCTGTGTTCTAGGATTTGTAGCTATAATTATGTTATTTTCCTACACAAAACGTATTAGTTCTCAAACAGAATAATTTAATACTCTTTGCAGCTTTTCATCATTTAAAATTCAAACTAAAAGTGTTTTCTTAATATCTTCATGCCAAGACTGTCAGAATTCTTAAAATGACCCTGATGCACTCTTTACATTGCTCACACTGTTATATTGATACCTGGAGAATACATTTATATTTAATGTCAATACAATAAGAGGTACTCAACAATGCTGTTTAAAAAATGATCCAAGACATTCAAGATGATCTCAGTTGCAGCAATGGATGAATAAAATAGATGAATAAAAATGGAAATATCTCTAAAAGTTTTATTAGGAAAATAATTTTCAGATGAAAAATTAGCAATTATCATTTTGAAATCTTCCAAATATGACTGTGACGAATCACCTTCACCTTAATATTAAAAGTAAACACGTAGAATTATCATTATAGATTGATGTTCTTCATTCAGCTGGAAACAAAGAATCTTAATAAAAGTTAGCTTTTATTTTCATGGTGAATGGCTTCAATTCCAGCAATAAAGACGCAGAGGCAAGCTGATCTCTACAACTTTGTAGCTAGTCTGATTTGCATAAATCCAGGCCAACTGAGTTATACAGCTTCAAAATGAAACCCCCTTTCCAATAAAAAAAAGAGATGTGGAATCAGACATTGGACAGAAAGGAAAAAAATAAACAACAAAAACTATAGCATCATTCTAAAGAAATTGTATACCACTATAATTGTATACTTCTTTTCCAATAAAATGTAAGACAAGTGAAAAATATTCAATATAATATCACAGACACAGAGAAGGAAAAATATAAAATTATGTCTATCAATAATTACTTTGTGAGATGTTTTCCTGGGATGGTTAAACAAATCTGTTCATCCCAGATGAAATCAGTGACAAACTTCAGAATCAGTTCTATCAAAGTCCAACTTAGGAAACAATGAGTTTTTTTTTTTAAGTTACTTTCAAGAGAATAGATAAAAGTAATTTAAAGGACTTTAGATTATTGAAAAACAGCTATATTCTTGGGATTCCTACCCTATTCTGTGTAGACACTTACAAATATATATTACTGCCACTCATTTAAGGTGCACAAATAGCTCCAGAGATCTGAGAGTCACTTCTCTATCCAGCTCAGCTCATCAGAAAGTGTTATACCATAATTGTGGTTTACAACTTCTAGATTAGAGATAGGGCTTTAAGAATCTTGTAAGTTTTAGATTTTCGAAATATATGTCATTCGTTTACTTGCTAAGTCTTCCCTCTCTCCCCAGAAAGAACTGTTCAATTTAGAGAAAAATTCTGCATAGAAAGTGGTATGATTTTATGATTTTACAGAGTGGATTTTACAGATTCGGCACAACCCCACATCCCACACACACACACACACACACACACACACACACACACACACAAACACACACAGAAAGAGAGAGACAGAGAGACAGAGACACAGACAGAGACAGAGAAAGAAAAAGAAAAAAAAACATGAATTCAGTAAGATGTAGAAATCACATACAACAATTCACTGCATATATGTATGCTATGAACCAACATCATGGTTAGAAAATTAAGAGAGCTCTTTCAAAATAGAAGCAAAAATGGAATTTCTTTGTCATTAACATAAGCAAGGAGGTGAAAAGTTTTTATAAACATATGTAATTTGACTGAAAGGATTGAAAACAGGAAAGGTAGAGATATTGATTGATTATAAATTATGTGACAGCAATTTTTAGTTGTCTACTTGACTACAACTGAAATTAAGTAAAATTCAAAGAAGAGTTTCGCCTGTAAAGTTTGTTTTCTTTTCTTAATTAAATCATTTGCGTTGGGGATATACAATTTATTCCAGATATTTTAGGAGAGAAGATCCTCCTTAAATCTGGGCCAGACCTTGTTCTGACAGCCTATATAAGGTACATAGTGCAATTCATACATCTCTTAAGTGAAGGATTTATCCAATGGAAGTGTTGTATCCATGAGGGGAAAGGTTTCCCCACTAGAAGTGTTGTAGGGAAGATAGCCTGGCAGTAGGGAACCAAAGTATATCACAAAAATACTACCTAGTGTCTGAGAACCCTTCTTGTTGCCTTCTGGTAGAGGTGTAGCCAGCTCCATGTCTTTCTGTGCATCACCATGCCCTCCACCAGTCTGAACTGAACCTCTGAACAGTATGCTGCTACTTCAATAAAATGTTTCTTTTGGAAGACTTACCCTGCTCATGGCGTCTTTTCAGAGTAACAAAAACCCTAACTAAGGCTCATATAAAACTGAGAATTGCCATCTTAAAATCTGTAAATACTTTTTTAGAAATATTTATGGGAATTGCAATTTTGGTAAGACAACTCGTTGTAGTATGTGTAACTAACTGATCCATGACTATTTTAAATCTTTACAACTTAAATTACTTTCTTTAAATACTTGAAGTCTTTAGAACATAAATATTTTATTGATTTCTTTAGAACACCCCAGGTTATTTTATGTTATCTGAGGCTACAGTGAAAGATTTTCTCTGATTCCTGATTCTTTTCTAAGTCCAGATGTCATTTGTTGAAAAGAGGACTATTGTTTTTTGAGTAATCTAGTAACTGGTCACTATGCTGAAAGTGTATATCAAGTATATGGGTTGCCTGTTAGAGTTTTTAAGGCTATTTATTATACTATCATTTATATGCAAACAGTAATATTTTTACTACTTTTCCACTTTGCATTCCCTTGATATTCATCTTATGACTCTGGTTGAAGCTTCAAGTACTATAGCAAATAGATTTGGAAATAGTGGATAGCCTTGTCTTTTTCGATGTGGGAGTCCCCTCTGTGGGCTATGGTTACCATTAATGAATAAAGAAACTGCTTTGAACCTATAGCAAGGCAGAACGTAGGTTGGCAGGGAAAGCTAGGCTAAACAATGAGAGAAGGAAGGCGGAGTAAGAGAGAGACATCATGGAGCCTATGTTGGAGATAAATGTGCTGAAACTTTGCTGGTATGCCAATCTGTATATCTGGTAGTGATATGCAGATTAATAAACATGGGTTAAATAATATGTGAGATTAGCCAATAAGAAGGTAGAACTAATGGCCCAGCAGTGATTAATACAGTTTCTGTGTAATTATTTCAGGTCTCAGCTAGCCAGGCAGCCAGGAACCAACAAGCAGCCCTTCTTGCAACATTTATTCCTGAATTTAGTGGAATACATTGATAGTTTTTTGTATGTTGTGCCATACCTGCATCTCCGGGATGAAACTGACTTCCTCCTGGTGGATGATTTTTTTTTTATGTGTTCTTGGATTTGCTTTCTCAGTATTTTATGGAGTATTTTTGAATCTATGTTCATGAATGAGATTGGTCTGTAATTTTCTTTCGTGGTTCTTTGTGTGGTTTTTGTTATTGGGGTAACTGTTGCCTCATAAAAAGAGTTTGGCAATGCTGCTTCTATTTCTGTTATGTGAAACACTTTGAGGATTATAGGAATTAACTCTTCTTTTAAGTTCTGGTAGAATTCTTCAGTGAAATCATCCAGCTTGGTTTTTGTTGTTATTGTTGTTGTTGTTTGCAAGTCTTTTGATGAGAGCTTGTATTTTCTGGCAGGTCTATTTAAATTGTTCACCTGGTCTTGATTTAATTTTGGTATGTGGTACTTATCTAGAATTTTTAAAAATTTTCCTGTTTTGTAGAATACACGGTTTTGTAGTATGATCTAATGATTCTCTGGACTTTCTCAGTGTCTGTTGTTTTTATGTAACCCGTTTCATTTCTCATTGCATTAATTTGGATGTTCCACTCTGCCTTTACATTAGTTTGGATAAGGTTTTGTCTGTCTTGTTGATAGACATCTGCCCAGGACCTTCTGGCTTTCATGATTTCCATTGAGAAGTAAGGTGCAATTAATATAAGTCTAACTTTATATGTTACTTGACCATTTTTCTTTACAGCTCATAATATTCTTTTTTATTCTGTATAATTTGTGATCTGATTTTTATATGGTGAAGGGACTTCTTTTATTTTAATCCAGTCTAATTTTTGACCTGTAACCTTCTTCTACCTTCACAGGAATATCCTGTTTAAGGTTGGGAAAGATGCTGTAATATTCCTGTACATGAACAAATACCAGTGTGTTTTAATTTAGAGATTAAATGAAGCCTAATACACCTCATTTATATTTACATGAAATATAAGGCATGTGCTATTCATCTTGTTTTAAAAACTGTTATGAAGAAGGATATTATGTTAATTGTTTTAGCTACTAATATTTGTCCTTGGAAATTACTAATTCACTAAATAGATCATGCTACATGGTGACCGAAATTCAACAGTAGCAGGAGAATCTTTGTAGTAAGTTTCTTTCAGGTGCTTACAGCAATCAAGAGGATCAACTTTGATGAAGATTTGAGAGAGAGAAATTAAAAATGATATTTCAAATAGGCTTGATTCAAGTAGTTCCCATTTGTAAATTCAATGTTCTCAACATTTTCATGAGCAAGACAAGATTGTAATGATAACTAAAACTTTCAATTTTATTTAAATCCTATTAGCTCTGATTACCTTGTATCTGTTTTTATCAGATATCCTAGGAAATAATGTAGCTTAAACTTAACAGACAGAGAAAATACTATTTCTATAAATATTGAAACATATAACATACATGTGCAAATCAAAGAAAGGATCGATAAAAACTAATTATAAATTTGATCATCATTCCTATTGTAGAGATATACAATTAATGAAAAATATAAAATTTCTTTCTTGAAAAGAGTCTCTTGTAGATGATTTAATATTTTCATACACTTTATATACTCTAAGAAAAAAAGGGGAAGAAGATAAAGTCTACTTTAACATGATAGCTACAACAGTTACTTGCTTCAGTACTTTGAGACATCAAGCCATCGCTTCTTGAGAAAAGCATTCTGTTGTTTAGGCAACGATTCCCACCATAGTACAAGTATACTAAAGACTCCACTCCCTAGATCAAACCTCTTCATTCAAAAGGTGGAGCAGAAGTATGCATAAATTTTCTGATCTTTGATCAGGATGGATGAGATCAACCTGAATGAGTCATCTTCATGTCCAAAACACCAACTAACAAAACTCTAGGTCAGGATGCGTAGCCACACTTGTTAATAACTTTGAGCAAGCTGAAACTCTGACCTTCAGACAAGGCAGAAATAGCCTCACATTTTTGGGCTTCCACATAGAATATTGAGATTGAAACACATAAAAACATATAAAACATCTAGAAGTTTAAATATAAAAATATTATAATATTTATTAAGAGAAGATATTATGTGTGATTGTGATTATATTAAAACTTTTAGTAACAAAACTTTAGCTTTTCAATATTTCATTTGAAAATTTTTAGCTCACTTTGGTGAATATTTAGTTATTTTGAATAATGTATTTATTTACATGTGAAACTTTCAAGTATATTTTAAATCGTAAAACCAAACTTTTGAAAATAATTTATAAATCATCTTTGAAATAACTTATTGATTAAACAATGAAATAACTTAGAATACTTTACTTTTATATTTTACTAGTTTTTAATGAGTATGTCTGTACTTACATGAATTCATGAAGAGGTAAGCAGGTGGATTGTGGATTGTAGGTATTGACCCTCTCTCCATAACATGTGAATCTCAGTTATCAAACTAAGGTAATCAGGCATAGCAGAAGGCAACTATACATACTAAGCTGTTTCCCATTGTTCCACTACTTGATTTTTATGATATTAATCATATTTATATTAAATTAGTGATACAGCAAAATAGACTATATTACTTAGCAAATCAAGAGTTTACTATTTAGTGCTAAAACTCAAGTTTCTACTACTGAAATAATTGTTTTTATAATGAGTATATTAGATCACATGATTTATAAATAGAATATAATTGAAATATAGCTACTATATTTTCTTGGCTCTGAAGTGTCTGCTTGAAATAAACTGTCTCCCATTTCAACTTAATTTCAGACAGTCCTTGTGTGTAGTTTAGGATATTCTCAAAACACATAGAATGATAATTACAAAAAGTTACATATGCTATATATAATAAATACTATCTCAGAAATTTTCATGGTTAAAGAGTATGTTTATATAGTATGGAAATATCTAGGTATGAATCAGAATGTCAGTTTCAGGTGATCATTGACAGAATGACTTCAGTTTCTTAGGATGTGCTGCACGTTCATAATATAGCATTACTTTCTAAAGTAACAAACTGAACACAGCACAAAATACTTTCCCATGTGTTAATCTACAGTAAACTGAGCACAGATCTATAGGTGCTTATATCCGTTGATGTTTGTGTCTTTTATCACCTAGGCAATTTCTCTGTCTTGTTTCCATCATACTTACCCAAATATTTCACTGAATATAATCAGAAGAAAAATTCATCAACTTGGATTTTTTTATGCAGATAAAAAATATGTTCCTCCTTAACAAGAGAATAGCATTGTTGCATGATCTTTACTTCAACTCCAAAAGGAAAGAATTCAAGGAGTAAGAGTAGCCAAAAGCATTATCCACAAAGAGAAGAAAGATTTTACAGTAAACAAGTCATTTCAGTGTGACCTAATTTTCCTAAAAATTCAACAGCAAAGTTATTACTATAATTAAGGAGAGATTGAACATTAATACAAATATAAGTATATGTCAGATCAGTATCCATATAGCATTTCTTAAGAAAAATAAATGTGATCCAATGATCTTGTAACATCTTTTATGATAGAAAACAGCAAAAAATGAAGATAGGATTTCAAGTATTTTATTGGTTACATTGTGATGCAAAAAACAAGTTATAATTCAACAGTAAGAATGTAGAAAATATATAAAACTCATGCTGAAATACTTAATCTTGTTATTTCGTACCATGATTTTTAAACTATCAAATTTCCTATTACTGCAATTGTGATGAAATTTGTCATGACTTCTTAAAGGTTATAGTTTGGTGTGCAGCACACATATGTGTAAATTTATAGATCACACACTTTCAAATAAAGAGACACATGGGTAAAAAGAAAGTAATTTCCGTTGTAAGGAGCAGGCTGCTTGTTTGTCCTGGCTGCCCAGCTAGCTTAGCCCTGAAATAATCACACAGAAACTGTATTCATTAAAACACTGCTTGGTCCATAAACTCTAACTTCTTATTGGCTAACTTACATCTCAGTTTAACCCATTTATATTAATCTCTGTATTGCCATGCGGCAATGGCTTACTGGGAAGATTCGGTACATCTGTCTCTGGAAGCTCCATAGTGGCTTTCCTACTCTGCCTTTCTTCCTCCCAGCATTCATTTCTGTCTTTCCTGCCTACCTAAGTTCTGCCCTATCAACTAGGCCAAGGCAGATTCTTTATTCATTAACCAATGACAGCAACACAAAAATGAAGGCCTTCCCACACCAAATATCTTCTTTTTTATTTCTCTAAGAACTGTACAAATTTTTAAGTCTATATTGCAATTTCATAGATGTATGATTGATACTGTGATAGCATTTTTTTTATCAGTAAATACCTATTGGGCTTTAACAAGACATAACCTTTGGTACTTTTATCAAAGATCCAGGTTATAGTTTCAAATATGGTTTTTATATGATTATGTAAATCTGATGTGTTTTAAGCTACTCTAATGCACCAGAATAATTTTACAAACTCAGTGGTACTGGTCCCAAAACCTACATGATTTCCTTTAATCTATTGTATATCCCAAATTTAAAAAATGAACCACAGTAATTTCAAATTGTGGTTCAAATAAAATAATTAGTAGCAATTAAAAAACTTAACCATCATTCATGTGCTTTTCTATAAAGTATTAGTTGCTGTTTTATAATGCAAAATTCATAAAATTTTCTAGAATTTTTTTTAAAAGTTTGTGATACTCAATGTTTATTGATTAAATTGGCATTTATAGACCTTTTCTGAATTTTCATATAAATGCTAAAATTTATATGCTAATGATAAGGAAATAATGCAAAACAACTACTTGTTGTTCACATAGTAACATTGCCTGCAGATTTTAACTTCAGTACAGCCTTTGTGTTCATCATGAATAAATTCACATAATAGTAAGTTTAAAGTAGAGTAACTGCTGTGTATCTCATCACTGTTGATTAATGTCCCAAAAGTGAATTGTTAAATTCATTTGTTTCTTAAACTCTGGGAAAGTGGGACATCTTTGAAAACCATTTATTTGTTTCTAATCTTATCCTGAAAATTTATTGTTCATGCTATATTCCTGTTGTTATCTTCACTCAAGTAGCCAAGTTTTCTTCATGCTCTGTGAAGTAGCCTTATATGTAAAAATATTTGGTGGTACTTTGACATAAAAACATTTCCAAAGTGAGAACAGTTCAAAGAAGAGAGACAAGAGAAACAAAGAGTTGCCTTTGTTAGCTATTTTGTGAGGTTGGATAGTTAGAAGGCTACTTCAGTGTATTTTTATTCTTTTTTTTCTGTTAAATTTGCAAATCATTGAAAAGATGATTATAACATTACCTATGACAAAGTACCATGAATCGAACAAAAGTGTTCACTTTGAAAGTAGCTTTAGATTTAGTCTGACTCTTTATTTCAGAAGAATCAAGAAGAAACAGGAATGGAATGATATTGTCTTTTCTATAAAATTGCAAGTTAATAAACCTCTATTCAGTGGGTGTTGAACAAAAATACAGATACATTGCACATGTTAAAAATTCTGTATAAACAAAATTATTCTGAACCATTTCTTGATTATACTTTTGAATGTTTAAATTTCATTATTGTTCATATTTATGTACACATGGATATTAATATCATAACTTTGACAATTACTACAGGTAATAAAATATACTAGATGTTTCTCTTTAAAATGTATATTAGTTGAGCATGACCTTAAGTGTCTTTTGGCCATTTGAACTTCTTCTGTTGAGAATTCTCTGTTCAGCTCAGTTCCCCATTTTATAATTAGGTGGAATAGCCTTTTACTTTCTAGTTTCTTGAGTTCTTTTTATATTTTGGAGATAAGACCTTTGTCAGTTGCGGAGTTAGTTAGTCAGTGGGTTGCCTTTCTGTCTTAGTGACAGTGTCCTTTGCTTTCCAGAAGCTTCTCAGTCTCAGGAGGTCCCATTTATTCAATGAGGCCCTTAATGTCTGTGCTGCTGGGGTTATACATAGGAAATGATCTCCTCTGCCCACGTGTTGTAGAGTACTTCCCACTTTCTCTTCTATCAGGTTCAGTGTGTTCGGACTGATCTTGAGGTCTTTAATCCACTTGGACTTGAGTTTTGTGCATGGTGATAGATATGAGCAAGGAACTCAGGACCGCGAGGGTTGCACCCACACTGAGACAATGGGGATGTTCTGTTGGGAACTCACCAAGGCAAGCTGGCCTGGGTCTGAAAAAACCTGGAATAAAACTGGACTCGCTGAACATAGCGGACAATGAGGACTACTGAGAACTCAAGAACAATGGCAATGGGTTTTTGATCCTACTGCACGTACTGGCTTTGTGGGAGCCTAGGCAGTTTGGATGCTCACCTTACTAGACCTGGATGGAGGTGGGTGGTCCTTGGACTTCCCACAGGGCAGGGAACCCTGATTGCTCTTTGGGCTGAAAAGGGAGGGGGACTTGATTGGGGGAGGGGGAGGGGAAATGGGAGGCGGCGGCGGGGAAGAGACAGAAATCTTTAATAAATAAATTAATTAAAAAAAACTATTTAAAAACATAAAAAAATGTATATTATTTCTTTGGAAGTTTCATGCAACTTGATCATATGCAGCATCTTTCTTCCTTATTTTTCCTAGCCTACTTCCGACCAACTTTATGTCTTTTTATTTTCTCATTAAGTCCAATTCATGCTGCTGAGATATTTCTGGATACATGGTCTTCCACTAGGGCATAGTACAGTTATTAGGGTGTATGTGCTTAGAGAATACTGTCTTTGTGTATCCCAGCAGCTAACACTTGCCAACAGCTCCATGGATAGGATTAAGTGCCCAAATTCCATGTTGGGATATTATGAGGTTTAGGGTATCGTCTGGATTGGTTTTGGCATGTTATATGCCAAATATCACAGTGAATGTGGGGTTCAATGTACGACTACCTTCTAGTTCGAAAAGACTGAGTATTCTGTAGCCTCTTGTTCTCTGCACCAAGGATAGTTGGGGATCGCTATGTTAGTCACCATCTACTACAAAATAATGATTTTGGCATGCAGTTTAAAAAACAGATTAATCTTTTGCCAGATAATTAGATATTTCTCTATGTCCATTTGATGTAGTTTTTTAAACATGAAGAAGCCATTTAATTTGGAATATGAATTCATATTTTCTTGGTATTTTTTCTAAGAACCATATTATTCACACACACACACACATATACCTTTTTGTAATTTTCTTTTTTTTAAATTTATTTATTTATTAAGGATTTCTGCCTCGTCCCCACAACCGCTTCCCATTTCCCTCCCCCTCCCCCGATCAAGTCCCGCCCCCTCATCTGCTCGAAGAGCAATCAGGGTTCCCTGACCTGTGGGAAGCCCAAGGACTGCCCACCTCTATCCAGGTCTCGTAAGGTGAGCATTCAAACTGCCTAGGCTCCCACAAAGCCAGTACGTGCAGTAGGATCAAAAACCCACTGCAATTGTTCTTGAATTCTCAGTATTCCTCATTGTCCGCTATGTTCAGCTAGTCCGGATTTATCCCATGCTTTTTCAGACCTAGGCCAGCTGGCCTTGGTGAGATCCCAATAGAACATCCCCATTGTCTTAGTGTGTGGGTGCACCCCTCGTGGTCCTGAGTTCCTTGCTCGTGCTCCGTCTCCTTCTGCTCCTGATTTGGACCTTGAGATTTCTGTCCGGTGCTCCCATGTGGGTCTCTGTCTCTGTCTCCTTTCATCGCCTGATGAAGGTTAATATTCCTGAGGATGCCTATGTGTTTGTCTTTGGATTCACCTTATTTAGCTTCTCTAGGAACATGAATTATAGGCTCAATGTCCTTTATTTATGGCTAGAAACCAAATATGAGTGAGTACATCCCATGTTCCTCTTTTTGGGTCTGGCTTACCTCACTCAGGATAGTGTTTTCTATTTCCAACCATTTGTATGCAAAATTCAAGAAGTCCTTGTTTTTTACTGCTGAGTAATACTCTAATATGTATATATTCCATACTTTCTTCATCCATTCTTCCGTTGAAGGGCATCTAGGTTGTTTCCAGGTTCTGGCTATTACAAACAATGCTGCCATGAACATAGTTGAGCATATACTTTTGTTGTATGATAGGGCCTCTCTTGGGTATATTCCCAAGAGTGGTATTGCTGGATCCAGGGGTAGGTTGATCCCGAATTTCCTGAGAAACCGAAACACTGCTTTCCAGAGTGGTTGCACAAGTTTGCATTCCCACCAGCAATGGGTGAGTGTACCCCTTTCTCCACAACCTCTCCAGCAAAGGCTATCATTGGTGTTTTTTATTTTAGCCATTCTGACAGGTGTAAGGTGGTATCTTAAAGTTGTCTTGATTTGCATTTCCCTGATCGCTAAGGAAGTTGAGCATGACCTTAAGTGTCTTTTGGCCATTTGAAGTTCTTCAGTTGAGAATTCTCTGTTCAGATCAGTGCCCCATTTTATAATTGGGTTGATTAGCCTTTTACGGTCTAGTTTCTTGAGTTCTTTATATATTTTGGAGATCAAACCTTTGTCAGTTGCAGGGTTGGTGAAGATCTTCTCCCAGTCAGTGGGTTGTCTTTTTGTCTTAGTGACAGTGTCCTTTGCTTTACAGAAGCTTCTCAGCCTCAGGAAGTCCCATTTATTCAATTCTATATTGAAAGTAATAATAGCATATATTCATTATGAACTTAATATTTCTAGTACAGCAATCTGTGGTTACCTGATTTCTACAACAATTAATATTTTCTTATCAATAGTACTATTTTATTTGCTTCTTATATTCATATGATTAATTATATTATTATGTGAGGTTATCACAAAATTGGTCAACAAGTTTGAAAATTATCATAAAGTTATTTTCTTTCTGAAGGCTAAAGAAATGTTTATGAATGCCATAGTATAGAAAAAATATGTCTAACATTGTTTAAATTTTGCTCTGTTAAGTTTTGGAAACATGAATGTTGATTTCAGGGAGGTGTTTTGATTATCAGTTTTATTTGGTTACACAGATGCATAGAGTCAACTATAGAATTTCCATTGATGGTCTTGAATGCAAAAAGGCTAGCAGTAGCTTGGTCTTGGACCAAGAATTGGGAGAAATTAATTTCTATTGCTTATGAAGTACATAATCTCAGACCTTCTGTTAATGCAACACAAGTAAACTAAAAGAACACATTAGGAATTAGACATTGAGTTATTATCGGGGATATTATTGTTACAAAAAAATGATAATAATGTAATGAACTCAAAATATTTCTCATCTGTGACCACTCACCTTTTCTTTTTCTTCAGAAAATATTGAAAGACTCAGGAAATAATGAATTGCTATGATATATTAAATATTTTAAGTGTTGTTTTTCAAATCAATTATTAAACATGCATATTTAGCTTTTTATAATTTATATTTTCTTCCAGTATCATTATATCATTTGTGTTGTATATACTGTAATGCATCTATGTATTGAAATTTGATAGTACACCATCAATATTCTAATTAATGTTCCAAACATCACAGTAAATTATTTTATACTAAGTTCCGGTGGTAAAATATAATGACCAAAATGACTACATATAAAATAAATGGCAATGGTGTGTTTAATTAGATAAGTCATTGAATTTGTAAGAATATGGTATTGGAATTATCCCAAATTAGGGATGATAGGAAAATACTTGTTTTAGTCATATCATAGAAGAAGTTCTGGTTTCATGAAAAGATCACAGAATAAGAACAAAAAAGCCAGAGAGCCATTCAGAGGTGTATTTCAATTTTACATTTTCTATTCAGATAATCTTCTTGGGAAAATAGTGTTCCATTTGATCAAGCATTCTTAGTATAACACAAGGACTTTTATTATACCCACTTAAAATTTCCATATTATTATACTGGGAAACAAATGTATAACACTACCCTCTAGTGTAGTGATTCTCAACATTTCTAATACTTCACCACTTTAATATAGTTTCTCAGATTATGGTAACCACCAATGATACAACATTTTATTGAAACTTCATAACTCTAATTTTGTCATTGTTATAAATTGTTACATAAGTATATATTATGTTGGATATCTGATATGTGACACCTGTGAAAGGGTATTCAACAACCATGAGGGTTGCCAGCCACAGGTTAAGAACCACTGCTCTAGAGAATCCATTAAAACCTAGACAAACTAAGAGCCAAATTTATTTAATAGCAACCAAGTTTCAGAATTTTTTTATTCATTTAAGCAAGTATTAAAGGAGGACATGATTGTTATTAATGCTTAAATATGAGTTCAAATTTTTGGAAAATACTTGTTTCTTAGTCTATAAATATTTGCATTTTAAGTAAATTATTTATTTATTTTACATCCTGGACACAGATTCCCCTCCCTCCTCTCCTCCAAGTACCCTATCAGTTCCCTGTGTTCCTATCCTACAATCCACACCTCCTCCATTCCTGTTTTGGAGAAGCAGGTCTCTCATTGTATCAACAAAACATTGCATATCAAGTTGCAGTAAGATTAAGCACTCCCCTCCCTCCCCCAACTGTATTACAGCGTGGCAAGGAGATCCAGTCTGAGGAATAGGGTCCCAAGAGTCAGTAAAAGAGTAGGTGACAGTCCCTCATACTATTGTTATGAGTACCAAGAGGGCCAAACTACAAAACTGCCTAACTCAGTCCCATGCATGTTCCATGGTTGATGGTTTAGTATGAGTCTAGTTTATTTGATTCTGTGAGTTTTTTTTTTTCTGTGTGTGTTCTTGACATTTTTCAAACTTACAATCCTTTTTTACAATCCTTTCTCCTCCAACTTCATAAACTCTACCTAATCTTTGGCTGTAGTTCTGCATCTGTTTCCATCTGTTTCAGGATAAAGTATCTCTGATGACAATTGGGACATGCACTGATCTATGTGTACAGTAGAATATTGTTAGGCATTGATACATTGTTACACTGATATTAATAAAGAATTGATGAATTTTATTTAAAGTGAAAATATGTCAGACAAAAGTATATTTTTCAACCTGAAAACACTACCTAATTTTAAGAGTTTCTCCATCTTATTCTATGTGTATTTGTATAAATCATCAAAGTGTGAAAAATCACTTTGTTTATTACTTACTTGTCCTATTTTATATGCATCTCTTTTTACAATATGGGGCTCTCTCTACCAATTCTTGACCTTAATAGCATGGAGAAATTATAAGGACATAATTATAGAAAAGACAACTTCTATTTTTCATAGTAAGTGGTTTAAAGGAAAGTATAAATGAAGGATGTTATATTAGGATGAAAGAAGCCATGCTAAGTAATAGTGACTGTCCCACACTAATATCACTAATTAAAATAACTATAATCACATAATAGAATTTTTACTGTTTAGATTGATGATTAATGCCAGAAGTGTCTTTTATTTATGGTGAAAATAATGGCTGTTACTTTATCTACCAAACAACTGACATTACCTCTTATTGCATTAATCTTTCAGCTACTGTTTTTGCTGATATTGATTAACAACTTGAAGGGATATGAAAACAACTCAGAGACACACTTGTACTGAGTCAGACTACCAGAAAGTCAAAAGTCTTACATCAGTGAGCTAGCCATCTAAGGTGTCTCTCAGGCTGACAGGATGTCCTCTGATGGCATTATAATCTCACCTGCATGATATGTGGCATGATTTTAGTTCAGAGCCATGTCAGATAACAATTGCTATGATAGTGACCAAGAAGATCAAATAAGCATACTCTTAGAAAGTACATTAACATTCTGTTTTTATGAATTTATTCTACCCATCATATTTTTTGCAATAGGATTAGAATCACTCATCGTCAACTAGTCAAGACACTGATTTGTGATTTTCACTTTCCTAAATACTAACCAACAACAAAATATTTTTCCCCAATCAAATTATTCTCAATCTCACTTTTTATTCTTTAATTATGGAGACAATATAAGTACATGATAAAATTGTGCAAAGTTGTGTTTGGAAGACCGATAACTATATAAAATTAGAATATACTGTTAAAATTATGCAGAAATAAAACCCAGTTGGTGTAATACCTGCTAACAACGACCATGTTAATCTGAAACCAGTATAGAATAATGCTTTTTACTAGGCATGAAGAATATCTGTGTGCTAAAGAATATCTGTCTGAAGGAAGACCACAATTTTGTTTTGAGTACGAGCAAGGAAAGAGATTAATAAATATTGAGGACTTGTTCATCAGTTCATTGAGCTAAAACAATGAAAGTTCAAGGTTCCTGAAGAAACAATGCATTACAGTTAATAAAACCAATAGCAATAAAAAAGATGCTAGACATTTATCTCAGAGATCCATAAATTCCCACATTGATAAGTATTCCTAGAAACACAACTTTACACACTAACAAACAATGCACATAAACATTGTAAAAGAGTAAATATACATGAATATTTATATATGCATAAGTGGCAACCATAAGGCTTAAACAGAAGCATATTAATAATTTTAAAATACTATAACAGACAATTTAGTAAAAGTAATATATTTCAAAAATATGAGGGAGGATTAATCCAGAAAAGTTTTGTGCATGTCAGGTATGTATTTAAATAAGTATATTCATATAAACAAAGAGTTAAAAAATAATTTAATCACAAGAAAATAATCTACTTGGTTTTGGTGACAAATATTGTCATTTATATCTAGTCTTCCAATGATATTTAACATAAAACATGTACAAAGAAATGAATATATAATCATGATGTATTCTTATTTTGACATTTAGATTAATAATGAATTATTTTAAAATACAGACATACTCTCAACAACTTAGCAACAATGATTTAGCCTTCGTCCATGATAAAGAATTAGAAAAATTACTTAAAAGCATTTCATAGTTTAGAAGACAGTTGGTCTTTTGATGAAAACCATTTTGAAACTGTAAACATGTATTCTCAATCTATGATGCCAATTTTTTTTTTTTTTGGTTTTTTCAAGACAGGGTTTCTCTGTGGTTTTGGAGCCTGTCCTGGAACTAGCTCTTATAGACCAGACTGGCCTCGAACTCACAGAGATCCGCCTGCCTCTGCTTCCCGAGTGCTGGGATTAAAGGCGTGCGCCACCACTGCCCGGCTTATGATGCCAATTTTTATGTTTGTTTTGATCTACTTTTTTTTTCTTTTTTAAAAAATACCATTCCAAATTCTCATTCCCTCCCCTTCTCCATTCCCTCCACACATCCTCCTACCCCATCCCTCTCTAATCAGAAATAGTAAGGCACTTTGCTTTGTGGAAGGTCCAAGGCCCTCCCTATTACATCTGGGCTAAGTCAGGTATACATTCAAAGAAAATAGGATCCCCAAAACCCAGTACATGCAGCAGAGATAAATCCCAGTACTACTGCCAGTGGACCCTCAGTCTCCCCTAGCCACATTCAGAGGAACTAGTTTGGTCCTATGCTTGTTCCTTCCCAGTCTAGCTGTATTTGGTGAGCTCCCATTAGCTCAGGTAAACTGTTTCAGTGGATGAACCCTTCATGGTCTTTATCTCTTTGCTTATATTCTCATTCTTTCTACTTTTCAATTGAACCTTGGGAGCTCAGTCCAGTGCTCTGATGTGGGTCTTTTCCTGTTTCCATCTGTTGTGGAATGAAGGTTCTATAATGATATTTAAGATAATCATCAGTCTGACTATACAGGAAGACCAGTTCGGGCACCCTCTCCTTTATTGCTTAGGGTCTTAGCTGGGGTCATCCTTGTGGATTATGGGAATTTTTCTAGAGCCAGGATTCTTGCTAACCCCACAATAGCTCCCTAAATCAAGATATCTCTTTCATTACTTTCATATCTGTCCTTCCTCCATCTCAGCTATCCCATTCCCTCGAGTTCTCCTCAACCTCCCCTTTTCTACTCATTTTCCCCTTCTCCCCTTCCTTCTACCCCCTGCCCCCATGCTCCCAATTTTGTCAGGAGATCTTGTCTGTTTCCAATTTCCAGGTGGGTCCATATATGTTTTTCTTTGGGTTCACTTTATTACTTAGCTTCTCCAGGATCAATTTCCTTTTGTTTATAGCTAGTATCCACTTATGAGTGAGTACATACCATATTCATTTTATGGGGTCTGGGTTAACGCACTCAGAATAGTGTTTTTTAATTCCATCTATTTGCATGCAAAATACAAGATGTCATTGTTTTTTACTGCTGCGTAGTACTGTCATGTGTAAATATGCCACATTTTCTTTATCTATTCTTCAGTTGAGGGGCATATGATGCCCATTTTGAAAGACATTACACCTTCAATGAGTTTCACTGTGGAAGACTAGGATCATCATCTTTAGTCTGTAAGTGAATGACATCAAATTCATTCATAATTTCTTGAAATTAGATAATGATCAAATTAAGTATGCAATGTAAACTATTTGTATTCAGTTGAAATAATCTGGGCATGTTCGTCCCCTCATATTTTAGTTTTAATGGTGATTTTTAGTGACCCCAATTATACACTGTTGATCCTCCAAAGAGCACTTCTGTATGCTTAGGAAGTATTAACAAGGGACTTAATTACCACAGCAATCTGGATTAACTAAATTCCATTCAAATGAGGGTTGATTGGCATCAGTATGATAATTAGGACATGTCTTAAAATAAACTCAGTCTGAAGTCTGTCCTTTGTCTATCCACCCTTTATTAAATCTTTGAGAAAGATTAGACAAATTAAAATATTGAATATTTAGTGTTTATTTTCTTAAGATTAGGCATGTTCATATTTACCCTTACCTTTGATAATTATATGTAAAACTCATTTTTGTGAAGTGGGGCTTCATGTGTTTTAGACAAGTGCTTGGTCGGTGAGTTATTCACCTAGGCTTTGTGCCTGGGAGACAGAGTCCTCTTGCCTGCTAAGTGGTGATATCACAGTTATTCACCACCATATCTGGTTTAAAATAATTACATTATTTTCTTAAAGGGAGTTGAGTAATAACTAATTGGCCCACACAAGGGAAAAACTCTGATTGTCACTTTTGTGTAATGAAGTATGTCTTGATAATAACAATAAATTACTTTGAACATGATTATGATGACATTAATTTTAATTACAAAGGAGGCAGTCATGTGATAAAAGTAAATTCATGTCATTTATGTCTTGGTGTTAGACAAGAGGAGAATTAAGTGTACTTTATAGATAAGCAAAAGAATACTGAAATGCTTGAGTTTGAAAAGGAGAGATTATTAATAATTTGTTGTTCCACATTCTTTCTTCCCTTTGTCATTAGCAACATACAATATAAAAACATATATTTTCCCAATACAAACATTAAACATAGAACTAACCTCCATAGAATCATTTTATTCTGGTTCAACTCACATCATTTCCGTGCACCTTTCTCTTTTATTAGGAAGATTTATTTGCATGTGTGGCAATATCATTTTATGTACTTCTAATGACATTTATGATTTTAGCCATTAATCAGGTAAACTTAACATTCTAATGATCTAAATCAACTCTGGCATGAAATGCTCTTTTTCTACTTTCTTATTTTATTTCTTACACTTTACTCTTTACTATTTTCAGATAGGTGACTAAAAATTGTGTTAATATACTTAATAATAAAAAAATGTCACTTTATAATGCTTTATTATCATAAAAGAATGAGGGATTTTCCCTCTGCCATATTGAAAACAATCAAAACAAACAAAAACTCACAGGTAATGACATTCTAATGGTCCTGTGCACCCATAATGAGGAGAAAGAGAGTACCTAGTGTTTCCAAAACTCTTACTTATAAGAGTAAGAAATTAACCCTTCTTCCCTAATTATTTTCACTCAAGACTTTCATTTCACTCAAGTTGCATTTACTGCACTATGAATAGTGTATTAAATGATGGAATGTTTTTTTTTTTGTTTTGTTAAAGAACAACTGCTTATGAACCTTGTTCTACAATAGACATTGTCATTGTGAGTACCTGGTGAAAAAAAACAAACAAACATGCACAAACATCAGGTCACAGTGAATAAAGCCATGATGAAATCAGTTCAATGGCATAGACTTGAATTATTTTGATATGACCAATGATAAGGGCTAATTAAAGATAACGTCTAAAGCATGGCTCATAAAATCTCAGGGAAAGATATTGGGGTTCAACCTGAAAATCTGAAAAGCAGAACAGTCAGCCACTGACTCTTACCATGACCTCAGTCCGAAATGGTGATCCTGCCTCTAGGAATCTCAGAATGAGACTGAGCCCAAGAGCTATCTTCTCCCATTCTACAATTCTAATTCTGGGATTAAAAGCATGCGCCACTACTGTCTGGTTTCTGTGATAAGTTATCATGGCTACTGGGATTAGAGATATGTGTTATTGCTGCCTGGTCTATAAGGCTGACCAGTATGGCTATTTTAACTTTTGATCCTCAGGAAAGTTCTATATATTAATAAAAATAAAATGTAATTACAAATGTCCTGAAATCAGAACATGTGACTTAAGAAAAGTGTTTAAGTAGAATATTCAAATCTTTAAAAAGGATAATATTTTGAAAATCATTTGTTTATGATGGAAATGATTGCAGTCAATTGAGAGAACAAAATGCCCAATATGGCTGATGTTGTGTCACAGATGAAGTAGGAGGGAAACATTTGACACCAGAATGAGAAGAATCATAAAGTATAGTATGAAAAAACATTCAACATGAATATTACTTAGAATGTGATAATAAAATAGAAGAACATGATTCTCTCTCCCTTTCTCTGTCCTTCTACTATCTCTCTCCTGCCAACCCCGTTCCTCTTCTCTCCCTTTCTCAGGTTCAAACTCAGAACTTCCTGCATACTACAAAAGCCAGATATCATTGAACTACATCTCCACCCGTATGTATCTTCTGATATTATCAAACAGATTCTGCACATTTAATTTTGGATAGGAACAAAATGGAATGAAGAATAGCAAGTTACGGTGTATAGGAGAAAATGGAAGGAATATTTCTTTAAATTTCAATGTCATCATCAGATAGATCTAATCTTAACAAACAATTGCGAAAATACACAAAAAAAAACAAAACAATAATTGTAAAGTTGCTAAGATTAATTATATATAATTCAAGGAGATAAATACATTATAATTTCACATGTAAAAGAAAAAGAATATGAAATAAATAAATTTCGTAGAGAATATTCTATAATCTGGATTTGTACATATATATATATATATATATATATATATATATATAATGTGTGTGTATTATTATAAATTCTGTTACAGGTGGTTCAAAAATAATTCCAGATTTTAGATAATTGTGTGTGGCTAATGAAAGTTTATTAAAAAAGGAATATGTAAATATACTAAGTTGTATTCTGAGCATAATTTTAAAAGGGATAGAAGAAAAAAATTATGTTTTATATACTGATGAGCAAAAAAATCATTTATTTTTATATTATCATAATTTATTTATTGAATCTGAAAATTTTCAAGTTATGTTCTATTATCTAAGTAATTTATATGGTAACTTCTAATTTCCAAATAAATACTACTAATTTTGGCTTTTCTTGTTTAATCACATTTAAATAACTCTAAAGCACATAAAACTTCCATTTATGTGAATTTGTTATAAATTTTGGGTAAACACAGGTATTAGAAAGAAGAAATATTTCATTGACACAAAGTCTTTTTTAATATCTAATTTTCATTTTACAGTAACTGATAATAACCTCTCTCAAGTTTATTTAAAAATCCATTTCTATCATGACTATCAAAATGTTCTAACTTCAGTGGAATAGATAGGACAATCATTTTTAACCACAATAAAGGAGTGTGTTTCCCAATATGTCAAGTGTGTCATCATTGTTTTATAGCAACTAACATTAACTATATGATCATAAATAAAAGTACTTCATAAATTTGTCTAACCCACTATTCAGAGAGAAGTCAACATATTTAACTATATTAAATACTCTCAATACTCTTTTTGATTGATATTTTGTTGCATCAAAATTATTCATGACTAGTCATAGGCATCTGTGACACTTATGAACCACATCAATGACCAGCAAAAAAAGGTAAGTAAAGATTCCATAGTGACACATACATATAAGTGGTAACCAAAACCTATCTAGAGTTAAGAAACTGCATCAACAGGTATAAATTCATTCCTAGTACTTTAAACCTACCCAACTATCCATAGGTAGTGAGATCATAAAACATAGAAGAGAAGATACATCTTCAACTTTGCCAAATCAGTATAATCTCAAGGTATCTTTGTAATACTTTATCCTAACACTTACAGATATTCATAACTCTCATCCTATATGAAAGAATCTTCTTTTTGTTGCAATCATCACCATTATAGAAACTGTAGTTCATTGAAACACATAGGATAACTAGGGGGTTTCCAGTGCAAACTGACAATTCTACAATAGAGCTTTTTCACCAGTAGCTCTAGTAACATAATGAAAGAGAACATAGAAGCATACTGCATAGAACCAGAATATGTACTGTGCCTTTGCATTTTCTATTTAGGTAGGGTTTTTGCCCATGAAATCTCACCAATATGATTGACTAATCAAGACTCGAAAAATGACAATAGCAGTTAACAAAGCAACATTGATGGAGAAGTGTCAAAAAGCATATGGTGGTTTGATGAGAAGGCCCATATAGGCCCATATGCTTGAATGGTCCCCAGATGATGAAACTATGTAAAGTATAGCCTTGTTGAAGCAAATATGTCACTGAGGATTGGAATTTCAGGCTACAAAATTCCATGTAATTCGCAATTAGCTTTAGCATTTTGCCTTATTCTTGTGGATGAGATACAGGCTCTCAGATTCTCCTCCAGCACCATACCTGCCTGCATTTACATCATCTTCACCATATAGTGATGGGTTTCCCTTCTGAAATGCAATCCCAAATAAACTTTTCCATCTCTATGTTGACTGTGTCATGGTGCCATTTCACAACAATAAAAGATTAACTAGGGTAAGGCCCTACCCCTAGATGAAGAGCCCCAAGAAAATCAAAATTTCAAAGAGAGGGAGAATTGTCTTGCCTACAGACAAACACTACATATCTGGCGATAAAATATCAAGTGGTAAACTAGTATTGCTTATTTTTATTTAAGAGTACATGAAAATATTTTATTGAGAATTTCAGTATCTCCATATGATGTTGGCATCCCTGCTCCACAGGGTGTGTTCTTTTGTTCTAAATTGTTACTGTCATTAATTTATTTTTGTTATAAATTTACTTTTACTTCATTGACTATTTCATATATTTTCAATAGTTAGTTCAATATGAACAGAAGCCTGTTGCTCAAGGAAACAGCTCATATGGAAATAAAATTGGATTAAGATGAAAAAGTTTATAACATCAAGTCTTGTTCTTCTACCTTTCTCAGGAATTGAAGGGCTGGAGATGGGAAAGCATCTCTACCCCACCCATTGTCAGCGAATGACAGATATATAATAAGGAGTATGGTTTTAAATCCACTTTCTTAATTTGCTTTACATTTACTGTTAGTTGATATTTTGAATTCTATGTCAAATACATAATTACACTTTAAAAAAGCAATTGCAATATTATATAATTTAAAACAATTTAAAGCTACTTTTGTTTATTAAAGAATGTGAATTTTGGAAGCAGAGAGGGAAATCAGAGAAGCTTCACCATTCACAATAGCCAAAAACAGCATAAAATATTTTGGGGTACATCTAACCAAGGAAGTGAAAGATCTATTTGACAAGAACTTTAAGGCATTGAAGAAAGAAATTGAAGAGGATACCAAAAAATGGATGGACCTCCCTTGCTCTTGGATTGGGAGGATCAACATAGTAAAAATGGCAATTCTACCAAAGGCTATTTATAGATTCAATGCAATCCCCATCAAGATCCCATCAAAATTCTTCACAGATCTGGAGAGGACAATAATCAACTTTATATGGAAAAACAAAAAACCCAGGATAGGCAAAACAATCCTATACAATAAAGGATCTTCTGGAGGCATTACCATCCCTGACTTCAAACTCTATTACAGAGCTACAGTAATGAAAACAGTGTGGTACTGGCATAAAAACAGAGAAGTCGACCAATGGAATCGTATAGAAGACCCGGATTTTATCCCACAAACCTATGAACACCTCATTTTCGATAAAGGAGCTAAAAGTATAAAATGGAAGAAAGAAAGCATCTTCAACAAATGGTGCTGGCACAACTGGATGTCATCTTGTAGAAGAATGAAAATAGACCCTTATCTATCACCGTGCACAAAACTCAAGTCCAAATGGATTAAAGACCTCAATATCAGCCCGAACACACTGAACCTGATAGAAGAGAAAGTGGGAAGTACCCTACAGGAGCTGGGCACAGGAGATCGCTTCCTATGTATAACCCCAGAAGCACAGACATTAAGGGCAACATTGAATAAATGGGACCTACTTAAACTGAGAAGCTTCTGTAAAGCAAAGGACATAGTCAATAAGACACAAAGGCAACCTACTGATTGGGAGAAGATCTTCACCAACCCCACAACAGACAAAGGTCTGATCTCCAAAATATATAGAGAACTCAAGAAACTAGACTTTAAAATGCTAATTAACCCAATTAAAAAATGGGGCACTGAACTGAACAGAGAATTCTCAGCAGAGGAAGTTCAAATGGCCAAAAGACACTTAAAGTCGTGCTCAACTTCCTTAGCAATCAGGGAAATGCAAATCAAAACAACTTTGAGATATCATCTTACACCTGTCAGAATGGCTAAAGTCAAAAACACCAAGGATAACCTTTGCTGGAGAGGCTGTGGAGGAACGGGTACCCTCATCCATTGCTGGTGGGAATGCAATCTTGTGCAACCACTGTGGAAGTCAGTGTTTCGGTTTCTCAGGAAATTCGGGATCAACTTACCCCTGGACCCAGCAATACCACTCCTGGGAATATACCCAAGAGATGCTCTATCATATGACAAAAGCATTTGTTCAACTATGTTCATAGCAGTATTATTTGTAATAGCCAGAACCTGGAAACAACCTAGATGCCCTTCAATGGAAGAATGGATGAAGAAAGTATGGAATATATACACGCTAGCGTACTACGCTGCGGTAAAAAACAATGACTTCTCGAATTTTGCAGGCAAATGGATGGAAATAGAAAACACTATCCTGAGTGAGGTGTCCCAGACCCAAAAAGATGAACATGGGATGTACTCGCTCATAATTGGTTTCTAGCCATAAATTAGGGCCACGGAGTCTACAATAGGTGAACCTAAAGAAGCTAAGTAAGAAGGTGAACCCAAGGAAAAACATATAGTTATCCTCTTGGCTAAGGGAAGTAGACCCAATTGCCGGGGAGAAAATTAGGATCCTGGGGGTGGGGTGGGATGGGGGTAAGGGGAGATGGGGAGAGAAAAGGTAGAAGGGAAGGAGGGGGGATTTGGGGAATCAGGAGAATTGGTTTAAAGGAAAGGTGGATAGGGGAGCACGGAACCACAATTCTTAGTTAAGGGAACCACTTTAGGGTGAGCAAGAGATTTGACCCTAGAGGGGCTCCCAAGTGCCCAACATGAGGTTCCCAGTTAGTTCCTTGGGTAGCTGAGGATTGGGAACCTGAAATGACCCTATCCGAGAGCAATACTGATGAATATCTTGCATATCATCATAGAACCTTCATCTGGTGATGGATGGAGACAGAGACAGAGACCCACACTGGAGCACTGGACTGAGCTCCCAAGGTCCCAATGAGGAGCAGAAGGAGGGAGAACATGAGCAAAGAAGTCGGGACCACGAGGCGTGCACCCACCCACTGAGACAGTGGAGCTGATCTACTGGGAGCTCACCAAGGCCAGCTGGACTGTGACCGAAAAAGCATGGGATAATACCGGACTCTCTGAACATGGCGAACAATGAGGGCTGATGAGACGCCAAGGACAATGGCACGGGGTTTTGATCCTACTTAATGTGCTGGCTTTGTGGAAGCCTAGCCAGTTTGGATGTTCACCTTCCTAGATATGGACGGAGGGGGGAGGACCTAGGACTTACCACAGGGCAGGGAACCTGGACTGCTCTGTGGACTGGAGAGGGAGGGGGAGAGGAGTGGGGGGAGGGGTAGAAGGGTGGGAGGAGGGGGAGAAGGGTGGGAGGAGGGGGAGGGAAATGGGAGGCTGGGAGGAGGTGGAAACTTGTTTTTTGTTTATGTTTTTTTTTCTTCTTTTCTTAATAAAAAAATTATTAAAAAAAAAAAAAGAAGTTTGCCAAAACACACGTAACTCATCTTTCTGATCACTATTGCTTGTAATAGTAGGCATATGGCTTCCTAATTGTCCTGACGAGGCATGTTCTCTGAAGAAACTGGAAATGACTGAACCATGAAGAAAAAAAAAAAAGAATGTGAATTTTAGTACAACTGCAATACATATTTTTATATAAAAATGTTTTAGTTTATGTATTTTCTCCTAAAACTTAAATTCACTTATTTTTCTGTCTCCATTTAAACATGTTGCTTGCTCAGATAGTTTCTAAATAAAAATTGACAATATCAGTAGTGACAGGTCATGAAGAATCCATATAAAATCATAATATCCATGAAAGATAGAAATCTAGTGAGCAGGTGCTAAGATACAACTGTTAAATGTGCATCTTAAACTCATTATGAACAAATAGGTGAAGAATCAAAAGAAAAAATATAGCAGATAAACAGATATATAGGAAGTACTCAGGTATACATTTACTCAAATGCTTATGATAAGATATTTGTGTTTAGTTAAAAAAAAGTCCTAGAGCAAAAATATTATACTGTGAAATAATTTGATTTCATTCATTATAAACAGCAGATATTATTAATATAAAGTGTAATTGAATTTATTTACTAAATAAATACTAAATAAATAGAATTGGATAGTTTAATATGTTCTTCAAAATCATTGAAATTAATAAAATTTTATTTTGCATAAATTCAAAAACTACTCCATCTTGTTGCTAGTCATTTTAGTTAATGTTTACACGTGGGTATAAAAGAGGTAATAGAACAGTAATTAATTCCAGTGATTGATAATAATCGTTTTCACACAATTGGAGAGATAATATGGAATATTGCACAAAACTTCACAAGAAATAAAACTGAAATCATTGTGCTTTTGTCAAATTCTGATCACTAACTCAGATTTATATTGGGTTTCTGGGTTCAAAGCAAAAAGAAAATTCTTAAATTTATATTACCTGCCTTCAATTTTGTTCCATTTTCTAAATGTCTGACTAAATTTTATACAAACATATATATGTATAATTAGAATATTATTATAATCATTATTATATCTACTATAGCATATCCTTGTTTTCCTGTTCTTACTTATTGCTTCCCATACCCCCTTTCAAACCTATGGTCTCTTTTTGATTACTATCTATACATGTAAACATATTTTATGAAAAAAATGTCACATTGTATAAGTACGTAAGAAATTTATACATGCCTGCATTTCTTAAGTAAACTTCTCTCCCTTACTCATTCTTAAACTACAGTACAATCTACCCTAAATAATAGCTTTCTATTTTAGCATTTAAATCACCTGTTTTTAATGAAATGGATTCAGTGTTCATCTCTAACATAAACGGCATAATCTTTCTCATCTCTCTTTTATTCCTCATTGCCCAAATATAATTGACTAAAATAAAATTAGTTCAGCAGATATTTCTTGAGATTGTCGAAGTCACAAGAATTGATTCCTGACACCATTTTTATAATAATGAAAGATAAAGATCAGCATCATTAGATTATGGAAAATAGCTGTCTCAATATTCGAGAAATAGAAAAGATTATTAAGACTCTCCTCACCACAGTTCTTTGAAACCTCATAGAATATCTATTGCAAACATGGATGCAAACCATTACTTTGCTATAAAACAATCTTATCTTAAATGTCTATAACTTAAGACATTAGTTTCTCATTACACAGAATGTTTATTTTATGTACTACAGTTCAACTACTTTTCTAATGAAATGAAACATAAATTTCAAATTCCATAGGCAAAATGCTCACTAAATTAAATGGAAGTAAATTTTGTATGAATGAAAAATCAATGAATAAACAGGTAGTTATCTTTTTGAACTTATTTGTACACCCAAAATGTTTAAGTTAGTAACATAGCTAAATCAATAATCAGTCAAGAAATCATTTATGTGGATTGACTATTTTAAAATTTCAGTGTGTTTGCCATAATGACTGGTAAATTATTCCAAGTATTCATTTTCCTCGGAAGGAAATCTTCAGTTTAATTCAGACACTAAATTGTGAGTAACCAAAACAGAGAGATGAAGCAAGAACTGAATTTTTTTCCATGCAGGAGCATTGATGTATATTTAAAGTGATTCCATATCCAGCCAGTCAGTGAATGATTTGGTTTGATTTGTTTATTCTTAAGTGAAAGAGGGAAACTCATCATCAGATATATTGTGCAGCTATCAAAACAGAGTAAATCTTCAAAAGTCTGCTAGTGATGTTGCATGAAGTGGTCTTTGAAGCCTATTTAAAATATGGGGGAAAGGGGGCGCAGGTGTAAAGATAGCTCACTGATTAAGAAGGTATAGTGTTCCTGTAGAATATCTGAGTTCTCTTCTGAACCACCAACCCCTAGCAAAGTAATATTTGAAACTGATTGCAGCAGCCAATAGGAATGTTAGTTCTTTAAGAATATTATCCTTGTCACTCACCCAAATGCCCGCCAGTTCCAGCTGTCTTGCCTCATACTCTCTCGAGCCATTCCTTTTCCCAGACCTAATCCTTCCTGTTTTCATTCCTGTCTCCTTATATCTGTGCTAGGTCCTCTGCATATATAATGTGGTTCTAAGCTTGGTGTTTTGTAGGAGTCATTACAATGGCCATGGGGGTGTTTTCAACTCTTTTTCTGCTCCTGGGAGGGATGTTTTTCCTCCTACTGTGTTGCCTTGCATAGCCTTGATATGAGGGCTTGAGTCAAGTCTTATTTTATCTTGTTTTGCTGTGTTCCTTTGACATTCCTGGAAGGCCGATTATTTTCTGAAGAAAAAGAAGGATAAGTAGATCTGGGGCAGAGGGGAGGAGGCAGGGGGAGTGGAAAAAGAGGAAACTGAAGTCAGGATGTGTTAAAAACAAAACAAAAAGAATAGTGCCCTTTATAAATTCTTGTATATGGGCAGCACCAATCAAATTTGAAAGGTTAAAAACAAAAACACTGTTCTAATCTACATGGGAAGTAGAAAAAGATAAGATCTCTTGAGTAAATTGGGAGCATGGGTACGTTGGGAGAGGGTTTAAGGGGAGGGCAGAGGCAGGGAGGAGAACAGAGAAAAATGTAGAGCTCAAAAAAAATCAATTTTAAAAAAGAAAGAAAAAGAAAGAGAGGGGGAAAAAAAAACCTCAATACAAATATGCCCAAAGATGGGGAGAGGTAGGAATGGGGATATATCTGGGAGAAGAGGAGGAAAGGGGCTACATGTTCACAGCATGCTAACTTCAGACTCCTACGGAATGTTGAGAAAAGAGCATAACAATTGTTTAGTAAGTACAAAAAGGCCAGCCCAGGGAAAATATATCTACAAGTAACTTGATACAGCCTGAGAAGGTTATATGAATATACATTGGAACACACACAGTCATACACACACACACACACACACACACACACACACAGATGTAATAATAATAAATTAATTAAATGAAAAAGAGATCATAAATTTGAAAGAGGAGTTGGAAGGCTTGGAGGGAGAGAAAGAAAGGGGAAATTATTTAATTATAATCACATAAAATAAATGATTTTTAAAAACTCTATGAGAGTTCAAAAATTGTTTTCAGAACATTGGATATATAATTCTTTAATGCATTAATATTTTAAGATATATTGTTCTATTCCTTAGTTTCTTGTTTGTGTTATGTGTGCTGCACACAACGTCCCCATCTGTGCTCTATGCGCTACAATACTTTTCGCAAGCTTCGGGCAAGTGGCTGAAGGTTGAAATACACAAACACACACAGAGACAGACAGACAGACAGAGCCATGGACTTCTAATCTCTGGTAAGAGGCCCTTTATTCAATAGCACCATGGAGGCTTATATACCCAACAGTCAAGTGGGCCAACAGGTGAAAACCTTATCCTCTGATCCTCAAGGCAAGGCACAGCTTTTAGTAACTCGAATGAGAAAGCTCTACCAGGGAAGAGCAGCTGAAGGCCAGGACTCCAAATGGTCTCAACAAGTCTGTAGCCTGTTATATAAGTACTTGTTAGATGACAAATAAATCAATCGTAAAAATAAAAAAAAAATGAAGTATGTTAATTTGAAGTTTGGAAGTAAAATAACTGACATTTCTAAATTAATTTTAATATTTCATCTGAAAAAGGGATTCACCACCAAGTTTTCCCTTATTTACATAAAACTGCATTTAGAGTTTAGCATCTTACTAATTGAGTCATGTTATTCAGCTTACAAAATCCCAAGTGCTATAAAATATTTGACCAAGTAATTCAGCAAATATCAGACAAAACAGATGCTACATCTTTCTATTTAAGTCTTAACACTTCAGTCTTCCCTGAATTTGTGAAGAACTTTTGCAACTCTTACTAGGTAATCATTAACTAGGTGTGCTAAAACCTATATGGGAAATATGGTTAGTCTAAAGTATAAAACTAATGAACCAAATCAGTTAAATTTACTATTACTTATGCAGAAAAAGTTTTAATAATAGCTATGAATTAATTAATGCTTAACAAAATTGAAACTCACGGATTACCAGTCAGATTTTATCTTCATAAATTATACGAGCAGCTAAAGAGAATTTTGCTGTGGCTTCTCCACTTCACTTTAACCCCTTTTAAGAAACCTCCTCTCTTAAGCAAGATATAAATATAAGAAAATAAATTGTTCCTAAATTCTTCCAGCTGAATCTTGACAACAGGACAGTTTTGATGTCTGTAATGGTAATTATGTTTCTTAACTAGGGTGACTGAAAAAGAAAATGAAACCAAGGGTTATCAATTCTAAGCTCTAACTCTCTTGTGATCTGCACGTCTCTGAAATTGGTTATTCCCTTAAACAGGGTCCCAGTCTGCTCAGTTAACATGTCTTCTGTGCCGGACCTAATTTTGATCATAAATAAATTGGTGAAGAGAGGTTGGTATCTGCCACAATTTTGACAATTCCCCTAGTCTCAAGCTTGTATACAAACCCAGGCAAATATATCACCAATTATTAGCATTCATTTGTGTCTCCACAGTAACCGCACTCAACTACAGTGATAGAGTTAAAGTGAATTAAATCAGAATAATAGTTAAATTCTCACCAACGGTGTATACCACAGAACTTTCTATATTTACAATCTTTTTTGGATTTTTTCCCCCAACAGTGTCACTTCTTAACAGTAACTCTAACCAAACCATGTAAATTAAAACATGACCCCTTTAAAATTTTCAGAATTTAAGATAGAAAATAAACCTATTAATCCATATATATATATATATATATATATATATATATATATATGTGAGATGAGTAAAAATTATTGTCTTTAATAACCACATCTAAAGAAACAAAAGTATCTATGATATAACTTGAGAGGCATTACCAGAGAACAGATAATATTAGTGAAATTCAGAAAGTCTTGAGATTGAACTCTCAGTTTGAACAAAGAAACCAAAAAGATTCTACAAAGCTTGCAACTGTTATTTAGGTTTTCAGGAATTGAAAATGTGTTGGTTTTTGTTAATTTAACTAATATATAGTTATATCCATTCCCCTTCCCTCCCTTTATTCCCATGACTCCCATATCTCTGTTTCCTGTCAAAATTCATGAGACACCCTCATTGTTATCAGTTTATATTTTGAAACATGTATTATTTAATATGCATTATTAAATAAATTTTAGTTCTGTCATTTATTTCTAAGCAGTTAGGTACTGATCCAAGTAAGCAATATGGTTATACATTTAATATTTTAAACTGAAATTGAATTATTAAAATAATAGAGGGCAATGAAGAATAAATATATTCTAACCTTCTCATTCCATTCTTGCTTAAAAACCTATGATATTTATACATGATATTACCGGTTTAAGAACATATATGGCTTCAATATTCTGCAGTGGTGACAAACATTGTTTAAAAGGATTTATTTTTGTTGCTTTTTTTGTTTAAATCAAATAATATTTTGCATAATGCAAGGTGCATATCAGAACATTTTTAAGCTTGATAATTGCAGTTCATGGCATTTACTGTCTTTAGAAACTGAGACAAGAGGCTGAATCAGGCAGAGGCCTCATTGATTTCACTAAGGCACAGCAGTAAATGCTGCACCCCTTCTGGTGGCTCTCGCAAGCACTCCTTGCCCTTATTGATGACTTCCTCTCCAATGCAGTAGTAAATTGCTATTGTGGAAGCACAATGATGCTGAACATCCTGGCACAGATGAGAGAGTAATGTTTAAAGACTGTGAGACCTCTTCATGTTAGATATACTAACCTTTTTAATTGTTTCCTTTCAAAATACCAAAGACTGTGAAGCAGAACAAGCCTAATGATAAACTAAGATGTGGAGCATACCATTTAATAATAATTTAAATAGAAATAATATCAATTTTATCCATTCATGACACTGTATGTCACTTTTTTCCAAAAATGTTTCTGATAGACCTGAAATAATTCTTGAAAATTTTGTTTGTTCTGTCTTCTTTACCCAAACAGTGTTGGCCAAGGTAATTATGTGTACCTTGGAACATAGAAGATATACATAATTTTTTTTTGGAAAATAGTGCTTAAAAATCATGTATGTTTTAAGTTGAAAATGAGGACTCATATTTAGGAATTGGTGCTATGTACTAAAAACTAATCTATAAACTGTATCACTTTGTAAATTTATGTGGTATTTTTATTTGGCTCTAATGTTTCACTGAAAATAATCATGAACTCATGGAACACAGTGGTATAAATCTGAAACTCAGCAGTATATATTATGATTTCTTAGGCAGAATTTAGTTCCCCATAATTGAATGGGAAGTATATTTTGCCTTAACCTTCTCCCAAGTTCAGTTTTATTTTGAGTGTGTTTTACTTGGACACTCAACCTAGCCTCGAACTCATAAACATCGCCTGAGATAGCCTCAAAAGTGCTAAAGTTTCAGACACACTACTATATGCAACTGATACATTTTTTTCTTTTTATTTATTCTATATGTCTTACCACATCATGTTTCTCAATCCCATTCATTTCACTGCCTCTTGGCATCTGCCTTCTGACCATGCAATCCCACCCACCAATAAAAAAAAAAAAAAAAAACCTTAAAAAGGAAAGGGAACAAAATATTAAAAATCTCATTGTAGAAGCTGTAGTGTGACAGAGTAGTGTAGTAAACCCTTCTGTGTTTCTTTATTTAAAAGTGTTCATCGCAATCTGGTTTGAGGCCTCTAGTTTCTAGTTACATCATTGACACTGGGCCTTCATTGGGCTTCTTCTTGGATAATCTGTTGTTGAACTGTGTTGTGGAGATTCTGGAGCTTTGGATCTGCAGGACGTGTCACTTCACGAGGTCCAAAATGTCACAGATGGGGAAGGCCATGCCATAACCCTGATTCTGGACCTTGGATGCTGCAGGGTGAGCTCCAGGGTAAGCTATCCAGCATTGCCCTGGCTAATTCACATTTTGCAGTATTGAGCAAGGAGTGGGGCCTTCTCCACCTCTCCCACACTTACATCACCAGGGACAGCTCTACTGTCCTGATGAGCTACAAGGGTTAATTTCCCTTGAGCTGCAAATGTTGAGGGTCAGGGATAGCTCCCCCGCTCTTATGACCCTATGATTCCCTCCTCCACTTGTCTCCAGTGTTGATGCTGTTCCACGTTAGATAAGTAGTGGAGAAAGATTTCCTTTGCTCATAAGGAAATCTTGCCTTGGTCACTTTTACTTCCAAATACCCAGCCAGAAAAAAAAATGTGTTCTCTATGTGAGGGTCAGGGCCTCATTTCTGAGTGATGAAGCTGATAAGGGGGAGGGTCAATTCTCGTCTGTGACAGGTAGTAAGGGACAAGAGGTAAGGGGGTCGTCTATCCCCTACTCACACCGCTACATGACAGACAAATAGTGGAGGCAGCTCCCCTCACCCACATCTTGCCTAAAGGACTGACTCTATTTGTGTTACTCCTAGGCCTGCTCTCCTGAACGTGGCTGATGCTGAGGGTCAGAAACAGCTTTCCTGCTCTAATGTCCACAGGGCCAGGTTAGCCATCTGACTCAAGTGGTAATGGGAGAGGAAGGACGGCATATTTCTCCCTACCCATGCTGCTATAGGAAGATGAGAAATGATGATAGTTCTTTCATCTCATAATAGAGGGTTGGCTCTATTTTGGTGCCCAGATGAGGTTCGGTGCTTGATCTCGTGAGTGTTGCAGCTAGAGGGTGACAGCTCTCCCTCTCTTATGAATATAAGTCCAGCTCTCCCACCTGCCTAAGGAATTGATGTTTGAGAGGTAAGGAAAGGGCATCTTGCCCTAGTCCATGCTTCCACATGGCAGATGAGAGGTACTAGGTTTCCCAAGCTAACTAATTCGGGGCTGACTTATCCACACGTCCACATACAGGATTGGCTCTATCATGTTACCCAGGTGAGGTATAGGGCCAGGTCTCCTGAGTGTTGTAGTTGGTAGAGTGCAGGAATGCTCTCACAAACTTGTTAGCTCAGGGCCAGTTTCTACACCTACCTCAGAAATTATGGTGGTGGGTAGAGGGCAACTCTCCCATGCCCATGCTGAGACAAATGAGTAGTGGAGACAACTCTTACGTTCACTATTTCAGGACTGGGTTCCCCCACAACTATGCCTACATGGTTGGTTGTATGGTATTGTCCAGGTGAGGTGCAGGGCCTTTTCTCCAAAGGATTGCAGCTAGCAGGGTAGGAACAATTCTCATACTCTTTCTAACTTGAGGCCATCTCTCCCCTCTGCCTTATACGCTGATAGTCAGGGACACTGCAAGGGTATCTGACCCCATCCCATCCCACCATATGACAGATGAGGGATGGTGTTAGGTCTTGTACACTCATTTTTCTCAGGGTTGGCTTACCTGTGCTTGCATCAGCAGAGTTAGCACTGTTGTTCTGCCCAAGTAAAAGACAGAGTTCACTTTCCTTTGTTTCCTGTAGGGTTAAAAGTATGTCTTATTGTATTCTTACATGCAAACACTCAGCTTAGCCTGGACAATTTGTTGAAGATTCTGTCTTGTATTCTAATTTGAATTATTTTGCTTCTTTATCAAAAATCAGGTGTGATTACTAGGGGTTTGGGGTAAAATATGTTTCTAGGTATTAGGAGCTGACAGGAATAGAGGTATGCTAGACGGAGAGGATAAGGGTGTCAACACAAATTAAGAAAGAAGGATGCTCCATTGGGATCTGTTTAATTCCCCCAGGAAAGGGCAAGAGAGGCAGGAATGGCCACAATAGGTAATCTACTACAGAGGTGCAGATGGAAGTACAGGACTGGATATGGAAAAGAGGAGGGAGAGTGAAGATTCTTAACTCAATCCCTGCTTTTCTGGTGACCTTGCTTTTCCTTCTGCCTTGATTGGTATGGTCCCAGAGAATGTCTATTGGAAAGAGGACCAGAATAACACAATGAATGGGAAGGATGGATTGGGAAGGAAGATCTGAGAAAGATAGGGACAACAAGGAGGGCCACATGTGATTGCAACAGAGATGGGGGTGAGATTGGGGGCTTGGATATTGATGAGAGGTGGGAGAAGTGAAGATCTGGAGTTAGCATATTTGCTTCTGTGGTCCAGTTCTCTTCAGCTCACTTTATTTACATTATTTTTTCTTCAAAAATACTGAGGGATACTGTCGACTAACTTAATAAGTAATGACAATGATGGTAAAGTAACTTTATATTTAAATATAAAACAATGTGTTTTTTTACACAAAGACCAGATTTTAAACTATACAAATATCGTAAGTTTTGCAATTGAAGATATGCATAGATGAATCTTTGAAAGTAATTTTATTGGAAGAGAAGATATGGGACCCTGTGGGATATGCAGTACTTAATAAAAACTGTACAATTTATCTTATATCTGAGTTGCAAACTTAGAAGACAGTAACTCATAGATGGCTTTGTAGATTTCTATAAGGATAATGTCTTCTGCTTAGAGTGCATGTGTTATAGACGCCCTAAAAAGTTTAACATACTGCCTTACATCCTGTCACTTATACTGCAGCCAAATGTGAAAACTCTGTGAGTCTAAGGGTTCACATGAGTCACCAATTACTTATGGCAGTGGAGATGGACTTTAGATATATAGCAACAGGTATGAAGTATCATTATCCAGATGTCTCAATATTCATTAAATCTCATAATCTGTAAACCTTTCATCTACTGTTTTACTTAACTATATCCAATAGTATGTGACAAAAATAGCACATCAAAATGCTCAGCAATATAACACAGGATAATACATTTAGCCACATAAACTACAATAATGATTATCTCCTTTATTTTTTATTTCCTGTTTTTATTAAATAATGCATCATAAAATTATAAAATATATGGAGAGATAAATTGTGACATCTTATATTCAGAAATGCAATATATATATATATATGTATATATATATATATATATATATATATATATATATATATATATTACTCAGATTCTAAACTAAACACTAAAGAAAGGGGAATTGGAAGCAGATAAAAAAAATAATATCTCCACCTTACATCTGTGGAGTAATGGCACATTTCATGATTAGTGTCTTTTATAGAAATAGCAACAGATTTTAATTGTGTAAAGATAATATAAATGTTGGGAAATGTACTCAGTAAATTGAAGATCTTACTTAAAATATGCGTAATAAACCATCTGGTTATTTTGTCTTCCATTATAGATTATTAATTAAATATAGATTTTTCAGTGATCATTAAATTTTCTCATTTCTAAATGAAGATAGAGAAACAACATATGCAAAAAATTCAGCATGTTTAGAATGTCTATAATAACATTGTCAGAAGTAATCAAGCTTAAGCAGCAAGATTGTCTCTGCTAATGTGACAAATGGAGCATAAATTTCTTCACTTTTAATTAGTAGAAATCCTATGTTATGCTAATTAAAGTTATATTTAGAATTGACAATAAATTTTTCCTTTAAATGCAAATTTTTTTACAGAATATTTGTACTTCAACAAAAAATCAAATAATTTTAGTGAATTTGTTTCAGACAATTTTTAAATTGGCTTTCATAATTTTATTTTACTGTCTCATTATTTTCAAATTTCTTGACCAAACCTACACAAAGAACTTTTAAATATGAACATATGCAATTCTGAGTGTTTCAATCACAAATATTCAGAGTGAATATTTACTACATTTCTTCAATATCTGCCCAGTTTAGCATATATGTTATTTAGATAGATGCTTATATAATGATCCCTTCAGGTTTCTCATAAGTTTTGGAGGTATTTTATATAATTATTTCCAATATTAGTAATATGTTGGGATTTTATAAATCAATAAAAATGATATACCAAGTATTATATTTTTTACAGTATAAATCTTTTTTAGAGTATTATTTGGTTTTGCAGAACAAGAATGACTTAATTCTTTCCATAACAAACTAGGGTATTAAAAAATCAGTTGTGAAGACACCAAGAAAATAATTCAAGTTTTTTTTTTATTAAAAATTGTATAGGCCATTTCGTGATTTTCCTTAAAATTGAAATTGTGGATATAATAGAAGAAAATAAATTTCTGTCATAAGTGATAAGAAATCTATTAATACTTAGAAAATTTGTAAGTTTGTAAAAGAAGTTTGTAAAATACTTATATAATTTTCTTCTATTATTAATTTACTTAGTTTTAAGCATGCCTAACTTTTATATGTGCCATATACATGGAAAATTTTGTATTGTGTGCTACTCTGGTGGTTTAATAAAATGTTCCCTTAGACTGGTATATTGAATATTGGCTCCCAGTTGGTGAAGTTTTTTCAACAGATTTACAAATGTAGTCTTACTGGAGGTGATACATCACTATAAAAAAACTTTCAGAGTTTAAATACTCACATAGGTGTTAAATATTTTCTGGTCAATGAAACTTTCTTCTGATGCAAATAATCCCAATCAGAAAAAAATCAAACCAAGTTAAAAGACACCCATATTTAATGGATGATAATGGATGACAATACTCCAGGGTGACCTCAGGAAATCATGGAGAGGGGAAGAGGGAAAAGGGGAGACCACAAAGAACCAGGAGATCCTGTGTTCATTCTCTAAGGGGCAGTTAAAATAGCCTGTGGGACTGGTCTAGACCTTCCCGGGGGAAGGGTTACCATTTGGCATGCTTTCTTGTTTCTTCCTGAAGAGGAGTCACCATTTGGTGAGCTTTCTCAGAGGAGGAGTTTGGACTGAGGCAACCCCCTGGGGAGGAAACTTATGACAGGAGCTGGGGTGAAGCCTTCAGATAAACATTCCAGACTTTTTCTATAAAGGGGAGCCAGGGAGTTGAGGTGATGCTTTTGACCAAAAAGTCAGTAAAGTTTTTCTCTTCATTCTGCTTGATATTTAAGATGGGAGATTCCAGTTTTCTATTTCAGCTCACAGTCTGCTGCTTTCCCATGATGCTTATCAGCTCTTAACCTTTAGTACTGCAAAGTCAAATAGCTTATTCTTATTATTATATAAGCCGCCATTAATCGCAAGGCTTTATCACATAGTAGAAAAGTGAATAGCATATTTATATAATTTCATATTATTATAATTTTTAAAACTATTATGGATTTATAGTTTGTATGATAAGTTTTCAATTCTGAATTCATTATTCTAAGAAACAGAATTTTTCTGGTTTGAGATTATGTTATTCAGGAAATTATTTTCTTGCATGATAAAATCACTTTAATTGCATTGTCTTATTGTTCTATGTATTTTTGTATTATTTCATTCCATTTAATATTTAAGGGAGATGACCCACCATAATTCTTTGCTGAATAAAAATGCATCAGACATATTTACTATATTATTATGTTAATATAATTAACATATATTATGTTAATATTATTAACATATGTTATTATGTTATTCATATATTTATGAATGTTAGGGTAAATTTCCTCTCATAAAATATTAAATTGTTTTCTGAGATTATTAAGTAAAATACTCATACATCTTAATTTGGAGGTTGGTTATTTCAATAACACTATTCATGTAGCAGCATTATACTTTAGACATAATATAGAAGCATTTTTTTCTTAAATTACATCTGAAATATTTATTTTTCTACACTTTAGATGAAGAAAACTGAGAAGCAATAACCTTTCTTTTTAAGAATTAATTTAAAATTGTGATGTGTTGATGGAGGAAGGTCATTGGCTAAAAAATAAAGAAACTGTTCGGCCCTGATAGGTTAGAAAATAGGTGGGTGGAGTAAACAGAACAGAATGCTGGGAGGAAGAGGAAGTGAGCTCAGACTCGATAGCTCTTCTCTCTGGGGCAGACGCGATGAAGCTACAACCCAGGATGGATGTAAGTTAAGATCTTCCCTAGTAAGACACCTTGTGGGCTACACAGATTATTAGAAATGGGCTAGTCCAGGTGTGAGTGTTAGCCAAGAAGAGGGTAGATATAATGGGCCAAGCAGTGTTTAAAAGAATACAATTTGTGTGTTGTTATTTCGGCGCATAAGCTAGTCAGGCAGCTGGGAGCCGGGTAGAACACAACCCGCAGCTTTCTTCAACAATGTGTGTGTAGTGTGTATTTATGTGTGTATGTGCATGTGTGTTCAGGTGCCTGTGTGATGTGGTGTAGTGAGCCGGACAGGATCGCCATTACAAGATGGCGCCGACATCCTGTCTTGTTGGTAATAAACAACTCCATATTTGGCTATGCCTTTGAGAGCTGCGTGTCCCCCGCTTCCCGCATGCGCGGTGGATGAGGATTCTTGAGCCTATCCCGATGCGGTCTGGTGTCAGCTGTTGGTGGCAGCCAATCACAGGGTGACCCGTGTGCCATTTCCCTATTTAAGCAGCTGCCTAAGAGCCCTTCATCCCTTTGCTTCATGCTGTCTCTCCCCTTAGCTCCCTGCCCCTTCGCTCCCTGCCCCTTCGCTTCATGCTCTCCCTGCCCTTCCCTTCCTGCCCCTTGTTTTCCTGCCCCTCTTGTTTCCTGCTCCCCATCAATCAAGGGCACTCCAGTAAAGCGTGTTCTGAGTAGAATCCTGATGTGGTGGTTGTTCTTTCTCGCCAGTCGAGAGGTCCGCCACAATGTGGGATTTTTCTCTGTATGCTGTGAATACCATTGCCTAATTAAGAAATTGTTTTGGCCTGTTGATGGGGCAGAACTTTTGTTGGCAGAGAACACTAAACTGAATGCCGAGAGAAAGAAGGCCCAGTTAGGGAGAAGCCATGTAGCACCTCCAGAGACAGATTCCAGAACTTTAGCTAGTAAACCATAGCCACATGGTGATACACAGATTAAAGGAAATGGGTTAAATTAAGATGTAAGAGTTATCCAATAAGAAGTTAGAGCTAATGGACAGATTTAATTAATACAGTTTCTGTGTGGTTATTTTGGGAATGAGCTACCAGGCTGCTGGGAAACAAACAAGCGACCCTCCCTATAACACCTGTGAATGGCAGAGGTTTTGCATCCCTGGAAGCTTGTGTTAAAGGTAGTTGTGAGCCACCAAATGTGAATAACTGGGTTCAAGCCCAAAGCTGGCTGTGTGTTTTTAAGCACTGAGACATCTCTCCAGACCAAACTATTCTAATAATCTGATATTTATATTCTTTCAAAAGCACATTGTCCTCCCCTTGTTTTTAGAAAACTGTAAAAATTGAAATAGGTTTTAGCAAAGCGTGTGTGATTACTTGAAGTAGCAGGTACAGAAATTGCTCTCCCTACCCCATTTTTTAACTCCTATCTTACAATACTTTTGTGCATTTAAACTTTTGTACAGTAGTTTCCTTTGTATTTTATAAATTTTATAATTAAAACCCCAGAATTTCATTTAATAACATTTTTATTTTTATTTATGTATAACAGTATTGATTGAATAATTCTTCCTAAGACAGTAACTGAACTAGCAAAAACAGATCAAATACATGTGATTAGGTAAGTTTTTAACTTATACTTGTGAGAAGAAAATACAAACTATTGCACAGATTTAAAAAATTCTATATTTTAAATAACTACTTTCCTATGTTCTCCCAATGGGATTACACCATTCACGAAATAATTCCTCATCTCTGAAAATCACTGATGCTTAAGTTGCTGGCTCCTGTATCTCACTGTTTGAGACAGCTGTAGAATAAATCAAGCATCAAATAGACTGTAATTCACTCACCTTTACTCTGCTGTGCTTTTTACTGCAAGGTTATATAGATGTCATAGAATTACTTGATTAACATTCTTTTAGGGTGAATAATACTTCAGTGCAAATTCATGAAGCTGAACTGAATCAAGAAAAGTTTGGTTGGTAAGGAAATGAACATTATTGAACCCTACAGAGAAGTGAGCATGACAAAAATTAGGAAAAATAAAGTGACTCAGAAAGAGTACTTATTACTTGTTTCTTATTTTCTTTGCATAATGTTGCTTGAGAATAAATTTGTAATATCCTTTTAAATTGTACAGTAGTTCTCTGGCATTAAGTAGCTGTGATAGACATAATGCACAGTAGTATCTGTGAAATAGTGATCAAGACTTAGCGGTCAAGGAAGCCAAGAAGGTCATGATCATTTTAAACATCTTTTTCCTTTTCTGCCTGTTTGTTGTTTTTATTTTGTTTTTCAGGACAGCATTTTGCTGTTGCTTTGGAGCCTTTCCTGGAGCTAGTAGACTGTAGACCAGACTGGCCTTGAAACCGTAGAGATATGCCTGATTTTACCTTCTGAATTTTGAGATTAAAGATGTCAGCCACCACCTCATGGCTTTTAAGTTTCTTTCTAATTTAAACCTTTTCCCTCTAAATCTCTTTTGTTTTAATTGAGTTAATTGGCAAAGTACCTGCATTCAAGTAATAAAATCTGTTGTTGTTTTTTTTTTTTTTGTTTGTTTGTTTGTTATTTGGTTCCTAGTACCAAACTAAAATTGGAGCATTGTGATTTTGGTCTGTAACCCTGGCCTATGTGGGTGGAAACAGATGTTTTCCAGGATGCTGAACAGGAGCTAGTCTAGCTCACATAGTGACTTTCAGATTCAATAAAATACACTCTCCAAAAAGGCATGGAGAGAATACTCAATGAATACACTTTCCGCAAGAATGTTTGTCCTCCCTCCATGCATGCATGAACAACTGCACCTGCACATACACCCAATGATATTCTAAGTGATCTGCTAAAATTTTCTGATGTGGAATGTCCTTCTGTATATGTGTTGCTATTTTGGTTGATGAATAAAGTTGTTTTGACCAATAGCTTAACAGAGGAATGCCAAGCAGGAAATCCAAACAGAAGAGAGAGAGAGAGAGACGAGGCAGAATCAAAGAGATACGTTATAGCTGTTGAAGAGGGACACCAAAAACTTTTCAGTAAATCACAGCCTCTAGGCAATATACAGATTCATAGATATGGACCAATTTAAGACATACAAAATAGCTAGGAATATGTTTGGGCTATTGTACATGCAGTGTTCTAATTAATATCATTTCTGTGCAATTATTTGGGTCTGGGAAACTGGGAAATGAACAAGCCGTCTCCATTTATAATTTCCTCAGTTGAAATACAAATAAACACAAATACCAAAAAAATGACTTAATTTCAATGCTAATTCAACAAGTAGAATTTGGCTAAATGTTTTAAATGTTATAGTATCTAGGCATACTGTAATTCGCACACAAAAAAGAAATAATATGTCAACTCCTCATCTATTCATATCCTATGATTCTTGTCAGATAAAGAATAAAAATCAAGGATCTGGGATACTGCTCACAAACATAAAATGTGTCTTGTATGTACACTGACTATATTCTAAGTCCCTAAGTTATACTTATGCATACAGTACTCAATACTTGAGAATTTTCTACACCACCTTTAAAATAACATCTGTATAATGCTCACTGGTTAGGCAGTTTCTCCCTTGTTTGTTAGGAAGACAGTAGGAGTATCTAATATTCATAGAGGTAGGGTTCAGCATATTGGTTTTTATGAAAAAAGAACTTAATGAAGGTATCTGGTATCCATTCATCTTACAACATTCCACTGCAGATTCTGGAAAGCTAAAATAATGGTGCTAAACAACCTGTAAACTTCTGGGATTTTCTAGGAAGGTCTTTTCTCATTCGATTGTATAACTTCGTAAATAAGATTGTCAGACACTGTCAGGCTATAGAACTTGGTGGGATAATATATCTCTTAAGCCTAAGGAAAATGATGATGACTTTTTCCTATTAGTGTTAATTGACAAGTCTCTGTACCCATATAGACACAAAGAAGATGAGGAAATAATATAAATATAAATGAATATCTACGGTCTGTACCTGAGGGTCATCTATATACAGAAATATTTTAAGATTATCTTGGAGACATTATACTTGTATAATATATAATTGTTTCAAATGAAAAGTGGGCAATAAATTGAAAAAGCAAATCCAAAAAGCCATAGTCTTTTTTTTTCTTTGTTTTTTTTTTTTCAGACACAGTACAGAGCTCCTTTGCTGTATGAATTCCTACCACCAGTAGCCTTTAAGTTACCCTCTTACTTGGGTGTGGCCTCTTATAGTATATATGCCTATATAAAGCACAAGTCAGACCTCTTTTCTGGCTTCAGGCTTCAGGTGCTGTTCCCTGTTCTAGGAGAAGATTGTGATCTGTTAGTCTAACCCTAAATAACTAACCTTCTATTATACTCAGTTCTGAGCTAGGGTGGGGTTTCTTTTAAGCATCCTTCTTCACTGTCTCTCTAATTATAATAAAAAAGAGTACTGCTTTTGACACTATCCAACAAAAATCAATGCTGGAAAAAGAGCCTGACATTTAAAAAGTAGAGGACAAAACATTGAGTTACTATAATATTGTTGGGTTTGGCAATGGATGAAGTGATTCTATTATAACTACAGTCACTTCCTCAATCTAGAAATAACAAGGAAACAGATTTTGGGAACCTGGTAAAGAAGTATGGTGTTGCTAACATCATCACTTTATAACATAACAAGTTCAGATGTTTTGCAAAAAGTAAATAATATTTTTTATGTTAGCATTTTTAATTGGTGATAACTTGACTGTACTTATTATGATGATGTTGGAGATTCCTATACAGATGAAGGAAAAATTCTCTTTAGATAGGTCTAAAAGACAAATGCTCCATGATTTATGATAGATTTAAATTTAGTTCTAATTTACAGGGTGTAAATGTAACATATAATCTGTATAAGCTACAATTCTAATAATGAATTTTGATCATTTTCATACTCAGAGCCATGCTACATAACAATTTTCAGGAGACTGGTATTATTATAGAGCCCTTGTTCATAGGTGATCTATTTAATAAGCTTTCATAAGCTATGGTGAATGACACACGTAAGAGATTCATTTTCAAACTTGCAAATCTGTCAATTAAAAGGATATTTAATTTTGAAACAGCTTCAATTTCCTCTTTGTTGACTCTATTAATTATGTAAAAGAATAATTTATAATAACTCCTATTTGCAATTTAAGGTTTATTTTAATTAAATTTATGTGTATGCCTCTGTGTGTGATTGTGTGTTTGCACTCATGAAGATGTAAAGAAAGGTGGATGATGTCTGGCACCCTGTCACTGGAGTTAGAGATGATGAACTTCTCAATTTTAGTGCTGAGTCTCAAGAAGAATTGCTCTGAAATAATCCTTCTTTTACACTGTACAGATTTGTCACTCATTTTAATAAAATGGTGATTGGCCAGAAGCCAGGCAGAAAATAGTTTGGCTGGGTGACCAAACTAAGAATGATGGGATGGAGAAGCATGGAGTCAGTACTTTATAGTCGGACCCTGGGGAAGCAGGAGATAAACATGCCATGCTAATAAAGGTACCAAGTCACATAGCAAAGTATAGATAGAAGTATGGGTCAATTTAAGTATAAGAGATAGCTAGTAACAAGCCTGAGCTATGAACCTTCCACTTACAGGCAATGTTAAGCTTCCAAATCAATTATTTGGGAAGTGGCTGCCAGGTATTTGGGAGCATGCAGTCAGGACAGGAAATTTCCAAGTACAAAAGGTAGTGAAGCGCTTTTAAGCACTAGACCATTTCTCCAGTCCAAAACTATTGTTCATTTGAAATAATTTTTGGAAAAGAAATAAGTAAATTAACAAAGATCTTAAATACATGAACACTTTACATGTTGAAAAGCATTTTACCCCAAATGAAACTCAATGCATTTATACCAATTTATATTTACTCTAAAAGTTACCAGTAACTACTTCTTTGTTCTTTGGTAAATTAATATTATTAACTATTTTTTCAGTCTTTTAAAATGAGATAATCTAAAAAGAAAATGTTACACCTAGCTCTCCGGTTCTTATTGATATTGGTCATGCTACTTATTTTTATCACTGTAGTGACAGGGTCATCTAAAACAAACAACTTAAGGAGGGGGTCCTCTGTCTCATGGCTTGAGACAAGTCCAGTATGGTGAAGGTCACTGAGAAGTGGCTGCAAAGGCTGTAGCTGCAATCAAGTGAGAAGGCAAGATGAGCTGTGGTGCTCTCGTCAATCAATTTTTGCCAATCATAGGACCTCAAGGATGACACTGCCCAATTAAGCACAATCATTCAATCTTAAGTTTGTTTTTGTTTGAAACAAAAAGATATAATTTACAGAAAACCCCATCAACTTGTCTTCTATACATATAAATACATAAAAAACAATACTAATCTTATTTTTATCATCTCCAAAATGCAAATGTCAATATATAATACAAAAAAAAATAATGTGAACATGGGTAAGCACGTGGTAGTCACTTTGAATATTTTCTGAAACACTTACCATAGAGACGATAGGATCTACATGGTGAACTAACTACTCAGTTTCTGAGCAAACCATGATTTGTATTTATCATAAACTTCACTCTGTTCATTAATCAGCTTAAAACAAACATAGAAACACATGCTTCATTTAGCATTCTTTGCATGGACAACCTCTGAAAATGTAATTACACAAGGTTCTACAAGATCCATGCTAAAATTTAAACAAAAATATCAGTTCAGATGCAGTCATTAACACAGTAATAATAAACCTTGTCATTTTCTTTAACTGATAATTTCCTTTGTACTAAAATGACAAATGGCATATTAGGATTAGAGTTATGCACTGACATACTTGGAGAAATTATTTAATTATGCTATCTTTTACATTTTCACATGAATGAATTAAGAAAGAGGTTATGGCCAAATGCATATAATTTTGCATAAGCTACTTAAAGAAGTAAATAAATCAAACAATTATTTCCAAATCACACAAGCAACCACAGATTGCTCTAGAAAAGGCAACAGAAGTAATCACCTTCTTAGGCTACTTACTTAATTTATCATGCTGACAGAATGAACTGCAAGTCTCCACACACCCTCTCAGAGAAATAGACAAGGCAGTGGGATCTGGAATCACAGACTTTTAGTAAAATAATGTAATAAGTTTAAAAAGTGCTAATGAGGTATTCAAGAAGAGCTTCTCATTAAATGTGTATATCACATGAAACATAGCAAAGTTATTTTGAAAGATTTAGGCACCAGTGTGTATGAACTTTGATTCATAATAAAATTAGTTATGTTAATTTTTGAAATTAAAATTTGATAAATATTAAAATTTGTATTTGAAGACATTTTCTTCAAAGTAACTTGAAAAGATACATATTAAGCAGACATATTTTGATAGCTGAAATATAACTAGCATATTGTCCTTGTTACACTATTGAAAAGTGAAATTAAACATCTAGAAAACCTGCAAAAATGTCATAGAATATTTTTATATCTTTTTTAGTTTCTTTTTATTTGTTTTATGTCAGTAGAATAATTTTCAAGAAGTCCATATATTTTAGAATTTTTGAATTCATTTTACTTGTATGATTGTTTGCTGTATATGTGTATCTGCCTCATGAATACACCCTCAGCCAACCAAGGTGATTAAGGACTTGTATATTTTGGAACTGCTGTTGTAGATTGTTATAAGTTTTCATGTGTGTTCTGTAAATTGAACCCTGTTCCTATGAAAGAAAAACACGTGGCTAATTTTAGAAGCCAACTTGATTTTAGTCTTTGCTGCCTTGTCCTGTGCTTCTGCATTAACTATAAGAAAGTACTTCCCAGGAGATCTCACCTAAACAATGCTCAATTATCATTAATCATAACTGATTTTCAGCCATGCCTAATGAGCTTCGGTTATCCTTATAAACAAAGGTTTATACTTCCATAAGTTCTTAATCAAAAATCTTGCATGAATTGACTTGGAGAATCATTGCTTCCTTCTGAAACCTTTAAAGCCAAGATTCCAATCTCTACATTTCTCCCAACACTTTTATCTCTTGTCTTCCACAAAACTGAAAAACTTTGAGGACTCAACAGTTTTTCCAACCCACAATTCTAAATGTTCCCCATATACATTTCTAAAACAATATCATCAGAGTCTTGGCAGCAACAACACTAATCTCCTTGTACAATTTTCTATTCAATTTCCCTTGCCATTGTTTTTGTAAATAGCCCACCAGGGAAGAAAGGGGTCATTTTGTTATACAGGTAACAGTTAAATCACTCAGGGGAGCCAGCAGGAACTAGACAGTGAAGTGACTGAAGAATGCTGCTTATTAGGATGCTATGGGGCTCATGTTCAGCTATCTTTTTTTATATATCTCAAGCCCAGAAATGGCACTGACAATGGGGGTTGAACCCGTTTATTTTACTTATTCATCAAGGAAATACACCCATAGGCATACACATTGGTCAATCCGGTGGAGGCAATTTTTCTATTAAAATTTCTCTTTTTTCATGATTAGCAAGCACAGATGGTAACTGAGAATGATGCAGACAACTTAAGTTTCCCAAGGAGCCTTATTAGGAAACAACAGAAACTATCGGGAGGTGAAGTGGACTCTGCATTTCTAAAGATGCCGATTATCAAAATAAGCAAACAATTGGTGATAGAAATAAGCAACTACTGATAGAAAATAAAAAAATTCCTTAGCATAGGTATGTTTTCTGGATGTATTTTTAAATATATGTTAATTGAAACAGAAACACGCTACTTTACACCATCACTTTTATCCCTTCAGTCCTTCAAAGACCTTTCTAACTCCTCCCATGCACCCACACTTTCAACATAGTATCTATAAAAAAAGGTTGGCTTTTGTCCTAAAGTTAGTGTTTTCTAAAATAAATATTCATGAATATCTATAAAAAATAAGATACATCTATTACTTAGATTACCAAAATTTTTATAGAAAAGAATTATTTGCACACAATTGCTGAAAATACTGTTACTATTATATAATAAAGTATAAATTGCTGAATAACATTCATATTATGACAACTTAATAATGTATTCTCCAGAAGTTATAAACCTCTTTTTGAATGATTTCAAATGACATATTAGACAGAACTTCCAGCCTCAGGGCAGCAAGTTTTCATATTACTTTTTCTGTGTTTCACCCCATTTTATTATCTTTTTGCCAATGGCAAGTGATATCATTTTATATTTATATTTGTTTTCACATTTATTATGCCTAATTTGAAATGACTCAAAGGCTAATGCATTGGACTGTCATGTGCTGAAATAAATCTAAATGATTGGAATGTTGGAAAGGAAAAGTATATATATATATATATATATATATATATATATATATATATAATATATATATATGTAAAACATCAAGGCACCCTGTATTTATACTGACTTGTCATATAAATTCAATGAAATTAATATGTTTATTATAGACTTTTTAAATATGAGCTATATGATTCATTATTAAGTCAATTTATTAGTTAAGCCATAGATATTTATTGCTCTGTTTGTTTACTGAAACAACCATAAACAATCAGTAGAAACTGAGTGGTTTTAATAACAATATTGCAATTATGTGCTATGAAAACAGTATCACAAATCTGAAATGCAGGTGCCTAGAAAACTGGAATTTATGTTCTTTTGTTCCATCTATAGTTTGTAAGAGAGAATGTTCATTCTCTCTCTCATGATTTCTTGTGGCTTAAAATCAGATGAATGTCAAAAGCATGCTAAGCCTTCCATTGCATTTAGTGACATTTGTATTCCATAAAATGCTGTTCTCAAATTAGCACAAACTCAGATGTTGGCGATTAGGGTTTGGGGGTTCTGAGTGAAGTGCCTCATTTCAATTAATTACATTTACTTTTCCAAATCAATGTGCTTCAGAAAGAGTTTGTACTGGTCAACCTCTTTTAAACAACAAAACCAAACTTTCTCTTCTGTCCTCTAGGTCCAGTCTTTTTTTCCTCCCCTGTAATCACGTAAGCGAATGCAGACAGATTGTAAAAATATATATACAGCTTTAATGGAGAAATAGACTTACAGAACCACCGTTCCGGTGGAGAACAGGAAAGAAGGAGCAATGGCTGCGAGCATGCTCACCAAATTTATAGGCAAACATTAGCCCCGGGCGAACACGCCCCCTTAGGGGCGGAACTTATCCCTACATCTCCACTTTTTGTCTAAATAAGACAGAACCAATCCAAATACAACTATTTACAATAACAACAAATAATAAATAGAACAAACAATATTGAGAACAAAAGCTTTGCTAAACATTCTATCTCAAGGAGTCTAAATAATGTAGAGAGTAAATACGATTATATAATCTTCAACTCCATCAAAGATCTGAGAAGGGAATAAACACTACTCAACAAACGAGATATATCCAAAATGTGCAACAATTGACAGAGACAACTGACTACCTAGGCAATCACCCAAAGTCTCGTTTGCAATGTTGAGTCAACCAATTTAGGCTAAGGCCTAACATAACTGACATACCATTATTAAAGGCAAGGAACTTTGCAAAACTATCTTACCCTGTCTTGGCAGGATATGACAGTCCTGTATTATCCATTGATGCACGCTCTGTATCTCTGTCAGTGGTTGAGGTATGGGCATTTCTTTGCCCAAAGGCCAGTTCTGCCAAATAGAAAGGCTCCAGGTGGAGTGTCTTTGGTGCTCAACATTCTCTCGGGAATAGAGCGGTATTGCCAGGAGCAATTGTGTCTCACTATCACGAAACTCTGAGTTAGATTAAAGGCCATTTTCTACAGCTCTTTGAAGAGGTTGAAGATTATCTATATATACTGAGTATAATCTCTATATATCTAGAGAACCTGATTAGTCTAATGATAAATGACAAACTTAGATGACTATTTATCTATATAATTCTCAATATCTATCTAACTTTAAGACTAAGACAATAAACAACTGTGTAACAAATGAGGATAATGACCTCCAAATATAAACACTGTACAAATATACATTGCAATATGGTAAATATATATCAATACACAAACATTATATAAGTATCTTAATCAGAGGTAGAAATGTACACTGCAATATGGTAAATATATACAATATATATTTATCAATACAATATAAGTCAATACATAAAAAATGTTTTAAACCGAGATAGAAACATGCATGCATTCAATAGTCAATATAATTTAACTTTGTATCAATATACAAGAATGGATACCAATATATTTGTCTAAAAGCAGTAACTCACAATTATAAATCTATTATCCCATAATTACCTCTTTTTTGTCAAAATGATCCCCGAGCTTATAAAATTTCTCCCCCAACCTGCCAACACCTAAATGATGTCCCTAAACCCAGTGGTAAACTTTACTGGGAGAGGGGACGTCATCCTCTAGAATTACTTCCAGCTGTCATGGGGGCGACATTCTTTCTGGGAGATTCTGTGAAAGTAAAATGATGGTTAAATTTCAAGATCAATGTCTTTTAAAATTGCCAATAGTCTCTGAGTATTTTGTGCAGGTCTGGCCAGAATGTTGTACAAGATGTGCACCATTTCAGCTAACCAAGTTGGGATCGTATTGTGCAGCTGGTATCCAAAATAGGTCTTGTAGTAGTGCTATCAGTATCATGATGTCATATCAACCAGGTAGAGTTGTTGTTGTGGGGCCCCATCTTCTTCCTGGAAACTTCAAATGTCACTTCAGGAAAAACTCATTGTTCATTGTGAAAAACTTAGACATTAGTCATATAGACATATATACATATATATATATATATATATATATATATATTCACTGAAAGCCATGATAGATATATTCAATGAAAAGTATAATAGATATGAAGAAAAGCAAAGATGTTTTCTAAACTTATATTTCTTTCTGTCCCATATGATGGCTCTTGACATGAGATAGAAACTCTAGAAACTCTGGGTTTTTCTCTTATTAACAGGCTTAGAATTGGAGAGGGACTGAGCCAGAGTCCAACTTCAAATCCAGCTCTATATATTTATAAAGAAATGTTTAATAAGACATATATATATATATATATATATATATATATATATATAATTAATACTTACAAAATGTGCCCATCCATCAGTAATTAAATATTCAGGGTCCCTCAATTTCTTGGAAGATGAGTATTTTCCTGTGGAGATAAGAAAAGAACCCTGCCTCCAACCTATCTGTATTTCTTACCATCAGTATGTTCGCCATCCTTATGAAAGGATTGTTATTTATCTTTTCCAAGTGGCTTCTCTTCTTCAAACCTAACCTTTATTAATTTGATGGTATCCACAATTTTTCCTCACCTGTGGAGATAAGAGCAAAACCCCTTCCCCAACGTAGCACATCTCCTGGCTTCCATTGTGAGGTCAGCACATCCTTGAAATAAACTGGTTGATTTAGTTCAGTAGACTTTTCCATTATCCAATGTCTTTTTTCAGCCATTGTTCCCTTCTCATTAGTGTTGAGAAAATTCAAGGTTAACAAAGCATTATGTAATCTATTTCTGGGGGTGTTTTCCACCCCTTTCTGTTTGTTCAACATATCCCTTATACTTCAATTTGATCTTTCTATGACTGCTTGACCTGTAGGATTGTATGGTATACCTGTAACATGCTTGATATTGTAAAAATCAAAAAACCGTTTCATTTTCCTAGAGACATAAGCAGGGCCATTATCCATCTTTATTTGTGTAGGTATACCCATGATAGCCATGACTTCTAATAAATGAGTGATTACTGAATCAGCTTTTTCTGAACATAAAGCAGTTGCCCACTGAAAGCCTGAATAAGTGTCAATGGTGTGATGAACATATTTTAATTTGCCAAATTCTGCAAGGTAGAACACATCCATCTGCTAGATTTCATTCCTTTGGGTGCCCTTTGGATTAGTCCCTGCAGGCAGTGGCGTTTGGTTATAGAAAAAGCAAGCAGGGCATTTCTTTACTATCTCCTTAGCTTGTTGTCATGTAATTGAAAACTCTTTCTTCAAACCTTTGCTATTAACATGATGTTTTTTGATGAAATTCAGAGGCTTGTAGCACACTACCAATCAATAATTGATCAATTTCTGCATTACCTTGTGCTAGAGGTCCTGGCAGACCCGTATGGGATCGGATGTATATTATATACGTAGGGCAAAGCCTGTTCCTCATCAAATCTTGAACCTGGAGAAACAATGAGGATAGTTCTGCATCATCAGGTATAAATTCAGCAGTTTCAATATGTAAAATAACTCTTTCTGCGTATTGTGAATCAGTAACTATATTAATAGGTTCTTTAAAATCTCTTAGTACCATAAGAATGGCATATACAATCGAGCTCTGGATTCACCCTGTCCACATGTGCCTGTTGTAATTTCTCCTCAAACATTGTCAGTTCCTTTTCTGCTTCAGCTGTTAATTTTCTAGACTGTTTAAATCTTTATCACCATCTAAGGTTTTGTTCAAATGAATTATTAGATCAGGTGTTATTCCAATAGCTGGTCGTAGACTGGAAATGTCTCCTAACAGTCTTTGAAAGTCATTAAGAGTCCGTAGGCGATCTCTCCTAATTTGTGCTTTTTGTGTCTTAATTTTTTGCAAACCTATTTTATAACCTAAATAATTAACAGAATCTCCCTTCTGAATCTTTTCAGGAGCGATTTGCAATCCCCATTTAGGTAAAAGTATCCCTATTTCTTCAAACAGTCTGTTCAAGGTATCCATGTTTGAATCGGATAACAAAATATCGTCCAAGTAATGGTATCCTATAGATTTGGGAAATTTCTTGCCTATTATTTGCAACGGTGGTTCACAAAATATTGGCACAGGGAGGGGCTATTTAACATACCCTGGGGGAGGACGTTCCAGTGGTACCTCCTTGAAAGTACCCACCAAATTTATATGTTAACATTAGCCTGAGGCGAACATGCCCCCTTAGGGGCGGGACTTATCCCTACACTCCCCTCTTCTCTTCCCCATCCCTCCTGCTTCAGAAAATGGCAGTCCTCCTAAGGATATCAACCAGCCATGACATATGAAGTTAAAGTAAAACTAGCCATCTCCTCTTCTATTAAGGTTGGAAAAGAGATAACAAGGTAGGATGAAAGTATCCGAAAAGTGGGCAAAAAAACAGTCACTGCTATCATTGACTATATCTTATCTTGATTAAGGTATTGTGATTGTGTAGTTCATTTTTAAAATGTAATATATAATTAGGAAATATAGGTTGTTGATGGATAATCATCAATAATAGTCAAGCTTGTAGTCATGTTAGTTAGATTTTCTAGATAATATAGAGATATAGTTCAGTAAGATAGGCATTCTTCATATCTTTCAAAGACTACAGAATATGGCATTTCATGTTTTAATAACTTAGGGCTTTTCATGACAATGAGACACGTCTGCTCCTGGTGGCACCAATCTACTTCAAGAGGAAGTTGGGAATCAAAGAGGCTCCTTATGGAGTTTTTTAGCCATTTGGGCAAGAAACTGCTCTTGCATGGACTGATATATAAACTGGACACAAAGAACCTGCAAAAAGAGGACTGCTGAACTTGCCTAAAGGTGAGATGGTCTTTCGGGGTTCCTGACTCATGAAAGAGTCTGTGAGACATTCTGCAGGACACAGCAGATAGTGACTGAACTGTCTTTGATATGGCCTGCTTCATGGAAATGTCTGCTGGATACTATGGGCCTGAAGGCTGAAGATGGATGCCCCGACGGTACAGAGGAACTTTGGGTGACTGTACAGGTAGCAAGATGTCTCTGTCATTTCTAGAGTTTTGGATTTCTTATTTGCTTAGGTAATAGTATATCCTTCTGGAGTGTTTGATGGAGTTGAAGAATGGTTAGTTATAGTTTTCCATTACTATGATAAAGATAAAATAGATATAAATATTGTAACTGTGATTCTTGCTTAATAACTGTTTTGCTATATGTAATTTTACTATGTTAAAGTTAAAGACTTTTTTTGTTTAAACAGAAAAAAGGGAAATGATGGAGGTGGGTCTTGTAGCTTATCTGTTGCTCTCATTGGTTAACTAATAAAGAAAACTGCTTGGCCCTGATATGACAGAAAATTAGGTAGGCGGAGTAAACAGAACAGAATGCTGGGAGAAGGAAGCCGAGTCAGGAGTCGCCATGATTCTCCCACTCCAGACAGACGCAGGTTAAGATCTTCCCTAGTAAGCCACCTCATGGGCTACACAGATCATTAGAAATGGGTTAGATCAATATGTAAGAGCTAGCCAATAAGAGGCTGGAACTAATGGGCCAAGCAGTGTTTAAAAGAATACAGTTTGTGTGTTGTTATTTTGGGGTATAAGCTAGCTGAGCAGCTGGGAGCTGGGTGGCAGGAATGCAGCTTACAGCTCCCACAACAAAGATGGATACATTGATTCCCTGAAACATTGGACTAGGGCAAAAATATCACACATATATCCAGTGACACATACAGGCTGATAATATTAAGGAAAGACAGTCTAGGGAATTCTGGTGAGTAGGCAGTGATTTTCCCGAATATTACATATATCCAAATTCTCATTCATGACTTGGAAACAAAGAGATATTATAATGGTACTATAATGGAGAGAAAATAAATAAATTGTCCAACCTATAAGAACAGCAAGCAAAAATATACAGTAGACATACATAAGAAATACAGCATTCTTTTTGAAATAAGACACTAAAATTTAGTCTTAAAGTTGAATATTTGTTTATTTGTTCATTACTTTCTTCACCAGTCTAGCCAGTTTCAATGAATTTAAACCTTACAAATACAACTTTTAAGATTTAAATTATAAATATTGAAATAAGGAAGCTATACTGAATATGTCAAAATTGAGAAAATTTATTCCAAATAATCAATGTAAGAAAAAAATAAAAAACCTGTTAAGGTAAAAAAAAAACAATACATTAAGCCAAATATATGGAATACAGATAAACTAATATATATTACAAATATATGTAGCTTTTATATTTTTAATATAAAATGTATTTGTTATATCTACATTAAAATGTTTATATTATCTTAACATTTGTTTGGAATACACACACACACACACACACACACACACATATATATATATATATATACATATATATCCAAATATCATCTTGTATACATATAAACATATCTAAGATGATACTTAAAAACAAGAATTTTCACCCATCCCCTAGAGGTTTACATTGTGGCTGCACTGTAGAATTACCATGGCAGCTGAGATCTTAGGGACATGGGACTACTCACATCCCGAAAACTGGGGAGTCTTTAAGGCCACTGTCGCTGCTTAGTACAGAGGAGCTCAAGTCCAAGTGCTCTCCATAGCACCCCACTTCTACATTGTCCAAAGCAACCGCACCCACGAATTTTTCAGAAATTTTTTCGGGCATGGTTTCAGCACAATTAGTGTTGATTTTCAAAGTTCTCGGTCCTCAGGATAGGTACAATGGAAAGACCTTATTATAAGACAATGGAAGGAGCCCATGCCCCATTGGCTAGGGTGAGAGGAGCTGTTTGTGTTTTTCCTCCAGGAACAGACAAGCCCATTTGGGTACTAGAGCAATATGTTCGGTCTGTGGAAAATGATGAGAAAGGATTCTGTGATGAGCCTGAGAATGACAGCTGTCATTCTCTTGATGAGCCTCCTGGTGAGTCCCAATCAAGCAGAAAGCACTCTTTGAAACCTAGTAAGAAACCCCCTTGTATTGATCAGTGAGTGATGGAGGATGGCCATTGGCTAACAAAGAAACTGCCTTGGCCATTTGATAGGCCAGCCTTTAGGTGGGTGGAGTAAACAGAACAGAATTCTGGGAGAAAGAGGAAGTGAGCTCAGACTCAATAGCTCTCCTCTCTGGAGCAGACTTGATGAAGCTCCAACCCAGGATAGACGTAGGCTAGAATCTTCCAGGTAAGTGCATCTTGGGGTGCTATACACATAAATAGAAATGGGAAATCAAGATGTAAGAATTAGCCAGTAAGAAGCTACAGCAAATGGGCCAGGTAGTGTTTAAATGAATACAATTTGTGTGTTGTTTTTTTTGGGGCATAAGCTAGCCAGGGGGCTGGGAGCTGGGTGGCAGGAACCGGCCTGCAGCTCCTACTACAAGTGAGCCAAGCTAGTTCTTTGTATTCATCTTTTTATTCCTCAAACTATACTGCTGGAACTGCTTTAAGCAATATGGCAATAGAACAGGCTTCTATTAATCAAACCTTTTCCTTTGTGAATGTTTTATGCTTTGTTACATATTTTGGGCTATGAATATTACTTTAAAGGAATCCTATACAAGTGAGTGTAGTTCCTATCTTTCTTTTTGGGAATATTTCTCTGAGAGCCCAGGCACTATTAAATCCCTTGTTTTTTTAGGTTTCTTTCTTTTTTTCTTTTCCTTTTTGTAGTATGGAATAGCATCTTTGGGGGAAAAGATATCCTTGGTTGTTCTTTCAGAAACTGTGGCCTGAGCAAATGTTTCAGAATTTTTTTTCTGGCATGGTTTTAGCATTTGAGGGTGATGATGGATTCTATCTGTTTGAGAACAATGCCATCACCTATTATGTAACCATCAAGGACCTGAGAGGAAGTATTCCAGAGTCAGCAACCAAGTGGTACAGTACTTGAGTTTGCTGCTGCAAATTGGCCTAAGCCTCAGCCACAGTTAACATATCTAAATTATGTTGAGCTTGACCTGCTAGAACATTTAACTGGGCTGTTTGCTTACAATTTTCCTGATATTCCCCTCACCATTGGAGATAATCTCCCCCAGACAGGACATCATGACACAATTGCTGCCAATCACTTGGCATTAAATTCATAGCAGAGAAAGATTCTACCATGGCCAACGTGAAGGATGCTTGAGCCCCATATGCAGCTACAGCTTCCTTTAATTGCTTCATTTTTTTAGACTGTATTGCTAAATGTTGGCTTATTATTTGCCCTGGGTTGTTGATGTCTGGCACCTCCATCACCAGTGCAACCATGTGTACAAGACGGAAACAAACTTCTTTATTTTGTTCAGTGCCAGAGTCCCTACTCAACTGAGACAACCAACCTTCATCATTATAAGCCGGGGGGGGGGGGGGCGAGGGAGTTGGGTGTGAATCTTTTCTTTATGTGTTCTTAAGAGATTTCTTATTTCCTTACATACGATCACCTACTCTTCTTCTGATGAATCCTCATTATCCTCCACAAACTCTAAATCATCAAACTCCTCCCTATCAACTGACTCTTTTCTGAACAAAGAGAAGATACCTCCCATCTTAACTCCTCAATATGTCCCTGTCAGCCAGGAACGATGCTGTCTGCTTACCTCTCTTGGCAGGGCTAAAACCTAGCAAAGGACATCAAGATTAACACATACCCCAATCCACCCTCACTTTCCTAGGACCACCTCTCAGCATTCCCTAGTTCCCAACATCTCAATGGAACCTCCGATTGTGGTGCATTGAGGCCCCCATCATTGCTCTAAGCACTAGAACCCAGTTCACAAGCTTCAGGCAAGGGGCTGGAGGTTGAGAATACACACGCAGAGAAAGACCAACACACAGACCTTCAATCACTGGTACCCAGAATCTAGAATCAACCTCAATGCCCTTAGACCAAAGAATGGATAAGGAAAATGTAGTACATTTACACAATGTACTGAGTACTACACAGCAGAGAAATACAACAACATCTTGAGTTTTGCATAAAAATCTGTAAGATTTCTACTTTGCTTTTTCACCCTGGGTGTTTAATAGGGAAGAGAAAAAGACATCCAGGACTCTGATGCTTACCAACAGACTTATGTAGTTAGTATGAGAGGGGGGGGGGGGAGAACAAGAAGAAGAACAAAAACAAGAAGAACAAGAACAAGAAAGGAGGGAGGGAGGGAGAAAAAGGAAGAAGAGAGCTGCTGTGCCCTCTGTTGTTTCTTCTCCCCACTATCTCTACAGCTCCTCTTTGAGACCTTATCCATGCTGAAGCTTGGATTTTTGTGCTGGCCATGGAGCTGTATTTAAAAAGCCTTGTTTCACTGGTTTTTCAGCCTGTCTACTAGCTCTTCCCAACTTTTGCCCCCTCTTTTTTATATTTACCTATTTATTTTTTATTTAATATTCCAATTATAGTTTCCTCTCCTTATCTCTTCCCAGTCCTTTCCCTCAGATCCGATTTCCCCAAGTCCTTTCCTCCACATTCACTCAGAAAAAGGCATATATATCAACAAAGCATGGCATATCAAGTCACAGTAAGACACTCCCCCCATTATATTAAGTACCTCCCATTATATTAAGGCTGGGCAATCCACTGTGAGAAATAGGGTCCCAGAAACCAGCAGAAGAGTCAGAGATAGGCCCTGCTCCCACTATAAGGAGCCTCACAAAAAGGCACAGTTATACAATTGTCATATAGATTCAGAGGGCCTACATCAGTCTCATATAGGCTTCCCTTTTGTTGTTACAGTCTCTGTGTGTCCCTAGGGTCCCAAGGTATTTGATTCTGTGGGTTTCCTTGTGATGTGGTTTACCCTTCTGGATCCAACAGTCTTTTCTCCCTGTCCCTCCCTTTAGTAGGATTCCTGAGATCAGCCTAATATTCCAATGTGGATCACTCTATCCGTTCCCAGGAGTTTCTGGATGAAGTTCTTCTGATGACTATTGAACTAGGCAAAAACCTATGAATATAACAAAATATAGTTAGGCATCATTACATTGACATTTAGCTCTTCAGTCCCCTTTCATACTATCCTAATTCTCTGAGCTACAACATCCTTTTTAATATGAGGGCCTGCTTGTTGGGGTTTCTGGTCTGCCCAGTTCTCACAGTTGTTAGGTCCCAAAGAATCACACAGAAGGACTATATAAGTTATAAAACTGGTTGGCCCATTAGCTCAGGCTTTGTATTAGCTCTTATAACTTTTATTAGCCCATTATTCTTGTATATGTTAGCCACATGGTTCAATAACTTTTTCAGCGGGGCAGGTCAAATCCTGCTTCTTTGGTGTCTGGAAAGGACTGGGGAGCAATGGGCTTCCTCCTTTCCAGAATACTCCTGTTCTCTTTGCCTCACCTCTGCTTCCTGTCTGGTTGTCCCACTTATAATTCCTGCCTGGCTACTGGCCAATCAACATTTATTTAAAGCATAATTAACAGAATACAGAATTGTCCTGCACCAATCCTTCACAATAGGCTCAAATAAAATAATATACCTTGTATAATATAGAATATTATAATATAAAATTGAGCAAGTGAAAGTCTTGATTGAAAAGAAACACTGGTCTTTGAAGAAAGAAATTGGAGAAGATATCCAAAGAATGACCATATTACCAAAAACAATATGTAGATTCAATGCAATTACCATCAAAATTCCAAAATAATTCTTTACAGGCCTTAAAATAAAAATGATCAACTTTATGTGGAAAAACAAAACCCCCATGATAGCTTAAACAAAGAATATTTTTGAGGCATTTCCATCCTGATTTCATGCTCTACTACAGACCTATAGTCATAAAAACCACATTGTATTGGCATAAAAAGACAGGTGTATAAGTCGAATCAAATCAAAGACCCAGATATAAATCCACACACCCATAGACACCTGAATTTTGACAAAGTAACCAAAATTATACAATAGTAAAAGAGAAAGCATCTTAACCAAATTTTGCTTGTCAAACTGGATGTCAGGATGTAGAAGGACACAAGTAGAATCATAGTTATCATCCTGCACAAAACTCAAGTCCAAGTGGACCAAAGACCTCAACATAGATCATGATACACTGAACCTGATAAGAGAGAAAGTGGAGAACAGCCTTGACTTTGCTGGCACAAGAAGCAACTTCCTATTTCTGCCTCCTTTTATGCTGAGCTCCCTGAATCTGGAAGGGAAGGATCTGATGGACACATATCTTTAAGAACTGAATGCTCCAAAGTCTCTCACTCTCAGCAAATTTTCTAGTTATGGGTTTAAGTTTTAATTCTGACAGTTCCTCCCAAACAAAAATCTTCTCCAACTATTGTGATATGAGATATTGATCTATTGTTGTAAGAGATGCTTCTTTAGGGGTCATTGTGCTAAATTCCTTGAGTAGAATAGCAGTTACTTGTTTTCACGTAGGTTCATGGCTTATCCAGTTTCAGGTTTATGGACCCCTGAGCAGAGCACCTAGGTTATATTTCATGGACTGGGCCTTAAATCCAATCTGATTGTGGTTTGGTTAATCCCACAAGCAATGTGTCACTAATACACTTGAATGTCTTTTAGACAGGTTATAGTGTAAATCAAATATTTATGGCATGATTATTTTTCACCTTTATTCTTCAGAAAGTACAGAGTATCTTCTAAACCATGAACACTAGTCAGTAGGAGTGAAAAATCCAGAGACACCAGGTTGACTTCTCCATGTTCAATGAATTATTTAGTTATTATCTTCAGCAACAGGGCCTGGCTATCACTTTGTGGAGAGTAACCAATAGCCTTGCCAGTACATTTTTTTTTTTTGGAGGAGGTGATTGATGTGTAACAAATTTCTGGAAAAAAAAATATTAATTTGAAGATAAGATATGTTCAGTTGGGGAGCAAAATCTCTCATTAGGAAATTCTTCTTAGATCACCTTCATAAATGTCAGTATTTTAAGAAAGTGCTGGTTGTCTTCAGTGTTTTTTTTATCTTCGCCAGTCTTATAGGTATAAAGATGAATCTCAGACTTGCTTTGATTTGCATTTCTCTTATGGCTAAGGTTGTTGGGCATTTCCTTAAATGTCCTTTAGCTATTTTAGATTCCTCTGTTGAGAGTTCTTTGTTTAGGTCTGTATTCCATTTTTTTTATTGGATTATTTGTTCTTTTGGTGAATAATTTCTTGAGTTATTTGTATATTTTGGATATCTGAGCTCTTTTTGATTGGTGAAGGTCTTTTCTCATTCTGTAGGCTGCCATTTTATCTAAAGATTTATTTATTTGTTATGTATGCAGTGTTCTTCCTGCTTTCCAGAAGAGGTTGTGGGGTAAAGGGAACACTTATGCATTGCTGGTGGGAGTGCAATCCTGAAGATGGATGCTAAAATGAAGTCTCGCACTCACTCAAAATTGAGTACAATTAAGAGTTATTTATTTTAGGGGTAGACAAACAGATCACAGTCCTCTGCATGAATGGGAAAACAGGAACCAAATCCAGTAGTTGGCAGAGAAAGCAGAAGTGCGATTTAAATTGTCAGTTATAGTATAAGAGGCAATGCCCAAGAGGGCTGGTAGTGTAAAGGCTAGTGGCTGAAGGATTTCCTACAGTTCCTCCCCCATATGTTTAAATAAGAGTGTTCTAAGCCTAATACAAATAATAATACAATAAGAACAAATATCAACCATAAAAATTAGAATTACAACCAATATAAAGCATATCAAGTAAGAAGCATGCTAAATGTTTCAATAATTATCATATCCTAAGGGGTCACAAGTCTTGTATTATAAATAATTTGGCCTAGTCATGAAAGAAAAGTAACTATGACTATCTAGTCTTTAACCCCATTGAAGCCCCGACAAGGGAAATAATATTACTTGAGTAAGCAGGAAGTGCAATCAAGCAACTTCCAAAATATGCAATAAATGACAAAGACAACTGGCTACCTGGGCAAACACCCAAAGTCTCATTTACAACTTTGGAACAACCAACTTTGGCTAAGGCCTAGAGTAATTTGCAGACCATTTTTAGAAGCAGAAAAATTTTCAAAACCATCTTACACTGTATTGGCAGGATTTGACAATCTTTTACTTCTATCCTATTTGTCCTGTCCTGACATCATGCATTTTGTCAATAGTCGAAGCATGGGCAGTTCCTTGCCCAAAGGTCAGTTTTGCCAAGAAGAAAAGAAACTCCAAGTGGAGTGTTTTCAGCGTTCAACATTTTTCCAGAAATAGATCGGTGCTGCCAGGAGCAATCATGTCTCATATCAACAGAACCCTAAGTTATTAAATGCTATATTCTACAGCTCTTGGAAGTGGTTAAATATTACCTATCTATGAAGAATATAATCTCTATATATCTAAAGGACCTGATTAGTCTAACTATAAGTATGACAAACATAGATGACTATTGACCTATGAATCTTAATAGCTTTATAACTTAAAGACAAATATTTCCTATGAGAATATTAAACAATATTTAAACAACTGTGAAACAAATGAGGACAATGACATCAAAATGTAAACAATGTAAAACTATCTTGATCAGAGGAAGAAATGTATATTGCTAGATAGCAATACACTTAAGTAATTGGCCAAGCAGTAATTTAAACAATAAAATGTCTGTGTGATTATTTCAGGAAACTGGGTGACCAATAAATGAATAAGCAGCCTTCCTAAAATAGTCACCTCTGTGGATGAGCCATCATTTCTCTTTCTCAAGAGATTTCTCCTTTTTAATCCAAATCTTTATTAAATTTGGTGGTATCCATACCTTTTCTTCTCATGTGAAAACAAGAGCAAAACCCCTTCCCCAACTTAGTATATCTCCTGGTTTCCATTGTAAGGTCAACATATCCTTGAAATACACTGGCTGATATAATTCAGAAGACTTTTCTATTCTCCAGTGTCTCTCTGCAGCTGTTGTTTCTTTCTCCTTAAAATTAAGAAAATTCAGGGATAATAAATCATTATGTAATCTATTTCTCGGGGAATTTTCCATCCCTTTCTGTTTGTTTAACATATCATGTGTAAATTGGGAGCATGAGACCATGGAAAAGGGTTGGAGTGGGGAGAGGAAGGAAGGGGAGCAGAGAAAAAAAGTTTAGCTCAATAAAATCATAAAAAGAAAGTAACTGCTCGAAGAGCAATCAGGGTTCCCTGACCTGTGGGAAGCCCAAGGACTGCCCACCTGTATCCAGGTCTCGTAAGGTGAGCATCCAAACTGCCTAGGCTCCCATAAAGCCAGTACGTGCAGTAGGATCAAAAACCCACTGCGATTGTTCTTGAATTCTCAGTATTCCTCATTGTCCACTATAACTTGTTCGGGGACTTGTTTGGGGGAGGGGGAGGGAAATGGGAAGCGGTTGCGGGGACGAGGCAGAAATCCTTAATAAATAAATAAATTAAAAAAAATTTAGCTCGCCAAATGATTACTTGCCACTGAATATTTTCCTTCTTTCCTTTTGGTTTTTAGCTTTTCAAGACAGTCCTGCCTGTCCTGATAATTTGATCCTACTTTTTTTTCCTGTTTGTTTGCTTTTTGGTTTTTGTTTTCTCGAGACAGGGTTTCTCTGTGTAACAGACCTGAATGGACTGGAACTCACTTTTGTAGAACAGGATGACCTCAAATTCACTGAGATCCACCTGCCTCTACCTCCCAAGTGCTGCGATTAAAGGTGTGAGTCACCACCAAAAAAAAAAAAAAAAAAAAAAGTAACTGTATCATGTCCAAGCTTCCATATGATAGTTCCAAAGTGCATAAAGTTTATATGCCTCTCCCCATAGTTCCTCGCTCTTCCTCTCCCTCTTGTCACTGCCTCCTCTGCTATGATTATCCACTCTCAGCCTTACTCATCCATCCATAACTGTTCCATTTTCCCTTCCTAGGATGATCCAAGACTCCCCTCAACACCTTATTCTATATAGCATCTGTGGTAATATGGGTTAAAGTCTGCTTGTAGAATACTTAACATCAAACAGACATATATAAGTGAATAAATACGTTTTTCTTTTGGTGACTGAGTTACCTCATTTATGATTTTTTTTTCTTTTTTTCTCTTCTTCTTCTTCTTCTTCTTCTTCTTCTTCTTCTTCTTCTTCCCCCCCCTCTCTGGGTTTATTTGCATTTACCTGAAAATTATGTGATTTCATTTATTTGCAGCTTTTTGTCAGTCCACTGTGTGTTGTAATGAGAGCCCCTTTGTTTTTCCTGGCCACCTGTCTAGATTAGCCCCCAAAATAGCCACACAAAAACTGTATTAATTAAAAGACTTCTTGACCGATTAGATCTAACTTCTTATTTGATAATTCTTACATCTTAATTTACCCCATTTCTATTCATATGTGTATTGCCACGTGACTGTGGCTTACCGGCAAGATTTTAACAAGCGTCTGTCTCATGCAGAAGATCCATGGCTTCCCTGACTCTGCTTTCTTTCTCCCAGAATTTAGTTCTGATTTCTTTGCCTACCTAAGTTCTGCCCTATAAAGTAGGCCAAGGCAGTTTCTTTATTCATTAACCAATAAAGGCAACACATGAACATAAAGACTTCCTACACCAACTGCGTATAGTTAGTTATATTCTTTCCTCCATTCATCCAGTGACCGTCATCTATTTTGTTTGCCATTTCGAAGAATCATCAAAAGAGCAGCAATGGACAGATTTAAGTAAGTAGCTCTATATTAAAATGGAAAAATCCTTTGGTTATGTGCCAAATAGTGATAAAGCTGTACATTGAAGATTTGTTTCTAGCTTCCTGAAGAAATGCTACAATGATTTCCACAGTGGTGGTACAGCATTTGCCCTTTCACACTAAAGGATTTATGCTCTCCTTACTCCCCTTCTTTGCCATCATGTGTTGTCTTTTGATTTATTGACTTTCTTGCCTTCTGACTGTATGAGATTCCTAGGTACTTTAAAGTATGTACCTAGGGAAAAAAAATGTAGAATATCAGGATCTCTCCCTAAATTAAAATTTTATCTATCTCTTCTCTCTCTCTCTCTCTCTCTCTCTCTCTCTCTCTCTCTCTCCATTTTTTTTTCCTGCTTTCTCTTTCTTAAAAGCTAGACTGGTTATAAAGTCAGATCTCATTATCTTGTTGTTCATATACTGTAATGACACTGATGTTAGAGGCATAAGAAACCTTGTTGGACTTTCAGTGGATGTTGGAGATTCAATCTTATTTCTTATTGTGTAAAGACCAAGAACTCTTACACATTGGATCATATTTCAATTGCTAGATTCATTTTCATTTGTTGCTAGATTCATTCTCCTTTGTAAATAGCTAGCATTTTTTAATGTAGTATGTGCTCCTTTGATGCAAAATGATCTTCTCAAGTAATAATTATTTCTACAAACATCAATAGTTTGTCAAGTAGTGTACTGAAGTTATTCTTACATTGATGTTGTTTTTCAAAATCTGAGAAAACTGTTTTACTCTCTCATTAAGAGTGGCCTTGAAAAAATGAATAAATAAATAAAAAATAAAAAAGAGTGGCCTTGAATACACAGTGTCAGTGATGCCAAATTCAATCAAAAGATGCACCTGTCCTAGCTTTCTGATTTTTTTGCCTCAAAGATATATACTATTACATACAAGTCAAGTTAAACATATTTTGGACAACATAGCATATATCATGACAAATATTCATTGGTTTTCAAAAATAGTACCTTTAGTGCCATGTTATAATTCAAGCAGTTTCTGTAAACATCTAAGCTTTAATCACCTAAACTTGATACTGAGCTTTACAATCTGAGAACTCAAAAATTTAGTGCATATGTAATTTGAACATTAAGTGAGATTATCAGATATTTGTAAAAATGAATCATCTCATCTTTTGTTATGACTATCTCACTCTCTAACTTGTTACATATAAAATTTTCACTGGATAATTAAATAGAAAAAAATGTTTATCATGAAAATATAATATATATCAGAATCTACACATGTATATACAAAAAGATATATACTTTTATATGTCATCACCTAAAATAATAAACCTAAAAGTGTATTCCCATTCTCTTAATTTTATTTTTAATATAATTTCTTGAGATTATAATTACATTATATTATACCCTCTTTCCTTTTCTTTCTTTCTTTCTCTCTCTCCCTCTCTCTCTCTCTCTCTCTCTCTCTCACACACACACACACACACACACACACACAATCTTGTCCTCTTTTTAATTGTTGTCGCACAAACATTCTGTATGTGTTCCTAAGACTATAAATAAGAGTGTTCAGTTCATATAATGTATCTTGTACATGTCATGTTCTATTATGAGGAAGAGGTAGAATCAACATGGAACCTCAGGATGTTTTATTATATAAACTCATGAAATGTCATAAAAGTTTGAGAAAATTAGGAAGCAGGATTTCTATTCTTTTCAATTATTTTCTCTTTCTTTCTTTCAGGATATTCTTCAATGATTTAATCTCTAACAGTATTCACATGGCACTATAGTGCATTTATTTGCGAAATTTTAAAGAAAAATTCGGTATTCTGCTGACTATAGCCAAATGTTATTCTCATAAATCAGTGAAGCACATTTATAAATCATATAAAAGAAAGTACCTGTAATTTATACAGATGCTAAAATTATGTCATTAGTGACTGTGTATGCACTCAATTTAAGTTACTTATTGCAATGAGAGTTTTCTTTTTTATTAGTACAATATTTTTAAAAAATCCCACACTGGCATTTAGAGTATTGCAAGCTCAATTGAACTGGGGACTATATTAAGAACTCATTAATAATTACCAAGAAATAATCTGATTTTTAAGGTTTTTTTTTTACCTTTTTACTGTTTTTTTTTTATTAAGAGGGGGAGAGGATTGGGGGGAGGGGGAGAGGAGTGGGGGAGGGGGAGAAGGGTGGGAGGATGGGGAGAAGGGTGGGAGGAGGGGGAGAAGGGTGGGAGGAGGGGGAGAAGGGTGGGAGGAGGGAGAGGGAAATGGGAGGCTGGGAGGAGGCGGAAACATGTTTTTTTTTCCTTTTCTCAATTAAAAAAAAAAAAGAAAAAAAAATTTCTACCCACTTCCCTCCCCTCCCTCGCCCTCTCCAGTACAAAGAGCAGTCAGGGTTCCCTAACCTATGGGAAGTCCAAGGCCCTTCCCCCTCCCCTTAGGTCCTGGAAGGGGAGCATCCAAACAGACTAGGCTCCCACAAAACCCGTGTATGCAGTAAAATCAAAACCCAGTGCCATTGTCCTTGGCTTCTCAGTCAGCCTCCACATCAGTCACATTCAGAGAGTCTGGTTTGATCACATGCTCCATCAGTCCTAACTGGCCTTTTTTTTTTTTAAATGGTATCACCTCTTAATCATTTTCATCCCCATTCTTGTTGCTTATATCATCCTCTTTTTGCTTCTAAAGCCATTCTTCTCAACAATGAATGACACCTCCAACTTTCAATTCATCATGTTCTGTTTGATGTTCTGCATTAAGTCAGCATTTCCTGACTCATCAAATATGGGAGGTTATTCACTGTAATAAGAGTAACTTATCAGTGGCAACTCAACTGAGAAAGAAGATATTTCCTCCCCATCAACCATTAATTGTCAAAAAAAAAATCCTCTGTAAAGTTTACAACCCCTCTCATACCTCCTCATCCAAGATTAAAAGCTGAATTGTCCTGTCTGAAGAGAAACAAAATAGTTAATCTTTACCCTGATACTCTGAATGCCATTGAAATTGATATCAGTCATCTATTCTTTGAAATAAAAAAGTAAGATAGACTTAGTTTGGCAAGAGTTTTCAATCTAAAAAAAAAATACAATGCATTTTTGTTCCGAAGATTATTTATTTACATATAAGATATATTAAGCTATATTTGGTTGTTTTATCTGCAAGTAAGTACAATATATGTGTACAGTTTGTTGAGGCAAGGAAAAGGTATCAGATACCCTAGAAGTGGGATTAGAGGTAATCATGAGATATGATCTGTTCCAGATCCTGGAACAGAAACTTCTTAACTACTGAGCTTTCTCTCTATTTATTTCTTTTTCTTTTCTTTTTTTTTTTGTTGGAGGGGGGTTTGTGACAGGACTTATTTGGGTAACTTTGATGAACTAGCTCTTTTAGACTAGTCTGGCCTCAAATGCACAAAGATATGGCTGCCTCTGCTTCCTGAGTGCTGGGTTTAAAGGTGTATGTTACCACAGCCCAGCTTCTAGCTCTTATTTATATTTCACTTTTGTCACTATTACCACTGCTCTCTTTATTCAAGTAACTGAATACTAAAGTAAAGTTTCATCTTTATTAAAAAATATAAAAATTAAATGATATACACACTAATCTGGCTGTGATATATTCAATAAATAATATTTTTATTTCTTATTGTCTTAATATAAATGGAAAAAAGCTTTTATATATGATGCAGAATAAAAATTTTTAATCCTTATTCTATTTAACTCAAGGTTAAAAAACCAAACAATTTGAACTTGTGAGATGAAAATATTAAAATTGTAATCTTTATGATTCTGTAGCTTATTAATCTGAGTCTTATGTGTTGATATCTTATGTGTTTGGGAGAAAATCCACTGTCCTCCTTTTGTAACTTCCTATGATACTTTTGGTACTTGATATTTTTCACCTCAAGCTACATGACTCCATCTCTGGATTATCATATAAGGTTTAACTCTGAGTGCTAGTGTCTCCATGACACCACATTATAGCAACAATAGTATAGGCCACATTACATAACAACATACAGTAATAATATCATCACGACCTTAGTACACCTATAAAAATGATGTCTTCAAATAGGGTCATCCCCACAGAAATGAGAAGCACTTTGTTAGTAAAATGGTTTGAAATTCAAGCTATGGGACTTTTAATTCAATGAAGCATATGCCAGAGAACTCTATTCATCATTTCTCATATATATCCATGCTTGGTTCTCTGATTAATAAACAGGTCAGTCTTCAGATTTTTAGAAGATGTTTATCTCTGTATTATGTAGTATGCTGTTGCTAACTGATTCATATTTGTAACACTACTGTGATTACGAAGCAAACATTTTAAAATGGCTACTACAAAATGAGTTTCATATTAAGTTTTAAAGTATAGAGGGTGCATTAACATTTAGAAACTAAAAGTTGGCTGTTTCTTTCCTTCAATATTTGATGAGAAGAAAACATAACATTCTCTCCTGCTTTTATACACTGTGTCCTTTAAGATAGCAGTGGAGTGAACCATTGAAAAAGTAAAACACTTCACTGAACTGAAAAACAAACTCTGATTGGGAAAGTAATGCCTCAGGAGGAAGCACGTTTTGTAATCTCTGTTTTCATGTCTCCTTCTGTCATTGATGGATGATAAAAATAGCTAAGGAAGCTAAATTTTAAACAAAGATACAGTGACTTATATGTAATTACTTGTTTGTTTGCATATGAGCTGTCGTTTTAAAGAATTCAGCAAAATGCAGATAAAATGTCAAGTATCAGTACATTAAGGAAAATAAATCCATTAGATCCATCATTCTGTTTTCATAACCAAGGCAAATTAAATATAGTTAATAAGCTTTCATATTTCATATATATTAATTTTATAATAATGAAGGGATTAAAAATGTATATTAAATATAGTTTAGCTATTTTGTTGAGTCATGCTAACTGTAGGTGTGTATATATAAAAATTATACAATGTAATTTTTAATGTAATTAAAGTCCTTTCAGAATGTGCTGGCTATAAAGCATATGGAAAGAGACATTTATATTTAAAATGACTGGTATTGTTTTAAAATGAACCCATGAATAACTGTGTAGCTTACTTTAACCTTGAAATCAATATAAGGATTAGAGCAATTTAAAAGGAAATTTAAAAGTCAAAGAGGACAGGAGTTGAAATGATTAATAAATAAAGCAAATGGAATGGACATGACTGTAAAGATAACTGTGAGAAAGGTATGAACAATGTCAGTTCATTAGCCAAGGCCAAACAACCAAAATGAGTAAGCTTCTAAATCAGAAAATCCTGGTAGAAAAGATGAAGGCAAAAGATTAAACCAAATGAACATGATTGAAGAAGGAGAGTAAAACAGGACCAAGAGGTCAGACATCAATTTATGTTATAAGAATGTCTTGGATATGTGGTTTTATCATTGAACAATCAAACTAGGAAATTTATCATTTTCTGTATTACCTATATGGTCAATTTGTTTCCTGAAATTAAATTTATGTTTCATGGGAAAATAAACAAAAAAATCAAGATATATTGAAAATTTTAAATTGGTCCTAGAGAGTACTGGTGGTAGACTATATCACCAGAGTAGATATTGAGGGTTGTAATAGCATATTATGGATATGCTAGCTATCATATTCTGATAAAATATATGCAGATGTGCTGAAAGGAAGAAAAGTATATGTTATTTTGAGGTTCATACATATGTGAAAGAAAAATAAATAAAAAGAAGGTACTGAGAGGAAGAACTTGAAGAAGTGAGGGAAAACGAAAGGAGAAAATAATTATAGTAACCTTTCCATGCAAAACTATCAAAACTGCTTACAACACACATTTCTAAATAATATCAGTTGAGGAAAGGAAAATAAAGCATATAAAGATTTTTATAACATATACAGTATTTTATCATTGGTATTACAGAAAGGTCAGTAACATATGCAAATCATTTCAGGAAATTAATTATTAAAAAAGAATACACACTTACATTCCCTCAAATTCTCCTTCCCCTCCCTTCCCCCCCAATCCCCCTTTCCACCCTCCCTTCTCTCCCCACCACCATGCTCCCAATTTTGTCATGAAACTTTGTCTATTTCCTCTTCTAAAGAGGATATATATATATATATATATATATATATATATATATATATATATACATATATGTGTGTTTGTGTGTGTGTGTGTGTATGAGGTAACCCAGACCCATAAAGATGATCATGGAATGCACTCACTTTTAAGTGGACACTAGTTGTGAAGCAAAGGATAATAGGCCTGTAGTGCATGACCCTAAAGAAATTAAGTAACAAGGTGAACCCTAAGAGAAGCATACATACAGCAAGGGTTGAGCTTCTGGAATCCTGAGAAATTAAATATAAATTCTCAGTGATTAAAGTAATTCTTCCTTTAAAAATTCTTCAAGTAAGATCCCTAGATAGAGTGTGAATAAATATGAACTTACAGCTATACATTACTGAAAACTATATGCAAACAAGTTAATCTGATTGAAACTAAATAACAGAATCAGATTTGTTTTTGAAAGTAATGAATTTTAGATAAAAGCAAGCCAAAATGAAGAAAACATGACAAGTATAAGTGAAAGAAATAGGAGTTCCTAAATTTTAGTATGTATATTAAAATAAACTTCCATTTTTAATTATGCCATGGAATATTATAAAAATAATTTTTGATATAAAAGAGCCCCCAAATAATAAAATTTCCGAAATACTGTCTTATTACATCTAAATATACATCTAAACAATCCATTAAAATAATATAGGTACAGTGGACTGAGTGATCAAACTACTGAACAAATAATGCAGGGTTTGTTGATATTATCTAATCTAGCTAAATGAAGCAGGGTTTACATCTGTCATATGACCTGATGACTGAAGCAAGCCATAGAGTTGATAAAGCCTTCAAGACCACGATAATTTTCTTTAATTCACAAAATAAAAGATTATGCAACTAAAGTCAGATTATACAATTTGCTTTTAACCATATATTGGGGGAAAAAAGGAGCTTTCAAGACATCTATTGCCTAGAGGGAAATAAAGCTGACAAATCATATAAAGTGATGTGAGAATAATGTCCTCGGTAATCTAGATTGTCATGATTTAATTGTTGTATTACAGACTCAAGGTCATTACTTATGAAAACTTAAATTTCATGAATTACTTTAAGGTAATCTCACAGTTTTGATTATGTGATAAAGTAGACTTAATAAAAATGTTATTTTGAAAACTAGTTTTGCTTAGGTTTAACAGTCTGATAATGTAAAAAATCAATGGCATGCAGTCCTTAAGGAATTTTAGATTTGAAATGTACCATAATTGAGAGTCAATTCTGACACTCTTAGAAATGATGCCAGAAAGTTTTACAATGTGTTTTTAGTGTCATATGAGATATGAGGTCAAAAAAAGAGGAGAGATAGATAGATAGATAGATAGATAGATAGATAGATAGATAGATAGATGATAGGTATATTGATGAAGGAGAGAGCCATTTGTTGGTTCCCAGCTGCTTAGCCCTGAAATAATCAAACAGAAACTGTATTAATTAAATCACTGCTTGGGCCATTAGCTCTAGCTTCTTATTGGCTAACTCATACATATTAATTTAACCTATTTCTATTAAGTTGTGTATGGCCATGTGGCTGTAGCTTATCAGCTAATGTTCTGGCATCTGTCTCAAGAGGGTCTATATAGCACTTCTCTGACTCCACCCTTCTTTCTCCCAGCATTCAGTTTAGGTTTCCCTGCCTACCTCTATTCTACCCTATCAGGCCAAGCCAGGTTTCTTTATTCATTATTGATAATCACAGCATACAGAGGGGAATCTCACATCACCTCCCCTTTTCTGTTTAAATAAAAAAGAAAAGTTTTAGCTTTAACGTAGTAAAACTACATAAGACAATTATCAAGCAGAAATTAGAGTTATATCTATTTTATCTTTTATTAAAACTAAGGAAAAATATTATTCTTATCTATTCTTTAACTTCAATAAGGTCCCAGAAGGATATAATATTACCTAAATAAACAGGAAATGCATCGTAAGCAACTTCCAAAACTCTAGTATTGACAGAGACATTTTTCTACCTAGACAGTCACCCAAATTCTTCTGTATTGTTGGGGCATTCATCTTCAACCAAAAGGCCCATAGTATCCAGCAGATTTCGATGAAGCAGGGAATTTCAAAGACAGTTCTGCCTATATTGGCAGTTTATCAGTCTCTTTTCTCTGTGTTCTGCAGAATGTCTGGGAGACTCTTTACATATATATTTATTGAAAAAATTTCTGCCTCCTCCCCTCCTCCCATTTCCCTCCTCCTCCCCTCACTCCTCTACCCCTCCCCCCACTTCTCTCCCCCTCCCTCTCCAGTCCAAAGAGCAGTCAGGGACACATGTGTCACATTGTGATGAAAAGTTCTAAATTCTTTTTTTTTATTTAAATTTATTTATTTATTAAGGATTTCTGCCTCGTCCCCGCAACCGCTTCCCATTTCCCTCCCCCTCCCCCGATCAAGTCCCCCTCCCTCATCTGCTTGAAGAGCAATCAGGGTTCCCTGACCTGTGGGAAGCCCAAGGACTGCCCACCTCTATCCAGGTCTCGTAAGGTGAGCATCCAAACTGCTTAGGCTCCCACAAAGCCAGTACGTGCAGTAGGATCAAAAACCCACTGCAATTGTTCTTGAATTCTCAGTATTCCTCATTGTCCACTTTGTTCAGCTAGTCCGGATTTATCCCATGCTTTTTCAGACCTAGGCCAGCTGGCCTTGGTGAGTTCCCAATAGAACATCCCCATTGTCTCAGTGTGTGGATGCACCCCTCGTGGTCCTGAGTTCCTTGCTCGTGCTCCATACAACAAAAGTATATGCTCAACTATGTTCATGGCAGCATTGTTTGTAATAGCCAGAACCTGGAAACAACCTAGATGCCCTTCAACAGAAGAATGGATGAAGAAAGTATGGAATATATACATATTAGAGTACTACTCAGCAGTAAAAAACAAGGACTTCTTGAATTTTGCATACAAATGGATGAAAATAGAAAACACTATCCTGAGTGAGGTAAGCCAGACCCAAAAAGAGGAACATGGGATGTACTCACTCATATTTGGTTTCTAGCCATAAATAAAGGACATTGAGCTTATAATTCATGTTCCTAGAGAAGCTAAATAAGAAGGTGAATCCAAAGACAAACACATAGGCATCCTCATGAATATTAACCTTCATCAGGCGATGAAAGGAGACAGAGACAGAGACCCACATGGGAGCACTGGACAGAAATCTCAAGATCCAAATCAGAAGCAGAAGGAGATGGAGCACGAGCAAGGAACTCAAGTTCTAAATTCTTAAAAGTCTTTAAATGACATACTTTGTAGTCTTTGAAAGAATTTAAGAATCCATATTCATCTGAAATACTTCTTGGTGTATTTAGAAAATCTAGCGAACATGACTACTTGACTAGTATAGATGACTTTCAATTTACCTATATTTTTTAATTATACATTACATTATTACATTATTAAATGAGGGGCACATTCACAGTACCTTAATTAAGAGCACATATATATACATACATATATATATATGTATATATATGTGTGTGTGTGTATTATAAAAATAGACGTTAAATTTTTATTAATTAACCAAGATCCATACCAATGCAAATCTCTATAGCATATTTCCCTTTATGTGTAAAAGAACATTTATAAACAATATTGGGGATATGGGCATAGTTATTCTCCAAGCTGCTTCCTGTTTTTTAATAGGGAAAGTAATTTTTTTAATATTTATTTATTGATTTGTTATGTATACAATATTCTGTGTGTATGCCTGCAGGCCAGAATTTTTGAGGGGTATTCAAGTCAACTTTTCTGGAGGTCTTGGTCCAACAAACCATATTAGTCCAGAAGCAATTCACAGGTTCTCACCATCTTTGGAAAGTGTGTGTATGTGTTTGTGTGTGTTTCTGAGTGTGATTCTGGAGATTAAATTTTGTTGTAAGAATGTCAAGGCAACCTACATTTGCATTTCTCTCTTTAATAATTTCCTTGAGGCAGAGCTTCAGTAATTTGATCAACTTGTGTCTGTCTCCCGGTTGTGGGTGTTACAGACTTAGGTCAATTGACCCTATTTCCAGATGGTTATTTTTAATCATACAAAATTTCTGGAGGGTTTAACCTTTCTTTGTACCAACTAAAGTCTCTCTGTTATCATTTTAAGCTCCAAAAGCATTAATTTACCCAAACTATTGATTTATTTACAAAAATAAATAGTTTCTCATTTATCATTTTATTTTTAATAGCTTTATTATTATTTTAACAACCACACTTCAAATGAAGTATATTCACCCACTGGTGCTACTGGCGGTTAAACTTTATGGCATCCTAGGCAATTTGACAAATTCTAAATTAGATAACATCACATTGAAAGAAATGCAGAGGAATTGGTGATGATTAAGTTTTTATCAAATTTGACTTTACTTTTAATTTCTTTTTGTTATTGGTTTTTATTTTTCTGTTTGTCAGTTTGTTTCTTTGATATCTTTCTGTGAATCTTTGATACATAACCAGCTATAAAACAGATACTCAGATTAACTTTTTTTTTTTTTTTTTTTTTTTTTTTTTTTTTTTGGTTTTTCGAGACAGGGTTTCTCTGTAGCTTTGGAGCCTGTCCTGGAACTAGCTCTGTAGACCAGGCTGGTCTCGAACTCACAGAGATCCGCCTGCCTCTGCCTCCCGAGTGCTGCTCAGATTAACTTTTAAGAAGCAACTGAAAGAGTAGAATCATGCAGAGATATGTAGCAGAACTCTGGCCATTCTCTCATTAATCGGCTCAACTTGTATCTAAGTCTATACGCACTAGAAAAGGTGATCACTCTTTGTGTTATATTGAAGGTTAACATTTTTTTTTCTCTCTTCTTAAATCATTTTCTTTTCAGATGTTTAAATATACAGAGAATTATTAGAAATTTATTTTTCATTACTGAAGACTTACTTTACCTGTCAATCATATCAAATGTCAAAAACTTGTGGAATATGGAACAGTGACAAAAATCTTTTTCTTCAACTCAAGTATATAATTATGGATTTTAATGCTTTAGTTACACCTTTGTAATAACCATTGCCAAATTTTTCCAGTGGAAATTTACCAAATGCATCACTATCATTATATAAGTATGGTCTATTAAAATGAACATATTCATAAACACAATTAAGCTTTGTTTTTATATTTTCATAATCATAATATAATCATATATATATATATATATAATGTATTTTGAGCATAAGGACTAAATCCATGTGTATGTGCTATGTATCGTGTGTATGTGTGTATGGCAAGTGTGTGTGTGTGTGTGTGTGTGTGTGTGAGTGTGTGTGTGTGTGTGTTGTAATATGAGCGGCGGGGCTGCGTCCCCAGCTCCCTGGCCACCTGCTAGCTTATGCCCCGAAATAACAACACAAAAACTGTATTCTTTTAAACATTGCTTGGCCCATTATATCTAGCCTCTTCTCGGCTAACTCTCACACCTGGACTAGCCCATTTCTAATAATTGTGTATCACACGAGGTGGCTTACCAGGGAGATTCTAGCCTACATCCATCCTGGGTCAGAGCTTCATCGCCTGTGCCTCAGAGAGCAGAGCTATGCGTCTGCCCAGGAGAGGGGAGCATGGCATCTCTCTGGAGAGCAGAGCTCTTGAGTCTGAACTCACTTCCTCTTCCTCCCAGCATTCTGTTATGTTTACTCCTCCCACCTATGCTTTAACTTATGAGGCCAAGCAGTTTCTTTATTATAATTAACCAATGACCTTCCTCCATCATTTCCCCTTTTTCTGTTTAAACAAAAAAAGGAATATAATAGGTATTATATAATAGATATTATAATATAATTATAATATAATAGATATTATAATAGATATAAATATTGTAACTGTAATTTTTGCTTGATAACTGTTTTATTATATGTAACTTTGGTATGTTAAAGTTAAAGCCTTCTTTTTTTTTTTGTTTAAACAGAAAAAGGGGAAGTGATGTGGGAGTGTCATCTATCAATCTGTTGATTTCATTGGTTAAGCAATAAAGAAACCGCTTGGCCCTGATAGGTTAAAACATAGGTGGGAGGATTAAACAGAACAGAATGCTGGGAGGAAGAGGAAGTGAGCTCAGACTCGATAGCTCTCCTCTCTGGGGCAGATGCGATGAAGCTCTGACCCAGGATGGATGTAGGCTAGAATCTTCCCGGTAAGCGCACCTTGGGGTGCTACACACATTATTAGAAATGGGCTAGTCCAGGTGCGAGAGTTAGCCGAGAAGAGGCTAGATAAAATGTGCCAAACAGTGTTTAAAAGAATACAATTTATGTGTTATTTCAGGGCGTAAGCTAGCCAGGCGGCCTGGGTGCCACGGACGCAGCACCGCCGCTCATATTACTGTGTGTGTGTGTGTGTGTGTGTGTGTGTGTGTGTGTGTGTGTCTGTGTGTGTATCTTTGTGTGTATTTCTTCCTCATAGAATCCTTAGCATTTGTTCTCTTGGGAATACAAAATGATAAGATTAGTTTTGGTGGCAGTGTCTCACTTGTTTGGATTATATGGGCAGGGACTATAGAAGATTTGGGCATACATATGAATGAATTCATGCTCTGTTATCTCTATATTCCTTTGATTAAGTTATTCTAATTTATGTTAAAGCTTTATCCTTCCATGCCAATCCATTACTTGAGTACAATGTTGACTGTGCTGTAACTTATTCCTTCTTGGCACGAGTTTGCTAGCAGGATCTGTAACTTTTGCAAAATTAAAAGCTGTTCTGATGGGAATAGTTAGAACTCTTTGTACATAGAATGTTTCATTACTTTCTCTGTTTCTCAATAAATTTATATCTTTAGAAAGAATGATGTAAATGTCTTATTTGCAGATATTTTTGTGTAGCAAAGATAAATCCTCTAGTCCTTACCTCAAACATATCGTATATGAAAGTTTTTCCCCAAAGTGTATAAATCATATACACTGTAATTTATAGTAAAACAAATGATATAAGCAAATATTGTTAAGTCTATATGTTATAAGGTATTCCACAATACCTGTATTATGCAAACAGTAGAATTCTTTATTACTATTAGTTACAATTCATACTTAGAGTATCCTTTACTCTCTCTCAGCATTTGGTTGTAAATAATTCTTCCTACAATTACTTGTGCCATTATTATGTTAAGATATTTATTTCTGTATTTAACAATGTCTATTTCTACCAATACCAAGAACATAAGCCAAGGTATAGGAATCTCCATATATATACATATATATGTGTATATGTGTGTAATTGCTTCTCTTATTCAATGTAAGTTTTATGTCAGAAAGATAATATGTGATTTACTAAGACCACACAAAAATTAAACATCAGCACTCACATTTTTGTCCTTTGGAGGTTTCTGATAACTTGAAAATATATTAATAACATGAAAATTATATACAATTTAAAAGACCTAACCTCAATTCAAACTAGAAGACAAGCTTCAACATGATGTTTATTAAGGATCCAAATAAGGTATATGCAAGAGAATCTTCTCTGGCCTCATTTTATCTCCAATAGCATATCAGTTTTATAACTGTATTTTACATGGAACATTTTCTTTGAGGATTGCTGATAGAGAAGTGGATGCTAATGGAATACATAGTAGTTCATACTGCTATATCAGATACACAGGAAAACATTTTTTACTAACTCTCTATAACACACTCAGTCTGAATTATTTTTGGCTTTCACGAATCCAAACTGAGACTTAAACTCTTGCCTATGTCATTCATGTTAAGAAAAATACTTCTAGACTATACTGGAAAAGAACAACAACTCTTTTTTCTGACTTCCTAATTATTCTCATTCAAATAAAGAAAATATTATTCTATGTAATAGGATGCTGCTTATTTATTTCCCAACACCTGGCAGCTTAGGCCTGAAATAATTACACAGAAACTATATTATTTTTAACACTTCTTGGCCAATGACTCTAGTGTATTTCTAACAAGTTCTTACACATTAAATTAACCCATTTCTATTATTGTATATTTTAACATGAGGCTCATGGTCTACTGACAAGTTTCTAGCTGACAACTTGCATGTTTCTCCTCTGGTGATTTCATGGCATCTCTCTTATTCTTTCTACTTTCTCCAAGCATTCAGTTTAATTTTCCCTCCCTAGCCCTAATCTACCCCATCAGAGGACCCAAACAACTTCTTTATTAACCAGTGCTTTTCACAGCATACAGAGCGGAATACCACATCAGTCTTTTGGGTTGTTTAACCTATTCTTATATAATGTACTATGACTTCTTCCATTATGATTGGAAAAGGCCATGCAACCAAATTAGCATTGTACTCAACCCTAAGAGAATGAAACAAGATAATAGACATGAGAATTACCCTTAACTGGTAAACAACGTGACTAACATGTCACTTCAAACTGTATTTTTTTTCTTTAAGATTTTGCTTCCTCTCAGTGTTTGTGGTACTAGTGTTACATATAGAAGGTGATCTTCAAAGGTTAGGCAAAAGAACTTCAAACTCATCCTGCTGGACATAGGAAATGGCTAGCCTTATTGGAGAAGAGAGCTGCTTGTTGGTTCCTGACTGCATAGCCCCAAAATAATCACAAAAAACAGTAATTAAATTGTTGCTTAACTCATTAGCTCTAGATTATTATTAGATAACTCTTACATATTAATTTAACCCATTTCTATTAATCTATGCACAGCCACATGGCTGTGGCTGATCAACTAAATTTCTGGCATCTATCTCCAGCAGGACTACGTGACTTTTCCCTAAATTCACCCTCTTTCTCCTAGTATTCGCTTTAGTTTTTCCTGCTTAGCTCTTTCTGCCCAGCTGTGCTATGGGTTCAAAGCAGTTGACCATTGAAAACCTGAATAAGTATCCATTGGTGTTTTAATTTTCCAAATTCTGCAAAGGGAGACACATCCCTTTGCCAGATTTCATTCCTTTGAGTACCCTTTGGTTACTTCCTACAGGTAGTGGTGTTTGGTTTTAGAAAGAGCGAGTAGAACTTCTCTTTATAATCTTCTTAGCTGTTGCCATGTAATAGAAATCTCCTTAATCCTTTACTATTGACACAATGTTTCTCAAGGAATTCTGAGGTCTTCAACACACTTCCAATCAGTAATCAATCAATTTCTGCATTACTTTGTCCTAGAGGACCTGGCAGACCCGTATGGGATCAGATGTGTGTTGTGTATATGGGACAAAGCTTACTCCTGTTTATATTTTGAACCTCTATGGATAATGAAGTCAATTCTGTATCCTCTGGTATAAAGTCAGTGGTTTCAACATGCAAGGCAACTCTTTTCTACATATTGTGAATCAGAAACTATATTAAAAGATTCTCTTGGTACTAAGGTATTTCAAACAAAGGCAAATTACAAGGCCAATTTCTCCACAGTGTCATGCTTTCAGCATTTTCTAAATGAGCAAATTGTTTTTACTCATATAAAGTTGAATTCATTCATAATATCTGTATGTTCAAAATCTAGGAAAAATTATTTTTATATGAGGAAAATGAGATGTCAGTATCTTTGTGATTTTTGTTTAAAAATATGCACACTTTAATCATTGGCAGGTAGGAAAATATTTGAATATTTGAACATACCTGGGTATTCTTATGGAAAATTATCAATTGTTGTATTTAACAAAATAAAAATCTTAAGTAATTGAGTGGATCTGGTAATAAACATTCTGAGTGACATAACCCTGACCCAGAACAAAAAGCACTTCACTGTTTCTCATATGTCAAAGCTTGATTATAACCTTTAGATGTATTTAACTGGGAGTACCCACAGATGTCCAGAAATTGTCAAGTAACCATGAAGAGGACAAGTTTCCACCAAAAAAAAAAAAACTGAAGGTATAAAGTGGAAAAGGAAGATTAAAGAGAACAGAAAATGTCAATTAGATTTGGATATAAGAAGGACAAAGTAGAGAAGGGAATTTCAAGAGGGATAATTATAATAAACACCTTTGAAAAACCATATGGAAAACTACTATTATATAAAGTACCTAAATACTTGGAAATATACACTAATACATGATTAATAAAAAGTCAGGGAAATTTGGGTTCAACCTGAAGATACAAAAAATGAAGCAGACAGCCACTGGCTCTTACCTCAACCTCAGTCTAAAAATGGGGATCCTACCTCCAGGAATTTTAGAATGAGATTAAAACTGAGAACTGCCATCTTCTGTCTTAAAATCCTCTCTTTTTTATATAAACATATTTACACATATATGTATTTGCATCCCCATGTACACATACATATATTTATAGAAAAGAGTTTTAAATAGTTACCCTACAAAAGGAGAGCCAATGATTCTCCCAGACACTATAAACCCACTCCATATGGTGGAATTCACTATGTGAAATGGATCTCATGAATTTCCAATAAAATCATGAATGATACAATTGACTAAGCCATGAACCATGCATCCCTGGCTAAATTTTCCCATTCTACCAGTGAACACGTGAGCATTTCTGAGTCTAAAAGTCATCAGCAAGACTCCGATATTTTACATAGAAAGGTAAGTTTCTGAAATATGTTAAGAGACTAAAGTCACGTCATTTGGTTGAGTACTTTATAACTAGTGATTAGGATACAAAATCCTTAGTCTTTTTTTTTATGTATTAGTAGATGATCTACTTTTTATTTTATTTTATTATTATTACAAATTTTCCCACCTCCCCTCCTTCCATTTCCCTCCTCTTCCTCCCATCCCCCCTCCCCCTCCCTATTCAGTCCAAAGAGCAGTCAGGGTTCCTTGCCCTGTGGTAAGTCCAAGGACCTGCCCCCTCCATCCAGGTCTAGGAAGGTGAGATTAAGCAACTTTTCACTCTGCTTCTCTCCCTTTCTGGCTCTATTTCTCTTTCACACTGTTTATTTCTCTAACTTGGCATTTGTTTTTGTGTTAGTTTTGGTCATAGTACAGATTATAAATAATTTAACTTGACTTCTTGTCAGGATTTAAGTCAGTAAACACATTTGAGTCAAGTGAGAGTGACCTTTTACTACTCACCAGTTTCTGTGATTTTATATCTTTGGGCTCACTTAAAAAATGTTAGGATAATATATAATGTGAGGTTTTGAAATTTTTCCATGCCAAGCTTTATTTTCCAGTTTCTTATTTAATGTTTTCAGTTCCATCAAACACAAAGCATCTAGGTTTGTCATGGGAAAAATTAGACCCATTTTGCTGGTTAATAGCTACCTTGCAAATCTGGTTGAATTCCTTTCTTCGTGATAAGAAATTCTGGCTTTGATATGAAAACTAGGTACAGCTATCAGTTTGAATTGTAGGTGTTAGTTAGCCATCTGCTAAGAAGTTTTCAACTATTTTCTGCTTATAAAATTTATTAGTACTCTAATAAGGTTTCCATCTGTCTCAAAATTAAGAGTATCATGATTTATTAGTAATTACCATACATTTTGTGGGCAAAAACAATTATATGAATAACTAGTCTTGGCATTTATTACACCAGTTAATGGGATTACCTCTGACTGCAAGAGTTGCCATCCCTGCTTCTTTAACTCCAGAATCCATACTCTGTTATTTAAACCCAAGCTCTGTGGCCTCATGTCTTAATGGCAAATATGAATATGACAATAAAGTCCACCTGAGAACCTCATACACATCTATGCATTCCTTAAAATTTTGTTACTGTGTAATTAGAGGTATATCTACAATTTTATTTTTATAGAAAATTATTCATTTTCATAGTTCTCTAGCAGCAAATATGAGATTTAATCTATACAGCTTTCCAAATTTGTTTACCTGGTACTGTTCTCAATTTTAAATTTCATTCACCCAAGATCATTGCCATTTCTAAAGCTTCCCAAGAAATTCTAAGACTGTCTACATGTGTCCCTAAAACCTCTGAAACATTTAATTACAATAACGTCTCTTCATGGCTTTAGTAATCCAACTATGTGCAAGTTGGTTCCAAAATCTGGGACCTATGTATTTTGGCATGTGTGTCTTCCAATATTTTAAATACTTATTTTTAAATTCTATTAGTTATTTGTCTTCCACTTACAAGAGAAATTGTCTCATTAATTGCCTTTGTTCTATTCCACTCTATCCTTTAGTGATAAGAAGAGATAATTGAATCAGAGACTGGGTAATACAAGGTTAATGTCAAATGGTTTCAGAGTTAGACTCAGCTTTCTCTATAAGAGAATAGAGTTTAGAATGATGAAATGAGCATTATCTAAATGATGTATTTAAGATAGTTGAAGGAATTCCAAATCCCTATTTGCTTTCATCTCATTCCTCAATTCTTGGTACAGTAAGTACTTTATAGATGGCATAATTAGATGGTTTGTTCCAAAGGTCTTGTAACTCTGAAACATTGACAAGACCAATGGAATAGTTGGTATAATTATACTTTCTCAACCCTCTTTCATTTAATTTTTCAGAGTTCCAAAATATTTCACTCAGTTTGGCATAAACTTTAGTACTGCTACAGTTCCAACCTTCACAAAGGTTCACAAGTTTTCATTTTAATTTCTCTTACAAATACCATACTAATTCTTGCAAAAAGTCCAATGAATGATGACAATCTTAGCACATGTCCATTTTTGACATTACATTACTTCTTATTGGCACTAGGAAGCTTATTGGGGAAGTCAAGTGTAACATCATTTGAGAGATTAAATTATTACATACTACTATTGTTCTTAACTAGCCCTGATTTACTCTGACAGACCAGCCCATAAATGTTTTACATACATTTGAGAACAGAAGCATGAACCTAGCAAAGGTATAACCATAATCAAGGAAAGATGGAAAGGTAAGTGATTTAAATCATTATCTCATTACATACTTGACTCATAATCTTATTAGGGACTTTAACATTCATTTAAAAATATACTTTATAAATATAAAATGAAGACCATTATGGAGAAAATGTAAACCACAATCTCATTAGCCATAAATTATAAAATAATGTTTAAACAATCTAGAACACTTATATGGACATAAACTTGAATATCTGAGTGTCTTTCCCTAAGCATCCCTGAATTTAGAGAGAGCATACTATCTGTGTTATATTTCTCTTTCTTTTTGTTAAATGCCATGGATACATGCTTATACTTCTGCAAACCTCAATAAACTCCAGCTTTACTTTTCAACAATGCTTGGGGAGTTGTCTACATAGAAAGTTTTCTGTCAAAGCCATGGTGGATGATATCACTCATATGTAGCATGTTAAAGTACTTAAAGTATAATTCTTGAGGACGGATCCTGGAAAAATCCACAGGATGTTTGTTGGAAATAAATTATAAAATTTATTATATGGGGTAGCTAGGAAAACTTCAGACCTTTATTATTTAGAAATTAAATGAATAAATTGTTTTAAAATATATCATAAATTTTGATAATGATTCAATAACCATAAGAATTTAAGGATACAAATATTTTTAAAAACAGTTAATTTAATGACTTTGCCTTGAAGAATATTTAATTAAAATTATCAAGAAATATTTGATGATAGTTCATACATGGTGATAATCTTATCATATCTATCTGTCCATTTGCATATTTTCTACAATATATACATACATGTTATGTTAATAGTTTTATTGAATACATTGGGAGATCGACTTAATATTTAATAATAACAACAATAATAATATGCATATATATGAAATGAGAGAAAATTCCAATTAATACTTAAATATGTCATGTCATTAGGGATAAACCACTAATACCAAAAGAAAATACTGATCAGGAAAATTATTTTGGGATCATGGGGATCAAGATAAGAGGTAACACTTTATGTAACTAAAGATAAGTGTATTTGTAACAAAGAAAGAGACAGAGGATTTGGATACTCAGATTATAGTAGATGAATATTCTTGAAGAAAGTAAAACAGGAATTAACTTCTGATTTTTGACATTTATCAGTGATAATATATCATCCTAGTTGAGTGAGGAAATAAAGAAAATATGAGTTCTAATAGTGAGTGTTGTGGTGGATAGATCATGAAATCTTATTGTCCTGCTAAGAATTGCTAAGAATACATGCAATGTTAATGTCTATGTATTTAAAATAAAATAAGCAATCCAACTGTGTTTGTATTTGTGCATATGGATGTTGTTTTCATTCAAATACATAAAAGTAGTTAAATATTATATAAAAGTAGGTTATTTTATTGGGATTTGAAAGTATAGTGATAAAACAGATTTTTCATACATGAAATTATTCTGCTAATATTCAATGAAATTTAACTGGGATTAATAAAAAGTGTGGGTAGAAGAGACTAGTCATTTAATAAATTAGAGATGAAGAAGAATTAAAATATCTTGCTTCTTTGAATTTAAATCAGCAAAATGAATGGAAAATGTTTTGAGAGACAGAAGTGAATTTATTTCAGTGGATAAATGAATTTGTATGTATAGCTACATTGTAAAATGTAGCAACATTAACAGTAAAACACCAAGGCATTGGTGTAGTGAAATTTCATTTTTATTTTAATAAATAAAGCTTGTCCGAAGATCGGAGAAGTAAAACAGCCTCACTGACCAGCCTTACAGACCAGGCAGCAATGACACACACCTTTAATCCCAGTAGCCATAATGATACGCAACTTTAATCCCTGTAGCCACAGTAGTTTGTCATAGAAACCAGTTGGTAGTGGTACACACCCTTAATCCCAGAACTAGAGAGGATTGTAAAACAGGAGGAGACATCCCTCAAGCAGTCTCATTTTGATGTTTCATGGAGGCATGATCACAATTTTTAGACTGAGGTTGAGGTAAGTGCCATTGGCTATCTTCGTTTTTCTGGTCTTCAGGTTTAGCCCCAATATTTATCTCTGAGATCATGCTTCAACATAGAACAGGAATCATAAATAATAAAAAAAACATTGAGAATAAAAATCATATATAAATAATACAAATAAAAATTAAAACAAATCAAAACCTAGAAAAGAATATTTTTAAACACATGGCACATATGTGAATGAGGTTTGGTGTGTTGCTCCTTACCACAGTTTGGCCTTTTGTACTTACAGGAAAAAGTAAAAATGTTATATTTAATACATACTATAAGAAATGCTTCCTTTTTAATTTTTTTATAGTAGGATGAGAAGACTTTATTTTTTCCACAAGTTTGTTCTTTCAGTATTTAAATCTGCAATGGTTTTGCCACTTGTCTTGTTTAATGTAGCATTATCAAGAATTATCAGAGCAGAGATCTGGAAGAATTGAGCAATGGTGATGAACAAATTTTATAATAATTTTAGTATTTTGTGTGGCAGAAGAAGCCTTGACTCTGCTTCTGCATAACATAAAATTCATAAACCAGTTGTTTCCAATTTTCCTGCAGATTGCCAACTGTCAGTCACACAAACTATTCATCAATAGAGAGAGAGAAAAAAATTTTCCTGTTTATATGTGAAGCAGTACATATAAGACTTTGTTTTAGAATAATTTTCAATTAGAGGGCTGAAGAAATTGTTCAGCCATTTATCCTAAACTTTGGATAAAGGCTAAGCTTACAAACAAAAAGAAGGATTGCAGATCACAGTTACTATCATAGAAAAATCAGAAGTGAATAAAACATACTATCTGCTAGGATTTGAAAGACAAGAAAAACAAACAAATATAATTTTCAAGAAAGAAAAATATAACTAAACTGTAGTCAGAGAATGGTTGTATGGGTGTCAAAACCTGCGAGTACCTTCCTTTCTAAAAATGGTTGTACATCTTTCTTTGGCACTATATTGTGAAATACCAGTGAAGACTTAAATCCTCAGTATATGTCTGTGTATTTAGAAAACTTTTCTGGAAGCTTTGCTAGATTGATGGATAATAGGAGAAATAAAATTCAGGTTTCTGTATTTTCACAGAAAATAGCCAGTGTCAGTCACAGAGAAGAATATTGACACAACTCATTGTCCAAATGTTAACTCATCCCCATATGGATGAAAGGTGTATGGACAAACCAGACCAACAAATACTAGTCTGCCTCTGGGTGAATTATGTAGCAGCCAGGATTAATATAAAGTAGAGTGCATGGTTAATGGTTAATTTCTATATTTAGGATACTATTTAAACAAGTAAAAATGACTGAAATTCTTATTTTCATGAATCAAATCACTCTGATGTCAGAAGGCTTTGAAAGTACTGCTGCATTAAATTGAATCCTAATCACATTATAATCTTTTTATAATGTGTTAATAGTATTGTCTTTTAACTTTCCATAATGATATAGATAAACATAATTATACCAATGTAGAGAAAGATTAGAAACACAAAAGAATCAAATCCACCCTGGCGCTTTTTTAAACTATAAAAGCCTTTTAGATTCACAGAAAGTGTTTTAAATATAAGCTTCAAGATATGATTATACACACAGTAATTACAGTGTTATCTGTATACTTCCTTCTTATTACATGCTGAATCTTTTTAGGAGGATAAAATTTTATGAAAATAAAACCTATTGAATAAATAACCACTAAACGCTCATGTGATCATTTGTATGCTATAATTAAGATTTAGTCCAAATTCTTCCCATTTCTTTCATTTATGTTTAAAACTGTATCCTTATCTATGAAAAAGGCAGTATTTAGATATATTAGATTGCAACTCATGACAAATGGCCTGGGTAAAAATAAAGATACGTTTTATTTTATCACTCAAGTGAATAAAAATGCTTTGACAGATTCCCTAGAGGTGACACACACTCATGTTTTTCACAATTAGAATTTGAATCTCATCTTCAAGCCCATTCAAAGGATGTATTATCAATCTTCCATCACCTCTGAATTCCAGGAGGATCTAGCATTATTTTGATTTTATATTGAAAATAAAAGAGGCTCACGGGAAAATAAAAATGGATTTTGACATGTTTTTACCATTCAAAAGATGTTGGACTCAAGGAACACCGAATCTTTAGAAAGTAATTCCCTGTTGAAGGCTAAAACCAACAATTGGTTCAAAACTGTATATACTACGGAGGTTGGGAGAACAATGAAATGAGATTAAAAGTATCCCTTTGCTGTGTCATGCACGCAGTGCATAAAGATTGAATAGCATTCCCTGGCTGAACTGCAAATAAGAGCGCCACAAATCAATTTGCAGTATAGAAGACTCTACTATTAGCCTGCAATTCTTCTACAACTATTAAACAGATTTTATTTCTCTACACTCTTACTAGCTTAGTCCTGTACTTTTTAAAAGTCTGACTTACAATGAAATCTGAAGAAACAGCTGTCTAGAAATTTATACTTTTCTTTCCATGTTATACCTATGGTATTATATGTGCTTTCAGCTTACATATTCTATCATATATAATAGGAAACATAATTTTCAGGAATGGCTAAACAAAATTTGAAGAGAGGTTGTTATGAAATGTAATCCATGCCAAATGAGTACTTACATAAAAGAATAATGGAAAAGCATAATGCTAGTTTGTTTAAGTATAAATTGGAATAATAAATCACTCAAGATCACAATCTTTTAAAGTGAAAAACTAATACAGCATAAAATCTAGTCTAAATGCAAAGTGTATCATAGCACTTTAATTATAGAAATCAGTCCAATGAAAATATTTTATTTATCTGATTAATTGGACACAAGATTCAAAGTCAAAGGTGCATCTGTACATATTTTCATTCCAAATTTTGTAATGATTGGGAATTTAAGTCTTAACTCTAAGTATCAAGTGCTCATTAGAGTGGATATTTAATTAGGATAGAAAGTTCAAATTTATCACGTAGGAACATTACAAAGGAAAATGTGAAGAAAATAAATGTATTACTGTGGTATAGTATATCAAGCAAGGCTTAAAGTTGAATGAATTCATAAGACTTAGTCACAAATATGTTTCATAAATTTAAGCATACAGTGCACATAGTTTGTGATTGTATACATTGTTTCTTATTTCTAGCCTAACAGAATCATAATTAGAAATAAGTTGAGCATTTAATAATTTATATTTCATTGGATCTCCTCCATAATCTAGTATGGCTAGTTTCCAGAAACTAGTTCGGAGAAACAGAGAGATGAACAGATAAATACTAAATATAGGGATTCATAGAAGGATAAGTTTATTTTTGCACCTGTTTCTGTTCTGTTAAACTTATTTTAGTAAATATATATATATATATATATATATATATATATATATGGAGACCCATAAAATATTTCAGCATATGTGTAGATTGAAAAATGTTAAAATCATTACAAGCATTCAACCCTCCTCCAATTTAACCATTTACTTGAAATAAATCTTTTGCAATATGCAGTATATTTCCATTATATATAATCATTCTACTGTGCAACTAACCACAATAAATTATACTACATATCTACCCATAACCAAATATTTATGTGTGACACATTCAACATTTCTTCTTGTAGATAGTCTTTTTTCTCTCTAATAAAAAATATAGTCACCAGACTCTATAAGTTCCCTTTTTTTGCTGAGTTGTGGTGGTGCACATTTTTAATCCCAGGACTTGAGATGCAGAGATCGGTGGATCTCTGTATGTTCAAAGACAGCCTAGTCTGCAGAGTGAGTTTCAACAAAGTCTCCAAAGCTACAGGGAAACCCTGTCTTGCAAAACAAAACAAACAAGCCAAAAGGATCCCCTTTCTTATATTTACCATATAATTTTAAATGCCCTTCGATTGCATTTTTATGTCCTGAATATTTCACTTAACATATAACAGAGCAGTTCCATGCAGTGTCATATATAGGATTTTATCACTCTGTAGCTTATTGATATTTAAATATAAATGTGTGACTTATTGTCTCCATTTCCTAATTAAAATTTAAAAACATCCATTCTTTTGACGTAGTCCTATAGTAAAATATGGTTATTGCTTTAAAACATAGCTTTAATTTATTTAGGTCTACATCATTTAGGACATTACTACTTCAAGGTGTGGTTATTAGTTGGTATTACTCAGATTATTTTCTTCAGTGTCTATATTAAATTACATGTGTACCCAATGTAGTGCTTTAATTTTTCACATCATTACAAAAACTTGCAATCTTTGCAGTTTTATAATTGTCATTCATATAATTGAAGTAAAGGGAACTGTAGTGCAGCTTTGAATTGTTTGCCTGATGTGTTCAAGACACTGTTTTTAATCTTCAGCACCTACAAAACAAAGTCAGCTAAAGAGAAACAGTATCTTATAGTCAACATATCAATTAACACCAATATAAATCACATACATATATAGAATGCTACATATGCAAATATATGCACAGAATTCTATATCATATATTTTTTTCAAGATACACTAGTAAAAATAAAATGCATAAACTTTTTGAGGATAATTTGTGCTTTATTAAGTTTTTGCTTAATTTCATTTTGCCTCTGTATACATTCAGAATGTCATCATAACATTCAGTATATACACACAAACCAAATAAAAATGTCCAAAAGTGAAAAAAATATTATAACTTATTTTCATTCTAACATGATGCTTAACGCTTTGTTAAATATAAATAAAACTTGATATTAAATATACATACATTTATATATACATACTGCATGCTTAACATATAGTAGTAATACATGTTTGTAATTTTATGTTATTGAAACACATGTAATACAGTTTTGGATTTTATATATGTGTCAAAGGGGTGTTTTCAGTACCTTGCCATTTTTACCTTTTAGCTATGAATTGAAAGCCTATAGAGTGCTGAAAATTTACACACTGTGATTCTAACATTAAGTCAAATGTATTAAAATATCTTAAATCTGTAAAAGGCTTCTATATAGAATATTAGTCTTTGATTATATATATATATACATATATATATATATCTTCTTTGATTATAAAGTTCAAATGGCTAAGTTAGGCAATACTCATAAAAATTCAGATATTTTGTTATTTTATTTTTTGTTTTAATTTTTTTATTCATTTTAATACAGGCAACACCCCCCCCCCCCTTCACTCTACCTCCTTCCCTCCCCATTCCCCCATCCACTCCTTAGAAAGGGTAAGGCATCTCATGGAGAGTCAATAAAGGCTGACAAGTCAAGTTGAGACAGGACCAGCCCCTCTCCCTGCATCAAGCCTTAACAAGGCATCCAACCATAAGGAAGAGCTCCAAAAATGCTAGATGATCAGGGGTAAACCCGAATCCACCACCAGAGGCATCACAAAGAGACCACACCATACCACTGTCAGCCATAGGCAGAAAGCCTTCTTTGGTCCAATGCAGGCTTCCCAGTTGTCATTTCAGAGTCCATGAGCTCCCTCTAGCTTGGGTTGGCTGTCCTTGTGGATTTCCCTATCAAGATTTGGTTTCTCCCTCCATTACTGATATAATCCCTCCTTCCTCTCTCCAACTGCACTCCCATAGCTTGGCCAAAAGTTGGGCTGTACATTTGCTATCATCAGTTACTGGATGAAGGTTCTATGATAACAATTAAGGTAGTCTCCAATCTGATTACAGGAGATATCCAGTTCAGGCTTATTGCCAGAAGTTTTAGCTGGGGTCATCATTGAGGATTTCTGGGAATTTCCCTAGCATCAGGTTTCTCCTTTTTAGTGAGCACATATCATGTCTATCTTTCTCAGTCTGGGATGTCTCACTCATGATGATATTTTTCAAGTTCCACCCATTTGTTTGCATGCTTCATCATGTCATATTTTCTGATATGTAATTAGAACTCAATTGTGCAAATGTACCACATTTTCTTATTATCCATTCTTTATTATTGTCCTGATACCATATTTCATTATCCATTCTTCAGTCGAGGAACATCTAGGTTGTTTCCAATTTCTGACTTTTATGAATAAAGTTACTATAAAACAGATGAACAAGTGTCTTTGTGGTAGCATAAAACATATTTGAGTGTATGCCTAAGAGTGGAATAGCTGGGTGTTGAGGTATCTTGGTTTCTAATTTTCTGAGGAACTGCCATAATGATTTTCAAGTGGTATATGAGCTTACACTCCTACCAGCAATAGGGGCATCTTTGACAGCATAAACTATCATTTGCGTTATTGATCTTAGCCATTCTGACAGGTGTAAGATGGAATCTCAAGAGTAGTTTTGATTTGAATTTCCCTGATGGAGTAAGAATGTTGCACAATTCTATTTGTTTGTTTGTTAATTTTTATTTTTTAACAATCTTTTCTCTTTTTACATACCAATCCCAGTTTCCACTTCCTCCCTCCCTCACATCACTCCACCTCCTCCCCACCCCACTCCCCATCTGCTCCTTGGAGAGAGCAAGGCTTTTAATGGGGAGTCAACAAAGTCTAGCACATTGTTTTGAGGTAGGACCAGGGCCCTACCCACTATGTCTAGGCAGAGCAAGGTGTCCCTTCAAAGAAAATGGCCTCCAAAAATCCAATACAAGCAGTGGGAATAAATCTTGATCTCACTGCCAGTAGTCAACAGACTGTCCCAATCATACAACTGTCACCCACATTCAGAGGGCCTAGTTTGCTAATATTGTGGTTTCTTTTCTGTCATGTCAGAGTATATGGGCTCCAATTAACAAGGGTAAGCTGCCTAAATGGGTGTCCTCATCACGGTTTGACCTCTTTGTTTATATTCTCACTCCTCCCATTCCTCGACTGGACTTTGGGAGCTTAGCTTAGAATTCTGCTATAGATCTCTGCCTCTGCTGTTTCTCAGCTATTTGAGATTTTTAGTGGAGAAACAAAATAAAGCCATAGATAATTATTTTATTAACAGTTGTCAGCTATGTAGATTTAATAGGTTAGCTTTCAGAGAGATTCTAATAAAACATAAAATCTGACTTTAAATTTGTTTTAGATTAATTATATTTTTGTATCATGTATTGTTTCTTGAATATGACGTGTAGATATTAAATAAATGAGTAATACTAAAAACATTACATTTACTTTAATCTATAAATATGCATTCTTATGAACTACATTTTGGTGGTAAAGAGAGAGTCTCTAAAAATTTGAGACAAGTGTGGATTCATATGAACAATCGCAAATATTTCAAATCAAAATCACTGCAAAGTGTAAATTCAGTCGCTCTACACACTCATGCCTATAGTTTGCTTTCTATTCACATTATATAAACTTTTGTCTCTGATACCCCTAGTCCTGGGACGACATTGCTATTGTATCTATGTATACACCAGTAACATATCCTGCATTCCCAAATGCCTCAGCCATTTTACATGATACCTTTAATTCTGTAGCTCCCATACTACCTCAAGCAATAACAGTAGGAGAGTATTGCAAATATTCAGCTTAGTCTGCCAGCTCAAGACATAGCATTGGTTCTTCCTAGGTAACAGGTTCTATGAGGTGAGTCTGAGGAATCATGCCCAGAAAACCCCATGATGCTGTCCTCTTCTTAATTAGTGCTGATTTTCCACTCCCAGATTCCAAGCATTGTCAGTCCCAGTATAACAGAATTTTTGCTGCAGTGGTGCTTGTCTTCTGTTAATGAGAATTGCTCACTGTTTTGCTTTCATAGCCTGCTCAGCATCTTTTTCTATGGGATTCAGGGCCACCTATCTAAGTATTTCCACAGTGGGTTGGGTCCTCCCACCTCAATCATTAATTAAGAAAATGCCCCACAGACTTTTCTACTGGCTGCCTGATGAAGTAATTTTCTCTTTTAGGTTCTCTTTTTCTATATGACTAATGATTGTATAAAGATGACAAAAACCTAACCATTCTCTGTTGCACTAGAGAACCGTGACTGATCAATGACTTTGGATAGTGTCAAGCACACAATGGAAAAAAAAAAAAAGAACAAAAAAAAAAAAACAAAACAAAAACAGAAACATTTACAATTATAAAAACAAGAAAAGTCTTTTTAAAAAACATTTTATCCCGAAATTATCATTAATGTTTTTCATTTGAAATACAAAAAAAAAGACATAGGGTATAATCTCTACAGTAAGTGAAATCCTCCACTCTAGAAAAATGATACCTCCTTAGATATAGAATACTGCAACACAAAGTATCAAATGTTTACAAAATTATTCTGTATATATTATATTAAATATATATTAAAATATTTAATACTCTTAGTTAAACTTAAGAAGTCCATTTTCTTAAATAAAGTAAATCAATACTGGTTAATTTTTAATGTATATTTTAATTACAACATTCTCTCATTGTATTTCCTCCCTATGAACCCTACTGTATAATCTTCCATTCTTTCCTGCCAATTCATGACTCATTTTTTTGTTATCTTGTCTGTGTTTCTGTGCATGCTTGCAAGTGCATGTGATCCCAAATATAGCATGTTGAGTCCTTATATGTTACTTATATGTATCTATGTATATATGTTTTCAGGGCTTATAATTTGACATTCAGACAACCAATTGTTAGGCTTATACAAGTAACCACTTCTGTGACTTCTTAGGTACATACAGAACATGCCACATACAGAAGACATCCATGCATAGCAATATACCTCATCCTCTGTATGCTGTGAATACTATTGTTAAACAAAGAAACTGCTTTAGGCCTATTGCAGCACAGAATAGGGTGATGCAAGAATTCCAAGCAGATAGAAAAGGCGAGAGTTGGCAGAGTAAAAGAAGTTTCATGTAGCTGCCAGCCAGAACCTTCCCAGTAGGCAACAGCCTCATGGTGATGCATAGATAAATAGAGACGGGTTAATTTAAAATATAAGAACTAGCTAGCAATATGACTGTTATGGCCAAGCAGTGTTTTAATATATATAGTTTCTGTGTGATTATTTTGTGTCTTGGTGGCCAGGAAATGAACAAGCAGACTCTGCCTACAATCCTCTGGAAATTTCTTTATTCTTTTGGCTATCTAGTGGTGTTCATTGAGTCTTGAGGGAAAGATAAATGTATCCTATAAATATTATAATAAAATTGTATCTTATTTGGCCACATTTTTTAATACCTATTATCCTAATTTCATACATAGGAAAGTTAACAAGTTTGCTTTTGTTTCTTCATATATGCATTAGTGTTTCTTATTTTGTTTTTATTTCTGTGTTGGAGATTAAATAACAGATTTTGGACACATTAAACAAGGAATCTAATACTTAGCATCGATAGGAGGAGATGGGCAGGCGTCAAGGAAAGAATTCACCCAATAATCTGAAAATCAGCATGAAAACACCAGAACCCAATGATCTTACAACAGAAGGTCTCCAACACCCTAACACGGAAGAAGTGGAAAAAATTGACTTTTTGAAAGTAGAGTCCCTTAAACAACATGTGAAAAATGCCCTTATAGAAATGGATGAGAAGTATAACCAAAAATTTGAAGAAATGAGTAAATACGTACATTATACCCTGGGAAACCAAGAAAGAACGATTAAACAGGTAATGGAAGCAGTTCAAGAATTGAAAACTGAAATGGACAATGAGGAATACTGAGAATTCAAGAACAATTCAGTGGGTTTTTGACCCTACTGCACGTACTGGCTTTGTGGGAGCCTAGGCAGTTTGAATGCACACCTTACGAGACCTGGATAGAGGTGGGCAGTCCTTGGGCTTCCCGCAGGTCAGGGAACCCTGATTGCTCTTCGAGCAGATGAGGGAGGGGGACTTGATCGGGGGAGGGGGAGGGAAATGGGAAGCGGTTGTGGGGACGAGGCAGAAATCCTTAATAAATAAATAAATTAAAAAAAAACTGAAATGGAAGCAAGGAAGAAAACACAAACTGAGGACCAGCTGGATATGGAAAATCTAGGTCAACGAGCACAGCCTACAGAAACAAGCATAATCAATAGAATACAAGAAATAGAAAAAGAATCTCAGATTCTGAGGACACCATAGAGAAAATAAACGCTCTGATCAAAGAAAACTGCAAAGCCAACAAATTCTCATCACCAAACATTCAGGAATTATGGGACACAATAAAAAGACCAAATATAAGAATAATAGGAATAGAAGAAGGAGAAGAGTCACAGCTCAAAGGTCCAGAAAATATTTTGAACAAAATTATGGAAGAAAACTTTCCCAACTTAAAGAAAGATATTCCTTTGAATATTCAAGAAGCATACAGAACACCAAACAGACTGGATCAAAGGAAAACATCCCCTCGCCATATAATAATCAAAATATGAGAATATCCATGTTATTCTTGTGATATCTTTTATCCTGCAAAATATGAGAACTATGTTCCACTCTTGGACCCAATTTTTTTGTGATGTAAAAAAAAAAAAAGAATAGATTCTAGTAAGTTGTCCTCTTATTTCAGACACAATCAAAAGACACATACAGAGAACACACACAAACATATTTGAGGGAGAGAGGGAGTTTGTGTGTATGGGTGTGTATGTGTAAGGGAAATATAGAACAACTGAATAAATAAATTAAGTATAAACACAACCCAAATCAAAATTATTATAAAGAAATCAATGCTAATGTATTAGATTACATGAAATGAAGGAATTCCTGGACTTCCCGCACTAAAGATTCTACAGGAAAAACAAATCTAGAAGAATAGAACTTTATGTTTCATAAGTGCTGTCATAGGTCATAACAATTTGTAAAACTTTTACCTTAGTTGAAGTCTGAAAATTTCTTTAAACTACAGTATTTCAGTTCATTGAAGAAATATAACTTTGTTCTATAGACTTTTGGACTGCCTGTCCTGAGGACACACAGTAACTGTTACCAAAAGAGATGTTTATTGATCATTTGCCATTCTTTTTAACTGATTCTCCAGAGCAATGGACATGTACAGGCCAAACATAAGAAGAAAAAAAAAAAAAAGCCCCCACCTCTGCTCCGTGCCCCACACACTGCCTGCTCTGTGACTACCCAGCTTCTTGGGAAATGACTGTTTCTGAGTCTCTTTTTTAAAGGTTTATTCTGTTTATGTTAAATATGTATGAGTGTTTGCCTACATGAACATAGTTGAACTACATTCATGAATCATGCCCGCAAAAGTCAGAAGAGGCCATTAAATTGCTTGGATTTGAAGTAACAGTCGTAAATACCAGACTGTAGAAACCTGGATACTGAACCTGTGTTCTGTTCCAGATCAACAAGTGTTCTTAGCCTCATATCACTCTATCCTCCGATGTTAAAATCCTACACTTATACCCACACCTTTGCAGTGATTTCCTACAAATAAAAGCTTGCACCATCTCAAGTCTCTTGGTCGTAGTTTTATATTCTTTTTTCCTGAGCTTTCAAGACATATTTTAAGTGTGTCTTAAAGATTATTCCAGATGAAACCTTTACAGCTTCCATGTCACAACATTGTAGTGGTGTGTGTTAAGAAGCAACAAGAAAAATTAAGAGAAGTTTGAAAAAAAATTTTAATGTTTACAAATTCAGGAAAAAGGTAAAATGATCTTTGAATCAACCAAGCATTATCATGACACCTTAACTGGATAACAAATAACAACAACAAGCAAAACTACTTATGATTCCTTATAAACATAAACAGAAAGTTAAAAATAACTTTTGAAATATTGAATCTGATAGTTTAAAAGTAATATTGCCTTGTTGATACAAATTTTGCTTAAAGAATGCAAGAACTACTAAAATACATACCCATGTTGCTCACAAAATCAGAAAAAGTAGAGAGACAACGGATCAACTGTTAAAATATAGGTAAAAATCCAAAACAAAACTTTAATTAAAAGTTTTAGCAGTAGTATAGAAAGAGAAATTTTATTTGCCTAGCATAGTGTGTTAATGTTAGACAGCTACCTAAATAATAGCTAGAGATGACAGATTCAACAGCTAGATAAATGTTCAGACAAACATTTCGCTAAGTGTTGACTTAAGCCACCAATGTAACATAATTTCTATCTAGGCAAAGGATAAGAAAGTAACCAATTTGAAATCAATGAGTACTGCTTTTTCATAAAATTTTTGTGTTTTATACATATTAGGCCAAATGAATGACCTTGAATTTTTAAAAATATGTATTGATTTATTAGTTGACATTGCTTAAAAGACAAGTGTTTAATGTGAAATGAGATGTTATATGCAAGATCTAAAATTATTTTACAGGAAAATTACTATAAAAATTACTCTCTACTCATTCTGAAGTTGAGAACAATAACTATTTATGAGATAACTATAAACTAATTAGGATTTTTAATTATCTAAATAATAAATTCAACATTAAATAAATCAGAATTATGTTCCAGATTATTGTATGTTTAAATATTTATTCTTCTAAAGGTAATCTTAAAATTTTAAATGTATACCACCCTTAAGAAAAAATTTGAAAGCTTTAATGAGATACGAAATTATGATTTTATATAAAAATGATGATTTTTCTCCATTTTAATAGTAAAATAGTAAACTCATTTATACTTTGAACTTATAGTACAAAATTGTATGATAATATTTATTCTCCACTATATCCCACCAGAAACCTCTAAGATACACAACTTATATCCTTTTCAATGTTACATCTTCCATCTTATTGTTATTAAAAAACTCTAATTAACATAATTACGTCTCATAAGAATTGATGCTTCCAGTAGGGGAGAAATCAACAACCTATATGTGGTCAAATAGGCATAGCATTCATTATACTATAGACTTTTTAATTAAAAAGTCACTTTGGAATCATACCAAAGAGTTATCTCTATGACATGAAAATAATATAATTTTCATATATATACAAAGTTTTCACCAGGTTAGGCCCTTTTGTTTTCTTTCACAAGAAAAAGAAAATGTTGACCTAGTGTGAACACATTTGTCAATAAATCATTGCTTTAATATGACTGAAGATAGCAAACTAGTTATTTACACTACTGAATTAAGCATGCAGTTAAATAATTACATAAAGTAAACCTGTAAATATATTCACTTTGTATGAATATCTGTTTATAAAACAGATTTTTCTTTCAGAAATTGACTTAATGTAAAAAAAATCAATTTTCTCTACACACGGCCATACTAAAGAAGTATTTAGAATATTTTTGAGATATTCATGTAAAAATTCAATGAAATATACATGGGCAAAATCACCAATAGTATTATGGCACCAAAAATATCTTAAAAGTCTTTTTCTTTATGTTTGTTCTTATTTTAACTAATTGGGAGATAATTCCTCTCTTTAAGCAGCTTCTGAAAGTGAATGTTTCTTTTTTCTACAGGCATTATTCATCCCTTGTTGCCTGGTAACACTCAATCTCAGCATCTCTAACCTTTTATTTAACTAATATTCATCTAATTGCACTGGCAAATTTAAGTTTTCATACTGTTTTTCAAAACATTTTTTATCTCTAATCAACTAAAATTATTGTTTAAAGAGAATATACTGAAATGTTACCACCTATGCTATTTTACTTTAAAAGATTAATTACCATGTATTTTTATATTACTTTTTGGAGACCACCAAAAAAATAAAAAGAATATTATTGACTCTTCTATTTTAATAATCTACAATAAAACTATGCCATAACTGATATTTTCAGCAAACTTACTTCTTTTTCTTTAGTATAGAGAAAATATTGCTTCAGAGTAGAATGAATGATGAATCCTTAAAATAGTTCTCATATTTGTAGAGAAAGCACTGCCCATTTTGGAAATTCACTCACTCCTATTTTGGAAATTTTCAATTTTGGATGAACATATGGATATATCTCATTTTATGGAATTATTTTGTACAAGAGAATCATTTGTTTCTATGAAAGCAAAAATAAAAGATCAACATGTGCATGATGCTGGAGTTGCTTGGACAATTAATTAACAAAAAAGATTTTATAAGTAAATACTTCCTATCCTCAACCAATGGTCAAAAGATTTGGTATTATGAATAAAATGATTTTTGTGTGTTCAGGCTGTTTTCTGCCCAGCGAGGTGTTGAGTTGTACTTGGCTTTGGTATCCTTCATGCTTCTCCATTTTTCTCTTATTCTATTTTATTCACATGAGAAAGCATTACTTTTGCCATATTTCTCTTTGGGGAAAACTAAACTGAGATTGTACCATGTAAACAATGTTCTAAAATTTATTATTATAAATTCTGACATAGTGCTATTTAATTATGACAGAATTTTTGTAATGTAAAACAATTTTAATGATACCTGTTACATACCTGTTAATATACTCCCTTAGATATATCTATGAGCACAGAGAAACATTAGATAACATTTTTATAAGACCATACTAAAAATCACAATAAGAGATAATAAAAAATAAAAAAATGCCTCAGATACCTATTATGTTTCACTAACATAAATGAAAATATGTTGTATTCCTGTGTTCTGTCTTACATGTTATTTAAGGTTAAAAACTAAGAATTGGTGAAATGCCATTTGTGGATATGATCACAGCAAATCAGGTATAAATGGCAACTCAATGAGACTTTCTTTAATCAAACTCAAGATTCCCCCAGCCTTTAATGATGCCACTTGCGGAATAGTTTTCTTTTTTCTTTTTCTTTTATTTTTATTGTTGTTGTTATGTTTGGAAAAACTACCAACCTTTAATATGAATATCCCACCCAACAAATACTATTTTTTGATTACAAGAAACACAAAATACAAATTCTAACCTATTTTTTCAAGATCATGGTCATAGGACAATATATACAACTATCTATTTTTTTTTCTGATAAAACTCAAGGTTAGCCAAAGAATTTACTCTTTGTTTAAGTCAGCACTAAAAAGTAGAACCTGTCCTTAGTCCATTGAAGAGTAACATACTAATATTAACAACTTCAATTTATTAAACTATATGATTTTTCTAACTGGGATTATTCTGGTTGTGATGAAATGCCTGTCCAAAACAACAAGGAAAAGAAAGAATTCATTTGGGTTAGCTCTCAAAAATCACTGTTCCTCGTTGAAATAAATCAGGACAGGAATTCAGGCAGTGTAGGAACTTCTGCAGCCATCACCATCTGCGACATTAATCTCTACTGCTACAGTAAAGAAAACAGTTCGGTATGGGCATTAAAACAGAGAAGTTGACCAATGGAATAAAATCAAAGACCTGTATATTAATCAAAACACCTATGAACACCTGCTTTTTGTCAAAGAAGCTAAAATTATGCAATGGAGAAACAAAGCATCTTTAACAAATGGTGCTGGCATAAATGTATGTCAATGTGTAAAAGAATGCAAAATGATCATATCATCCTAATGCACAAAACTTAAGTCCAAATGGATTGAAGACCCCAATATAATAAATCTGACCACACTGAACCTGATAGATAAGAAAGTTTGAAGTAGTCTTCAATGCATGGGCACAGAAGACCACTTCATAAATATAGTCCCAATAACCCAGACACTGAGAGTCAGAATAAATAAATGGGACCTCCTGACATCGAGAAGCTTCTGTAAAGCAAAGGATACAGTCAATAAGGCAAAAAAGCAGCCTACTGAATGGGAAAAGACCTTCACCAATCCCACATCAGACAAAGAAATAATCTCCAAAATATATAAAGAACTCAATAATTTAGATCAAAATTCTAACTAACCTAATTAAAAATGGGATAGAGATCAAAACAGAAAACTCTCAACAGAAGTATCTCTAATGGCCAAAAACTACTTAAGGAAATGTTCAACATCCTTAACCATCAGGGAAATGCAAATCAAAACAACTCTGGGATACCATCTTACACCTGTCAGAATGGCTAAGATCAAAAATGCCAATTATAGCTTATGCTGGAGAGGGTGTGGAATAAGAGGGATTAAATACTTGTACAACCACTTTGGAAATCAGTATGGTGTTTCTCAGAAAATTGGGAGTTAACCTACCTCAGGATCCAGCAATACCACTCTTGGGTATATCCCTAAAAAATGCTGAACCATACCACAAAAGGATTTGTTCAGCTATGTTTGTAGCACCATTATTTGTAATAACCAGAACCTGGAAATAACCTTGATGTCCCTCAACCAAAGAATGGATAAAAAAATTTGGCACATTTACACATTAGAGTATTGCTCAGTGGTAAATAACAGTGACATCTTGAATTTTGCATGCAAAATGGATGGAATTAGAAAATACTATCCTGAGTGAAGTAACCCAGACCCAAAAAGATGAATATAGTATGCACTCACTCATAAGTGAATACCAGCTATAAACAAGGGATATTGAGACTATAGTTAATGATCCTAGAGAAGCTATGTAATAAAGTGAACCCAAAGAAAAACATATATATATATATATATATATATATTTACCTGAAAATTGGAAACAGACAAGGTCTCCTGACAAAATTGGGACCTTGGGGGTGGGGGAAAGGGAGGGTGGAAGGAGAAGAAGATGGGAGAAGGGGAGGAGTGTGGAGAACTTGAGGTAATGGAATAGTCAAGATGGAGGAAGGACAGAGATGAGAGCAAGAAAAGAAACATCTTGATTGAGTGAGCCATTAGGTTAGCAGAAACCTGGCCCTAGAGAAGTTCCTAGGAATTCACAAGGATGATGCCAGTTAGACCCAAAGCAATAAATGAGAGGGGGCCCAATCTTGACTCTCCCTGTAGTCAGGCTGATGCATATCTTAAATATCGCCATAGAACCTTCATCAAGCAACTGTCGAAACAGAGGCAGAGATCTGCATTGGAGCACCGTATTGAGCTCCCGAGGTCAAGTTGAAGAGTGGAAGGAATGAGAATGTGAACAAAGAGGTCAAGACCATGATGGATTCACCTACTATAACAGTCTACCTGAGCTAGTGGGAGCTCACAAACTCCAGCTGCACTGGGAAAGACCAAACATAGGACTAAACGGGTTCCTCTGATTGTGGTTCACAGTTGAATGACTGGGGAAGAATAAGGGGTCACTGTCAGTGGCACCTGATGCAGGAAGGTCATTGGTTAATAAAGAAACTGCCTTGGCCCATTTGATAGGACAGCAGCTTAGATAGGCAGAGTAAACAGAATAGAATGCTGAGAGAAAGAAACCGAGTCAGACAGTCGCCATGATTCTTCCACTGGACACAGACGCAAGTTAAGATCTTCCCTAGTAAGACACCTCGTGGTGTTACAGGGATATTAAAAATGGGTTAGATCAATATGTAAGAGCTAGCCAATAAGAGGTTATAACTAATGGGCCAGACAGTGTTTAAAAGAATACAGTTTCCCTGTAATTATTTCGGGTAAAGCTAGCCAGGTGGTGGGACACAGCCCACCACCGTTCCTTAAAACAGGCACCAGAATTTATCCCTACTGCATGTACAGGCTTTAAGGGAAGGTAGTCTATTTTGATGGATGGCTTGCTCTGCATGGATATAGTGCTGAGGGCCTTGAACCTTCTTCAGGGCAGTGTGTCTTTCCATCTCTAAGGATTAAATGGAAGTGGGATGAAAGAATATGTGGAGGGAGTGGGGGGAGGGTAGGGAGCAGGACTTTTGTTAGGTATGTATAGTATAAAAGGATAGTTTGTTTTCTTTTTTAAAAATATACATATTTAAAATTTTTCAAAGGTGTCATTTTTTTTACCTCTGTCCCATTTAAAGGCTCCCCAAAATGTGTCTAAACACTACTAGACTCTTGTTCAATAGTTTGAAACATATTCTGCAAATTTTCTTCAATTTCATTATGTTTTGTCTTTGTTCTTTAACCGTTAGCTCTCAAAATAAAATTGGTTGTTATAGAGTTATATTTGGCATTATAGTTGGGCTTCACTATAGTTCGTTTTTGTCCTTTGGAAGTTTTCATAGTATCTTCTTGTACAATAAAGCTGGTCCTCAGGAGAAAGGTTTATAGAGAATGATGAAATTACATTATAATTTCAAAACTTAAATAAATAATAAAAATCATCATTACAAATTATTCATTAAAAATGTCAACTTTTTGAGAATTAATATAACATCAACTGCTAACTCTAGGATAGGCAGCTGTATAATAGTATCATGAGCCTTTCACCAACACACTTCTGGCCCAGTTTTCCTGTGAGCAACTCTTCAGTGTGTGCAGACATTCTTCACATCACAGCATTGCTCAAAAAGGGATAAAACCTGATACTGCTATTGGTACCAGGTAAAATAAAATCAGTTGTAGGAATAAACTTCAGTCCAGTTTATAAATAAATATTTCTTTAATCTTCATTGAAATCCCCTGATGACCCAAACCTCTCTCCCACATCCTCACAACTTTAAAATACTAAAGGATTTGAAGTCCTTGCATAATTGAGTTCAAGAGGCTGCTTTATCTCTCCATGTGAAGCTCTGCATTGCCTCAGATTTAGATGACTATGCTATAATTAATGTTAAATAGATTTTTATGGCCTACGTTGGTACCTTCCATGTAATTTTACTCCTTATTTCCTGGTGTGACTGTGTTCTTAATTCTCTTTTCATACAGAAAATCAAGCTTTCCTAACATGTTATTCTACTAAACATATTGTTCGTGTTAGTTTCACAATGTTTACCTGTTTCTTGAAGCTTATGTTGTGATGGCATAGTGAGTTGTTAATGGGATACAACCTGACATGGAAAATCAAGATATTATGAAATCTCTTTTCTCAGTTGGACAACTTTAAATACAGAAGAAACTAGACTAAACTCTGGGGATGAATTCTAACATAAAGAGTGAAGTTATAAATAATAAGGCAGTTCAGGTTCATTTTAGGTATCTTGTTTTTCTAAAACTCTTTGTGAATGTCACTCTTTTTATTTTTTTTCTTTGAAAAGTCATTTATTACAAATAATTTGCTTTTCACTAAGCATTACAAGTCCTCTTGCTGACACTGTGCATATTGAACTGTTTCTGTGGATTTATGGAAAGAGTTTCTACACCACAACTAAAGGAGGGAAATGCCAGGGAACTTTGGAACTAAGGGGCATAGTTGAGAGCGGTGGCCCTGGAGTTCACCGCAGTCCAGGGAGCTGCCATTTTCTTCCACCTATCTGTACCTCCATATACTACTTGAGTTATTAATAGGTTTTAGAAATTAGAACTTCTTGAAACCTAAGCTATTATATATTGTAGACCATAAAAATAAAAAAATAAAGAAAATGGTTCTTAAAATATGTCATACATAAATTTGAAGCCATTAATATTTGAACTGTTGTACTTACTTTTAATGCAATCTGATATAAAATTTGTGATATTTGTGATATTATTGTTTTAGAATGTATCACTGAACTATTTATATTGTGATTATTCCCTAAATTACATAGTGTGCTATTACTTTTATTATTTCTAATACTTGACAAGTGAAGAAACAATCACACAAACACATATTAAAACATTGCCATCAAATCCTTCAACCATGTAGAGGTTTTATAAAAAGTTAATTTTTATCCTCAAATGGTAAAGAAAATTCCTCTGAACTTTTTTAAAATTTGAAATTAAGGCACTACAATTCAGAATACTTAGCCTTGGTTGGATCCTTAAAACTAAGTGTCCTTTGAAACTAAAAAGTCAGCAATGTGTTTGAAGTTTCAGACATTTTTGTCACCATTTCAAACATATTGGTGACCATATAAAAGGTTATGCTTTGCCCTGAGTCCATGCATATAGAATTCTGATTGATGTCAATGGGAGCCATGTGCAAAGTTTGCAGGCACTGTAGTTTGAAGCTTTATGGTGTTTTCAGAATATCTTTGAAGTCAAGTTTCTGTGGAAAAATACAAAGTTTAGAAAGTAGTTCTGCAGGGCTTATTCTTATCCACTGAGAACATGTTTAGATTGCCTATTTAAAATGCAGAGCTAAGCTGCAATTCCATAAATGGAGCATGCATATGGAGTGAATGATTGCAAAGGGATTATTCCCATTGAGTTTAGTTGCTAGACTTAGGGACTGTATTGTTAAGGTCTGTTGATCCTGGAAGCATGTTTTGTTTTTATACACCAGAGTTTCTGCTCTATATTGAAAAGTATATATTGCTATTTACTTTATTTCCAAAATATAATTGATTGCTGTCACAGATATTTTCTAAACTATCTGAACCAAAGAAGTGTTGAAGAACCTTTGATTTAACAAATCCAAAACAATCTATGATTTTATGTTATGACTTTGGAATATATAAATTTGAAAGAACATTTATTAATTAAGATTTATTTGTATGGTGAAAACCATATCATTTAGGGGTGAGTTAAAGGATGATGATCGAAACAATTTAGCTAAAATTAAAAACACAGTACTAAGTGTTTGAGTCACTGTTGAATCTGAAATATTATTTGTGCTTAACTCTTTTGCATCTTATCTCCCATTTCAAGATACAACTATCATTTGTCAGATCTAAAGTCTGAAACCCCGCATTCTAGGGAACCACAGAATACATTTTGCAGTATAATTAATTTGTGTTTAGATTTTCTTTCTTTCTTTCTTTCTTTCTTTCTTTCTTTCTTTTTTTTTTTTTTTTTTGTGGAGAATCTCTGTCACTTTGACACCTAGAGTAATTTGCACAATACAGGCTCAATACTCCTGACAGCACATCTAGCAATCACTTCTTGATCTATCTGCCTGCAACAGAGGAAAGTGCTGACACAGTACCAAAGAACTGTGCTTCCTTTTGATGATGAAAAAGGCAGAGGTGATTCTTTAGCCAGGGAACAAACTTTTACCGTGCATGCTTCTGGTTTACTGGGATGCAATATTAAAATATCTGAAGAATAAAAAATATAAAGAATCCTAAAATGGAGATAAGAAGGGAATATTTTATTTACCTTTCATAGTGACAATGGAAAGTCATGTTTTCTCTCTTATTTTTTCTCAAAGCAGGTTATTCATATTTGGGTAAATAACTTTAATTTCATTTAACTCAGTGTGGTTGTGCTTATCTAAAGCTACATGGTCCACATTAATTTTCAGATTCCTCCAGTCTTTCTTCTTCCATCCAACAAAAACCCCAAGAAGCACATTTGGAGAGGGCACTTCCCTACATTTATAAATACATATACATATTGATATACATAATATACATATACATATACATAGTATACATATACTGTATATGTGCATATATATGCACACACATATGTATATAAACTTACATATTTAATCATACATTCTCCTATCTGTCTTTCTAACTTTCTATCTATCTATCTATCTATCTATCTATCTATCTATCTATCTATCTATCTTCTATCAATATACCTACCTGCTGTCCAACTATTTATCTCTCTATATATACCTATAAAACATGTATATATGGATATATCAATACCTACAAATATCTATATGAATGTGTGAATCTCTTAGAGCTTGGATATGAATTATTCTAGGCACAGGAGAACAGGTCTTAGACACATTTACAAGTGATGAACTGGGTTGTGTCATTTGTTTTCACTTTTCCTAGCAAGCATGACTCAGACAGACCAACTGTTCTTTACTCTGTCAGAGAAGCTGAACTCAAAAATACATTTGGCAGCTGAAATTTCCTCTCAGGTTTGTAGCTCTTGGCTTTAGATATTTGTCAGAACAGCTATGAGCCAAAAAGGGAGAAAAAGAGACAGCTAACTTGAGAAATCCACTAACAAATGGGGCAATGACTGAGCACAAGGAGTTACCGAAAAAATTCAAGTTTAACATATAGACTTCAGAAATTTTTGTACTGGAAAAAGAAAAGTATTAATGTAATCATAACTACTACATATTCACATCATTGAAACCATTGCTTCTCAACAAGATCACTTCAAAGAAATAAGCACAGAAGATCAAATAATCCTGGTACCTGCCTTGACCAAACATGACTGGATAGCGAAGTTAGAGCAAAGGCATCTGGGCTCTGTATGACTGTAGAAGAATCTTTATTCTATAACATATGCTTTCACTGACACAACTTGTTGTCTATAATAATGAACATCATAAAGACGATTATATACATGTGCACCAAGTTTTTTTTCAAACTTAAATCAAACACTTCCTATTTTTAATCTCTTCACATTTCCTGCTAATACCCATCTTTTCATTTATTTACTTGTTCCCTCAAGTGATTACACACACATACATGCACACACACACACACACACACACACACATATAAAATATATGTCTGAATAAAACCTAGATTTAACAACTTGAAACAAGAAACTTATTTTAATTTCTAAAGAATAATATCTTCGAATTTTCAGCTCTTTATGTGAGGCAAATAATTAAATACTGTATTGAAAACTGCAAAAGTGTATGTAACCAGAGACTGCTCATTTGTTTTCTGGCCACCAGATCCAAATAATTATAGAAAAATTATACTAATTACAATACTGCTTGACCTATGTCTTAGGCATATTTCTAGCTTGCTCGTACAACTTAAATTCACCGATTTTTTATCAATTTATGTATTGCCATGAGGCTGTGGCCTACTGGTATATTTCCATCCAGCATCTGTCTCCTTTGGCAGCCACATGGATTCTCTCTGATTCCACCTACTCCCTGTCTGTGTTCTGATTTCCCACCTGGCTTTACTTTTCTAAGTCATTGGGCCAAACAAGTTTTTTCTCTAAAGCAATAAAAGCAACACATATACAGAAAGACATCCCACATCGGTGTTTACCGTATAATGTAATTTTTTTCTTCTTTTGCCCATTTCTTCATTAGGAAATAATAGATTTTAGCCATTCTTCTTCATCGAATATGTTATCTGGACATTTTCAGAAAGACGTATTGGTAGTTTAAATGGGTTTTAGCAAGAAGGATATAGAAGGAAATCTTGCCTAGTACTGCAATCCCATCCAATTACACTGGGCTGATAAAATAATAGATCTCATGGGATAACCTACACCTACCCTTTACTAGCCAGTATAGTCTCTAATTATGTTGTAAACATTTAGGCGTAAAATCACAGAGAAGTACATTTCTCATCACTCTTAAAAAAAAAAAAATTTTTTCTCGGTGAGCTCCCAATAGATCAGCTCCACTGTCTCAGTGGGTGGGTGCACCCATCGTGGTCCCGAATTCTTTGCTCATGTTCTCCCTCCTTCTGCTCCTCATTGGGACCTTGGGAGCTCAGTCCAGTGCTCCAGTGTGGGTGGAGCTGATCTATTGGGAGCTCACCAAGGCCAGCTGGACTGTGACTGAAAAAGCATGGGACAAAACTGGACTCTCTGAACATGGCGAACAATGAGGGCTGATGAGACGCAAAGGACAGTGGCACGGGGTTTTGATCCTGCTTAATGTTCTGGCTTTGTGGGAGCCTAGCCAGTTTGGATGTTCATCTTCCTAGATATGGACGGAGGGGGGAGGTCCTAGGTCTTACCACAGGGCAGAAAACCCTGACTGCTCTTTGGACTGGAGAGGGAGGGGGAGAAGGGTTGGAGGAGGGGGAGAAGGGTGGGAGGAGGAGGAGGGAAATGGGAGGCTGGGAGGAGGTGGAAACTTGTTTTTTTTTTTTTCTTTTTTCTCCTTTTCTCAATTAAAAAAAAAATTCCTTATGTTAGTTTTTGTTTCTTGGCCTATCTTGCTTTCCTCTTAAACAACTAAAATCAAGGAGTGGGTATTCAGCTTAGCTGTGAATCATTTGCTTACAATGTATACAAAGCCTTAACTCAGCTCACAGCTCATCAAGGACACAGAGAGGAGAGGGTGCAGGTGCTCAGTGTTTAAAGGGGAGGATTGGTGTTCTCAGCTCTAAATGCACAAATGTATAGAAATGTAGATGCATTTCATTAAACTATGCATTCATTATGTAAAATTTGCTTTATTTAAAATCCTACCAAGCCCTTTGGGGTTCTTCCGATTTTGGAGAAAATTTGTGTGCTTTTAGGTTCTGTTCTCATTTAATATCTCATGGAATAGAGAAAATGTGTCTTCTTTCCATCTGTGTTGACAAATACTAACTCAGTCGATATATTTTAAATTTTTTATAAAGCGTTGTAATGTAAATTAAAAATAAACATTTGCCCATATTTAATTTTATATCATTAATATCACCAATTTAAACAAATTAACTTAACAGGGTATTAACATTTGAAAATATCATGCATAATAAAGGTTATTTGTATTAGATTTTTTTCTCATGATATCTGAACTCACATTTTAATTTTTTTCACATTGATAAATCTCATAACCTTTTAATGCCTTAGAGATCATCTAAATAATAGTTACTTCAAGTAAAGTTCACCTGTATTTCTTCCCAGCACAATGTGGTAGTTTAAAAAATTACACCCTTGCTAAATCATTTAGAAATTTCTCTATTATACTCAATTATGGATTCACTTTAAGATAACATTTTTAAAAGCAGTGAACTACGTCGGAGGTCATGAGAGTTACAGCACGTAACAACTAGTGGTCTGATGCAGGTTAATGCTGTCCAAGCAAGTCTTCAGGACCATCTACTCTGGAAACTTGTCCACCTTTGCTCAGACAGCTTGGTGTCTCCCAAATAATACCTGCACTGCAGTGTGTAAAATCATGTGATAGGTGTATGTAATCTCATGCCTGCATCTCAATCTTTTCAGGCACATACATCTGTGTGTGGGAAGATAGATGACTTTTCATTCATCTGTGTAATTTTGATATGTAGAAAATATACTAGAATATACTTTATAACTATATTTATTGTCCCATAAGGACTGTAGACCTTTAAAAGCCTGTTTTGTTCCTTTTGCCCAGAATAATTGCACATAATCAGCTTACTTGCACCTCAGAGCAAGTTCAAACTATACTAAACCCTTTTTGAAAATTGGCCATAGTTTTAAAACTTTACAGCTACGTACAAGGTCAAAGTTTCAGATGTCTAATCAAGGTTGCTACACAAAGCACCCTGAGAATAGCATGTCAAATCTTTACTTGCCAAGTGTGCTGACAAAAGACCCATATCTCAAAATTTGTCACTAGGCACTGTCTCCTCCTTCTTCCCTGCCTTGGGTCTGCACAATCTTACTCCTGTTACCTTGGAACCTCCTGTTGCCTTGGTAAATGGTTTGCCTCCTATTTTCTACCCGAGGAATGTGCTTTTGACCAATGGGCAGTAACTCTTGGGAGTCTTTCATTATTTCAGGCCTCCTGAAAAAAGAGAGTTGTTAGACTAGAGGAGAAGAAGCTAGAAGGAATTAAAGTTAGGGCAGAAGAATTAGAATAGATGAAAACAGTAAATAGATATGTTTGGAACAGCACTCAGATGAGAGCGTCCACTCATCCTCAAATACTCCGAGTTTCTTTCACTTCCTATAGCATCTTATTTGAACCCTGGAAAGGATGTTGGGGCTGAACTCCAGCAACCCTCATTAGAATTAGATGAATAGAAAAAGAGTAATTTCACTTCCTTACAAACATAACTTGCAGGGCTAGAGAGGTGGCTCAGAGCACTGACTGCTCTTCCAGAGGTCCTGAGTTCAATTCCCAGCAACCAAATGATGCCTCACAGCAATCTGTAATGAGATCTGGCACCCTTTTCTGGTGTGTGGGCATACATGGAAGCATAATTTTGTACACATAATAAATAAATAATTAAAAACAAACATATCTTGCTAATTTGTTTGCAAATTCTTTTGGATAAAAGAATAATTTTAACTTTGTGTAATCAATTGTAAAAATAAACAAGCACACACACCCACACAAATGAAATAAATAATAGATTTTTTTAGATTTTTTTTACTAATTCCACGTATACTTACAAGTATTTTTTTTTAGATTAGTGATTTATTTTATTATTTTAGAATTAACTTTTGAATTTCAAATTTCTTTGGAGTACTAGATAAGCACAAACATTACACCCCTGCATTATTTTAGGTAGTATACTAGATGAAGGGCTCCAGAAGGACCCAGTATGATAAAAATGCAAGTGGCACAGCCTGTTCTTTTTTTTTTAATTTATTTACTTAATAAAGATTTCTGTCTCTAATAAAAGCTATATACAGCAAGACGACAACTAACATCAAATTAAACAGAGTGAAACTCAAAGCCATCCCGCTTAACTCAGGAACACAACAAGGCTGTCCACTCTCGCCATACCTCTTCAATATAGTGCTTGAAGTTCTAGCAATAGCAATAAGACAACATAAGGGGATAAAGGGGATTCGAATTGGAAAGGAAGAAGTTAAACTTTCATTATTTGCAGATGATATGATAGTGTACATAAGCGAATCCCAAAACTCCACCAAAGAACGTTTACAGCTGATAAACACCTTTAGTAATGTGGCAGGATACAGGATCAACTCCAAAAAATCAGTCACCCTCTTATACACAAAGGATATGGAAGCAGAGAGGGAAATCAGAGAAGCTTCACCTTTCACGATAGCCATAAACAGCATAAAATATCTTGGGGTAACTCTTACCAAGGAAGTGAAAGATCTATCTGACAAGAATTTTAAGGCATTAAAGAAAGAAATTGAGGAGGATACCAGAAAATGGAAGGACCTCCCTTGCTATTGGATTGGGAGAATCAACATAGTAAAAATGGCAATTCTACCAAAGGCAATTTATAGATTCAATGCAATCCCCATCAAGGTCCCATCAAAATTCTTCACAGATCTTGAGAGGACAATAATCAACTTTATATGGAAAAACAAAAAACCCAGGATAGCCAAAACAATCCTATACAATAAAGGATCTTCTGGAGGCATTACCATCCCTGACTTCAAACTCTATTACAGAGCTACAGTGATGAAAACAGTGTGGTACTGGCATAAAATCAGAGAAGTTGACCAATGGAATCGTATAAAAGACCAGAATTTTAATCCACAAACCTATGAACACCTCATTTTTGATAAAGGAGCTAAAAGTATACAATGGGAGAAAGAAAGCATCTTCAACAAATGGTGCTGGCACAACTGGATGTCAACCTGTAGAAGAATGAAAATAGACCCATATCTAACACCATGCACAAAACTAAAGTACACATGGATTAAAGACCTCAATATCAGTCAGAACACATTGAACCTGAAAGAAGAGAAAGTGGGAAGTACCCTACAACAGATGGGCACAGGAGATCACTTCCTATGTATAACCCCAACAGCACAGACATTAAGGGCAACATTGAATAAATGGGACCTCCTGAAACTGAGAAGCATCTGTAAAGCAAAGGACACTGTCACTAAGACAAAAAGGCAACCTACTGACTGGGAGATCTTCACCAACCCCGCAACAGACAAAGGTCTGATCTCCAAAATATATAAAAAACTCAAGAAACGAGACATTAAAATGCTAATTAACCCAATTAAAAAATGGGGCACTGAACTGAACAGAGAATTCTCAGCAGAAGAAGTTCAAATGGCCAAAAGACACTTAAGGTCATGCTCAACCTCCTTAGCAATCAGGGAAATGCAAATCAAAACAACTTTGAGATATCATCTGACACCTGTCAGAATGGCTAAAGTCAAAAACACTAACCATAGCCTTTGCTGGGGAGGCTGTGGAGGAAGGGGTACCCTCATTCATTACTGGTGGGAATGCAATCTTGTGCAACCACTTTGGAAATCAGTGTTTCGGATTTCTCAGGAAATTCGGGATCAACCTACGCCTGGCCCCAGCAATACCGGTAACTCTTGGGAATATACCCAAGAGTTGCCCTATCATATGACAAAAGCATTTGTTCAACTATGTTCATAGCAGTATTGCAGTATTATGTGTAATAGCCAGAACCTGGAAACAACCTAGATGACCTTCAGTGGAAGAATGGATGAAGAAAATGTGGAATATATACACATTAGAATACTATGCTGCGGTAAAAAAAACAATGACTTTTCGAATTTTGCATGCAAATGGATGGAAATAGAAAACACTATCCTGAGTGAGGTAACCCAGACCCAAAAAGATGAACATGGGATGTACTCACTCATAATTGGTTTCTAGCCATAAATAAGGGTCACTGAGTATACAATTGCTGAACCTAACGAAGCTAAATAAAGAAGTGAACCCAAGGAAAAACATATAGTTATCCTCTTGGCAATGGGAAGTAGACAAAATTGCCGGGGAGAAAATTGGGATTTTGGGGGTGGGGTGGGATGGGGGTTAGGGGAGATGGGGAGAGAAAAGTGAGAAGGGGAGGATGGGGGGAACTTAGGGAAACAGGAAGATTGGGATAAAGGAAGGTTGGATAGGAGAGCACAGAAGCACAATTCTTAGTTAAGGGAGCCACCTTAGGGTTGGCAAGAGACTTGAACCTAGAGTGGCTCCCAGGAGCCCAAGGCGATGTCCCCAGTTGGTTCCTTGGGCAGCTGAGGATAGTAAACCTGAAATGACCCTATCCTATATCAATACTGAGGAATATCTAGCGTATCACCATAGAATCTTCATGTGGTGAAGGATGGATATAGAGACAGAGACCCACCCTGGAGTAATGGACTGAGCTCCCAAGGTCCCAATGAGGAGTGGAAGGAGGGAGAAGATGAGCAAGGAAGTCAAGACCACGAGGCATGCACCCACCCACTGAGACAGTGGGGCTGATCTATTGGGAGCTCACCAAGGCCAGCAGGACTGTGACTGAAAAAGCATGGGATAAAACTGGACTCTCTGAGCATGGCGAACAATGAGGGCTGATGAGAAGCCAAGGACAATGGCTCGGGGTTTTGATCCTATTACATGTTCTGGCTTTGTGGGATCCCAGCCAGTTTCGATGTTCACCTTCCTAGACATGGACGGAGTGGGAGGACCTTGGACTTTCCACAGGGCAGGGAACCCTGACTTCTCTTTGGACTGGAGAGGGAGGGGGAGAGGAGTGGGGGGAGGGGGAGAAGGGTGGGAGGAGGGGGAGGGAAATGGGAGGCTGGGAGGAGGCTGAAACTTTTTTTCTTATTTTATTTTCCTTTTCTCAATAAAAATAAATAAATTAAAAAAAAAATTCTGTCTTTTCCCTGCCACCACCTCCCATTTCCCTCCCCCTCCTCCGATCAAGTGCCCTTCCCTCATCAGCCCATAGAGCAATCAGGGTTCCCTGACCTGTGGGAAGTCCAAGGACCACCCACCACCATCCAGGTCTAGTAAGGTGAGCATCCAAACTGCCTAGGCTCCCACAAAGCCAGTACATGCAGGAGGATCAAAAACCCGTTTTCATTGTTCTTGAGTTCTCAGTAGTCCTCATTGTCTGCTATGTTCAGCTAGTCCAGTTTTATTCCAGGCTTTTTCAGACCCAGGCCAGCTGGCCTTGGTGAGTTCCCGATAGAACATCCCCATTGTCTCAATGTGTGGGTGCACCCCTCGAGGTCCTGAGTTCCTTGCTCGTGCTTTCTCTCCTTCTGCTCCTGATTTGGACCTTGAGATTTCTTTCCGGTGCTCTAGTTTGGGTCTCTGTCTCTGTCTCCTTTCATTGCCTGATGAAGGCTAATATTCAGGAGGATGCCTATATGTTTTTCATTGGGTTCTGCTTCTTATTTAGCTTCTCTAGGATCATGAATTATAGCCTCAATGTCCTTTCTTTATGGCTAGAAACCAAATATGAGTGAATACATCCTATGTTCCTCTTTTTGGGTCTGGCTTACCTCACTCAGGGTAGTGTTATCTATTCCCATCCATTTGCATGCAAAATTCAAGAAGTCCTGTTTTTTACTGCTGAGTAGTACTGTAATATGTATATATTCCATACTTTCTTCATCCATGGATATGGATATACATATTATCACAGCCTGTTCTTCACTCTTCCATTTACTTTGCAAACCATAGCTCTCATCACTAAAGCTGGCCAGCAAGTTCTAGCCCCTTTGTTAAGCCGGACTCACAGCTAAGACTGATCTGATCACCAAGGTCCAGCTATAATAGCTTCCGGGCTTTTTTTTTTTTGCTCATCACAAACAGAAGGATTTCTCCCTTATTATCTTCCCCAGAGAAAGGATTACATTTATCACCATGCCTTGTTTTCCACATAGTTTTAATTGCTTTAGAGTAATTTTAGTGAGGCAAAAGAAAAGAAATTTCTGTATGCATGTATCATTATAACCATGGTGCAAAGTTATTTCTATAATAATGGAATTAATTTTCTGTATTTATCTTAAACTGCTCCTTGCAATTACTTATGAAAAATTAAATCTGCCTGTTGTTCAAAAGATATTAAAACAAATAATTTACTTTGTAGATCACACTTGCATATCTAAATGTTTTGCTCATTTATTTTAAAATTATTTTATATAAAAATACAAAAAGATACACATAAATAAAAATTAAAATTTCATGTTATTTTTTGTCCTACTCCTCCTAATAACTGTCTCTGACTAGCACTCCAAGTAAAAGAAATGCTTAATGGGAAAACTGCACAGAAGGTTTAATAATTGCCTAACTTGTATGGAAGCAATATACTAAAACATTCAAGTTGCAGTCATGTTTCTATCATTCATGTGACTAGATCAGTGGACTAATAACTGTTTGTAGATCCTTCTCTACATTCCAGAAAACATGTTTTGTCATTTTCCTCAGTCCACGAAAGCAGAGATGGACCGTAAGGCAGTCAGCTAAACCAAATTCTACACTGCCTGATAAGTTATGAAAGCTGCTGTATGTGAAAAACATTATACAGGCAGAACTTATAAATATTTTCATTTCAATTTAAAGTCCATGAGGTTTAAAGTTACAGAAATGGACTTTCAACATAAAGGCGCCTACAGTGTCAGGGGAAGGTGACAAAAAAAAAAATAAAATAAAGAGGCAAGCAATACACAGGTGAGGAAGCTTGCCGTGTAGTCAGTTTCAAAGGAAAGCAGGGGCAGAAGGACATAGAAGCATCTCACTGAACAGCGCAGTCTTGTTTGTAGTCTCTACAGGAAATTCCCAATGACAAAGGGAGGAAAGTGTTTATAGCCTTCATTGCAATGGCTAAATCTAATGTTGTTTGTTAGGTAAAAAGACTATTCGATATCATCCACCAATTTATGAATTGTAACTGGAGAAAGTATATGACCTCAAATATGATGTTCTGTCAGACTGAAAGACTGAAATCCCAGGGGCAATTCCAAAAGGCAAGATGAAAGGAGATATGCTACCCTTCAGATTTTACTGTTTGAAGCATTGCTTAGTAGCACTAATAGTTTCAAGCTCTCCCACTTTACTGTTTTGCTTGAAATATTTGAAAATGATACAGAAATACCTTTCCTGTATCAGTCTCTGTATATTGCTTTTTTGTTTTTCTAACACATAAATAATAAAAATCATTTTGCTTTAATAATTATACATTTTTCATAATCATATTATTCTTTTTGTTCATTGGTTTGTTTGGTTTTTTTTTGGAAGGCATTCTTTAGGAGTTTTGTTTCTTTGTTTGTTTTTTGGTCAGATTTTTACTATGGAAATACACATATTTGAATAATATACAGAGAGACATTTGGCCAGATGCATGACATTTTTTTTCTTTCTTCTCCTCCTCTTCGTCCTTTTTAGAGCTTTATTAAATTTGTCCTTTGAAAATTTCAAGCATTCTGAATGCTGTCTCCTCCATATACTGAGAATTCTTTTTAGGAAAGCCTTTGGGGTTTTTTTTTTTGGTAGGTTTTTTTTTTTAATTATTTATTAAAGATTTCTGCCTTTTCCCCGCCACTGCCTCCCATCTCCCTTCCCCTCCCCCGGTGGGTTGTTTGTTTTTAAAACAGGGTTTCTATAACTTTGGAGCATTTCCTGGAAGTCCCTTACTAGACTAGGCTTGCCTTGATCTCACGGAGATAGACCTGTCTCTGCCACCCAAGTGCTGGGATTAGTGGCATGCACCACCACTGCTTCCCAACATCATATTATTCTTGTCATGTTTATAATAATTCAAAAGTGACAAAATATTGGCTATAGATTCTCCTAGCAACTATGTTTATTTTTATGCATATGAATATTTATGCATAAATTGATACATACATGACATATATTTAGCTACATTTTCCTTACTGTCTTTCAAATATCTGACTTTTTTTATAACAAAGAAGACAATGACTGAAATGTATTAATGCAAGCACATGCAGTTAGCTGTATTCCTTTCTCTATTTCCACAAAAATTCTTCAAGACCAAAGAGTTCATGGTCTTATCTAGTTCTGAACCTTGTATCTTAGTTGACATACTGGTCAGATGTCGCCATGGGTAAAACAGTGACTTGACAATTAACCAATAACTTTTTGGTTAAGAAACTTGCTTTACAGAATAATTTCGTATCTAGTCCTCCTTTTATAATAGAATTAAAGGTTTTGCCAGTTGTTTAATTTTATTTTCATATAAAAAGCAAACTATCTTTTTTTCATTTTACATACCAATCCCAGTTCCTACTCTCTCCCTTCTTCCCTTACCCTTCACCTACCTCCCCTCTTCACTCTCCATTCACTCCTCAGAGAGGTGATGTCACATTTCTTTGGGGGAAGTCCAAGGCCCTCCCTCACACATCTAGGCTGAGCAAGGCATCAATACAAAGAGAACAGGTCCCAAAAATGCCCATTTCCTCTAGTCAGACTGATAAATATCATAATATCACCATAGAAACTTCATCCAGCAAGTGATGGAAACAGAGGCAGAGACCCATGTAAGAAGAGCAATGGACTGAGTTTCCAAAGTCCAGTCGAAGAGTGGAGGAGTGAGAATATGAGTAAAGAGGTCAAGACCATAATGGGTATACCCACTGGAACAGTTTACCTGAGTGAACATAAGCTCACCAACTCCAGCCAGAAGGGGAAGGAAACAGCGTAGATTCAAACTAGTCCCTTTGAATGTTGTTGACAGTTGCATGGCTGGAGCAAACTGAGCGGCCACTGTCAGTGGCACCAGAATTTATCCCTGCTGTTTATGTTGTTTTGTTTGTTTGTTTGGTTGGTTTTGGTTTTTCTTCTAAATCATCCGAACTTCTTTATAAATATTTATGTGTGTTGTTCTCATCTTGTGTCAGAGAATCTTCTTTTTGCAGTGGACAGTGGTTAAGGCAGGGTCACTTAACTGGTCAAAATGCTGAGCGTAAATAATTATGAGTGTTCATATATTCATGGCTCATTTACTTCAAACTTCCACTATGAAAACCTGAAAGTTCATTTTAGGATGAGGAGAGAGGAAGAATAAAAAAATCAACTGTTTGTGTGTGAAAACAATAAATATGCAGTTCTGGCCATGATATGGATGTTAGATACAACAATTTCTACTAACTTTGTTTAATCAACAAATGATGTTCACAGGAACAAGACACCCTACATTCTAGCATGGACTGGGGTCAAACACCTCTGAGATGCCATTCCTATCAGAGGAGCTATAAGCAATTGAAGGCAACTGAGAAAGAGAAGCTCATTTTTTCCTTTGGCTGACAGTAAGGTTACTCAGACCCAGGTGGATAGCCAAATGCCTGTGTGCATATAGTCAAATTACATTTACAATAATTTGACTCAAGGGGTTATTAATGACAAAACCAAAAACAAAATAAAAACTTGATGTTGGGAAAGTGATGGGGTGTAGGGTAATAGGAAAAGTCGTTTGTTGGAAGCAATGGAAAATATATACTTAATATTGATTATTTAACATATTAAGAATGAAATAAATCTACTAAAGGACGTAAGAAACTAGTTCTTTAAAAATGCAATGTTCAAATAGTTAATTTGTTAAAGTAGTAACAAATGTTAAGTAAAATTTAAATGATAGTAAAATAATACTTATTTTTTGCTTGTTTTAAAAATATAGTAATATAATTATTGCATACGATACACACACACACACACGCACACACACACACATAATGGGATTACTGGAAGAAGAGGACCTTTCCAGGTCCTGGTGACTTATGATTTAAATTATATGAATCTACCTGAATCTGTTAAGATGGTGTCCCCTAAATGCTCTTTTTATTTATTAGCTTATTTATTTATTATTTTTTGAAAAGAAATCAAACTATCTTTTTTCATTTTATATACCAATCCCAGTTTTTGCTCCATTCCCTCCTCCCATTCCCTCCAACTAACTCCCCTGTCCAAAAAAGCCAGTACAAGCAGTAGGGATAAATCCTGTTGACATTCCTAGCAGCCCCGCAGTTTGGTCCTATGCTTGCTCCTTCCCAGTCCAGCAGTTGTTGGTGAGTTCCCATTAGCTCAGGTAAACTGTTTCATTTGGTGTACCCATCATGGTCTTGACCTCCTTGTTAAATGTTAAAAGACAGCTATAATCAAAGAAATAAAGGAAACTCTAACACTTAGGTCAGTACATGTATATTTGCTATGTTATAATTAAAACCTTCCTTTTCATTTAAACAGAAAAGTGCAGGTGATATGGGATTCCCCTCTGTATTCTGTGATTACCATTGACTAATAAGGAAACTGCTTTGAGCCTATACCAAGGCAGAATAGAGATAGGTGGGTAAAACTTAACTGAGTGCTAGGAGAAAGGAGACAGGGACAGGAGAAGCCATGGAGCTGCCAGAGGAGAAAGAAGCAAGCTGCCAGCCAGAACCTTGGTGGTAGGCTATGAGTCTCATGATATAATATAAATTAATGGAAATGGATTCTAGATGTAAGAACTAGCTAGCTAGCTATATGTTTAAGCTGTTGGCCAAACAGTACTGCAAATAGTATCGTTTCTGTGTGATTATTTCAGTTCTGAGCAGCTTTGAACAAACAAGAGGCCTCTTACAACAAAGTGGTTGTGGGAACTAGTGAGCAGGATCCAGTGGGTGGAGAGACACTGTACCAGGGGGACCAGGGGGAGGGAGAATATTTCCAGCTATAACTCAGAAGTCCAAACTGGCAACTATTGGAATAAAATGGTTCTTAAAAAGTGGTATCCCCCTTTCTTTTTTTGTGAGACAGTGTTTTTCTGTGTATCTCTGATTGTCCTGGAACTCTCTTTGTAGACCAGGCTGTCCTGCATACGCAAATATACGCTCTCCTCCTCCTCCTGATTGCTGGGATCAAAAGAGTGCCTCACCACTGCCCCGCAATTTGTACTCTTATTTTTTATGACTATGTATCTCTAAGAGATTATGAAATCCACCATGGGGTGAACCTGGGTATTTATTACCAATAATGGAAAATCCCTTTCTTTTGTTGCTCCCTGCCTTTCTCTCCTACCATCATTTGACAATGCTATATGTGCCAACTTTATCAGTTCACATGAATAGAAATTGTGATGCTACATTACCAGAAAGAAAAAAAAATCTCTAAATTAATGAAACTCAAGCCCGTTAGTATGAACATAATAATTTCTAAATAACTTTGTCCTTCCAAAACCTGCCTCTCTTACCAGTTTTTCTTTTGTCTGTCTTTTTTTCTTTTTTTCTCTTTCTTTTCTTTTCTTTTTCGTTTTTTCTTTTTTCTTTTTTCTTTTTTTTTTTTTTTGGACAGGGTTTTTCTGTAGCTTTAGAGCCTGTTTTGGAACTAGCTTTTGTAGACCAGGCTGGCCTTAAACTCACAAAGATCCTCCTGCTTCTGCCTCCCAAGTGCTGGGATTAAAGGCGTGCACCACCACAGCCCAGCTTCTCTAACCAATTTTTATGGAGTGACATGTTCTGTTCAACCCAGTGATTAGAAAATAATGTTGTCTTTCTTGTGAGTTAGCTGATGTTAAAACACATTTTCAGGGGAAATCATTTGATTGGGAAAGGAAATTATAAATGAACTCATAATTTTAACAATTAAAAAGCTATGATTTATTATCAGAGGAGGAAGAAATATTGACTAAAGATAGTTCTAAAATGTCATCTATATATTTTCATAGCTTTTATAATTCTTATTACAGTGACAATAAATGTTATGAAAAAAATAGTTGTGAAATGCATAAATTATAAAAGAAAAACAATGCCAAGATTGGATTAGTACTATGTTATGCGGACTATCTATAAACAGATAAATAGATAGCAAAAAACCCCAAATGAACAGGTATCAGGGCCCACAGTTTTGAATCCTTTCCATCTGGACTAAAGGTCAGAGAGTTCAGATCTATTCTTGCTCCCCATGGACAAACAACATGTTTGACCAATTGTGTGTGTTCTTCATACCTTACTCTTCAAAGGCCAGACAACAGGATGTTTTGACTCAGGGCATGCCTACCAGCTTTTTTGAGATGTTAGAAGAGTAATAAACTTGAAGCTTTTTTGCATTTTGCTACAGTATTCATTGGAAGCTCTCCCAAATCCAATATATCTTCTGTTCCTTATCTATTTCTTTCCTCAATCCACACTCCCCTTTCATGAACTGACAGACAAGTCAGACAGACTGGACAAACAGGCAGACAAGTCAGACTTATGCATGAAATCTTTTGGCTCAACTTGAAATAAGAGCCTGTAAAAGGCACTTTGCAAAACATTTAACTATGAGAAAAAGTTACATAATGTACATCCACAGCTTGAAAACTTGCTGTGAAATGTAACACATTTTTAAAACATAAGATAATTATCAAAATGGTTTTGCTTTAGTTACTTAGCATTTGCACTCATGTTTAAATACTACTGTCTTGGTTGTCTTGACAAAGTGTACTATTTTATTTTTTTCTGAACCAGATTAACACAATAAGAACACATATAGCATAATAATACTGATGATATTAATGCAGTGTACAGACTAATTCAATCCTAGAGTGTTAGATTTGAGGGAAAGACAGGGGGAATGCACATGGCACACATGGGGTTTGTCACATCTCAAAGATATTTCTCATTATTTTAAATCTGCTCTGCATTCAGCACAAAGCTACTTCAGTATATCTCCCATAATTTTATCCCAATAATTCTATTAAATCATGTAGAGTAGAATTTCTCATCTTTGAAAGTGTGTTTTAAATATACAAACATAATCTATTAATTGCAGTTGTCAGTGATTTTGTGAATTTCACAAGGCTTTGTGGTGCTTTTTTTTTCCCTCACTGCTTCTAATACAGATGGGTTTAGTTATCTAATCCTCTATGTGTGTTCATTCTGGCAAGATCTCAGCATGCAAATTATCCTCAAAGATAAGCACATTCTCAACATATTATTTTGTAAGCAGAGCTACAACTTAATGATAGACTTGTATCACCCTGCTAGGATATCCTATTGTTTGCCTATTGATAATGGATTGTGGAGAATAAAACCCTTTCCAGTCAATAACACAACAAGTCATAACTAACAACTAACTTTGATCACATTTTTATTCTACTTGTTATTATATTTTTCATAAAAATAATTGGAATTATGAATTTAATTTCTACGGCTTGGAGTGTCTCCAGAAGTGCACAGCTGCCAACTCCTAGGTTTACATTTCTATTTTAAAAAATATCGCCTGACAGAAAATCCTAAACACTTCATACTCAGAGAACATATATTTGCAAATAAAAAGTAAACAGCAGAAGACATCTTTATTTTGAAACTTTATCATTCCACTACCTTTTCTGCAACAAACTTTAAACAGTCTCCCAGTTAATAAATTTGTTCTTTAAACTTACCCTTTACCTCTTTGAAAATTCATATGATTGTTTGTCACCTTGACAACTAGCTACATTCACACAGTTCTTTAGCATATCAGACATCTTCACTGAAATGTGATCGAACAGTCTGTTATACACTATAGAGCAGAATTTGGCCAATAAATAAAAACTCAAGAATCTACCTTTCTCATATTCTAACTAATTATGTGCTTTGAAGCTTTTTCTTTGCTGGATACTTAAGGTATTTTTTTTCCTTAGATTCAATAGAGCACAAATAGTAAATGCTTCTTATTGGGAGGGAGGGAAGGAGGGAAGGAGGGAGAGAGAGAGAGAGAGAGAGAGAGAGAGCAAGCAAACAAGCATACAAACAAACAAAAAAGTGGGGCAACAAAACCCTGTGAGGAATACAAAACTAGAAGTGTTCTGAATGCACAAGTAATTTTTTACACTAAGAGACTTCGAGAAATTTTTATTCTGGGCAATAGAAGGCTAGACTTCCTGCAAATTATAGTCTGAGCACATTCATTAGTGTGTGTTGCAGGGATTCAGCCTTTTAAATATATTTTGCTTTATTGTTCTCATTTCTCTTACATCTCTACAGTAAAACAACCCTCTATATTATCCTTCAAAGAACAAAAGGGTAGCAGAGATATAGTTGTAATAATTTGCAGAAGTAAAAAAAAATCTTATGAAAAGAATAGTCATAAACCCATGAACCCATAACACATTTAAGTGTTGCAAATAATGTTTCACCAAAATTCCAAATCCTTAACAGATACATTTAGCTAAAAGACTTATTGCAATACATATTAATATGTTAATATTCTGTGAATAAATGAAATACTTATGCCTCTGTTGCATCTCCACTTTGTCATATATGATGAATGTGGAGAAAAGGAAAGATGGTCAACACAGGTTTAATGGTTTATACTAATCAGGTGATTGAGAATAATAAAAACCTGTTTTGAAAGTTTCATAACAAACTCAAAAAAAAATATAATGGTATACTGGGAATTTTCCATAAGATATGCAAATGAGTTCTTGTTGCTCCCCACTTGAATTTGTTTTTCCCTCTAACTTCATCAAGTCAATGAGACTTGAAGCTTTAGTAGGAATATCTTTTATGGGCGGTTGTTCTTTGGTCTTGATTAAAAAAAAAAAAAAAAACACAAAAAACAAAGGAGTGTGTGCTTCATCTACTATCCGTCTTTCTGCTTTGTTTGATTTGCTGTGGAGATGAGTTTTTCTCTAAGTGAGAATTTTCCTATAGATAGCTATTTCTAATGCTCATTGAAAGAACTTTAATTTATGTTTCTGATCACAGGATGTACAATAGAGTTTGTTGTACTTCCCTTGGAATATTAAGTATCTTATCTGTTTCAGTTTCAGTGCTACTGGCTCACTTGGCTTTGAACAACACATTATTCGCTCTTTTCTCAAATTTGCCACTTCATTTTCTTGATCTTTTTTTTGATTGAACCTGACTGGAGAATCTCTATGACTTTAGTTTAAATACCATATGAACTTTGATTTTTCAGTAAGATAGACATAATTTGAAGGATAATGCTGCTTCATTAAGCTGGACATATAAACATATGAGAAAGTGAAGGCGTAAGTCACAAACAATCCCACAGCAGTTTGGAATTATGATTAATAAGGTGGTATTTATTTAAAAGGGAAAAAAACTTACAGATCACCATCCCAGACTACAGCCCTCTGCGCAATCAGGAAGGAGTCTAGTCACCGGAAGCGGAGAGGGAAGTAAGAGAGAGGGAGGAGTGAAGACGCTGCTTTTTTAAAGAGAGAGACCACACCCCAATGGCTGATATCTCAGCGGTTATTGGCTGGAGGAGTGGAAGGACCTCCCGCAACAAGAAAGTATTAATTACATGAACTACTTTTGTAGTGATGCTTAAGCATTATTAAAAATTTCATTTTATATGTAAAAAATATATGAAATGCACCTGGAAGGATTCTAGTCTAGTTGACACGCTGGAAAATGTGAATTGCCAGGGAAATATTTAATGAAAACTCTTCCTGTGCCCTTGATGTTTACTTATTAAAGGTGCATAAATTAATTATGTGTTTCATTAAGGTTTAGGTGTTACTAGCATAATATCAAACGATATCTTAAAATTAGATTTCAGATGAGGCTAAGGAGAATGAAGAAAATAAAACATTAATGATCAAGTAAGAATCAAAATCAGAAAATGCTATTTGTATCAGAAAAAAATATAGCCCAGAATAGATGTAATTTATTAAAAGACTAATATAAACAAGAATGAAGACTGCATTGAGTAAACCTGAAAGTAGCAAGAAAAATCAATGGGTAAATAACAAAATTTGAAAGGGATGATTCATATTCTAATTCTGAGACAATATGAAAATGCATTGAAGCAGTTTTAGAAAAAACTAATCAAGTTATGAACATCTACATTTTTATAGTTAACAATATTGGAACATATATATTTGGATATTAAAAACTCCATTCCTGATGGAGAAAGGCATCTGTCTATATGTTACTTTCATTGGTTAATAAAGAAACTGCCTTGGCCCTTTGATAGGACAGAAAATTAGGTAGGCAGAGTAAACGGAACAGAATGGTGGGAGGAAGAAGGTCAGTGAAGCAGCCGTGATATAGCTCTCCTCCCCAAGAAGGTCGCAGGTTAAGATCCTTCCTGGTAAGCCATCACCTCGTTGTGCTACACAGATTATTAGAAATGGGTTAATCAAGATGTGAGAATTAGCCAGTAAGAGGCTAGAGCTAATGGGCCAAGCAGTGTTTAAAAGAATACAATTTGTGTGTTGTTATTTCAGGTGTAAAGCTAGTCATGCGGGAGCTGGGAGGGAACTCAGCCGCAGCTCTTTCTACACATTCCTACTTTGTGTCTTTCTCTTCTGTTTGTTTGGTTTTCCCTATCAGAGCTTGTCTCATTTAATTTTAGCCTATTCTATTTTATTATTATTCTTCATGTACCTCTTTGCTTTTAAAGAGACACAAAGGTGTGGATTTGAATGGGAGAGGAGTTAAATAGAATCTGGGCAAAGTTGGAGGAAGAGAAACCATAATCAGAACATAATGTATGAAAAAAATCCCTTTTAATAAAAGCAAGATAAAAAAATAGCAGGTAATGAAACATATTTGTTCTTGAAAGGTTTGGGAATAAATTATATTCATTTGTTTCCTTTTATTTTTATTTAAATTAAATATAGTGATTCAAATGAGTTATTGAGGCACACTCTAAGGGCTCTGTGTTTGATGGTGCTCAGAAGGTTCCTACAAGGGTCTCATTTCTGGATTTCAACTTGATGTATCAGCAGGCTTCGATGTCATTTTTGAGTCAGGCATGTTTTCATGTGAATGCTAAAGCATTGAACCAAAACAAAATGAAAATAAAGTATTTGTACTCAAATTCAAAAACCTGTCATTGATGGGGGAGAGTCTTCTGTTTTGTGTTGATTTTGTTGGTTAAATAAAGAGACTGCCTTAGCCCTTTAATAGGACAGAAATTTAGGTGGGCAGAGTAAACAGAACAGAATGCTGGGAGAAAGAAGCTGAGTCAGTGAGTCGCCAAGATTCTCCCACTTCAGACAGATGCAGGTTAAGATCTTCCCTGGTAAGCCACCTCGTGGGCTATACAGATTATTAGAAATGGGTTAGGTCAATATGTAAGAGCTAGTCAATAAGAGGCTGGAACTAATGGGCCAGGCAGTGTTTAAAAGAATACAGTTTCCATGTAATTATTTCGGGGCATAAGCCATGAGGGCGGTCGGGTGCCGGGGACGCTGCCCCGCAGCTCCCTCAACATGCCATAGGGGGATGACTTACCATGTCAAGAAGCTTACCAGTAAGTGAAATGACTGGAACCTTCCTGGTGGAAGGAAGCAAATGACTTCCAAAAGTAGATCTCAGTCTTTCACATGGAAGCTGTGGTACATGAGATACATATAAAAGAGATGTGTTAGTATTGTTCAAAGACCAATGAAAATTCTGTTATTTTAGTGCCTGTGTGTATGTGTGCATGTGTGCACACATGCTCCTGTGATGTGATAAGTGAGTTCAAAGAGAGCTTGGACTGTTATAGAGAAATCCTATCTGGAAAAGAAACAAAGAACAAAGCAGCAAACAAACAAAACAAAACAAAAAAGCAAGGTCCTTGGGTAGTTTGGAGCATTTCATTTTTATTCAATGTCAAATTTTATACTCAAGAAGCTGATAATCCAATTATTCACATTTAATTATTCTATATTTCCAATTCCTAAGTATTTTGAAGAGAGTTAATTAGAAATGTAAATATATTCATAAAATTTATATGAAGAGAACACATGATAATAATAAAACTATCTCAAGAATATATGATATAAGTAAACAAGACATCTATAAAACTTACTGTGTGTCACTATGTGATGATTACAAGCAAAACCTGGAAATCCACAGTTGTAGACAAATGAAACTATAACAATGATATTTTGCAGAGCAAAACTGTTAGAATAGGAGAAAGTATTAAGTATTAAGAATTGAAAGTCAGATAGTGGTGGTGGCTCACACCTTTAATCACAGCATTTGCAATGTAGAATCAAGAGGATCTCTATAAATTCAAGACTAGCCTGTTCTACTAGGCAAATTCCAGCAAGTCAAGGCAACAAAAAGAAACCATCTCAGAAAAAAAGGAAAAAATAAATGAAAAGTAATCTATTGCCAAATTTGCCTAGGTTCATTTCAAATATGTCTTTGAGTTACCTTAAATTTATCAAACAAAATAGGGTAAAGAATGAACTTAAGCTGCAACTAATTTCTTTCTCACAAACATCTTTTTTGAATATTACGTTTAAGATACTGAACTTATACACAAGAAAAGACTATAGATAATAAAAACTCTGTCAGAAATCTCACTGCTTAGTTTTACTCATGGATGACTTAATCATGAGAATTCAATATACTAATTGCTAAATATAAAACTATCAATAGAGGGCTCTTTGGAATATTCATATTTATCAAAAATAAATTTCATTCTTAAGGACAGGTTCACAATTTGTCTGACATAATGTAAAATGGAAATCTAGGAGATCCAACTCAAGCACCAGGTAAAACTTCTCTTTGAGGTACTAACAGCTATCAATTTTCCCAATATGGCCATTATGCTTTTTTATTGACTACTTAAAGATAATCAAATTAAATAAAGTATTATTTACTTTAATATTTTTTATTAAATAAGAAAATTTTAATTAATTTTATGTAAATAAACCTTTAAACTGTTGTCATGAGACACACCACTTATCTTTGTGCAATAATGCCAGCTTTCCACAAACAGAAGCACAGCTTTACAACAATTTATCAAGGTACCACCATAGTAGGTCCTTGATGAGGTCTGCCACTTGGCTTTGAGGAAGACTGATATCTTCTTGTATATTTATAAGCTGGAGAGGAAGACACAAGAGAGGGAAAGAAAAAAATGACAGATATCTTTCCCTCCTCATGGGACCACATAGCATCAAAATAAAGTTTTCCTGAGGACTTTTCTGAACCAAATATACATATAAAACATCATTTCTCCGTATATAGTAACATGAGAAACTAAAGCTTTTTTGGCAGGATATCAGTCACTTGCAAGACACTGTAATGTGGGAATATTCAACTGTCAAAAAAAAAAAAGAAAAAAACAGCCAAATGACACAATTCAACACACAGCTACTATATGCATATGTTCTTACTACAACAGTGGAAGGGATGTGTAAACTCATGCAAATGCTTCTCATTTCCATTTTTAGTATGCACACATTTCACAAACACTATCTTTGACTTACAAATAATCTAGAACTGAGGAGAAATGGACCTATGGTTTGCTCTGTTCTTCCCCTTGGTTGTGTGTTAGTTAACACTTTCATGTAAAGGAGAGGGACTGGGGGGGGGGGGGTTGGGAAGGAAAGAGAAAGGGAGGGAGTTGAAAGAAGAGAGAGACAAGAGACAAAGATGAGACAGATCATGAATTTAAAATGGAGTGTTATATAGAAGGGTTAGGAGGGAAGAAAGGAAGCGAGAAATATAATTCAATTATAAGCTCAAAAACAGAAAGCTGTCAAATGACTTTTTTTTTTCATGATTCCAAATAGCTATGTAATTGGCAAATACAAAATGCAATAAATACAACAAACCAGTACTAGAAACAGCATAGAAAATCACTTTGGTTTTCACATTATGGATGTTTAACAGAATACATGAAATTGGAATATGTATATCTACATTGTATTATGACCATTGTAAGAGAGTTGCAGCGTCTGATTATTATTTTTCTTAGTCCTTTAAAAATATATATTTATATATAATATATGCATATGAATCTTGATAGATTTTAGGTAGATAAATAGATCAAATACCTATTCCCAGTGATAAAAATCTTCCAAAAAGATCGTTGCATATTTGTTCTTGTATCTTCTCACTATTTAAAATCAGTCTACTGAATACAGGTACAAAATAATAAAATTCATTTTGCTGTTCAATAGGTATTTATATGTTGAAAAGAATCATTTTACATTGAGGTGTCCTGAAATTTGATACTTTTAGATGACCTTCCTGTCATTCAATAAGCAGTGATTGGGAAGTGACAAAGCTTATCTCTGCAGCTAAGGGTTTGCTATGTGGATCAAGAATGACAGTGCTCATAATAAAGCTTGGAGAAGTGCTATATCATTTCAATCATGGGTTCACTGATAGATTTTAAAAACAAACTGTTAAGATTTATGAAAACTAAATGCCTTAAAATGTATTAAGATTAATAAGTACTTCTTAATTAAATGATTTAAACAGTGTTTGCTTGTAATTATAACTTTTAAACACATGGGAAAAGAAATTGAGGAGAGTAAGTGAATAATTTTCTTTACATTAAATTTTAATAAAAATGTGCATAAATGTTAAAGTGCATAACAATATTTTCATAAAATACACATTTCAGAAAGGATGTCCTGAAAATTAGATAACACCTCAGATACCAGAGAGTACATCACAGCTCAATCGGAAATTTGATTGTCAAATTCTCAAATTTGATGTCAGTTTTTCAAGTAATAGGTTATGTCAATTTTGATATTCTATTTTCATCAAAGTGTCTGTAATCAAATTTTAGCAATAAGGAAAAATAAATACTTTACCAAACATTTACAAGTATTCAGTAGTTAAACCTTATCTAATCAACTCTTAGTTATTATATATTAGTAAAGACTGTGTAATTAATTCTGGTTTGTTTTCTTTCAATTTTCTGTTACATGTGTATCCTCTAAGTAGGCTTATTTTAAGAATAAATTCAATTATCTTTTGATATAGAATTTTACTTGTCTCATTTGTTAGCAAATGCATACCACTAGAGGATTTTTCCTATCTTTTTGGAATAGCTCAGCTCATGTATATACAATGGCAACCTTAATAGGACTCTTTGTCTTATTTTATTAATCTAACGTAAGATTCATCAGAGCATATTAAATAAGGATTGGGGTTTTTTCTCCAGGTAAACTGCGGCCTTGATTACTACTGAGCTATAAGTGAAATGGATGCAGCAATTGTCATGGAATATTCACTAAATTTCTGTTTAGTAAAGAAAAATAAAATTTCAAAGTCAATAATTACTCAAAACAATAACATTTTTATTCTTTACAAGTTAAAATACATAGGAGCACATCAAATATTAGAATAACTTGGTTTTAGGTAAAGCACAGCAAAAAAAAAAATTTTTACATGGGGGCTCGAAACAGGCATTCTATGTGTAACAGTCCTATCTGTCCAGGAACTAACTTTATAGACCTGGCTGGCCTCGAACACACAGAGATCCACCTACTTCTGCCTCTCAAGTGCTGAGGTTAAAGGCGTGAGCCACCACCACCCAGTAAGATATGTTTTATAAAAAGATTCTTAATTGGGGAAATATAGTACTCAATGCTATCATATTTTCAAATTTTATGTTATGTCTTTAAGGTTTAACCTAAGACTGTTGTCAACAAAACAGATAAATTATATAGAGGAAAGTCCAAGAAATAATGATCATCCTATTTTTAAAATGAAGGATCACATTTGAGATGATACTTTAGAAATAATAGTTATATTTTCATTATGAGGAGAAACCATCTTTAAAAAAATACATCCTATTCTCTTAATTATATGGTGTCCTTTCATGAACTTAATTCATATCTTTATTCTTATGCCTTGTATAAGAATAGCTTTGGTATTTTATTTATACTGTTAATGCAGGTCAGCTTCTAGTACAAATTCTTATTTTTTTTTTTAGATTTATTTATTTATTATGTACATAGTGTTCTATCTGTCTATATGCTTGCTGGCCAGAAGATGGCACTAGATCTCATTACAGATGGCTGTGTGCCACCATGTGGTTGCTAGGAATTGAACTCAGGACCTCTGGAAAAGCAGTCAGTGCTCTTAACCTCTGAGCCATCTCTCCAGCCCCTCTAGTACAAATTCTATGAATCATTAAAAAGTCAAGAGAATTCTAGGTGACAAAAAAATGTCGACCTGTAAATTGTGAGTGGGCCTCGAATGTGAACTTTCCCCCTCAGCTCTACAATCTACAAAGGGCTTTCTCTGTTCAGTCTTTTAATATTTCTTTATATACGTAAGAAGAATTTAATGAACTGATAGAGCAAACAATTTGATTGAAGGCATATCTTAAGAAAAATGCTACATGACATCTAGATATGCTTATTGTACAGTTGCAATAAAACTTATTCTTCTGAATCTTAGAGGTCTTGTGGATTAGAAGCCAGTGTCATACACACTCAGAAAGTGCACCGCTATGGAATTTATCAGCAACATTCTTTCAGGACAATACTCTGACTAATAAACAAAATGGAACCATGTGACAGAATTTCTGGGGTTTCAGTTTGTGGGTAAGAGGTCAAATTCAATAATTAATTAAGAAATGGAAGCTAAAGCACTCAATGATTAATTACGTTTGAGGACTTAAAGCACGCTAAGGTAGTGTAATTTATTTTGCCTTGATTAATTTACTGAAAATGAGAATTCTATTCACAAGTAGAATAAAACAGCAAGAAGAGATGTGGGATTGGAAAACAGTAGTAAAAATGAACAGAGGATGAAAGCATCAAGCACAATGTATATATTTCTTTATGTAGAAACTTTTACTATTCTGATGAATAAGTGGACAAAAACTTGAGTAGTTTGATTAAAACTGAGTGCTATGCTGCATTCAGAGTGAGGCTGCTATTACAAAGCGTATATGGGTTTAAATGACTTAAGTAATGTTTCGCTGAGGTTTGAGTGGTATCTTGGGCAGTGTAAAATAAGACAAGACTGTGATTAAATAAAACATGTTAATATTTTATGCTTTTCATCAACTTCTGAAAAGAATGAGCATAGAAGGCCAAAACAATAATGTCTATGAAGGTAGACATGTTCCCTTATGATGATATGAAATATATTTTTTAATTAGCTTAATAAAATTGTAGACCTCCCAAAGCCAAATATGAGTGCTTATCTAGTGTTCAATGTCTGGAAAAAGCAGTGAGAGTTTACGAATTCTATGTTTGTTAAACAGTAAAAATATATTATATAAAGACCTTGCATGGACACACACGTATTTAAAAGCCAAAATATTTTGAGGAGCCTGCATTTCTTTATTTTTTTACTCATTTTACACTCCAACCACAGCACTCCTTCAGACCCCTCCTCCTGCTCTCCCTGCCCCCCCCCCCCATTCTCACACCCCATCCACTCCTCCCAAAGGGTAAGGCATCCTATGGGGAGTCAACAACAAAGCCTTGCACATTTAGTTGAGCAGGACCAAGTCCTGACCCCCTGCATCAAAGCTCAGTGAGGCATCTAATATAGGTAATAGGCTCCAAAGGCTAGCTCATGCACTAGCGGTAGAACCTGGTTATGCTGACCAGAGACCTCTCATACAGACCAAGCTACACTGCCACTCACATGCAGAGGTCCTTGTCTGTCCCACGCAGGTGCCACAGCTGCCAGCCGTGAGCTCCCATAAGCTTGGTTCTGCTGTCTTTACAGATTTCCCCATCATGATTTTAAATCCCCTTACCATATAATCCCTTCTCCCTCTCTTCAACAGGATTCCCACAGCTTGTCGTGTTGATTAGCCATGGATCTCTGTATCTGGTTCCATCACGATGGGGACTGGAGAGAAGGCTTTGAGTGCCAGCTACTCTTCTTCAGGTCCTGAGTTAAATTTTCATCAACCACATGGTGGGTCACAACCGTCAATGAGATCTGGTGCCCCTTTCTGCTGTACAGGAGCACATGCAAGCAGAACACTACATAATAAATAAATACATCTTAAAAAAAATAGAGAGAGACTACACATTTTTAAAAAATGTTTAAAATTGTATGGAAGTCTGTATTTCAATCACTTCTCCTTTCAGATTGCATTATTACATAACACTATTTTTCATGTGTGTTTCCTATTTTCTCTCATTTCTTATGTTCTATTCTTAATCTCTTTTGTCTAGCTCTTCTTTAATTTCTTCATATAAAGCCTTCTTCATGTCTTTTTATTTTGGCTCATTGTTACTGGCTCACATCAAGCTTAAGATCTAAGGAATTGGTTTTCGCTTACAAATAAATCTTCAAAAGGATAAATTACTTCTTGTAGTAATTATTTCATTCATTTTAATGAATTTTGTACAGTTAACTTAGTAAGTAGACGGGATTCATTAAATTATTAGTGTCCACATAGGCATTAAAATTTTGTCAATATTCTCTTGTATTCTCATAGAAGTAAATTTGTAGAGTAATAATGAAAAGAATTGAAACATCAGAATGAGATTATTATTTTTAAATACTTACAAATTGCAAGACAGTTGATTGAAACCAATTTTATATAAATGCCACAAAACAGTTCATCAACTTTCATTTCCTTCAGCTATTTAGTATTTATTATGAAGTAACTGCAATGATAATCAGATTCAAATGACCTCTCTAATGAACGTTTAGTATCTGCTTGTTTATACCCTAGAAGTTTTTAGATCCTTTTGCTTAGCTTCTATGATCAGTAGACAAACACCACCGTGCTGTAATCAAGTAGCATAAATGAGAATCACGGGAAAGACTCTTATCTTGAAAGAGCCATGGAATAAGAACAGGAACACACAAGGAAGGCTGTACTCTTTATCATTTTTACTACAGGGCTGGGCTGCTCAATATAGTCTTAAATATTATATTAATTAAAACTTATCCTATTATTCTTATCTTCCTTGAAATTAAATTATGTAGATTGTACTAAAATTTTCAAACATGCATTGCAATTTATAAGATTATGTCTGTAGTGTCAAAATCATTTCTCATGTATATCACTGATGCCAAAGAATGAATCTCACTAAATTTCTTCTGAAATGCTTTTAAATGTGTAGTAGCTTTTAATCAATCTCCTTTTTACTCATATTTTTTTCTACTTTAAAGCTCTATTTACTATAAATAATGTGTTGCAGGCCATTTGCAGGCCATCAACTTTTATGCTTTTGTTTGTTTAAAAGTTTGAATAAATCTAATTACTGAATGCTTTCCCGAGAATTTGTGGAATTTGTGAATGTTTTCTAATTTCTGTTTTTTTTATTATTTTATACATCAAATTGATAGAAACTTTTTCTCGGACATAAGTGATGTCTTCGTTTGTCCTTCAATAGGATTTATAAGTAACATGTTATTCACAGAAAGAAAGAATAACATTATCAGCATTAATTAATGTTAATGTGCACATGTGTTATCACTTTTTGAGGATGAATAAATTGTGAAAATATGCTTCAATTAAAAATATAAATATATGAACATATTCAATATTTTACATATATAAAAATAAAATTAGAGAGAAGAAATATGGAAATATTTAGACTAGTATATGTTTCTAATACCCATAACTAATTCACATTAATTTGTACAGTATAAAACTTGGCACAGGCCTTTCAGATTTAATAAAACCAATATCTATGAAATTATCTTTGCCTTGTACATTCTTAAATATATCTACACATATCAAAACCCATAAATCTGAAAGGGAAACAAAACAGAAATAAAAGAAAAGCTGCCAGTATTCCAAACACATAGAAACAGATCAACATATTGACTAATTCAGTCTTTAGAAAATATCAGATATTTTTGTCTCCAAAAATATAATCATATTTCATTTTTATATTTGTATTCCATCACAATTTTATTCTACGAAGATTTCTGATGCTAAATCCATTTTCATATAGCTTCTTCCATCTCATTTTCATTTTCTTCTCTGTTCAGCTAAAATTTGTATGTATGTTTTCAAGATTCCCATTCTTTGACACAATCTATACAACATATTTACCTCATTGGCATTTTATAACATTTACCTGGTATAGCATCCTTCTAAAATTCATCTAAAGTAGTTACTAGAGAAAATTTTACACTGTGAGACAAAGGTCACATAACTTCCTAAAGTTACATAACTTCACATAACAACTATATTTGTATAAGTATATTTTCTCCAAGTTGATTTAAGTGTGTTCTACATGAAATTGTTTTCCCAAGTAAGTTCACTGTCCAAATTTTAATCAACTGAACTTCTATATATAAAAAGAAAGTACACACTACAACATCTCAGATATATATCTCCATTAATTTTGATTCATTTTTAACTTCATTTTTCTTTTATTGAGAGTAAATGCTTTTCTCATACAGTACATGCTGGTTTTAAATTCTTCATCATTAAATTCTTCTTTCTCTGTCCCTCCTCATTTTTCATACCTCCCCCTCCCCTACAGGTCTATTTCCTTTCTAATTCTCATTAGAAAAGAACAGGTGTCTAAGAGATAACAATCAAACACGACAAAATAAGATATAATAAGATTAAACAGAAACTATCAAGTGTCCATTGACTGAAAATTAAGAAAGAAAATAGTTACATATGCTAAATTGAACACTGCAACACTCTAAATGAAATCCTACTATTTTTAGCAATGAGATAGAACCAATGATCTTTTTGTCAATTGCAATGAACAAACACAGAAATAGAAGTATTACATGATATAATAGAGGCTAAAACAAACAGATCTTTTGGAAGTTTTAATGACCATAGTTTTTAGCAGAACCTGAGAAGATTAGGGATGATTGATATAGTTTTGACTAAAATAACTTTGTTACATAAAAGTAAGATCTTTTGATGTAGCCTTGCACTGAATACTAGTTTTAAATAACCAATTATTGTACATTTCAAAAAGCTAGAATCAAGTATTTTGAGAGTTGGATCATGAATGTTTGAGGTTACATACATTTAATAATATTTTATGAATATATATATATGAATAATATATTGCATAGCATATCGATAATATGAAGTGTTATTCTTTCATATAAGCTGAAAAAATATAGAAATGTTTATGAGTTAGTTGTGGTGGTATACACCTTTAATCTCAGCACATAGGGGGAGAGTTATTATATCACTGAGTTCCATCTAGCCAGTGTCCCAGTGTAATACCCAGTCTAAAAACAACAACAACAAAAAAAAAAACACAAAACTATTACTTTATTCTTTAAAATAATATTTTTCTTATGGTGTGGGAGGTCATTCTGTCTGTGTTTCTTTTCTCGGTCAATGAATAAAGAAACTGCCTTGGTCTGTGAAAAGGTCAGAATTTAGGTAGGTGGGGAAGATGGAACTAAATAATGGGGGGGGGGGGGTAGTCAGTAGATGCTATGGATCCAGAGGCAAATATGCCAGAAATTTGCTGGTAGACCACAACCTCCTGGTGATACATAGATTAATAGAAATGGGTTAAATTAAGATGTAAGAGTTAGCCAATAGGAAGCTAGAACTAATGGGCCAAGCAGTGTTTTAACTAATACAGCTTCTGTGTGGTTATTTTAGTTCTGGGAAGCCAGGACAAATAAGTGGTCTCTCCATGCAACAATCCTGGTAAGAATTAACAGGATAAACTTCCTGAAAAAGAATCCAAACTAATGATAATACATCTCTGAAAAGACATAAACAGTTGAATAAAATAAGAAAGAAAAAGTGCAGTATGGAAGAATGCATAAATAAAATATAGAAATATTGTAGAAAATTTAGTTTTCAATGGATTATATAAAAAACAATAAGTCAAATAAAACAGACCATAATAGCACACACTTTTGATCCTGAAGACAGATAGAGGAACTGGTAAATATGCAAAAGTATCAAATATAAGGTAATAAGAAGGTACCAAGAGGAATTCCAAATATGGATGATTTTCTGAAAAGACCAGATTCAAGGATTTAAGACATAGGGGAAGAAAAATATCCTCGTGGCATACAAAATATTTTTTTCTCTTTAATTTTTTTTTCAAGACATAGTTTCTCTGTGTAACAGTTCAAGCAGAGCACCTGCCTCTGCTTCCAGAGTACTGGGATTAAAGATGTGTGCTAACACCACCCTGTGACATACAAAATATTTTTTAAAAAAATTCCTATCAGAATTTTTAAACTTAGGGAAAGAAATGCCAACTCAGATACAGGAAAGATTGAGGACATCAAAGTAACACATCCAAAAAAATCTCACTTCATCAAACTGTAATTAAAATGCTCAATAAACAAAAGAAGCAAAGAAATGTATAAATAAACATCAAGTCACATATTAATTCAGACCCAGCTGAATAATATCATAATGCTCAAGTAAAATGAAAAGAGCCAGAAAGAGTTAAAATAGTGTCTTTCATGTTTAAAATAAAAATAACTGACGATCCATAACACTATACCCAACAAAGATGTTTGTGATAATTAAAAAAAATAAAAATTCCCTTGCTAAATTCAGACTAAAAGTTAAGAATACTAAAATAACAAATTTCTATAGCAATTAATTAAAGGAATTTCACAAATTGAAGAGAAAAATAAATTCACTAATGAGGCAGGTCATAAGTAAGAGTAAAATAAACAAAAGAAATCAACTTATTTACTACAGAACCAAAGAACACCAGAAAATAAATCTAAACATGGACATAACTTGTTAATAAAAATTTTAACAAACTAAGAAAGAAATGATGAAGTGTTGGAGAAGGAGGCCACTTGTTGGTTCCCAGCCCTTCAGCTAGCTTAGACCTGAAATAATCACACAAGAACTGTGTTAATTAAATCACTGCTTGTCTCATTAACTCTACCTTCTTACTGGCTAATATCTTATATTAACTTAATCCATTTCTAGTAACCTATGTAATGCTACATGACAGTGCCTTACCAGCATAGGTTCCCAGTGTCTGTCTCCAGCGGCTCCATGTCCTTCTTTCTCCTAGCATACAGCTTAGCTTTCCCCTCCTTCTTCTGTTCTTACCTGCCATAAGCTCAAAATATTTTTTCAATTTATTAACTAATAAAAGCAATACATATACAGAAGGACCACCCACATCAGGGAATAAATCAAATATGGGCATAACTGGTTAATGAAAACTTTAACAAACTAGAAAGAAATGATAAAGACATAAAATACGGGATCATGCCACCTCCTGATTTGGAATAATCAATGCAGCAAAATGCCTATCTTGTTGACAGTAATCCACTGATTCATTGAAATTCCAATAAATATTCCAGTGAATGAAGTAGCTCAACATAAGACATGAAACTCAAAAATTTCTGTAGAAAAAGTACGGAGCACAATTCAAGACACAAAATGTGGAAGCACTGTCTGAATAATTCTTCCATCACTTAAGAAATAAGATCAACAATCAATAAAATACAGTCACTGTATCACAAATATTTTGTGCAGTAAACACCACACCAAAAAGGATAAAACCTTTTTCAGCTTAAATCTGTCAGTGGATCACTATTGAGAACACACAAAAGATTCAAAAGAGTAAACACAAAAACAAACATACCCAATTATAAAATAGTTGGTGAACTGGACCTAGAGGTTTGAAAGGAAGAAATACAAATGGCTGAAGGATATTTGAAAAAAATGTTCAATATTTTTAATTCTTGGGGCAAATTATATTGTAACTATTTTGAGATTCCATATCAGCCAAGTTAGGAAAAGAAAATATAAAAATGAGGTTTGGAGATGGTTGCCATGCCTTTAATTTCAGCACTCAGGAATTAGAGGCAGGCAGACGGTTTGAGGCCAGCCTGGGTCTACAAATTGAGTTCCAGGACAGGCTCCATAAAGAAATCCTATTGTAAAATACTCACACATACACACACACATAAAGGGGGTGAAGTTATAGGGAAAAATAAATTTTTATTCGCTTTTGCTAATGGTATGCCAAACACTATGGAAAATAGTGTGGGTATTTTACAAAGTTAAAAACAGGCTACCATATTATCCAGTTATGCCTTTTGTAGACATGTATTCAAATGACTCATTTTCTTCTAACAAAGATAGTTGACTTCCATTTTTCATTGCTCATTGTCCATAAGAGCAGGGAAATAGAATCCCCCTGCATGACCATTAACTGATGAAAAGACAATGGAATTATTACACCAATATAAAACTACATTTCATTCAGCTGTGAGGAAATATTTGATTACTCTTATTCTTGAATACACAAGAGAACTAAACTGTATTCTTCAACACATGACAAAGTTCATGTGTAGGACAAAGAAATTAAGCTGGAACTAACATAACAGCCTCCCTCCTTGCTGGCACCACAGTGTTAGAAGGTAATATGCAATTTCAGGGGAAGAAAGGGCATCAGTACTCTATCTGTGACCAACCCAATATATTATAATAATGACATCCCAGGAAGAATGTGCTCACTGGTGTAATAATGACAAAAAGTTATGGCGGTATCCAACTGCTCCTTGATTAGATTTGAGGATTGCTTTATAGGAAATAATTCAGTTCTGGCATTGTAAAGCTGGTCAAAAGCCTATCCTTGTAGTAATAGGTTCTCAAAAGGAATTTACTTTTTTGATGCTTTTTAAAAAACAAGTCATAAGCTACAGACTATTTTGTAAAATTATGATTTATGTACTAATCTCAATTTTGGGCAGAAAAAATTTTCTCTGCAATTAATTTATTAACTCAAATCTTATTGGCATGTGGAAAACAAGTCTTTTTTTGTCAAAGTACAGTACTTTATTTTTCCTTCATTTTTTCATAGAATACATTTTGATCATGTTTCTTAACGTCCATCTACTATTTTTCAGAACCTTTACACTTCCCATTTGGAAGGCTCAGCTCTCTAGGCCCTTGCCCTTGGAAGAACAGCATGTTGTCCCATCCCTACCCACCAAGCCACTGAGACATTGAGCAGCATCCATACACCCACTACCATGTTCCACCACAATTGTGACCCCAGAGCCTTGGCCCAGACTGCCCCTGGAGAGGTAAGCATCTGACTGCCAAGGAAGGAACATCCCAATCCCTTATCACCACCCACCAATCCTTAGAGACTCCAAGCAGCTTCCACATCAGGAAACTCAAGAACAAAAAGAAGCAAACTCACCCAGGGGGGAGTACATACCAGGAAGTCATCCAATTCAGGGCTGAAATCAATAAAATAGAAACAAACAAAGCACCCCAAAGAATCAATGAGGCAAAGAGTAGGTTCTTTGAGAAAAATCAACACGATAGACAAACCCTTATTCAAACTAACCAAAGGTAGAAAGGAAATATGCAAATAAACAAAATCAGAAATGAAATGGGGAACATATCAACAATCACAGAAGAAATCCAAAGAATCATCAGGTCATATTTCAAAAAATTGTACTCCACAAAGTTGGAAAATGTAAAGAAAATGAATAATTTTCTGGATAGGTACCACTTACCAAAATTAAATCAAGAACAGCTGAACAATTTAGAAAGAACTCTAATCTTTAAGGCAATAGTGGTAGTCATCAAAATTCCCCACTCCCAATAAAAAGAACCAGGGCCTGCTAGTCTCAGTGCAGAGTTTTACTAGAACTTCAAAGAAGACCTAATTCCAATGCGCTTCAAATAATTCCATACAAAAGAAACAGAAGGGGCATTGCCTAAATCTTTTTACAAGGTGATATTTACCCTGGTACACAAACAACACAAAGACCTAACTAAGAAAGATAAAGTTACCTCATGAACAATGAAGCAAAAGTACTCAATAGAATACTGACAAAGAGAATCTGAGAACACATAAAAAAAAAATCATCTACCATGATCAAGTTGGCTTCATCTCAGAGATGCAGGCATTGTTAAATATATGAAAAACTATCAATGTAATACAGCATATAAAGAAGATGAAAAAATAACCTTATAATCATCTCACCAGATGCTTGAAAAGCATTCAACAAAATCCGTATCCCTTCATGATAAAACAAACAAACAAACAAAAAAAAAAAAAACTTGGGGAGATCAGGGATACAAGGAACGTATCTAAACACTAAAAAGCAAAATACAACAAGCCAACAGACAAACCCAATTTAAATTGAGAGGGACTCAAAGTGATTCCACTAAAATCAGGAACAAGACAAGGCTCTACACTCTCTCCATACCTATTAAACATAGTACTTGAATTTCTAGATAGAGCAATAAGAAAACAAAAGTAGACCAAAAGGATACAAATTGGAAAAGAAGAAGTCAAACTTTTACTATTTGCAGATGATCTAATATATATATATATATATATATATATATATATATATATATATATATATGACTAATGCCAAAAATTCAATAAGGGAACTCATACAGCTTTTAAACACCTTCAGTAATGTGCCAGATACAAGATCAACTTAAAAACAAATCAGTAGTCCTGATTTATAAAAATTATAAAAGGGCTGAGAAAGAAATTAGATAATCATCACCACTTCCAATAGCAAGAAATAACATAAAATATCTTGGAGTAACATTCACCAAAGATGTGATAGACCTGTACAACAAGAACTTTAAGTCTTTAAAGAAAGAAATTGCACAGGATATCAGGAAATGGAAAGATCTCCCATTCTCTTGGATATGTAGGATCAACATAGTAAAAATGGGATGCAATATTAAAATATCTGAAGAATAAAAAAATATAAGGAATACTAAAATGGAGATATGAAGGGAATATTTTATTAACCTTTCATAGTTATAATGGAAAGTTATGTTTTCTCTCTTAATTTTTCTCAAAGCAGGTTATTCATATTTGGGTACATAACTTTTAATTTCATTTACTCAGTGAGGTTGTGCCTTATCTAAAGCTACATGATCCATATCGGTGTTTACCAAATAATGTAATCTTGATTTTTCTTCGTTTGCCCATTTCTTCATTAGGAAGTAATAGATTTTAAACATTCTCCCTCATCAAATATGTTATCTGGACATTTTCAGAAAGACATATTGGTAGTTTAAATGGGTTTTAGCAAGAAGGATATAGAAGGAAATCTTGCCTAGTACTGCAATCCCATACAATTACACTGAGCTGATAAAATAATAGATCTCACGGAATAACCTACACCTACCCTTTACTAGCCAGTATAGTCTCTAATGATGCTGTAAATATTTAGGCGTAAAATCACAGAGAAGTACGCCATGCATAAAAGTTAAGCCCAAATGTATCAAAGACCTCATCATAAATCCAGCCACACACAACCTCATTGAAGAGAAAGTGGGAAGTTGCCTTAAACACATCATCAGAGGAGACCACTTCCTAAGTATAACACCAATAGCAAAGACATTGAGAGGAACAATTAATAAATAAAACCCCTGAAGCTGAGATGTTTCTTTAAGGCAAAGTGTACAGTTGCTAAATCACTGTTGATAGCTAATGCTGGATGTTGGGTAAGCAGAACACTCCTACATTGCTGGTGGGAGTGAAAACTTTTACAGCCACTTTGAAAATCGGGTTGTTGATTATGTGGGATTCCTCCTGTATGATGTGATTACCATTAATGAATAAAGAAACTGCTTTAGACCTATAAAAAGGCAGAACTTAGCTAGGTGGGGAAAACTAAACTGATTTCTGGGAGAAACAAGGGCAGAGTAAGAGTGAGGCCATATAGTCCTGCCAGAGAAAGACACCAGAACTCTAGCTGGTAAGACACAGCAACATAACCATACACAAATTAATAGAAACGGGTTAAATTAATATGTAAGAGTTAGCCAATAAGAAGCTAGAGCTAATGGGCCAAGCAATGATTTAATTAATACAGTTTCTGTATGATTATTTCAGGGCTAAGTGGCCAGGAACCAACAAGCAGCTGGGAACCAACAAGTGGATCTCTCCTTCTACATGTTGATTTCTCAGAAAATTGGGAATCAGTCTACCACAGGACCTAGCAATACCACTCTTGGGCATTTGATCAAAGAATGCATGTTCATACCACAAGAAAATTTGCTCAAATACTGCATTTATTGCAGTAGTATTCATGATAGCCAGAACCTGGAAATAACCTAGATGTTCACTAAATAAAGAATGGATAAAGAAACTGTGTTACATTTACACAATGGAGTACTACTCAGCAGTGAAGAACAATGACATCTTGAAATTTGCATGCAAATGGGTAGAACTAAAAAAAAAAGACAACCTGAGTGAGGTCAGACACAGATAGACAAGCATCGTATACTCATTCATAAGTGGATATTAATTGTAAAGCAGAGGATGACTCACTTATAGTCCATGATCTTGGAAAAGCTAGATAACAAGAAGAACCATAAGAGAGATATACATGGATCCTCCTGGGAAGAGAAAAGAGACCAAACCTCCTGAGAAAGATAGAAGGTGGGGGCAGAAGGGAATGGAGGAAAAGAACATGAAAGAATGGGATGCTCAAGAAGGGCAAAAGACAGTAGGGAGAGAAAAGAAAGATATATCTTGACAGGGAGAGCCAATAAAGGGCTAATAAGAAAAATGGCACTAGGGAATTTCCCAGGAATCTACAATGATGACCCCAGCTAAGATTCTAAGCAACAGCAGAGAGGATGCCTAAATTGGCCTTCCCCTGTAATCATACTGATGACTACCTTAACTGTCATCATAGAACCTTCAACCAGCAACTGATGGAAGCAGATACAGTAATCTACAGCAAATTACTGGCCCTAACTCCCTGAGATTAGCCTAAGAGAGAAAGGATGATAATATGAGCAATGGGGTCAAGACCATGATAGCAATACTCACAGAAACAGCTGATCTGAGCTAGGGAGAGCTCAATGACTCTAGACTGATAGTGGGGCAACCTTCATAGGATCAACTATGGCCACTGAATGTGGGAAACATTTGTGAGGCTTGGGCAGCCTCTGGTGCCACTGGCAGTGGAGCCAGGATTTATTATTTTTGTTTGAACTGGCATATAGGATCACATTTCTTTAGAGGGATACCTTGCTCAGAATAGTTATAAGGGGAAGGCCTTGGCTTTGCCTCTAAGTGAAGTGTTAGACTTTGTTAAATCCCCATGAGAAGCTTTACCTTTCTTAAGAGTGTATGGGGTGGGGTGTTGGGGAGGATAGACTTGGAGGAATTGGGAAGTTGGGGAAAAAGTGGGAACAAAGATAGTTATGTAAAATGAGAAAAGATTGTATTAAAAAACTCTTAATTAAAAAAAGAAAAATGAAAAAAGATTTATTATCATTTTTTATCCAAAGAACCAATCTAGTTTCTTCTGAATTATTTTCGCTTTTTAAATATAAATATTGATTAAGAGAATGATACAATATTGCTAAGATCAAAATAAAGCATTCAAAATGTTTCATCAGCATTTCTGAAAAAAGTTAAGAATTCATTAACGATCATATGAGGGTCTAGTGTTATTTAATAATGAGTCAGCCATTTTTCACTTGAAAAAGCAGAGGTTAACAAGAAAGAAAAAATTGGTTTAGAGACCAAATAAGTATTCCATAAGAATTTTGAGACTTAAAAATAGTTTACTAGATAAAACAAAAGAGATGGGGAAAAGGTAAATCATTAACCTCAGCAGATCATTGATTTGTAGGAATGATTATAGTGATCTTTAAGTACTGATTTATATTTATAAAGATTTAATTGGTGTGAGTCAAACTTCACATGGTTTTATTTATTTTCCTTTACGTTTACTGCAATGAAATGGATAAGGTCTGAATATTGCCTTACATTTAATTTAGTATGCATTATCAGTCAACACTATTTTTCCTTCATTTGTAAACTTTATGTGTTACCAGAATTCCAAGAAATCCCCATAGGAAAAAATGAATTGGAGCTATTTTGAATAAATCTAATGTTTATTGTAGTATCTCTAGTTCCTTTTGCCCCATGGTCTCCTATTTATTTTGTTTATAAGAAAAACAAGTTCACAAACAAGAAAATGTACAAAAAATATATTTTGTCATACTGAAATAATTTCCAACATAAAAATTATATAATATAAGCTTCAAATGAAGAATGAGACTCATAAAGAGACTCAGATTGAGTCTGATTTACTCTGATGAATTTTTAATACCTTGTTATGAGGCTTACAAGAAAGGCAGAGGCTTTCTGCAGAGACTGATAAAGCTACAGGACACAAGGTAAATGCCAAGTCCTTTGCCATGAAGGATAATTAGTTTCTGAATCTTCACCTTGCTGTTTTCTGATACTGTATCAGAATCCATGACGAGGAAGGACAGAAATACAGAAGGCAGTAATGAAAAATCATTCTCTGTGTTGGAAACTTTCACTTCCGTATTATTGGCTGATTCTGTACTGAACTTCTCATTCACAAACTATATTTAAGGAAAAAAAAAAGACTCTTAATAAGTCAGTGGTTGAAATAACCCAAGAAAAAACTGATGTCCTGAGAGGAAGCAAATTAAAATGTAGACAAAGACAAACGATGCTTTTCTGCTGGAAGAGAAAATACTATGACCATGTAGGAGCAAAGTGTCTTCATGTGATAAAGAGGAGGGAATAGATGAAGTCAGGTCTAATGACAAAATATTGGTCACTCTCCTGTGTGGGAAATACCCAAATGCTATTTGATAAACTACACAGTCTCTGTTATTTTCTTAGGACTTACTTTGCAAGCTAGCTAAGATATTCCTAGATTCCTTAGAGGATTTCATTATTAAGAAATTGTCTTTTTCTAACTAAAAGAGGTAAGAAATAAAAGAAGAGCAAAAATATTGATGAAAGAAACTGGACTCATTATTTTCCTCACTTTAAACATTAGTTAACTGATTAATTAATAAGAAACACATACTTTCCTCCCTTGAACTGTAATATCTTGTTCCTGTAACTAGCCTATTTATTAATTTATTAAATTGACTCTCTAATACTGTTGCTAAATTTTTATTTTTATTTTACTTGTACATATGTGGATTGTAAAGTGATAAATTCCATCTTTGTGATGTGAATTCAAGAGTATGAGAAGTTTATTCAAGCAAAAACATATGGTATTGTCTTGATTAATGCTATAATATTACAGTAGTAAATACAGGCTAGAATCAGATCAAGAACCACCAAGGTTATAAAGCAAGTATCTTTTTTTAGCCTCAAGCTAAATGAGATAATATTTCAATATGTAGATTGGACAAAGACTGTATGCAATCACTACAAAGACCAGAAAGGAGTTCTGGGGCTATAGAAAGCTTCAAGTTTGCACACTTTCAAATTCACTAATCTTAGTGCTGATTGGACAGTATTTTGGTTCATTGAAGGACAAAGGTTCATTGTTTCAAAAATCTAAATTCAAATCAACAGATTTATTGAAAATATACAGAATATTTAAAGTATAATCTTGAATCTTTATTATTATAAATGCCATATAACCAACTCTGAGTTACCTGTAAAGAACTGAAGATTAATCAAAGGACATCCTTATGCTGAGAGAAAAATACACTTACTTAAAACTGCATAGAAATTAGAGGAAATTAAAAGGGAGGTAAAACAAGCGATTTTACTTGAATAAAAATTGTCAAAAATCATAATTTCAGCTCACTCAAATAGAATTCCAAGGATGACTTTTTTTGAAGTTAACTAGTTTAGTTTTAAAAAGAAATTGCCATAATTTGGATACATTTAGTATCATAGAAGAGGAATAAAATCAAAGTCATTTAATGATAAATAATCACACTATTACTCATTTATGGTAACACTTAAATAACACACATCTGGAAGTAGTGTTAAATACACAAAAAATCTATTATTTCTTTATCACACTGTCTTGTCCATTATAGCACCATAAAAATGTCTTAAAGTTTGATATTGTTAACTCTTACCTTTTTGTCTCCTTAGCATGACTGTGGTACTGGAGCTTTTAATTTTAAGTATTAAATTTAAAACATGTTAAATTCTAAAATGTTTTTCTGAGTTTTTGTAAGTGGAAAATGTCAAATCTCCACAGCCAAGTTGTCCAAGCTGATAGTATGGAGGTTTTGAATAATCCAATTCAATAATATAAATTATACTGAATTTATTCATACAATATAATTTTGTATATTATATTTTCCATACTGTAATTGGATTCTTAATGAATTTTCTTTATTTTTAATAATTTCTTCATAGACAGTTGTTATATATATAACAAACACAATTCATTCTTCTTTGATTTGTGAACATTTTAATGTGTTTTTTTTTTTTTGTGGTCTTCATTAGTCAAGATGTTAGGCTGAATGCTTACATAAAGTGATAAAAGTGACATGTGAGAGCCGGGCAGTGGTGGCGCACGCCTTTAATCCCAGCACTCGGAGGCAGAGGCAGGCGGATCTCTGTGAGTTCGAGACCAGCCTGGTCTACAAGAGCTAGTTCCAGGACAGGCTCCAAAACCACAGAGAAACCCTGTCTCAAAACACAAAAAAAAAAATAAAAAACAAAAACAAAAAAAAAAGTGACATGTGAATACATTTTTTAACCAGATCAGACTCTTGTATCTAATCACTAATTATGAAGTTAGTTAAACGATTATTGCAGATGTTCTCTGGATTTAACAAGTTTCCCTATGGCAAACTAAATTATCAAAAGCTTGACTTATTAAAATTCAAGGTATTTATATGTCACACAATGAAAATAAACCAGCATAGTATTATGAGTTTTTCTTTTGGTGACTTTTTTGTTTGCTTGTTTTAGCCTTGTTTTTCACAGCCCTAGTTTCTATTCACAGAGAATTCTATACATTAACAGAAATTCAAGAAAGAGGCGCACCTCATTGCTACTCAAAACTAATGAAACCACCCAGTTGTCTTCACAAAATCAAGGTTACATTACTATTAGAGTTATTTACTTTTCTTCTACTGTCGCTTCATCTTCCAGTTTTGCTGTTGGTAGTAAGCATACAATAACAGCAATTGTGTTGTCTGGCTCTTGAATTAGAGTTCTAACTTCATTTCTTTATTTATTTCTCTAAGCCTATTTACTTGTTATCCATTAAAGTTTAAAGGTATGTGACTTTACCAATATATTGGTAAGAAATAAAATGTAATATATATATATATATATATATATATATATATATATATATATGACAGCATTGATAGCCTATTTATTTATATTATTTATTTATTTGATTGCTTAGTTAGTTAGTTTTACCTCCCACTTATCCCCCTGCCCTCTCCTTTCCTTCCTTCCTAACTCACCACTCCCATCCATGTCACACAATGGTTAAGGGCTCCCATGAAGAGTCAACAAAGTCTGGCAGATTAAGTTGGGGCAGGAACAAGCCCACTAACCCCTGCATTATGGCTGACCGCTACATCGCACGAAAGGGAATGTGCTCCAACAAGTTAGATCATGCACCAGGGATAGTACTCCTGCCAGGGTCGCTCAGATAGTACAAGCTTCACCACTGTCCCCCATATATGGAGGGCTTAGAAGCTGTTGGTCTAGAGTTCCCGAGTTTCCACGAGCTTGTTTCAGCTGTCTCTGGAGATTTCTCTATCATGATCTTTACCTCCTCCATTGTATAAATTGACAGAGCTTATTAATATCACTTTCTTGTACTGGATTCCTTTTCTCCTGATGTTATTAAACTTTTTCTTTTTTCATTTGCCTAAATAGTACTTTATGATTTTTACTATGGGTATTATATCTGCATTTTTATAATTTTTTTCTAGAGATTTAACATTCAGAACTAACTACAGAATGCAGAAAACATTTTATACTAAGGTTCCCATATGTAGCTTAGCTTAGTATGTAACTTACAAAAATGCTAAATATATTCAGTGTCAAATATATTGATTAAAAGTTGAAAAAACTCCACTTAACTATCATTTGACAAGTGCACAATATTATTTTAGATACAGGAAATTGTAATTAAGTACTATAATCAAGACCCAATATATAAAGGGAGCAATGCTTCTTCAACCTCTGTCATTGTCTTTAATTTGAAAAAGTTCAATTAGAATTTTTAGTGAGCCTGGATTGTTTCTGACATCTTGAAAGCATTACTTGAGTATTTATCTATGCTAATATAACAAGTCAACTAAATTAAGTATAAATGACAGTATTTGGTAGGTTTGAACTGGCATTGTCCTACTTAAGGAGTAGTAGGTCACTATTGATGTAGTCTAATCATACCATTAGAAAGCAGAAAGCATCCGACACAAATGGTCAATTAATGAAGCAAATATAATTGGTAGCACATATTAAAAATATTTTAAGGAAAATTCTAATATTAAGGCAAGATTTCATAAGAATTAAAGATATTTGTAAAAGATAAAATTCCTGTATTGAAGGAAAAATTGAAATAAAATAGATTGTGTCCAGTGAAGGTCTATAGTCATAACTTAGTACTTGATTAAAATAATTTTATGTTTCCTCTAAAACTTATCATTGATCAGTTATATGTGCTAGTTGGAAATGTTCCCTTGTGAGGAAATGCAGAACTGAACAACATTTCCTCACTATTGAATCATACCTGAGGATGTTAAGATATATAACTATTTCAAAGCATCTTTTTGTAGAACTATACCATGACACTGCACCATAAATTTCATTGGTATTTTAAACATCTTAACATGTAGTCTATACTACTGCAGGGATACTTTTTCTTTAAAATTATGACAGTGTCATGATATCAACTGAAAATTTAATGTAATGTCTAAATTTCAGGCTTTTCAAGCAACAAACGTTAATATGATAAAAGAATATTTGCTAGCCAGAACAGTATAAATATTTTTGACTAATTTAATAATATTGTAACATTAAAGAAAATGATTTCAGTAACATGAATAATTGTTTACAAAATTATAGGAAGAAGGTCCATGTATTTGTCCCAGCACCCAGAACCAAAATAATCACACAGAAACTGTATTAATTAAATTACTGCTTGGCCCCTTACCACTATCTTTATATTGGCTAATTTCTTACATATTAATTTGACCCATTTTTTATTAATCTGTATATCACCATGAGGTCATGGCCCACCAGCAAAGTTTTAGCATGTCTATTTCCGGCTGTGGCTCCATAACATCTCCTGACTCTGCCCTTCTTTCTCCCAGCATTCAGTCCAGTCCTCCCCACCTACCTAAGTCCTACCCTATCAACAGACAAAGGCAGTTTTTTATTCACTCATTAATGGTAATCCCAGCACACAGAAATGACTCCCACATCACAAAATGTCAACTTATTAAAAATAATTTTAAAAATGCAAATCTTGCTTTGCTTTCATACCATTTTTGGTGATGTATCTACAACGTGTGGGTCTAGTTTTCTCATATTTTCATAATTTTGTAGATTTTGTAAACAATGGATATGAAAATAGTTTGGGAAGCATAAATCTTGTAATGAAATCATTAATGTAGTTTCAAACCATTGTTTAATATTTTTAAATCATGGATTCTGTCGCTGTTCACTTAAGCCATTTCAGTTGTAAATTGTAAGTCTCACTTGCAAAGAAAGTAAGTGGACATGTAGAAAGCATCTGATTCTAATGAATAAGATGTAGTATCCTGCATCAGAGTGAGAACACTTATAAAACAGTTTAAAATCAGAAGAAAAAAAAACAATATCAGAGATAGTGAGAATTGTGGAGAAGAAGGTGGGGAAGATTGGGTAGGAAAAACACAGATGGGTCCTGTGAAGGTATTACACTAGCAGATATGTGACATTACACAGCTGTCAAAACCCACAGACTGGATCCTGATAGGAACCAGGGATGTTAGTAAATAACATATATTTATACTGAGTCATTGTGCTTTGAACTTAGCTTATCTCCCCAAACTTATTTATGAGATTGCCACTCAAAACCTCAAGTTGATCATGTCGGGCTATAGAAGCTTATCCAAATATTCAGCTACAATCTTACATATCTCAACATAAAAAAAAAAACCTGGAAAGAAGATACCTCAACTGAAGAACTGCTTATACCAGACAGACATACAGAACTTTTCTTTGATTTATGGAGGAGAGTCTTTCTCACTGTGTGTTTTGCCACTATATGGCAAGTGAATTCACAAGTTTTCCTATATACCCTGTCTGCAATGTGATGGAGCCAAAAATAGACTAAACATTAGTTTGAGAGTTATTTTTACTCCTTCATTCCTTGCTCTATATCGAGGTTCCCTAAACCTGGACAGATTGTATCCAGTGAAAATATTCTGGCTTGTGAGATTCACATTAGAGTACTCTCTAATGAATCTTTTCTATTATCTTTTGTTTCAGAAACTGAAGTATGAATTATCAGAGAAACTTCTGTGTGTTATTATGAAAAAATGAATTTATTAAATTATATAAAATCACTTTGCACAGAATCAAAAATATTTCTAAGCAATATTGAAGATGACATTTGAACTAAGTTGCAAGTTTTTCTATTAAAACAAATAAATATAAAGGGAGCAGAGAAAAATGTATAGCTCAATAAATTCAAAAAAAGAAAAAAAACACATATATTTGATATATATCATATATATATGAATATTAACTCATAGTAATAAGAAGTGACAAATTATTTAATATAACTTAAAAAGCAAGAAGTCAGTGTCCAGCCCAGGGCATCGAGGAAAAAACATAACCCTGCCCAGCACCGTTAATACTGAGACCCATATGCCTGCCAGGGCTAACCTAATCTGGATGGCTCAGGGTGGTTGCACACTATTACTGGGTGCAAATTTATGATGGGTTGTGTGAGAGAGAGAAAAAGTTGTTCATGACCTGTGGAGAAAGGCAGATGTGAAGAGGTGAGAGTGCTGAGGAGCCAGCTAAAGTGCGTGGACTGCTTGCCATCTGGAGCCATGGTAATATCTGGCTTGAACTGCTACCATGTCTAGGTCCGTGGTCCTGTTGTGGCGATGGTCTTCGTTGACATCTGTGACTATTTTTAGCATCAAATACCTAAAAGATAGGGCTGCGCAGAGTTAGCTTTACCCCTGACTGGCTACATTACTAGGAAGAACTGGCCCTACACCTAACCAATTGCAAAACTCCAGAAAATTCTGGTCCCAGACCTCGCTGTGCAGCACAAAAGAGCTGTCCCTATTTGAGTGGACTTCTGCGAGCTTTCCCTCAGGGTGTGAGAGCACAAGAGCTGGTCCCATCTCCCTCATCTGCCATGTGAGGTCTTGGGTATGGGAAATATCCTTCCTTTCCCCTCCCCACCTTAACACCTTGAGCAAGTGGGAGAGCTGACTCAGCCCCTCCTCACCTGTAGCATGGAGAGAAGCACTGTACTTCACATGGGGTGCAGAATAGAAATAACCTTGGAGGAGTGAACTGCCTTTCCAGAACATGAGCTTGGGAGGTCTGGTGCCATCCCTCATCTACAGTATGGTGAGACAGGTAAAGGATAGATGCCTACCCCAAACCTCTCCATCTGTGGCAAGTGGGAGATCTGGAACAGCGGTTGTAAGAGCAGGAGAGAGGTTCCTTCCCTCACCAGTTGCAGCCTTGAGTGGCCCCTTCAACTTGCTTGGACAACACAAGAAAATTTGCCCTGATGGTGTAGGTGTGGGTGATCTGGCTGTCCCTGAGCAATTGAAAACGGGATAACCAGACACACCCCTTTCACCTTGTTCATAGGGTCAACTAGCAGGGGCAATGCTAGAGAGCTCACCCTGGTGCTAATGAGGCAGAATTGTTGGCAGCTTAACCAACCCAGCAACCACCCAGGCGCAGAACCTTGGCTATGAGTTGGCCAGGCTTAGAGCATATACCCTGTCTATTATCTACTGTAGCATGTGAAGGCGCCAGTTCTGCAGGATCTCCACAACACAGGACAACACAGCATAACAAAGGGGAGTCACAGTAGGACTGAGTATTGATAGTTTGGAGAAATCAGAGGCATTGCACCAGACCAATGACTCTTTATAGCAAACACTTGCAAGTAAAGACAGATATAATGACTAAATGATATATTGACCAAACTTACTGTGTCTCACTACAGCTTTTATGACTATATCTTTTTTCTTTCCTCTCAAAGCAATAAAAGATAATTTTTATTATTTTATTTTCTGGAGGAGACATTGCAAGAGCAGAGGTCAGATAGGAAGGGATGCAGAAATGACTGAGATTGAAATTCATGAAGTAAAAGCTACAAATAATAAATAAAACATTTTTTAAAAAGTCAGGAGTCTATTTTTGTTTGTCTGTTTTATTGCTCTTTTTTGTTTTGTTTTCCAAACACGGCTCCTCTGTGAAGCTCTTGATGGCCTGGAATTTATTCTGTACACCAGAGTGGCCTCAAACTCACAGAGATTCTCCTGAGTTTCCTTCCTGAGATCTGGGGTTAAATATGGGGTTATGATGGGTTGTGAGAGAGAGAGAGAAAAAAAAAAAAAGTTAGCCAGCACAACTACTGGCTAATTTTACCACTTTTATTACAAGGGTTCTTTTTTTTTTTTTTTTTTTTGGTTTTTCGAGACAGGGTTTCTCTGTGGTTTTGGAACCTGTCCTGGAACTAGCTCTTGTAGACCAGGCTGGTCTCGAACTCACAGAGATCCGCCTGCCTCTGCCTCCCAAGTGCTGGGATTAACGGCATGCGCCACCACTGCCCGGTTTACTACAGGGTTTCTCTGTGGCTTTGGAGACTGTCCTGAAAATACCTCTTTTACACCATGCTGGCCTGAAACTCACAGAGATCCTCCTAAATGCAGAATGCTGAGATTAAAGGTGTGAACCACCATCACCTGGCTTTCTAATTCTTAATTTATACTGCTGCCTTGATGTTTATTTTTTTTAATTTATTTATTTATTTATTTATTATGTATAATTATGTATACAATATTCTGTCTGTATGCCTGAAGGCCAGAAGAGGGCGCCAGACCTCCCTACAGATGGTTGTGAGCCACCATGTGGTTGCTGGGATTGAACTCAGGACCTTTGGAAGAGCAGGCAATGCTCTCAACCACTGAGCCATCTCTCCAGCCCCCTGCCTTGATGTTTATTTTAGCTTTGAAAAGTAGTACTTCACTATTCGGATACTATAAAGTGGTATTCAAGAAATGAGACTTTAAGGTTGTTCTATAATATCTGAAATATATTTTGTATCCTTTGGGAGTTTATCACTGTCTTCAAAAGAAAATACATAAAATATTTTTCAAGTGTAATAAAATGATACTATTTTGAAAACACATTTCTAGAAGAGCTGCAAATTATTTTCTTAGATAATCTGTGACCAGCATATATACACTTGACTTTGAAATGTATTTGAAAGATCTTAATCAAATGAGTATATTATCCTTGTTTTTTTACTTTGTTTGGAATGTGCAGGTGCAATTTAACCTAAAGGTGTAGCTCCTTAATTACTCATTTTTCTTATAATTATTTACATTTTGTTTATTATGAGATATATTTACATATCCTGAATTACTGCAATTACTCAGATATTACCCAGCTTGTCTTTTTGCACGAATTCTCTGCCACTGGATAGTTCATTTGCATACAAGATGAATTTCCCCTTCCCTGTTGCTTGCTCTACAAAATAATCATTTTTATTACAAAATAATCATTTCTATACTTATAAACCAAATCCCTATACTGTTGAATGTCTTATAATGTTCTTACTCTCTGAAGAAGTATGATTTTTCACAATAACTTGAAAAAACATTCTTCTATATTAAGTACTATGATTTGTTTATTAAATTTATCCTAGAAAATAATAAAGAAAGGAATGAGAGGGAAGAGAGAAAAGAAGCTGGAATGAAATAATAAAGAATGGTGGATATAGAGCAAAAAATGCTGTGGTATGCTGTTGTTTGTATGTGTGTGTATTGTTCATGTATTTTTTAACTTTTTTTTTATTGAGAAAAGGAGAAAAAAAACAAGTTTCCACCTCCTCCCAGCCTCCCATTTCCCTCCCCCTCCTCCAACCCTTATCCCCCTCCCCCCACTCCTCTCCACCTCCCTCTCCAGTCCAAAGAGCAGTCAGGGTTCCCTGTCCTGTGGTAAGTCCTAGGTCCTCCCCCCTCCGTCCATATCTAAGAAGGTGAACATCCAAACTGGCTAGGCTCCCACAAAGCCAGCACATTAAGTAGGATCAAAACCCCGTGCCATTGTCCTTGGCTTCTCATCAGCCCTCATTGTTCGCCATGTTCAGAGAGTCCAGTTTTATCCCATGCTTTTTCAGTCACAGTTCAGCTGGCCTTGGTGAGCTCCCAATAGATCAGCTCCACTGTCTCAGTGGGTGGGAGCACCCGTGTGGTCCCACCTTCTTTGCTCATGTTCTCCCTCTTTCTGCTCCTCATTGGGACATTGGGAGCTCAGTCCAGTGCTCCAGTGTGGGTCTCTGTCTCTATCTCCATCCATCACCAGATGAAGGTTCTATGATGATATGCAAGATATTCTTCAGTATTGCTATAGGATAGGGTCATTTCAGGTTCCCTATCCTCAGCTGCCCAAGGAACTAACTGGGGACCTCGGTTTGGGCACCTGGGAGCCACTCTAGGTTCAAGTCTGTGCTTCGGTTTCTCAGGAAATTCGGGATCAACCTACCCCTGGACCCAGCAATACCACTCCTGGGAATATACCCAAGAGATGCCCTATCATATGACAAAAGCATTTGTTCAACTATGTTCATAGCAGTATTATTTGTAATAGCCAGAACCTGGAAACAACCTAGATGCCCTTCAATGGAAGAATGGACGAAGAAAGTGTGGAATATCTACACATTAGAGTACTATGCTGCGGTAAAAAACAATGACTTCTCGAATTTTGCATGCAAATGGATAGAAATAGAAAACACTATCCTGAGTGAGGTAACCCAGACCCAAAAAGATGAATATGGGATATACTCACTCATTATTGGTTTCTAGCCATAAATAAGGGTCACGTAGTCTACAATTGGTGATCCTAAAGAAGCTAAGTAAGAAGGTGAACCAAAGAAAAACATATAGTTGTCCTCTTGGCTACGGGAAGTAGACAAAATTGCCGGGGAGAATATTGGGATGTTGGGGGTGGGGTGGGATGGGGGTAAGGGGAGATAGGGAGAGAAAAGGGAGAAGGGGAGGATGGGGGGAACTTGAGGAAGCAGGAGGATTGGGATAAAGGAAGGTTGGATAGGGGAGCACGGAAGCACAATTCTTAGTTAAGGGAGCCACCTTAGGGTTGTTCATGTATTTTTATATAAAGAATTGTATTTAGTTACATCAATTTTGCATTCCATTGTTTTTTGATTGAAAAGTTTTATACACATACATTTAAACAGTTTCACCCAAGGATGAAACCAAGGACATGCCAAAGACGAATAAGTAAGTCCCAGAGGGCTTCAACCCTACACAAAAACCCACAAACTACTAAGGCATACTGAGATCAAAAGAAATAGTCTTTCCTAAGGAATAACACTCCAATTGGTTATCTAATACCAACTTATGAGTCCTTAAAACATACCAACCAGTACCATATAAAAACTAACATTATATTTAGGCATAAATAGGCATATACATCTACATTTATACATATAATAATAGTGAGTGGAAACAGGCAATGGATTTGAAAAAAGCAAGGAGGGGTGAATGGGAGGTTTAGACAAAAGGAAAGGAAGGAAAGAAATGCAATTCTGTTATAATCTCAAAAAATTCAGGATCAAAAAAATTAATTAACTTTAAAATTTATAGGTGAATTGTTGAAAAAGTTGTTCGAAAAGGAATGCTTCAAGTTCAAAGAACCCATTTTATTATGTTAAGTAAATTGTGGCTACTTTTCCAGTGTATGCTTAATTTTAAAATATTTTAGTTTATGCTAAATAAATTAGGTTGATATATCAAGAACAGAACTAACGATGGGAAAATAGAGTAAAAAGACATGATTTTTCTTTAAAAATGAAATAGATATAATATAGCTTTTTTTCATTTATTTTTAAGGTTACAATTTAATTATTATATTACTAACATCCATGTCTTCTCTCCAACCCCTCCCATATTCTCCTATCTATTCTCCTTAAAATTCATGGCCCATTTTTTGGTAATTGTTTTTGCAAATGTATACACATGTAGATTTCAAAATATAATCTGGAAATTCCATATAATGTTACTTGTTTGTTTTCTTTCATACCTGAACATTTCATATCCCACAACCAAAAAAAAAAGATAAATAAAAACACAGAAACTTGTCTTTGAAACTGAGAGTGAACACATCAGAAAAACACAACGCAGCAGAATGCAGAATTATTGGATACATCTACACTACACTCTGCCACCTAAGGCTCAGGCAGCATTGTGGAAAGAGAGGGCAGAATGATTTTAGGAGCCAGATATCAGGGTGTTTGCTTTGAGACTGGACCTTCTAAAAACCTTAAAAACTATACCTGTAACTTTTCTTTAAATTACCATCCAAACATGAGATGAACAAATCAGCAATAATGAACACACCAAAATTGAGTTGGATAATCCTCCTTGGACTCAACCCTACACAAAGTGCTACAGACAAGTGAATAAAGGTAGGGATGGAAAAGTGGTCCTCCCAAGAGAAGATGCAATATAGTTTTTAGACACGCAAAGTAAGAGTTGGAGTTGAATTTCCTTTTCTGGATCACTTCTGTCAGCCCCACAACTCCACTCAATAAAGTGTTTCTGCCAGCAACATTCCTTGTAGATCTACCTATAAATATCAAAGATCTTAAACATTTTGGGCAACAGCAATGAGATCAAAAGTACAGCAGCCATAATCTCTTTTAAAAGTTCTCTAAAAAGGAATATACAGCACTAATCTCTACCAAGAATAAACACACTGTGGCTGAGAGGCATATGGTAAGACGGATAGTGACCAGAATGCACAGAACCTGCAGGCAAAGAATAGAGCGGCATTGGGTAGGAATTTAACATATCATAGTTCTATACTTGAATGTAGTGTGAATCATTGATTATCATGCACTAAAATAGATGGTGAAGATCTCTGAGAAGATGGGAGAGAAGAAAATATAATGAGAATATATTGAATGAAAAAAATCTATTTTTAATGAAAGAAAAATAAATATAGATGGACAAATATAAAATACTATAATAATTAATCTGACATAATTTTAATTTATTTTCACACATGAAGCGAGATTAAGTTATGACATCAGTATATACAGAAAACTTTGGAAAATAATAAATTTGATTTTTTTAAAAACTGTAGTATGAGGTACAGAGGTACAAATCAGCAACTCAAAAATTTAGAAAAGGTGTCATACTGCATTAGTTATGTTTATATGAATGGATAAGTACTGGGCTTAGTGTTAGTCAGACATTTGTGTATGCAATTGTCAATAATAAATTGATATACAAAAAAAAAAAGATCCAGAACAGTCAAAACTACACAGATAAACCCTGTCCCAAAAAAACAAAAATAAAAAAAGGCTTGGTTCTCGAAAAAAATTTTTAGAAGAATGAGGTAGAATAATTACACATTTTATATGATTGTAGATCATACAATTATATAACACTTCAACATACACAGACACACGCGTGCGCACACACACACACACACACACACACAAGCACTATATTTAAAAAAGTAAACAATTAGGCTGTACCTAAATGACCAGATGGTTTATTTTAATTTACAAAATTGAATACAAAGCACACAGTTATAAGCTATATCAGAGGAGATGGTTCCGGATGCTTGTGAGATGCTGCTCAGGATAAAAAGCCAAGTTTGAGTGGCAAAGTTTCCTCATCAACAAACCCACACCATAGGTTTGGATTGTCCATAAAGTTCCAAATTTTCTTTAAAATGCTAGAAAACATTATTTATTTGGGTGGTTATTTATTTTTATTCAATTTCAAAGCACTTTATTTTTTCCTTGATACAAACAAGAGCATGATTTTCTAAAGAAATGCATTACTTAATTTTAATAGTTTTATAATTATATGGCCACGATTATTTAAGATAACACTATATGTTAAGGTTCATTTTTAAAATGCTAACAGTTAGTAAGGCCAAAGACGTATAAAAAGGATTTTTTATTAATTCCATTTTTCAACATGAATGAAATACAATCTTAAAATTTCTGTGCAAGCAGATTAAATCCATAAATCTGAGTTTATCACAACACTTTGGATTAGGCAAGCAAGCAAGCAGTCCCCTTTTCAATATCAGGACAAGAAATGGAAATGGTAAGCCTGAGAGTGTACAAATAAAGATCTCAAACAAAAGATTTACAATGTATAAATCAATGTAATTCTGTAAAAAAGAACTGAAATATTTATCTCAACAATAGTCACCAGGGAGACAAAACCATAGTATATGAATACTATTCAGACTACTGGGACAGACCTTGAAATTCACTGGACTCTGCAGGTCAAAAGAAAAGCCTTGTCAAAACATAAAAGATGTTATTTACTGTGTTACACCAAAAGCACAGGAAAGCGACACTGAAGTGAGTATGATGTGTTTTAGATCTACTCTCTTTTCAAGAGATTTTCTCTGAAAATTGTTCATTCTTATTTCAAGATTCATGAATATGGCAGGTACTTCAGATTGAATATACTTAGAAGTATCAGACTTACTCTCTTCTTAGCAACATATTGAAAATGGAGCGCTGTCAACATTCAAACACATAGAAGCCAATGAAATATTCTCTTTCAACTCCAAGCAACCGACACTGGAACATAAAGTGTGAAATCCTCTTGTTATTTACTTTGCTGAAAAGAGCTTTGCTTCGAACTCACCAGGGGAAATCTGATTTTAATCTTTCTGAGCTAAGTTATGGAGTTTTTGGTTTCTTTAGCACAAGTCTTCTTTCTATTTTAGTTCCATTTACTTTTAGTTCTATTTGCTTAAGATCCAAATGTAGAACCACTTCAAACTTTATCTGTGTCTATAATATATGGAGTACATGGAAGAAATTGAAAGACAAAATAAATGTTTATGATTGAAATGTATAGGGTATCAGTCATGGTGTTTCAGATGCATTGTAGAATATTCAAGAGGCTGAGACAGGAAGTATTTAAGTTCCAAAACACACTAAGCAACATAGAGAGTCCAAACTTCCAAATAAAATGTGGACTAAAAGGCTGAAATAGATCTGCAACACATTGGTTTAGTATGCATGTGAAGCTTGCTAATTAATTCTGTTGACAGTATTAGTTAAGTAAAGTTTGTGACATCCTTCAAGTATTAGGCTACATTATTTTGCCTTGATATCCACAATTGCTCACTTTATTATTATTACATAAAAGTACATTTGTGTTTTATGTATTTTAACTTATATATAATCTAAATCATAGCAGGCACAAATCTACTTAACTTACTGCTAACTGAAGTATTTTTCAATACTATTGACATATAGATAGATGGTAGATAAGCAGATAACATTAATCAGTTTTATTAATTCAAATACTATGAAAATAAGTGAATTTATCTCTCTGTGGCAGTTAAGGATGTTTCACAATATCAAATATCAATAAGATGAAAGCAAACATAAGTAAATATATAATTGGGAAGGTAGAAAAAATCATCTTGTTAGAATACATTCAGAGAACATAGGACTATCAAATAAATTATTTTCTGATCATACACAAGAGAAATATGACATCATGATTTTGTTAGCCAAACCCAAACATATTTAAAATAAAATATTACATAAAATATTTCATTTTATATAACATAATATTTGAATCCATTTCACTATATTTAATACAGAAGTCTGCATATTTGATTTTATCAATAATCAATTCAATGAAGAATTTTGGTTAAGCTGTCTTAAAGGATTCACTTTACATTCATTGGAAGGGTTTTTTAGATAAATTCATTGTCATGCATTTTTATTTTGACATATGTCAGTATCTATAAAGACTCATATGGTTAGAAAAAGAGATATACCATAAAGATAGATTCAGGTGAAAAAAAAAACTCTAAACAGTTTACAGTATGTTTAAAAATATGTGTAGGCTTGGGAGAAAAAAAGAACAAAAGGATAAAGTCTTTAAAAAAAAAAAGAAAGAAAATAGTTGGGCATTGTGGCACACATCTTTCATCCCAGCACAAGGGAGGCATAGGCAGGTAGATCTCTTTGAGTAAAAAGATAGCCTGGTCTTCAAAGTGAGTTCAAGGACAACCAAAGATATATGGAAAAATCCTTTCTCAAAAAACAAAAACAAACCAAAACAAAAAAACCTTAAGAGTAAAAATAAAAGAGATAGAGTTTAACCTAAAGCCATGTAATTATGGAAAATACACAGAGAATCTGAATACTGTATGTTATGGGACTGTCTTTGAACTTTTGATAGTTGAGGAAGGAGCAACAGCCGTAAAAAAATTGACTATCAATGCTCTGTATTAATCCAAATATATAATTCGAAAATGCCTTGACTTCCTAATTTAAGTCAAAAGATATGTTGCTTTGGAGAAAAGGTTTTTTCCTTTGTTTCTAGAGGAAATGGGAGACTGTAGAATCATTCTGGGTTAAGAAAAAATCAAATCAGGTTTGATCAAGAAAGACCCCCTGAAAAATCTCTAATACAAGCGAATGGCCCAAAGGATCCTACATTCAACAGGACTTCTGCTGAAGTTTTCTCTGAGTTCTACATCCAAAAAGAAAAAAAAAAAAAGCCTGAAGACTGCTGGCTGGGATGATCAAGCCTGACAGAATATTCCAATTAGGACTTGACCATAACCCCAATTTTTTTTTTTTTTTTTTTTTTTTTTTTTTTTTTTTTTTAGGTTTCCATAAGATTGCCAGAATCCCCAATCAGCATGAAGTAGTCTAGAAAACTAGTCCACATTCCCCCCAAATTAAAATGATTATGGATCTTTGTCTTTGTTTAGAGTGCTTTGGTTACAGGCTGTTAAGCATAATCCTTGGGAAAAAAAAATTTTAAATGGAGATTAGTTTTAGAGTTCTTGCTTTGAAAAGAAAAAAAAAATGGGAAGTGCTGTGGGACAATGGTCTTGTACCCTATAAAGATTTGCCACTTGTATTGGTTTAATGAAACACTGATTGGCCAGTAGCCAGGACAGAACTTGGGGTGGGGATGACCAGAATAAGAGAGTTCTGGAAAAAGGAAAGGATCAGTCTACAGTTGTCTCCCAGATCCAGAAGAATCAAGATGAGAAAGCCTCACTGATGAAAAGTACCAAGTTACATGACTAACAAAGACAAGAATTATAGGTTAATTTAACATATAAGAGTTAGCTAAAAGTATGCATAAAGTATTGGCCAAACAGTGTTGTAATTAATATAGTTTCTGTGTTATTTGGGACTGGGCAGTCAGGAAATGAATGAAGGGTCTCTGCTTACCGCTATTGGCATTTCTTTGCTTTGTATGAAATAGTAATACTTAGTTTGTGTTCTTTTTTTAATAAACTTAAGTTTTTTTCATCTTTAAACCAATGCTTATATTGACTAAGTTAATATTATATTATTCATTCACTTTTGATCATTTAGTCATCAAACTGAGGAAGACCTTGCATTTAAGTGTCAGGAAAAGGTTCATATAAAAATATTCTGCCAGATATTTGAAATTGGAAATGATAAAAATATTAATATCACTTGTTGCTGATGAATTAGGCATAGACAGAATTTATCTTCACCTGATCATTCAGAAGGATAATCCTAATTTTATAAACAATTACTGAAAAGTTTAAGTAGTGCAATAATTATTTGATGGTTGAGGCAGTGTAATAGCACAAGCACAAGCAAATTCACAATTAATAAGCAAAATTGCCCAAGACAACCTGTCAGCAGAACAAAATCATGGTAATCAAAAATTTGCGCTCCTAGCCAATCACAACACACCAGCAGTGACTACCAGTTTCAAAAGAACCAACCAGAAACATTCCTGCAGCACCTTAATTTCCCTAACTACATAAAACCCTTGACCTTTTAAATAAAGAACTTCTGTATTGGAATCTCCTGGAGTCTGTGTCTTTGCCTCCACATCGTTTCACTCTTCATCCATGGGAAATACGGATAACAGAATAGACAGCAGAAAAAGTTCTGCAAAAACTACACCTTCACCCGGTCTGAATGGACCCTTTTTTGCTCTCTTTTTGGGTCCTTCTTATGTCCCTTTTGGGCAATTTTCTTTCTTGCTTGCAGCCCCAGCTGCTTTCTCCATCCTGATTCTCCACCAGTATCTTGAGCTCATCTTCTTCAGCTGTTTTCTGTGAGTTAATAGCTATTTTCATTTTCTAAGCCCTTGGTGGTTTGTGGTTTTATTTCCTAGCCCTATATTTTCTTATCTTTGCCTTTTTTGTTGTTAGGACTCTCCATTGTGACTTGGTTTGTCCTGATACCTCCACATAAGGCCTGACCACTGTAAGGTAGAACCAATGAAAGACTCTTTGACATGTCTTTTTGCTTGGAGATACTGTGTGAGCATATGGCCATGGTGTAACAAACTGTGGAAGACCTCTGTTGTAATAGGAGCAGCGGGGATGCGTCCCCAGCACCCTGGCCGCCTGGCTAGCTTATGCTCCGAAATAACAACACACAACTGTATTCTTTTAAACACTGCTTGGCCTATTTCTATCTAGCCTCTTCTATTCTAATTCACGCACCTGGACTAGCTCATTTCTAATTATCTGTGTAGCCCACGAGGTGTCTTACCAGGGAGATTCTAGCCTACGTCCATCCTGGGTTGGAGCTTCATCGTGTGTGCCTCAGAGAGCAGAGCTATCCCCGCATCTGCCCCGGAGAGGGGAGCATGCCATCTCTGTTCTGTTGACTCCTCCCACCTATGTTTTAACCTATGAGGGCCAAGCAGTTTATTTATTGCTTAACCAATGAAATCAACAGATTGATATATGACACTCCCACATCACTTCCCCCTTTTCTGTTTAAACAAAAATAAAAAAGGAAGGCTTTAACTTTAACATAGCAAAATTACATATAACAAAACAGTTATCAAGGTATCAGACCAAATCTGCCGCTGTGGCGGCTTTTGTTGCAAAACCGCAGGTACTTGAGCTTCTGCTAATTCAGGCAATGGGGTTCTGCTGCAAACTTAGCCAAGGCAGACAGAATGGGCCTGTGTGGCCAAGTGTGTCTCGGACTCGGCACTGGGGCCAGAGTCACAAACTAAAAAACAGCACCCAGGAGCATGCTGTGTTAGCTAGCAGGCTACGTGCTTGAGTCGGGGGCAAAATAGCCCCACGTTGGGCGCCAGACCTCTCTATAAGTAGCACCCTGGGTCAGCAAACACTGTCTTCCCTTTCCCTTCCATTCTTGTCCTCGGGGACTTCCCCATGGTCTGAGAACAACTGAAGATTTTTTCTAGGGCCACTCTTCCATATTGTCTGTAGGCTCCCCTGCTTTTATTATGTGTAGGCTCCCTTGCTTTACAGCGTCCCTACTGCTCTTCTGAGCGTGGACTGTTGGGATTACCTTCCTCGTATCTCTTTTCAACTAACTGGTTACATGGCCACCAGTTAATAGCCATCAGGGTGGTGAGTGGTCTCTTAATTCACAGAAAGGCTTAAGCAATTTGACTGTTTTGGAATCCTTTTTCCCTTCTGGGATTGGAACATTCTCCTCAGACAGTGGCTACTTCCACTAGCTTGACATTTCTTCTATAACTGGCCATGGACAACCTTGTGCTAAAGATGTCCTCCTTGACATGTTTACAATAAAGAGCTTCTGCATTGGAATCTCTCAGAGTCTGTGTCATTGCCTCCATGTCCTCTTCTTACCCCCTGACCCCCAGGAAACAGGGGTCACACAACAGGCAGCAGCAACAAGCCTGCAAAACTTCAGAAGGTTTAAAAAAATTAGCGAATAATTTAAATCTCTTTTGTGGGAGAGAATATTATGGGTTTCTTACTTTGACAGTAAAGAAAAATATGGGAAAAGAACCTCTGAGAATATTTGTAAGAGATTATCATGGTTACTTTGTCATAGGATCTACTAAAATACCGTGATGTTGGACTGTGGAAGAAGGAACAAGCAAATATTCATGACTTCACGGCATTTCTGATATAATTTAAACAAGTGCTTAACTTTGTGCTTTTCTTTGTTTCTCTGCCAAAATGAACTGCTAGGAACTAAAAATTTTCTAGCAAAAGTTGTTTGCTTTACAAGGTATTGATTGCAGCATCATGAAAATCACCTGTGACAATGATTTCAGGTGCATGTTTTGTGGTAACAGTTTGAATTTCAATCCTTTCTATACTTACAGTGATGATCACCTGCATATAGATTCACTGAGGAAAAAAAAATCTGTTTACCTATTTTTCACTTGGGAAATGATTGAATGACAATCAGAGGATTAAGCAAGCGGCCTTGGGAAATCTATGCTAATTCCTGGATTAGAGATACATTATCCCAAATCTTCATCCCCATCTTTATTTATACTACAAGACCTTAAACTTACAGCATTGCCATTAATGTTAGATTGAAAGGTCTGAAATAAATCTTTTTAAAAGCAAAATTTCAAAAATTTTATGCTGTTTTAAATGCTTTATAAAACTGTTAACAGGTTAAATAAGCAAGACCCACTCTGCGAATAGCTTAAGCCTTAGCTAAGGAACACACTATAAACTTGGCCAGTAGACACTACAGTGCTGTAATTAAGCCACTATCTAAATGGGTAATTTAAGAGTTGTTTAAAATTGCTTCAGTGTGTAGTTCCAAAAAGAAAAGGTGTTTTTGAGCAATTCATATGAAAGAGAACTAAATAATGTGTGCAATAAAATTAGTATTGTATAATGTCATTGCTGACTTTAAAGCACAGACATTTTCAGATAAAAAATAATATGATATTTAACTAAAATTACAAAATAACTTTTGCATACTTTTCAAACCTGGATAATAAATATATTTTTTAGTAATTATAATCAATATAGTAGAATTGTCTGTACTTACTAAAACTGTGCTTATTCATGCAATCCCCTAAATATACCATATCTTTTCTTTTGTATGTTAGAACAGTTAAACTTCCCTAGTCCTAATAAACGAATTGCCACACACTCACAAGTAGAAAACTTCAGTTAATCTCAATGAGTCACACATAGAAAGAAACCATAAAGATGAACAATTTATTTAACAATGTTAGAAAGTCAGGCATTCACCAAAACGGGCAGACTGCTGATAGAATGCAAAGACCATTTTGTAAATCATAATAAAAGCAAACCCTACTCTCTCTTTCCAGTTTGGCTGAGTAACTGAGAAGGGACAATCCTATATATTATCTAGGTCCCAGCTTCTCTGTTTCTTGTTTTTCTTTTCTCAATACAAGCCATGCTAGGTCATATCTAAGTTTTATACCTTCTTTTATGATTTAAGCTTATTAAGCACAGGACATAGGAGCAAGTACATTTGTAATCAAAACTTCTGGTTTTACTGGAGAATGGTTGCTTAGCAGGATTTGATGGAGGGCATAGTTGCATCAATAGAAAATATCATGGATCTAGTGTGCTCTGTTCATCTGTAGCAGGACCTAACCTGGCTTTTAGCACTTGAGATTTTATTTCTTGTGTTCTATGTGTTTTAGAGAAGAAAGTCACAGAGAACATCTCTTTACATTATTTGCTTTGCCTGTATAGGAATAAAAAGAATAACTACTACTATTGTTAAATTTGAAGCAATGATTGTCAAATCTCTCACTTTAATATATCCTCAATGCCTCATTTTTGAAGAAAGTCAAAAAATGTATCTTTTTATATAGATGATCTTACATATTATTTTTAAAAATGTATATTTACATATATCATAATAGATATTATTATTCCATCTTCCTATATTTACATCAGTCCATAAACAGATCCATTGACACATATACACTATGTATATGCACAAGAATTGTTGAGCTTTCACCCACCTTATGTCCATAACCCCATCCTAATTTAAAAATCTCTCCAAGTAGCAACTTAGCAAACAAGGTATGGTGAAACCAAACACTGTACTGTTAAATTCAAGTGACAGACAAGTGGAAACTACGTCTCTTCCTAGCTATGCAAATAATATAAGACTGCATTTGTTCTGATCAGACAAAGGACAATATTTGATTTTAAAACATAATCTTTATCAATATCCATTGCTTTCACTTAATTGTAAGGTAAAACTATTGCAATGAAAAGACTATGCATATCTCTGTGTATGCATGTATAGATAATGCCAAATGCAAGTTCATATTAGTGCTACCATATTTATCTTTTTCCAGGCAGTAATTACTGCTTCCTCCTCTTGTTTATGTGCATTTTCACACCTGAACTATGAACATTGGGTATCCATATCTACCACGGATTCATGTAATACTTTAGAATATATTAGAATACACCATATTAGTATTGGCCTAAGAATTATATCCTGGTATCATCATAATTTTGTCAGATTACTATCCTATTTGCCACTTTTCATTTATTTGTCTTCTTAGGAATACTACACCTCCTGAAATAGTATGTGGATTCCTATTCTCTGTAAATTTACTTGATCATAAACTATGTTGAATGACATTTTAACTGAATACTTGCTGCTTGATATTCAGCAAAGCAGTTATTTTAGATGTCTTAGATATTATAACTGCATAAAAAGAAATAAATTATCTGATTTGTTTCATATAATAACCATATGTGAATATCAGACTCTATACAGAGTAATTAGTGCTCATCTGTCCAATGTACTGAAGGTTATAGTTAAGAAAAGAGTCCTAAATTTGACCCATTAGAAATTTGTGTCTTAGTGGCTTAGACAACAGATGTTTTTAAACTATCATACTCAGTTAAAGAGAAATACCTCTAGAGTGCATGCTCTTCTATAGGATTTTGAGGTTTGTGTAGAGTCAAGAGAAAGGTTAACATGAATGTAATTTTGGTATAGGCAAAAATTATGGAAAATGTGATGTACAAAAATCCCTCTATTCTTCTGGAATTTTAGGAACCCATTCCAGGTGAATAGAGGTAGTAAGTTCTAGAATACCACTTTTATGTTTATTATCCAAACACCTAACAACCACTTACTTCTAAAAACAGCATTCAATAGATTTATTTTCAACATCTTTCAAGAGCACCAGCACAGTGAAGAAATATAAATTGTTACCCAACTATAAAGATAAGAAATATTGGAAAATGTAACCAATTGTAGACAGTCTTACAATTTTTATAATTGTAAAACTAACTATGTATTTGGTCTTTTAACACTATGCTGCTTTCAGTCAAGACCTTAGAAGTTTTACTTCAATCAGCATTTTTGTGAAATTATACAAATTGGTTAATCTTTCAATAATGATAGCAGTTTTTGATATGGCATCCTATTACTGAGCTAAATATAAATATATAGGCTTGGCTATCCTTAGAACTTTTGGGAAAAAAAACATCATTTGGTAGTTTAAGAGAAGAGGAGCAGAAAGACAACTATTTTCATAAATAATTTTACCTGAAATTAGGTTAGATGCTTATGTCATTTAATTTCTTATCTGGTTAAACAGCCCTTGCAGGGATTGATAATTCTGTTTTATTTCAACTGTCGAATTCTGATCAGCTTTGCTCTATGCAGTGTGGCATATTATTCTATTCTTAGTCTTTAACAAGAACTATAATTTCTGCAGTGTTTGTACCAATAGAGATCATGCTTAGTACCTTGCTGAATCTGTTAACTTTTTCACAAATTATATACTAACAAGAAACTTTCTTAAAACTATTTTGTGTATTTGTTATTTTATTACCCTTTGCTCCTTAGGGGCCTGCCACTAAGCTCCCAAATAAGTACAGAGAGATTTATTATTTCATAAGAATGATCAGCCTTAGGTTAAATAATTTCTAGCCAGTTTTCTTAAATTATCCTGTCTACCCTTTAAATCCAGGCTTTTATCTTTTCTGTAAAATACCTTTCTTTATTACTCACTCTCTTGATTATTGTATAACTGGGTATCTGCTCCTGATGTCCTCTTCTCTTCCTTCTATTACAGCTCCCCAAACTTGATGGATATGCGTCTTCTATCTTATCTTTTGCTTTCATTGGTTAACTAATAAAGAAAACTGCTTGGCCTGATAGGACAGAAAATTAGGTGGGTGGAGTAGACAGAACAGAATGCTGGGAGAAAGAAGCCAAGTCAGGCAGTTGCCATGATTCTCCCACTCCAGACAGACGCAGGTTAAGATCTTCCCTGGTAAGCCACCTCGTGATGCTACACAGAATATTTGAAATGGGTTAGATCAATATGTAAGAGCTAGCCAATAAGAGGCTGGAACTAATGGGCCAGGCAGTGTTCAAAAGAATAAAGTTTCCATGTAATTATTTCGGGGCATAAGCTAGCTGGTTGCCAGAAGCCAGGTGGCAGGAACGCGGCCCACAGCTCCTTCAACATAAACTCTCTAACCAGAGTTTTCCTACAACTGATTTTCACTACCTGGCAGTGCTGCCTATAACTCTCCTGCATAGCTATTGTCCATTCAGCTCTTTCTTAGACAGGGTATTTTAGACAGGGAAAGTAACACAACTTCATAGTTAAACATATTCAGCATTAAAGAATGAAATATATCTTTGCATCATTAAACAAATATTTCACAGAATAAAAAATGTAACACATCAAAAAATAATATTCCCCCACAATATTAAGTTGTTTCTATTATAATGTTACATAAAATAAATATTCCGTCTTTGATTATGAAGTGTATTGCCACAGCCAGTGTTTTAGACATTTTGTAAATCTCTGGAACAAATAGATCAGAAGTCCAAGTCATTTTCATGGATATGTCAATTTTTAGATAAATATGGTCATATTGTTTTTCTTACTATAGCACATAAGCCTGAGGTTTGTATCAAAGTGGGCAGAAAGAAGATAAGTAAAAGAAAATCAGTGAATTTGCTGTGAGACTTTGTTTCTTAGCAATGTCAGAAGGTACATCCATAAAATCTCACCAACTTGAATATCTATACATGAACTCAGAGTGCTCTCATGTCTGAGGGTATCTTTGCCTCAACTGCACTTGGTCCAAAGTTTATTGCAGGAAATTTCAATGCTTTTGGTGGAAAATGCAACTGTGTAAGTTTAAAAATAAGACCACTGTCTAGCCTGCCTGCAGATAAATGATACTTCTCATGTGATATTTTCTACCTTTAACTTTTTTTTCTGGTTCCAATAGTTTGCCATGATAAAATACCCTGACAAAAAGCAACTTAGGAGAGAGATGGCTTCTTTTAGCTCCCAAGTTCAGGCAGCAGTCTATTATAGGGAAATCAAGTGAACAGGCTCATAAATGCATCACATTGTTAGAGCACATTCACAACAAATACCAGAGAGAAATCAATGCACGCCTGCTGTTTGCCTGCTTGTTTTGCTCAGCTCAATTTCTCCACTGTTATCTAGTTTAGAATCCCAGTGGAAGAAACAGCATTGTCCACAATTGGCTGGTACATGTTAGGTCATTCAACTTAATTAGGACAATCTTCCAGTCATGCTCACAAGTCAACAGAATGAACACAATCTCTCACTCTAAATATTTTCAGATGATTCTAGGTCAATCAGACCAACCTAAACATATTCATCAATTAACTTACATTATCAAGCCATAGTATAGAAAATGTAACTGGATAATTTCACTTAAAATCGCTACATAACATTTTTATTTCAGGTTTTATTTTAGATGTATATACTGTGTTATACACAAAATGATATTTATATTGGATAATACTAGTCTGTCCTCTATATCTTTGCCTTTTCAAATGTATAATCTTTTATTTGCATGAATTTCAATATTATAAAATGGATATTTATGGGCTGAACTCATTTTCTATCTGTAATTTCTCTGTTTGCTTTGGTTACCTTTTATACAAAAAATACAGATTTTTATACATTTCCCTTGTCTTTTCATCATATTGGAAGTTTTTCACTCACTACCCTAAGGTTCTAAACTTATTAAATCAATCACTTTAAGGGATAATTACACTTTATTGCATATTTTTGTCTAATAAGCATCAATGTGACACCCTTTTATACAATTTAAGAATGTTTGTATTTGAAATAGATGTACACCACCTTCCTCCTTCTCTTTCTTCCATGAGGCCTTCGAGATGCCCTCCCTGGAACTCCCCCTACATCCTTTCTACTCTCAAATTGATAGCCATTTTTTTATTACAGACACTCATGCAAACATACATGTATATATGTACAAGCATGTGAAATATATAAATTCAATCTACTCAGTCCATTTTATTTTTTAGAATATACAGTTTCCAGGTTGGCAATTTTTTTTCTTTAAAAGGAAAAGACTTTAATGCTAGTCTTTGAATTTCAGAGTACTTTCCCCTGGACCCATGTTTAAAGATGATTACCGGAAAATATCAATGCAGTATTTTTCAATAAATAATTTAATATTTCCCCCGGACACTTATTTTGTCATTAGAATTTTGCATTCCTATAGTCATGGAATGTTTCTTTACATGATGTGAAGATGTGTTACTTGCTTCATACCACAACACTATATAGTAAATGCCCAGCTATCTTTTTACAAGCAACTTAATATAACAAATGGATCTAGTAAAGGCAAAAGCAAAAGACACAACTTTTTTTTGGCATTATTGCTTTGTGAGTAAAGTAGCTATCCTTTGCTGTAGGTGTTTGCTGTAGCTAATTCTCTTTCTGTTACATTTTTGGAGATTAATTTCCACAGTTCAGAACTGTTTAATGAAAACTGTTCTACACTGGCCAGGCCTTGTTCCTATCTCCTAGGTAAGTACAGAGATCTACCTTCCTGCAATGATCTTTCTCAGCAGGTATTTGGTCAGAGTATAGGGTCTAGGCATAGATAATCCCATCTAAGATATTCACAGATTCCCAAGGACATTAAATTCCTACTTGCCCAAGCTGCTGCTCTGGTTTTACCCCCACAAAATCAATTATCAGAATGGTTGATAACAGAATGGCCTGAAACTGATAATTTAGAGGCCTTGTTCTCTTAGCTTAGAGCAGTAAGTCTAACTCCACACCTAGACCTGGAGAATCTACAGTGTCTGGAGTACATGATATTTGATCAAGAGTTATCAGCTGGGACCGAATCCAAACTGGGAGGACAAAGGGGTGGCCGGTAGCTCCTTTGATCCCATAGCCTGCCTGCAGCGAGTGGGGTGGGCCCTTTGTTCGTGACCTAACCAAGCAGCGAGGAGTTTCGATCTGGGCACCTAGTGAAACATCATTGTGGTGAGTGAGTGCTGCGGCAGCTGGGATCATACCTCAGCCCGCCCACACTTCCTGGCCATCCTACAGGGGCTATACTGCCCAAACCGCCTCTCTCTTCCTATCCCATTCAGCTTACATCCAGATCCCCACACCCCCTGTCTCCCTCCCTCCCTCCCTTCTTTGGGGCATAGCACCTCCCTGCTCAGCCTGCTAGGGTGCTGGGACCGAACCCGAACTGGGAGGACAAAGGGGTGGCCGGTAGCACCTTTGTTCCCATAGCCTGCCCGCAGCTAGCAGGGTGGGCCCTTTGTTCGCAAGCTAACCAAGCAGCGCGGAGTTTCGATCTGGGCACCAAGTGAAATATCCCCTCGCCATATAATAATCAAAACACAAAATATACAGAATAAAGAAAGAATATTAAGAGCCGCAAAGGAAAAAGGCCAAGTTACTTATAAAGGTAAACCTATCAGACTTACACCTGACTTCTCTATGGAAACCATGAAAGCCAGAAGGTCCTGGATAGATGTTCTCCAAAAACTAAGAGACCACGGATGCAAGCCCAGACTACTATATCCAGCCAAACTTTCATTCACTATAAATGGAGAAAACAAAATTTTCCAGGATAAAAACAAATTTAAACAATACGTAGCCACAAATCCAGCCTTACAGAAAATAATAGATGGAAAATCACTAACCAAGGAGTCCAACAATGACCACAATAACTCAGACATCTAGAGACTCTTCACCAGCGCAAATCAAAGAAGGAAAACACACAAACCCTACTACTAAAAAAGTGACCGGAGTTAACAACCACTGGTCATTAATATCACTTAATATCAATGGGCTCAACTCACCTATAAAAAGGCACAGGCTAAGAGATTGGATAAGAAAACAGGATCCAACATTCTGCTGTCTACAAGAAACACACCTCAACCACAAAGACAGGCACCTACTCAGAGTAAAGGGCTGGGAAAAGCCTTATCAAGCAAATGGACCTAAGAAACAAGCAGGTGTGGCCATACTAATTTCTAACAAAGTTGACTTCAAACTTAAATCAATCAGAAGAGATGGAGAGGGACATTTTATACTCATAACAGGAACAATTCATCAGGAAGAAGTCTCAATCCTGAATATCTATGCCCATAATATAAAAGCACCCACGTACGTAAAAGAAACATTACTAAAACTCAAGGCAGCCATCAAACCGCACACACTAATAGTAGGAGACCTCAACACTCCTCTCTCACCAATGGACAGGTCAATCAGACAGAAACCTAACAGAGAAATTAGAGAATTAATGGAGGTAATGAAGCAAATGGACTTAACAGACATCTATAGATTATTCCACCCAAAGAGGAAAGAATATACCTTCTTCTCTGCAGCTCATGGAACCTTCTAGAAAATTGACCACATAGTCGGTAACAAAGCTAACTTACACAGTTACAAAAAAAATATTAGTAACCACCTGTGTCTTATCAGATCACCATGGATTAAAGTTAGAATTCAACAAAAATGCTACCAATAGAAAGCCTAAAAATTCATGGAAACTGAACAGTCAACTACTGAACCATACCTGGATTAAGGAAGAAATAAAGAAAGAAATTAAAGTCTTCATTGAATTCAATGAAAATAAAGAAACAACATGCTCGAACTTATGGGACACTATGAAAGCAGTCCTAAGAGGAAAGTTCATAACACTAAGTGCCCACCTAAAGAAAACAGAGAAAGCACATATTGGAGACTTAACAGCCCACTTGAAAGCTCTAGAAAAAAAAAAAGAAGCAGACTCACCTAGGAGGAGTAGAAGACTGGAAATAATCAAATTGAGGGCTGAAATCAACAAAATAGAAACACAGAAAACAATCGAAAGAATCAATGAAACAAAAAGCTGGTTCCTGGAGAAAATCAACAAGATTGATAAACCCCTATCCAAACTAATCAAACGACAGAGAGAGAACACGCAAATTAATAAGATCAGAAATGAAAAGGGGGACATAACCACAGACACAGAGGAAATTCAGAGAGTCATTAGATCTTACTACAAAAGCCTGTATGCCACAAAACTGGAAAATGTAAAAGAAATGGACGCTTTTTTAGATAAATACCATTTACCAAAACTAAACCAGGACCAGGTGAACAATCTAAACAGACCTGTAAGTCGCGAAGAATTAGAAGCAGTTATCAAAAACCTCCCTACCAAAAAAAAGCCCAGGACCAGATGGTTTCAATGCAGAATTCTACCAGAACTTCCAAGAAGACCTAATACCAATACTCCTTAATGTATTCCACAATATAGAAACAGAAGGGTCATTACCAAATTCCTTTTATGAAGCCACAATTCCTCTGATACCAAAACCATTCAAAGACCCAACCAGGAAAGAGAACTACACGCCAATCTCACTCATGAATATCGACGCAAAAATCCTCAACAAAATACTGGCAAATCGAATCCAAGAACACATCCGAAAAATTATCCATTATGATCAAGTAGGCTTCATTCCTCAGATGCAGGGCTGGTTCAACATACGAAAATCTATCAATGTAATCCAGCATATAAATAAACTGAAAGAAAAAAAACATATGATCATTTCATTAGATGCTGAAAAAGCCTTCGACAAAATACAACATCCATTTATGTTAAAAGTCTTGGAGAGATTAGGGATACAAGGGTCATACCTAAATATAATAAAAGCTATATACAGCAAGCCGACAACTAGCATCAAATTAAACGGGGAGAAACTCAAAGCCATCCCACTTAACTCAGGAACACGGCAAGGCTGTCCACTCTCGCCACACCTCTTCAATATAGTGCTTGAAGTTCTAGCAATAGCAATAAGACAACATAAGGGGATAAAGGGGATTCGAATTGGAAAGGAAGAAGTTAAACTTTCGTTATTTGCAGATGATATGATTGTGTACATAAGCGACCCCCAAAACTCCACCAAAGAACGTTTACAGCAGATAAACAGCTTTAGTAATGTGGCAGGATACAAGATCAACTCCAAAAAAATCAGTCGCCCTCTGATACATAAAGGATATGGAAGCAGAGAGGGAAATCAGAGAAGCTTCACCATTCACGATAGCCACAAACAGCATAATATATCTTGGGGTAAATCTAACCAAGGAAGTGAAAGATCTATTTGACAAGAACTTTAAGGCATTGAAGAAAGAAATTGAAGAGGATACCAAAAAATGGATGGACCTCCCTTGCTCTTGGATTGGGAGGATCAACATAGTAAAAATGGCAATTCTACCAAAGGCAATTTATAGATTCAATGCCATCCCCATCAAGATCCCATCAAAATTCTTCACAGATCTGGAGAGGACAATAATCAACTTTATATGGAAAAACAAAAAACCCAGGATAGCCAAAACAATCCTATACAATAAAGGATCTTCTGGAGGCATTACCATCCCTGACTTCAAACTCTATTACAGAGCTACAGTAATGAAAACAGTGTGGTACTGGCATAAAAACAGAGAAGTCGACCAATGGAATCGTATAGACGACCCGGATTTTATCCCACAAACCTATGAACACCTCATTTTCGATAAAGGAGCTAAAAGTATACAATGGAAGAAAGAAAGCATCTTCAACAAATGGTGCTGGCACAACTGGATGTCAACCTGTAGAAGAATGAAAATAGACCTATATCTCTCACCGTGCACAAAACTCAAGTCCAAATGGATTAAAGACCTCAATATCAGCCTGAACACACTGAACCTGATAGAAGAGAAAGTGGGAAATACCCTACAACAGATGGGCACAGGAGATCGCTTCCTATGTGTAACCCCAGAAGCACAGACATTAAGGGCAACATTGAATAAATGGGACCTACTTAAACTGAGAAGCTTCTGTAAAGCAAAGGACATGGTCACTAAGACACAAAGACAACCTACTGACTGGGAGAAGATCTTCACCAACCCCGCAACAGACAAAGGTCTGATCTCCAAAATATATAGAGAACTCAAGAAACTAGACTTTAAAATGCTAATTAACCCAATTAAAAAATGGGGCACTGAACTGAACAGAGAATTCTCAACAGAAGAAGTTCAAATGGCCAAAAAACACTTAAGGTCGTGCTCAACTTCCTTAGCAATCAGGGAAATGCAAATCAAAACAACTTTGAGATATCATCTTACACCTGTCAGAATGGCTAAAGTCAAAAACACCAAGGATAACCTTTGCTGGAGAGGCTGTGGAGGAACGGGTACCCTCATCCATTGCTGGTGGGAATGCAATCTTGTGCAACCACTGTGGAAGTCAGTGTTTCGTTTTCTCAGGAAATTCGGGATCAACTTACCCCTGGACCCAGCAATACCACTCTTGGGAATATACCCAAGAAATGCCCTATCATATGACAAAAGCATTTGTTCAACTATGTTCATAGCAGTATTATTTGTAATAGCCAGAACCTGGAAACAACCTAGATGCCCTTCAATGGAAGAATGGATGAAGAAATTATGGAATATATACACGCTAGAGTACTAAGCTGCGGTAAAAAACAATGACTTCTCGAATTTTGCATGCAAATGGATGGAAATAGAAAACACTATCCTGAGTGAGGTGTCCCAGACCGAAGAAGATGAATATGGGATGTACTCACTCATAATTGGTTTCTAGCCATAAATAAGGACCACGGAGTCTACAATAGGTGAACCTAAAGAAGCTAAGTAAGAAGGTGAACCCAAGGAAAAACATATAGTTGTCCTCTTGGCGAAGGGAAGTAGACCAAATTTCCGGGGAGAAAATGGGATCTTGGGGGTGTGATGGGATGGGGGTAAGGGGAGATGGGGAGAGAAAAGGTAGAAGGGAAGGAGGGGGGACCTGGGAAAAAGGAGGATTGGGATAAAGGAAGGTTGGATAGGGGAGAATGGAACCACAATTCTTAGTTAAGGGAGCCACTTTAGGTTGGGCAAGAGACTTGACCTAGAGGGGCTCCCTAGAGCCCAAGATGAGGTTCCCCGTTAGGTCCTTGGGCAGCTGAGGATTGGGAACTTGAAATGACCTTATCCTAGAGCAATACTGACGAATATCTTGCATATCATCATAGAATCTTCATCTGGTGATGGACAGAGATAGAGACAGAGACCCACACAGGAGCACTGGACTGAGCTCCCAAGGTCCCAAGGAGGAGCAGAAGGAGGGAGAACATGAGCAAAGAATTCGGGACCACGAGGCCTGCATCCACCCACTGAGACAGTGGAGCTGATCTACGGGGAGCTCACCAAGGCCAGCTGGACTGTGACCGAAAAAGCATGGGATAAAACCGGACTCTCTGAACATGGCGAACAATGAGGGCTGATGAGAAGCCAAGGACAATGGCAGGGGGGTTTTGATCCTACTTAATGTGCTGGCTTTGTGGGAGCCTAGCCAGTTTGGATGTTCACCTTCCTAGATATGGACGGAGGGGGGAGGACCTAGGACTTACCACAGGGCAGGGAACTGGGACTGCTCTGTGGACTGGAGAGGGAGGGGGAGAGGAGTGGGGGGAGGGGGAGAAGGGTGGGAGGAGGGGGAGAAGGGTGGGAGGAGGGGGAGAAGGGTGGTAGGAGGTGAAGGGAAATGGGAGGCTGGGAGGAGGTGGAAACTTGTTTTTTTTTTATGCTTTTTTTTTCTTCTTTTCGCAATAAAAGAAATTAAAAAAAAAAAAAGAGTTATCAGCTTCCTCTAGGTTCCCTATTTACCCTGTAGCCTCTCTGAATACTGAGAGGAAAGAAGTGGTGCACTGATTTAAAATACAATGTGTACCATATTCTTAATTTTGCTGAAAATAAACCTTTTAGTTCTTTTATCTAACACCCACCCCAAGTATCCCCTGATGATTTAAGTCCTGTGTCAACTAACTTTCTAAATTAAGGAGTTCACCAGATATATATTGACCACTCTCATGGATCAATCTCTGTGTGAAAACTCTTATCTGATTTTCTATGGCACAGAATTTGAGCCCTAGAACCTGATAGAGCTGGGGAACTGCTTAAGAATATATATGATTGGGAACATTTGTAATGGTTAAAACGAGCAAGAGAGAGCAAGTGAGAATTGATAGAAAAGAGAAAGAAAAAAAGGAAGAAGAATAAAGACTTATGGTTGGACGATTTCTGTTGTGAGTAAATTACTTTTTATTTTTTTATTTCTTTTTATTTAGCTCTACATTTCTCTGATTCCATCCCTGCCTCCCCCCTCCTCCTTTCAACCCTTCTCCAAGTTCCCCATGCTCAGAGATCTTTTTTTCTCCTTCCCATGAAGATTAGATCTATATAAGTCTTTCTTAGTGTCCTCATTGTTGTCTAAATTCTTAGGGTTTGTGGTTTGTAGGCTAGTTTTCTTTGCTTTATGCTTAAAAACCACCTATGAGTAAGTACATATGATAATTGTCTTTCTGTATCTGGGTTACCTCATTCAAAATAATGTTTTCTAGCTCCATCTGTTTTCCTGCAAAATTCAAAATGTCATTATCTTTTTCAGCTTTGTAGTACTTCATTGTGTAAATGTACCACATTTTCCTTATCCATTCTTCAGTTGATGGGCATTTAGGTTGTTTCCAGGTTCTGGCTATGACAAACAAAGCTGCTATCAACATAGTTGAACACATGTCCTTGTGCAACAATTGAGCATCCTTTGGATATGTATCCAAAAGTGGTATTACTGGATCTTGAGGAAGACCGTTTCCTAATTTTCAGAGAAATCGTCACACTGACATCCAAAGGGGTTGTACCAGCTTGCATTCCCACCAGCAATTCAGAAATGTTCCCTTTTCCTCCACAACCTCTCCAGCATAAGTTGTCATCAGTGTTTTTGATCTTGGCCATTCTTACAGGTATAAGATAAATTTGTTTTGCTTTGCATTTCTCTGATGACTAAGGATGTTCAACATTTCCTTAAGTGTCTTTCAGCCATTTTAGATTCCTCTGTTGAGAATTCTCTGTTTAGGTCTGTATTCCACTTTTTTAAATTAGATTATGTGTTTTTTTCAAGACCAATTTCTTGAATTCTTTGTATATTTTGGAGATGAGACTTCTGTCTGATGTGAGGTTGGTGAAGATCTCTTCCCATTCTGTAGGTTGTCATTGTGTCTTATTGATCATGTCCTTTGTTTTACAGAAGCTTTTCTTTTCAGGAGGCCCCATTTATTAATTGTTTCTCTCAGTGTCTGCGCTACTGGGGTTATATGTAGGAAGTGGTCTCTTGTGCCAATGTGTTCAAGTGTATTTCCAACTTTCTCTTCCATAAGGTTGAGTTTGTGTTGAGGTCTTTGATCCATTGGGACTTGAGTTTTGTGCATGGTGATAGATATGATATCCAGTTATGCCAGCACCACTTGTTAAATGTGTTTTCTTTTTTTCCATTTGATTTTTTTTTTGCTTCTTTGTCAAAAATCAGGTGTTCAAAGTTGTATAGACTGATATCCTGGTATTCTATTCAGTTCCATTGGTCTTCCTGTCTGTTCTTATGTCAATACCAGGCTCTCTAGTAGAGTTTAAAGTGAAGGATTGTGATGCCTCCAGAAATTCTTTTATTGTACAGGATTGTTTTGGTTATGCTGGGTTTTTTGTTAGTTTGTTTTTGCTTTCTTATATGAAGTTGAGTACCATTCTCTCAAGGTCTGTGAAGAATTTTTCTGGGCATTGCATTGAATCTGTAGATTGCTTTTGGTAAGATTGCCATTTTTACTATGTTAATTCTTCCTATCCAGGAGCATGGGAGAACTTTCCATTTTTTTAACCCTGATTTCTTTACCCTCAGATTTCTACCCCCCCACTTTAGCTATTCATGGCATCTTTAATTGAAACTGAAAGGGAATCTTAAAGCCAAAATCTTTTAAGGCTCTTTAAAGTCACTGTATTGGATTTGTAAAAAGCTGAACAGCCACTAGCTAGGCAGAGAGAGGTTATACTAGATTTCTGGAAACAGAGAGCTCTAATAAGAAGAAAGGAGAATTTGCCAGCAAGAGAGGGAGAGAAAGCAGGATGGTGAGTACAGATAAAGATAACCAACCTGCATAAAAGAACATAAATTATAAAATCTGGGTTAATTTAATGTGTAAGAACTAGTTAGGAACAAGCCTAACTTATAGGTTGAGCTTTTGTAATTAACAATAATTCTCCCTCTCATATTTTGTGTGCTGACAGCCCAAAGAAAAAAATCCATTTTCAGTCATCCAGTTTTTATGTTGTGTGTTAGTGGGGATGATGTTATTCAAATTTCATTGGAAGGAACCTACACTGGCAGAAATCCTTAATAAATAAATAAATTTAAAAAATAAAAATTAAAAAAAAAAAAGAAAACACCATTTTTAGGGCAAAGGGCCACTGGATTGAACCTAGATAAGCAAATAGCCCAATTAATAAAATTACTTTCTCAATAAAAAAAAAAAGATTACTATCAGTGAATGGATTTTCTCTTCAATTTTGTTATAGTTTGCATCCTGGGTAAATTTCTCTGATCATGAAAGCTTTCATTTGATTTCACAGCTCAACAGAGTGCTAAGTCAGCATGTGCTGGAAGTGCCCATCATTCCTTCAGTGCTTATTGACTTCAAACATAATAAAAGAAAAGCATTGCGAGTCTACAACTTAAATTTATATAGAAAGTTATATTATTTCTAATATTTAGTAATATAGAAAATGATAACACAGTGAAGATTAGAAAGGCTTGCCTCAAGGAAAACCTTACTAAAATTGGATTAGCACACTAGATGGTTATACTACAAATGGAAAAAAGGTGGATTATATATACTTTTCATTATCACACATCCATGTAAATATAATTTAGTTCTTATTTAGACATGAATGACAATGCATTTGTGTCTTCCCTTTGGGTTTTAACTGGGTGCTAATGCTGTGAGACATATGTACATATTTATAAATAGCAAACATTAACCGACTTGCTTTGCAGAAAGTATTGCCATAATGTTAAGCATGATTTTTATTAGTTCAGGCTCATTATCCTAATGATTTCAGAGAAAACAGTATTCTCCATGAAAGAGGAAGAATACCTACTGTTAAAATCCAAAATTTTAACACCTGATATATTAGATGAGAAATATGACTTCATCACTTTACAAAAGCACACATAAACACACACACACACACACACACACACAAAGAATAAATTTACTAACTCCTTTGTTGTATGTAGTGCATGAGTGGCTGTATTTTAGAAACCAATGAAAATAATTGAATACCACTATTACCTTAAGGCTGTATGTTTTAGATGTTATCTTATTTTGTTTTTAAAGAAAAACATGTAAATTAAACTCATTAAGATAAAAAACATGTTGTCTGACATTAGTCACTGGCCTGTAATAGAAACTCTAGTGAAGTAAAGGAGGGAACAAAGTCTTATACCAACATGCACTTGATAGGAAGATACCTTTTGAAAGTCTATGGTTAGATATGAAGTTCTGCAGAAAAATGCATGCATATAATAAAACAAACTAAAGAAGAAAATGTGCAGTCCCCAGCAGTTGGCCTGAAGGTAGAATGCATGACCACTGCCGCTATCCACTGGACTCTCTAATCTCTAAGACTCATTCTGCCATCCGAACTCACCAGCTCCATCATCCTCCCCTTGGCCAACTCCCCTATAAAATAAGCAGCCCATATAGACTCAAGCACCACTAAACCTGTTTGAGAAAATGTGAGTGACTGGTCTTCCTGTTATACTGTCCCATTCCCTAGGTCCTAGGTCCCAGGGCACATTTTTTGCCCCCATTTCAATACTAGTTAAGCAGCTGGGCCCTACCCCTAACTCTTTGGAGCTCCACTTCTCTGGTAGAGTCCTCAGCAGCTTGCTAGTAGGTGACAGAACTATGGGCAGGATACGCCACCACAGCTGCCCCCCACTGGACTCTGTTCCCTCAAGACCCACTCAGTTTCCCAACCCTACCCACCTTTCATGTTCTCCTGGTCCAGCCCTACTCTTAAATATCAGTAGACCCTGCAAGAAGTAGTATAACACACACCAGGTGGAACTACAGAATCCATAGGCTTAAGTAAAGCCCACACCAGCCAGAAGAACTGGCGGATACTCAGGATTCAGACACCCAAACCCCACAAACCTCAGCTGAGACAACCCTATGGACCTGTTGACCAGTTTATCATTATAACAATTGGCCATTGAGGCCAAACGACAATAAAGGAAACAGAAAATAAAGGGGAAAAGACCAATACAACAAAGAATTAACACTTGTGAGTATAATTATCCCCAACCCAAATGGGTATCTTCCAGTATAAGAATATATTAAATAACATAAAGAACAAATTGACACTACCAGCACACAGTGATCCTACAACAACAAAACCTGAATATCCCAATGCAGATGAGGCAGAAGAATATAATTTGAAAAATAACTTTTTAAAGATGATAGAGGCCCTTAAACAGGAAATAAAACATTCACAGTTCAAGACTGTTTTAACTATGCTTGGTTTTCAGTTTTTTATTATGAAGTTGGGTATTGTGCTTTTAAGATCAGTAAAGAATTGTGTTTGAATTTTTGTGGAGAGTGCCTTGAATCTGTAGATTTGTGTTTGGTAACATGGTTGTTTCGTACTGTGTTAATCCTGTCAATCATGGGCGTGGGGGATCTTTCTATTTTGTAATATCTTCTTCAGTTTCTTTCTTCAAAGACTTGAAGTTCTTGTCATACAGGTCTCTCACTTTCTTTGTAAGTATTACCCAAGGTATTTTATAATGTTTGAGGTTATTTTAAATGGTTTTCTTGACTTGTTTCTCAGTCCTTTTTATTGTTATCTTATTGCTCCAGCTAGACCTTCAAGTAATATATTAAATAAATATAGAGAGAGTGGACAGCCTTTTTTTTCTCCTAATTTAGTGCTATTACTTTGAGTTTTTCCCCATTTAGTTTGATGTTGTCTGTTGGCTTCCATTTGCTTTGCTTTCCCCAACTCTTCTCATATTGTCTATATATCCATCTTTATGTTCAAAAGAAAAACAAACAAACAAAAACAATAACAAGAAAATCAAAACAAAATACTGAAGCACATGATAACTCACGGAGACTATTGAAGTGTGCACAAGAATGTCCTATTTGAAGCTAGCTGGTGTTTCAGTATTGAGAAGTGAATATGGACATAGGAACCTACCACACCAAAAAAAATCTTTGAAATAATAAATGTCAGCAAATGGACAATAATTTTTTTTTCAAATGGATATCAACTGGGTATAACCACCACAACCCAGGGCAGGCCCCATATAAAAAATATGAACTCAACATATTTTCCTCTTCCCAAAAAATAAAAATAATGTTCTCTGTTGATGTTTATCTTGTGGGTGTTAGTGGTAAGTTTGTGTGTCTATATATCATGGTGTTTCATCATTACAACAGACAATTAAGAAATATATGTAGAAGATTCATCATTTTGCTTACAAGAGCCTACCAAATAAAGGAAAAGCTTATTTTATACAAATTTAATTTCTTTATATGTTAAGAAAGCCTCTTGCTAGGAGGAGCAAGTCTATTGCTGCTGAAGTATTCCACGATGAGTTTGAATCTGGATTCATGGTGATATCTCTGTGTAAGGCTAAGAAAAGTCATCTTAACCATTCACTTATAGATTTCTCAAAAACTCAAATGACTTAGAAAACACAAATATTAACTACTGAAGAATGAGTACCATTTACAAATGTTAGTAAAAAGTGGGATGTCCTAATTATTGGTATTCTTAACTATACATATTTTCTAAAGTAAAATGCATAGTTACTGAAGTCCAGACTGGTGTAGTCACTAATGTCAATGTTAGATTTTTATATGGTCACAGAAGAATAAAGAATATGTGCTTGTTGTTGTGGCTGAATATGACTCCGACATGCCTTTTACATATTGATACATAATAAATAACAATGACAATATGTCCTTGGATGAAATTTATATTGCATGTAGTCAGATTCTTCATATGTAATTAAATTACCAAATTATATATTCTTACAGACAAAAAAATCAGCATTGTTAATATTATGTAAGATTACTTTGTTATTATATATTTTAAAAAATATTGTCATTGAGACTTAATATGATCATTTCATAAAACAATATTTTTATTTATTTATTAAATAAATAATTTATTAAAATATATTTTAATATGGATATATTCTAAACTGTAAATTCTGATCTGTTATCCTGCCTATGCTCACATGTTCTTCCATATATTTTAGTGTATCAACATGAAAGCACTCTGTCTTTATTAAATCTCATGAATTTGCATCATTAAAGAAACTTCAGTACCTGGTTCTAATGTATTCAGTTTGAAAACAATCATATTTTAATCATGTATGGAACAAGATATTCATTACAATGTCCCAAATTGTGAATTAAATGTACTGTTTAGCTTCTTAAAAGAAGTAATAATTTTCAAGTTTAACATTTGGGTAATTTAATTCTTTTTCCTTAGAGTTCTTTATTTCTAGGTAAATTCTTCAAAAGTAGGTCATAGTTACTTTGTTTTCAAATTTTATTTAATTTACAAATAATAACTATATTTATTTTTGAAATTCAAGGTAATGTTTCATTACATAATTGAGGGACTTTTAAGGTAAAATTGAAATATTTGAATTTACAACTTTTCCAACCTTCTCAAACACAACATGCCATCTGCAAACCTGCTAGAATTAATTATCTAATTACAGGGAATAAAATGTCATGCCTTTTCAAAGATCTAAAATGGTATTTCCTACAGTGGAGATTTTACCTGACCACCCAGTTTGCCCCCATCAAGTAAAGAAAATAATCATGCCCCTAGGAACACAATTTTAACTTGAAAATTAGGGCAACACAAATGCACCATAATTTTCAGTCATTTTCCATTCTAAATACTGGGTCTTGCCATTGTAATTTTTAATACTTATCAATAACCACTCATCTAACTAATTATCCTCTCAGATCTAAGCTCCAACTTTGTTGTTTTAATGGTTTCCTTTGAGCAATTTAAATATATAGAGCAGACTGAGCAGTATAAAAGTTGTCATAAGAACATAAGAAGTAACTAAATATATAGTATTTCTGAACAAAATTTTCAACAGTTAAACCTGATGAGTTTTATATACAGATGCAATTAGATAAAAGTATACATACGGACATGCACACATATATGTATCCTGTATTTATTACATAAATATAGAAATCCTTGGCACAATATTGTATGGGAAATACACACACACATATATACACACATATAGATAATCTATGTCTACTTAATCCTGAGGAAGATTAATTTCCATATATTTATGTCATGTATTTAAAACATTTTTTTTATATTTTGAATAATATTGTCTCCTAGTGCTTCTACTTTCATAGTACACAAAAATAATCCTATCAGTTCTATCAAGGTCAACCTCTAGTCACACAGAATAATATGCTGCAGTGAAAAGATGTTAGCAGCTTTGAAAATCATTTTGCTAATTTTATTACTTTCAATTAAAATATATTTACATCATTTCCTAAGTCTTCTTTCTCACTCCAACACCTCCAATGACACCGAACTTGCTTTCTCATAGACCCACCATCCCCCCTTTTTTGTTGTTACTGTTGCACAGACACATATACACAGGAAACACAAAAATATATAAATACAACCATTATATCTGCTTTTAGGATTGACCAATTGGTGCCCTATAGCCAACTAGTGTCCCATTGTCCTCATCCCTGAAAAACAAAATAAAAATAAATATTTCCACCTTAGTATTAGATGCCCATTCTTTCTTTTTTTCTTCTTTATCTAGAGTTTGGGATCTGTGAGGATTCCTTTTCCTCCTTCCATGTGAGCAAGTTTATTGTCCGTAGCATTCTTCAAGTATTGATAAGGTAGCCATACCATTGCAGCATCAAGGAAAAGTTTTTATATTAGTTCTGAGACATATAATTCCACATCAGAATTTCTGGTATTCTGTTTCTTAAAAATCTTCCATCCCCCTATTCCACAATGTTCTTTGAACCTATATATTCATATAAGACATATTCATATAAGTCTTATGATATGTACATATATAAATTTAGGCATTCAATGGCATTTTTAAGAATAATTTCAGATTTTTAACAATACAAATGATGTGCAATCAAGTTAAATATGTATTATGATTTTGAGTGATATTTTGAATGATATGTTAAATTTTATCTCAATTTTTCTTCTGGATGTAAGGATTATCATAAGGGTGACTAAATATCAGAAAAAACAAAAGCTTAAAATAAACTTGTGAGTTTTTGTTTTTTCATAAACATGTCTTAGGTCAGAATAATAAATTTAAATAATATGTGTTTGTATCTTTTTAAAAATTTCCTTTGTGGAATAATTTATTTTTTAACCCCCCTTCAATTATTCTCCTATTTCCACAGGCAATTTTTCTTCAATATTTTAATGTGCTGAATCCAATAAATGCAGCCAATATGATCATGGAGGATTATATATTTGCTATCACAGTGGTAGCCCCTCTGGAACACTAGCCCCAAAGAAACCTGAGTCTTCCTCTCCCAGTAATTATCATTTGCCAGCATCACTCAGTTAGGAGGAATTCATTATTTCACAGGATTTGTGCAACTTCTCTAACCAGAACACCCTGCCATGACAACTTTTAGAAATATTAGAAACAAGAACTTAAAGAGCCTAGTATCAGAAACAATTAACTGCCTTCAAAACCTGAATATATAGCCATTGTCCTTGAATGGTTATTTGTGTGCTTGAATGAATACATGTGTGCTTGAATGAATATGTGTGTACTTGAAGGAAACAACCATGCTTCTCATGAAGGAACATAAGTTGGAGTAAATATTTTTCTCATTGATTAAAAGTAGGCTAAGTGTTGAAAGAGTAGTAGACAGTGACATATTCAATAATAGTAACAGATAGTAAATACAGGGAAATGAGTCTAAATACAATAATTTTTTTTTAAAATTCAGTTCATGATCTAATGTTTTTGAGAAAAATGGAACTGATAGAAAAGAAGAAACCTAGCTTGAAAAATATAAAGGGATATCTTAATAAGCACAAAGAAGAAGATATTAAAAGATGTAAACATTCAATTCCCTTGGTACTGTGACTGAGGTATTAATTCATGTCCTATCATTCAAATATCATCATGGATTACATTTTTGCATATATGCAGTCTGAGTTGCCACTCCAGATGGCAACCATAAAATATTTAACTAAAAATCTTCTTGTGTACGTATAGTTTATTAACTTAAAATGGTAAGTATTTAACATAAAATTTTAACTACCAAAAATTACTTTTCTAATGTCATCACAATTGATTACTCTTTAATATAATGATGGGGTCTCTAAAAATTACAGAACAAGATAACAATATTATCAGAGTTACATCAGGACAAAATCAGTTTAAACTGATGTATCATGGTTTACTAGAGGAACAGAACTCATAGAATAAAAAGAATGCTAATTATTACATTGGATTGGAGAATATGAACTTGGTTTTCCAAAAATGTCTGTCTGTACATGGGAAAGGATATGAATTTACCAGTCAGTAAGCTCACCTGGCTGGGTATATCATCAATATCAATGTGACCCAAAAGACATGAATGATTTCTGCAGAACAATGTATCCTTAGCACATACATTGTAAGGGAAAAGGAAGACTACATCAGTTTGCAATCCCAGCAGTAGTGTATGAGTTTTTCCTTCTCCCACATCCCCTCCAGTATTCTTTGCTGTCAATTATTTTGTTTATCTTAAATATTCTGTCTAGGGTAGGGTGAAATCTCAAAGTTGTTTTAGCTTGCATTTCCCTAATTACTAAGGAAATTTGTATATTTTTCAGCCATTTTTATAATTTCTTTTGAAAACTCTGTTCAGATTAACAGCTTTCATCTTCAAAAAAACTGGCAGCAGTTTTCTCTATAGGGTTGAGAGGTTTTGTGGTCTTCCCTCCATATACAAGAATATGTCTTTTTATATATTTTTTCTCATGTTGGTGATACATTATGGATGTATCTTCTAACATTATTGAGAACCAGTCTCATAACACACTCCCTGTCATCTGAATCTTACAATACTTCTGGTGCATTTCCTTCTCAGAAAATGGTGTGGGAGCTGTTTGTAGATATATCCCCTGGGAGAGGGCCCCAAAACTATACACATTGATTTATTGATTAGATGTTGTTTACTGTAATAATTTCAGTGTGTTTCAAAGATGTTTCCTCCATTAGGCGTAAGGACTATACTTATCTGTGGATTCAAGAATGAATATTTAGAGTATAATTACAGATTATGCTTTCTATATATAAATAGTTGTACATTATCTTCAAGATTCATGACTTCACTAGCCCTGAATAATTGGCTAAGTTTCTAAAATGAAACATTGTTTCCTAGGAGAGGGTCTTTAGTCGAATTAGTGGACTGGTGGTTACTGCCAAGCTGCATGTTCCACTACTGACCCCTTGGGGTTTCCTTGCCATCAAAAGTGGGCAAGACGATTGGTTCCCTCCCTCCCTCCTTTGGAAGCCTATTCAGTGTCTTCTGATTCTATGAATGCTTGTTCTGTGAAAGTAGGCTTTCAGTTCCAGATCTGTGGTCTTTGTATGAAGAGTAGGATATCTTCAGCAATAGAGAACTACTTCCCAATTCTGTGGGCAACCACAGGTAACAGCAATAGCCTGTATGTTGGATGTTGGAAAGCTCTCTTAGACAGTGTTGATTGTTCCCTTAAAAATTAGCTGTTATTAAGTAAATCATCCATCTTTAATTGATAAAAATCAATCAAGCGAGTTAAAAGTCCACAGAATGGTGGAGAATCTTTGATAGTTATATAACTGTTAGAGAATAAATATAAATACTTTAAAGAATACTTTAAAATGCATTAAGAAGATTGCAGTATTTCAATATATTATGCACATTGTTTTCTTTTTTATTCATTCCTATGACAGTTTATTCCTCTGTAGCAGCGTAAATGAAGGCAGACAGAAATTATAAGAATATATTTAGCTTTAATTAGGGAAAGACTCACAGAACCTGTGGCTCCAGTGCAGAACAGGAAAGCAGAAGGGGCAGGGGAGAGCACAGCAGCAATATTTATTAGTAAAAAATATCCTCAGGGAACCCCGCCCTACCAGCAAGGTGATTGGCTGGGACTACCCATACATTCCTCTGTTTTTATAGACCTAAGGCAAAGATATCTTATTTTATCTCATGGTTCTAGGATGAATGGGGCCTGCTTATTGGGGTTTCTGTCCTGCCTGGTACTCCACAGCCGGCAAGCCCCAAAGAAAATCACACAGAGATCTCTATAAGTTATAAAGCTGATTGGCCCATTAGCTCAGGCTACTTATTAGCTCTTGTAGATTATATTAACCCATTATTCTGATCTATTTTTTGCCATATGCTTCAGTACCTTTTTCAACTGGCAGGGCACATTCTGCTTCCTCAGTGGTCTGCACAGGACAGGAACGAATCAACTTCCTCTTTCCCAGAATTCTCCTGTTCTCATTGCATCATTTCTACTTCCTGTCTGATTTTCCCACCTATACTTCCTGCCTGGCCAATCAGCATTTATTTAAAACATGATTGACAGATTATAGACAATTCTCCTGTACCACATGGTGATTATGCTTTTTTTCAAAATTGCCTTAGTCAAATGTTCAACTACTTTGAAGAAACTCCATGACACCATAAACTCTTGTAAAAGAAAGCATTTAGATGGGGACGTGTTTAGATTTCAGTTATTTATACCATTTTCAGAATGGCAGTAATCATGAAATCACACAAGCTGACATGGTATTGCAGAAGTAGCTGAGAGTTCTATATTCTGACCCATAGATAGCAGAAAGAGAAAGGGACACTGGATCTGGTTTGAGGATTTGAAACCTCAAATCCTACCCCCTCTTATTTACTCCTCCCATAAGGGCACAACTACTCCAACAAGACCACACATCCTAATCTCTGTCAAGTAGCAATATTCACAAATGACCAAACATTCAAATATATGAGCTTATAGATACCATTACTATTAAAACCAGTACAACCATCATGAAAAAGAAATGCTTTTTTTACATATTTTATCATATTATATTACATATAAATGTCTATACATTGCTTTTGAAGCAAGATATACATAAAATTGCTATGTATATCCTGAAAGTGGCTATGACAAATTAGTCCTTTGAGTATAAACCAGCTACTCCTAATACCAACACTGGAGAAAACATCTAGAATATTCATGACAAAGTAGTCAGCGCTTATAAACCTAACAGTATAAATATATTATTTTTCTGATTAAATGGTTAATTCCCAATGCTAATTCCTGGTTTGTTCCTTTTAACTAACCACGCTCAACCCTGATATTTCCTTGAGCACAGTGAGTTTGTAAATGTATACATTACTTCTGTTCAGCTTGCTTTGTTTATATTTACTTTCAATCTTGGATAAAATAAAAATAAAAACATAAAAGATCTGTATATTATATGCCAGGGTTAAAAGGAAACATATACTATGTATATATGAGTACTTTATAGATGACAAATAATTTTCATAAAATTTATATTATTATCTCTTGACAGTATAAAATAAGGTCCAAAAGTAAACATTCAGATTAATCATATGTCTTTTTTTTATGAGAAAAGATGTATTGAATATGGAGGAATGTTGCCAGAATGTATTGAAAATGCAAAAGAAACAGTGGATGGGGTCCATTTTGTAATGACTTCCAGCTACAGTCATGTGATTACTGATATAGTAGAAGGTATTTTGAAAGATAAAAGAAGAAACAAAGAAATAATGAAGTACTTTCATTTACATTATCAGAAGTGTCATGAAAAATACATAAATTCTAGCCTTGAAATAAGATATTCTTTAGTAAAAATATATTACAACTTCTACTTTGCAAATAAAATACTCTAGATTACTAAAAATTGATTATTTGTGAAACTATCATTAAAAATTATTTTTAAATGAATATGTCAACACAAACTTTACTCCACTGTTCAATGGCTAGATTCATTGTTATTTATATTTGTATATGATATATAGTTTGGAACCTATATAATGAAATCCTGGCTTTGAAAAATAGTATAACTTGTATATACTCATCTCGTTTCTTTCATAAATGATCATGAAATATTAACTGTTATATCATTTTTAACAGTAAAACTACGGTTAAGAAAAAAGAATGAGGGCTTAGTGAGAGAGGGATCAGATACCTTTGAAAAACAGACACTTTAAGAACTGGAGGAGGCTTTGAGTGAATGAAGGCTACAAGAAAGCTGTCAGTGATGGAATGGAAACTATTAGACAATGAACACCAGGCTGCCCAGGAAAGACAACAGTGAGACTTTAAGTAACATCCTTTCTACAAATCAGTGAAATTCTTGATACATTGCACTGTTTCTCCTGTGGAAGTCAGAATGCCTGACCAGAAATACACTGATTAACATTGTTATTGGACTGGGAGTGAATTCAGAGAAACCATTAATGACCATAACTCAAATTCATGTATTCAAAGACAGTATATTACAGTGTTAAACAAACAGAACCATAAGATTGTTCCTCAGTCCATCAGCAAATAAATTTTAGTTTTTTTTTATTTCTTTAGTTCTGATTAAAATAAAAACCTCTCGAGACCTGAGTAAGGTTTATAGTATCTTGGTGTGTTTCCTTGTCTTTAATTTATTATTTTTTAATATTTTAAATTGTTTTGAGAATTTTATACAAAGTAAATTGATCATAGTCACCTCCTGAAACAACTCCTTCAAAATAATCCTCAATTCCCTATCTAACCAACATTTTGTTCTCTTTTCTATTTAAACTCATTTAGTCCATATACTCTTGGCTATGTGGCCTTCCACTGGAATATGTTGAGCCTACCAGAAGACACATCCTCAGAGATATAATGCTTCTTCTTCCAGAGACTATCAATTGCTAATAGCTCCTTGGTTAGGTGTGGGACTTTATGCTTGCCTCCTTTTCTATTCTGCCACTTTGTTTTGCTTGAACTTTCAATGACTTGAGTATGCTGTCACAGCATTTGCCTCTGCACTGCTGTTTCCAGAAAACACATAGCCATCCACTACATATAGCTCATTCAATCTTCAAGTTCTTCCTTCTTGAGAATCTTTGAGCCTTTAGATGAGGGAAATTGATTTAGACATCCCATTTAAGGTGCTCATTACAAAGTCCTTTAACCTCTGTATATTGACTTTTGGGAATATTGTGCTAAATGCCATCTACTGATGAAAGAAAGTTTGAGAGGTGCACTAATATATGGCTATTACAGTTATTCATGAGAAATAACTTTAAGGCTGTGGTCATTTAGCAGAGTAATATTAGTAGGTTCTCCCTCAAGGCCTGTGACCTCTCAAGCCACAGAAATGTGGTACCAATAATCATGGGAAATACTGTTTAATATCATGGACAGAGTTTTAAATATAATTAGAAACTGGTTGGATACTCTAATGCCATTCATGCCATTATTTCACCTGTGGTTATGTCTTGCAGTTCTGTGATCATTTTGGCTCTAAATTGTTAATAATTGAATGAGGATAATCATATCATTTCTATTAAATCGTCAAGAATAGCACTTTCAAGCATTATGAAAGCAATGGACAATGATTCCACATAGATATCCAAACATCACAGGCTATTGTCCGTTCTCTTGGATAGCTACCACACTTGACTTTGACACTTGCAGACTGTAAGCACTTCACTTATAGCCAACAGTAAAATCAAGCTGCGATTTATCTGCAGACTCTACTGTTGCTTTTAAATTGATATTCAGTAGGGATAGAAAATAAATTTAGCTATGATTCCATCATGTCATAGAATTGAAGATTATGTGGATTTTAAAAGTAATGTCAAAGTATAAATATTATAAAAACATATATTTTTTCATAGATTCTGTATCTGAGTGGAAAATAAACATTGGACATTTGCCTCACAAGTAATAGCTTGAAGAAACCTCATTAATTAAAATTTAGCTATAATCCAAAGTCATTCCTAAACCACTTACATTGCAATATATTTCCTGGAAGTGTCAATGTTCAAAAGTCATGTGAGATATGTAATTCATAGATACTTGCTGTATTTACAAGTGTATTTCTTGGTGCAACAATTTGAAAATCATGCTTTTATGTTACCAAGTTGAGAGTAAGTGTAAAATCATGCAATTTTAAACCAGTGTAAGGAACTGAATATCTATCTATCTATCATCTATCTATCTATCTATCTATCTATCTATCTAGAGAGTCATAACAGGCACATAAAGACAAAAATCTGTTTGTAATACATTATCTATCAAATGTGGACAATGCTTCAATGTGTGTTTAAATTATAGCACAAATGGAAGACAGGAAATTAAAATGGGAACTTTAGGAGGGCATGTTAAGGGATGATGGATAGTGAGTTATAGGGAAAGTGAAAGAAAATGGTGGAATACTGTGAGTAGAGAATTTTAAACAGGTAGTGGTATGGAATAGTGAAAATCAGGTGACGGGGAATATGGATAATTCAAAGAAAGGTTATGTTTAAAACAACAAGCACATGGACACACACAACAAAATCCAAGCTGTACTTTGTTGCCTTGTCTAATTGTCTTCAGAGGGGCTTCCTCTGGAAGCAGATTTGAGCAGTTGCAGATTCTGACATTATGTTGAGAAAAAGTCTAAATTAGATGTCTCTATTGGGTTTCTCCCTTTTGAGTTTAGGAAAGCCATTGAAGGGTGGAAGATTGTAGGAGTTATAGGGGATGGATGACACCTGGAGAACATGGCCTATGTTCTAACTAAGCAGAACTCACATAGGTTTGCATGGCAGAACTGACATAGGTTTGCATGGGCTCACTTGGGCTTATATAGGCTCACAGACACTGAAGCAAGAAGCACGGGCCTGAATTGGTCTGCGTCAGGCTATTAGCCTGGTCGTTTTATGGAATTCTCAGCAGTGGGAACAGGTGTGTCTCTGACTCATTTGCCTTCTATTGGAACTCTTCCTCCTACTGCTTGCTTTTTCCACCTTGAATATGTGTGCTTTTTTCCTTGTTTTCTTGTGTCTTGTTTTGATGGTGTCTTTGGGAAGCCTGTTCTTTTCTGAAGGGAAGCAGAGGAGAAGTGAATCTAAAGAGATAAAAAGGGTGAATGGCAGGAGCTAGAAGGACTCAGGGGAGGGGAAATTTTGGTCAGGATGTATTATATGAAAGAAGAAACTATTTTTCAGAAAAGAAAGAAAGAAAGAAAGGAAGAAAGAAAGAAAAAGGGAAGGAATGAAGGAAGGAAGGAAGGAAGGAAGGAAAGAAGGAAGGAAGATACATGGAATTCTACTGTCATGTAAGTCATTTAAAATAATAACTGGAAATATAGCAAACATTTTCAATGAAAGAAGAGTAGGGATTATTAAAGGTTAAAGGACTAAGCATGAATATGGAGAAAAATTAGTGGTGGACAGGTTAACCAACACCAACGGTTTTCAAAAACCCTGGGGAAACCCAGTATTTAGCAATCTAATTAAAAAATTCAGCTGTATAAAATGATACATTTATACAATGTATCTCAGAGAATATGTGGATTTTTAAAATCTCAGTACAAGGCATTGAATATTTTTTAATGAGTTACTGGTCTGGGATTCACAGAGGTTTTCATAAAGCAGAAGCTCTTGACATTACCCTTAATAGACTATCATGACTGCATGGTTAGAATTTATTGTTAACATACTTTAGCTGCAGGTTATAGATAACTTAGTATTAAAACAACTAGGAAGTATCTTCTTTTTTTGCTAACTTTCAAACTGCCTGAAGGTGCTATGCAGAATCCTATAAGATAAAATACATAAAGAGTTTACAGTGTACCAAATATACAATAGTGCAGTACTGACCTGCCAGACTAGATATGCTCACTTTTGGGATAGTGGTTTGACTACTATTTTGATGACTATTTTCTGACTGGGCTATGTCCTATTCCAAATGGTGGAATTTAGTGAATGGATCTGTACTCCTTAACAAAAGATCAAGGCTGTGGTATTCATATGTCCAAGTGTAGAATGTGTTATTAATAGACATGCTGTCAAATCATCTTCAAATTCTTAACTTTATACCAATATATATGAGCTGCTATCAGCCTCAGCCAGAAAAAAAATTCTCATTGAAGTGGTGAGCAGCCAATGGAGAAATGCATAACTAAGCATTCCAGCTATAAAAATAAGATACTGAGTTCCCTGTCTTAAATAAGAATCCTATATTACCATCACTCACCTCCAAAGCAATGATCATGAAACATTCAAGAAGAGGAGACTAAAACAAAAAGCCTGCAAAGGTCATAGTATGGAAAGTTAAACAAGTATATTTTTTCTGTAATTAACACTGTGTAACCTCTCATTAATACAAAGTTTGTGTGGTTTTCTGCCAAAGAACAATTCAAGAATTTCAGCATGGTTGCATAGATAAAGTCCAGCTTCCATTCCTTACTAAGATTATATTAGGAGATGGCAGAGTCTAAGGAAGAAAGAATCCTTCTGTTTTATGCAATATAGATTGTGCATATTAGGAGAATCTCATTATTGGTATCATTTAAATCTAGATATCTACCTTGAAGGAGACAAAACTGTAATCTTCTAGGAAGTAAATCATAGTTTCTAGCCACTATATTATTAATTATTTTTTTTTACATTTCTTGAAGATTTTAAGCTCCAATTACCAATCAGTGAAAAATTCTGCAATATTTGTGGGACATTTTATATTAACCCATATACGTGCATATAAATATATTTGTCCAAAATCACTGCTCCCATTAGTAATGATAAGGTAGATAAATATGAAAATATTTCTCCCATTATTTCCACAATGATACATTTTCAGTTTTTACTTTCTAGCTGATATACAATGTGTATGCTGTTCAGGAAAAGAGGGCATTAAAATAATTATTCTTAAAACTGACACTCAATTCATAAAACAGAGGTGAGTGCTGAATGGCTAAAGCCATTATAATTTAGGGTAATATTTTTAGCTTGTCATCACATGATGAATAATTCCAAAAATATAAATAAAAATTCATTGGAAATTTAGTTGATCAGCTCATTTAGCAAGAGAAATTTATAGCATTGTGAGGTTTACAAAGTGTCTCTTCTCAAAAGAACATTTGACAGGGGGTTGACCTTAGTACAACCAAGAGCTCAAAGAAAAGTTTGGTAACAAATTGTTAATTTAATGTGTTGTCTATTGGTCATAAAGTTGTGAATTCTCCTAAGAAGTGTGCTTCATTAGCTCTGGAAACAAACAAACAAACAAACAAAAAACAACAAAAACTTCCCTAAATTGATGCTAAAATTTCTTAGTAGAAAGAAAGATATCTAGTATTTAGGAAAAGTTGCAATATTTTTATAATAATACCCAAAGTACAATGACCAGGCTTGCAAGATCCCTAATAACTACTACCCATAAGAGATCAATATGAAAAAATGTGAATGTAAATGAAGACTATGAGATCAACTAGTAGAATGAAAGCATAAATTATAGATAAGCAACTAGAATTCCTTAAAACATCAATTACACTTTCATATGCTCACACTAATGCACACAGCATCATAGACATATGCATTTATATTTACTCACACACATAAACATATTTAGTAAAGACATAACTAGAACAAATATGATTAGAAATAAAATTTATACAAAAATAGAGTGTCTAGATATATTAAAAACCGACTCCTAAATTTTAAGAGCAGTTTAGAATAATCTGAACCATTATTCTATGGAAGAGCAGCCATTGTTTATATATATATATAAATTTAAACACAGTGCCAATGTTGTATAAAAGCTATATATTAAATATCAATGCATTAGTTGCTATAAACCTTGTAATTTAGTAAAAATTCTAATCCCAATGATGAAAACATCTTAATAAATCTACAAGTGATAATATATATAAAATAGCAAAATAGTACACACAGAATAGAACAGCTAAAATACAATAAAGTATTATTCAACAGTAAGACATACAGAAACAAATTTGAAGAAAAATATGTTTATTTCTTGAAATTATATTTATTAATTAAATGTAATGAACCTGATACATAGTCAAATAAAATCATTGTCTGGATAAATTCTACACCAAGTAAAAATAACCTTCTAGAAAGTAGTTGGCAATGTTTTGAAAAACAAATAATTTAATAAAAATATTAAGAGCAATGAACTTGCCAAATAGTATTTGAAAAGTGTCCGACCATAGAAGAGCTATAGGCAATCAATTATTGCTGCTGAGATGGAGAATCTATTTTTTCCAGGGTGGCAGTTCTTCTAGGTTATTATTTCCCTATGAGCAGCCAAAGTGTCTGTGTAACAACCTACACATGCACCTGTGTCTGTGTGGCGTGTGTGTGTGATTTATATGTACATGTAACAAATGTGAAAGAGGCAGTGACTTTGAGAAAGATGAGAAATGCACATGGAGGGAGTTGGAGTAGAGCAAGGGAGACGTGAGCATGATTTAAACATAGTACTCATGTACAAAATTCTGAAAAAACATATAGAATTTAATTCAAGAAAATGTTGACAACAAATACAAGTAAAATCAAATGTGAGGAATGAATCATGGTGCCCTAAATGTAGAGAGAGAATAAATGTCTATTCTGTGTAAATTTAAAGTAAGGACAAAGAGATAAAACATGAGTACGTACAGATGTGAGGCTCACCATGTAACTAGTAATGCAGAAATCATGTTTCATAATAAAATCAATAGAAAGATTAATAATAAACTATTAAATGATCAAAAACCTGTTTTCTGTCAATACATCATTGTAATTTATATTTTAAAAAACAATGCAACAGGAAAGTACATAATGTTAATAATATCTCTATTTCTTAAAATATTACAGCATGTATTCATGTATATTTCTATATTTCAGTAAAAAACACAATACATATAATTGAAAATATCATTCATACCAGCAGACCCCAAACAATTTGAGAATAAATACATTATAATGGATGGATGAAATTATCAACATTTCTACATTCAGTTATGAGACAATAAAATTACATGTAAATACAATAATATCAACTATATAATTAAATTAAACAACAAGAAATGTTTGTCTTACTTGAAGTTCTAATGGTACATTATTTTTCTATTCTTCTATAAAACACATTGGCACTTCCTCTGAATTAAGGAATCTTTCCCGTGGTATCCAGGAATTTAAAAAATAAATAGATTAAATTCCAGAAATAAGATGTATTATACATTAACTATTGCAAAATTTATATTTTGTATTTGTGAAAGATATTTGTTAAAATGATAATGTTAATTTAACGTTTTACAAAATTCCAATTTAATACATATTTTGGCTATATTGCAATAATTTCTAGCCCATTTATTTACACATTTACATTGACAATATTCAAAATTTTGTTATAAATTAATTAATTTTACAAAATTAAATCCTTAACTTTATATGTGTATAAATTAAGTTCACTAGAAGAGAATTTTCAACTTTCTTTTGTGTTTTCCATACTTTACCATATCATATAATCTGCAAACAAATTAATCTGTGTCTTCCATAACAAGAAGAATTTCTAATTTACAGCCCATTACTTCTTCAGAGTTTAAATCTGGATGTATAATTGGCATGTTAAGTTTCTTTTGCAATAATGTGTCTATGGACTATCACATTTAGTAGAAAATTATCTTTAACCATTAACATGTAAGTTAGAACATAATTTCTAATGAACAAATATTAACATAGAAATTGGTGAAGAATGAAACAGGTTAGTAGAATATATATATATATGTGTGTGTGTGTGTGTGTGTGTGTGTGTGTGTGTGTGTGTTTTGTTTTGTTTTGTTTTTGTTTTGGTTTTTGTTTTGGTTTTTTTTTTTTTTTGAGACAGGGTTTCTCTGTGGTTTTGAAGCCTGTCCTGGAACTAGCTCTTGTAGACCAGGCTGGTCTCGAACTCACAGAGATCCGCCTGCCTCTGCCTCCCAAGTGCTTAAAGTGTTTTGTTTTAAGGCAGTGTTTGAGACAGAGAGTTGGGATATAAGTGGATAATTTGGGAAATAACTCAGTTGGCAGGAACAAATGAATTATTAACACCCTCAGAGGTGTGATATATATATATATATATATATATATATATATATATATATATAATTATTTTATGTTTAAATAAAGTAGAATCAATTTCCAAAGTAATACTCAACAAATTTTCCTTTCAATTAATTTATAAATGAAAGAAATTGTGGTAACTTCTGTTCCATATGTCTTATTGATAAAGATTTATATTTTATCCAAAAGGTATAAAATCAATGTCAAGTCTTAATAACATGACTATTATGAAAATCTTCATAGCTAAAGTGCTGCACACTTCCTTTGGAATACATTTTCCCACAACAAAAGGAATCAAACTAAGGCCTTTGGTATGTACGCCAATGCAGTTTATCTAAGCAACACCTCTAATACATGGATTCCTCCATATCATTTCAGAAATATAAACTAACCTTTCAAATATGCTTTATGAGATTCAAACCTTCTGCACAGACAAATTTTAAAAAAAACTGAATTGTTTCTTTACTCACTTTATAATATAATAAACTATAATATTTTCTTGGTTGACCTCCCCAAAAATTTGACAAAGTAGAGATTCAACAAGTTGTAAAAAGCTTTTGATATTTGTTTGTCTACTGACAGCAGCATCTAGTTAATCTCATCTTCACAGAAGTGTATCTGAATTAGGAATCAAAGGAAAGAATTGAATGCCCAAGAATATTTCATTTAAAATATTTGTTTATGAATTTGCATTTCTTCCATCTGAGAATTCTTACACATAAATCTACCTTTGTCAAAGAGCATGAACACAAGGAAACAAACTATTCATATTTTCTTTTCAACTGAAAAGGATTTTTGAAGGACAAGAAAATTTAATATCTAAAACTTATATGTGAAAAAAATAGAAAAAACTTTATTATATCATGATAAAACAATCTTATTATTATATAAAGAAATTTGCCATGTTTGTATTTTTGTACAATAAAATTTCTAAAAACATGAGATTAGATCAATAATTTCCCTTACAATAAAATAATGGTGCACTAAATACAAATTATGAATCATAAAATCTTCAAATAGAAATTGTATAGTAATGCAAGCATAACACTGTTCAGATTTCTTCTTCAAGTAAACGACCATCATTCTTAAGAAAAATATTTGAAAGAATGAATTAAAATTAAGTACACTTTGTAAAATACAAAAGTATATACTACCACCTAGTGGTTGTGCTGTTTGCTCAAGGGTGATATTTTCCCATTCAAATCCACAAAACATAACATTGGGGAATTCTGAAGGCAAAAAGAGTTTAGAGAAAAACATTTTCAGTAAGTACATGAATTTGTAAATATTTACAAAATATTCTTAACAATCTTATATTTTATAAGCTTCAATACTGTTTTTTAACCAAGAATAGAGGTAGAAAATGATAAATAATTCTATGCAAAAATATTATTTCAATAATTCTCTCTTACACCCAAAACTCAAAGTCAAACAATTTTGTGATGATCAAGAATAGCAACTCGAAAATGTATAGATAGCATTTCCTATTAGCTAGAAGTAATATATTAATATTTTCATGTTGTATCATAAATGGAAGAAATTGCTTGTAATCATAATTTATATTAAACTGACTATTCAAACTTCAGTAAATCTCCAAATGGATAAACTTTAAAAAACTTTCAAGAGTACATATGTTATTCCAAAGGGAAGCAAGCAGAAAAATATTTTTCAAAATCAACTTATATGATTGTTCTTGGTAGTTATTACACCAACTAGACACAAACCAGGGTCATCTGGGAAGAAGGAATCTTAATCAAAAAAAAAAATGTGTCCTTAAGATTAAACTTCTGGTAGGGCCAGGGCACTGTGAGGCTTACCATTTTTGAACTGATGATCCCTAGTTCTGTAACAAGGTAGACTATTTAAGCTATTAGCAAGATTATTTCAGTTCCTGCCTCTATATTCAAGTTGTAGCTCTTGCATTAACTTCTCTCCATTATGGAGGGTGATAGGAACATGTTAAGCAGGAGTAAACTCTTTCCTCCCCAAGCTGTTTTTGGTCATGATGTTTATACAACAAAAGAAACTCTAACTAACTCAGAAATAATTTATTTATATTTTCTTTTTGCTCTCTTCATGAGTATTCTTGTATGACTACACATACTCACTTTGCTAATGTTATAAGATTTTGGGTATGTATTTAAATATTTTTGCTATAGCATACTTTCAAAATTAATAAATTGCAGATTTTTGTACTGTCTTGGAATAATTCTAACTTTATTAAAAATAAGTCAATTAATACTGTGCGATTCATTACTTTAAAATACTAAATATTTTATCATTTAGAAAGCATTACACCATCTCACAAAATAAACCAAAACTAAAAATAATTGCACTCAAATTTATTAGTAAATTTTAATTTCATAATAGATCACAACATTTATATGTTTTCTTAAAAAGGAGTATTTTATTATTTTTGTAAGGATAACATTCAGGTAAGCAATTAATTTAGTACAGAAATCTTTTATTCTTTATAGATAAATGTAACTTTACTCTGTACCAAGTCAGTATAAGAAAAGTTGACATCAAACACAATTTTATTAATTCATTAATTAGTTCACCACATACATGATGAATGCTTTCCAAGGGCCATCCAAAATGTTAGTAACCGTGGGTGCCAGAATGAAAATTTGGATTAAACTGTCAGTTTGTTTTCTTCTCCAATTACTTTTATTGAGACCTAGAACCACATGTAAGAGAAATGTAAGATTAAAAGTAAAGAGCCACAAGCAGGCAGGATGAATAAGACATAAAATATCCAAAGTACAAAATAGGCAAATAGCATAGAACAGAGGACAAGCTATGAAGGACCTCATAGGCCAGACATAACATTTAAATTTTGTATGTATATTATTCCCTGAAATTCTGCTATCCTAGTGAAATTATTTATCTTAAAGAAACACGGCCCACTAAAGTGAGGAAGGAGGTAAATTGAGTTCAGTCATTGATGATGCTGAGGGTGTCTGTGTGCAGAACCAGAAGTAGAGGTGTGGCAGTTGTCAGAAGGAGCAGGTGTCTCCACCTAGACTATAATAGCAGAATATAAAGGTCTTTTGTTCTTGACAATAGCTGTCTGATTAGTGTTACAAGATGCATACAAAATGGAAGCATCATCTGCGACAATTTCAAAGCATCATTTTACAGAATATTTCTTACTTTAAAAAGGTGTAAATGAACCTTTCCCAGAGAGAGAGGTGAGAGTTACCACCTTATTCAACTTATGAAACTTATTATCACCAACAGTGAGACAATCACACATTATGTACTGCCTGACAGAGTACAGAATAATTATTTATGGGGTGATTGTAACTCTGTCAAAAATCAATGTATTCCCTACAGCAATATAGTGGCTAAATTAGTCTAGAGGTATAAACTGCCCAATGACAAGGAAGGTGTGGGTGGAAATAGAAATTTATTCTGATATCTAGTAAGTTAATGACAAATATATACATGATTTTTTATTTGTGTGTGTTTCTGTGTGTGTGCTCATATATACTGTGGCACATGTACTGAGGCAAGACAGCATTTTAGTTTGCCCTATCATTCTACATTTTACAAGGATTCTGAGCACCAAAACCAGGTAGCAATATTTGAACAGTGAGTGTTTATTTATCTTTCTTCTGTCTCTCAATAGATGATTTTTAGTGAATGTGAAGTTACTGTAGAAGAGAGAGTGTATCATTGAAATTATATGAGAAACATAAATATGGAAAACTTGGCCCTTTTAGGCAATTTCTGGTGAATTACATAGTATTTTGTGACACTCTTTCTAGGGAGACATGACAAATACATTTACTCATGCTAGGTCAATGAAGCAAAGTATGGATACTATCAAAATCAACTTCAGTTTTACCAGGGTCACGTGTAGGAGTAGTAGTGAGGAATTTCTTTCAAAAGCAGAAATGACTCAGGTGCTCTGGATCAACAATCATGTGTAGCAGCTCAAGAAACATAAAACCTAAAGGCAGATCAATAATATTGTGAGTGTTCTTTCTATGTGGCTAAGTTGGTTTAAACTTCTTAAAGGAAGCTAGCCTGTTCCTTGCATCTTTCAGGCTGTTTGGTTGATCTGCTTCTTCCAGAAAGCTCACTGGTGTAAGAGTTTCTTTCAGTAGTTTTTACAACTATGTATGCTTGTGAAGGGCACTAGTGATTCTGTTCAATTTGGATAACTTCATGAAGCAAGTTGAGTTTTCTACATCTCAAGTATAATGAGTTGCCCTTTAATATTGATCATTTCACCTGCCCTTAGGATGTACTGTAATTTTATCTAGCTATAAACATCTCATGTCTTCAAAGCCTACTCAGCCCCAATGCATGGCTAGTCAGGAAATCTGTTTTAACTATGAACAGTCTGAGCATGACCTTAAATGTCTTTTGGCCATTTGAAGTTCTTTTGTTGAGAATTCTCTGTTCAGCTCAATGCCCCATTATATAATTGGGTTGATTAGCCTTTTACGGTATAGTTTCTTGAGTTCTTTATATATTTTGGAGAAAAGACCTTTGTCAGTTGCGGGGTTGGTGAAGATCTTCTCCCAGTTAGTGGGTTGCCTTTGTGTCTTAGTGAAAGTGTCTTTTGCTTTACAGAAGCTTCTCAGTCTCAGGAGGTCCCATTTATTCAATGAGGTCCTTAATGTCTGTGCTGCAGGAGTTGTACGTAAGAAGTGGTCTCCTGTGCCCATGTGATGTAGAGTACTTCCCACTTTCTCTTCTATCAGGTTCAGTGTGTTCGGACTGATATTGAGGTCTTTAATCCATTTGGACTTGAGTTTTCAGGGAAATGCAAATCAAGACAACTTTAAGATACCATCTTACACCTGTCAGAATGGCTAAAATAAAAAACACCAATGATAGCCTTTGCTGGAGAGGTTGTGGAGAAAGGGGTACACTCATCCATTGCTGGTGGGAATGCAAACTTGTGCAACCACTTTGGAAAGCAGTATGGTGGTTTCTCAGGAAATTCTGGATCAACTTACCCCTGGACCCAGCAATACCACTCTTGGGAATATACCCAAGAGAGACCTTATCATACAACAAAAGTATATGCTCTACGATGCTCATAGCAGCATTGTTTGTGATAGCAGAACCTGGAAACAACCTAGATGCCCTTCAATGGAAGAATGGATGAAGAAAGTATGGAATATATACATATTAGAGTACTACTCAGCAGTAAGAAACAAGGACTTCTTGAATTTTGCATACAAATGGATGGAAATAGAAAACACTATCCTGAGTGAGGTAAGCCAGACCCAAAAAGAGGAACATGGGATGTACTCACTCATATTTGGTTTCTAGCCATAAACCAAGGACATTGAGCCTATAATTAGTCATCCTAGAGAAGCTAAATAAGGAGAACCCAAAGAAAAACATATAAGCATCCTCCTGAATATTAACCTTCAGCAAGCGATGAAAGGAGACAGAGACAGAGACCCACATTGGAGCACAGGACTGAAATCTCAAGGTCCAAATCAGGAGAAGAAGGAGAGAGAGAACGAGCAAGGAACTCAGGACCGTGAGGGGTGCACCCACACACTTAGACAATGGGGATGTTCTACTGGGAACTCACCAAGACCAGCTGGCCTGGGTCTGAAAAAGCCTGGGATAAAACTGGACTCGCTGAACATTGCGGACAATGAGGACTACTGAGAACACAAGAACAATGGCAATGGGTTTCTGATCCTACTGCACGTACTGGCTTTGTGGGAGCCTAGGCAGTTTGGATGCTCAACTTACTAGACCTGGATGGAGGTGGGGGTTCCTTGGACTTCAGACAGGACAGGGAACCCTGATTGCTTTCGGGCTGAGGTGGGGGGGGACTTAATTGGGGGTGGAGGAGGGAAATGGGAGGCGGTGGCGGGGAAGAGACAGAAATCTTTAATAAATAAATGAATTAATATAAAAAAGAAAAAAAAACAAAACTATGAACAGTCTGTCTTAAAATAACCTGTTTTTCATCTTCCCTCTAACAACTTAAGTCTTACAAAGCTTCATTACAAAAGGGGTATTTTAATCTAAAAAATTGCTATATAATGTTTGGATGATATGTACCACTGTGCATATAATTGTTCCAAAAATAACCCAACAAAAATATGGAACCTCTTATTTTACAAATATGAAACATTTATCTCCTCATCAAACAAACTTGATCTGAGAACTATGAACTTCATTTTCTGATTACCTGGTCTACAAGAGCTAGCTCCAAGACAGATGCCAAAATTGCAGAGAAACCAAGTCCTAAAAAAACAAACAAACAAACAAATCCTCCAGAAAAGTAGTCAATACTTCTTACTGGTGAGCCAACCCTCCTAGACCTACAGCGTTCTAATCATGTACATGTATGTTTTAAACACTAAGAATGTGTCTCAGAATTCTAACAAATTTCATTATATATATATATATATATATATAATGTATATATATAGTACAATATATATTTAATTATATATATTGTACTACTGAAGAAAACCACAACACTACACACACATTTCCAGATCCAAGTTCATTTCTGTAGACAAAACTCATGGGTTTCAATCTGAGCGATGTATAAATGGAATTTCATGGAAACCAGATTCCAAATGAAGACAAACATATTTGAACAATTCTAAGGAAGGTACTAATTAAATGATACCTAATATTTAATAATTAGTCTCAAAACATTTCTGTAAGTTTACTAGTTGAGGGAAAGAGATTTAAGAGGACTATTTACAGTAGCACCATGTTGAAAGCTTTCATTGCATAAATCTGCATTAATAGAAAAAGCTATATTTTTGCTTTCTGGGGTAAGACAGGGTCCATGCCATATCCCAAAAGACCATAGTGGAATCAACTTCCAGTAATCTGTAGTAAGGAGAGTGCTTGTTTGTTTCCTGGCTGCCCAGTATCTCAGATTCAAAATAATCACAAAGAATCTATATTATTATAAACACTGCTTAGCCCATTATTAGCTCTATCTTCTTTTTGTCTAACTCTGTTTTTAATCCATTTAGTGTAAATTGGGAATTTGCCTGTATGTATGTCTGTGTGAAGGTGTCATATTCCCTGAAATTGGAGTTACAGGCAGTTATGAGCTGCCATGTGGGTGCTGGGAATTGAACCTGGGTCCTTTGGAAGAGCAGCCATTGCTCTTTAACTCTGAGCCATCTCTCTAGCCCTAACTCTTACACATTAATTTAATCCATTTCTATTAGTCTGTGTATTGCCAGGAGTCTGTGGCTTGAGGGGGTACAGTTCTCAGCATCTGGCTTCAGAGGGGATACATTGTTTCTCACTAAGTCTTCTTTCTTTCTTCCAGCATTCAGTTTAGTTTCCCCCACCTAGCTATATTCCCTGAGCAGGCCCAAGACAGTTTTCTTTATTAACCAATGGTGTTCACAGCATACAGAGAGGAATCCTCATCATTAATCTACTGAAACAAGCATATAATGTCTTCATTATTGAACTTCTTATGTTCTATTTTTCTGTCCCTTTCCATTATAGTTACCCTGGATTCATCTCTGAATTAAACCTTGAGCATGATTTTTGTAATTGATGCTAAATTTAATCTCACCTGCTTTTAAATAACAGCAAAATGGCATAAATCACACATTAGAAAACTCAGTAGATTATTTATTAATTGTTGTAAATTTGAAACAGGTATAATATAATTCTATGATAAATGGAGTAATGTAAGTAATAGCGACTTTACAAATACAAAAATCATAGAATACACACATCATGAAACTGTAGACTGTACAGTTTTAGATTCCAACCTAACATATACTTACTAATATCATTATAGAGAATATGCATATTAGATTATATTTTTTTAACTGATACACCCCTGGGGTTTTTTAGTATATGAAATTTGTTTACTGCTTCTTTTGTTCTTTATTTACATTTAGCAATTATGATAAACTTCATTATTATAAAGAATGAAATTTCTTAAAAGTAACCCTAAGTTGTATCTAGGACATAAATAAAGAAATTCTGTTATTCAAGATAGAAACACCAACAGAAATGTAATACAAGATTTTGCCAACAATTAAGTTCTTTTTATGGACCCAAAGTGTCATTTGGTATTTGACTGCCAGTATATGATATAGAATGACTTTCTTCGATCAAATTTTCAAAGCAATATTTATGATTTTTAAGAAGAAATATTTTCAGCAGTCCCATCAGCAACTCAGTCCAAGAACATGGACAGATCTTACAGGGTATAAAAGCATGAGTGTGTTTCATAATCATTCCTAGAAAATGATGTAAATCTTCTCAGTTATATTGAATGATGTACTAAGTACTTTCTTCATATCAATTAATTTTACTACATTGTCAACCACTCTCAAAATTCCTAACAAAGTAATGAATAAGACATACCTATATATTCCTGTACTATAATATTGATTCAGGGGACTTACCAGTACTAACAATCAGAACACTCTTATTGATTGTCCAATGCAGAGTGATCCGCTCCAAACCTTATATTCCCAAGCAATAATACAGGATAAAGTAAGTTCTATTGCTATAGTTGTGATAGGCATACATATTTTGCATGTAATTAGAAGGTATACAGAAATAACATGTAATTATAACCCATATTGGTATAATATAAGAATTATATTCAATACAAAATACACTATCAACTTGAGAGTAGGGGAGGACATGAGGATAGTTGGGGAATGTTTATTCAGAAGGAGCCAGAGGGAGAAAAGTAGGAGAGCCATTGTATTTCAATTAAAAACTTGAAAACAAAGCCAAGCAATATCAAAAGAATTAGCTTCCACTGAAAGAGCTAGGGATAACATAAAAGAACCTCAACTATGAGTTTGGAAGATGTATTCTTAATAATATTATACATACACCTAAAAAAATAGTAAGAGAATATTGAAAATAAAGTCCTAATTTGTGTCTATGGAAATCAGAGGCTCTGCAGGAACTCTTACTAAACCCTAAATCCAGTAAATTCTACTAGCAGATGTATATTCTCACCTGAGTCCTTGATCCTTAACATTAACTTTTCTGAATGCCTAGAAATGGTTGAAATCAACCTAGTTTTACTCCAAAAATATTTACTAGAATTTACTCAACTACATAAATAATGCTGACATGACTTAGCCCATTGGCTCACACTGCTGAATTTAAGTGACAATGACAGGGAAGGAACTCCATTGAGAGAACCTTCTCCAGAGTTCATCCAAACATCTACTTCATGGCTACCTAAAAATTAACATACTCCACAACTTTTAAACTGGATGACAAAATATGAAAAATAGTCTCCATTTTATTCAGAAAATGAAAAAGCATGATATAATCTAAATACCTACTACTTATCTTGGACAGTATACTTTGTGTCTCTCGTGAAGATTAACATCTCCATAACCATCAGAGACAAGAAGATAGTAGATATTAAATATATGATATTTGATACAAATGATTCAGTTGATTAGATCTACTCTAGAAGAAGTCATAAGCAAATTGAGATATCTGGATGGGGCATCATCATCATCTTTGAATTTTTTTAATCTTGGTAACAACACTGAAACTACTAGTATACACACAGACATATGGGCATTATACTATATTCATTCACACACATGTGCATGGATTTCCATAGCCACATTCTCAGATGAACATACAATGTTTTAAAAAAAATGTTTTTCTTAAGCTATAATAAATGAGGACATAATGAGACTATGCATATAGAGTAGTAATCTCCAAGGCTTCTCCACTACTCTATTTTTGCTACTGCCTGTCAAAATTGGCACATGTTAGGAAATTTAGAGGTGACGTTATGCTTTAAATATGTCACAAATAAATTGTGGCTAATGAATCAAATCTAGTTCTGTGATCTATTAGAGAACATCTCATTGGCCACATTCACTTAAGTAGGAATTTAGTCTTCTTTATTTATATTCCAAATGGCAGAACCAAGCAAATCTGATAAAATGCATGTGGAAGAGGTACAATTAAAAATTGAAGAGAGATTTTCATTAAATATTTACATGGAATTCTACTTGCCCTAGCAACTATTGATTGCTATAAGTAAACTAAAGAGAAATTTGCTCTTTCATTCAGCTTAGTAGCCAAATTTCTAGTTATTGATCTTTGGAAAGATTGTCAAATAATTGTAAAAATAATTTTGCAGGATTTTTACCCTCCATCTTCTTAAGGAAAATATGTTTTCAAATTCATTAGTGAATATTCAAATCTAGAATTTCTTCTTAGTTTTTGAATTCTTGTACATTATTCTAGTGCATTATTTTAAGAAATTTGAGAGTAAAAAAGATAATTTATATATAACAATTTACTGAACTTGTCTTTGTATTAATATTTTAATTTTACATATAATAGCTCAGTTTCCAGAGACATTGGTTCCCAATGAACACTTACTACTCTTTGTTTGCATGCCTACTGAAGTCAGGGGATTTGTTTTGTTTTGGTACGTTTCTGGGAGGCCGTAATATTTAAAATGTTGAATCAAACAAATGTTAAACAGCAAGCAGTTTTAACACAGTGTTAAACATCTGTATGTTTTATTGTCATCAGTTAATAAAAAGTTGCTTTGTCCAGTGTCTAAACAGAACAAAGCCAGATAGAAAATACGCAGATGTAGAAAGAGACTAGGCAGAGTCAAGGAGATGCCATGTAGCTGCTGGAAAAATAAGATGTGAGCCTGGAAACTTCCTGGTAAACCACAACCTCGTGGCAATACACTGATTAATAGAGATGGGTTAATTTAAGATATAAGAGCTAGCTAGCAATATGCCTAATGATTGGACAAGCTGTGTTTTAATTAATACAGTTTCTGTGTGATTATTTTGAGTCTGGATGGTCAAAAATGAATGAGCAGTCATTGTGCACAAGGGAAAGAATATAAAAACACATTTCATGTTAGTTAAAGTCTAAGTGTGAAAAATACAGACTGCAGCTCATGAAAATGACTATTAGTCCCAAAGTGGAAAGAAAACACACATATTTGTGATGTATTTCTAGTCCTTTCCCTTTCATCCAAAAAATTTAATATATGCTCTTCAAGTGAAAAAGAACTGATAATATCAAACAGCAAGAACTTATATTCATTTTTCTAGTTTTGATAGAGAAATGTGTTTTCTGCCATAATTTGTATGAAAAACAAAATGAACTGAGATTTATAAGCATTATACAAAACAGCAGTTAAAATATGCAAGATAAAGTGATTAAAAACACCATGTAACCTATCTAATATTTTTAATGTGAATTACTGGTTTATCTATGTATTCATTTAGTGTGTAATGTCTATATACGCATGTGCATTACATCACCTGTGTGTCCATTAGTGAGAACTGGAGTTAGTTATATTCTTCCAACATCTTGACCTAGGAATCAGGTCATCAGGCTTCATTACATCACCTGTGTGTCCATTAGTGAGAACTGGAGTTAGTTATGTTCTTCCAACCTCTTGACCTAGGAATCAGGTCATCAGGCTTCAAGCCCAGTGCTTTTGCTAGCTGGTCCATACTACATGACCATCTATTATCAAACATACATAAAATTGCTTTGTTGTTAATTATATTATGAATGCAAGAGATGTGGAAACATTAGACGTTTATCATAAAATAGCACTCTGCTATTTGATTTATTTTCATACATCCTTAATAAGCTTTCTATTAAGAAAAAGAACCCATAGTTTCCAAGACTCTGAAAAAAAAAAGACTAAGATGATAATTTCCAAGCTATGAAAGTTTTATAAATAATTCTCAGCTACCTGCTTCTCCTTCAAGAACAATGCCTTGAGTAGACTTTTACAATCAATGAAAATGAAAGGAAACTAGGGTTTTAGTCAGATGACATTTGAGCTTAATACATTTTAAATTTCATTCCTATCATGTTTTATTTTCTCATTTATGCTATTTCAGGAGTTTTCCCAACAAAGTTTTGTTGGTTCTGACTTAATTTTTAAACTCAAACATCATATTTGCTGAAAAGACATGTAGACTTAATCCAGAGTTAACTTGTGGGTATTGTCTATATTAACTTAAACAAACATACTAAATGGCAATCAATCAATGAATAAATAATAAGATATATTCAAATAAATAATTTCCTAGGATATCAGTTACATTTTCAAAGAATAGTTCCAACTTTGATACCAGAAATGTATATAAAGATATTTCCATGGTGTTTTAATTTTTTATACATTTAGTGTGAATATAACAAAACCTTTTAATAAACAAATTTCTTTAAAGCTGAATGCATGTATTTTTCTGTGTGGATGATTGATGTGTTTGTGAAAACATATGTCACAGCTACAGTTGGAGGTTAGAGGTAGCATTGTGGAGTCTCTGCTTCACCATTATATGTGTTCCAGGGACTGAGCACATATTCTTAAGACTTGACTACAAGCATTATCTCTCTTTGAGGCATCTTTGTCTGTCTAAATTAGATTGTTTTTAAAGAAACAATATTTTTGTGAATAGTAGTATTTTTAAAATCATTGATTTGTTATCATAGTGATGTAAAAAAGTTATATGACAGGAGTAACACACAGGGATGCTTATAAATTACTAATTTTGTATACAATGAATGCACATCCTGTATATAATATGATTTTTATAATTAGGAAGTTAAATAAAAAAACAGAATTCCTGAGAACATCCATTTTATTCTTAATCCAAAGTTAAAGTTCCCCTTATCACAACAAAAACAGGTACTACACTTGTAATCTACTCACTGTCTTATTTTCATTCTGACCCTAAACTTATTATTTTAAATATCAGAAGTTCCCCTTAGAATTCTCTCATTCTTTAACAAACTCTGTATATTAGAAAAAAAAATTGTTTAGAAACATTTTGATGAATAATTGCAAACTCCTGAAAATTCAGTCTCCAAGTGTCCTTATAAGAATTATCCTGGTTTTCTAGTTAAGTAAATGTAATGTTTTTAACATTCAACACTAGAAGAGTAATGACATTTCATTCTATATAAAGCTCACATAATTACAAGTTAGGTCACATCCAATGCCACTTCATGGTCACAAAAATAATTACTCTGCACTTTCCTCTTAGTTCTCTACTACATAAAATGCATAGATTTATTGCACTTGAAACTAAATAACATTTGAACATAAAATTTTTGACTTGCTGGCCCCTGAACAGCCTCAGATTCAGATCTGTAAATGGTAAAATCTAGTTTTATACATCATTATTTTTTCTCTGCTTGAGAAGTAGTAGGTACCAGCAAGTTTAAATCATTTCACTAACTCCTTGATTTAGAATAAAATCTCAGCAAAATTATTTTTTATTGTGTGTTTCCAAATTTATTAATGTGATTCACTTGAGCATGCTCACAAGATAAAGTTAAAATAAGCCCATAAAATAGGGATCTACCTCAACATTTTTTTTTTTTTTGGTTTTTTTCGAGACAGGGTTTCTCTGTGGTTTTGGAGCCTGTCCTGCCTGGAACCAGCTCTTGTAGACCAGGCTGGTCTCGAACTCACAGAGATCCGCCTGCCTCTACCTCACAAGTGCTGGGATTAAAGGCGTGCGCCACCACCGCCCGGCCTCCCTCAACATTTTATACACTTGCAAAAAGCAGGTTGAACAGGATAGCCCTCAACATTTTATACACTTGCAAAAAGCAGGTTGAACAGGATAGTCTGCTATAATAAACAGTCATACCTAGACATCTCTGACATTACTAAACACTTCTGTAATATTCCATTATCTATTGATCAGAAATTAGAGATTTTACACTTCTCTCTGTTGTTTTCTCTCTATGGTGCTATCAGAGACAACGATTTTTCAAGGAAGAATTTTATTCTTATTTAAACTCCCTCCCTTTGTAATTATGCTAACTGCCTGACCCTTATGAAATAAAACCCTAGTCAATTAACTCTTTTAATATAATAGGGGTTTATTTAGATATAAAACTTTAAATATATGAATTTTTTAATTCAATTTTAAAACACGCTTTAAAATGTGTTTTATTTTAAAGAATAAAATTTCAGTTATCAAACAACACAGTGAACAATTTTGAAAAATCAAAGATGTCGTTAAGCTGAACTTCAATAGAATGATTTCTTAACTCTGTTTCTGACTTCTCTCTTCCTGGTTCTTATTTCTTTAGTATGACTAGTAATAGTCTTCCTAGAAAAAGGACTTAACATATTTGTCACATCAACACAGTCCAACAGAACTAAACATGTGTTTTGGAGGATCTCTTACACATCTCTTGTTATGGAACATAGGAAATAAAAGAGTGAGTCATCATTCAGAAGATAGAGCAAGCTTGTAGTCATGTTAGTAGGATTTTCTAGATGTATAGATATATATATTTCAGTTAGATAGGTATTCTTCACATCTTTCAGAGACTTTCATAATATGGCATTTAAGGACTTAAGACTTTTCATAACAATGAGACACATCTGCTCCTGGCAGCACCAAGATACTTCAAAGGGGTGATAGGAATTGAAAGAGGTTCTTTATGGAGTTGGTTAGCTATATGGGCAAAAAACTACTCTTCCCTGGACTGCTTCACTGGACATGCAGTACCCACAGAGAAATGACTATTGAACTTGCCTAAAGATGGAATGATCCTTCAGGGTTCCTGCTTCATGAAAGAGTGTGCAAGACATTCTACAGGATACAGAAGAAAGTCACTGGCAAATGGCTATTGTACATGGAACTGTCTTTAAAATTCCCTGCTTCATGGAAACGTCTTCTGGACACTATGGGCCTGTAGGCTAAAGATAGATGCCCCAATGACACAGAAGAACTTTGGGTAACTGTCTAGACAGCAAGATGTCTCTGTCAATTCTAAAATTTTGAAAGTTGCTTACAATACACTTCCAGTTTACATAGGTAATATTATATCCTTCTGGAGTCTTTGATGGAGTTGAAGAATTTATAGTTATAATTATAGTTTTTCTTAGTTGTGATAAAAGATAAAGTAGATATAAATATTGTAACTGTAATACTTGCTTGAGAGTTGTTTTGTTATATGTAATTTTACTATTTTAAAATTACAGCCTTTCTTTTTGTTTAAACAGAAAAGAGGAAATGGTGTAGAAGGTCCTCTGTCTTTGTGTTACTTTCACTGTTTAATAAAGAAACTGCTTTGGACCTGTTGATAGGGTAGAACTTAGGTAGGTGGGGGAAACTAAATGAAATGCTGGGAGAAAGGAGGCAAAGTCAGAGAGAGATGCCATGGATCCCCTGGAGACTGATGCTGGGAATTTTTCCCAGTAAGCCACATGATGATACACAGATTAATAGAAATGGGTTAAATTAGTATAATAACTAGCCAATAAGAAGTTAGAGCTAATGGGCAGAGCAGTGTTTTAATGAATACAATTTCTGTGTGGTTATTTGGGGGCTAAGCTAGCCAGGGAGCTGGGACAAACAAGTGGCCCCTCCTTGCAACAGCGCCAAAGCATTATATTATGAATAGTGTCTAGGTTGCTAATAGGAAATAGTACAGATTGTAAGTATGCAGTTATTCCTTGCTGCTTCTGTTTTTGTCTTCATCATTGCTCATTTGATAAAATAATTTATTAAAATGATAGGATTTATTAATGTTATATTGTACTATATTAATTTTTCCCTCAGTGGTAGAGTTCAGAATGGGTATATATATTTCACTAACTACTCATCTGATAAAGGACTTATACCCAAACCATATAAATAACTCAAATAACTAAATGTCTAGAAACACAAATAATTCAAATTTGATGATAAGGATGTAGAATAAAGGGAAATACTAAATAATTCTATAAAATGATTTTGTTTGATTATATACTATAGAATTTTATAAAGTGATTTTGTAATAAATTAATGAATATAATAGTCAAATTATAAAATGTTGTAATATAAAATCCTCTCAAATATGACATTTTGTCTTGTATATGTGCCAAAATATCAACACCATTTTTGAGTAGATATAATCCAAATATCACTTTTATTTTTCATTTGCTTTTATAAAGCATATTTCACTCTTTGAAACAGTAAACCATGTCTCAGGTAGAATTATTCATGACTTTAGTAATAATATTAAGGATACAGATTTGAGCTAAATTATTTTATTCCTAAAATATATTCTGAAATATAGACTTGTTTTTCAACTGATAATATGTAATCGTCAGTACATTTCTTTGAAATAAAATAGGGCAAAAATTATAAAATGTCAAGTGATAGTGTATTTTATCAGATTGCTGGTAGACTAATCCAGTACCATATACTTTATCCACTGCTCCACAATTATGACCACATTTTTATGCCACAATTTGTGTTCATCAATGAAGAAAGAGAAAAAGTCAAAGAAATGAATATTTTTAAGTATTATGTTGTTTCATGGATATGACAGTTTTATATATGTTATTACAATGTCTCAGACCTGAAGAGTTGGATCAGTTGTAGAAATACTCTTCATTGTCTGAGAAGACAGTGACATACTGCAAAAGAAGATAATAAATATGAAAAACTGAGTAATAAAAGATAAATAGCAAGGAAAATGACTCAGACATTTAATTATCTTAATTTTCTGTTTGTGAAATGTGACTGAATAAATCTTCTTATAACATATAATTGTAGGTGATCCATAGTTTAAAATATGATCCTACATTTTGCATAATTTAACCTAAAGTTTTGATTTTTTTAAGAGAAACATATACAAGTAATAAGTCTTGAAACCCATCTGCTACTTTATGAATTTATGTCAGTAATTCTTTTAGGTAAAATGAAAGATGCTAAACAAGAAATGGCGATAATAATATTAGAAAATAAAATCTTTAAGCATCAATAAAAGCAGCACCATTTTTATTACTTAGTTCTTATTTCGAGAAATACAGTTGGTATAGCTAAATTGATGTTGCTTTGAATTTGGGTATAATAATTAAGGAGATTATAGTATTGTTCTTTTCTTGGGTGCTCTGAGGCACAATTGTTCACTGTCTTGTTTTCTGGGTCATCTTTAAATTTCATATGATATCATCCAAGTAAGTGGAGCCTTCTTGCTTTCTGTTTCTGAATCACTATTTGAACTGTCTGTATGTCTTATTTAAATCAAGTCTCTAAATGATTACAACCACTCAGTTGGAGAACAGATGGAGAGAAATAGTGCCAGCCCATATTCCTAATTCCCAAAATGGTAATATATAAAAACAAAACTTTTAAATAATATATATTTATGGTTTATTTTCCCACATCAACATGTAACTCGAAAAACAAAAAGTAAGAACAACTTGACTTTGGGGGGGGGGTCTAAAATAATCCCTCTAGGACAGTGAGCTTAATGTCAGCATCCCAAGACAATTCAGTTCCTTAATTATTGTGCAATCTTCTTGCCATTAAGTCATTAGAGTAGGAAATGTGAAGGCATGTAGATGAAAGTCTAATCAGTTTTGGTTTTGCTTGATTGTTTCTAAAGCTCTAATAAGAACAAGAAAAAAAAGAAAGGAACGAAACAAAAACACATGAAAAGAAGCAGAAAGAGTAAATAGAGTAATGGGAAATATCAAAGAGGTGTATTAACATAAAATCAGGGATTAGCCAAAAACATAAGGGGTAACAAGAGGTAGATCCCTACTGTGTGAAAGAATTTCAAAATTGACATCAAGATGAGAATAGGAGAGGATCACTAAAAGAAAGCAATGGCAGATCAAAGGGTGCAGGATAAATGCAGCTTTTAGAACTATATCAAGTAGAGTTTCTTAATGAGAGATGACTGTGAATATCAAGCTCTCTATATTAAAATATTATATCTAGTAGATCTTGAGAATTGCTTCATTCACATCATATTGGCTAGTTTGTCTATCCTTAATTGTTGCTATAGCAAATACTTACATGAAATAACAGGCATTGTACATTCCACCATCTCAATGTGGAATCTCTATCCTTTGTTTCCCCAGAAAATTTATGAAATAGATGAAGACAAGAACACATTGGATGTCCACTGGAGCATGATAAATTTCTTGGCAGCCACACTTTTAACACAATCTCCCTTCCCTATCACAGCAATCAACTGCCAATAATTAACTCCTTATAAAAGGATGGAATACAAAGAGCACATTCCCAACCTATGCTGAATTTTGGCTAACTTGATTTTTTTGAGTCTATGTCTGTGACCATAATGGTGAGGTTCATGAGTTCAATCATCATGTAAGGTCTGCTGGGCCAAAATTATCTCAGGGTCTGTACTTCGAGGCTCAACTTTGAGTGAGGATGAGACAGCAAAAATTAGCTAGATGCTCCTCCACGTTGGCTGCCTCTCATTGGATGTAGATATCCCCATATCACACCATGTCACTTAAGCTATATAAGCTGATGCTCACAATAATAAACTGAGCTCCTGCTGAACTCAACTCCCTATTGTGTCTGATTTTCCTGCATCATGGGCTGCAGAATGGACATCTTGTTTTGTGGGGCTGTGGAATGTGGGGGATAAGGAAGCCTAGCAATGACTGTGGGAACACAGAGGCTCAAGAACCCTGGCAACTGAAGGCTCAAAGAGGCCAGCAAGGTCCAGAAGATTGCTTTTCACAGCAGTCCTGTTTTTCACTCAGTTCTTATGTTCTTTGGTGAAATTTCAGTGATATATTTAGGGAGTTGAAAGGGGAAATTTTGGTGATGGATTAAATCATATTTTTATATGTATGTAAATTCTCAAGAATAAGGAAATTTTAGCATAAAAAGGACAACCCCTACACATTCTGTAGTTTGAGCAATAGTTCAAGGACATTAAAAAACTAGAACTTATTTTCTGCAATAACTAAAAGTTCTGAAAAACTGACATCTTTCCAAAACTGCTGAAAATTTATATCTGTCTAGTAGTTCATACTTGGATTTGCAATCAGTATCTAGTTCTGCTTCTAACTAGAAGCTTCTCTCCCAGAGCTTCCCTTCATAGACTTAAGTACATTATGAATAAATCCTTTTCTTGATTATCAAGAGTTACCAATGTCAAACTAGTCAGTGAACAGAATCCAAAAACAAATTCAAACAACTTCATACTCTCCACTGACTTAATGATTTCTTCTGTTATTATAGTGGGGTTACAGTTAATGAAGAAGTCATTTCAATTTTATGTGTAGGATTGGAATTATAGTCATCATGGGTAGTTGTTAGTGAAAAGAGAAACAAATCTCAACTGTTCAATTGATTTATAACTTCTATTTACACAGCTTGTCCCTAATTTAGTTACATCTGCCTCAAAATTTGTCTAGTGCAATTTTTTGAGTCCTCACTTTCTTCTTTTTTATATTTTATTTGTTGTTCTTTAGCCTAGGGTGAATATTTTTTATATTTTCTATAATACAGTAAGGTCATGTTTTTGTGTTACAAAGACAGTAATGAAACCAAAACAACTATTTCTTCAAACATGTTTATTAAACAGACTTAGGTTCCTTAGTATGTAATTTACTATACTAATTTCCTAACATAAAAATTTCCAGGTATTTTTCTCACAAGTTTGTATGACCTTTACTTGTGAAATACATTATGAAAATTTTTATGCAGTTTGAATGTCCTTAAGAATGATAAAATTTAATTAGCTGTCCAAATAAATATAAGAAAATTAAACTAAATTAATTTAAAAGATAGTCTCACTATTATATAAACAACTTCCTTAGTTTGACTTTCTTGATTTCTGTAAAAATATCATTAATTTATTCTTTGGGCACAGAAAGAAAGCTACACAATAAAACAAATAAAAATGTAGTAAAAACATTGTTTTTGTATTATAGTCAGTAAGAAATATGTATTGAGAAACAAAGTCTCTAGAAGAGAGGCTATTAAGATGTAGCCTCTATGAATGATAAAATGGTAAATTGAGTAAAAAGAAATATAGATAGAGGCTCTGTGGTCTTCCCAATTTAGGCGTTGGCCAAAATGGATTGATAGAAACTAAAGAAACCACAGACACATGAACAGAAAAACTAACCTCAGGTGGGCTATTTACTCTGATGGAGATGGAGACATACCAGGAGTAACCTGCAGACTCAACATTTATTGCATACAGCATGAGGAAGAGGAGGAGGCCAATGATCTACTCTGGTTAGGAGGTCTCTCTCTTGGAGCGATCTCCATTTGCTATTTTCTCAGAAGAGGGAGCCACCATTAAATTTTCTGCAGACACTGTCTTTAGGTAAGTGCAAAGTGTTTTTAAATCTTTGCTTTAACCATAGGGGCCCATTTACCTTTCTGAAATTGATCCTGGGAGGCATTTGCCATTCCCATGAGTCTAAGGCATTGTGGTCCTGATTGGCTGTGCTCATGTCAATAATGTACATTCACTTAGGACTTTGTCTCTTCCACAAAGTGTGAAGGAGAAAAAAATAAATAACACCAAGGCTACTTGAAAAAAACATTGGTAAAGAAATTAACTTTTTTTAACTTAATCAAAGTTATACCACTACGGGTGGTGGTAATTCTCCCCACCATAACCATAGACTATCTATAAAAGAAACCCAGATATAGGAGTGTAAATTCTCTTTTTGAGTTGTTTGTCAGGAGTGTATAAGATACCCCTAAACAACATGGGTTTTGCTTTTAATTGTGATTTTTCTTAAGAAATTATGATCATATCCTCCTGATGAAGACATTGCACAAAGTCTTCTGGTTTATAACTTGTATTGTATTTATAACTACAATATATTACAATGATTTTAATACATTTTATAGCAATTTTATGACTGTCAAACTGGCAACTGAAAGAATACTGTATTAAGAATTATAATTTTTTTCTACAGGGAGAAGTTTGCATTTCTTTTTTTACTTTTTTGAGATTATAATGTGACAATGATTATTTTAATAAATATATAAGCATCAATTGTTTTTTCAAAAGAAAACCTTTAGAAAGAAGGACAATTCTACATTTAAATGAAATGAACTGTGTACTATTCTTTAAGTGTACATAAACCGTTATTTAAGTACTTTTGCTCATTTATTAACTGTTTGCTCATCATTTAACTGTTCTCCTGAATTTACAGCAGAGCTATTGGAAAGACTTAACCATGGTTTAAAATTATTGCTTTGTTTTGTTTTGACCAGGAATTAGGCTCCTAAATCAATCTCCAATGTATTGAACAATTGACTTCCACTAATAGTAAGAGAAGATAGATATGATGAAAAGAGTTAAAATTTTCTTGTACAATATTTCATCAATGAGTCCAAGTGAGAGAAAGTAGTCGTCTTATCCTACTTTTACGGTTCCTTGGAGGACATCATCACAGCTATGTTTTCTTGAAGTATGTTTAATGATTTCAGCATTATAAATAGAGCTGTATGTAAACAAAATTCACAGTCACTATCTTTAATTGAGAGAGCAAAAGAATAAAATGAGTGGTTATATGAAGCCTCTTTATATTGTAATGTACTTCTAAAATTTTATACTCCGTGAAAATCAGAAGGAAAAAGAAAAGTAAGGATGTTTCACAGCTGATAAACAGGGTTATTTTAGGCAAAATAGTTATTTTTTAAGATTTAATTTTATTCATTTATGTATCTGTGGATTTGTGCATATGGGTGTGTGTGGGAAAGAAAAGGGCAGTGGATCCCCTGGAGCTAGAGTTTCAGGAGGTCACAAAACACCTGGCATGGTGCCTGGGAACTGAAATTCTACTATATGAGCAACAAGTGCCATTATCTCTTTCTAAAAACAGGTTTTACTGAAGAATTGGAATTCATATGTATTTTAGTATTTTTTTCAAAATAACTTTATCAAAAGGTTTTGTGTTTAAAAATTTATTCCTTTTTTATGCTATTGTTCAACCATGGATTACATTCCCTCTAAAGATACAATACAACTGATGACTTTCTTTCCATTGTGATGGTACACAAAATTGGTAAGACAACCTTAGGACTGGATGCCTTGGAAGGGCTTTACTTAGATCACTGAGCATCTGTTGTTGGAAAAAGTGTGTTTTTAATGTTTCCAGTTTTTCCTTACACCGTGTAACCTCTTGGTTCATTGCTCAAGAATTGGTTACTAGTAAATGTCCCCACGCTTGTACCCTTACTATGATACGACACAGCACAGATAGAATCATGACACAGATTGAACAGCTTGCTATTTATACTTGGAACATATACCTTGCAACTTTCAATTAAACACTACTCTTTACAAGTATCCTATGTTGACTACCTTGCTATAATAAAAAGGGAATTTAGATAATTCTACATAAAAATGCATGACTGGAAAGTAAACATCTATTTAAAAAATGAGATTGCTCCTTCTATTTGTTACTGGGCTGTTATAATGGAATATAGAAATTTTTAAATCTTAAACAGTTTATTTTTAGAAACATTTGTATCATATGATATAAATAAGTACAATAAATAAGTACAATTTCTCAACATTAAGAAAACCCCATACTTGGTCACTGAGTGACTTGATTTTCTTATGAAAATTGAAATGTTATGTCGATGTATATGTAGATTGGTGAAAAAGAGAAAACATGATGTTTATCACATTCCCAAAGGTTCTTTCTCAATATGAGTATTTGCACAATATTTTCTTCCATTTTGCATGTTTATATGCATATATATTTGTGTAAGACTTGAGGGTCTTTGTGCATGTATGTGTGTAAGGTTGTGCATATGCCACAATTGTTTTTCTGTAATGGTAAACAAGCAAGACAGATTGATGTTTACACTCCCAGGAGGTTTTATTGTAAAGGTTGGAAATGAAATAATTTCTCTGTATATATACACATGGAGAAATGTAGATATATGATTTTTTTATTCTCTCTTAAAGATTTCAAACCTTAAAGAATACCTTTCTATGTTACTTCATCTCAATTACAACTACATACACATTTAAGTCCCAAATGACTGAACAAATTTTGGCAGAATATCTTTAAATGATATTATGGAAATTATCAAGGCTTTTTTTATAGGCAATGGCAATCTCTGAATCAAAAGGCATAGTAATAAAGGTTTCCCAAAGCGTAATTTTCTCATGATAAGAAAGACCTTCCATTTTGCATTAAAGAGGAGAATTGGACTCAATTTAATTATGTATAGGCCATGCAAAAAGGATAATTATGCTTCTCATTATCATCACAGTCTGAAATGGTCACAGTCTGTCTTGAGACTACAATTAAGGAAGAATTGGCTGGAAGCCTTAACCATTTACAAACTTTCTTCCCTTTTATGTATGAAGCTCTACCTTGGAACTTTCACTCCTGTGCCTCTGGAGATAAACATTATGATCAGCCCGGGCTCATGCATTTGGTTTATAGAGTCATTGTCATTGCCTGAGATACTTCTTCGTGTCTAGCCCTCAGCCATGATATTTCAAAATGCTCTTCTTGTGCTATATCAGTCTTTTAAGCCAGTTTTGGAAAGTTTTTCTTATAAGAAGAATAATAGTGCATAAAATTCGAAAGAGACAATATATATTAGGCATTTTTTTATTTCCAGGAATTATATATTATACACTTATTAATATCTGATATATGTCTAAAATGTTATAAAATCAATTTTGCGACTTGTTTAAGGTTTCAGTGAGCATCCAGATGTTTTATTCTGTCAAGAGTCCTGTTGTGCTTGCTCACATTTGTGTTTCCTTTCCTCAAAGTAAAATGATTTTTTAAAGAAAATACAAGATTTGTTAGTTGACACTTGCATCCTTACTTTTGTTTTCCTAAATGCTTTCACTTATTATCCTGTAGACATGGAAATCAAAATACAAATGGGCAAAATTTGGAAGAAGTAGTACCCCTGAACTCCTCATAGCTGCATATATAAAGATAGAAGGAATAGAGACCGCATGGCAATTCCCACGTGCTCAGCCTTTGAACTCAGTCTTCAGTTCCATCACCCTCACAGTCTTTCAGCTCTATCCTGTTCTTGTCAATGCACACTCCTCCCTACAAATCCCTTTAAATGAACAGTGTTTGCTAGAAATTGCATTAAACTTTCAAATTGTGATTGATGATAACTGCTATCTTTGTTGGATAGTTTCTTACTGATGGATAGTTTCCCTTTCTTGTACTGGGATAGGTCAAATTGCCGATATAATAGATGTAGAAGAACCACATTAAATTTTATACTCTGAATCTAATTTTCATACTTTCATAAATGACTTTGATATCCTTGAAACTACTTTGTTTATTACCTAACAATGTCGCCTGTGTATACTTTATCTGGTCATTTGCTCTATTAAATATGACAATAATAAAGGAAGTCAGGATAAAATAGCTGATTATCTTTAAATTCCCTATTCATAAAAATTATGCTAATCATCACTGTTGATTCATTGATTTTTAGCTTTTTTCTTGTTTAATTTTTGATTTCTAAAATAAAATAGCTGATGTTTGGCCAGTTAGAAGACAAAAATTTTGACCCATGATTCTACCTACTATTACCATTGAAAATGTTATGACTCAATTGAATGTGTAAAAATTTCATACTACATTATCTCATGGTGAAAGGCAAAATGGTTACAGAATGTATGGAAGAGGAGAACTTTCTCCTTTAAAGTGACATTACCGTGAGTGGAAAACTCATGCTGTTTAATAAAACAATTTAAAGTTCAATGTGAATGTTAGATATGACCCAGATAGTCTAAGTAAATCATATTACTTACTTCATATATAGTTCATCATCTTAAATTAAACATATGAGTAGTATAAATCTCTAATGCAATGAATTCTATTTGAATTCTGTAATTATATTATTTGATTGTATGACAATCAATCATATTGTATTAATATATGCTTGTTTTATACTGTATTTTAATATCATTTCTCTCCCTATATAATGTCTGATAAATGAAAGTTAACTTAAATACATAAGGTAAAATACTTGATGCTGACTTTTGAACAACTTTGATTAAATTTAGCATGGTGTGTTTATTGCAATTCTTTTTCTTTTTTCCTCTTCTTTTTTTTAAATTATATTTTTGAGCCAGAATTACTTAGCATAGGCTGGTCTGGAACTCCTCGTGCAGAAGAGGAAGAATTTGAACATTTCATGGGATGATAGGTATGACCACAAACTTCTGTATTACATATTTCACCCTGTAGTAGCTGAAAAGCAGAGAAATAAAACAGGCAATCCTGGCAAGCTAGTCTAGTTCTGTCAGATTAACAACATCTCTAGCACTTTAGTAAATGCTTAATTTTTATTGCTAATATGAAGGTAGGTCACTTGGAGAACTTTGTAAGGATGCCACTTTTGGTTTTTTCAATAAGCTTGCTTTCCCTGCCTGCCTCCCTCTTTCTTTCTTCTGTCTTCATTTATTTTTTTTAATTCAAGTTTTTATGAAACCAATTTTTATGTTACATGGATATATTGCTCATGGCATTAGATACAATTAAGATTGTTTTTCAATCTTTTCCTGAGATTATCAGTGATTGTGTTAGTCCTGATAATCAAATTAATAGACTCTGGAATCGCCTAGGAGAAAAGCTTGCAGGTATACATGTGAGAAATATTTAAATTCTTCTTGGAATGTCATTAGAGTCTATTTTGGTTAAGCTAAATAAGTTGTCGATATCTACCCTAAAGGTTGGTCATACCATTTCTTGGGCTTGTTTCCTGGACTATATTGAATTGGGGTAAGGAGAACTAGAGCAATCACTGATCTCTGCTTTCTGATTGTAGATCAGTAGAATTAGCTGTTTCCATACCCTCCTGCCTTGGCTTCCTCACAATGATGGAATTCCCTTTACACTGGGACAAAGTAAACCCTCTCTTCCTTGAAATAATTTGTAAAACACTTTTATCCAAATGACAGAAAAATAACTAATGTATTTCTATATTTATTTTACTATATTGTCAATATACATGTATGGTTTGAATACAAAGAACTAAAAGTGGCTCACAAGTCAAATTCTTGATAGAACCTGATACGAACATCAAGAGGTGAATTGATAATAAAGGCACTAACTGGAGTTGTTAATTCATTGATCAGTTTGTGGAGATTGAAGTATTGATGGCCTAAATAAAGAATTGTACCATCAAAGGTATATGTTTGAATATAATATCTACTCCTCTTACCAAAACTACTTCTTTGACTCCTGGCAAGTATATGGAAAGAAGTTTTGCCTAACTAATCTCTCTACTGACATGATGCTTCACATCATCAAAGCTCTGCTTCAATTTAACAATGAAATTATTCTACAAACTCTAGAACTGTAAGCGAAATGAAACTGCTTATCTTGTGGGCTTACATAGTTTGTCATTATAATGAAAATAAACTCCAAAAGCATTTACAGATACTTTAAAACACAGTTATTAAATGTCTTCTTCAAAGAATATGTATGTGTACATAGTTATTGAATATTTTATTTATTCAGCATCTGTATTTTTATTTCCATCAAAATGATCACAGTATACTTATCAATATTTTTTTACTGTAGCCCATCTTATTTTTTAAAGTATTTACTGTTGTTTCTGATGTGGGAGTGACTTCTTTCTAATCTGTTGCTTTCATTGGTTAATTAATAAAGAAACTGCCTTGGCCCATTTGATAGGCCAGCCTTTAGGTAGGTGGAGTAAACAGAAGCCAAGTCAGGCAGTCGCCATGATTCTCCCACTCCAGACAGATGCAGCTTAAGGTCTTTCCTGGTAAGTCAGCTCGTGGTGCCACACAGAATATTAGAAATGGGTTAGATCAATATTTAAGAGCTAGCCAATAAGAGGTTAAAACTAATGGGCCAAGCAGTGTTTAAAAGAATACAGTTTCTGTGTAATTATTTTGGAGCATATGCTAAATGGCGGCCAGGAGCTGGGCGGAAGGAATGCGGCCCACAGCTCCTTCAACATGTTTCCTATTTCTATATCTGAACCCATTTTTATTTTTCAGTTATTATATATACTTCACTTAATCTGGAACTCATAATCTCCATGTACCTACCTGTTTCTTTAATTCTCTCAAATTTTTAATTAAACAAAACTAAAAGTATCTTTGCATTGTAATAAGATTTTAACAAATAGCAAAGCAGCTTTATCCTTTAAGTAGGCAAAGCAATTGGTCCAAGACTCTAAAGTTCTTCATTGATATAAACTGACTTGAAATGACTGTTAATTTTTATTTTATTTAATGCCCATTACCAGACTTATCTGGATGGATTTTGGTTGTTTTACTTTAATTCTCTGACAAATTAAGTTGTAAAATGATTATATGTAAAGTCTTTTTTTGGGGGGGGAGGGATTTTCGAGATAAGATTTCTTTGTAGCTTTGAAGTCTTCCCTGGACCAAGCTCTTGTAGACCAGGTTGGCCAGGAACTCACAGAGATCTGCCTGCCTCTGCCTCCTGATTGCAACCTTTGCATATGTATCCAAATGTGGAATTACTGGGTCTTGGGATAGGTTGTTTCCTAATTTTCTGAAAAAACACCACACCGACATCCAAAGGTTGGTACCAGCTTGCACTCCCACCAGCAAGGAAGGAGTGTTCCCTTTACCCAACAACCTCTACAGCATAAATTTTCATCAATGTTTTTCATCTTTGCCATTTTTACGGGTGTAAGAATCTCAGGGTTGTTTTGATTTGCATTTCTTTGATGACTAATGATGTTCAACATTTCCTTAAGTGTCTTTCAGCCATTTTAGATTCGTATGTTGAGAGTTCTATGTTTAGGTCTGTACTCCATTTTTTATTGGATTATTTGTTCTTTTGATGACCAATTTCTTTTTTTTTTTTTAAGTTCTCTCTTTTTTTCTAATTGGAAAAAAAAATTCCGCCTCCTCCCAGCCTCCCATTTCCCTCCCCCTACTCCCACTCCTCACCCCCTCCCCCCACTCCTCTCCCCCTCCCTCTCCAGTCTGAAGAGCAGTCAGGGTTCCCTGCCCTGTGGAAAGTCCAAAGTCCTCCCCCTCCATCCTGGTCTACGAAGGTGAACATCCAAACTGGCTAGGCTCCCACAAAGCCAGAACATGAAGTAGGATCAAAACCCAGTGCCATTGTCCTTGGCTTCTCATCAGCCCTCATTGTTCACCATATTCAGAGTCCAGTTTTATCCAATGCTTTATCAGTCACAGTCCAGCTGGCCTTGGTGAGCTCCCAATAGATCAGCTTGCTTTCTCAAGCATACTTCAGCCTAGGTAGCTGGTTCAGTCACTCCTGTGGAATTTTCAGGATACAATTCTTAATCACTATATTTTGATTCGATGTCCCATGTCTTAGTTCTTAAAACAATGATCTTTCATTCATGCAGATTTTCTTTCTTTGGCTAGTTATATGGAGCATACCATTTTTCTGGTTTATTTTCGAGGGATAAACATTAGTCATTCTTAACCTAGGATTGTGCTATACTCTTACATGATACAATGGAGACATCTTTTTTATCTGTTCCTTACATAATTTACAGCTATATTCTTGAGGAGGAAGTACAATTACAATGCTAACCATTCTAGATGACACCTGATAACACTCCAGAACAAAATGTATCTAGCACCAAAAATTACTGTAATAATACAATAATTTGAAAACTAATTTCTGTACCCAGTTCACACTCATCTCTTGGGCAAGGATATACTGCCTAGACTTCAATCCTTGAATTTTGTTGCCTCTTATTTCTTTTACCAAGTTCATAATCCATCTAATTTAATATCTTTCTATAGAGTATAATTAGGGGACTATCAAATTTAAATCACAAAACTAGATTACACAAGACAGAAAGCAGCATCCGATGCCTCCATCTCCTACATATTTTAGTCAAATAAACCAAATGTCTTTAAACATGCTAGATTTACTTTATAATCCTACACTGCAAATTGATTTTTCCCATAAATCTGGTTATTACACCTTTCAAATTTATCAAACCTTCAGTCACTTTTTCCATTTCAACTCTTTTCAGTGTTAATTACCTTATATGATGTTTTATTATTGTTACTTATTTGTATGTTTGAATTCCTTTCTTTTCCCAGTGATTCATTATCAGTTCATGAGACAGAGAAATGATTCAATATCCTAAGTGATACATAATGTTTGGAGTGCAATGACTTTGTAAAATATCTAAATGAACAGAAAGGCAGTCCTTCTCTTTTTTCTTATTAGTTCAAGAATGTATTAGCTCTTCAAGGGAGTTTATGATTCCATTTGAATGCTAGATTTTTTTCTGTAAAATATGGTGTAAATATTTATATTGGATTTTCACTGAAACTCTTCTTGATAGTAACATAGCATCTCCAAGTAAGGATAATTATGTACTTTTCATGTGATTTGTATCTCTTTAATTCCTATCTCTTGAGTTACTGCCTTGGTTAGTGATTTGAGTACTACATTTGAAACAAATGGAGGATTGCCATATCTTATTCTATATATTTTAATGAGGCTCATGAAAATTTTCACCTTTTAAGATAATGTTCTGATCTTTTAATGTAGGCATTTAGGGCTGTAAATTTCTTCAGAAGTTCTTTCTATTTATTCCAGAGATTTTGTTTTGCTTTATTTTCCCAGGAGTATTCTTACTTTTTCTTAACATTTTTTCCCTTTGATCCATTTAGTATAAAGTTGTTTAACTCTCAAAAGTTTATATACATATTAGAGTTTTATCTTCTGTTAATTTTAAGTTTAATGCATAATGTTTAGAAGATAAGATACTTTTATTTCAATTGTCTATATTTGTTCTGTTTTGCTTTTTATTCAGCCATATGTTTTATTTTAGAGATGGTTCCATATGTGGTATATATGCCTGCTTTGGCATTCAGGTAGATTATTCTGTAAATAGCAATTAAATCCATTAGAAGTTTGGTAACATTTAATTGTGAAGATTATTAATAGTTTCTTTTCTCCTAGCCCTTCTATTGTAGAACCTCAGGGAGTTTGAAAAGTCTATTTGCTGTGTTTGTATTTAATTCTATTGTTATGCTTCATCTTGTTTTTAATTGAGTGCACCAGAGTTTGGTACATAAATGTTTAATTCAGTAAAATTTTCATCATTCATTTGTCCCTTGATTTGAGTGAAGTGTGCTTCTTTAACTCTCCTGATTAGTTTTAGTTTGAACTCTATTTTATTACATATTGCTGTATTACCAGCTATTCTTGCTCCCAATCCAACTTGTATCTCCTACTTTCTTCATCCCTTCACTTTAAGAAGGTATCTATATTGAAATTTCAGATGGGATTCTTATAGATAATAGAAAAATTAATTTTATTTTCTTAATGCTTTTAGCTAGGCTATGTGTTTTATTTGTAATGTTAAAGTATTAATAGCTAGAGTTACTATTGACAGGCTGTATACATTATAATCATTTTATTGATAGTGTGTTAATGTTTGCTGGTTTGTATTTTTAGTCATGCCTTATATTTCAATAATCATAGCTACATGTAATTTCTCATATTGTCTATTTGGTGTTCTGTATGCTTATTTTTTTCTGTAGGAGTATGTATTTCCTTAGTGTGGGAAATTGGTTTTTTTTTCTATGATCTTATTAAATAATTCTGCTTCATCTATCTCTGTAATTTGAAGATTTGGTCTTCTGATAGTTTCAAATGTTTCATGCATGTTATTAGAAGGTTTTTGTATTTTTCATTTTCTTTTCTTTTTTGGTTTACATCTTCTATTTTATCTCTGAATGTAGATGTTTCATCTTCTGCTTGCTTCTTTCTACTTATATGGCTTTCTCATGATTGGTTTAGGAGGTGATGTGGAGTCCCTTCTGTGTGGCATGATTACCATTCATTAATAAAGAAACTGCCTTGGCCTATAAATAGGGAGGAACTTAGGTAGGCAGGGAAAACAGAACTGATTTCTGGGAGGAAGAAGGCAGAGTTGGAGAGATGCCATGGATCCACCACCAGAGACAGACATGCTGAAACTGCTGATAGGCCACAACCTCATGGTGATATATAAATTACTAGAAATAGATTAAACTAAGATATAAGAGTTAGCCAATAAGAAGTTAGAGATAAAAAAAAAGAAATTAGAGCTAATAAATCAAACAGTGATTTAATTATATAGTTTCTGTGTGTTTATTTTTGTTCTGGGTGGCTGGGACAAACAAGCAGGCCCTCCTCCTACACATGATATTTTTTTTTTCTAATTTACATGTTCAGCGTTTTTCAGTTTCTCTGTGTTCATTTAGCTTTTTTTTTTTTGTGAGAGAGTGTTTCTATTGAACTGGTGGGCTTTTTTGAGAGACATACTATTTTTGCTATTCACATTATTTGGTTTTGTAATCTGACCTGTGCTTGTATGCGTTTTGCCTTGATTGAATGTAAGATAGGAAAATTTTGGCTACTTGCGATTAGGTCAAGGCAGATGCTTGGTGATTGAATGTAGGTCAGGCAAAATTGGCTGGTGAGGTGTGTATTTGAATGACACAGTTTCCACGTCATAGATCTAGAGGTAGGCTCTTGTGTGTATAGAAGGAATTGGACAGAGGGAAGGATGGGACAGGAAAGAGGCATCTCAACCACTAAAATTTGATCACTTACAGAGGTCATAGATATTTTTAATTAGGTTGGTATGTGTGAAGATGGCAACAAGTGGATGAATTATAAGAAAGGGCTAAAGTATAAAAAGTGTTGCAAGGGAGCTGCTGGTTCATCCTGGCCGCTCCAAACCAAAATAATCACACAGAAATTGCCTTAATTAAAACACTGCTTGGCCCATTAGCTCTAGCTTCTTATTGGCTAACTCTTATATTATTTAACCCATTTCTAGTAATCTGTATATTACTATGTGGCCGTAGCTTACCGGCAAAGACTCGGCATGTCTGACTCTGGCGGCTCCATTGTGTCTCTCTCTCTCTGCCTTCTTCCTCCCAACATGCAGTCCAGGTTTCCCCACCTACTTAAGCTCTGCCCTATCAACAAGCTAAGGCATTTTCTTTATTCATTAATGGTAATTACCGCACACAGAGGGAATTCCCACATCAATTTACCTGTTTTTTTTGTTGTTGTTTGTTTGTTTGTTTGTTTGTTTTTTTTGGTTTTTTCTAGACAGGGTTTCTCTGTGGTTTTGGAGCCTGTCCTGGAACTAGCTCTTGTAGACCAGGCTGGTCTCGAACTCACAGAGATCCGCCTGCCTCTGCCTCCCGAGTGCTGGCATTAAAGGCGTGCGCCACCACTGCCTGGCCTCAACTTACCTGTTAAAAGCATATGTAGTACAGATATTAGCTAAGCATTATAGGGAACTCCTGACTACGCAAATTAGTAGATCTCTGATATTTTGTCTTCCCTTTGAAACAATTTTCCTCCTATTGGATTGCCATGTCTAAAATTGTTATGGAAGTTTTTGCTACATTTTATTATATTTTTTGTCTTTAGTTGTTATCTCCTAAAAGTCTATTGTTTTCTAATGAGAGACAGAGAGAATGGACCCAGAAGTAGGGGAGGTAGGAAGCAACTGGGAAAATTAAAGGGAGCAGAAATTATAATTTGGATATAATGCATGACAAAATTATGTATTTTTAATTAAAATATAAGGAGAATGTGTGAGCTAATGGAAAATATACCCCCAAATATATTCTTATATTTAATAATCAAATTAGAAATTTTCTAAAAATGATGATAGCAATATGGAAAATAATGCATGGATTAAAGAACTATCCCCAAGCTGTATGAAAAATAGAGATAATGACACCAGAGCTAGGCTAAAGATATAAATGACAAAGCAAGCAGCCCCAAAACAAATCATCATCAATTCATACACCGTTTCAACCGACACCCAAAAAAGGCATTTATTGCTTTTGAAGAAGGAACTCTCCCAGCAATGGGAAAGCAACATGAACCACATTTTCCTAAAAACTATTTTACATTTTAAAACACCAAACTATGTACCTATTAAACGAAATCACACTTGATTCCTATCTGCAAAGATATAGCATTCAGTGTTCTGCTTTGTGCATTCTAGGGCATATGGATAATGCTTTCACATCACATAAAATGTGTTTGCCTTCTTTTAAGACAAACAGTAAGGGAAATTTGATCATAAGAACATCTACATAAAATAGTGTGTGGTGATAAAAGAAAAATGGCCAATATGTGTGCATGTCTATCACAATCAGGGTCTAATATAAAGAAGGAATTAGAAACACAGTCTGTGGTCTTTGTTCGGTTAAGTTAATAACCTGAGCCTGCTTTGCTGAACATTCCTCTGATAACCCTATCCACACCCTCAATGCTTTCAGACAGAATGTCAGATTCTTTGCTGCCAGCTTTCTTCATGCTATCAGAGGGAGAGACACATTTAGTTGTAAACTTGCTTTTTTTTCCTATCCATCTGTATCATGTTTTTCTATCACAGAATTTTATCGTCAAGACATAAAAATGGAACAAATCAATACACATTTCTTGATATACTTGCATGACACTATGTTGTAACACAAACACTTTTCCTCATTAAATAAAGAATAGAGAGTTGAACAAAATATACAAGGTTTTTAGCTGTTTTACGTAAAATATTTAGACTGATGCTCAATTTGCCCATTGGTACCACAATTAATGTATCCCTTGCTATTAAATAGTGTTGCCTGGAAATATAGAATTTTAAAAATAATTTGAATATAAATAAATAGGCAATAAATATTAATAGTATGACATGTACTACTTTTACAATATACAGTGTTTTATATTGTAGATGGAGTGCCACTTCCCTTCACCCAGGAGGGCTCCCAGCCACCGGCTAGCTTTACCCAAACTAGTTACATGGAAACTGTATTCTTTTTTTTTTTTTTTTTTTTTTTTTTTTTGGTTTTTCGAGACAGGGTTTCTCTGCGGCTTTGGAGCCTGTCCTGGAACTAGCTCTGTAGACTAGGCTGGAAAACACTGTCTGGCCTGTTAGTTTCAGCCTTTTATTGGCTAATTCTCACATCTTGCTTTAACGCATATTTCATGATCTGTGTAGCACCACGAGGTGGTGGCTTACCAGGAAGGATCTTAACCTGCATCCATCTTGGAGAGGAGAGTTATGCCGTCTGCTTGACTCAGCTTTCTTTCTCCCAGAATTCTGTTCTGTCTTCCCCAACTACCTATGTTCTGACCTATCAGGCCAAGCATTTTTCTTTATTAATTAACCAATGAAACAACAGATAGATAGAAGACCAACCTACATCATTATATATTAAATGTATGTTTATGATATAAAATATATGTAGGTTATCTATTTTTATTTTTCTTTGAATCCGTCTTCAACCATTTATTTTGCCTACAATAAATGTGGATTAGTTTTTCTTATAATACACATACTCATTCTCCATTGATGTTAAGAATCATGTGAGCTTGTCACTTTCTTACTTCAACTTAACTATACAAAGCATGGCGGCTTTCAATCATTTTTAACTCTTGTTTTGTTTAGTTGTAATCAGGTACTTCTCCAAACTCTGTAGTTATCTTTTGTTTCATAGAGCAGTATAAATATACACTCAAGCACATCCACAACAGGTCATGCAATATTGTACATATAGTAGGAATTACAAAATATGTTCTGTATAAAAGTGTTTGAAATTAAGAAGAAAAATGTCTCATATTTATATTTAACTACTTTGGTTCTGAAAGACATAGATAAAGAAATGTAGCTAAAGTTAAAACCCAAGATGCTGGCTTATGCTCTAATAGTGACAGAAACACTCTGGTTCTTATATTGATAAGAATATAACATTTCCAAGGCCAATAGTTTACAATTCTGAAGTGCAATTCAAAAATGCTTTCAGCAAAATCCAAAGATGTAAGACATTATAAAATAGATTTGCTTAGGTCGGTAATATAGAAAATTATGTAAATGTGTAATTTTAGCCTTTCCACAGGACAAATTACTGAAAAGGTTCTTAGAAGTATTTTCCTAGGCAAGAAGTAGAGATGCTTTTGGTTTACTAAATTTCATCCATAACCTTTCTACAGTCAGAACAATCACAGCATAAAATAATATGTCAAGTCCCAACACAATTTAATGACTGGGAGTAATGATGCATATAATCATATTATCAATTTGTTTTGCAGAAATAAATAGTAATGATATGAATATCAAAGGGGGTATTTATTTCCTTATACAGAATTTATTTTTTGCCAAAATATCTTTACAACTATGTGTCATGTAAAATTATTGTAGAAAATAGACATAACTTTCTAGTCTTGGAAATTATTTTAATGTAAGGCAGAGAAAAATAATTTGAATTGAGTTGGTTAAAAAAATAATTACCAAACTGCAAACAGAAACTTTTCAAAGTATTTTTGTAGGAGGCAGAAGAACACCATGAGAAGACAGCCCACAAAAACAACTAAGTAGGGCTCATAGCACCTCACGAAGACTGAAGCAGCTACTTGGAGCCATTATGAGGAGGCTCTAGGTCCTCTGCATATATGTTATGGCTGTTAAGCTTGGGTTTCTTTAGAACCTTCTAATAATGAATGTGGGTTTATCTCTGGCTCTGTTCCCTGCTCTTGGGACCCCTTTTCTCCTACTGTGTTGCCTGATGCAAATTTAATATGATGATTTGGGCCTAGTCTTAGGTATATTGTTATGCTGTGTTCCATTGATATCCATGGAGGCCTGCTCTTGAGGACAATGGAGGGGCAATGGATCTGCGAGACAGGAGAAATGGGAAGAGGGTCCTAGGAGAAGTGGGGTGAGGGGATACTGTGGTTAGGATGTTTTGTAAGAAAGAAGATAAAAAAAAAGAAAAATATTTTTTGAATTGAAGATGTTAAATATTTATCAGATATTAGACTTTTCAAATTAATTTTATTTAAGAGATATTCTTATATTGATGTGTATCATTTGTTATACAACTTGATGATGATGAGAAGAAATAGAATGACATATACTGTTGAAATTGCATAAAATGTACTTTGTATTTTTGGGGAGGACTTCAGGGTCATACTATATAATGCTGATTGACCTGGAACTTACTGTGTAGATCAGACTATCCTCTAACTCATAGACGTATGCCTGCCTGCGTTATCTCCCAAGTGCAGAGATTAAAGGCTTGAATCACTGCTATTATTTTCTATATGTACACAGATCTCAACTACCTTCTAAGTTTTTACCTTTATACCCATAGGATTTCACTTATCTCCACCTTCCTCAAGGAAAATTATTTTGTTGATCATAGACGATGGCTAACATAGAGAACCATGATTGTTCAAGGTGCAGAGAATAAAAAAAAGGAATACCAAGCCCTAAAGGGAATCTCTCTATCATACCTCCCAAGGCTTAGAGATGATCTTGAAAGAGAGGTTAGAAAGATTGTACTATCTAAAGACAGTGGATAATTGCAGTGAAACAGTGTTTTCCAAATACAACATGGAACACAAGAACTCACAGTGGTTGTGAATGTTTTCAAAGGATCTGCACAAGAATAGTCCTACATGAATGAAAAACGCAGTCATGGAATCACTTCCCTGACTGAGAACCTACTGATAATTGATGCCTGCTGAGAAAAGAAAAGTCAGTTTACTCAATGATCTGGCCATTGAAAGACTAATGATGCTCAAGCAGACAACCCTACATCTGTATTCATATAGCCTACTATAAATGGTCTTAGTACACTTCTTAAAAGAGCACATGAAATAAGGTGGAATAGTGGGTGCAGAAAAGAGAGGCTTTGGAGAGGACTGGGAGTAAATTAAAACACCTTCCATGTATGTTTGAAATTACTATTTAATAAGAATTTTATTTGGAATTATATTATTGCCAGAATGATATTTTGTATATCAGACAACACTGCAATAAAGCAATTAATATGAAAAATGGAAACCTGATATTTAAAAAAAAAACAGATCTTATCTACTATCAAAGTCCTCTAAAAAGGATTATTTAGTTGTAAAGTAATTTTAAAAGTAACTTTTCAAAAAGAGAAGTCATCCAGTATGAACAATGCTATCACACAGAAGCATATGAGTACCTAGATGCAAAAATAAAATTAACAGTGTATCTAAAATAAAATACATTAAAATTCACTTTTTCTGAATGTGCAACAAAAGAATACAAAGAAACAAGGCTGAAAGAATATAACCAAAACAACAAATAATCGGCAGCCAGCAATTTACATGAAAAAGCTATATGAAACACAATCAGTGAAAAGAAATATTATAAAAAAGTGAAGTGTAAATAAGGAACATGCTTAAATATCATCTAGAGAAATAATTCAAAAACTCTATTTAAAGCTGTAACAAGTTTTAGAAAAGCAATTATAGAACAGTACATGCATGCCTAATAATATTCTCTTTTTTTTATGCTGACCGATCAAGAGAACAGACAGGTTTTAAAGAATTTTAATTTTCTTCATACTGACTAAGATTTACTATTTTTAGCTGAGTGCAGATAATCACCTTTAAAAAATCCAATGCCCAATGCATTATTCTTTTCTTTCTTTAGTCTATCATTTGCAAGTTACCTTGAGACTTTCTACAGAGAACAATGTGCATATGAGATAGCATACATTTCCATCTTAAGCCACAGTGCAAGATAATTTTAAGCATTAGAGTAACTTGAATTCTTGGTTTGGAATGCATGATCTACCGTAAAGAATGCTTATTGTAGTTTATCTTCTAAAAACTGACATTAACATATAGAAATATAACCTGTGCAAGAATAAATTTTCTATAAGCATTAGAAATATAAAATAAATAGTAAATGATTTTATTATGTATTAAATCATATTTATTTATATTTTCTTCTGTTAATTAAAGCACTAACACACAAAAAAGAAGTCATTAAATAGTAAATATGAAGGTCAAAATTTGATAAGATAGCTGTTATGCCCAATCCGCAAAGTCCCCCAAAAGCATATAAGGAGACAGAGTCCTATATGATAAAGCAAAGAGACTTTATTTTATGCAAGTTTGCAAACTTGGTCTCTCTGCATATCCAATGTATTGAAATAAACAGAGAGCCCGGGCTTAGTTAGAGTTGGGTTTTTACAGTAGTAAAGGTGAGGGTGAGGTGTTTCTGAGTTTCAGGACACCTGATTGGCTGACATTTGTCTAGGGGTGTCCTGATGAATGTGTGCTGGCAGCTGATCCTATCTACAGCAGTTGGAATATTAGGCATTTCCTTTGGATGGTCTGTTCTTGGGTGGTGCTTGAATAATATTAGTTTATTGTCCTTTTTGCAACCAGATATTGCTTTAGGGTAAACTACTGAGACTCAGGTCTCTATTGAACTTATCGATGGTCAAGTCTTATTCTGGCAAGTAATGATGGTTGGAACTAAAGAACTTCCTTTGGTTGGCCTGTTTCTATTTAGCTTATCATGACTGGCTTCTACACAGCCTAAATTCTGAACCTGTTCAAAAAAGTCATGTCAACTGAAAATCAACTGATGTTTTAAAAGACCCCTGGAGTGGAGAGACTCTCACTCAAGGCTCGGGTGGCTTTCCCTGTACCCGCAGCATGCTGCTCCAGGTCGGCACGGGGGACCCTCCAGCATTTCCCACCACTAGCTGCTCGGTGGAACCACCCAGGGATCTTGGGTGGGCCACTCAGAAACTGCCCGGGGACCCACCAGCATTTTTTTTAAAGAAAAGGAGATACACATCTTTAAAAAGTTAAGCTAGTATATGATTGACTATTCCACTCTAAGCAATATATTTGCCTAACAAGCACAAAAAGTTATTTGTTAGCTAAGGCATACAACATAGAGAATAAAAATGTTCTGGAAGTTATTTATTACAGACAAATGCTTTGAAATTATAGTCAACAGTCACTGTAGAGAAAAATTTACAAAAGGAATCTTTGTTTTTTTTTCCTGTATGCTAAAGTAACTTTGTATGAGGAGTCCCAATTTTGAGAGAGGGGCATTCAAAAATATCCTGAGTCATAAAACCTCCACACAGAATCTTGACATATAACTGAAGCCCTACTGCTTTGGGTGTACTTCCCTGCTAGGATATTGCTTGTACTTGGTCTTAGCTCTTCGAACTCCAATAAGCTAACAAGTGCAACCATGCTTGGGTGTTGAAATAAGGGCAGCGGGATGCGGCCCCGCACCCGGCCACCCGCACGGCTAGCTAGGAAAACTGCACTCTTTTAAACACTACTTGGCCCATTTCTAGCTAGTCTCTTCTAGGCTAACTCTCGCACCTGGACTAGCCCATTTCTTATAATCTGCTGTAGCCCACGAACTGGCTTACCAGGAATGATCTTAACCTGCATCTGCCTGGAGTGGGAGAATCATGGTGACTCCTGATTCAGCTTCTTTCTCCCAGCATTCTGTTCTGTTTACTCCACCCACCTATGTTTTAACCTATGAGGGCCAAGCAGTTTCTTTGTTGCTTAACCAATGAAATCAACAGATTGATATATGACACTCCCACATCACTTGGGAGAAACCCGTGGTGGGTTGCCAGCATTGCTGGCAGAGCCAAGAGTCTAAAAGAGAAACCACAAAAGGCACATAAGTCACACGAGGATAACTGGTTTTAAAGCACCTATTTTATTTTAAACAATGTGTGTATCTCTGATGTATTTTATTTTAAACAATGTGTGTATCTCTGTGTGCATGGCTATAGTATGTATAGAGTTCAGAAAGGGCCTGTATTCCCTTAGAGCTGAATTTGTAGGGAGTTGTGGGTGATTTTTTGGTCATTCTAAGCATTTGGCTCTGTTCCACTTAAAAAAACACTACAGGCCTTAGATAGATATCGATCTGTCTAGCCCCCCAAATTTATTTTTTAAGAATAGAAAGGCATCAGGTTTTGTTTCAAAATTTTCAACTCTAATATAATATATCAAAACCTCCAAATAGCTGTATTTATCTCAGATAATGTAGCGGGCAACAAGATATTTGCTTCAGTGTCTGTAAAATTTTGATTTTGAAGATGACATTTTTAAAATCAATTTTCCTTTGTAGGAGAAAAAAGGAAAATTAAGGAATTTTCTCTAATCTATTAGCTAGAGAAAGAGATTTTCCTGTATCTCTGAGGAGGAGCCTTGATTACAAGATTTTTGCTTGTTTCTTCCATTACAGATGTCTGTGTGTGTGTGTGTGTGTGTGTGTGTGTGTAATATTGCAAGATATCAGGGTGCATTCTTATAGTATATAGTATAGCATGCATTTTCAATTTTGGGGACGTGTTCAGTATTATCTCCAGTAATATTTTCATCTCTTTTTATGTTTAAGAATATGCAAGCATTTTCTTCACCTTTGTCCTTCAGTCAATGTTATCAATGACCAAAGTCCAAAATAACAGCAAAAGCTTCAACCAAAACTCCATTGTAGCTCTATTTCCTTAAAGTTTCAAAGGCAAATAATATGCAATGAAGAAGCTACTGCGGGGAATAAAATGAGAGCTCAATTTCAGTGTTGTTTTATATTCATACTAATGAGTAGGTTAAGAATTTCTAAGAATATGAAATTCCTTGGATGTTCAAGTAATTTGTATAAAATGGCAAATATGTTTTTACATAACCTACACGATTACTTCCACTTATGTCTTGTGAACTAAGGATCACCACAGCACTGAAAACTATAGAAAAGATTATTGTGACATACTACTTAAGACAATGGCAAGAAAAGAAAGCATCCTCTACATTCTAAGCAAGAAGAGAATATTTTGAAAGTATTTTAGACCTAAGTTTGTTTAAAACAATTGATACATATGTTTTAAACCAGCATATGTCCTAGTGCTAAAGTATATGCTTTAGAATTTCATAAGTGAGTTTATAATATAAACATTATTTAAATGTCGTAGGCTCACAAATCCACTCCGTTTACCAGTGATAACAATTCTTATGAAAGATTATCCATTTTATTCAAACTCTGTCCTTTCAGTCCCCCCACCAAATAAAATTGAAAGGACAAAAAAGAGAAAAAAGAAAAAAGGTGGTGATGAGGAAATACTGTCATGGACGTTTTAGTGTAACACAGTGATTCATGCAGCAAACCCTTTTGTTCATATATTTTTACTTGCAATCTGGTTCAAAGCCTCTGCTTTTTGTTACACTATCACAAAATGATTAGGAACAAGATGCATGATGTGAAAAACACAAACAATAAACACCAAAAAAAACTTTAAATACTTATAATTCATTTTTCTCATGAGAAGGAAATGTTAAATTTATTGTTACATAAGTTACTTATGTAAAAAGATTATTAATTTTAAGCATTACAGAATCATTAGAAGTAGGAGCATTGTGAAGATTAACCATATACAACTTCTGTAAAAATAACTTCGTTTTTTGTAAAATTTCTGTTACCCAATAAATGTCAGGACACTGAGGGTTAAGAAGTGGTTTTCAGTTTTCCCATAGCCATGTGGGTCACTGACCAGCCAGTGCTTTAGTGCTAGTACTTGCTTTTCTGACATTCCTTGCTTTCTTTGTCACTTTATTTGATATCCACCTTCCACTATACCACTGTCAAACATTTTCTAACTAGAAATTACTTTGGTGATCTCCTACAGTTTTTACACTTTGTATGAGTGGTTTAAGCTGGAAAATTGATAAGTCAAATCTTGGGGCAGTGAGTTTAACTTATAGATGAAGTTATTCTACCTATCAAAAATTTTCTTCTCACTAGGAAGAAACATTTTCTTCACCAGGAAGAAACATTATCTCCTCCAGCTATATTTTCCAATTTTTTTTTGAAATTATGTAAGTACAAAATGCTGCAAATACAAAGTGTTATAAAAGTTTTCATTTTTCAATACCATTTAAACCCTAGGCACAGATCTCAAGATGCATGTCAATTTACACAGCTGAACTATGCATGTCAAGAAAAAAGCACAGAGTTAAAAATTATTTATCTCTGCTAAAAGAGTAACATTGACAGAAATTTTTTGATTACAAATAGAATACTATATCTTAAATATAAATTCTATGTGAATTTATGAAAATAGGCAAAATTAAGCATAATGTTAAGGCATTTATACATATAGCTACAGAAATATAAACAAAATTATATCAAAAATGATTGCAATTAAAGTATTACCACAACTATAGACACGAAGAAAATAATATCCATAAAACTTAATTTATTTTTAAAGAATATAAAACCTTTAAATACTATCTATTTGAACTTAGTATGAATACAAAATGAAAAGCATAATTAGTTTTCAATAATTATTTCTATGTGAAATTGCAAATCATCACAGAACACTTTTTCACAATCTAATATGCATTACTTTTATTTGTATTTCTGTTGTTTCAAATTATTTTTTAAAGCATGTTAGGATTTATTACAAAATTTACTAGGTCAAAATTTAATATTACTTCTGCTGTCCATCAATCCCTCTTTAAATAGTCCATTCATTACAGTTATTGCCAAGCATATACCTTAAAATCAATAGTGACAGGGCATCACTTATCGATATTGGGGCAGGAACATGTACATGCAATGCATGGGATGGCTTCTTATATATCATTAAGAAATCTAAGTACATATTTAAATAAGGACTTTAGAGATTCAACATAGGAAAATTAATAACACTGAAAAAATTTCAAACATAGTTTAAATAACCATAGGGAAGAAATAATACACTATGAGAACTATAATGTTTTACCTTCTAGAAACTTATTATGCATTAAGAAGAAAGTTTAGAATTAGCAATGTATGGAAAGTGATGAAATTATTTGTGAGATAGAATGACAAAACACTTAAGAAATTATCTCAATTTTTAAAGTGTTAACTTTAAAGCAAAATTCAAATATTCCCCGAGGGAATCAAGAGCATTTTTGATGTTTCATGGGATGAAGGATAAAAGTTATTTGTGCCTACAGGATGGTTCATAACTAATTGTAACACCAGTTTCAGCAGAGATGATGCCCCTCTTCTTTCCTTCATGGGCACCTGGGCTGTACTTGGTGTAATACTTACTTGTAGACAAAATACTCAAGTTATAAAATAAAATGTTTATCAACTATAAAAAGACAAGGATAAAAAATTTGTGATATACTGAGTTAAAAAAGTCCAGTCTAAGAATGGGAGTAGTGAAAATACAAGCAAAGAGGTCAAGACCATGATGGGGATAGTCATAGAAACAGTTTACCTGAGCTAAAGGGAGCCCACCAACTCTGACCTGACAGTGGAGGAAACAGCATAAGCCAAACTAGGCTCTCTGAGTATGGGTGACAGTTGTATAATTGGTGTATACTGTAGGGCCACTGGAAGTGAGACCAGGATTTACCCCTACTGCTTTCACTGACTTTTTGGAACCCTCTGTCTTTGGAAGGATGCTCTGCCTAGCTAGGTATAGTGAGGTCAGCCTTGGTCCTCCCTCAAAGCAATGAGCTTGACTTTGTTGACTTCCCATAGGAGGCCTTACTCTCTCTGAGCAGTGGATGATAGGTGGTATGGGGGAGAAGGAGGAGGAAGTGGGAAGGGCAGGTGAACAAGGATTGATATGCAAAATGAGCAAAATTTATTTATTTATTTATTTAAAAAAGAATTTGTGATATACATCAAAATTGCCAAGGGAACTATTGACTCCCTTTCCAAGAGACTTTATAATTGGGAAACAAAGACTATTCAAACTACTTTCAAATTTAATCATATATGTGTATATTAATACATATTAAGATATAAAATGCTGTAATTCTCGAAGTTTAAAATGACAGTAATCCATGATAACAAATTATTGGTTGATCTCAGCACTACCCATGCTTAAACAGATACAAATTTAATTTTGTATCACTGTGTTGATGAATATATATAGTAATAAATGAGTATCATGTGATAGAAGGGAAGAGTCACCCACTGACTAAAATGGGGGATATTATAGAAGACTTGCATGTGTCAATACAAACATTTCATATATTTTTCAAAAATTTTTCCGCATTTTCAGCCAGAAAATAAACACAGATGAGTACTAGTGCATTCTGCACCCTTTATCCTTTTTATATGAAGAATCTTACCTCCCGATCTGGTACTATCCACATTTAATTTGTGTCTTCCCATTTCAATCAACCTACTCTACAAAATTTCTCATAGAAATACCCATTTCATTTTTCTCAGATATGCTATCAAAATCACACTTCATATTAACTGTTGAAATAGGAGTGGCGGGGCTGCATTCCCAGCACCCGGATGCCCGCACGGCTAGCTTTACCCGAAATAATTACACGGAAACTGTATTCTTTTAAACAATGCCTGACCCACTAGTTTCAGTTTCTTATTGGCTAGCTCTTTCTTATCGATCTAACCCATTTCTATTAATCTGTGTAGCCCACAAGCTGGCTTGCCAGGAATGATCTTAACCTGCATCTGCCTGGAGTGGGAGAATCATGGTGACTCACTCACTCAGCTTCTTTCTCCCAGCCTTCTGTTCTGTTTACTCCTCCCACCTATGTTTTAACCTATGAGGGTCAAGCAGTTTCTTTATTGCTTAACCAATGAAATCAACAGATTGATATATGACACTCCCACATCACTTCCCCTTTTTCTGTTCAAACAAAAAAAAAAGGAAGGCTTTAACTTTAACATAGCAAAATTACATATAACAAAACAGTTATCAAGATAGCGCCTCCCTGCGCAGCCTGCTAGGGCGCTGGGACCCAACCCGAACCAGGAGGACAAAGGGGTGGGAGGTAGCTCCTTTGTTCCCATAGCCTGCCCGCAGCAAGCAGGGTGGGCCCTTTGTTTGCAAGCTAACCAAGCAGCACGGAGTTTCGATCTGGGCACCTAGTGAAACATCATTGTGGTGAGTGAGTGCTGCGGCAGCTGGGAACATACCTCAGCCTGCCCACACTTCCTGGCCATCCTACAGGGGCTATACTGCCCATACCACCTCTCTATTCCTATCCCATACAGCTTACATCCAGATCCCCCCACCCCATGTCTCCCTCCCTTCCTCCCTTCATTGGCGGCATAGCGCCTCCCTGCTCAGCCTGCTAGGGCGCTGGGACCCAACCCGAACCGGGAGGACAAAGGGGTGGCAGGTAGCTCCTTTGTTCCCATAGCCTGCCAGCAGCGAGCAGGGTGGTCCCTTTGTTCGCGAGCTAACCAAGCAGCACAGAGTTTCGATCTGGGCACCACGTGAAACATCATTGTGGAGAAACATCTCTGGGGAGTGACATCACTGGGAAGGTACATCAGTGGGCAAGAAGAACTGATCCTGTAAAAGAAGATCCAAAGGGGAGTATTGGGAGGAAGAGATGGGCAGACGCCAATGCAGGAATTCTCCCAACAATCTGAAAAACAACATGAAACCACCAGAAGCCAGTGACCTCACAACAGGAGGACATGAACAGCTTAATCAAGAAGAAGTAGAAAAAACTGACTTCATGAAAGTGATTGACACCTTTTAACAGCATATAAAAAACGCCCTTATAGAAATGGATGAAAAGTTTAACAGAAAGTTCGAGGAATTGAGTAAATCAGTGAATGATACCCTAGGAAACCAAGGAAAAACAATCAAGCAGATAATGGAAACAGTTCATGACTTGAAAACTGAAATGGAGGCAAAGAAGAAAACACAAACAGAGGGCAGGCTGAACATGGAAAATCTAGGTAAACGAATAGAGACTACAGAATCAAGTATAACCAGCAGAATACAAGAGATAGAAGAAAGAATCTCAGATTCTGAAGATACCATAGAGAAAATAAACACACTGATCAAAGAAAACAGCAAGTCCAACAAACTCTCATCACAAAACATTCAGGAAATCTGGGACACAATAAAAAGACCAAACCTAAGAATAGTTGGAGTAGAAGAAGGAGAAGTGCAGCTCAACGGTCCAGAAAATATACTTAATAAAATTATAGAAGAAAACTTTCCCAACCTGAAGAAAGATGTACCTATGAAGGTTCAAGAAGCATACAGAACACCAAATAGGCTGGATCAAAAGAAAACATCCCCTCACCATATAATAATCAAAACACAAAATATACAGAATAAAGAAAGAATATTAAGAGCCGCAAAGGAAAAAGGCCAAGTTACTTATAAAGGTAAACCTATCAGACTTACACCTGACTTCTCTATGGAAACCATGAAAGCCAGAAGGTCCTGGATAGATGCACTGCAAAAACTAAGGGACCATGGATGCAAGCCCAGACTACTATATCCAGCCAAACTTTCGTTCACTATAAATGGAGAAAACAAAAATTTCCAGGATAAAAACAAATTTAAACAATATGTAGCCACAAATCCAGCCTTACAGAAAATAATAGAAGGAAAATCACTAACCAAGGAGTCCAACAATGACCACAATAACTCAGACATCTAGAGACCCTTCACCAGCGCAAATCAAAGAAGGGAAACACACAAACCCTACTACTAAAAAAGTGACCGGAGTTAACAACCACTGATCATTAATATCACTTAATATCAATGGGTTCAACTCACCAATAAAAAGGCACAGGCTAAGAGATTGGATAAGAAAACAGGATCCAACATTCTGCTGTCTACAAGAAACACACCTCAACCACAAAGACAGGCACCTACTCAGAGTAAAGGGCTGGGAAAAGGCTTTTCAAGCAAATGGACCTAAGAAACAAGCAGTTGTAGCCATATTAATTTCAAACAAAGTTGACTTCAAACTTAAATCAATCAGAAAAGATGGAGAGGGACATTTTATACTCATAACAGGAACAATTCATCAGGAAGAAATCTCAATCATGAATATCTATGCCCCTAATATAAAAGCACCCACGTACGTAAAAGAAACATTACTAAAACTCAAGGCAGCCATCAAACCACACACACTAATAGTTGGAGACTTCAACACTCCTCTCTCACCAATGGACAGGTCAATCAGACAGAAACCTAACAGAGAAATAAGAGAATTAATGGAGGTAATGAAGCAAATGGACTTAACAGACATCTATAGATTATTCCACCCAAAGAGGAAAGAATATACCTTCTTCTCTGCAGCTCATGGAACCTCTCGAAAATTGATCACATACTCGGTAACAAAGCTAACTTACACAGTTACAAAAAAATATTAGTAAAAACCTGTGTCTTATCAGATCACCATGGATTAAAGTTAGAATTCAACAACAATGCTACCCCCAGAAAGCCTACAAACTCATGGAAACTGAACAGTCAACTACTGAACCATACCTGGATTAAGGAAGAAATTAAGAAAGAAATTAAAGTCTTCCTTGAATTCAATGAAAATAAAGAAACAACATACTCGAACTTATGGGACACTATGAAAGCAGTCCTAAGAGGAAAGTTCATAGCACTAAGTGCCCACCTAAAGAAAACAGAGAAAGCACATATTGGAGACTTAACAGCCCACTTGAAAGCTCTAGAAAAAAAAAGAAGCAGACTCTCCTAGGAGGAGTAGAAGACTGGAAATAATCAAACTGAGGGCTGAAATCAACAAAATAGAAACACAGAAAACAATTCAAAGAATCAATGAAATAAAAAGCTGGTTCCTGGAGAAAATCAACAAGATTGATAAACCCCTATCCAAATTAATCAAACGGCAGAGAGAGAACACGCAAATTAATAAGATCAGAAATGAAAAGGGGGACATAACCACAGACACAGAGGAAATTCAGAGAGTCATTAGATCTTACTACAAAAGCCTGTATGCCACAAAACTGGAAAATGTAAAAGAAATGGACGCTTTTTTAGATAAATACCATTTACCAATACTAAACCAGGACCAGGTGAACAATCTAAACAGACCTGTCAGTCGCGAAGAATTAGAAGCTGTTATCCAAAACCTCCCTACCAAAAAAAGCCCAGGACCAGATGGTTTCAATGCAGAATTCTACCAGAACTTCCAAGAAGACCTAATACCTATACTCCTTATGTATTTCACAATATAGAAACAGAAGAGTCATTACCAAATTCCTTTTATGAAGCTACAGTTACTCTGATACCAAAACCACACAAAGACTCAACCAAGAAAGAGAATTACAGGCCAATCTCACTCATGAATATTGACGCAAAAATCGGCAACAAAATACTGGCAAACCGTATCCAAGAATACATTAGGAAAATTATCCATTATGATCATGTAGGCTTCATCCCAGAGGTGCAGGGCTGATTCAACATACGAAAATTTATCAATGTAATCCAGCATATAAATAAACTGAAAGAAAAAAACAATATGATCATTTCATTAGATGCTGAAAAAGCATTTGACAAAATTCAACATCCATTTATGTTAAAAGTCTTGGAGAGATTAGGGATACAAGGGCCATACCTAAATATAATAAAAGCTATATACAGCAAGCCGACAGCTAACATCAAATTAAACGGAGAGAAACTCAAAGCCATCCCACTTAACTCAGGAACACGACAAGGCTGTCCACTCTTGCCATACCTCTTCAATATAGTCCTTCAAGTTCTAGCAATAGCAATACGACATAATAATGGGATCAAGGGGATTCGAATTGGAAAGGAAGAAGTGAAACTTTCCTTATTTGGAGATGATATGATAGTGTACATAAGCGACCCCCAAAACTCCACCAAAGAACTTTTACAGCTGATAAACAGCTTTAGTAATGTGGCAGGATACAAGATCAACTCCAAAAAATCAGTCACCTTCTTATACACAAAGGATATGGAAGCAGAGAGGGAAATCAGAGAAGCTTCATCATTCACAATAGCCACAAACAGCATAATATATCTTGGGGTAAATCTAACCAAGGAAGTGAAAGATCTATTTGACAAGAACTTTTAGGTATTGAAGAAAGAAATTGAAGAGGATACCAAAAAATGGATGGACCTCCCTTTCTCTTGGATTGGGAGGATCAACATAGTAAAAATGGCAATTCTACCAAAGTCAATTTATAGATTCAATGCAATCCCCAGCAAGATCCCATCAAAATCTTCACAGATCTGGAGAGGACAATAATCAACTTTATAGGGAAAAACAAAAAACCCAGGATAGCCAAAACAATCCTATACAATAAAGGATCTTCTGGAGGCATTACCATCCCTGACTTCAAACTCTATTACAGAGCTACAGTAATGAAAACAGTGTGGTACTGGCATAAAAACAGAGAAGTCGACCAATGGAATCATATAGAAGACCCAGAGTTTATACCACAAACTTATGAACACCTCATTTTTGATAAAGGAGCTAAAAGTATACAAGGGAAGAAAGAAAGCATCTTCAACAAATGGTGCTGGCACAACTGGATGTCATCCTGTAGAAGAATGAAAATAGACCCACATCTATCACCGTGCACAAAACTCAAGTCCAAATGGATTAAAGACCTCAATATCAGCCCGAACACACTGAAAAGGATAGAAGAGAAAGAGGGAAATACCCTACAACAGATGGGCACAGGAGATCGCTTCCTATGTATAACCCCAGAAGCACAGACATTAAGGGCAACATTGAATAAATGGGACATACTTAAACTGAGAAGCTTCTGTAAAGCAAAGGACATTGTCACTAAGACACAAAGGCAACCTACTGACTGGGAGAAGATCTTCACCAACCCCTCAACAGACAAAGGTCTGATCTCCAAAATATATAGAGAACTCAAGAAACTAGACTTTAAAATGCTAATTAACCCAATTAAAAATGGGGCACTGATCTGAACAGAGAATTCTCAACAGAAGAAGTTCAAATGGCCAAAAGACTCTTAAGATCATGCTCAACTTCCTTAGCAATCAGGGAAATCCAAATCAAAACAACGTTGAGATATCATCTTACACCTGTCAGAATGGCTAAAGTCAAAAACACCAAGGATAATCTTTGCTGGAGAGGCTGTGGAGGAAGGGGTACCCTCATTCATTCCTGGTGGGAATGCAATCTTGTGCAACCACTGTGGAAGTCAGTGTTTCGGTTTCTCAGGAAATTCAGGATCAACTTACCCTTGGACCCAGCAATTCCACTCCTGGGAATATACCCAAGAGATGCTCTATCATATGACAAAAGCATTTGTTCAACTATGTTCATAGCAGTACTATTTGTAATAGCCAGAACCTGGAAACAACCTAGATGCCCTTCAATGGAAGAATGGATGAAGAAAGTATGGAATATATACACGCTAGAGTACTACGCTGCAGTAAAAAACAATGACTTCTCGAATTTTGCATGCAAATTGATGGAAATAGAAAACACTATCCTGAGTGAGGTGTCCCAGACCCAAAAAGATGAACATGGGATGTACTCGCTCATAATTGGTTTCTAGCCATAAATTTTGGCCACAGAGTCTACAATAGGTGAACCTAAAGAAGCTAAGTAAGAAGGTGAACCCAAGGAAAAACATATAGTTATCCTCTTGGCTAAGGGAAATAGACCAAATTGGGGTCTTGGGGGTGGGGTGGGATGGGGGTAAGGGGAGATGGGGAGAGAAAAGGTAGAAGCGAAGGAGGGGGGACTTGGGGAAACAGGAGAATTAGGATAAAGGAAAGGTGGATAGGAGAGCACGGAACCACAATTCTTAGTTAAGGGAGCCACTTTAGGGTGGGCAAGAGACTTGACCGTAGAGGGGCTCCCAAGTGCCCAAGATGAGGTTCCCAGTTACTTCCTTGGGCAGCTGAGGATTGGGAACCTGAAATGACCCTATCCTAGAGCAATACTGACGAATATCTTGCATATCATCATAGAACCTTCATCTGGTGATGGATAGAGATAGAGACAGAGACCCACACAGGAGCACTGGACTGAACTCCCAAGGTCCCAATGAGGAGCAGAAGGAGGGAGGGAGAACATGAGCAAAGAAGTGGGGACCACGAGGCATGCACCCACCCACTGAGACAGTGGAGCTGATCTACTGGGAGCTCACCAAGGCCAGCTGGACTGTGACCGAAAAAGCATTGGATAAAACCGGACTCTCTGGACATGGCGAACAACGAGGGCTGATGAGACGCCAAGGAAAATGGCAGGGGGTTTTGATCCTACTTAATGTGCTGGCTTTGTGGGAGCCTAGCCAGTTTGGATGTTCACCTTCCTAGATATGGACGGAGGGGGGAGGACCTAGGACTTAACACAGGGCAGGGAACCCGGACTGCTCTGTGGAGTGGAGAGGGGATAGGGAGGGGGAGAGGAGTGTGGGGAGGGGGAGAAGTGTGGGAGGATGGGGAGTAGGGTGGGAGGAGGGGGAGGGTAATGGGAGCCTGGGAGTAGGTGGAAACTTGATATTTGTTTATTTTTTTTCTTCTTTTCTCAATAAAAAATAAATAAATAAAATAAAATAAAATAAAAAAACAGTTATCAAGTAAGAATTACAGTTACAATATTTGTATCTACTTTATCTTTTATCATAACTAAGGAAAACTATAAGTATCTATTCATTCTTCAACTCCATCAAAGACTACAGAAGGATATAATATTACATAAGTAAACAAGAAATCCAAAGCTCTAGAAATGACAGAGACATCTCGCTGTCTGGACAGTCACCCAAAGTTCTTTTGTACCGGTGGGACATCCATCTTCAGCCTACAGACCCATAGTATCCAGCAGACATTTCCATGGAGCAGGAAATTCCAAAGACAGTTCAGTCACTATCTGCTGTGTCCTGCAGAATGTCTCGCAGATTCTTTCATGAGTCATGAACCCCGTAAGACCATCTCACCTTTAAGCAAGTTCAGCAGTCCACTCTCTGCGGGTTCTCTGTGTCCATTTTATGCAACAGTCCAGGCAAGAACAGTTTCTTGCCCAAATGGCTATCAAACTCCATAAGGAGCCTCTTCTATACCCATCTTCCTCTCGAAGTAGATTGGTGCCGTCAGGAGCAGATAAGTCTCATTGTCATGAAAAGTCCTAAGTTATTAAAATATTTTAAAAGTCATATTCTGTAGCCTTTGAGAGATATGAAGAATGCCTATCTGAAATATATCTCTATATATCTAGAAAATCTAAGTAACATGACTACAAACTTGACTATTATTTATGATTATCCATCAACAACCTATATTTCCTAATTATACATTACATTTTAAAAATGAACTACACAGCCACAACACCTCATTCAAGATCAGACACACACACACACATATATGTGTGTGTGTGTATATATATATATATATATATATATATATATATATATATATATATATAACAAAATTGACCTTAAAATCCATACCAATGCAAATTATTCATACCTATATCATTTCCCCCTTTAAATGTAAAAGAACATTTATAAACAATATTTTGGGAACATGGGCACAGTTTTTTCTCTCCAAACTGCTTCCTGCTGAATGGGGGCGCTGTTATTCAGATCATTTAGGGTGTAACCTGTGTGCCAGGTTTATCTAAGTTGGCAGTTGAGTTAAGTAATTTTTTGAGGATGTTCACAGGAACTTTTCGGGAGGTCGTGGTCTATCATACAATATCGGGATAGATGCAATCCACAGGGTCTGGTCCTTTGTGAAAAAAAAAGAAGACCCTCTCCAAAGCACCATATCCTTAGACCCAAATTTTGAAATTGTAATACCCTTATATCCATTCTGGTTTAGCTTGGCAGCCCATGTAATGAAATGTCTCTCTGTACTTAGCTCCTTCACAGTCAAAAATTTTAAAGAAAATACAATGTACATAATCCAGACTCTCTGTGAATTTTCCATTTTTATGTGGCTTATTTTTCTTTATTTCTTTTAATCTCTTAACTATCTGTACTCTGTCTCTTTAAAGACTTTACTTTTAAAAAAAAAACATTAACTTTATTCTCTATATTCTTTTTTCTTCTCTCTCCCAAGCCTACGTATTTTCATCCAACAGTGTGACTCATTTAGTGGTCTGAATCTGTCCTATTGTGAATCTGCAATTTTTTACTATCCAGGAGCACTTTTGATTTACGCCTTTAAATCTCTAGGCAATTAAGAATCTAAGCTGTGACATTCCTAGGTCAAAACAGGTACTGCCTGCTGGCCCCACCACTGCCCAGAAAGCCGGCATTTTAAAACAGCCAGTTTTTTTTCCTGTTGCTGAGTCAGGAAAATTTCAAAATGGAGGACATACCATTTTGTGCTAGCTCTGGGGCCGCCAGGTAGGAGCGGCACTCAGCACTTTAATTCTGAGACTGAGCGTGCAGCACAGAAATTCTTTTCATCCAAGTTACAGCCAAATCTGACACGCAGAGCACTGCGGAGTCTGAAAATACACCATGCCCTTCCGCCTGCCTAAGCCTGACTCGGCCGTCTGCCTAGGCACGGTCTCAGAGCACTCTCCTTCCGATCCCAAGTGGGAACACAAACATCCAGTCCCATAAAAGCCATTGAAATGCTTTAAAGCCAGAGTTCACACTGGCAGCACAGCCCCAGGAAGCTGTGCTTTAAAATGACACAGCGTTTTTTCTGCTGCTGTTGCTGAATCAGGAAATCTCACTACAGCACTCCACCAACAAACAGCAAAAATCTGCGTTAAACTCTGTTTTTTCTCTGTTTAAAATTAAGCTCTCTCAAGTTTTACGTGGAGTTCATTAGCACATTGGGTGCCACTCTGTTGTAGTTGGAGCAGCGGGGCTGCATCCCCAGCACCCGGCCACCCACATGGCTAGCTCTAGCTTATGCGCAGAAATAATTACACGGAAACTGTATTCTTTCAAACACGGCTTGGCTCATTATATCTAGCCTTTTCTTGGCTAACTCTCGCACCTTGACTAGCACATTTCTTATAATCTGTGTAGCCCATGAGCTGGTTTTCCAGGAATGATCTTAACCTGCCTCTGTCTGGAGTGGGAGAATTATGGTGACTCTCTGACTCAGCTTCTTTCTCCCAGCATTCTGTTCTGCTTACTCCACCCACCTATGTTTTAACCTATGAGGGTCAAGCACTTTCTTTATTGCTTAACCAATAAAATCAACAGATTGATATATGACACTCCCACATCAATTATCCATTACTTTTCTGAGTTTATCTGAGTGAGAACAGTCCCATAGGCTCATATACATGGATATTTGGTACCCAGTTGAAGTTTTGTTTGGGAAGGATTAGTCAGTGTGGTCTTATTAGATGACACAAGTCACTTGGAGTTGGCCTTGAGGTTTCAAAAGAATGATGCCATTCATAGTGTCTTTTATGCTCCTGGTCTGTGCAGCAAGATGACCCCTTTTCCAGCTCTGACACCATGATTTTCACCATGTGAAATTATAAGCCTATACTGAATTTTTAAAATAAGTTGATTTGTTCAAGGTGCTTTATCACAGAAACACAAAAAATAAATACCCATTCCTGTAGACTTCCAGTACAATTATCACACACTTTATGGTAAAGAGGGTTTTGAAAATACAAATGAATTAAGATAAATTAGAAGTGAGGTTAATTATTGTGTGATTTTTTTACTTGATAAGTGATAAGTAGATGAGGGGTTCGTAACTCTCATACTTCTGACTATAAGGGTCTACTGTGCTTTTTTTAATACAATTGCTATGGCATAGTGACCCAATGATGAACTTAATATGAAAGAAAATATTTAAGCTTCTGTATTTTCCATTATAATTGTCATGGGGTATTATAAAGCAGGAAATAGAATGAATGTGAAGGCCAGAGAATGGATAGAATGTTGCATAGACTTTGCTTCTAGGTTTAACATGATCATTTACATTTTATATGCTAGAAACTATAAACATGACAGCCACTTGGGATAAAAAGAAATCTTGGCATTCTGTTGTGGAGAGTCTCACATGGTTCACAAAATTTATGTGTATGCTTGATATGCAAAATAAACCCTAAAGAAATGAAGGGGTGTGGAGGAGACTATGTTCAAAGTACAATAAGAAATAATGCAAACCCTTGTTGCAATACTTAATAGAACTAAAATATTCAAAAGTTATCTGAAGTTTTCTGGCACTTTTTTTTTTCCTTAATGGCATCACACTAAAACTTAATGATTCAGTTCTTCATAATTATCAGTAAATTTCAAATTACTATGTAGGATTTTCCACAAGAGTATATTAAAATTTGACTGAATACAACCTAAGCATGTGTATCTTGAATTTTTACTGCATCGGCATTTGCATTTGAGCAATGAAAATAATCAACTTAATTTGCCCTCCTAGAGAGCATAGAAGTGACTTTGATTAGCCCATTGAAAGCCTGTGTTGTTTCCCTTGAGTTTGGATGCAGGGGGTCGAATTGACAACACAATGTGACCCAGCAGGGATTCAGGGTGTCAAGGATAAAGCTGACTACATTAAAGACAAAAGAGAAGGCCATCAACTTGGAATTAAAAAAAAATGTTCTTTATGAATATGCTTTCTGTCTTCTGAAAGGAATTTATGTCTGTTATGGTGTTACCATTGTTAATGCATAGGTTTTCTTCTTTTGTGTTTATGCTAGACCTGTTTGAAATATTTTTAAAAGATCTACAAACAGTGACCAGTGAATAATGTGGGGGCTGTAACTCTTTCTTCTATTAATGCTGGAAATTCCCATGTTTCATGGAATGTCAGGAAAATTATTCAAAACATTCTTATTTAGATATTACACATTAATTTCTTACAACTAAAAATGTGTTCCAACTGTCTAAAAGTCATCATAGAAAGAGTAGTAGTACAATTATAAACTATTTCAAAATAGATTAATTAACCCAGCTAAAAATTTAGTTGTATTTAAAATGCACAAAGATATCAAGTACAAATAAAAGAAAATTCCACAGCACTCATGTTCAATAAATTTTGGAATCTATGCAAAGATTGGGGAAACTTAGACATCAATGAGAATATTCAGTTTACATAAACAATCTGACCTAAATTAATTTCCTGTTGCTGTGAAAAAAAAAAAACATACAAAGACAAATTAGGGAAGGAATTGTTTAATATTATAATTACACATGTTGTGGTTTTCATGTAAACTGAAAAAAAAACAATGACTTAGACTTAATTCAAATTTAATTTTTCTAGTCTCAGAACCAAACAACATGTAATGTGAAGAGGGAGGTTAAAAACAAAAAAGAAAAAAGAAGAAGGAGGAGGAGGAGGAGGAGGAGGAGGAGGAGGAAGAAGAAGAAGAAGAAGAAGAAGAAGAAGAAGAAGAAGAAGAAGAAGAAAACAAACGAACAAACAAAAAAAAAAACAGGACAGGCACGCTGTAAAACTTAGCAATTACCCCAAGGAAGAACAAAAAGAATAGGAAAAATTCTCAAAATTCCTCATTGTTTCTCCCTTTACAGTGGATTATATCTGTAGTATAAATAATAAGAACCCAGAGACAGATAGAAGGGTTAAACATGAAAATCATTCTGTAGACAAGGCTGGCCTGGAACTCAAGAGATCCACCTGCCTCTGCCTCCTGAGTTCTGGGATTAAAGGCATGCACCATTGCCACTCAGCATGTCTATAATCTTTCTTCAAGGAAATCCTGTAGAAGCTTTATTAGATTACAAGGGTAATAGAAAAGTGAAAGCCAGTGTCTTGATTTGTCCCAGATAGCTTTTAGGAAAAGAGAAGAGGCAATAAGAGAGTCCAAGCATGTGGTAGGGCCCAAATGATGATCATCTTAGGTACAATGATGGGAAGATCTAGATGGGCTGTGATCCCAGTGGTAACTGATGGGTCTAGAGGTTGAGAGAAGTGACTTCATCAGTTAAAACTAAAGCATCATGGAAAGTCCCAGTACCAAGCCATGACACTGAACATCCATTCTTATTTCCATATTACTGATAGGATGGAACCAGGTTCAAAAGATCGAGTTCCAGAACAGCCAGGGATGCACAGAAAAACCCTGTCTTGAAAAAAACAAAAAAAGGAAGAAAAGAAAGAAGGAAAAAAGAAAAGTTACAGAACATAAATTTTATAAAAGAGGAAAAGATCAAAGATCAACTTAACTTTTTCACAATCCCAACTTGTTGCCTAGAAATTGATAAAATACCAAGCTACTGTTATTTTTTATTGAATTTGTAGCAAAGTTATGGAAAAAAATGATAATATTTTCTTTCTCCCAAGAAAATGTTATAAGGCATAATTTGCCAGAAGATGGATAAAATAATGGTTATTGGGAAAAAATGTATGAAAGAGACCTCAAACCATTACTTGTCGCATAAATAAACTTCTCTTAATTAAAAAAAAAAGAACATGAAGATCAGAGAATCAGATAAGAGCAGTAATCCACTAGGTAGACCTTTTAACTTTTTCAACCATTAGACCAAAGGGGCAATTCTCAGACTCCACAATTGCAGTGAGTTTCTGTCTCTTTCCTTTTATATTCCTCTTTTCTCCCAGCCATATTGCTTCTGTCTCTTCCACCCTAGTGCTGGAATAAAAGGTGTGTGACTCCCAAACACTGGGATTAAAGGTGTGAACCACCACCACCTGGATCTTATTCTGGATCCATCTTGTGTAGCCCAGGGTGTACTCACAGAGATCCACCTGCCTTTGCCTTCCAAGTCCAGGGGTAAAAGGTGGGTGCCACCATTCTATGATCTCTAGTGGCTTAGCTTTGTACGCTGATTCTCAGGCAAGTTTTATTTAAAATACAAATAAAATATCACTACATTTCCTCTTTTTGTTTAAAATAAAAAAGAAAGCTATAAATAATATAATGAAACTATATACAATAAGTACAATAACTATATACAGTATCTACAGGCAATAAGTACATCAAAAATATCTAGTCCATTTGCATTTAACAAAATCAGAGAAAATACTCCATTTTCTACCCTATTTTAGTGAGTTGAAAGACTTTTATCTAATTTACTTTCTATCATAACTTGCTTTCTGTACCCTATAAACAAAGAAAACTATTACTCCATATTTGTCAAGTCCCTCCAAAACACAAGAAGGAAATAGTGTTAACTGAATAAGCAAGAAGTACAAGTAAGTGACTTTCAAAATGTGAGAATGACAGAAATTGCTGTCTTGATAGTCATCCAAACTCCCCTTGCAACATTGTGACATCTGTCTTCAGCCGACAGGCCTAGCCTATCCGATAGACTTTTCTATGTAGCATGATATTCTGAAGGGCTATCTCTTCATGTATTGACAATGTTTTTTTTTTTTTTTTTTTTTGGTCCTACTTGTCCAATTAGGGCAGCATGCTGTCACCAGTCAAGACATGGCAGTTTCTTACCAATTTTTGTGCTTATTTTCCACAAAGAAAATAAACTCCATGTATAGTTTCTTCGATGTCCATCATCTTCTCTGAAGTAGATTGATACTGCAAGGAGCAGCTGTGTCTCGTTGTCAAAAAAAAAAAAAAAAAAAAAAATCCTATGTTATTAAATCATCTTAAATTCCATGTTCTGTAGACCTTTGAAATGTTTAAAGATGACATATCTATTTAGAATATATATTTGTTTGGCCTTGAAAATATACTGTAACTACAAGTTTGATTATGATAGGTAATTGACTACTAAACTCTATTTCCTTATTTTCCTAAACAGTTAGTAATAATAATTTTCAAGGAATAGAAACTGCATTCTATTGTTAAATGTGTTATATAGGTACAATACCTTGAATAATATTAGAAACACATATACAGTATGTATTAACAATACTAATCTCAAGTTTGTATCAATATACAAAATTTTTACAATATACAAAGGTCAAATCCAATTTAAAATATTTAAAACTAGTAGTTGATTTTAGATTCAATAATTTATCATTTTATCACATCATATCTATATCCTCCATTTGTTCTTCTCAGAGTAGATTCAATAATCTACCCTTTTATCCTATCATATCGGTATCTCCCATTTTTATTTTCAAAACAAGAATTCTGAATCTTATCTCCTTTGTTAAACTTCCCTCCTCAGTGTAACCAATAACAACTTGTAAACAACCCCTCTAAACAATGAAAAGTATCGATAATGCATTCAACAACCAAAACCCACCATCCACCTCTTGGGAATATGAATGTAATATTCTTAATTAATCTTCCTGGGGGTAACAGTGTCTTTAGAGGATCCTGAAAAGAAAAATTAAGATCAATTGTCAAATCCTGAGAGTTAGCTTTATCATTTGTTGTTCATTCTCTGCCTAATGGGAAAGTCAGGGCTTTTCTCAAGTCCTGCCTAGAATAATCTGTGAAGCTATATCGTCTCAGCTAGACACATCAAAATTGTTCTGAGCAGTTTGAAATAAAAACCAAAACGTTAGGTAGTGTTTTTCATCTTAGTGGTGCTATCATAATACTGGTTGCCACATCCATGTGGGGTCCCATTCTTCTTTTGGAGACCTCAAAGGAAATTGTAAGGTATGCCCATGACAGAGACTCTAATATGGAATAATGTACAGAAACAGAGATGAAACCTTTTTCTAGAATTAGTTTGTATTCTTTATGACTGTTAATATAATGACAAAAGTTTAGAATACATATATATGTATGTATATATATATATACATACATAAAATCTTATATATTTATAAGTTAAGAAAATCTGTTAGAGTGAAAATAATAAGAAAGGATAATATTAGTAGCAATGAAATAGATATTAAATATTTGTTTTTCTTCTGCTATATATCAGGTGACTTTTCTGGAATGAGACTAGATTTTGGATTTCTTGTAAATATGCATGATTGGAATTAGAGAAGGAAACAGCCACAATCTTATTCAAAATCCAGTTTTAATCTTAAACTGGACTGGGACTACAAAAAAAATGTAATGTAAGTCAGTAGAGATAGCAGAAACAAACATTTAAAAGGTTTGAAAGTTTCCTTTTGGAAATGTGGTATTCCAATAGGCCAATTTACTGTTTTCCTTTGAACAAATTTTATGGATAATTTGTCATTTTTTTTCTTCAGATATTTTATTTATCCAGTGGTCTCCAGATTACTTGGCTAGATACATTTATTCTTCAGAAAAGACAAAAATCAAAACTATTTCTGAACCCTAATTTTGGGGAGATTCTTATTTGGCCAGTAATATCTGATCAAACGGTTTTATAGGTTAATTTACAGATTATCTTAGTTTTATAGCTTATTTTATAGGTTAACTTAGTTTTATAGGCTGATTTAGATTAAAAGCCATGCTGCTTGATGAACTACTATCTCTTAATTGAGAAGTATCTCTTGCTCAAATCAAATCTTTATCAGTTTTGATGGTATCCATAGCTATTCTTCTGTAGTAACAAAAGTGAAATCCCTTCCCCAATGTAAATCATGTCATGGTTTCCATTCTGAGGTTATTACTTCTTTATAGTATATCAACTGATTTAACTCTGTAATTCTGTAGTTTTTTCCCCACTATCCAATGTATCTCTGTAGCTGTTTTTTTTCCTTTTTCATTAGCATTTAGAAAATTCAAAATTCATAAAGCATTATTCAGTCTATTTTTGGTGAACCTTATAATTTCTTTCTGTTTATTCAATGTGTCCAATAGAGTTTGACTTGGTCTTTCTATAACTGCCTGCCCTGTTGCATTGTGTGGTATACTTTTAATATGCCTTATATTATAATAAGAAAAAAAACTTTCATTTTTCTAGAGACATATGCTAGAGTATTGTCTGTCTTTATTTGTACAGGTATAACCATGATGGTCATAACTTCTAGCAAATATATGATTACTGAACAAGCGTTTTCCAATGTCAAAGCAGTTGTGCATTGAAAACTTGAATAGAAATCAATGGCATGATATATATTAGTTATCCAAATCCTACAAAACGGAACACATCCATTTGCTATATTTCATGCCTTTAATACTCTTTGGTTTACTTCCTACAGGTAGTAGTGTTTGCTTATAAAAGGAACAAGTAGGGAATTTTCTTATATTTTACTTGACTTGTTACCACATGATGAAAAGTCTTTTTTTTTAAGCTTTTGCTATTTATAGACAATTTTATTGTTTTCTTTAGCTATATATTTTTCTTAAATTCCCTCCATTAATCCTCTCCTATTTTACCCTGCCCCATGATCCCTATGCTCCCAGTTTACTCAGGAGATCTTTTCTTTTTCTACTTTATGTGTATATTAGACCCATGTATGTCTTTCTTAGGGTCCTCTTTGTTGTCTAGGGTCACCGGGGCTGTGAATTGTAGGCTCTTTTTTCTTAATATCTGAAAGTCACTTACAAATAAGTACATTTTATATTTGTCATTTGGCTTATAGTAGTGAAATTAAACTCATTCTAATTTAATATTTTATTTTTGATTCCTCCCAACGAAAAACTAATTAATTAATTTAGGGGATGATGGCTCACTACTTAATAATATCAACAGAAATAATATTTATTATGATTGCTTATAAAAAACAGCCTGTTCTGAGGTTATAATTCTGACCAGAACATTACAAAATTATTTTTATCAATAACAATACAAATCCATGAATAATTCTGTCATTCATCAGACAGATGTAGAGATGATGATTGCAATGGGTTACCATATTTAAACTAGTATTTGAATAAAAAATTTAGCATAATACCTTTAAGAAAAAAATCCTCTTTCCAAAAAGGTCTAGGAAACATTTGGAAGAATTCCTTGTACATTAATGAGTTTTGAATGTATATTACAATTCGGTTTGCTAATAATAGCTTATTGATCTTTGGAGCATCTTAAATTTTGTGACATAAGTGCCTTTTCTGAATTGCAAAGGACTTAAATCAGGTCAGCAGTTTTGAGTTCAATTATAAAAATTATTTCCTGGCATACAAGTAAGACCTTTATAAATTTATCTTTCTGTCTTATCTCAAAATGAAAAAGATTTCTAAAAAATACTTTGTGAATATTTCATGGTTTTCAATGACAGATTAAGCAAAGTTTTACATCCTCACACAACGACTTTCAAACTAACCATCTTCAAGCATTTATTACAACTATACTTTCAGTAGAGTTGATATTTGGATCTTAAAGTAATGTCTTTCCGGCTCCCATTGCAGCATCACTCCTATTGTCCTAAAGATGAGAAAAACCTAACTTTCAACAGTTGGGAAATTGGATGATGAAAATGTATGCACATACAATAACATATTATTTAGACTTTAAACCAAAAGAGAATCTGCCACAGGTGACAAGAGGCCGTGGAATAATTTAATATTAAATTAAACAACCAAAAGTAATTTATTATTTAGATGCAGTGGCAATAATAATAATTTTCAGGGCTGTAGATGGTTCAGTGGATACAACATTATTCAAATATTCATGGTGGCCAGAGTTTGAATCTCCAGTACTTATGATGAAATTATGGGCAACCCTAACAGCCTGCTAATAATTCACATTTGGGAGGACAAAGGGAGATTCTTTGAAGGAATCTGGCAATTAGACATGCCAAATTGAAAATCACCTTGTTAAACACTGCTTCAGTACTTATATTGGCAAGCAATCAAGCAAGACACTAGATATTAACATTGGCACAGGAACAAGCACCCCTAGAAACAATGGGGCAGGAAAGACCTCTGTATATTTGCATATAAACGTACATAAACATATACAAGCCCATAGCACAAATACACAACATAGATAAATGAATGAATAAAGTAACAATAAGTATAACTACACAGATAAATATTGTGCTTCAGAAGCTAATAGACAGAAATTTGAAAAGCTTCAGGTAAAAATAACACGTTTAAAGAATGTGCTATACAACAGTAGATCCAAGCAAAAATATTAAGAAGTTAATTTTTAAGAAGTCTTAAATCCTTTATCACTCATTTTTATCATTTGAATTGAAATGGTCTTCACAGGATCATGCCTGAACACATGATCCTCAGCTAGAGGTAGTTTCCGGAAAGGTTGTTGAACCAATAGTACCTGTCCTCCAATCTGTGAGTAGTGAGTCACTGAGGGAAGACCTGGGCAAATATATTAACCACAGGTTCCCTTGCATTCTGGTCATTCCCATAAAAAAAAAGTCCCAGGAAGCCACCCATGCTTTCTTGCTGTGCTGGCTAATTTTATTTCAACATGACATATGCCAGTGTCATCAGAATGGAGGGAACCCAGAATTGAAAGTAATTTCTCCAGATCAGTCTTGAGAAAAACCTGAAGGACATTTTCTTAACCTGTGAATGTCCCAGACTATTTTGGGTGAAATCACACTTACCCGATTGATTAAGAGAACATACTGAAACATTCTTAGTGATTAAACCAATGGGCAGCACTCCTTGGCATCTCGTCAGGTTCTGCCACCAGCAGGTTCCTGCTATATTTAAGGTCTTATTCTCACGTCCTTCAATAATTAACAGTGAGGTCAAAGAAATACTCAAATAAATCCTTTCCTCCTCAAGATACTGTGGTCATGTTCTTCTACCACAGCAAATATAGTACTGACTAAGACACATACCTCTCCTGACATGGTAGACTATAATATTCCAATGTGTAAGCCAAAATATCTCCTCCCATTCTAAGTTATTTAAATCTGTTGATCTTGAAATCAGAGATGAGGAAAGTAGCTAATAAAGGAGTTCTCACCATGATTAAAATTCAAAATTAAATTAAAGGTAACAATGCATGAAGAATTAAAGATAAAATCAAAATGCATGAGGACTCTGAAAACATAAGAACAAAGAAGTTAAAGCACATTGGTCTTGTTACTATTGTGAACAGAAAGATGAATCTGCAACAGACTGTTCACAAAAATGGTAATATGTCTGCAGCATTAAAAAATGCTTGTGTAAGTACAAGGACAGAAACACTTCTATGTAAACTACTGTTTAAAAGACATACAGTGAAAATATCCTTTATCAAATACTAAAGTCTGAGGTGGTATTAAATCTACATATATATATATATATTTGAAATTTATAATTGAAAAATAAATATTTATATTGAATAATGATTTAAGTGAACATACAGATTTATGGATTATAACTTCTTTTAGGAACCTATACCTGTTTATAACACAAGAAAGCTAAACATAATAAAAGTGATTGAAAGTATATATATTCCCAAGACTGATAGGATTATAACTTCTGAAAAAATATTAATTTAACCTTTACAAGCAGAGTTTTATATTTGCTGACTTAACAATTTTCCAAATATTGATGCATGACTTCATGATCTGAAGCTCATAAAATTTCTATAACCTTACAACTCAAAGGACCCTGAGAGCATACAATTCAATATTTTCAAACATATTACACTTTAGTGATACAAGCCATGACTCAAAGAAAAATAAACAAAGCTGAAACCAGGTAAAGAGATCAGAGTACAACTTATCCCTTAAAAAAATGCAGGCCCATTCTAAAGCAGGTATTCATTCTTGAATCCGGAGGAGATTTTTAAATTGCAAACTCTCATTAGAGAAGTTGAATTTTTGTACATGATAAAATCTGAAAGGTTATTTTTTATCAATACCAAAATATAAATAGGTTGCAATTTTCTACACTCAAAATACATTCAATTTCTGTGCAATTTAAAAGTACTCTCTCCCTATTCAAACATTGAAGTACTCTCCTTAAAAAAATTAATATCTAGATTATATAATAAGTGTAACATGCTTGATAGTAGAGACACTGAGTTGAACAGAACTAATAATGTGTTTAGTAATCATTAGCATTATGCTATATTAATCAAAGGAATATCAAAGGATTCAGGTATAATCCTACTAATTGGATTTTCAGTAACAAATTCAATAGTAACTTAAAAGAATTTGAGTTAATTGACATGAGATGGTTTAAGAAAGTAATTTGGTATTGCGGTCCTTATGCAAGGGCAAATAGAAAAACATTAACATCTTTTGCCTTAATGACCTAGGAATGGTACTGATAATATTTTCATGTAATGGAAAGCTAGGTATGGAGATTTGGCTTTATGGACCTCCACTTTCTGCAGGGAGGATCTCTCAACAGAAAGATGCAAGAATCAGCACTTCTTGCCAGCTTTAGTCTTGAGAAGTGCTTCTGGGCACTTTTGAGAGGCCAGTTTGACCAACGACGTATTGGTATCTGACACATTGGCAAAAGCTGAAAGGATTCAGTTACATTCAGAGAAATGATTGTATACCATGACAAGTGCTGACAAGAAAGCAATTCATTTTTTCCAAAGCCATCTCCTTAATCAGCACTAGACAAACAACATAATATGAACTAAATAGAAATTTAGAGCTTCTTTGCCTCATATTGCTTTTTCAGAACATATTAAATATTTAATTTATATATTTTTTGCTTTGGTGTTCTTTATATTGTTTATCAAAACTTACAGGTCCTCTTTGTGTATAGTATGTTTTCCGGTTTTGCATTCTTATGGGATTCTTTCTATAAAAATGTCTATCTCTGTCTATACGTGTTTCTTGTGCTTTTTTTCCCCTTTGGTTATTTTTCTTCAGTTTGTTTTGACCTAATCTGATTTGTATTGGTTTTGATTATTTTATATTATTCTCATTTTCTAATGAAAAATTTTTAATGAGAGAGAGAAAAAGATTTTGTGTTTATTTGGTAGGGAAGATGCAGCGAATCTAGATGTAATGGGGTGGGAAAAACATAATTATACTATATTGTATGAAAAATCTCTTTTCCAATATAAGAGAAAAGAAAAATGGAGTAGAATATTAATTATTTGATTAATATTAACATATATGTTTTAAAATAAAATTGAATTGGACCATCTGAAATCCATAAAGTAGGAGAAAAAACAATCTCTGGCATTTATTTATTCCTGACATCCACAAACAAGTTATGATCTCTATCTCTCTGTCGCTCTACAATGCAAACACTCATACAATTAGAAATTGTGATTGTTCCTAGTAAAATAAATGAAATTAAATCACTTGATACTTCATCAATTTATTAAACTAGAAATAACAAAATCAAAATCCGGAAACAGAGAGGGAAATTAGAGAAGCATCACCATTCATGATAGCCACAAATAGCATAAAATATCTTGGGGTAACTCTGACCAAGGAAGTGAAAGATCTATTTGACAAGAACTTTAAGCCTTTGAAGAAAGAAATTGAAGAGGACACCAGAAAATGGAAGGATCTTCCTTGCTCTTGGATTGGGAGGATAAACATAGTAAAAATGGCAATGCTACCAAAAGCAATCTATAGATTCAATGCAATCACCATCAAAATCCCATCAAAATTCTTCACAGATCTGGAGATGACAATAATCAACTTTATATGGAAAAACAAAAAACCCAGGATAGCCAAAACAATCTTATACAATAAAGGATTGTATGGAGGCATTACCATCCCTGACTTCAAACTCTATTACAGAGCTACAGTACTGAAAACAGCTTGGTATTGGCATAAAAATAGAGAAGTCGACCAATGGAATCAAATAGAAGACCCTGACTTTAACCCACAAACCTATGAACACCTGATTTTCGATAAAGGAGCTAAAAGTATACAATGGAAAAAAGACAGCATCTTCAACAAATTGTTCTGGCAAAACCGGATGTCAATCTGTAGAAGAATGAAAATAGATCCACATCTATCACCATGCACAAAACTAAAGTCCAAATGGATTAAAGACCTTCAATATCAGTCTGAACACACTGAACCTGATAGAAGAGAAAGTGGGAAGTACTCTACAACACATGGGTACAGGAGACAACATACTATGCATAACCCCAGCAGCACAGACATTAAGGGCCTCATTGAATAAATGGGACCTCCTGAGACTGAGAAGATTCTGTAAAGCAAAGGACACTGTCACTAAGACAAAAAGGCAACCCACTGACTGGGAGAAGATCTTCACCAACCCCGCAACTGACAAAGGTCTGATCTCCAAAATATATAAAGAACTCAAGAAAGTAGACCATAAAAGGCTAATCAACCCAACTATAAAATGGGACACTGAGCTGAACAGAGAATTCTCAACAGAAGAAGTTCAAATGGCCAAAAGACACTTAAGGTCATGCTCAACTTCCTTAGCAATCAGGGAAATGCAAATCAAGACAATTTTAAGATACTATCTTACACCTGTCAGAATGGCAAAAATCAAAAACACCAATGATAGCCTTTGCTGGAGAGGTTGTGGAGAAAGGGGTACACTCACCCATTGCTGGTGAAAATGCAAACTTGTGCAACCACTTTGGAAAGCAGTATGGCAGTTTATCAGGAAATTCGGGATCAACCTACCCCTGGACTCAGCAATACCACTCTTGGGAATATACCCAAGAGAGGCCTGATCATACAACAAAAGTATATGCTCTACTATGTTCATAGCAGCATTGTTTGTAATAGCCAGAACCTGGAAACAACCTAGATGCCCTTCAATGAAAGAATGGATGAACAAAGTATGGAATATACACATATTAGAGTACTACTCAGCAGTAAAAAACAAGGACTTCTTGAATTTTGGATACCAATGGATGGAAATAGAAAACACTATCCTGAGTGAGGTAAGTCATACCCAAAAAGAGGAACATGGGATGTACTCACTCATATTTGGTTTCTAGACTTAAATAAAGGAAATTGAACCTATAATTAGAGATCCTAGAGAAGCTAAATAAGAAGGAGAAGCCAAAGAAAAACATATAGGCATCCTTTTGAATATTAACCTTCATCAGGCGATGAAACGAGACAGAGACAGAGACCCAAACTGGAGCACCGGACAGAAATCTCAAGGTCCAAATCAGGAGCAGAAGAAGAGAGAGCACGAGCAAGGAACTCAGGACTGCTAGGGGTGCACCCACACACTGACACAATGGGGATGGTCTATTGGGAACTCACCAAGGCCAGCCGGCCTGGGTCTGAAAAAACCTGGGATAAAACCGGACTTGCTGAACATAGCAGACAATGAGGACTACTTAGACCCCAAGAACAATGGCAATGGGTTTTTGATCCTACTGCACGTACTGGCTTTGTGGGAGCCTAGGCAGTTTGGATGCTCACCTTACTAGACCTGAATGGAGGTGGGTGGTTCTTGGACTTCCCACAGGGCAGGGAACCCTGATGGCTCTTTGGGCTGATGAGGGAGGGGGAGTTGATTGGGGGAGGGGGAGGGAAATGGGAGGTGGTTGGGTGGAAGAGACAGAAATCTTTAATAAATAAATAAATAAAATAAATAAATAAATAAACAAAAAAAAAAAACAAAATCAAAATCCATTGGATTGTTGGCAGAGACCACTTGTTGGTTTCCAGCTGCTTGGAAGCTCTGAAATAATCACACAAAACCTATATTATTTAAATCACTGCTTGGCCCATTAGCTCTAGTTTCTTATTGGCTAACTCTTACATATTATTTTAACACATTCTCATTAATCTATGTATCATCATGAGGCTGTGGCTTATGGGATAAAGTTCTGGCATCTGTCTCCAGTGTGACTGTATGGCTTCTCTATGATTCTGCCTCCTTTCTTTCAGCATTCAGTTTAGTTTTCTCTGCCTACCTCTATTCCCTGCACAGGGTCTATATGTTTCTTTATTAACCAATGGTATTCACAGCATACAGAGTAGAATCCCACATCAACTGCCCTTTTCTGTATAAATAAAAAGGAAAAATTTAACCTTAACATAGTAAAATTACATATAACAAAACAGTTATCAGGCAAGAATTACAGTAATAATATTTTTAACTATGTTATCTTCTATCATAACTAAGGAAAACTATATTATTACTATCTATTCTTCAATTCCATCAAAGATTCCAGAAGGATATAATATTACCTAAGTAAACAACTTCAAAAACTCTAGAATTGAAAGAGATGTCTCACTGCGTTGACACTTACCCAAAGTTTTTCTGTTCCATTGTGGCATCCATCTTCAGGTTACTGGCCCATAGTATCCGACAGACTTTCCCATGAAGTAGGGAATTTGAAAGACAGGTTTGTCTATATACACAGTTTGTCAGTCACTTTTTCTGTGTCCTGCAAAATGCCTGGCAGACTCTTTCAGAAAGCAGGAACCCTGAAGAGTTGTCTCACCTTTAGACAAGTTCAGCAGTGATCTCTCAGCAGGTCCTACATGTACAGACAAGAGCCGTTTCTTGCCAAAATGGATAGCAACCACTATAAGAAGCCTCTCGATTCCTATCTTTTTCTTGAAGTAGATAGGTGCTTCCAGGAGCAGATATGTCCCATTGCTATGATAAGTCCTAAATTATTAAACATTTTAAATGACATAATCTGTAGTCTTTGAAAAGTTTGAAGAATGCCTATTCATCTGAAATAAATCTCTGTATATCTAAAAAATCTAACATGACTATAAGCTTGACTATTATAGATGACTATCTATTAACCTATATTTCTTAATTATACATTACTTTTTTTTAAATGAACTGCACAATCACAGTATCTTAATCAAGAATAAAAATACATATGCACAACGTAACAAAATTGACCTTAACATTGTATCAATAAACCAAGATCCATATCAATGCAAATCTCTATGGCATATATCCTTAATATGTAAATAGACATTTATAAACAATATTTGGTAATATGGACATAGTTCTCTCCATACTGCTTTCTGCTTTTTGTTGGGCAAAGTAATTTTAGGGAGTGTTGTCAACCTTTTGGTGGTTTGTATATCAAACCACATTAGTCTGAAATTAATCCACAGGTTCTCATCGTCTGTGAGAACAAACAAAGAACCTTTTTTACAAAGCAACAAATACTTAAATCCATATTTTGAAATCAAGATACCTTTAAAGTTTATGTGCTGGTTTTGCTTAGCAATGCCCAGAATCAAATATCTCTCTGCAGTCATTTTCAGCCACACAGCTGGTCTACGTTCCTATTAAGCAAGTTTTCACACTCTGCTCAGAAAACCCATTTAAATAAATGTTCAATAGCCAGACCTCATCAGAGTTCACACTGGCAGTATGGCCCAGAAAGTCACAGACATTACAAAACATCATGTTTTTTTTTTATCACTACCGCTGAATCAGAAAAACCTCTCTTAAAGGAGCCATGACATTAAGCTCTGTTTAACTCCTTTGTTTTGTCTTGTTTTGAATTATTTTTGAAGTTCTCTCAAGGTTTTACATGGATTTAGTATACCATGTTGGTGCATAACCATGTTGGTGCTATGGAAAATCTTTTTTTTTTCATAAAAATGTATAGTAAGATATTATTTTATTAGTATTCAATTTTTATCTTTAAAACAAAATTGAATTGAAGCATCTGAAATCCATGCAGTAGGAGAAAAATTAAACTCTGGCATATATTTCTGAAATCCACAAGCAAGTTGTGATCTTTATCTCTCTGTCTCTCTCCCACTGAAACACTTATACAATTAAAAATTGTGACTGCTCCTTGAAAAATAAATGAATTTAAATCACTTGATAACTACAGAAATTCATTAAACTTGCAATAACAAAACCATCATCAATAAATAACATTTATTTTCCAAACTCAATAGTTCAGCAAATCTATAATTATATATTCAGCAGTTTGGGTCTGTGGGTAGACGGCTGTTTTCCCAGTTTCTACTAGAACCATGGAATGCCTTTTGGTGCCTTGTTAATATAACAATAGCTTATTAAATCTTATTACTTATGGGTATTTATACATCAGTTTGCTATTCTATAACCTTAGAATTTACACTTATTTTTGTACATATATTAAGTTGTAGTTGAGTGAACTATGGGGCAGGTATGTCTTTCTAGGGCATGACTAGCAGTTTAAAATTAATGTAGAAATGTCATATATGCTTTAATTGTTGAGATTTTAAAATTCAGAGACACTAATATGGAATTATGAGATTAAGGGTTATGTCTACACACAAAATTTTAATCACTTTCTCTTTTTCCTTATAGATTTCTCACTTTTGAAGCAGTAACTCTTTTCTCTGAAGTGCAATATAAACAGAATTAAGTGTCTTATAGTAGGCATTGCAGGTACTTAAAAATTTAATACTTTAGAATTAATGTCCTTTGTGTAATTGAGTCAGCATGTAAATATTTAATCCCTCTTCTGTAAGCTTCTAAAGTTTGTTTTTATTGTAGAATTTTTGTAGAACACTGCTATAACTATCTTAAAGACTACTCAGTTCATTACAACTATTCTGTTGGATCCACAAATATGAGAATTATCCTTGAATTAGTTTCTCGGAGATATCTACACAGTCAATGACCTATTCATAAGATCTTATTACTACATTACTACACCGCTAATAATTGCAATAACGTTTGAAAAAGAGAAGGGGGCTAACAATGGAGAAGTAACACCATCTTTACTTACCACTTCATGAAGCCGCCAATGGCTATGTCCTGTAGACTCTGAATATAATGCAGAAATACATGAATTATAATGTGGTAAGAAATGAAGTTGTCTTTCACTGAGTTACAGACAAACCATGCAGTACTTTGAATCACCTTTAGGAATGTCTCTTCATCTACTCACTGCCTCTTCATCTCCTAGAATTTGTCGTCTCAAATGCTAAGGTACTCTATATCCATGGAACATGGTGAAAGCACTTTAATGTTACTCATAAAGAAAGCATTTAAGTGTTCTAAAATATACGGTACATTATATGTCTATAGTTGTATAACACCACAGACTATTTTATATCTGCAGGTGTCTGAAATTCAGAAACAAAAATGCTATTTTAATATGAATAATTTAACCAAAAATAGAACTATGCCTAGGATTTTCTGCCTGTTTTTCCGTTATTTTGCACTAGAGCATGAAACATGCTGAGTATGTGGATTTTGTTATGACACTTAGCTGTCTCTACTTTGCACTTGAAAAAGAACACTATAAAATAAAACACCATTAGAAAAGGCTACTTTAATGAATGGTTAAGAGAAACTTCTCTTCTTAAGTATATAGTGCATCAGCAAGTTTCTGATGTGAAGGTATGTGGTTTTTAACGAGTTTAGGAGGTCAGAGAATCTGCTTCAGGTAATAGAGAGATAGAAAATAGGTGCAAAAGACATGAGCTTACAAGATATAACAGAAAAGAAAGTGAAATCATTCTATGAATGTAAATAAAAATGATGACAGTCAGATTGTATACTCAACCTGCAATCTAGTTTCACATCATCACATATGCCATGCTTCGAAGGGTACATGTTAAAGGCTAAATGCCCCTGTAAATACTAAAATGATAGGGACTATAATTGCTGTTTATTTGAATGATTAATTAGATATTTGCAACTTTATATTACCACATGCATAATATAGATATAAATAATTTGTATTGGTATGGATCTGAGTTTATTGATATTAATTTAAGGTCAATTTTGTTATATGTGTATGTATCTCTGCTCTTGATTAATATTCAAGTTTGTAGTCATGTTAGCTAGGTTTTTTAGATGTATAGAGGTATATTTTAGTTAGTTAGATATTCTTCAAATTTTTCAGAGACCTTCAGAATATGGTATTTAAATGTTTTAAAATTTAAGATGTTTTATGACAGTGAGACTTATCTGCTCCTGGCAGCACTAATCTACTTCAAGAGGAAGCTGGGCATTGAAGAGGCTCCTTATGGCATCTGTTAGATGAACTGGACATGCAGGATCGACAGAGAAAAGACTGCTGGCTTGCCTAAAAAGTGAAATGATCCTTTGGGGTTCCTGCTTCATGAAAGAGTTTGAGAGACATCCTGTAGAATACAGAAGAAGGTGCTGGCAAACTGCCAATGTAGAGAGACCTGTAAAATTTCTTGCTTCATGAAAATGTCTGCTGTTTACTATGGGCCTGTAGATGCTCAACAGTACAGAAAACCTCTAGGTGACTATCCAGGCAGCAAGATGTCTTTGTCAATTCTAGGGTTTTAGAAGTTGCTTACAATGCACTTCCTATTTACTTAGGTAATATTATATTCTCTGCAGTCTTTGATGGATTTGAAGAATAAATAGAATGTAGACATAAATAATGTAACTATAATTCTTGTTTGATATCTGTTTTGTTATATGTAATTTTACTATGTTAAAGTAAAAACCTTCATTTTTGTTTAAACAGAAAAGGGGATGTGATGTAGGAGTCCCCTCTGTGTGCTGTGATTACCATTAATGAATAAAGAACTGCTTTGAGCTTATAGCAGAGCAGGGCAGGGCAGAACACAACAAGGCAGGGAAACAACTAAATGCTGGGAGAAAGTAGGCAGATGTAGTAATTAGGGCGGCGGGGCTGCATTCCCAGCACCCCGGCCACCTGCTCGGCTAGCTTATGCCCCAAAATAATTACACAGACACTGTATTCTTTTAAGCACTGCTTGGCCCTTTAGCTCTAGCACTTACAGACTAATTCTCACATCCCGATCAACACATCTCTAATAATCTGTGAGAACCGGTCTTACCGGGAAGATTCTAGGCTAGTCCATCCTGGGTTGGAGCTTCATGCCGTGTGTCTGCCCGGGAGCGGGGCATGGCGTCTCTCTCAGGCGTCTGCTCCAGAGAGGAGAGATGTCGAGACTCTGACCTCACTTCCTCTTCCTCCCAGCATTTTGTTCTCTTTACTCCACCCACAGGGCCAAGCAGTTTCTTTATTGGCCAATGACCTTCCTCCATCAGGCAGAGTCAAGGTGATGTCATGAATCCATGACTGAAGATGGATGTGCTGAAACTTTGCTGGCAGGCTATGACCTCATGGTGATATACAGATTAATGGATATGGGTTAAATTAATATGTAAGCATTAGCCAATAAGAAGCTAGAGATAATGGGCCAAGAAGTGATTTAATTAACACAGTTTTTGTGTGATTATTCTGGGTCTAAGTTAGCCAAGCAGTCAGGAACTGACAAGGGCCCCCCTCTTCCACACATGTAAACCTCAAAAAACACAGTTAAGCTATGTTTACGTTTACTTTCTTATATTGTTATGAAGAAGTTTCAAAAGAGTCACAAAAATACACTTAAAAATAATGTTAGCCAATGATAGTTGACTACGATGTGTTTAGTGGTATTTTTTATACATTGTAAAAGGAGGCTGTTATTTGTTTTCTGCTGCTTAGACCCAAAATAACAACATGGTAACTATATTAATTAAAACACTACTTAGACCATTTACTCTCTCTTCTTATTGGCTATCACTTACATCTTAGTTTAACCCATTTCTATTAATCTGTATATTGCCATGTGACAGTAGCTTACCGACAAAGATTCGGCATGTCTTACTCTGGTAGCAACTCCATGACAGCTCTGATTTTGCCTTATTCTTCTAAGCATTCAGTTCCATTTTCCCCATCTACTTAAATCAGCTTTTTCGGAGCTCAAGACAGTTGCCTATTGAAAACCTAAATACATATCTATTGTGTGGTGTACATATTTTAATTTACCAAATTCTGTAAAGTGAAATACATCCATCTGCCAGATCTCATTTCTCTGAGTACCCTTTGTGTTACTCCCTGCAGGCAAGGGTGTGTGATTATAGAAAGAGCAAGTGGGACACCTCTTTATAATCTCCTTAGCTTGTTGCCATGTAATGAAAACTCGGACAGGAACCAAAAGCTATGGAGAAACCCTGTCTTGAAAATAATAAAAAAAAAAGAAAAAAAGAAAAAAGAAAGAAAGAAAACTCATTCTTTAAACCTTTGCTATTAACATAATGTTTTATATGAAATTCAGAGGCATGAAACACACTTTCAAACAATAATCAATCAATTTCTGTATTACCTTGTGCTAGAGGACCAGGTAGATCCATATGGGATCAGATGTGTGTTATGTATATAGGACAAACCCTATTCCTGATTATGTCTTGCACCTGGATGAATAACAAAGTCAGTTCCACATCATTGGTATTTTGATTGTTTGTCACTTTAAGAGAAAAGCCATGCCCACTCCCTGCAATCCCTCCCTCCCTAACCATCTTGGCTTCTCTCTCTGTTCCCTTTCCCACTCCCCATTCTTCTATCTCTCTGTCCTCTTCACCCTCTCTCTTCTCTCTCTCTCTCTCTCTCTCTCTCTCTTTCTCTCCCCTTCTCCCCTTTTTCATTCCCCTCCATAATTCAACTAATAAATATCCAATTATATTCTGTACGATGTGTCTGTTCATGTAACTCCCACCCACCGCCTGTCCACACTGCACTCGCAGCTGGGAACTTGCACCTTCTCCAAGAACTTGCACTTTACAGGACCAGCCTGGTGACCCACAGCTGGGGACCAGCCACTGGGACCCCACAGCAAGCAGCTCGGAACCTGCAAAATTCATAACAATTGGTATACATCTGGTATAAATTCAGCAGTTTCAGTATGTAAGACAACTATTTCTGCATATTGTGAATCAGTAATTATATTGAAATTTTCTTTATAATCTCTTAGTATGATAAGGATAGCTTGTATTTCTGCCTTCTGGACTTACTTATAAGGGCTTTGTTCTACCTTACTTAACTTTTCTTATTTGTTACCTGCCTTTCCTGATTTATTTGCATCAGTATAAAATATATGGGCTCCAGTTATTTGTGCATCATGTACAATTTGGGGAAGAATTCAAGAAGTTCTTTTTATAAGGTTAAGTCTATTGTTGTTGACATAATTGCTATTAATTACTTCCTAAAATTGTTTATTGTCTTCTCATATTTTTTTTTATTTCTTCAGCAGTAGAAGACACTATATTCTCTGCTGGGTCTATAACTGGTAATTGACAAAGTCTTAATTTACCTTTTATAATTAAAGTCTTAAATTACCTTCTCCACATAAGTTTTTAATTTTTTACTTGGTTTATATGCTAAAAAATCCATTCTAAGATAATATCATCTCTCTAAATTAAAAATTTTATAGCAGAAATTCTGGAAGGCAATATAACTAGAATACAGTTAAGATTTGGATTCACACTATCCACATGTGCTTCCTGTAATTTCTCTTCAACAATTTTTTGTTAATTTCTTTTCTGCTTCAATTGTTAATTCTCTGAAACTATTCAAGTCTTTATCATCTTCTAAGGTTTTGTTTAATTGAATTATTAGATCAGGTGTTATCTCAACAGCCGATTGTAGACTGTTAATATCTCCTCATAATCTTTGAAAGTCATTAAGAGTCCGTAACTAGTCTCTTCTAATGTGTGCCTTTTGTGTTCTAATTTTCTGTAAACATATTCTGTAACCTAGGTAATTAACAGAATCTCCTCTTTGAATCTTTTCAGGAGCAATTTGTACTCTGTATTTAGGTAAGACTTTTTTTATTTCTTCAAACACCCTTTCTAACATATCTAAATCAGATAACAAAATGTCATACATGTAATGGTAGATTATAGATTTAGGAAATTACTTACATATAATATCCAATGGCTGGATGACAAAGTATTGTCATAGGGTGGGGCTATTGAGCATTTCCTTTTGAAGGATGGCCCATTGATATAATAATTCTTGTAGGCTGAGAATTATTATAAATAGGCACTGTATAATCAAACTTTATTCTTTTTTTGAAAGATATAGTGAAGAATCAATCCTTTAAATCAATAAACATGAGACGCCATCCCTTTAGTAACAGAGAAGGCAGAGGATTTCCAGATTGTAGAGGGCCCATAGTTTGAATAACCTTGTTGATAGCTCTAAGATCTGTCACCATTCTCCATTTTCCAGATTTCTTTTTAACCACAAATACAGGAGAATTACAAGGGCTGGTAATTTTTTTTTTTTATATGTAGAGCATCTAGTTGCACTTATATCAGCTGTTCTAAAGCCTGAAACTTTTCTTCAGCTAGGGGCTACTGCTTAATCCGTATTGCTTTCTCAGTTAATCATTTCAAAGGTAGGGCTGTTGGTACCTCTGAAGGTTTACCAATTGCTTTGTGTTCGTGTGCAGGGCAAGTGGCTGGTGTCATTGTCTGTAATATCTTCTATTATTTACCTCAGAAAAACAAGTTTTGGGGGCTGAGGGAATGCTAATCTGGGTATTCCTTTGTTGCAATAGGTGACCCCACAAATTCTCTGCAATATTGGCTATATATGGCCTTAGTATTTCTATTTGCACTTCTGGCCCTATGCATTTCACCCTTCTTGTGCTTTGTTTTACCTGAGATAGGTATCCAATTCCTAGAAACTAAACATTTACCTCTTGAAGAGGTCAATATGGATGCCAAGATTCTGGAGTAATGATATTTACATTAGCAACTGTCTCTAGTAAGCCTTAAATAAAAATCCCATTTATATACAGACTTAGATTTGTTCTTTGATCATTTATAGAAGTTGGACTGAATATACATTCCTTGGTCCTACTGGAGTTTTGGATACATCCTGTACATTTAACCTATAATTCAGGCCAGTATTGCTTTTTACTACAGGAATTGGTTGTTTTAATTTTCCTGGCAAGTCATATTCTCTACAGTAACTAGGAATAACTGGACCACTATCATCACGGGTGCCTGCAAAAGGTTCCCCATTGCATTCCCCAATGGTATTAGGTTACCTTTTACCTTGTCTGTCTTTCATTGACCTGCATTCATTGGTCCAATGTCAGCCTTTGCCACACTTCCTACATATACCTGAAGAATGAATTCTCCTATTTTTGCCATTCCTAGAGGAGACATTATTTCTAGCAATCTGTTGTCTAGCAATCTCTTCATGGATGTCCCATTCTACCACAATTAAAACATTTGATATTTTGATGTCATCTCTTACCATTGGAAATTGCTTCTCCTACACAAGCTTCAGTACCATAGTCAAATGTCTTGACATTCATTGTATGCAAGACCCATTCATCCATGAGTGCTGATATGATCTTTAAAAGGATCCCTTTGCATTCCATGTTGGCATTTTCATAAGTCAAAGATTCAATTACTATACATCTAGCTTCTGGGTCAGTTATCCCTATTTGTACAGCCCTAGTCAGTCTTTGTAAAATGTCACTAACAGGCTTTCTCTGACCCTGCTTAACCCTGATATATGATTAAATTATCTTTCCTAGTTCCTGAATCCTGTTCCAAGCCTTCAAAGTTGCTGTGCTACATAGGGACAAGGTGTGGTTATCATAAAGACCTTGATTCTGAGGATCAGAGTAAAGTCCTTTACCTAGAATTTGACCTAGGGAAATCTCAAGCCCTTTTTCTTTTGTTGTTGTTGTTGCTCTAAAATTCTTGCCTCCTTTTTAAAAAAGCACCTCCAAGGAAAATACAGTCTACTTTCTAGGACTGCTGAGATTAACTTTGTCCAATATTGAGACATTACTTTGCTACTGGAAGCCCATAATTTGACCATTTCGCTAACAAAGGATGAATATAGTCTGTAAGCTACAATGCTTGTCTAATTTCCCTCATATTGGTTATACATATTGGCTCCTACTTACATTCTTTGACAATCTTATGTTACTTGGTTCCAGATACTTTTTCTGATGCTATTACTGGAAAGGCAGGCAGAACTCTGGGGAAGCTATCCCAGAGATTTTTACATCCTGGCAAGTTTAAATTTTGCATTCTTACCTTTTGTTCCTGGTCATCAAATTTGATAACTTCCTTAATCTTTTCAAATCTGTTTACCACTGCCTTTTGTAATGTCTGGATCTATTTTCAAGTGTTCTGCTCTAATACCCTCATTGAGTATTCCAAGGTATGAAGTCTGTCCAGTACAGATAAGGTGTCATCCTTTGACATAATCTTTATAGCATGCATATTTTCTTCCTGAAGAAACATTCTATCAGTTAATCTGCCATACCCTTTTGGCATAGTCCATACCCTTTTGGCAGAGTCTGAATACATTCAGCAGTGTGAATTCTCTTAAATAATGTTTCAGCAACTACTGTCATTAATTGGGTTTTATGTGCCAAATCAGCTGTTTCCTTCTCCAGAGTGCTGAATTTTCCTTTAAATAAATTACTGTCAGTCTGTACCATTTCCAAAAGCACTCAGTTGACCAAGTTTTATTAAAGTTAGTTAAATTGTGTCCTCCTTCGGATTCATGATGTTTTTCTAAGAAGCTTAGTATCAGTCTATACCATTTCTAAAAGTACCTAAATTGACTGTGTTTTATTAGTTAAATTGTTCATATCCTTCTTTGCATTTCCAAACTCTTTCTTGAGAAGTGTGGTATCAGTCTGTAAAGGCTATACCATTTCTAAAAATGCTTCATTCTTAGCCCTATTTTCAGACCATATTTTAAAAACTGTTTAGGACAAGACTAATCTCCACTATCAAAAATAGTGAAGTAGAAGGGACCTCATATAAGTCTTGTAAACCTCTCACATGGTGTAAGTAAAGAGGCTATTGAAAACCTTGAATGGTTAGGTTGTCTGACATAGTGCCCTTTTAAATTAGCAACTTACAATATATTTTGGATATTAAATCTTACCTGTGGTTTAATTAGCTGGATTAGGTGTAATATTTGTTATCTGCCAGAAGGTGTTGTGGGCCACCTACAAAAACAAAGCCAATGGGGCATGGCGGCACACTTGCATTCGCATGGCCGATCTGAAATCTGATTTAAGAGTAAAATTCTGAAAGATAAATCACAGAGTGTGTGTTCTGCAATGTCTCTAGAGCAGTGGAATAGGCAAATGCAAACAAACTGTTAGAAAGCCCCAGAACAGCTGGCTCAGACAGGGGAATCCCATGTCTCACCCAAATGTCTGCAATGCACACTGATGGTCTTAAAGACAATCTGAGGCATGTAAAGGGAAAATATAAAGAACTGTGGCTGATCAGTAGCAAGAAAAACAACTACATGAGAATTCTATATGAACTGCTGGCTCCATGCACAGGCTGTGGCTAGCTGAGGGAGGGCTTTTTCCAAGTTAGGTACACTCCAAGCTGGCAGTGTGTGTCAGAGATGAGGGGTTTTAAAACCAAATGTTTGGGTGCCAGATGATGACTTAAGTCAAAAACAATCCCACACCAGTTCAGAATTATGAATAATAAGAGGGTTATTTAGTTAACTAAATAGGACTATCCTAGAAACAGTTCTCTGCATAAACAGGAATATTGTCTAGCAGCTAGAAAATGGAGCTTGAAGCAAGACAGTGGGCACACATTTACCACTGCTTTTACAATATAAGAGATCATGCACAAGTGGGCTGGTATCTTAAAGGCTATTCTCTGTAGGAGCAGAAAGTGTTCCCACAGCAATATATAATCTTTGAGGGAAGACACTAACATTGATGAATCTGCAGACATTTATAAGTTGTTAAGTAGGGGGTTGTCCTATTTAAATATGAATAATCAAAGTAATGATAAAAAACTTTTCTGATCTCCAGTTCATCTGATGAGGTTATTTCAGCTCTGCATAAGGAAATTGCTTCTCAGTGACATGATTAGTATTGTTTAGGGTGGTCTGAAAAGTCTTCCAACCTCATTGACCTGTATGAATAGATCTTTCCTGCTTTTCTTGAAATTCACATATTAAATTTAAATTTCTTATAAAGCTCCAAGATTTTATTTGTTCCTGTTGTTATTGTAGTTGTTATTGAGACTTTCTTCTGTGATTCTGGTCCTAAAATTTAGTGGTATAATGGAATAGAAATAATCCTTCAAGTTCTTCTTAATCATTTATGAATAAATAAATCTCCTCTTCATTGATAGTGATATATTTTACTTGTGTTTTAATAAATAAAGCTGGACTAAAGATAAAAAAGACAAAGTTAAGCATCTAGAGGTCAGGTAGTGTGTCACACACCTTTAATCCCAGAATTTGGGTATCATAGGCAAACTGAGTTTAAGGCCACTCTGGGTTACCTAAAATCAATTCAGATACAAATCAAAGTGGTGGTAGCTCATCTTTAATCCCAATGCCAAGTGGTCATATACCTTTAATCCCAGTACTAGAAGAAATAAAAAGTAAGAGGAGACAGAGGCTCAGTCTGCTTGCTCTGCTATAGCCCAGCATAGGTAGAGGTAAGATTTATTTAGTTCTTTGATTGCCTTGCCTTTCTGGTTTTTGGTTGAATTCCAATTTCTGTCTGTATTTTTATTATTTATGCTACATTCACCATTCTGGTTCTATTCCTCCAAACAGAATCTTAGAGGATCTTAACATTCTTGATGTTATTCTATAAGATACTAAATATATTTAGCTCCAGGACTTTTTTCCAAAACAAATGATAAATAATTTAATAACAAAAATCATTCCTTTTCATCATAAGACTTCATAGAGCCTTTGCAATAATGACAACATAAAGAAAAAATGAAATATTATAGATGCAATTAAATATTTCAATAATTATTTTACATCATGTTATTGATGAAAAATCTCAGGACTTGGCAAAACGTTTGTGAGGATGTTGTTGAAAATCCCACTTAAAATGAAGCAGATCTGCTTCACTGTATCTAATTAACATAGTGGTATTCTAATTACTATAATATGCATTGTCGCAATAATAATGGAAAAATTACTGACTCTTAGCCCAGTCTGAAATGGCATAATAGAATTTTTTCTAAGGTAGTTTGTTATTTGGTAGCTAGAATGATTAACTTTTCAAATATATCACATAGAACACTTGTAGGTCTTTCATTTTCTTCAAAGTTAAGATTAAAAATAGCATGTGAGCACTGTCTATGTTTCAAATAAATATGTGCTTGTTTTTATAAAGCTCCATAGTCACTTTGTCAGATCTAGCTGGGAAGTTAAGAGGATTATAAATCAGATCACACTCATGATTCAGAAAGAGATGCTAAGGGAGCTGAGAAATTGTTATTCTCGGTCATCTTAATAGTCATTCTGTCATAATCCTTCTAATGGACGATCGTGTATCATTTACAAAATAAGTAAGTCACGAAAATTTGTTTTTCCACTTAGGGAAAATGGAAATTCCATTTAGCAATGACACTGTCTATTCTTATTGCATTGCAACTTAAAGTAATATCACATTCACTAACAACTGTGATGTTGAATGACCTAAAATAATTTGGTTTTTTTTCATGAATATATATATATATATATATATATATATATATATATATATATATATATATGTTAAAAATGCTAATGAGAACTTAACCATAAAATTTTTGTGTGAGATGTTCATTCTTGTAAACATTTTACAAATTATTCTAAACTTTATTGTTGGCAAATGGCAGGTCATAGTTGTTCCTCATCATTTCTAATTGATCATAATTATATAAAACATAAGAGAATTGGTTAAGTCAGGAAGGACCCTGAAAGAAAGATTATATAAACCTGCCTTTGAATTCAAGACCCATTAGTACCTAGAAAATTGATTTAAATAGTGTGCAACTACTGGAGTCTTCAAAAAATTCTCAGGAATTTAAGGATTGAACTACACACAGATTGCTGCTGAGAGAAAACGAGGTCACATATTTCAAGTTTGTGAATGATACCCAATACATGTATTTTAATTACTATAACCTCAATCCAAAAAAATAATTTACCTTGGAGACTGGCAACCTTTTTTAACTAATCAGAAAATAAATATGTGCTTTGAAATATGTATAGTTTGAATTACATATATATAATTAATTTTTGTCTTGTTTTATTCACTATCTCTTATATTGAAAGTAATCTTAGCTCAAAGCCATGAAACTAGAACTCTGATTTGGCTAATGAGTTCAACTTTACCATATCCTGGTTTAGATAAATACAGTACCTATCATCACTGTAGAAACAGAAGGTAAATTACCATACTATAGGGGAGAGAGTAAAGAATCCTTCTGCTTCTTTGTGTATTTTTCTGTATTTTATTTTACTGATGCTGATCTCCAAGAGTGTGTTTGTCAATCCAGTTGTTGCACTCTGAGTTGCAAATGCCACATCATTAATGGCAGAAAAAAATATCAAAAGTGGTGAGTAAATAGACATTAAATATAGCTAGGAAATTCAGCTTAGAAAACTCTGTTACTCTGCATGAATGTCACATTTGATTTTCAATAATTTATTGTTTTATGGTTACTTTTGAATGGGGATATAGAATTCATCACTTATCCCATCTTTCAAATTCTACATATAGCCTTACAACACAAAATTAATTAGTGTTCATCTTCTTGATATATATTTTCATGTCAGAGAGCAAACACAAGAAAAATGTTAATATATGTATCCCAAATAAACTTGCGAATCCCCAAAAAATGATTCCTCACTGGGAGATCAGAAGTATCAGACAAAGAATCGGGTAGTCTTGACTAGAACTACCTTTCTATATTGCACATTTAAATTTGCTTTCTTAACCAGGAGTCAAAAGAGACCATAATATGTATGTCAGAGTCTATTCATTGTGACATATGTCTCATTAATATGATATTAAATCTTAAGTATTGAAATCTCCTATCCCCTAACAGTCTCTTATGTACGAAGGAAAAAGCATAAAGGGAGTGAATTTAGAGGGAGGAGAAGTGGGAAGGAACTGTACTCTGCTAATCCATTGGCAAAAACAACTTTATTCATTAACCAATAAAATCAATACATATAAAGAATGACATCCCATATCTCTCCCTGGAGAGAGCCTATATGTCCATCAGCTGAAGAAAGAATAAAGAAAACAAGGTGCATTTAAACAATCGAGTATTACTCAGATGTCAAGAAACAGTGACATCATGAAATTTGCAGACAAATGAATTGAACTAAAAAAAATAAATAAATAACCCTGAGCAAAGTAAGCAAGACCCAGAAAGACAAATATAGAATGTATCCACCTATAACAGTATATTAACTGTAAAAATAAAGAATAAAATATTATAATCCACAGACTTAGACAAACTAAATTACAAGGAGAGCTCAAGGAGCTTTGTATCCACCTGAAAGGGAAAATAAAATAGACATTCTGCAAACACTGGTAGTGGATGGAGATAGAAACAGGAAGGATCAATTAGGGGGATGTGTGGAAGGGGAAAATTTCGAGAGACAACTATAAATGGAGGTACCATTTCAGGTTGAGATAAAATCCTTGTATAATGGAAACTTCCAGTAATTTTCAAGGGTAACCATAGCTAAGACTACTAGCCATAGCAAATATGTAGCCTAAACTGGTCATTTCCTGTGACAATGCAAGACTTTAAGTAGAGGGATTAGAACAGCAACCCAGGTACAAAAACTTTGACCTAATATTTGTCCTGCTTACAAAATGTCTTGGGATAAATGTGATGTAGAAATTATGGGAGTAGCAATCTAATGACTGGTCTAGGCTGAGAACCATGATGTATTAGGAAGCCCATCCCTGAATCTGCATAGAGTGCCATGATCCAGAGAATGGATAATCCAACGACCTAGGATAGAACCAAACATAAGTAACATAAATAAATAAATAAATAAATAAATAAATGAAAAGCTAAATGTAATGATGCCCAATGAAACTCCTAAATTGGTGGAAAGCCCAATTAACATCAGAAAAATAGACACAGAGACCCATAAGAAAATATTAGACCAACCTTGAAGAATCCTGAAGACTAGTGGGGAGGAGAGATGTAGGAGACAGTCAAAGAACTCAAGTATACCAAATAAAAACCACAGAATCAGCAACATTAACAACAAGAGTCAGTCAACAATTTGATTCAAAATGTTAGAGCAATTGAATGGTGCATTTCTTAAGATAATATAAATATTTTGTGAGAACTATGAAAATTATTATGCCACTAACTATGAGACAAAAGGCAAATTTAAGACGTGATGGTATTAACTTCTGCTGGAATAGCTATTATAAAAAATTCTGGGATATATAGTGAAAATATGAGTTCACATAAATCATAGGTAATTATGGAAATTAGTTCATTTACCAACACAAAACAGTTTGGAGTTTCTTTTGAAATTATGTATTATTACTACTTTTATTTTATTTTACATCTTTACTGCAGTTTCACTGTTTCACCTTACAGCCAGATTTAGCTTTTATACAGATAAAAAGAGTTTAGGTGCTGCACACTCCTCCCCAGAGCTAAAGTGATGAGTGTGACTCTTGCCTGAGGGTTGCAGAGCTGATCATCAAGATACCCCTGCCATGTTAAAAGTCTGGAAGAGGTGGAGTTGGCATCCACAGTCACTGCAGCCAGGTTGCTTGTCAGAAAAGCACTCATTGTCAGAATATGATTACAGATATGCAATAAAGACAGATTTAGACAGAAATAAACCTCTAAATGAGTCATGGTGTGTTTTTAAAAATGTATGTAGACGATAGATATGATAGAGATGGAGATCGAGATATGGATAGAGATAGAGACAGAGACCCACACAGGAGCACCGGACTGAGCTCCCAAGGTCCCAAGGAGGAGCAGAAGGAGGGAGAACATGAGCAAAGAATTCGGGACCACGAGGGGTGCATCCACCCACTGAGACAGTGGAGCTGATCTACGGGGAGCTCACCAAGGCCAGCTGGACTGTGACCGAAAAAGCATGGGATAAAACCGGACTCTCTGAACATGGCGAACAATGAGGGCTGATGAGACACCAAGGACAATGGCAGGGGGTTTTGATCCTACTTAATGTGCTGGCTTTGTGGAAGCCTAGCCAGTTTGGATGTTCACCTTCCTAGATATGGACAGAGGGGGGAGGACCTAGGACTTAACACAGGGCAGGGAACCCGGACTGCTCTGTGGACTGGAGAGGGAGGGGGAGAGGAGTGGGGGGAGGGGGAGAAGGGTGGGAGGAGGGGGAGAAGGGTGGGAGGAGGGGGAGAAGGGTGGGAGGAGGGGGAGAAGGGTGGGAGGAGGGGAAGGGAAATGGGAGGCTGGGAGGAGGTGGAAACTTCTATTTTTGTTTATGTTTTTTTTTCTTCTTTTCGCAATAAAAAAATGTATGTAGACTTGAGAGAGAGAGAAAAAAAGAGTATAGACAATTATAAAGATTGTATAGTTTAAAAAATAAAACAAAGTCTTCAAAGAGACAGAGTACAGACAATCATAGGTTAAAGGATTTAAGATAATAAAATAAATATTAAAAAGTAATAGAGTAAAATAAGCCATATAAAATCAGAAAATACACAGAGAGGCTGGATTATGTATATTATTGTGTTTTCTTTAAAGTTTTTTCACTGTGAATGAGCTAAATACTGATAGACATTTTATTGTACATGGTGTTAAGCTAAACCAAATGGCCAGTAAATGGCAGGAGAGGATAAGCCCTACTTCCTGAAGAATCTGATAGGCAGAGATTCTAGTAAAATGGGGAGAATGTCAAATGTACTGCACGGAGGAGAGGAAACAAAAATGGGTTAATTTAAGTTTTAAGAGCTAGTTGTAAAAATCTGTAAACTAAGGTCAAGATTTTATAATTAATAAGAAGTCTCATATCATTTGGGAGTTGGCAGTCTAAGAAAGTCTGACTACAAATTTCTAAGTTAAAAACATATCTTTTTATAATTTATTAGATTTTTAAAATATATTAATCCAAGTTGCCCCCCCTTCTCTCCTCCCATTCCCAGAAGCCCCCTGCCACACCACCAACATCCAATCCTCAGAGAGTGTAAGGCACATTGCTTTGGGGAAGGTCCAAGGCCCTTACTATTATATCTAGGCTGAGCAAAGTATCTCTCCAAAGAGAAAAGGTTCCCAAAAAGCCGGTACATGCAGTAGGAGTAAATCCTAATACCACTGCCAGTGACCCCTCAGTCCCCAGCCCTGCAACTGTCAACTACATTCAGAGGAACTCGTTTGGTCTTATGCTTGTTCCTTTTCCATCCAGCTGGAGTTGGGGAACTCCCAATAGCTTGGGTAAACTGTTTCAGTGGTGAACCCATCATGGTCTTGATCTCTTTGCTCATATTCCCATTCTCCCACTCTTCAACTTGACTTTGGGAACACAGTCCAGTATTCCAATGAGGGTCTCTGCCTCTGTTTCCATCAGTTGCTGGATGAAGGTTCTAAGGTAATATTTAAGATATTCATCATTCTGGCTACAGGGTAAGTCACAATTGGGTCCCCTCTCCTATATTACTTAAGGTCTTAGCTGGGGTCATTCTTGGGGATTTCTGGGAATTTCTCTAAAGTTGAGTCAGGTTTTTGCTAATTCTATAATGGCTCCCTCAATTAAGATATCTCTTCCATTGCTCTCATCTCTGCCCTTCTTTAATCTTGACTATCCCATTCCCTCAGTTCCCCTCACTCCTCACCTTAACACCCATATACTCTGAAATACCTATATAGATGACCCCTTTAGATCCAGAATTTGTGCTAATCTTTATATTTTTGTCTCAAATATTCATGGAGTGGAGCTATAATAAAGCATTTTTAGAACAAAATAGTTCCCTTATCATTACATTAGTTCTTGCTTCGCCTATGTCTCCAATTTATCAATAAAGTGTCACCTTGACACAACGACCACTGTATTGCAGAGTTCAAAAACCTTATTAAAATTCATGCTTTTCTCAACGACAATTTTTACAACACAATGTTTCTTAATTTTCATCTGAAACCACACACCAGTTTCTCACCTTCTCACATGCTTGTCCTTAAAATTACCGACGTCTCTACTATTCTTCACCAGCATCCCAGGAATTAGGATGTTACATTCCTAGTACTCCTCAAATTTTATATATTGCTTTTCTTGAACCCAAGCTATGTTTTTATAGATTATTATTGAGGTAAATTGCCACTGCTAATATCAAAAGATGTTGAATGAGCACACTTAATTTCTGATTTGTACAATCTAACCTGCACAACTAAAATTTTATTTAAAATATGTGTAAATTTTCAGATATTATACTACTTTAACTTTAGTCCAACAAATTTGAAGGAGAACAAGTTGGGGAACATATGTAAGGGCTTAAAGGGAGGAAAAGAAAGAATGAAATTATGTAATTATAATATAATCTCACAAATAAAAGAAACTCTTACTAAATTAGGCAAGTATAAAATTTTCAAATGGCATATTGTTTAGAGCTGCAAGTTAACAATTCAATGTTGTAGGAAATTTTATTCAATTAGAATCATTAAAGTGGAATATTAAGACTTCTGTTCAAGTGTCAACAGTATCTGGATGAGATATATGTTAAGTCTGAAAACCAAAGTATAAATTACCTGAGAGATTAGATCTATAAGTAAAAACGAGTTTAGGAGTGAAATTTCTGTAACTGATCACAAACTCTTGATGTTTTAATCCCAAATCTGTCATAACTTGGCTGTGTGACATTGGTAAATTAATTTATGTTTGCTTTTTTTTATACAGCTACTAACTTTATGCCTGTGTACTAGAGTAAACCTTTCATGATAACATAGTGTAAGATAAAAAGAAAATAGAGCATTTTTAGAAAATATATCCTGAAACAACATGGAAGAATTTCATCCCTCTTTAAACTATTGAACTGCTATTCTACTGTACAGGCATCATTCAAGTATTTTTTGCACAAATTTCTCATGATTTTAAGTGTAGTGAAAATTTGAATAATAATTTACCCCCTATTATTTTTTGTACTTTTATACACTTTTTCTCCCATACACTCAAACTACTATAATGTGTCTGAGAATGAGTTCTCAAACTCATAACTCAGGATTTTGCTTCAAAAAATTGGATTCCATAAGCAATCTGTTTGTATCTTCATCCAGTAATTGTCTCTCTTCTATTTATATTGAATTACATCCATGAACATATTCCTGTTTGTCTAACCACAACTAATTTATAAAGTAAAATAAAACTTAGATGCCCCTGTCAAGAAAACAGATTTTGGAGAAAAGAACATTAGTATATGATAACCCCAAAAGGATAACAAAGAAAGTAACATCATTTCATCAAATTAACTTTGTTAAGTTATATATATTAACATATATGAATTTTGTTTTGCTTGTTTTGGAGACAAGTCTGTTATATAGTTCATGTTGCCTAGTACTCATTCTATATGCTTTCATTAACTTTTTAAGCCAGCAATCATGCTTGTATTTTCTTGATATTTTCACATAGATTTCATTTGCTAAGCATTTTAATGATTAACTAACTATAAAGAAAATATAACACATAAAATGTGAGTTAATTTTGAAATAATGCTATGATAGTAATGAATACATACTGTGTTTCATCTTTCAAAATTCCTGCCAAATTTGTTATGATTCTAAAAGTTGAAGAGAGGGCAGTTTTGACATCTGACTTATTAACATTGTCTTTGATAAGTCTGGGCAAGACACACATACTTATATATAGATAATTATGAAAATATATTCAACAATTCAAGTCACAATATTTCAGTTCAAAATGAGCATTTCAATGATAAGCATGATTTTAAAACTTTTTCTTAACTATAATATAAATTTCAAATTCACTCTTTTCTGTTTTAGCACATATTATAAAATGTCCTTAAGTGATGTCTCAAATATTTTAGTGAATCTCAATATACAATTTTTTCATGAATAACATGTGTAGCATATTGTTGATTTTTAATATACAAAATCAATTTATCTCCCATAAATTTAGTTTTGTTTTAAATGTTTTATCCATTGTTTATCTTATTTAAATTTTTAACTAATAAAAAACTTTGGCTATCCAGTGTTTCCATTGACATCATTGATATTATCTATTTTATCTTACGTTTGAAGATACTAAGATTTCTGGTGTTGGTATACTTGGCTGCAATTCTTTGGTGGTTTAGAATAAATATAAATCTCAGAAAAAATTCCATCCCCAACAAGCTTTTGACAGTGTTATTGCCCTGCACTTGTAACACACATATATTTCAATAACACTGAAATCCCAGACTAAATAAAAAGGGCGAAAGAAACAAGAAGCCAACAGAATCATAGGAACCACCCCAATTGACCAATGCTTTCACCAAAATGCTTTCATGAAATGATAAACTCGAAAAGGAGACTACTGATTCTTTTTCTTACATCCCTATTTTAGATTGTATAAGGTATTCCTAATGGGAAAAAGTAATTAAGACAAAACCAGAGAATAGATTAGTATGGGAAGTAAAATTAGTTTGTGATGTGATCAGTATAAAGCAATTTTTAACTTTGTTTTTAGTTTTAAATTGTTTAATATTGGATTTTATGTTTTTATGTTTGTCACTAGGGATTCAACCTGAAGTCTTGTACATACTAAGTTGTTTCTCTACAACTGAATTGGATTTTCAGGTTTTTTGTTTGTTTGTTTTTAACTTGAATCTCACAGTTACCCAGGGTAACCTTGACTCATACTGTAGTTCAGACAGACTTTGACATGTGGTACTTCCTAAGCCTTCATAACAATTTTGCTTCATGCTTATTTATTTTGACCACACTGAGAATAAAGAAATGATCAACTCTGTAAAAAATTATGATTAGTTCAATATGAAAAAAGATTAAAAAAATATAAAAAAGAAGACATGACAGTCTCCAAGAGACTGGATAATGTCAGTGCATTATTCTTCTATTTACAAATCATGATTTGTTTTGTTGTTGGATAAAAATGCTGCTGAAGTAGTACCTTGGTGTCGTGAGGAGCAGCGGGCTGCATTCCCGATGCCTGGCCACCCACATGTTTAGCTTTACACCCAAAATAACAACACACAAATGTATTCTTTTAAACACTGCCTGTCCCATTAGTTCCAGCCTCTTATTAGCTAGCTCTTACATATTGATCTAACCCATTTCTAATATTCCGTGTAGCACCTTACCAGGAAAGATCTTAACCTGCGTCCGTCTGGAGTGGGAGAATCATGGTGATTGCCTGTCTCAGCTTCTTTCTCCCAGAATTCTGTTCTGTCTACTCCGCCTACCTAATTTTCTGTCCTATCAAAGGCCAAGCAGTTTCTTTATTAGTTAATCAATGAAAGCAACAGATAGATACAAGACCCACCTCCATAACCTCGGTGCGGTGGATATCTGGTTTTATTTTATAGAAATGGCTTCTGGGAGTTTCATTGGAAAGAGTGAAAACTTATACATTAGTTACAGACACATAAACTGGATACATAGTAATGCTTTTTTAAATTATTTATAACAGGACTACAATTTTTTGTGACTAATCTTCATGTTGGGGCTGAATAAGCAAAAGAAATCAAGAATTAAGTAAAGATATTCCTGAGACCAAGAGATAGGACAAGAGAAGAGTTTGCCAAAACACAGAAGGAAGAAGAATCAAAATTTGGGTACATTGACAAAACTAGTGGTGAGTCAATTTGTGATTATCCTTTAAAAATGATGTTCACTCTACGAAAAGTTAAACATTAATTGCACAGAATGGCAAGTTTAGCATTTGAAGCCAATTACCAATGAGTATAACAAGATCTTTCATTATTTGCATTATTATTACCATAACCTGGGACATTTTATATTTTAGGCAGTAGTCTTCTCTTATTTTGTAGTTTCAAATATTGAACTGATTAGAATTTTACATACTATTGAGTATGATTTAAAATCTTATTTTTTGCTTCCTCCGGTCACCCTGGATATTAAGTACCACTGAGGTAGTATACAAAAACTGTATTTGATTTTACATTTTTTTTACTTTTATAAAATTTTCCCAAAAATAAATCTGTATGCATATTTACAGTCACATATAAAGTCAATTTCACATACCCAACAAAATCATATTGTTCTAATAATTTTATGTAGTATATTTACTTAACAAAAGAAGAAAATAAATATATGTATGTATTAGAAGATATTATTACCTTGAATGTTAAGTACTGTGGTAACTATTTGTCTTAGTCATGTTTGCATAGGATATTTTTATATGTAATTTTGTGTTTTCAATATATATAACCACCTTTTTAAAATTACAAAAACATGTTGTTCATTGGGATATTCATTGGTATTCAACGTTGTTTCTTCAACTGTTTACTCATGGCCTTTTGCATGGATATTTTTGGCTTAAAAATAATGAACAGGTGGTGTGTCAGTAAGAAGCCATGTGAGTGTTAATGTGGCATCGTTTTCTGCAGAACAAGAGAACATTTTCAGAATTTTGGGTTGCCAATCTATTTAGCTGGCACCTGCACTCTAAACTGGAAGACCATTTTGAGAGCAGGCATGTTGCCATCATAACAGATGGTTATGTGTACTGACAGCCAAGTGATCATGTATGTACATGGGTTATGGATGTTGAAATCAAGCTGCTCACTTAAGAAGGTCAAATAGCATTTATCCAGCTATTCCTGCAAATGATACTAAGAGAGATAGCTGTCTGTTTCATGTTTCCTGCTAATTCTCATATTACTTCATAAGACAAACAGCTGAGCATGATAATTTCATACTTAAACCAGGAGAAATGACATCTCAAATCTCCTAAATTAAGATGAGTTAAAAGTGTGATGGTCAAAAATATGTTATAACTCCTCAAAAAATAAAAATATTTAGAAATTTGAATAAATAAAATGCAGTAAATTTATTATAAGTAAGATCCTTGTTGTTATGAAATAATATCCAAAGTGGTCCTAAGGTTCCTTGAACATGTCATGGTTTATTATTTTTTAATGTTGGAAAATCCACACAATATTATAATGATAAGAAAGATGTTAAATCCATTATGCATGCTTCCCCTCATATCTATCTATCTATCTATCTATCTATCTATCTATCTATCTATCTATCTAAGGGGAAGCATATGTGTGTATATATATATATATATATATATATATATATATATATATATGTGTGTGTGTGTGTGTTTGTGTGTGTATATATGTATATATATTGCACATTATAATACACATATAAGGAGGACATACAAATACATATATATATATATATGTATATATATGGCCAGAAGAGGGGAATTATATGTATATTATACATACATGTATTATATATTTGAGAATTTAATTGAACATCTCAAATGTCCTTTGTACTCAAGAACTGTATATTTACAGTAGCATTACTTGGTTATCTAATTTCAAAGGACTAGTCTAAAATAATAAGAAATCATCCTAAAATATCTTTGCACTTTAATTGTAATCAAAGTTTTCCAATCAAATATATTTTCTCATGGCTGGGTGGTCACACACACCTTTAATCCCAGCACTCAGGAGGCAGAGGCAGGCATATCTCTGTGAGTTTGAGTCTAGTCTGTTCTACAAGAGCTAGTTCCAGAACAGAGTCCAAACCTACAGAGAAACACTGCCTGAAAAAATGAAAAAAAAAAATTTCTTATAGACTTTTAATCAATTCCCAGCCATAATATCTACTCATTCTTATAATCCTTCTTCCTTTTCGTATAGGTTGGTCATCTGATATATTCTAATTTAAAATATGGAAAAGAAAATGGAATTTTGGTTTATTTGTTAAATTTTGTAGCATATGTTTATCTAAATCACAGAATACTCACTAATAAACTCATCTTTCTATGGTAAAAAATTTTAAATCTAGAACAATAAGTACATTTTTGTTAATCCTGTGTTAATAAATATGTACAATTTTTCTAATTTTTGATTTGTTGAATTAAATAATACATGTAATTTTATGAGATATTCATTATTTTACTTGAAAATTAAAAGTGTTTAAATGATTTATATAAAGTACCAATTGTTGTAGGCAGGCACTAGTTAGTTCCTGGCTGCTCAGCCCTGTAATGATCACACAGAAACCATATTATTTGCCATATTGTTTGACCAAGTTAGCTTAAGCATATTTTTAGTTAACTCTTATATCTTAAACTAGCCCATCTCCATTAATCTTGCATTGCCTCATAGCTGTGGCTTACTGGATAAAGTTCTATCCCAAGCATCTGTCTCCAGCATCTCTCTGACTTTGCCTTCTTTCTCCTAGCATTTGGTTTAGTTTTCCCATGTACCTCTATTTTATCCTGTGCAGGCCTAAGACAGTTTCTTTTTAAACAATGGCATTCCTAGCATTCAGAGGGGAATTCTGGTGTGGGAGGTCCTTCTGTTTGTGTGTTGCTTTCATTGGTTAATGATTAAAGGAACTGCCTTGGCCTAGTTGATAGGGGGAAATTTAGGTAGGTGGAGAAAACAGAGCTGAATGCTGGAAGGAAGAAGGGCAGAGTCAGAGAAGCCATGAATCCTCCACTGGAGATGGGCACAGGTTAGAATCTCCAGTAAACCACAGCCATATAGTGATACATAGATTAATAGAAATGGACTAAATCAGGGTATATGTGTTAGCCAATAAGAAGTTAGAGCTAATGGCCAAGCACTGTTTTAATTAATGCAGTTTCTGTGTGGTTATTTTAGGTGTAAACTAGCTGGGTGGCTGGGATTAATAAGGGGCAGAACAGAATTCCACATCACCAGATGGTTAATATATTTTGTGTTCAATAATACAGGAACATATAACTAAATTTTGACTTTGTAAAAGACAATTGATGGGCTGACTAAATTCACAGGAATGTATTGTATAAAAATATTCAAGAGGCCAGACTAATGCAAAGTGGTGTGACCGCAATGTAGAAGTTCTTAGGGCTTCCAGTCATATTATTTCGCTTTTGAAGAAAATTCTTATTTTGAAAGAAGTCAAAATGGAATGAAAGCAAAACTTTGAAAATATGTGGCCACAATTGCTTAAAGTAGTCATAAACAGAAAATACAGCAACAATTTTGTTATCATCCATGAAAACAGACTGAGGTTATAAACTAAGATTCCTTAGTGACTATGATAGCAAGCTAATGCAATTCCTGTCTGCATTTATTATACATGGGTGAGTTTAGAGGCTTTACAATGAGATTCTTGTTAATTGTCTAGACACTGCCTGAAAACTTTCCGGATGATAGACAAGAAGGGAGTTAAAAGAATGACAAGAATACCTGAATAATGGTCCATGAATTTCAGTTTCTTAAAGAAAAAGACAGGCCATCATACTAAGAAATGAGTGATATATATTTGGAAATTTAAGATAGAAATTTCAAAATTGTTTTAATTACCAATAATACAGAATGGGCTACAAGATGGCTGACAACTATAGTGAATTATTTATATGACATATTTTAATATATAAAATTAAGGCAATTTGTTCATTATAGAGAATTTCTAAAAATATGTGAATATTTGGTGAATAATTACAATAACCATGAAAGAGGAGGATTATATAAGAAAGAATAAATTAAGACTGCCTCATGAATGATGAGTGGATTTTGCATGAAGATGATGAAGGGATAATTTGTGAGTAGGAGGAAACTAAAGGTATGTTAGATGTGTTTCACAGGACATGGCAAAAGATAAGGGAATATAATGCATTAAGAATAAAATATAATATTATTTTTAAGTAAAGAATAATCATATGATATTTCTTTTCTCCTTTCTCCCTCCAAACTTTCTCAATCCCTTTGATCTCAATGAAATTAATGTTATCTCTTTCATGTATTACTGATAAATGTATAAATTAAATCTGCTATTCCATATAATTCTTGTATTCATATTCTCATACACATACAAGCATATTTTTAAACCATGATTTCTAATACTAAAAATATGCTGTTCATGTTTTTCTTTGAAAAACAGCTACCAAAAGCCAGGTGTTGTACATGCCTTTAGTCCCAGTACTAGGGTGGCAGAGGCATGCAGCTATCTGTGAGTTCAGGGTGACCGGAACAGGATAATTCTGGAAGTGGAAAGACTCAGTCTGCAGATGTCACCCAGACACAGAGGACAAATGATGTGAATGTCTCACTGATGACACAATGCCAGGTGTTCATTGTCCACACAGGGAGGTAGAAGGTCACCTACATTCTTAAAGCCACTTTGACAATAGCTTGAATTGCATACATGTTGAAACTCTTTACATATTCTAAAGGGCCTCACCCATTCAGATAGTTGTAAGAAGGCATAAAACATTAGCATGGGAAATTTAGGCACACACAAATTTATGTTCCACAGTATGCCTTATTTCAGTAATTGTGAAATTATTAAACACTATTAGTAAAAACTAGTAAAGCACTATTAATAACATAAATAATATAATTTTGATGATTGTGCATAATTTATTTTAAACTTTAGAACTTTTAATAAAAATGGGTAGAGATCATATATTATTTGCTAAAACCATTTATAAACAATCAATGTTCTTTTACATATTTGTTATATAAACATTTACATTAAAAAGTTCTAGGCATTTTTGTGTTACAGGTTAAAGTTCTTTATCATGGCTCAGTTTTGTGGTACAAATAATTAAAGAACAGGTATATTTAAGTTGTTGTTCAAAGGAAGAGAAGTTTTTTAGTAATCAAGAGACGCAGGTTAAAGGAAAATTTTATCTAAAAATGGAATTTCAGAAAGACATAAAAATAAATTTTATTTTTTCTTCTTCAGAAAGCTGGTCTGACATAGTCCATCTGTCTAATAACAGTCATAGATTATTTGGTCCCAATTTTCATGTAATGGTGATTAGGCTTGATGCATTTTACTTTGGAAAATATTGAGATAAATAACCTGGTACAATGTATTGATGAAAATGAAATGAAGTCTCACAATATATAGTTAAAATAGCCATGATGATGCCTGTAGGGAAAGGTTATAAATTGGGTTTTCACATAATCATCACATTGAAATGCTGAATAAATAGCATGAACTTCTAGAAAACAATTGGCAACTGAGATGATTCGTGTTTTATGTTTATTATTGAGAATCTTTGGGTTCAGACAATAATTAGGGAAAGTGGATAATGGTCTATTAGGCTACTCTGAAATTTGTGGGAAATAATTCCCCATAATTGAAATGGAGAAACATACTGGGTATTTTAATACTAATGGAGGATGTTGGACTTTACCATATGCAGAACTAGGATCATTTGAAAAATCCTTTCCATAATTTAAAACACATGTAATATGTAAAAGTATAAACTATGTTCTTTCTCATGACTAGTGGATAAAATAGATTTATGAAGTAAAGACATATTATTATAATACTGAAAGTGGATGTTCTACTCACAGATGAATGGGGCAAGTTTGCTATACACTGCAATGTGGAGACCTTAGCAGGTATGAAAGGAATACGAGGACACTGAAGACATGAGGGAAAACTGAGGTAAATATTAAGAAACAGACCATACAAACATAATTTAGTGATGTCAAAAGTTTTGGTTTAGGAAATCTTTGCAACAATGGGTATTGCTTTCACCTGAAGCAGAAATTCAGATTAACCCTTTACTTCTATTTGCAATGGCAATCTTCATTGTGAGATTAACATATGCAAATTCTCTAAGCTTTGAACTACTGTTTACCTGAAATTGAAACAGAGCCTTATTAAAAATAAAATACCCCGAATAAATTTCAAACTGTGGCATGAAACAGCTGTCTTTATCTTTGAAATATGAAAATGGTACCTTACATAACTTTACTAGCCTGACTTCTGTTCCGTGTGCAACTTACATTATTCCTCTTTATCCACCTTCCATTTAGTATAGCATATCCCATTCAAATAAGACGGTAAGATGGTGTTCCTGGTTCCGGGGAGATTTCTGCACTTTTTCATTTTTCCTTTTAATTTGGAGCTGATTATTTTTTAAACTTTTATCTATTCATTTTTAATTTAAATTTACGTTCCAAACGAAGTTTTCCCTTTAACCCCTCCTCCAACCCCCTCTCGGATTGCACCCAACCCACCCCTTATCTACTTCTCCCAATGGGTAAAGTCTCTCGTGGGCAGTCAACAGAGTATGGCATATTAAGCTGGGGCAGGGCCAAGCTGCTGACTCTTGAATTAAGGCTGACCATTGCATTGCTCCTTAGGGAATGGGCTCCAACTAGCTAGTTCATGCACCAGAGATAAATCCTAGTCCTGCTGCCAGGGGCCTCTCTGAGTGTCCAAACTTCACTACTGTAACCCACACACGGAGGGCCTAGTTTGATCCCATGGAGACTCCACAGCTGTCAGTCTAGACCCATGAGTTTCCTTGAGCTGGATTCAGCTTTCTCTGTAGATTTCGCCCTCATGATCTTGACCTCTCTTGATCATATACTCCCTCTCCATCTCTTTAATTGGATTTGCAGAGCTCGGTCTGTTGCTTCGTTATACTGCATCTGGTTCTCTCATTTACTGGATAAAGGTTTTATGACAATAGCTGGGGTATTCAACAATCTGATTAAAGGGGAAGGCCAGTTTAGGCACCCTCTCCACTGTTGCTGGGAGTCTTAACTGGGTCATTCTTGTGGATTCTTGGAAGTTCACCTAGTACCAGGTTTCTTAAGAAATTTTAGGGATTTTAGGTTAGCTTTCTGAAAAAATATTCTCTATCTGAGTAGATGAAATTATTAAAATTTATGAGTTTACACTCCCAAATAATTTGGCAATAATTATGACTAGAAACACAGTGAACCACTCAACTAATGATATAGTTTTCACACTAAAATATTCAACATCATTGTCTACGTAAGAAATACCTTTCTAAAATTTTTTAAACAATCTTTTTAAAATATTTTATATACCAATCCCTGTTCCCTCTTCCTTTCCTCCTTCCACTCACACCACCTTCCCGGCACCCAACACCCAATCCATGTGTCAGAGAGGGAGAGACCTCCCATGGGGAATCAACAAAATCTGTCACATTACTTGAAGCAGGACCAAGCCCCTCCTCCTCTTATCTGCCTTGAGCAATGTATCCCTCCATAGAAAATGGGCTCCAATAAGCCAGTTTATTTACTAGGGATAAACAGTGGTTCTGTGGCCAGTGGCCTCAAAAAACTACCCAAACCACACAACTGTCATCCACATAAGAAGAGCCTAGTGCAGTCTTATACTGATTCCAGAACAGTCAGTCTAGAATCAATGAGGTTCCACTAGCATGGGTCAGCTGTATTTGTGGGTGTCCACATCATGGTCCTGACCCATTTGCTCTTACTATCGCTTTGTTAAGCCTGGAATCCAAGAGCTCCACTAAGTTCTTAGCTGTGGATTTCTACATCTGCTTCCTTCAGGTACTAGATAAAACTTCTATGATGACAATTAAGGTAATCATTAATCTGTTTACGTGAGAAGGAACAGTTAAGGCCCGGTCTGCACTATTGTTTGTTTGTCTGTTTATTTATTTATTGGTTTTTCAAGACGGTTTCTCTGTGGCTTTGGAGCCTGTCCTGGAACTAGCTCTGTAGACCAGGCTGGTCTCGAACTCACAGAGATCCGCCTGCCTCTGCCTCCCGAGTGCTGGGATTAAAGGCGTGCGCCACCACTGCCCAGCTGCACTATTGTTTAGATTCTTATATGGGGTCATACTTGTGGATTTCTGGGAATTTCCCTAAAGTTTTTTTTTTCTAACCCCATAAAAGCTCCCTCTATAAAGATATCTCTTTTCTTGATCTGCCTTTCTGACCTTCCCCCAACTCTATCTTCCCAGTCCCTCATCTTCTCCTCTGACTCCCCTTCATCCCTCTCCACTCCTATTCATCCTTCTCCCTTTTTTCCACTTCCCCACATTACCAATTTACTCAGTAGATCTTGCCTATTTCTCCTTCCCAGGGGATCCCATCTAGGTCTCACTTAAGGCTCTCATTGTTGCCTGGCTTCTCTGGGAGTTGCTTGCTGTAGGATGGTTATCCATTGCTTTATGTCTAATATCCACTGAGGAGAGAGTACATACCATATTTGTCTTTCTGCATCTGGGTTTCCTCACTCAAGATGATTTTTTCTCTAATTCCATTCATGTGCTTGCAAATTTCAAAATATTATTGCTTTTTACCTCTGACTAGTATTCCATTGTGTAAATGTACCACATTTGCTTTATCCATTCTTCAGTTGATGGGAATCTATGTTGTTTTCAGGTTATGGCTGTTATGACGAATGTTGCTATGGACATAGTTGAGCAAATATTGTTGTGGTATGAGTGTGAATCTTTTGGGTATATGCTAAGTAAGAGTGGTATTGCTGGGTCTTGAGGTAGATTGATTCCCAATTTTCTGAGAAGTCACCATACTAATTTCCAAAGTTATTGCATAAGTTTTCTCTTCCATCAGCAATGGAGGAGTGTTTCTGTTGTTCCACATGCTCTCTAGCTAAGCTGCCATTAATGGTTTTTTCTTAGCCATTTTGACTGGTGTAAGATGGTATTTCAGAGTTATTTTGATTTGCATTTCCAAGATGGTTAAGGATATTAAGACATTGTTTATGTGCCCTTGGACATTTGAGAACCCTCTGTTGGGAAATTTTCCTTAGTTACTAAAGATCATTTATTTAAACAACATTTTATCATGAGATTAGAGCACTTATTTAGCCAGAGTACTTTTGAATATTCTTTGCCTCTGTACAGAAGACTTCTAGTTTGAGAAGACATTTTCAGTTTATTCATGTTGCTCCAACAATTTCAGTTGCTGAAAAAATTTACTTAATAGTTTTATGACTAAATTTAGGTTAGAATTTTTAAATGTTCTTAATTTTCTCCATATTGCAACTTTCAAAGACTCAAATATTTCATAAATCAGAAGTGTAAATCTTGAGACATCAAAGTTTAATATAGATAATATTATAAACTTTAAGTTCATTTAATTTTATTGTATTAATTTATGTAATCTTAAAGAAACATTCTGAAATTAAAATTAAACAAATAATAAAAAATTATGACAATGTTCAGATCCCCAAACCATCATTTACATTCTTTTTGATGTGCTTATTTTTATCAAGTGTTTGTAGAATCATATATGCTATGTTGTATGCACATGTCTATGTTTATATGTGTGAAGGACAGCACTGGGCATCAGTGCTCAGACATATTAAATTATCATTTATATTCTGTGAAACAAGATCCATTTCAGGATAGAGCTTTAATAGAAATCTAAAGTGGTTGATCAAAAAGCACTAGGGGCTTGCTTATTTCTGCCATTTCAGGGCTGGATTACAAGCACAAACCAACATACCCTTTTATGTTTCATGGGTTTGGGGAACAAACTCTAATCCTTGGGTTTGCAAGTCAAGAATTTTCAATGGGCCACTTCCCTGACTTCTCGTATTTCTTGTCTGTAATGTATCCTGGTGGATCCATTTTAAGTAGACTGTAAGAACTGAGTTTATTTAACCAAGCAGACTGTGTTTTGAAAAGTCATTTATCAAAAAGAGAAAAATTAATTTGTATCCAATCAAAAAAGATTACATTTATTAAGACTGACCTAATATTAAAGAAAATTCTTTATTTTAACTGCACAGGAAAATTAGTGTTAAATATTTTTCCTAATTTATAGCTTCATGAGAACATTTGTGCCTATAAAATCAAAGCTTTGTTGGAGACCATGGAAGTATACAGCAGGTGACATATAGTGTTCAGATGCCAACTAACCAAAGGAATAATGCCCTAATGGAGGAGAATCCCATTTAGGAAAGGTTAATGGGACCATTGACCCTGGAAGCTGTTGCTCCTGCGAGTAATTTCACCTGTGCAAAATCAGCTATGCTGTCTTCACAACACCCGCACTATAGTATTTAATCTCAGGAGATGAGTATATGTTATCCTATGATTGTATCTCAATTTTATGGGTACATATACCTATGGATGGTCAGGAAGATGGTTCCTCATTAAGCTATAAAATTTTGATATATAGACAATATTCTATGACATTCTTTATAACTAGATCTTCGTGAACCCTGGGTGTACCCTTGAGAATTGTGTTACAATAACACAATTGTGTTACCTTGTTTCTTGTGGTACAATAACACTTATTGCCATATTCATTGTTATTTTCCTATCTTTAAAGAAGATTGAAAATCTGTTCAATTCAGAATGATAATCTAAAGCTTATGTGACTTCCAGGAAAATTTAGTGTAATTTCATTTTTTGCAACAGAGATTTCTAAAATAACTCTTAATACTTGGTGCATGTGGTAAATGAACACACCAGATGTTGCATCTTCTTAAAAGATCAAGTGAAATCAAAAGAGAGAGACATGATTTCCCATAGTTAAAACTTGTCACATCGCAATATGTTTCAGAGAATACGATAAATTTACAAAATTGATATGAGAAATATTATGCCACTTGGCATCAACAACAACTTGACAAAGATAAATCCCAAGATCTATTTTGAATAATCCTAAAAGGAGATTAAATTTGCAGAACTTTATAAATTATCTATATGGGAATGTGAGAATATTTTGTTATAGATAAGTTTTGACATAAAAGGTAATTTGTTAATTATATGATCCTAATGATAAGTCTTACATTCAGCTTCATAGCTTTCAAGTCTAACTAACAATTTAGAAATATTATAAAAATAGCCAAAACTATTATCAATGCAAGAGCAAAACAGACATAATACAGAGGAAACACATTTAACTTTGAGAGTTGCTAAGGTGCTGAAATAACCACCACTAATTACAATATGTAGCATGTACATAAAAGGAAGAAACATTAAACTTCTCTCACCTTCTGTCCCCCAGGATCTGCTTTTATTTAAGTAACTCAAGAGTCTTTCTTAGACATAAGAACATAATTTAAAATATATTTATCCTCTCTAGCTTCTTTATATAATTTGAACTGCTTTTGTGATGATCAAAAGCATATTAAAAATTTGGGTGGATTTACACATTCAATATGGTTATCATCCTTTTGTCTGTGACTTATTGTGTCCAAATTTTGTTATATATCTAAGCTAGTGACATATTACAGTGAATTTCCCCTGGGATGTTTGACAGTAAAAGGCACTAGGGAATTTCCCTGGGAAAAAAATATTATGTCTTCATATATGACAAGAGATTATTTGGATTTCCAATTCTCTTTAAACATATCATACTTTACTTTGGAATCTTTATAAGTTAAAATTCTTTGATGGTTCTAGGTGCCATATATCCATAGTAAATTTTTTTTTACATTAAATTATAATTTAATTTTACTCTTGGGAAACATTTTATATATTTTATTCCTGTATAGTCTGATACAAAAATGAACAAATATATTTCATGGATGATACTATGATGACCAGGTCTCATCCCATAATGAGAATGTATTGAAAACAGCAATCTTTCCTGAAACTATAGACTGGTACAAAGAATTCTCCTTTACTTTGAAAGCAAAATGAAGCTTTTATTTTCATTAAAACTATCTTTATTAATTCATTGAGAAGTTCTTCTATTTTATTTTGTTCATTGTAATAATTTGAATGTAATTTGCCCCAGTAATCTCACAGGGAGTGACACAAATAAGAGGTGTTGTTTTGATAGGGTGGGCATGGGTTTTTTGGAGAAATCATGTCACTGAGGAGGTGGGCTCAGAAGTTTACTTGTAGTAATATGAGCGGCGGGGCTGCGTTCCCAGCACCCCGGCCACCTGCTCGGCTAACTTATGCCCGAAATAACAACACACAAACTGTATTCATTTAAACACTGCTTGGCCCTTTAGCTCTACCACTTACAGGCTAATTCTCACATCCCGATCAACCCATCTCTAATAATCTGTGTGAACCGGTCTTACCGGGAAGATTCTAGCCTAGTCCATCCTGGGTCGGAGCTTCATGGCATGTGTCTGCCCAGGAGCGGGGCATGGCATCTCTCTGAGGCATCTGCTCCCGAGAGGAGAGCTGTGGAGTCTGAGCTCACTTCCTCTTCCTCCCAGCATTCTGTTCTGTTTACTCCTCCCACCTATCTTCTAACCAATAAAATGGGCCAAGGCAGTTCCTTTATTAGCCAATGACCTTCCTCCATCATTTCCTAAGCTCAGAATACCACTCAGTATCTTAATTGACTTCCTGTTGTTAGCAAGATATAGGAATCTCAGTTACTCCTTCAGCACTAAATCTGGCTGCATGCCTCAATGTTCCACATTATGATGATAATAGACTGAATCCCTGAAACTGTGAACATGAAGCCAAAATTGATTGCTTCCTTTATAAGAGTTGCAGCAGTTCTGTTGTCTTTTAACATTGAGAGAATCCCTATGACAAATCACTTTCTTTCTTCCTTTTCTTTCATCTCTTCAAGGTCTAGCTCTAATTTCTTTTATCATCAAACATACTGTTATCAGTTTTCTTCTTTTAATTTTATTGATATCATTTCTGAACTTCCACCTAAGTCAACTGTCAAATTCATTATCTCTTCTTATGTTGGATGAGGGCCACTTGTTGATTCCCAGCCACCTGCTTAGACCAGAAATAATCACACAGAAACTGTATTATTTAAATCACTTCTTGGCCCATTAGCTCTAACTTCTTACTGGCTAACTCTTATATTAAGCTAACCCTTTTCTATTAACTTGTGTATCGTCACATGGCTGTAGCTTACTGTAGTAGGAGCTGCGGGGCTGTGTCCCCAGCACCCCGGCCGCCAGCTAGCTTATGCCCCAAAATAATTACACTGACACTGTATTCTTTTAAACACTGCTTGGCCCATTAACTCTAGCCCTTACAGGCTAATTCTCATATCCCAATCAACCCATCTATTATAATCTGTGTAGCATCAGTCTTTCCGGGAAAGATTCAGCATGTCTCACCTAGCAGCTTGTTTCATGGCATCTGCCCTGGAGAGGAGAGCATGGCCTCTGAGTTCACTTCCTCTTCCTCCCAGCATTCTGTTCTGTTTACTCCTCCCACCTATGTTTTAACCTATGAGGGCCAGCCAAGGAGTTTCTTTATTTTTTTAACCAATGACCTTCTTCCATCATTTTCCCTTTTTCTGTTTAAACAAAAAAAAGAAGGCTTTAACTTTAACATAGCAAAATTACATATAACAAAATGGTTATCAAGTAAAAATTACAATATTTACATCTATTTTATCTTTATCATAACTAAGGAAAACTATAACTATAACTAACTATTCTTCAACTCCATCAAAGACTCCAGAAAGATACAATATTACCTAAGCAAACAAGAAATAAGTAACTTTCAAACTCTAGAAATGACAGAGACATCTCACTGTCTGGACAGTCACCCAAAGTTCTTTTGTACCATTGGGGCATCCATCTTCAGCCTACAGACCCATAGTATCCAGCAGACATTTCCATGAAGCAGGAAATTTTAAAGACAGTTGAGTCACTTTTTTTCTGTGTCCTCCAGAATGTCTCACAGATTCTTTAATGAGTCAGGAACCCCGAAAGATCATCTCACCTTTAGGCAAATTCAGCAGTCATCTCTCTCCGGGTTCTCTGTGTCCAGTTTATGCATCAGTCTAGGCTTGAGCAGTTTCTTGACCAAATGGCTATCAGACTCCATACGGATCCTCTTCGATGCCCATCTTCTTCTTGAAGTAGATTGGTGCTGCCAGGAGCAGACATGTCTCATTGTCATGAAAAACCCTAAGTTATTAAAACATTAAATAGCATATTCCGTATGTTGTGCTTTCCTGTCGCTTTAAGGGACAAGCCACACCCACTCCCATTACCTCTGACCTGACCGCTGCCATCTTGGCCCCTTCCTTTTCTGCTTCCTTGACTTGGGCATGCATTTTCTGTCTCTCTCTCCTTTTATCTCTTTTCTCTCCTTTTATCTCTTCTTTCTCTCTCCCTCTTCCTTAATAAATACTTTTGGCAATTTCCTGTGTTTATGTGTCTGTTACCTGCCGCTACCGCCTGCACAGCGCATGCCCTCCTGCTGGTGGGAAGCTGTAGCCGCTTTTCTCATGGTGGGCTCCGCCAGCCCACTTGGGGATCGTCTTTAAGAATAACACCGTAGTCTTTTGATTTTTCGAGATAGGGTTTCTCTGTAGCTTTTTTGGTTTCAGTACTGGAACTAGCTCTTGTAGACCAGGCTGGCCTCGAACTCACAGAGATCCGCCTGCCTCTGCCTCCCAAGTGCTGGAATTAAAGGTGTGTGCCACCACTTCCAGGCTTATATACATTACATTTTTTTAAATAAGCTGCACAAACACAATGCCTTAATCATAAGCAGATATATACACACATACACACACACACACACACACAAACAGTATAACAAAATTGACCTTAAATTTGTATCAATAAACCAAGGTCCATACCAATACAAATTTCTATAGCATATTTCTCTTTAAATAGAAGGAAACATTTATAAACAATATGTAAGAATATGGGCATAGTTTCTCCAAACTGCTTCCTGCTACTTATTGGGAAAAGTATTTTATTTTTGATAGTATTCACAGCAATCTTTCTAGGGGTCTTGTTCCATAAAAATCATATTAGTCTGGAAGCAATCTACAGGTTCTCATCCTCCGTGAAAATAAAAAAAAAGAACACCCATTCCAAAGCAATATATCCTTAGATTCAAAATATCTTTAAATTATATATGTTGGCTTAGCTTAGCAGTCCCCAGAATCAAATGTCTCTCTGCAGTCAAAAAATTTAAAGATAACTCAATAATACACAAATCCAAATTCTCTGTAAATTTTCCATCTTTACATGGCTTGTTTCTCTTATACCTTTCATTGAAGTCTGTCTGTATTCTTTCTCTTTAAAGACTGTGTTTTTTTTTTTTTTTTTTTTTTTTGGTTTTTCGAGACAGGGTTTCTCTGTGGCTTTGGAGCCTGTCCTGGAACTAGCTCTGTAGACCAGGCTGGTCCCGAACTCACAGAGATCTGCCTGCCTCTGCCTCCCGAGTGCTGGGATTAAAGGCGTGGGCCACCATCGCCCGGCTTAAAGACTGTGTTTTATTTTTTAAAACCATTTACTTTTTTATAACTCTCTATAATCTTTATCTTCTCTCTCCCAATCCTACCTACATTTGTCCAATACTGTGACTTAGAGTTCTTTTCCATCTGGAATTGTGTTTATTGAATATCTGTAATTCTTTGCTGTCTAGGAGCACTTTTTAAAATGCTACCTGCTTCTTAAAACTTAAGCTGTGCCACTACTAGAGTATACATAGTACTTCCTGCTTGCCACACTAAGTTGAGCACAGCAGAGTTGCTTGTGCTTCTGAGCCGCAAGCAGTGCCCCACTTCCAGGAACACAGTTGGTCCATGTTGCCACCAAGCAAGCTGCATCACACTGCTCACAAATCCCATTGACCAGCCTGGTCTACAGAGCTAGTTCCAGGACAGGCTCCAAAGCCACCGAGAAACCCTGTCTTGAAAAACCAAAAAATAAAAAAAAAAATAAAAATAAAAAAACAAATCCCATCCAAATGCTCAGTTTCCTGAAAGAGTCAGAGTTTGTGCTAGCAGCATAAACCATGTGGCTGCTACCACTGAATCAGTAAGATCTCTCTTAAAGGAGCCACAGCATGCTACCACAAGTAAAACCCATTTAGTAGAAATTGTGGCTAAACTTGTTTTTTAGTGTCTAGAATTCCTTTTCAAGCCCTCTCAGGATTTATGTGGATGTAGTTACTCATGTTGGCCAGAGAATCCGTTGGAGGAAATGTCACTTGTTGATTTCAAGCCACCTGACTAGCTTAAACCCAAAATAATCATACAGAAACTATATCAGTTAAATCAGTGCTTAACCCATTAGCTCTAGCTTCTTATTAATTAACTCTTATAATAATTTAACCCATTTTTGTTAATCTGTATATCACCACATGTATGTGGCTTACTTGCTAAAGTACCCAGCATCTGTCTCCAGTGGCTCCATCATTTCTCTCTGTCTCCACCTTCTTCCTCCCATCATTCAGTTTAGTTTTCCCCACCTACCTAAGTTCTCTCCCTCTATAGGTCCAAAGTGTTCGTTTACTTATTAATGGTAACCACAGCATACAGAGGGGAATCCCAAATCATTCATGTATAAACATAAATCATACTACCTAAACATAAAGTTGATTAAAAAAACCAAAAAAAAACCCAAAAGGTTAATTGTCTCCTCATCTTGCTGTAGAAAGTCTTACAGCTTGTAGTTACACACCTAATGGGGCATGGCCTCTTATACTCTACTTGCTGAGGCAGAGTCTGTAGGGCCCAGGTCTGCCGTTGTTCCTGGGGTGCATCTTCAGGTCAGTTTCTGGTCAGCTGACAAAGCATTCTGTTTGTTCCTGTACTTCCCCTGCCCTGCCTGGTGATTAGCTGTAGGGCATTGACTTCTTTGTTGGTATGGTAATTTCCCACCTGCTTGGGCAGGAGGTTCTTGTGCAGCAGTTAGGTAGATAAGGACTTCTCCAAGTTCGAATAAACCACATTTGGCTGATCTCCTCTGGAATGACCCAGGTCTCTTTGTGTGTTCTTTCAATCTCCATGCCCTTGCCCAACTCGCATAAGGTACAATGGCATGCAAACTGTACCAAAGATGTAACACAAAATCGGATGTTACACGAGCCTGCATCTGCCTTCTTTTCCTGGCCATTCTTTCTGGTTGCTGGATTCAGTTTCTGTTCTCCATTCAAGCAAAGGATTCTGATTTGTGAGTTTACCCCCAAATAAATAACTATCTAATCCTCAATTCTGAGCTAGTGTGGGATTTCTTTTCTTTCCACATCATCCAAGAGAGAAAAATGAATTTTCTCTCTCTTAGCATTTATTGCCTTTATCTAGATGAGACGCCTGATCAAATTTCTACTATCCACATTGACATGTCTGCAGGTCTGGTTTAGGTATCTATATTGTTAAAGTTAGTGCTTCCATATATGTTATAAAAGCTTCAGTCAGGAAATTCAAAGCTCTTGAAAGATACTTTTATAACTATTAAGAATGTCCTTAAATTATTTCGTGATGAATCACATTGAATATTTTGAAAAAAATATTTACCATTGTGTAGGGTGATTCATAGTAATTATATGGCATTTATTATTAAAAGGTGAATTCCTTGTCTTCTGTGCTGCACAGTCTTTATAGCATGAGAAAGGTAATGTCCAGAAAGGTCCCATGGTCTATCTGATTTTTAAATCATTTGTATATAATTACTCTTCAATTTTGGCATTAGTAATAGGAGTATCTTGTATTTCTTTTATATGTCATTTAAATGAGCACAGGAAACGTGTTATCCTGCCTTCCACATCTTATTTAACCATCAGAAAAAAACTATAAATATATAACTTGCCTAGTGTTCCTTTTAATTTGTTTTATTATTATAGAAATGTACATCAAAAAGCTATTTCTTGTTGTCAAGTTAAGTATAAAATCATGAAACTCCATTGGAATAAATCAAGTTTCTACTTAGAGCATGCTATTTTTTTCAGTACTGTTTAGCCAAGTTGTTATGACCATCGATTTATTTCAAACAATTCTTTATACTGTTTGATTTAACTGTTATTGTTGTAGGATACTGCTAAAGTCTTTGTGACATAACTGTTTAATAGAGATCATCAATCCATAAGTATATATATATGATCCCCAGAGAAATATTTTTGTATCAAAAGGATTTAAGAGAAACTTTCTTTTATATTTAAGGTCATAGTCCTGAATCTTGTCAATCTACCTTGGATTGAAACCTTGCCTGGAAGCTACTTCTTAATTTGAGAATGATTTGCCATCTGGAGATATTGGCAACATGATACAGTTTTAATTTAGAGCTCTTCAAACCCTGACAATTTGTGCACTTAACCATTCATTCCTTAACTCTTATCTGTCCTCTGTCATTTAACTCAAAAACAGAGAAAAAAAAGCCAGGTGGCATCTTCAAATATTTGCCTGGAGAGTTCCTTCTTTAGATCATAGAGTTTATTATGCATTTTTGCAGAGGAATTTAGTGAAGAGTGTTGCCAAATCTCCTGACTCGCCATCGTAAACATCATTTCCCCCACTACTTTTCATTGCTATTTCCCTTAATACCCTATAAACTTAAATGCCAGACCATTTAAGCTTCAAAAATGCAATTCTCAACTCCCTTTTGGTGTTTATTAAGAAAATATTCAAGGCTTAAAGACAATTTCATAATCAGTTCAAGTTTTATATAAGTGCCTATCAAATTATTCACAAATCCTCCTTTTAAAAATGTTTTATTACAGATGATATGATCTTGTAACACAATGAAAAGTATAATGCTTTTTCAATCCAAGGCTAATGTCAGAGAGGCCTCTGAGAGGCTTCATCAGCCTGGAAAGCACCAGTATATAGGAATGTTCATTTAGATGCAGAGTCTGGATTGTGACAGTAACTAGAGATCAGTACTGGCCTAATTAACCACATAAGCCATTCTGTATTTTCTGAGCATGGCAGATTTTTATTTCTTATACTGATGTTGATAAAACCCAACAGCTCAAGTTCCACTTCATATGAGCCAACTTCAGATATGAAATCTTGTAACACTTAAAACATCAAAGTTGTGCATATTCAAATAGAGAAATGCAGAACTTATATATTGTATGCAAGGGCCAAAGTGATATTAGAAGGATATATGCATTGTCTCCTGATTAGTCTGAGTCTTATAAGAATAGCATGACTGTAGAGTGGGAGCCAAGTTCTTTCCAGAATGATTGCACTATTTCACCAAAAGGCAGTAGAATATATTCCTTCCTCACTATATGTGATAAGGAGCATATTGATATTAATTTTAGTATACTTTTTAATTGATAATATGTCAAACATATATCAAATTTTCTTTCACTGGCTTATATATTTTTAATTGTTGAATAATAAGAATTTCAAATTCTCAGCACTGTTTAACAAAATATTTATACATCTCCTTACTTCAGGTCTCAGTCTCTGATAAATTTGTTGTTCATGGCACTCAATAGATTTTTCAGCACTTAAACCAAAACAAAATAAATTATCAGTGTTTGAATGAATATATTGATCAATAGTTTAAGCAATTCATAAAATTAAAAAGTTAAAATTTAGAAAAAAATCAATCCTTATATAGCACTTATTAAGATGTATGTAACTCAGTGGGCAGGCTACTCTTATATAAACTTGACAAAGACTACAGTTACCTGAAAGGGGGGCATCAATCAAGAAAATTCCTTAATAAGTTCCAGTTGTAAAACATTTCTTCATTAATAATTAATTAATAATTTGTGGGGCTTGGGCCGAGTCCATTTTGGGTAATGACATCCCTAGACTGGTGGTCCTGAATTCTAGAAGAAAGCAAGTTGGTGAAACCATGGGGAACAAGCCAGTAAGCAACACTCCTCCGGGGATTCTGCATGCCAGCTCATATCTCCAGGTTCCCTCCCTGTTTGAGTTCCTATCTGGACTTCCTTTGATGGTGAACAGTGTTATGGAAGCATAAGCCAAATAAACCCTTTCTTTTCCAATTTGTTTTGATCATGGTGTTTTTGTCACAGCAATAAAAGCCCTAACTAAGACACTCAACAATAAGGATATTTGATTTAAACAACATCTTTCAGCAAGTTTACATTCTTCCTCTACAAATATGTATTTGCACACATAAAATGTATATTCCTATTTCTATGTAGAACTTTAATTCAATTAATTAACTAGTATATTAAGTAAATATAAATAAATAATTGTACTAACAGATACATCATCTCTCTGGTTCTAGAAGCATCTTAATTTTTCATGCACATTTATTTACTTAGTCATAGCAGAACTCTATTGAAATGTATATTATCTCAATTTACTGTTGAAAATAGAAGAAGCAAGGATTTTATCTATATGCATGCAGGTTATAAAATGCCAGTTGATAATAAACAATTCAAGAATTAAGGGAAGGCTGTTTGATTATAGAAATTATAAGGCATCAATTTTGCTTGATTGCTCAATAAACAACCTGTTGGAATATAGCCCAAAGAAAAACAGCAATTTTTTGTAAGAGAAAATATATTCAGTGTCCAATGAATTCAAATGTATCATCAATGAGATGACAATGCCAGAGAAATAACATGTGATATGATAGCAGGATTAAATTACCATTGTTAAAATATCAATTATTCATTACTATTAGTGTTGCAATGGCATCAGTGTCCTTGAACAATATAAAGACTATCTTTTCCTCTATTCCCTTAGCAAGAATGCTTCCAGTTTTATTAATAAAAAATAGAGTTTTTTGGGGGGAAGATAGAAGAAAGACATTTTAGAATACCAATTTATGGAGTTAATATTTTTTAAATATAAATTTTTAATATAACAAAATAACATTTTAATTTAATAAAATAAATATCTTTATAACGGAAAAGTTCTTGATATAATGTGTTTAAGTTGTTTTAGTACTTTGCATACTGTATTGTCCATTCAGGTAAGAAAAGCAAGTGTTACTACATTTTCTGTGTAAAATTTAAACTAAAATGCAATGAATTTTATAATTTGATATATTTAAATTTGATACTAACTACTTTAACTGTGCAATTTTTAAGTTTTTCTCATTAGTTTTTGGCACTAAAATTTCTCAGAGTAACAGATACCTGGATGGGATGGGGTCACTGTTTACTAAGGCAAGGGCAAATGGAAGTTTTAAGAATGCATATGTGTGCAACTCAACAGATTGATGCCTGAAAAAAGAACTCCAGAGGTGTGGATAGTTCTCGATGAGAGAATTACTGTATTTACAATGAGAACTGATAATCCTGTCTGCCTAAAATGGAAAGATAAATAGTTGACTTTTTAAAGAGAAAAAAGCCAGGAAAAAAGAAAAGTTAAACATCCCTAGTCAATTTGATAATTTCAGTTGTCACTCATGGTCACAATGAAATATTTGGACACATGACAAAATACAGGGAGGTGTATAAATGATGTATATTCTAAGGAAAACCACATGACAAAGTAGCAAAGTAAAAAATTGCCTTACAATTTCCTTGTCCTACACTGCTTGTTCAGGTTGACATTTAAAAGGGTTCAGGTGCTTTAATATCTCAAGTTAAGATATTTCATTTGAATTTATTTCAGATTGGAGGTGTTATGGGTGTCTGAGCAGTTACTAGCTATAAATAAAGTCTATTTTGTACCACCTTAGATTGTCTAAATGCATAGTTCAATGGTTTGTAGGGAAGAAACACAGATTAGAGTTGCATATCTAGCAAAACATGGTAATGTGTAAACAAATTCAGAAAGAGTTTCTAATAGGTTTTTTGAACTTCACAGGTTTCAGATTTGTGTGTTTATGTGTGAATATGTTTTCATGCCCATACGTGTGAGAATGTAGACAGACAGACAGACAGACAGACACAGGAATGGAGGGGGTGTTATAGGTAGTTTTTAAAAGTTCATATTAAAAAGGTCAATCATGTTTTACTACATACCTGGAGCTGACGTGCATTATAGCCTATTGTACTTAACCAGATTTACCTCATATATTTATAAAATATAAATCCAGCTTCAATATTAAACAAATTTGAAAGCTATTCTGAATGGCTTCTCAAACATAATATCACCTCAAATTTTCTACAGGCATCCATCTCACAGATGATGCATGCAATCACATATTTGGAGAAATATTTAAAACAAGAGACATAAATAGATACACACTTAATTATATAGTCATAAAGATTTAAATTTTATTTGACATTAATTTTAATGATATATAGATAAATTATCAAGTTTGTGGAGAGAAACAGAATTAGTAACTGCCTTGATTGATTTTATTAGATGAATAATTATGTTCAAGAAAAGATTCACAAATCCCCTTACCAAATGCCAGACTCAGGAATTTTGTTTGACTACTCAGAGATTTGAACTTTCTGTACCACTGGGAAGTCATATAAGTCACGTTGTTTAGTCCAAAAAGAGAATCACAATGTCAATTGAAGGAAGAAAGTTTATTTGGGGAAAAAAATGAAGGATGTGGGAGATAGGGAAAAAAAATTAGTTGACTTTTGAAGCGGCGTAAACGAATGCAGACAGATTGTAAAAATATATATAGTTTTAGTGTAGAAATAGACTTACAGAACCACCGTTCCCGCGGAGACCAGGAAAGCAGAAGAGACAGCTCGGAGCAAGCTCGCCAAATTTATAGGCAGACGACATTAGCCCGAGGCGAACACGCTCCCTAAGGGGCGGGACTTATCCCTACATCTCCCCTTTTTGTCTAAATAAGACAGAACTAAACCAAATACAACTACATGCAATAACAACAAATAATAAATATAACAAACAATATTGAGAACAAAAGCTTTGCTAAACATTCTATCTCAAGGAGTCCAAATAATATAAAGAATAACTACAATTATTTAATCTTCAACTCAGTCAAAGATCTGAGAAGGGAATAAACACTACTCAACAAACGAGATATATCCAAAATGTGCAACAATTGACAGAGACAACTGACTACCTGGGCAATCACCCAAAGTCTCGTTTGCAATGTTGAGTCAACCAATTTTGGCCAAGGCCTAACATAACTGACATACTATTATTAAAGGCAAGGAACTTTTCAAAATTATCTTACCCTGTCTTGGCAGGATATGACAGTCCTGTTTTATCCATTGATGCACACTCTGTATCTGTGTCAGTGGTTGAGGTATGGGCGTTTCTTTGTCCAAAGGCCAGTTCTGCCAAATAGAAAGAGTCCAGGTGGAGTGTCTTTGGTGCTCAACATTCTCTCGGGAATAGAGCGGTGTTGCCAGGAGCAATTGTGTCTCACTATCATGAAACTCTGAGTTAGATTAAAGGCCATTTTCTACAGCTCTTTGAAGAGGTTGAAGATTATCTATCTATACTGAGTATAATCTCTATATATCTAAAGAACCTGATTAGTCTGATTATAAATGACAAACTTAGATGACTATTTATCTATATAATTCTCAATATCTATCTAACTTAAAGACTAAGACAATAAACAACTGTGTAACAAATGAGGATAATGACCTCCAATTATTAACACTGTACAATTATACATTGCAATATGGCAAATATATATCAATACACAAACATTATATAAGTATCTTAATCAGAGGTAGAAATGTACATTGCAATATGGTAAATATATACTATATATATATATATATATATCAATACAATATATGTCAATACATAAAAATGTTTTAAACAGACATAGAAACATGCATGCATACAATAGTCAATATAATTTAACTTTGTTTCAATATACAAGAATTGATACCAATATATTTGTCTAAAAGCAATAACTCACAATTATAAATCTATTATCCCATCATTCCCTCTTTTTTTTCTTCAAAATCATCCCTGAGCTTATAAAATTCCTCCCCCAACCTCCCAACCCCTAAATGATGTCCCTAAACGCAGGGGTAAACTTTACTGGGAGAGGGGACGTCGTCCTCTAGAATTACTTCCAGCTGTCATGGGGGCGTCGTTCTTTCTGGGGGATCCTGTGAAAGTAAAATGATGGTTAAATTTCAAGATCAATGTCTTTTAAAATTGCAAATAGTCTCTGAGTATTTTGTGGAGGTCTGGCCAGAAGAAGTGCAACATTTCAGCTAACCAAGTTGGGATTGTCTTGTGCAGCTGGTATCCAAAACAGGTCTTGTAGTAGCGCTATCAGTATCATGACGTCATATCAACCAGGTAGAGTTGTTGTTATGGGGCCCCATCTTCTTCCTGGAAACTTCAAATGTCACTTCAGAAAAATCTCATTGTTCATTGTGAAAAACTTAAACATTAATCATATAGACATATATAGACATACATATATATATATATTCAATGAAAGGCATGATAGATATATTCAATGAAAAGTATGATAGATATGAAGAAAAGCAAAGATGTTTTCTAAACTCACATTTCTTTCTGTCCCATATCATGGCTCTTGACATGAGACAGAAACTCCAGAAACTCTGGGTTTCTGGCGTGATAACACCAAGCTAACCTTTGTGAGGGCAAGGTGGAAAAGCCCTTGCAATGCATTCTGAAAAAACCCGACCTATGTATATTTGGGTTCGAGGATATGTTTATGCTTTTTTCACAGAAAGAAAATAAAAGCTGGATCTGATGTCGAGGCTGCAGATGCCCACAGAGGAGTTCCAGAGGTGACTGGGGAGAGGTCCTTGGTCCGGCCTTTCCTGCCCCCAAGGAGAGGAGTGCCTGATAACAGAAGCTGCTAGGCCACTCTGCAGGGTGTCATTTCTGCCCCTAGAGAGTCCAGGGAGACCCACCTGAGATAAGTGCCAGGATGTGCTTCAGATAGCTGACTCCAGCACACCTCGAACTCGTGATCCTCCTGCCTCTGCCTCCTTCAGCAAATCCTACCAGCGTGCGCGACCACAATCGGCCAAGTCACTTTGTATTAGACCAAATCTGACTCTGTGGCAGCTTTTGTTGCAAAACCGCAGGTACTTGAGCTTCTGCTAATTCAGGCAGTGGGGTTCCGCTGCAAAACCAAGGCAGGCAGAATGGGCCTGTGTCGCTGAGTGTGTCTCGGACTTGGCACTGGGGCCGGAGTCACGAACTGAAAAACAGCACCCAGGAGGGTGCTGTGTTAGCTAGCGGGCTACCTGCTTGAGTCGGGGGCAAAATAGCCGGACGTTGGACGCCAAAATGTAGCGGCGTAAACGAATGCAGACAGATTTTAAAAATATATATAGTTTTAATGCAGAAATAGACTTACAGAACCACCGTTCCAGCGGAGACCAGGAAAGCAGAAGAGACAGCTCGGAGCAAGCTTGCCAAATTTATAGGCAGACATTAGCCCAAGGTGAACATGCCCCATAAGGGGCGGGACTTATCCCTACAGACTTTGGCTTTGGTTTATTGTTTCATCATTGTTTGGTTGGGGATGTGTGAGCGTTCTCAATTAGAATACTTGAAATATAGAGTTCCATTCAAGTATTTCATCACTTTCCATTCAATCTCTTTAGGTGACTCAGTGTTTCATGTGAGTAGATTAGGCAAAATATTTTCTTTGAATGTATGTGCGTATGTATGCTTATGATTGTAACAGAGATTTATATTCATGAATGGTTAAACAGCAACCTCATATTTTATTAAACATCAAGAGAAAATTCTGTACATCATGAGTTCAAAAGATAAGTTGGGATTGTTGGTCCAATTTTACTCTCCAATTTATATTTTTCCTATATCATTGTGTTTTATTTACCTTATTGAATATAGATATTGAGTTACTGTTTCACTTATTTTAACTTTGTGAATATCAGGATGTTGTGGGGTGCTGCGGGTTGCATTCTGCCACCCAGCTCCCGCCACCGGCTAGCTTTACCCGAAATAACAACACACAAACTGTATTCTTTTAAACACTGCTTGGCCCATTAACTCTAGCCCTTACAGGCTAATTCTCACATCCTGATCAACCCATCTCTAATAATCTGAGTAGCATAAGTCTTACCGGGAAAGATTCAGCATGTCTGACCTGGCAGCTTGCTTCGTGGCATCTTCCCGGGAGAGGGGAGCATGGCCTCTGCTCCAGAGAGCAGAGCTGTCGAGTCTGAGCTCATATCCTCTTCCTCCCAGCATTCTGTTCTGCCTACTCCACCCACCTAAGGGATGACCTATCAAAACGGGCCAAGGCAGTTTGTTTATTACCAATGACCTTCCTCCATCATCAGGATCTAATTTAGAAATTATCTAAGTTTCATTCATCAATGAGCATATAGTCCATGGAAATTGTATGTCATTATATAGATATCATATAGATTATGGTATTTAGTTGTATTTTGGAAAAACTGGTCTTTGAACAAACCCTTATAAATATTGAAGAATGACTATAGAAGTTTATGGGTCTCTGAGGCATAAAGCTGTTGCCTCTTTCTCCACCTATAGGACCCCATCATTTTTGTTGAAATGGGTTCAGGGGATTGAACTGAGGGCCTTGTCAAGGCTAAATCTGGATTCTACTGCTGAACCATTTTTACAGCATAAATCTGAAATTAGATATTAATGCTATAGACTTCTTCACAGAGAACCCCATTCTGTAAGTCAAGTTTTTAATGTCTTAAACAGAAATCTTCACTAAAACAGAGATCCACATAGCTATCTGACACTTTTCAACATTTTTGAAAATATCCCAAGTAGTGAATTCAAATATGATTTATAGAACAATGTGCCAAACACTGCATTTATTCCTTTACTCTAACCGTGTAAATAATACATCATGTTCACAAAAGACAAGAATATTGTATTCACTAATTATTCATATAATCTCAATTAAATTTGTGTCGTGAACCATGTTTAAAATTAAAGCATAGACTTGAAGTAAAACAAATATGACCATTGAGAAATCTACAAAACCTAGTTTTATCTGGGAAAGAATACTAAATTCTATTATTTATTACAAAATTCTGTTAAATTATGCTGAAAATTTTACTAAATCTGATATTAATATTATGCACTGTGAACTATATAGAAATGAAGATGAAGACAGAAGGTTAGTTTAAGATGAAAGAGAATATACTTGATGATATATGATGATATTATAAAATACTAATAAATAATAGGTACAAGATATTTTCCAGAAAGTGTTTGTGTTATAAGTTTTAATAAGGTTCCAGAAATGGAAAGAAATTAGAGTTGTTGAGAAGGTAAAGGATACATATTATATACAAAATTAGGATTTTGTTTACATTGTAATATCCTATGAAATTTCTATTTGTGGAAGTTACAAGCCAGTTCCTACTATCTGAACATTATAGTTCCTAATGTGTATTACTTTCAGTCATTTTAAGTCCCATATATCTTGATGCTCTTCATCCTATTTTATATGTAGAACACAAAAAAGATATCTCTGATTAAGAATTAGGTATTAAAAATAGTTTAAATTAGTTCTCAAAATAGTATACTTACTGAGGTCATCCTTTATTCTTTTATAGAAAACAAATATGTTTTATATAACATACCAAGTAGCCATACATAATGCTGTTATTTTGTTCTAAAATTACTTCCCAAGCTGTCTCAGGCTTTATGTGGATGCTTTTGTCCACACGTTGGCACCATTTGTTGGCAAGGTTTCTGTCCTGCCTATTTCCCACAATCCTTAGGTCCCAAAGAATTACACAGAAGTCTATAGTTATATACTGATTGGCCCATTAGCTCAGGCTTCTTATTAACTCTTATAACATATTAGTCTATTATTCTTATCTATGTTCCCACATGGCTCAGTATCTTTTTCAGTGGGGCAGATCACATCTTCCTTCTTCTGTAGTTTGTTAGTACTAGAGAGAAATGAGTTTCCTCCTTTCCAGGATTCTCTTTTTCTCATGGACCCACCTCTATTTCCTGTCTGGTTGTTCTGCCTATACTTCCTGCCTGGCTACAGGCCAATCAACATTTACTTAAAACATATTTGACAGAATATAGATACTTGTCCTGTACCACGTCCCCCTCAAAAACAAACAAACAAACAAACAAAAATAACAACAACAACAACAACAAAAAAAAACAAGAACATCCATAGTCCATTTTTTGGGGAATGTGGGCATAGTTTTCCAGGCTTCTTTTTGCTGGTTGGGGGTGCTGATAATCTTATGGGGATCTAACAAAAATTTATAACCAAGTGCTGACTGGAGTATCCTGTGAGTCTTGATCATCTCAGGCAGCAGTCTTGAATCTGTTCTGGATGTAGAACTTAGACAACCCAGGCCGTCTGTTTCTACCCAAGATTAATCAGGTTGTCTTCCTTGGTCAAACCTGATTTTTTTTAACTCAGAATGAATTCACAGCCTCTCATTTCCTGTGGAGACAAAAGCAAAATCTCTTCTCCAAAGTAACATACCTTTTGACTTCAATTTTGAAGTCAAGGTATTTTCAAAATATCTGCCTTGGATTAATTTAGCAGCTATAATTATCTTTTAGCAGCTGTTGCTCCTTCCTCAGCATTCAAGCAATTCAAAGTATGTGCAATAACATACAGTATTCAGATTCTCTGTGTATTTTACATGTTTATGTGGCTTTACTTTAACCTCTATTTTATTTTTAATTTTTGACTTCTTGAGACAGGGTTTCTCTGTGTATGTTTAGCTGTGGTGGAACTTCCTCTGTAGACCAGGCTGTCTTTGACCTCACAGAGATCTGTCTGCCTCTGTCTCCCAATTGTTAGGATTAAAGTTGTGTGCCACCGCAACTTGAACTTGCAGATGTCTGTCTGCCTCTGCCTCCTAAGTGTTGGGATTAAAGTTGTGTGCCACCACACCCTGAACTCACAGAGGTCTGTCTGCCTATGTCTCCCAAGTGTTGGGATTAAAGATGCGTACCACCAAACCCAACTACTCCTTTTTATATTTTAAGGACTTTATCTTCTTTCTTTACTCTCCCAAACTTGCGTATATTATTAATACACTGTAAACCATTTAGAGGTTACATTCGTCTTTGAATCTCTTTTTACTGTATCTCTCTCTCTCTCTTTTTCTAACCATATGAGTCTTTAATTTGCTAAGTGATATGTCTAAGATTAAAGCTGTGACTTTGATGGCTAGCTGTGGCTTTGATGGCTAGATCCAGCCCATTCCTTAGCTTTCTGAAATTCTAAGCTCAGTGCAGAGGTACCAGCTGTAACCATGTTTATTGTCACAACTCTATGACATTTCAAAGTCCTTGCCAGAAAGCAAACTGCAACAATGTGTCCAGAAATAACACTCAAATGCTTTCTCTGTATCCGGACCTACTGCCTCAAAAAGTCAGAGTTTGTACTGCAGGACAGCCCAGAAAGTCGGCACTTTATAACAGCACAGCTTTTATTCTTGCTATCGCTGTAAACAAAAAAAAGAATGCAGTCAGCTTTTATCAGGTCAGCTTTTATCAACACCATTTCAGTGTTTGGTGGCAGGACCTCTTAAAGAGCTGCAGGGTTTTGCAGCTAAAGCTGAGTCCGGAAGCCTCTCTTAAGTGAGAGCCCTTGCCTCTAGCAAGCAGAGCAGATTCATGAAATTACTGCTACCAAGTAGCCATGTGTAATGATGTTATTTTGTTCTAGAATTACTTCCCAAGCCATCTCAGGCTTTATGTGGATTCTGTTGTCCACACATTGACACCATTTGTTGGCAGGGTTTCTGTCCTGCCCAGTCCCCACAATCTTTAGGTCCCAAAGAATCACACAGAAGTCTACATTAGTTATAAACTGATTGGCCCATTAGCTCAGGCTTCTTATTAACATTTATAACCCAGAGTTGCTAGGCTCCCATTAGCTCAGGTAAACTATTTCAGTGGGTATCCCCATCATGGTCTGGACCTCTTTGCTTGTATTCTCACTACTCCCACGCTTTGACTGGACTTTAGAATCTCAGCCCTGTTCTCCTCTGTGGATCTCTGCCTCTGCTTTAATCATTTCCAGATAAAGAACTTACGGTAACATTTAAGATAGTCATCAATCTGACTACAGGGCTAGGCCTGTTTATGCACCCTCTCCATTGTTGCTTAGGATCTTAACTGGTGTCATCCTGTGGATTCCTGGAAATTTCTCTAGTGCCAGATTTCTTGCTAGCCCCCAAAGAATTCTCTGATAATATATATATATATATATATATATATATATATATATCCTCAAAAATTCTACCATTAAATTCCTACAGCTGATAGATATCTTCAGTTATGTTTCAGCATTCAAAAGTAACTCAAAAAATCAGTAGCACTTCTATATAAAAATGATAAAGAAGCTGAGAAAGAAATCAGAAAAAAAAACCATCATCTTTGACAATAGCCACAAATAACATTAAATGTCTTGGGGTAACACTAACCAAAGAAATTAAAGATTATTTGAAAAAAATTAAGACTTTGAAGGAAGAAATTGAAGGAGATATCAGTAAAGGGAAAGATATTCCATGCTCTTGGATGGGTACGATCAACACAGTAAAAACAGCAATCTTCCCAAATGCAATCCCCATCAAAATTTCAACACAATAATACATACACCTTGAAAGAACAATAATAAACTTCACATGGAAAGACAAAAAACCCAGGATAGCAAAAATAATCCTGTACAATAAAGAAACTTCCATAGTTATCACCATTCTGGACATCGAGCTCTATTACAGAGCTACAGTAAGAAAAGCAGCTTGATACAGGAATAGAAACAGGGATCTTGACCAATGGAATTGAATTGAAGATCCAGACATTAATCCACAAGGTTATAAACATCTGATTTTTGACAAAGAAGCTAAACTTACAATGGAAAAATAAGGTATCTTCAACAAATGATTCTGGCATAACTAGATGTCAACATGTAGAAAAATGAAAATAGATCCAAATCTATCTCCATACACAAAACTCAAGTTCAAATGGATTAAAGACCTCAATATAAATCCAACCACACTGAATATGATAGATGAAAAAGTGGAAAGTAATCTTCAATGCTTGGGCAAAGAAGACAAGTTCTTAAATATAACCCCAGTAGCACAGATACTGAGCGCAACAATAAATGGCAATCTTACCAAAAACAATCTACAGATTTAATGCAATCCTAATAAAATCCCAGCACAATTCTTCACAGACCTTGAAAGAACAGTATTTAACTTCATATGGAAAAACAAAAACCCATAATAGCTAAAACAATACTGTACACTAAAGAAACTTCCAGATGCATCACTAATTCTGACTTCAAACTCTAGAACTAGAGTAATAAAAACAGCTTGGTATGTCTGTGAAAACAGATATGGTTACCATGGGAATAAAATTAAAGATGTTTTCATAAATCCATACACCTATGAACACTTGATTTTTGACAAAGAAACCAAAATATTTCAATGGAAATAGGAAAACATCTTTAACAAATGATATTGGCATACCTGAATATCAACATGTAGAAAATGCAAATAGATCCATATTTATCACCAAGCATAAGCTTGAAGTCCAAATGGACGATAGACCTCAACATAAATCCAATTACATTAAACCTGATAGAAGAGAAAGTGGTAAGTAGCCTTGAATGAATTGTAAAAGGAGACCATTTTCTAAATACAGCAGCAACAGAAGAAACTCTGAAAGGAACAATTAATAAATAGGACTTCTTGAAGCTGAAACGGTTCTGTAAGGCGAAACACATGGTAAATGGACAAAATGACAGCCTGAAAATGGAAAAAGATCTTCATCAACACCACAGCTGACAGAGGGCTAATCTCCAAAATATATTAAAAAAACCCAAGAAAGAAGACATAGAAAAACAAAACAGTCCAACTATAATATGGGGTTCAGAGCTAAACAGAATTGTAGTAATATGAGCGGCGAGCTATGTTCCTGGCACCCAGCCACCCACATGGCTAGCTTATGCCCCGAAATAATTACATGGAAACTGTATTCTTTTTAACACTACCTGGCCCATTAGTTCCAGCCTCTTATTGGCTAGCTCTTATATATTGATCTAACCCATTTCTAATAATCTGTGTAACACCACAAGATGGTGGCTTACCAGGGAGATTCTTAACCTGTGTCTTCCTCGGGTCAGAGAATCATGGTGACTGACTGACTCGACTTCTTTCTTCCAGCATTCTGTTCTATCTACTCCACCTACATAATTTTTTGTCCTATCAGGCCAAGCAGTTTTCTTTATTAGTTAATCAATGAAAGCAACAGATAAGATACAAGACCCACCTCCATCACAGAATTCTTAGCTGAAAAATCTCAAAAGGTCAAAATGCATTTAAGAGATTGTTCAAAATATGTAATCATTAGGAAAGTGCAAATAAAAGCAATTTTGAGATACCATCTTACAACTGTCATTGATGTGGGAGTGTTGATTTCATTGGTTAAGCAATAAAGAAACTGCTTGGCCCTCATAGGTTAAAACATAGGTGGGTGGAGTAAACAGAACAGAATGCTGGGAGGAAGAGGAAGAGAGCTCACACTCAACAGTTCTGCTCTCTGGAGCAGAGAGGCCATGCTCTGCTCTCCCAGGCAGACACACACGATGAAGCAAGCTGCCAGGTCAGACATGCTGAATCTTTCCCGGTAAGACCAGAGCTACACAGTTTATTAGAGTTGGGTTGATTGGGATATCAGAATTAGCCAGTAAGGGCTAGAGCTAATGGGCCAAGCAGAATGGGCCAAGCAGTGTTTAAAAGAATACAGTGTCCATGTAATTATTTTGGGGTATAAGTTAGCCAGGCGGCCGGGGTGCTGGGGACACAGCCCCGCTGCTCCTATTACTACATGTCAGAATGGGTAAGATAAAAAATTGATGACAGCTTATGTTGGAGAGGATATGGAGTCAGAGGAACACTCCACCATTGCTGGTTGGAATGCAAACTTGTACACTTTGGAAATCAATATGGCAGTTTCTAAAAGAATTGGGAATCAATCCATCTCAAGATACAGTTATTCATATACCCAAAGGATACTCAATCATATCACAAGGATGTTTGTTCATAGGATCATTATTGGTAATAGCTAGAACCTGTAAACAACTTATATGCCCCTCAACTGAGCAATGGATAGAGAAAATATGGTAAATTTATACAGTGGAGTACAATTCAGCTGTAACAACAGTAACATCATGAAATTTGCTGGCAAATATATGGAACTAGGAAAATAAAACTATCCTGAGTGAGGTAGCTCAGACTTAGAAAGACAAACATAATATATACTCACTCATAAGTGGGTATTAGATATAAAGAAAAGAATAATAAGGCTACAACCCACCCCTCCAGAAAAGGCAGGTAACAAGAAAGGCCGTAAGAAGGACACAGGATCTTCTTGGGAAGGGAAATAAATGAGATCTCCTGAGTAAACTGGTAGTGAGAGGGGGTAAGGCAGATGGGATGGGGGATGTGAACATGAGAAAAAGAGATGGTTAAGGCAGGAGAAGGGCAGTTTGGGAGAGCAATGAGAGATCTTGATAGAATTAGCCAGTATGGGATTAGTGAGAACATTGAGGCTAGAAAAAATTCACGAGAATCCACAGGGATGATGCCAGTTATGATGCCTAGCAAAAGTGGAGAATGTGTCTGAATTGGCCTTCCCATGTAATGAGATTGATAAATTTCCCAACTATTATCATAAAGCCTTCATCCAGTAACTTGTCGTGAGAGGCTGATTGTTTGCTTCCTGGTGCCCAGATTTCTGAAATAACACAGAAACTGTATTTATTAAACCACTGCTTGGCCTATTAGCTCTAACTTTTATTGGCTAACTTTTACAGTTTAATTTATCCCATTTCCAGTAATGGATGGAATCAGATGCAGAGATTCACAACCAAGTACCAGGCTGAGCTCTTGGAATCTGATCAAAGAGAAGGAGAAAGAAATATATGAGCAAGGAAGGTCAAGGTCATGATGGAGAAATCTACAGAGACAGCTAAACTAAGCTCATGGAAACTCATGGACTCTAGATTGATAGCTGTTGAGTCTCCATGCGACTGAATTAGGGTACCCATATACCAGAGACAATGGTGAAGTTTGGACTATCTTTGACTGTCTGAGGGAACCCTGGCAGTAAGTCCAGAATCTATCCCTGATATATGAGATAGCTTTTTGGAGTTTATTTCCTATGGTGGGAAGCCATATTCGGCCTTAATGCAAGGGGTAGGGACTTGGTCCTGTTCCAACTTAATGTAGCAAACTCTGTTGACTCCTCTTTGGAGCCCTTAGTTGTTGGGAGTAGTAGATGGGTTGTGGGCTGGAGGAGAGGCTGGGGTGGGGTGGGAGGAAGGATGGGAAGGAGAACTGTGGTAGGAATGTAAAAGATAGATAGATAGATAGATAGAAGATAGAGAGATAGAGAGATAAAAGATAGATAGATAGATAGATAGATAGATAGATAGATAGATAGATAGATAGATAGATGATAGATAGATGTTAGATAGATGATAGATACATAGATAGATGATAGATAGATAGATAGATAGAAAGAAAGATAGAAAGATAGATTAATATTTCATGAACATGCTATTACAATGATTATCTGGTTTTTATTGGCCAGGTCACATACTGAAAAACTAATTTAAGTCGGCGAACTTTATTGTGAGTATGGGAGAAAATTCACATATTAAAACATATGAACTTGAACTTCAGGGGTAGACCAACAATACAGTGATTGAAAGCACTTCTTGTTCTTTCAGAGGACCCAGGTTCAAACCCAAGCATTCACAAAACAGCTCACAAGCATCTGTATCTCCAGTTCCAGAGCACCTGGTGTTCTTTTCTGATCTTTTCATGTATCCTAGTGCTGTATATACACATAAAATATAATCAAATGATAAAATAAAATAAAAAATGTGAACTTCATTGTAAAAATAAATGTTTTCAATGTCTTGTATTACTAAATTATCTTTTATAAACCACTTTTATGACCACAGTTGCTCATATGGAAAATATCAAAAACAATCTATGTGTAACTAATTCATGAGCTGCTTCGGTCACATTTCACAGTATGCACATCTTCACTTAACCCATGGATAATTCTTTGCTAGGACAACGAAAGCTAAAGAAAGAGAACTTTAGTCTTCAGTGAAAAGAAAAAAAAGAAAAAAAAGAAAAAAAATATCCGTAGTATACACACTAAATTTACTTTCAGCTGGAAAGTACTTGACCGTTTTGTAACTATCAAAAGTCCAGTGGAAGAAATTAAATTACTGACCCTGAGGAAGTTATTTTTTAAAAGGATGTGTGAGTTTACCTCCCCAACCATTAATCAAAAAGTATGAGGTGGAACTCTAAGAAAAATAAATTTTCAAAGGAAGCTTGAAGATTGAAGTTCTATCATTGTGTTCTATGATGTTCTAATGAAAATAGCCATATCTGTGTGCATTTTACCACAGATTTCAGCTACAGTAAACTAGTTTGCCAAGGACAGACTCATAAATAGTGGCAGAAGAAAAGGTTATTCTTCATCTTAGCCTCAGATTATTTGCTGCAACAATCTCACGTCATGCAAAGGCATATTTTACATGAGGAATGAGTCAGAAAGATGTCTCTATAGTGCTCATATCAGAACACTTTCGAACTAATAAGAGAAAAAGAGAAACAGACACCTTCATGGAGAGAGATAAAAGTGATAGAAAAATTAATTTTTAAAATATGTGTACAAACACACACAAATAAAACATATTTTTCTGATATATTATATATATACACCCGTATATTAAATGAAAACTTGCCTTTTATTGATTTATATTCTAAGTATTTGTAATTGATTAAAAATAACAAGTTGAATAGGATAATTAAAATCTGGAAATGGAGAAAAATTAGCAATCAGGAATGTGCGATCATCTTGGCCAAAGTCTACATACCCTGAAAAAAATAAATTGTTGTATAAAACTCTAACGGGATGGATGTTGACCAAGTTTCTGGCTTACAATATGTATGAATTTGTAGTCAGTTTTCCAGAAATTTCCTTCAGGAAGATTGCTCTATATGTATTAGACAGAGGTCTAACGATTCTCACTCCACTCTTCCATTTTGGTGAGATGTGTTTAAGTCAAATTAGAAGTGCTCTCTTTATTATTTCACATCCTTGTCTTACTTCTTAATTATTTTATAGCTATCTTTATCTCTAATCTTTCTTGAATTGAGTAAATTAAATACTTCATAATGAGCTGAAAAGCCTCAATCAAACTCAGACAATAAAGAAAGTGCTATCATAAGTTTGTAATGACTAATTTCTGTGTCAGAGTCACACATCAGATAATGTTGTCATGATGTTTAGGAATATAGCTAATGAAGACATTATGATATGGGTATGAAAGCTAAGAAATCTATATACTCTTTGGATATCAGGATACATACACTTAGTATTATAATTGACTCTAATAGTTAATAATTGATTTGAGGAATGGGTAATTGAATATGTTAACTATATATATGTATATATATATATGTATATATATATATATACTCTAGAATAACATAATATGTATAAATATTTAAAAAACTAATGAATACTATAATTTGGTTAGAAGAAGGAGATAAACTGAATCTTTACAATACTTTTATGAATTTGTACATATTCATTTGTTTTTAAAATTATATGTGAACTTATAAGAAACTAGCAGATTGTGCAGAAACAATAATATCTATTTTTAATAAATTTATGTTGACAAATGAATGGGTTTCAAGCTATTAAGCTGAAGAACATTTTATATTGTATAAAGATATAATCTATATAGAACATAAAATGCTATTTCTATCTATCAATCATCATAATGCATTGTGTGAATTAAGGCAAATTAAATTATGGGATTTAATTTCAAATAAATGTGTCATTCTTCTAATCTAAGGTCTCTGGGCAAATGACATGTCACAGGAATAGAGTATTTCTAAGGATAGAAAATAATGGATAAGTGTATATTCTTTTTATGATTCCTAAAAAAAAACAAGCTAGATTTTAAAACTAACCACCCTGGTTAATCTGTCTTTCCTTGGTTTCCCAAGAAGACTAATTAATTATAGGAAACTGGAGTTCTTGTTACAGCCATTTTCGACAATTATTTTCCCCTGGCTTTGCTTTGATTCTATGGGATATCTTGTACCTTGCCAATAAATTACTTTTGTTTGCTAAAGAGATACGGATCAGTTTCTACTGCTTCGAAACAAATGTTTCCCAAAGACACAAGCATTGTTTATTTGTTATCATTGATCTGAGGACTGTCAAATGAGTTACAGTCATAGTTTGGAATAAGCAATTTGCTGCAGGAAATCAATGTAATGATTTGCCTTGAACAAAATCAGATTAAAAGCAAAGCTGTTGGGAAAGTGAAAGGTCCTCTATCCCTTCTAAAATTATGGGGATAAACAAACAATCAATTTTCTTATCAACTGATTATATAGGACAGATTCTCAAAATTTATTATTTTTATTGCCATGTATTATCTTGTAGACTACAGCACTAAGCTGCAACCATGAATACAATGCTAAAGCTGTTCCAAGCAAAGGTGCTTAATAATGTCCCCTTGCTCTGTAGACTAAACAATGTCAGTCAGTTTTTATTCCTGCCAAACAACATTGCTTCTGTCTCATTTTATCAAGAAAACAGAAGTGAATAAGGAGAAATTAGTAAATAATTCTTCATGTATTTTTCTTCAGTTTCCTGCAGAATCAATACTTTGATCAGCATTCTTCCCTGTTCTTCCTTCAGTCCTCTGCTCCTTCTGCTGCACCTGCCTTCTGTCCTTCCTGCTTATCCTATTATTCTCTCCCAATAATCCTACTTCCACTTTAATGCTCTTTTAAAAAAATGAAAAAAAAATCCAAGATCTTACTTTTTCTGAATGTTGTTTAAGTTGCCTCAAACTATGCAAACAAGTGCCACACATTGTGTTTTGGACAACACCGATGGTCCTGTCTTTACGGCTGCAGAATACTCTTTTGTAGATATTCCTTCCTAAGATTATGCATTACATTGTTGGACAACTAGCCTATTTATGTAACTTGATATGCTAAATACTGCTGCAAATTTAACTCAAGCAGCTTAAATTTAAAAATATAATATCTGAGTTTATATTTTTAATATCAGTTTCTTCTTACACATATAGTTTCTTCTCTCATAACAGGAAAAGAACTACACTCCTCAAAATGAAATATATATATATATATATATATGTATATATATATTTGTGTGTATATATACACACACACACACACACACACAATCTTGTAAATCCACTCTGCTTGTTGTCTGCATGTTTTCAAGGCTTACCACATTTAAATATTGGACAACCAATAAGGGTATTAATCTCTGACAAATACTAAATATCCCTCTCTTAACAATCATTACTTTTGTATTGTCTGGCAGCAGTATTTCACACAATTTCCCCTTCCATATTAATAATAATGACTTTGTTGCAGTCCTCGTTGTGAAACCGTTTGTAGTAGAAACTATTTCACAGAATACTGGGGAGAGTGTTCTAGCATTTCTTCCTCATCGGGGAAGTTCCTTGAGCCATAGATGCAGGAACTATGATGTAGATGTATTTACTCAGTGCTGCTTGGATCCCTGGATCACTGGATCCCTGCATGCTGTCTTTCTGTGGCTCTTTGGCTTAGTATCCATTTCCTATGACGAAAGAATCTTTGTTGAAGGGTGATAGATAAATTTACCTTACTTCTGTTGTTACTCTGTATTTGTCAGCAATACCGAAACAGTTTTTATTCTGTTTTCAACATTGTATAGCTGATATTATTTGACATATTTCTGTTTGTTTTAATATTTTGCCTTATCCAGCTCCAAGAAGGTCCAATTTACCAAAATTCTAATGAGAATTATTCAAACAATTATTTAATATATTGTTATCATTTATCTGCTTCTTTTCTCAGCCCAGTTATCAGAGGTTACTTCTTAAGATACTGTGGGAGGCATAAGATAGAAATTTCAGCTAGTATATTTTGATGGGTTTCAAAGGAATCTCATCAAAGGGTAAGCTTACTGTTAATGTCTATGTACTGGAGAGGAAAGCAGCTATGCTGCCAGAGTTGAAAGCATGGAATGAAGTAAATTGCATATGCAACTGCTTCTGAATGGAAACTATGGGCATGGCCAAACCTATTAAAAACTGTCTTCAATTTCATGGCTATGAGACTAGAGTGACTTTTCCATGAAAACACCCTGGTAATTAAAAATCTTTTTTTTTTTTATGTAATTAAAAATCTTGAGCAAGGTTTCTGGATCTGTGACACTCTGAAGAACTTGAATGCTTTAAGTCTGTGCCTGACTGCCAACAATACCTAGTAGATGAGGCAGAAAGACACTTCCTAGAATTTGATATGATCTCGACGGGACACTGTCTATATTCCTAGTCATATAACTTCTTGGCTTAAATAAACATTTCTTTTTAATTGTAGGATTAGAGTCATAGATTTAAAAAGGGCTTTCAACTGTCTGAGATATCTGCTGAACCCTGACATTTTGACATTGGACAGCAAGCCACAATCTCTAATCCAGTATTGATTTCTTTGTGCACTTGTTTAAAAAAGACATACCTTGCCACTTGATGTTTGTAGATGTGTCTACCCCTTCCCTTTATCTTTTTAGAGCCCCTCTTACCCCAAGTGTCTCAATGATAAATGGAGAAGCATACTACTCATGTGAAAATTATGATTCTCCTCTACCATATTTTTATAAACAAACACACACATGCACACTCATACACAGTTCTGAATTGTTGATAATATAATGTAAAGCATAAACCCTGAAATGGATAATGGTTTTTTTATGTCTTTTATTGATATATATCTTTCCCTGAACATTCAGTGTATGCAACAGTAACTAGCAGAAAGCCACCATTCAATACATATTTGTTAAGTTATTAAACAAAGTATTAAAAATTTGTATAAAATGTCATCTAAAGATAACAAAAGAACATATGAAATGTTATTTGTAGTATATTGAAAAAGCTCATGTGCTTAAAGTGTATCTTACATGAACTAGCTTTCTCCATGCATGAAATGAATTGTAAAATTGATTTCTTTTGCAATACTTATAGGCAAGGACCTCCATAAATCAATTCAGCCAACATTTCTGAATTCATGCTGTGAATAAGGGACTTTGGAAATCAGTGAGAAGTTGGGTGCTAATGTTTGGTTTTGGTTTTTAGTTTTTCTTGTGTCCTAAATGGTAGTCATACTAGTTGTGGAAAATATATGCCATAGGGCAATGATATGTAAGTGTTTTAAAAAGGAAAAATCAGCATATAAATAGTCAGATGGAGAAAGATGTTATAATTATAGATAAGTAATAAATAACACAGAAAATGACAATGATATTTATAAGTTTTTAAGCCTAATTTTATATATTACATTTTAAATTCATATTATATGATGAAACTTATGGTTGCAATAAGCTTATTGATTTTCCTTGGTAAGCAGCTGTAGACATCACTATGTAAATTTTATATAAAAGGGAACACTCAAAGCTCCCCTTGCTTTGCGTATAAGTTACACTTTTATAATTTATAGCATTCACATAACCTGCAAAGTGTGTAAGATGCACAATGGAAATTCTTTTGTTTTTCCACCCCCAGAAAGCCTACAAACTCAAGGAAACTGAACAGTCAACTACTGAACCACCCATGGGTGAAGGAAGAAATGAAAGAAAGTAAAGTCTTCCTTGAGTTCAACTAAAATAAAAACAACATAGCCAAACCTATGGGACACTATGAAAGCAGTGCTAAGAGGGATATTGATAGCACTAAGTGCTTACATAAAGAAAAAGGAGAAAGCTCACATTAGAGACTTAACAGCACACCTGAAAGCTCTAGAAAAAAAAAAAAGCAGACTCTCCTAGGAGAAGTAATAGTATAAGACTGGAAATAATCAAACTGAAGGTTGAAATCAACAAAATAGAAACACAAAACACAATCCAAAGAATCAATGAAACAAAGAGCTGGTTCATTGAGAAAATCAACAAGATTGACAAACCCCTACACAAACTAATCAAAAGGTAGAGAGAGAACACGCAAGTTAAGAAGATCAGAAATGAAAAGGGGGACATAACAGCAGACACAGAGGAAATTCAGAGAGTCATTAGATCTTACTACAAAAGCCTGTATGCCACAAAATTGGAAAATGTTAAAGAAATGGAAATATTTTAGATAAGTATCATATACCGAAATTAAATCAAGACAAGGTGAACAATTTAAATAGACCTATATGTGGCATGGAAATAGAAGCTGTCATCAAAAACCTCCCAACTACAATGGAAATTCTTTAAGAATGACGGTGAATCACAACCTCGCCTGTAGGAAGCAAAACACGGATCCTGTTACAAAGGCCAAATGCCTCACTGAATACATTTTTGCAATTTTATCTCTTGTTTCTTTAATTACAGAACTTCTTTGCCACATTTTCTCTTTAGATTAGATTATTCTCTCAATCACCCCCTGACTATGAATTAACACAATGATCAATTTTAATTTATCTTTAACAAATGATTCTTTTCAAAACTTATGATTTATTTATGGAAAGTATTCTGCTCTTTGTTAATTTTTTTTTCTGCAGAGGATTCTTTTTCCTATATTTGATCATGGTGTTGTCTACTGTAAATGGAAGTCTACATTTCCTCTCTCATGTGCATCTGTGTTCCATAATAAAATTATTCAGTTTTTTCAGGTTCTTCTAAATTTCTTCCATCCATAAAACCACTGAGGTTTTTTAAGGAAACGAATGTTAATGATACTTAGTCAATCATCCTGGACTGATTTCCTATGGAATTTATTTTTTTTTTTAAATTTCTCTTCTAAATGTAACTCTTTTAATTTTAACTAATAAGATTTAAGAATTTTGTGTAAAAAATAATAAGCATCATATACATAATTTTATGTATATATGGTATTGTGTCTTGTCATCCACATGCGCACCCAGTCGCTCAGGAACATATCAGCATATGCATGTCTCCACAGGAGTTGTCATTAGGTATCCTCCATGGCCATTCTGCTGAATGTGTTGAGGTCTTCTGCAAATTCAGCTATTCCTCCTGAGTGGCTTGCCCTTGGGATTTGTAAAATGCTGTATATCTAAACTCTGCCTCATCCTCAAATTTATGACAAGGCTTTGATCCACTAGCCTGCATCTTAAGCCCAAAATTACCTTCCCTTTGAATCTCAACTTTTAGTTGTTATTTCTACAGTGTGTCAGGGTTCGAAGCTAAGCATATGAAAGGAAAGGTGCTTGCTTCAATCAGTATTGTTACCCATTTTCATCCTTACTGCACAAATTTAATTACTATAATAAAATCAAGTGAATTAGGATACTATGGCAGGAAACACTTTTTCTCATAAAGACAAAGATAGTAATGGCATTGGGGAGCCGGATTTATGATAGAGATAGAGCACATATGATCAAAATGACAATTTTGTCACAAAATGCACTAAGATCTGGAGACTATGGCACAAGCACATGAAAAACTGATCCAGACATCTTTGCAGTCCCCAACTACTTAAACATATAAGAAGCTACATATCTGTAGTTTTTGAAAATAATTTTAAACATACATCTCAAGACAATGGAACAGCTTTGTAAAACACATGCAAGTTAAGATGGAACTGATTAGGACCTAGAAGAGATATCACTGCAAAAGAATCTGTCAAAAAGACATACTTTCCTTATCAACTGTGGTACTTTCTATCCTGTGAAAGACAGAATGGCTTCTCTTGATGGGACCACCCCAGTTGTGATAACAAACCTGCTATGTGTTTACTGTCTAAAGGCTGCACTGTCATTCATTGAGAATGCAATCTTTACTGCAAAAGTTAGAGACATTTGATCTGATCTGTTACCCAGCTCTCAGATGGTTGAGGGGTTTAATGATATTTTAGAATAAGCATGTGGTGTCATCTACCTTGTCCAGTTTGCTTTTCCATGTGTCAGAATCCATAAATTGGCAGTATTCTAAGATTCTGGAGGACAAATAACCCTGAAATCTCTATCTCCAACTTTTTCTTTTATCTTTTCTTTTCTGTTTTCACTTCAAAGCTTATCATTAATAATGTTTGTTTATGTTTGAATGGTATCCTTTTCTTTTGTGGAATATAGAGTAAAATTTTCTCAAAAGAAACATTCAACATAGAGGGCATATTACGTATTATAATACATATTTATCTATATGAAGCAAAATACAAAATTACTGCAATAGCACAAAATCAATGTGAATAGCATTTTAATTGGCATATATTATAGTAAATCACACTGGATTTAAAATATGTCATTTAGGGTTTAAAAGAAAGGTAACTTACAGGGTAAATACATTTGTTGTTCGAATGATTGAGAGAGGGCTCATATTATTTTGATCAGATATGTTTTACTTCTTAAAAACAATGCAAGGGGCTGGAGAGATGGCTCAGTGGTTAAGAGCATTGCCTGCTCTCCCAAAGGTCCTGAGTTCAATTCCCAGCAACCACAGGTGGTTCACAACTATCTGTAAAGAGGTCTGGCGCCCTCTTCTGGCCTTCAGTCATACACACAGACAGAATATTGTATACATAATAAATAAATATTTAAAAAAAACAAAAAAAAACAATGTAATATACCAATTATTGATGTAAGTGAACTAATAGCACCACCTCACTTACCTTCAACATTCAGGGAAAAAAATACAGTAGAAACTTTGAATTCAATAATCCTTTCTGTAAATACACTTGTAGTAGTAATAGACACACATTTTAGAACAGGAGTGAAGACTTTTTCAAAATGCCCTAAAAAACCAATAGTAATAGAAAAGCTTTTACTTATTTTATGCATGAATGGTATTGTGTAAGCTCTCATTGTCATGGTAAGTTTAAAAAAGCTAACATCAATGAACTTTGGATGCTAATAGTAATGAATATCTTGTCTTTTTGGGTGAGGAGACAATTACAGAGAAACAAATGGGATTGAAAACATTCCTTTGAATCCCAGAAAATGGACCATTTACTAAAAATCTATAAGCAGCAATTACTACGTTGTGAGGCTAACAGCACATTTTATTGTTGTGATTTCTTTCTTATTGAAGTTTATAATTTTGCCTCTATTTAACCTATTGTATGAATAAAAGAATGCACATATGAAACCAAATGTAATTTTGCCAAATATCATGTGAACAAATTTTAAGCAACTACAGAATACAATGGGGAAACAGTGGGTTTCATGAATTAAAAGTAATAGTAATTATATATTTTAAAAACCTTTGCCTTTAATAAGGATGACACCTGCAGTGAACTAGGGTATGAATCTATGATTGAATTTTTGACTTCTAATGTTTATCAGTAAATTACTAGCAGTCGTTTGATAATTGCAATTGCAGGGGACATTAGAAAAGAAAGAGGCCCACAATAGACAAAAGAGAATTATATGTAGAAATCTAGGCACACAAATAGTGGAGGTTGTTATAGGACACTTAGGAATGTGTAGGTAGTTTTAAAATGTTCATTAAGTATTATAATATGAAAAATTAAAAAAAAATGTGGCATTATCCTGAATATTTTTATAGCAAAAACAGACTAAAATTATGGACTCATTTCTCCTCATCAAACTCTGTATCTTTTTAAAATTTTCTTTTGGATTTCCTCACCAAACAAATATCACTGTAATCACTGGTGTAATTTGAGAAACAAAGAGAGATAAATTTATAAAACACCTGACCAGTAATCTTTTAGCAAGCAGGCCTTGGTGCAGGGAATTTGCTCAGGGGTTAAGAGCCCCTGCTGCTCTTGCAGAGGACAGAGGATTTTCAGTACTCACACAGTGACTAACAGCCATCGGTAACTACAGTTCTAGGGGAATCTCATGCTGCTTTCTGACATCTGTGGGCCTCAGGCAAGCACATGTTGCACATGCAAACATGTGGGTAAACATTTCCACACATAAATTAAAATAAATAAACCTGTGAAAATAACATAATAAAATGAAAAATAAAGAAAAACTTTGGAAAGACCAATCACATGCTTTAGAATGACCCAGATTAGACCAAGGAATAAAAATATTTATCAGTGAAAAAAATCTTTATTTCTTCTTGTTTAAAAATGCAAGAGTATATAAATATCAACTTTTTAATTTTTATAAATACCCCCTAGTTGCATTAGTGGTGACATTAGGGACTTTACCCAAAAAGTTTACAACCTATTTTGTACTCTCTTAGCAACTATTTGGAACAGCTAGAATTATTTCTAAGTTTATAGCTTATATTTATGAATAATCCAAAATATCATGCATTTTGAATTTTATTAATGTATTTATACCACACTTATTTGTTATCTTTGAAGATTCTTCAGATGAATGTCTTCAGTGGAAAAACTTGATACTCCTAATACACCTGCGAATAGCTGAGATTTGGTATAGAGATGGTCAGTTTAAGCTGATAATGAAAGAACAAAGAATTATCCCTTAAAGTAAATTATAAATATAGAGCAAATGTTAAAACATTCACCAAGTTTCAAATTCTGTTTTGGTTTACTTTACATGTAAATAATTGGCTGGAGTAGCAAGAGCATACTTTTGCAGATCACCACTGGTTTCAAGTGTCTCTGGGGTTGAATGACTCAGGCCTCATTTTAAGAACACTCAATCACTTTTGGGAAATCATATGTAGTTCTATCATCCTGCAAAATCTTTACCTGTGACAGCTTCCAAATTGCTTGGAACCCATCACACATACCTAGGGATTTAGTAGAAGCAAAACACAAACGCAGCCTAGGATTCTATTTTCTGCATTTTTTCTTTCTGAAAAAGAGCCATCATTTTTTTGCCTCTACTTCGTCAACAAGAAAATGATCCATTATTTGTCTGAATTATTTGTGGAAAAATTTCTGCAGTGATAGAAATGTCTTCCTCACATATTTTCCAAGTAAGGTGTAAATTATTTTTATGAGTAAAAATGTTAGTTTCTCTTCATGTACAACATGTAATGTAGTATATATACATGTGTAAATATATAAAATGAAAACCTATACTGTATTAAGGTAAATTAAAAAATAATAGCTTGAAAATTACTAGTGTAATTATATATATTTGTATATATATATATATATATATATATACATATATAATATATTTGAGAAAGTGTATGACTTTATAGCCATGGCTGCCAAAAATTGTTTTGTAGACCAAGTAGTTTCAATTCACAGATATTGGCACATCTTCTTTTGTCCAGAGAGCTACTTATGGTATGTAAAGCCATGCCTGTATGTATACATTTTTCTAAATAAATAAATTTTATTAAGAATTTAATGCATGTTTACTGAATTTGCATTATTTTTCTCTCTTTTCTCATTTCTTCCTCTCCCTATAACACCCATGATCTTCTTTTAAAAGATTATTAGATTGCTAAATACCTGTTTATATCTGTGTGTGAGTGTCTGTGTTTCTGTGTAATCAGTCTGAATATTTCACTTAATGTTCCCCATATATATATATATATATATATATATATATATATATATATATATATATATCAGCTTAAACTTGTCATGGAAAAACTAAAAAATATATATTTATATATGTACACACACACACAGATATTGGGTTAACTACTTGAGACTGGATAGTTCAAAAGGACTTAGCCCAAGAGAAGACTTATTCTCCTACTCTCAGCTCTCGTTAATGCCTGAAGTTTTTCATCTATTAGAGGTTTGCAAGATATCCTGAATTCATGTTGGCAAGTTCACTATTATTGTTATTGTGAAGGACCTGTTTAAGAGATCAAATTTTTGCAATTTCATTGTGGAATTTCTCTGTCATACATATACAGATATCAGCTCATTGTAGATGTTAGAATGGTATTTATTTCCCTTTCTTCCTCTGTGATGTGCCCTAGACCTCAGGTATAAAGGTGCTGTTGTATATTTATCTTCTGGGATTGGACTCTGAATGATCTTTTTTCTATTTTCATTTTGTCTAGTTATGGATTTCTGCAATGGTCTCTTCCCGGTATATAAAAACCTTCTTTGATGAAGCTTGAGAACTACACTCATTCTGTTTGTATAAGTATTTAGAATGCAGTTAGACACTATACAGGTATAGGACATTTACAGTAGAAGGCTCTTCTCTAGGGTCTGATACTTCACCTGGGACGTCAGCTAGATTTACAGTAATTGCTATGAATTTTCCTATTGAGTGGATTATAAATCCAGTGATACAATTGTTGACTGTACCCAAGACTTAAGTGCCTCTACTTCACCCAGAGAATATCTTGCTGCACTATGTTTTGGTTCACAGGCTCTACAACTTAGTAGGACTTTTGATTGCTTTTCTCTTTTGACATAGTGCATATTAATTTGGGATACTATATAATCTAGTCCTCAGGGAGGAATCTGCCCAGTGAGTTCTAGTTCAATTTTTCCAATCCTATGTCTGAAACGTTTTCACCAATAGTATATTACATTCAATTTATGGAAAGCAATCAAGGCATTTGAGTTGTTTGTCATGGTATTTAAAGAGACATTTTATAATAAATATAGTATGTAATATTTAGGTACCATTATATCATTTTTAGAGAGTCCTGAAAAATTTTTATGTTGTTACATTGTATCCTTGGCTACAAGAACAATTTAGAAATTTGATTGACACTCTGAAGCAGTTGTAAATAAGGAATGACAGGAATTAGGCAAAGAGTGAGTGAAGGGTAATAACCATAATAGGCAAGTAGTGGAAAGAGATAACAACGAAAACATTAAAACAAAATTATCTCAAATTTTGAGATTGTAATTCAATCTTTTAAAGTGCTGTTTTGGAGCTCTTAAATTGCATTATTCTAGATCCCTACAATTAAAGCTTCAGTGTTTTATTCTGTAACTACTATCTTCATATAAAATCTGACAAGCAGATTATGGGGAAGCATACACAATATGTCAGCCAGATAAATATGTGTTGGTTCAAATCAAATCATTATTGCTAGGACTGACCCTATATTCAAGTTGATTCTTGGGTGAAACAAGAGCTACATATTAGCTTTTACCTCCATTATGATAAAAACATCATTTTTTCAAACTGAATATCTCAAAATTTTAAATAAATTTTGAATATTTTATATAAATTTTAGTACATTATAAAGAATAAACAGAATCCCCAAATTCTATTTTTTAAAATAAATCAGTATGGGGAAAACTTTGTTATATTGGTAAGGAAGTATTTGTATAAAGTCAAAAATATGACATATTATTTTAAAGGGTTATAAAACTCTAAGGACTTTTAAATGCATCTATGATTTGTATAAAATAATCAATAGTCAATTTTCAGGCCCTGATCTTTTCTTTGAATGTAAATGCTATATTCACTCTGACCCTTCTTTAGAGATTATCTAAGCTTGTACTTGTTAATTCTACTTTTTTAATTTTCTTACCAAGTCAAAGAAAATAGTCTGGTTTTAGAAATCTATCGACAATTTTAGCACTTTAGAAATAGATGTCATACAGATTAAAACAGACCCTTCTTGATGTTTTTTAAAATATTTGTAGATTCCATGCACACATACAGTTAAATACTGTCATACTCACCATATTATCCTCCTTCAACGTTTTATATAACCCTCCTTTAATGCCTACAACAAATTTATATTTTCCTCTTATACATATTTTCCTCTTCAACTTTATCTTTCACTTCTTACTTATTTTTTTTTATTTTAATCCTCTTCTCTCTTTTTCACTTTTTCCTCTCCTCCCTCTTCTATAGCAACTGTGGGTGGTTACCATTAATAACCTGTTGATGTGGGTTCCCCTTTGTATGCTATGAATATCATTGGTTAATAAAGGAACTGTTTTGGGCCTGTAGCATACCTATATGCAAACAGAGCTAGGCAGGGAAAACTCAACTGACTGCTGGGAGAAAGGAGGCAGAGTCAGAGAGAACCCATGAATCTGCCAGCAGAGACAGATGAGATGAAACTTTGTTGTTAGGCCACAACCTTGTGGTGATGCACAGATTAATGACAAGAGTTAAATTAAGATATAAGAGTTAGCCAATAAGAAGCTAGAGCTAATGAACCAAGCAGTGATTTAAATAATACAGTTTCTATGTGATTATTTCGGGGCTAAATGGTCCAGAACTAACTAGTAGCCTTCTTAATATACCCTGCAGAAGATCAAACAAAGTAATATTCTGATGTAGATGGAGGATGAGTTCTTCAGATTCCTCTCTTTACCAAGAAATCATTTTTCTGTTAAAAACTTCTGGGGGAAAGAGAATTAATCATTTAGGGGGAGATCAGCTGCCCATAGTAATTTTTCTTGCACAACTGGATGATCTAACACATGCGTGGATATTGATCACACATTGGACTTAGTTGGTTATTGTCATAATTAAAAAAACATTTCCTTCCTTTTACTGCAGTCTTTTTCACTTTGGAAAGAATAAACCAATTTAAAAAATATTGATAGGAGACATCGAGCTGCTACTTGGGACCCATATAGTTGAAGGATAGAGTGAATTTCAAATTTTCCTCTTATATGCACATAGTGTCCTCTCCAATCAACACTAGATAGATAGATAGATGATAGATAGATAGATAGATGATAGATAGATAGATAGACAGAGTGTATTATTAATGCATTTAATAATACACTAATATGTATTAAATAATATAAAATATATAATTAAATAGTATGCATTAAATAGTATATAGTAAATATCAACTAACATATGCATATTATAAGCTTATATATAGGTATAATATATATCAGTATAACTATTTTTATTACAAAATTAAAATTCTGTTTCTAGAACAATTGTCAAAAAACTCACAGACAAATTAAAGTTTCAGAGAATCTGACAGTTTTGGGATCTATGGACATCTGCATGCAATTCTACATGTGGCACATGAATACGTATGCATAAACAAACACATCATAAAATAAAGTAAATACTAAAAATTAGATGTATTAAATTAAAAGTAAAATCATTGGTAGCAATAATTAATAAGTATATTGTTTAATCTTTATTGAATTAATTTTTTCACTGCAAATAAAATTGGATCAAAATTTTTTCCAATATGTACCCCATTTTCTTTTTTTAGGTTCAAGAAATAGTCATTATAATATCAAATAAAACATAAAATTAGATGTATTAAATTAAAATTACAATCATTGGTAGCATTAATTAATAAGTATATTGTTTAATCTTTATTGAAATAATTTTTTTCACTGCAAATAAAATTGGATCAAAATTTTTTCCAATATGTACCCCATTTTCTTTTTTTAGGTACAAGAAATAGTCATTATAATATCAAATAAAACATAAAAACAAATATCACAAATATTTAAAGGTCACAATTTGAATATGAGGAAAAACTGCAGTAGAAAAAGAGATAATTGGCCCCAAGGTGAATTTATGTTTATTTTAACTTTATATAAAAGTTAGTTTTAAGTTATCTAATTATTTATACACTTGTGGGTTTCCAAATAATTTTTTATTCATTTTATTTTATTTTTTTAAATAAAAAAAACTATTTTTATATATATATATATATATATATATATATATATATATATATATATATCAATTCAAGTGCCCATTCCCTCCCTTCTCCCATTACCTCTAATTCCACCCCATTCCTATCCACTCCACAGAGAGGATAAGGCTTTGCCAAAGGTCTAAGGCTCTCCCTATTTATCTAGTCTAAGCAAGGTATCCATCCCAAGAGAATAGATTCCCAAAAACCAAGTACAAGCAGTAGAGATAAATTTCAGAGCTACTCCCAGTGGCCCCTCAGTCTGCCTCAGCCATGCAACTGTCAACCACATTCAGAGAGACTTGTTTGGAATTCTGCTTGTTCCTTCCCTGTCCAGTTGGAGTTGATAAGCTCTCATTATATCACATAGACTATTTCAATGGGTGTATCAATCATGATCTTGACCCCTTGCTTATATTCTCATTCTTCCCATTCTTCAACTGAACTTTGGGAGCTCAGCCCAGTGGTCTGATGTGGATGTCTGCTTCTGTTTCCATCAGTTGCTGGATGTAGGCTCTATGGCAATATTTAAGATATCCATCAGTCTGACTACAGGGCAGGGCAAGTTCAGGCACCCTCTTCTCTATTGCTTGGGCTTTTAGCTGGGGCCATCCTTGTGGATTCTTGAGAATTTCTCTATTACCAGAATTCTCATTAGCCCCATAATGGCTCCCTCAATCAAGACATCTTTTTGCTCTCATCTCTGTCCTTCCCCTATCTTGACTATCCCATTCTCTCAAGTTTTCCTCACTCATTTCCTTCTTCATTCCTGTTCCCTTTCCACTTTCCACCCTACCATCTCCCCCGACTCCCATAGTCCCATTTTTGTCTGGTGATCTTGTCTATTTAGTCTTCCCAGGCTTATCATTATATGTTTTTCTTAGGGTTCACTTTGTTACTTAGCTAATCTAGGATCATATATTGATAGGCTCAATATCCTTTGTTTATAGCTAATATCCATTTATGAGAGAGTACATACCATATTCATCTTTTTAGGTCTGGGTTACCTCACTTAAGACGGTGTTTTCTAATTTCATTTTTGTTTGTTACTGCTGAGTAGTACTCTAATGAGCAAATTTACCGCATTTTCTTTATCCACTCTTTGGTTGAGGTACACCTTGGTTGTTTGCAGGTTCTGACTATTACAGATATTTCTGCTGTGAACATAATTGAGCAAACGTCTTTGTAGTATGATGGAGCATTTGGGTATATGCCCAAGAATAGTATTGCTGGATCCTGAGGAAGGCTGAATCCCAATTTTCTGAGAAACCTCCACACTGATTTCTAAAGTGGTTGTACAAGTTTGCATTCCCACCAGCAATGAAGGAGTGTTCCCTTTACTTCACATCCTCTCCAGCAGTTTTTTTTTCTTTCTTTTTTTTTTATCTTAGTCTTTCTGACTTATATAAAATGGTATCTCCAAGTTGGATTGATTTGCATTTTCCTGATGGATAAAGATGTTGAACATTTCCTTAACTGTCTTTTGGCGATTTGAGATTCTTCTGTTGAGAATTTTCTGTTTATTCTTTATCCCATTTTTTTTTAAATTGGATTATTTGGAAATTTGGTGTCTAGTTTATTGAGTTCTTTATATATTTTGGATCAGTCATTTGTCTCAGTTGAGGTTAGTGAAGATCTTTTACCATTCAGTAGCCTTCCTTTTTGTCTTATTGACTGTGTCCTTTGTTTTACAGAAGTTTCTCAGTTTCAGGAGGTCCCATTTATTTATTGCTGATCTCAGTATTTGTGATACTGATGTTATATTTAGGAAGCAGCCTCCTGTGCCCATGTGTTGAAACATACTTCCCCCTTTCTTTTTCTATCAGGTTCAATGTGGGATTTATATTTATATTTTTAATCCATTTGGACATGAGTTTTGTCCATCAGGATATATATGGATCTATTTTCATTTTTCTACATGTTGACATCCAGTTGTTCCAGCACCATTTGTTGAAGATGCTTTTATTCTTTATTCTATAATTTTAGCTTCTTTGTAAAAAATCCTGTGTTTATAGGTGTATGAATTAATATCTGGGTCTTTGATTACAGTCCATTGGTCAGCCTCTATGTTTTTATGCTAATACCAAGCTGTTTTCTTTACTGTAACTCTGTAATCGAGCTTGATGTCAGGGATGGTGATGCCTCTGGAAGTTTTATTGTACAGGCTTTGCTGGTTTTTTTGTTTGTTTGTTTGTTTATCCATATGAAGTTTATTATTTTTCTTTCAAGGTCTGTGAAGAATTGTGTTTAAATTTTGATGGGGATTGCATGAAACCTATAGATTGCTTTTGGTAGGACTGCCATTTTTATTATGTTGATTCTACCTATTCAAGAACATAAAATAACTTTCCATTTTCTGATGTCTTCTTCAATATCTTTCTTCAAAGACTTAAAGTACATTGAATAGGTCTTTAACTTCTTTGGTTAGTGTTACCCCAAAATATTCTTTCTTATTTGTGGCTATTCTAAAAGGTAATATTTCTCTGATTTCTTTCTCAGCTTCTTTATTATTTGTATATAGGAAGTCTACTGATTATTTGAGTTGATCTTGTATCCCATCACATTACTGAAGACATTTATTAGCTGTAGGAGTTCTCTTATAGAGATTTTTGGGTCACTTATGTATACTATCAAATCATCTACAAAAACAAAAGTTTGACTTCTTCCTTTACAATTTGAATCCCCTTGTCTTCTTTTGTTGTCTTATTGCTGTAGCAAGAAGTTCAAGAACTATTTTTAATAGATACGGATAGAGTGGACAGTCCCCATTTTCAAAATACGAGAGCAAAAATAGCAACCTGAGAATAAAAACGAGTCCAGTTAACAAAAAAGATATTTCATCATGTACCTTTAAGTATTAGATTTGTAGTCAAATGTAAACACACCTTTGTCTTTACCCTCCGATCGTATGAAGTTTTTTCTTTTGTTGAATTCTACCCTGACAGAATGCTATGCTGTCACACCTAGAGGTGGATAAGAAAATTGACTTATCATGGGGTAAATGAGAAATTTTAAATACCTGACTGGCAAGGAAGCCATTGTAACTGCTTTGTTTGGGCATTGATGTATCTGTTCATCATTGGGGCTGCAAAGATAGCTCAGTGTTTAAGAGCACTAACTGTTCTTCCAGAGGACCTGAGTTCAATTCCCAGCACCCACATGACAGTTTCCACAGACAAAACAAGCAAACAGAAATAACTACCAAAGTTGTTGAAAGCAAAATGGAAAGGAAGGAAAAGTAGAGTTAAGACAAGAAAAGATGGTCTATTGCCAAGAAATTAAGTCAACTGGTTAAATTGCAAAAGGATGTCACTCTGATGTAGTCATGGTAATTGTTCTTGATTCCTTCTCTGTTACTGTGGTGAAATGTTCAGTCTAAATACTCTGTGAGAAGGATAGAATTTATTCAATCATATGTGTTTATGTCACAATCTCTCATTTAAGATAATCAGAGCAGATCTCAAAACAGGAACCTGAAAGTGGGAAATCAATCAGAGACTATGTAGAAACATTGCTTTCTGACTTCTTTACTACCTTTTGCTTAGCTAATCTTTTTTATACAGCCCAGACATAGCTGAATGGGTACTCTGCCACCCACAGTTACCTCAGTACTCCATATCAATTAGCAATCAAGACAATGTACCAGAGATATGAGTACATGGCAGTCTGGTTAAGGTGTAAGGCAACCCATCCTTTTAGGTGAAGTTCCTTCTCAAACTTGTTGACAAGGAAGATTTCAATCACAGAAATCATATACTTTTGCCTTTTTCTTTTAAAAAATGTTTTGTGTTTGTTGGTTTTAAAAAAGAAACTTTCTATGTATGCCTGACTAAACTGAATTCACTATGTAGACCATGCTGGCCTAGGCCTCATAGTGTACTGAGATCCCTTGCCCTCTGAATGCTGTTGTTAAAGGTATGTGCCACAATGCCCAGATGAAATCTTATCCTTTTAGGAGCTCAAATTGTTTTCTAGTAAGTTATTTTTTTTCATTTTAGCATAATATATATGTGTCAATAAATAAAGAAATGAAGATTGATATCTTGGGGAATAAATTTGTTCAATCAAAATACATAATTCTCATATACTGTAAATATTTATGTGAATATATGTTATGAATGTTTATATATAACAACTTTATGACTAAATACTTATGTTTTCATTTAAAATAACAGATTGTAATTTTGGATAATAAACCAAAACTATGGTTTTATGATGTAATGGTGAATACAGATATAGTACATTGTCATTTGGTGAAATTTGATAATATTTTTTTGGATGAAAATTTACAGGTGAAAATTCTCTCAGGTTAAAGAAAAAATGAAATTATCTTAAAGTAATTTAATTTTTCATAAAAAAATCAAAAGACATAATAACAATGGATAAAATAGTCTTTCTTGTTCAAAATCTAAAGAATCAAATGGACAAATAAAAATACCCTTAGTGGAAAGAAATCTAGATAATAGCATTAGCTGCTCTTTCAAATACTTGCTTTGTTTTACCAGACTCTCTGCGGCACCTCCAACTATCCATGCTTTCTGTTCCAATGTATCTGACTCACATTACTAAGTTCACAGGAACATGGCAAACATCTGCTTACCAACAAACATTCAGGCAATTTCACTCAGACCCTTAAATAAGATAATTTTAAAATGAAAATACACTTACTATAACAAATCACGTTTAATAGCCTTTTACCATTGCAATAAAATGGGCTAGATTTTTAAACAATGTTAGTTTAATTATATGTGTATACATAGTTAAACAGAACTAACTTGAGTGCTTGAATAAATAGTTTAAACAAGTACCAAATTTTAATGTATTTCATCTTTGTCTTAAAAACTGATTGCTACTTGGTGTTTGATGGCTGTGTCTCTGATATATATCAGATTATTTTATATAGATTCAATATGTATGTGTGTGTATATATATATATATATATACACATATACATATATTCTTGCTTTTTTACAATTTCCCTATTCATACTTAATAATTGTCATTCCTACAGGTGGCATATTGCTGTGTATCTAATAGAAAATAAATAAAAATTATGTTTACGTAGCTTGTGGTCAGTGGGGTCTAACCTTTTGCATAATAGATTTAAGTTCCATGTTTTGAGGCCTCAGATTTATTTTCGCACACAGATACAGAGATTCCCATGTGCAGCACTTTTATTAATAAGGGCTTTAAAGAAACCAAGAGAAAGCAAGAGAAGAGTGTGTAGAGAATTTCAGTATGTAGTTAGTACTTTACAAGTGAATAGAGATGAAGAACCTCTAATAGCTTCCTAGGCAGAAAGCCAGGGTATTTAGGGAATGTTTACACTCAGCAGGCAGAGCAAAGAGAAATCAATGTAGCCAAAAGCCAAGTGCTAGTCCATCCCAACCCATCTGATCACTTAGCAGCTTGACCTCATTGTCCAGCCACCATGACTAGGATGTCGAGCTACAAAGAGCTTCCAGGAGAGGCTGCAGATGAGATTACCTCATGGATAACATTCTACAGCCTTATTTAAGCATTTCTAAGTATACACTTAGAATATAAATTGCATCAAATAATCTAAGTTACAGTTTACTTAATAAAGCAAAAAAAATATTCTAGTTCATAGAAAATAGAATTCAGTTCTTTTAAATTTGTTTTGTGTATTTTCCAGAATATAGTGAAAAAGGATGCTTAAAAGAAATCCCACACTAGCTCAGAACTTAGGCTAATAGATGGTTATTTATTTAGAGAGAGACTCACAAATTAATATCCTCTGCTGGAATGGAGAACAGTAACTGAATCCCACAGCTGAAAAAGAGGCCAGACACACGCTTTACATAAATAGTATAAGAGGCCACGTCCTAGTGTGAGGTTAACTTAAGGGCTACCGGCTGTAGGGTTTCCTACAGCAATATAGTTAGGATTTTGTAACTCATTCAGCAGCATATCAGGATTTCTAAAACTTTTTATTATGCATAGAATTCTGGCCTTAATTTCTCTAGATTTTTTTGCCAAATACATGTTAATTTTGTTAATTCTGAAACTTCATTATTTTAATAATATTCTACTATTTGTGTAATAGAAAATTCACATTCTATGCCCAAGTAATGCACATGAATAGACCAATAGTATTTCTATTTTAAAGAAGGAATTAGAACACCCATATCTAACTTATATTTTGAGTTTAAAATATTATTGTTGTTTTTTTTCCTACTATTCTTCTGAAAAGGTAGGCTTGTCCTTGCCTCTTCTTTCTTTTTCTGTCTGTATTTATATTTCTGTCTCCCATCCCTCATCTCATTTTTCTTAAAAATACTCCCACATAAGCTCTTAAAATATTGTTAATGTTTTATTTGCTGAAAATCTACTTTTTCCCTTTATAGTGTTGTTATAGGTACCCAAACTCATGTATTTCAGTTTGAACTTGCTTTCTTTTTGGAGTTTCATTTTATTCCTGGATAATTAGAATGACTAAGCTGGTTAGTTTTCCATTATCTACTTGTGCTAGATCACCAAATTGTCATTTAATGTATAGGCAACATACTTCATTGCAAAATATTATATAAGAAAGTTATTGGAAAAAATGTCTAAGGCTTAGATTTCAGGAACACACATTAATCTCATCCTTTATCTTCATGTTATAAAACCATGTACCTGACTTGATCTTATTCCCCCCCAAAAAATTAAGAAGGCTGAATTGACTATGAGGAGTAAGAAGAAAACAGTTTAAAATTGAAAAAATCAAAGTTTCTTTATTTTGTCCTCCAACTCCATCTTATGTCTTGTGTAAGCTATTTCTTGTTAAACATTTAGGTTGCCAAAAACGGCTAGGGGCTAAAGTAACAAGTAACCTAAAAAGTCCAGATAAGCGTAGAGTGTCCCTAATCAAATGTCAACCGATAAGAAAACTTGACATGAAACAGGAGAGGCTCGAAAACAAACTTTGTGAAAAGTCCCTAGATATGTGCCAAGCAGGACTGAACATTTTAGGAAGAGGGCTTACTTGTTTGTTCTGGCTGCCCAGAACCAAAAATATCCACACAGAATCTATATTAATTACAATACTGCTTCATCCATTAACTCTAACTTCTTAATGGCTAACACCTACATCTTAATTAAACCCATTTCTATTAATCTTTTAATGAATAGAATTAATAGTGCTTACCAGCTAAAGTTCCAGCATGTCTGACTCTGGCAGTGGCTCCCTAGCGTCTACTTACTCCATCCTTCTTTCTCCCAGCACTTAGTTCTGTCTTCCCTGCCTACCTAAGTTCTGTCCTATCAACAGGCCAAGGCTGTTTCTTTATTCATTAACCCAGAAAAGCAACACTCAGACAGAAAGACCTCCCACAAAAGAATGTGTCTCCCCAAACCCTGCTAATGTAACTTTTCTGGTTTTTGCCTTTAAATAGTACCCTTTTGGAGCGTGGGATAACTACTCTCACTGCTGCACTGGTGAGGTATCTGCCAGCTTAAACAAGAGTAAGCAATAAACCTTGCTTTTGATGAGTCAGTCTCCCTTGTGGTCTTCGGGGTCCTCACGGACTGGGCATAACAAAAATGTTATTAGAAGTTTGCCAAATCCATTTTCACTAAGTCTACAACTTCAGCAAATCACTTAATCTCTTTCTTTTATTATATATATATATATATACATACATACAATATATATACATATATACATACATACAATATATATATATATATATTGTAAATTAGCTGTAATACTTGTGGGTGTCATATGTAAAGTAATAAACCTGTGGAAAAGAAAGCCCTAGTGTACTTACATGATGAAAGAAATTGTCCCTCAGAGTAGACTGAGCCGAACTCATGTATATTATGGTTAAATCTATTAATTTAGTTAATGGACTTGGAATTCTTGACAAATGAAAGAAGTACTACTATACAAGCTCTTTTTCTTTTTTCTGTCTTTTTTTCTTTACAGTTCCATTTTTAAACAAAGTCACAATCAATAAGTCAACTGAAGAGGTAGTGGACTCACCAATATTGCTTATATAGATATTGTACATTTTTGAAAATACACACTCTATTCTACATTAAGCAAGTTGGTTTATTTCCAACTTGTGTTCATTTTGGCAAGTTTTCCCACATTGTAGTGCTGGAACTAGGTGTTTCAAAACCAAAACAGCAATTTAGTAACTTACTACACAAAGCAAGATTGTCTCTTTTTGGAAAGAAAGATAAAATAGGTATGGAGAAGTTAGATCTTTCAAGGACCATCATGCACTGAAGACAAAAAACAAAAACAAAACTGTTTTCAGGCAAATTCTCCACATCTGTTAATGTTTTGTCTGGTAGTACCTTCTGGTTTCCAAGGAAGAAATCGATTTTGCTTTAGCAACAACTAATTTGAGTATCTCTGCCATTCACTAAGGCATTTGACACAACATTCCCTGTCAAATTATCACTGCACTGAGAGGAGTTATCCAATGTTAATTTAACTAAGAGCATCCAGTCATGAAAGCTATCACCTTTCTCTTTAGTTTCCTAAATGAGCCTCAGGTGTATAACTCTTCTCAACAAATGATTTGGGCTGAGAAGGTTTGTGAATATTCTTCTATGGGACCCGGGTTGCATTTGTTACAGCATTTTGTTGCCCTGAACTGTGATGTGCAAGTTCTTTGATCCTCAGTAAAGGCATCTGGAAGTCCATGAAGTAGACTCTGTCCCTCAGGGTTTTGTTATGGAGCTTTCTATTTTACACAGAGAAGATAGAACTGCATCACCATGTTCCGAAGAAGTGACTTCTGAAGTATGATTGCATACTTCTGGAGTATGGTTCTATGTGTAATAAGACATTACAAAATTACAAAGGTAATGCCAATTTTGTCAGCAAAATCCTCATAATTCTGTTATGTCCCAGTTAAATTTTGTGGAATCAGTTTTCCCCTGCCATCCTTAAATGAGTTGTGAGGATCAAACTCACGTAGTCAGGCTAGAGAAACAGGAGTTTTCCTCCTCTGAGCCATGGCAGAGGCCCACAGAGTTGTTTCTTTAAATTCACCAAAAGAAATTAGAACCTGTCCTCTGGTGAAAGAGTTTAAATTTAAATGAGAGAGAGAGAGAGAGAGAGAGAGAGAGAGAGAGAGAGAGAGAGAGAACTGGCATCAGTATATAGTAAGAATGTATTTTCTCTTACATGATGTAAATTTTAAATTTTCCTATACATAAACACCTGTTATGGTTGCTGTTTCCAGTATAATGAGTTTAGGGAGGTTTATATGTCTGAACTGAGAGAAGTTCTATCATTTTGACATTTAATTTTGTTTCTCCTTTATAAATGTCTTGTAAAAAGTGACTCATTTAACATCTGCTTTCTTACCTGTTACTTTCTAACATCTGTCCCTGTTATCCATTGTAACCAAAACACACATTTCTAAGATCACAGCCTCAGTCTTAATGCAAAATTCTTAAAATCACACACATATGGTAAGGTTTAATACAATATATTGTGAAAAAGTATTATCTTCCACAGTAGTAAATTGTGAATGCACTTATAAAAATTATTTAGACACCAACAAATTAATCACAAAATTTCAGGGTTATTAGTCCTTCTTGAGAAAAAATCAATTGTCTTTAAGATATATATATATATATATATATATATATATATATATATATATATATAATGTTAACACACACATATACACACATATGTGTCTGTTAGTATATGATAACATATATACATGTATATATTAGATTTCAACTGGTTCTCTGCATCCATCACAGCATATTTTCCTAAAATATTCATATGCCAATGTCCTATTAAATCACTAGAGAGAATAAGGCAATTCACAAAAATTTATTATATTTATTATTAAGTAAAAAATAAAAGTAAAAGCATATCATAGAAGAGAAGAAGGTGTAGTGAAGGGAGCGGGCCTGCTTTTCGTCCCACCCAGCTCCCACATGACTAGCTTATCCCCGAAATAACAACACACAAACTCTATTCATTTAAACACTGCCTGGCCCATTAGTTTCAGCCTCTTTTTGTCTAATTCTCACATCTTGATTAACCCATTTCTAATAATCTGTGTAGCACCATGAGGTGGTGGCTTACTGGGAAAGATTCAGCATGTCTGATCTGGCAGCTGGCTCCACTGTGTCTGACCTCACTTCCCTTTTTCCCAGCATTCTATTCTGTCTACTCCACCCACCTATGTTCTGACCTATCAGGCCAAGCAGTTTCTTTATTAATTAGCCAATGAAAGCAACAGATAGACATATGGCCTTCCCACATCAAGAAGGAAAGATCCTGATGAAGATATTTACTGTGCATGATAAAGTGTAAGTTTTCAGAGTAGTTTTTAATTAATAGCTTTAATTTTTTCCAAACTATGTTGTCTATATTTGCTATAAAAATGGTTTTTAATTGAAAATTTGTAAAATAAGAAAGGAGTTTCATTGAATAATCACAAATTAATAAGAAACAAAGAATTTATATTTGTCTAAAAATTTCCCAGCCAATTATACACACTGTACATTATTCACTACTATGGTTTTATAATAGTTCATGTTCACTGGCTATTTTAATTCTTTAAAGTGATTGTGTTCTGTACATAATCTACGCTTAGATAGCTCCCTTACTGAATAACCAAATAATTGTGTGTGTTTTCTTACAAAGGTAAATTAATGCTAGTTAAATAATAATCCATGCTGTTGTTTTATAAATTGTAAGAAAGTTTCCTCAATCACTGTTATCTATGGATGAAGTCATGGGGATGCCATCAGAGAGTAAGACATTTTTAAAAAAGCAGAAACATTGATGATAAACAGATATAATTAAACCTAGGTAAATGGTTGCACTCTTAACATTATTATTATATCTTGGTAAATTTATAATTTTTCTTAATTTTTACAATAAACATGATATAAACAGAATGGAAAATTGCAAATGTCTATCTATTTATGTATGTTGTCTCTATCAATCATCTATCTATCTATCTATCTATCTACAAAGAGAGAGAGAGAGAGAGAGCTTTCCTCTGTTCAGACAATTTTCATGTAAATGAGAACTGTGGAGGACTATGTTCAATTCATATGTAGAACTACAATCAAGACTGAACAGTAGTAAAAATTCTAGTAGGTGATGATCATTTTAAGCTTAGGAGGAGAAAGAAAGAAAGGAAAGGAAAGAAAGAAAGAAAAAAAGAAAGAAGAAAGGAAGGAAGGAAGGAAGGTAGGAAGGAAGAAAATGATATGAAGCAACTCAATGTACCTCAAATCCTCTGTGGGAATAATTTTCCTATGTCAGAGAACCTGGTCTTCTGTATCTTCTCTAGCTCTGACAAAAATCAGAAAAAGGAAAAGTGGATTCAGGGCATCTGCCCTCTTGTTGAGATCCTTTGTTTCCAATTTTGTGGGGTTTTGTTGTTGTTGTTTGCTTGTGTGTCTGCATGTGCTTACCCTCATTTTTTTATTGTATTTTTCTCTACTTTTTTGTTTTGTTCTAGTCATACTTATTTATTCATCTGTTTCTTTGTTTTGTAATGACTGAGAGAAAGAAGGCAGGCATGGAGTAAGATGGGTGAGAAGGTAACAGTATTTAGGAGGACAAGAGATAGGGGGAAAGATGATTAGAATAAATTTCATGAGAAAGATCTATTTTCAGTTAAATAAAATAATTCAGAAATAGTAGGAAAAATAACCTAAAATGTAGAAGGAATCTATGTTTCCCTTGCCTCCCATCCACTTTCACCTTTTGAGGGTACATTGTGTTTTGTATTATATTCTGTCTTTTCCACAACAAAAACAAAAATGTCAAAATGAACAATAGATGAGCACATTCTAAATCATACTATGTCCTCAAATGCTATATGAAACAAAATACTCAACTGATGCTAATTATTTTACTATTATTGAAAGATACTTTTAAAGAAGATATTATTTTTACATTATTTTAAAATAAAAAATTGAAAATGTTTGACTATAAAAAATCAGCACATTTAAGTCCTTAGATTTTCAAATGACAGTATTTATATTAATTAAAAAATTTTGACTTATTTTTATTTCATGAGAAAATTAAGTTATACATCTCCATTTTATACTCATATCATCTATTTATACATTCTTAATAAAGACTAACTTAATCAATATAAATTTTATAAATTATACTCTCAAAAAGTATTTATGAATTTATTTAATATCTTCTTTACAATACATTTAATTTAATAACTTTGTAAATTTCCTAGCAACTTCTGATTTTTATTTAGTAGTTAAATTATATAGAACTGAAAATTTGATTTTAATATTATTAATATTAGTTTCTTTAATAGACAATAAAAATTTCTTATAACATTCCAAAGAACGATTACCTTCAAAATTGAAAAACCATCAATGTTCCTAGAAACTGCAAAAGCCATCAGGTGGTGTAAGCAATTAGTCCTCCCCAGCCTTAATACCTATGAGTACATTTACTGGCATGTTAGTACATGTATAAAATGGTGCAAGCAGTGACACTCACATATTGGTGTCCATAAATACTTTCTAGTTGGACTTCAGGCCAATTCAGCAGGAGCAAAACCTGTCAATTACTGAAAATTTAACCAGCATCTCAGGACTAGTTAGATCATAAATGTTGTGAATCTACTACTCCCACTATGCTAGACAACCAAAAATTTGTTGTATCTATATCTATATCTATATCTATATCTATATCTATATCTATATCTATATCTATATCTATATCTATCTATCTATATATATATATGTGTGTGTGTGTGTATGTGTATGTGTGTGTGTATAATATTTATATAATTATTATAATTCTAAAAACTATAATTAACATCTCTTAGGGTTGAGACCTCGCATAGGGTACTCAATATACAGAGGTCAGTATTGAAATCCTAGATACACAAACAGCAAAAATGCACTCAGGAGGTTGTATTTATATTTCTTCTTCTACAAATATGTTTACACATATATGTAATAAGTATAGACAAAGGGAAGAGGCTATCAACTTGAGAGTAATGGAGTCATGGGAAGGGTTCAAGGTTGTGTAATGGGATGGGCCAGTGGGAGCAAAGGATTGGAGGAGTGATATAATTCTGTTTTAATTAAAACAGTTTTTAAAACGTTTTCTTTTGAAGTTCCAGTAATCTGTATTATATTTAGAGTCATTGTTTCACAAATGCATTTTTGGAAAAATATGTATTCATGAATGTAATATCTAAATGAAAGATTCACCTTATTAGATTATTAAAAATATCTACTGGTTGTTAGTTCCCAGCAACAGGGAGAACATGAGTAGGGAAGATAAAAGAAATAGGAGGATAGGAGAAATGGGATGACACGGTTCTTTGAGTACTTAAATTTCAACAACAAAAATAATAGTTTCTGGTAGACTATTGGAAAAGACATGGAATAAATCATCAATGAACTAAGCATTTCAAAACCTTTCAAATTTTCAAAATTTATTATGTACCATAAAGATATAGTAAAGAATTGTGGCTATGAATAATTTTAATTTGATTTAAACATTATGTTTGAAATACTTTTTATGATATGTATCAGTTAGAAATAAATTTTATTAAATAACAAGAAAGCATCTACTCAATGGTCATTACATAAAATACATAGAATATTTTTGCATATTAATAAGAAATCCTATTAACTCAATATACCTGAGTATATCTATGAGATAACTTGATAGCTAAAGAAATTAAAAACAAGTTGCCGTTATCTTCTATTTATGAAAATATCTTTATATTTACACATGATTGTAAACAAATATAATCACACTTTGCATGGTGGTATAATTTTTATACGACATAGCAGTTTTATTTTTCTTTACAAATATTATTTTTAGTAATTTTATTGAGAATAAAATGAGGTAGAAAAAAATAATCACAGAATATTTGAGAGAACAGTTTTACTAAAGGAGGAAATAAGTTTCATTACCTAAATTTGTCCAGTGCCAATGTTTGTTCACCGAGTGCACAGAATATTTCAGTGTCATCTTTGCAGTAATGAGAGGCTTCGTCTAGAAAGGTGAGAGCAAGACTTGGCATTTTCAAAGGAATCTCACTGCAATCTAGCACAGCACTGACTTCTTTTTGTTACAATGTAGAAATCAACCTGATGCTTGGAAGCAACTGCATTATACAAGATTATACCCATATAATCCAAATTTACTAGAGTAAAAGGAAAGGGAAATGAATTTCAGAATATCTTCTGTAGATTTAATCAAGAATACACACAAACTTTTACACTATAGATAAATTTTTAGATGATCTTTTCATGTATATTCAACTTTGTTTTTAATTAGGTAATTGAAAGCTTTCTCTTTCCTGCCATGTTCTGCAGAGGAATTGTACAAGAATTAAGATGACAATTTCAATTTTTATTCACAAAAAAAGAATCTGAGTTTGCATTCCTTAAAGGCAAATAATCAAATGAAAGTGATGCATTTTTAATGCAATCTTAAAATATTTTGAGTTTTTCAGACATGCCTAAATATAACAGGAACAAAATAAGCTACCTATAACTTTCAGCAAAATAATATTTGTTTGTTTGTTTGTTTATGTATTTATTTATTTATTTTAGGGACAGGGTTTCTCTGTGTAACAGCTCTGACTATAATGGAACTCACTTTGCTAAGCATATTGAATTGAATTTGCAGAGCTCTACCTCCTTCTGCGCCCTGTGTGCTAGGATCAAAGGCATGCGCTGCTACCACTCATCTAAGCACTTTTATTTAGAGTACTGAAAAAGGTACAGTTATAGCTCATGATGACGCTATAGTGTGAGATTTGCTCTGATGATTTCAGTATCATTAATTTCTCACTACTTGGTTTTTACTGGTCACACTGTCCCTTGTCCTGACCATGATTCATTAGTTAATTTTATTTTCTGTAGTTCGAACCAATTTCCATATCCAATGTTCAGTTCTTGTGTTTTCTCTTAAGAGTTACTGGTATAAACTTATACTGGTAGCATACTCACTGCTCTTCTGATTTTATAAGTGGAAAAGATAATGGAAAATCTTGTTCAATGAGGATTTTTAGATGAGATGTAAAATTCAGTCCTTTTTTTGTATTTAGATATAAATATACTTTGATTTCTCATATTGTCTTGTAAAAGAATTACACAATGAGTAATATTGACTAAGATTCCAGAATCCTAATAACGACCCATATTCATGGCTCATTCAATTCATAGTTCATTCTCAACATGAGTTTAGAGATATTATTCATGGCTCATTCAATTCATAGTTCATTCTCAACATGAGTTTAGAGATATTAATTCCTAATATGATAATAGAAAAACATATAGTTTCATTCTGGATATTGGCAGTAGACAAAATTGCCAGCAAAAATTGGGAACTTTGGGGTGCGGGTTAGGGGAGAGGGGGAGAGAGAAGGGAGAAGGTGAAGATGGGGAGAGCTTGGGGGAATGGGATGGTTGGGATGGAGGAAGGGTGGAAATGAGAGTAGGGAAGTATATATTTAATTAAGGGAGCCATTTTAGGGTTGAAAAGAGACTTGACTCTAGAGGCGTTCCCAGGTGTCCAAGGAGATGTCCCCAGCTTGTTCCTTGGGCAGCTAAGGAGAGGGAACCTGAAATGGCCCTATCCTATAGCCATACTGATGAATATCTTGCATATCACCATATAACATTCATCTGGCGATGGATGGAGATAGAGACAGAGACACACACTGGAGCACTGGACTGAGCTTCCAAGGTCCGAATGAGGAGCAGAAGGAGAGAGAAAATGAGCAAGGAAGTCAGAACAGCGAGGGGTGTGCCCACTCACTGAGACGATGGGACTGATCTAATGGGAGCTCACCAAGGCCTGCTGGACTGGGACTGATGGAGCATGTGATCAAACCGGATTCTGAATGTGGCTGAGAATGAGGGCTGACTAAGAAGCCAAGGACAATGGCACTGGGTTTTGATTCTACTGCATGTGCTGGCTTTGTGGGAGCCTAGTCTGTTTAGATGCTCACCTTCCTAGACCTGGATGGAGGGGGGAGGACCTTGGACTTCCCACAGGGCAGGGAACCCTGACTGCTCTTTGGACTGGAGAAGGAGGGGAAGGGGGAGTTGGGAGAGGGGGAGGGAAATGGGAAGAGGGGAGGAAGTGGAAATTTTTAATAAAAATAAAAAATGGCAATTTATTTAATAAACATAAATGTTATAGAATAAAAAATAAAACAAAATACATCACCAAGCACTAGTTACTGATTGACCTGGGTATATATACAGCCATAAATCATGTATGTATTGATTTTATTTTAAAACTGATTAGATCTAGTGTGATATTTCCATGTATAGACTTTAAAAAAATCATGTCCATTCTTGGTTCTGTGACATTAGCCTCTCTTTTTTTTCAGTCTTTTGTGTCTCTTCCCCATGATTCATTTTAATTTCAAGTGAAAGAGAAGATACAGTCACTTAACAATACCTTATCTAGTCTTTTGAAAATTTGAAAATTAATCCTGTGGTTTCATTCTTGTCTATATTGATATCTACCATATTTTATTTATATAGTCATCTGCACACGGCAAACCTAAGTATATTCATTACTATTGTGAATAGGGCTACAATTCCCTTAGGCTTAATTCTCATTTAAAACATTGTTTACAATTTCTATGTTTTTACCAAATACAGAATAATATTGTAGTGTTTGTACATATTGTGTACTGATCATATTGGAAATTTTCATCTCTGGCAACTGAGACATTCATCATTTTATTTGTCAAATATGTCAGTATTCGGAAGGCATATCAGTTTTATAAACTGATTTTTATTTGGTTGTGATTTTCAATAGTGTTGTCCTTCTGTTGCAAAAAGAAGTTTCCTTGATGAGTAATGAAGAATCTACTTATCTATGGCAAAATTATAAATGTTCCTAGATTGTTGGAAGGGGTTATGCTGATTTAGTAAATTAGTTGGTATAGATTTTTCTCTTCATAGCTTCATTAGCACTACATATTAGCTAGGTTTCCAGAACCAGGCATTGTATTCATCTTCCTTAATGTTTTTTTTAAATCCAAAAGAGAGATGAATATGGACATCACCAACATCCAAGCAAAGTTGGATGGAGAATAGTCCACATGGCCTAAATCCTACACAAAGAACTACAGGCAACTGAGGAAAGATGGGAGCAAAAGAGTTGGTGTTCCTCAGAGATGAGCACACCTATTGTTTTTCCTGTGTCAAAGTTTAGCTCTGAAAACCACATCCATACAGCATGGTTCAAACTGAAAAGAATATATTTATGAATATCTCTATATATTGTATACATGTATGTGTACAATAACAATTAGGAAAAAATAAAAACAGGCCATGTAACTTGAAGGAGAGTCAGGCAGGATTTATCAGAGTATTCAGAACAAGTAAAGGGAAGGGAGAAGTGTTGTAAATCCATGTATAAATTTTCTCATAATCACACATAACCATTATCAAATATGTATATTTTATAACAGAGACATGATATCTTAAAAGGATTTAATCTTATTTATGTACTTAATTACTAGAAACCATGTAAGTGAGAAAAATTGACATTATATAGAAACTTCTTCATTCTTTCATATAATGCTTGTTTGTAGTTTAGCCATAAACTTATAACAAAAAGTTAGATGCTAGTTACACCTTCAAATTTGACTTCATATACTCATTTTTAAACATGTTATATCATTTTCTTATTGTTTTTCATTTGTAGAAATATTATTTGAGATGAATTTTAGTTTACAGTTGCTTACTAGAATAAAAAGGGAAAATAATTCTGTTTGTTTTTGAGACAGGTTTTCTCTGTCTATTCTTTGCTTTTGTGAAATTTGCTCTGTAGACCAGGTTTACCTAGAACAAAGAGATCTATCTGCCTGTCTTTGACTCCAATTGCTACTATTAAAGGTGCATACTACCACTTCCCAACAGGAAACATTATTTCCATACAGTATAAAATGAGATGTATTTCGATGTACATTTAAGAAAGTGTCAGTTAAATGTATCACCTATCTTAAAAAGTAGGCATCTGCTTCTTTCAATGCTCATATCCATTAGTATTTATTTTTAGTTTTTTACTTTAGCTGATGTTATATCCCTATAAAAAATATATGTATCTTAACTGCATGAAAGCAAAACATTTTCCTTATTTTACTTTATATACCATCACTGAAATGCTATGATACTCTTATTATTTGGCTTTGTAATCTAAATTATTATTACAAGAAAAGTTAGATAAAATTTCAAATTAAGATTGTCTCTATTATTCATTGATGCTGTATTTAATAGAAGAATATTCTCAGTTTAAATGTTGCATCAAAATTAATTGTCTAATATTTCTTCCAGAAAGGCAAATTATGATGCTTATTCAGTTTTTGGCACTCCCTGTTTCCTAAAACTGAACTAAAGGAAAGAATTGTAGTGGTTGTGCATTTATTTGACAAGCTAATTGAAGTTACACAATAAGTCAGTCTGATTTCCAAGGACAGAAAGGTTAATGGAGTATGCTTCTCTATACTTGTATAATAGCAGAGTTTTCTTTCGTGAAATAACCATGATTTCCTATATTAGTGGTTGCATTATTAAAGTAGAAAAGATACATTTGAATGGAAAATGTAATCATTATAAAATAAACCCATTCTAGAATATACAGTTCAGAAGCTTACTCTGAATGCATAATGTCATGTCCTTGTCAAATAGTACAAAGTGTACAGTTCTTACTTTTTGTTATTATATTGTTATGGTTAAAACCTAAATGTACTTAGTGTAACAACACAAGCAAAGAACATTTTAGACAGGTGGTATTTACTTTGCCCCATTGCTGCCATAAATAAAAACCCCGGACCTTTACTTTGAGACAATTCATCTTCTGTTAAAGCAAATGTAAGGCCAAAATCAATGGAAATTTTTATTTTTTTTCCCTAGGAAGGCAGAGTTGGGAAAACAAGTGATCAAAAAAAATTTGATAAATTTTGATTAGGAAAAGAAAATTCATGAATACATGTCTTAGTCTACATTTACAATTGTTTGATGTTGAAGTAACAAATGAACAAGACTAGTTCAAAAAAATATTAAAAAAGAGAGAATCATGTACTATCCAAGATGAAAATTTATATGATTATATATGTCAATCATTAAAAAGTACCTGTGCCTTATGCTTTGTTCTCATCCCTAAATTTTTCACTCTTCATTTTTACACAAATCATGTTCCAAGTTCAATGTGCAAAAAGTGGAACTTTTACCATTGATGGAGTGTTTCAACAAGCTTTTCTTAGGTGCTCACTCTGTCGAAGGAACTCTTGACTTTCAAGATCTTATCATAAAATTAAGTAGTGAAAATTTCCTGTACTCCTTAGATATGTAGAATGTTAACAAATAAGAAAACAAAACTAAATGGAAGAAGCAAACAGCAGTGGTCAGTGGTAATGAGAACAGCTAAAGGTATAATGTAGATCGTGAGAGATCATCATTGGGAGGAAGAGCTAAGATTGACAAGTCTACTCAAGGTCAACTAGTATACACAGCTTTGTTAATTGTATTTGAAACATTTGACATTCAATATGTGTATTTTCTGATACATAAAACATCCCCCTTCTTGCTAAAATTTATTCTCATAGTTGTGTGTAGGTCTTCTGGGGTAAACACAACTGCTATGAGTTCACATATGTAAAAGCCATGCTATGGTCAATGGTCAGCCTTTCAGAGCACTAATTACCTTCTTTGTGTTCTTAGCATCTTTGGGTCCCTTCTTCAAAGATTCTCTGAAGCTTAAGTAGGATTTGAGGTTAACATTGAATGTCTTATCTACCACTGAGTACTCACTGTAGTGATATTTCATTTGTATTTTAATGAATAAAGTTTCTCTAAAGTTTAGAGAGTAAAACAGCCCCATTGATCAGCTTTTACAGACAAGGCAATGGTGACATGCACCTTTGATCCTAGTTTGCCATAGAAACTGGGCAGTAGTGGTGCATGCTTTTAATCCAAGCCCTAGAGAGCAATATCAAAATGGAGGAGGCAGTTCAGTCTCATTCAGTCTCATTCTGTTGATCCCTGGAGGCAGGATATCCATTTCAGATTTAGGTAGAGGTAAGAGCCAGTGACTTACTCTTTTGATTTTCTTACCCTCCGCTTGAACCCCAGTATTCGTCTCTAGGTTTAATAGGTCATGCTACAATTCGCAGTCAGGTATTCTCAGCATTTTGAACAGTATGCATTGTTCCATTAACCACTATCTTCTGAAATGAGAACATTTTCAGACCTAGAGTAAAAGCAACATAAATCTTTAGATTTACATATCAAACTTTAGAAGAGATTGGCAACACAAACATTTAAAAAAAGCTGTACCAATGCATTCTCTGCTAAAAGCTGTGGCTTCCCTGATCATGGTCATTGACCATGTTAAAAACAGCATACATAATTCCTGTTGTGCAAGTCTCAAATCTAATAAAGACAGTTGTCCCCTATAGACAGCTTTGCTATTATAACACAAATGGGAACACTTTCCTCACAGATCATCAGTTTAGTATGTACGGTGTCATGCTAGGTAAGACCATCGATATACTTTCTCCTCCAGGAGACTGCATAGCACTTACTATCAATATATAACCTTTCCGGTGAGAAGAGCATCTCATGATCTGCTCAAGATTGAATTCTGTACCTGTAATCAAATTATGTGCTGTCTTCAGCAATAGGATTTACCATCTACTTATGATCATAAATCAAGTACATTGTCAATATCCAGTCTTATTTGAATGTCTCTGGGGACACATAGATCAATAAATTGTAGGAAGTAACTTGTTTCTGTCACCAAGATTTTCATTTAATGACTCTTTCCTTCTAAAAGGAACATATTTACTAATTAGGGATACCTTGAGTCAAACTTCCTTTAAGAAATGTTTTAATTCATACACAAACTAGTGGTTTTGCAGGAGGCTTATCACTACATTCTTAGTTTTGGTTGAACACCTTTAATTCTATACTTTTTTTGAATGTTAATCAAAAATGAATCATCATTTTACTACTCAGTGATTTTCTTTTAAGAAAATTAGACTAGTACCTCCAATATATTGTATCTCTAACATTATTGAATATTCTTAATTTAATACTATTGATGGTGCTATAGAGTTAAATGTATTGATTTTTAGTGTACAGTGCATTTTTCTTAATTAATATAAATTAGCCCATTTTAAGCAAGTTTAATGTCTTCTCACAATAGCTCCTGGATCTCTGGAATAAACATTATGGTAGGAAAAGATGACTCAAACTCACAGTGTAAATTTTTTTTTATTTTATTTTTTTAAATATTTTTTACTCCCCATCTCCCCTTACCCCCAACCCACCCCACCCCAAGATCCCAATTTTCTCCCCGGCAATTTTGTCTACTTCCCTTAGCCAAGAGGATAACTATATGTTTTTCCTTGGGTTCCCCTTCTTTCTTAGCTTCTTTAGATTCACCTATTGTAGACTCCGTGACACTTATTTATGGTTAGAAACCAATTATGAGTGAGTACATCCCATGTTCATCTTTTTGGGTCTGGGACACCTCACGCAGGATAGTGTTTTCTATTTCCATCCATTTGCATGCAAAATTCGAGAAGTCATTGTTTTTTACCGCAGCGAAGTACTCTAGCGTGTATATATTCCATACTTTCTTCATCCATTCTTCCATTGAAGGGCATCTAGGTTGTTTCCAGGTTCTGGCTATTACAAATAATACTGCTATGAACATAGTTGAACAAATGCTTTTGTCATATGATAGGGCATATCTTGGGTATATTCCCAGGAGTGGTATTGCTGGGTCCAGGGGTAGGTTGATCCCGAATTTCCTAACCCCAGAAGCACAGACATTAAGAGCAACATTGAATAAATGGGACCTACTAAAACTGAGAAGCTTCTGCAAAGCAAAGGACACTGTCACTAAGACACAAAGGCAACCTACTGACTGGGAGAAGATCTTCACCAACCCCGCAACAGACAAAGGTCTGATCTCCAAAATATATAGAGAACTCAAGAAACTAGACTTTAAAATGCTAATTAACCCAATTAAAAAATGGGGCACTGATCTGAACAGAGAATTCTCAACAGAAGAAGTTCAAATGGCCAAAAGACACTTAAGGTCATGCTCAACTTCCTTAGCAATCAGGGAAATGCAAATCAAAACAACTTTGAGATATCATCTTACACCTGTGAGAATGGCTAAAGTCAAAAACACCAAGGATAACCTTTGCTGGAGAGGTTGTGGAGGAAGGGGTACCCTCATCCATTGCTGGTGGGAATGCAATCTTGTGCAACCACTATGGAAGTCAGTGTTTCGGTTTCTTAGGAAATTCGGGATCACAGTGTAAATTTTATACACCCTACTTGGATCAACTGTTCTCAGATAATGTGTATTTTACCTGCATGGGACAGGAAAATTTAAGTAATCAGCTTGGGAACTTGAAAGTTTACTATCAATAGTTTCATCATTGTTTTTTTTGTTTCTTTGTTTGTTTGCTTCCTTCCTTGAAACAGGGTTTCTTTGTATAGAACTGGCTGTCCTGAAGCTCTATTTGTACACTAATCTGGCCGCAAACTCATAGATCTGCCCAACTATTCTTTTAAGTGTTGGGATTAAAGGTGTGTGCCACCATTGCCCAAATCTGATCATTGTTTCTAATTAAGAAAGAAATACACAGAACAATATAGAATGTCAACAACACTAAACACTGATTTTTGTAATTTAGTGTTGTATGTTTATTTATTATCTTGGAATATATACATGTATATGTGTGTGTATAAATATCCTGTATAGATAGTAAAAATTAATGAAATATAAATAAAAACTAAGACAAAACAAAAGGAATAAAATGGATGGTTTTTCATGAAGACTAGCTGAATTGGTAATTCTAAAATTAATTAATGAAAAGAGAGGAGATCCAAATTATTATAATCAGAGTTTATTAAGAGACATTACAACAGACATATGGAATTCAGATAATCATAAGGGCATACTTTAAAACTATGTACATTATAGCAAATTGAAAAATGTAAAAGAAATTGGTGAATATCAAAATATGCAAAACTTATAAACTTAAAACATCATGAAGTAAATAATTTAATTAAACACAGCTATAAAATAAAATTGGTGCAGATATTTTCAATAAAATTGGCACAAATAGTCTCAATAAATTATCAGCAAAAATTCAAGAAAATATCAAAAAGATTATGTAACATTATGAAGTCTACATAAAAAATGTGTTCTGGTCTAGCATAGTGGGCAGTAGTAGATTCTGTCACGACATTTATGATCTAACGAGTCCTGAGATGCTGGTTCAAAATATATTGATCAATAAATTTATTACACCCCAAGAACCACATGATTATTGCAATATATTCAGAAGACCTTTGACAAAATCTAACACCTCCCTAGGAAAAAGTAGACTGAAGATAAGGAGAGGTTATCTCAGAACTGTAAAGGCAAAATATAGTAATCCCACAATCAACATAATTCTCCAAGTTAAAGCTAGAAGTTTAGGTAATGAATAAGAAGATCAGTTTTTTTTTTTTTTTACTTCATTCAGCTGAAATTATTTAAAATATTGGGAAATTTAGTGAATTCCAATTTTATATCAGCTATAATGTTAATGTTGGTATAAGTCTTAAAAACTTTGGCTTCGCCGGGCGGTGGTGGCGCACGCCTTTAATCCCAGCACTTGGTAGGCAGAGGCAGGCAGATCTCTGTGAGTTCGAGACCAGCCTGGTCTACAAGAGCTAGTTCCAGGACAGGCTCCAAAACCACAGAGAAACCCTGTCTCGAAAAACCAAAAAAAAAAAAAAAATTTGGCTTTTACATATTAAAATTTATACATATGTCCTTTTGCATATTTACTGTGAATTTCTAAATCAAATTCATTTGTATCTAATACAATAATAGATAATTAATTTATATTATTAGTTACAATGTAAATTAGTATTTAAATGACAATTTTAAATTATTTGCAAAGACACACAAATGCAAAATCATTTTTCTCTCATTAATATCTGTCCATGGACTGACACAATCAACTGAAAAAACTAATTAAGTGAACTAAGAGATTTCAATAGCTATAAGTTAGAGAGACTGCAATCCTTTGTGCAATGCCATACTGTGCTTGCAAATCTCTCTTCAAGTGGGACTGCTGTTTGTATTATTTGTTTTTGAAAACTGGTTTTATTCATTCTCCTATGACCATTTGCTGCTGGTAATTGACTTAGGACCTTTGGAAAAGCAATCATTGCTCTTAACCTCTGAACCATCTCTCCAGTCCACCCACATAACGATTTTTGTTTTTTTTTGTATGTTTGTTTTTAAATTTATTTATTTATTTATTTATTCGTGATATTTATTGAGCTCTACATTTTTCTCTGCTCCCCTCCCTGTCTCTCCCCTCCCCCTTCAACCCTCCCCGAAGGTCCCCATGCTCCCAATTTACTCAGGAGATCTTGTCTTTTTATATTTTCTACTTTGCATGTAGATTATATCTATGTAAGTCTCTCTTAGTGTCCATATTGTTGTCTAAGTTCTCTGAGATTGTGGTTTGTAGGCTGGCTTTCTTTGCTTTATGTTTATAAACCTCCTATGAGTGAGTACATGTGATAATTGTCTTTCTATATCTGGGTTACCTCACTCAAAATAATGTTTTCTAGTCCATCAATCTAATCATATGTTAATAAAATTGAGCTGAAAATGATCAAAGGTCATGTTGATGAAATAAATAGAACTTATGCCTCTCAACATTGTTGCATTCAAGTGTCTTTATGAAATATAAAAGTTTAATTTAAAATTAGATCATTGTATTATTCATGATTGTCTAGAGGAACTAATAGAATACATGTATTTATTATATATATACACACAAATTAACATATGCATATGAATAATATACATATATGTGGTTTATTAGAGCTTAAATAATAAGTTTAATATTACTTTATATATTATTTTTATATTATATTTTACTCTCTGGTGCAATTGTTTATATAGTATAGATTATTAGCTGGTGCAAAAGGACAACATCAGAACTCAAGCAAAGGAAAATTGAAGAACACAGACATTGTCTAATCTTCAAAGTTGCCTGTTTCAACTTGTCTTCAATATATGCTGGACTCCTGAACACAAAAGCTCTAATACCAATGAATGAATGGACTTGCCAGAAAGTGGAAGAGAAAGCAAGCAAAGAGGGAAGTTTATTCTTCCATGTCCTTTATATAGGCTGCTACCATGAGGTATGGTCTTGATTAACGGTGGAAGTTCCCACCACAAACGTTCTGGATTAAAAGTGTTTCTTTCTACTTCAAATGATCAAGTCTAGCAAAGTTGAGCCCAGCCATACACCTAGTAATTCCATATTTTGTGAGGTTAACAGCAAAGTATAGCCAGCAAAATTATTCATTGCATTGTTTACTTAAATATGAGGGAAGAAAAGGAACTCATTTGAAATGCCTTTTTCTTTTCTGTCAGAAGTACAACAGAAGAGAAGAGAGTTTTAGAAATGTAAAATTAATATTAGATAGTTTGTCTTTGATTTTTAGCAATGATCCTGGGTTATATTACATATATTCTTCCATACATTGGGTATTTTCAGAAATTAATGAGAAATGTCATCAAAGAATTTTTGAGGAACTCGAGATCAGAGACAAAAAGATCTGTGATCCTCTTTTAAGTGAAGGAGACATAAACCTGGTAAATTTGATAATAGAATATAATAGAACTCACATTAACTTAAAAAATCATATTGGCACTTGACTCATTAGGAGATAAATATTCAAACTGATTGATTGTATTAGCATTTTATGTTTCTACAGAATGAAACTTTTGTAAATTGCTTTAAAGTTATGTGAAACTCAATTTATATTTTATTATGTGATTTAAGAAGTCATTCAATATTAGCTGATGATAAATACTTTGGAAGAAAGATATTCTGAAACTATCTACTATTATCCAATAGCATTATGGCAATGATTAAGAACATGCCCAGCAATTTCTAATAAATACGCAATAATGATCTGGAAAACAAATGAAATATACTTTCACGAGTTTCAATATGGCAGTTTTTCACCAGCTCAAAGGAGAATCTCACACATGCTTTTCCATTCAAGATCAAAGGCTAACTTACTAGCTTAATACCTCAAAATTCTCCAAAGATACAGTTCTTCAAGAGTTCTTTTATGGTTCTCAATTGCAGTCCTTACTTAAGTGACTGATATAGTTGTATAAAGATTACATAGAAATTAGATTAGACCCTGATACATGAACTCTAAATGTTACTGCAACAAGAAAATCATTTAGTACTGATGCAATCTGCACGTTCATATAAAATACTGAAACATGCATTGATAATTCTCTACATTTCATGCTTTAATGTGAAAGCCCACAAGAAACATTCTCAGTGTTTGCTACTGAGCGTTTCCAAAGAGTTAATGAAATGGTGTATGGAAATATCAACAAAATAATTTTAGGTGTGGAAAAATAGCATTCCTAATAGAGTGGAAGTTTTGTCTCAACTGACAGACTGCAAGCATAGGATATGCCTGTCTGTGGATGCTGCTAGGAAATTTTGGTAGGCTCTGAACAAAGCCTTCTTGCTATCTCATAATGCTTTCATGTCAGAAGAGATTCTGCAGGTGCTGCTTGTGTAATTAATACTGAGATGGGCAAACATTGTCACAGAATATTCATATGGCTGTCTCTGTTGTTAATCCTCCTCCTGCCTTGGCTCCCCTGGCTCATACAATCCCTCTTCCTTCTCTTCAATAGGAAATTCAGCACTCAGCTCAAGGCTGTCATGTGGATCTCTGCATCTGCCTCCATCAGAACTAGATGAAGGCTCTCTGGTGATATTATGGTACTCATCAATTTTATTACTGTATAAGGCCAGTTCAGGCACCCTCTCAGCTATTGCTAAGAGTCTTAGATGAGATCATCCTTGTGGATTCATGGGGGTTTCCCTGGCACAAGGTTTCTCTCTATCCCCAAAATAGTCCTGCCTAACAAGATATTGTTCATTATTCTTCCCCTCCATCCTGCCCCTAACCTGCCCAAACTGACACCACATGTTCCCATCCTCCCAATTCCCAAAATACCCCATCCCTTCTCCCAGGTTATCAAAGAAATATTATCTATTTCATCTCCCCAGAGAAATCCTTGGGTCCTTCTTGTTACCTAGCTTCTCTGGGGTCTTACACTACAGGCTGGTCATCCTTTGGTATTATCCACCTATGAGTAAGCACATACCATGCAGACTTGCTGGGTCTGGGTTACCTTACCCAGGATTATTTTCTTTCCACTTTCATGCACTTGCCCACACATCTCATGTTCTCATTCTTTTTCTAAAATAAATGAAAAAAAATTTAAAAAAAGAAATTCACAAAGGAAAAAAAAAGAATATTCATGTGGCTCAGGGCAGAGAAGTATTTAAGCATACATGATAAAAAATATTTGACTGGCCATAGGTGACTTAAATAATGTAAATCGAGATATAAAAGGAAACACAACACATTCTTTTTTGAGAGTCTGGCGGAGCCCTGGATTTATTTACTACCTGTAGATATTAGTGTAGGGAGAGTTTTCACTTTGTTGGCAGAAATGTGAGATATTATTCTTTTAAATCTCTTTTTGTAGAAGCCTGAAGTGGAGACTTAGGGAACTAGTGTAGATTTTACAAACTATGTGCTGTTTAGAACATTTAAGAATGGACAAATGATTTTGAAATTGAGAAATTGTTACTGACAGGTAGAGTCTGATGGCCACGCTAAATCGTCATTGTATTTCTTTATATATATTATTACATATGGGTCTTATAGCAAGCTGACAGCTAAAATCAAATTAAATGGAGAGAAACTCAAAGTCATCCCACTAAAATCAGGAACACGACAAGGCTGTCCACTCTTTCCATACCTTTTCAATATAGTGCTTGAAGTTCTAGCAATAGCAATAAGACAACATAAGGGGATCAAGGGGATTCGAATTGGAAAGGAAGAAGTTAAACTTTCGTTATTTGCAGATGATATGATAGTATACATAAGCGATCCCCAAAACTCCACCAAAGAACTTTTACAGGTGATAAACAGCTTTAGTAATGTGGCAGGATACAAGATCAACTCCAAAAAATCAGTCACCCTCTTATACACAAAGGATATGGAAGCAGAGAGGGAAATCAGAGAAGCTTCACCTTTCACGATAGCCACAAACAGCGTAAAATATCTTGGGGTAACTCTAACCAAGGAAGTGAAAGATCTATATGACAAGAACTTTAAGGCATTGAAGAAAGAAATTGAGGAGGATACCAGAAAATAGAAGGACCTCCCCTGCTCTTGGATTGGGAGGATCAACATAGTAAAAATGGTAATTCTACCAAAGGCAATTTATAGATTCAATGCAATCCCCATCAAGGTCCCATGAAAATTCTACACAGATCTTGAGAGGACAATAATCAACTTTATATGGAAAAACAAAAAACCCAGGATAGCCAAAACAATCCTATACAATAAAGGATCTTCTGGAGGCATTACCATCCCTGACTTCAAACTCTATTACAGAGCTACAGTGATGAAAACAATGTGGTACTGGCATAAAAACAGAGAAGTCGACCAATGGAATCGTATAGAAGACCCGAATTTTAACCCACAAACCTATGATCACCTCATTTTCGATAAAGGAGCTAAAAGTATACAATGGGAGAAAGATAGCATCTTCAACAAATGGTGCTGGCACAACTGGATGTCAACCTGTAGAAGAATGAAAATAGACCCATATCTATCACCGTGCACAAAACTCAAGTCCAAATGGATTAAAGACCTCAATATCAGCCCGAACACACTGAACCTGATGGAAGAAAAAGTGAGAAGTACCCTACATCAGATGGGCACAAGAGATCGCTTCCTATGTATAACCCCAGCAGCACAGACATTAAGGGCATCATTGAATAAATGGGACGTACTAAAACTGAGAAGCTTCTGTAAAGCAAAGGACACTGTCTCTAAGACAAAAAGGCAACGTACTGGGAGAAGATATTAACCAACCCCGCAACAGACAAAGGTCTGATCTCCAAAATATATAGAGAACTCAAGAAACTAGACTTTAAAATGCTAATTAATCCAATTAAAAAATGGGGCACTGAACTGAACAGAGAATTTTCAACAGAAGAAGTTCAAATGGCCAAAAGACACTTAAGGTCATGCTCAACCTCCTTAGCGATCAGGGAAATGCAAATCAAAACAACTTTGAGATATCATTTTACACCTGTCAGAATGGCTAAAATCAAAAACTTCAATGATAGCCTTTACTGGAGAGGCTGTGGTGAAAGGGGTACCCTTATCCATTGCTGATGGGAATGTAATCTGTTGCAACCACTTTGGAAATCAGTGTGGCGGTTTCTCAGGAAATTCGGGATCAACCTACCCCTAGACCCAGCAATACCACTCCTGGGAATATACCCAAGAGATGCCCTATCATATGACATGAGCATTTGTTCAACTATGTTCATAGCAGTATTATTTGTAATAGCCAGAACCTGGAAACATTAATTATTTTATACACATATCATGACTAGGTATATGGGCATTGAAAATATTTCCAGTGTATCGTCATATAGGAATGAGTAGTTGACTAGAATCAGAATAAAAAAAAAAACAAAAAAAACTTTTGTTCTATAGTTGCAGAAACTCAGTATATTGTGTGTTAAAGTATGAAGAAAACATCTTTTTTTGAAAAACAAAAAAGGCTATTCATGTAAAAAATCAAAATATTAGCAATAAAGTCTGTCTGGATATTTATTGCTGTTTGTAGTAAAATATGGAGAGGAAGACATATGCAATGCTTCGTGGATTTTTGCCTGACAATCAGCTTTATCTCGTCTCCCTGTTTCTATTAATTATAGTGATATTTTTGTACTTTAATAAATAAAGATTGTATGAAGAGTGTGGAGCTAGACAAACTAGTTAGCAATAAATAAAACTATTCAGGCAATGTTGGCACACAACTTTAATCCCAGCCCTCAGGAGACAGAGTCCATGGATTTCTGTGAGTTCAAGGCTTCCCTGGGCTACACAAGATGAAAGAAACAAAGTCAAGAGGTAGTGACTCATGCCTTAAACCCAGAATGAGGGAGGTGGAGACACAAAGTGATATGGCCTGGCAGAAAGAAGAATATAAAATGGGAATAGAAAGGAGCTCACAATTCTGTCTAAGGTTTTGTAGAGAGTACAGTCTGAGGATTCGACCACAGGTAGTATATGAGGCTGGCTGTTGATGCATACCTGTAATCCCAGTAGATTGGAAAAGGGGAGGAGGAAGACGTCTGCTTTACATACTCAGTGAGTTTGGAAAAGCCTGGCTTACATGAGACTCTTAGAAATAAATAGTAACTGTTAATCCCACAGATGTAACAAAAAATACCAAAGCCCAAATTATCATGGATAAATTAATTAAAGCAAGCTTTTTTCATACATAAAACTGTTTTTCCCTAATGTCAGGGTTCAAAAGATTGACATTGGACATGAGTAAAGTAGAGATTTCTGTATGTCAAGAGCATGGGGTTTCCAAATGGGGGATTTGGAAGGCAAATGAGTGGGCTTATTGAAGTAGAACATCAATATAACAAGTTGGTCACAGCAAAGACATTGTTACAAGGTGTTCATAACAAGGTTATCCTAGCAAGGTAGTAATAACAACACGAGCCTAATAACCTTTAAAAACAAAGACATGTTTGCTGTTTCCTGGAACAATCAATACAGAAACATTTGTAGTTAAGGATACATAGTCCACTCCTTGATAAATAGATTTAATAAGAAACAAAACAAACAAAAAAGGAGGTAATCTAGTTTGTTTTTATTACAAGATGACATTTAAGACTAAGGTAGAGGCAGCCTGGTTTATCATAACATGGAAGAGAAATGAGAAAAAAATGAAGAAAAACATTCTCAATCTTCTCAATTTGAAAAGAGTGCTAAAATTATTAGGATACAGCTAATCAATTCAAGACAACTAGAAAGCAGTGAATATGGAAAGCTGAAAGACTCTGAAGTTTTTAATTCAGTTCCTAGAAAATTCAAAGTTTTATGTGTGGCTAGTGTTGGTAAGGATAATAAAACATAGTGTTCATGTATCATTTCACCCAAGAACTATGATTTAGTGTCATTCACCTTCACCCTTCCTCCCCAAGGTAGTGTTATCAAGAGAACAGTATCAGACAATGAAACAGTAACATGACTATCTGTAAATTTCATGAACATTTTAAAGTGATTCTATGTTTGTCAATGTCTCTAGTTTGAACTTGGGCTAATATAATGCAAAACAAGAACAAACTAATTGAACCATCCAAATTCTACTGACAGGAGGAGAAAGGTTAATAAAGTCAGATATACAATTAATATATTGGGTGTTTTATGTAAAAATAACTGGTCGTAGTAGTTTCATGGTAGTTTTATGGTAGTTTTGAGGAGGCTTCTTGCTGTGATGTTAATGTTGCTTATGACTTTATTGAAAGATCAAAATATAATTGTAGTCATATATACTACTAGGCCTGATACAGCAAGAGTTTTAAGTTGAGCTGATGATTGAATGAGGCTTGAGCAATGATTTATGAGAAGGTGATTTATTTTATTAATAGCAGGAATATAAATCATTGAGGCTTGAAGGATTGGGCTATCCATATATCAGTGCAGTCTTCAGTGAACCTATCCGTTATCTTTGGGAATGTTTCAGTCTCATATATGTTACAAGGTTTGTTGAACAGAAAAGGCAAAATCTCTCTCTCACTCTCCCTCCCTTCCTCCCTCCCCCTCTCTTTCTCTCTCTTTCCCTCCCTCCCTGTAGCTTTCAGTGTGTGTGTGTGTGTGTGTGTGTGTGTGTGTGTGTGTGTGAAATAAGTGATGTATTCAACAGGCATGTGTAGAGGTTCTCTAGGATCATGAACTATAGGATCAATATCCTTTGTTTATGGCTAGAATCCACTATTGAGTGAGTACATACCAAATTTATCTTTATGGGTCTGGGTTATCTCACTCAGTAAAGTGTTTTATATTTTCATCCATTTGCATGCAAAATTCAAGATGTCATTGTTTTTTACCACTGAGTAGAACTCTAAAGGGTATATGTGCCACACCTTCTTTATCTAGTCTGTTTGGATGCACACCTTCCTAGACCTGGATGGAGAGGGGAGTGCCTTGGACTTCCCACAGGGCAGGGCATCCTGACTTCTCTTAGGACTGGACAGGAAGGGGGAAGGGCAGAGTAGGAGGGCAATGGGAGGAGGAGAGGAGGTGGAAAATTTTAATAAATAAATTAGTTAATTGACAAAAAGAACAGTAACCCTTCTTGAGTTAATAATTACAGTTTATGTAATTTACAGTGTATGTAAGCTTTCTAGGAAGAATATTCGAATGTCTCACCAGATATAATTAATGTAACACCCCTGATATTCTTACATAAGATTGTATATACCATTTTTACTACTGCATATTCATTTCTTCTTAAAGAGGTCCCCTGTTTACACTCAATTTGTTTGTGCTCCACCTTGAATTTACTACAAAACATTCCAAGGACTCAGTTATGATGGGAAAAGTGAACTGTGGAAATATTAACTTTCAAGAAAAAACAAAGAAGTCATTAATTTTCATAAGACAAATTTGAGTTTCAATTACTTAATTTTAAAGCTTTTTGCCTTCTTAAACAATAAAACAACATATATACCTCATCACAGATATTCGTCCTCTTATTTTAACTTTAGCTCTATTTTAATGTTTCCTTTGTTCTTAAAATAATTTTGCTATGTTTCTTACATATAATTTCTATTCTAGTAGAAAAATATTATTATTATTAAATATCAAAAAATTTGGAAGGAGAATGCCCATTTTAATAAAATTTTATAGTAATAATGAATGATATCATTTTTATTAAATGGTATTAAATTATTTATTAAATATAAAATTTTATGATAATGAAAGCTGTTATTCATTGTTCTATGCACAATCTAAAAATATTTTCCAGTTGAGAAAAATAAAAGTTATGTCTTTAGTTTCTTTTTCATTATAATTTATATATTTATGATGATAAAACACAGGTGGTATTTTAAATATTTGCTTCATGTTTTTCATAATTATCATTTTGTATATAGAGATTAAAATAATTCCTAATTGCCCAAATGATATGTTTATACATTCTCTATTCTTAAACATATTATTTATTCTTGTTAGAATCTGTCTATTATTACTAATTCCACATTTTACTTGTAAAATTAAATTGGCCAGGCAGTGGTGGCACATGCCTTTAATCCCAGCATTTGGGAAGGCAAGGCAGGCAGATCTTTGAGTTTGACGACAGTCTGGTTTACAAGAGCTAGTTCCAGGACAGGATCTAAAGCTAAAGAAAAACCCTATCTCAGAAAAAAAAAACAAAACATTAAATATGATATTTTAAATTAATTCTTATTTGAAAAATAGAAGAAACTTTCCAAGAGTTATTATTAATATTGCAATATTTAAGGGAATCTTCTATTTATCTACTTAATTCTGTGGTTCACTTTCTAGGGATATGTAAAATATTTAATTCTGTGTTTCACTTTCAAGTGAACATGGAAGTTGAAACCATGCAGATCTCCAGTAGATCCAAAGTTTCATTTTTCAAGTATAAGGAAGCCCATGATATTTTTGTTCATGGTCTATTCTTTAGATTTTAGAAGATCTTTGATATTATTCTTTTTTTTTTCTTTTTTTTATTTTAAATTTTTTTTTATTGAGAAAAGAAGAAAAAAAACATAAACAAAAAACAAGTTTCCACCTCCTCCCAGCCTCCCATTTCCCTCCCCCTCCTCCCACCCTTCTCCCCCTCCTCCCACTCCTCTCCCCCTCCCTCTCCAGTCCAAAGAGCAGTCAGTTTTCCCTGTCCTGTGGTAAGTCCTAGGTCCTCCCCCCTCCGTCCATATCTAGGAAGGTGAACATCCAAACTGGCTAGGCTCCCACAAAGCCAGCACATTAAGTAGGATCAAAACCCCGTGCCATTGTCCTTGGCCTCTCATCAGCCTTGATTGTTCGCCATGTTCAGAGAGTCCGGTTTTATCCCATGCTTTTTCGGTCACAGTCCAGCTGGCCTTGGTGAGCTCCCAGTAGATCAGCTCCACTGTCTCAGTGGGTGGGTGCACCCCTCGTGGTCCCGACTTCTTTGCTCATGTTCTCCCTCCTTCTGCTCCTCATTGGGACCTTGGGAGCTCAGTCCAGTGCTCCTGTGTGGGTCTCTGTCTCTATCTCTATCCATTACCAGATGAAGGTTTTATGATGATATGCAAGATATTCGTCAATATTGCTCTAGGATAGGGTCATTTCAGGTTCCCTATCCCAGCTGCCCAAGGAACTAACTGGGAACATCATCTTGGGCACTTGGGAGCCCCTCTAGGGTCAAGTCTCTTGGCCATCCTAAAGTGGCTCCCTTAACTAAGAATTGTGGTTCCGTGCTCCCCTATCCACCCCTCCTGAATCCCAATTCTCCTGTTTCCCCAAGTCCCCCCTCCTTCCCTTCTAACTTTTCTCTCCCCCTCTCCCCTTACCCCCATCCCACCCCACCCCCAAGATCCCAATTTTCTCCCCTGCAATTTGGTCTACTTCCCTTAGCTAAGAGGATAACTATATGTTTTTCTTTGGGTTCCCCTTCTTACTTAGCTTCTTTAGGTTCACCTATTGTAGACTCCGTGGCCCTTATTTATGGCTAGAAACCAATTATGAGCGAGTACATCCCATGTTCATCTTTTTGGGTCTGGGACACCTCACGCAGGATAGTGTTTTCTATTTCCATTCATTTGCATGCAAAATTCGAGAAGTCATTGTTTTTTTACCGCAGCGAAGTACTATATCGTGTATATATTCCATACTTTCTTCATCCATTCTTCCATTGAAGGGCATCTAGGTTGTTTCCAGGTTCTGGCTATTACAAATAATACTGCTATGAACATAGTTGAACAAATGCTTTTGTCATATGATAGAGCATCTCTTGGGTATATTCCCAGGAGTGGTATTGCTGGGTCCAGGGGTAAGTTGATACCGAATTTCCTGAGAAACTGAAACACTGACTTCCACAGTGGTTGCACAAGATTGCATTCCCACCAGCAATGGATGAGGGTACCCGTTCCTCCACAGCCTCTCCAGCATAGGTTATCCTTGGTGTTTTTGACTTTAGCCATTATGATAGCCAAGAAGATATCTCAAAGTTGTTTTGATTTGCATTTCCCTGATTGCTAAGGAAGTTGAGCACGACCTTAAGTGTCTTTTGGCCATTTGAACTTCTTCTGTTGAAAATTCTCTGTTCAGTTCAGTGCCCCATTTTTTAATTGGATTAATTAGCATTTTAAAGTCTAGTTTCTTGAGTTCTCTATATATTTTGGAGATCAGACCTTTGTCTGTTGCGGGGTTAGTTAAGATCTTCTCCCATTCAGTAGGTTGCCTTTGTGTCTTAGTGACAGTGTCCTTTGCTTTACAGAAGCTTCTCAGTTTAAGTAGGTCCCATTTATTCAATGTTGCCCTTAATGTCTGTGCTTCTGGGGTTATACATAGGAAGCGATCTCCTGTGCCCATCTGTTGTAGGGTATTTCCCACTTTCTCTTCTATCAGGTTCAGTGTGTTCGGGCTGATATTGAGGTCTTTAATCCATTTGGACTTGAGTTTTGTGCACGGTGATAGATATGGGTCTATTTTCATTCTTCTACAGGTTGACATCCAGTTGTGCCAGCACCATTTGTTGAAGATGCTTTCTTTCTTCCATTGTATACTTTTAGCTCCTTTATCGAAAATGAGGTGTTCATAGGTTTGTGGGATAAAATCCGGGTCTTCTATATGATTCCATTGGTCGACTTCTCTGTTTTTATGCCAGTACCACACTGTTTTCATTACTGTAGCTCTGTAATAGAGTTTGAAGTCAGGGATGGTAATGCCTCCAGAAGATCCTTTATTGTATAGGATTGTTTTGGCTATCCTGGGTTTTTTGTTTTTCCATATAAAGTTGATTATTGTCCTCTCAAGATCTGTGAAGAATTTTGATGGGATCTTGATGGGGATTGCATTGAATCTATAAATTGCCTTTGGTAGAATTGCCATTTTTACTATGTTCATCCTCCCAGTCCAAGAGCAAGGGAGGTCCATCCATTTTTTGGTATCCTCTTCAATGTCTTTCTTCAATGCCTTAAAGTTCTTGTCAAATAGATCTTTCACTTCCTTGGTTAGATTTACCCCAAGATATTTTATGCTCTTTGTGGCTATCGTGAATGGTGAAGCTTCTCTGATTTCCCTCTCTGCTTCCATATCCTTTGTGTATAAGAGGGCGACTGATTTTTTGGAGTTGATCTTGTATCCTGCCACATTACTAAAGCTGTTTATCATCTGTAAAAGTTCTTTGGTGGAGTTTTGGTGGTCGCTTATGTACACTATCATATCATCTGCAAATAACGAAAGTTTAACTTCTTCCTTTCCAATTCGAATCCCCTTGATCCCTTTAAGTTTTCTTATTGCTATTGCTAGAACTTCAAGCACTATATTGAAGTGGTATGGCGAGAGTGGACATCCTTGTCGTGTTCCTGAGTTATGTGGGATGGCTTTGAGTTTCTCTCCGTTTAATTTGATGTTAGCCATCGGCTTGCTGTATATAGCTTTTTATTATATTTAGGTATGACCCTTTGATATTATTCTTTATCTGATAAATATGTCTTTTTCTAAAATTAAAATGAGACATTCTGGTTCTAAGACTGATTATCTGTCTCAGTGGGTGGGTGCACCCCTCGTGGTCCCGACTTCTTTGCTCATGTTCTCCCTCCTTCTGCTCCTCATTGGGACCTTGGGAGCTCAGTCCAGTGCTCCAGTGTGGATCTCTGTCTCTATCTCCATCCATCACCAGATGAAGGTTCCATGATGATATGCAAGATAATCGTTAGTATTGCTATAGGTTAGGGTCATTTCAGTTTCCCTATCCTCAGCTGCCCAAGGAACTAACTGGGGACCTTGGCTTGGGCATCTGGGAGCCACTCTAGGTTCAAGTCTCTTTCCAACTCTAAGGTGGCTCCCTTAACTAAGAATTGTGCTTCCGTGCTCCCCTATCCAACCTTCTTTTATCCCAATTCTCCTTTTTCCCCAAGTTCCCCCCAATCTCCCCTTCTCCCTCTTCTGATCTTTTGAGAGCTCAGCAAGGCCAACTGGACTGTGACTGAAAAAGCATGGGTTAAAACTGGACTCTCTGAGCATGGCGAACAATGAGGGCTGATGAGAAGCCAAGGACAATGGCACGGGGTTTTGAACCTATGTAATGTGCTGGCTTTGTGGGAGCCTAGCCAGTGTGGATGTTCACCTTCCTAGAAATGCACGGAGAGGGGAGGACCTAGGACTTACCACAGGGCAGGGAACCCTGACTGCTCTTTGGACTGGAGAGGGAGGGGGAGAGGTGTGGTGGGAGGGGGAGAAGGGTGGGAGGAGGGGGAGAAGGGTGGGAGAAGGGGGAGGGAAATGGGAGGCTGGGAGGAGGTGGAAACTTGTTTTTTTTTCTCCTTTTCTCAGTAAAAAAATGGAAAAAAAAAAAGAAAGACTGATTTTCTGACATCCTGTAAGCACCAGTTCATGTCCCTATCCCACTTCTCAATAGAATTGAGAATATTGCTCTCCCGATTCCCCACCAAAAAAAAAGAGAAGTGCCAAGAACAAACTGCGGAGATATGTAGGACCACAAGTTCCCTGTGGTTTAAGTGAGGGATCATGGCAGTTTTAATGTCTGTATAGTTGGAAGTGGGAATGCCCACAACCACACTGAAGATAATAGGCAGAAGCCACGATTCATATTCATCTCTCTTGTAATGGAGAAATAATCCCAGAAATGTACACATTTATAACACAAAGAGTGGAAAACACCCTGAAAAAAATCTATTCCAATATATAATATACTGTCTTGACGATATCTGTTGAATGCTATCACTAAAAATATCTTTGGAGTTCAGCTCTCATGGCCATCGTCACATACTTTCACACATATACACAGATACATGGAGTCATGACAACTGAGAATACTGTGGAATAGTGCTAGCACCAAAAGGAGTAATTGCTTACATAGATAATGTGTTGATGCCAATCCAAAAATGCTGAGTTGTATCCCAAAGGCTTATAGATTGGAAAGAAAGATTATATTCCTATAAGTAGTTATCTGACTCCAGTATATGTACTGGCACATATGTAACTCCGACAGATGGAATGAGAATAAAATAATAAAATAGAAATAGAAGTCCTACGATTTCTAGTTGGAAATGATTTTAAACTTGTACAATGCTTGGACCATTAGTTTTAACCTCTTATTGGCTAGCTCTTACATATTGATCTAACCCATTTCTAATATTCTGTGTAGCAGCACCACGAGCTGGCTTATCAGGAAAGATCTTAACCTGCATCTGTCTGGAGTGGGAGAATCAGGGCGACTCACTGAGTCGGCTTCTTTCTCCCAGTATTCTGTTCTGTCTACTCTGCCTACCTAATTTTCTGTCCTATCAGGGCCAAGCAGTTTCTTTATTAGTTAACCAATGAAAGCAACAGATAAGATACAAGACCCACCTCTATCATTTCCCCTTTTTCTGTTTAAACAAAAAAGAAAGGCTTGAAATTTAACATAGTAAAATTACATGTAACAAAACAGTTATCAAGTAAGAATTACAGTTACAATATTTATGTCTACTTTTTCTTTTATCATAACTAAGGAAAACTATAACTATCCATTTTTCAACTCCATCAAAGACTCCAGAAAGATGTAATACTACCTAAGTAAACAAGAAATAATAAAACTCTAGAAATGACAGAGACATCTCGCTGCCTGGACAGTCACCCAAAGTTCTTTTGCACCATTGGGGAATCCATCTTCAGCCTTCAGGCCCATTGTATCCAACAGACATTCTCATGAAGCAGGAAATTCCAAAGACAGTTCAGTCACTTTCTGCTGTATCCTGCAGCATGTCTCGCAGACTCTTTCATGAGTCTGGAACCCCAAAAGACCGTCTCACCTTTAGGCAAGTTCAGCAGTTCCCTCTCTGTGGGTTCTTTGTATCCAGTTTATGCAACAGTCCAGGCAAGAGCAGTTTCTTGTCTAAATGGCTATCAAACTTCATAAAGAGCCTCTTTGATGCCCATCTTTCTCTCAAAGTAGTTGGTGCTGCCAGGTGCAGACTTGTCTTATTGTCACTTAAAGCCCTTAGTTATTAAAACACTAAATGCCATATTCTGTAGCCTTTGAAAGATATGAAGAATGCCTATCTAACTAAAATATATCTCTATATATCTAGAAAATCTAATTAACATGACTACAAGCTTGACTACTATCAATGATTATCCATTAACAACCTATATTTCCAATTATACATTATATTTTTAAATGAACTAAATAATCACAATACCTTAATCAAGATTAGAAATATGCATATACATATAACAAAATTGACCTTAAAATCCATACCAATGCAAATTATTAACATCTATATCATATCCCCCTTTAAATGTAAAAGAACATTTAAAAACAATATTTGGGAACATGGGCACAGTTTTTTTCTCTCTAAACTGCTTCCTGCTGAATGGGGGCACTGTTATTCAAGTCTTTTATGGGATAACCTGTCTGCTAGGTTCATCTCAGTTGGCAGTTGAGCGAAGTCAATTTTTGAGGGTGTTCACAGCAACCTTTCAGGAGAGCGTGCTCTATCATACCATATTGGGATAGAAGAAATCCACAGGGTCTCATCCTCTGCGAAAACAAAAGAAGGACTTTTCCAAAGCATCATTACCTTAGATCCAAATTCTGAAGTCAGGATACCTTTAGAACATATGTGCAGGTTCACCTTAGCCACCCATATAATGAAATGTCTCTCTGTACTTAGCTCCTTCACAGTCAAAAATTTTAAAGAAAACACAATAATACAAAGAATCCAGACTCTCTGTGAATTTTCCATTTTTATGTGGCTTATTTTTACTCTATCACTTTACTTTATTCTGTCTCTTTAAAGACTTTACCTTTTTTTAAACCATTAACTTAATTCTCTATATTTTTATTTTCTCTCTCTCAAGCCTACGTATACTCATCCAACACTGTGATCCATTTAGTGGTCTGTCTGAATCTGTTTTATTGTGAATCTGTAATGTTTTTACTATCCAGGAGCATTTCTTAAAATGTTAAGCAGTTCTTAAAAACTTAAGTTGCACAATGTACAGGTAATATGGTACCACCTGTGTCCTGCCCAGTCTAAGCCTTAGCTGTGCTGTTATTATGGTAATTACGGTAGTTCCTGCCTGAGACCAGCACAGTTCAGCATAGTGGAGCTGAGCTGCTCCTGCCTTAGAGCCATTTGGTGCCCCTGAGCCACACACGGTTCCAGGCACAGAGCAATCCACATTGCCATCAAGCAAGCCATAGCACTTTATTCCAAATGCTCCATTCAAAAGCTCTGTCTCCCACAGGAGCCAGACGGAGATTGCAATGGCCACACAGCCCAGAAAGCCGACATTTTAAAACAGCAAGTTATTTCCTGCTGCTGAGTCAGGAAAATTTCTTTGCAGCAAGCCACCCACAAACAGTCAAAAGCTGTGTTAAACTCTCTCTCCCTTTTTTTTTAAAAAGCCCTCTCAGGTTTTTAAGTGGATTTAGCCCCACGTTGGGCGCCACTCTGTTGTAGAATGGAGGGTTGTGTCCCTGGCACCCAGCCGCCCTCATGGGTAGCTTATGCCCCGAAATAATTGGGCTGTGGTCCGCCACCCGGCTAGCTTTGCCCAAAATAATTACACAGAAACTGTATTATTTTAAACACTGCTTGGTCAATTAGCTCTAGCCTCTTACTGGCTAGCACTTACATATTGATCTAACCCATTTCTAATATTCTGTGTAGCAGCACCACGAGCTGGCTTACCAGGAGAGATCTTAACCTGCGTCTGTTGGAGTGGGAGAATCATGGCGACTCACTGAGTCGGCTTCTTTCTCCCAGAATTCTGTTCTGTCTACTCCGCCTACCTAATTTTCTTTCCTATCAGGGTCAAGCAGTTTCTTTATTAGTTAACCAATGAAAGCAACAGATAAGATACAAGACCCACCTCCATCAACTTAGGTAATAAGTAACAGTGTACCAAGAGATGTGATAATAGAAATAGCAATATAAATAATTTGTTTATTAATCATCAGCTGTTCAATTCGACAAAAAACCAAAATTATCATGTAGAATCAAGCGTAATGTGTCCTTATTATCAAAATCAATGGTTGTCAATAGATTACTTTAAAAGTGATAGTATATGTAAATTTGTGATATATCAATTTTAAAATACTTACTATCTTTATATTTCAAGAGATAAAATAGAAACTATATGTCAAAAATTATATGAAATCAATCACCATCTTACTATGGTGGCTAAAACTGTAATCATAGGATTTAAGGCTGAGGAAAAAAATTTATAATAAAGTTAACTGTGTTGTGAATACGTAATATGAATTGGGATTCCCCTATGTTTGCTGTGATTATCATTGGTTAATAAAGAATCTGTTTGGAGCCTATACTAGGGTAGAATAGTATTAGGCAGGGAAAACTAAACAAATGCTGGGAGAAAGAAGGCAGAGTGAGTGAGAAGACAGGTAGCCCTGCCAGAGATATTAGTCAGTAAGCCACAATACACAGATTAATGGAGATGGGTTAATTTAAGATATGAGTTAGCCAGGAATACACTAGAGTCATTGGCCAAACAGAGTTTCAAATAATATGGTTTCTGTGTGATTATTTTAGGTTTGAGCTGCTGGGCAGCTGGGGAAACAAACAAGCAGCCTCCTACAACAATCATAAATTTAAGGACAGCTTGAGATGCTAAGTGGGACAATGTCTCTAACATCAATTGTAAACATCAATAATGCTTTTTGAAAAATACAAATGGCATGTTTGGATTTCTTAAGTAAAATTTAAATATAGTGTAAAATATTTTTTAATGTATAAATAAATTATATAGCTGAATTAAATGTCTTGGATATTTATCTTGACCAACTTGTTTATTGTCAGTTTTTCAGACACACCAGTTAGAACAAAAGAGAATGAAATGAGAGAAAGAGAGAGCTGATGCATTTCACAAAGTAGCTATAGTTGAAAAGTCAGATGATTGAAATTACCCACTTTATAAAATCATTCATGACTCACTGCCAATTAACCTTTTCAAGCTAAATGTTATGATCCAAAGATAGATAATGACAAGTAAGATGATAATCAGCAGTTCTTCATTTTTTTACTAAAAGTCTGAAAGAATATGTAAGAAAATTAATTAATAGCGACTAGTTTAAGCATGATTTAGCCCAAGTATGCACTGGGTTTTCTCTAGCTGTTTAAGGTCATTTGCTAAGGATCCTATTTGTAGTCTTCAATTTCTTAATGAGGAATGATGAATGTAGGTAATAATGATAGTGTCTTCTGAAATTCTTTCTTGTCATAAAGAAGGTTCCATTCTGAGTAAATAACAGGAAGTGGTAGACATCAGCATGTTCATTTCCCTCAGGTATAGGTGGATGCATAATTTCTGTTCTTTTCATTACTACTTAGGGTCAATTAGAAAAAAAAATTGCTTTCAAACATTGGATTGTCATGAATAAGATGAGGTATGTTGGGTGGTGGTAAATGAGAAATGTCAATGTATCCTGAAATATAGACTCAGGGCAAAAGAAATAAGTACTGGCTTAATAACTACCATGTGCCTTGCACTTCACATATAATCATCTTGCTAAGTTTGCTATATTTTAATATTTTTTGTATTTAAAGGGTTCAAATTCATAAAACCCATAATCGAGAGCTATTATATAATTATTTTCCGTTAATATCATTGTACAGTTTTTTTTCTGTAATTGCAATACATCTCTCTACAATTAAGTGAGGATTTTTTTTTTCTTATTTGTATAGCTCTGAACACAGAAGAAATTCTTGAAAAAAGCCCTAGGATAGAGTTATTGCAATTAAAGAAACTGCAATGGTTTATTTTCATTGTCTACTCTATTGGATATACAGACATTAATGAGGCAATGTTCTTTGTGGTCTGGGAGGGGAATTTCCAAAGAAGGATACTCATGGGAGAGAGCCTTTCAAAGAATGTCTCATCTTAAGGTCTGGAACCTCAAATGAATAAAATAATAAAAAGAGAAAGCCACACCCCTATTTTCCTGTAACTTTATATAATATATAAAGACCTGTGAAATGATTGCAGCATACAATTCAGTCATAGAACCAAAGGTAGCGTGCTCTTGTTACCATGAGGAACTGTATCTAACACAATGCTAAGAGATTGTATAATTCTTTCTTTCCTACTTTAAGTTGCTTTTTATAAACTGTTTCATCACAATAATGGGGAAATAACTAAGGCAGAGACTATTTCTGAAAGGCATAATGTTTGAAGTAAATATGAAGCCCTTTCTATGAGTAATTTTGCCTTACTCTCCTCTCAAACCATGGAGAAAAAATTTCAAGTCCTCTACTGTTGCACCCTACTGCCTCAAAAGCTGTCACCATGTGGACACAATTGACAAGTTCTGCTTGTGTCTTGCAATGGGCCCTGGTATCCTTGAAGCAGAGTAGCAGTGACCCTTTCTAGTATGCACCTTGGCTACAGAATTAAGTTTCAAAGTATTCTCAATCATTTCAAACTTCACTTTATTGTTCTTTCTGCTCCACTTTTTTTCCCTTTTTTTTTATATTGTAAACCTATATAAGTATTACCAATATCAACCATAGTATGGATTCAACATACTTCTGTTCTCAAATTTCCTTTGCTAAACAAGTTACTATACGTGTTAATTTAGACTCAAGCAAGTACTTAGGTAAAATCCAGAAAGAAGCCAGATTCTTTACCAAAATATCATAGCAAAGGCCTCTAGTCCATCATCTAATATTATTACCTCTGATTATTAATGTTGTTATCTTCAACATGCTGATATCTGGTTATGCCAGCATCATTTGTTGAATATTCTTTCTTTTTGATTTTATATTTTTAGCTTCTTTGTCAAAAATCAGGTGTTTTAAGATGTGTGTATTGATACCTGGATCTTTGATACCATTGGTTCTCCTGTCTGGTTTTGACTAACACTACGCTATTTTCATTGTTGCAGTTCTATAGTAGAGTTAGAAGTCAGGGATTGTGATGAGAAGTTCCTTTATTGTGCATAGTGAGCCTCATCGAAGAGAAAGTAGGAAGCACACTTGAACACATTGGCACAGGAGAATGTTGTCTTATTATAACCCTAGAAGTACATACACTGAGAGCAACAATTAATAAAAGGCACCTCCTGAAACCGAGAAGCTTCTGTAAAGCAAAGGACATAGTCAACAAGACAAAATGGCAACCTATAGATTGAAAAAATATCTTCACCAACCCCAATCAGACAGAGGACTGATCTCCAAAATATATAATAAACTCAAGAAAGTGACAACCAAAGAATAAATACTCCAATAAAAAATTGGGTAGAGACCTAACCAGAAAACTCTCAACAGACAAAGCTCAAATGGCTTGAAGAACTTAAGGAAATGCTTAAGATCTTTAACCACCAGAAAAATCCAAATCAAAACTACTCTAAGATTCTATCTTACACCTGTCAGCATGGTCAAGATCAAAAGTAGTGATGATAGCTTATGTTGTATAGGATATGGGGTAAGGGAAATGCTCCTCCATTGCTGGTAGCGGTGCAAGTTTGTACACCTGCTTTGGAAATTTTTGTGGTGATGTCTCAAAAATTTAGAAAACAATCTACCTCAAGAGCCAGCAGTACTGCTCTTGGGTATGTACCTAAAGGATGCTCAATTATATCATAAAGACATTTGCTCGACTATGTTCATAGCAGCATTATTTGTAATAGCCAGAAAGTAGAAACAACTTAGAATGCCCCCCAACCAAAGAAAGGATAGAGGGAATATGGTCCATTTACACAATGGAGTACCACATAACAATAAAATAATCATATCTTTAAACTTACAGGCAAATGAATGGATGTAGAAAAAAAATTGAGTGAGGTAACCCAGACGCAGAAGACAAATATAATATATACTCACTCATAAGTTGCTTTTATACATAACGAAGAGAAAAAACAGCCTACAGCCTTACAATTCGAGAGAACCAAGACAACAAAGAGGACTCAAAGAGAAACATACATGAATCTATCTAAGAAGGTGAAAAAGACATCTCCTGAGTAAACTGGGAATGGGAAGGTCACAGGTGAGGATAGAAGGATAGAGGGAAGAAAGGAAGGGAGGGGAAGAAAATGCAAAATATAGAAAATAAAAAAAAATAGCCTCTGCTTACATAAGCCAAACTTCAGTCTAAATTTCAAAGCTTTCCATATTTTCTAACAACAACAACAGCAAAAAAAAAAAAAAAAAAAAAAAAAAAAAAAAAAAAAAAAAAAAAAAAAAAAAAACATGGTCAGGTTCTAGGGAGCATTGTCCTAATTTTTGGTATCATTTAGCTACTTTTCTGTTACTATGTAAATAAAAATGTTTATCAAAATTTATGGAACAAAAGCTATTTTTTTGGCAAACTGTTTTAGAGAGAAAAGAGTTTATCCCGTCAGGGAAACATGGAGAAAGTGGCAGATCTGGTGGCAGGAGTAACAAAGTCACATCTTCAACTATAAACATGAAGAAAGAGAGAAAATTGGTAATGAGGTAAGAATTAAGATATCGAGTTTTTCATCAGTGACATACTTCCTCATCATAGGTGTTCCTTCTAAGACTACCACACAGTGCCACCAACTGAAGCCAAAGAATTCAAATTCCAGAGTCTATGGGGCATCGTTTATTTCATCCCCTACAGAGATAAAGGCAAGAGAGGAAGAGAGAAAGGGAGGGAAAGAGATATAGAGACAGAGGTACAAGGGGAAAAAGAACCAACCGAGCATAGTTAGTTATGCCCGTAAGCATATGGATACCAGTAACTATATCTGAGATGAAAACTGATTCTTCCTTTACAAGCAGTAGAGGAGCACCTGTAGTTTCTTAACTGGTAATAGAGACTTGAGAGTAATTTACTCATACAGCATAGAATATTGGCAGATGGTCTTGTGCATCTACAGCTGTTGGGAGTTTAAGTACATGAAGCCTGTAATGTTCAGAGAATCAATTTTTTACCTGTCATCATAATCCTCTGGCTGTTACGTTCCTTATTTTCCCTTTTCAGCATGTGTTTTTGGTAGGTATCAGAAGAAGGAAATACATATTTCTTGAATAAAATCTAAAGAAATCATTTTAAATTTATTTTATAACTTTGTTTTGAACATTTCTTACTAATTTACATAAAGAATGTAAGAGAATATACTACGTCTCTAACTATAGTAAAATTAATGGGACTAAGAGAATAGAAGCAGCAATAAGAGTAAATGACTAAAAGTTTAGAAAACAGTACTGAATGTGCTCTAGTGCCCGTCTCACTTACTAAATATTGACACAACAGCAAAATCTTAAATATCAGGTAATATCTGAGTTTAAGTTACAGTACTACAAATATGTGGATGACTGTAATGCCGAAGATAGAGTATTCACAGAGAGGGTATAGTCATAGAAGATGTAGAAAGGAAACACGTTTCTCTTAATGTAAATATGGCAAATATAATTTAAGCATATAAGAAAGCATTTATCATTAATAAATGTAACTGAATACTGTTTTCCGGTCACCCAGACCCAAATAATCAAATAAAAGCTATAATAATTACAACACTGTTTAGTCAGTGGCTCAAACATATTCCTTGCTAGCTTTAATGTCTTAAATTAACCCATTTCCATTAATCTGTGTATCAATGAAGCATTATTAATTAAAACTCAAAGACAGATGTTGGGGTTCAACCTTTAGAGCAGAGAAGCAAAGGAGCTAGCCACTGGCTCTCAGCCAGTCTGAAAAAGGTGATCCTTCCTCCAGGAAACTCAGAATGAGCCTGAGAATCAGAGCTGTCTCCTGCCATTTTATAATTCTCTCTCGTTTTGGGATTAAGTACATGCACCACTATCACCTGTGTTCTATATCAAGCTAATGTGGCGACTGGGATTAAAGGTGTGTGTCATTATTTCCTGTTCTGTAAAGCTAGTCAGGGTGACTGTTTAATTTTTCTGACACTCAGGCAAGCTTTATTTATTAAAAAAAATGAAATGCCACTAAAGTTGAAAACCCACAAATTTTACAAAGTTTGAATTAAGATTTATCTGCAATAAAATATACAAGTCAACGTGGTCCCCATAAAATGAGTTTATTATAACTGTCTTTCTTAGTAAGTCAATTTGCATATGCATTACAAATGTTATAATAGTACAATCATAGGTTTTAGATAAATCTAGATATCCTGATAAATAATACTGGGAAGAATTTTAGTTAGGATTTCCATTGTTTTGAATAATCACATGACCAATTTTATAAAAGAAAAGATTTCATTGGAATGACTTACAGTTTCAGAGGTTAGTCTGTTATTATCATGTTGGGAAGTATTGGTATACAGGCTGACATTTTGCTGGATAAGAAGCTGAGAGGTCTACATCTTGATCCACATGTAGTACAATAAATAATGTCCCACACTGGGTGAAACTTGACCATAGGGGACCTGAATTGCCACCCCTACAGTGACACACTACTTCCAACAAGGCCCACTTCAACAAGGTCACACTTCCTAGTAGTGTTATTCCTACTGGGGGCAATTTTCTTCACACCACCACAGAACACAAGCTCAGACACTGAAGTACATTAAAACTCAACGAATACATCAGAATATACTTTATAGAGATCAGTTACATAAATCTTAAAAAAATTAAATTGTGATATACTTAAGAGGTGATTAAATCCTATCATACTCTGATTAAAATTAAAATTTTTTAAATTGTCCCTTGGCAAATATTGTTCTTGAAAGAAAATAAACTACATTTACTTAGAGTTTCTGTTGCTGTGATAGAATATCATAACGTTAAGTAACTTGAGGAAAAGTATTTTTTTTTTCACTTCTACATCATAGATTATTATTGTAGGCAGTCATCATAGAAACTTAAGCAGAGGCGGGACTAAAGCAATGTAGGAAGCTGGAGGCAAGTATGGATATAGTGGCAATGAGAAGTTTTGATTATTGGTTTGATCTTCATGATTAGGTCAGAATGGTTCTTTATAGCAACCGGACCACAAGCACAAGAGTGACCCCACCCACAGGAAAAGGTCCCTCACACATCAATCACCAATCAAGAAGTCTTTCCACAGGCTGGTAAAGTTGCTTTTTGGAAATGATTTTAGGTAGTGTCAAGTTGCCACAAAGCTAACCATCATAAAATATATAATGGAAAATATTTATCCTAACATGGCCATAGTAATCAGATACTTTATCAGGAAAATAAATGTGCCAATAAATTAGTAGCATATAGTATAGACAAAAAACACATTTTATTAACCCATTAGTGTTTTCTAAGAGGAAACAAAAAGCAAAAATAAACTCTTTGAGAAAAATATACTTAAGTTTATCAAAGAACAATAATAAAATGGCATAAGTCTGGTACTCAAACTTTTTTTAAAGCAAAATTTTTGTTTTTTCAATGAGGGAATTAAAAATGAGAGATACTTTGAAAGTGAGATTTCATTTGTGATTATTGAACAATTCCAAATTTTGAGAAAATGCTGTTCTGGTAAGGAAATACTATACTTGAGTTTTAAAGAAGGATCCACATCTTTCTTGGTGTTATAAATTAGTCACTAAGCATACCACTTCTTAAAATCTTGAAATTCAAATACTGGCAACATGAATCACATCATGGCTATTACTCACAATATTCAATGATCAAAACAGTTGTGATTAATCTCAACATTTATAAATAAAACAGTTAAGTAAATATTAAAAGGAAAAAATATGTCACATCAAAGTTCATCATTTTAATTCACATAAATTTTGAAAGTTGCATCTATATCCATTAATGAAATGTATAGCAAGAATATATTGAAGATCTATGGCAAGAATATATTAAGTATTAAAAAGGAAATGGAAAATAATATATGACCATTTCTTTTAAAGAACTGATTTAGGAAAAGAGAAATAAAATCTAAAATTTCTCATTTTACTATGTTATTCTAACAGTTCATGAGCATGGGATATGCTCCCATTTTTCTAGTATCTTTATTTTCTTCTTTTAAAGAAGTTTAAGATTTTAATGTAGATGTCCTTTACTTTCTGAGACACTGTATTTTCTTTGAGTATATTTTGATTAGAATATATTCATAACTGCCTTTTATCTGTGTTTTAGGTGCATAGAGCTATTAATTTATGCAAATTGATTCTGAATCATACTTTATTATTGACTTTTTTCATCATTCTCTGAAGTTTTCTGTTAGAATATTTGTGTTCTCTAATATATAATATCATGTTACCTGAAAAATAAGAATAATTTCCTTTTCCTATTTTTATCATTTTAATTTCCTTTTCTTGCATTTGATTCCTGTTTTGTCTCATTCCTGACTCTGTCAATTTACATTTTCTCTATTTAGAACGGTGTTTAGGCTAAAACTTTCTATTATATAAGTTTCATTTAGGAAGTTATTCTTCTAGCAGTCTTATATTCTATGCTCTTTTATCATGAAGACATGTTGGACTTTTTCAATAGTTTTTTATCACCTTGAGATGATCCTGTACCTCTACATTTATCTATGTGGCTTATTACTATACTGACTGTTTATTTTGATTCATCACTGCATATAAAGGATGAAATCAATGTGGTTATGGGGGATAATACATTTTCAAGCCTATAGTTATTCTGTTTGCAAGTATTTTCTTACACATTTTTGATCTACAATCATCAGGAATGGTCATTAGGAATATTTTCCAGTATATATTTTCTGTTGTTTTGTTTTCTGATGTGTCTTTACCTGGCTTTTCTATTAAAGTGACACTGGCTTGTATAAGAAATTTCCTCTTTTGTTGTTGTTTGTATTCTTTATTATTAGTTTAAATTGTATTTGCTGTGGATCTTCTTTGAAAAATCTGCTTAAATTCTTCTATGAATCCATCTGGCTCTGCACATTTTTAGTTGTAAGTCTTTTCATTGTTATTTCAATCTCTTCATTTAGTATATATATATATATATATATATGAACTTTGTGTATATATATATATATATATATATATATATATATATATATACACAAAGTTCAAAAATTGAATGACTACAAGAAGTAGGTGAGAGTGGAATAATGTCGAGGCTGTAGAAAATGTCCAGGACCACATTCTGTCACTCTCCACCTTATTTTTTGAGACATGGTTTTGTAACAAGCATGGAACACATCAATTTTCTAGGCTATTTGAACAGAAACCTTCATTTTTCCAAATCTGTCTCCACCTTTACTGTTTCTGAGTACTAGGGTAGTTGGCCTTAGAAACTGCATGAAGTTTTTATGTGGATGAAACATACTTGACTATGAAACCATCGTTACAGTGTCAGATTAAAGGCAGAAATTTCCAGAAACGTAACTCAGGCTGAGTCTTGAAGTTACATCAGCCAATGGATAAATGGCTAATTAGCAAAAGCACATGAGCTTCCCAGATTATTTATAATTTTTTTTTGTTAAATGTACAGTTTGCAAGGTCTCAGAACACAGGAAACAAGAGAAATTAACAGAAGTAGAAATAATGCTTGCCAGAGAAGAACTCATCAATTCTATATCAAAAGATGTTGATATGGAAAATATATACATATAAATAAAATTAACGGTTTCCGTATGGTACTACATAAATTGGGGTAGCACAAAGTCTTAAGGACTAGAATACTTACTGAGAGAACTATGAAGAGAAGGGAGGCTTTTAAATCCAAAAAATCTAGAGTCTGGTTGTTAATCCATATAAGAGACAGAATAGTGTAACTTTTAAAATGAATGCAATGAGGATAATATTCTGTCATGATTAACCTGATTTGTGTTCATTTCTCTGTTTCAATCAAGGACAGCTCAGTCGCGGTCACCTCAATTACTTCTTGAAGAAATAAAAGGACATATTTATAGAGTTCCTGAAGTGGGTTTTTCTGGGAAGAAAAAGAATGGTGAATTCAATTAACTACCTTCTTGATTTGTTGAAGATTGAACCCAGAAGAATGAAATTAAAATTCTCTCAAAGAGTGAAAGACCTTTTGCTTTTACCCTTGAACTTCTGCTATGATTTATTTCATGCCAACTTTGAATGGTTATCTTACTGTAACATCAATAAACATGGAAGAAATCTGCTCAAATAATTTATTCTCAAAACATTATGGAGCAAACAGACTAGTATTAAATTATGTGATAAACTACTTGATGCAAGGTAGGCTACTATATAATCAGGTAATGTCTATTTTAATGGATTTTGAGGTGTGTATGTTAGAATTTCTGGTTCTTGAAATATTGTTTCCTGTTTTCTATGGGTAATGATAGATACATTGAAAATATCACATTTGGGAGCTATAAATCTTTTCTTTCTGGTTAATGTTAGCTTGCAATGTTTATAAGATTGTGCCCACAAATACAATCCTAAAATGCAGGATCTTATTGTATCATGTTGCTAGAAAAACAATGTTGAATCTTTATATAATTTTCTGAATTGTGTGAAAATTTACATTTCTAATATACAGAGAACATTCGTTGATCACCAATTCTTCCATTACTTTATTACATCAGAATAAGGCATGATTTACCTTATTCTATTCTCATGAAAATTAATTTAGACGTTACTAATATATCCAATGTTTTTAAATTTTAATAAGAATTTTTAAATCCTTATAAAATTTAATATTATTTATGATAACTAATAAATATAGTGCAAAAAGATACTTTCATAATACAAACTTTTACAGTAAAATCTTTTTCAGTAGTATTTTCTCACTAGATTCTCCCTGGAGAATTAGGTTGATATATTACTTGTTGATGTATTAGTACTAAATAAATAATTCTATACTGAGTTGTTTCACCTTTGATGTAACTTTAAATAAAAGATCAAGCTGTGGCAAAAGGTTCTGTAAATGTTTCATTAATTTGTCCTTTAAAGACATTAAAGGACAATTTGTACTTTTACTTTTCATGTAATCTTTTTAACATGAAAGTATAATAACAGCTTTTGTAAGCAAGACCTAATTATCTGAGTGGTAGTTGTTTTAAAAATGCCAAATTTGAAAAAAAAATGCCAAATTTGTTTTTCTCTTCATCTAAAGAGTTGGATATTACATGGACTTTAGCTTTTTGGTTTTATGCATTGTATTAACTGCATGTCAAGACATGACCTTTTATCTTATAAATGTAAAATATAAAGTGCATGGAATGTCATTATATATAAATGCAAAATGTCATTATAGATAGAAAACATTACCTTGATAAAAAATACATTACAGAACACTTTTTGAAGAACATATATTAAAAGTAAGCACCAACTCCTTGTGAATTTTTTAAATAATAACATTATCTTCCTTGATTATTTTTTAAACAGATGAAGAAATTGCTATAAAGTATGAAAAGAATGAGATGACTCCAAAATGGTGTTCTAGTGAATGTATGAAATGGATATTAGTTAATAATTAGTCCAATGTCAAATAGTAGTTATTACAAATAAATTTTCAGATCATATATCCTAGGATAGGTCATTTTATGTGTACCTTATAATTATTGTAAAGTATATATTTCAATTGATTAGAGGTCAATAAACTCTTAGAAGATTTACACATAGTTAAAAATTTAATAGCATAACTAACTTGCTCTGAAGTATTTATTTTAGTATGTTAACATTTAAAATAATATTTACTACATATATAACATTAAAATATTCTCATGGATTTATTATGAAAGACAAAGTAAAAATAGCCACCTAATTCTTAATGTTTAAAATAAAGTAGAGAGAATGTTAAAGTTCATGTTTGGGTTGGGAAGATGTCTCCAGGGGTAAAAATACTCACTGAACTGCTGGAAGACTCAGCTTTAATTTATTGCACTCATATGAAAGCTCATAACTGTCTGTAACTACAAGGAATGTCATACCTTCTCATGGTTTCTGCAAATAATGCGAGCAAGTAGTTCATATACATCACACACATACATACAGATAAATTACATTACATATAAAAATATATTTAAAATAAATAAAGTTCATATTTGCCTAGTCATTTATAACCAATTATAAATCATACACGATGCATTCTAAAATAAATTTTTAGAAAGTTAATGGAGTATATATATATACTATATTTAATTAATTTCAATATATATATTTGCTAAATATATATTAAATTAAATTTGTATCAGCAGGAGACTGTAACTTACTGGTAAAGGTTCAGGCATGACTTTCTCCATTGTCAGCTACATGGCATTTCATATATATATATATATATATATTTTTTTTTTTTTTTTCAGGTTTCCTGCCTGTCTTTACTCTACTGAGCCATTGGCTAAAACAACTTCTCTAATAACCAATGGTAAAACATTTTCATAGCCTACACAGAGGAATCATATGTCATCTCCCCTTCTTCTTTCTAAATAAATAGGAACCTTTTAACTTTAATACAGTATAATTACATATATCAAAACAGGCATTAAGCAAGAATTGAAGTTGCAATATTTATATCTATTTTATTTTTTACCAAAACTAAAGAAAACTATAATAAAACTATTATTATAGCTATCTACTTTTCAATTTTATCAAGGACCCCAGAAGGATATAATATTATCTAATTTAACAGGAAGTGCATTGTAAGCAACTTCCAAAACTCTAGACTTCACAGAGATATGTCACTGCCTATACAGTCATAAAAAGTTCTTCTATAACACTGGAGCATTCATCTTCAGTGGACAGGCCCATTGTATCCAGAAGACTTTTCCATGGACCAGGAAATGAGTATTTTACCTTTATTGGCAGTTTGTTAGTCTCTTTCATCTGTATCCCGAAGAATGTCTGGCTGACCTTCATGAAACAGGAAACCCAAAGGACTTTCTCAGCTTTAGGAAAGTTCATCAGACCTTTCTCTGTGGTTCCTGCTTGTCACACCCATACAGCATATTATAAAGCCGTCCAGGCAAGAGCAGTTTATTGCCCAAATGGCTGACAAACTCCAATCTTCGGTGCCCATCATCTTCTTGCAGTAGATTGGTGCTGCCAGGAGCAGATGTGTTTGACTGTCATGAAAAGTCTTATGTTCTAAAAACATTTAAATATCATGTTCTGTTAGTCTTTGAAAGGCTTAAAGAATACGTATCCATCTGAACCATATCTCTGTACATCTAGAAAACCTAACTTATATGACCCTAATTTACATGACTGCATGCTTGACTATTATAGATGACTATCTATTAACCTGTATTTCTTAAGTATATATTACACTTTTAAAGGAGCTGCACAAACACAATAGCTTGATCAAGAGCATAAATATACATATAAAAATTGACCTTAAGTTTGTATCAAGAACCCAAGATCCATACTAATGCAAAGTATTCATCTCTAAAGCATATCCCTTTAAATGTAAACGAATATTTATGAACAATCATTTAGGGAATTTAGGTGTTGCTCTCTAGATTACTTACTTTTAGGGTATACTGTGTAGTAGGTTCATCTCAGCCAGCAGTCCTGAAGCTATCATGGATGTTTGACCATCAGGGCCATTGCTTCCGGGGTTTTGTATAAATCTGTCCTTATTGCTTACCTGTAATCATTTACTGACCAGGAGCACTTTAAAATGGTAATTAGTGTGGCACAGTGGTCATGGATTCTGGCTTTGCGTCTCTTGTCCTCTTAACATGGTGTAGGTAACTTTACTGCCATTTCAGGGACCACAATATGGAAGCCACATTCACCACCTCAACTCTGGGAAGCAGTAGGCCCATGCTGCCACCAAGTAACTTGTAGCATGCTGCCAACAAACCCACTCAAGAGCTCAGCTTTCTAATTGCTATTGCTAGAATTTCAAGCACTATATTGAAGAGGTATGGAGAGAGTAGACAGCCTTGTCGTGTTCCTGATTTTAGTGGGATGGTTTTGAGTTTCTCTCCATTTAATTTGATGTTAGCTGTCGGCTTGCTGTATATAGCTTTTATTATATTTAGGTATGACCGTTGTATCCCAAATCTCTCCAAGACCTTTATCATAAAGGGGTGTTGAATTTTGTCAAGTGCTTTTTCAACATCTAATGAAATGATCATATGTTTTTTTTTTCTTTCAGTTTATTTATATGATGGATTATATTGATAGATTTTCGTATGTTGAACCAGCCCTGTATCTCTAGGATGAAGCCTACTTGATTATAATGGATAATTTTTCTATTGTGTTCTTGGATTCAGTTTGCCAATATTTTATTGAGGATTTTCTCATCAATGTTCATGAGTGAGATTGGCCTGTAATTCTCTTTCTTAGTTGAGAATACAGAGGCAGAGACAGACTGACACGCAGACCTTTTAACACTGATACCAAAGCCCTTCTTTAATAGCACCATGGAGACTTAAATACACTTCAGTCAATGGCCAACAGGTGAAAATCCCATCCTCTGATCCTCTAAGCTAGGTACAGCTTTTAGTAACTTTAATTAGAAGGGTTTAGGAGGGAAGAGCAGCTGAAGGTCAGGACTCATTAATCTCAACATCCAGCTGAAGGCCGGGATCCATTAGTCTCAACACTCTATCATCATCCTAGTGCTTATTTAAATTTAAGCATTCAAAAAATGAAGAGAGTACACTTTTTCTGATGCACAACTTTGATAGCAAGAATAAGTAGAAGACAGTATTTACAGTCATAAAAGACTTTTGTGGAAGGGACAGGATGTTGATGTGGTCTGACAAAATTTAGAGGACGCTTTCACAGCATGGTAGTCATAGTAACAGAAGCAAACTCTAGGAATATTTTGAAATTATTAACATGGGTTAAATAAAAAAGGACAGGTCATACATATTACTTCCCAAATTAATCATTAAGAAATAATTAGAATTAATGCCCTGCTTTCTCTACTAAACACTTTATGTTGAGTGAGTAATTATGACAAATAAAAGAAGGTAGTTTGAAAGGATGAAAAGCATCTTTATGAAAGCAAAATAAGTCTTCTTTTCTTCTTTAATTTTGCTTCTGAGTCAACATATTTCTGACTACTATTAGAATTATTCTATTATGTATTAATTGGAGTTTTTGATTCAGGTATTTATTTTTAATTATTAATTTTAGTTACATTTAGTGTTCTTTAATACTTTTAGCAGTACTTGTATGTATAATGTGAACTATTCTCTATCTTAATATATGATTTGTGCTCAATATGGATGTCAATGACTTCAAGGTATAATAGGTCATATTCTATTTACTGTGTTGTTAAGTCATTATTTCTATTTTGTTTCATTCTATCACATAATTATATCCAAAGAAACAAAACCTTGCATATTAAATACAGTGGCTTGCAAATGTGCAAATAGAATACATTAAGTTTCTTTCTAGACCAATATGACCATTAATTTATGTATAATGTTAACCAATAATAGTAATCTCACAATGGTTAAAGCTCTTAATATGTGACATATATATATATATATATGTATATATATATCGTATATATGGCAAATCATGTGAAAATTATGTGTTCTTATTTTCCATTGGTAACATTCCTTAATTATATTTATATCATTTATAGAAGTACATAATGAACATGCTTTCTGCTCAGAATTAAATATTATTCTACTCATTTTTTTCTATTTGTAGGTTTTATTTCTCTCCTGTTTGATGAGAATGAACTAAATAATGTGTAATAAATTAGACTATAAGCTAGGGAATTAACTCAAATAACATTTGAAAAGGGATAATGTTTTTCCCATGTTCATTCCATCAAAGTAAATATTTTAACATTAATTATTGATGGTATTGTCAAGTTCCTCATGGTACAACTTGGTCACAAATTACATCTGAATTACCACTTAGTGATCTTATTCAATTCATCATCCTATCCTGGCATAGTAATGTGCTGAACAATTAAAAAAGAGGTCCCAAGAGACTGAGACCTACAGGTACAGGATCTATAAATGTTCCATTTTGGAGCTCTTTGTAGCCACACAAAATTAATATGATGATGGTGGTACAGAGAGAGACATCAAGACACATTATGACAATGGGAATAGATAAGATGAATTCAAAATTTCCCTCAAATATGTCAAAAACCCCAATTTGTTGAATGACTTGATTTTTGAACCCCCAAATATTTTTTCTGTAAGAAGCTCCCAATTCCTTATCCACAAAACTGTGAAATAAAAGAAAATATTTATCTTTATCCTATTATTAATAATAATAATATCCTATTATTATGTATTATTGAGATTATATATAATTATATATATAATTATATATAATCTCAATAATACACCAGAAAACTTCTACTATACTTGACAACAACTATTTCTTCATTAAATGAAAATGATAAATACTCTCAGAAGTTAATACTTGCATCTTTTTTAAGACATAAATGGGAAAATATGACTTCTTGTATCTGATATAGGGTACAGGAAACACTAAGCTGTAGATCCTTCCCAGGACAATATGCTCTCAATCTATCAGCTTTAATACTTAATGCAGTTTTACTAGAAGAAGGAGATAATTATTATATTCTTCAGCCAGATGACTAAATAAAATAGATGTGTTATTTAGAAAAAGAATAGTTCTTATAAATTTTACTGAAGTCTTTGTAAATATTTTTACATTTCTTCTGCAATACAGTTACAGAGGATTTACCAAGGTATTTATGTACTCTGGAGGCTAAATTCTCTTTACGTCCACAACATCAAAATAGTGTTTTTGCATCTATTCTTCTTTAAGTTTTAATATAAAATATCATGACAAAAACTGTTTCTGAACTCCTGAAAATTTTCCCTGTCAGATTTGATTTAGGTTATGTGACTTGATTTTATGCCATCCTAATGTGGCCTAGAAATCATCTTCAAAGTCAAAAGTAACTTATTCTAACGAATTTTGTCATTTATCATCATTTTAAGTCTCTCTTGAGCAAACTGTGGATTGCACCAAATTGTGCAATATGGTCTGGAAATATACCCTATTGTCTAGAGGATACTAAAACTCAGACTGTCAAGCTCTTTTCAATTAGGGTTTTGTGTAGTATTTCAGTTGTAGTAAAACTCATAAAACGGGATATGCACTTGACTTGAGGAAGGAATGAAAAGGGGTCAGCTATTCTTGCAGTTTGCTGGAAATAGATAATTCTTCATTGTTTCACTCAGAATCAATAATTTGGTTAGTTAATAGAATAGGTTTTTTATGATATAATATAGGAAAATAGTGATAGATAGCAATTGAATCAATGATCTCATAATACTTATTTTAAAAATCATGAATTTTTAATTTTTATATCATATTTTATGTGATATTATCATGATCATTATATTATTTCATACCTATTTTCTTTATAATTGACTTAATGACACAGCAAGAAAGCTGATGAGATTATTAGTTGTACATTTTCTAATATTATGGTTGTTACTGTGATCAACATTAAAGGTGTTAACCACCTTCATTTACTCATAGCTTAGGGATGGAAATTTATTTAGACAGAGTGTCAATCCATGATTATCCCCCTCGATTGTTATATATCTGTGATGAACAAATATCTTAGATGTAAAGGTGTGTGATTAAATAATGTTGCTCAACTTATGGCAGCCTGGAACCAGAGCAGAAAACAGGATGCCCACCCTAAATACAAATGCACACTCAACATTCTGCTCCTAAGATTTTCTCTTCTAAGCCCAGTTCCAACAACTCCTAATGGTCTGTTCAACTTATGAAGCATTGCTAGTTTTAATCATTGACTAGTATAGAGTTTTCCTGACTTAAACTATGGAAATGCCTCTGCAAACACCCCCATAGTAAAACTGTGTTTTACTACTCAAAGAATTCTTCTGACCAGCCAACTGAGAGTCAGAATGAACCATTTCACCATCTCTTAATGATCATGGCTCTACTTTCAGTTGCACCTTTCCTTTCTTCATTTCCACAAATGAGAGAACATATGATGCTTCCTTCCCTATCAAACTCAATTAGTTTAACACGATATTCTCTAGTTTCATATATTTTCCTCAAGAGACAGTATTTTATGTTTCCAATATTGGAAAGAAACTGTACTGTCTTATTTAAGGGAACTTTATTATTCAAGGTGCTCTAGAGGGACAGAACCAATTATGTGTGTATGTGTATAGTGTGTGTGTATGTGTGTGTTGTGCATGTGTGTGTTTACACACTATTTTACATGAATTTCCTTGATTAACTAGTTTGATATGTGAAGGGTAGTCTAAATGTGGCTTTGTGTATGCTGGAGAGACTGAGAACATGGACGACGCTTCATTCACAAGACTGGATTCCTCAGCAGCACCAAAGTCATATTGAAAGTGTAGACTATTCCTAGAACTTCAGTGGTGCTTATAGCATTGAAGGACAGCAGACAAAAAGCACTGGTGAAAGGGAACTGGGAATTGTGAGATACTAACAACAACAGTGAGTAACAACAACAACAAGTGAAATGAAGAAAAGCAAGCAACAGCAGAACTTTTACTAGGGCCTTTTGATCTCTGGAAGGTGCTGTTCACTCCTGAATAGGGTCTTATGCTCTCAGTTAATTCTTTCAGAAAATACCCTCGCAAACTTTCCTAAATGCATGTCTTCTTGTTGAATGCAGCAAAACAAACTTGACAATGAAGACTATTACATAACTATTTCCACAAGTGAGATTTCTCCATTTATCTCTTGATAAATATACAGGCTGATGTCTCCCTACCTCTTAATGTTGTACCTAATGTTTTAATTAATATGGCATCTCAGATATGTCATTCATGTATTTATTATATTAATCTTGACGAAAATGTTACTTCTGTTATAATTATTCCAGAAACTTCTTTTATCTTGTTTTTTAATTTCTATTTTTTTAGTATAATAGACGGTAATTTATTTAGGGGTAAAATCACAGATAACAAACCTCTGCTAAAATGGGAAACAGCAACTGAATCTAGCAGCCAGAAAAGAGGCAGGACACGCCCTTTACATTGGCATATGTAGTATAAAAGGCCACGCCCAAGTAGGCTGGTAACATAAAAGCTACTGCCAGTAGGAATTCCTACAACACTTCCCCCTTTTGTTTAATAGGAAAGTTCTAAGCCTAACACAAAGTCATATACAATAAGAACAAATATCAAGTATAAAAATTAGAATTACAACCAACATTCAGAAAAATATATTGCTTCAATATCTACTAGAGCTGGATGATCAGTGAAAGCTCCTGATTGTTTCAAACTCTATCAGAAGCTTTCGACAGAGACATGAACTATTCTTTAAACAGGAATACAATTAAGTATTTCCTCATGGACCAATTATTTTCTTAAAATGACATCAGCACAATGTACAGACTTCAAAGCATATATTAACAATCTCACAAAGAGGCCAATTGTTTCCTCATAGATTTATCTTTCTTTTTACACCCATATCATATTTAACTGTTAACTGTATTTTGAAATATCAAACTTATTGCTAAAATATTGCTTAAATTTCTATCTTATGAAATCCCACCTGTGACTTTTCATCATAAATTGAGCCTACAATCTGTTTTATTATATAATTAATAAATATATTTGCTAATGAGAAGTCAGTCAATACTCATTTGGACAGTAATTTAATATTTAGTAATATTCTTATCTAGTACTTTCCTATGATATCCTTTTATTAACTGTTATTCTAAAATTAAAAATATATGACAATGTTTATTATCTCTTTTATTAATATTTTAACTGTGCAATATAATCGTAATTATTTTATTTCAATATAGGTCTTATATACTTATAAATTCAGTTTTGTAGTTGTTCCTTCATAATATATTTTATTTATATATATATTATATATTTAATCATTCAAATAAATTTCCCTGACAAATGATATTTTGTTAATTTTTATATTCTACATATTTTTATTTTTACTGTTATTTATGGTAACCCTTTGAAATGCATAGAATAAGAAATATTTTAGATGTAGTACAGCCATGATAAAACAGGTTTAGATTCCTACCTTGCCTTTTTTCAGAAAGGACAAATCCCTAATGTAAAGGCAGATTACATAATTTAACACAGCAAGAGACTTAAAATTTTAAGTTTTCTTTTCTTTTTTTTTTTTTTTTTTTTTTTTTTTTTTTTTTTTTTTTTTTTTTTTTTTACCCTTATACTTGTGAAGTTTAAAAGTGAGATCTTGGAGATCTTGGAGCCATTTAAAAACAACTGTTCCAAGTCTCTCTCTTTTTTTTTTTTTTTTTAATAAGTAACTGCTCTCTGGATGCCTTTTACAAATACAAATAATTTACAATGCCCTGTTCTCTCTCTCTCTCTCTCTCTCTCTCTCTCTCTCTCTCTCTCTCTTGTCTGTCTATCTATCACTGAACATCTTGAGGTTATTTTTAATCTATTATTTCTTTGATAGTTTTATTTCTAAAAAAGTATCACAGAAAATGGTCCATCACCTAGCCACTTGTTTAGCAATAAATTCTTCTATAATTATTTCTTTTTAAAAAAAATCTTCTTTGAATGCTTAATTGCTAAATATGGTTTTATCTTTATCTACTTGGAATTGAACACTCAACACAAAATGAGGTGTGAAACAATTCAAATAAACACACAAAGATAGTGTTTGATTTGTAAAATTTAATTTTCTTCAACTATGAAAAAGTCAGTATTTTACTGCAGTTCAGTATTTTGTTTTTATTTTCTTATATTTTTGAATATTAATATGTGGTATTCAGTAGATTTTAGTGATATTGCCTGAAGACCAATCATATTTCTAAAGAAAATAAATTAATTTATTCAACATAGTGAACTTAAAACCTATTATGCATCTATATCTGAATACACACACATACACACAAACACACATTTATATATCTTCACGTTGTTAAACAAATTGAATACTAATGTTACATGTTTCTGTCACCTGGTAGTAGATGTTTGTTAATGTATTTGTGTATGATATGGATTGATCTGCATTATAAATTTTTGCTGAAGTTTCTCTAGAGACTTTAAAAATTGTAAGTTTCATAGCACACAAATTTTCACCTTTCATTTTTCATTATAGACTTTATAACTGAAACATTACAAAATGACTTGTACTCTGTACTTTTAAAACAAATCCTCATTTTATATTTATTTTGTTGTATAATTTCCTTATTTCATTTTTATCCTGTATAGTTTCAGATTTTTACAAGTACTTGTGTAGACAATAGCAGCAACTGTTGACTAAGCCTTTAGGCACATTCTGAGCAGAATTGTCACTTCTATTTAGAAAGATGACAAGTTATTGTCTCCAACTCAAAAAGTACTCTACCAAATAGCTAGAGGCTAAAGTTCACTTCCTGCTTTTAGACATGGCAACAGAATGCTCCTTTATCTGAAAATGGCAAGTGCTGCTATATATTTAGTTTTCACAATTAAAGAGTTTTAAAACATACCTGATAAATGGAAAGGGCAGAGCAGTTCAAAATGTTTCTAACACAAGTCCAAACGAGCCACAGGGAGTAGGGTTAGGGCTGTGTCAATAAATGTCTATGTGCAACAGATCTAAATAATGCTTGAAATTAAGCAGGATGCTAATTTGTACATCACAAGGGGAGAGAGGCAATATAAATTCTGGGAATATCACATAAAGTTACCCATGATGGAAAGTATGAGCTTTGAATGTCTGCTATTGCAGATAGTGAAATGACTTTAATAATTGCCTATCATGTACTGAGAAAGGTATTCTTGTGGTGGCACTATATCTTCTCTTCCACCAGTAATCTCGATGTTATATAAAGAAACAACTAACTGTACTAACACTGATACTATAATTAGAATACTTATTGTTCTAGACATAGGTACTTAAAGATTTCAATCAATACTATTCATTTATATACTTATAATGAATATATATTATGTAATCATATTATAATATAAATATTTAATATTAAAATCAAATTGAACAATACAGTATTTTTCCTTCTATGTTGCCTGGATCCTATTCTCATGTTATCAAACAGTTGTCTTTTTCAACGCTAGCTGTAGTTTGTCTAACCTTTTGGGACACAGTGAATCTGACTAAATTGTAATTAATTAAACACCAGGGCACCTTTAGTAGATCACATTCTTTAAAATAAGGTATTGCAATTTTTTGTTGTTCATTGAAAAAAATTGTCATAAATTTTAAGAAATAAACCTGAGAAATCTGCAGAGAAATCAAGACATGATCTTCCCTCTTCACTTCCTCAATCCAAGAGAATTATATACCCTCCTTCTTCCTTGTGTGCCTTTATGTCTCCTCTTAGGCCACCAGAGAAGACAATGGTCCAAACCAGTAAGCTGAATGTGGACTTTGCCCTCCAAATTAAGTTCAGCTCCATTAGTGGTCTGGAACAATCAAAGCAAGCAAATCTTCCCCTACAGTAAAGAGTTTGATTTGATACAGTATGACTGAATATTTGAGGGAAAATAGTAAATAACCTATTAACTGGGAGATTACTGAAAGTAAGCTTACATGAAAGTAAGATGTGGTAATTCTTTTTAAGAAAGTTCACTGGATATCAGGTACTATAATTCAGTTACACTTTGAGTAAGGATAAATTTGAAGTCTGTGGAATTCCAGTTCTGTTGCACTTTGTCACTGAACTTTTGGACTTATTGATAGGGCAATATATTTACAGAGCCTCAAGAGTAGTAAATTCTAGAGACAAGACTAAAATTCAGTTCCCTAATCAATCTCACAATCTGGAATGAGTACGTAGTTTCCTGTCTGCGCTATTTTATCTAGAGCCATTGCCAAGATTAGTGACTGCTCAGGCAACACTGTATACAATATTGTTTACTTTATAGTTATATATAATAAATATACATATTAACTTTATTATAGGATTAAATATTTGCTATAAGAATAATTGAGGTAACTTGAGAAAGAATTCGTCAAACCAGCATCATAAAATATTATTTTATTTGTTTCATTTTGAAATAATAGCCCAGTATTTCATTGTATGCAAGATAGGTCATAAGTATACTGTTTCCTCTATAATAGTAGATATGTAGGAAACAAAAAACACATTGGAGCTTTAAAATTCTGAGATATTTTGTATTCAAAAATTATTTTAAATCAGGGTTTTACAAGAGAAAAGTACCTTGGCAGATCAGAGCCAAAGAATACCAAACTTAAACTTTCATGAATTAGCTGGTGTGAAAGTTAAAGTTTGGTTTTATATCTTATATCTTGAACAGAGCTCAACACTCAGAGAGAAACCTTGCTTTCTCACTTGAGAGTAATTTCTTGGAAGATAAATATCACAAAGATTTTCTAAACAAAGTATACTCTAAAATATAGTTATGCTTCTTTCCATTGAGAACTAGAAACATCAGTAAATATTCTTGTTTAAGTACAACTTGGGATATATTCAGCAATTGTAAATAAAAGTGCGTTAAAATTTCTACCAGATGAAAAAATAAATTTGCCTATATTATTAAATAATACCATAAACAATATAGAAATATATCAAGTTAAATTTTATATTAGGAAGAAACACAAAGAAGATAAATGATGTTTTTTATAGATAACTAGGTCTTGGATATGCATTTTTTCTTTACTGGATTCATCATAGGCCTTCCATAGTTAGAATTTACTAATATAGGGATGAGGCAATGACTCAATGTTCAAAAATACTTCCTCTGTAAAGAGAAGGACAAGAATTTGGAGTCTAGCACTTAGGTAAATATCAAGTATGGTTCCAATCTGCCTCCAACTTCATGGACGACTTGGTGGTTATTATCTCTGCCATAACATACAACTCCAAATTAAATAACAGACACCGCTTCAAAAAATATGGTAGAAGAAGATAGAGGGGGAAGCACTGACAACCATTTTTATCTTCCTAAAACAAAAAGGCTTGTCCTCACTCACTATGTTGTGCTCACAAGTAAAAACATCTAAAGTCTTTGTTACCACATTTCAGTACTAATATGAGTGCTTCTTTCATCAACACCCATGAAAACTCACAGGTAGTTTTCCTAAAAAAAGAAAAAAACTGGCCTTTATTTTTACATAAAACTTATCTAGCCAGTGACACATAGAGAAATCTGTGAGTTGAGATTTTTTTCTACTAACCATTTCCCAAATAAACAATCTGAGGATTAATATTAATTATAAACTGTTTGGCCTATTAGCTCATTCTATAATTAATTAATTATTACAATTAAGTTAACCCACCTCTGTATTCTGTATTTTACCAAAAAGTTTTTGGCTTGTTACCTCACATCTTGCATCTCCAGCTGCAGTTGGCACCTCCCAGACACCACCCTCGTGTTTCCTGTATCTTTGTTTGAATTTTCCAGCTAGTTATATTTTGACCTGTCATAAGCCAAATCAGCCTCTTTATTAACCACTTCTAATACAACATATTCACTTTATACAGAGGAACATCTCATAAAAGAAACCCTGTCTCAAAAAATCACGATTTTTTTGGCCTAGATACACATACTTAGTGGTGAATCTTGAAATAAAATGTTTGTTTATATGATAATCTCATTTCCAGAAAATAAAAACAACATTATGACTATTTTGCCTCATAGCACCTGTTCAGTATAAATATTCTATCTGCTATGAAATGCCTGGTTATCCTACATGCAAAGCTTCGGGGCACTGTCTTTAATTCTGCTGAATATAAATAGCTCTTTTGAAAATCAAAGAAATTTTCTAATAGAGATTTTTTTATTTGAACTTGGTTTATTTAATCACATTTTCCGTAGATGATTCCCAAACTGCATCAAGCTGTGCTTATTGGAATTGTAAGTTTCTCATTGCTGTAGAGCTCAGTGATTGCCATTCATATTTATAATAAGGTCCTGCTCAAAACCTTCTAATCTTTTACTATCACGTTTCCTAAATTCTTCTAATCTAGTTCATTGACCATTTCAAAAGAAATTTCCACAGTATAGTATATTCATATTTCTGTATCATGAAATCTGAATTATGAAAATAAATATAATAAGTTGCCAAATCTTCCCATGCCCAAAATGGATTACTTCTTTTCTAATTGTTCATTGAGGTTCTATGGACCTTCTCAAACACTAAAGTCTATTGATCTTGTTTACCCTTTAGAATGTGATGGCTGTATCCTCTCTCTGAAGACACTACATATTTGAGTTATAAGACTGTAAATAAAACTGTACCTATATGGATGCTGCTTTTCATCATATTAGAAGTTTCTACACAAACTACACTTTACTCAGTTGAGAAATCTATAAATTACAGTAGCGATTGCCCTGGCAAGATATGTGCATTAGTGCAATAGAAGTATGGATGTTATAGAGATAACTAATTGCTTTCTGATTGTACTCATTTCTTCTACAGGAAGAAATGCCTGCCCAGTACTATAAGTCTTGTCAGGAACAGAGATGCTCTGGAGTTCATAGACACAAGGGAACAGCCACTATTGTTACTCTGCTAAATGGACATAGTATCAAACTGCCTTCCATTGGACACAAATATGTTGACATAGTGATATCTTGTTTGTACAAATAAAGCTTGTCTGAAGATGAGAGGGTGGAGCTAGCCATTAGCTCATAATACAGGTCTGAAAGTCTATACAGAAAGACAGGAAGTGATATGACTGGGCAGAGAGATGAAATGATGAGACGGGGGATACAGGGACTCAGCTCTTTTCGGCTGGGAAGTTGAGAGGCAAGATTGCAGGGACTTGACCCCTTCATTTCAGATCCCTCATCTTTTTTTCCTATATCTGACTAAGAGCATTTATTATTATTACCTATTAGAATTAATGCCATTGCCCTCTAAATCTGCTCCTCATTACCCATAGACTAGTATCCTTCTCAGACAATGACTATCTCAGAAGCTTACAACTAAAATTGTAGATAATAAGTGTCACTAGGTCAAGGCACAATGAACTTCAAAGAAAGCTGATGGATGTGCAAAATTGTAAAAGTATAAATTTCAGGAAGGAAAGTATTGAAATAGTGTCTTTTCTTCTGGTCATGACTGGCAGTTCCAAACCCTATGGTGGCCAGCACAAAGTCTTTACAAGATCAACTCAGTCACTCACTACTCTTGAATGGGAGAAAGGGGCTAATGAATTTTTGCTGCCCCTTAACTGATAATCTGTTGTCAATTAACAACTTCTCTAACAGAACAAGTCAGTTTTCTTTATAGGTGTAGCTCTTGGTATGTTCACCAATTACCTGTAGATGGAACTTAACACATGATTTTATAAACAGTACAAATTGGATTCAGTGGATTATTTAAAATAATACATGCACACACACAAAAGAAAAGAGATAGTGGGAAAGTGGGAGGAAGAAAGAAATAAAGGATACAAAATTTTGAATTTCTCTCTCTCTTCCAATATATACCTTAAGTGTCATATTTAACAGATCTCTCTGAAGAATCTTAGAGCTGTCACATAGTCTCTCAAGTGTTTGTTTTAATATACATAATTTTAAATGTTATTTTATAATAAAAACTTTTATTTATCTTAAAACCCTTTTTTATTTACTTGTTTAGGCTTAGCTTTGACAACATATACAAAAGACTATAATAGGAGCTATAAATTGGTTTCTCCCTCCAAGCTTATTCCTGCAAATAAACTATACAACATGACTATAAGGATGGCTATGAGCTCATGAAAGAAGCTGATCTTTTATGTCTGAATCATTTTTAAAAATTTAGTATCAGTTAACAAATTACAAAAGATTAAGATTGTATTATTTTATCCCGGTTATATTTGAGTCTTAAAATTTGTAAATATTGAATTGAAGATCATTTAATATCAAAATAAAATTTAAACCTTAAATAGAGTACTATGGACTGTATTTTTCCTATCATGTAAGTGTATTTTAATAAAGTTCACAGTATGTTTTGTTTTTTGTTTTTTGTTTTTGTTTGTTTGTTTTTTTTTATTTGTTTGGTATGGCAACCCTGGCCTTAGTACAAAGAACTACACCTCACCTTACCTTCCTTAGGGTCTTGACCAAACTGTCCACAGGTAGGGCACTGGAGGATGCAAAGCCACACTCAGTCTCACCAGGTAGGTCAGTACACTAAGTCCTGCCAAAGTAAACTTTCTTCAATCTTCTGGGACTGACAAGCAAAACAGATGCTGTCCTGGGGCATCTGTCCCCAACAAAGTGATCAAAATTACCATAGAGGATTCCCAGGTGACAGTTCAGGTACAAATTTTGTTCTTATTTTGTTAATTATTCTGCTGTTCTTTCTAAGGAGAATGCCTGTGTTTAATGGTTTGCTACTGCACCAGCTTACACCCTTAAACACTCAGTTACTCAATTACCAGAAGAAAAAAATGTGTGAGGCATTACTACACCTTCATATACACTGGGGTAGTGTCTGGATCCCAGTGTCCTGGCCATGGCTGACTGCTGCTTTTCCTTCTTCAAGCACTGGGAAAGGGAAGTGACACCTCAACAACGTGTCACTTTCTACATCCTTATCTGTCCATCAGAAACTGCTTTAGATAATGATATTATAACAAAGGGTCCATGATTACCGGCTATCAAATGGAATTATTATCTTGGATTATATTTTTTGCAACATTATAATCACAAGATGCAGGCCAGTAAGTTACAAACAGGATGCTTCAATAACATTGTATATGATAATAGACAGATGCACAGTCATAAATCAATGATACATCATTTTGTCTCTTTCTCTCCATCCTCCCCTCTGCACTCTGAATATATGTACCTTAAATTTCCATACTGCTGAGTTTGAATATGCAGTAGAAATCATCAATGGAGTGTAACTCTAGGAATGCAGTCTGAACTAGACCTATAGATACTGGTAAGGTAAGTAATTGGATTGTCACCTTGTTTCCAGAAAGAACGAAACTGGGCAACCATCAAAATCTCTTAACCTCCCTATTCAAAGAACAATCAATGGGCAGATTTAAGTAATTAAATCCATCTTTATTCCTTATAGCATTAGGAATCTATCATAATCACCTTATATTTCAAAGGTTAGGAAAACAAGCAAAGAACTAAGTAAATGGACTTATTACCCTGAGCCTGAAATGACTGTTTGCACTTATTTCTTCCTATGCTTCCTAAATACAAGTGTTCTTGAGTTAATAGCCTTAGATGTAAAGTCCTTATTTTAGCAAAACTTCCAGGACTTTTTCACACATCCTCCTCCATGAATGTTCCCTGAATTAAGCAATGTTTTCTGATATTCAAAGACTCTGTATTGCCAAGCATTTGTTTATGAAACAGGCTGGGCCAGAAACTCAAAGTACGGCTGGTTTGGCATCCAAATGGCCAGAGAGGTTATTGTCTTTAGATTGTTCATTTTCTAACTCAGCTTCTGAAATTGGGTGCCGGCCACTGCTGCAACATTTTTTAAAACAAGCAGACATTTTGCCCTGGCTAAGACACAGATGCCTCTTTCTCACAGAAGGCAACTCTATTATAGCAAAATAAATAACAAAAGGACAAAAGCAAATCAACACAAAAGCCTTTTTTTTTATTTTCCATGGCAAGCTACCATTTATTTCTTTATTTTTATTTTGCTTTGTTTGCTTTTTGTATAACTCCATTCATCAAATCTGCCCATATACTAATTAACACTTTGACAGTCACATACAAGAGTCTGGCTCTCTCTGTTGCTAGATAGAATCCCTGCCCTGAAACGACACACTTTTCACAAACATTATTCTTGCTTTGTTGGATATAATGGAGGATTTGATATGAATATTTACAGTTATTATCCTGGCCTATTGTTCCACAACATTCTCTCCTTGTAATAAGAGGGATCATAATGTCAATCCCAGAATTTTATTTTCATGAACTCTCATCTTCATTTTGGCCGGAAACATTTTAGTTTCATAGCAAAGTGGCTTCTTCATCATGCAGTGGAATTCAGCATGCAAGCCATGTTTTAGGGTGCCACACTCATCTTCCAAGACCGTGTCCAAGAGCATTATAGCCGTCTGTCAAAATAAATTGACTGCATTTCCTGGAGTTTTAAGATGACTGTTATGCTGACTCTCCCTGGCCTAAGTCTTAGGAAAGCCCAATGAAATCCTCATAGTATAAAGTACAAAGCACAGTTTATAAAGTACAGATGTGTGATAGCACACACACACTCACATTCACACACACAAACGCACACATTAATAAGGTCTCACAAGCAAACACCATTGCAAACTCATAATAAATTAGCAGTCCTTTGGGAAGCAAGCTCTGTTCAAACTCCATCTAAGTAAAAAATGGGTGTTTATTCTCACTGTGTCCTGCACCGCTCTTAATGATGAGCTTTTATATAAGGTAATGTTTGAGCAAAATATTAAGACATGAACCCTGAAGAAACAAAACTTTTAACTTTAACTTTTCAAAGTAGCATCTTTTCACATTAGACTCTACTTACACTTACTTTTTGAAGATAAAATTAATTTATATGTATATTGTTGGGGCTGTTTTCTTACATACTGCATCAGGCATCTGTACTTTCCAATCGAGATATGAATGAAATGAAAAGAAAATGCTTTCTAATGAACATCATGCATATCTGTGTTTTCTTTTTCCTTATTAGAAATTATCTCTCACACATATTATTGTCTGCCTCATTCTGTGATTGAGCAAAACAGCTTTTGAGCACTAAACTCAATTTAAGCTTTATAATGAACTTAAAAAGTGTGTAAACGTCAGTCATTTTTTCACTTGATCTTTTCATTAATTCTTAATCATTAATAAATACAGTTTTTTATCACTTGGCTAACTTAATTATAAAATTATTTAAAATACTTCAGGACCATAATTCTACTGCTATTGTAAAACCGGTGGTAACCAAGAACGTCACTAACAATGGTCGCCCATCATGAGCAAATGCTAAAATAAGTGCTGAGACTGATCACTAATGGTGATGAACATTTGAAATTGACAATTATCTGTGTACTAGTGAGGTAGCACTGAGGCTTGGAAGTTGTGTACTCCAAATATTACAGCTACTGTGCTTGGAGAAATTTGAGCCTCATGTTGCTGGACTAGTAATAGTTAAACTGTGGCAAATAAATGTTCATACTAACAAAAAATGACCCCTCAAGGTTCATATTTTACATACTGTGTGAGTTTGGATTGAATTTAGCCAGCAAAAACCCAAATTTATTTGTCTTCAACAAGACATGACTATGTCTTGAAAATGTGTTTCGTAAACAAGGGGCTATCTATTATAATGCTTTGCCATAGTCACAGTCAAAAATCAGCCTTTCATGCAAACTTTCAATGGCTTCTACAAATTAGTGGATATTCCAATCAAGAAGCATTAAAAAAAAGGAGTTTTTTTTTATTTTTCTAAGATGAGTACTCATTCTATTAAATGTGTAATCATCTTTAAACTAGTATATTTGGGGATTATCATCAAAATTTTGAAATGTGGTCTGAGCAACATAGAGAAAAACTGGATCATTCACACTAGAGTCTAAGTCTTGCTTTTTTTCCAAGATATAGTTATTTCACTGTGTCTTGTCTATTGGAGAAAATTAACAGCAGAAGCAGAGCAGTTCAGGTAGTAAAGAACAATATGGAAAAAAAATAAAAATTAAATGTCTAATTCTGAAAGTATATATAAGGGAAATTATCTTCCATTTTGATAATAGTAAAAAAGAAAATAATTTCTATAATTGATTCATGTCTCTGGCTTGCCTTATTGCCACTTAAATATAGTACATGTTGAGTATTTAAGTCAGACATGAGTCAGTTTGCGTTGTGAAGGACCAAGCAGACCATGTTAATGTGCTACCATGACTCACACTGTAACTGCGCTAGGGTTGTCCTGGTGTAGTATACTCTCAATCAGGCAGTTATTGAGTATTCTAAAATTCCATAGAGGGACTTCCCCAGCACTGAAGGTAACACATGCATAGTATTCAGGTAGTTAGGAAGCGCTTCCTTCAGTTCTTATTTTTAATGTTTAATTTTGCAGGAACACTGTCTGAAAAACGGCATGTTTGTTTTTATATTGTTCTTGTGTTTGTTTAAAGCTTCACAGTTAATATTTTCATTATTGGAACATAATAAAGAAAATTCTCCACAACCTCCATTAAGAAAACTAAATGTAAAACTTAGGATAACTTGTTAGCTGGTAAAGCTATTTGAGCCCTAAGATCAGGGAGATTTGTGACATGTGTACTGTTATAGTGTTATAATGGAAGGGAATAGTCCCTTGAAGATAAAATTACGGAAAAATGTATTTTTGAAAACTAGTGTTAGGAGCAACATTTGTTCTCCCACTTTGTAAATCTCTCTATACTCCTAAAATTACATATAAATGATTTCCCATAGAATAATGTCTTAAATGATAGCTTGACAAGGAACCTTCTCAAGGCTATTGGAAATGGAAGGCTTTTCTTTTGTTCAGTTTTTTTTACCTTCCCCTTCCCTGACTTTTCTGCCTTATTATTATTATTTACAATCATGAAAAAGGTTATAAAATTGGACCTATAAACAGTCACAAGCTTTAGCGGTCTACCCTATGCCCACCTCAGTCTAAACTTCTGACTTCTTGTGTGGAGAAGTAGACAGAATGAGTAAGCATTGTTTTCATTTGAGTAACTATTGAGAGTACGTCAGGCTCCAGCAGACATTATAAACCCCGTGGCAGCACAGAACATTCTGGTTATATTCAATGAGATTCAAGTAACAACATTTACAACAAAAATTATGAATTATAGGTGTGCAGTAAAGTTTGGAGGGAGGTTATGGAATAATCTTCAGAATGTATATTATGCAGGTTTGAAACTCTGAAAGAAGAGGTAATTAAAAGTTAAAAATTGATAACAATTGCTGTCTTCCAACCATGTCTACAAATTTGTGTGTACTTATGAGATAAAGCTGTCTCTATGGGTTTCCCCATTATGAGCCCCCAGTTTGTATAATCACTCCTCCCTTTGTTCTGCCAAACTCCCAAAGCTGAGTGCAATGATAGTCTGTGCACTTCTCTGTCTGTGCTTCCATCAGTTACTGTATAGCGTATCACTGATGGCAATTGGAGAAGTCACCAATTTGGTTAGAGTAGATGGTCAGTTCAGGCACTCTCTCCATCATTGCTAGGAGTCTTAATTGGGTTCATAGCTTTTAGATCACAAATTAGTATAAATAATATACACACATTTTCATTTATGTTTTAAATTTCTTCTTTTTCCTTTTAATGTTTTAGGAACTGACATGTTGCCTGAAATTTTATAGATTTTCAATATAGGTGCAAAGTTCAGTGAGATTCTTCAACTAACAATGGTTAGGATTGTAAGGTCATCATTTCCTCTACACTCTGAAACAGGTCACCTTGATCTCAAGTTAAAAAGAAATATTTTGATGAGCAAATACAACACAAATACAAAATGACATATGCTTGCATAGTTGCTGGAGCACAATAAAAATGAATGCATGAATATTCAATAATTTAAATGAAAATCTAATATTCTTAATACTTTAGTTTGAACAGAGAATTTGACTGCAATCCACAAAATAAAAGACACTATAGTCTATCTTAAAAATGAGAGTACAAGAAGCTAAAACATTATTGCCATTAAAATTATTAAGGGGTACATTTTGAAAATTATGGTATAGAAGGGAATATTGTTGTGTGTTTTATCTTTGAGTACACTACCTAATCTCTTGATGAATTGCAGATATTCAAGTACATTTTCTCTTATATTTAATGCAAAGTTCTACTAAATTACTAGGTACTTAGGGCTGGAGAGATTGCTCAGTGGTTGAAACACTTTCTCTACTCACCAATAATTGTTGTCCAGTTGGCAACACCCAGGTTGGGGAGCACAAAAGCAACTGAAACTCAGAGTATCCCACACCTTTTTTTGTGCTTATCATGCACTGTACACTCACAGACACACACGGTGTAAGGTCCACATAATGCTAGTTCCATAATAGGCTCCAAAGCTACAAAGAAACCAAGTCTCACAAAATCAAAACAAAAATGCTATTTAATTGCTTTATATAATTTCTAGAATTACAGTTCCAACAAATTGTTGATAATCATCAATTTTGTCAAAATTTCTACACTTTATAACGACTCAAATTTAGGTTCAAAGAAAGTCCTGCCGTTTAATTTATTCTAGGAAGTGACTTCATACTTTTAAATAGTGATGCTGCACAACTGTAAAACACTGCAAATTTTCCAAACCCAAGGGAAATTAAGCAGAACAAATTTGACTAAAACCTTGAGAAAGATTAGGAGCCACAGTATATATTCAGAGGATATTATTTTAATAGTTATTGCATTATTTATTAGTTTCTTTTATTTAGAGTTTTTTACACGTCACATCATTTAACAAACACTGACTATTCATTATTTTAAAGGAATTTTTTGTGTATTGAGGCCAGAAGTAAATGTTACGTGTCTTCTTCATTGCCTATACAACTTATTTTTTGAGATAGCATTATTTTGTCACAACCTGTACTACACGGCTTGGCCATTTTACCTAGCAGGTGAGTTCCCAGAACCTATCTGCTGTCTCCATAGCCAACAGCTACAGGAAAATAGCTCCCCACTAAACTTTTGAAAGAAAGTTGAGTATCTGAGTTCTGGTCTTTCTGTTGCAGAATAAGAACTCTCTTTACTGAGCTCAATCATTGCAACTATTTTTTTAAGACAAAAAGTCTTGTTATCAAGGCAGTTCATCTTTTATATAATTACAATTGCAAAGGGTATATGTACTACAAAAGAGATTTTGTTTGTGTATTCCAAAGCAAGCTTCAAGTAAAAACTGGTTTATGAATTGTTATTGGTAATGTTCTAAGAGAAAATTTCAGCAATTAATTATACTCTAAGATTTCTTAACTCTGAAGCAAAGATTTGGTATTTGAATTGTAGGTTAGGTAAAGAAAAAGTTTGTGATTTAATTCTATTGTAATATCCAAGAATAAAGAAGTAAAGACAAAATAAAGATGCTTTCAACATATACTGCATGTTTTAATATGTTGAAAAGTATTGAGTGGCCTAATATTTTAGGCAACATACAGAATAAGAATTTTAAAAAGTACTACAATTGTATATGTTATTTGAACAGAAGTTAACATTTTATTTATGTCTTAACTATATAATGTTACTTTGCATTATTAAGAGGGTCATTGAGAAGTCTCTGGGTTGAAATTAGCTTAAAATCTATTCTCGTTCAGGACAGTGGTGAAACAAATATTTCTAAATTATCACCACTTCAGAATTTTATGCACTATATTATGTTTATTTAATAGACAAAATAAAACACTTTTCTATGGTCCATGAATTGGCCTTTACCTCTGTCCTCTATAAACTGGTCCATATCTCTCTCTCTATGCCATAACAGAACAAATGACATACTTCCAGAAATTGCTATTGCAGAGTACAATAAAACTAGTAGTGAAAGCAGAAGGTCAGAGTACAGAAGTAACTTAAGACTTAAACCCATTTAAGAGTTGTTTTTATTCTACTGAAAGCTGCAATCAACTACTCTCAATGTCAAATTTGCTAAAAGTCTAATACATCAACACTTATGAAAAGTGTTTCGTTATGTCATGAAATGGTAATTTTAGAAGTGATCTTGCAGGCTCTATTGACATGTAGCCTTGAAGCTGTTTCTCAGCTCTTTTCCTTTCCAAATTTTAGACTATAGTAAGAGAGTTTGTCATTTCACAGGTTTTTATATTATTTCACAAAGCAGAATTTTCTGCAAATTTCCTCCTGATCTCCTGAATTACTGCTTTCCTCATGCAGCACTGGTTTTCTGTGTATCCCTTTATTCAAATATATTCTAAGCATAAACTCAACTGGATAGCATGCTCTATTTTTAAAGGTGTTGTGTTTTGACTACTCCATTATCATGGCTGTAGTAAAAACAATATACAAAAGTAATTAATGGGCTGGAAAGACTGCTCAGTGTATAAGAGCATTGCCTGCTCTTCCAAAGGTCCTGAGTTCAATTCCCGGCAACCACATGGTGGCTCACAACCATCTGTAATGAGGTCTGGTACCCTCTTCTGGCTTGCAGAATATTGTATACATAACAAATAAATATTTTAAAAAAGTAATTAATGAGAGGATTATTTTGAGTTACAGTTTGGGGATAAAATATATAAAGGTAGGAAGGCAGGACAGCAGAACTGTGAGGTGCTGGTCCCTTGCATCTACAATCATGAAGTGGAGAGCAATGAATTATGGAGATCACCTCAGTGTTTCTTTTGTATTCACCCAAAGGACAGAGCCAATATGATGATGGTACCTCATATCTTTAGTGAAATCGTTTTTCTGACCTAGTTCACATGTGAAACATGTCAAAGACATAGTGTTTATAAGACAATTTTATATCCACATAGAGTTGGCAAGATTGCTCAGTAGATAATGTGATTTGCTAATACCATGACTATCTGAGTTTTATTTGGAATATCACATGGTAGAAGGAAAACCTGACTCCCTCGATGTCTGACCTAAACAGTTGTACTACGGAATATGTACATAAACATGCATATACACATGAATATATATATATATACACATATTTATGTATATAATATGTGTTTGTGTTCTCCAGCTCCATATCTGGCAATACAATCATCTTCATTTCAAAGTGCTTAGGTAGTGCCACTCACTCCTCCAATGACGAGGGTTATATTATACATAACCTGTCTCTGGGCTAATGCCACTCTGTGTCTAGAGATTTATTTGGTTAATGACTTGTGGTTATTGCAACACAAACACAAAACACTATTCATAGCTACCTCAGCTTCACATTCATAGCTTTAGATCATTACCTCTCAAGATTGTCTTCCACAAGACTCCGGCTCCGAAGCAAGTCACCTGGCCTTAGTATTTCTGGAATTATGATATTAGGACCCATGTTTTCCTAAATTCTGACACTTCCATGTCTGCGTAAGCACTATCATATGGACAAAATTGTCAAAGTTCTTTAACAGACTTTATAAAGACCAACCCCATTAGACTACATTTTTTTTCCTCCTTGTGGCTTTTCTCTGGAGAAACACTTTCATACACAACTAGTTGAGAGCACAAAACAACTTTTGGACTTAGTTTATATTTTGTCAACCATGAGTTTCTGAATGAAAGAACAGAAACTGTCCTGTGGTTTTCTGGTAGATATATTGTATATCACTTTGTACATTCCTTGAAATGAATTCTTATGAATTTGAGGAAAATGTGATATATATTTAAGGGAGCTTTAAGGTAAGAAAACAAGTAAAAAATGAAGGAAGAGAAACGCAGAAGAAAAGACAAGGTAAAAGAAGAAAAGAAAAAAAAGAGAAAAAAAAAGAAAGTCTTCACCAAGCATGAGACAAATAATTTCAAAAATTTCATGAAGTTGGTTTTGTGTTTTTAATCCACTCCTGGTCATGGAGACTTGCTTTAAGATGACTTTGCTTGTCCACTGAGACTCCATTATAGAAAACTACTTTTTAATTTGCAATCACTTATCAATTTGACATAGTTTCTGTTACAGATGTGGGTTTGGGTGCAGTTGTCTTAGCACTGGGATTTCATTTGGCTCAAGTCCTTGCTCGCCCAATACATGTTGCCACAATCTCTAGGAGTTATTATGTGCATTAGTCCTGCTATATTTAGAAAGCTTTGTTTCCTTGATGTCTTCTTTACACTCTGGCGCTTATCCATTCTGCCTCCTTTTCTGCAGGATTCCTTGAGTTCTGCATGAGGGATTTGAGGGAACATTCCATTAAGGACCAGTGTTTCACAGTCTCTCATGTCATGCACATTGACCTACTGTGAATCTCTGAACTCATTTCCATGTACCATAGGAGGAAGCTTGTCTGGTGATGACTGAGACAGATCTTGTTTATAAGGATAACAAAGTGTCCTTAGGAGTCATTTAGTTCAGATTTTTATCAGGACAGTGTGTTTGATTTTCTCCTAGGATTCTTGTCTATGAAGTCTTAGGTGCTTGGTTACCTGAGCAATGTTAGCAATTTTTTTTGTTGTTGTTGTTTTGCAATGGGTCTTGGATCAAAGAACACTAAACAACTAACAAGCCAAAAGCCATCAGAGGTACTAATAGCCCTACATTTAAAATGGTTAACTAGGAAACCAATACGGGTTTTTTTTTTAAGGGGGGGCTTTAACAGAAGACAAATTTTAATTAAAAGTTTGGTTCTTCATGATACCTATAAAAGAAAAGAACAGAAAGTCCGGTTTCATCCCATGCTTAGCTAGGTTTCTATCCTAATACATGAACTGGCTTTGTGGGAGCCTAGCCTGTTTGGATGCTCACCTTTCTGGTCCTGGTTAGAAGTGGGAGGACCTTGGACTTCCCGCATGGCAGGGAATCTGGACTGCTCTTCATTCTCCAGAGGGAGGGGGAATGGAGTGGGGGGGAGGGGGAGAGGGGTAGGGGAGTTGGGAAAGGGGGCGATGTGTGGGAGGAGGGGGAGGGAAATGGGAAACGGGGAGGAGGCATTAATTTTTCAAAAAATAAAAATGAAAAAAAAAGTAAAAAAAAAGAAAAGAACAGAGAAAAATTTGCCTTCACAGTACCTACTTATGTTAATTCTTAGCGTACTAGAAGATACCAGTGAACCACCCTCCCACAAGGAATGCTCAATAGCAATATTTTGTAAGTCTGTCATTGGAAATAATACGTAAACAATTTCCTAAATCTATAATTTATTATTATATAGATGACATTTTGCTATCTGATTAAAATCCATATACTTTAGAAGAATGTTTGATAAAGTAAAGAAAGTTTTTCCTAAATGGGGATTACAAATTTCTCCTGAAATAATACAGAGAGGATATTATGTCGGTTACTTAGGTTATAAAGTAGGTATACAGAAAATTAGAACACAAAAGTCACACATTAGGTGAGACCAATTTCTGACTTTTAATGATTTTCAAATATTGTTAGGAGACATTTTCAATCTACAGCCAGTTATTGGGATAACACCTGATTTAATAATTCATTTAAAGAGAACCTTAGATGGTGACAACTTACACAGTCTCAAAAAATTAACAGTTAAAACTTACAAAGAAATGACTGTTGTTGAATAGAAATTAGTAGCAATACTGACGAATATCTTGCATATCACCATAGAACCTTCATCTGGTGATGGATGGAGATAGAGACAGAGACCCACACTGGAGCACTGGACTGAGCTCCCAAGGTCCCAATGAGGAACAGAAGAAGGGAGAACATGAGCAAAGAAGTCGGGACCACGAGGGGTGCACCCACCCACGGAGACAGTGGAGCTGATCTATTGGGAGCTCACCAAGGCCAGCTGGACTGTGACTGAAAAAGCATGGGATAAAACCGGACTCTCTGAACATGACGAACAATGAGGGCTGATGAGAAGCCAAGGACGATGGCAAGGGGTTTTGATCCTACTTAATGTTTTGGCTTTGTGGGAGCCTAGCCAGTTTGGATGTTCACCTTCCTAGATATGGACAGAGGTGGGAGGACATTGGACTTACCACAGGGCAGGGAACCCTGACTGCTCTTTGGACTGGAGAGGGAGGGGGAGAGGAGTGGGGGGAGGGGGAGAAGGGTGGGAGGAGGGGGAGAAGGGTGGGAGGATGGGGAGGGAAATGGGAGGCTGGGAGGAGGCGGAAACTTGTTTTTTTTTTCCTTTTCTCAAAAAAAAAAAAAAGAATTCACAACCTCAGTTACATAAAAAAAAAAAAAATAGGAGGCTCATGTTGACAGGGTGGATCTAAATCTTAATTTTATTCAAGTCATATTGCTTCCATAAATTCCCCTACAAAGATTTTAGGCAGAGGGAAGATATTATCTTAGAATGGATCTTTTTACCACAGAAGCTAAGTAAAAAAATTAAAAACTTATGTGTAAAAGATCTCTTAATTAATTATAAAAGGTGATAATTGCACATCAATCCTTACTGTAGCTTTATTCAAATTAACTCAGAAATATGTTGAAAGTAGATAACCATCACCAATGAATAGATAAAAATCATCTCTCTCATACACAAACATACACACACTCACAGATACACCCACAAACACAACTATATACGTACATAATTTTATTCAATGAAATTATATCATTTTAGAGTAATGAATGAAAGCAGAAGTATCATAGTTAATAAAATAATCCAGATGACAAAGAATAATTTCATTTTTCTTCCATGTAAAAGGACAGAATGTTCTTAGCCAGGAAAGAGTTTTGAGAGGAATATAGGCTGATGAATTTATGATTAAAAGAATAAATTTTGAAAGAAGGAAAGGTACTTAATATAACCTGGAGTTTTAAGAAAAGTAAAAGTAAATTTGTATTTTCTTAAAATTGATTTATTATATATTAGGAGATATTAAAACTTTCATACTTTGGAGTCAGAGGAATCAAATATACATGTAGAGAATAGGGGAGGAGAAAATTACAGAAATTGTAATGTTATTTTCGTTTATATTATAAAATACCTTTTGTCAAGGATAACTTCCATATTAAATTACTTCTAGCTAATGGAACAGTATTCAAAGTATTCGCTTTTACTCATGATTATAAGATTTATTACACAGCTTATGTGACTTATCTATTTGAAGAACTAATTTTTCACTTTTCATAAAAAGAAGAAAACACATGACGAGAATTAGATAGTAAATGCGTTGATATCACAGTAAACATCTTTTTTTCCATTGAAAAGCTCTTCTTTCAAGACAGATGTATTGACAAGCATACTTATTATCTCTGTGTGCATCAGTCTCTGTCCATCCCCTTGCTACCATCTACTGACAGTCATTGATCACAGTTAGCAAACAGCACTTGAGGTATTGAACACCTACCTGGCAAGCCTTCTTCAGTAAACAGGCAAAAGAAATTCTTACATTGCAAAGCTGGATAATTGAAAACTTTGTAAATAAATTAAACATTGGTGTCTTTGTTTTGCTGCCTTACTAAAATTTGAAGAATACTTTCACAAATCAAGATAGTATGCCAGCAAAAACAAAGGTTTCTCTTAAATAATCATTAATGGCCTCGGATAATATGTTGCGCTTGCTTCCCAGTAGTGTTGGCAGTACAGTGGAGGAAAAATGAAGAATAGAAAAAAGAAAACTGTCTTTTGAAATGTATTACTGTCATGTAGGACTTATTAAAAACTGGCATAGGCTTATTGAGACAGGTCTTTTCCAAGCAAGCTTTACAGGGCCTGACACTTAAGAGATAGTATTTCAAGCCATCCAATGTTGATAATGTTTATAATAAAATACTGGTACTTGAAAAAGTCAATTAAAGCAAAAATGAATGATGGGAATAAAGGCCGGTAAAGACAGAACATGAAAGAAAAAATATCTTAAAGCATAACCTTCTTAGATTAGGTATGGAAGAACCAATGCTACAATCCAATCAATAAATTTTTATTGTAAATATCTAACTCCAAAGGAGTAGCCACATGTTTTGTAAAATCAAAGTAATTAAAATTTTCTTTTACATTTGATGAATAAAGGTGAGAATGGAGAAGATGCTTGAGTCACACAAAGGGTTTGACAGATTTTTCTGAAGAAAGGTAAAGTTCCTTACATATTTCAATGTATAAATTTGTTGCAGGAGATTTCTTGGAAATACATGGGATTATTTTCCTTGGATAATTAGTAGTCAGCAAACAAATATTTGAATTTGTTTCCAATAGATTATTTTCTCAAGAGCAGTCAGACATTTCTCTCAGTAGATGAGCATCATCAGTCATATGATAGTGCAGAAACTAAATAAAAATGTAAACACAACTTCCTTGTACATAAATCAGTCCACATGATTACAAATATGATGTTCTTTCCCATATGGAAAGTCTCATCACTTTATAAGAAAAGCAACTGCCGCTGAATAAAATCTAAGAAATCAAGAAGCCTTATCTACAGTGTTCATTCTGTTTTATGCTTCTTCTACTACACAGTTCAAATTATTGTTCTTTTTATTGTTGACTAGTATTTGAATTTGTATTTGTTATTTTGGAAACAAATGTCCCGTGCTGTCATTGAAGTCTACCATCTTGTGAAGCTGAACATGAATCTCTTTCACTACCCTCTGAATGTTGGAGTTGATGGAATTTACTATCATGTGATTCTGGGGATTGAACTCAGAATGTTGTACATAGAGTGTCTTTTTCTTTTTTTAATGTCCATTTGTCACAGAGTACAGTTACTTGGGAGAGACAACTTTAAATGACCATTTACATCAAGTAGATTTGTCTGTTTCCACTCCCCTAACAGACTGCCTTGACTCATGGTTGATGTGGGAAGGCCCAGTACTTTGTGTGTAGAAACATCACCAGGGCAGTGGGCTATACAAGATAACTTGCTAAGCATAAAGCAGGAAAATAACATTCTCTATGGTTTCTGACTCACTTTCTCATATCTGAGTTACATTCATGATTTTCCTCAATGATGGTCTGTTACCTGCAAGCATAACCACACTAAAGTATGATCCTTTATTAATATTAGTGAATAATTTGTGATCTGGGACATGGATCTTCGATGCAAGCCTAGGCAATACAGTATGATGCTATATCTGCTAATTAATGAATTAAAATTTCTTGTCAAATTCCTAAATGTTGTAAGAAAGAAAATGAATGGTAACAACATGCCTCCAATTATCCTTAGTTCAACTATCCAATCAAGTTTAGCAGTGTTATATCAAATCAATAGACTGGTCCAATCAACTGATTTATAGCTAGATGAGTTTGCTTCTATTAAGCTATCTTGTATAGCCCACTGCTCTGAATGAATGTATGTGAAGTGTTCAAAAACTAAAATTTAAATATGTTCACTATTGAGAGCAAAGAAATAGAAGCAGGAAAAACAAATGAGAGGGAAAAGTATAGGTCCCACCTCCACACAGCTACTTTTTTCCTCTCTGTATCTCTCAGTCATGTTCTCAATTTTCCCTGTTTCCTCATTAGACCAATATTACCACACCTCATGTTTATTACTATTTACTAAGATATTTTACATGAAGCAATTCATTGATATATTCATATACTGATTAATAACCCATGCTTATATCTTAACAGACAGTTACATGGAACAGTAATCAGTAATAACTACATTTGCAACTTAAATATGTGATTAATATGTTAAAAATCAGTGAACAACCATATTCAAGTGATGTAGGTATATTATTACCATTGTGTTTTTCTAATAACTCTAACTTAATTATCAGTAGATATTTGTAAATTTTCCGAAGACAACTTTTAACACACAATTAAATATCTTAATAAATACTGACAGAAGTACACAAATAAAGAACTTATAATAATTCAGGTCCCTTTTGAGCAATATTATCTTTGTCCTATCAGTATGTGACTTTCAGGCAATGTTATTTCTGTTTATACAAATAATTGATTGTCAATATTTAATTTTTTGTAGTTTGAACTTCTTTTTCATCATATAGTCCTCTAACAAAACTGAGGATGTATAAAACATGGAGAGAGAGTGGTTTATAAAGATAGAGCTGCCAGTTCATAGAGAGACAGTATTTTTTTTTTTTTTTTTTTTTGGTTTTTCGAGACAGGGTTTCTCTGTGGTTTTGAGCCTGTCCTGGAACTAGCTCTTGTAGACCAGGCTGGTCTCGAACTCACAGAGATCCGCCTGCCTCCGCCTCCCGAGTGCTGGGATTAAAGGCGTGCGCCACCACCGCCCGGCTGAGAGACAGTATTTCTAAACAATCAAGACCAGGGACATTTGTGGATGCAGGACTGAGTAAGCAACCTGGGCCAGACCAGAGCTGAGAGAGCGAACTCCACAGAAGCAGGTACAGAGGAGCAAGTGCTGAGCAAGTGGGCCAGAGACCACTGTGGGTCCAGACATGAATCTGGAACCTTCAAGGGAGTAGACCTAAGCCAGGACTCCTGTGGGGTCTGGGCATGTGTCTAGGACATCTGAGAAACTAGCCAGGTCCTTGTGGTTCTGGGCATGAGTCTGGGACCTCTGAGGAAGTAGTCCTGAGTCAGGACCTCTGTGGGTTCGGGTATTGGTCTGGGACTTCAAAGGGAGTAGGCAGAAACTAGAAACCTTTGCAGGCCTGAGAGTGAGTCTGGGACCTCTAAGGAAGGAAGTCTGAGCCAGGTCCTCTGCAGGTCTGGACACACCCGAGCCTGGAAACTCCAATGGAGTAGATCAGATCCAGAGTTCTTTACAGGACCAACCCCAAGTCAGGGACCACAGCAGGAATGAATCCAGACAGGAACATTTAAAGAAACAGGTCTGAGCTGACAACCTAGATTAGAGTAGGCCTGAGACAGCAAACTCCAAGGGAGCAGAGCGAAGTCCTGGAGCTCTGAGCGACCTCCAGGAACATGGAGTGATCAACAGGGTAACTAGAACTGTGGCACTGACTGTACCACAAGGACCAACCATCTGAGCCTTGGATTTACTGACACCTAGAAAATTAATCAGCAGAATCATAGACTATTTCTAGATAATTTGAAAGCTGTGGTCCTAGTCCTGCTTTTCCTGTATGCCTTGACATGAAGAATGCTGAAGTCAATAACCCTCTCTACTCTTTATTTTCCCTTAATCTGCACTGCATGCCTTCAGTGTGAAGCCAAGGAGCAACAAAATGTAGAGCATTCAGATATGTCGTATTGACTGTGGATGCTCAGAATTAAATACGAGTTACACAACACAAAAACCCTCACTGATATTCACGACGCTATCTTGTTCTCTTAGTGTGTGTGTGTGTGTGTGTGTGTGTGTGTGTGCAATAGTGCAAAATAAAGAATTCCCTTAATACAAGATACAAACACATTTTCAAATATATAATTTATTTGATTTAGTTGCAATATTTTCTACCACACAGAAATATCTGACCTTCATTCCAGAAAGTACCTGTTTTTGTAAAAACTGCCATTTGTAGACCACAAATGCTTACACGGGCACACATTTGAATGTGCAGGCATACATGTACATCACACATTTATAACATTCAATCATTGAGCTGAGCAAATACGAATTGTTTATTTCTCTTTTCTAGCCACAATTTCTTAATTATTATATCTATACTTTTACTAAAATGTCTCCTTTCTTCATCTTACAGTTTAATTTATCAGCCATAAAGATTGTCATTTTTGTTGCTTTGAAATATAATCAGTTATTCATCATGAACAATTTTACTTTCATACATTCACTGAGTCATTTTGTATCTAACTGTCTGTAACTATCATGAATATTTTAACATACACTTCTATCTTGACAAAGTAATCAATTATCTTATCAAAATAAAGTTGAAGTTACTATAAACTTAAACATAAATGTTTACAAAGGTTCATTTATAATCAATTGAACACAAACTTTCTTCAGCAGGTGAATTCATGAACAAATTATTTGACATTCATGCAATGGGGTGATATTTAACTATAAGGAAAGACAAAGGGAACAAAGGCAATAGCAGAGTGATAATTCTGAAAATATACTCAAACATGATGGAAAATGAAACATCACTGGTAAATAAACACAAATAATGTGTCCATGCATCAATAATTTTCTTTAAATACAAACCATGGAGAAAATAATCACATCACTAGCACCTGAATTTTATTGAAAGGCATAGTTATCTAGGAACAAGTACTGAGTTGTGAGAGGATTACAGAAATGCATTTTATTATAATGACTTCAAAGTTTGTAAGGCATACCTCCTGTCTCAAACATAGCACTGAAATTAACAGAGGAAAAAAAGTCATAAAATAGTAAATCACAACTCAGTCACAACACAGAGAGAAGTATGGTCTTTCTGTCTCTTGCACTTATTGTAGTTGTCTCTAATATTATCCATATAAAAGGTAGGAAGACAAGTATTATTTGATATGAATGATCTAAAACTGTTGTAATAATAGAAGTAGAAGTTGAGAGCTTGAATACTGTGTTTTATGAGGTTCCAAGGAGAAAATGCAAGGGTGGAGGGAGGAGTCTTATTAGAGGGTCCTAAGTTACTTTTAAGGACCAGGAAAGAGGACTTCTGTACAAGGTGTTAACGAGACAAAGAATGATAACACAGCTTATATTAAAGTGTCAGTCACTGAGTGTTCGGATCTTCAGAAAGAAGTGGGAATTGTAAATGTTAAAATTATTTGAGCAACAAATAATGTACACATGTATCAAAACATATGGTGCCTAAAAAGGGATTTTTGCATTTTCATGTAATAGTAAGGAATAAACAATATAATTTTTTAAAAGTTTATATTGGGTTCCCTGACGTGTGGGAAATCCAAGGACCACCCACCTCAATCCAGGCCTAGTAAGGTGAGCATCCAAACTGCCTAGGCTCTCCCAAAGCCAGTATGTGCCCTAGGATCAAAAATCCATTGCCATTGTTCTTGATCAGGGGAGGGGGAGGGAAATGGGAGGCGGTGGAGGGGAGGAGGCAGAAATCTTAAATAAATAAATAAATAAATAAATAGGAAAAAAAAAACCCTGAGCCAAAAAAAAAAAAAGGTTATATTGGAAGCTACAAAGAAACCTTGTCTCAAAAAAGAGGTTATATTGGGCACATATTTTATTTCATAAAGGTGGAGTTAAATTAATGAAAATTCTTGGACACACATGAGGAAAAAAAAGATTTATTTCTTCAAAATTATGACACAAGTGTAAACTTGGCCAAAAAAATTTTCAAATCTAAAACAAAAAATGTAAATTTTTGATATAAAATGTTAAAAAACTGATTGTTAATATCTTCTTTCATATAAAATACTAAATAGTGGCCTTTATTTTAAAAAATTATGCATAGAATATGATATTATAAATACTATAACATTTTTAGAATAATTATTTTCTCAAATGAAAAACAGTAACAAAATATTTGAAGTGATAAAATTATATTTTTATTGTGCAATGCACAAAGGAAAAGTTTCAAAATATTGATATGTAAAGAAGTTTTTATGAGTTTCAAAAATAACAAAACCTGCTTTTTTAGAAAGCAATGAGACAAAACTGTACAATATATTGATTCATATAACCGAGTGTATTAAAAATGGTGTAACTTTGAAACTAATATAGAAAGAATGAGCAAATTGTATTTTTAATATAAAAGAAAGTAAAAAAAAATTTCTTTGTCATAAAATATTCATTTTTATTTTATTTCTGAACTCAATACTAGTTTTAGTAATGAGGCATGGCTGGGCTTTAGAGGTGGCTCAGTGATGAGGTGCTTTTCGAGAAGACGGGAACTCTGGTGCCAGAACCTATGCTTCCTTCCTCCACAGGCACCTACACAGACAAATATACACACACCACAAACACAAAGACACACGAGCAAACAAATGCACACACGGATAAAGACAGCTTCAGAAAACAGAAGTGAGGCAAGTATAATCCTGTTATTGATTTTCTTAATTAGAAAGTTTCTTTTATATTCTAAAGTCTTCAAGAAGAATATTTACTACTAAAACGTCTAGCAAAGCAAATAATGAAATTGAGACTTTCTAATTTTCACAGATCCAATCATCTTAAAACCGTCTCTGGTTCTGATAAGCATCTGTTAATATGGAAGACCTAAGGATAATTTCTGTGCATCTATTCAGTTGCAGTGATTTGACAAAAACAGTGTCTATCATAAAATTGTGCCTGCTTGTGTCTTTGTAAGCCTAGAAATAGTTGAATTTGCTTTAGGTTCTTTAAATATGATAATATATTTAAATATTGAATTTTTATATATTCAAGACACTAAACATTTAGAATAAAGAATATTGTCAGAACTATAGTCATTGTGTGTATGACAAATATGTTATCAATATAATATCATTATAAACCATGAGAAACACAATATCTTTATACCTGAAGGACTGTTTAATATATCCTGCTGCTGTTAAAGAATATGTGAATGAACAATGGATGTCATTAATTATATAGATTTGTTCTTGATGAGAAGACAAACTACCAAACAATATCTAAAATCAATGCAGATGAAAATGAAAGAAAAAATGGGAGTGCTGCTATTAAATTTGCTGAGTGGTACTTGTGTTTTTAATATAGTGTATCTTGATATATTGTGCCTCTTGAACACTTACTCAAAACAAAACATATGAGAAAAATTAAATATTGATGTGCACAGTAGGATAGTCGCTATGTTCCATAAGCTTTTACCAGAGAAACAATATTTCTACCTGCCAGGGCATTCTCCACTGATGAAATATTTTTCTTCTCATTCCAAAGGAAATCTAACAAGTCATTTTAAACTATGTTTAGCTGATAAGGAAATATTCTTTGTTTTTCAGAAGCAAATAGACACGAAATGCAATCGACTGTTGACAGTCTGACTTTTGACAATATTGATGGCTTGGAATGCTTTAGATTATTCTGTGTCTTAGATGCAGTTTTTAAATTTAATGTGAATTTGTAGAATAAATGGTGACAACATATTTAGTAAAAGATTTCTTTTTTTACTTTAATACAGAATTCAAAATGCTTGTATATAAGCAAATATTCAGATCTAAATTCAAGGTTCACCACAGATCGGAAGGCAGATTAAGTGAAATGCTGCTTCATTAGTTACTAGCATAATTCTACATATTGTTAGGCAGCAGAAAAGATGTGTATAATATCAGCATATTTCAGGATCAGTTTTTCATGTACTTTTACTAACTTTTAGATAGACTTGTGCTACAAACAGTTAATGAGTTAGAAACAGCCTAGTTTAACATACCAATACTGCTGTAGACAGTCTACCACACTAAAGGTTATTATAAACTGGAGAAATGATAAAATAGGCATTAGAATTTATATTCAAAGTGATTTATAAAGTGGAATGCATGCTTTTCGATGGGCATTTTAAAACAGCTCTTAGAAAAGAATATTGAAAACAAAATTATGTAAAAATTGTTTTCAAGATAAAGCAATTGGCGTATAAAATATGGAACCCTTTGTCAAAAGAGTACTCATGAAATACTGAGTCACATTTTGTAAATAATAGAACAATGTATGAAAACTTCCATATTTACTTGACTTTTGTAGACTCTAAAGCATTAACAAACATCTAATATACATATTTTACAGAGAGAGAAAATGTTAACTTTCCTAGGCTAAATCTTAGGTCATTAAGAAAATAAATTCAACAATATTATCATACAAAAACACCATAAAATTGCTTCATTTGACATAGTAATTAAAACAAAATAAATTAATGCATTAAGTAAATATGTAAATTAGATTTCTAACAAATGCATTACTTACATATAATATGACAGGTTTTTGTAAATGCTTTCCTTCCCCTTTTATGTTTTGTGAAGATTGTGGTTATATTAAAAATATTATATATGTATATATATACATATATATATATTTCCATTAAAAACTTTCCACTTCCTCCCTTCCTCCCATTCCCCTCCCACTCCCCCACACCCCCTCCTCCCTCCCTCTCCAGTCTTAAGAGATGGCAGGGCTCAAAGCCCAGTGCCATTGTCCTTGGCTTCTCAGTCAGCCCTCCTTGTCTGCCACGTTAAGAGTCCGGTTTGATCACATCCTCCATCAGTCCCAGTGCAGCTGGCCTTGGTGAGCTCTCATTAGATCAGCCCCACTGATCCTACTGTATGTACTACTGGCTTTGTGGGAGCCTAGTCTGTTTGGGTGCTCACCTTACTAGACCTGGATGGAGTGGGGAGGACCTTGGACTTCCCACAGGGCAGGGAACCCTGACAGCTCTTTGGACTGGAGAGAGAGGGGGAGAGGATGGGGGAAGGGGAAGGGAAATGGGAGGAGGTGGAAAATTTTAATTAAAAGTAAATAAATAAATAAATGGGAAAAAAAGAGACTTCCCCTGCCCTGTGGGAAGTCCAAGGCCCTCCTGCCTCCATCCAGGCCTATGAAGGTGTGATTCCAAATAGACTAGGTTCCCCAAAAGCCAGTACATTCAGTAGAAACAAGTCCTGGTGCCATTGTCAATGGCTTCTCAGTCAGCCCCCATTGTCAGCCACATTCAGAGAATCCAGCTTGATCACATGCTCGTTCAGTAAGAGTCCAGCTGGATTTGGTGAGCTCCTATTAGAACAGGCACACTGTCTCAGTGGGTAGACCAACTCCTTGTGGTCCTGAATTCCTTGTGCATCTTCTCCATCCTTCTGTTGTTCTTCAACTGGACCTTGGGAGCTCAGTCCAGTGCTTCAATGTGGCTCTCTGTCTCTATCTCAATCCATTGCCCGACGAAGGTTCTATGGTGGTATTCAAGATATTCATCAGAATGACTATGGGACGAGGTCAGTTCAAACACCCTCTCCTCTGCTGTCCAAGGACCCAGCAGGGAACATCCCCATGGACACCTGAGATCCCCTATAGAGCCAAGTCTCTTGCCAACCCTAAAACGGATTCCTTAATGAAGATATCTTTTTCCCTGCTCCTATATCCGCCCTTCCTTCATCTTAACCCTCCCACTCCCCCAAATTCTCCCCAGTTCTTCACTTCTCTCTTCTCCCTTCTCTCTCCCCATTTCCTCTTCTCCCCACCCCATCCCCACCCACATGATCCCAACTTTTGTCCGGTGATCTTATCTACTTCTACTTTCCAGGATGATCTATATATGTTTTCCTTTGGTTCACTTTATTATTTGGTTTCTCTAGTCTTGTGAACTATAGGCTCAATGTCCTTTGTTTATGGCTAGAGTCCACTAATGAGTGAGTACATACCATATTCATCTTTTGGGGTCTGTGTTATCTCACTCAGGATAGTGTTTTCTATTTCCATCCATTTGCATGCAAAATTAAAGATGCCATTTTTTTTTTCTGCTGAGTAATACTCTAATATGTATATATTCCACACTTTCTTTATCCATTCTTCCATTGTGGGGCATCTAGGTTGTTTCCAGATTCTGGCTATTACAAATAGTGCTGCTATGAACATAGTTGAACAAATGCTTTTGTAGTATGATTGGGCATCTCTTGGGTATATTCCCAATAGTGGTACTGCTGGATCCTGAGGTAGGCTGATTCCCAATTTCCTGAGAAACCGCCACACTGATTTTCAAAGTGGTTGCACAAGTTTGCATTCCTACCAGCAATGGATGAGTGTTCCCTTTACTCTACATCCTCTCTAGCATAGGCTATCATTGGTGTTTTTTATTTTAGCCATTCTCACAGGTGTAAGATGGTATCTCAACGTGGTTTTGATTTGCATTTCCCCGATTGTTAAGGAAGTTGAACATGACTTTAAGTATCTTTTGGCCATTTGAACTTCTTCTGTTGAGAATTCTCTGTTCAGTTCAGTGCCCCATTTTTAATTGGGCTATTTAGACTTTTAATGTCTAGTTTCTTGAGTTCTTCACATATTTTGGAGATCAAACTTTTGTCTGATGTGGGGTTGGTGAAGATCTTCTCCCATTCAGTAGGATGCCTTTTTGTCTTAATGACCATGTCCTTTGCTTTACAGAAGCTTCTCAGTTTCAGGAGGTCCCATTTATTCATTGTTGCTCTTATTGTCTGTGCTACTGGGGTTATATGTAGGAAGTGATCTCCTGTGCCCATGTGTTGCAGTCTACTTCCCACTTTCTCTTCTATCAGGTTCAGTTTGGTTGGATTTATATTGAGGTCTTTAATGAATCTGAACTTGAGTTTTGTGCATGGTGATAGGTATTGATCTATTTTCATTCTTCTACAGGCTGACATCCAGTAATGCCAGCACCATTTGTTGAAGATGCAATTACGTTATTATTTTAATATAAGATAGTAGAAGCTTTGGGTCAAATAACCTATCTGCATCATATAGCTCTGGATTACAAGATATAGGTCTCAATCTCTGTATAATTCATGACTTTCTTCTCTAATCCACTCTATTACATTATAGACTGCATTATGGGATATCACAACAAAAAGAGGAGAATAATATCAAACACATCTGATAAGTAACATTGACTGAATGAAGTAAATTAAAAGTAGGGTCAGACAGCAATCATGAAATAAAATTCAAAATAATCAGGTATGATAGAAAGAGAATGTGTAAGTTAAAATGAAGTAAATGACATATAAAATTCATGATAAATTTGTGAATGGTAAATATATTACTTATACATGTTATGCAATGTTATAGAAGACTGCTTGTTTCCCGCCTGCCTGACAGCTCAGACCCAAAATAATTACACAGCAACAATACGACTTAAATTATTACTTGACCTATTAGCTCCAACTTCCTATTGGCTAACTTTTAAATCTTAATTTAATCCATTTCTAGTAATTTATCACCATGAGGTGATAAGCTGTGGCTTATTGGGTAAAGTTCTGGCTTCTGAGTCTAGCACGGCTACAGGGCTTCTCCTGACTCCACCTCTTTTCTCCCAGCAGTAAGCATAGTTTTCCCTGCTTAAGTTTTACGTTGCTGTTGGCCAAGCCAGTTTCTTTATTCATTAACTAATAAATACAGCACATAGACAGAAGAACATCCAACATCAATGCAAGCTCAATTCACACACTCATTCATCTACTTCAAATGTTAACTAAATTGATTTTTTAAGGAAATTGAGATAGAGATAGCTCAATAAAAAAAGATAACTTTCCCAAAGCCTGAAGACATGAGTTCAAACCCCAAGACCCACATGTTGTATAGACAGAGCAAACAGAGCAACCAGAGCAAACAATATTAGTTAATATCCTCTTGAATTTGCCATGTGTGTTGTGTGACACACAATATATGATGTGATAAAGAATACTATATTTAGGCTAGACTCTATCATACAATCAGGATAACAGCATAATTTAGAGTTATATGCTGATTTAAATAATTGGCATAAAATATTGATCATAAATAATCTAAAATTTCACTCAGATATAATGTCAATGTGGTTCTATATAATCTATTACAATTCTCAGACCTTTTGAAATACACAATGATGTTTTTACTATATGAATTATATATATATATATATATTAGTATACATCAACACATATTCAAATACATTTAAACATAACTAATTGCATATAACTGTCCCTCATAAAGAGTGTATACCTCATACACTTGTTTCTCATTTTTTACCCTTATTCCCTTTTGCTCCCTTAGACATTTTCATGTGTACATTAATATTATAAATTCATGCATAATTGTATGTTTTTAAAAATTAGGCACCATGAGCAATTCAAATATGTGTGTTTTGTGGACCCATTTACCATTATTATCTTCAGTTATATAAAATTTCCTATAAAGTGATAATTTAATTTTTATTTATTGCTCAAGAAATAAATTTGTCTTTTACAAATCACAGCAGTAGCCTGCATGAAGAGACTTTCAAAATAAAACGGGAAAAGTTAGGATATAGAATAATTTTTAAACCAAACAGAAAAACATAGATGCTAAAATATAAAAATGATGATGGGGAAGAAAAAAAATGGAATGGAGCAGAGCTGACTATGGGAGGTATAAAACAAAGAAAGGGTGACTGTGAAGGAAGAGGAGTGATTTGAGGTTTAGAGTCTGAATTCAGTTCTTTTAATATTAGTATTCCCACTGGAATTTTCATATGTCTATCACACCTCTGGGTGATCTGCTAGATTGGGTCTCAGATATTTGTCTTCCACTCAATAGGAGATGGTTTGTGTGGGCTCTCCTTTTGTATATAATCAAAAGTATTAATAAGGAAATAAAGTAACTTCTCCCTGGTGTCATGTAACTAAAATGTCAGTACAAATTTTAATGCTATATTTCATGCTCCCTGGGTTTGTGTCCCTTGTCTCTGCTGTATGAGTATGAATCTGTGTCTACCAGATGGATGGTCTGTGCATTTATACTTGGGTCTGTGTGTATGAGTTTGTCTGTGAGTGGCTTGACTATGTCCATCACAAAAAGCTTCACTCTATGTTTCCAAGATAGTTCCACTTGGAAAAAAAATGGGATCATTTACAGAAACCTTGAATAGAATTATATTCAGTGATTAAGTTACTGGTTACATTGGTGTTGGCTTACTCAGGCAACAAATATCAAAAGTTTTCCTTTTGAATTTTATGGTAGGTTTTAGAATGTTACATTCAACTTCTGTATTTAGTGCAGTCAGCACATGATACACATATATGAATCTGGACAAAGGCTGTGGAAGAGTACATAATTTAAGATTACAACAATGCATTTTTAGGTAGTAAAAGTTGATTACATGAGAAATCCAAGACAAGTGAATTTGATTGTGACATTATTCTCCTAAGAGCAGGCTAAACTAAACAGTTTGTGAACACAATAGCGTAACAGTCAAAGTTTTAACTGACCATATACTCTGGCTGTGAGGTCCAACAAAAGTTTCAGTTTCTTAGATTATAAAAGAAATTTTATCATATTGAAATGTCACTCTTAGGAAGTATAGATGTGATTGCTGTTCAAAGCTCTGGTGGTTCTTTCTGATGTCATATGCACTGCTTAGGACCTGTGTCTCTGTTTACTCTGTAGACTCCAGCTCTGATCAGTTTTTCTTCTTATTGAACAAGGTTTGGTTTGAACTTTAAATTTATATCTCATTTCCCAAACATGTTATTGTCGTCAAAGTTTAAGTTATAATCTGTTGTCCCTTTTCTGTGTTTTCTAGGAGTAGGCTTCATAGATGTTGACAAAATTTCTAGCAGCAGTCTCATCAGGAGTCTGCTTTAAATGACACTCTTCCATACCTCTTCCTGAGTATGAAAGTCCTGCTCTTGGCATCTCCTCTTTCTGTTCCTACAATCAGCTATCCTACATGTTATTTGCCATTTTTTTCTTATACTATATGCATATTTCTTTAATAAACATCCAAAACTATCATTATAATATGTTATAGGCTGCTTAACTTAAAGAACAGAAAATCATTTCTGGATTTCTAGAGACTGATATCTAATAAGAAAGCTTAAGGGGATTCAGAGACTTCTCTCTTTTACCTGAATGTAATTGCTTTTTGCTGTGACCTCTAATGTCCTTTCCTTTGTCCAAATGTTCCCATTAATCTAAAGATATTTAACATATTTCAGTAAGTTCCCATTCTTCTATTTTCATTTGTTATAATTGTTTCTTTAAATGTAGTCTTGCCAAATAAGGTACTATGTAGAATTATGTTTACAAAATATTTTAGTGGGTGAAACTTAAAACATAATGTAAAAAAACCTACACATATTCAAAAAGAGATTGTTCTCTGGTGATTTGCAAGATATTCATCAGTACTGCTATAGGATAGGGTCATTTCAGGTTCCGTATTCTCAGCTGCCCAAGGAACTAACTGGGGACAGCGGAAGGAGGGAGTAGATGAGCAAGGAAGTCAGTACCACGAGGGGTGCACCCACCCACTGAGACAGTGGGGCTAATCTATTGGGAGCTCACCAAGGCCAGCTGGACTGTGACTGAAAAAGCATGGGATAAAACCGGACTCTCTGAACATGGCGAACAATGAGGGCTGATGAGAAGCTAAGGACAATGGCACTGGGTCTTGATCCTACTTCATGTTCTGGCTTTGTGGGAGCCTAGCCAGTTTGGATGTTCACCTTCCTAGATATGGACAGAGGGGGGAGGACTTTGGACTTTCCACAGGGCAGGGAACCCTGAGTGCTCTTTGGACTGGAGAGGGAGGGGGAGAGGAGTGGGAGGAGGGGGAGAAGGTTGGGAGGAGGGGGGGGGATGGGAGTCTGGGAGGAGGCAGAAATTTTTTTTCTTTTTTTTTCCTTTTCTCAATTAAAAAAAAACACTGACAAAAAGAATAGTACTGGAAAAAAATATAATCTCTCCTAGATATTATATCTCTATAGATAATAACATCTTTAAATCATTAATCATGGATATGTCTCAATTAGTGACTGAGAACTCCAGTTACTAATTTTCTTTATAAGTTTTACCTAACTTAAGAGACTGAGACCAAGCACCAGAGATAAAACTCCAAAACTCTGAAATAGTTGCACAGGTATGCAGTGACTGATACATTAATAGATCTTGAAAACATGACTTTTTCTCCCTCAAAGACATTTGGTAAATTTCACTGAATTTCAGTCCAGTGGAAGTTGAAACATTAGGCTATATGTTTTGTCATGCTATAACTTAGTTAACAATAATCTGACAGAGACAAAGGGCTTCAAAAACGACTGAAGAAGGTTGAAGCACAGAGTCCTGGGGAGAGCAGTTGATTAGAACAACACTGAAACTCTATAGCCATCTCTCACTTTGGAATACTAAATAACAATGGATACAGGGAAAGAAAGATAACAGCTTTAGCTAGGCTAAAATGACAGAAACCAGTGATAAACATAGGAAATTAGAAAGGAAATTTGGGTGCAAATTTAGTGATTTTACAAGGAAAGTACAATGACTTAACTAAAATTCAGAATAAAAGCTATTGCTAAACATCACAGAAGTTAAGCAAACTACTGCTGGATTCTCAGACAATACTTCTGACTTTAATTACTATTGGAAGAACCAAATTGCTGAGGTAGATTTAATTATGGAGTCCCAAATGCCTATTGAATTAATGTAATCATATGTTCCCACAACGTGGTGGTTTGAATGAAAATGGCCACCATAGGCTCATATAGTTTTATGCTTACACTGCTGTGTGTGTACTGTTTGGAAAGGATTGAGAGGTGTGGCCTGGTTGGAGGAAGTATGCCACTTGAGGTGAGCTTTGAAATTGAAAGTGTCTACATCATTCCCAGTTAAATGCTTATCTTGACATCATGATTGTTGTCTCAACATGTAAGCTCCCAGCTCCTGTTCTAGTACCATATCTGCCCATGTGATGCCACACTCCTTGCCATGGTTCTGATAGAGGCTAAACCTCTAGAAAACTGATTCTCAACTTGTGGGTCATGATCACTTTGAGGGTTACCCATCCAATATCTGGTATATTCGATATTTATATTATGATTCTTAATAGTAGCAAACTTTAGTTATGAAGTATTAATAAAATAGCTTTATAGTTGTGGGTCGCCACCACACATAGAACTGTATTAAAGGGGAATAGTAAGGTTGAGAACTGCTGCTTTAGAACAAGAACACGAAATTAAATGTTTCTTTTTATTAGTTGCATTGGCCATGGTGTGTATTAATGTCATTAGAGAAGAAACTAAGAGACACACAAAACCCAATAATCATAATATGCAGAAATGAGGGAAAATGCAATATTCTTGAAAAGAAAAAAGTTCCAAGGATTTTATGTCCTTTTTTAATATAATATTTGGCATAAATGAAAATTTCTAGATATTTGAATTTACAAAAGTACATGCACACTAAGCAAATAAAAAGTTTATATAAAAGCAGAGCTAATATGTGAACCATAATTTGAATCAAGTAAGGTGTAATTTTAATATCACCATATTTTCATATTTAGAAAATACCTAAATACCTAAAAATAGAAAATTAAAGGAATATAAATTGAAGAAAAAATATTAGATATACATTCTGTATTTGAAATACATACTATGAATGCAACAAACTGAGTATTTCAAAGATCATTAAAAGTTCAGAATACTGGTTCTATTAGTTTCTACAAACGTTTAAAAAGACAATGAACACAGAAATATTAAAGGCACATACTTATCAGAATAGAATATATAATTCTCTGTATGCTTGCCTTATATAATTTATTTTATAACTTGTGTGCATGTGTTTATAGTTTTTCTTTATGTATATGTTTGTACATGTGTGTACCTGGTGCCCATAGAGACAAAAGGAAGGTACTGTAGCACTTAGACTGAATTCTGGTATTCTGTCAGAGCAGAAATTTCTCTTACCTACTAAGTCACAATATTTCAAGTCCATCTGTGCCTTTTTTGGCACAGTAATATGAAGGTTTATTATCTGCTAATATAATAAATTTATATATAGAAAACACATATGATACTATTATGTGCACATGTATGTATATAGGCATAAATATTGATGTATCAGATAACTAATTTATAAGCTTACATCTGCTACAACCATATTTTAGTAAATATGGTATTGTTCCTTTAAATGTACAAATCATCTGTTTGAACATATGCTCAGTCTATCTATCTATCTATCTATCTATCTATCTATCTATCTATCTAATCTATCTATCTATGCTGCATCAATACAAGTGTTACTAATGTTTTTAACAGTAATGACAAGTAATTTTTATACACTAAATATGTGAACATTCTCTTTGAAATACAACAAGCGTCTAAAGCATTTTAGTAAGGTTATCCTAGCTAACATTCTGTCAACATGATACAAGTTAGAGTCACTCGGAAAAATGCTGTGGGATAACGGTCTTGTACACGGTAAGGAGTTTTCACTTGTATTGGTTTAAGAAAATACTGATTGGCCAGTATCTAGCAAGGATCTATAGGTGGGATGAACAGACTAGGACATTTCTAGGAATAGGAAAAGCAGGTGTTGGCCAGACTCAGAGGAAGCATGATAAGAATACCTTACCGAAAAAAGGTACAGAGTCAGATGGCTAAACATAGATAAGAATTATTGGATAATTTAAATTGTAAGAGCTAGTTAACAATAAGCCTGAGCTAATAGGCCAAATAGCTTATAATTAATATAAGCCTCTGTGTGGTTATTTGGGACTTAATGGTTGTGGGACTGGGCAAACCATAAACTTCTGTCTACAGGAAAATTGAACCTCAACTAAGAAAATTCCCCCAAATGATTGCCTGTGAGCAATTATGTGGGACAGTTTCTTTATTAGGGACTAAAGTGGGATGACACAGCTCCTTATGGATGGTGTTACCGCCCTTGGGCAGGTAGTCCTGTGTTGTTTAAGAAAGAAACCTGACTCCCTTCAGGAGGTGGGTGGTCCTTGGACTTCACACAGGGCAGGGAACCCTGATTGCTTTTTGGGCTGATGGGGGAGGGGGACTTGATTGGGGAAGGGGGAGGGAAATGGGAGGTGGTGGCACAGAAGAGACAGATCTTAAATAAATAAATAAATAAATAAATAAAAATGTAACGTAAAAAAAAAAAAGAAAGAAAGAAACCTGATCAAGTGACCCAGGAGGAACAGGCCGGTAAACAGCATTTATTTGTGAAACATGCTTCAATTCCTGCTTCCAGGATTGTGCCGTGAGTTATGCTCTGACTTCTTGTAGTTTTAGAGAATGTTTGACCCAGAATAGAAAGAAGAAATAAACCCTTTCCTCTCTACACTGCTTCTTGTCATGCTGTTTTATATCAGCAATAGAAATCTAAGACAAAGGTATTTCTGAGTAATAGTCGGCATTTGGTTTACATCCTGTGTATGAGGACTATGAAGACAACATTTAGCAAACTACATATTTAAAAGCAAATGAAGTAAAGTCTCTCCATCTTTTGCTTAGTGAGCTACTTTTACTGCTAATAGTAATATGTAAATTGGCAATTCAATTTCTGAGAATGGAAGCTTCTGTAGTCATCAACTCCTGATTTTATGTTTATCCCCTTGGGCAAATTGTGGAAGATATGTGGAAACCATTATCACTAGTGCACTTATTAAGTATTGTAACATGAACCATAGTAAATAAACAGACACAGGAGTAAGAAATGACCAATTTCAATGCATTCAGTTGCACTTAATAATAATCTCATACATACATTTTGTGTTGTTCAATTTATTGAGCTTTATAAATGAATTTGTCAAGTAAAATTAATATATTTATGGTAAAACTATAAAAAAGTTGAATCATTTTGTCTTCCTTTATTGTCATCTGTTAATCAGGTTTTATTAGCTATAAAATCAAAATCTTTATTCAATTCATTTTAAATAAAATAACTTGCATTTAATACGACAACACATAAATGACAAAATTTTAGAGATAGTAGGTATATTTCTGATGGTGACAAAAGGAAAAACCAACATATCTGACTTCTCTAATCTGAGGAAAGTATACTTATAAGACTTTGTCTTTGGTTGATTAAAATGAAAATAAAGGCACTCAATGAAAAAGAAAAAAAACAGCAAACTCAATTTTTTGTATATTAAAGCTGAGTATGATGAAATAAAATTTTGCACCCTTTTAAAAATGTTGAAAGATAATGCAATAATTCTAAAATAAGATGATTTTAAATAGCAATACCATAAAGAGTAACAATGCAAATGTAGCCTATATAAAATTTCATGAAAATAGCTGAAATGTAGAAAAGTTTAAGTACATAAAAAAGCAAATGAATGGAGTAATAGTGGTCAAAAATACAGGGCTACATACATAGACTTTACATATGTAACTTTTAAACAAATTGGGCAATGTGTCATGCTCTAGTTTACACTGAAATATAAGATAATAAGAATGAACAATGATATAAGCAATATAGCACTTTGGATCACCTTTTAAAACGACCTGTAAAAATGATGAACATGAGGGATGAGAAGATGGTTCAATGACTACAATAATTGATGCAGAAGTGTAGGGATGTGAGGTAGGAACCTCAGCATCTACCTATATGCCAGTTAGGCATACTGGCTTGTCTCTATTTCTAATGCTCTAGATTTGAATCGGGGGATTCCTATAGTAACATGGTTAACCATATTATCACCAATCTGAGAACTCTAGATTCAATTTAGAGATCCCAATTTTTTGGATAAATTATAGAACCATCATGGGTAACACCTGAGGTCACCTTCTGTCCCCCAAATACCTATGTATACATGGACATTTGGACCTGAACATAGATGTGTGACACACATATGGGAACACACATGCATATATACTATGTGTGGTAGGCCTTTTAAAGATGAAATCACACATATATAACTTTTTTGTTTGAACATATTTTAGTGTGTAATGTTTGTTTCAATGCACATAAACATATATGTGCTGGCATATGCATGATCTATGGTCTCTGTGATTGTTAGAAAATATCTCTCTGTCTAACATGTGTTATTGAGTTAAGGTAGACATGGTGTCCACCGATGCTCTTAGAATATTATTATTTCATGGGCAATGATGTACTAAATTATATATATATATATATATATATATATATATATGTGTGTGTGTGTGTGTGTGTGTGTGATTTCATAAAACAAATCTCTATCAAATTATTCAAGAGAAAGTATATATTATTATAAATATGCCCATTATTATATAAATTTACACAATTCCCTTAATTATGACTTATTATAATATGTCTGAACAACATATTTTTCCTTAATTCATACTAATGCATGCATATTTAGGACAAGGTACAAAAATACAAAGTATGTATTATTGGGCCAAGGTCACGTGATTTGGCAGGGAAATATTAAATCAGACTGAATGGAGGGGCCATAGCACAACTGAGGCTGTGACAATTTTATTTAGAGCCAGCAGAATTTTTACACATTTATCAGAAACAGAATATAATGGCATTAGCCAGGATCAATGCAGTCGTAGTTGACAGGATACAGTAATATTTTCAAGCTACAAAGATTAATATCTAAGACCAATTGTGCTGTCAAGCGTTTATGTTTCCTTGACTTCTAATGGGATATACAGAGAAATACAAAGCAACCTGAATGCTTCACTGCCTGAGAAGAGTCATTGGTCTCTCAGGAATAGAAGACATTTTGTGCCCCAGGATCTATGGACTCTAAACTGTAAAACTTGTGAGGCATGCCTCTCAAGGTAACTAGACCAAGCCAACTCCATAGTTCCTTGTATGTATGTTTTAATTCCATTAAAGTCCTATTCCCAGTAAAACACATCTTAAAAATGAACAAGTGATTATAGTCATTGAAATGTTTTATAGGATACCATGCAGAAAAAGAGCCATTTCTTAATTTATACTTGAAAATGAACACATTTTCTAGCTGGTCTTTACTATAAACCTGCTGTTTTACAGAATCCAATATTAATGGTTATAGGAACATTCAAATCACCCTGAAGAGAATTTTCGTTATCTCTACATAAATAAATGTAGCTTTAAAGACACTATATAAATATTTTTCATGTGGCATTACTTCTGTATATGTGTTGCTTTAACTAGTTAATGAATAAAGAAGCTGTTTGTGCTTATGAAAGGACAGAATATAGATAGGCAAGAAAAGTAAACCGAATGCTGGGAGAAAGTAGGTGGAGTCAATGAGAAGCCATGTAGTTGCCACAGGAAACAGACAAGGGACTCCAGATAGAACCTTACTGTTAGGTCACAATAATGTGCCGATACACAGATTGATAGAAATGGATAAATTTAAGATATAACAACTAGTCAATAAGAAGTGTGAGCTAATAGGCCCAGCAGTGTTGTAATAATACAGTTTTTATGTGGCTATTTTGGGTCTGGGTGGCCTGAGAAACAAATAAACAAACTCGGCAAACAGATTGTGTGCCAGCTAAATCCACATACAACCTGAAAGAGCTTGGAATGGATTTCTAGACTCTAAAGAACAGAATCAAACATGTCTTATTAATAGATGGCTTTTTTTTTTTTATTTCAGATGGGCTCTGTTTGCTGGCGGCAAGCAGGGCTGCTGCAGTTCCTTTAAGAGAAGTTTTCCTGATTGAGCATTAGCAGAAAAATAAAATGGTGGTTTCTTCCTGGTTTATGCTGCCAGCACATACTCTGGCTCCTTCAGGAGGCTGAGCACTTGATTGGGATTTATTGAAATATGCTATAAGTTACTTGGTGGCATCATGTGATGGAGGAAGGTCATTGGTTAATTATAATAAGGAAACTGCTTGGCCCTCACAGGTTAAAACATAGGTGGGAGGAGTAAACAGAACAGAATGCTGGGAGGAAGAGGAAGTGAACTCAGAGGCCATGCTCCCCTCTCCTACACACATTATTAGAAATGGGCTAGTCCAGGTGTGAGAGTTAGCCGAGAAGAGGCTAGATATAATGGGCCAAGCAGTGTTTAAAAGAATACAGTATCTGTGTAATTTTTTCGGGGCATAAGCTAGCAGGCAGCTGGGGTGCTGGGGACGCAGCCCCGCTGCTCTTATCACAACAATCATGGGCCAATTGCTTCCCAGAGTTGAGGTAACAAGCCCAGCTCCTTATTGGTAGTCACAGAAAGGGTGGTGAACATGCCTCTGCCAAGTTTGAGTGAGCAGAGCAGGTGCAAAGTTGGGCCTAGCCACAATTTCTTAGCATTTATAAAAAGAAAAAGTGCTCCTGGTCAAAAAATAATTACAGAAATGCACACAGTATAGACAAATTCAGATGGGAAAAAAAAACTCTAAATGGGTCACAGTATTGGATAAATGTTCATAGGCTTCAGAGAGAGTAATAAGAGTATAGAGAGTTATAAATAAAAATATGTAAATTATTTAAAAAATAAAACAAAGTCTTCACTCTGAAGAGAAACTTCACTCTTTCAACATAAATAAATGCAGCTTTAATGACAATACACAAATATTTTTCCCTAAATAAATCTTTGTTTTTTATCTTTCCTCACATGGAGCTTTTCAGAATAATTATGAAAACTGTCATCTGTACCACATTGTTTCTATGTAGATTTCAAATTATAGCATAAACTCAGAAATCCTAGTTTGCTTAAACCTCCAGTATTCAGTAAATAAAATGTTTCATAAACCTTCTTCAGAATAAAATTATTATCCCCTAAATGTGTCTTATTAGAACTTGCTCTGTGTTCTTTGGCTTCATTTAGCAATTATTCTGTGATCATTGTATAACATTTTCCCTACATTCTCAGTCTTAAAGAACATGGTTACTTAAATATAAAACTTACTTACATAAAGGAAATAACCTTTCTACTTTGAAAGAATACTTGAAGGTGCATGGCTATTTATATGCATAAGTTCACAACACACACAACTTGAATATTAAAATGATAAAATCAAATTATTTTATTTTGACAAACATTTAATTTTGGGGTGGAGAAGTCATTTGATTTGTAAGAAAATGAATATTCATCCAAGTTTAGGCATATAAGCATGACCACTTGCAAATTGAAAGCAGATAAATATCTGCTATCATAAAAATATTTTTAGTGTCTCTTCATTGTATTAACTTAATGTATAATAGCTTCTACAATGTATCTCACTGACTACCTGAACACTTTAAAATATTTTATACATACAAATCTATGTTCAATAGTGAGAGGTGATTTTACACAAAAAGACAATGCCACATCTATACTTTCTTTACACTTCCTGCATTTCAAAATGGTTTCCTCAGTCATTCACACAGATAATCCATCTTTAAAACTATGTAACTTGCTTTCAAAACAATATCAGTGCTGAACATGATAATGTGAAATATGTTTTATATTCAAGCATTAGTGATGCTCTTTGTAGAAAGTCATTCAAAATGACTTTCATAATGGCCAAAACTTTGTAACTACCATTATTATGGAAACACTATCATTTTTCATATACAAAGTTAAACCAAAATAAACGGAATTTTCATAATACTTTTCCCAATTTCGTTGTTTATTTAAAAATAGAAATTCATTCTTATTCACAGGGATCTAAAGTATTGTCAATGATTCTTTAGATGAGATCTACAAGAATTGAGGCTGTGGTAACTTACCAATTAGTTGCATTGTACTCTACATCTTAAATGAATAAAATGCTCATCGAGTTTCATTTTCAAATGGACTTTTCATGCATATTCATTAAGTCCCATTCTGCCAAAGAGAATTGCTCTGTTCTGGGAATAGAGAGGTGGGCAGTTCTCTCCTACTGTAATGCACTTTTCATAACAAAGACACAGTGATGAGATGATTCAATCCTCAAAATGGCAAAGAGAATTTTCAGAGAATAAGCAAGCCAACGAGTTTGGAGTGTGAACACAAAGTGTTATTGGTGTATTGCAGAAAAAAATGTAAAGAAGAATTTATTGTGTTTCGATGTATGTGAATAAGGACTTTCCCATTACATGGAAGGGATCTCAGACCTATGGATAATGAAGACGCGTGTGGAAGCATAAAGCAAACTCACTTGCCAAATTACAATCAGCACTACTATCATTATTGTAATATTGAAGGTTTTGTAAATAGGTTTTATACTTAGAACTTGAAAATCCAACAGACAGTAAAGAAAAAATATAAATAAATAAATAATACAATTATTACATGAACAAGAACAGTGAATAAAGAAGTACAAATTTCACTCTACTATAAAGCTATCCATGATTAATGAAAAATGTAGCAAATCAATAGATTAAGCATAACAATATAATTGGAATTATCAAATTTGAGCTGCTTCTTATTTTTGTAAAAATTGTTAGCATAATTGAAAAAAAATTGATGAAGTGAAAACAAAAAATAAAAATATATAAGATATATAAAACGGTTTGATTTGAATAATATAGTCAAATATTCCATTCAGAGATCAATAAAAGTTTAGAAAGAATGAACTTCAAGAAGTAATCATTAACCACTATCAAGAACTCACATTTGAAATGTTACCAATTCTTTGTGTTAAAAGAAAAATACTCTCAAGGTTTGGAGCAATATGTTCAGAATAATGTATTTTAGCCATGTGTTTAAGAACATCTGTATTGTTGTTTAGAATACACAAAAGCATAAATTACTAACCTATTACAACAGGTCTAAACAAAGTCAGAATATAGTCTCCTGTTATTTATTTATTTATTTTTAGGGAAAATGGTGATTCAAATAGAGACAAGTTTGAAAGACAAAGACAAATTTCTCTACCTCAAATTCAAAAAAGTTCAGCCCATATCTTAAGCACATATTCTCACATCCAGTGCAAGATATAACCTTAATTATGATCCTGAAGCTATATTGGTGTTAATATGTCTCCAGGGTAAAATACACATTTTATGATTGTTGGGACTACAAAATGATATGGGTCGCCTATATTTCAATGATTATAAATTCATCATTTTCTAGTTGTCCCCAATGTTATATATAAAATTACTGCTATTGTGGGTTCAGTGCTTTTTTATTCATTTAAAAACATTTTGTGTACTGGGAGGTGGTGGAACAGACCTATACTTCCAGCACTAGGGGGACAAAGGCAGGAGGATCTCTATGAGTTCAAGGCCAGCCAGATCTAAAGAGCTAGTTCTAGGACAGGCTCCAACGCAACACAGAGAATCCCTGTCTCAGAAAACCAAAACATATATATATATATATTTGCATTTTTAGGAAATTTATTCACTGCCAAATATACTTAACTTAAATCATGAAATAAAAAATGAAATTGTTGGTTGCAAAAATATATTTAACATGCTTTATTAAATTATGAAATTTATTATACTACTTTTTCTCATTCATATATGTTGTATATTACTGTTATTTATTATTGTTTTACTGTAAAATTATCTAAAATATAAATACAGGGAAATAATTTCTCAAAATTTTAGATCTTCTCCAAAGAAAAAGAAGTCATGCATTTGAGAGAAAATGAGGGGGAAACATATCTGCCAGAGTTTGGAGAGAGTCAGAAAAAAGGGGGAATTTATGTAATTATAATTTAATTTAAAAAATAATAACATCTACACCTTTAGGCTGAACATTTAATGATATGTATTGGGTATTCAAATAGACCTGTACAATTTGAAGTTTTCAAATTGATGGATTAGGTTGTGTCAAGTTCTTGGTTATTCAACCAGTGTTTGGTGTGCATTTCTTCTCATAGAGTAGGCCTTAAGTCAAATCAGATATTGGATGACCACTCCCATAGGGTTTGTGACACAATTGACGAAGCATAGTTGGCAGACAGAACAATTTGTAAGTAAAGATTTTATGACTGTTTTGGCATCCATATTTCAGTTTTGGTAACCTGTAGAGACTATCTTCCTGCATCAAAGAGACTACAACATATGGGTAAGGTCTCCATCCAGTAGGGTGAGTGTGTGCCATCCCAGGGTGGATATTCTGGGAAGGGAGCAAAGGGCCCCCTCAACTCCTGATGCAGGGGCTTCTTTGTTACACACAACCCTGCATCCCCCAAGCCTGCCCTATTCTCTGCAAGGTCCTTGGCCCAGGAACAGTTCCTGCTCCTGCACTAAGGCTACCCAAACAGAGGGGAGAGTGTCTGCCAGCCAGGCAGGCCAGAAGGTCCTCACAAGGGAGTGCAGGGCACCTTCAGCTTTTGCTGCAGGGTCTTCTTTGTTCCACATGACCAGACCTCCCCCTAAACCCAACCTAAAGAAGGATATCCCAATGAAGGTACAAGAACCATACAGAACTCCAAATAGACTGGATCAAAAAAACAGAATCCCCTCGCCATATAAAAATAAAAACACAAAACATACAGAATAAAGTATGAATATTAAGAGTTTCAAGGGAAAAAGGTCAAGTAACAAATAAAGGGAATCCTATAAGAATTATATCTGACTTCTCAATGGAAATGCTTATGTATACTTCCCTCTCTCTTTGTGTGTGTATGTATGTGTGTGAATATGTGTGTGTGTGTTCAGACTCAATACTCTACTATGATCTTACCTAATGAAAGGTGCAATGGCTATATTTTATAGAGCCAAAGTATAACATTGTATGTTTCTTTCATGAGTTCTTAGTCACTATTCATAGTGTATTAAGAATTGATATGAGTAATGTTATTACAAGCATATTGCCATGATCAGTATATGTCGTATTATAGATATAATACCACAGGTTGTTATGATATAAATAACAGTTATAATGAACTAGTGTGAAGAGAATATTACATTTTATGATGGCAAATGAAACCTCTATGGCTTTAAGTAAGAAAGTAATACTACATTTTATTTCTAAAGAGTTATAATTATTCCTAAACTTATTACCCAGATTTATGAAATACATTTATTTAAAGGATACATTTCACTTTTGTAAACCCCTTTCAATACATGGGCTTTTATAAATGGGAACCCGTGAGCTGTGCAGTCACATGGAACAGTGTCCTCCATTTAGTTTCACATCAGGTGGCTTAACATTTACTGCATCTAAGAAATATTAAAATATTTCTTATAAAAACTTTTTCTTACAAAGGGGCAACCAATCACTCACTGTGTTCACAAGTATAGTTAAATATGGTGTATAATTCAGAAAATAAAATCCAAAACTAAACTTTATAGCTAAATAGATATGACGTTTTATATATCAGATATATCAGATAATTTCCAAACCATGTCATTCAAAGATGTGTAAAATATATTCTGAAAGAAAACTCACTTTTTTATTTTTATTTTATTTTTTAAAATTAGTTCTTTGTCAATGTATTTTGATCACATTAACCACTTTTACAACCCTTTGAGAAGATAGTCTTTTTCCCTAAGCTTCCATCTTTGTTTAAAATTCTACAATAACTAAAAATATCAAGGTAATTTATGCTGCCCAAGCATGCTTGCATGCAGTGTTACATGTTTTATTATAAGAATGTAGTCTCTTAAAAGTCAAGAAAACACTATTTAGATGCATTGTTTAAATGGCTGACGATAGCAACTTGAAATTTACTCTAACTTGCTCTCCTAACATTTTATGAGAGAAAGATTTAGGGATTCCTGGGGAGGAGGGAAATTGTGAATTGGGGTTTTATGATAATATTTTATTATACATACATGAAATGCTGTTAAATTGAAAGAACCTAAAGAAAACACAAAATCAAATAAATTTGTGTCTATCCAGACAAAAGTACCAACTGCCAATTATTCCTCTTCTATATCCTTTTAGTCATCACTGATAAACCTTGACAAAACAGAGTAATCTTTTACAATCATTTTTACTCATAATCTCCATAATCCAACTTTTAAGAATCTGGAGGCATATGACAGCCCACTCTCAGGCTGCCAGCTACAATGATTTTGAAGGAATCATATTGAAGAAAATATCCAGGCCTTCCCAGACACATTGCCATGTCTGGAGTGATATATTATTAATTTTTTATGGTCAGAGTTTCCAAGAAAGATCCTTAGGCCAAAGTAGCTACAGTTATTATTCAATTTCTTGCACAATACAATGTTTACTTTTTATATCCTTATAGAATTTATTTATATATCTAATCTTGGCATTCTTTTTTCCTTGGTCATATCACACCACAGTGGCTCTGCAGGAGCCAGTTCTTCTAAGAAAAGGAACAACACTTCATTCTTTTATCATCTTTCCATGCCACTCTTTTCCCATCATATAACTCTTTGTGTAACTCCACCTAGTCTAACTTAGTTGCTGTATATGCCATGCAAACACCTGAGTCTATCATAGGAATATACTTGTAATCTGATCTGTGGCCCACCAAATCTTGTCTAACTTTTTTTTTACTTTGTTCTGATTATCTTGCTGCTAAGTAATACATGGGTAGATGTTTCAAGAGTATTTCAGAGATTCATAAAGTGATTTCTGACTTCTTAATATATATCAGCCTCCAAGCCATAAAGATTTTGAGTACAGACAGATAAGTACATTTTCCTAAAAGCTGGAACAGTTCATGACTCTCCTAGGGAAGCTTAAAAGCAGTCCTCCTAGGAGAAGGAACTAATAATTTATAAGAAATTTTCTGTCAGTCCAAATCAATTTTCCTAAATTGTTCTAATAGTAAAAGCTTCCAAATTATGCAACTTGCAAAGATAAAAGCTAAAATTGGCACAACAGCCAACATGAAATTTGGCTTTTATGGGTCTTTGTCAAGCATTTGTGCTGGTTTTGTGACTTTTGCCATTCCCATCAGATATGGCTGCGCCATGCTAGCCCTTTCCAAGGTTGTAATAACTCATGCAAACGTGTGTCCTCCTAGCATATGGCTGTGATCTTATATAAGATTAATCTTTATCACGAGGCTGTTATTCAGCCTGGTCATCATACAGATACACAGAATTTGTATAAATGAGGAGAAACAATGTGAATAAAATAAGGACAAACTGGTTTCATATAGCAGAGATGGATCAGTACATAACAGCTCCTGTTGTTCTTATAGAGGACCCAAGCTAAAGCCCTGACACAAACTTTGGCTCCTTATACCCAACTTTCACTACAAGTCCAGGAGATGTGATGTGCTCTTTTGACCTCCATTGGCAGTGAAGTCATATACAAAATCCTGCACTAACATACACACACAAACTTTATTTGCATACAAATATTGATTTGAAGACCTAAAGAATAGACAAAGAACAGGTATTAATATTCAACCATAAAAATTTTTATTTTATGATTAAATTGTAGGAAGAAGGCTGCTTGTTTGTACCTGGCTGAAGAGCCCCAAAATAATACAGAAACTGTATTAATTAAATCAGTTTGGCCCATTAGCTCTATCTTTTTATTGGCTAACATTTACATATTAAATTAACCCATTTCTATTAATCTGTGTTTTGCCACAAGGCTATGGCTTACCGGCAAAGTTCCAGTATCTGTCTCCAGTGGGGCTACATGGCTTCTGTCTGACTCTGTCTCCTTTCTCTCATCATTCTATTTAGCTTGCCCCGCCTAGCTAAGTTCTGCCCTGCTAAAGTCCAATGCAGTTTCTTTATTCATTAATGGAAATCACAGCATACAAAGGGGGATTCCAAATCATTAAATTATTCTGTAAATCACTTTATGTTTAATTTATTTTGTTTTCCAATGTCTAATTGAAAGCCTCATCTTGATATTCACATGTGTCTTGCTTTAGTAACTACATTTAATGTAGGTTTCCCACAGAGGATCTCTCTCTCTCTCTCTCTCTCTCTCTCTCTCTCTCTCTCTCTCTGTGTGTGTGTGTGTGTGTGTCTCTCTCTCTCTTATATTTTCTTCCTCTCATCCTCTCTCTTTCATTCTTTCCTTCTCTGTCTCTATCTCTGTATCTCTCTCTCTCTCTCTCTCTCTCTCTCTCTCTCTCTCTCTCACACACACACACACACACACACACACAGCAAAGATAAAATGCATTAGTTGATTATTTAGTCTTGATACATTTGCTATCATAGACACATTGGTTCTTGTGTCATATTTTTCATAGTGTGAATTTGGCCAGAAACATCCGGCATTTTTGGCTTACTGTTAATGACAAACGTGTTATTTAGGACAAAATTGCCTTGAATGTTTTATCCAGGAAAGTGAATAAAAGCTATATAAATGTTCAATACTAGTATGATTGGCTTTTACAGTTTCAAAAACAGTCCACACTGGGTGTTGTAATTATTTCCAGAAAAAAGTAAATGAGAATCAGCATTTTGTGAGCCAAGACAATTAAGATCCGTTCAATTTTGTCTCTATTTCAATATGTGATTAAAGCTAAAGTTACTTTCTTTCAGCTGGTCATATTTCTGAGCTAAATGCAGTATTTCAAATGAATAATGCATCAACTTAAATTTGTTACATTTAATGAAATCATTTTAGGAATGCAAACTAAACAGCACCTTAAGCAAATTTTAAATCTTAGACTTTTTTATTTTTCTTTTTTAGATGTAACAAACATCGGAAAGAAAACCGATTTTAATGAGAATAATTGAGTTTAAAATGGCCAATAAGTATATCATGTTTCCTCCATTTTTCCTAGTGTAGTACTTCATATATTTTCATTTTTCAGATTCATAAAATGCACCTAATTTGATACAGTTTGCTTTTTCTAACCTTAATAATAATATGCCTCCAGTTTTTATTAATTACTAATATGCAAATTTACACTAGGAAATTGTACTTTAAAATATATGCTTTAGTTTTAATATTGTACTATGGGTAGAGACAAGAGAGCCAGGATGTTGGTGCTTCTGTTATATTTTGAATTGACACACATTGTCTTTGCCATTTTGATGTAGTCTATTTTCATCAGAGAAAGTGAATTAAATTTGCATATTATCAGATAGATTAGAATATTTTAGTCATAGTATGAACATAGAAATCATTCTATCTTCTTTTTTATGATAATAAAATATTGATATAAACAATCATAAGCATTATCAAAATCAAAAAGTTATTGCAGGAAGTACAACAACATACATAGCTTGAAAAGTGCCTTATGAATTTCTTTCTCAAATTTTGTAACACGATTTTTATACTCTAATACTTTAGGTCACATATATTTCTACCTCTAGTTTATGAAAAGTTATGAGTTTATTGATATTGAAGAACAATAACAATTATACTAGATATCTGTTAAGTTACAGAGAAAATAAACAAACATGACTATAATATTAGGGAAAATGATATAAGAGAGAAAAGCAACACTTTTAAAATTCTATGTGAAAAAATATTGCAGGGTTTGCAAGTGGCATAGGAAGCTTAACATTTTCTTGTGGGAATTCTACTCTGGTCAAAATGCTGACTGTTCCTTACTCAAAGTAACATATACATAGAAATTAATTAAGAATACTACATTTCATTTTATGTCAGAGACCATAATTTTATTATCATGTTGGGGAATATGCTAAATAAGTATGGATTATTTGAATAACTATTTCTTCAATAATACCGAATAGACTAAATTCTCTACAACTCTGGTGGATACAGTTGTAAAAATGGCAATGTCCTGATTCAATTTGTGAAGAAGCAGTGGAATTGAGCTACTAGAGGCAGGGATATGATACTTGCAGAAAACATTTACAATTCAACATTCATATTCACTAGGTTTTAATCAAAAACAGAACACAGGGCCTATTTGTCTTTGTTGAGTTATATATTAAGACTTATGGTGGAGATTTGAACTTCAGTACATAGATAATAAAAATTAATGCCAGACAAGAGGATAGAAATGAATAAGGTCAAAGGAATGTGCTGCTTTCCCCACTCTCAGTTTTGGCAGTAACTTTTTTTTGGAATTGCAAAGTAAATTATACAGTGCAAAAGACAAATAAAAAACGACCCTTCCCTGAAGCATTATGGCAACACAGAAACAATTTTATGTCTGACATTTCTTGCAGTTGAATCTGATGAGGAACCTATCAAAGTCAAGGTGAATTCCTTCTCTCATTTCCCCCTGAGAAGAGAAGTCAGATTGCATAGCTACTGAAGAAAAACCTATCAGCAGCAATAGTACAAAGATCATCCCAAAACACTAAAGTTTCACCCAATTCTAACATTGCTACATTTCATTTTCAATTTATCTAAATTAATGATTAATGTTTAATGTTTATTTTACAGGATCTAGAATATCCTAGGAGAGACAAATTACTAAAACTGTATGTAAGAGAGTGTCTAGACTGAGTTAAGTGAGAGGGGACACACCTTAAACGTGGGATGCAGCTTCTTTATATGATGTGATGCTTGGATTAAATGTAGAGGACAAAACAAAACAAAGCAAACTGAATATCTGGATTATTTGCTCTCTGATAGTATATACAACACATGGAGAACTCCAGCCATCATCACTACCATGCCATGATAGACTCTCAAACTGAGAGGCCACTTAAATCCTTCATTACTTTATGCTGATTTTGTTAGGAAATTTCATCACAGGAATGAAAATAATATTTAATAAAGCTAAATGTGTTTTTCTCATAAAAATAGATGCCACAAGATAATATTATCACTCATATAGCACACATTTTATGTCTACAATACACATTTCAAGGAACTAACTACCAAAAATGTGTCAAAATAATTGAAACTTATTATGTTAGTATTTTTGTGTAATAATAGTTTTCTGTGATATTGTTCCTAAATACTTCAATAAATAATTATTTTTGTAGAGCAAATTTACAACATATTTAGTATTATAATATTCTAAATATTCTTTAAAATAAACTTAAGGAACAGATTGGTGAACTGAATGATCAATTTCTCCCATGGACTCAGGCACTTGAAGACTTATATCCTCCCTCCATTATTGGTACTCTTTGGGGGAGGCTTATAAGGTATGGTCGAGCTAGTGGAAGTACATCACTAGAAGTTGCATTTGAAAGTCTGTAGCCTACCTGTTTCTTATTTGACCTCTCTGCCTCATGCTTGTGGTAATAGAGAGGATTTTTCAGCTTCCTGCTCCTGCCATCCTTCATGCCACTTGATGCCCAGATTCTGCTCCGTCGTGGTGGATTCTTATCCCTCTGGAGCTGTAAACTCAAGTACACTCTCATTTTCCAAAGTTACCTCCATCATGGCATTTTACTAGTATAACATAGAAGTGGTGCATAAAAATATGGTGTTATTGCACGTAAAGATAGAATATATATATATATATATATATATATATATATATATATATTAAAAACCCATCTCCAGTATTCTATATATAGCAAAAAATATTAAAAATTTTTGATTTCTATTACAAATTTTAGTTCTCACATAATGGACATTTTGTTTTCTAGATATGAGCTTACCTTGATAAAATGATACATAATATGAAGAAAGTAATGACTATTAAATATGACAATTCTATTATCAATTTAAACTTTTGAAATGATCGACTAGACATATTTAAATTTTAGCCAGCATCAAAAGAGAACAAATTTATTACCTGACATTCTGAGAAGCTAGTTTGTTAGTATTGATTAAAAATCTGAATTTTAATTAACTACAAGAAGTGATTTCTGATGCTGTTCTTGCAGGTACATATCTTAAGGCAATACTAGTAAGAAAGCTAATCTCATGAACTTAAATATAAGAGATCAACAGGAAGCTCCACCCTCTTCAAACAGGAAGACTCTGTTCCTCTATTCTGAAATGAAGGTTTGTGGATAATCGCTCTGCCTTGTGAAAACAATGGGTTCTGTTCTTCTCTCTTCAAGTGACATTCCCAGGAGCTACATCTCTGGTGATATTTCTCACTTTACCAACAACACAGAAAGAGCACCTACAGGGTGATTTGTGTAATAGAAGTGCAAACACATAATTTCAACTTATAAGTTTACCTATTCTCCTGAATTATAGCCATAACTAAAGATATAGAAAGTTGTAATTGAATATTGTGATTATTATAATAATATTCTCCTTGTTAATAGTCACCCAGTTTCTTAAAAGAATCTGCTTTTTAGCTTTTTGTTTGTTTTTAAACAAAGTCCAAACTCAATAAAAGGGACGTTAAGATTTTTATTCTGGTTCAGAAATCATGAGTTAGCCTCAGTTCACTGATGGTTCAGCTTTGGTACTTCAATTTCTAGCAAATTCCACTGAACTTTTATTCTCAAGTATAGCAATGCAATTTTGTGAAAATATCTCTTAGTTTCAAAGACACTGTAACTTTTTAGACCTCTCAGTCAAAGTAATAATACATCTCAAGGTCACTTAAGACATAAGACAGGTTTTGTGCTGTTTCTATATTGTTTGCTTAACTTGCCATGAAGAGAACACTGCATCAACCATTCTTGCTTGCCTTGAATTTTGAGTAATCAGATTTTACAATTTAAAATAATGCAGAGCTTGAATCTTCAGCCATTCCTTCTTCCGTAACACTAACACAGAGAACACTGTGTGCTGAAACAATCTATTGTTGCCTGTGTTCCCATTTCCTGATGCCTGTTGTCAAACAAAATAATGAAAGAAAATTTTAGTGTCTTATTGAAACACAGCATGTACTGCCCTACATATAATACCCTGACAGTCTATGGCCAAATTGTTGATGGTGTGCCTTCTGTGTGTGAGAGATAACAGGAATTCCAATAATGTGAGTACTAGGTTAGTCACCATAAAATATTTTCTGGCAAAAGAGGATTACACAAAATTATGAGGACAATCTATGAAAATGAAGCACATTTATGATTACAATTCATATTATAAGCTATATGTAAGGGACTTTTACATCAGTAAATATAAAATATTGCACATTTATCTATTCCTCCTCATCACAACATATTGGAGAATACTGCTATTTAAACATATAGGATATGTAAATTGAATTTTTCAGAAACCTGGATAAAGAACAAAAGAGAAACACATGTAGTTGCTGATAAAATCAAAGATGTAAGTTTCCACATAAGTTAGAGAACATGACTCATTAGTGTTGGTATGGATAAAAGGATAGTTTAGACTTTAAGGATATTAAAAGCTTCTTAATTTTCTTTTAAAGTTTTAATATGTTCTACATATTAATGTGTCTGTGTATTTATTTTATAAAGTGTAAAGAACTGGACCATGAACCTATGAGATGATGTTTGTGTAATGTTGGCAGTTGTTGAACCACCACACTGGTTATATTTGTGTGGGTTCTTTTCTATGAATGAAAATGAAACACGTTTTCTTAACCTCGAGTCCATTGATCATTTTTTCTTTAGTGCCGAGAATTGCACCATGGACTTGCATATGTTAGTTAAGTGTCACACATTAAAATGACACGCCTAACGCAAGGTTTCTTGAGATAGAGCCCCAGTACATAGCTAAGTTTAGCCTTGAATGCATATTCTATTTTACATATGCATACTGTGTGGACTGACATTGCAAGTGGGTGTCATCACTGCTGGGGAGAGTACACTCTCAATGGAGGCTGTCGAAATCCAGTGAAAGAGGAGCGAAGACTGACTTCGAAAGTTCTGGAAAAATCATGGTAAGTCTTATACTAAATGTTTCTGAGGTAGAATAAGTAGAGTTTATCTACTATAATAACTTACATTGCCCAAATAATTTTAAATTACTTAAGAAAGGAGTAATAATAATAATATTAAAACAACATTTAACAATGAACATTAACCCTCATAACAATATCCACAAGCTGATTTCTAAAATGAAAAGAGTCTAGGACTTTACAGTAGGTCTGACTTGAATTATCAATAGAGAAACCCACTCAAGTTCCAACATTGTAAAGTTTATATAAAATGAACACCAAAAACACAACAACGGTAGCAAAACAAAATCAATATCAACCAGAAAGAATTTCAAATTGAATTTCCACAATCTTATTCTATTTGTAAAATATGTTTTCCTCCAAATTTTCTTCAAAGCAACTTTTGCCAATTACTATGTAAATGGGATGAGTGTATAGTTCTATTTGGAGTCAACACTGGAGGTAAATTAGCAAATATTTAGTGTAGCTTCAGGAATGTTTACTTATGAATTTGAGGGTAATTAATGGAGTTTAAAGTTTTCGGATTTTAAATGAGCTCCCAAACTGCTAATCTCCTGAATTAATTTCTCATTGTGCAGTTTTACACTCTATGTTCAACAACTGGCACAGCCTATAGGATGAACTCCAATTCTTCATCTTGCCTCAGTCTATCAAGACAGGCGGTAACAGATGTCCACCGCAGGCCCCAAGTTTGTGTGCTATTGAGAGGAAATAAAATAAATAATTCCGCCATGTATTACATTATTGTCTGTGCTTTAACAAATTTCATTCATCGTTCTAATGTGATTTCAACCAGGATTATTTTTGTTTCCTCTTACTTTTAATTATGTAGCTAATACATTCCATTTTATTTAAAATTTACTTTACATCAATGTTTATAAACCATTTTCAACTGCACATTTGAGGACATCTGTTTCCATTATGTTTCCCTTTGCTGCAGCTGTTCTGTCATTGACTCTGATACCAGAATTTTATTTTCCTTGATTTTCCAATTTTGTTTCTAGTTTTTAGAGGAAATACTTCACAAAAGTTTAGATTACACCAATCAATTTCTTATTATTTCAAGTCTATATTTGCATCATAGCTTCTAATTTGCTGCAAAGAGAAGTGAACAGTGTTGATCTGAGTACACAAGGAAATACCAGCCACAGATGGCTCCTCACGGAGATGAGTTAGGCAGACATCTGGCCATCACAGCTTCAGATCGGAACACCAAGAGCAGAAATGATGGGTAGAATAACTTGAACAAGAGGCAGAAAAGTCTGAGATCTGCTTCCTCCTCAGACAACAAATAATATTGTTTTTTTCTTGCTTCATTTCTGCGTTTCTTTATACTCAATTCAGAAATAAATAATAGAAGTCATTTTTAAAGCAAATGGAGGAATGACACCATTCAATTGTGCAGTGTAATATGTTTATATTTTAAATTATATATGTATATATTTCTCTGAGTAGAACATTTAGCCTTTCTTATATATTTTAAACTATTCAGTTTTAGCATAAACATTTAGAAAGTGCAGGTATTAATATTGAAACATAGCAGACTGAAAGATATAAAGTGATTTTCTGTGTAGTTTAATTGCTATTTTCAATTTTAAGGTAATTAAAATTGATTTTATCATTAAAATGTTGTAGAAAATTCCTCAACTTAGAAGTTTTAGGTGAGTTGTAACTGCCCAGTGTTACAACCATATTAATTCCTGAAACAACAGCAACAGCAACAACAACAAAAGGAGCACATACTGAACATTTAAATTCTGCCACTTTAAAATGAAAAGTGATGTATAAAACGAAAGAATTATACTATCTGAAGAGAAACTAGAGATACAAAATGCAAGTATTGTAAATTTACTTCCCTAATTCATTCTAACTCTCAGAATCTCTAGGTTAAGGATGCTGCATAAGATTTCAATTGTAGCCGGGCAGTGGTGGCGCACGCCTTTAATCCCAGCACTCGGGAGGCAGAGGCAGGCGGATCTCTGTGAGTTCGAGACCAGCCTGGTCTACAGACCTAGTTCCAGGACAGGCTCCAAAGCCACAGAGAAACCCTGTCTCGAAAAACCAAAAAAAAAAAAAAAAAGATTTCAATTGTACAGAATAACATGAAAGGAATCTCACACTAACAAACATTTACTTATGTAAATCATCAAATTTATCATTGTAAATATTTATAGAAAGAATATGGAAAATATGTACTGTTTCCTTTCCTTTATCTGCTTGTGAGTTGTTTTTAATATTTGTGAAGAAGAAATACAAAAATTATGTTATAGTGTAATTAGTATGAAGATACATATAAAATTTACAAGCAACTTATTTACTGAAAGTTTTACATACAATACTGACTTCTTGTGCCTGTGACATATTTACATATGACTTTTTGTATGTCAAATATCTAGAAGTCCATTTCCCTAGGAGAAATTACTATAAGCTAATCTGGAAGTCTTTGCCACTTTTTAATGAGCATTTTTATTGTTTATATAGAGGCCGTATATATTCAAGAAGAGTAACTTCATCGTGGATCAATGTTAACATTGATTTCTAGTATAGTTTTCTCTTATTGTGAAAATTCTCAAGTTTATTCATCAGTGTACACAGTGTGTACACAGTGTACACACGTGTGTGTGTGTGTGTGTGTGTGTGTGTTGCATTTTTATGGCATTTACCTTCATAATCCTTTTTTTCCTTTTACTCCTGCTGATCCCATTCTCTTTATTGTTGTGTTTTGTCTTTTTCTTTGAGTTTCTTGTTAGCAAAAGTATAAGAATAATTTGACTTGGTAAATGTGATCTGTCATCCTCTGTTTATGGTTTAAGAATACTTGTTCTAGGAATTAGATAGTTTTCAATTTCCATTAAAATGCTAAGATACATATTCATAAATTATATATTGAAAACTTTCCTTTATACAAGTGAGAAAGAGAAGAAAAGAATCTCATAAAAATATTGAAAAGATACTTGAAATTTTTACATGAATAGCTACACTAATTGCTGGGGTCATTCCATGCTCACATAGCTATTTATCAAAGACAGAATGATAAATATACGCTGTAGTTTATAAACTCTTTTGGAAACTATTGAAATAAATTATTCATGTTCTGTATGGTTGACTAAATGTGAATTCATTGTGCTACATAGTCAGAGATTTAATTCTTTATACATTGGGTATTATTTTAGTGAAGCACATATGAACAATATGTTTAAATGAATTATTAGAATGATTAAGCTCAGGGATTTTAAAACATGAAAAATCTTCAGGAACTATCATAAAATATCTCTTATGAATTATTAGAATGGTTTAAATGCATAATTCAATAGCTGAACTTCATTTTTAAGAGATTTTAACTGTAAGTCAAGAAAATTATGAGAAAAATGTTTAGAGAATAGAGCATTCTACCTCTTTAACTTGTTATTGACCTTCTTTTTATCAAGTCAAGTGGTCATTCTTTAAAGAAATATGTTGCATTACTTTAAACCTTTGGTTCTGATACTATTAATATCACCTTCTTGATATCCATAAAAAAAGAAATTGCCTCCTTTTGTTTTCTCATCAAATTGTATTTCACTTCAATGTAAAAGTATTTTAATTTGATTACACACTATATAGTGAAATGAGCACTGATGAGATTGCATCTGGACTAATTGACAGGGTAAAAAGAAATATTAAACTAAAAAATGATGTCCAGTATTCATCAATTATCCCTTAAAATATTGAATAGTCTTTTCTTTCTTAACGAATTTTGATTATTTAGATACAAAGATTGGTTTGGGTGTGCATATTTTAAGTCTTATATTTTTATATATTTATTTTCTATATATGTATATGTGAGTGTCTATGTATATACCATGTTTGTACAGGTGACAGCAAAGTGGTGAGTGTCCTAGAGTTGGAGGTACAGGTTAATGTGAGCCATCTGATGTGAATGGAGACTAGCCAAAGACTTAAATATTTGGCTCTCTCCGTCTCTCTAGTGTGTATTTATTTTATTGATTAAATTTGTCCCTTTCAAAGTGAAGAATGTATATGTGCATTCCAATTATTTTCTCACATAACCTTTCTTATGTCTATTCCACACTTCCTTTCCCCAATTCTTATATGGGGTTCCTTTTTCCACACTCATGACTTTTATTTTGTGACCCATTGATTTTTAACCAGGACCTACTGTGTGACCTCTTGTATGGAACTATTCATTCGAGCTTATTGGGCTATCGGTATGCAATTGAAAATAGTGGCTGACTCTGCCACAGAATTCATCACTGGCTAATATCTCAGCCAAAATGGATAGGACTCTAAGGGCCCCTTCTTGACTGGCTTTTAACACGCCCAGTGGTTTGCACAGTCAGTGCAGGAAATAGCAGTTGCTATGAGATAATCCTTGCAACGTGTGTGTCAGGTCTTAGATATAGCATTTCACAGCTCTTGGGCCTGCTGCATTCTTTAATGTCTTTGTCTCCAACGTTCCCTGCACCTTAGTGAGATTATTATAAATGGACTCTTCAGGGATGAGTACCCAACTTTCATGTATTCTAATTATCTTGGGCAGTCATGAGTCTCCGTATCTACCACTGTTCAATAATTACTTAATCTTTGTCATAGAAATTTAATATTTCTTTCTTATTATAAATGTATTTCCAAATTACTTAGCAATATAGGGTAAATGTGTATGTTATATTTTATTTTCCACTTACTTTTTTTTTTGGCTTTTTGATATAGAGTTTCTCTGTATAGCTTAGGAGCCTGTTCTAGAACTTGCTGTCGATTAGTCTGGTCTGGAACTCACAGAGATCTGCCTGCCTCTGTCTTCTTAGTTCTGAGATTAAAGACATTCACCACTATCATCCAGATTTTTTTCCCACTTACTAAAGCTGTAGCCAGTAAACATTTTCTGCAAGTTTCTATCAGGTAAATTTTTTTATGGTTTCTGATCTAATTTATTTCCTTTGTAGATCCTTTATCATAAAACAGTGTGGTTCAAAACACATCAAACACAATAACTAAATGGCAGTGTCTGCCTTGGTGATGATAAAACTTAATATGCAAAAGCAGGTATGTGGTCACATCGGTCTTGTACAATGAGATACAGAAAGAAGACTTGAGCCTGTTTGAATTCTCCATGCAAATGTCAGTATTGTATAATCTCTGGAAATTTTTCTGAGTGACTCATTTTCAATTATGCCAGGTCAGCTGAAAATACTCAAGGAGGTGTGGAGGTTGTTCCATGTTTAGATACAACATACAGGAAGACATATGGAAAGAAGTTCCAGGAGGTATGAGAAAGTCCAAAATTATACATTCTTTTTATATGAATTATACTGTAACAGAAGTTTTCTCAAGTCTTGAGAGGCCCTCCTATTTTTTGGAAGTGACAAATGAAATCAGAATATCATCTTGGATGAAAGAAACACTTGTGAGAATACTTCTGGCAAAGGCTATTTTCCGATTAGCTTAGTTATTAGTGGATATTAAGATGTAATGTTTTTATTAAAAAAATCATAAAAAGTTAAGCTTCTAAGATATGCATAATTTTTCCCTCATTAGTGGTATCCTGTTACTTTCATTTTCTGTGTTTTTTGTGCATATATTACAAAGTATTATTAAATGAAAATGCATCAATGTTGTTAAATTCTATAAAATTTTCTAAAGTAAATTATCACACTATTTTTGTGCTCAAACATGTTGAATAAGGGTTCACCTACTCTGTTCATCACTATTTTTGTGATTTATGCATAGACCTTATGCATAAGTCACAAAAATAGTGATGTATATATTGCATGTTTTTTTCTATCCAATGACAAATGATTATTTCACTGAAAAGATGCATAAAATAAATATTACTTTTTTATTATTTAATTAAAATTTCTTTATAATATAAATATATGAAGTTTGTTTCCTTGAAGATATACCTCTGAGTCACTTCCTGAAAACACCTGAAAGAAGTTGATCTCATTCATTCTTTTGAAAAAATTATTTGTCTGAACACTGAAACTTCAGTGTCTCAGAGCAAAGAGAAGTTATTTTTCCATCACACTTTGCTGATATCATCTAATAATGATTTCAGTATCAATGTACTTAAAGCCTTTTTCTTAGAGATTGTTTGTATTTAAACATATTCAATACAAACATCTAATAAAGCTGGCAGGTCATTTAAACTAGCAATCACTGACAGTTTACCTCTTGTATGACTGAGAGTATGGAAGCTTTGGGGAATTCAGATGGGTGATGTCAGAGTCACTGAGTCATTCTTTTAGGATTACTGTTTTGAATTTCCTTGGGCAAGCCATTTATTTGAAATATAGTCAAACATGTTTATTCAGTGGATAATTATACTTTACTTTGTGAATTAAAATTCAAAATCTTAGGATATTTATGAACACATTTAAATATGTTTTTCATAAGCACCTTATTTAGACATATGTTTATATATTCATGTCATGTTCATTTATTTTTGCATATACAAATTTGTCCTTTCTGGCTATTAAAAACAATCTATAATGTGGTTTCTATTTTTATAATCTTTTATAAAAATCTTTAATTATCCTGGGAAATATAAACAAAAATTCTATAGTAGGTAATAAGTTTAATGTGTTATAATTACATGATTACAGTTGAAGATTTAACACATAATGAATATATAAAATGTAAAAGAAATGAATAGCATAGTTTACATGCTTACTTTCAAATTCTATGAGCATTAAAAATTAAAATAAACTTAAATTTTGTCAAAACATTTTCCTAGTGAAAAAATAAGAGGGCTGTCATCCTTTTTAGTTACTGTGATAAGGACCATGTTCAAAAGCAACATGGGGAAGAAAGGGGTTAAATTTACCAAATAGCTCAGGCCATAATCATTTGGGAAATCAAAGTAGGAATTCAAGACATTAGCCTTGAGGCAGGAGCTGAAGTAGAGGCAGTGGAGGAATGCTGCTTACTCACTTAAATGTCATATCTACTTCAGTCTATTTTTTTAGCAAAGTTTTTTTTAACATAACAGGTTTTTTATTTTTTTATTAAAAATTTCCGCCTCCCTTTTCCCTCCCCCTGCCCCCACTCCTGTCCCCCTCTCCTGACTCCTCTCCCCCTCCCTCTCCAGTCTAAAGAGCTGTCAGTGTTCCCTGCTCTGTGGGAAGCCCAAGGTCCTCCCCCCTCCATCCAGGTCTACTAGGGTGAGCATCCAGACTGGTTAGGCTCCCACAAAACCAGTACATGCAGTAGGATCAAAACTCAGTGCCATTGTCCTTGGCTTCTCATCAGCCCTCATTGTCTGCCATGTTCAGAGTCCGGTTTTATCCCATGCTTTTTCAGTCCCAGTCCAGCTGGCCTTGGTGAGCTCCCATTAGATCAACCCCACAGTCTCAGTGGGTGGGTGCACCCCTCGCGGTCCTGACTTCCTTGCTCACCTTCTCCCTCCTTCTGTTCCTCATTTGGACCTTGGGAGCTCACCCCAATGCTCCAATGTGGGTCTCTGTCTCTATCTACATCCATCTCCAGATGAAGGTTCTTTGGAGGAGAGGGAGCCTGAAATGACCCGATCCTATAGCCACACTGATGAATATTCAGCCTATTTTCTTATACAATCCAAGATCACCTAAACAGGGGTATCACCACACATATTGAACTGGAGCCTCTCACACATATCATTAATCAATTAAATATCTCCCTCGATTTGCCTACAGACAATCTGATGGAGGTATTTCAATTGAGATTCTGCTTCCCAGATAATTTTAGTTAGTGTAAAGTAAACAAACATAACTGACAAAAATTTCAATGAAATAATTATTATTGATATTCTGCTATAATCATTGATCACTGCTTATTCTAATTGTCACCAGAGAGGCTTCTTCCAAAATCTGATGGAAGCAGATGAGAGACCCACAGTCAGCCAAACATTAGGCTGAGCTCACAGACCTCTGAAAAAAATAGGGAGGAAGGATTATGAGAACCAGAGGAAACACCAGGAGTTCACAGACCACAAAATTAACTGCGCAGAGGCTATATGGTCTCATAGTGACTGAAGCAGCTACCAAAGAGTTTGCATGGGTCTGCACTGGGTCCTATACACACATTCTGTGGTTGTTTAACTTGGGGTTTTCATTGTACTCTTAAAAATGGAAATGGAGTGTTTTTGACTCATATGCCTGCTCTCAGGACCCCTTTCTTCCTATATGGTTGCCCTGCAGAGCCTTCATCAAAGGACTTATGCCTAGTTTTACTATAACTTGTCATGCCAAGTTTGGTTGATATCCCACAGAGGCCCGCTCTGTTCTGAAGGGGATCAGAAGAGTAGTGGATTAAGGGGAGAGGAGATGGGGGAGAACTGAGAAGAGTGATACAGGGGAGAGTGTGAAATATAAATAGATACATAGATAGAAACATGATAGATAGTTGATAGATAGATGATAGATAGATAGATAGATGATTGATAGATTGATATTATTAAATATAAGAATTTAGATATTATACCTTCTGCACCTATTACTCTTCATCCTTTGGTCCATAGTGATTCTCTCTGAGTAAGAACAGCAGAGTGCTGAAGGACCTTATTTGTACCTTGAAATTGAACTTTGTGATTTTACTTATATGTAAGTGTAAAATCTTTCTTTCATGAGTTGTTTTGGTTTTGTATCTTATCACATAAATAGAAAAATAATACAATCTTAAATTATTTTATAAAATGGCTTCTCAACTTGGTGGATTAATATGAATAAATCTAACAAAGGAAGGGAAGATTTGCAAAATGAAAGCTTTAAGAAGCCATGAAAAGACACAAGACAGGAAGACTTCTAATACTATGGATTGTTAGGATAAATATTGTAAAATTCAAATTCAATCTACAAATAGTAGCTTACATAATCAGTGCACTCAACATAAAATTTTAACACAATTCAATATAAGTGAAAGAAATTACACAAAAATTTATTTGAAAGCATAAAAACCTAGGACAGCCTAAACCTACCTGAAAAGTAGGAGGTGGTCAGTGGTATCTCAGTCTCAGGTTTCAGTTTATTCTCTAGAACTAGCACAATAATAATACACAACTAGAATCATTTCTAAACATGAATGACATATATATATATATTCTGAATTAAACATTATCCCTTTAATCAAATATATTTATTTCATGTATATTAATTTGTACTTTATTTCACAGTAATAATGCTCAATAATATATGACCCATTAGTATAATATTTATGGTACTATCCTCCACAGTTAAAACATAGCAAAATGAAAATTTTCTACATACTCTCCTAGTTATTTTAAGAGTAGACTATAAGGCTTCATTCTGAAAATAAGTTCCAAATTTAATTTCAAATGTGCAATGTCGATAACTCAGATCAAGTTATAAGTTATACAGGCAGTTTTGTGAGCTGTGTTCAGTATTTGTGCAAAGTCAGCTGCTAGTCTGCCACTATATTTTGTAAAATCAGCTCTGACAAGCTGTCCTATTCATGGTAATGTAATATAATAATGAAGAATGTAACCAAACCAAAACTAGTTCATCAAAAGTCCAACATGTCTAGGCCCAGAAGGACAGATATATTCACACTGTCAGTTTTATAATCGTCTATAGTGTAATTAGATGATTGCATTCATGTACATTTATTTATTTCCAGAATGACATCAGGTTTAAAAAATTAAGAAAATTATATAAAATATAAAACTAAGTAGAAATTTATATATGATGAGATTTTAGTGATATTAACATTCTAATTAATTTAATAGCAAACATATTTCAAATGCTTATCACAAAACTATTCCATGTCCATAAGTAAATTTCATAAGATTATATTTTAAAAATATTTTTATCAGTACCTTTTGCTTTTTACATAAAAATGTGCCTTTTATGTGTGTGAAAATAAAATAGCTACATTCCTATATTTATCTCTATATTAATCTTTCAGATGAACATAACCTTCTAAATATATTTAATTTTCTTTAAGAATTTTATACAGGTGTATAATATATCTAAATTGAGAAAGGTATCCCTCCAGAGAGAATGTGTTCCAAAAAGCCAGAATAAGCAGTAGGGATAAATCATGTTCTCACTGCCAGTGGCCACACAGTCTCCCCTAGCCATACAGCTGTCATCTACGCTGATAGGTTTGGCCTTATGCTGTTTCTCTAGCTGTCAGATTGGAGTTGGAATGCTTCCTTTAGGTCAGGTAGACAGATTCAGTGGGTATCCCCATCATGGTCTTGACTTCTTTGCTAGTATTCTCTCTCCTCCCTCTCTTAAACTGGATTTTTGGGAGTTCGGCCCAGTGCTCCACTGTGGATCTCTGTTTCTGCTTCCATCAGCTGGTGGATGGAGGTTCTATGGAGATATTTAAGGTAGTCATCAATCTGACTACAGGACAAGGCCAGTTCAGGCACACTCTCCATTATTGCTTAGGTTTTTAGCTGGAGTCATAATTATTGATTCCTGGAAATTTCTCTAGTGCTAGGTTTCTTGCTAGCCCCATAATGTCTCCCTCAATCAAGATATATTTTTTCTTTGTTCTCCATCTCTGTTCTTTCCCCATCTAGACCACCCATTCCCTCTTTTTTTTTTCTCCCTGCTTCTTTCTCGCTTCTCCTCCCCTTCTACCTTCCCTCTCCCCCGACTCCCATGTTCCCAATTTTCTTAGGACATCTTGTCTATTTTCTCTTCCCAGAGGTATCTATGTATAGTTCTATTAGGGTTCTCTTTGTTACTTAGCTTGTCGTTATGGACTATAGGCTCCTTATTCTTTACCTTACAAATAGTATGTACCTATGAGTGGGTACATACCATGCTCATCTTTTTGGGTCTTGGTAACCTTAATCAGGATGTTTTTTTTTTTTTTTAGTTCCATCCATTTGCATGGAAATTTCAAGGTTACCATCATAATTTTTTCCAACGAGTAGTATTCTATTGTGTAATTGTACCACATTTTCTTTATCCATTCTTTGATTTAGGGGCATCCAGGTTGTTTCCAGATTCTGGCTATTATAAATAATGATGTGTGTAGCTGCAGCTTCTAATTCAGAGATCCTCTGAGGTCACAGGGAATGGTTGGGTTTGGGGCAGTATGGGACTTTTAGCTTACAATGTCCAATCGATGGAGGGAATATTGTATCTGTCTATCTGCTGGCTGGCTAGAGAAGATGAGGTATGTGGGGGAGGCTCCCTGGGTTTTGCTCCAGTACCAAGGGTCTAGAGAATGGGGTGTCCAGCTGGGTGACTGATCACTCACCTCTTGGTCCACCTAGTGACTTTTATATAAAAACTTATATGCAGTTTCCCCCTCCGTATGCAAAGCCATCTATTTAGAATTCACTAATAGTATTTTATTTTATATAGAAAAGTCATGCACATTTTCTTATATTTCACATTTCATTAATACTATAACTGGCACTGGTCATAATGGTTTGAATATTTGTTGTCTCATTGAGACAAGAAGGAAATTCAAATTGGAGAAATTTAACTTGTCTTTAAATAATTAACAACAATCAGAGACAATATATATATATATGTGTCAAATTTGGTGAACATCAAGCTCTTTCATTGATAATTTGCTTGCACATATTGATAAAATAACATAAAGACAGATTCCTAAAATTGGCAACCTGGCTGATATTTTAGATAAGTCTTTTGAATTCAGAGGTTCTTACTTCAGTGATTGGGTATGGACTATGATCTTCAAGGTTCTTGATATTTAGTTCAAAGAACTGAAGTAACGACTTACAACAAATATAAAAGTAGTGAGAAAACTTTATTTAAAATGAAGTGAGAGATGAAATCTGATACAGCAACAAGAGCAACAGCAGGCATATATCTTGAGTACTTAAATACTGTTATTCTTTGGGTGGAGAAGAGGAGTTCATTTCTAAATGGATCGGCTTGATTTTTTTTTTTTTACTGAAACATCTAGTTGCATAGCTGTTTCTCTCCTGTGCCCATCTGTTCTCATAATTATTTAACATTTCTCTGTGCACTTAACCATATAAAGGCACACACTGATAAACAGGAGGTTCTGTATTTGGGGAAAGATTTTGGTATACATACTTCATGCTATATATGCAACAAATTTGAATTAATTGGATACATTCACCACCACTTAATATCTAGCATTAGGAACTGGAATATGATTAAATAAATAAAACCTAATTTTAAGGGACTTTTAGAGAAGGATTAATTTAGTCCATGTCTAAAGAGGAAAGTATATGCAGCACAATGCAGGTGAGAATCCTACATTTCCAAGAGGCTGTACATACATTTTTTCCAAGAGGGTTTTTGAACATTATGTATTCAGGCAAAAGTCTCAAACTGTTAATTATTAAAAGAAGGGTATCTGCAGAGGTCAAACCAAGTGAAGTCTTAGATTATTGTGGTACTCCCTATGCTTGTGTACCAAAAAAAAAAATAGAATCTAAAATTGTTCTAGAAAGTAAATATTCCATAGATGGTAGATAAATGACAGAAAAATAAGCAAAGAAACAAAAAACATCAATTTGAATATAATTTTGAGCAAATTAAATGGCATTTGAGGAGGAACTTACAAGACCCAGTCCTTGACTGAGAAGTTTCTGACACTTGATGACTGCTGAGAAAAGGGGGGGGGAGAGGCATTTCTTGGTGTCAAGAAAAATTATGGTTGCTGATATTGAAGATGGTATTTTGGACAGAGGATGCGGTGGTGATCCTAAATGTAGTTTGATGTCAGAGGGCAAGATGGATATGATCAAACACTTTGTGTATATGCACTAAACTTTCAAAGAATAAATAAAATTATTTTTTAAAGGACATGAAACTGGAAAGCAGATATATTTTGAGGCAGGGATAGAAGCTAGGTGGAGAGAATGGACATGTGTGTAACTAATTTCAAACAATAAATCACAAAAACACATCACAAATACACACAGAAATTATGTCTTTCTTAAGGTTTTATTGCTGTGAACAGACACCATGACTACAACAACTTTTATAAAGGAAAAAAATTAATTTGAGCTGGCTTAACAATTATAGAGGTTTAGTCTGTCATCATCATTTCAAGAAGCATATCAGCATGCAGACAGACATGGTGCTGGAGAAGGAACTGAGAGTTCAATCAAGTATATTTTGATTACTAAGCATCAGGAGACTGGGTGCCACACTGGGTGTTGCTTAAGTAAATAATACCTCAAATAGTGCCACTACAGTGACACACTTTCTGCAACCGGGTCATATCTACTTCAACAAGGCTACACCTAATAATAGTGGCACACCCTATGGACCAAGCACTCAAAAACATAAATCTGTGTTGCCACTCCTATTAAAACCATCACCCACTATACACACTGAATTTTATAAAAATGTTTCATAACTAAGTATTCAACTAGATACATTTTCTATTAATCTCCCCTTATAAAACAATGTTTATATTGAGCTCATTATTAATATACTCCAATTCATAGAATATTTCTTCAAAGTGGCACAAAGGATCATTGACTGGCATAATTAATAACATAACAGATGTGCAACAAAAATTTAACTTATGTAGAAATGTTTTTAAATACCATTCCATACCAACAAAAAATCAATTTTGTAAATATGATTTTTTTCTCATAATTCTTTAAAATGTATTATGGTGTGCAAAGTTTACTTTTTATATAGTTATCTCTTTATAAGTAATTTATTTGTGATATAATCTTCCATATTTTCTCAGATTTATATAGAAATAGATATCAGATAGATAATGTAAAACTTTCTCATATCAATGAATCACATTCAGTCCCAGTCCAATTGGCCTTGATGAGATCCCATTAGATCAGTCACACCATCTCAGTGGGTGGATGCACCCCTCGTGGTCCTGACTTTCTATTGGTTCAACTATGTTTAAAGAAGCACTATTTGTAATAGCCAGGACCTGGAAACAACCTATGTGCCCCTCAATGGAAGAATGGATAAAGAAGGTGTGGCACATATACACATTAGAGTTCTACCTAGCAGTAAAAAACAATGACATCTTGAATTTTGCGTGCAAATGGGTGGGAATAGAAAACACTTAACTGAGTGAGATAACACAGACCCAAAAAAATGAATATGGTATGTACTCACTCCTTCGTGGATTCTAGCCATCAACAAAGGACATTGAGCCTATAGTTTGTGATCCTTCAGAAGCTAAATAATAAGATGAACCCAAAGAAAAAACATATACTTATCCTCCTGGAAATTGGAAGTAGACAAAATTGCCGGGCAAAAGTTTGGAGCATGGGGGTGGCAGTGAGGTGGAGGGAAGGGGAGAGGGGGAAAGAAAAAGAAGAAGAGGAGGATTTGGGAGGGTTTTGGGGAGTGGAATGGTTGAGATGGTGGAAGGGTGAATATGGGAGCAGCGAAGAAGATATCTTATTTAAGGGAGTCATTTTAGAATTGGCAAGAGACTTGGCTCTAGAGGGGTTCCCAGGTGTCCAAATGGATGCCCCAGCTAGATCATTGGGCATCAGAGGAGAGGGAACCTGAAGTGGCCTTCTCCCATAGTCACACTGATTAATATCTGGAATATCACCATAGAACCTTTAAGTGGCAGTGGCTGGAGATAGAGACAGAGACCTACTTTGGAGCACTGGACTAAGCTCCCAAGGTCCAGATGAACAGCAATAATTTTTTAAAGCTACTAATTCATCTTACTTGAATAGTTGGTTTTGTGAAACATAATATTACTTTTGTTAGTGACAGAAATGTCATTCCTTTTTCTTGTAATAGAGTGTATGATAGCCAAAAACTCCAAGGGAGAAAAAAATCAATTCAGGTGTTTTGCTGATGCTTTGCAAAATAATGACAATATATTTTGGCAGTGTCCATTATGTTGTGGTTTACATCCAACAGAAATAAGTGACTCAAATGACCAAGAAAGAACTCAAGACTTTAACAATGGAAGTTAGAGGCCAACAGGACATTACTGAAAGAAAGAGAAAAGGCATTCAATGATAGAAAATACACATTCCACCCTGTCCATCCACAGTATGGAAAGAAGTTATCAATAAAATATCTGTCAAGATGAAAGAGTAGAGCAAAAGGAAGTCAATAGTGTAGACCTTTCTTCCAAAGGTAAAATGGAATTATTAATGAAGATTTATTTTTCTTTGTGTGTAATGTTAAAATCATTAAGTTTAAAACATATATTGTTTCAAAATTTTATAAATATTTACAATGACCTTTAAAAAAATTCTAAAATGTGAAGGTCAGGAAGCAAATTCAGGTAATAAAAAAGTGATTTCTAAACAAAGAAGAGGACCAGATTCGGATAACCACAATAATGAAAAGAATGTGAGGCATAGGGCTATGTTCTGTAATCCTAATTTCAAGGAGGAAGAGACAAATAGATTCTTAGCACTTTCTGCCTGCCTTTCTGCTTGAATCAAGGAGCTCCAGATTAGGCTTGACCATGTTGCGGGAGGTCCTTCCACTCCTGCAGCCAATAGCCGCTGAGATACCAGCCCATTGGGGCGTGGTCTCTCTCCCTTTAAAAAAGCAGCCACTTCCCTTCTCCCTCTCTCTTACTTCCTGCTCCGCTTCCAGCAACTAGACTCCCTTCCTGGTTGCACAGAGGGCTGTTGTCTGGGATGGCAATCTGTAAGTTTTTTCCCCTTTAAATAGGGAGAACATGAGCAAAGAAGTCGGGACCACAAGGGGTGCACCCACCCACTGAAACAGTGGAGCTGATCTGCTGGGAGCTCACCAAGGCCAGCTGGACTGTGACTGAAAAAGCATGGGATAAAACTGGACTCTCGGAACATGGCGAACAATGAGGGCTGATGAGAAGCCAAGGACAATGGCACGGGGTTTTGATCCTACTTAATGTGCTGGCTTTGTGGGAGCCTAGCCAGTTTGGATGTTCACCTTCCTAGATATGGACGGAGCTGGGAGGACTTAGGACTTACCACAGGGCAGGGAACCCTGACTGCTCTTTGGACTGGAGAGGGAGGGGGAGAGGAGTGGGGGGAGGGGGAGAAGGGTGGGAGGAGGGAGAGAAGGGTGGGAGGAGGGGGAGGGAAATGGGAGGCTGGGAGGAGGTGGAAACTTGTTTTTTTTTTTTGTTTTCTCCTTTTCTCAATAAAAAAAATATATATATTTTTGTAACAATCTCAAGTTTGCATGAGACATATCTATGTTCCTCTTTATGTGGTTTGAAAGAAAAGGGATGGAGGCAGAAACTTCCTAATTTGTGAATTTCCATACAGACTTTTCTTCTTAATAATTTCAATCACCTGTGAAATTTGAAATGGAAAATAAGTCATTATGATCTGTATTATCTCTATTACATTAAGATGAAGGCAAATATTTGATCACAACGTGTCTGTGCTGTATGTTCCTAACTTTCTTGTGTCAGTAGAAATCACATAGCTATTTGCCTGACTACTGTGTGGGTTCTTTCCATGCAGGTAATGAAGATCTTCTACAATACAGCTTTTCTAAGAGAGTATGAGAGGAGACATGTTTTCTTTTTTTCTACTTTGAATTTATATTTCTTTTTGTTGTTGTTGTTTCAATTTATACTACAACCTTTGCTCAGTTTACATAGCTATTCCCATTCTCACTTCCTCCCCTCTTCCCACCCACTCCTGATTACAGGGGAATGGCAGTTTCGGTGTTCTCTTTTCTGTTGCTTAAAGTCTTAGTTGGTGTCATCCTTATGGATTTCTGATAATTTCCCTAGTGCCAGCTTTCTCACTAACCCTTTCTTGGCTCCTTCAATCAAGATACCACTTTCCTTTTTCTCCCTCTTTGTCCCTCCTTCTATACAGAATACGTATAAAAATAAAAATCAAATGAAAGACAATGAAAATACACTTTTCACTATGTTTACATATTTTAATCTTTTTAGCTATTGATTTAGTGACCTAAAAATGTTTACAATGCAGTAGATATTGATGTGTATTTATTTAGTGCTGTCTTATTAGATTTGATTTATGTAGCATTATCATTGAGGTAAATACATATGTGATAGATGTAAACAAAACAGAACAGTTAAATGGTATTTTGTTTCTACGTTAAAGGGTAAATTTTGTTTCCAATATAATATTTTTGTTGAAAGGAGCGGCTCATTTGATCCCGGCCATTTGTTCATTTCCTAGCAGTCCGGCAGCACAGACTCCAGAAATAATCATACAGAAAGTGTATTAATTAAATCACTGCTTGGCCCATTAGCTCTAGCTTCTTATTGGCTCTCTTATATCTTAATTTAATCCATCTCCATTAAGCTATGTATCACCACAAGGTTGTGGTCTACTCTCAAAGTTTCAGCAAGTCTGTCTTTTGTGGCGGCTCCACAGCTTCTCTCTGACTCCGCCCTTCTTTCTCCCAGCATCTAGTTCTTCCTTCCCTGCCTACCTCTGTTCTGCCCTGCCATAGACTCAAGCCAGATTTCTTTATTGACCAATCATATTTACAGCATACAGAAGGTAATACCCCATAAACTTTTATTGATATTTGTGAGGTTTGCAAACCTTATTTTGATCATATTCACTTTTTCCAAGTCCACTCCAACTTGTGATCTCCCCCAAAGAAAAGAAGAAGAAAGTAATAAGTGAAAGAAAAAAGGCAATGAAGTCCAATTTGGGTAGTCCATATATACACTGGAACATGGCCAAATCCCAAAGGTCAGCCCCTTATAGAAAACTGAGTCTCTCTCCACCCTTGCCAGAAGCTATAAACTCCGAAGATCTTTCCATCAGGTTCCTTATCACAAATTTTAAGAATTCTCTTCAAGGGCTCGCTGTCTAAACTGTTTCCTTTTTTAGGAGAGAGGAGAAGTTATCACAGAAGACTGTAACAAGGACCAAGGACATCATCTGGACTCTCAGTGACATTACTGGCCACAGACATCAACAGTACCTCAGGGGCTTGCATAGGTCATGCTCATCAACCTGGTGTCCAAAGGAAACATGGCCCACAGATATCAACATGGTTTCAGAATGTTGTAGTACTAATGAACCTCAATATGGTCTTCCCTTGGCCTTCAACATGGCCTCAAGCATTGTGTATAACTTAAAGGGTAAATTAAAATTCTCAAGTAGGAACCTTTTAACACATTTTTGTTAGGTTTAAAGTTTCGGTGATAGAATCAAATTATGATGCGTTCCTTCTCTAATAGATCACATTCTTTTTTGTTGAAAAAAATTTCCATCTCCTCCCCGCCTCCCGTTTTCCTCTTCCCCTTTCCCCATTCTTCTCCCCCTCCCCCCACTCCTTTTCTCTTTACTGCTTCCTGTGGATCAGAAGGTAATTATTTGACTTCAGTGTTATGTCAGTTAGCATCCCAAAATGATGATCATCAGGTGACCTTCTAAAACTGTAATCAAGGCCCCAATAAAGTATTTTCTTTTATGAATGTGGTCTTGGTCATGGTAGGGCCTCCCAGTAATAGAATAGTGACATAATTATTTGCTTCCACTTCCTCAATGTCAGCAGGGGGTGTAGATATACAAGACGGGACAATGTGCCTTCTGTATGTTTGTAGCCAGCAAGGATGATGTTTCTAAAACTCGGTGCCCTACTTTGCTCCTGTAGTTGGTACATCAGAAAAGCTGCTATTAATAATTTTGTTCTAATTGACTAGAACTGAAAACCTTTCTGTAGAAAGGAGTTTCTCATCAACCTTGCATGTACTCTTTGGAGATATGTTTACATTATAAGAGTTTTACTGAAAACAAATGATCTACAATTAAGAGGTTCACTTAATCTTATTGCTTAAAACTTTTTTTTTCCTAACAGTGCTTATCAACCATGCATTAGATTGTGATATTTAATGTCTGAAGATGGTTCCCTTTCTATATGTAGTGCCGTCCTTATTTGTCATTGCGTTTAACTATATTTACATAGATGAAGCACCAAGTTCAAATTTGCATTTTTAAAATAAAACTGATTAATCCATTATTTTTACTCCTTGATTCTAATAGAATTTATTAATGTACTGGAAGCATGGTTATATCTAAAAATACTTATCTTTATGTTTCTTTGTGCTTATTGCAGAACCAGACATATAATTATCAAATTGGTGAAGCATTCCAAAATTATCTCCAGACCTTTTTTACCTCTGCAATTTACCAGCTTAATGGTCTGTTTCTTTCATGATGATCAATTGGTGATAACACATTTATTTAGTTTGGTCATTCATCCAAAACATATTGCTGACTCTGTAAATTATGTAAACACTATGAGAACAGCCTCACCTTCAGGTTCCATAATTGTTCCGTGATGCAAGCAATGCAAATACAACAGTATACTGTTGGTGAATTTCTATGTACTGTGAGAAAATTAACATGAACCAATTTCTATCAATTGAGAATTTGTAGAAAAGGTTGAATTGTACATTGGGATACACTATAAACCTGTTTGAGAGTGAGTGTAAGAGGAGAAGAAAATAATCAGGATATGCAAATAAAAGAAATAAACACCAATACCAGAAAGTATCAAACAACCTTTAGTTATCAAATCAGCTATGTTTACATAAGTTTCTACTATATGTTCTTCCATCTCATGCTGTTTAGTTAGCACTATCAAATGGATTTCAACATTTTAGTTAAGATGCTGTAATAAAATAATGTGCAGTTAAATAACTGAATTTTGTGCAATGTTGAAAAACCTCAATGATGATAAGCAAATAGTCTTTATCATATACTATAGTGCTCCTTTGTAAGGAAAGTGTCACTTACTGGATTTATAAATATTCTAATATCTTATAATGTAAAATTTAGAGACAATATTTGAATAGAAGAGAGTACATTAAAATGAGACAGTTTCTAACTTTTAAAAGACAAAATTGAGTATTAGAAATCACCCCAAGGAGTTTACATGAAAATACACATTTGAGAGATATGTTTCTGAAAGTGAAAAAAAAAAAAGGTCAGGAATAAGTCCTTGCTCATCTTCTCCAATGAAATCTGCCTTGCAGGGATAGGGATTTGGTGCTCATGTTCTCAGAGATAAGCAATTTGCTGTCCAATCTAGGCTTTGAGACATGGTCATGAAGGCGAAGCCATAAGTCAAAAATAATCCCACACCAGTTTAGAATTATGATTAATATAATGGTTATTTATTTATTTATTTATTTTTTATTGAGAAAAGGAGAAAAGAAAAAAAAACAAATTTCCTCCTCCTCCCAGCCTCCCATTTTCTTCCCCCTCCTCCCACCCTTCTCCCCCTCCCCCCACTCCTCTCCCCCTCCCTCTCCAGCCCAAAGAGCAGTCAGATTTCCCTGCCCTGTGGTAAGTCCTAGGTCCTCCCCTCTCCGTCCATTTCTAGGAAGGTGAACATCCAAACTGGCTAGGCTCCCACAAAGCCAGCACATTAAGTAGGATCAAAACCCCGTGCCATTGTCCTTGGCTTCTCATCAGCCCTCATTGTTCGCCATGTTCAGAGAGTCCGGTTTTATCCCATGCTTTTTCAGTCACAGTCCAGCTGGCCTTGGTGAGCTCCCAGCAGATCAGCTCCACTGTCTCAGTGGGTGGGTGCACCCCTCGTGGTCCCGACTTCTTTGCTCATGTTACAAGAATATTTTACACATTACCTACAAGTTTCTAAGATAATTGTTAGCCTCTCTGTTCTAAAGCTGTGGTTCCACTGTAAATTAATACTCTAAGGGAGAATTTAAATTTTAGATCTGGTGTATGAAGAACAGTGTATTATCTCTGATAAAACCGTGTCTTCAAAGTTATGATATGCAAGAGAATGATGTGATATATGTGAAGCATTACAAAAAAAAACATGAGTTCCGTATGCTATTCATGCCTTTGTTTTTTGAATTTATCTTATAGTTTTAATATTTTTATTTAGGAACAATGGTTTATTAGGGGATATTTTCTGTAGGAAACTTGAATAAAGTATTTGTGCAAGACAATCAGAAACTTGCCTAAATGCAAATTAACTGAACTTAAAAAAATATTTTCTGATTGCCATTTTAGCAAGAAAACAGCAAAAAATCAGTATGCAGAATCTGAAAAGGAGGCCTGAGAGAGCAGTAAGGGAAGATGAAAGGACTGAGTCCTAATGTAGGCCTCTAAAGCAGACCAATGATGATTGGTCTATAAAAAAATATAAAACCATTTGAAAACTCAACAAAAATTTAAAAAATAGATAATAACATTTGAATTGCCATATGTAAATCCAACCTTATTTTTAGAAACTCATTATTTTTAATGATACCAAGTTAAATTGAGCAAAAATGTCGTGGTGACTATTAAGTTCTTAATCTTTAATGTATGTTTGTGAGATAATGAACCATATTTTCCCACTGTGTAACTACACCAGGGGGACTGAGCAGCACAGTTGGTTGTTGGTACAAAATATTTCAGGTCACTGGGATACCACTTAGTAAATTAGTCATCATTAAGCTAAATTATACTCTTGTGTTTAACATAAAGGTCAACATACCTTTCAAAAAACGCTAGTTGCTAAGAGGGACTGTTCAACTATAATCATATTATTTTCACTGCGGTTGAGTGGATATTTGTATGTATTTTCTCATGTTGTGATAATCGAGAGAGTCATTTTGCTGCATATGAAGTGATGTTAAATATTTTTTTAAATGAACCTTACTTGTTCTACATAAATTAAAAGTTGTTTATCTCTATTCTGTATAGGATAAATATTTAGATAATTTCATATAAATGTTCATAATTGATAGTTAAAGTTCTCTTTCTTTTAGGAATTTCAAATCTTTGACTACATATAATTGAAACACATAATGAAAATATACATTAACATTTATATCAAGGCATCAAGCAATATTTAAATATGTTACATCTATTATAACTAGAAAATTTATTTTGGATTGAAGTCACTAAATATTGAGTTCAATGTGCAGTGTATGAATATCTAACAAATACTGAAATATTAATATGTGGTATTCAGTTTTAATATTTAATGATGATTCTTTCTAAATATCCTATAACACACACACACACACACACATATATATATACATATATATACATATAAATGTATTTGATCATATGAGAACAGATAATAAAATATCAATATGCTGTTGAAAGAATAAAGTACTTAAATATGTAGATTTAGCAAGAAAATTAGGTCCTAGGTTCCATGGTTAAGTATGCCCTATCTTTAAAACACTATACTACATAGAAATAGTTCAGCTTTAAGAATTTACTAGTCACTAAATTTATGGTACTTTGGAAACTGGTAAAATTAAACACACTTATAAAATAAACTTACACTCTCTTCATTCCAAAGTTCCCCTGATAATAGCACTTGATTCCAACATCACTGTTACATGGACCACTTACTACAATGGTGAAAATGTCCTTTCTGTCATTCAAGGTGACATTCTTCAAGCAGAAACAGAAGTGTGGTTTTACAAATGAAAATGTGTCCTGAAATAAATGTTTAGTAACAGAAATATTCATCATCCACTACAAACAAATGGAAGTGCTCCTAGAAAGGCAAATAGAGCCACTGAATTTTCTGGCCTGTGTCATACTTCTAAAACATGTGCTCCACAAAATTGGAAAATACAAAAGAATTTTTTTTGATAGGTAACACTTGCTAAAATTAAATAGAGATCAGAGAAGCAATTTAAATAGACAAATAACTCTGAAGAAAATAGAAACAGTCATTGAAAGTCTCCCAGACCCCCTGACCCCAAATCCCCGGGCCAAACAATTTTAGCACAGATTTCTACCAGATATTTGAGGAAGATCCAATATTAGTACTCCTCAAATTATTTCACAAATTAGAAACAGAAGGAATATTTCCAAATTCATTCATTTATGTGTCCACAGTTATCTTGATTCCCAAACAAAAACAAAAAAGGAAAACAAAGAAAAACTCAGCTAAAGAGAATTACAGACTAACATGACCAATATTCCTCATGAACAATGATGAAAATACTCAAAAATATGCTCAATAACTGAAAAATATGCTCAATAACTGAATCGAAGATCACTTCAAAAATCATCCACTATGATCAAGTAGATGTTATTGCAGAGATGCAGATGCAGGGATGGTTAAACATATGAAAAGCTGTCAATAATCTACCATTTAAAAATTCTGAAAGATCAAACCTTTGTCAGTTGCAGGGTTTCTCAGGAAATTCGGGATCAACCTACCCCTGGATCCAGCAATACCACTCTTGGGAATATACCCAAGAGAGGCCCTATCATACAACAAAAGTATATGCTCAACTATGTTCATGGCAGCATTGTTTGTAATAGCCAGAACCTGGAAACAACCTAGATGCCCTTCAACGGAAGAATGGATGAAGAAAGTATGGAATATATACATATTAGAGTATTACTCAGCAGTAAAAAACAAGGACTTCTTGAATTTTGCATACAAATGGATGGAAATAGAAAACACTATCCTGAGTGAGGTAAGCCAGACCCAAAAAGAGGAACATGGGATGTACTCACTCATATTTGGTTTCTAGCCATAAATAAAGGACATTGAGCCTATAATTCATGTTCCTAGAGAAGATAAATAAGGTGAATCCAAAGACAAACACATAGGCATCCTCAGGAATATTAACCTTCATCAGGCGATGAAAGGAGACAGAGACAGAGACCCACACGGGAGCACCGGACAGAAATCTCAAGGTCCAAATCAGGAGCAGAAGGAGACGGAGCACGAGCAAGGAACTCAGGACCACGAGGGGTGCACCCACACACTAAGACAATGGGGATGTTCTATTGGGATCTCACCAAGGCCAGCTGGCCTAGGTCTGAAAAAGCATGGGATAAATCCGGACTAGCTGAACATAGCGGACAATGAGGAATACTGAGAATTCAAGAACAATTGCAGTGGGTTTTTGATCCTACTGCACGTACTGGCTTTGTGGGAGCCTAGGCAGTTTGAATGCTCACCTTACGAGACCTGGATAGAGGTGGGCAGTCCTTGGGCTTCCCACAGGTCAGGGAACCCTGATTGCTCTTCGAGCAGATGAGGGGGCGGGGGGACTTGATCGGGGGAGGGGGAGGGAAATGGGAAGCGGTTGTGGGGACGAGGCAGAAATCCTTAATAAATAAATAAATTAAAAAAAAAAACAAAAAAAAAACAAAAAAAATAAAAATTCTGAAAGAAAAACAAATGATCATCTCATTAGACGCTAAAATGGTCTATGACACAATCTATCACCCCTTCATGAAAAATGTCTTGGAGAGACTAGTGATAGAAAGGCAATTTCCTACAAGTCTACAGACAATACCAAATTAAATAGAAAGGACCTCAAAGCAATTTCACTAAAATCTGGAATTAGACAAACCTGTCTACTCTCTTCGTATTTATTCAGTATAGTACTTGAATTTCTAGCCAGAGAGTAGGGTGACTAATGGAGTTTAACATGATACAATAGGAAAGGAAGCATCACTATTTGCAGATGACATGAAATATACATAAGAGTCTTATTTCAGGTTTTTATTGCTGTGAATAGACAACATGACCATGATAACACTTATAAAAAAAGTTAGTTTGTATGGCTCATTTACAGTGTCTACAGTTCAGCTCATTATTATCATTATGGGAAGCATGGCATACAGGCAGACATGGTGATGGAGAAATAGCTGAGAGCGCTTTCTTTTTTTTTTTTTTTTTTTTTTTAAAGAGAGCTTATCTTAAAGGTGACAGGAAATCATCTAACAGTCATACTGAGGAAAGTTTGAGCAAAAGAGACCTCAAAGCCTACCCCAAGAGTGGCATACTTCTTCCAAAAAGGACAGCTCTTAATAGTGTCACTCCCCTTGGCGTCCATCTTCTCAAAAACTGTAACAAGTGACCCCAAAATATCTATAAGGAAACTACTATAGCTGATAGTTACCATCAGAGAAGTGGCTGGATACAAGTTTAACTTAAAAAAGTCAGTAACCCTCTTGTATAAAAATGAAAAGTGGTGGGGCTGGAGAGATGGCTCAGTGGCTAAGAGCATTGCCTGCTCTTCCAAAGGTCCTGAGTTCAATTCCCAGCAACCACATGGTGGCTCACAACCATCTATAATGAAGTCTTGTGCCCTCTTCTGGCCTGCAGGCATATACACAGACAGAATATTGTATACACAATAAATAAACAAATATTAAAAAAATGAAAAGTGGTTAGTTTGGATAAAGGGTCTATTTTGTTGATTTTCTCAAAGAACCAACTCTTTGTCTTATTGACCCCTTTTATTGATTTATTTCTTTCTATTTTGTTGATTTCAGCTTTCAATTTGAATGTTTTCTGCTCTCTTATCCTCCTGGGTGAGTTTGTTTCTTTTTGTTATAGGATTTTCTGGTGTTCTGTTTACTAACTGGTGTGGGATTTTTCCAGCTTCTTTATGTAGGCATTTAGTGCTTTGAAGTATTCTCTTAACACTGCTTTCACTGTGTCCCATAAATTTGGTACTGGTAAAACTGGATATCTGCATGTGGAAGAAAGCAATAGATCCCTATCTATTGCCCTTCAAATAAGTCAAGTTCAAGAGGATCAAAGACCTCAATATAAATCCAGTTACCCTGAACCTGACAGAAGAGAAAATGAGGATAGCCTTGAATTTATTGGCACAGGAGACAAACTCCTTAACAGCTCACAGATAGTGGAGGCACTAAGATAAACTTTTAATAAAGGGACCTCATGAAGCTGAACAACTTATGTAAGGCAAAAAACAAAATTGTATCCCACAGAATGGTAAAGATTTTCATCAACTCCACATCTGATAGATGGCTAATATCCAAAATAAATAAAGTCCTCATGAAATTAGGCACTAACATTCCAAATAATTCCATTTAACAATGGGATACAGATGTAAACGGTGGATTCTCAACAGAGCATGACTGAAAAACACTTAAAGATTTTGTAAACATTCATAGCTTTCAGAGAAATGCAAATCCAAGTTACTCCGAGTTTCCATTTTACACCTGTCAGAATGCCTAAGTTTTAAAACACAAGTGACAGTTCATGCTGGTGAGAAGGTGAAACAAAGGGATCACCCCTCCATTGAAGGTGAAAGGGAAACCTTGTATAGCCAAGTAGAAAATCAGTATAAAGGTTTCTCAGAAAGTTGGGAATCAATCTACCATAAGATCGAGCTATACGCCTCCTGGGTATATACCCAAAGGATGTTCCATTGTATCATATGGGCACTTTATCAACTATATTCATAGTGGCTTTATTCATACTTGACAGAAACAAGAAACAGCCTATCTATCCCTCAACCAAGGGACAGTCAAGGAAAATGTTATACATTTACACAATGGAGCATTTCTCAACTGTTAAAAGCAATGACATGAAATTTGCAGGCACTAGAAAAAAAAATTGTTCCGAGTAAGGTAACTGATTCCCAGAAAGACAAGCACAATATATACTCGCTTATAAGTTGATATTAGCTGTGAAGTAAAAGATAATCATGTGATGGTACATAGACACAGGAAAGCTACGTATCATGGAGAGTTTAATGGGGGATGCAAGGATCTCTCTCGGAATGGGAAATAGAATAGACTTCACCAGTGGATTGAATGTTGGTGCTCATGTGAACAGGCAAGAGCTAGTTCTCTGGGAGAAAATTCTGAGAGAAGCAACTTGAATCAGGGACATTTGGGGAATGAGATAGAAACATAGTGCAATGGAAACTCTATGGAATGCGCAAGAGTAACCCTAGCAAAGACTCCCAGTAATGACAAACAGGGAGCCAGAATCACCACCTTCTGTAATTAGGCATGGCTTTAAATTGGAGGGATTGGGACACCATCCCACTAACAAAACATTTTACCTACAATCTGTCCTACATTCAGTGTGTTCTGGAACCGGAGCCTAGCAGAATTGTTATCAAAGAGACCAGAGAGATTTCATTCAGCAACTTAAGGTACCACACACAGAATCCCATAGCTAAACATTAGGTGAAGGTGGGGGAGTACTGTGGAAAAAGGGGAGTAAAATTAGAGGTACCACAACGGTCTGGGATACCACAAAAACACGGTTTACAAAATCAATTGAAAGGGAGCTTACTAAGGTCAGGGAGCCTGAAGTCATCTGACCTAGGTCCTCTGCATATATATTATGACTCAGTGACTTGTGGTAGGTGCTGAGTCTTTTGCCTACTTACGGGAACCTTTTCCTCCTACTGTGTTTACTCATACAGCCTTCATGTGAATACAGCCTGTGTGCCTGGTCTTGTAGTAGTAGAGTATGCAGTGTTCTGTGTATAGGGATGAAGGAAAGGAGGATACTGAGATGCACCGTCCCAAGTAGACAAAATAATGGGAATTGCAGAAGGGAGCTTGCAGTGAGTGAGAGCAAGTTAAGAGCACTTGTTGCCCTATTACTCCTTGCATATTGAGTAGAATAAATGAGCAGCAGCCTCAGCCTGAGCACACTGGGCACGGTTAGTGTCTGTGCCTCAGGCTGTCATGCACACACTTTTCCCTCTATTATAATTTTATGAGGTGATTGAATGGTAAATGCATTGGCACTTGGAAAAGAGATGAGCTTGAATCACTAGCAATAGGACTCCAAAGCTTAATGTGTAGATTTACAATTAATTGCCAACAGTTAAAATCATCACCCTATTCACTTGTTTTAGTATCATAATCTTTAGTGCTTTATTTTAAGGCATTTCTTAACTTAGTACTGTAACAGAGCATCTTGTTTTAGCAGTTAGAAAGGAGATATTTATGACATTTATTAGCAATATGGAATAAATAATTTTTATATATCATGTTGTTGGTGATTAAATAAAATAGAAAATGCAAAGCATAAAATCTGATATGCCTAATGTATCTGTTCTCAATTTGAGCTTCATTTTCAAAATTATTCTACTAAAACAAAATGGACATAATTAACCATATATAGGAAATTAATGCATACTTATAATTGAGATAACAGCTTTTATAGAGTGAGATGATTATTTTTATAACCCAATTAAAATTTCAGAGTTAGTGTTCCTTCATTACTGAGATTGGATTTTCTTTAATCAGAAACTTCATATATTCTGCGTCTTCCATGTTTACGTACGTGAAATGTACATTTAGGAAATGGAGGAGAAATACAAGTACTTTGATGATCACATAATCTGTTAAAATTTAACTTTTGTCCTCATTTATTTTAACCGTATAAGATGTAACATTTTTTCTGATTATTGTTTCTTAAAAAAAAAAAGTTCAAGCAAAGAAACTTCCTGTAAGAACAGCTCATCCAATCTGCTGTTTTTCAAGACTATACGTATTTATGTATCATTATTTTTCAATGGGGCAAAAAAACTTAAAACCTATCCAGAAGAATATTACAGTGATAATTTTAACTTCCAGAATGTGGATTGAATTTCACCATTTTAGTTTTGTTTCTTAGTCCTAAAATAGACAGTTTTCTCAAAGCCATATTTTGTACTGACTTAGGAACTGTTTTTCTGTAAAAATAGGGAAACATAGTTTATACAAAACTTTAATAAAAATGTTTATTTGGATATTTTAAAACTCTTGCTATATATTTTAGAGTAATATGACCCTAATTCCAATAAATGAACAACTCAGTCATGCTGTGATACATACAATAAAACTCTAATTAAGAAATGAAACAGACATGATATGAGACACATATAATTTTTAAAAGTTTTTTTTCTTTTGTGTTATCTTAACAAAATGCCTCAAGGTGCATATTTTTGAAGAAGCTGAAATGCATTTGTTAGAGCTCTGAATGCTGGGAAATCCAATACTGAATCAGAAGTACCTCATTGAGTCCTTTATGCTGTTTCTCCTACGGTGAAAGGCAGAGTGCCAAACTGACTCACAGAACCATGGGATGACAAGGATGGAGACTAGAGCTCACTAAGCATTCCGTGAAGCTCTGTCTACAAAGGCACTGATGCCTTAATGAGGCAAATCAGATGGTCTCTTGGTCCAGTCACTGACATAATTATCTTTTAATTCTCATTTTATTTGGATTAGTTTGTAGGATCTCAATTTTGTAGAAAACACACGTAACTATAAAATATGTGAAATGATGGTGGTTTAATTCAGTTTGAGATTAGATATCTTCAAATTAGAGAAAAAAATCAAATAGTTTTTTTTTTTATTTCCAAACATTACCAAAGCCATCTTTTCAGTTTTTTCAAACACAATAGCATGATGAAAACAGTTTCTTAACAGGCATCAGTATCCCTCCCCCCCCCCATGACATGGTCTTTCATGTATTCATCTAACATTACCATAGGGAAAATTAACTAAACCTTTTTCTATCCATGATGAATTTATTATTCATTCCTTTGAAAGATTTTGGCTTAGAAATTTGTAGTTGTAAGTATAATACAGATTTTTTTCTAGTGCTGCTTATTTATTAATTCTAAACTTTTCTCTAAACTGCTGGTAGAAGATACATCATGTAGGTCTCCTGAGCTCACTCAGATGTGACCGTAGTCATATGACTTCCTACCAAGTAATACAGACTGACAGACTGTATTCAACCTAGAGTTTGAGTAGCAAACTCATGAACTAAATTAAGAAAGACAACAAATTTTTGTTTGGAGCTAAAATGTTTCAAGGTAATTGATATGCAATAACAAACAAAAAACATTCCAAACAGCTCTGGAAAACACATATTTGGCCTAATGCCCTTCCAAGTTACTCTAAAATGTCATAAGCTTTTATCTAACATGTATTGTAAAACATGAAAGGCATATAATGTTGAAAAATGTTTAAAATAAAATTTCCTGGTAATGATAAATAATTATATTTTAGAAATTTAAAGAGTTTCCACTAAAATCTATCAAGAAAATTAAAGTGATTCTTCAAATATAGAAAATTTCTAGATCCATCTCTTTTATCATGTAATTTATTTCAAAATATATTTAATAATCAGAGTATCTAGTCACATTTTACATTTTGCTTAGTTTTGAAAGCTATTATATTTAGAATCTCACTGTGATTTTTGTGACTTCTTTTTATATGTGTAAAATGTGGAATCTATGATAAAAATTTAATCTCTCCATTGCTTATGTTTCCTCTAAATAAAGCCATTGATATAAGACAATAAATTACTTAATGATAAATTAATTTGTATGTATATGTTAAATTAACTATAATACTATGGAAAATAATCATTTATTTTTTTGTCTCTGCACAGAAATTTATATACCAGAGCCTGGAGAAATGGCACAGTTGTTAAGACTTCTGCTCTTGCAGAAGACTAGAGTTTAGTTCTCATCACTGACATGAGTGGGCTCACGGCCATCTCTACCTCCAGTTCCAGGGAAACCAATGCTCTCTTCTGTCCTTCAGAAACTCCAGCATGTGTATTCTGCACATAAACTCATACAAGATGCCATTAAAAATAAATAAATGAACCCACAGAAAAGAAATCATCATGTCTTTTATTTTTTTTAAATTTTAGGTACATTTATTATTGCAAATTAATATTTTATAGGTAACTATAAAATGGTAACATACTCTCATTTAAATCTTGATTGATAATTGTATAAGTTCATGCTGTAATAAAATCTGATGTTTGAAGCACATCAGATATTATTTGCTTCATCCATAACTTAGAGATTTTTCTAATTTTCTTTGTGAAAACAGTTATTTCATCAGTGAGATCTTTTGTCTATTACAGTTTTATAGAGTCTCTGTTAAAAGCAAAAATATTTTCCTTTAAAGTAGTGCTTCTCTAAAAATCATTGAACTATGGTAAGATAAACATTCTGACACACTAAATTTATCTTACAAAGGAAGCCATTTCTGGCTGTATGTAAACTAATATTTCATTTGTCTTGTTATTATCTTTGAAATATTTTTTAAATATGTAGTACTCATTTCTAAACATTATAATCTTTTATACAAACTGTATTATCAGCAAATACAAATGATAACACCTAAAATACCAATTCATATGAACATGTATCTTTTATTGTAACAGTTTTTATTCTCTGATTGGAATTCAGTCCTCTCAAGAGGCTGTTAAGGAATGCATACATTTTTGCTGACATTTTATCACAGCAATAAAGTGAGATGGGCTTTATACTCAAAAGGCCACTAAAATCAGTCAGCATATTTACAACGACAAGCAACTGCTTGCAAACACTCTAGTAAAGAACACATAGTAAATATGGTCACATTTGTAGGTACATAATTACACAATGTTTACATTTGAGTATACCTTGACATATCTTCTGTGATAAATGAGTCTTAAGCAATAACATTGATCTTTATTTTTAACACCACTGTTCTTACAGAATGCTTACTATAGGATATATGTTTATCATGGAATATCAGGTGATTAAATTTTAATAATTTGTTTGATTTACTTTGTATGTATGAGTGTTTATTCAGGGGCATAAGTGTATGCATCTAATGATGTCATCTCTTTCAGAGATGGGGATACAAGTATTTGCAATATATGTGCTTTGTTACATAGATGCTGAGATCCAAACTCCAGATCTCATGATTTTGCAGAAGAACCTAGCAAGGGAGTCAATTCATCAGCCTAAATTAGTATTTCTATTATCAAATCATATGAAAATATCCAGCAGATAAGTAGTTTTAATTAAGTTCATCCTACTTTGATAATCTTTTATCTTCATTATTAATGTGATTGCACTTCTGCATGTTATTGGAGTTTTCCACAGCATTGCTTCTCAAAATATTTCGAAACAATGAGCAACAAAACTACAGTGTGGGAAAATTATTCCTTTGAAATATAAGTTCAAAAAAATAGTAGATTATGTATAGTGTTGAGATATATACCTAAATATTATTATGCAGCTTCAGGCATAGAGAATGATAAAATTAAATTGTATTTTCTGCAATTTTCAAATAATTTCTGTTAGAATTTTCAAGAAATAGAAATTTATAAGCAATCTTAAGTTAACTAACAAGCAATAACAATAGTATATACTATGTTTCCTCTAATCTTTGTCACACAGAATGCTATATAAAATAAGAATATTCACATCATCTTTATTATATTCTTTTGGAAACACGAGGTACCAAGGGGCATCATTTTTCTGATAGAAGACTTAGCCCACTTAGAAAAAGTTACCTATTATGATATGGTAATGAAGTAATGCCTTATTTCATTATCGCATATAAAATCTAGAGTAGTTTTATGGATTTTTACTGTTCAGCTGTGTTGAAAAACGTAATTGCATTAGTAGGATCCAAAAATGATATTATAACTAGTATAGTAAAGGCTGATTACCAGAATGTGATTCTCTGCAGTGTTGAATAAGATCCAGCTGAAGAATGACACTCATTTCTCGGTAGGGAAATACAAGGGCTTCAGAGGATCTTATGGTACTTTTTCATTTTCAAATGAGTATCTATATATCTGTATCTATATCTATTTACATACATATATCTCCTACCATAACCTTAAATCAAATTTATTGATGATAGCTTTCTAATCACATATGTATACATAACATTTGAAGATTCCAGTGGATAATGCTAGCTTTTTTTTTTTAACATGTAAGAGACAAGCGAGGAACTGCTGAGTTGATTTAATGTTAAAGAAAAATAAAATTGTTTTAGATTGTCTAGGTTTGATTTCTAAGTCCCATAGAAATCTGTTATTCTAGTTTACTTTTAGAGTCACTTATTTTTTTATAAGGACATTAACAAAACTACATTTTATAAATAATTTACAAATAGTCAACCTCACCAAAATTGCATATTATTATGTTTTGGAAAAATATTAATGTTTAGCAATAAAACCAGCTTAGGTGGTATTATTGAAGTGGGATATGGGTCCACATCTCATTATTTTCCTATCCCACATTTCCCTGGATTTTTTACATTTTAGCTAAACTACTTTAAAATTAAATTTAGTTCTTTATTTTACATTGTCACAGCTCCCCGCCTCCTTCCATTCCTTCTTCAAACACCCCTTGGCCCTCTCCAATCGACTCCTTCTTTATTTATTTATTTATTTTTTTTTTGCTCATGAAGGAGCAGGCATCCCATGAATATAAACAAAATATGGCATATCAATTTGAAGTAAGATTAAGCACCTCCTCTTGTATTAAGGCTGGTCAAGGCAAGCCAGTATTATTGTATTATTAATAGAGTCCCTAACCCCACACAAAATGTTAGTGACAGGCAAGGGATACACTCAGGAGTTCCACAAGGGGATCAATCTACACAACTGTCAAATATATTTAAAGCACCTAGGCCAGTCTCATGCAGGCTTACAAACTGTCCATTTATTCAAGACTCTCTGAGCTTCAATGAGACCAGGAATTTGATTTTGTGGGTTGTCTTGTGATATCCTTGACCTATCTTGCTGGTAAAATCCTCCCTCCCTTTCTTAAGCAGGGTTCCCCTCCTCAGCCTAATATTTGGCTGTGGGTTTCTGCCATCTATTTTCATCAGTCCATGGGTGAAGCCGTTATGATGAAAGGTGGGCCAGGCATCAATCTATGCATAGAGCAGAAGATGAAAAGATCTACCATACTCATGGATTGTTAGGATTACCATAGAAAAAAATGGTCATCTTATCAAAACCAATCTGCAGATTTAATGCAATCTCCATTAACCTCCCAACACAGTTTTTTAGAGATCTTGAAAGAACAATATTCAACTTCATATATTAAAAACAAACAAACAAAAAAACCCAGGTTAACTAAAACATGTACAATAAAAGATCTCACAGAGATATCAGCATCACTGATTTCAAGCTTTATTTCAGGATAGTAATAAAAATACAATAGTATTGGAATAAAAACAGACAGGAATCAATGAAATCAAATAAAAGATACAGAAGTAAATCTACACACCTACGGACACCTGATTTTTTGACAATGTCAAAAGTATACAATGGAGAAAAGAATCTTCAAAAATGGTGCTGGTTTAACTAGATGTCAGCACATATCAGAATTCAAATAGATTCATATCTATCACCCTAAAAAAAAAAAACTCAAATCAAAGTGAATGAAAGACCTCAACATAAATCTGGATACACTGAACCTGATAGGAGAGAAAGTAGGAGATATCTTTTAACTCACTGGCACAGGATATGACTTCCTGAACATAAGATCAATAGTGTAGCCATTAATATTTACAATTAATAAATCAATCCTCATGACAGAAAAAAAATCCATAAGACAAAGAACAACATACATAAGATAAAACAGGAGCTTACACAATGAAAAAAAATTCTCTTCACCACCAACACATCCTACAGTGGCTCCCCCCCCAAAAAAAATATAAAGAACACAAGAAACTAGAAATCAGAATCCAAATAATCCAATTAAAAATGAGGTACAGATATAATAAGAAAATTCTCAACAGATGAAAAAAAATGTCCAAAATACCTCTAAAGGTATGTTCAACATCCTTTGTCTTGAGGAAAGTGGAAATCAAAATCATTTTAAGATTCTACCTTTCACCTGTCAGAACGAAAAAGATCAAAAATGCTAATGACAGCTTATTGTGGACAGAATGTAGAGTAAGGAAAACACTCCTCAAGTGATGGTGAGAGTACAACTTGCACAGCCACTTTGGAAATCAATATGGTGTTTTATCAGAAAACTCAGCGATACGACTCTTGGACATATACCAAAGGGTACTCAATCACACACAAGTATACTTGATCAACTATGTTCATAGTAGATTTATTCATTATAGTCAGAACCTGGAAAAAAAACTAGATGCCCTGCAACCAATACATGGACAAATAAGGTAGTACATTTACACAATGTATTATTAATCAGATATTGAAAGAATGATATCATAAAGTTTTCTGGCAAATTAATAGAACTATCACAACAATCTTCCTGATTGAGGCAACCCATATTCAGAAAGATAAATATTGTAGTACTTACTTATTAGTAGACATCAGCATTAAAGTTAATGGTAACCATGATACAATACTCAGACCCAGAGAATCTAGGTGCTGGCAACCTTTTTCCAGACAGGTTTGATGACCTGGAATGAATGTGTGATGTTGGCAGTAAGAGAAGACTGTGACCATCTATTGCTGTTCAAACAAGTGGCCCCAGATATCCTGGACTGTCTTTATTTATACAGTTTCAATGGTTTACATGAACAGTTTTGCAACCAGTTTTACTTCCTAAGTTTCTAAAAATGGTTACAATAATTATGAGTTTGTTACTTTGCTTCTTTCCCTTTCTGTTTCTCAACTCTTCTATCAGTAGGCACTACATTTATTAACTGTGTTTCTACTGTTAGACCCATAAACAGTCTTGCAAGCTGCAAAGGAAATTTTCTAACAAGGCCCAGTTATAGGTACAATAGTGTGCCCAATTGGCACCATATATGTTATTCAGGGTGAGAGACATTTGTGTCTCTTGTGATTAATATTTACATTGGAAAGGGTCTGGGTTCTCACAATCAAGTCACCAGCCAAAGTGGATCACTTTATTCTACATTTTGGACTACTCTGCCTCCTCTGGGGATATAACAGGTTTCCATTCATCCTATAGGCAACATAAAAGGAACCTTACTCTAAATACTTGGCACTGTTTATCCCTTGTTCTTATATGTATCTATCTTAACTTCTTAGGGTATTGGCACAGTTATTAGAAATGATAGAAATGTGGGTTTCTTTGATTCTACTTAATACCCTGTCTTTAGCATGTTCCCATTCTCTTTTGGTATCATCTATTTAATATTAATGGCATAGCTAAAGCAAAATCTATATTGTAAGACTCACACAGACTAAATGGAAATGGAGGAAAACACAAAGATATCATCCACACACCTTATACCAAAATTGATGAGTTGTATTAAAAGGATAATCTGTCAATGAAAACAGAAAGGTTAAAAATGAATTGATCATGGTGTTATAGCCCCATTTCCTCCCCAAAATTATGTTTGCTCTACCCTTTTGTGGCTCCTTATTAAAGCAGTCCAGGAACCTAAAACAATACTTTAATCACCTTACAAAAAATAGTCTTCCCACATAGAGACCAGACATATTGCCAGTCCAAATATTTCTGTAGTCATGGAAAAGTCTTTAATTGGTCTGCAGGTGAGAAATGAATGCTAGACATTTGGAAATAGTTTAAATAAAATATTGCAGTATTAAATGTGTTTTCAAATTTGAAATGAATGCAAAAAATAGTATTACTAGGGACCTTTTAAGGTAAAGATGGTTTCAGGCTGTGTATAAATGTGAAAATATCTGACTAAGCACATAAATATATTTCATAATTTCTAAAATTAAGGTAAAGCACCCTTGCCAATATAAAAAAAATGGTTAAAAACATCAGTATTATTTTTAGTGACATGCCTAAAAAAATTGTGTTGTCAATGTTTCCATGATATTTGTGAAAGTACAGTCATATACAATAGTTTCTGCTTATTCCCATGTGATTTGTTAAGAGATACAGTATTTAAATGTAGATGAAGATGGCTACAAATTATACTGTTACCTGAATATCTATGAAATATAAAGAATAATTTCAGAATGTGCCCTTAATTTTTCAAGAAGTTCAAGCTGCACATATTCATTAGTCTTTAAATTGTTAGATGCATTAAATTTCTCTCAAATTATCCATATTTATTATCTATGGTCCTTGACATTAGAACTTAAATATTAACACTAATGAATATGGAATGTATGAAAACTATCTTTCATTATACAATTTTATTTGGATGAGTAAAAATAATTTTAGATATCAGAGATATGTAACTATGTAAATATATTTATATTGGCATGACTAATTATATACATATATATGTATATATATATATATATGTATATACTTATGATATCAATATTTTAGATTTTCTAAAATGTTCAGATACTTTTTTCCAGAAGAAATGGGATGAAACAATTCCGTAGTCACTGAAAATAGCAATGTGATTGTACAGAATCTGAAAAGAATTTATATTGCAAAAATATTTTGATACATAAGCAGATATTGAGGCTCTGATTTGGGTCACATATTGTGAAACTGAAGAATTATAGTAGATCTGAATATTCTATATTGACGTGGGAGTGATTTCTTTCTAATCTGTTGCTTTCATTGGTTAAACGTGACTCGATCAACTGAGCAAAATTTAGAAAAGGTATAGGCTGATGTTAAGGAGAAATTCATTACTATGGAAGAGGGAACAGCTGATTTGGATCGTAAGCTTCAGTCCCTTTCTGTAGGAACTGAAACATTAACTGAGAGAATCAAAACTGCTGAATGTGACAATTGGATTTTGTCTAAAACTTATGACAGATTGGAGGAAATATTGTCAATACAAGAAGGCACGGTTTATGCCATAAAAATTATGTCCAAGGATGAGATGTTATCTCTAATGGACAAACTTCATACTTTAGAATCCTCAATGAAGGCTTTGGAACATAATTCTGGACAGGAGATCCCGACATTAATTTGGCAAATTAAAATATGTTCATCACACTATTGACACTTATTCAGGCTTTCAATGGGCAACTGCTTTAAGTTCAGAAAAAGCTGATTCAGTAATCACTCATTTATTAGAAGTCATGGCTATCATGGGTATACCTACACAAATAAAGATGGATAATGGCCCTGCTTATGTTTCTAGGAAAATGAAATGGTTTTTTGATGATTATTACAATATCAAGCATGATACAGGTATACCATACAATCCTACAGGTCAAGCAGTCATACAATGATCAAATCGGACTATAAAGGATATGTTGAACAAACAGAAAGGGGTGGAAAACACCCCCAGAAATAGGTTACATAATGCTTTGTTAACCTTTAATTTTCTCAACGCTAATGAGAAGGGAACAATGGCTGCAGAAAGACATTGGATAATGGAAAAGTCTACTGAACTAAATCAACCAGTTTATTTCAAGGATATGCTAACCTCACAATGGAAGCCAGGAGATGTGCTGCATTGGGGAAGGGGTTTTGCTCTTGTCTCCACAGGTGAGGAAAAATTGTGGATACCGTCAAAATTAATAAAGGTTCAGTATGAAGAAGAGAAGCCACTTGGAAAAGATAGATAACAATTCATTCACAAGGATGGCAATCATACTGATAGTAAGAAATACAGATAGGTTGGGGGCAGAGTTCTTTTCTTATCTCCACAGGAAAATACTCATCTTCAAAGAATTTAAGGGACCTTGAATATTTAATTACTGATGGATGAAAACTAGTTACGACCCACTAAAGATCGGCAATAAAACTATAAAACTATATATGTAATATAAGTATTAATTTATATATATATATATATATATATATATATATATATATATATATGTCTTATCAAACATTTCTTTATATGTGGAGCTGGTTTTGGAGTTGGACTATGGCTCAGTCCTTCTTCAATCCCAAGCCTGTTGACAAGAGATATATCAGAGTTTCTGTCTCAGGTCAGGAGCCATGAAATGGGACAGAATAAGAATAATTATATACTTTCTTTGCCTTTCCTCGTATCTGTGTCTTTCTTTATATTTCAGTATATGTCCTTGTTGTTAATGTTTAAATTTCCAATAACAAGCAATGAATTTTCCTAAAATAATCTTTGAAGTTTCCAAGATGAAGATGGGCCCCCACAACATCAACTCAATCTGGTTATTATGATGTCATGAATTTTTTTAGTGCTAAAATTAGACCTGTTTTTTGGTACCAACTGCACGAGACAATTTCAAATGGTGCACATTTTGACAACACTCTGGCTGGACCTTCTCAAAATGCTCAGAGACTAGTTACAATTTTCTTAGGTCAAAGGTTAATTTGGGAATTTTACCATCGTTTGCTTTCACAGGCCCTCTGAGAAGAACATCGCCCCCATGTCAGCTGGAAGCAATCTTAGAGGACAATGTCCCCTCTCCCAACAGAGTTTGCCCTCAGGGTTAGGGACATCATTTAGTGGTTGGTATAGTATTGCGGGGATGGGGAGATATTTTATGGAATTAGGGGTATTTAAAAAAAGGGGGGGATTAACTGGTTTGATGGGATGATTGATATTTGTGAATTACTGTTTTTAGAAAATTGCATTGGTACTGTTTCTTGTATATGGATATATTGAATCTTGAATGTGAGTGATCCTACCTCTATTTTTGTATAAGAGTATGCTTATAACGTGTCTATATTGTATTGATACATCTACCATATTACAATGTACATTTCTACCTCTGATATTATTTATATAATAGCATTGTTTACATTTGATATGTAATGACATTGTTTACAGTTGAGGATCATTGTCTTCATATATTGCACAGTTGTTTATTCTCTTAGTCTTCAAATTAGATAGGTATTGAGAATTATATGTTTGTCATATTTATTTTTAGGTTAATTAGGTTTTTTAGATACATAGAGATTATATTTAGTATAGATAGTATAATCTTCAGTCTCTTTGAAGAGCTGTAGAAAATGGCTTTTAATCTAACCTAGAATTCTGTGCCAAAGAGACACAATCACTCCTGGCAACACCGCTCTACTCCTGAGAGAATGTTGAGCACCAAAGACACTCCACTGGGAGCTTGTCTTATTGGCAGAACTGGCCTTTGGGTTAAGAAAAGCCCATACCTCAACTACTGACAAAGATACAGAATATCCATAAGTGGATGAAACAGGATTGTCTTATCTTTCCAAGACAGGGTAGAATAGTTCTAAGAAAGTTCCTTGCCTTTAATAATGGTATGTCAGTCATGTTAGACCTCAGCCAAAGTTGGTTGACTCAACATTGCAAACGAGACTTTGGGTGATTGTCCAGGCAGTCAGTTGTCTTTGTCATTTGTTGCACATTTTGGATATCTCTCGTTTGTTAAGTAATATTAATTCCCTTCTCAGATCTTTGACGGAGTTGAAGATTATATAATTGTAGTTACTCTCTACATTATTTAGACTCCTTGAGATAGAATGTCTAGCAAAACTTTTGTTTTATGTTTCTTGCTCATTATTGTTTATTATATTTATTATTTGTTACTATTGTATATAGTTGTATTTGATGTAGTTCTGTCTTATTTAGATAAAAGGGAGATATGTAGAGTAAGCCCAGCACAATGGGGGGCGTGTTTGCCTCGGGCTAATGTTTACATATAAATCTGGCAGGTGTGAGCCCCTCTGGTCCCTTTTGTATTTTCTGCCCATTGCTGGATTCCTGGTGTTGTAAGCTATCCCTTCATTAAAATTTGCTATTTCATATTAAGCTAGCCTGGTTATTACGTCACATACAAACTCACAGAAACTAAGGCTTTAAAACCAGTCTTTATCAGGTCCTTTGTATATTATATACATTTTAATATCCCTCCAATAAAATTGCCCAGTTTTCTTGTCTGATGGCTCTTTCAATAATTAGATCTCTAGATAATCATAATAGGAATTGGTAATTTTCACTTACTTTATGATGGAGGTGGGTCTTGTATCTATCTGTTGTTTTTATTGGTTAACTAATAAAGAAACTGCTTGGCCTTTGATAGGACAGAAATTTAGTTAGGCGGTGTAGACAGAACAAAATGCTGGGAGAAAGAGCCGAGTCAGACAGTCGCCATAATTCTCCTCTCCGAGGCAGACACAGGTTAAGAATCTCCCTGATAAGCCACCAGCTCGTGGTGCTACATAGATTGTTAGAAATGGGTTAATCAGGATGTGAGAATTCGCCAATAAGAGGCTAAAATTAATGGACCAAGCAGTGTTTAAAATAATACAGTTTCTGTGTAATTATTTCGGGTAAAGCTAGCCATGCAGAAGCCCGGCAGCGGGAATGCAGCCCGCTGCTCCTTACAACTTTATACTGATTTTTGGAGGCTACTAAGCATAAGTACAACCTCTTGGGGATACACAGATTGGGAAAATATGTGAAATTAAGATGTAAGAGCTACCTAGGAATATGTTAGAGTCATTGGTCAAACAGTATTATAAATAATAGGGTTTCTCTGTGATTATTAAGGTCTGGAAGGCCAGGGAATGAATGAAAAATCTCCTACTACTTTTCTTTTGCTATTGAGTATTTGGATTTCATCTCTGGAAAAATATAAACTCTGTAGTATTATTTATTCAAATTCTATAAATTATCTCCTCATTTCATACATCTCTGTATAAATCTTTAAGTTTGAATCAATTTCATTTATTCACTTCCACTCTGTCTCTTGTAATTTAATCATTTTGTCTAGAATTCCTTTCAGATGTTATAAGTAACTTAGGAATTAGTTAAAATATGTAAAAAGATTTACAATGACTCTGATCACTTGTGCATTTGAAAAATAATTCCCATGGATCCTGCTTTTTTGATTCTTTTTATGACAGAATCCTAATACATATAGCTAACTCTCAAAAAGTAAGAACTATCATAATTCAATAGAAGATAATGTTTATATTTGCTTATGTACATGAGCCTCTCTCTATCTATCCATCTATCGTCGGTCTATTTATCTATCATCCATTCACCAACCATATGTATCTATAGGTGAATCTATCTATCATTCATCTATCTATCATTTGTCATTCTGTCTTTCTGAATTTGCACAGGAACCACTCAACTTTCTTACATCATTATACCACAGGACTTACAGATGCTGAGACACTCAGAATAAATAAATATTTAGAATATTTAGGCTTGTATTTGTTGATTTTAGATCCCTTGATAAAACTTAGAAGAATTAGCAAAAGAAACATATTTAAAGGGTACTTTTTTATGTAGATTCTGGCTTTTGTTCCATCATGTTATTCTAACTATCAACAGGAATTTCATTTTAATATCTGAAAAACTACTGATGTTTTTAGTTGACAGAAAATCACCAGTCTCTAAACATATATGTTTAATTGTTTTGTTTTCATAGAGAGAGTATACCACCAGTAGACCCTTTTTTTTTATCCCAGACTAAATCTGAATGTCAAATCTAATCACCCATGAGTGCTATACAAAATGTAATGTTGACCTATTTTTTGTAATTATCTGGGTGAATAAAGTGCTTATCTTTTTGTTCTCTACATTTTTTTGCTATTTATTAGATTTCTGTCAGATATTCCAGTTCCAAAATCTATATACAAGGGGTAATTATCGCTTACAAAGGAGAACTGACACATAGCTTTTAATTAAGAGAGTTGAATTGAATTGTAAACCTCAGGAGATGACAATGTCTTGGATTTGAAAAATGAATGAGAGAGAGCAATACTAAAAAAAAATTCCAAGAAAAGTTTTAATGTTAAACAAACTATGAACAAGAAATATTCAATAATTTTAAGAAAGAAAAAAATTGATAGTCTTAAAAGCATGAAGCATTGTAGCAGGATACAGCAACAATACAAAACCATTAGCTTTCTTACATTTAAATGATAACCCTCCTGAGAAAGAAATCAGAAATCACAATAAAGAGTAAATCGAATCTTGGAATAAATCATACCAAACAATTGAAAGACTTGTAGCATACAAATATTAGGATATTGTAGAAAGAAATTGAAGGAGATCACAGGAGATGCAAAAATCTTAAATCCTCATGGATCAACATATTGCCGATGTTGAAATAACCATCCTACAATAGCTATATATCTATCTATTATATTCAATGTCAATAGAAATCCCAAAACAATTCTTCAAAGAAATTGAAAAAAAATAGATTCAGTTTTACAAGGAAATATACAAGCATAAGCAGCAGCAGCAACAACAAAACCAGAATATCTAAATCAATCCAAAATAATAAAAGAATCTAGAAGGCATCATTATCCCAGATTTAAATTTATATTGTAGAGTTATAATATTAAAAAGAAGATGGTATTGCCATTAAAAACCTACACAATGATCAACAGTATCAAATGGAAGACCTAGACATGATTCTGATTTTTGACAATGAAGCCAAAAATGCACACTGGAGAAAAGACAGATTTTCAACTGAATGTACTGTGCAAACTGGATATTTGCATTTAAAGGATTAAAATAGGTCTATATCTATAACCCTGTGGAAAACTCAGTTCTATTCTTCAAGACCTAGTAATACCACCTTTGGGTATACATTCAAAGGATGCTTAATCATGCCACAAAGACATGTGTTCAACTATTTTCATAGCAGCATTGTTTGTCATAGCCAGTACCTGCAAACAACCTAAATGCCTTTTGACAAAAGAAAGGATAAGGAAAATGTGGTACATTTACACAAAGGAATACTACACAGCAGAAAAAATGACGACATCTTCAAATTTTCAGGCAAATGGATGGAGCTAGAAAACATCAATTTTGCATGAGGTAACCCATATACAGAAATACAATTATCACATGTTCTCACTTGTAAGTGATTTTAAACATAAAGAAAAGAAAATCAGCCAACAAATCACAATCTCAGACAGCCTAAACAATGAGGACCCTAAGAGAGAAATACATAGATCTAATCTACATGGGAAGTAGAAAAAGACAAGATCTCCTGAATAAATTGGGAGCATGGGGACCTTGGGAGAAAGTTGAAGGGGAAAGAAGAGGTAAGGAGGGGAGCAGAGAAATATGTCAATCTCAATAAAAATTAAAAAATTAAAATATTTCTGAATAGCAAAGAACATGATTATTCAATCAAAAAGGCAAACTACAGAATGGGAAAGTCTTTACAAACTCTAAATCTGATAAACATTACCATATAGAATATAGAAAGATCTAAGCACAATGAACATCATAAATGAGTAGAGTTCAGGGAAGAGAAAAGATCAATATATATTATACAAGTTATTATATAAAGCTTTTTAAAATAAAAAAAACAGAGCAGTGGGCATTGACAGACATAAACTGATGTTTATTGATATATAAATAAAATGGAAATAAACATAGATAAAACCTGGTAGCACATTTTTGAATTGTATTTATAATGTAGTTTTTAGTAATTGTAGAATTTTAAATACATTTTAAGTACATTTTAACTAAAATAGAATTGCATCATTTTTTTTTGTTCTATTTTTTTCAGTCAACACTATTAGATACTTTGCCTTTGACTCTTCTCATGCCAGTCAACTTAAAATTGGCAGTCCTTTTCTTTTTTTTCTGAGTAGTGTGTGTGTGTGTGTGTGTGTGTGTGTGTGTTTGTGAAACTCTAATATAAATATATGTATGTATGCTTGTATACAATAATTATAAATGCAACCTGCTGAGTCCATTGTCATTGCATGTATATGAATTTAGGGATGACCACTTAATATCAGGAAATCAGTTAGGTACCTCATCCCTGCAAGAGGCAAATTGTTCCTCTCCAAAGCTGTCATTAGTTATGCATAGTTCATATCCCCATTGTTTCAGTCTTGCTTATGTAACCAATTATAAGGAGATCAATTCACATCAGTGCAGACGGAAATTTCTCTGTCCTGCGCTTGAGCTGTCCCACATCTGCTTATTTATAATCATTCAGAGACTTAATAATATTAATTCCAGACTGTTTGAGCTATAGTTCAGGCTTATTACAACTAACTCTTACATTTATACTAACCTATTTCTATTAATCTACATTTTGCCATATAGTTGTGGCTTTTGCCAGTCTGCTAACATCCTGTTTCTTGGACAACTGGCCCGTGTATCTCTCCACTCCCCCATCTTGCTCCCTGTATTCAGTTAGACTTTCTTGCACAGGTATATTCTGTTGAGCTATAAGCCAGGACATCTTTTATTATCAACCAATGAGGGCAAACTATATTCACAGTGTACAGAAGGTTATCGCAAAGCACGTAAGTCTCCCTGATATTGTAACTCTAACAATATCTGCAGCTCCACTTCTGCAGTGTTTCCGAGTCGTAAGTGCAGAAAGTGATGATGTAGATGCATCTTTTGGTGCAGGATTCCCATTATTTGTCAATCTATTCACTGTTTCCAGTTGTGGTTTTTTGAGATAATATTGTAGATATTCACAAAGGTGTAATTAGTGGCACTCGCCAGTTGCTGGTAACGGCTACCTATCTGAATGTACTTCCTAGGAAGGAAATCATACTTGTGACTAGACACCCATCGTCTTCTGGAGTAATGACATCATGAAACTGAGAAAATCATTTGCGTCTGCCACTACACTAGACAATTATTTACGAATATGTTAGCTACAACATCTCATAAAAGAAGGTTCATATCATGGAACTTATTTATAGGTGGATGAAATCATTATTAAGCCAATCTTTTTAAAATAGTCTCTCTTTCTTTCAGACTAAATTATAAGAAGTGAATACTGAAATTATTTACTTTTCTTAGGAACCTGGTACATGAAATTTGTGAATGTACTTAATTGTCAATATAGCAAGGAAACAGCAATCAAATGAAAATAATATCTCCACCTGGAAAGGGGAAAAGGCTCAATTTGAATAATTAGTAAGTGAGACATGAAGATAAGTATCAACAGTTTATTTTTTGCCTTCTTGTGACATTTGTTTTCATTTTAGTTTTATTATTTAGTGTTAAGATTAAAATTTAGGCAGTAACAATAAAGGGGTGTGACTATATATTTTTGTTAAATCTAAATATTAGATTAATATTAAATTTTCAGAATATAACAGGCATCATTACCATATAAGAAGGATGTTATTGTCCATAGATAGTAAATGTTAAAGTATTTTAGAATGTAAATTATCAATGTTTACAATAGTCTCAAAATGTTCATCATATAAAAATAGAATAAAATGATGAAAGCAAAGTCACTATATACTATATTTGATTACAGAAAAAATAGAAGTTTATGTAGGTTTTATTTGTATTTCAAGAGAAACCAAGCACTGAAGAAGAATAGGAGTATTTTTAGAAAGAGAAATGGAGCATGAGATGCTCCTCAAGATTATCTGATAATGTGTGAAGAGAGAGAGAGAGGTTTGAAAAAAAGAATACAATCTTGAAGAAAACTGTATCTTAAAGTTGTTCGCTAAGCACCTCATTCATGACTACATGTTTTCATAGAAAAACATCCACCTCATTTCTAGATTGGCATCAGCAATGCATAAGGCTGCTTTATAAAGCTGGGTGTAAGCAAAGACAGAAAATAAATAACAATATTGCCTCAGTTACAGTGTTTATGTCTGGAATTTGTGGGAAGAAAACTATCAAAGGAAATTTATTTTCATTCTAAATATTTTTAAGGAATTATATATTCAGTTATTATTATGCCCAGATCTGAAAAGTCCCCCAAAAATCAAGAAGGAGACGAAATCTCATATGTAAGAGCAAGGAGCCTTTATTTTATACAAGTTTGCAAACTTAGTCTTTCTATATGTTCAATGTTTTGGAATAATCAGAGAGCCCTGAGTTCAGTTAGAGTTGGGTTTTCATACTAGTAAGGAGGAGGTGAGGGATTTCTAAGGTTCTGGACTTCTGATTGACTGACATTTGTCTAGGGGTGTCCTGGTAAGTGTGTGCCAGAATTATATTAAATGTGCTATAAATATACAAAGTCATATATAGCCAAATATCTGGCAGGAAAGTATTGATGGTTACAAGAAAAATTCTTATAATCTATGTACATGTAAAAACATGTAAAGTATACCAGGTAACTGAATCTTTGTGATTATCAAAGAAACTAAATACTTACAAACACTTTAGGATATTATATATTTGAGACAATATATATTTAAACACATACTTTAGCATAATATATAAATAATCTATCTATGAAAATATTATATGCTAGGATGTTGAACCTGTAAGGCAATAAGAATCTCAATGTCCTAAATAGTAGATAAAAATATTGATTGCAATACATACCAGTAAATGAAACATTTTTGCATATTTTTAAAATTTACATACATATAAAGTGCAAGTAAAAAACCTTCCCATAAGATATGAGTATGCCTGTAAATTTAGGAGTGGTAACATTGTTTCTAGGTCTCCTATGATATATATTCTAATACTATTTAAGGATAAAGGATGTAAGCATTGACTGAGATATCTGGGGCATACCAGTGTTGCTTTAAGTTCTAATGTCATGATGTAGGCAAGGACAGAGCTGGGGCTTTACAGAACAGAAGGGTGTGTGCACAACACCAGCAGCCCTGATCTCTTTGATCCATGGGCTTTCTCAAAGTGGTTTCAGCTAACTCATAACTGCTGTGTAACCTAGACATGTCCCTTCCTGTCTAGTAGAGTTCTAGAAATCCTTATAATCAGTTCCTTGAAATTGGAAGTATTAACACTGGGAGGAAATTGACAAATGTTTGTTTACCCGCTGGGTAGAAAAATTGAAAAATATTAACTTAAGGACGTATTTGTTTTGATCTTGTACTGTGCTTGATTATTGCCCAGCAATTGGAAACTGACTGAATGGCAGAAATCAGGAGGGGGCCAAATGCTCAGGAGGCATTCGCAGCTGGCAAGCAGATATTTCTTTGCTGCCAAAAGGCTCTGCTCACCAGGATATTTATACATCACAACTAGAGTGTAGTGTATGACGAATGCCACAGAGAATTCACACATGTCCTCATATCAGGAGATGCAAAATAATGCACTGTAAAAGAAAATAAAGATTGGCTCTATACCTCTTTTTCAATGTTTAAGCATAAACAATTCACTGAATGGCTTTTACGTTAAGAAATTTTATTAATTCATTTTGCTATCCATCTTCAGGAAGCTATACTCATTATATTATTCTTTTTATATATCACATAAAGCTTAGACACAGTTACTTAAATATTGTATGATTCAGTGAATTGAATTGATTCTTATTCAAAAAGCAGTGTGAAATTCTTTTTGGGGCATTCAAAGTGAAAAAAAAAAGAGAACTATTACCTTAAAATATAGTTCAGAGTTTGTAGAGTAAATAATCATATTTTTCAGGCCGCAGTAGATATCATCAATGTGTTTATGAAAAATATGTATGTATACACATACACACATACATATATATGAAAATACTTATATGTATATGGCAATAAAAAATGAAAAAAAGAGGACATGAATTTAAAAGATATCATGGAAAGTTATTTGGATGTTAAAAAAAGGAAAGGGAAGAGGGAAGCAATGCAATTATAATCTCAGAAAAAGAATAATACATGAATAAACAAGTACATGTTTAAGTGTACTACATATAATGGTTCAATATTTTCATCTACATATAAAGGTGTTCAGATATATATGTATCTATATTATATATAAGAAATAAAGATATTTCACACTAGATATTTTAACTAGAAAATGACTTTTTGTCATTTTAACAGAAAGCAATAAAATTTTAAAAATAAATCCATTCTTTTGTAGATGACTACAGTTTGAAAATTTTACAAGTGACTGAAAATAATTTTAATTAAAATAATTCATTTTGGGTATTCATATAGATACATTTTTGAAACTCTATGTTCTTCAGTATTCATCATACAAATGGACTGAATAAATAAAATATGGAAAAATTATTTCACTAAGAAATAAATATATTTTTGTAGATATTCTTTTGTATTGAGAGCATAGGAATCACCACCTTGTCAACATGTTTATTTGGTTCTTCATAATTTAATGTGAAAATATTTATTATCAGCAGTATAACCTCAATATTTTTACTTGTCTCTAAAAGAAATACAAACCTATATTCTTCACAATTATTCTTTAAGACAATTCTCGTTTGAAACTCTAATGTAAAGTTAAATGCAATGCTTCTAGTTAAGTACGAAAAACCTAAAAATTGGTAGTGAGTGTCTTATATAAAAGTCTCAAACCTTCTGTATAATTACAGTGAAAGATATGAACAAGGTGGAATTTAAAATTGTTACCAAATAAGACTGCTGTGGGACAATGTTCTGTATCCTTCCAATTATATTTTAAATAAATGCTGATGGGCCAGTAGCCAGGTAGGAAGTACAGGCAGGACAATCAGTCAGGAAGTAGAAGAATTCTCCTGATGAGAACAGGAGAATTCTGGGAAGAAAAAAGCTAATTCTGCAGTTGTGACCCTGCCACAGAAGAAGCAAGATGTGACTGCCTCACCAAATAAGGTACCCAGCCACGTGGCTAACAAAGACAAGCATAATTGGTTAATATAATTTAAAAGAGTTAATAAGAAGCCTGAGCTACTGGGTTTATCAGTTTATAACTAATGTAGACCTCTGTGTGATTTCTTTGAGACTTAACAATTGCAGGAACAGGGTAGGACAGAAACCCTCACAACATAAAACACTCCAACAGCAAAATGTAGCTTTGGAACAAATTCAAATTTCTTTTCAAATTCTATATCAGTTTTTACTCTTCCCACTCTCAGCAACTTAGGTTATCTGGACATCTAATGGGAAAGAAAGGACTCAGCTCCTCAGTTATGACTTCTGGGTGCAATTTTATCAGAGGAAATGACTACAATATTTTTTTTTATACAAAGTGAAAGGGAAAACATTCTTTCCTTTATCTTTATAACACAAATCAGGAAGAACTACAAACAATTTCTTTCTTTTAAAAATATTTACTATTGATATGTTAAAATAATAGTTTTCTACTTTAAATTTTTTCTCTAGCACCTTTGAAAAATTAAAATTTTACATGAAATTTAGACCAATTAAGTCTAAAAAAGTAATAAGAAAATCATAACAATTTTTATTTGGGACAAAAATAATTTACATTTTACGTTTTATAAATTTAATTTTTTCCCATTATCTTTCCATTATTGTTATTGAAAGACATTGTCCCAGACAGTAAAATCTGTTAACTAAAGTTTCATGTCTCTTAGCTTATTGACATATTGCTTATTTTTTTTTCTTTCCATTTATGGCTTTAATTTTACTTTAATACTATGTTATTAAACTTAGTGTGCATTCTTTGAGCAAATACTACACAGTGAAGAAGAAATATCCCATGTGGAAAACTGTTTAAAGGTAAACAAATATGCTTCTCAGCACAGTTTTATTATTTTAATTAAACATATAGAAAATTGCTGCATGAGACAGGCCATTATTTTATACATGCATTTTTCAAATTATTGTAGAGAAAGACTCCACGTAAAGGGTGATTAATTTGTTTGTTTCATTTTTTTTTCTACTTTTTCAGAATTTTGTATACCGATAGGTTGGATTAAACTCCCTCTTCCCGATCCTCCACTTTCTTTTTTTTTTTTTTTTTTTTTTTGGTTTTTCGAGACAGGGTTTCTCTGTGGTTTTGGAGCCTGTCCTGGAACTAGCTCTTGTAGACCAGGCTGGTCTCGAACTCACAGAGATCCGCCTGCCTCTGCCTCCCAAGTGATGGGATTAAAGGCATGCGCCACCACCGCCCGGCTCCGATCCTCCACTTTCTAACCTAATGGTTTATCATTTTTCCTCTGGTGCGGGAAAATTGTATATATTCTGTCAATCATGTTATAAATAAATGCTGATTGGTCAGGCAGGAAGTATAGGCAGGAAAACCAGACAAGAAGTAGACATGATTTAATGAGAACAGGAGAATTCTGGGAAGGAGGTAGTTGATTCCTCCCACTCCTGACCAGACCACAAAAGCAATAGGATGTGATCTGCCGCACTGAAGAAAGGTACTGAGCCACATGTCTAACATAGATCAGGAAAATGGGTTAATCAAGATGTGAGAATTAGCCAGTGAGAGGCTAGAGCTAATTGGCCAATCAGCTTATAATTTATGGAGACCTTATGTGTGATTTTCTTTGGGGCTAAACAGTTGTGGGGGACCTGGTGGGAGGACAGAAAACACAAACAAACAAGCAGGCCTGGCCCGGCTCATGTTAAGTTCCTCACTCATTATTATGCAATATTTTCTAAAACCACCATATCTATTTAGTGTTCCCAGCATGTACATGAGTATAGGATTATGCCCTGGAACATCAGCAGTCTATCAGGGCAGGATCCTAAGCACATTGCTCCCTCCAATAGCCAAATCGTGTAAAACAAAATCCCAATACTAGACATGGGAAGCCCTAGTTTGTGGTGTTGGTCAAGGCTGTCCAAGAAACTCTCCCAAATACAGCTTTTCATTGTTACTTCTGGTTTCTCTCTAGAAGTTAAGGACACTGTTTTTTTTTTTTTTTTTTATTGAGAAAAGGAGAAAAAAAAAAAACAAGTTTCCACCTCCTCCCAGCCTCCCATTTCCCTCCCCCTCCTCCCCCCCTACGCCCCCTCCTCCCACCCTTCTTCCCCTCCCCCCACTCCTTTCCCCCTCCCTCTCCAGTCCAAAGAGCAGTCAGGGTTTTCTGCCCTGTGTTAAGACCTAGGACCTCCCACCTCCGTCCATGTCTAGGAAGGTGAACATCCAAACTGGCTGGGCTCCCACAAAGCCATCACATTAGGTAGGATCAAACCCCCGTGCCATTGTCCTTTGCGTCTCATCAGCCCTCATAGTTCGCCATGTTCAGAGAGTCCAGTTTTATCCCATGCTTTTTCAGTCACAGTCCAGCTGGTCTTGGTGAGCTCTCAATAGATCAGCTCCACTCTCTCAGTGGGTGGGTGCATCCCTCGTGGTCCCGCACTGTTTTTGAAGGCACCATTTACTTCAAAAACAGGACCCCAGACATCAAACCTGAAATTGACGTAAATATAAGAAAGGGTAAGCATATTTCCAGTGAAGAAAAGAAACTAACATTCCTACAGAACTATGAGTTGTGTGAATCATATCACCAACAAGCAAGACACCATAACTATAATAGTGCTGTATTATCATGCGGACCATTGTAACCAACATTTCTCTGATTGGACTTAATAATCAACAAATGGAAAACATGGTGCTAGGGATTCATCTTAACTCTTCAGTGTTGGTGAAACATGATCATTGGAGGAGATCTAGGTCACTAACCTATAAACCTGGACAATCCTTATAAGCAATCTATAAACATTTGTTTCTATATCCACAGACAAGTGTGCCCTTTACCCTTTATTAAGTTATTTGTCTTTGCAAAAGATAACACCAGTTAAAAAAAAAGACAATAAAACACAGAGTTGTGAAATCCAGTTCCAGTGGATACATCTAAAAAACATTCCTGCACCTAAGGTTCAGGAAACATTGTGAATTAGAAGGTAGAAAGACTATGAAAACAAGAGGATTAGAGTTTTCTTTAAAATTGTGTTTCCTCGAAATAGCAGAAACTACGCATATAAAGTCTTACAAATATCGCTACTGAAACATGATCTGAACACAGACAACAATGTTCATGCCAAAGTACTTAGGGAAAAGGCCAGAAGCTTCAACCCTACATAATGAGGTATTTATATCAGACCACCAAAGAGGTGGCCTTTCCCAGGAAAGAACACACCAATATTTTTGTCTAGTGGCTAAAGGTCAGCTCAGAAAACATTCATAGAAATAACATTATATACATTAAAATGTTTATATAAGGAATATATATAATATGTATATATATATATATATACACACACATACACACATATAGGTAAGAGAGAACAATTAATGAAAAAGAGGTACTGTATGTGAAGAAGAATGAGGAAGTGAATATGGGATGATTTGGAGTTAGGAAAGGGAATAGAGAAATGTATGTAATTATATTATAATTCCCCATAAAAAAGTTACAACCACCAACAGAAAAACATTAGTCACAATTGTAGCAGTCGTATAGCCAATAAAACTACAATGTCAGGTGATATATAGTAAAGATTTTATGAAAGAAATGAATGAAGAACCTACTATGGCAAGAACAATAAATTCTCTCTGATTGATCAATAAATATTTACCTGGTGGTGGTATACATACTTAATGAAGATTTCTAAATTCACAGAGAAAATACAAGGTTATAATGGATTAAAAGGGAATGTATGATAACTAAATGTGTTGGTGCAGAAGAGATGCAGGGCTAGCTCTCCCACTCTTATGACCTCAGGACCAGCTTTCTCACATGCCTCAGGCACTGATGGGCTGGAGGGGGCAGCCCACTGCTGCCCATGCGGCCATATAACAGGTGAGTAACGGGGATAACTCTTCCATGTTCTCATTATATGGGCTAGTTTGCTTATACCTCTGACAATAGAGTTGGTTCTATTGTGGTGCCCACACAATGAACAGGGTCTTGTCTCTGAGTGCTCCAGCTGGTGACCTGCAGGGGAAGCTATTCCATCCTTCTGAACTCAGAGCCATCTCTCCTCCCTACATCAGGTGTTGAAGGGAAGGGAAAGGAAACTCTCTCTCCCCTGTGCATTCAGACCATGATTTCTAGTGATTGAGACCAATGACTTTTTCCAATGAACACTTGCAAGGAATGATATATGGACAAAAGAGTTCACTGCATGACTCACTGTATGATGCACACATTCCATAATGAGTTCCCCTCTTCTTTCTTTTCTCTCTCTTGTTGATAGTGGGGCGGCAAGGGAAGAGGGTAGATACACAGGAACTGGAAGTGAATGTGTTTGTGAAAGACACAAAGATTAATAAAAAACAAAGTTATAAAAGGAAAGCAGAATCATTGATGTGAGGTCTTCTGGGAAGTGTTTCCTCAGGGTCAGCATACACAAGCTGTGTTGCAGAAGTGGCTGACTTTGTAGCTAGAACTTGCATCTGAACTCAGTAGATAAGAGTCACCCAGGTGGTATTGGTTTAAAAGGCGTAAAGGTATGGTAGAGAGAGCAGGTGAGACTTGACTGTGAGAGGCTGAAAGAAACCACTTGTGAAGGTAAAGGCCCAGGGATGATGGGGTTATGGAGAGAAGTAGAGCATTGAAAAAGAAGAGAACCTATGAGAGGTTTTTAGTGAAACAGCAGCACAGTTACAGTGGAAAATCCCAATAATTCGGAGATCCAAGAACAACAAAGCAGTGCAGTTGCACCCTCCAGAGCCTGAAAGACAAATTGTATAGTTTCATAGGGGGCAGGTCTGGAGAAGTAACTCAAGCCCCTTGGAGGAGCTCAGAAGATTATAAGTAATCCATATATTGGGAACTGAGCTATTTATACTTATGACATTTGGTTTTGCTTTAATTTAGTTTTGACTGTATTCTGGTTCTTCCCACATGAAGTCAGAGCTTCTTCATTTCTTTCTTTATCCATCTAGTTAATTGGAGTTCACATTTGAGAGATTAATTTTTTAAAATAGATTGACTACTTTAAAGGGACTTCATTTTAATTTTTTTGAATTTGTAATGACTGGGGGGTATTTAAAATTATTTATGATTTTAATGTGAAATCTTGGAGACAGAATAAAAGAGGAAGGATTGTGGCTTAATAGTGTTATGTCAGTTTATGGACAGTAGGTCACTGGTACTTGCTAGAATTAATGTCAGCTTGACACAAGATAGAGTTATCTTAAAGTAGGGAAACTTGATGGGGAAAATTCTTCCAATGTCGATGGTGTCGTCCCTAATCTTATGGTCCTGGGTTCTATAACCAATCAGGCTGAGCAAGCCTTGAGAAACAAGCCACTAAGAAGCACTCCTCTGCATCCTCTGTATCAGCTCTTGCCTCCAAGTCTCTGCTCTTTTTGAGTTCCTGTCCAAATTTCATTTGAAGATTAACAGCAATGCTGAAGTATAAAACAAGAAAATTATTTCCTACCAAACTTGTTTTTTATCATGATCTTTCTTTGAATAAATAAAAAACACACATATACTCACCCATATATAAAGTCTCTTATTTAAACAAAATTCCACACTGGGGGTAAACTCAAGAACGTGGGGAAAAATTAAAAGTAAGCAAGGGAGAAAGAGCAAAGACATATACTTCCAGAAAAATAATGTTCACTGTGTTAAGTGTACTTTCCACTTTCTCTTCTTTGAGATTCTGTGTGCTAAGTTTCATGTTGAGGTCTTTGATACATTTGGACTTAAGTTTTGTGCATGGTGATAGATATGGATATATTTGCATTGTTCTGCATGTTGATATCCAGTTATGTTAGCACCATTTGTTGAATATTTTTCCATTTTATATATCTTGCTTCTTTGTCAAAAATCAGGTATTCATAAGTGTGTGGATTGTTTTTCGTGTCTTCTATTTGATTCATTTGGTCCTCCTGTATGTAACTTTTTTATGCCAATATTAGTCTGTTTCATTATTGTAATTCTTTAGCAGAGTTTGAAGTTAGAGTTGCCTCCAGAAGTCCCCTTTTTGTACGGGATTGTTTTGGCTATCCTGGGTTTTTGTTTTTCCATAGGAAGTTGAGTATTTTCTTTACATGTATGTGAAGAATTTTGCTGGGAACATCCCTCCATTGTTGGAGGGAGTGTAAATTGGTATAAGCATTTTAGAAATCTTTATGGCAATTTCTTAGAAGATTTACAAACGAGTCTATCTCAAGACACAGTAATAAGCATTTTTCAGAATATACCCAAAGGAATCTCATTCATACCACAAGGACATGTGCTCAACTATATTAATATCAGCATTATTTGTAATAGCCAGAACCTGGAAACAACATATTTGTGAGGTCTAATGAAGTATGCTATGTGTAATATCATTTCACTGCTATGCATGCTGTAGACTAAAATGAAGGAAATGCAGAGATACTTGGTGGAATATATTGAGTACATACCCTGAATCAGTAAGTCAACATCTCTAATGCTCAACATGAAGGTTATAAGAATTAACACTGTACTGTTTGTGGTGCTTAAGCTAAACACCCAGCCTTTATTTTCATTTATGCATAAGAAAATTAACTACAAAATTTTGGATATGTCAATTCACTTCGCTTTTTCTATTTACAAAACTAAATGCAGCAAATTTTAAAGTAAAATAAATTTAAAAAGTGCAGAAATGCAAATCAATTTGAGATTGAATTCCAAAAGAAAAAATTTTTGGAAAAAGCATTTAAAGGGGAAATTAATGCAACTCAACTGTTTGATCTCTAGTAATGTAGAATTTTATAATTCAAGCATTATTCAAAGATAAATTTTATAGTCAAGCATTATTCAAAGACACAATGTGAAAAGAACACTTTAGCAAGATAGATACAAATAAGTAGATCATTAAGCTTTAGAGCTATAAATTAGCCAGAAAAACACCCTCAATAAAAGTTCTGTAAGATTATATGTCTGAAAGAAAGGCATTTTCTTCTTTAAACTTTTAAAAGTCTTGAGACTAATATTTTTTGTGCATTTATATTTATGATAAAACCATGGCTTTCAAGAACCTTTGTGTTCTACTTCCAACAGAAGAGACCTGTGGACCAATGACATGTGTAGCCAGTAATAAATCAATACAAAACCAATATATTTATCATCAAGATAAGAATACACCATGAAGAAATTATTTTATATTTGATGGATTGTACTGGAAAATTTTAATGAGTACATGTAACAAAATGGAAACTTTCCATATGTATTCTATTTTAAAAAATCATTACAAAAATCAATTCAAAATGGACTTATGGCTTACACATAAGGTTAGAAACTTTAAAGTAGCAGAGGAGGTCACTGAGTCAACAATGCAGCAATAAAGGATTCTGAAGCAGATTCCTGAAGGACAGCAAACAGAAGCAAATGAAATATGGACAATCGTCTTAAATAAATCAGATAGAAGAAGCAATGGACTAATGGAATAAATATGTATGCAAGATTTATATTTGATAAAAGGCAAATATCCATAACAGATTATATACATGTATTAAAATATCAAATGGTGTTTTATAAATATTTATATGTTACATCTAAATGCGTTCAAACCCACAATTAAAATTAATCTAGTGACTTCATTGTTTTCAATCATTGAACTTTAAAAAAATCTATATGGTTCCTGAAAAAGAAATTAGGTTATTGTTATATTAGATATGATGCCCAATTGGGTATTATAAATGCCTAACATAGAGCTGACAATCTGAATCTTTATTTTTTTATCTCATTGCCATTTATATGTTTATCTGATATTTTTTATTGCTGATTCAATTTATTTGTTGTTTTCACAGCATAACAACTTCATGTTTGTAACATGAAGCAGCCTTGTCCTCGTGAGACAAAAAAAAAAAAATCATGGGTCAACAAGCCATGCATGTCAGTAATCTTAATATTAGTCCAATTAGCTTAAGCAATATGACTTTTTCCTATTATAGCTATAAAAATTTACTGATCTGATTCAGTGTAAAACATATTACTAATATAATTTATAGTTCCTGCTATTACAATTTAGCCCATCATTGATCAAATTCATTCTTCATGCTCCAATGACTTATAAATATAGAATTTTCAGTATAAGGAATGCGAAAAAAATGGAAGCAAACTTAGTAATTGTTAAGAATAATGATATTACACAACTGGTTAAGACAAGGAGTTACAGACATCCTTTGAGAGTAATTTTAAAGAGAAAGAGTCTCAAAAAGGGGAAATGCAGGGATTAATGATGAAACCTCAATATTGTACTCTTATCCAAAATTATCTAGTGTTAATGATGTCCAGAATCAAATTCCAAATCTAATTAATGATACATTCTTAATATAGTAGATATACTTGTGAGTTCTCCGATAAAATTTGAAAGATCAAAATTATCACAGCGATTTTAATTAAAAACAACAGTAGGTGTTCACAAGACATGGTATTCTCTCACAAATTGATATGAGATACAGAAATAGCTTTATTGGAATATGTCCTCCCGAGTTCTCTTAGTAAGATCCTAAGTTTTGTGGAAGCTTGACTGCACAAAATTGACTGATTGAAGGAGTTCATCTCTAGGGAGTCTACTGTCATAATCTCATTGTTATCTTGTAATGAGAACACTAAGCACATGAATATTGAGGAACCTGGAGCTAGGGAAACATCCAGGAACCCACAAGGATTGACCTCAGCTTAGACTCCTAGCAATAGTGGAGAGGGTGGATGAACTGGCTTTCTCCTGTAAACAGAATGCTGACTACCCTAATTGTCATTATAGATCCTTCATTCAGTAACTCATGGAAGCAGATACAGTGACCTGTAGCCAAACACTGGAATGAGCTCCTGGAGTTCAGTCAAAGTCAGTGAGGAGGTATTAAAGAAAAATGGAGGTCAAGATCATGATGGGGAAATGTGCAGAGATAACTGTTGTGAGTCCGTGAGACCTCATACATTCTGGACTAAGATCTGGGGAACCTGCATGGACTGAACTAGGTCCTCTGAATGTGGGTGACAGTTTGTGTGGTTTGGCCTTTTTGTTGGGCCCTGACAGTAGGACCAGAACTTATCCCTCGTGTGTGATCTGGGTTTTTGGAGCCCATTTCTTCTAGTGGAATGCCATGCTCTGCCTTGATACAGAGGGGAGGGGATTGGTCCTGCCTCAACTTGATATGGCAGGCTTTGTTAACAACTAATGGACAGCTTTGTCATCTCTGAGGAGTGGTGTTGCGGGAGGTCCTCCCACTCCTCCAGCCTATCACCGCTGAGGTACCAGCCCACTGGGGCGTGGTTTCTCTCCCTTTAAAAAAGCGGCCACTTCCCTCTGCTCACTCTCTTCACTTCCTGCTCCGCCTGCGACTAGACTCCTTTCCTGGTTGCGTAGAGGGCTGTTGCCTGGGACAGTGATCTGTAAGTTTTTTCCCCTTTAATAAATACCACCCTAATAATCATAACCCCGAATTGGTGTGGCATTGTTTGTGACTTACGCCTTCATTTTGGCGCCCAACATTTGGTTTTAGAACCTCTCCTTTCCCCACTCGCAGCCGCGAGTTCGGCTTGGCGGCCCCAAGTTCGGCTTGGCGGCTGCGGGCTTGGCGGGCACAAGTTCAGCTTGGAGGCCGCGGGCTTGGTGGGCTCTAGTTAGACTTGGCTGGAGCCCCTCCTTCCTCAGCCGCCAGAGGCCTTGGACTCCCCACCTGGATGTAAACTCCACAGGCCCGCGCAGTTTCTGGCCACCTGGTTTGCTCTTTTCTGAGTCATTTTTAAATCTCCCTTGCAAGTACAGCTCTTAAGTGGCACAAACCAGAGCACGTGGTTGCTGAAAGCTGCAAACCCTCAAGGTGACTTGTTCCATCTCAGGAATTGATTTAATTAGATTTATTTTGTTGAGAAACTTGCATTTTTCAGTTTTTAACATCTACTAAGGCACTGAAACAGGACCATGTTTTCACCGCGACTCTGCAACAGCGCCACCTGCTGGATAATAGGTAATATTGCAGTTTTTGTTTGTAACGCAAATTTTACTGCTTTGTTTTCACTAATACAATGGATTAGTAAATTCATATTTACTAATACAATGAATTACATCATACAAGGTTTATATGATTATGGGGATACCTTAATTTGCTTGTTACTAGCCTTCAGTTTTCTTTTCCATATTCTATCATTAAGGAAGAATATGGCACTACTAAGAACGATTGAATCTTTACGTACTAATAATGAACAGAAGAATATGGCACTCCTAAGAATGATAGAATCTTTACGAACTAATAATGAACAACTAATTGACAGGATTAAAATTATTGAAAATCAGAGGTTATCTGAACAAGTGGATACTATGACAGACAAAATTGATTCCATATCCAAGGGAATTAGAAAGTTACCTGAAAGGGTTCAGGCTGTTGAATTTGACGTTCAGACTTTATCACAAAGTTTTGATAAGGTAACAGACAGAATGTACCTCCAAGATGGGAATCTACATGATATACAAGAAAAGTTTAAGGAGGACATGTTATCTTTGAAGGAAAAAATTAAAGCTTTGGAATCACAGGTGCAGAATGGGGACCAAAAAATTGATACCTCAGTGAAATCACTGGAAATATATACAGGTCAGGAGATTCAGGATTTAAGAGAGACAATGATAAAAAGATTTGAAAAGATTGGGGAAATTATTGCAGCTGGTGAACAGAGGAAGGAGGCACAAGGACAGGATACAAGGCCTCCACCAGCTATTAGAACTGGCTTACCCAGGGTTCTAGCGACATACCCTATACTTAATTCTGAAAAAGCATCAACTTCTAAAGGCTCAAAGGGAGTCAGAGAAGCTAGATGGACGCCAATAGCAATGAATGATCTGAAAGAAATTAAGCAAGCTGTTGTTAATTTTGGCTTGCACAATGCATATGTAAAGGAAATGATAAGGACTTGGGCTTCTAATGCTAGAGCTACTCCCCATGATTTCCATCAGTTAGTGTCTGCAGTTTTAGATAATGGACCTTCCTTGATGTTCGGAATTTATTTCAGAGAAGAATCCAAACATATGGAACAGCAAGGAAGAGCAAAAGGTATTGAGGTTTCCCAAGATCAAATTCTTGGTGCAGGAGAATATGCTGATCCACAGGTCCAAGCTCTTTATGACGATGAAGTACTGTGTCTATGTCACCAAGCAGCTTTAAATGCTTGGAATAGGATACAAGATCCAGCAAAAAGGGTTAAATCATATACCAGAATTAGGCAGGGACAGAGAGAACCCTTTATTGACTTTTTGCAAAGATTAATTAAGGCTCTGGACATAGGGGTAACAGACCCAGAAGCTAGACGAATACTTCTTGAATCTCTAGCTTTTGAGAATGCAAACATAGAATGCAAAAAGATAATTGGGCCTTTAAAGTCTAGATCAGCACCTATGGATGAATGGATTCAGCATACGATGAATGTTGAGACGTTTAGCTATAATGATGAATCTTGGGTAGGAGAAGCGATTTCCAAAGCAATGAGGAGACATCAAACTGCCAGGTGTTTTAATTGTGGTAAATTAGGACATTTGCAAAGGAATTGCAGGCAAAGAATTTCTAGGAATAATATCTCTTCTGGGAATGACAAAAATAGGAGACCTCGGCCTTCAGGTATATGTAGGAGATGCGGTAAAGGCAGGCATTGGTCCAACGAATGTAGGTCAACAACAGACAGACGGGGCAATCCGATATCATCGGGAAACTCCTTGGGGGGCCTCTCGCAGGCCCCCAAGCCAACAGTGGCCCAGTCATTCCCAGTCACAGTGGAGAACGTGCCTCACCAAGAAAATTAAAAGCTCCAATTTCTGCTGTAAAAAGTAATACTGGTCTAAATGAAGAATTATGTGTGGAGGATGAGTCAAAAAACCCAATAGGACAGAGTAAACGTATATTTTGGCAGACTTCTATTAATGATCAAAGACCAAAGCTAAGAGTCTGTATAAATGGCACTTTTATTGAAGGCTTATTAGACACAGGTGCGGATGTAAGTATCATTACCCCAGAATCTTGGCATCCAAATTGGCCTCTTCAAGAGGTAGATGTTCAGTTCCTGGGAATTGGAACCCTATCTCGTGTAAAACAAAGCACAAGATGGGTTGAATGCATAGGGCCCGAAGGGCAAATAGGAAGACTAAGGCCATATATAGCCAATATTGCCATAAATTTATGGGGCCGTGACCTGCTACAGCAATGGAATACCCAGATTAACATTCCTGTATTTCCAGGAACTCATAATTCTGGGAAGGATATGATGAGGTATTATGGAAAAAGGTCACCAGCCATTCAGGCTGTACAAGAACATACAGCAAATACCAAACCTTTAGAGGTACCAACGGCCCTACCTTTAAAATGGCTAACTGAGAAGCCAATATGGACCAAACAATGGCCTCTAGCTGAAGATAAACTACAGGCATTGGAACAGCTGGTGCAAGAGCAACTAGATGCTCACCATATTGAAGAATCAACCAGCCCTTGGAATTCTCCTGTGTTTGTTGTAAAAAAGAAATCTGGTAAATGGAGAATGGTGACAGATCTAAGAGCTGTCAACAAAGTAATTCAACCTATGGGCCCACTACAATCTGGAATTCCTTTGCCTTCTCTGTTACCAAAAGGATGGCCTCTTATAGTTATTGATTTGAAAGATTGTTTTTTCACTATACTGTTACAAGAAAAGGATAGAGAAAAATTTGCCTTCACAGTGCCTACTTATAATAATTCTCAGCCTAATAGGAGATATCAGTGGACTGTCCTCCCACAGGGTATGCACAATAGTCCTACACTGTGCCAATATTTTGTAAGTAAGCCATTGGAAATAATTCGTAAACAATTCCCCAAGTCCATCATTTATCATTACATGGATGACATCTTGTTATCTGATTCAAATAAAGATACTTTAGAAAGGATGTTTGAAGAAGTAAAGAAAGTCTTGCCTAGGTGGGGATTACAAATTGCCCCTGAAAAGATTCAAAGAGGAAATTCTATTAATTACCTAGGTTACAGAATAGGGTTAGAGAAAATTAAAACGCAAAAGGCACAAATTAGGAGAGACCGGTTAAAGACTCTTAATGACTTCCAAAGATTGTTAGGAGACATTTCCAGTCTACGACCAGCTGTTGGGATAACACCTGATCTAATAGTTCATTTAAACAAAACCTTAGATGGTGATAAAGATTTGAATAGTCCAAGAGAACTGACAGCTGAAGCAGAAAAGGAACTGACAATGATTGAGGAAAAATTACAGGAGGCACATGTGGATAGGGTGAACCCAAATCTTAGCTGCATCCTAGTCATATTGCCTTCCAGAATTTCTCCTACAGGGATTCTAATGCAGAGGGAAGATATTATTTTAGAGTGGATATTTATACCTAATAAACCAAGTAAAAAATTAAAAACTTATGTGGAAAAGGTCTCTGAATTAATTATAAAAGGTAAGCTGAGACTTCGTCAGCTAGCAGGTATAGACCCAGCAGAAATTATAGTGCCTTTTACTACTGAAGAAATAAAAAAGTTATGGGAAGACAATGAACCGTGGCAAAGAGCTTGTGCTAACTTTTTGGGAGAAATTAATAGCAACTATCCCAAAAGTGATAGACTTAATCTCATAAAAAGAACTTCTTGGATTCTTCCTAGAATTGTACGTGATGCTCCAATAACTGGAGCCCGTATGTTCTATACTGATGCAAATAAATCAGGGAAAGCAGGTTACAAGTCAGATGAATTGAGTAAGGTGGAACAAAGCCCTTATAATTCTGTCCAGAAGGCAGAATTATATGCCATTCTTATGGTGCTAAGGGATTTTAAAGAACCTCTTAATATAGTTACAGATTCACAATATGCAGAAAGAGTTATCTTGCATATTGAAACCGCTGAATTTATACCAGATGACACAGAGTTGACTTCATTGTTTATCCAGGTACAAGACATAATCAGGAACAGGCTTAGTCCGATGTACATAACACACATCCGGTCCCATACAGGTCTGCCTGGTCCTCTAGCCCAAGGCAATGCTGAGATTGATCAATTATTGATTGGAAGTGTGTTGCAGGCCTCAGAATTTCATAAGAAGCATCATGTCAATAGTAAAGGCCTAAAGAAAGAATTTTCCATTACTTGGCAACAAGCTAAGGACATTATAAAGAGATGCCCTACTTGTTCTTTCTATAATCAAACACTGTTGCCTGCAGGGAGTAACCCAAAGGGTACTAAGAGAAATGAAATCTGGCAGATGGATGTGTTCCACTTTATGGAATTTGGTAAATTAAAATATGTACACCACACCATAGACACGTATTCAGGTTTTCAATGGGCTACTGCCCTGAGCTCAGAAAAGGCTGATTCAGTAATCACACATTTATTGGAAGTTATGGCCATCATGGGTATACCTGCGCAAATAAAGACAGATAATGGTCCAGCATATGTATCTAAGAAAATGAAACGCTTTTTTGATTATTATAATATAAAACACATTACAGGTATACCAAATAATCCTACAGGTCAGGCAGTTATAGAAAGATCAAATCGTACTATAAAGGATATGCTGAACAAACAGAAAGGGACTGAAAATACCCCCAGAAATAGATTACATAATGCTTTATTAACCTTGAATTTTCTTAACGCTAATGAGAAAGGAACGACAGCAGCAGAAAGACATTGGATAATGGAAAAGTCTGCTGAACTAAATCAACCGATTTATTTCAAAGATGTGCTGACCTCTCAGTGGAAGCCAGGAGATGTGCTACGTTGGGGAAGGGGTTTTGCTCTTGTTTCCACAGGAGAAGAAAAATTGTGGATACCATCAAAATTAATAAAGTTTCGATTTGAAGAGGAGAAACCTCTTGGAAAGGAGAAATGACAACTCATCCACAATGATGATATTCATACAGGTGGTAAGAAAAACATAGAATGGGGGCAGGGTTCTGTTCTTATCTCCACAGGAAAACACTCATCTTTGAGAAATTCAAGGGACCCTGGATGTTTGGATACTGACAGATGGAAAAATACCTGCCCAATAGGAAATATCAAGACAACTGAATGGATTGTGTAAGTAATATTAAACCATATTTCTAAATCTATAAAGCTGGTTTTGAAGTTGGACTCTGGCTCAGTCCCTCTCCAATTCCAAGCCTGTTAGTAAGAGAAAAACCCCAGAGTTTCTGGAGTTTCTGTCTCATGTCAAGAGCCATGATATGGGACAGAAAGAAATATGAGTTTAGAAAACATCTTTGCTTTTCTTCATATCTATCATACTTTTCATTGAATATATCTATCATGTCTTTCATTGAATATATATATATATATATATATGTCTATATATGTCTATATGATTAATGTTTAAGTTTTTCATAATGAACAATGAGTTTTTCCTGAAGTGACATTTGAAGTTTCCAGGAAGAAGATGGGGCCCCATAACAACAACTCCACCTGGTTGATATGACGTCATGATACTGATAGCGCTACTACAAGACCTGCTTTTGGTACCAGCTGCACAAGACAGTTCCAACTTGGTTAGCTGAAATGGTGCACATCTTATACAACATTTTGGCCAGACCTGCACAAAATACTCAGAGACTATTGGCAATTTTAAAAGACATTGATCTTGAAATTTAACCATCATTTCACTTTCACAGGATCCCCCAGAAAGAACGTCGCCCCCATGACAGCTGGAAGTAATTCTAGAGGACGACGTCCCCTTTCCCAGTAAAACTTGCCCTTGGGTTTAGGGACATCATTTAGGGGTTGATTATAATTAGTATATGATTGAGGGTTGGGGGAGGAATTTTATACGCTCAGGGATCATTTTGGAAAAAAAAAAAAAAAGAGGGATGATGGGATAATAGATTTGTAATTGTGAGTTACTGTTTTTAGACAAATACATTGGTATAGATTCTTGTATATTGATACAAAGTTAAATTATATTGACTATTGTATGCATGCATGTTTCTACCTCTGTTGAAAACATTTTTTTATGTATTGACATATATTGTATTGATATATATATATATATATATATATATATATATATATATTGTATATATTTACCATATTGCAGTGTACATTTCTACCTCTGATTAAGATACTTATATAATGATTGTGTATTGATATATATTTACCTACTGCAATGTTTATTTGTACATTATTTATATTTGGAGGTCATTGTCCTCATTTGTTTCACAGTCGTTTATTGTCTTAGTCTTTAAGTTAGATAGATATTGAGAATTATATAGACTAATAGTCATCTAAGTTTGTCATTTATAATAGACTAATCAGGTTCTTTAGATATATAGAGATTATACTCAGTATAGATAGATAATCTTCAACTTCTTCAAAGAGCTGTAGAAAATGGCCTTTAATCTAACTCAGAGTTTTGTGGTAGTGAGATACAATTGCTCCTGGCAACACCACTCTATTCCCGAGAGAATGTTGAGCACCAAAGACACTCCACCTGGAGCCTTTCTTTTTGGCAGAACTGGCGTTTGGGCAAAGAAATGCCCATACCTCAACAACTGACAAAGATACAGAGCATGCATCAATGGATAAAACAGGACTGTCATATCCTGCCAAGACAGGGTAAGATAGTTTTGAAAAGTTGCTTGCCTTAGAAAATGGTATGTCAGTTATGTTAGGCCTTATCCAAAGTTGGTTGCTTCAACGCTGCTAATGTGACTTTGGGTGATTGCCCAGGTAGCTAGTTGTCTCTGTAATTTGTTGCATGTTTTGGAAGTTGTTTTACTGAACTTCCTAATTACCCAGGTAACATTATTTCCCTTCTCAGATCTTCGATGGGGTTGAAGACTATATAAATGTAGTTACTTTCTCTCATGACTTGGCCAAGTTATTTATTATACAAGACCTAAGCTAGTTAGAATAGGATATTTGTACTTATTGTATATAATTTCATAGTAGGTTTAGAACTCTCTTATTTAAACAAAAGGGGGAGGTGTTGCGGGAGGTCCTCCCACTCCTCCAGCCTATCACCGCTGAGGTACCAGCCCACTGGGGCGTGGTTTCTCTCCCTTTAAAAAAGCGGCCACTTCCCTCTGCTCGCTCTCTTCACTTCCTGCTCCGCCTGCGACTAGACTCCTTTCCTGGTTGCGTAGAGGGCTGTTGCCTGGGACAGTGATCTGTAAGTTTTTTCCCCTTTAATAAATACCACCCTAATAATCATAACCCCGAATTGGTGTGGCATTGTTTGTGACTTACGCCTTCAGAGTGGATGGGAAGTTAGTGGTGGGTGAAGGGATGGGGGAGTGGAGGGAGAGGAACTGGGGCTGATATGTGAAATGAATAAAGATATCAAAAAGAATAAAGAAATTCACTCAATTTAGCCTATAAAGTTATCGAAAATAATACTTTTTAATGTGGGATGTTCTTCTGTGTATGCAATGCTTTTATTGGGTCATAAATAAAGCTGCTTTGGCCAATGACTTGGCAGAGTAGATGGAGTCAGGAGATGCCATGTAGCTACTGAAGAAGAATGTCAGAACCTTACCATGTGGCCACAACATTGTGGTGATACACAGTTTAATAGAAATGGGCTAATTTAGGATGTAAGAGGTAGCTAGAAATACACCTAAGCTATTGGCCAATAAGTGCTGGAATTAATATAGTTTCTGTGTGATTATTTGGGTCTTGGTAGCCAGGAAATGAATGAGCAGTCTCTGTTTACAGTTTCTTTCTGGATGTTTGAGGTGTTTGGTAATAAAACAAAGAAAATCGTCATGAAAAATCATATACATGCTGTGTTGCTTAAGAAGCAAAATTAATCCATTACACCACACACACATAACTATATTTATCTGTTTTGTATTTTCATATTTAATTATAATTTCCAGAGATTGGAGGAAAATATTTGCTCTTTTTTAGATTCAAATCTTTCTGCACTTGATAATAGGATAATAAGAACACATCAAAGATAAGAAAATAATCTATAGTTTTAAGAAAGCAAGGTATAAACCATCTTGTATAATCACCCATTTGCTGTACCATCTAGAGCTATTGTCTTCACTTCCCTCTACGGAATAATGTATCAATGATGATGTGTTCCTACCATGTTTAACACAGGAAAAGGGGAGCAAAGTATTAATTAAATAAGACTCTATTGTCACATGCTTTATATGATTTAGTTCGAGTATGTGTTCTTATTATATCAGGCTAGTCAAAAACCGGAAGTAGCCAAGAAAAGCAAAACAAAAACTAAGTCCCCCTTTCAATACTTATGAATAATTAAATCTTCACAACAGATGCACATAAGACCTTCTTCCTTAATCAGTCATCAGATATAACATGAACTCTGACCCATGTTTCAATTCCTTCCTTAAGAGTGTACTGAAGCAAAGGAGCCTGGTATGTCTGAATATATTCAGGACCCACCAAAACTCTGTGTGAAAGACAATGTAAGGCTTTGGCTTATAAGTTCTATTATACATATCTATGCTCTTTGTGAGTAACTGATCCACATGTAGTTTATTCTGAGGGCTTCACAATTATAAAGAGAGTAATAAGAGACAAAATAGAAGATACAGAAAGATGAGATAGGAGATGAAAGAGAAGACACACAGCGGTCTTTTCATATATGATTGTTCATTCTACTGTTGTCCGGTCTTGGACCTACATAAAATTGTCATTGTCTTTCTTTTCAAAATTCTTGCTTTATCAAGCTGGTTTTCATGAGTTATTTTATTTAATTAATCATTCATAACAACAGTGAATTTTTGTCCACAATTGCAAAGATAAGCAATGTTTAGTTCTTACAGGAAATAAATAAAGAACACTAGAAATGGAGAACACTTGAGAGTTTAGATATAAGTTTAGGAAATTACATAAGCAGCTAAGAAAATATGAGAAAGGAATATAAATGCAAAATTCAGAGTGACAAGGGACTCACCTAAGTTGAGGAGACAAAGAAGTAGGACTAATTATTTAACTTACAGGATAAATACAATCAGTGCATTGGTAATTTGTCTGATTAAGCACCGTTTTCCATTTTAATTTTCTTCATGGCTCAAATTAGCTATGTTAAGTTAGACTCATTTGTATTCAAAGAAAGAAACCTAAAGTTGCCTTACTGTTTAAAAGAATTGAGAGTGCCCATAGACAAATGCTATTCTCAGCCTTTATCAGAGAATAGTCTATTTACTGGAAACATCAGTGAATACAGAACTCATGACTAACCCAATTTAATAAGTGTTGAATGAGTGCTCAGATCTAAAGAGTATTCTTTTGCCATCCTTTCTCAAGTGCCAAGGAGCATTGCGGAAGACAAGGCAGAAAAAATGCAAGCTCTAAATGTCTGCTAAATGCCATTTTAGCAAGCTGTAATCATGAAAACAAGGAACTCAAAGAAGCTCTGTTGACTTCACTGTGTCTGATCAATCAAGCAAGGTTGGGGAAAGAATTCAGGGGCCCGTACCACAAATAGTAAGCCCCCAAAATACCTTGCTCCTACAAGTTGCCTCACTCATTATGCTTCATCACAGAGTAGAAAAGAAGTCAATATAAAAACTCTTACCTGATAGATTAATGAATCTGACCATTTTGCTTTTTATAGGACTGGGAAAGACTTTGCAACTTTGGGCAAGACAGTTATTGGGTGATGTAAACATCCTTGACAATCAGGCTTAGGAGAAGGTGGGAAAATACTACTGTGAGCTGGGTGGGTTTTGCAGGACCAGCTCAAAGGGGTTTAGGGAGCAATACTAGCAAATGGCCTATTGATAGTACTTGAGACCTTCTTGTGATTAGTATGACTGCATACTAACTCTTCTACTCAGATTTTATTTCTGAGGTAAAATTTAAAAATAATAGATTAATTTCTTTGGTAGAAACAATTTTAAGACAGCTATATATTGACTTTTTTGAGAACATTAGCTAAAATCTTTGTACTGATTAATGAAAAAGGGAATATGAGGAGGATAGAATAACAATAAAGTACACAGTTTGAAGAGAAAAGGGAACAATCATAGGCTTAATATTGCAGATAATGTCACAAATATACATTGGAATAAAGGAAATATTTCCCTCAGGACAAGACATCAACAAGATAAGCTTCCAACTTGTGAATTAGAGCATACATCAATATATTTTCCTTTTATAAAAGCAACTGCAAGCAAAAGTGGCTGACATTGTATTTCATGGGGTCCAAGTTCTATCCCAAACTGACAGTCAAATATGGCAAATATAATCCATATAGTGGTGAGTTTAGAGTGAAGAAAAAAATAGTTGTCTTGTAATCTTTCTCTTTTGTTGCAGAGAGTGTTAATTCTACTGGTAAAGTAAAGAATAAGTTTACTAGTACAGTTTAAAGTCAAATTTGAAACAAACTTTAATTGAACAGTAGCCAAGTAGATGTACTTGGGACCAGTTCATCTTTTGCTTCATAGCATATAGGCTCCAATCATGTTTTATAGGGACATAAGGAGAGAGAAACCAAATTCACAGCATTTCCCATGAGTTTCAATTAAGGGCAAACATACATCCTGATATATTTCTCCTTGTATACATCTTGCCTCTATCAAAATAAGCAGCAAGGGTACATCCTAACATATTTCTTGCCCACATGTAATCAAGCACATCTGATACAGAACGTTCAAATAACTAGTTTAGTGGAGTGAAAAATGTGTCCTATTTTCTCCCATACACAATAGACTACAACATTTCAGGAACTATCTGTCCTTGGGCAGGGGGCTTGCAGTTGAGAGGCTATTTTGTTTCATGGTTCTCTTAGGCAAGTAATTAAAACTTAAAAAGTAACTTTAGCTTCCCTATTACTCCCTTGAGTTATATACTGAGTGAAATCATTACTCTGTGATAGGTACCTGTTTATATTAGGTTCTAATAACCATGAGTTTAATGGTACCCTGAAAGGAATTATCATATAGTAAAAGCATCAGTGATATATTTTAAATGATTGTATAAACTTGATACCTTAACCAATAGTAGAAATATATATATATATATATATATATATATACTACAAAATTGACCTTAAATTAGTATCAATAAACCAAAGTCCATACCAACATAAAATACTTGTTTCTATAACATATCCTCCCCAACCCTTTTTAAAAAAAGATTAACTGTGATCATTATCTGATAATTAACCCCCCGAAACAAATGTTTTAAGCAATATTTTAGAATTTGGGCACAGTTTTCTAGATTACTTCCTACTGATTTGGGTGCTGTTAATCAGGTCTTTTATGGAGTATCCTGTTTGGTTGGTCCATCGCAGTCAGTGGTTCCGAAGCTGTCATGGATGTTGGACCACCTGAGCCACTGATTCAGGGGGTTTAGTTTGATCAAGTCATATTAGCCAGTAATGAATCCACAGCTTTGTAACTTCTATTGAAACATAAACAGAACCTCTTTTTCAAAGTAACATGTTCTTAGACTTAAATTTTGAAGTCAAGATATCTTTAAAATATATTTTTGGTTCAGCTTATAAGCCATACAATGAAGTGTCTCTCTGTTGCTAGTTCATTCACAGTCAAAAACTTAAAAGAAAACAAAAGTAAACAGAATTCAAACTGTCTTTTCCATCTAAGTGGCTTTTTATTTTTTTATTTTATTTTGTATTTCTTTTATTTTTATTTTTTATTTTTTCTGGTTTATTATTATTTTTTTGGATACAGGGTTTTCTGTGTATCTTTGGATTTCCTGCATCTTATTCTATAGACCAGGTTTACCCTTGAACTCAGAAATCTGCCTGCCTTTGCCTCCCAAGTACAGGATTAAAGGTGTGTACCACCACACCCTACTACTTTGGCTCTTCTATTTCTCTTTTTATGGACATTATCTATCTTTTTCTTTTCTCTTTGAAGCCAACATATATTTTTTAAACACACTGTAAGCTGTTTAGAAGCCTTTTCATCTGAATCTGTCTTTACTCTATATCTTTTTCTGAGTACATGGGCCTTAAATTTGCTAACTGATATGTCTAGGATTAAAGCTTCAGCTTTGGCTGCTGGCCCCACACCATTACTTATTTTTTTTGAGGGTCTATCTTCATGGAGCCAGATTAATGTGGCAGAAGTCACATTAATTGCTGAAATGCTGTGGAGTGTCTGGGTTCATGTCACCAACAAGAAGCATCCTACCAGGCTGCTCATAAACACCATTTAAGTATGTAGTCGCAAGGCCTCTTAAAAGAGCTGCAAGGATTTGGCTACTAATGCTGAGCCTCTCTTACAAGACCCACACCTCTGATTGCCTCTAGCAAACAGGGCCTAACAGAGAAAAGACAGTTATGGAGAAGCTGCTTTTGACTCTGTTCTTGTCTGGCTACATTTTTTTTTTAAACATTCTCAGGCTTTATGTGAAGGTTTTTGTCAAACGTTTGGGTACCATTATGTAAACCATGAGTGTGAGTTTGTTTCTTGGCCACCCAAACCTGGATAATTACACAAAAACTAATTTTATTACAGCAATATTTGGCCAGTGACTCAGGCTTAGTCCTAGCTAGCTGTTGCATTTTAACACATTTCTGTTAATCTGTATATCTCCACAAGGTTGTGGCTTACTGGTGAAGTTCTGACATCCTTCTCTCTTGTCAGCTTCATTGCATATGCCTGACTTTGCCTTCTTTCTCCCTAAATTCAGTTTAGTTTTGGTACCTAGCTATAATCTGCATTGCCATAGGCCAAAGCAGCTTCTTTATTAATAAATGGTAATAAACCATATTCACAGTATACAGAAAAGAATCCAATATCAATAAACTCTGCTATAAATAGATCATGTAGAGTGATCTATCCTATCACAGGACTGTTTCAGATAATGAATTTACATTTTGATAGATCTGGGTCTCTTATTTTTTAACAGTCACCTTTCCTGGTTTACTAATAGGAACTATAGGTAGGTATTTTGTCTGCTATGCCAGGGTGTTTCCTGGTTGATCTAACATTCCATCTGAAGAGACTAGGAACAATCACGCTGGATGGACTGGTTCATATTAGCTTACAGCAAGTCCTGGACTTGCAGTGATTTGGAACAGGTTGTAGTTAGCAGCTAATTACTGGATGGTGTCAGTCAGTCAAATAAAAATCTGTTGAGGTAGATATAGACTATAGTCACAGATAAAATTTATAAAACTAAAGGAAAATATTATGTTTAAAACGTTAAGGCCCATTGTGCTAGTAGTTGGGGGAAGGGAGGAATTCCAAGACTAAATGAGAGTAAGAGAGACAAAATTGTCAGGAATAGACAGGTAGGGAAACTTAGACTGTAATTATGTGGAGTTCTTTTGGCCTGTGAGAGGTGAATCCAAATCTTGTGACTCCCTACATCATCAGAAGCTTACATAATTTTTTTTTACTTTACGAAAAGAAATGAAATTTTGATATATTAGCATTACCAAACTGTACTGAAATCCACATTATAGTCAAAGCAACTGCTGGTTGTCTGTAAAACAGCTGGAGTAGACTCACACCTTTGACTCCTAGCCAAGACTATAGATTTGGATTTAAAATCATGATTATTTTCCTCTGTTCAGAGAGCCAGATATAGATTGGACAGAGATGTCTCTAGACCAATGAGACAATGAGAACCTTGGAAAATTTAAAAACTTGAGCTTGTGACTAAACCCTAAGGGGTCCATGCTCAATATTTCACATCCTCAGACCTTTATATATCTAAAACATTTTCTTACATCCTCAAACCTTACAAAAATTGTATTCTTTTTATGTATTTACCATTATTAATTAGAAATGCAAGTAGTTGTTCCCAAGAATAGTCATTGCAAAACATGTTTCTGTAATAAATTTACGTATGTAGCATTTTTAAATATGAAGCCTTTTTGAAAGGCGAATTCATCTGCCTTTCCTCAACAGGATATGCATTGGCTCCAGAAAGAGCAAGGCTTGAGTTTTAAATGTAAAACAAGAAACAATGTGGCTGCCGCCTTGGGGAAAATCTTGGGTGCCTGCAGATTTTAAGCTAATATGCTATAGTTAGTCTTGGTGTTAATACCCCAAGAAATACAAGGATTAATTATAGCAGGAAGTACAATTCAAATAGCCCGTATATCGATTGAAATGACAAAGACTAGTCCATTACTGAGATGATTATCCAAGGTTCATTTAGTATCCATTGCAGAAGGGGGAAAGATGCCAGGATAACATCAGTCTTTGGCCACCAGTCCTAGAAGATGAGAGGATTTCCTGTGAAGTAGGAAAGTCCCTCTGAAAGGAAGAAGTCCCAACTTGGTCAGCACTGACCTTACTTTGCCCTGGCAAAGTGGGGCAATTGACTCTCCAGTGATGTGCTTGTCCATATACCTGGGAACAGGTGGCAGGTTTTTCATTGGGGCAATATTGCCCTGTGCTTAGCCTTAAGGTGTATCACCTGCATTATAATCACTGTGCTACCCTGTCATTTCTTTGGAGACTTCAGCATCTCTACTAGAAGTGTGGGGCTGGTCTCTGTCATAGTCATCTTTTTCCATTAAACATTTTGAATATTCATCAGATCTCTACCAAGTGTAAGGACCATTATCTATTAAGCACATGTGAGCTAAACAGCCTAGGCTTAACCTTGTAAACATATATAGGAGGCTAAATAAAGTTTTTCTTATAAATGATTACATTAGTAATTAGCATACCTACAAGTATAGTTCTGAATACATTAAAGAATTTGACCATTCATAAGGTGACTATAAACTTGCATATCTTGCTAATCTTTAGCCATTCAAAATTATAAGCTTTTATAAGAATAAGACTTTATAATTTTTTCTCTGCTATTTTTGAACCTTGAAGAAAAATAATAATTTCTGACTCAAGCTACCTTTAGTGGCAAAATATAACTTTAAATCATAAGCACAGTCCACAGAGAAACTGAGAAACTTCTGATCATTTTATAGTACAACATTGTAGAATATAACAGTTTCTTAAATCACTCAGTTTATCAAAACAGCTTATGCTTAACAAAGTTAACAAAGACCATGTTTTTTGTTAAACTCATCAATCCCAAAATCACTCTCATTATGATTTTGCAACTGTAATTTTACCAGTGTTATGTGCCAAACTGCTAATATGCAGATGGTCCTAGGCTATCCTGATAAAATTGTCTTTTAACCACCAAAAGGTTCAGCTATATTTGTTGAGAAATTTCTCTAATTTCATTGCAAGACTACAGAGATCATTATCTTCATGCATCAAAAGGAAGGAATATCTGAAATTCTGGTGTCTAGTATTTAGTGATCATAACTATGGCCCTAATTTTGACCTTTTTAGTTTACTTTTAAATTCAAATAATGATATAAAACATTTTATAAACTTAAAACATCCGGTAGACTTATAAATTGAAATTTTTTGTTAAACCCTAAAATTTCCTCTTAAAAAAGCTTAAAATCTCTCAAACGCATGCTCCTTAAATGCCAAAAGTAAAGCACTTTTATTTTTATTTCAAGAGGGAAGATAAAAGGCATAATACAATCTGCATTAGACAAAACCAAGCTCCGACAGTGAAAACAGTTCAATGCTTGATTTCTGTGATACTTCACAATTCTCTGGATTTTGCCAAGGGCTGAATCACCTCTCTGGCCTATCTTCAGCAGCCTCTACATAGCCTGTCTTCAAGATTACAGCCTGCTCCATCTCATTCTGATTTGTTCTTCTGGTGACTGTCAAATGCTACCAGTCTATCCAAAACTGCCAGAATCTACCACTGCAAGTGGGCTCTTTAGAAACTCTGGCCTTGCCACACATTTTCAAGATTTAGGAGTTCCCCATTATGCCTTCGTGTCTTTAAAACCACTGTCATAAGGGTGATTCTCATGTTAAAAAAAAAAAATTGATTGCCAGGGCAAGGTACATTCTTGCAAACAAAGACAAGGTGTTTGCAGCTTTAATACGTTATTATATAAACATTTTTGTAAATGTTATCATTCATAAATCCTGTTTTCAAGACAGGACAGGAATATCATGAAAAAAATCCATCCACATTAAAAAGTTCTTTAGATTCAATTTCTGACTTTTTAGTTGATCCACACCAGGTGATCAGCTCTAATCAAGATGGTGGTGAAATCTGATGATATTCACCCTCTCTAATCTTAGCAATGATGTTTGCCAACCATGTGATTGCCTAAAGATGATGGCAACCCATATGTTGTTTATATTTCAAAATGAAATCATACCACATGGATCCTTTAAGATTATATACGCATAATTTTTTTGAACTTCCCGTGTTGCTAGTTTTAAGTTAACTTGTAATCAGAAACTGTGCATTGATTTCCTAGCCTCCCAGATCCAAATAATCACACAGAAACTATACTAATTACAACACTGTTTGCCCAATGGCATAGACATATTTCTAGCGAGCTCTTACATCTTAAATTAACCGATTTCTATTTATCTATGTATCACCATAGCCTGTGACCTACCAGTAAGATTCTGGCATCTGTCTCTTTGACTCCACCTTCTTTACTCCTCCATCTCTGCCTGGAATTTCCACCTTGATATATTCTGACCTGCCATAGGCCAAAGCAGCTTTTTTGTTAACTAAAGGCAATAGAACTTATTCACAGCATACAGAAGGAAATCCTACATCAACAACTTTTTATCATATATTTTACAGATTTTTAACCATATTTAATAAAATAAACTTATAAATCTTGAGAGATACATATTGTTTACATATGCCAAGTTTAACTTTTTGGTAAGTTTTTCTTTGTTTTCTTTTTCCTGTCACAGTTTCAGATGACTCAACTAATATAGGACATAGTGGAAACTTTTAAATTCACTTAAGACTCTAAAAGGTAAGCTCAAACCCAACTCTAGAGCCAGCATTCCAATAAATTAGAACAATATAAAACAACTTTAGTGGAATTCATGCTAAAACAAAATGAAGTCCTGATAACCCTGAATCCAGTGACCAGAGAGCTCATTGTTAAATTCTGATCCCCAGTCATAAAAGCAGTGATGACTAGGAGCTGGTGGCTGCAAATACCACAAAAATTTCCAACCCATTTCTGCCCCAGCTCCATGTTCAAACAACACTTAGAAATATACCAGAAAACACAGGAGGATAAACTTTCTGACAAAGTAGGCAGACACAACTTTCCGAGAAGACAGGTAAAAATTTCCTACTAACCAGAACCAGGTGGACAGGTGATAACTAGATAGATATTCATCATTAAAGGGAGATTATTTGGAACTTTTTGAACCCCAATTCACCACTCAGATTGGGATCCCACAAAACAACTAGAATATGACTCACGAGGATGCCTCTGTAAATTCTTGCTGAATTTGTTAGCATGACAGCTCACTGCTATATTCAGCAAACTGAAGACAGCCTTGGAGCCCTGCAACCTTTCAAGGTACATCCTTTGTGAAACAGACCCCCAGTCCTGAAGTTCTAGAGTGAATGTAAAGCTTTAAAATTTTGAATGAATGTTCTGAATCTCACTGGGGCTTCCAGAAATTTTTAGCCACAGTGGTTGGCACAAAGACCACCACCACAGTATAAAATGAAATTTGAAACAAGCTTTAATCAAATACTAGTTAGGTTTATGGACTTTCTGGACAGGCTCATCTCTGGTTTCCCAGCAACTGGTCACAAAACCTGTTTTACAGGGACTTTAGAAGGCAAAATCCATAATTCATTGCATTTCACATGAGGTCCAATCACGGTCAAGCTTACATACTGATGTACTTCTAGCTTGCATACCTCCTGCCGACATCCAATCAGGGACAAGGGTATATCCTGCCATATTTTTTGACCACATGTAATCAAGCACATCCAGTGCAGATGGTTCAAACAAACATGTTTGGTGAATCATTTATCTTCTTTTCTCTCATTAATAAAAGCTGCAAACAATTCAGGAGCTATTTATTCTTGAGTAACATGCTTGCAGATGAGATTGAAGTTTGCTTCGTGGATCTCTTAGGCATAATAACTCAAACTTAAAATATACTTCAGTTTTCACAAGAACCACTGAAATCAGGCATTATATGTAAGAAAAATCTCTGTGAATTTCACTAGATGGCAAGGGGGGTCTTCTTCTTACTGAAGAAGTTGAGGCTAGGTCATTTATCATCAGACCATGAGGTAGAGAATTCTTTTTTTTCACTGATTTTAGATCTCAGTTGATCCAATACATCATAACAATACCACATTTACCTTTTGGAATGTTAATACATATACTTCATAATTTTATGGTAAGAGTAAATAATTACCCTTTTAATTTTATGGGTATTTCTTGTTAAAAGATTGCCTTGTGTCTTTACAGAGTGACCTGCAGATACCCAATGTTGGATATTTGGATTCATAAAACTGTAAATATGATAACTATGCAAGTACAAATCAAACTTGGTAAAATTACCACTTTGGTGTGATTCTGTATAACACTAAAATCATAGGATGCACTTGCCTGCCTTCATTTGGGATAAATAACACTCATTTCTTCTGTTTATCTATGACCCTTGCATTTTTTTAACACTCTGGTTACACAAGACTACCATTTCTTGGCTCTGGGGCTTGGAACTCACTCAGGTACAGCTAATAAAATTTAATTGTAGTACAGATTCTTAAAAGGAATGAACTGTCTTGCTAGAAAAATCTCTATAGGTTCTGGCTAAAATTTTGCTTGGAAATGATCAAATGGGATCAGGGAAAGAATGATGGCTACCTATTTTGTTTGTTGTCTGCTTGTTTGTTTTCTTTCTAATTGTACAAGTTGCATGCTGTGAATATGTCCTGCACTTAGAATCCCTATAACGTGAAATGAAACTTTTAGAGGAAAGTTAGATATTTAGGTGGATGATTTGCAGCGTAGGATTCACCAAAGTTCCACTGAAAAAGATTAGTTAAACTTTGATAAAAATTCCTCACCCTGTGTTGTTTGCCTGAATAGTAGCTTAGAAAAGACATAGAACAGTCAATGAGTGAAAATCAAGACACTTTTGGTCAGCAAGTTGTTTCTATTTTGTACTCATATACCTTTACAAAATTGCGAGACTTGAGACAGCAATACTGATAATACAAGGGAACTCAATAGAAAGGGACAAGGAGTGCCAACTCCAGTAGAGGGTCAGTCGCACTATGTAACATTTAATTGTTGGTATCCTTGAGCCATCGTGAGGCGTGATCATCATGCACTGGGAACAATGAAATAGGTTGTAGGATGATTCTGCAGTGTGGCCGCTGTTTACTGTGGCACCACAGATGCTGGCAGGGCTTTCCAAATGGAAACAGGACTGTGCCTAATAATGTTTCTTGTGTATGTCTTCCCTGTAGCTAACCTCAGGTTGAATATTTTGCAATGATTGGTAACCCTTTATACAATCACCAGTAAATTCAAACTGTGAGTAGGACTGTAAAGTCAATGATGTGGAGAAACCCACATCAGCCCTGCAAGAAATACTGTCAACATCAAAAAGGGTGGTTCATGTACAGTAATATCAATTTCCTGTGTGCATGAAGAAACCACTCAAAGTACTTCTCATTTGAAAATGACCAGTATAATACAGATGATGTATAGCTACACCTTCTCCATGTTGATAGCACAGATTTTGGCTGTTACTTAGATCATAACTGAGTTATCAAACTCTAAATAAAGGGACTACAAACATGCATTCATACCTGACAAGTATTATGGACCTGATGAACAATAGAATATTTGTTGATCCTGTATCACTATGAAATGTACCTGAGACATGCCTTTTTCCACCAATAGTTTCTCTCAGAATGAAAACAGTTTACTTTTATCTATGATGTTTTAACATGAGCATCCAACATTTTGCCCCAGGGTTAGCTGCAATCTGTAACTAATTGTCATGGTTTGGTGGTTCATGATTTGATATTCTGGAAATGACTCAAAGTAGTAAACTTGTATCATTGCATTGATAACATTATGAGAACTTGTGATTTGCTTGGAGATTTGGAAGCCATGACCATTAGTCTGAGGACTGCTCTGAATTCATAGAAATGGATAATGAATGATTTCAATGTGTGAGGTTCTAGTTTGTCTGTACCAAGAAAACACTGAAAGTAGTCTCCTAATAAGACTCACAGGAGGACTTGGGTGACTGAAATATAAAATAATTACAGGATGTTCACTACCAAGAGACTGATTCCATTGAACCAAGTTCCAACAAAGAAGAGACCATTCTGCACCTAACACCAGGTTTACTGATGATTGCAACAAGGAACCCTAGCATACATGGACAGAGCAACAATACAAATACCATTTGTACCAAAACAGAAGCCAAATCAGTCAGTATCCGTACTGTGATTTACATGATTAATAGTTACAAATAAGTCCTCCAATTTCTTTGTATATACCAAAGAAATATATATAATTCTGCTTTGTACTTGGGCATCAGTTCTCACCCTATGGGTTGAGACCTCTTTGAGGGTCACATGTCAAAGATCCTGAATATCAGATATTTACACATTGATTCATGACAGTGGCAAAATAACAGCTTTGAGGTAGCAATAAAATTCACCACAATATAAAAAATTATTAAATGGTCCAAGCATTAGGAAGTCTGGGAAGTACTGAATTATGTGTCTTAGTGTAGAGGATCATGGGACTATACAGCAGGTGATACTTTGTGTTTAGCAGGCTGAACCACCAGAGGAGTGATTCCCATATGGGGAACCCCATCTGGGAAGGCTGGGGTCATTGGCTTTAGATGATGGTTTGACTCTGTTTATAATTTTTCCCATGAACCACTTTATTTCTTCCTTAAAATAGCTTTGGGTGTATTCCCACTGCGTGTGTGTTCATCTCATGGAAATATTCCACCAGGTAATGGTGACACATGGCTTTAATCCCAGCTTTTGGGAGACAGAGGAAGGTGGATCTCTGAGTTTCAGGCCAACTTGGTTTACAAGACCTAGTTTCAGGACAGCTAGGGCTGTTACACAGAGAAATTCTGTCTTGAAAGAACAAACAAAATATTCATCTATTGAGCACACATATAGTTGTGAATGGTCAGAAAGATGATTTTTACTTAAACCATATAATTTTGATGAATAGAAATAATACTAGAATATTTTACACTACTCAGGCTGACATAGAATTCTGTCACAAAACAGTCTTTTATACAGACAGCCAATTTTATACTCCAGAATAAATTCAAAGTGGTTTGGTTGCCCCTGGAGATGAATACCTAGTTCCCCCTAGAGACAAATACTTCAGGTCATTTTCACAGGTGTTTTGCTGATTCAAGGTCAGGATAGAAGCAATGTTAGTAGCCATAGCTTTCTCAACAACCGACTTTTTGCTGATTTTCCCTGTCTCAGGCTCAAGGTTCATTTAATTGTTTACTGTCTGGAAACTATCATCAACTTATTATGTGTATGGTCAAGTGTTAACCACTAGACAGTCAATGTGACATTGCAAGCCTAATAAAAATATGTGACATAACTTGTGATCTGAAAATGGGTCAGGTACTGAAAATGTAACAAAATTTTCTAGAGTTTGGCTGAGCACTGCTGGTGAAGAGGAGGCAGCTGTTTTGAGCTATGTAGAGATTTCTGAACAAGAGTTGTGCGGAATGCAAATGTGTGTGTGTGTGGGGGGTGACTCAGTGTGGGTGTGGGTGTGTGAAAGGGGGGAGGTGTGTCTGTGGGGAGGTATGTGTGTGAGTGGGGGGAGGTGTGTCTGTGGGGGGGTATGTGTATGTGTGTGAGTGTGGGGGTTGGGAGGTGTGCTGAGTGAGAGATGAAAAAGAAACAACATGAGAGATGTGTGAGGGGGTGAGTAGTGCCTAGGAAATGCATAAAGTGCTGTATAATCGGAGAGTTATGTGAATGCAATGATAGCTATAGGTTTGTGTGGAGATTTGTAACTGTGTGGAGGCAAAGAAGTTAAGGCTGTATTGAAAAAGAGATCTATAAGAGAAATTTATGCAAAAGAAACACGTGTAGCTATATTAAAGTAATTATAACTGTGTGTAGAGATAAATGGGCATGTAGAAGAGAGATGTATTATATATGTATGTATGTATGTATATAAAGAAACATATGTAGTAATATGAAAAGAATGTTATTGTGTAGAAATGGAAAGATTCCCAAAGAGGATTATTTAAGATGAAGTAAAAAAAAATATTACCATCAGAAAGCATGTATTTCATTATTTACCCCTCAGATAGAAAAGTCTAGCGTCACTATACTAGTAGTTGATTTTATGGATACCCACATTTCATTTGCAAGAATGGGAGATTGACAAACATCCTCTGTGATACTATCCCATGTGAGAACATTCCTATTGCATAAGAAATCAAGGGTTGAGAACCTGAAAAAACCTTAAGACCAGTAGGACTTTATAGCCCCAAGTAGGTGCCTGGGGAATGTGGAGATACATACCTCTTGGGAGCATTCAGGGTTTGAAAGTTCAAAGACCCTAAATAACTTCAGAAACTAAAGAGAATGGAAAACCTTAAAAAAAATCATAAGAAACTACAGAGTCTAGAAACTCACAGAACATAAACAATTAGCCTATACAGCACAATTCTCAACTTCAGCTTGTCATGTTTCACAATGGGAGGAATATTCTACATGCTAGTAGTATGTTGTTCTTCCTGTGGCTTTTGGGAACAAGCAAAAAATTTAGTCTGACCTTGAAAAGTACAATTGTCTAAAAGGAGTAGATTGGGGCCAATAGAAGGATATAAGTGTGAATTGATATTTAAACAACATGGTAAAAACATGTTTATCTGGAATGACCAGAAATGAACACTGGATATCTAAGAAACTACAATTAAACAGTTTGTATGGATAGGAAATTATGGAATTCATAGTTGTGTAAATAAAAGATATCTCTGACAAAGATATTATTTGTATAATCCTCTTTAACTACACCAGTAACACTAGATTGGTGTCAAACTTCAACTAGCAGTAAATAAAATATATTCTATTTCCAGGCCTCTTTGCATCTTTTCAGCCTCTCACGTTCTCCAGAACCATCTTCTTTATCTTCAAACTCAGATCTCACTTAATCATAGTGGCCACCATCTCTATCTACCGATTATACTTCATATGCATACATGTTGAAATAAGCAGGCTAGCTAAAAAATACACCAATTATATTTTTATTTATTATAAGGGGAAAACTCATGAAACAGAAAACAGAAAATCCAAGCACAGCAGTGTCCCATGGGAGTGGCACAGTGAGAGAGCAGCTGGGCAGTACACAGATTATTCCTCGGGTTGCAGAAAACTACACTTTACCTGGGCTCCACCTCATAAAGATAATTGCCTAACAAGGTTTTCCTCATCATCTCCCCCCTTTATCTAAACAAGAGCAATCCAAACCCAACACAAAACTATATACAATAGAAACAGATATCAAGTTTAAAATTATAAACATAAGCAATATTAAGCAAGGAAAACATGACAAATGTTTTAATAAACATTCTATTTCAAGAACTCAAAATCTTACATAGAAAATACGCTTGGCTAAATCATAAGTGGTACAAGGTAATTACAACTATTTAATCTTCTATCCAATCGAAGGCCTGAGAAGGGAAATAATATTACGTGAGTAGACAGGAAGTTTAATGAAGCAGCTTCCAAAGCAGGCAATATATGATAGAGACAATTAGCTACTTCAGCAAAGTCTCATTTGCAAGTTTGAAGTAACCAATTTTGGCTACGGCCTAGAAAAACTGACAGGCAATTTTCAGAGGCAGGAAAATTTTCAAAACCATCTTACCCTGTCTTGGCAAGATTTGACAGTCTTTTTCCTTTGTTGCAAATCTTCTTATAGGCACCTTCAAAAGCTATATTATAGTTTATGTGAGATGTGGTAGAAACACCCACCAGACAGAAGTGAAAAAAATTTTGATCTATTTAAATTACTATAAAGTAATTTCATATATGGATATATAACATATTTTCCATGTATATGCAAAGTTTGCTTAAATGAACTTATTACTATTTAAACTATTATGAAAAGTTGTCTATCTTAGTAAATATTAATATTTAAGGTTGAAGTTGTAATAGGACTAAAATAAAATTCTATAAATTTTTGGTAGTTCCTTTTCATTAAAAAAAAGTGCCAGAATATTTCAATTTTTTATGTATTTACTTCTTTAAAGCAATTTTAAATTAATCAACTTATGGAGTTAAAAGTTCTTGTATTTTAGTTGGGAGATTGTCAGTATTCTCTTGTATTTGTCCTCCACAATGCTGCCTTTATAAGCATGCTAACAGCCACAGTTGGATTTTAACATAGGATCTGAGTATTAGAATTCATTTCCTCATGCTATTAAGCAATCCTTTACCCAATGAAACATCTCTACACCCCATATTCATTGATATTTGTAGTTTTGTTTTTATTTTTGGATGAGGAACAACTAATAACAAATAAAATATGAATGAACATGCCAAGTACATACTTTGAAAAGTATCATAAATCTTTTATCAATGCTTTATATTTCTCATCAATGCAAAATATGAAACATTACATTTAGCAGAGTTCAAAAAAGCAACTATGAACAGAAGTCCCTTCCATCCCAAATAATCATTTTTTCAACAAAGTACATGAATTAGAGACAAAAATAATGAAAAATGATATAAATTTAATTGCTTTTCTAAATCTAATTTTTTCATGGATTTTTAATTATGTATTATGTTGAATAAGTACATAAAATATATTTGATTGCAAAAGTATATAAATATAATGTAAAAATGAAGGTTATTGAGATATATAGACTTGTGTCTGTTTACTTTCAGCCAATAATTGCTTTATAGTGAATAAAATAAAGATTATGGAAATGTAAGATAAACCACTCATTGTGGTTTAAGTCATTGTGTGTTAACACTTTTCACCTGTGAAAACAAGAGGGGAATTTATATCAAGAATTTTTACCACAGTCTGAAAAAATGAAATTATCAATATTTTAAAGACATAAACAAAGGCGTGTATTATGAGTAAAGAATAATTTGACTCTTTAATGGTTCTGAAGAACAACCATATATTTTCACATAGTAAGTTGGATTTAAATGGAGCAAACAAAGAGGTCAGTGATTCTGAGCTAGGGATTTTCTTGGTCATCAGAGTATCTGACAGAATGCTTTTTTCCATTCTGGAAAGTAAACAGCCAAGTCTGTTTTAAGCATCTGAGGGAAAGGAACGAAATGTGTATAAAACAACTTATGAATTGGCCTTGCCCATCAAATGCCAACCAACTGTTCTGTGATGTTCATTCCAAAAGCATTGACTTGTTTTCTTCTGTATCAAAAGTAATAGAAGTTGGCATAGCCAGGAATGAGAACAGGGTTCTTGATGATTGAAACTGCTACAAAAATAAAAGTTACAATCTGATTCCTTTTATTGTTGTCCTGGACAGAAATTGGTACAAAATACTGGCAGGCCAGATCTCAATTTCTTCAATGAATTGATAATATAAAAAAGTAGAATGAAAATATACAAATCTATGTACCTATAGACAAGTGGTGTAAAAAGTAAACCACTAGCAAGACAAAACCTAGATAAATTTACATCATGCTCATCTGATAGCTTGATAATATCAACTCTCAATTTTGATGCCCACATACATAATACAAATGGCAACAAGCTGCTATCTTATTACTCTTTTATTTTAGCTAGAATAAAAATAAATATCTCTTATTAGTAGTTGGTAGTTTGCAATCTATTATAGATATATTTTCTTAAATTTTATTTGCATTTTTCTTTTTTTTGATAAAATTACTGAGTGATCTAGCACAGATTAAGAAAGACAAATAACACTTGTTTTCCACTAATCATGAAGGCAAGATTTTTAGATGCCAACGTTTAATATGGTACAGGGACCACAGAGGGATGGTGGTGGAGATGAGGAGATCAGACGAAAGAATAGTAAGTGTCAGTTACTTTGAAAGTCATATAAGAAAAATGAGAAGGGAAACAATACTAGTCTCTTTTCCTTTAATTTTCTAATAATGATTATTATCATCATTTCACACTCCAGTCACAGTGTTCCCCACCTCCCCTCCTTCCTGTTCTCCCCTATCACCTCCCTTTTGCACTCTCATCCAATTCTCTTCTGAAAATTTTTTCTATTTTTGTTTTCTTTTGCTATTTTGTTTGTTTTTGTTTTGGTTTGGTTCTTTGTTTTTGTTTTTTTTTTTCAAGACAAAATTCTATCTGTACCTTTGATTGTCCTAGAGCCTACTTTGTAGACCAGGCTGGTTCTAAACTCACAGAGATCCTCAAACCGCTGATTCCCAAGTGTTAGTATTAAGGGTTATTCATTAGACTTACTTCACATCATTAAACGAGTTTTAATTTTGAAAACATTGTAGTATTGAAGTTTATTTAAAGATACAGGAAATACATACTACATCTCATGCACATTCAGGATAATGCAGTGCTTCCAATATGTTATATTTTAGTGGTCATTTCTTTGAAAGTATCAAAACAATCGTTTATTTATTATTTAAATATTTTGAAATTTTATGTTTGGTTAGTTGAAAATGATTTCTGTTTTATAAACTATCAACTAAAATCCAGAGGGAAAGATAGATAACAAATACCAGTGCCAATGTTTTTATCTCTCTACTGTATAAATACCCATTTTACCCGTAGGAATAATATCTCAAACTCCTAAAATATCCATTTAGTTATTTCCACATATATACATACATTAACTATTGAGACAATTCTTTCATGGAGTAATATCTTACCTCAAAGTAATATATTCACACACACACACACACACACACACACACACATATGTAACTGAAAGAAATGTCTGTGAATGCAATATTTTCTTTTATTGGTAGTTACCTAACTTAGAACTAACCATAAATCCCATCTTCTGGTGTGTTTGTGAGACAACTTGTATAAAGCTTTCACTGAGGAACAATTCTCTCTCTGTATAAGATTTCATTAAAGGTAAAGTGAAGAGGATTCTAAGTATCAGCATTCATCATTCACTAGGCTTCTTGACTATGTATACATTGTGCCTTTTTACTTCCACTGCATGAATCCATGTCCAGGATAAGCTGCTTCTCATCAAAGTATGCGCTCCAAAACCCTCTTTGTTTATGCTGTTTTTGCTGGGTATTTTTTTAGAGCAACAGGAATAGGTACTAAAGTTGGTTCCAAGAAACAGAATTTTTGCTATGAGAATCCTGATCATATGTGGTAAATGAGAAAGGATTTGGAGATGTAGGTAGATGTTGTCTTATGCTGCTTGTTTGTACCAGCAACCCAGAACCAAAATAATTGCACAGAAACTATATTATTTAAAACACTGCTCAGCCCATTAGCTCTAGTTTCTTATTGGCTACCTCTTACATATTAATTTAACCCATTTCTAGTAATTTGTGTATTGCCATGTGACTGTGGCTTACAGGCTAAAGTTCCATCTGGCTCCAAAGGCTGCATGGCTTCTCTCTGACTCGACCCTTCTTAGTTTTCTCTGCCTACCTCTTTTCCCAGCACAGGCCCAAGACAGTTTCTTTATTCATTAAAGGTAATCACAGCACACAGAGGGAAATTCCACATCCGGTAGACATTTTGAAGACCAAAATGCTGATTGAAACCTCAAAGTCTCAAGAGGTTGTAGGAAAGAAGAAGCATTGTATTGCAAATTGGATTAAAGGTGTTTGTGTTCTACTGTGCAGGAATTTATTTGTGCCTTGGAAATTTGAAAAATACTGCTTTCAAAGATAACCCACTAAGAACTAAGATAAACACTTTTTTTGAAGAGAAACTTTCTGCATAAAAGCCATGGTTATTTTTACATGGCATACTCTGTGAGCATTCTCAGTGAAAAGACAGAAGTATGTGAAAATAAAATTTGAGTTTTGGTGAAGAAAGAAGAATGAGAGTTTTTGAGATGCAAAACTCAAACTCTGAGATGGATGGGTGTAGCACAATTAATAAAAACCCAGAAATAGAAATTGGGGTTCAACCTGATGGTCATAAAAGCAAAACAGCCAGCCACTGGCTCTTACTACTTCAGTATAAAATGGAGATTCTGGCCGGGCAATGGTGGCGCACCCCTTTAGTCCCAGCACTCGGGAGGCAGAGGCAGGTGGATCTCTGTGAGTTCGAGGCCAGCCTGGTCTACAGAACTAGTTCCAGGACAGGCTCCAAAGCCACAGAGAAACCCTGTCTCGAAAAATAAATAAATAAATAAATAAATAAATAATAAATAAATAAATAAATAAAAATAAAATGGAGATTCTGTCTTTAGGAATCTCAGAATGAGACTGTGAGAGATGACTCCTTCCATTTCATATTCCTCTCTACTGCTGGGATTAAAGGTGTGCACCATTACTTTACAGTTTCTAAGTCAAGCTGGTGTGGTTACTGGAAATAAAGATGTGTGTCACTACTGCCTAGTCTTTAAGACTGACCAGTGTGTATATTTTACTCTCTGAACTTCAGGTAAACTTTATTATTAAAATACAAATGAAATATCAGTACAGATGGGTGCGGAGTAAACAATGTTCCATTGTTTGTAAAGGGCTTAGTGACATTAAAGAGAAACCTCAGGCTCAAAATGAAACAAAAGACATGAAGTTGAGGATATGATATCTCCACTTCTGCATTTTGATCTTATCTTACACAAATATTTTATTACATTAATACTTTTGGAATGAGAATGCTTTATTGTGTTGCATATTCCATGTGTTGGACATACGCAATAACTTGTATGTTATTTCTTTTTACAAGATGTCAAAGTAGCAGGTTTTCTGAGTCTGTAGAAAATTTTCAGTTAGTGTTTTGAAAAAAAATAATGGACAAAAACAATTTGGGGTCATTTGGATACAGATCAAGTGCTATTTACTTTATAAGAAGAGTATAAAATGTTCGGAACTAGAAACAAAGCAATAAATTATAAAGTGATATGTTTGGTTGTAAAGCAAGTTAACAAGGAGTTGTTATAATTCATGATGGTTCAAATCATTCTTGAATTATCAGGATTTGGAAACCCTTGGGAGACACACCTCTTGACAAGACTATAAAGGCATTTCCAATGAGTTTGAGATCAAGAAAAAAGACCCTTCTATTTATGAGCTAGGGTGCTGTGCTTAAGAAGAGAGAAAGAGGAAATTTATCTGAGAATCAGCAGTTATCCTTCTGCTTCCTGAATTTAATCACTCATGCAGTTATTCACAGCCATCCAGATCATCTTGAACTGTTTACACAAGACTGACAACCAAAATAAACTTTCTGTTCTTATGTTTCATGGTTCGATTATTGTATAACCAAAGGAAAAAACTAGTTTACTGTTATATGGAAAATATAATGGATATTATGTATATTATTATAGTCACATCTTTATGTATATATGTATGTGCATATATATATATTACATACTTTGTATATTATTGAATGTAACTTTTCCCTTTTCATTTTATTCCTTCTTTTTAAAAACAAGTATAAGCTAAGGACAACAATTTAGGGAAGATGACACTGCTGACAACTTTTGAGGATATAAATTCCTTTTAAGTTTAAAGTATTCTTTGAGCACATGGTCACTGACCCTGGAGATGAATGATAACTCAAATTTTGCTGAGCCTTGACCACACATTGCTGTGACAAATGGAATAGATTCTACAAACTCCCTCACACAAATACTTTTTGGATTGCTTGTTGTGCTCACTTGAGGAGACGAAAGACCATTTTTTTCTTCTAATCATTAAAGATAAAAGCAATTACACTTTAAACTTTTCCTCCAATTAGTGCCATTTTTCCTCTTGTAAGCAAATGGTTTTGAGGAGTCCATGTTAGTCATAATGACCATTGACTTATGAAAGTTTCAGTGCAATTCCTGTCTTCCATATTTTCATTTATCTTTAACATAGCATTGTAGCTTTCTATAAAAAGCAATTAAGTAGTCCAAGGCAGACTTCTTATTCTTCTTACTAATATATATAATAAAATATTATAATATACAGTATATACAATATGAGATATATTATTATACTATATATTGTTGTATAAAATATTATTACATATAATATATTAATGTAAATATTATGGAATGGGCTTCAAAAAGCCAGTAAATATTATGTTTGGACAGTTTTATATAGAGAGAATGAAAATGTTTTGAACTTTAAAATATTTATATGTAATTCATTTTCTAAAATTAAATGCTTTATTTATTTATTTATTTATTTATTGAAAATATCAAAGTATGTTTAAAGATATAGGCACCTTGGTTCTATACTTTTAACAATTATTATAGGTATACTTATATAACTGTAAGTAAATAATTATGCATATATATTTACAACAATTATTCAATATATCCATGAACAGAAATAAAGCCCTGCTTCCTTCAGTTGCTGCTATCTCGTATTTTGCTATGGCAAGAAGAAAGTTTACTAACATGCTATGTGATAATGTTCCGTTAACAATATTTGCATGATTATTTTTTCATTCAATGTGTTGCTAGGTAAAGTATATCATTGTTAGGTATACAAATACTTTGTATAATTTTCAAAGTTGATTTTTTGTGATAAGTTTCTGCAATGATCCAGCATCCTTATGACTTCTAAGTACCTATCATGTAAAGCAGTATAAATATGATGTGTCACCTGTTCAAAGGGCAGTGTCATACAGGATCTGCATTGAGGGATTGAGGGAAGAGTGTATCGTCTGTCATCTTCAAGGATCTAATTTACTTTTTAAGAATAAAATCCTCTTTTAGTCGAGTTATAGTGGCACATGCCTTTAATCCCAGCACTTGGGAGGCAGAGACAAGTGGATCTTTGTGACTTCAAGACCAGCCTGGTCTACAAGAACAAATTTCAGGATAAACTCCAAATTACAGAGAAACCCTGTTTAAAAAAAAAGTCGTCCTTTCAATGTAGTTAATAGTTTAGTATTTAACTGTAGCTTAACAGCAACAAAAATATAAAATGTAAAGCCAAAGATAGGAAATAATTGGAAGAAATAATGAAATTTTAACTCTTTCTAGGTAGTTTTGGAAAATGATAGGCTGATATATGCTATTGCTACAAATAAATACCAAGATGGATGTCATATATATTATGTACAGTAAAAGGAACATATAATTGCACATCATATGTCTATTTGAGTTAGTTAAAGGCAATAATATGCAAATATAAATATTTAACATTAATATACTGATATATTTTTTGATATGAATATAGTGAAATTCCCACAGCAAAACTCCCAGAAACTAACAGCAGTGTTAACATGTTATTTTCTTTAATTGAAAAGACCATTGTATGTTGGACTGTGGTGGCACACCCTTTTAATCCCGGAACTCAGGAGATAGAGGCAGGCTAATCTCTTTCAGTTTGAGGCCAGTCTGGTCTATAAGAGCTAGCTCCAGGACAGACTCCAAACTACAGAGAAACCCTGTCTCAAAAAAACCAAAAAAAGAAAAAGTGAAAAGGCCATAGTAATATAGTATAGTAATGTAGTTTCAACTTACTTTGTTATTACCACTAGTAGAAATCAGTATGGTGGTTTCTCAGAAAATTGGCAATCAATATACCTCAAGATCCAGCAATACCACTCTTGAGCATATACTCAAAGGATGCCCAATCACACCACAAGGGCACTTGCCCAATTACATTCATAGCAGCATTAATCATAATAACCAAACCTGATAATAACCCAGATGCCCCTCAAAGAAAATGTGGTATTTTTATACAGTGGAGTACTATTCAGTGGGAAAAAAACAATGATATTTTGAAATTTGCAGGCAACTGGATGGAACTAGAAGAAACATCCCGAGTGAGGTTATCCAGACCCAATAAGACAAACACAGTATGCACACATTAATAAGTGGATACTAGAAGTAAAGCAGCAGATAACCAGACCATAATCCACAGCCAGGTAACAAGGAGAACCCCCTAAGATGGGCACATAGATCACCCTGGGAAAAGAAAATAGATGTGATATCTTGGTTAATCTGGGAGCCAAGGAAGGCAATAAAGGAGAGGAGATAGAGGATGAGTACATCAGAGAATGAGATGGTTGAATTGAGGGAAGGATGTGATGGAAGATTAAGGAAAGAGATATTCTCATGGAGGAAACCATCATGGGGCTAGGAAGAAGTCTTATGCTAAGGAAATTCACAAGAATCAACAAGGATGACCACAGCTAAGACTTCGAGCAATAGTGCAGAGTGTGCCTAAACTGGCCTTCCCCTATAATCAGTTTTGTGACTACACTGTCATCATAGAACCTTTATCCAGTAACTGATTGACGCATATGCAGAGATCCACATCCAAGCACCAGGCTGAGCTATAGAAGTCCAGTTGAAGAGAGGGAGGAGAGATTTAATGAGCAAAGGTTCAATATCACAACAGGGAAACCCACAGAGAAAGGTGGCCCAAACTTGCAGGAGCTCACAGACTCTAGACTAAACAGTTGGTGCTCCTGTATGGGGCTGAACAAGGTTCTCTATGTGGGTGATAGTTTTGTAGCCTGGTATGTTTGTGGGATTCCTGACAGTAGGACCAGGATCTATTTTCAGTGAATGAACTGGCTTTTTGAAGCCCATTCCATATGACTGGATGCCTTACCCAGCCTTCATGCTGGGGGTTGGGGAATGGGGGGGCTAAGTCCTTTCTCAACTGAATTTGACAGACTTTGTTAATTATCTTTGGAAGGCCTTACCCTTTCTGAGGAGTGGATGTGGGAAAAGGCGACAGAAAGGGAACTGTGGTTGATATGTATAATAAATAAATAAATAAATAAATAAATAAATAAATAAATAAATGTTTTCCTCAGTGAAATTCCCTGGGTTGAACCTCTAACTTTTGAATCTTGATTTATTTACATGGCTTGTTTTGACACAGTGTTAGCAGATTTGTTACATGAATGTTAACATAAATGATAAGACACGAATTTGTCTTCTATATTTGCTCTTATGCCATCACAATAAGAACATGAATAGACAAACCTGCAGAAGGAGGCTTGAAACAGGAAAAATCAAGGTTAAATAATAGGCCTTTGCTTGACCATAGGAAATCATATCGAGTGCTTATTTCTAATTAATAGAGTTTAGAAATCACAAGAAAATTGGTAATTCTTATGAAAACTGAGGGGATCGGGTAATATAAACTGCAAGGAATAATTGAGTTGTCATTGTCTAGCTTTCTTGAGAGGCATGCAATATGGGCTTTTCAGGTTAGAGTCCATGGCCTCACTAGTACTGTATCCTGGCAACTCCAATTGTTCTTCAACTGGCAACTGCCATCATATACTGTTTCTGACAAGGTATAAAATGTCTGATTGTTTGCAATAAACTTGTCTCAACCTCAGTATTGCTGTGACCCCTCTGACTCATGCCTGATAGAGAACATTTCCTCATACAAGCTCAGGTAAACCTGGCTCAGTAAGTGAGCACTGGTGCTTAAAATAAACAATTGGTTTTGTACCAATATGGATTGTCTGTTAATTACCAATGAAAGACAAAAGACTTTTACCAAATAGACACAATCATGGGCTTTATTGAATTAGAAGCAAAGATTTCTGTCTTTGAACTTTAAAATATAGGTAAAAGACAAAGTTACTGAACTCATTGAGTAGCAGGTAACTGATGAACAGGAGGAAATTGAAATACAATCCCATCGTAGTGCTGAAGGAGACACAGTATTTAAAATAGAACATCCCTTACATCATCTTCTAGTGTTGTCATGGTCTGTAGTTTGCCGTGGGCAAACTACAATCCTATACAGACTGCACTACTAGGTGGCAGTCACCCTACTCATATCAGAATGACACGTCATCTTATTCAATCCTTGGTCTAATCTGTATATCAAAGTAAAACGTGAACAAAGATAATAAACTGAGAGCAATGTCCTAGAATTTAAGAGAGAAATTATTCTTTGAGTGACTAGATAGGAAAACAGGAGTGTGAGCAACCATAAGCAATTTCCCTGGAAAAAGTTGGGAAAATACACTTGAAGGTGACAACAACACTTACACTGAAGAACATTTGTGAGAGTGGCTTCATGGGTTGGCCCTCTGGGTTTTGCATCTCATTAAGAAGACATTTTTTTCACTTCATTGTCTTTCCATGGTTCATTGTCCTCCTTCACTTTTAACCTGAAGCTATGAACAGGATTGCAGCCTTCTTGCAAGACTTTATTGTTTGCAGTGAAGGATTCTATGATATTGCTAAGACAAGAAGGATGTCTTTATTTATATAAAAGAGTGTTTTGCTATTTTCAATAGAGAATATCATGTATAAAACTAGGTCATAACCAATACTGAAATACTGATTTGGATTTGTCACAAATGGTGTCCAAGGGCAGATGTCTACCAAAAGTCATTCTCTCCTTTCTTTTCTGCTTATGGTTAATCAGTTTCCCTAACATATAACAACTGTAGAGACTCTTAAACAATGGAAACTATGGTTGACATAAAGGGAACACAATACTGTTTGTTTGTATTGGTTATGAATGTCAACAATGACCAACAAATTTGTGGAAATGAGTATTAAAGTTGTTGTACAAGTGGGTAAGTTTCTTTCTTTTCATATCATTTATTTTGCACATGCATGTGTGTGCATGTGTTTATATGTGTAGGGGAGTAGAAATTGGCATTGCCTGGTATATTTCAATAATGTTATTCACTTTGATTCCGTTAAATATAAAGATTTCAAATGTGACACACCTAGGTAACCAACAAGGTTATCCCATGGATATCCCATCTCTGCTTCCCGAGTACTAAGGCTACAAAGGGGTTTAATGACCACTCAACATTTATGAGTTAAAAGGATTGGAATACTGCCCTTATGCTTGCACAGCAGGGCTAATACACTGATTTACCTTGTCAGCCTTATTTCTTTTTCTGTTATTTTTCTTTCCTTTGTATCTTTGTAAATGCACCTGTGTATATAACTCATGTTTGTGCCATGCCTAATATGGTTTTTACTTCCTGTGATGATTATTTCAATGGCCAACCTGAAAGGTTATAGAACAACCTAGAGGACAACCTTCTGGACAGGACAACCTTCTGGACATATCTTTGAGAGTTTTTATAAAGACCATTAAATGAGTTACCAAGACCCACTATGAATGTGATTGAAATAGTATCATTGAATGCACACAATACTGAATAAAAAGAAGAAATTAAGTGCAGCTCCGGCTTTCACTTCCCTGCTTCTTGAACTCAGAAGTACTCTGAACAATCAACTCATTTGTTTGTTGCCATGTTTTATCCAAAAAAGTGGGCTGAATTCTTAGAGCAGGAGAAAAAAATAAAATCTTCCTCCTTAAGTAGTTTTAGACTGATATTTTGTCACACTAAGAAGAGTAACTAACACAAAAAGTTACAATAAAGAGAGGGACTACTGATTTTGTTAGTCCATGTGACACATGGATTTTTAGAAAAGGTATTCATGAGGAAAAAAAAAACTCCTACGTGAGTTAAAAATACCTAGATTATTGTTATCCAGAATTAATGGACTCTGGGAGACCAGAATGACAGGAGAAATATGGGCATTAGAGAACTAGTTCAAGATGTTTCAGAGGAGAATGAGGAGTATATTGGTCTAGAGGCTAATCACGTTTGATGGAGGAAGGTCATTGCTTAAATAAAGAAACTGACTTGGCCCTGATAGGATAGAAAATTAGGGAGGTGGAGTAAACAGAACAGAATGCTGGGAGGAAGAGGAAGTGAGCACTGCTCTCTGAGTCAGTCACGATGAAGCAAGTCGCCAGGTCAGACATGCTGAATCTTTCCCAGTAAGACTGGTGCTCTACACATTATTAGAGATGGGTTTATCGGGATATGAGAATTAGGCGGTAAGGGCTAGAGCTAATGGGCCAAACAGTGTTTAAAAGAATACAGTTTGTGTGTTGTTATTTTGGGGCATAAACTAGTCAAGCGGCTGGGAGCCGGGTGGCAGGAACACAGCCTGCAGCTCCTTCTACACACGTTAATAATAATCTGGCAATTATTCTGAATTTATTCTTTCTATATCCTGAAAATAAATAAGCTAATAAATATGCTATGACAAAATGCAGTAGATAAAAGTGTTCACAGGAGAAAACTGAAAAAAAAACTCATGGTTTTTAGAATTATTTGATTTTGAAGCAAATGGTATGAATGTCAAAAAGGGAATACAGGAACAGAAATAATTAGATGGTGTTAGGGACAAAAAGGCCAGTAGATGAAGTATTATGAGAAGGGATAACTAACATTAAATACCTTTGAAAATGCAGTGTGGAAGCCTTCAATAACAGAATTTAAATGAAATTACTTCATAGTAGACAATATAGGCTGTAACATAGAAAGGCCCATGGCAGACACATGCTGCTTGTTTTTTTGAGTTCTTGTCAGCAGTGTCCCACAGATCCTTGAAACATTGTTATTTCTGGTGCTCTTGGCTCACCATGAGAACATGATGGTGAGACCCTACAGCTGAAGACACCTATAGTTGGCAGATAAAACATGGAGAAATCAAGCTGCTATTAAATTAGAGAACTTCCTTCTCACCAGCTAGCATGAATAAGAGTGGTGTACTCTATTAGAGGATCCAAATAATAAACACTCATTCTGCTTGTTAATCTCCAATAACACCTGCCTCTGTAGATTATGCCTATTGATGCTGTGGTGGCTTGATTGTTATGTAAATAACAAACTGCTTTATGCTTAGATTTAAGACCCAATCTACAAGACATAACTTGTACATGACAACATTAATGGGACCAAGAACTGAAGGCTGGTCCTAGAAAGAGAAATTGATATTATCATTCCAACAAATGGCCTTTTGTATCTAAATCTAAAGGGTTAACATTAAATCATAGAGAAATGCATGTCACAGCCCTCATCAGTTAAATCTCTTTGAGTATTATATCACAACTAACACAGAAATGACAAATGATAAACTTACTGAAATAAGTGATTGAGAAGTATTGAAACACAACAGGGGCAGGCACATCACATCTCTTGCTTTTAAATTTTAGGAATCATTGCAGAAGATGTAAGAGTAATATGAAAGCCAAAAGTAGTAGTTATGGATGATGAAACACATTTGCTAGATATGACAGTGTAATTTTGCAGATAAACTCACAGGATCTGTAACCATATGCATAAAACTTGTATAAGATCATACCACTCTAAAAGCTCAGTATGTGCAGGGAGGTTCTACTGAAGTCTTGCCCATAGCTTAGCGACTCTTCTCAAGTGATAGCTGCTGGTGCTGGAGCAGTTGTCTTTGTTCTTGGAAAGCAGCCCTTAAATGTCTGCCATGCCCCAGTGGATGGCCCTAAACACAAACACAGATACAGAAGGCACTAAGTGAGATAATGAGTTTAAAAATAAAGAACACATGAAGTTAAAAAAAAAAAAAAAAGAGAGGAACAGATGGGGATCTTGGAAGAAAAAAAAGTGTGATTTATAATCAAAACAGATGATTAGAATATATAAGATTTTCAAACAATAATAAATCTGGACAAAAAAGTAATTGGATATGTACTTTTAAAACATTAGTTCTTTCAATATGTTACTTCAAATTGGGAATTGAATGGATTAGCAAAGCTCTAAAAAAAGATGACTTGATGTCTTTATATGATGTAGGTCAGTTATTTGATCTGAATTGCACTGAGACTAGTTGGTTACACCAAATTGTAATTTTTATTAACATAAATGGTTCTTTGAAAAAATATGACCCAATCATTCTAAACAGCATTAATTATTTATATTTTTCTATTTAGAAATGCTTTTATTTTTAACTGAAAATAATTTTGTTTCCTACAGTATATTTTGATTATGGTTCCCTTTCCCATTATTTATAAATTAAAGGAATATATTAAAAGTTACAATTAGCATACCTTAAGTAAACCTATATTTTATTGCATGTGTTTCAGTTTGAATAATTAAATATTACATAATAAATATTTAAAAGTAAAGTGAATAATTTTTAATTACCTACCAAAATTCAAAAAACTCAAAATGAGACAAGCCAGGCTCTCTTCCTTAGGATATAAACTGTACAAAATAACTAAGCTCTCTGTCATAGCATTTTGTTTTATATTCAGTGAACTGCAAACTCTGCTCGCATTTTTCTGCCAATGAAGGAGTAATTAAAGAGTTAACACTCAAGTATGTGCTGTTAAATTAGTTTGCATAGGGAAGATGTGCTAATAGCTATCACCTGTTCTTGAGGTAATAATGACAAACAAAATAGAATTACACCACAATTCAAACTGGGAACAAATGAGTACTTCGGGCTCACTTCTACAGCATGGGTGCTGGGAAGATTATGGATGTTTCCAAAGTCTGTAATGTCAATTATTCACCTAGCATGGATGATGGTTTATCAATGGATACATCTATTTATTTATTTATTTATTTATTTATTTATTTATTTATTCCCTTTCCTTCTTTCTGGAACCACAGATATAAATAGCAGCAATTCCCTAAGAACTTAAGACCTCTGTGTAAGTAAGACAAAATTGCCCGTATATGGCTGGATTCCCAAGTGAGTTTTTAATGACTGTCTAAATCACTATCATCTCAAAGGGAATTTCAACAGTTTAGATCAGCTAACGCTAAAGCTTGTGTGATAGAGATGGACAATAGTGCTGTGTTTGAGAACAACTCAATATTACCAAACAATTGCTGAACATCTTCATGACACGTTGATGATGTGATATTTCTACATACTTGTTCTAGTTATTGACCTAAGTGAACATTGTATTTTTAACAAATAGGAAATAAGCAATAAATTTAAAATCTTACTTGATAGAGGGCATAGATAAAACACATTCACTATCTTTCAAAACACTATCAATAATATAACAAAGCATTTATGATACATATCAGATATCTAAATGTGTGTACTTAACCCTAATGTATTAGAGGATTTAGTAAAATATACGAAATTTGTGACTCATGAGAAATTTCTTTTTTTCATTGTAGAATTTATACCATAGTAATCATATATTTGCATCATTTTTGTAATATCAATACTTTTTAGTGTTCACATCATAGGTTTAAGTCATTTATTGTTCAGAAAAATTATTTTTAATGCAGGAGGTAAAAACTACTTTTGGGAAGATAGATAAGCTCAGTCTGTTGAGTCTCACTTCCGAATTAAAAATATATTAGGATCAGAGTGATTTGAAAGTCCAAGTACTAATGAAATCTTTCTACAAAGAAATTTTCTCAGTTAATTAAAGAAATGAAGAATGGAGTGTCATTAAGCATCACACTTACACAGATTTCTCACTGCATTCTGGGTCCATCTTGAAGCACACATTACAAAAGAAAAAAAAAACACTAAAGACCATTGTTTTTTAGTTCTGTCATGTTTGGTTGACACTTTATTATTTTTGCAAGAGAATACAATTCACAGATGCATAGTTTCAAAAAAAGCAAAAAAAAATGTTTCTTTAAATTTACTTTAAAATATCTTTATATATTCCCTATAAGACTCTGAAATAATTATAATAAAAATGGGTAGATAAATGATGAGCTAGAAAAAATAGAGCATAACTTCTTTACACTAATGGACCAATAGTGCCATCTATTGCTTCTGATGTATTCTCAACACATAAATCTTATGTGATAATATAATAAAGGTACACTACCATGTCTTTATTTTAATATTTCACATTTTGAAATATCATAAATTATCAGTTCAAACTAAAGCTTCAGAACATGTTACATATACACATAACATCTATTTATTGAATACTAAAGTTAATGAATTAATCCTTCAGAAGACAGTTCTATTTAGCAGAATTTATAATGTTTTACAAAGTTTTATGTCTTCTCTCCATAGAATAGAGTATAACGCCATGCTGTGTGAACAATTAATGAATACTGAATCTATGCATACTGCATTTAAAAGTTATTTAGTTTAAAGTTCTAACAAAATTATTTTATTATACATATTTTACCAAACCATTTGAAAAATTATTGCGCTTTTTTTCTACAAGTGTTGCTTGAAAGAAACTAAGTAAAAATAAAATATTTTCAAAGACTTTTCTAAAAAAAATATGTTCTAGTAATTCTACAAACTTCAGCATTATTTCTTAATATAGGTTACATTTTGGCTCTCCTTTTATTTTAAGGGAGGTAAGTGATTCTAGTTAATACTAACCCATTTTCTTTTAAAAAATATTTTATTTATTTATTTATTTATTATGTATACAATATTCTGTCTGTGTGTATGCCTGCAAGCCAGAAGAGGGCACAAGACCCCATTACAGATGGTTTTGAGCCACCATGTGGTTGCTGGGAATTGTACTCAGGACCTTTGGGAGAGCAGGCAATGCTCCCAACCCCTGAGCCATCTCTCCAGCCCACTAACCTATTTTCTAAAGTTCTTCATGACTGAAGGTATTCATTAATAATGAAACTATGGATGCTAAAGAATATTGGAACTATGTCTTGTATATTCTTGATGGGGAACATACATGAGACTGAACTAGCCTCTCTGAATTTGGGTGAAAGTTGTATGGCTTGGAAAGTCTCTGAAGCCACTAGCAGAGGCTCTTTGGAGCCCATTCCCTGTGGGGAGATACCTTGCTCAGCTTAGTTGCGGGAGGGGGGGGGGGGGGTTGGTCCTGCCTCAAGTGATGTGACAGACCTTTTTGACTCCCAATGGGAAGCCTCACCCTTTCTGAAGAGTGGATGAAAGGTGAGGTAGGGAGAAGCGAGAAGATGGGGAAGTGGGAAGATAGGAGGGGGAGGGAACTGTAACTGGTATGTTAAATAAGATTGTTTTAAAATAAAAAAAAAATAAAAAAGTTAACCATGAATGAATAAAATAACAAAAATAGAAGAGTTATTTTTAGAAGTCAAGCTTTAAGAGAATAAGAATGTTAATATGCATAAATTGTATGAATGTATGAAATCTTCAAATAACTAATAAAGATAATATAATTCAAAAATATGTTTCAAAAGAAGTGAATGATTATAGATTTAGGTTGTGTGTACACAAAAACACAAGGGATCAGAAGGAAGAACTTCAACAGTTCACACTTCTAGAAAGAATAACTAGAATTGCATCATGTACGAATTTCACCAATGTTGTGACTGAGTATATTTACACTTAATGAAATTCTCCAATTTAACAGATTTTGTTTCTTTTTAGTAGAAAAAAAAATATGGACAATTATAAGTAGCATACACATCATTTCTATTATCTGAAAGATTTCCCAGATACCTTCTAGAGCTGTAGCTAACCTCACTGACAGAGTCCTATTCCATTGTAGAACACAATAATTTGGCCTAGAACACATAAAATCATGTAAGTGAAATTGCACACTACATAGTGTTTGTTTCTGTTTTTTTCACTTAATATACTAAACATAAATTTGATATACACTATTGTGTGTTAGTTATTGATCAATTAGAAGTATTCCAAGTCTGTAGAATACAATTTGATCTTTTGCCTGCTCTTAAGGCACATTTGTGTTTTCAAACTTCTAGCCTATTACTAATAATATTGGCATAAAAATACATAAAATTACTTTTTTATTAACTTGAACCTGGCATAAATTATCATCTTCTTGTAAAAGGACTCTCATTTGAGAAAATGCCTATATTAGATTCTCTGTTGACAACTCTTTAGGTCATTTTCTTGATTAATCCTTTAGGTGTGAGAGTACAGCCCACTGAAGGTGCTGCCATGCCCGGGCACATAGTGCTGGATTGTATAAAAAAGCAGCTTTGCAGCTGATAATCATTGCGTTATCACAGAGAGCACTCGCTTTCGGGATTGTGGAGGACGGAGCCAGCACCCTCAGGTGCTGCTCCACGCAGCTCTCTACATTTCCATCAGGTGTGGCTCCACACAGCTCGCTACAATTAGTATTGAGAGCTATCAATAAGTGGTGTTTATTGGTTTCTGCTATTTTATTATTATGGTGTAGTATTTTTCATCTCTCTTTACTCATCTTTTATTATTTTTTGTGTTTTTCTGGGTGTGATTTACCTCTCCAGACTGAACTTTTCCTTTTAGCGTTCTGTTGAGCTTGATTGGCACATAGATACTGATTAAATTTGGTTTTATTATGGAATATTTTCTTTCTCTCTCTATTGTGATTACTAGTTTTGCATGGTATAGTTCTGGTCTTCACTTGCTTTGGTAGATGTTCCATTTACTGGCTTCTTTTACCCTCTCTGAATCTTAGAAATGCATGATGGCTGTGTATTGGGGATGGCATAAAGAATTTTGGTTAGGCTGGATGTGGGCACTAAGATGGTCTACAAAAACAAGCACAACCAGGTCAGCACCAAGATCCAGTGGTCTTCTTAGGGAAAAGAGGTAGAATGGGAGAGGGCAAGCCTGTTAGCAGGTTACTACAGCATAGACAGTGAGACAGGCGAGACTGTAACGGAGGAAAGAAAGAGAGTGAAATTTGCTTACTTCTTCCCTGATTTCCTTGCTTAATATATTGGATGCTTCACATTTATTAAATATTCATGAAAGACACTATAAATGTTCTACATCACTTATAAATATTAATGACACATTTTCTGTTGAATTTATACTAGTAGTTTGGTATAAAATATTTTGTAAACAAGTATGTATATATACATATATATTTATAAATATATATACATATATATTTATTGATATGCACATCAGTGTAAAGTTGTCTTATTTTTACATAATGAAATATGTGGCATAAACCTCTCAAAAACAGCATGATCGTTCTTTAGTTTAACATCATAAGGTTTAAGCAAACAAAAATTAATTGTTCATGGGAAAACAGAGTAATAGATATAAATGTTTGTCCAGAACAATAACAAAGTAAGATCAGGGCATAGATAAAATAGCTTAGAATATTCATGAAACATAATTTTGTGCATTGCACTTCCTATGGTTAACTTTTATCTGTCCTCAAGCTTAGTAGGCAGATGTTTGTGCTTTCTCATATCATAAATGCTTATTCTCCTATATTTAAAAAATTATTTTAAGAAGTATTTTATATTTTCAACACTTGAATTTCTTAAGGTGATGTGGGATTCTCCGCTATATACTGTGAATACCATTGGTTAGTAAAGAAATTGTCTTGGGACTGCACATGGAACAGAGGTAGGTGGGGAAAACTTAACTGAATGCTGGGAGAAGGAAGGCATGGTTTAGAGAAGCCATGGAGCCACCTCCAGAGACAGTCATGATGAAACTTTGCTGGAAGGCCACGACCTTGTGGTCATGCTGAGATTAATGGAGATGGGTTAAAAAAGGTGCAAGAGTTAGCTAATAAGAAACTAAAGCTAATGGGTCAAGCAGTGATTTAAATAATACAGTTTTTGTGTGATTATTTTGGGTCTGAGTTGCTTAGCAACTGGGAACCAACAAGTGACTCCCAACAACATTAAGGGAGTAAGTGTGGGTGACAGCTTATGAAGAAGTGGAAGAGCACATGGTTCAGATAGTCCCATGACCAGTACACTTCAACAGGTGCCTCAAGTCTTTCCACAGCACACTGAGAATGGAATACTATGAATTATGGTTTCACAATTTAGTTTGAAGTAAGTGTATATTATGAAATTTATTAATTTTCTAGACTCTTACATTTTGTCTTTTTTTTCTCGGTATACAGGATTCTACTTGCAGAGTAGCTATGAATATTTCATTTCAATTAATAAGGCAGGTTACAGTCTGCAGCATTTCTAAAATCATTCCAAAAATGGCCTAATTTACTAAGCAATTTCAAATGAATCTCTCCTTTTCCTACTTTCTCCTTTTACTATCACTTCCACCTTCTGCTATATCTGTACATATCTTGCTGTGTTCATCCTAGAGGTTTCTTACCACAGTAAGTTTCTAGAATTTGATTTTTTTTGCACTGATGTTCAATCTAGTCTGAATAATTATTCCTTAAATACTATTTAATGAACTACTCACTCATTCATGGATTTGCCTAAAAGTTCACATTGTATTAATTTTTCCTTATCCTTATCTAAAGCATAAACTCAACCAGGCACTCTGTTTTTCCTATATTAATGCATTCACAAAAAAGAATACTATATTTATTAATACATTTTAAAAAAAAGAATAAGTTGAGGGCTACAGTATTGAAAACAGCTTGGTATTGGCATAAAAACAGAGAGGTTGACCAATGGAATTGAATAGAAGACCCGGACTTTTACCCACAAACCTATGAACACCTGATTTTCAATAAAGGAGCTAAAAGTATACAAGGGAAAAAAGAGAGCATCTTCAACAAATTGTGCTGGCAAAACTGGATGTCGATCTGTAGAAGAGTGAAAATAGATCCATATCTACCACCATGCACAAAACTCAAGTCCAAATGGATTAAAGACCTCAATATCAGTCCGAACACACTGAACTTGATAGAAGAGAAAGTGGGAAATATTCTACAACACATGGGCACAGGAGACCACTTCCTACATATAACCCCAGCAGCATAGACATTAAGGGCATCATTGAACAAATGGGACCTCCTGGGACTGAGAAGCTTCTGTAAAGCAAAGGACACTGTCACTAAGACAAAAAAGGCAACCCACTGACTGGGAGAAGATCTTCACCAACCCCGCAACAGACAAAGGTCTGATCTCCAAAATATATAAAGAACTCAAGAAATTAGACAGTAAAAGGCTAATCAATCCAATTATAAAATGGGGCAATGAGCTGAACAGAGAAATCTCAACAGAAGAAGTTCAAATGGCCAAAAGACACTTAAGGTCATGCTCAACTTCCTTAGCGATCAGGGAATTGCAAATCAAGACAACTTTAAGATTTCATCTTACATCAGTCAGAGTGGCTAAAATAAAAAAACACCAATCATAGCTAGAGAGGTTGTGGAGAAAGGGGTACACTCACCCGTTGCTGGTGGGAATGCAAACTTGTTCAACCACTTTGGAAATTCGGGATCAACCTACCCCTGGACCCAGCAATACCAGTTTTGGGAATATACCCAAGAGACACCCTATCATATAACAAAAGTATATGCTCAACTTGTTCATAGCAGCATTGTTTGTAATAGCCAGAATCTGGAAACAACCTAGATGCCCTTCAATGGAAGAATGGACGAAGAAAGTATGGAATATATACATATTAGAGTACTACTCAGCAGTAAAAAACAATGACTTCTTGAATTTTGCATGCAAATGGACAGAAATAGAAAACACTATCCTGAGTGAGGTAAGCCAGACCCAAAAAGAGGAACATGGGATGTACTCACTCATATTTGTTTTCTAGCCATAAATAAAGGACATTGAGCTTATAATTCGTGATCCGAGAGAAGCTAAATAAGAAGGTGAACCCAAAGACAAACATATAGGCATCCTCCTGAATATTAACCTTCATCAGGCGATGAAAGGAGACAGAGACAGAGTACCTCATTGGAGCACCAGACTACAACCCCAAGGTCCAAATCAGGAGCAGAAGGAGAGAGAACATGAGCAAGGAACTCAGGGCCATGAGGGGTGCACCCATACACTGAGACAATGGGGATATTCTATTGGAACTCACCAAGGCCAGCTGGCCTGGGTCTGAAAAAGCCTGGGATAAAACCGGACTCGCTGAACATAATGGACAATGAGGACTGCAGAGAAGTCTAGAACAATGGCACTGAGTTTTGATCCTACTGGACGTACTGGCTTTGTGGGTGCCTAGGCTGTTTGAATGTTCATCTTACTAGACCTGGAAGGAGGTGGGAGATCCTTGGACTCGCCACAGGGCAGGGAAGCTGGTGGTCTGTGCTTTGGGCTGATGAGAGAGGGGGAGTTGACTGGGGGAGGGGGAGGGATATGGGAGGCAATGGTGGTTAAGAGACAGAAATCTTAAATAAATAAATAAATAAATACATAAAAATAGAAAAAAGAGAATAAGATGCATGAGGAGAAAATTTAACACGGCAACTTTCTACACCAACACAAATATCTGTCATCTTTGTGGGTTTGTTATATATTTAAAGCTACATTGTGAGATATTTAAATGCTAAAATGACCCTTAAAACTCTGTGACAATATTAATGATAGTGATTGTGTGAAATTTCAGTGTAACAAGCCTAAGAGATAATGCATTGACAGCATGGATGCCCTTGAGAATTCTTTATAACTTTTAACCTTTAATTGAAATCTGCCTTGGTTGTTTTGTCTTTTCATTGTTTGTTACTATGGCATATTTTACTTTATTATAATTAGGTTTGTATATTATTTTTCAGGTAAAATAAAAAAGTATAAATCACAATAAAAATTAAAAAATAAAGCTAATTTATAAGCAATTTACTGTACCCTTGTTCTTTTTCATCTCCAAATTTGACTCAAATTAATGATTTCCATAGAATCATCTCTTATATTAACAATAAAAACTATGTGATGAGAAGCATTAATTGAGTGACTGTTCTATAATGATCTCTTAATTAAGAATTTACAAAATTCATTATATACTTTATTACTTTGTCTCTGAGAATTCCCCTTTCCTGAGACATTGTTGAGTGCAACTGTATACTACATAATGTCAAAATCAAGCTAATTACAATAAAATTAAAAACAAAGTAATGTTACAAAAAAAGAATTCCAGGTGAATATTATTATTTAATATTATTAATTCTACTTGTTTCAAAGAAGAATCTTGAATTTCCCAATGAGAAATAAAGGTCTTAGGGGATAATAATTTGTTATATGATAGCTCTTGTTTAGTCAATTTTTTATTTAGTTCTATCAATCCTAATTTTTTTATGAAAGTGTTGGTGTATTAAAAACAGGCTCTAAACAGAAATTATAACATTTCTTCAAACAAATCAATTTTGATAAACGATTCATATGAAATTGTTGCAATCAAAATCATGCAGTCATAAATTAGATGACTGAATGATTACCACAATAAATTATGGAAATATGACTTTGATAGATGGTAGACAATACATGTCAGAAAAATACATAAATATATAAATGAATAGATAAATGATATATGACAGATGAGTTGCTATAGATAGATGATAGAAAAATGATAGACAGACAAATAGATATATACATAGATACATATATATGTATATATATATAAAGATAGATGGTAGATAATGGAGTAGGATATGATAGATACAACAGAAGAAAAGAATTCTTTAGCTTAGCCAAAAAACTATAATTAACAAATTAATATTTTTAAAGCTTTCAGATTTATTAACTAATGGTTTACAATTTTATGATAAGAAGAATTAATTAGTATATATGGAGCTTCTACTCACAATAATTCAAGCTAATTATGAGGAGATTATTCTTCATCAAGAACTCCTAATCACTTGGGGGTTTCATTATAACAGGCACTCAGGCTATTCACATTCTGAGATTTACCATTCATACAAACTATACTGTATGCATTATTACTCATACACAATCAACAGGTTAAATATTTAAGGCCAAAAATTTTGAATGTTTCATTCTTGGAATATATTCACATTCAATTTCCAAATCCTTCAAAATAATACTAGTCAGTTGCAAAGGAGTCATAGAAATCATATTTTTATGTTTACTACTATAAGTCTAATTGAGTGTTGAATCAAAATAATACAATAATCTCTATCTCAGATTATAACATTAAATGTAAAATATCAAAGTTTGTTTACTAAAAATAAGCAATTCTATCCCCATATTAAACAAGTGAACCAGAAGTTATACTTGGTTACTTAATTGGAACCAATAGCCACATTACATAATTATGCTTTATTATTTTATATAAGTACTGTAATTAGAAGACTGATATTTTACTATGTAAATGTCTTATTACTAGAGACAAAAAAACATTGCAATAAATAGACTTTTCATGAAATATATCTACCTCAGAAAATACATGTGAAAAAAAATAGTTTTATGTTACTCGTGAAATTCAAAGTCCGCTGAACTATTAAGGCAAAAACCGAAAATAAAAACTTTTTGCAAGGAACTTTTTGGTATTTATGTATTAACTTTGAGATTCACTCACTGGGGCATTCCTTCTTTGCCATAGTTTCCTTTGGTTATGTCAAGGTAGAAAATAGAAATTATAAACAACATGTCAGAATCTTTGGGGCTTTGTTTAGGTTAATGCTTTTTTTGTGTGAAAGACTATTTATGTCGGTACAAGGGTAATATGAAATTCCAAAGTCTTGATAATTGTAATTTGCTTGCTTCTAGTGAGTTCCACATGTCAACAATAGGAGCCAAAGATGATTTATATTTGTACTGGTATTTCTTTTGTTTTTATGTTTCTTTAGTTCCCTAGAAATCATGTTATTTATAGTAAGATGAAGTTAAATCAATACAAGATAATTGGGATAAGCTCTTTTCCTTTAAAAATATTTATGAAAACTTCATAGAAATACTTCACAAAAATACTTGACAAAAGAGAAAATTCCACTCAGGTAGATGAAATACCTCCACAGTCATCTCCTTAATGAGAGAATAAATATTTTATGCCAAGTAACTAGTTTTTTATAAGAAGTAGACTATAGGTGTATATCACAAAATAAGACTAAGTTAACCAAAACTATACTTGATTTCAACCATAAATTTTGTTGTAATCATGAGCATCTAAAGATTCTAATATGAGCCATACTCTTCCTGAAGATGATCTTGATATGTTTACCCAAAGTATAACAGAAACTAGGCATTGCGGTCATATGTGGACATCTATAAATTTACACATATATGAAAGACAATGTCTTTTCCTTCAGGTTATCTGTACTAATGGGGGGGTAGTAAATAATATGGCTTGAGGTTTATATACACTCCTGAACTAGAAGTTTCAATACAAAATGCTCAGCAATTATTATACTGATACCATACTGCTCTCTACAGTAAAATCATCTCTCCTAAAACATTAAGTATAAATTCTTCTATGATGGCACTTTTCTTCCTGAAGCAAAATCAAGATTAACGCTTTTTTTCTGTTCTCTTTGAGCAATCGTCCACCCATTATTAAAAACTGTTCCAATTTCAAGATATGCCAGAGAACTTTTAAACTCTGACTAAAGACATTCACTCTTCTATCTTGCCAGGAACATTTATGATTTTGCCACTGTGTTGTGTTATAATTCTCTATTGGAATGTCTATATAAATTGGAGATGTTTTGGCTTTTAATATTATTGCTGTTCTTTATTTACAGTACTACTTTCATAAAAGTTTTCATTAAATGCAATAAAGATTTGGTGACTTTACAAAGATATCAAAAACATGACACAAAAATATGAGAGTTCATATTTTTCTTCAATAATAATATGAAATATTTGGAGACGTAGATGTGAAAACTTGATGGAATTTAAGGTTCACAATTTTAACAACTTTTTGTCTATTATGTCTCTTATGGATTAATGCTCCAGATGGCTGAAAAGTTGTAATCAGCATACCAGCAACTCAATTTTCAATATGGCAAAAAAGAGTGGAGAGCACTTTTTTCTGTGAAGAGATGTTCTATGGTGCCATCTATCATTTCCCCTCACAGTTACTGTCTAGACAATCTCAGCATGTCTATCACAATGAACAGAAACTACAAAATAGAGCTTTTCTAGGAAGTTGTGAAATATGATAGCAATACTTTATGAATAAAGAGGCACTGGGATTACAGATACACCTGTAATCCTATTATGTATGTATAATTTTAATTAATCAATAATTACCAGGATAACTCAGGAACTATAAATGAATTTTAAAAGTCGTATGCTACATTTTAATCTATATCATAGAAATAAATTTACCACTAAGATAGTGATTCTTGTTTTTCTGAACAAATATCCTAGAATTGAATTCACAACGTAAAAATTAGTTCCTTTCAATACACATAAAATCAAAAATTTTGTTTTAAGATATTAACTTCAAAGTATGAGGACACAGTTACAAAAGATGATAAAATTTTGACTGAACTAAATAAACTCTTGATTCTATAATAAAGCGTTTGTTTTAAAAATAATCTTTTGTTCATTTTTAATGTTCACATATACTGTTGTAAGGAGCTGCGGTGGGCTGTGTTCCCGCCCAGCTCCGCACGGCTAGCTTTACCCAAAATAATTACACGGAAACTGTATTCTTTTAAACAATGCCTGGACCATTAGTTCCAGCCTGTTATTGGCTAGCTCTTACATATCGATCTAACCCATTTCTAATATTCTGTGTAGCACCACGAGCTGGCTTACCAGGGAAGATCTTAACCTGCGTCTGTGTTGGGTGGGAGAATAATGGCAACTGCCCATTGTCTTCTTCCCAGCATTATGTTCTGTCTACTCTGCCTACCTAACTTTCTGTTCTATCAAAGGGCCAAGGCAGTTTCTTTATTTAACCAATGAAATTCACACAAAACAGAAGACTCTCTCCCATCAATATACCTCTTTGGGAAAGATTCTTTATTTCCCAACTTAAAATTTTTATATATCCATTTGAAATCTAGCAATGAGCTTATAAAGTAGAAACTTCTCTATATAAGATATTGTAAGATACATTTTATAATATTTATTGTCTAACATTTACTCATACAATATTGAGAAAACTCACTGAATAATCTTTACCTACAGCCTAAACTATAATCAATTAATTATCAACACGATAGTGATATTATGTTAATATATTGTCATATGGTATTGAAAATGCCCAAAATGATGATTGCACTGTATTATATTCATGTAAGAAAAGATTTGCACTATAAATCACCAATCTTAGCTTCTATGTTGCATTACCCATTCAATTTCTCAGAAACTCAGAACTTTCTGAGGGCTAAATGGAGTCAATATCACCTGTTCTTTTCCACATCAAAACAAAGGCAGTATGTTAAGTGAACACATTTTTAAATTGCTTAGAAAGTAAGTGTTGCTAAAAATCAATCTTAAAGCCTTTATATTAGATTTGTGAAATATATATTGACGTTGTTAGTCAGGCATAAAGAAATACAAAATGAAAACCCTTGAAGTTCGTCTTTTCCTCGTCTTATTTAAAGATATTCATGCATTTTTTTAGTCTATTTTATGTCTCCTTATAATATAAGACATTCCTTGTAAAGTGAATTTCAATCTGTTTGTAAATTTTATGAAGGATGAATATAAAGAAAGGAATGATTCTTAATCTCCTAAATATCATATCACATATTGTGTGATCAGAATCTAACCCAATATATTTTTCTTAATTGTTGTATCCAATGGAAAGCACACAACAAATAATTAAAGAGCAATGATTTAATGAACTCAGAACATTATTTTGATTTGGTTTCTCTTATTTCTGTGAGAGTTATGCTTTCAAATGAAAGTGTAATAGCTTGACCTGCTTTGCTATAAAGCAATAAAATATTTTGGTAGAATGCTTGTATTTAAATATTAAATGTGCATTCCCATTGATACAACATATCAGGCATAAGAAAATTTCTCTTATAAGGACCCAAATGGATCCTAAATGTCTTGTGGTCCACAGAGGTCTTGCTTTGGTTTTCCAGCTTTAGTACTGAAATTGGTAGGCAAATAAGAAAATATGTGAGCAAAACTGCCTTGTGGACTTTCATTAAAATGTGGTTTCTGAAACAAGCTTCAGGACAGATTTGGTTCTTTGAATGACGTTTTTAGATTTAAGATCCTTTACCCAGGGATAGATATACATTGTATGTGTTGGTGCACATGTGTTTATGTGTGCCTGTGTGTGTGTGTGTGTGTGTGTGTGTGTGTGTTTGTGTATTCAATGTGTGTGTGTGTGTGTGTGTGTGTGTGTATACTCCTTTATATATGCAGGCAAACATATGTTGCAACATGCATGCATATAGAGGTCAGAAGAATATCTCAGGTACTGTGTCCTTGTCTTCTGCCTCAGTTGAGGTAGGAATTCTTATTCATTATTGCTTATCTATGCTAATTTGGCTGCAAATCTAAAGACACCATACTGTCCCCATTTCTAAATTTTTCTTAAGAAAATTGAAATTACTGCCATGTCCCATCTGCAACAATAATGGGTTTTGTTTATATGAACTCAGGTGCAGTTACACAGTAAGTTTATCACTTTTTACAAAGTGCTATGGATTTCTTCCTCCTGGACAATGTAATTTCCACTTTTGTATGATACCTTTGACACGAAAACAGTGATGGCCACTACCGTAAGTCCCATTCATTAGATTTCTATTAGCCATCATTTCAATTTTGTTTCTATTTCATATCATTATTTTAAAGACAGGGATATGAGAGCAATTGCTGTTATAAATGTGCAATCTGTATTAATTGTAGTATATGTTTAAAATACATGAGAAGAAAACAGTAAAATGACATAAAGGCAAGTATTTCAAATATGATTAAAACAGATATGAGAAGACTTTTACAAAGAAACATACTTAGTTTATAAAGATGAAAAATTCACCAAATTCTATTTATTATTCTCATTCTGAGCACTTTCTATTGTTCTAAAACTTTTACTATAATATCTCATCAGAGTTCAGGAGTTTCACTAAATACTCAGAGACAGAGACCCACATTGGAGCACTGGACAGAAATCTCAAGGTCCGAATCAGGAGCAAAAGGAGAGAGAGCATGAGCAAGGAACTCAGGACCACGAGGGGTGCACCCACACACTGAGACAATGGGGATGTTCTATCGGGAACTCACTAAGGTCAGCTGGACTGGGTCTGAAAAAGCATGGGATAAAACTGACTCGCTGAACATAGCAGACAATAAGGACTGCTGAGAAGTAAAGAACAATGGCAATGAGTTTTTGATCCTACTGCATGTACTGGCTTTGTGGGAGCCTAGGCAGTTTGGATGCTCACCTTATTAGACCTGGAAGGAGGTGGGAGGTCCTTGGACTTCCCACAGTGCAGGGAACCCTGACTGCTCTTTGGTCTGATGAGGGAGGGGGAGTTGACTGGGGGAGGGGAAGAAATGAGACAGAAATCTTTAATAAATAAATAAATAAGCAAATCAGATTATAAAAACTGATGTATTTATCTTTCAACATTACCTGAATGAAAATATTGAAGTCTTTATTTTAATTTAAATAAAATTATTATTTTTTATTTTTTTGAAACAGGATGTCATAAAAAACTTGGACTACTACTAGTTACTCTATAAGCTGGTCAATGAGTTTCACTCTGACCTAGATTCTCCTGTCACCTCACAGTGCTAAGATTAAACAGTATAATCTGCCTATACAACCATTCCTGAATTTTCTTTTACATAAGTGTCAGGTATCTAACTGTATGTCCTCTTGTTTATGGATTAAGCATTTAAAGCAATGATCCGTCTCTCCAGCTCAACTTTTCACAGACCTACTCAGACATATAGTTGTCAAAGCAAGATAATGTATATATTAAGAGGTATGCTTCCACTGAGTTCCTGGGAATAAATGTGTACAAATGTATTTGTGGGAAAAATTACATTTGGTTTATTCACCTGATATATGGGTAGAAGAAAGTCTATCAGCATATAAAATTAACACTGGTGAATATGACATGCGAAACACTAATTTTATGATCACACAAATGTACTTATTTATTTAAAGATTAATTAATTATGTATACAGTATTCTCAGTATTCTGTCTGCATGCATGCCTGCAGGCCAGAAGAGGGCACCAGATCTCATTACAGATGGTTGTGAACAAATACGTGGTTACTGGAAATTGAACTCAGGACCTTGGAGGAGCAGGCAGTGCTCTTAACCGCTGAGCCATCTCTCCAGCCCCATGATCACATGAATTTAATGGTCATATATAGATTGTTTGATTTGATAAGTCCAGTAATTAATGAAATCAGAGTTATGAAAGATAAATGTTATATATTCCTGACAGTTTCTAGATTTTAGTCATTAGTTTCAGAAAAAAGGAGACAAATCATGAATAATCAATTTATAACTGATGTTGGAGATTAGAGGCAACAGAGAATACATGACTGGCAGCATCAAAACTCACAGTACTAATTATAATTAGTGACATTATTGCTATTGCTCCTTCAATAAAATAAAATGGACAACTAGGGAATACTATCAGTTCATCATTTTGGTGTGCTCAAAAATCAACATTATCCCTTTCTGTAGGTTATCATTTTGACTTGTTGACCAACCATATCCTTTGATTTACAGAAGCTTTTCAGTTTCAGAAGGACCCATTTATTAATTGTTTCTCTCAGTGTCTATGCTGCTGTGGTTATATTTAGGAAGTGGTCTCCTGTGCCAATGTGTTTAAGTGTACTTCCCAATTTCTTTTCTATAAAATTTAGTGTTGCTGACTTTATGTTGAGGTCTTTGATCCATTTGGACTTGAGTTTTGTGCATGGTGATAGATATGGTTCTATTTTCATTCTTCTACATGTTGATATACAGTTATGCCAGCACCATTTGTTAAATATGCTTTCCTTTATACATTTGATATTTTTTGTCACTTTGTCAAAAATCATGTGTTTGAAGGTGTGCGGATTAATATCCGGGTTTCTATTCAGTTCCATTGGTCTTCATGTCTGTTCTTTTTTTTTAAATTTATTTATTTATTAAAGATTTCTGTCTCTTCCCCGCCAATGCCTCCCATTTCCCTCCCCCTCCCCCAATTAAGTCACCCCCCCCCTCAGCCCGAAAAGCAATCAGGGTTCCCTGTCCTGTGGGAAGTCCAAGGAACCCCCACCTCCATCCAGGTGTAGTAAGTTGAGATCCAAACTGCCTAGGCTCCCACAAAGCATGAAGTAGGATCAGAAACCATTGCCATTGTTCTTGAGTTCTCAGTAGTCCTCATTGTCCGCTATGTTCAGAGAGTCTGGTTTTATCCCAGGCTTTTCCAGACCCAGGCCAGCTGGTCTTGGTGAGTTCCCAGTAGAACATCCCCATTGTCTCAGGGTGTGGGTGCACCCCTCGCGGTCCTGAGTTCCTTGCTTGTGCTTTCTCTCCTTCTGCTCCTGATTTGGACCTTGAGATTTCAGTCCTGTGCTCCATTGTGGGTCTCTGTCTCTGTCTCCTTTCATCACTCGCTGACGGTTAATATTCAGGAGGAAGCCTATATGTTTTTCTTTGGGTTTTCCTTATTTAGCTTCTCTAGGATCACTAATTATAGGCTCAATGTCTTTGGTTTATGGCTAGAAACCAAATATGAGTGAGTACATCCCATGTTCCTCTATTGGGTCTGGCTTACCTCACTCAGGATAATGTTTTCTATTTCCATCCATTTGCATGCAAAATTCAAGAAGTCCTTGTTTTTTATTGCCGAGTAGTACTCTAATATGTATATATTCCATATTTTCTTCATCCATTCTTCCATTGAAGGACATCTAAGTTGTTTACAGGTTCTGGCTATCAAAAACAATGCTGCTATGAACATCGTAGAGCATATACTTTTGTTGTATGATAAGGCCTCTCTTGGGTATATTCCCAAGAGTGGTATTGCTGGGTCCAGGGGTAGGTTGATCCCGAATTTCCTAAGAAACCGCCATACTGCTTTCCAAAGTGGTTGCACAAGTTTGCATTCCCACCAGCAATGGATGAGTGTACCCGTTCTTCCACAACCTCTCCAGCAAAGGCTATCATTGGTGTTTTTGATTTTAGCCATTCTGACAGGTGTAAGATGGTATCTTAAAGTTGTCTTGATTTGCATTTCCCTGATCGCTAAGGAAGTTGAGCATGACCTTAAGTGTCTTTTGGCCATTTGAAGTTCTTCTTTTGAGAATTCTCTGTTCAGCTCAATGCCTCATTTTATAATTGGGTTGGTTAGCCTTTTACGGTCTAGTTTCCTGAGATCTTTATATATTTTGGAGATCAGACCTTTTTCAGTTGTGGGGTTGGTGAAGATCTTCTCCCAGTAAGTGGGTTGCCTTTGTGTCTTAGCGACAGTGTCCTTTGCTTTTCAGAAGCTTCTCAGTCTCAGGAGGTCCCATTTATTCAATGAGGTCCTTAATGTCTGTGCAGCTGCGATTATACGTAAGAAGTGGTCTCCTGTGCCCATTTGTTGTAGAGTATTTCCCACTTTCTCTTCTATCAGGTTCAGTGTGTTCAGACTGATATTGAGGTCTTTAATTCATTTGGACTTGAGTTTTGTGCATGGTGATAGATATGGATCTATTTTCATTTTTCTACAGGTTGACATCCAGTTTTGCCAGCACAATTTGTTGAAGATGCTCTCTTTTTTCCATTGTATACTTTTAGCTCCTTTATCGAAAATCAGGTGTTCATAGGTTTGTGGGTTAAAGTCTGGGTCTTCTATTCGATTCCATTGGTCGACTTCTCTGTTTTTATGCCAATACCAAGCTGTTTTCAATACTGTAGCTCTGTAGTAGAGTTTTAAGTCAGGGATGGTAATGCCTCCAAACGCTCCTTTGTTGTATAAGATTATTTTGGCTATCCTGAGCTTTTTTTGTTTTTCCATATAAAGTTGATTATTGTATTCTCCAGATCTGTGAAGAATTTTGATGGGATTTTGATGGGGATTGCATTGAATCTATAGATTGCTTTTGGTAGAATTGCCATTTTTAATATGTTGATCCTCCCAATCCAGGAGCAAGGAAGATCTTTCCATTTTCTGGTGTCCTCTTCAATTTCTTTCTTCAAAGACTTATAGTTCTTGTCAAATAGATCTTTCACATCCTTGGTCAGAGTTACCCCAAGATATTTTACGCTATTTGTGGCTATCGTGAAAGGTGATGCTTCTCTAATTTCCCTCTCTGTTTCCTTATCCTTAGTGTATAGGAAGGCCACTGATTTTTTGGAGTTGATCTTGTATCCTGCCACATTACTTAAGGTGTTTATCAGCTGTAGGAGTTCTTTGGTAGATTTTTTGTAGTCGCTTATGTATACTATCATATCATCTGCAAATAACGAGAGCTTAACTTCTTCTTTTCGATATGAATCCCCTTGATCCCTTTATGTTGTCTTATTGTTATTGCTAGAACTTCAAGCACTATATTGAAGAGGTATGGAGGGAGTGGATATCCTTGTCATGTTCCTGATTTTAGTGGGATGGCTTTGAGTTTTTCTCCATTTAATTTAATGTTAGCCGACGGCTTGCTGTAAATAGCTTTTTATTATATTTAGGTATGACCCTTGTATCACTAATCTCTCCAAGACTTTTATCATAAAGGGTTGTTGAATTTTGTCAAATGCTTTTTCAACATCTAATGAAATGATCATATGGTTTTTTTTCTTTCAGTTTATTTATATGCTGGATTACATTGATAGATTTGCATATGTTGAAAGAGCCCTGCGTCTCTGGAATGAAGCCTACTTGATCATAATGGATAATATTTCTAATGTGTTCTTGGATTCAGTTTGCCAGTATTTTATTGAGAATTTTTGCGTCGATATTCATGAGTGAGATAGGCCTGTAATTTTCTTTCTTGGTTGGGTCTTTGTGTGGTTTTGGTATCAGGGTAACTGTAGCTTCATAAAAGGAATTTGTCAATGACTCTTCTGTTTCTATATTGTGAAATACATTAAGGAATATAGGTATTAGCTCTTCTTGGAAGTTCTGGTAGAATTCTGTATTGAAACCATCTGGTCCTGGGCTTTTTTTGGAAGGTAGATTTTTGATAACGGTTTCTAGTTCTTCGGGACTAACAGGTCTATTTAGATCGTTCACCTGGTTTTGGTTTAGCTTTGGTATGTGGCACTTATTTAAAAAAAATGTCCATTTCTTTTTTATTTTCTAGTTTTGTGGCATATAGGCTTTTGTAGTAAGATCTACTTAGTCTCTGAATTTCCTCTGTGTCTGTGGTTATGTCCCCCTTTTCATTTCTGATCTTATTTATTTGCGTGTTCTCTCTCTGTCGTTCAATTAGTTTGGATAGGGGTTTGTCAATCTTGTTGATTTTCTCTAAGAACCAACTTTTTGTTTCATTGATTCTTTGGACTGTTTTCTGTGTTTCTATTTTGTTGATTTTTGCCCTCAGTTTGATTATTTCCAGTCTTCTACTCCTCCTGGGCGTGTCTGCTTCATTTTTTTCTAAAGCTTTCAGGTGTGCTGTTAAGTCTCCAATGTATGCTTTCTCTGTTTTCTTTAAGTGGGCACTTAGTGCTATGAACTTTCCTCTTAGCACTGCTTTCATAGTGTCCCATAGGTTTGAGTATGTTGTCCCTTTATTTTCTTTAAATTCAAGGAAGACTTTAATTTCTTTCTTGATTTCTTCCTTGACCCAGGTGTGGTTCAGTAGTTTACTGTTCAGTTTCCATGAGTTTGTCGGCTTTCTGGAGGTAGGATTGTTGTTGAATTCTAACTTTAATCCGTGGTGATCTGATAGGACACAGGTGGACACTGATTTTTTTTTTTTTATCTGTGGAGGTTTCCTTTGTTTCCGAGTATGTGGTCAATTTTTGAGAAGGTTCCATGGGCTGCAGAGAAGAATGTATATTCTTTCCTATTTGGGCGGAATGTTCTATAGATGTCTGTTAAGTCCATTTGCTTCATTATCCTCCAGTAGTTCTCTTACTTCTCTATTAGGTTTCTGTCTGATTGACCTGTCCATTGCTGAGAGAGGAGTGTTGAAGTCTCCTACTACTAGTGTGTGTGGTTTGATGTCTGCCTTGAGTTTTAGTAATATTCCTTTTACATATGTGGGTGCTTTTATATTAGGGGCATAAATATTCAGGATTGAGACGTCATCCTGACAAATTGTTACTGTTATGAGTATAAAGTGTCCCTCTTGATCTCTTCTGATTGATTTTAGTTTGAAGTCAGTTTTGTTAGAAATTAATATGGCCACACCTGCTTTTTTCTTAGGACCATTTGCTTGAAAGACCTTTTCCCAACCCTTTACTCTGAGTAGATGCCTGTCTTTGTGGTTGAGATGTGTTTCTTGCAAACAGCAGAATGTTGGATCCTGTTTTCGTATCCAATCTCTTAGCCTGTGCCTTTTTATAGGTGAATTGAGACCATTAATATTAAGTGATATTAATGACCAGTGGTTGTTTATGCCGGATATTCTTATTGTTTTGGAAGTAGAATTTGTGTGTCTCCCTTCTTTGAGTTGTGCTAGTGAAGGGTCGCTAGATGCCTAAGTTCTTGTAGGCAGTGTTGGCGATGTTGGATTCCTTGGGTTGCGGTTTTCCTTCTATTACTTTCTGTAGGGCTGGGTTCGTGGCTACGTATTGTTTAAATTTGTTCTTATCCTGGATTGTCTTGATTTCTCCATTTATAGTGAACGAAAGCTTGGCTGGGTATAGTAGTCTGGGCTTGCATCCATGGTCTGTTAGCTTCTGCAGTACTTCTATCCAGGACCTTCTGGCTTTCATTGTTTCCATAGAGAAATCAGGTGTAAGTCTGATTGGTTTACCTTTATAAGTTACTTGGCCTGTCTCCTTTGCAGCTCTTAGTATTCTTTCTTTAACTTGTATATTTTGTGTTTTGATTATTCTATGGCGAGGGGATGTTTTCCTTTGATCCAGTCTGTTTATTGTTCCGTATGCTTCTTGAAAATTCAAAGGAATATCTTTCTTTATGTTGGAAAAGTTTTCTTCCATAATTTTGTTCAAAATATTTTCTGGGGCTTTGAGCTGTGACACTTTTCCTTCTTCTATTCCTATTGTTCTTAGATTTGGTCTTTTTATTGTGTCCCATATTTCCTGAATGTTTTGTGATGAGAATTTGCTGGCTTTGCAGTTTTCTTTGATCAGAGCATTTATTTTCTCTATGGTGTCCTCAGAATCTGAGATTCTTTCTTCTATTTCTTGTATTCTATTGATTATGCTTGTTTCTGTAGGCTCTGCTTGTTGACCTAGATTTTCCATATCCAGCTGGTCCTCACTTTGTGTTTTCTTCCTTGCTTCCATTTCAGTTTTCAATTCTTGAACTGTTTCCATTACCTGTTTGATCGTTCTTTCTTGGTTTCCCAGGGTATTATGTACGTATTTACTCATTTCTTCAAATTTTTGGTTATACTTCTCATCCATTTCTATAAGGGCATTTTTCACATGTTGTTTAAGGGATTCTACTGCTTTCATAAAGTCAATTCTTTCCACTTCTTCTGTGTTAGGGTTTGGAGACCTTCTGTTGTAAGATCATTCGGTTCTGGTGTTTTCATGTTGTTTTTCAGATTATTGGGTGAATTCTTTCCTTGGCGCCTGCCCATCTCCTCCTATCGATGCTATCTAAGGGGTCTGTTAAAACTGGTTCAGGTTTCCCTGCTGGCCAGGCGCTCCTCTTACAAAATGCCCTTGCTCTGTTTCCTGGTTCCTGCCGGGGGCCAAGTTCCCTCTCACCCCTCAGAAGGGTCTTCAGGAATAGGACCCGGCTCCTCCTTTGCCAGGGATCTCCCCAACCGAATCCTACCTCTTTGGTTTAATTGTAGTGGGGCCATCTGTTCTCGGTGTTGCGTGCGGTCCCTGCTGCCTGCTTCTGCTGCCTCTCCAGTCCCAGCCGGTTCCAGCCTGTCCCAGTCAGTCCCCACGGGCTGCGCTGGGCGTCCTCTGGCTGCCTTCCGCCGCCCGGTGATCCCGCCGCCTCTTCATGTCTGTTCTTATACCAATACCAGGCTGTTTTCAATACTGTAGCTCTGTAGTAGAGTTTGAAGTCAGCGATTGTGATGCATCCAGAAGTTCTTTTATTGCACAGGATTGTTTTGGTTATACTGTTTTTTTTTTTTGATTTTCCATACAAAGTTGAGTACCGTTATCTGAGTAGGAATGTGACAGGTAGAGCTGGAGAAATGGCTCATTGTTTTAAATGTTTGACACATAAGCAAGATAACATACAGTTAGATACCTGACACCTATTTAAAAGTAGAAAGATATGTAAAAGAAAAGTCAGATATGGCAGTATGTACCTATACTACATAATCTCAGCACTGTGATGTGACAGGAGAATCCGGGTCAGAGTTAACCTAATTGACCTGCCAATAAAACCAGTAGATAAACTCCCACCTCACTAATATACCGTGTTTCAAAAATAAAAAATAAAAGAGCAATTGGAGAAAACTCATGATATTGATATATGATATGTATACACGCTCACACATATAACCAAATAAATTTTAAAAATGGAAAAGGAATAAACATGAGATTGTGAAAGAAATCCTCATAATTTTGGATTAGAAAGACAAAGCAATATAAGTATGACATTACAAGATGTTTTATCTGAAAATCTTTAGTTCTATCTGCCAATCCAATATCAGCTAAAACAACACAGAAAAATTATAGCATATCAACACCGTGTCTAAAAACTAAAAAGAACATCATAATGGATTTTCATGCATTAAGAACAGAAAAAGTCAAATATATTACAAGTTCAAAGGATCACATTATAAAAAAATAAAAGTTTAATGTGTTTTTAATCTGAGGACACATATATACTTGATAATTTTCTGCAATTTGGGGAAATTTTTGAAAACATTCAAGTAATTAATTGTTTTCTGCATGGTTTTTATTGTCTGGTAATGAAAGAGCATATAATATATGATATTTATTTGTAAAATTATCTCAATTAAAGGCTTAAATACAATGATAGGATATATTATCTAGAACAGTTAGCAAGGTTTTAAAACTATGGAACCTGGTTTGTTACTGGTAGTCACTGTATGGCAGCACAAACTGGACTTAAGACATGAGGTTGAAACACAGGAAAAGATAGGTCTAGGAAAACTGGGGAAAGGGAGGGGTTTGACAAAAAATAAGATTGTGTGAATTTCTCCAAAAGTAATTTTAAAAGAGGGGAAAAAACTAAAAGTAAATCCTTGATAAAAATGGCTGGAAAGGAGGTTTAAATCAAGCAGCAAATATCTTATGTTCTCTAAGAAAATAATTTGTCATCATCAAATTAATTTTGTCATATCTTTTACTAAATTAGTTTTCGTGCATCAAGATTATGTTTAAAATAATCTTGGCTCACAGAAAACTTTTAGATCAAACATTTTTAGATTCTAAAGCATACAGAAAATGATGAAGTGGATGGAGATATAAATACCCACAAAGAAACTTCTAGTTGTTAAAATGAAAATGGAAACAATTTATTAAACTGTGACATCCATTTTTTGAAGAGAAACCTAAGAGCCAATTGTTTGAGATTTTATGATAGTTGAAGATTTTAAAGATCTGTTGATTTAGGGGATGTAAAAGATCTTGTGAAATATATAGTATAGTTATTTCTTAATTCAAAGAGTAGGTACAAATAAGGAGAACATAAAATGCCAAATCAAATTCAGAAAATTTAAAGGTATTTAATTAACTTACCACAAAATACTGAAGTGCATCTTGAGATTATGTTAGTAAGTTCTAATGCAACATTTGGAGGAGAGTATTTCCATTCTTCTTTAATATGTGATTTACATACATTTTGCTGGCAGTCTAATAACCAAATAAGTATATTCTATGAAATAATTTTCTTTCTTATAATATTTAATTGTTCAATGAAACTAAACATCTCATATTCCTCCTTCCTCTCCTACAGACATTCAAAAACACTTTGGAAATTTGAAATGTATCTGCTTATACCTAATTTTCTTTTTCTTGTTTTTCCAGTGTTACCTTCATCATTTCCTTCACTGGGTAGCACATGATGTGTCCTATTAAGTTTAATTGTATGTATTCCTAGAGAACACTGAAAAAAAAAGTTAAAACTTTATTCACATTGTCACACATTTTCATATAAAATTCATAATATAACACATTATTCCCTTGTATAATATAAATTTTCAGTTACACAAGTTACCAAAATTGAAGTTTAGTTGCTTTATAAAACTTTGCTATAACATACATACTCTCACTTTTTAAAAAGTATTAGCAAATAAAAACTTGTATGTGTAAATACTGTGTTTGTTTTTGTTCATCATTCATCTCAAATATCAATAGAAATTTATTTAATGCAATATGTCATCAAATCGGTATGGATGTTTCCAATAAATGTGTCAAAATGCATGACTATTTGAATTTGCCTCAGAGGAATTAGATTCCCTGATCCTTGTGTATGAAAAAAGCTCTTTCCTTTCACACATGTGTTTATTATCTCCTTTCTAATTATTTCTTCTCCATATATTACTGGTGGCAGATTTGAATAACACATATAACTAAAGAAATATGTGTAGGCAGGTGCTGCTCATTCATTTCTCAGCCACCCAGACCAATAATAACCACACAAAACTACATTAATTTCAATACTGTTTGATCAGTAGCTTAAGCATATCCCTAGCTAGCTCTTATATTAACCCATTTCTGTTATTCTGTGTATCACTTGATGACTGTGGTCTAATTATAAGGTTCCATCCTGTGTCTGGCATCACTCTCCAGGGCTACATGGCTTCTCCTTGGCTCTGCCTACTCTCTCCTCCTCTATCTGCTTGGAATTCCCCCCTGCTCTGTTCTGTGCTGCAATAGGCCCAAAGCAGATTCTTTTTTTAATTAATTTATTTATTAAAGATTTCTGTCTCTTCCCCGCCACTGCCTCCCATTTCCCTCCCCCTCCCCCAATCAAGTCCCCCTCCCTCGTCAGCCCAAAGAGCAATCAGGGTTCCCTACCCTGTGGGAAGTCCAAGGACCACCCACCTCCATCCAGGTTTAGTAAGGTGAGCATCCAAACTGCCTAGGCTCCTACAAAGCCAGTACGTGCAGTAGGATCAAAAACCCATTGTCATTGTTCTTGAGTTCTCAGTAGTCCTCATTGTCCGCTATGTTCAGCGAGTCTGGATTTATCCCAGGCTTTTTCAGACCCAGGCCAGCTGGCCTTAGTGTGTTCCCGATGGAACATCCCCATTGTTTGTAATAGCCAGAAACTGGAAACAACCTAGATACCCTTCAATGGAAGAATGGATGAAGAAAGTATGGAATATATACATATTAGCGTACTACTAAGCAGTAAAAAACAAGGACTTCTTGAATTTTGCATGCAAATGGATGGAAATAGAAAACACTACCGTGAGTGAGGTAAGCCAGACCCAAAAAAGGAACAAAGGGGTGTACTCACTCATATTTGGTTTCTAGCCATAAACAAGGGACTTTGAGCCTATAATTAGTGATCCTAGAAAAGCTAAATAAGAAGGTGAACCCAAAGACAAACATATAGGCATCCTCCTGAATATTAACCTTCATCAGGCGATGGAAGGAGACAGAGACAGAAACCCACATTGGAGCACCGGACAGAAATCTCAAGGTCCAAACCAGGAGCAGAAGAAGAGAGAGCACGAGCAAGGAACTCAGGACCGCGAGGGGTGCACCCACACACTGAGCAGATTCTTTTTTAACCAATAGTATTCACACCATACAGCGAGGAATCCCACATCAAATATGTGTGAAGCTTTGTAATAGTATGCTTTGGGTAGAATACCAAATAAGATGGAACCAAGGTACAGCGAGGCTTACTGTATTCCATACTTCTCACTGTAAAAGCTTTCAGATATCCCAAATGGAGTAAGAGGGATGTAATACATTTGCTAATGCTTTGGCAGAGGAATCCATGTGTCCATCAGTAATCAGGTCTTAAAATGAATCTCAGAGAAGAAAAACAGAAAATAGATGATTCGATTTTGATTAGCTGAGAGTAGGGCATGAAACAGGCACAATACATGGCTTATGGTAATTTAGAATCTCTGATGATGAAGCAGCAGAGTAGAAGTTGCAAGATAATAGAGAAAATCCCATATTTTGGACCTATTACAGTAAATAGCAATGAAAATTCACGATGCTATGGGCAGGACACCAACTGCAATTAATGGTGAAAAGCTACCAAGAACTGATTTAAAATAGTATCAGGCTCTGATAATGAGACCAGAAAATAATTAATACTAGAAACAATTGTGGGAAATGTGATTAATATTGATATTAAAATTGTAGTGTATTAGGCAACCTTTTTTAATATTAATTAATAAAATTGGAAAAAAAAGGTTTAATGATTCCCAATAAGGAAACGATATAAAAATATTACTGCCATATATATATATATATATATATATATATATATATATCGTGACTATGTTACTAGAATTATAGCTGAAAATTTCTGACCATGACGTTATACAATTATGAGTAATGGATTTGAGCAAATAGTTTTCCTGTACTGACTTTTGAACATAAGTCATCTAACTGAGTCCACTTCTCTCGGAGTTTTAGAGGACCTAGTTTGGCTTCCTGGAGAAATTTAAGGTCTAATTATATCTTCCTTGAGCATTATATAAAATCACTTTGATGAATAGAGGACACTTTTTCTTTCACTGTGGTTATCTTTTCAAAGGTATTAGAAATTTTAAAGAATCTGTAACAATGAAGCAGTAATTGAAACCTCAGGCTTAGAACCACCTCAGATGATTGACTATAATGAACCTTAATGGATTAACCAAAGATTGTATCACAAAGCAAAGCTACAATACTTTGAAGATCTAAAGAGAATAATAACTTAATACATTGTCGTTAGACCTGCACCCTTCTAGGTTTTAATATCTAAAAGATATGATAAAGTCATGAAAGAGGTGGTTACTTAAATTGCACCAATGCCTCCCACTCCATATATGAGATAAATGCTTTCTTTTTAATTTGTTTGAAAACACCTCACTTTTTGAATATTAGATAGCTAATGTTGCTCATAATCTTTATCTAAGTACAAAATACTTTCAGTTTTAAATGGAATCATATCTATCTAAATGCCCATACCAATGTATAAAATGAAAATTGCAATATAAAATAAGAAATTTTGTTTTTCAAAAGTTTTAGATGAGAGTTTTTTTGTGTCCTGCCTAGCACTTCATTACACCAACATACAATCTGCCCAACTCCAAAATATACTGAGAGTATAGAGTAAGGATTGCACGAGGTAGTTTTTCCTCAAAGGGCTGAAGTGCTCAAAGGTCTATTTAAATTGTTCATCTGGTCTTGATTTAATTTTTGTATATGGCACCTATCTAAAAAAAATGTCCATTTCTTTCACATTTTCCAATTTTGTGGCATACAGGCTTTTGTAGTAAGATCTAATGATTCTCCGAATTTCCTCTGTGTCTGTGGTTATGTCCCCTTTTTCATTTCTGATTTGTTAATTTGCATGTTCTCTCTCTGCTGTTTGACTAATTTGGATAGGGGTTTATCAATCTTGTTGATTTTTTCCAAGAACAAGCTTTTTATTTCATTGATTCTTTGGATTGTTTTCTGTGTTTCTATTTTGTTGATTTCAGCCCTCAGTTTGATTATTTCCAGTCTTATACTCCTCCTGGGTGAGTCTGCTTTTTTTTTTTCCCTAGAGCTTTCAGGTGTGCTGTTAAGTCTCTAATGTGTGCTTTCTCTGTTTTCTTTATGTGGGCACTTAGTGCTATGAACTTTCCTCTTAGCACCGCTTTCACAGTGTTCCATAGGTTTGGATATGTTGTGTCTTTATTTTTGTTGAATTCAAGGAAGACTTTAATTTCTTTCTTTATTTCTTCCTTGTCCCAGGGATGGTTTAGTAGTTGAATGTTCAGTTTCAATGAGTTTGTAGGCTTTCTGGGGGTAGCATTGTTGTTGAATTCTAACTTTATTCCATGGTTATCTGATAGTACACAGGTGGTTACTACAATTTTTAAATAGAAGGAACTCCAATGTTATAATTTTATATTAGTAGATTGTTGTCTTATTTATATGATATATTTGATTGTCTTTGTAACCTACATTCCAACTATTTGTTGAAAGAGAACTTTGGGAGTTTGAGAGGTTAGAGGAAGTTATAGATAATGTTGGTGGAATACACAATTAATTAGATAAAATATTTTTATTGAATATACATATGTAGACCAGACTGGCCTCGAACTCACAGAGATCCACCTGCCTCTGCCTCCCGAGTGCTGGGATTAAAGGTGTGTGCCACCACCGCCCGGCTAGAACACTCAGCTATGTCTCCAGCATCATGTCTGTCTGCATGTAGCCATCATGTTCCCATCACTATGATAAATGGATTAAACCTCTGAAACATAAGCCAAACCACAATTAAATGATTTTTTTTGTGATAATTGCTGTGGTCTTAGTCTCTTCAAATCAATAAAACACTGACTAAGGAAAAATTGATATATATATATGATATTCTTTTTTTTATTTTTTTATTTGTATTTATTATTTTTTCGGTGCTTGAGAGATTTTAATTTGTACCCTGCTCAAGATGATGGTTGATGAATGTGATTTCCCTGTTTTGTCAATCCCTTGCCATCAGGAACATGGGATGCCCATTCCTTAATACCTAAGGGAAGTATGCCCAGGTATGATATTCTTGAAATGAAGTAATGATGCTCTCCAAGTCATTAAGATTTGCTTTTGATCCTCTTCATAATAGTTACTAGGATGCTACAAGACAGTGTGGGAGACAAAACTAACACACATTACCAGGATGTAGAGTCTATAACAAGTAACTCATTTTACTATATATAAGAAAACATAATTAGTGTAATTTATATTTGACTTTTTGTTTAAATTTCATACTCTATCAATATCTTTATTTTATTTACAGTTGGTAGTTTATATAAATTATACATTATTAATAAATGCACTATCATTATTACTAATTATTTGTTCCTATAAGATTTGACAGAAGCAAATTTTGTATGATAAGAGAGGTATAGAGATTCAATTTTACTTAATGAAATATGAACAAACACAAATGATTTTCCTGGGTTAGAATAATAATGAAAAAGCCTCATCAATCTTTCTAAAATTGCCAATTTTACATTTATAACCTGAAGAATACATCCAAATATATCAGGTCAAAATTCTGAAATTCAAAGTAGAAATTCAGTAAATAACAAATGGTCATCCCAGAAATCACATACATACAAGTAATGTTATATGAACTAAGAAGATTGTTCCTATTTATTTATTAGTGATAAACATGATACAAACATAAATGTGGAGTTGTGTTTATACATGTGTGTAGCAACCAATATAGTGTCCACAGGTCATGAATCTGAATGACATCAAGAATAGATGAGGGTGGAAAATATACTATACTTTAACTTCAAAATTAAACTAAAAGTTGAAATTTTGTAGAAAGCTAAAACTTTTGAAATGCAAATTTTTACCTAAAAAAGAATATAAATTTGTATAGAGTTAATTATATGGAACAAATAGATAGAACTAAAGCCCTATCCTCAATATGGTGAGTCCAGCCAAAAGTGATGTGGGAGAATTGTCTGTAACCTGTCAATCATGTTATAAATAAACGCTGATTGGCCAGGCAGGAAATATAGGTGGGAAAACCAGACAGGAAGGAGAAATGATGTAATGAGAACAGGAGAATTCTGGGAAGGAGGAAGTTGATTCCTCGTACTCCTGCCCAGACCACAAAAGCAGCAGGATGTGATCTGCCCCACTGAAGAAAGGTACTGAGCCACATGGCTAACATAGATCAGGAAAATGGGTTAATCAAGATGTGAGAGTTAGCCAGTAAGAGGCTAGACCTAATGGGCCAATCAGCTTATAACTTATAGGGATCTATGTGTGATTTTTTTTGGAGCTAAACAGCTGGGGGTATCGGGCAGGACAAAAGTACAAGCAGTAGAATAGTAGAATAGTGCTTCTTTGGCTGAAGGTGATTAAAGACTAATTTCCAGTAAAAAATAAAAATAGAAAAGGAATACAAAGCACAGAACAAGAAGAGGAATCATGGCTGGAGAAGCGGACCTGAGTGACACCATTACTGAAATTAAGGGACATAGAGCAGAGAAAGTGATATAGAAGAGCTTCTGGATCTCGTTCAGGGACAGAAAAGCTTGCTTAGGCTCTGCTGGAATCAGGACACTTCTCTGAACTTGTTTCAGGACTCTTATTTGCTCACTGGGTTGCAGATAACCAGAGTGTAAGATAATGATTTTTGAGGTTTTTCAGCCACTAGACTACTTGCAATCCTTATGGCTTCAATAAGAATCAAATGCTCTGCTAAAAAAGAAGAAATTGCACTGTGATGTTTTCCTAAAATTTGAAGAGAAATTAAGGGCACCTTTTACAGTTGTGAATTTAATATGATACTCAAAAAGAACTGAGGTTTAACTTTTGATTCAAAGATTCAACTTATGAAAAAGAACACATAGTATAAGTTCATATTGATTGAAAACTGTTAACTGTTCTCAAATACTTAAATCTTCCTCTTAATTGTCAACCAAATTTCTAAATTTCTTTACAGCTTCTATAATTGTGTATATTATACTCATTTTTCACTTGACATTCTGGTAATTTTATTTTCAAATGTAGATCAAAATATATATTGCTCTAATTATCCATAATCGGGATACTTCATGGAAGGTTCTTTGTAGGATTTTCATGATAATTCTGCAAAATTGAAGACAGATGAGACATTTCCAAGGTAACATTTAAAATTATCACTAAATGAAATATTTTGAACTCATCTACTTGCCGAAGAAATATTTTCTTTAAAAAAATGTATAATATAAGCACCTATATTAGGGTAAACTTCACTATGAGCTGTTAGCTCTACTTGATATCACAGCAGTGCTATTATGCACATCAGAATGTTTAGAAAAGACAGTTTGTGTGTATCATTTCCTGTACACATTCACCACCACAGTTTTCCATGAACATCCATGACCCATTTAAGAAGATAGATTGAAATATACCTGGTTAAATGCAATGAGAAAATATAAAAACATAATTAGGACAATGTTTATCATTCCCTACAGTCTTATGCATGACTTGTTTTCAGGATTGTTTGCTAAGTGCTATCATACACCAGAAGAAAATTACATTAAAAATAGAGACTAAGCTAAAAAGCATGAAGTAGGGGAGAAAAAAATGCAATGAACTACAGGTGTTCATTCCTCTGTGGCAAGCTGATATTGATTTTACATTCCAACATTCATTCCTTTTGAAGTCTTAGATTTCTGGTAATAAGTGGACTTCCTGTGAGCACTTTCAACAAGACTCTTCTGGTTTGAGTACCTTACCGAGAAGGCTGCAGTGACAGAAAGTGCCAATTACAGGCACTAGAGATAAGGATGGGAAAATTAGTAAATAAATAATTGAGATATTTATTAAAATGAGCTAGAAGAAGAGAATAGATGAATAGTTTAGTGGGTGAATTTGGAGTTTTACATGCTTTTTTTTTAAAAAAAGTTTGTGATTATAAAGTAAAAACAAAAAATATAACAACAACAAATACTATAGATAATTTCATTATATACTATGTTACTAGGTATGCAAATATGTAAGCATATTCACATAAATACTTGTCACTCTATATAATATTTTCTGTCTGAACCCGTTGACACAGATAAGTTTCTTGAATCAAATAAGAAATAAATTATTTCTGTTGTTCAAATAATGGTATGAACAAAGTATATTTGTCTAATTCATCTAAAATAAATTAAAATTTGAACTGATGGGGCTACTGAGATTTTTACTAATAGCATATATTTCTCTAAAAGATGACCCAAGTTTTGTCTCCAGCACTCGTGACTGAATGGCTCACAACCTCCTTTAAGTCTAGTTCGAATAAATAAACACCCCCTTCTGGTCTTCACAGGAACCTGCATTAAAGCACACACACTCCATATATATATATACTAATATATATATTAATATAATTTAATGTATAATGCACTAACAAATAAAAATTAATTGAATTTTTATAGCTTAAGTATTTCTAAATTTTGACCATTAAATAATTAAGAAAATCATTAATACATGGAAAATATGCCTGTACCATAAGTGACAAGAAGTGTATGAAAGACATCAACATTCCAAATAAACTTGTTGGTTTTGATAAGTTAAATTTTCAGAATGATATTCAAAATAAAATGTAATTATTTACTGCTTATGAAGAAGAGAATGTGGAAGTTAACTACTCTCAGTTATATTTGAGAAGAAAGAACTTATTAGATTAAACACTAAAAATCAGGTTGTAAAGAATCCCTACAGATGCGAATGTATTCTGAGTTTAAGAAGGCGCCTCAGATTTTGGATAAAATCATGCTGGGCTTGAAAGATCCTTTGTAAATGCACCACAGTGTGATATCTCTTAAAAATGTCTAGGACAGGGAATTGTGATCAGATAAACAAAAGTTCCTCTGAGCATCTTACAGAAATATCTTACAAAAACTATTGTTGTGAGATTCTTAAGCTCCTGTGATAAAATCTCATTATTTCTTTTCAATATCATGAATTTTTAGGTGGAGAGAATATAAATACATATGAAGACACACAAAGGCCAAAATATAGTTTGATCTTAGACAGAAAGTCTCATCAATAGCGCTAAATGAAACCAAGGATTTCACAGTGAAGAGTAAAATTAGCTTAGTTTTATGGTCTGAATATAAAGTGTCCAGACTGACACTAGTCTTGAAAACCTGGTCTCCACCATCTGGCTTTATGTTTAGAAGTGCCTAAAATTTGGGGTATAGGTTCAAATATATTACTATATTTGTTCTTCATTATAGCTGTCTGTTCTTTGCATTTCTTTATCCTTTGTAAGCATTTGAACTCCTTGTAGATTTCTGTAGTAGTCAGTTTAACAGAAAAGCATCTTTAATGAGGAGTGAAAGTTACACTTATATGGGCATGACTACTTAGAATGTAGTTAAAAATACCTATTAGCTTAAGAAAGGAATATCAGTAGGTTCTGCTCTAGGTCCCACAGCACCACTAACCATTAAGAAATGCCTGGGTTTACAGCACCAAGCCTGTATTTTCTCAGATTGCATTCTTGTGTGTGTTTGTGTGTGTGTGTGTGTGTGTGTGTGTACAATAAGGTGATATTTTGTTTGTGCCTTAACAAATAAAGTTTACCTGAAGATCAGAGCTAAACCAATAATTAACCATAGAAGTTAGGCAGTGGTAGCTCACACTCCAATCCCAGTACTTGGGAGTCATTCGTCATTAATCCCAAAAGTAGAGAGAAAAAGACAGGAAGGGGTATGGTTTTGGGTGGAGAGAATAATATGAAAGAGAGGAGACAGGAGCTCAAGGCATTCAGTCTGAGGACTTGTAGAGACAGAGTATTGCATTTAGCCTCAGGATTCATAGAGGCAGAATCTTGCCCCATTGGTTGTGAGGATTTTGTAGAGGTAAGAATTAGTAACAGTCTATTCTGCTTCTCTGATCATTCAGCCTTCATAATATCTGACTCGGGGTTTTTATTATTAAAACCAATTAGAACTCTTGCTAAATTAAAATAATAAAAATTATAATTAAAACAATAAAATTAAAAAGTAATAATATTAAAAATAAACAAACATAATTAAAATAATAATACTTAAGAATTGGAGAGGATCTTAGTGCAAACAGGATGAGAGGGCGGGAAACATAGTATGAATATATCATTAACATATAAAATCTCAGAAAGGCAAACTTAAAATGAAAAAAAGAAAAGAAGAAGGTACACACACATGCTGTATCTTAGTCACAACATGATGGGCTGCTGTCCTGCTTCAATGACAATGACAAATAGGGATTAAACCTCTGCTTCTAGCACATTAAATTAGTAATTTCCTATTTAAGTTGACATATTCACCATATTTATTTCAGGGCCAGATCTGAATATCAAATAGTTAAATTAGCCAAGTTGTCAGTTACTATTTTTGTTGTACAGGGCTCTATGAAGAGGAAATGACCAATTTGAATAAAGCTGATTTATGTGAAGGTTCACAATCAACTGATGACCAATTTATTGTCTATGTAATCTTATAAAATGCTGTACTAATAAAGACATGACACTATCTCTTCTACTGAAATATTTCAGTTTTTAAAAAGGCCATAAATATTATGTTTTGTTTAAATCCGTAATCATTCAATTTTAAAGAGAATCTTAAAGTAGTATTTTAGTAAGATCCTGGAATTAACTTGTTTCTGGTCACTCATTATCTCACAGATAAGTTTCACACACAGACACACATGCACAGGCATAAAGACACATACACTCAAGCATGCATGCACATATGCAGACTCACAATACATACATATATTCAAATAGTATTACCTGCTATATTCATAAGTGCTTTCCCTCAAATCCTATCAGTTTATCCATTGTACTCTTTAGTAATATTTTCTCTCAAGTAATATTTTATCTAGTCTAGATTCAGGGAGTGCTCGTTAAAAAAAGTGACACATATGCTTTTCAGCATCTTCTCTCTCTAAGACCTCAAACAGTGCTGTAAAAAGGACTTGAATGTAAGCTCCATCTGTATTATAAAATAGTTGCCTTTATAACTTGAAAAACTAAAATAAAAGGATTTAACATAATTTTTATTTTTTTATTAGTTACACAATAGCCAGAGACATTCTGATCTGTGTAATAATGGCACTTATGTTCTGGAGATAAGTAACAATTGCCTAATTGTACTTAAAAATCATCTCAAAAGGAGGGAATTTAGGTCTCTCACTATAAATTTAGTCAGCCACCTGAGGCTGATGAGTCCCAGAAACCCAGAGTAAAACCTATTGTCAACATATTTATAAATCACTCCTATCTAATTTATAAGTCATCCCTTGCCTAGATAGCTAAGCACATCCAATTATCTTGAATTATTGGCTCTATTTTAGATATCAGAGTTTTCTGACGTTTCTAACAATTAAGCACAGCCATCTTTATACTCTGTCACTGGAACATCTGAATATGCTAGTGTGGAAAATCTTAAGGGAATAAATTAATTGCAGCTAATTTCTTTCATGCAACAGGTAATTTAAATTCATAATCAAAGCCAGTAATTTTGTGACAAAGTTACTTATAATTAATGCAGTTTAGAGGACAAAAATGAATATTCCATATATACATACTTTACACAGGCATGATGGAGCAAGTAACATAATAACAAAATAAACAAAGAATGAAGTGATAGTGATTGTTTAATTACTTTGAACTGAAATGAAATATATCAAGGTGATCTGTATAGAGTGTTGCTGTTTGGCAAAGATATGGCACTCTTAGAAAGTAGAGTCTCAACGGGGGAAATTTGTTAATTGGGATAAGTAAAAGGGAGGTGCAGCTTGTTCATCCCTTCTGCCCAGCTAGTTTAGCCCCAAAATAACCACAGAGAACCTATATTAATTAAATCACTGCTTGGCCCATTAGCTCTACCTTCTTATTGGTTAACTCTTACATCTTAATTTAACCCATCTCCATTAATTTGTGCATCACCATGAGGTCATGGCCTACCAGCAAATTTCCAACAACTCTATCTCTAGCGGTGGTGGCCCCATGGCATCTCCTGACTCCTCCCTTTTTTCTCCCATCATTCCGTTTAGTTTACTCAGCCTACCTAAGTTCTGCCCTATCAACAGGCCAAGGCTGTTTCTTTATTTATTAATGGTAATCACAGCACACAGAGGGGACTCCTACATTGTAATGGTAATAGATTCATTACTTTGAACTGAAATTAAATATATCAAAGTATTCTGTCTGGAGTGTTAAATATCTACCGTATACTCATATGCCTGAATACCTCCTTTCAAGCTGATGGAACTCTTAGAAAGTAGAGTCTCAGTGGAGGGCATTGGTTAATTGGGATAAGCCTTGAAATTTTGTAGCTTGGTACCTTTTCCTACTGATTCTCTACTTTCTGAACACTGAAAAAAAAATTGACCAGTTGCTTGACTGCCACTAACATCATGTCTATACTTTTTGCTGATATATTTTCTCAGTCATGATGAAATGACATACTTGTACTCTAAGCTTAAATAAAGCCTTCCCCAAGGTGCTTCTTGGCCTCAACAAGAATAAAACAAGAAAATATATTGTGTTAAAGATATGCCTTTTATGCATATTTCTTGCCCAAAGAACTCCATGTAATTTTGTATTGTAAACATATTTTACATTATATTAGCAGTCTCAAAAACTTTTTTGTAGTTACTATCCAAAAATATATTTTCTAACTATTTACTTCATTTTTCAGAAACTTCATTGTCACTGGCTGTAAAACAAGAAGGATGTGACAATCAGGAGCTTAGTATTTGAGTATTTCTTAAATAGAAATAATTTTACTGAAAGATTTCATTCTATCTGTTTATTTTTTAATCTGTTGTGATAGCATTCTTTTGTCCTAATTTTATAATAACCTGAATTTAGGAAGAAAGAGAAAATTATCTATTACATGTTAATCAGCTTCAGAGCAACAGAGTAAAATTTATATAAACTATTTCTGTTGCCTGTATATCTTGTTTTAATATAATGAGGAACAATGAAATATGGCTTGCTATTCTTATCCATCACTGTATTATTTTGACCTTCCCTCTTGTTTTGTGTCTATCATATTTAAATTTCTTCTGGGCTAAATAGAAACATTTAAAGAAATGTTGTCCAATATTAATTTTCCTCCTTTGATTTGTATATTTACATAGAAATATAGAACACTAGATGATAGAATATTAGCGCTCCTAAATTTAAATAGTTAAACATTTGATAAATATAACAGGACAAATGATTAATTACACTAAAATGCATGGATTAATAATACCAACTAGGCCTATTTAGGTGAAGGACATCGTGATGGATAAGTAGCTCAAGGAAGTAAATACTTCACTTTCTACTCAGGATTTCCAGATGACCAGAAGCTGCTAACAGGACACAGGTGGCTGTGTTCTCAGGAGAGCATTTTATAATAGATTCTAAATGAGGAAATGGGACTCATCAGTTTTAGATACTTTTGAAATCTCACCAGTGTGAAAGCCTTCATACATCATAACTGAAATAATGGGAAGTGATTAATAAATGTCGCTGACTTAAATGAGTTGCCAGATGTATTTGACTCTCAAGTAAGCAGGAGAAAAATGTAAAACAACCTCATAAAATGAATGTGTCATAACAGTTTGTGTCAGCTTGTGTTAAAACATAGAGAAGACTCCAACTTCCAGAAGTAATAGAATTTAAGAAATTTACATTATTCATTTTGAGAGTATAAGCAATATCAATACCCTGCCATTTTAAATATGTTATTCTTCTATTTCAAAATATAAAATAACAAAATAAAAAGCATGCATGCAATATAAACAAAGATCTCACTTAAATTAGAAAAAAGCAAGCTAAAATATACATATTTTTTTCACACTCGTTAATGTGGCTAATGTGTGATACTAGATCTCATGACTCGGAGGCTGGATGTTACTCTGAGTTTGAGGCCAGACTGAACAATCTAGTAAGTTCCATTCCAGCTATAGAGTAAGATCCTCTCTTAGATAAACAAAATCTTGCTGAATAATAGATTATGAGTTCCCTAATTAATTTATATAAATAGCTGCTACTTCACTGACAAACTTTGAAAGAGAAAATACTTAAATTTCATTGGAGGAGCCATTGAACAAATCAAAGCATCTATTCTTTATTGCTGGTTCATTATAAATGCTAAATTTTATGAAATCATGGAGGCATTTGGGAGATCATAGCGACAATGCTCTCTGTTAGTTGCTGAAAACATTGGGATCTTGAAGGCTGAAAGTTATTAATGCCCAAGCTTCCTTAAGCTATTGCATCTTGGTAAAATATTCCCTTTTCTTCAGTTGTAGCTCATGTAGATGCATGCTTAGTGACACTGTTCTGGAAGTATATCCATGCGAGACTGATTCTTGAGACTTACAAAATGCAAGTGCTGCGTGAGAGGCAAGGTTCCCTCTAGCTTTGAAAATGACAGTGTTATACTCAAATCCCCAGCAGAGATTGCAAGAAGGCAGTGCCACCCACTTAGACCCCAAACAATAGAATCTTTTAGTAACATTTCTCTCTCATAGAGGATGTTTTGGCACTCGTATGTTGTTCCAACATATGACAGCTGAATTCTCAGGTAATTCAACAAAGAAGAACATGGTGGCCTCACATTTAAGGGATTTATATCCAGGAGATTTTTCAGACTGTAAAACTTGATGTGAATGACCATCAACTATCAAGTGTTAACATCTTCCCTGCTGAGTTCCAGAGTTCTCTGGGAAATGTTATTCCTTTCACTATGCCTCTTGCTCCTGTGTTAAATAATAAATCATTTCCATATCCTCATGTTTGGGTTTCATGGACTTAGAGATGAGCTTTGGACTTCTGAATTGAACCTAGGAAAATTGAGGATTTTTGGTACTATTGGGATGGCGTGATTACTTGTTTTCCACTGTGAGAAAGATAGGTCCTTCAGGGAATCTCTCTCAAAAAAGTTTTTCTTTTCTGAAACCTTTGGTGAAAACCAATGGCTGTTGTGATACCATTGAGAGCTGGTAGAAACTTTAGATGATATCTAGGTCATTTTGAGAAATCAACGAAATTCTTGAGAGACTAGGTGTGTTAAAAATAGAGGCAAACTCTCTTATGAAGTACAACTGTCCTTTGTGTTTTGTTTCTTTTCTACATATCAATTTACACTACAAAAACATGTGCTTTAAAAGTTATTATCTTAATTGGGAGTAATTTAATGAAGCATTGAAAATTAATCAAGGGAGGTAAATGATAAGGACAGACAGAGACAGCTTAATAGGGAAAAGTAATGTCGATAATCTTTAAAATTTCTAACTGCTAACATTACTAATTAGGAAAAATGCTAGCAATAGAATGTATGATCTTGACTAATTTATTGAATTAATAACACATTTGTTACATTCACAATTTCTACTACACTAAGAAATATTAAAAAAAAAAACCTTGTATCATTCAGTGTCCAAATACTATATAGTTCCTTACCTTGGAGCTTTGAACAAAATGTGCAGATAGAGGTTATTTCTATGGCAACCACAAAGTATTTCAGTACACTTAAGAGCTCCCAAAACCCATTTTTATTTCCCCAAAGAATCCACAGTAAACTTCTGCACATAAGGAGTGTAGATATTTCACTAGTCCTAACAGCAAAGTAAATTAGGGAATTCCAAAGTCTCAAACAGTTAAAAATGTCTGAGATATTTTCAATTGAGTATTTGGCCAGCATGCTCCATAAACCTATACATTTTTTTGGTGGTGTTTGTCCAGAAGAGCTGGTAAATCATAATTCAGCAAGCAAAGAGGTTGAAGTTTATTCTGAAGAGCAGAGGGATCTTCCCAAAGCGGGTGACCCAGAATCAAATTTTGCTATGATTTTTTTTTTTAAGGAATGTTCCACACCAATGTGGAAGGCTTGTGAGAAGTTGGTTTTCTAATTTTTTTTTTTTAGTAACTGAGACTATGAATGCTAATACCACACATTTCTTCACTGCTTGTAGTCAACATTTTTTAGAATTTCAAAAGTTGTTTAGAAGGAGTAAAGATATTCATCGTTAACAATGAACTATGATTATTTTGTAAATAGTTTGCTATTTCTCTTTGAGGGTATCACCAATGAAGCAAAAACATCACTTTATCCCAGCTAAAGGGAGTTGTGCAACCTTCAGGATGGAAAGTCTAACAAAAGGAAGCCATGTTGTAATCTATAGGTAGTAAAGTAGTGTGGATTTTTCAGGCTCATCTCACACTTTACAAGGAACTGTACAAGGAAAACATGGAAAATTCATTAAGGGAGAAATGCAGAGGAACCTCATATATGTGCCACACCTCTACTGTGGCCACATTTCAAGAAGGCAAGATGAAAATCTTGGGGAAGGAACATCTTCTTGACCATGTGTGGGTCCTTGGCACAATTCCTTTTCTTTCTTTTTTTTTTTTTTTTTTTGGCCAGGTCACTTAGCGTATGAGCATTATAGAGCATGCTCAGATGGCTGAAGGAAACTCAGATAAAGCAAAAGAGCAAATCTTTCTATTACTGCCAGTTTTGTTACTGTTGCTGAGCTTAAACCCTGAAATTCTGGCTCCTGATGTGGGAGTGTCATATATCAATCTGTTGATTTCATTGGTTAAGTAATAAAGAAACTGCTTGGCCCTGATAGGTTAAAACATAGGTGGGAGGAGTAAACAGAACAGAATGCTGGGAGGAAGAGGAAGTGAGCACAGAATCCATGCTTCCCTCTCCCGGGCAGACACGATCAATGAAGCTCTGACCCAGGATGGATGTAGGCTAGAATCTTCCCCGTAAGCGCACATAGGGGTGCTACACACATTATTAGAATGGGATAGTCCAGGTGCAAGAGTTAGCCGAGAAGAGGGTAGATATAATGGGCCAAGCAGTGTTTAAAAGAATACAGTGTCCATGTAATTATTTCAGGGCATAAGCTAGCAGGTGGCCGGGGTGCTGGGGACACAGCCCCACCACTCACATTACAACAGGCTCCCACTGTCTCTTTTTCTTCCCATAAATCAGTGTCATTAGAGGTATGGTTCTGAAAGATTTACCTGCCATTCTCTCCTTGTTCTTTCTGCCCCATTGACTTTGATGTTAGCAACATTGTATGTCTATGACATATGAAGGAAGATACTCCCCACAAGCTCAAATAAAGAGTGGAAAGATTGACACTTTTGAAATATGAGCTATTCTTTTCTCCATTTTGTTTACCAGAGTGTTGGAAATCTAACACATACACAACAGCAACAAAGTATCACAAATTATGTGGCCTCATGGCAACCCACTTCTTGTTTAGGTAAGATGTGAGCTATCCTTTGTATTTGCAACTTAATAAATAAATACAGGGAAGTTTATTTCTCACAAGTACATTAGAACAACAGATTTGATCATATTCTCTCTCTCTCTCTCTCTCTCTCTCTCTCTCTTGACTTTTCAAGACAGAGTTTCTCTGTGTAGCATTGGAACTTGTCCTGGAACAGGTTCTCACTCTGTAGAGCAGGTTAGTCTTGAATACACGGAGACCTGCCTGCCTCTGACTCCTGACAGCTAGGATTAAAAGCTTGAGTCACCACTATCTGGCTGGTTCTCTCTTTTATTTTAAAAATGTATTTTTTTCATACATATTGATCTTATTCCTCCACCTTTCCAACCACTTTTTGAATCTCTTCCCCCTCCTAATTTCATTTTTGTCTAAAAACTACAAATGAAGAATAAAAAGAGGAATATCAAAAGAGGGTAATTAACAAAACAAAAATAACAATAACAAAAGAAATAAAACAGAAGAAAAACTACTGAACTAAAGCAAAATAAAAAAAACAGCACATGCAAAACATAAGATCACTTTATAGTTGGGCAGCCTTTTATTTTCATAGGGCCTGGAGTTTGGTTGATATACCTAATAGTGGCATATTAACCACACACACATTTACACTCACACATATTTACACACATGCACATATATACATACACACACACACACACATATATATCCCTCATTATAATGAAGTATATACCATATATATGCATATATACATATATACATATAAGCATATGATATCTGGGAAGGTATGTGTAAAAATAAATAATATGATCAAAATATATTTAATTGAAGTTGTACAAAAAATAAAAAAAATAAAGCTATGCATCTTAATGGAAGTGTGTTTTGATAGAGAGCAAAACTGACTGTCAACAATGGAGGCTAAATGAAACAGAAGATGTGAGTTAAGGTTACAAAGCATCAGATATGTAGAATGAACAAGCATGCAGACACAGTGACAATAGAATTGCAATCAATGAAATTGTATTTTATTTGGGATTCCAGGTATTTGGATAAAAATTAGTGCTTCTTGTACCTAAAAGAAAGGAAAGGAAAATAAAAAAATATTAAAATGATAACTGTAACTTTTAATATTAGTTGTCAACTAAACTGGATCAAGAAACAAGTAGGAAAGGCTTTTGTGGGGGGTTTTAAAGAGTATTTCTGTAGAGGGCTAAGTAAGATCAGGAGATTTTCCTATAGAGCAGGTAACAACTTCCATCAGAGACCCAAATATCAGAAATTCCAAGGCAATGGAAGTGTTGTGTGCTTTGTCTGTCACCTTTTTTCTTTACTGGTGAGTGAACCTACCATACTGCTGCTGTGGCCACCAGCACTCCAAAAGCTACCTTTCTGCCCTTAGCTTGATATATTATTTTTTTTATTTTTTTGAGACAGTGTTTCTCTGTAGGTTTTGTAGCCTGTCCTGGAACTAGCTCTTGTAGACAAGGCTGGCCTCGAACTCACAGAGATCTGTCTGCTTCTGCCTCCTAAGTGCTGGGATTAAAGGCATGTGCCACCACCACCAAGCTGACATATTATTTTGAAGAGAAATTTGTTTAGAACATTTTGATTATTTGTACCAGCTATGAAGCTATATTTTTAGAGCTATATTCGAAAGAGCGCTGTTGTCACCATGTGTTTAAAAATGTGTCTCTTTACACTTTTTTATGTGAGAATCATCCATACATTTTTGTGTAATTATTAAAGTGCTTGATGCTAACTAAAAGTTGGTGATTTAAAGGTTATGCAGGGCCAACTACTTTGGCGCCAATATTTCAAAGCACAAACTATATACTCCATAGTTGTGCTTTAAAAAACTAGAATTTTACTTCCCATACCCAGGAGGATAGCTATATGTTTTTTTTCTTTGGGTTCACGTTCTTATCTAGCTTCTTTAGGATAACAAATTATAGACTCACTGACCTTTATTTATGGCTAGAACCCAATTATGAGTGAGTATATCCCTTGTTCATCTTTTTGGGTCTGGGTTACCTCACTCAGGATACTATTTTCTCTTTCCATCCATTTGCATGCAAAATTTGAGAAGTCACTGTTTTTTACCGCTGAGTAGTACTCTAATGTGTATATATTCCACACTTTCTTTATCCATTCTTCCATTGAAGGGCATCTAGGTTGTTTCCAGGTTCTGGCTATTACAAATAATGGTGCTATGAACATGGCGGACAATGAGGGCTTCTGAGAAGCCAAGGACAATGGCACTGGGTTTTGATCCTACTTCATGTTCTGGCTTTGTGGGAGCCTAGCCAGTTTGGATGTTCTCCTTCCTAGACCAGGATGGAGGCGGGAGGACTTTGGACTTTCCACAGGGCAGGGAACCCTGACTGCTCTTCAGACTGGAGAGGGAGGGGGAGAGGAATGGGGGGAGGGGTAGAGGAGTAGGGGGAGGGTGAGAGGAGTGGGGGGAGGTGTTGGGGGAGGGGGGAGGAGTGGGAGGCTGGGAGGAGGCAGAAATTATTTTTTCTCAATAAAAAAAATAAAAGAAATAGAATTTTAGTAATTAAACTATTTTTAAAATATAGATCATTCACTCTCCAAAAAATTATTTTCAAAAAGTTTAAACACATTATTATTTTATGGAAAAGAAATATGGAAATATTTTAACAACAAATATCAAATAATCTTCCTTAAATACTACATTTAGATTCAACAAACAAAGAGGCATGTACAACCACATACACCACACACACACACACACACACATTCACAGTCACACACACCAAAACAATGTTATTTTTAAGACAGAACATAATACCAATATAACATAAAATAAATAAAATCAGAGACCAAAGGATAGTATTATAAAAGAAGATCGTGAGAAATTTCATAGTTTAGCCTAGGATTTCCAGATGTCCAACAATGAGACCAAATATATATTAGAATATCTTAAATATTCTAATAGTCTAATAAATGGACTAAGCATATTTCTTTGGTAATCAATCTACTATTTCAAGACCAATAACCCTTTCATATACTCAAAACATTAAATGTATCTTCAGGTGAAATTTTCACTATGGCCTAGTAACTTCCCATTAGTTCCTGTCTCCTAAATTGTTCACAATAATCTTAAATTAGCATGTATTTTTATAGGCACAAATTATACTTAATCACAATGTTCTTTGGCAAATGTTAATTTTTGCAGTTGCTGTTAGCTGTTCAGAAAATATTAGCTTTCATTTTATAAGAACTGTTTATATGTGCATATCTACCTTGTGGTCTACAAGCAACTTTCAGCACCTCCTATGTTAAGTTTTAACCAAAAGAAGCTTACATGATGAGTATTTAGCTCAAATGATAGAGCACTTGCCAATCAGAGACCCTATGTTTGAACCCCCCCCCCCCAAGGGAAAAACAGCCAAAACCATGAACTGTATTCATTTCCATATTCTTCAAATATTTGTTATTTATAACCATGAATCAAATTACTACATACTTTTCTTGATAAACTTGTTGCATTCATTTAGAAAATTAAGTAAACATGAGTAGAAATGGCTCTTTTCTGGCTTCCTTCTCATTATAAATTTCTCCATTAAGGTGAGAATGTAGTGGCCTTCCCTGTAAACTTCAATTATCACTAAATCAACAGTGAGTCAACCCTGAGGGAGACCAAATGTTTTAAACTGTGACACATACTCCTCTTTTGGCAATCAGTCTTGGCTGACATAATGAAACACATTTAATCCCTGAACACGTGGAACCATAGTACTTAACTTGCTCAGCCATGCCTGTAACAATTCAATTAGCAAATCCCTTTGGACGTTCTGCACTTGAGAAGAAAATATCTAGGGATATTTTTACTAGACTTGCATTGTATTCACATTGGCAAGCCTAACTATCTGCATAAGCCCTTGTTGAGAGAAAGGGTCAAATATATTAATTAATGTTCCTACATGTCTCTACTCCTATGTTTTCTTTCCATGTATGTGATGATGATTCTGCTTAACAAGGGTTTTAATTGCTACAGAATGTTAAAATCAGATTCAAATCCTTTTTCATATGTATATCCTAAAATTCTTCTGTCTGGACACCCAACCAAATTACAAGTTATACATAAAGAAAGCTTTGATATTAAGAAACAAGTTCACATGCTCATTCAGTCCCAGTCCAGCTGGCCTTGGTGAGTTCCCATTAGATCAGTCCCACCATCTCCGTGAGTGGATGCACCCCTCGCCGTCCTGACTTCCTCTCTCTGCTTTTCATCTGGGCCTTGGGATCTCAGTCCAGTGCTCCAATGTGGGTCTCTGTCTCTATCTCCATCCATCGCCAGATGAAGGTTCTATGGTGATATGCAAGATATTCATCAGTGTTTGGAAAACAGTGACTGGGAAACATCTCTAATAAATATTCTCTCTTTTCTCAAGTTCTAATTATAATTGTAAACATGTCTAAAGGAATACAGTGTGAATAATCTTTTCATATATTGTTCACTCTTGCAATTATGGGCTCCAAATTTTGTCTTTACTAAAATCAGTCCATTTCCTGTCTGTTAAGAAAATAATAGCCAATTGTGTACCCCATCAAACAGGAGTCACTGATGTCTAAGAAATCACAGAGAAAGTGCAGAAGTAAAACTGGAATGTGAATCTATGTCATGTTGTCTTTAATTACCCCTGTGGCATATTATCTTCTGTCTATAAGTTATATTCAAGTAATTCTTACAAATGGGAACAGGATATATTGACTAAATCAGAAATACCATTCTTGCCTTAATTGATGTTATAGAAAGTCATTAAGAAATTTTATTATTTCTGTTATTGCAACAGAGGATAATAATTGCGTGGGAGGTGCTTTTCACTATGTGTTGCCTTTATTAGTTAATGAATTAATGAATAAAGAACCCTCCTTGGACTGTTGATAGGACAGTACTTAGACCGGGACAACTAAACTGAATGCTAGGGGAAAAAAGGGGTGGGATCAAGGAGAAGCCATGTTGCCCTGCCAAACACAGACACCAGAACTTTAGCCAGAGTCATGTGTTGATTCATAGATTAATAGAAATGGGTTAGATTAAGATGTAAGAGTAGCCAATAAGAAGCTAGAACTAATGGGCCACACAGTGTTTTAAATAATATAGCTTCTGTGTGCTTATTTTGGGACTGGGCAGCTAGGAACCAATAAGTAGCGTACTCCAACAAATTATATAAAATGTGAGAACAGATATTTAAAGCTAATGGACTTTATAAGATGATTGAACAAAATTTATAAGCTTGTTATAGTTGAGTTTTTATAATTTTTGGGGTCTTAAGCCTTCCATTGTTACTTGTGTTGGAAGCCAAGGACAGCACACAGGTGAAGGCTTAAAAATAGACTTTTATGATTATCTACTTAAAAATTACTTGTGTTTTTCTGGTCTTTGTAGATACTTTCAGAATTAATGAAGGCTTTCCGAACAGTATGTAAAACAAACCAAAGCAATATAAAACCAAAATAACCTCAAAATACTATTTCAGGAGATATGTACCAATTTGACCTTCTGACATTTCTTCAGAGATACAAAGGTTCTTTCTTGATTTCCCAGATTACTCCATCTGTAGGTAAATACAATATTCCTCTTGAAGACATCAATCTTATAGAAAAATTAATCATCATATCCTAAAGTTCTGTCATGAAGCTTTTCCAGGAGACACTCCTAGAAAGAAGCATTGCCAATAGCCACCCTTAGAATTCTCATAGGCTCTAATGAGATTCAGCATTGGCCTAAGACATTTTGAGATGCTTTATGGAAATCCTGTTCTCTATTCAGATATAGCCCTACTTGTCTTATTTTAAGGCAATTTGCCTCTAGGCACATTTAATGGATTTCAGTTTATTCGTTTATTTTTCAATAGTCTCTGTATTAAATAATTTAAAGAGATAGTCTCTTCCAACTGAGTGATCAAGCACTAATTAAAGGTTATAGGGAATGGCCTTTAGGAAAAATAGCTAAAATTTCTGTGAGTGAAAAGATCAATTAATATTTTTTTTCTTTTTGGGAGGCTTGGAAGTAGTACTCATATTTTATTTTCTAAAGCCTCAAATGTCAGCATATCCTAGCTAAGTTCACCATTATGGAGTGAATGCTAAAAGAAAAGAGAATGCAATATAACTTTTTCACCAGACTTTTTGAAAAATCAATGTGTAAGTGACCTTTAATATGCGTTCAAAGAAACATAATTCACAGATACAGTCCTCATTCTTGCTTCATTAAAAATCATATCTTGACTTTGCATTTGTCTCGAGCCATCCTTTCACTTTTTATATTAATGATGAACACATAAAATCACTCTGGTAATTTGTCTGTGTCTTACCCTCTTGTTTCTCACAGTGTGTTCCATTGCTCTGATAATATAGCTATTGTTTTTATTGCATTCTTAGAATTAGAGGTCACCATTGGGTTGTTGGAGGAGGGCCCTCTTGTTCATCCCAGCCACCCAGCTAGCTTAGCCATGAAATAACCACACAGAAATTGTATTCATAAAATCACTGCTTGGTGTATTAGTTCTGACCTCTTATTGGATAACTCTCATATCTTGATTTTACTCATTTTTATTAATCTGTATATTGCCACATGGTAGTGGCTTACTGGGAAAGATTTAGCTGGTCTGTCTCTGGCAGCTCTATGGCAGTCCTACTCTGCCTTTCTTCCTCCCAGAATTTAGTTCTGTCTTTCCCGCCTACCTAAGTTCTGACCTATCAACTAGGCCAAGCCAGTTTCTTTATTCATTAACCAATGAAAGCAACACACAAACAGAAGGAACTCTTACACCATTTTCCCTTTTTTGTTTAAACAAAAAGGAAGGCTTTAGCTTTAACATAGTAAAATTACATATAACAAAACAGGTATCTTCCTGCTGATTGTGGGAACTGTTAATCAGGGTTTTCATGGTGTATTCTATGTGTTAGGTTTATCTCAGTCAGCAGCTGGGTGAAGTATTTTTTTGAGGGTGTTTATGGCAAGCTTTTAGGAGGGTTTGCTTTATCAAACCATATTTGTCTAGAAGCAATCCACAGGTATTTGGTATATTAAAACTGCTAAATGTATTAAAAATTCCTTAAATGACAACTTTCAAATCCAAAAATTAGTCTTTTTTATGTTCAAATAATAAATATAAAATACAATTATTCAAAACATATGGCTTTAGACAGCATTACAGTTACTCATGGGTGCTTATGCTATCATAAGGTTAGATGTTTAGTTGATATGCTTTAAATGATCTTTATAAGGAGATATTGACCATATTTGACACAGTAACTTTTTTGACAAATATCTTTATAATTAGATCTCTGAGATTTCTTAGTGGAAATGTGCCATATCTATTATAAACTTAGTCAAGATCCCAATTTGCCTTGATGCTTATGTATGTAAAGGTTTTTTGTGATTTTATCACTTCTAATCTACAATTAATTTATGCTAAAATGGTCTTGAAGCAGCATGATTCTCTCACTGAGTACACTTGATCACCCCAGAAAGCAGAAATATAAATAGTGACTTAAATTCTTCCATGCAACATTTTATATGAAAGTGGTCAGACTGAAGAGCCAAAATGCTTAATTAATAAATATTTAAGAGTCACCACTCTTAAAAGGGAGTATGGTTAAGCAGATATTTGGATATTATCAGTTTCACAGTATTGGAGGTATTATATTTTCTCCTGATCAACAGCTCATGAAACTAAGAAATGGAGTTTCCAGACTAATTACTAGACTTAAGTACAGTACCTGAGCTTATTTATGGTCCTAGGAGGAGAGATAATATCCTGAACTAGTTAGAAGGTCCTAAGTAGAGCTATCTAAAGCTGTCATCTAAAGCTCAAAACAGTATAACATCACTCATTGGCAAACAGCTTTAGGTTTCATTTCAGATCCTGTAACAGTCAATTAAAAGATTACAGCAGTATAGAGGATAGATGATAGATAGATAGATGATAGATGATAGATAGATGATAGATAGATAGATGATAGATAGATAGACAGATAGATAGATGATAGATAGATAGATAGATAGATAAGGCAAAATCAATTTTCTATACTACACTCTATAGAATCATCAACTTTCTATATGTAGAGTGTTCACAAAACAGATTTTTGGGAGAATAAAATTTTCTACATATTCTTGTAAAAGATTATGTTCAGGTCTGGCTTCAATGAAATTCCTTTTCTAAGGATTATTTCCTGGATCATGTAAAGGAATTGTTTCCTCTTTCGATTTAGAATCTTGTGAATTAGTAGAAGCGTTGAAGATATGCGAGCTTTGCCTTTCTTTTCTGTGCGAAATACACATTTGTGATGCTGGTTATTTCTGAAAACATTTTTCCTTGCAGCTGAGGAGAAGAATGTGGAGCTGCTTGATAACCTTCTAATAAAGGAAAAGTGCACTCCAAGTCAGAAAGTCAGAATCATTTTACATTCACAAGATAATGAGAAGGAAACATTTTCTAAGGACGTAACAATAACAAATTCCATTTTAGAACCCCTCCCCCCCACATCTAATGACATGTAAGATTTTTACTTTGCTAATTTGAATTTTGCCATGTAATTGTAAGTCTAGTCCTTTTAAAAGGATTTATTTATTTTTATTTTGTGCGACTATTTTTCCTACATGTGTAAGTATAAACCATGTACATGCCTGGCATCCACATAGCTCAGAAGAGGGTTATAATCTGGTGTACCATGAAATATAGTGTTTGAGATCTCTCATGAGAGTGCAGGGAATCAAACCTCTGTACTTTGTAAGAACAAGTGCCATTGACTCCTGAGTAATCTTTGCAGCCTAAGGAGACATATTCTTTATGTTCACCTGGGCCATGTTTATATGAAGTAAAAGAATCATCTTTAATATAATATCATCACAATAGAAACAATAAGTACTAAGTTTAATTAAAGACTAGCATTTTTGCACTGTAGAAAGTGTTTATTTTTTAAATAGTATCCATTATTCATAGTTTACATTAGTTTTTACGTAAATATTAATTCTGAATATTAAAAAAGAAACTTTAAAACTTAGCATTTATCAACCTATTGTTGTATCTCAGACACACAGATACTGGTCAATAACAAAGTATGCTTACTTTATAGTTAATCTTTGAAAAAACTTCCAATAATATATGGTGATATAGTTTCATAATATCATGGTGTTTGAATATCTATACACAAAATGATAAACTGCTCTTGTATCTCCCATTATACATAAAAACAAAGCTAAATGGGATAAAGACAAGACTCTAGACTAAGCAAACAGAAGATAGCATAGCAATAACCATTATTGTAGAAAACAATTTCTATTTGCTAAATATTTATTTTTGATTCGATTTTCAAAATCCAGGTAATTAAATTTAATTCAACTCCATTAAAATAAAACACATTGCACTGTGGGAGGAACTGTTTAGAAGAAAGGAGGAGGTGTGTAACTGGAAGAAAATATTGCTGGATTTACAGTGGTAAGCAATTAATATACAAAATTTCAAAAGAACTCAGTCAACTGTATAGAAAAAAATTTGTGGAAGCACTAAGCAGCGGGCAGATCAACAGGTGGGAGAGTGTTATTTCCTAGTGTCTCTGGCCTAGACCTCTTCCAGGGAATTCAATTGCTTTCCCTTTCTCCCAGGCAGGTTAGTTGGCATTAGCTTCTTATTGGCAACTTGGCTTGTCTGAAAAGGATTTTCAGCTTTTATCACTTACTCTGGCAAGGAGGAGCCTAGTGGATCTGGAAAGTTTTAGCGACTTTCTGTAGCTGCTTTGAGTCACTTACTTTCCTTTTTAGAGAACTTCCTTGAAGGAAGGAATGTTTCAATCTCCTGAAAACTGTTATGCAACTGGGAGTTTTACTGATGCAATTTGGACCATAAGTGCTACTGTATAACCCATTCCTAAAAGTAGAAGCTTCATTTGGGGATGAGTTGAATCAAGTTGGGGTATGTCTCTTATATTATTTGCTGATTTCATTTATATTGCCTTCATATATGCATATGTTAGGAAGTTTCTTCTGTATGAAGTTTCAATACAAACCGTCAAACAGCCTTAGTTTTAGCTGTCCTTTCCAGTATTTCCTCTCATCCTTACTTCCCTCACCTTCTTTGTGTGATAATGCCTACACCATTAATAATACCTGCATTAATAACCTCTGAGACACCTGAAGTTTTTTGTATTTAGTATTTTTCATTTAAATTTCAAACTTCCCTAAATTACTGCATTTGAAGATTAAATATTGTCAGTCTAATTTATGAAACCATAACGTTAACTTAACAGGCATTTACATAGAAAGATGAAGATTTATTTTACATTTTTTTCAGTATGAGTAATAATCAGAAAATGGATTTTAACCACCAAAGTCACTACATTAAGGTAAACAGAGAGGAACTAGGAAAGAAATGATTGACCTGGTTTAAAATGTAAAACTGAGTGTTGGAGACAAAATTGGTAATGTTAAACAAATTGAATTAAAATGATATAATGAAAGAGATAGGTACTTTCAAAGGAGTAAGTCCCCTCCTTATTAAAAAAAAAACTTTCTTTATTCAGCAGAAATCAAAGGTAGGAAAGTTGAAAAGATGGGAAAAGTTCAATATTCCAATTAGAAAATGTCAGTCTCAAGTTTTAAGACCTGGCTGGTCAGAGAAATTGAAAAACCATGACAGACCTAATGTGGTATGTCTTTAAATTAATGATTAAAACTAAATATAGATCTGCTCAACATTTATTTAATAAGAAAATTGAAAAATTGATTGTGCTTCACTATAAAATACCACTAAATAGAAAAGCAAGTCATACACATTTTAACTACAACACCATGTATTAAGTATCTTACTTTAATTTAGGAAGAAAGAGTATTTTTTTGTGAGCAATTCCAGAAAAGATTTTATTCAATGCTAAAGCACATTAATTATTTCATGTAACTGAAATCATTTACTATTTACAAATTTTGTAATACTAACCACTTTTCATGAATATTCATGCTTCTTTTTCTGTATGTGCATAAGTGTGTTGGAGTGTGTATGTGTCTGTAAAAGTGAAAATTAGAAGACATCTTTAGGTATCTTTTCTCAGAAACAATTCACCTTATTTGTATAGCAGGGTCACTCACTAGAACCTGAAACTCACTGACTACTCTTGGCTTTCTCTCCAGGGAGTCCTAGTGTTCTGCTTGTCTGTCTGTTTGTGATTCCACAGTGACGGGAATACTAACTAGATTGTGCCATTGCACCTAACTTGAGTTCTTATAATTGAATCCAGCTCCTCTTGCTGACATGGTAGCTACATTAAGACTGAGTTATCTTCTCAGGCCCCGTAAACCTGCTTTTTATGAGATATTGGGGTTGTAGTCATACTCTCTTAAATATAAAAATTCTTATACATAGGTGTAGGATATCATCAAATTTAATTGCCAAATTGCATTCAATGAGTGCATAATTTTGTGGAGTTCATTTATTTAAAATAAATAAGAGAAATATTATTTTGCAGGAAGTTACTAATGCAAGTAAATTTCTTATGTTTGCAAATAATGTGACTGGAATCAAATTAAAAGATAGAGAACTTATTTTGCTTTTAGTTTAGTAAGGGACACCGTCCACTATAGAAAACATAGGATGAAAATAGATAGTGAGGAGATCTGTCAAAATGTCCATCAACCATCAAGTAGAGGACAAACGGTAAATGGAGCTGGCCAATCAAAGCCCAAAGCTGGTGAGCAGTGATTTACCGATTCCAAGAATGACTTCCAAATGAATCCACAACTTTACAAATTTGCCAGTAACTGAGGGTCAAGTATCTAAACACATGAGGCCATGAATGTTATTTCCTCAAATCTCCACACTCTATCTTCCACCTATAAACCCAAATCTTTTAAATGAATATATCTTCTCACATGTTGGAGAAATTAATATTGTTTTTTTTTGTTTGCTGTTTGTTTTGTTTTGCTTTGACACCTTTTTTATTTTTCATGTGCAAATCACTGCTTTATTATTTAATAGAGCTAATCTATGGAAAAAATAGACTTCTTTCTCACTGACATTTTCTGCATCTTTAAACTCATTGCTTTCATTGTTGAACTAATCATCACCTTTCTTATGTTTTGTTTTATTACTTGTTTCTCTTTCACTTTTGACCTGCGTTACAGCAATGAGTAGTATTCATCACATAATATGAATGTTATCCTGCCTTATAATTTTTCTCTGACTAACAAATTGCCGTTACTTTTTTTATGCAGTCTCACTGAGTTCTTTAGAACAGGGATGTAATAGTGTCACATTCCATGGACAAAAAATAACATGATCAATTTCTAGCTTAATTCTTCGTGGAACTGGGTTTGAATTCACTCCAGCAAGGCATAGTGTGTTCATATTTCTCCTTGAATTTAACTTCCAAACCCCCTCCAGAAATATCCAATAACTCAGTTTAATAGACTAAAAATCTTACACATTTGCCCACAAATATATATGTAAGAGTCTATAAAACACATGACGGTTTTATCACAATGACCACAATTCTTGGTACCAAAATTTTAAATTAGCGATCCTCATTACACTGAATGATAAGAAATAACTTCAGTGTGAGAGTTTCTTGCGATTGTGGTTTTGCTTTTCTTAAAGTTTAAGGAAGCACGGAATGTAGAACAGAGATGCATTATAGAGCAGCTGTTAACATTACCCCTGCAATAAGGAAAAGCAGGAAGTGGAAAGGAAATGGTAAAAGACTATAAAAATACAAGACTCATTTTAATAACCTGTTGGGGAATATCTTTTTCAGGTGTGTGTGTAGTAGGAGCGGTGGGCTGCGTTCCTGCCACCTGGCTCTCAGGCTACCTGGCTAGTTTATGCCCCGAAATAATTACACTGAAACTGTATTTTTTAAACAATGCTTGGCCCATTAACTCTAGCCTCTTATGGGCTAACTCTCACATCTTGATTAACCCATTTCTATTAATGAGTGTATCACCACGAGGTGGTGACTTACAGGGAAGTATCGTAACCTGCGTCCATCTTGGAGAGGAGAGGTATAGCATGGGCCTCACTGCCTTCTTCCTCCCAGAATTCTGCTCTGTCTACTCTGCCTATCTAAGTTCTTCCCTATCAGGCCAAGCAGTTTTCTTTATTAATTCACCAATGAAAGCAACACATAGATAGAAGAACCACCTACATCCTGTGTGATTTTTGTTTACATTATATTTGTTTAATTCTATGAATCTGTGTTACTGTGCCTGTCTAGAATGCTTGCTCATCCTAATAATTAAAGAAACTGCCAATAGCAAGGATAGGCAGGGATGGCAGGTAAAGACTATAAATTTAAAAGAAGGAAAAGGCTAAGAGAAAGAAATACAATAAACAAGGAGAGGTGGACATCAGGGGCCAGCCACTCAGTCATTCACAGAGTAAGAAGAGAGTAAGTAAGATATACAGAAGTAATAAAGATAAAAGCTCAGAGAGAAAAGGTACTCAAAATCATTTAAGAAAGGAAAAACTGGAAAGAAACAAGCATTTGTTATTATGGGATTATTCATAACCTAAATTTGTGCTGATGTGCTTCAATAAGTATGCCTGGAGATCAGAGGGCAGAACTAGTCACCAGTTAACTATAGAGTACAGACAGTGGTGGCACACACCTTCAATCCCATTACTCAGGATGTAGAGGCAGAGGGATCTCTGTATGCTCAAGGCCATCCTGGGCTACAATGAAATTGGACCAGCCTAAAAGCGAAACAAGGCCTAGTGGTGGTGGCTCACCCCTTTAATTCCAGCATTAGGGAGGTGGAGACAGAAAGTTATAAGGCATGGTGGTAATAGAAATATCAGGATGAAAAAAACATGAGCTCAGAATTCAGTCTGATGTTTCATATAGGGTCTTCTATACAGTCTGAGGATTTGTAGAGACAGGATACTTCATTCAGTCAGAGGATTTCATATAGGTAAGAACTAATGATTGTGTGCTCTACCATTAGTAGATCTTCTCTGGTCTTTTAATTTTTATCTCCTACTATCTGACTACAGAGTTTTATTATAAGACCAATTAGAATTGACATAACATAAAATTACCCACACCTTAGTTTATGTTTATATAAAAAATAAAAACTTTGTATATTATATTGTTTATAGTTATGTTCATTAATCTAAAATATAATTATGATTTAATAGCAAAAACAAGCCAATTTTAAAATATGCACGTTTCAGGCTTAAGAAGAAATAGTATACCTGTATTACTTTATAATGTAATATATAATTGAACTACCTTCTCAAAACATGAAAAATAACTTTTAAAATCTTAATCACTTGAGAATAAAGTACATATATACTGAAAGCTACTTTTTATGATCATTCAAAATGTAAAGGTTTTACATAAAACAATTATACTTTTATTTAATAAACTAGCATTTGTTTTTATTTAAAAACAATTATTTATTATATATTTTATTTAATAAACAAAATATTTTTTTAATAATATAGATGAATGAAAAATTAATGTAATTAATTTTAAGCATATATTTTCTTTTTAGCCTGGAAATTGTACTGTGAAGGCAAAAATACTCAATGCAAGATAAAGGTATACTCTCAGGCAAACAAATGTAAAAATGCAATACATTTGTCCAAAGTTATATTTATGTATATTTTAAATCTCCATTGCAGTTAGCTTCTTAAAGACAAACCACTAGTATTTTTCCTATAAAAGTTTATTATAGAATTTATGTTTTAATTTTTATCAAACTTTAGAAAATGATAATTTTAGGGAAAAACAAATTATGAGTAAGTTAACACATTTCGAAAAGAAATAGTAATATATTTTATATTCATGTTTTTGAAAAATTTGTGTGCTCTATCTTGAACTTAGTAATGAAAATATAAGTACCTGCTCATTATCTTTTGAACAAAAATTCTTTTCGAGTGCTTTCTTTTTAGATAGGGCTATAACAAGCTCAATTCAATTTATTTTTATATTGATGGTATACACAAAGAATCATAAAATATGTCTTAGTGAGATTAAAACCACAAGAAGTATCTTATTATACTGCATGCAGTGTCTGATGTGTACAAAGTGAAGACAAAAAGTTTCAGATGAATTGTGAGATAAAAATGCATATTGAATTATAAGACAGCTTCTTATTAAAAACCTTCCATTTGATTTGAAAAATGATTGGAATTTAAATGAATATATTTTCATAAGAAAAAGAAAAGCAAAAATAAGAAAGCAGCTACATTGTAACAAAATATCTCAATGTCAAACAATAGGTAGTTCAGAAACTTATACATATTTTTAATTCAACCCTAGTTTATTAAAATTAGGCATTCACTCATTTAAAAATACATTAATATATTTAAATGAATTTAGTTATAATTGCAGCTATTACAGAAGTAATACAGTGCTCCACAAAGACCATAGCTCTTTTAACTAACTCACTGTTTGTTGGAGGAGGGGGCTGCTCATTCATCCCAGCCTCTCGGCTAGCTTAGACCTGAAATAATCACACAGAAACTGTATTAATTAAATTACTGCTTGGCCCATTAGCTCTAGCTTCTTATTGGCTAACTCTTACATATTGGTGCCCACTTTGCCAACTAAAATCAACTTAAAACCTGAGAGATCTTGAAAAGGAATTCTAGACACAAAAATACATAGTTTAAGGCAGCTTCTTGCTGTCTGTTGGCAGAGTGCAGCAGCTCCTTTAACAGAGGTTTTCTTGATTCAGTGGTAGCAAAAGAAAAAAAAGTCATGCCGTTTTGGAATGCCAGCTTTCTGGGCCATGCTGGCAGCACAAACTCTCTTTCCTGGGAGGTCCAACTATGGACCATTTTAATGGTTTTTGAGAGCAAACTACTGCAACTTGCTTAATGGTGATATGGACTGGTTATATGCCTAAGAATGGGGCTGTTTGCATGGCTCTCAGAGGTACCAATGGCTCCACCATGCTGGATTGGTTGGGCAAGCATGGACATCCATATATACCATAGTAATGGTGCAGTTTAAGTTTTAAGAAGCACTTAGGATATTCAAAGGCACTCCTGAACAGTAAGAATTACTAATATGAAATAAAGACAAATCTAGATGAGTCATTGTGTTGGATAAATATATCTAGGCTTGGAAGAGAGAACAAAAAGAGAATAGAGAGTCATAAAATAAAGTTAATGCTTTAAAAAATGGTAAATCTTTAAAGAGACAGAGTACAGAGAATCATAGATTAGAATGAGTAAAGAAAAATAAGCCATGCAAAAATTGAAAATTCACGGACAGTCTGGATAATGTATATTATTGCATTATCTTTGAATTTTTTGACTGTGAATGAGCTAAGTACAGAGAGACATTTCATTGTTTGGGCTGCTATGCTAAAAGAGCATGTATATTATAAAGGTATCATGAGAAACAAATTTGGATCTAAGTATGTGTTCCTCTTTCCACAGAGGTTCTTCTTTCTATAGAGAATGAGAACCTATGGATTGTTTCCTGACTGCTGTGGTTTGATGGAAAAAGACCCCCCAAAAGTCCCATGACACCCCTAAAAATTACTAAGCACAATTATTAGCAGGAAGCAGTATGGAGAAAACTATGCTCATATTCCCAAATATTATCTATAAATGTTTGTTTAGATTTAAAGGAGGATATGATATAGCTATGAATAATTTGCATTGGTATAGATCTTGGTTTATTGATACAAATTTAAGATCCATTTTGTTATATGTATATGTATATCTGATCTTAATTAAAGTATTGTGTTTGTGTAGCTCATTTTAAAATGTAATGTATAAATAAGAAATAAAAGTTAATAGATACTTTCCTATAATAGTCAAGCTTGTAGTAATGTTAGTTAGATTTTCCAGATAGATGTATAGAGATATATTTCAGTTAGATAGGTATTCTTCAAATCTTGCAGATACCTTCAGAATATGGTATTTAAAATATTTTAATAAGTTAGGATTTTTATGACAATAAGAAGTGTCTGCTCCTGGCAGCACCAATTACTTAGAGAGAAAGACAGGCATCAAAGAGGCTCCTTATGGAGTTTGCTAGCCCTTTGAGCAAGAAACTGTTCTGGACTGCTTAACTGGACATGCAGTACCCACAGAGAAATGACTGCTGAACTTGCCTAAAGGTGAGAAGGTCCTTTGGTGTTCTTGCTTTATGAAATAGTCTGTGAGACATTCTGCAGGACACAGAAAATTGTGATGGACAAACTGCCAGTATAGATAGAGCTGTCTTTGAAATTTACTGCTTCATGGAAAAGTCTGCTGGATACTATGGGCCTGTAGGCCAAAGATGGATGCCCCAATGGTGCAGAAGAACTTTGGGTGACTGTCCAGGTAGTGATATGTCTGTGTTATTTCTAGAGATTTGGAAGTTGCTTACAGTGCACTTCCTGTTTTACTTAGGTAATAGTATATCTTTCTGGAGTCTTTGATGTAGTTGAAGAATTTATAGTTATAGTTTTCCTTAGTTATGATAAAAGATAAAGTAAATAAAAATATTGTAACTATAATTCTTGTTTGATACCTGTTTTATTATATGTAATTTTACTATGCTATATTAAAAACCTTCCTTTTTATTTAAACAGAAAAGGGGAGGTGATATGGGAGTCCCCTCTTTGTGCTGTGATTACTATGAATGAATAAAGAAACTGATTTTTATCTATAGTAAGGCAAAATTCAGGTAGGCAGGGAAAGCTAGGCTGAGGCCTGGGAGGAAGAAGGGTGGAGTAAGAGAGAAGCCATGGATCCTCTGCCTGAGACAGAACCTGGGAATATTACGTGGTCAGTCACTGTCATGTGGTGATGCAAAGATGAATAGAAATTAATTAAATTAATATGTAGGAATTAGCCAATAAGAAACTAGGGCTAATGGACAATGCAGTGATTTAAATAGCATGGTTTCAGTGTCATTATTTTGTTTCTAAGCTAGCTGGGTGCCCGGGAAGAACAAGCAGCATCTTACAACATATAAATATACTTGAAGAAAATACTTTGTTTTACAATACACTAAATGGGATTAAATAGGATGTTAGCTTGATGATGTGTTACAACATCTACATTGTACTAAGAGTAAAATATTGCACAAATTAGGCCATGTGGTGATTTTTTTTGCTCAGGAAAAGATAAGTAGTCTTGTTTAAGAAATATACATAATTATACTCAATAATAATTAGGTATTCATTCCACTAATCATTGTTACCTGTTTTCACAAGATTACTTTTACCGTCTCTCTCTGTAATATATGCATTGGGACAAAACTGGGGCATTTTCAGTAAATAAGCATTATAGACATCTTAAGGCTATGGTTTTCAAAGTTAGAGAGGATTATTTTATCACATAGTATGCTCTGTTTCGTGACTTCACATTTACTCTTGTACAAAAGATTGAATAATGAATACAATTATAGCAGTAGGGAACCTGACAAGATAATCAGAAAGAAGCCTATAATTAGGATATTAGATGATCAGAGTGACAGTGTGACAGTGATTTTCCTTCATGAAGAACATAGACAAAAATGTAAAACTGAGATTCATGCCTGAGGAAAACCTATATAAATTGTTTAAATCACAATTTTCACTAAATTGAATGAAATTAATTTTAAAGAAAACATAGAATATTTAAAACTTGGGTGAAGAAAATTTCTGATTTATTAGAAAACCAAAGTGTTTTGCTTTATGTGTCTGAGCAACTAAGGTGGACATACCTGGAAATTGTCATAGAAACATTTACTGCCTACAATTTGTTTTTTGCTTGCAAGCTAAACAAAGTCCTGGGAAATAGAATTATTTGTAAAATCAGAAAAAAGGAAATTCTTCAATTAAAATTTAAAACCATCCAAAAATCCTACATGTTTGTTAAATTTGCTAAGAAGTATTTCCCATCCTTCTCCAGAATCTATCTAAGCACTCTGTCTGCCACCAATCAGATACCTTATGTTCTTCAACAGATTCTTGTTTTTTTTTTTATTGAGAAAAGGAAAAAAAATGTATCTGCCTCCTCCCAGCCTCCCATTTCCCTCCCCTTCCTCCCACTCTTCCCCCCCTCCCCAATACTCCTCCCCCTCCCTCTCCAGTCCATAGAGCAGTCAGGGTTCCCTGTCCTGTGGAAAGTCCAAGGTCGGCCCCCCACCGTCCATGTCCAGGAAGGTGAACAACCAAACTGGCTAGGCTCCCACAAAGCCAGCACATTAAGTAGGATCAAAACCCTGTGCCATTGTCCTTGGCTTCTCATCAGCCCTCATTGATCGCCATGTTCAGAGAGTTCGGTTTTATCCCATGCTTATTCAGTCACAGTTCAGCTGGCCTTGGTGAGCTCCCAATAGATCAGCCCCATTGTCTCAGTGGGTGGGTGTGCCCCTCATGGTCCTGACTTCCTTGCTCATCTTCTCCCTCCTTCCACTCCTCATTGGGACCTTGGGAGCTCAGTCCAGTGCTCCAGTGTGGATCTCTGTCTCTATCTCCATCCATCACCAGATGAAGGTTCTATGGTGGTATGCAAGATATTCGTCAGTATTGCTATAGGATAGGGGAGAGGCTGGGGAAGAAGGGGTACCCTCATCCATTGCTGGTGGGAATGCAATCTTGTGCAACCACTTTGGAAATCGGTGTTTCGGTTTCTCAGGAAATTCGGGATCAACCTACCCCTGGACCCAGCAATACCACTCTTGAGAATATACCCAAGAGATGCTCTATCATATGACAAAAGCATTTGTTCAACTATGTTCATAGCAGTATTATTTGTAATAGATAGAACCTGAAAACAACCTAGATGCCCTTCAATGGAAGAATGGATGAAGAAAGTATGGAATATATACACATTAGAGTACTATGCTGCAGTAAAAAACAATGACTTCTCGAATTTTGCATGCAAATGGATGGAAATAGAAAACACTATCCTGAGTGAGGTATCCCAGATCCAAAAAGATGAACATGGGATGTACTCACTCATAATTGGTTTCTAGCCATAAATAAGGGTCACGGAGACTACAATTGGTGAACCTAAAGAAGCTAAATAAGAAGGTGAACCCAAGGAAAAACATATAGTTATCTTCTTGGCTATGGGAAGTAGACAAAATTGCCGGGGAGAAAATTGGGATCTTGGGGTGGGGTGGGATGGGGGTAAGGGGAGATGGAGAGAGAAAAGTGAGAAGGGAAGGAGGGGGGGAACTTGGGGAAACTGGAGGATTGGGAAAATGGAAGGTTGGACAGGGGAGCACGGAACCACAATTCTTAGTTAAGGGAGCCACCTTAGGGTTGGCAAGAGACTTGACCCTAGAGTGGATCCCAGCAGCCCATGGTGATGTCCCCAGTTAGTCCCTTGGGCAGCTGAGGATAGGCAACCTGAAATGATCTTCAACAGATTCTTTCTCAGCCAGATCTATGGTGTACTTTTCTAGGGTTTACCCTGGAGAGTTTCCCTAACCCTATACATCCACACATACATATAACCTGTCATACTTACCTCAGATTGAACTTTCTATTCTTGCTTCCCCTACCTAACCCATATCTAATCTCTAGGCATTAGTCATTGTTTTTTCTAACCTCCACTCAACCCACAGGCCCCTTCTATACCACATATTTCAATTCTACTCATCAAATCTACTCCCACACTGTAGCTTTGGAATCAGGAGACACATCCTATATATTTGTCCAGTATCATCTATCCTTTTGATTTCATTCCATCTAAACAATTTCAAACTTTTAGGGTCAGCCAACCTGCATATCCTCTCCTCTGATACAACTTTCTCCATGTTTGTAAATATCAGGCTGAGAATTAGAAAAAAAAAATCTCCATGATCAAATCTCATCACAACAAAAAACAGCTTAAGCTTGTTTTAACTATCTATTATAACTTATTATCCTATTTTTTTGTTAATCCATGTGCTGCCCAAAGGTTTGTTTGCATCATTTACATATGGCCCATCATGCTTCCTCAACATCTCATAGCATCTCCTTGAGATGCTGCCTTTCTTTTTTCCAGCATCCTTTCTCATGTAAATCTTGCCTAGCTATTAGTCTTTAATAAAACAATCAGAGTGAATTATTTTCACAGTGTAATCAAGTACTATGCAACAATTATTTCATCAAAGAATTTAGTAATTTAAAGAAAATAGCAAAAAAAAACTCAATAAAATTAAGGAAAATGTACTTAATAAAAATCAACAGAATAAGTGATGCCCAAATTGAATCTAACAAAAAAAATATAATGGAACAAAAAATAGAATACATGGATGATTTCAAGGTCAAAGACAATCCAGGATTGGAAAATGAAATTTAAAGTTGATAGAAAAATTGAAGGTCATTTTAATCAATCTAATTGAGAAATATGTAAATACTGATAAATTTAGATATGCTTGTTGCATTTGTTAACTTCGCTTCATTAGGCCAAACTTCTTCTCAATTAGTTTATTTTATATATAGTAGCATATATCATATATAAATGATATATTGGGTAAAGAAGATATGAAAAAATTAGATAAAGATTATGATGAGTAATCATTTTGATATTATCAAGGAGTTTCTTTCATACTTGCCTTTGCCAGCTACTCTTTGATCCTGAAGCCTGACGTGATGTCCACTACTTGACTTTATTGATGCCGGATTCCAGAAATAATAGATTTTGCTATGAGGGAATTTACTGTATTTAATAAATTGTATGCATAGGCCCCACATGCACACAATGGTATATTTAGTGGGGGTGTGGTGGGGCCTGTGCACAGCAGCTCTTGAGAAGAATCATGCCTCCAGAGACTGACTGACTGGGTAGAAGGTCAGCACTGTGGAGAGATTATAATTATTCATATTTAGAAGCAATAACATTATCTTTGGCAAGTTTTAACTGTTGGAAACAGCTATTGCTTGCCTTCCCAACTTACTGCCTATCCTGTCGTATGATTTTGAGAACCTATAATTTTAGCACTCCACTAGCTTGCACTAATCTCCCAAAAGTAAAAATGTCTTGGGACTATAAAAAACAATCACACATATTGTTCTAGGCTCTCTGATTTAAATACACGTAAATCTTGCTCTGAAATATGACACTTCTTATTCTGGAAAATAAAAAAAAATGTCTTAATAAAACTGATTTGTCTTTGGAACATGAATATGAGGTAGAGTAATCTTCTTTTTTCAGGGCATATCACTCCAAGGCCTCCAGATTAAAGTATTTCATAGTCTCTTAAATATGAAGGGTGTGGGTTTTTTTGAGTGTGTTGACAAGTGTGAAGTTGTCACCTCATTTGTTGGTAATATTGTTTTTAAAATATATATATATATATATATATATATATATATATATATATATATATATTGGATATCTTCCTGCCTTTACTGATGAGAATGAGATATTAACATGCCAGTTATAACCGACAGCTAAATGCACTGTTTCAAGTATGCTGGAGTGAGCAAGATCAGAGGAGATATTTGGTTTCAGTTCCTTGTTATGTTTTATCCCTGCCTGGGGCTAACCCATGGTTGTGATGTGCCTGAGAAGTGACAATAGAAAGCCTTGTGGTTGAGCCAATTGGACTGAGAAACTTTCTAGACCTCAGTTCATTTTATGATTGACAGTAACCCATTTTCAGTAACCTGCTCTGTCTGTTTTTCTCTGTTTATCTTAAGCTCCCACACATGAACTTCTTTCTGTCTATAAATTTCATTGTTTGAATTTGTAAGACAAGAGATTGGAGAACTCAAGGAAAGTTTTGGGTGACCATGAGCATCTTTTGCACTTATTCCTGAGATAACCTCCTGAAGAGAGACAGAAAGTCTACAAAAACCTTGAAGATTCTCTACTGTTTCTCTGTCAGTGCTATCTAGAGAGGTTAATATCTAGGCCAAGTTGCATCAACTTATGCAGTTAACAAAGGGAATTACCCATTCTTTTAATGCACTTCAGTAATGTGTGGTAATAAAAGTCATATCCCTTGTTAAGCTTATTTGCAGCAAAATCAGTTTATATTTTGCACCTTGTCCTAAAATATCATGATAGAAAAGAATAAACAAGATAGAAATGCCAATATAATCATGGCATTTAACACTGTACTAGTTCTTTATGAGTAAATTACCATAAGAATAATATGAGTCTATTCCATGTATCTTCATTGCAACTCTTCATTGGAGAAATGCTTTGCTAATGACTAATGAAAAAGCAAGTAGTTAATCATAGAATGGCAGCCATTGAGCTGCAAATTTAGTGTTTTCATTTCAGCAAGTGATTGTTACCACTTCAGAATTTGTAATGGTCCTGCTTTTCTCTTTCGGAAAAGCAATATAAATCATGTCTTTACTGTTTTGATTATGATGATGGCTGAATGCGAAAACAAACATTGTATGAGTTGCATTCAATTTCATTTCTTATACACCAGTTCTCACAAAGAATATTTCTGTTAAAATAACATTTTTTGAATGTAAAGAACAGATAAGAATCTACATTTCTCCGTTAAAAAATGGAAGTTCTTTTATCAGTCTTTTTACAAAGGAGAACACCATTTCCAATTGCACAAAGTCATTCCTTTAGGAAGATTCTTTATCAAAAAACAATTAGCTGATTCCCAACTCTTCCTTCTACACACCACACACACACACACATGTAGTAGGAGCTGTGGGGCTGCGTCCCCAGCACCCTGGCTGCCTACTAGCTTATGCCCTGAAATAATCACACTGACACTGTATTCTTTTAAACACTGCTTGGCCCATTATATCTAGCCTCTTCTCAGCTAACTCTTGCACCTGGACTAGCCCATTTCTAATAAAGTGTGTAACACCGAGGTGTGCTTACAGGGAAGATTCTAGCCTACGTCCATCCTGGGAAAAAACTTGATTGCATCTGCCTCAGAGAGCAGAGCTATTGCGTCTACCTGGGAGAGGGGAGCATGACTTCTCTGAGCTCACTTCCTTTTCCTCCCAGCATTCTGTTCTGTTTACTCCACTTACCTATGTTCTAACCTATCAGGGCAAGCAGTTTCTTTATTTAATTAACCAATGACCTTCCTCCATCACAGACACACACACACACACACACAAACACACACATGAGAGAGAGACAGACAGAGAAACATAGACACAGATATATATATATATATATATATATATATATATATATATAGACACAAACACATACACAGACACACAGAGAGAGACAGACACACATACAGAGACAGAGAGAGATAGAGAAAGAGAGAGAGAGACAAACAGACAAAGTCCCACAGACAGACACAGACACACTAATGCACACACAAAGGAAAATACCTGTAAAAATGTGTTAGTATTAGTTGTCAAAATAAATAAGGTATAAAGATTTACCTGCTTTGTTTTCCTCAATTACTGAATATTTTGCTTTAGAAAAACAATTAGTTTTTTATATTTGAAAATAATATTGTAAATACTAATGAATGTTGCATCAAAAATGCATCTTACAGAAGCACTTCCCATTCCAAATATGGTATCATGCATCAGATACATATATATTATATTTTCCACTTTATGTACTTATACTAATAACAATTTTGAGAATAACTACTTACATTTGCAGTTTGCAGGTCTATGGTTTCCCTTGAATGATCTTCATAGAAGATCATCTTCATAGAAATTTAGCATATCTAGTGGTCAGCATGTAAGCAATGGGATAAACTCTAAATTCAACTACTTCATTATTCTTTGGAATTGGTTTTAAAGTGTTCATTGATTCTAACTTTCTTTATTTCTGAAATGAAGTTCAATAAACGCAGTAAGCATTTTATCTTACAAAAGTGATGCTAGAAAATTTCTCTGTTGAATTTAATTAGTTGAGAAGTCTGCACGTGGGTAATTAGTTCATTTGGCAGCTGAATTCAGAATGCTCCTCAGAAGTCAATTTTGTTATATTTTCAAATTAAGGTCCCCAGAGGAAATATCTGTAAAATGAATTCTTCTTAGGTAACTACTTTCTTCAGTGATGTAACTCCAAATGAACTTCCCATTAGATAAAATGTGTCACATTTATTCAGTAATTTTTCCTTCAATAAAATATTATGATTTTACATAAAGACCAGGACTTTATTAGAAAATTTTAAATTTAAATGCACAATACTCCAAAATTGCATACATAGCAAAAGGAAGCATCACCAGCATAATTAGTAAGAATGGGTTTCATCTCTTTTTATCCTTTAGTATCAAAACTTATTTTGTTATAAATTTCTTTAAAGGTTATAGCCACTGGTGAGGTGGACTGTTAGCTTTTATTGTTAAGATAACTTAATTACATGAATGAATTTACATTATAGCATATCTATTATTCTACTGAAAGTGTAACTTGGCATTCCTCAAGTTAACTATTACCTACCACTTGGGAACCTGAGTCTCAGTCTGTATTGTTAAGAAAAGTGAATTACATCATTAGATTTATATTGCAAATTGTCTATTACACCACTGAATGTTTAACATATTTCAAGTCAACCATATCCACTAAGCAAACAAAATCATATTATCATATCTGTCAGCTGAAAAATAATAAGTTTACTATATTTATAAAATTATACTATTGTTTTAAAATTTTAGTTACTGTAATAAAGAAATGAGATGATATACAAGATTTAATTTTTATGTTCCAGGTAAAGATCATATATATAAAACTTTGCTTCAGTATCCAAAATCCTAAAGCTTGCTCAATCATCTATGTGTCTGTCTATCTGTCTATTTATATACTTACCATTTTGTTAAGGTCAGAAGGATTTAATTATTTTACTTCATGTAATCAATATGTTTTCCAAGTGTATATAAACACATACACATGCATTTCACATTGAATATCATTTCAACTTTCAGGGAACATTTATATATTTACTGTTTATTTAGTTATAATCTATGCAAGAAATTGAATGAAATACATGTTCCAATCAAGAAGACAGCTTTATGAGAAAATAGAGATTTTTTTCTAAAAAATCTCTAAATCCTTGACATATACACATGCAATTTTAAAGAATTTTATTCATTGCTTATCATTTTATAAAACAGCATGAGTATATATCTATTTTACCACAAGAGAAAAAGGAGAAACCTAGATTAACATTAAAATTTAACATTCAAAATATCCCATACTTTCTTTAGTTGGTAAATAGAGATGGACAGTCATATTCCCAGTTCTCCACTAATAAAGCCGTTATGACTGAGATGAGTGAGACTCTGAGCTTTATCATTTACAGTGAGAAATTTATTCATTTAGATACTGACCTAAGTAGGATATACAGAGACTAAGAGGTACAAACAAGAAAATTGTGTCTTTCTATATAAAACATAGTAAAAGAGTTACTTACCCATGTTTTTCAAAGAACTAAATGAATCACTAGTTCAAATAATTTGAAAAGGAAACAATCGAGTAAGAAAAAGCAGATCGTGTACAGTGCCTAGAAACAAACACAATTATCTAGCAACATATATTTTCCCCATTCCTTACTTATTATATATATATATATATGTCTTTATATTGTGTTATATTTCATGATAAGTTTCTAGGAAATATTTTTACGTAAGTAATAATAATAATAATAATAATAATAGCCACATTTAAATTGATTTCTTTCAATGAAGATTGTTTACTAGGGAAGCTTTCTCAGGTTTGATTGATCTATATTTTTCTGCAGTCTGTTGTCATTTTTTCTTTAACATGACAACTCCAGCCCAAGCATGATGTTTATTTCAGAATGTTGTTTTCTCAGAAATTTAGGTCACATAATATGTTAAGACTCGCTTTCTGGCTTCCAGCTCCGCTTCCGGCGACTAGGCTCCTTTCCTGATTGTGCAGAGGGCTGTTGTATGGGATGGTGATCCAGTTGTGTCGGCAAGCAGCAGGAACCAGAAGCTGAGAGCTCGTATCTCAAGCACAAGCATGAAGCATAGAAAGCAAACTGGAAACAGGCTGATCTCAAACTTGCTGACCTCAAACTGAGTATGACCTTGAAGTCCTAATCTCCCAAGTGCTGGGGTCAGAGGTGAGTGTCTTGTCTCCAGTATTTTTCTTTCTGTGATGCTGAGGATGGAACCAAGGGTCATACTTGCAAGGAAAGCACTTTACCAGTTGAGCTACATACATCTCCAGCCCCATGTCTCTTGTGACTCATAGAAAAGTGCCTGCAGTGGACACTGGCGCGCAGACACGATTGGATGTGGGATAGTCCAAGCATGAAACAGTGAAGCCCACGCTGAGAGCAGATTGCCACACTACAACTAAATCAAGTACGTTTTTGGGGGCCTGGCCTCAGAGTGGTACACCTTTTATTGGCGAGGTCCATGGGAAAACAGAGAGCCTGTTCCTGTCCATGAAGATGACCCTGAGTGGGTAGAGTGTTCTTGGCCTGCGATAGGACACAGTAAATGGAGCGGGGGCATTCCCTGACCTCCTTGACACCACCCCCCCGTTAGCCTATGAGGGCTAGTACCCTCTGCTGGGGCTGCTCCTCCTCTGCTGCGACTGCTCTCTCCCTGGCATATCCCAGCTTGCACCCAGGGGCCCTCTTCACTCCTCCTCCCTTCCGCAGGGCTGCGGGATCACCCAGTTTAGCCTGTTTGAGTGCTGGATAAGGAGCTAGGGGCAGAGGGCAATGGGAGTTCCTCTGTTTTGATGGCTGGCCTGCAGAGGGGTAGGCCTTTTGTTGGAGAGGTCCCTGGCGAATGGGGAGCCTGGTCCTGGTGCTGAAGACCCTTCTGATTGGTGAAAGAGATCTTGGCCAGCGGTGAGACCCAGGAAACGGAGAGAAGGCATTTTGTAAGCGCGGCCCCTGGCCAGCGGGAAAACATGTTCCTGTTTTAAAAGACCCATTAGATAGCATCGATAGGAGGAGATGGGCAGGTGCCAAGGCAAGAATTCACCCAATAATCTGAAAAACAACATGAAAACACCAGAACCCAACGATCTTACAACAGAAGGACTTGAACATTCCTAACACAAAAGAAGTGGAAAAAATTGACTTTATGAAAGCAATAGAGTCTCTTAAACAACATGTAAAAAACACCCTTATAGAAATGGATGAGAAGTATAACAAAAAGTTTGAAGAAATGGGTAAATGTGTAAATGATACCCTGGGAAACCAAGAAAAAAATGATCAAACAGGTAATAGAAACAGTTCAAGAATTGAAAACTGAAATGGAAGCAAGGAAGAAAACACAAATTGAAGACCAGCTGGATATGGAAAATCTAGGTCAATGAACAGAGACTACAGAAACAAGCATAATCAATAGAATACAAGAGATAGAAGAAAGAATCTCAGATTCTGAAGACACCATAGAGAAAATAAAAGCACTGACCAAAGAAAACAGCAAAGCCAACAAATTCTCATCACAAAACATTCAGGAAATATGGGACACAATAAAAAGACCAAACCTAAGAAAAATAGGGATAGAAGAAGGAGAAGAGTCACAGCTCAAAGGCCCAGAAAATATTTTTAACAAAATTATGGAAGAAAACTTTCCCAACATAAAGAAAGATATTCCTTTGAATATTCAAGAAGCATACAGAATACCAAACAGACTGGATCAAAAAAAATCCCCTCATCATATGATAATCAAAACACAAAACATACAGATTAAAGAAAGAATATTAAGAGCTGCAAAGGAAAAAGGCCAAGTAACCTATAAAGGTAAACCTATCAGACTTACACCTGACTTCTCTATGGAAACCATGAAAGCCAGAAGGTCCTGGATAGAGGTACTGCAGGATCTAAGAGACCATGGATGCAAACCCAAACTACTATACCCAGCCAAGCTATCGTTCACTATCAATGGAGAAAACAAGACATTCCAGGATAAGAACAAATTTAAACAATACGTAGCCACAAATCCAGCACTACAGAAAGTAATAGAAGGAAAATCACAACCCAAGGAATCCAACATAGCCAACACTGCCTACAATAACACAGGCATCTAACGACCCTTCACCAGCACAACTCAAAAAAGGGAGACACACAAATTCTACTATCAAAAAAAATAAGAATAACAGGAGTAAACAACCACTGGTCATTAATATCACTTAATATTAATGGTCTCAATTCACCTATAAAAAGGCACAGGCTAAGAGTTTGGATACGAAAACAGGATCCAACATTCTGCTGTTTGCAAGAAATACATCTCAACCACAAAGACAGGCACCAACTCAGAGTAAAGGGTTGGGAAAATGTCTTTCAAGCAAATGGTCCTAAGAAAAAAGCAGGTGTGGCCATACTAATTTCTAACAAAACTACTTCAAACTAAAATCAATCAGAAGAGATCGAGATGGACACTTTATACGCATAACAGGAACATTTCATCAGGATGAAGTCTCAATCCTGAATATCTACACCCCTAATACAAAAGCACCCAGTTACGTAAAAGAAATATTACTAAAACACAAGGCAGACATCAAACCACACAAACTAGTAGTAGGAGACTTCAACACACCTCTCTCCCCAATAGACAGGTCAATCAGACAGAAACCTAATAGAGAATTAATAGAATTGTTGGAGGTAATGAAGCAAATGGACTTAAGAGACATCTATAGAACTTACCACCCAAATAGGAAAGAATATACCTTCTCCTCTGCAGCTCATGGAACCTTCTCAAAAATTGACCACATACTCGGGAACAAAGGAAGCTTCCACAGATACAAAAAAAAATATCAGTGTCCACCTGTGTCTTATCAGATCACCGCAGACTAAAGTTAGAAGTCAACAACAATGCTACCCCCAGAAAGCCTACAAACTCATGGAAACTGGACAGTCAACTACTGAACCACACCTGGGTCAAGGAAGAAATTAAGAAAGAAATTAAAGTCTTCCCTGAATTTAATGAAAATGAAGAGACAACATACTCAAACCTATGGGACACGATGAAAGCAGTGCTAAGAGGAAAGTTCGTAGCACTAAGTGCCCACTTAAAGAAAACGGAGAAAGCATACATTGGGGACTTAACAGCACACCTGAAAGCTCTAGAAAAAAAAAGAAGCAGATGCCCCCAGGAGGGGTAGAAGACTGGAAATAATCAAACTGAGGGCAGAAATCAACAAAATAGAAACACAGAAAACAGTCCAAAGAATCAATGAAAAAAAAAGTTGGTTCTTGGAGAAAATCAACAAGATCGACAAACTCCTATCCAAACTAATTAAATGACAGAGAGAGAACACACAAATAAATACGATCAGAAATGAAAAGGGGGACATAAACATAGACACAGAGGAAATTCAGAGAATCATTAGATCTTACTACAAAAGCCTGTATGCCACAAAACTGGAAAATGCAAAAGAAATGGACATTTTTTTTAAATAAGTACCATATACCAAAGCTAAACCAAGACCAGGTGAATGATCTAAATAGTCCTGTTAGTCGCAAAGAACTAGAAACCGTTATCAAAAATCTACCTTCCAAAAAAAGCCCAGGACCAGATGGTTTCAATGCAGAATTCCACCAGAATTTCCAAGAAGAGCTACTCCTTAATGTATTTCACAATATAGAAACAGAAGAGACATTGCCAAATTCCTTTTATGAAGCTACAGTTACCCTGATACCAAAACCACACAAACACCCAGCCAAGAAAGAGAATTACAGGCCTATCTCACTCATGAACATCGATGCAAAAATTCTCCATAAAATACTGGCAAACCGAATGCAAGAACACATTAGAAAAATTATCCATTATGATCAAGTAGGCTTCATCACAGAGATGCAGGGCTGGTTCAACATACGCAAATCTAGCAATGTAATCCACCATATAAATAAACTGAAAGAAAAAAAAAACATATGGTCATTTCATTAGATGATGAAAAAGCATACCACAAAATGTAACATCCCTTTATGATAAAGGTCTTGGAGAGATTAAGGATACAAGGGTCATACCTTAATATAGTAAAAGCTATTTACAGCAAGCCGACAGCTAACATTAAATTAAACGGAGAAAAATTCAAAGGCATTCCACTAAAATCAGGAACACGACAAGGATGCCCACTCTCTCCATCCCTCTTCAATATAGTGCTTGAAGTTCTAGCAATAGCAATAAGACAACATAAGGGGATCAAGAGGATTCGTATTGGAAACAAAGAACTTAAGCTTTCGTTATTTGCAGATGATATGATAGTATACATAAGCGACCCCAAAAACTCTACCAAAGAACTCCTAGAGCTGATAAACAGCTTTAGTAATGTGGCAGGATACAAGATCAACTCCAAAAAATCAGTGGCCTTCCTATACACTAAGGATAAGGAAGCAGAGAGGGGAATTAGAGAAGCATCACCATTCACGATAGCCACAAATAGCATAAAATATCTTGGGGTAACTCTGACCAAGGAAGTGAAAGGACTATTTGACAAGATCTTTAAGTCTTTGAAGAAATAAATTGAAGAGGACACAAGAAAATGGAAAGATCTCCCTTGCTCTTGGATTGGGAGGATCAACATAGTAAAAAATGGCAATTCTACCTAAAGCAATCTATAGATTCAATGCAATCCCCATCAAAATCCCATCAAAATTCTTCACAGATCTGGAGAAGACAATAATCAACTTTATATGGAAAAACAAAAAAAACCCCAGGATAGCCAAAATAATCTTATACATTAAAGGATTGTCTGGAGGCATTACCATCCCTGACTTCAAACTCTATTACAGAGCTACAGTATTGAAAACAGCTTGGTATTGGCATAAAAACAGAGAAGTCGATCAATGGAATCGAATAGAAGACCCTGACATTAACCGACAAACCTAGGAACACCTGATTTTCGATAAAGGAGCTAAAAGTATACAATGGAAAAAAGAGAGCATCTTCAACAAATTGTGCTGGCAAAACTGGATGTCAAATGTAGAAAAATGAAAATAGATCCATATCTATCACCATGCACAAAACTCAAGTCCAAATGGATTAAAGACCTCAATATCAGTCCGAACACACTGAACCTGATAGAAGAGAAAGTGGGAAGTACTCTACAACACAAGGGCACAGGAGACCACTTCCTACATATAACCCCAGCAGCACAGACATGAAGGGCCTCATTGAATAAATGGGACCTCCTGAGACTGAGAAGCTTCTGTAAAGCAATGGACGCTGTCACTAAGACAAAAAGGCAACCCACTGAGTGGGAGAAGATCTTCACCAACCCCGCAACTGACAACGTCTGCTCTCCAAAATATATAAAGAACTCAAGAAACTAGACTGTAAAAGGCTAATCAAACCAATTATAAAATCTGGCATTGAGCTGAAAAGAGAATTTTCAACAGAAGAAGTTCAAATGGCCAAAAGACACTTAAGGTCATGCTCAACTTCCTTAGCAATCAGGGAAATGCAAATCAAGACAACTTTAAGATACCATCTTACACCTGTCAGAATGGCTAAAATAAAAAACACCAATGATAGCCTTTGCTAGAGAGGTTTTGGAGAAAGAGATACACTCAGCCATTGCTGGTGGGAATCCAAACTTGTGCAACCACTCTGGAAATTAGAGTGGCGGTTTCTCAGAAAATTTGGGATCAACCTACCCCTGGACCCAGCAATCCACTCTTGGGAATATACCCAAGAGAGGCCCTATCATACAACAAAATATATGCTCAACTATGTTCATAGCAGCATTGTTTGTAATAGCCAAACCCTGGAAACAACCTAGATGCCCTTCAATGGAAGAATGGATGAAGAAAGTATGGAATATATACATATTAGAGTACTAATCAGCAGTAAAAAACAATGACTCCTTGAATTTTGCATACTAATGGATGGAAATAGAAAACACTATCCTGAGTGAGGTAAGCCAGACCCAAAAAGAGGAACATGGGTTGTACTCACTCATATTTGGTTTCTAGCCCTAAATAAAGGACATTGAGCCTATAATTCGCGATCCAAGAGAAGCTAAATAAGAAGGTGAACCCAAAGACAAACATATAGGCATCCTCCTGAATATTAACCTTCATCAGGTGATAAAAGGAGACAGAGACAGCGACCCACATTGGAGCATTGGACTGAAATCTCAAGGTCCAAATCAGGAGCAGAAGGAGAGAGAGCACGAGCAAGGAACTCAGGACCGCGAGGGGTGCACTCACACACTGAGACAATGGGGATGTTCTATCGGGAACTCACCAAGGCCTGCTGGACTGGGTCTGAAAAAGCATGGGATAAACCCGGACTTGCTGAACATAGTGGACAATGAGGACTTCTGAGAACTCAAGAACAATGGCAATGGGTTTTTCATCCTACTTCACATACTGGCTTTGGGGGAAGCCTAGGCAGTTTGGATGCTCACCTTACTAGACCTGGATGGAGGTGGGTGGTCCTTGGACTTCCCACAGGTCAGGGAACCCTGATTGCTCTTTGGGCTGATGATGGAGGGGGACTTGTTCGGGGGAGGGGGAGGGAAATGGGAGGCTGTGGCGGGGAGGAGACAGAAATCTTTAATAAATAAATAAAAATAAAATATGTTAAGACTCTTTTATATTATTTTATTACTTCTGAATTCAACTGATTTCAATCATCATTTTATCATTTTTTGGTGTTCAAAACTTTCTGTTTTCTCTGTTTATAAAATCCATACTAGATTGTGAAATAGTTGCATCCTAAATGTTCCGCAGCACTTAGCAGATGCTTGAACAGAACGAGCATTTATTTGCTTCCATTGGTATCTAAGACCAGCAACCCAGGAATACAGAGATGCTGGAAATGCAGGCATGATGGCAGGATAGAAGATGTGTATCCAAGAAAGAGACAAAGCATCTGCTATTCTCTTCTGAATCTCCAGAGGATCTAGGTTTTGAAGTAACTTGTGGTATGGCACAATAATGTAACAGAGTAATCACTAAGTGTGAAAGAAGAATATCCATCTCCTCTAAATGTTTTATTTCAGCAAATGAACATTAAATGAGAGATAAAAACAATAAAAATACATGACTTTCATAAGGATTTTTGAAGTTTAAGGCAAGAAATGCAAGTTGAAGATCTACGAAAATCATACTGTATAAAAAGCATTTAGACCATTCAACCTAAAACACAATGAAAGTTTTTGGTTGTCAATAGTTTTTTTTTGTTGTTTGTTTTGTTTGTTTGTTTGTTTGTTTGTTTTTATTTTGAGACAGTGTTTCTACGTAGCTTTTGGTTCTTGTCCTGAAACTAGCTCTTGTAGACCAGGCTGGCCTCGAACTCACAGAGATCCACCTGCCTCTGCTTCCCAAGTGCTGGGATTAAAGGCATGTGCCACCACCGCCCAGCTCTATAGCTTTTGTTAGTTGAAAATGAATTTTTACTCATAAATGTTCTGATTAGTACCAACTCCAATAACTTCTCTCAGTCCTTCCCCATATCTTCAACATCCAACAACAGGCCTTCTTTCTATTCTTCTGTAGAAAACAATCAAATAACATAAACAAAATAAACCATTTAATATATATATATCTATATCTATTAATGATATATATATATATATATATTTCAAGATACACACACAGTAGTGTCTCTATTACTATGAGACTGACATATAATGCAGGCAAGTTACCAGAGTAGGCTTCAGTGTTGGGAATAGGATTAGTGTTTTCCTTTATTCCCTAGTAGTAATATGGAATATATTTCAGCAAAATAAAATCTATTCTGTAGGGCTAAAGGACAGGTAATGCACTGCCTCAACTTCTCCATGTTCAATTATATATACAAATGTTGCCTTCAGTAACAGTGTCTTTCCATCATTATTTGGAGAACAACTGGTAACTTGGCAATGTAATGATTTGTTTGGTGGTTTCCATAGGGCACCATTTGTCAACATGTCAACTTTAAGTAACTCATTCCCAGAACAGGATGCTGCAATTGGTGCAAAAAATATCTATGTGGGACATTTTCTCCCCAATTATTCTGTGACTCTATCAAGATTTCTTTTATATGTGTATATATTTTAAAAAGCTTCAAAGACGTAGTTTACATTTGACCCCTCAAATGACCTTTACTATTCCCATTTACTCCCTGTGTCCTTTCACTTGTCCTTTTCTTCTATTTCTGGTTTAGTTCTCCTTTCTTATATCATTCCTATCTTGCTTTCACTATATATTATTTCCCTTTCCTTGAAATGTCCTTCGTTTTCTCTTAGTCTTTTATATCTAATTGTGAAATTCACAGGAAATTAAATGGAGCAAAGAAAACATCATTCTGAGTGAAGTATAGACTAGAGCAAAAAAAAAATGACAAATAGTGTATGTATTCTCTTTTATGTGGGTGCTATATTGTAATGCTTTTATAGGGATTTTATAATCTTTATAAACACAAAGTTTTCAAAAGGACTAGAATAAATGTAAAAGCTGGGAGATAAAAGAAGGATTGTGGTATGACTGTCTGACAAGACACCACCCTTCCAACATCAAATTGAAAGCAACTGTGGATACATACACATGTCTATGCAGGAAGAGGACCATCAATAGTCAGTCACAAATGCAATATGGACACAGAGAATACTATTTCTCACTGATGGACTATTTACTACTGATAGACTCAAGAATATTTGAGACTTTTGCGTTCATTTGTGAAGCCATTGATAAACTCACTAGTCTCCAGTTAGTACTAACTTAATTTTCACCAGATGACTCTACTTTAAATATGTCATGAAACAGAACTACAGACTATAAATTGACCAAGGGTGGTATCATGGGATCTTAAGGTAGTCAAAGAGACACCATGTAACTGTAAAAGGAGAAGGCGAACTTTAGAGACCTTATTGGTAGACCACAACCTCATGACAATACAGGGATGGATATAAATGGGTGAATTTAAGATGTAAGAGCTAGCTAGAAACTTGCTACTGTCATTGGCCAAACAATATTGCATTTAATGTAGTTTCTATGTAATTATTTGGGTTTGTGTGGCCAGGAAATGAATAAACTGTCTCTGTTTACAAAATAGTGCTATCATCAGGAGAATTGATCCACATAAAATTTAAAAAACAACTTAACGACAAAAATGATGGCTTCTAGACTCAAAAAATTGGGAGCCAAACACAGCTTGGTAGCTGCATTTCTTTCAGATAAGCTGTGTTTGCTGGTGGCTTATACAGCTTCTTTATGAGCAGGCTTCCTGGTTCATGCTGGCAGAATGAAATGATTATGCCTCTTTCCAGAGGTTCTACTACAGAGCAGTTAATGGAATCTGGGAGTGGCAGGCTACAGATTGCCTAATGACAACATAGACCCATTGCATCCCTGGAGTTTCAGCAGTGAGCATGGCTTACAGAGTTGGTGAACATACCTCCGCCATGTTGAACTGGGAAGAATGAGCAGACAGAGCCATAGAGTTGGTCCTAGTCATGACTGCTTAGCATTAAAAAATAGTGTTCCAAGTAATAAGATGATTACAGATCCATAATAAAGACAGATTTAGACAGAAATAAATATCTTAATGGGCTATAATTTGTTTAAAAAATGCACATAGCTTTGGGAGAGAGAGGATAAAGATTATAGACAACTATAAAAAACTAAAGTTTTTTTTCTTCTTTTTTTTATTGAGAAAAAAAAATTTCCGCCTCCTCCCAGCCTCCCACTCCCCATCACTCCTCCCCCCTCCCCCCACTACTCTCACCCTCCCCCCAGTCCTCTCTCCCGCCCTCTCAAGTCTGAAGAGCAGTCAGGGTTCCCTGCCCTGTGGAAAGTCCAAAGTCCTACCCCCTCTGTCCTGGTCTAGGAAGGTGAACATCCAAACTGGCTAGGCTCCTACAAGTCCAGAACATGTAGTAGGATCAAAACCTAGTGCCATTGTCCTTGGCTTCTCAGCAGCCCTCATTGTCCGTCATATTCAGAGAGTCCGGTTTTATCCCATGCTTTTTCAGTCACAGTCCAGCTGGCCTTGGTGAGCTCCCAATAGATCAGCCCCACTGTTTCAGTGGGTGGGTGCACCCCTCTTGGTCCTGACTTCCTTGCTCATTTTGATTGGGATAAAGGAAGGTTGGATAGGGGAGCAGAGAAGCACATATCTTAATTAAGGGAGCCATCTTAGGGTTGGAAAGAGACTTGGACCTAGAAGGGCTTCCAGGTGCCCAAGGCGAGGTCCCAGTTAGTTCCTGGGGCAGCTGAAGATAGGGAACCTGAAATGATCCTATCTTAGAGCCATACTGATGAATATTTTGCATATCACCATAGAACCTTCATCTGGCGATGGACGGAGATAGAGACAGAGACCCACACTAGAGCACTGGACTGAGCTCCCAAAGTCCCAATGAGGAACAGAAGGAGGGAAAAAACTAAAGTTTTTAAAGAGACAGTAAAAGTAATAAAATACAGTTATAGATTAAAGGAGTAAAGAAAATAAGCCACTTAAATATGGAATCTTGATTATGTATATTATTATCTCTCCAATGTGGTCAACTAACTCCATGTAAAATCTGAGAGGGCTTGAAAAAGAAATTCTAGAGAGAGAGAGAGAGAGAGAGAGAGAGAGAGAGAGAGAGAGAGAGAGAGGAGAGAGAGAGAGAGAGATTAACACAGTTTGTTAGCGACCCGCCACAGCTCCTTTAAGAAAGATTTTCCTGACTCAGAAGCTTTAGCAGGGAAAAAACACGTTAAAATGCAACTTCCTGCGCTGTGCTGCCAGAGGGAACCCTGGCTATGAATCATTTCAATGACATTTGTGGGCAAGGGTGTTTCTGTGCCCACTAGGGTTGGGAGGAAAGTGGCTGACACCATGCCTATGGCTTGGTGCTTCGTTCCTGTTCAGGCAGCAGGATCAGGTGTGCACAAGCAGGAGAGTATGGCGAATTTCTTCCATCATACACAGAGATGTTTCCAGGCTGTACAGTGCTCTGCGTGGCAGATTTGGCTGTAACTCAGATAAAAAGGGTTTATGTGCTGAACGCTCATTCTCAGGGTTGGACTGCTGAGCGTGACTCCAGCCTGGAGGCCCCAGAGCTAACACTGGTGGAGCTTCCACCATTTTAAAATTGGAGAGAGACAGAGCCAACATCCAGAGCAGCTGCAACCAAGCTGCTTAGCATTTTCAAAGCTCTTCAAGACAGAAGAGAATTACAGACAATGCAATAAGGACAGATCCAGACATAAAGTACCTAAAAATGGGTCACAGTGTTGGATAAATGTATGTAGCCTTGAAAGAAAAAAGAAAAAAAAAGAGTATAAAGAGTCATAAAATAAAGTTAATGCTTTTTTTTAAAAAAAAGTCATTAAAGAGACAGAGTAAAGTAATAGAGTAAAAACAAGCCATGTAAAGATGCAAAATTCACAGAGTGTCTGGATTATTATACTGTGTTTTCTTTAAATTTTTTGAATGTGAAGGAGCTAAGTACAGAGAGACATTTCATTATATGGGCTGCTAAATTTATCCAGCATATATATTATGAAGGTATCATGACTTCAGAATTTGGGTCTAAAGACAAGTTTTTTGGAAAAAGAGGTTCTTCTTTTGTTTTCACAGAAGATGAGAACCTATGGATTGCCTCCAGGCAAATATGGTTGCAATAAATACCCTCAAAATATTTCTTTGCCCAACTGCTGAAAGAGATGAACCTAGCACACAGGATACACCATGAAATACTTGATTAACATCACTCCAAACAGCAAGAGACGGTATGGACGGTACTAAGCCCATATTCCCAAATATTGTCTGTAAATGTTTGTTTACATTTAGAGGCAGATATGATATAGATATGAATAATTTACATTGGTATAGATCTTGGTTTATTGATATAAATTTAAGGTCAATTTTGTTATATTTCTTCTCTTGCTTAAGATATTGTTATTGTATGGTTCATTTAAAATGTAATGTATAATTAAGAAATATAGGTTAAAAGATAATCATCTATAATAATCAAGTTTGTAGTCATGTTAGTCAGATTTTCTAAATGTATAGAGATATGTTTCAGTTAGCTATTCTTCAAATCTTTCAGAGACCTTCAGAATATGGCATTTAAACATTTTAAAAATTTAGGACTTTTCATGACAGTGAGACACATCTGTTCCTGGCAGCACCAAGCTACTTAGAGGAAGCTGGGCATCAAAGAAGCTCCTCAGTAATTTGGGCAAGAACCTGCTCTTGCCTGGACTACTTCACTGGACATGCATGACCTGCAGAGAAATGGCTGCTGAACTTGCCTAAATGTGAGATGATCTTTCGAGGTCAGAAGAAAATGACTGACAAGTTGCCAATAGGTGGACCTGTCTTTGAAATAACCTGCTTCATGGAAGTGTACAAGATGCTAAGGGACTATAGGCTGAAGATGGGTGCCCCGACATGACAGAAAATCTTGGGTGACTGTCCAGGCAGCGAGATGTCTCTGTAAACTCTGGAGTATTAGAAGTTACTTACAATGCACTTCTTGTTTCCTTAGATAATATTATATCCTTTTGGAGTCTTTGATGGAGTTGAATAGTAGATAATTATAATTACACTTTTTGTTAGTTATGATAAAACATATATAAAAATTTGACTTACAAAAAATATTGTAAATGTAATTCTTGCTTAATACTTCTTTTGTTATGTGTAATTTTGCAATGTTAAAGTCAAAATCTTCATTTTCAATTAGACAGAAAAGAGGAGATTGTGTGGGATGTCAATCTGTATAAATGTTGCTTTTATTGATTGATGTAGAAAGCAGTTTTGGACAGTGAATTAGCAGAGTAAAACCAGGAGGAAAATCAGAACAGAGATAGACAGAGACTGAGAATAGGCAGAGTCAAGGGGCATCATGCAGCTGCTGAAGGAAAACACAGTGGAGAATGGACTTGAACTATTGGAATGGGGAAGTGATAAATGTAAAAGAGACTACAAATTAGTATGTAAGAGTAACTAATCAAAATACTTGGTGTATACACTTAAAATTGTCAAATAGCATATTGAAACATAAAATATGACTTATTTGCTTAGAAAATATATTGCAGCTATAATTCTAAATTTTTGTTGTCAGCTTATAAAAGGAGAGATTAAAGTAAAAGAACATTTCAGCCAAAACTACTGAGACCTGGGTCATGATTCCAGTCGTCATGGAGAAGAACTGTGTAAATTGTCTAAAAGTTTGTCAGTGGTTAGCTACCTAACTCTGACTAAAGGCTGTTTTAACAGATTTCTATTAGGAAGAAGCTTTCTCATAAAGAACACGAACATATAGTTACTTTCCTTATGAATTATTTCAAACAACCTGCCAGTGACTTAGACAGAAGAAAGCCCCATGGATTAATCTGTTTGTTCTATAGTTTTCAGAAAGTAGTATAGACCTAGAGATGCAGTTCAGTGAACATAAAACATGCTGTTTTTTCAGAGGAACTAGGTTCAATTTTTACCTCCTACATTAGGTAGGGAGCTCATAAACACCTTAAGCACTAGAATTTAACTCTTGTATCTTAAGACATCTGCACACATATGATGGCCATAAACACACACACACACACACACACACACACACACACACACACACACACACACACACAAATTAATAAAAATAAAAAGAAAGTAAAAAGCACTGAAATTTTACATTATTGGATAATTAATTATTCTAGAACTTAAGCAGCCTACATCTCTGTATTTTATGCAGGATATATTTCCCTGTTAGAATGCACTGAAAGCATTTGTTTAGTTTGGAAGACAGTGCCCTCGATGTAGTCAGATAAATGGGCAGTATTTTCACTGAGAACATACTCTGTAGATTAAAGAAAAATCTTTCAAACTTCCCTTTACAAAACAAATGTATTTCCTTTCATTTAATTTCTGGCAATTCCATTTAATTGAATATTCTTCACTCTATCAGTCCTCTTTATGCTAAAACATACAAGTGATTCATTAACTTTAGAAAACAATTTCTCATTGAAACAAGTTACATTTATTCTACCGAAGAATTTTAAAATGAATCAGCCAGATGATTTTTAAAAGTACATATCCCAGCAAATAGGAGGCAGAGGCAGGCAGATCTCTGTGAATCTGAGTATAGCCTAGTCTACATAGTAAGTTCCAGGACAGCCAAGGCTATGTACGGAAATCCTGTCTGTCATAAACAATCAACGAAGTAAAAACTGCATATAACATCCATATTTTTCTTACCTCCTTGGTGGGGACCAGATGAGAACCTGGAATAGCCTGGACTCTGATGAGATGATCATCTTTCCCATCTGTCACAGGTTATAATCATCAGGCATCACACTTGACCTTGGCGTAACTGCTCTCAGCTGCTTGCACGGTGTTGCAGCCCTTCTTCAGAAGTCAACTGTGTCATGCCCCTTACTTTCGATGACATTGGCTCTAACCCACAGCCTGTGGCATGTAACTGTCATCTAGCACAACCATGTAGCTATGTGAAGACCAAGCCTGCAAGCACTGGGCCCTAAAATAAATAGGGATTCATCCAGGATCTGCACACAAGGAAAAAGCTGGGGATGAAGAAGAGAAGAGAAACTCTGTAGTTCAACACAACCAGGATAAAGCTGAATACAAAGTACTGGGGTAGCAAGGCAGCAAGGTCATAGCGAAGTATAACTGTTGCTTCATTACATGAAGATGTTGTAAAAACAAAGATTTGGAAATATTTAGACTTTTTTAAACTTCACTCTCAATGAGAAAACAACAAAAAGAAAACAACAAGAGCAAAGAACAATAAAGTAACTGCCATAAATTATTTTTGAATAATTAAATTAGGTAATGTATGTGTTTGCAAAACTCCTAAACTCATTGATTGAACTACTAATTTGTTTCCTTTACAGCCTAAATTTGCAGCTTTTATTACATTGCCTTTACTTAAAAATAAATTTATTTAAAACTCATTAACTCATTTCTGTTTCTAATTTTATTATTATGTGTTGTTGGGTTTTAAATATGTAATCAATTATTCATAAATGTGGATTGAATATAGAAATATTTTAATATTAAATTAAGAATCTAAATTATCACAAAAATAAAATACCTTATCCATTGGTCACAATCTATTATTTTTCCTCTCTGGCTCTCACACAGGCAGGGGAGATTTAAGATCAGACAAGTTGTTTTAGTCCATTGAAAAAAGATTTCTCCTTGCCAGAAGTTTTTTCTTTCAGCACCTCCAAAAAGAGACGAATATGCTTCAGTTATCCACTTCTTGATATATATCGATCCATCTGTCCACCTACCCTCATACGTACATACATAAATACAAACACACATACATATACATATATGTGTATATATTACTCTTCACAAATCAGTATTGAATGTTTCATTTCTTAGTCATTAATTTATAGAATGCTACACAATATTCTATATCTGTGAATGGATGAAGAAGTGATAGTGTAATTAGAATATAAATAATGAGACTCTAAGTTAATGACCATAAAATATACTCATGCCTTCAAGAATAACTTAAAAATAATCCTGTATGTGCCCTTGCTTGATACTCTGTGATGTAGTGAAACTTGTGGAATGTGTCAAGAAATATCTAGCTTGTGTAGTGAAGATCAAGTCATGTTGTAAACTGGTGGATCCTGTCTCTATATTACTACATCCTCGAAGTAAGCTAAATGCTCTTCCATAAAATGAGATACCTAACTGAAAAGTGTGCCATCATTTTCCTCCTAAACATGAAGAGCTGTCCAATATTTTACCACAAAAGTTTATAAAAGCTCCCATACTGCATGGCATCTATTTTATCATTTCTTAAGCCTCAATTATAGCTTTTACGGACAACCAGGTCTGCTATGGAGACTTCTTATTTTTAGGCATCACTCAATTCTGTCAAGTTTAAAGGGGTATGAATAGTTATTTGTTTTTATTTTTGTTTGTGTAGTGGGCGTATGGGTACATGCAAGTAAGTGCTGGAGGAGGGCAGAATGTGGCCAGACACCATTGAGCTGAAGTTATATGCAATTACAAACTATTTACGTTTGTGATGAAAGCTGTTCGTGAAACTTCTGGAAGAGCTATATGTGTTCTTTAAATACCAACATATGTCTCTGGCGAAAATATTACACATATTTTATCTTTGAACTTGAAAAATCAAGTTGATACTCCTCAAAATCTTAAAAGAGAAGCTGTAATTTACTCTTACTCTGAATATATATCTAAGGTTTGTCCTTCTGGCATCTATAAATATTACTGGGTGTTAGGGTTCTCAAATTGTATTTCATTTAGTTTCCAATTGATGTACTCCATCCTCCAAGATCTAGGGAACATAATTTCATAAGAATTATCATGATTTTCTATGTAATGAAGAGATTCTGAGAGCACCTGAAGAATACTCTGAAGCAGGTTAGATAAGATTAGAGTGATTATTAACTGAGGCATTTAAAATATGCCATTGCAGCAAAAATTTGAAGCAAGTGAATTCTTATAGTTGCTATAAGTATGTACAGAAAGTCTCAATTTTCAGGATTAGTGGTTACACACCAATTACTAGAGGTTTTAGTTCATACTCTAGTAAAGATACAACATTTGAATGTGTGATATAAATCTACAATTAATTCAGTTAGTGGTATTCTATTTTAGTAATCTAGAATCTGATTGCTATTTGCAAAGGACAAATGAGTGAACTAAATGCAGTTGTTATAGGAGTAATCATTCCTACATTCTGCAAAGTGCTTGACAGCAATGTCACTTGAAATTCATCAATATGTAAAGTTTAATATTGCAATAGTCAGAAAATATTCCTAGAAATTTACTTGATCGTTTTAATGCAAATGTCTTCTTGCAAAGAACAAATTATAAATGTTTTATATATAATATCACTGGTTAATCACAAAGAGATTTTAAGTTCATAGAAACTCATACCAATTATGACTCAACGGCAAGTAACTAATATCATTTTTGAATCAGTATCTAGTAACTCATATCCTTTATGACTCAGTATCTAGTTACTAGTATCTAGTAAGTTTAATGAGCTAATTATTTCAGATAATATGTGAAAAATATTAATTAGAATGTAATAATAATCTTAATGACTAAATCTTAATTTTGATCATTTTATGTAACTTTTTCTCTAACTTAATGATTTTAACTCCTAGAATTTTTATGTTTGTGACCAACAAAATTATAAAATGCTATCATAAAATACTAATTAATATATTGTACAGTTTACTTTTTATATATATTAGACATTTTTACCGAGACATATTTATTTTTAATTATGTTCTGAGATTTTCATAGAAACCCCGCATACTGAAAGTTTATGATATTATATCATGAGGAGCATACTTTCATTTAAAATACAAATGCTACTCATGATGTTGGTATAAAAAGAGTCCATGACTTGTATGTCTTATAGCAAAATGTAAACCAATCCTGCATTTGCTAATTTAAAAATTATACCACTGAAAAGGTTAGCATTATTAATAAATAATATCTTTATAAAAACAACTGTTTACATCAAGAATTTTTCTAAACTCAGTGATAATTGTCTTTTCCTGTGATTATTGTCTTTTAAGTAACATAACCCTAATTTACATGTAATATAAACTAACATTATTCTTGTTGCTTCTTAATATGCAATGTTATCATTATATATCAATAATACTAACATTGCATACCTTCAATAGGCTACTTGATTTGTTTTTAACTTCTAACAAATATAGCTATTGTTAGTTGTACTTCTTTTTTGAGACTAAGTTTATATCTGAGTATCATGATTCATCCTTTTATTTCCAGAAATATCTAACCAGACAGGAAAATAATAATATATAATCCCTCTAATATCCACAAAACTTGAACCCATATGGGTAAAATTTGGAATGATAGCAACAAGAAGCTGTAAGGATGCAGTGGTAGAAATTGCTTTTCAATAAAACGAAGTGTAAGTTTCATGAAAGAAAGCAATTTAACATGTATTTCACAGCAAAGTTCTAGTGAAGACAGTTAATAATTAGAGATCTGGTGGCACTGTAAATGATGCTGGAGTTTGTGCATGGTGAAAAGTGTTCTGCCTCTCAGTCTTTGCATAGTTTTCAATTTAATTCTGGATCTTATTAAGTGTCTTAAGATGGACTGAAATTCATCCTGTCAGTCAAACAGTTCTTGAAATTTCATGTTCCTAACTTTAGCACCCTGAAATTATAGGCATGAATAGTTGATAATATTAAGGTATTATATTTTTTTAAATTGCTAGAGTGGTAAATATTTAATGATATCACCCAATAGAAATAAAATTATATATAGATGAGGCAAGAACAATCTCTAATCTACTATTCTAAGCATTTTGTTTAAAGTACACATAACATACATTATATTTCTCCGTATACATGAGTATGATTTGTCAATTAAAGTTAATAACAAACTTTAAATTATTGAAAAAATAAAACATAAGTTTTCAGTTTTATTATGGATTCCAGATATTCTTACCAGTAGTTACTACTCAAGTTATCTTAACAAATTATTAGATACACTTTTCTACCAATATATAAGACATTAGATTTCTTGTTTAAAACTGAGCTCAAAATTTTAATGGATATTTGTTTCAACCTCTAGGCCTCCAAATATTTGAACTCTTAAAAAGGATATATACTTCAAATGGTTGCTAACTTAAATTTAATTAAGATTATTGTCAATTCTAAAAAAATTTAAAACCTGTTAAGTTTAATGTTGAATATAAAACATTATTAGAATAAAAGTAAAATAGCAACATAAATGATAGGTAACTTCAATTCCCTAAAATTTTAGAAAACAGTAGTTGACATATGTTTTGTTTAAGTAAAATAACCAATAGTTTGATAGAATGCTTTCTCGTTATTCTCTGCCTCTCTGTACATGTTTGCTTGAGAGACTAAGCTTCAAAGATTCTATTTAAGGAAAAAACATTAGTAACATAACATATGATGAGGAAATAGTTATTTTGTAAAATTTACTTTTTTATTTTTATAACTCATGTTACATAGATGAGTTGTTTATTCATATATAAATTCTGCCCAGCTAATAGCCAATTAGCACAATATTATTACTTTCTTGCCGGTATTGCTTTAGCATGACTTCTCCTCATCCTATTGTTCTAATCACAATTTGAAAGATAAATTTATTTTAATCTATATGTATGTATGTGCACATGTGCATGCATGAGTGCTTGCCTCTGTGAGTGTTGAGAAATATGCGTGAGGGCTGTATGTATACATGTTTGTCTGAATGTATGTATATTCACAACCTCCATCCATTTTCATGAAGACACTAGAAGAAGGTATTAAATGTCCTATAAGTGCTGTTAAAGGCTGTTACACATGTGAATGTGTTACAAATGTAATGTTAATCAAATCCTGGTGGTAGGCCCAAATCTGGGTCCTCCAAAAAGATGACACATGCTCTTGAAAACAATGGACCATCTCTCCATCTCCCTTATTAAAGTTTTGATTATATATCTACATGCCCTTCTAAATTGCTGCTTTGTTGGTTCTCTAAAAAGGCAGCCCTGACCCTCTCTCCGTGTGTCTCACACATTCCTCTTGTTATTTTTCATATGCACTAATGTTTTCAACCTTTTGGAAGCAGTCAATTATTGCATTAAATTTAGTTATTGGGTCTGAATCAGCGATTTTTGAAAAAACCTATAAAGTGAAAGAAAAACTAAGGGGAATAATTATGTGAATTCACCTGTGAATAAACATAATTTCTGAACAACATATGGCAAATGCTAAGTGTAGTTTATTTTCAAAGGTACATTAGCGCTGTAATAACAAATTTTCTCTTCTAAGCTCTGAGATTCTTCCTAACTAGGCTTCTGATTCAGTACTCAGTATTATTTGCTGCATCCCTGACACTTGCGCTGTCATGGGATCCTGAAGACTCCATACTTTCTTCATTTAATTAGCAAGTATTTCCTGATTTAGATTCTCCCTATTCTAATGGAAATTAATCAATCAAAAGAGTGTTCAAAGTCAGTGTTTTTGTGCTTTGGTGCACATCCAGATCTAGAGAAGGATTTGTTTCAATGTAACCCGTGACTCTAACTCCCCAATATGATGCACTCAGAATACATAAATTAGGGTCTGAAATCTGTAGATAGAAGTAAACATATGAATATTTTCCCTGTCTTCTCCATATTTAACCCCTTCTCAGAACACAAAATAAATGTGCTATATCTCTAAATAAGGGCATATTTTCTTGTGGTTACAACGTAAGTCACAGAATAAATTATAGTTATGTGATTACTGTTCCTCATAAGAACAGGGGAAACATAAATTTATACATCAGCAAGAACTATCAATTTGCAGCCTCTGTTGAGACCACTTAATGAGGATCATGTTTGGGTAATTAGCAGTTTCTTTTTTCTCTGAATGCCACATGCAAAGGTTTTGAAGAACTCTTCTCACTTGTGTTTTCCTAAAATTTGCTTTTACAAGTTTAAAATTCTTCATCAAGCAAAGGATTCAACATTTAAATAGAATTTCAGGTTTCACGTATCTCTGTGCTAATTAAATGCATCAGAGGTGAGGATAAGTGTGTAGAATATTATTCCTTGGTTTCTTTACCTGTATTTATAATAATGAGAGACATCATGGAGACATTTTCAAAGGATATTCTAAAAGTCACTCTAAATGTCAGACAAAAATTTAAATATCTTGTATTCAAGATGAGAAGAAATATTTAGAGTGGAATTTAAGCTAATGTCACACTAAGCTTCCATAGTGTTAAAAAAGATACAAAGTGCTAAAGTTCACCCAAATGAAGACATTTTTAAAGTGGCTGTGTAAAAATATTTTGAAAGTAAGTGCCTTGGGAAGAAAAAACTTTGTTTAACTCCAGAATTTCAGAGGGATCATATTTCATAAAGTATAAGCCACTGACATATTCTGAATATGAACAATCCATTTTTATCAAATTCTCTACTATCATTGCTACAAATTCAGTAAAATATATATGCAAACCCAAATACATGGCATTCGATTCCATATAGGAATTGATTACAAACACAAAAAATTAACAAAAACTGAAAATTAAAAATGTCAATTTGAGTAAAAATTTATATAATACTCTCTGCTTAAGCAAAAGGAAACTTAATGGAATTCATCAATTAATTGTAGAATTAACTAGGAATAGCTTTCAGGATATCAGAATCTACTTGACTTAAATCTCTCTGTTAACTCATTAAGATGTTGAAATTAGCCTGAAGTCTTAAAGTAACTAAACTCTTACAGGCATAAAGCAAGTTACATTGGACCAATAGAGCACCATTTTTTTCATAGTGAACAGAACACACGTGAATTCTCATCCATATTCCTTCTTCTATAATCAGTACATCATTCTGTCTGAATGCTTCTTACTAACTCAGAACCACACTTATTGTTTGTATAGCATACTTATAATGCTATATTTAAGACCATCCATTGACATTTGTTTTGTGCAGTTACAACTTCATCACAGTTTGATTATATTCTTGTAATTCTTTTTTTTTTTAATTTATTTATTAAGGATTTCTGCCTCCTCCCCGTCACAGCCTCCCATTTCCCTCCCCCTCCCCCCATCAAGTCCCCCTCCCTCATCAGCTCGAAGAGCAATCAGAGAAGCTAAATAAGAAGGTGAATCCAAAGACAAACATATAGGCATCCTCCTGAATATTAACCTTCATCAGGCGATGAAAAGAGACAGAGACAGAGACCCACATTGGAGCACCGGACAGAAATCTCAAGGTCCAAATCAGGAGCAGAAGGAGAGGGAGCACGAGCAAGGAACTCAGGACCGCGAGGGGTGCACCCACACAATGAAACAATTGGGATGTTCTATCGGGAACTCACCAAGGCCAGCTGGCCTGTGTCTGAAAAAGCATGGGATAAAATCGGACTTGCTGAACATAGCGGACAATGAGGACTATTCTTATAATTCTTTATAGAACTTGCATATTTGTTTAACAAAAACTCAAGAAGAATATATTTTAGTAAATGTACAGAGGGACAACCATAGTTTATTTAACCATTAGTGCAAAGAAGAAACTGTGATAGATTTTATATCTCAAAATTGACTTTTCCTGCAGTTATAACTGGCATTCACTGCATCTTTATTAAATAAGTATAGCACTTGAAAAAAAAATGTAATAGTCCCTTTAGGTAGCAGAGCTCCCAATTCATTTCTTTAAGTACTCTTTTAAATTGTTATTCCATCTGGAAAATGGTGTGTGTGTATTGTTTTCAGAAATATTCAATGTTTGTAGAGGGAGCTGCGAGCAGGCCTGCTTTTTATCCCATTCGGCTCCCCCACTGCTAGCTTTGCACCCAAAATAACAACACATAAACTGTATTCATTTAAACACTGCTTGGCCCATTATTTCTAGCCTCTTACTGGCTAACTTTCACAAATATAATAATCTGTGTCTTACCGGGAAAGATTCAGTATGTAAGACCTGGCGGCTGGCTCCATCGTGTCTGACCTGGAGAGGAGAGTCATGTTGTCTGCCTCACTTCCTACCAGCATTCTTTGCTGTTTACTCTGCCTACCTAATTTTCTGTCCTATCAGGGGCCAAGGCAGTTTCTTTATTAACCAATGAAATCAACTCAAAACAGAAGACTCCCACATTAAATGTTATCTTAGGAATCAGCAATATCTTATTCAAATATCATAAATTGTGATTAAAGTCAAATGTACAGTGGAAGATTTGAAAACTGAAATAGAGCCGATAAAGAAAACAAAAGCTGAGGGAATTATAGAAACAAAATCATGAGCAAATGATCAGGAACCACAAATGCAAACCTGAACAGCTGAATAAAGAGATGGGAGAGAGAATCTCAAGCACTGAAGAAACAATAAAGGAAATAGACTCATAAGTTAAAGAAAACATTAAATCTAACAAAAGCTTAACCCAAAATATCCAGCGAATATAGACACCATATAAAGGCCAAATCTAAGAATAATAGGTATAGGAGAAGGAGAAGAACTTCAACTCAAAAAGCACAGAAAATGTATTTAACAAAATCAAGAAGAAAACTTTACCAACCTAAAAAAAAAAAAAAAGATATGTCTATGAAGATACAAGAAGCTTACAGAACACCAAATAGCCTGGATCCAAAAAAAGTCCCCTTGCCACATATTAATCAACACACTAAACATGCAGAATAAAGAAAGAATATTAAGAACTGCAAAGGAAAAAGGCCAAGTAACATATAAAGGTAGACCTATCAGAATCACACCTGACCTGACTTTTCATTGGAGACAATGTAAGCCAGAAGGTCATGGTCAAGTCTTACGCAGACATTATGAGAGCATGGATTTCAGCTGAGACTACTATACCCAGAAAAACTTTTAATCACCATAGAAGGACAAAACAAGATATTCCATGACAAAAATGTATTTAACCAATACCTATTCACAAACCCAGCCCTACACAAAATAGTAGAAGAAAAAACTCCAATCCAAGGAATTTAGCTACAACAACAAAACACAGACAACTGATATTCTCATAGCAACAAATCCCAAAGAAGGGGAAAACATAGAAATTAATATCACCAACAATGACAACCAATTTAAAGGAAATAGCAATTACTTATCATTAATATTCCTTAATATACATGGTCTCAACTCACCTATAAAAAGACAGAGGTTAATATATTGGATACAAAAACAAAATCCATCCTTCTTCTGCATACAAGAAACACATCTGAACCTAAAAGATAGACATCATCTCAGAGTAAAGGGTTGGGGAAAATATTCCAATCAAATGGACATAAGAAACAAGCTGGTGTAGCTAATCTAATATCTAACAAAATAGACTTCAAGCTAAAATCAATCAACAGAGACAAAGAAGGTCATTTCATGTTAGTCACAGAAAAAAATCCATCAAGAGGTACTCTCAATACTGAACATCTATTCCCCAAAAACAAGGGAAATCTCATATGTAAGGAAAAACACTTCTAAAGCTTAAATCATATATTATACCCCACACACTAGTAGTGGAAGACTTCAACACTCCTTTTTCACCAATGGACAGGTCAGTCAGAAAAAAAAAAAAAAGAACAGAGAAATAAGGGAACTAATTTCCCACTTCTTCTTCTCCTCCCACTCCCTCCACACACTTTCCCACACTACCTCCATCCAACTCTCAGGGAGGGTAAGGCACATTGTTTTGGGGAAGACCCAAGGCCCTCCCTACTACAGATAGGCTGAGCAAGGTATCCATCCAAAGAGAATAGTTTCCCCAAAAGCCAGTACCTGCTGTAGGGATAAATCCTGGATCCACTGTCAGTGAGTCCTTAGTCTGCCCAAGCTATGCAACTGTAAATTACATTCAGAGGAAATAGTTTGGTCTTATATGTTTATTCCTTCACAGTCCACCTGGAGTTGATGAGCTCCTATTAGCTCACGTAAACTGTTTCAGTGGGTGAATCCATCATGGTCTTGACCTCTTTGCTCATATTCTCATTCCTCCCACTCTACGGAATTGGGAACTCAGTCCAGTGCTTCGATGTGGGTCCCTGCCCCTGTTTCTATCAGTTGCTAGATGAAGGTTCTATGGTGATATTTCAGATATTCATCAGTCTGACTACAAGACAATTAAAGATCATATTCACTCTCCGCTACTGCTTAGGGTCTTAGCTGGGGCCGTCTTTGTGGATTCCTGGAAATTTCTGTAGAACCAGGCTTCTGCCAACACAATAATGAATCCCTCAATCAAGATATCTCCTTCCTTGCTATCATCTCTGTTCTTCCTCCGTTTCAACTATGCTTTAACTCCATAAACATCTATTTGGAGACAGGATCAATGTGGAGATGACAAGACACCAGTGAGATTATGAAAGCCAGATTAAAATTGCAAGCTTTATACTCTTAATAAGAATAAGAGATACTAAGGTCTCTCCATCATGGGAGGAATCAGCATGAAGCTGACCATTAACAACTCAGGGGATAATTACTACAGTTTTCATAAAGTCTTGTTTGCAAATGCAATCCCTGCCTCAAAACTCATGTTGTATAAGTTTATGATGTTAAACAACCAATCTGAGAAAAGTTGATGTCATAGCCTGGTATAACAATGAATGTTTAGAAAATCCCCTCAGTGGATCTTGGAATAGTTTATCTTGTTTGTGTTTTTGCTTTATTAATTGCTAAAATTTCCTGTAACATCTCAATGATATTATATTTTTAAAACAACAGAAAATTATAGAGCATGTGACTTTAAAATCCAAAGCTTTTGTTACTCACCCAATATAGACTAAGAAGTACCTATAGTATCTCAGGATTTATGAGTATTTGTGTTCAGAAGTCTGTCTCTTCAGACATATGTTTTACTACTGGCAGACAGTACTATTTACATGAACTTAAAGCTTTAAGAGCTCTTTGGGATTCTTTTATTTGTTTTATTTTCTGCATTTTTGGAGATAAAGCATTATAATTCATTTTTAGAAGTAAAGAGTTAAAAAGAATATGCTGATTGGTCTCTATTGGGAGCATTATAATGCCATGTAAATTAATATCAACTTTGATCTGATGCACGTATAATATTATTAATTTCAATGAACTGACTCCCAAAACTTTGACATATATCTTTTATTTCTGTCTCCACAATTATATCTTGAGCTTGTAATTTTTAATACTCTATCAAATATCATATTCTCTTTGATCCATAGTTTAGTCTGATTGTGTTTAATAGATGAATGAAATAATCATGAGCTCATTTTTTTCTGGTGTTTTGAAACAGAGTTTCTCTGTAGGTTTGGAACCTGTCCTGTAACCAAGATGGCCTCAAACTCACAGAAATCTGCCTGCCTCTGCCTCCTTACTACTGGAATTAAAAGCATGTCCTACCACTGCCCAGCATGAGCTCAGTTTTATTCAGCACATTTTTGAGTTCCACTTTGGAATGCATTCTGAGAACATCTACAATGTTCTTTGTTTCCTGTGTAATTCTAGGTCTGGACACCCTGATCCTGAAATGTACAATTGGTTTCCTAAATATTTAGAGGTATGCTAAATATCCTTGGGTACACCAGGTTATACAGACTAACTGGCAAAAAAGTCAACTTGTTTGAAGTTTTGTCTTGCTATAAAGCCAATATCAAGGCCGGGCGGTGGTGGCGCACGCCTTTAATCCCAGCACTCGGGAGGCAGAGGCAGGCGGATTTCTGTGAGTTCGAGACCACCCTGGTCTACAAGAGCTAGTTCCAGGACAGGCTCCAAAACCACAGAGAAACCCTGTCTCGAAAAAGCAAAAAAAAAAAAAAAGCCAATATCAAATGGAACATGTTAGAATTCAATCCTAAACATGTGATCTTCCTCTTCTGATGGACTAGAGAGGTTCAATTCAGTTGGTTCTTGATTTTCATGTTTACGATCATAGATTGAGAGAGAAAACAAACTGAGAGAAAACAAACCACTGTCCGAATTTAGTTTAATATGGATTCATTTAAACTTTAAGAACTAATTGTGAGCCAGGCATTGGTGGCACACATCTTATCTATAGACTATAAACTTTCAGTGTGCACCATAGAGCTTACTGCATGAGAAGTTTTCCAATTTTTATCTCTCTGGCATATAGACAAATAGTGTTCATCACCTGGATCTGGATCCTATTGTAAAAGCCAAGCAAATAAATCCATTTTCCTACAAACAATGTATATCCTCACATATTTACCCAATTGATTCTGTTCCCCTAGAAAATTCTGTCTAAACAACATTGATGGGACAATTCTAAATTTTAAAACACTTCTCAAATCACACTAGCCTTACTGGGACTGGTTAGTTCAATAGTGTGACATTTTTATCTAAACATTGTCAATAAATAACTTATACACCACGGTCTTAAACCCCATGAAAAAAAAATGTTACAAATACACTCAATATTACTAGGAGGTAGGAGATACAGATCTGCTCAATACATTTATAATTTATTTTTGGAAACTGAGCAAGGGTAACTAGCAAATTTGTTTGGAGGGTTTTTTCAATCAAGAGGTTAATTTGAACCAAACTGATGGTTGAGTATTCGATGGCACCCAAAGATTTATGTGTTAATGATTTTGTCCCAACAGATAATGCTATTGGGACATAGTACGGTTTTCTACAGATTAGCTTTCTTAGATGAAAATTATTTTGTTGAGTATGTAACCTAGGGTGACATTGGATTTTAGTCTCTCTTTCTGTGTGTGTCTGTCTTTTTCTGCCTCTCTGCCTCTCTCTGTATCTGTTTGTATCACTTTACCTCTGTGTTGTCTCTGTTTTTTCCTCTGTCTATGTTTCTCTTCTCTCTCTGACTCTCTCCTGAACACTGTGACGTGTGCACATGTGTTATTTTCTGACACATAGTCTAATATAGTACCATTATTATTACTGTTTCCATGTCCTGTTCTTACCTAGGTATCCAAGATCCTTTTTATTCACCACCATGCTGTGTCTTTGTGTGAGTCTAGAAAAATTTTCCCTTTGCAAATCATTGTTCTTATTTTATTTAGATGCCTTTTTGTCTTAAGTAATAATATTTGCTTAAAGTTTTTATAATAAGCTAAGTTTCTATGAAGACCAATTTTATAATTAACATTCATGGAGGCAAGTTGTTTCTGAAACACAGTTCTGTCTTTATTCAGCTCAAGTATTGTGTAACACATGACAGCCTTAAGAATTTAAGAGAACTACACATGTATCAAGATATTTGACAAATATTCAAAGCCATCAAACTAATTATGAAGAAGATTAATTGGAATATAATTTTAGATTAATAAGCAGAATATGATGGAATGTCTAGCTTTGTCTTAAATATATTACTAAGTGTCAGTGATTGAGAAACTACTTGTGTCTGCGTATAAATGTGTGGTTGTATGCTGTGTGTGTGTGTGTGTGTATGTGTGTGGTATTGTGTAACAACTTGTTCAGAATTGAAGCATCTCTTAACATTGCTTTCTAGGATGGAGGTAAATATGACTTAAAAAGTTAATAAAATACGTAAGATGCAGGCCTTGAAAAAGTGTTGAGAGGTTAAGGCTGCTGCTCACTGCCTGCTTTTCCAGAAGACATGTTTTCTATTCCCAACACCCACCAATGGGGTTCAAAACCATGGATACATTCCTCTTGCTGTACACTTTTTTGACCTCTACAGGTACTAGGCATATGTGTGGGATACAGACCTAAGTGTGTGCCAAATACTCATATGCAATAATAATGATAATAATAATCATAATATTTTGAAGAAAAAAGTACATTGATGTAAATTATTGATAGAAAGAATTCTTTAAAACATCAGAAATTCAAAAAATCAGATAACCTCAGGATTGTAATAGCAGCAAACCATTGTTTAGGAAATAACATTCTCTTTATGAGAACTGCCTACAAGATTGGCAGAATGGACTGTGAGCTTCAGTGAGACAAGTTTTGTGAGTCATCATTCTAGTTTCATTATGCAATCAATTTTGCATTATTGATCCTCATTTAAATGATCCAGATAAACTCATAGGACCTTGAGATTTATATGAAATACTTTATTTGGCCTAATCCCGGTTTTCTATCTGGTACTGAAAAACAATTTTTCATGTTTCTCAGAACAATCTACATGACAAGAATTTATAATTAATTCTTTAAGTAATGTCAATGTAGTCTACACATGATATGAATCTGAATATAAGATGAGTACAAATTAATGTAAGACTGGCATAATTTCCAATTTAATTATAAAGGAACATTTTAATCATAATAGAAAATACTAATACTTTAAGATTCTAAATGATAATTCATATACCTGAATCCAGTTTGATCAATAAATGTCAGGTTACTAAATTCTATTCCTTCGGCTGAAGAAATAGTTGGCTCTAATTCCACATTTTAAGTCTTCATTACATAGGCATATTGATGACACAAAAATATTACTATAGAAATGTACACTATGTATTTTTTAAATCATACAGACATAGATCAATCTTAAGCATGTTTACATATAAAATATTTGACAATATTATAAAACAAGCCAAAACTATAAAATATAAAATGTGTGAAGCACTTAATATATTCTGATAGCGCAGTGCATAATATATATTTTTATTGAAGCAAAAATATTCCTACTCAAAATGAAAGTGATTTTTATTTTGGAATGTACATTAGCCTGCTATTATTTGTTATGTGTGTGATTTGTGTCAGTTACTGAAAGTTCTAGATAACATTTGCATAAAATTTGGGATAATGTAAGAGGTGAACACACTGTGTAAGTGAATGCTTACAGAGCTAGAATAGCCAGGTTTATGGAAACTAAAGAATATATGACTCTCCTTGCATGGCTGTCTATGAACTTTTTGTTTTCTAAGTAAAATAAATAAAGCTAAGCAGCTATTTAGATACATTTTAAAAATTTATTTTAGTAAGTTCAATATTTACAAGTTTATGGGCTAAGATCAAGGACCTATAGAATATTTTGTTTTCCTCTTTACCTCCTCCATGAGGCTCTTGCATTAACTGTCTTCATCTATTCTGGTATTTTTTAATCTAAAAACCAACAATTATTTTGAAAATGGTAGAAAGAGTTTCATTCTATCTGTGTTCATTCCATCTTCTTATGAGCAGGGTGAATTTGAGTCTCGATAGTTATGCTGTTAAAGATCAATAATGTTATATCCAAAGAAAAAAGAAGGAAAAAAGTAAGGATGGTAAGAAGAAGAGCTGCAGAAGGGAGAAAAAGGAAGAGAGATGGAATAAAAAGGGAGAAGGAAGAGGAAAAGAAAAAGAATGAAAGAAATCCACTTTCTTTCTCCTTTCATATGTATACATTTTACTGATTGAATATTATTGTTGTATTTGGCTGAATGTTATATACTATGACATCCTAATTTCTCATTTAGCACTAAACACTTGCAATTTGATTTAAAGAAAGAAATCAGAGAGTACTATAGTAAGAAAAGCAATTGATGAATTTTGTGTAGAATGCTTATGGTGAGCAGAATGAATCAGTGTAAAGCCAGTCACAATCCAAGAATATATTTCTCAGGTAAAGAGAGTAACTTTTAAATGTATGTATGTATGTATATATATATATATATATATATATATATATATATATACATACATATAATATATATTAAATATATCTATATAAAATACACATTTTTGAAAGTTTCTAACATACTAGGTGGTGGTGACACACACCTTTAATACCAGCACTTGGGAGATAGAGGCAAATGGATCACTGTGAATTTTAATGCCAACCTGGTCTAGAAAGTGATATCCAGGACAGCCAGGGCTATTACACAGAGAAACTCTTTCTCAAAAAAAAAAAATCTATCGATTATTGAGGAAGGATCAGGAAAAGTAGGAAGATGAAACAAACACTATGAGGATTGAACTTTCTAAAATATTTTAAATGGAAGAAGCTGCCTGAGAACCTGGAAACAGCTACTTACATTTAGTAAACAGTTTGTAGTCAGAGTGGCATTTGAAGGATGATTGAGTGACCATGATTAGAATCAAATGCAGAAAAGATATGAAAAAATACAGGATTAAGCAATTATTCTGATAAGCTGATGTGTAACTGTAAATAATACATTTTACAAGGACTATTTACAAAGATAGAGTTGTTGAAATTCTTGGTGTAAAATATTTGAATGCCATCTTAATATTACTTGACCTTTGGATGCAAAATTTTGCTTTGTAAAGGAATAAATACACAACTAGTAAGATCAAAACATGTAACTATATTATTAAGAAACAAATGTTAATGTGGATAGAATTTTAAGTCATTATGATTACCATTATTATTTTTAGTATTGTTAGCATTTGTGGCAAGTGATGTCATTAAAACAAAATATATTATTAATTTTAATTTAAAAGTAATTGTTATTTTTCTGTGTTTTATTTTGTTTTCTGTACAAAAATAACCAATCTGGTGTTTTCTTGTTTTTTTTTTTTTGGTTTGTTTGTTTGGTTTTTTTTTTTTTTTTTTGGAGTAACATCAGATACTCCAAAGCTGTGCAATAGTTGATCCTGAATGCTTTGATCAGCACCAATAATTGGCCCCATTTCAGTAGTAGAAGCAGTAGATATTTCCAGTTTGGAGTAAAATTTTTATTCTCCAAACTATTCCTTAAGTGATGCTGAGTATTATTATTTTTTCTTTTTTCTTCTTTTCTTTTGTTCTCAATACCAGGTTTCTGAGTAGCTTTGGAAACTTTCTTGGAACTAATTCTTAGACTATCCTGTCCTCAAACTCAAAGAGATGCACCTGCCTCTTTCTCCAGTGTGATGGGATTAAATGTGTATGCATCACCGCCTGGTTGATTCTTAGTATTATTATACTGCTAAAATATTTATTTTTAAAAATTATGTTTTTCATAAATTTTATAAAAAATCAGAAAATATGAAAAATATTGACAGTCAATTAAATCATATTATAACAGTTTTCAAAACAGTATTTGAATAGTATACAAGAGCATCTTCAGAATTATTATTCATATGTATGCATTTACATATACAGTATAAATATATCTGAATATATATATATACTGAAGTAAACAATTATTTGTAGATATAGAACAACTAATACTAAAATATGTATGCAAAAATAAACTTAATTTCTACACAAGTTCAAACATTAGACATATATTTATCTCATATGTCACAGAGCTTTTTTTTGTCAGATACAAACTTCTTGTAATTATATAAATCAATTGATTGTTTTTCTTAGTAATACATAATTGCTTTTGGTGGTGAATATGACTTTTTAAAATCATTAATATAATTCCCAATTATATAATCAGAAGATCCACTAAATGCTTGGTAACCATTAAATATGGTATGTACACAACTAAATAATATACATTTCCAAATGAGATTTTTTTTAAGTTTTAAACTGTGAGCAAAATAAAAATGTCATTTGAGTTTTATTTATCTACTTTCAAATATGCTGGAATATTTTATATGGTGATTGTACTTTCTCTTCAACTAATGTGAACTTATTATTTGATTTAGAAGCTAGAGCAAATGTAGCATACTGATATGATTTCAAAAGTCATACATGGCAATAATCGAATACTCCCATAGAAGACTCATGAGAAAGACTGACAGACAGAATTAAAAGGAAACAAGTATATGATGAACAGTATTTAATTAGCTTTATCTTATTAACTGACAAGTAAAAAATCTTTTTTAATTACTTTATAATTTTCTCAACATTCTCTTTTGCTTTATTAATTTTATTTTTGATATGTCTTTAAATGTTAGCTCTTAGAAAGGTATAAATGCTTTGTTCAAAATTATTGCACATATGTGAATATAACACACAATAATACAGTGAACTTAGACAAGGAGGTTCTCCTATATCATCAAATTTTTTCTCCTTCTTTTGACAATAATCAATAACTGTGTCATCATTATACATTTCTATTCATAAAATCAGCAAACCTTCATAAAAAGTGGATTATAATGCTATTTACATTGTCAAGTTCAGAGAACTTTCAAATTGGTATGTTGATATTACAGTATGCATGTTAACTCATCATCAAGATTGCTCATTCTGGACATATAATATATCAGAAATAAGTGGTTCCCAAATCAAAATTTAATGTCTTCTTAGAGCCACCATACAAAATAACTAAATTATTAAAATTAGTTTTTACCAAATTGGACATAGTGGTGCAATTTTTAATCCCAACATTCAAGAAGAAGACATAGAACAATCTCTGTGAGCTGAAAGAGAGCATTTTTTTTTAACTAAATGAATTGCACGTCACCCAGGGCTCTACAGTGAAGCTCTTTCCTCCAAGAAGTAACCTGCTAATACATTCCTTTATTTAACAAACCATTGAATTATTTAGGAGATAGTTTACTAGCGTCTAACATCTTTCACATTGGAAAAGGTATAATACAAACCCTGATACTGGTCTCTTAAATTTTTTCCTTTTTTTTTTTTGTTTCAATTTTCTGCACACAAGACATTGTTAGGTAATCACAGCATTATAGGTGTAAAAACTATATATAGAAATCAAATACTTATATATTTTAATAATGTATTTACTTAAACATAAATGCTTTTGTCCATGTATATTATATTAGCATTTATTAAAGTTTAAACAATTTGCATAATAAAGAAACTAATGTGGTTATTTTTACATGGAGTAGTATGTCTTGTTTGGATGTTTAAACTTGAATGATGTAAGATATCCTCAATATTTTTTAAATTTTTACAACATGTTTACTATATATTGGTCAGTGTTGAGATTGTACATTCATAAAAATATATTAAATAACAGGCATAAGTATGTTTCAAATCTTTATTTTTAATACAATATTAATGAGTATTGAAAGTATCTATCAACAATACTGCCTCTGAATTACAGTTCTATTTAATAAACATGATAAACAAATTAAATGCATTCTTGGATAATCACTTGTTTTTCTTGGCTATATACTTTTTCTACTAAACAAAATATGAGCAAGCATCCTGTGAGGTGTGTGATCGTTAAAGCTAATCTAGACAGCAACGCCAACATCTGTCAGCTTTTTCGCTGTTTGCATCCTGGAAACAGCCCTGCACGCCCTCATGTCCCAGAGGGCATCCCAGCAAACCTGAGTGTTTATGAACAGTTGGTACTATATTCTGAGGTTACTTTCCAAGTTCAGAATTATTATTAGTGGGGAAGGAGGGTTATAAAAACAGATGTTCAGTTGTTTGTGATTAAAAAAAAACATAAACATAGCAGACTTATGCAGGATTGAAAATAAAACTTTTCTAGCAAACACAGTGGCATTTTTTGTCTATAAATTATCATATTCAAATATTGGTATTTACAAAATATTCCACAAAGACTGTCCTAGCCAGAACATCCCCTTGTAGAATACAGAATAGGTTATAAGTTCATTTTTCTTTTTATGATTTTAAAGATTTGTAAAATTTTAATGAATAAACTATTGAAATATGAAAAAATGGTGAAACATTTAATAAACTGTTACTCATACATTAATTGCAATAAGTTTTATTTACTAGTCAATAAATAGCAATCATGATTAGTGTTATTTTAACATCCCTTTGGTGTTTTGCAATGAAAATTCCTATGTTAATGTGTTTTCCCCAAAATCTCTTTTTTTCAATTTTTATATCATTTCTAAACTGTCTTTGGAACAATAATCAGTTTTTACATGCCTGCCACAATTATATCACTTTCTGATAAATGTACGAATTTCACATACTATAAATCATTGCATGTGTCTTTGTATGTGGTGTAATGAATATATGTACGCACATGCATATATCTTTGTATGTGGTGTCATATATGTACGTATGCACATCTGATGTGTCTATTTGCATATATGTGGATACATCTGCATGACAGAATTCATATATGTATTTGCAGACCTATGTTAGTGTCAAAAGGTTTTCCTTGAGTGCTATTTACTTTATTCAGTGAGAAAGTGCCTCTCAATTGAACAAAGTCCTCACATATTACTGTGTTTTCTATCCTGTGTATTACCCAAGAAGACTATAATAAATAGATATTTTGTTAAATAGAATTTGTGTTTGATGTTCCCTATGCTACTTAACAGCCTTACCTTTTATAGTCTCATAGCCACCATAGAAAAGTGATCATCATATATAATGATCATTTTGCCTTCTGTCTTTTGACAATTTTAACAATAAAGTTTTTTTTTAAAAAAATCTTAAGATCTTAAATATTGGATCTAAAGAAATTCAGTCATACTCTAAGGAAAGCTGAAGATGTTCCTAGCAGGACTTAGTTAAATGAAGCCTTGCTAAACCATTCTTTACTCCTGAGAGTCTGATATTTCTTGTGCTTTGCTTCCAGTTGCTTTTAGATACAATGAGCAGTACAAATACATATCATATACAAAACACAAAAATAAAATTAAAATGTTACCTTTTACATTTATGTCAGATTATTTTCTGTACTTTAATAAAATATATGTAAAATATAGTCAAGGTGCTATGTAATATATACATATATGTGTATATATGTATATCTATGTATGTATTTATAACATATATATGTTTATGATATAGAGTATATTACATTATACACACATACACATATAGTACAATACTAGCCTTTATATAGTTTGGTTGATAATTTATGTTAGATCCCTGGAAAGTTCATGGTCCACTTTCACATTCGGAGCAAACATCTGTATATTACCTGAGGGAAAAAAATGAGAAAGTTACTGTTGCTAAACAACAGCTGATATGAAATTTTAGTGGGAAATAAAGTTTGCTGTTTTATATTGCAGGGCTATTGAATTTGTTATGACAGCAAAAACTTATGAACAATGAATTTATTCATGCTTTCCTTTTGCATTGAATACTAATTTATGAATTTGCAAAGGTATCATCTTGCCCACATTATTCTGCATACAATTGCAACATTGTACAATATGGCATATGCTGTCTGCATGAAAATTTATGTTCATATTTTTATTAGATATGAATACCTGTAATCTACTAATTGCACCAAATTAATTACCTATTATCCTGAAATGATATGCATTGTTAATTTATTTTTATATTTAATTTTTTTATTTTTGAAATTAAAATACAATTACATTATTTTTATGCACTTTATTCCCTCCAAATATTTCAATGCATTTCTTTCTTTCTCTCAAATTCATGGTATGCATTCCTTTAAATGATGTTAAATGTATACATTCCTAAATATATGTATATTATTATACACCACACACGCGTGCACACACACACACACACACAAACACACACACACACACACACACACACACATATATATATATATATATATATATAACTTTTATTTTTATGATTTCAGAGCTTACAACTTGGTATTATCTACCATCTGCAGGCTCTGATCTAAAGAACACTATTTTTCTTGATCTCTGCATTTCTTAATTGTTAGTCATTCTTTGTCTAAGAATCTACTTATATGTTACCATGCCTGTGAGTGTTATTCTTGTTTAGGTGTTGTTTGGACATCCATTCTGATGTAACTTAATGGGTGTAGCTCCTCATACATTCCTAAGAGATTAATTCTCAGGGCTAATTTCCAGTTCTGCTGAGGGTAGTCACCATGTGCTCCCTCTTGTATTATGCCTCTTGAGCAACAGGTGAAGGAGTTGTATTTTAGACATAACAATCACATGGTAAATTGTCCATTACATCTGTTGGTTGTATTTTTCTGTAATGCTCTCCATCTGGTGCAAGAAGAAATTTTGTTGATGAAGGGTAGAATCTGTACTTATAACTGAATATTTGAAGCTCAGAATAGCCGATGAGAGATAACATGCTATCTGTCTTCCTGAGTTTGGGTTACTTCACTAGTTTTTATATCTCTTTTTGAATTTTTTAAATTTGATCCTGTCTTGGTATTTTCATGTACCTGAAAATTTAATAATTTCATTTTTTTACAGATGAATATAATTTTATAGTATATATAAACCACATTTGTGTTCTCCATTGTTCCTTTGTGGGTAGAGCAATGATGACCATGACTGTGGAGCAGTATGTTGAATTGTGTGGAAATATACTGAGTATGATATAAAGGTGTGATATGGCAGATTTGTTACTGGTTTTTGACAATTTTTTACACTCATTTCCAGAGTGACTACATCAATTTTTAACATCACCAAAAACACTGAATGAGAGTTTTTCCCATATTCACTCTAGAATTTGTTATTTGTAGTTTATTTATTTGTTTGATTTTTGGTTTTATTTTTGAACTGTAGACAGGAAAAGATAAAATCTCAAAAAGTTTTTATATGCATTTCCTTCAATGCTAAGAATAATAAACATTTTTGAGTTATTTCCTTGAAAAGTGTTCTTTACAAAGATTCAAAGTCTAATTTTCAGATTGATCTACTAGCTATTTTATTTTTCTAATTTTAATTGTGTTTTGTACATTTTAAATATATTCTGGTTATTAATCATCTTTTAGATGTATAGCTGTATATCTTCTTCCTTTCTATATTTTTTTCCTCATTTGACCAATTCTTTCGTTAGCTTTGAAAAAGCTTTTATAGCTTTATCAGATCATATTAATCAATTGTTAGCCTCTATTCCTGAGTAAAAGGATACTATTTATAAATTTCTTTCATATACTTTCAGTCTTTACTACTTATACTTTATTTTAGAAATGACAGATTTTCAGGTTTCACATTTTAGTCTTTGTGTTGATTTTTTGTGCAAAGTGGTGGGTATGGGTCTAACTTCATTTTTCAACATGTAGACATCCAATTTTCTAGAAGCACTTTTGACGATTCTGTATTATCTCTACTAATACTTCTCTGAAGCCCCCATGTGTCAAAAATATTTAAAGATTAAAATCCTTTACATCATAATATATGAATTGCTCTTTTATGAACTAATCAGGATTGAATTATTTTATCTGAGTAAGCCATTTTTCATCTGATCACACTAAACACTTCCAAATTCTCTATTGATTATGTGTGCCCCATATGAGATATCCCATATCTTCATACTTATTTACAACTGTCTGAACATTCTGTTAGTCATTCTGGAATGACTTAGATAAAATAATTTTATAAATCTCTTCTTTTAAAGTTTGTCAACTAAAGGTAAAGGGTATTATATGTGCTTCATGTTTCTTTAAAATGTATACTGTTTTATTTTTTTAAAGTGTTAACTTAATGCATGTAATAATTCTAGTTATTTCAAGATAAGTCTCATTATATAGGGTTGAAGAATTACCTTTACAACATTTTCTAATTCTCTAAATTGAAATTATTATTTTTTATTGAATTTATCCTAAATTACTCAACTTTTCTTACCTTATTAACCTTCAACTCCTGATGGAATAGATAAATATCATAAATATGATCAACTTTTGAATACTATGCTTTGTGGTTAATAAACTAGTATTCCAAATATTAGGCTTTTAAATAGTAATATTGAAATAAAGTTTTATTTCATGTGATTTATATTGTAATTCATTATTTGAAAGCCAATCTCAAACAGGGTATTCAATGATTTAAAATAATTAAGTCTACATAAATATTTATTTATTTTTTATTTTCAGCGCCAGGGATCAAACAAGAGCCAAATGTATGTTATATTCCATGTACACTCCAACTTAATTATTCATGCAAGCACTTAATTTCTGATTATAAAAGCAACAGATTCAAATTTTTAAATTTGATAAACCTATGAAAATTTTGCTCTTAATATTGTAGTTTCCAATTTTTACGTGCTATGATACATTTTTTTTTTCAATTACATTACTCCCTTTCCTTTATTTCTTCAAAATCCTTCTATATCCTTGTTCCCACTGTCCTGCAGATTCATGGCCACTTCCATTATCTTTGTGATGGTGTTTCTACATATATTTGCATATACATTAATGTATGTACATTTTCAGGGCTGATATTTTTGCAGTGTATAAACAATCAATGTTCCCTTCCATGAGGAGGACCACCTCACCTTTTCTTAGCTTTACTTGGTTGCCTATTGTTCTTTCTGTAGGACCGAAGACATATGTTTTACAAGAACAGGTAGAAGTATTTTGTATGTGTTAATTGAGCAATCATATTTATTTCTGATTTATTTTGTAAATAATGTATATTATAATTATGATTTCAAATAATCTGAGGCATTACATTATATCAAATGTATAACTAGATTTTAATAATTTATTCATAATTTTTGTAGTTTTTTACTGAAAAGGGATGGTATCATAGATTTATCATTTGTTGCTGGGGTTTCTCTCCATCTTTCTAGCCTTGTGATGTCACTATTTAATGAATTTAAACATGGTGAATTTCTGAGATTTAATTGTGAAATATCTCGCAAAGGCTTACATATCAGACTTTTCAGCCTCAGGCTAGTAGCATTATTTCAGACAACAGTTAAACCATTAGGAGGTAGAGTCTTGACGGAAGAAATTTGTGCCAGAGGCTGGATTTTATGCTTTCTATACTAGAAATAACTCTTGTTCACTTTACTTTTTGAATGCAGGTTGAATGTGGTCATGGAGCCTACGTTTTTTATAACCATAGTTTTTCAATATGCAGCCATGTTTTTCCTGTCATGTTGGATTGCATCTCTCTGAAACAATAAGTTAAATGAACCTTTTCATCTTGAAATTGTATTCTTCAAGACATTTCATCACAGCAGCACGTAAGCAGGTAAGACTGGAGCAAACACTGTCATTTTTATAAACATTGATAAAAGTTTACAATTTTGTTCTTACAATGTTTATTTAATGAGCACTATGATACCATTTATGATTAACATTGCATCTTCTGAAAGTTACTAAATATTGTTTCATCTTCTCTGGATGCCTTAAGACAATTTAATAAATTTTTAAACTATTTTATACCATCGTGTTATAAATAAGTTGGAAAGTTACCCTTGACTCTTTAGTAGACGAATGACATACGATACCTTCAAAAACAGCAAAATGAAGGCCATAGTGAAGATTAAGAGGCTGGATAAAATAAAAGTAGTACAGTTTTCAAAAGAATACAAAGTGAGCATGAACTGTGATTGTCTGGAATCTTTGGTCATTGTGAGTTTTATTGAAGTTTAAAGTGTCAAGGTGTGGTGTGGTTTTGAGCATTAAATCCATTAAATGAGTTACCTTTTTAGGGTATGGTAACTTGCATAGCATTCCAAGTTGCATTCCAAGTTCACTTGCATAGCAAACAGTATCAGAGGGAAAGTTTTTATTTTGTATTGAGTAGAATGGGAGAGTTAATGAATGCAGTATAAGAGTTCATAGTAAATATAGCCTCCACTGATTGTTTTTAAGGTGTTTCCACCAGTTCTTTGTACCTGTTTAAGTAACATGGTGTAGTTAAAGCAAAAGGATTATTATGTATTTAGATATGGACTAGAAGATGATAACTAATGGCAATTTCATTGCTTTTAGATTACTCATTCCAGCACTTTTGGCTAGGAGACTATTTCTAACAAGGTTGTATTGTGTGGGTTAGATTTTTAGTTTTGTAGTCCATTAAGAACTGTTTGGGGACTTTCATTATTTAATGAAAGGTCATTGCTGGCTTGTTATCTTTCTAATTTGAGAAAAGTTACAAGTTGTTTAGGGATGTTTCTCACAGTTGAATGTAAAAGCTGATAATTGAAATTCTGCCAAGTCTTGAAATGAACCTGGAAGAACATCTCCCCGCTGACTTTATAACTCTTGACTACTCTATGAGTTCTAATATCCAATTTAACTGAACATTTTTATTTACAAATGTGTTCCTGAAAGTATTACAAACTAAATCTGCATCAGCAGTACATATTATTTTTAATAATGAAACAGTTAATTTTGCTGTTTTATAGCTAATGAAATATTTTACTTCTTTAAGCAATGACTATTTTTTATTTTATTTACAGATATAATCATTGTGTGACAAATTTTATGAAATGTCATACTTTCCAAATTCTTTGGCAAATTGTTTGAAAATTACTTAAATACACAATACTTCACAAATTAAGGAATGCTGTTGAAATATGTGCTGTAAAACTTGAACTTGAGGGGTCTAGTTGTTAATAACATGTTGTTTTTGGACATAACATAAGTGTGATACCAAGGAGATAAATCAGGTAGACTGTAACTACCAACCGCTTTACTTTCAAGAAATCTGGCACATTGGTTCCATAGGCACTACACATGAAGGTGTAAAATATTGTTATTTGCAGATTATATAACACTACACATAAGAGACCACAAAAACTCTAACAGGGGGCTTTTACAGCTAATAAACACCTTCATGGAAGTGCAAAGATGCGAAATTAAATAAAAGAATAAACAAATCAGTCACTTTCCTAAATATCAATGAGAAATGGACTGAGAAAGAAGTAAGGGAAACTATACCCTTCACAATAGCCAAAATATTATAATGTATCCTGGGAATAACTCGAACAAAGCAATAGAAAGATATGTATGATAAGAGCTACAAAACTTTGAACAATGAATTTGAAGACGATATCAGATGATGGAAAGGGCTCCTTTGCTCTGGGATCAGTAGAATTAGCATTATACAAATGGCCATCTAACCAAAATCAATTGACAGAGTCAAGACAATTTCCATTAAAATCCTAACACAATTCTTTACAGACCATAAAATGACAATACTCTGCTCTAGGAATTCTTTACAGCTAGAGGTTACCCACCCACTGGGTAACCTCTGATAAAACATCAAGTTCTAAAGGCCCAAAAGGATTGAAATAAGGTAGATGGATGCCTAGAGGAATGAATGATCTAAAAGAAATTAAGCAAGCTGTTGTAACTTATGGCTTGCAATCTGCATTTGTTAATGAGATGATAAAGACTTGGGCTTCTAGCATCAAAGCAACACCACATGATTTCTTTTAGTTAGTTTCAGCAGTCCTGCAAGACGGACCTCAACTAATGTTTAAAATTTATTTCAGAGAAGAGACCAAAATTTTGGAACAACAGGGAAAAGCAAACGGCCTTGACACCTCCCAAGATCAAATTCTTGGTGAAGGCCATGGTTCAAGCTCTTTACGATGAACAAATCTTGTCCCTATGCCACAACTTAAATGCTTGGGACAGGATTCAATAACTATGAAAAAATTTGAATCATATACCAGCGTTTAAAAGGGCCAAAGAGAACCTTTTACTGAATTTTTACAAAGATTAACTAAATCTGTACAAATAAGAGTAATAGACCCAGACGTTAGACAAGTGCTTATTGAAACTCTGGCTCATGAAAATGCCAACTTAGAATGCAAAAAAAAAAAAAAAAATACTTGGACCTTTAAAGGTTAGATCAGCACCTAAGGATTAATGGATAATGCATACAATGACCATCAAGATATTTGACTATAATACAGAATCTTGGGTAGGAGAAGCAATTTCCAAAGAAATGAGGAGACATCAAAATGTCAAATGCTTTAATTGTGGTAGAATAGGACATCTGAGAAAGAATTGTGGATGAGGAATTCCTAGGATGCCAGACTGTCAAATCTTGCCAAGACAGGATGAGATGGTTTTGAAAATTTTCCTGCCTCTGAAAATGGTACGTCAGTTATTCTAGGCCTTAGACAAAGTTGGTTGCTTCAACATTGCAAATGAGACTTTGGGTGATTGCCCAGGTAGCCAGTCGCCTCTATCATTTGTTGCACATTTTTGGAAGTTTCTTGTTTGCACTTCCTGTTTACACAAGTAATATTATTTCCCTTATTGAATCTTCAATGGGGCTGAAGACTAGATAGTTGTAGTTACTTTCCTCTCATGACTTGGCCAAGTTATTTATTATAAAAGATTTAAACTAGTTAGGATAAAATAATTATTGAATATATTTGTTCTTATTGTATATAATTTTCTTTTGGGCTTAGAACTCTCATATTAAGCACAAAGGGGAGGTTCTGTAGGAAGTCTTACAGCTAGTGGTTACCCAGTCACTGGGGCATGGCTTCTTATACTATATGTACCAATGTAGAGCATGTGTTCAGCCTCTTTTCTAGGCTCTCTGTTCTGGTTGCGGGATTTGTTTTCTGATCTCTCTTCAAACAGAGGATTCTGATTTTTGAGTCTACCCCTAATAAATAATCATATATCTCAATTCTGAGTTAGTGTGGGATTTCTTTTAAGCATCCATCCACAATACTCAATTCATATATTAAAAAAAAACCAGAATACTCAAAACAATCCTGTGGAATATAAGAATTTTCAGGATATCACTATCACTTATTTCAACACTACTACAGAACTATGGTAATAATATGGGCATAAAAACAGGTAGCTTGATTAGGGGAATAAATTAGAAGGTTCAGATAGTAATCCATGCAACTATAGACAACTGATAATTGACTTTAAAAAAAAGCATTGAAATATGCTTTGAAATATGCATTGAAAAGAAGACAGTCTCTTCAATATATGGTGCTGATCTAACTGAATTACTATATGGAGAAGAATGAAAACAGATTTATATTTATCACACTACACAAAACTAGAGCCCAAACTGGCCAATGAAGACATCATCACACCTGTTATGCTGAAGAGACAGTAGATAAGAATCTTGAATGTATTAGCACAGGAGACAACTTCCTAAACAGAATGAGGATAGTGCAGACTAACAAATAGTACCTCATGAAACTGAAAACTTATGTAAGGCAAAAGACACTGTGAATAAGGCAATATGGTGGCCTGCAGTATGGGAAAAGATTTTCATTCACCAACTCCACATCTGTCAGGGGACTAATATCCAATATAAAAGTATAGTAGGAGAAATCAAAAAATCCTGTATCAACAAATAATCTAACTAAAATATGGAGACAGATCTAAACAAAGAAGTCTCAGATAGTAGGAGAAATCAAAAAATCCTGTATCAACAAATAATCTAACTAAAATATGGAGACAGATCTAAACAAAGAAATCTCAGAAGAGGAATTTCAAATGACTGAAAAACACTTAAAGAAATGTTCAACATGCATAGCTATTGGGGAAATACAAATAAAAGCTAATTTGAGATTCTATCTTATACCTGTTAGAATGGTTAAGGTCAAAACACAAGCAACAGTTTATGCTAGAAAGGATGTGGAGAAACGGGACTACTTCTACACTGCTTGTGAGAATACTAAGAGATATACCACTATGAAAATCAATACTACAGTTTCACATAAAATTGAAAATAGGTTTACCTCAAGACCTAGCTGAAAGGATGCTCCGTTCTACAAGAAGAACAGTTTCTCAGCTTCTTCATGGCAACTTTATTCATAATAGCCAGAAGTTGCCTCTCAAACCTATGAATAGATACAGAAAATGTGGTGCATTTGTCCAATGGAATATTATTTAGCTGGTAAAAAAATGACATCATGAAACTTGTAAGGTAAATGGATCATACTAGAAAAAAATATCCCGAGTGAGATAAACCAAACCCAGTAAGAAAAACATGGTATGCAGAAATCTTAGAACCTTTTAAATATTGAAAAAAAAGCAGACCTCTGAAAGGTTAGAGGACCTCAATCTAGTAGGTACATCCAGGGTACACAAAATTAGTTCCTAATTTCCTGCTTCTTGCTCAAACCTGAAAACACACACAGGAAGCTAAATGAAGCTTATTTCTAAAGTTAGTTAGTACTCTCTCTTATTACTAAAATCCCAATAGAATGTTTATGTCTATACATATTAATCTTATAGATTTTGAGATAAAAATGATATCTTAAAAAAGGTTTTAAAGACTCAAAATAAAACCTAAGGATTAGGAAATCTGTAACAATAGAATAGTCCTTTAATTTTGATTTTCTTCTTTCTCATAGGAGGTTGCTCTTCGAGAGGTGACAGATTTTGAATATTCCTTTAACAAGAATTTGTGAGTTTAGAGAATATAAGAGCCATGCTCCTACTTGAAAGTTAGTTTTTATTTTTAATTGATTTCTATGGCAAAAGGACCATTCACATTTTGTTTGAACAGATCAGCAAAAAACAAGCATTTTGGAAGTTTTATGAAATTCTACCCCATTGAAGGTGTGCTATACTATTAGACCAATTTACTCTCTTTTTTTTTTTTTTTGGACATTTCCTCCTGATGATTCTTCTTTCTTTAGAAGTCTTATTTCCAGTGACCTTAAATTCCTTACTTAGATGCTTTTATTCTCCTGGAAAACAAATAACAATACACTGTTCCAACTCTAACTTTGGTGAGATCATTTGTTGTCGGGTTATATCTTTGTTAAGGTATATTTTTGGCAAGAGAAAACAAAAATCTTTTAATAAAAATTTTATTTAGTTATTTTGAAATTAAATATACCTTTGTTTCTGTGTGTGTGTGTGTGTGTGTGTGTGTGTGTGTGTGTGTGTGCATGTAGTGAAAGTAAATTTATTTTTGATCCCAAAGGACATTTTAAATTTCAGTCTGGCTTTTAGTAACCTTATAGCAGGGTTTTAAAATAATCTGTAAATATTTTATGTGATTTTCTAGTATGCAAACAAACCATTTCAGAGTTCTCTCTGAATTTTTATTCCTGCTGGTTGTATTAAATGTCTGTTCCATTACCACCATGCTTGATATAATTCTATAACTTAAATATCAACTAACTTATAGTCCATACTATAATTAAAAACAAGGCTATCATTGTCCTGCTCCACTATTTTATCTCAGCTCCAAATCTTTCTAACTGTTATATATTTAGACAACAAACTTGAACAGTAGCAAACATTTACTTGAAACACTTAAAATTTCTTAACTGTTTTTTTTTCTTATTAAACTTGTTTTAATGGGTCTCAAAATTCTGTGACAGATTTTGGCCAAGCTGTTTTCATTAAAAAAAAAAAATACTGATTTTGAAAACTAATTACTTAAAACTGCCACCCCCCCCCACACACACATATTAGTCTACAAAACATGTTCCTTTCCTTCTGAAGGTTTTACGATGCATTGTTATCATTAACCAGTCCTTTACTATTAAACCTAAATGGCCAATTGAGACAGTTCTGAGACCATTTTTCCTCCACTGATTAAGACTTGGGTGACAGGTGTTAGGGATAACATTCATTTAGCCTTCTGAGCTTTCTGGGCAGAGTTGGTGACCTTGCCAACAGCCTCTTGTCCACAGCTTTGATGACACCCACAACAACTATCTGCCTAATGTCACAAAGAGCAAAACGACCCAGTGGAGGATAGTCAGAGAAGTTCTCAATACACATGGGCTTGGCAGGAATCATATCAAAAATGGCTGCATCACCGGATTTCAAGAATGTAGGGCCATCTTCCAGCTTCTTGCCAGAATGACTATGATCAATCTTTTCTTTAAGCTCAGCAAACTTGCATGCTATGTGAACTGTGTGACAATCTAGTACAGGAGCTTAGCCAGCACTCATTTGGCCTGGGCAGTTCAGGATAATCACCTCAGCAGTGAAGCCAGCAGCTTCCATTGGTGGGTCATTTTTTGCTGTCACCAGCAATGTTGTCACGTCTAACATCTTTGGCAGACAACGTTTTATTTATTTATTTATTTAAGAAGAGAACTCACAAGCTGATGTCAAAGACGGTGCAGCACACATGGCAATCTATAATAACAGTAAATTAAGACACGTGATTTAAAAAACCTGTCTATTGCCTTTGGTAAATTATCTTTCAAAAATATGAACTTTTTATTTTTATTTTTTCATACCTGATTAAATGAAAGGCATTAGTTAGTCTTATAAATTAGTTTAGATTGAATGACCGAAGTGTTTAATGAACTACTGCCTCTCTTAATCAAAAGCTCTCTTCTGTTCAAATATAATCTTTATCAGTAATAATGGTATTCATAGCTTTTCTTTTTACATGGAAACAAAAGCAAATCCTCTTTCTCAAAGTAACACATAGTTATTTTCCATTCTGAGGTCAACATGCCATTCAATATGCCTTTAAAAGCCGGGCGATGGTGGCGCACGCCTTTAATCCCAGCACTCGGGAGGCAGAGGTAGGCGGATCTCTGTGAGTTCGAGACCAGCCTGGTCTACAGAGCTAGTTCCAGGACAGGCTCCAAAGCCACAGAGAAACCCTGTCTCGAAAAACCAAAAAAAAAAAAAAAAATATATATATATATGCCTTTAAAGTAGATAGGCTAATTAAGCATGTCTTTTAAAGGGCCATTAGATCTTGCTCTGTTTGTCCTGTATGATTGTGTGCTGTAGCTGTTGTATGTTTAGGTTGTATATACAATACATGCTTTGTGCTGCAATGAGCAAAATACTCTTCATTTTACTAGAAATATACACTGGAACAGTGTCAATCTTATTTTGGACAAGTAACACCATAATGACCATGATATCCAAAATGTGTACTTACAGAATCAACCTTTTCAGTACTTAAAGCACTTGCCTATTGAAACGCTGAATATGTATCTGTGGCATAGATACATTGTCCAAACATGCAAAGTTAAACATATCTACTTTCCAAATTTCATTTATTTGTTTACCTTTTGTATTTCTTACCACAGGTAATGAAGCTTGATTATTTAAGGAACAAGTAGGACATTTCCTTATAATTTTCATGATTTATTGCCAAATGGCAGGAAAAACGTTCGTAAGCCTTTGTTATTAATATGGTGTTTCTTATAAAATTCTGAGACTTCTAGCATATTTCTTATTAATAGCTGATCTATTTCATCATTACCTTGTGTCAGAGTCCTAGTAGACCCATATGGAATCTGGTATGTATTGATACAGTGGGTGATTTTTGCTGGAATGGAATAAATAACAAAGTTACTTCTGAATTATCTGGAATAAGTTTAGCAGTTTCAGCATGTGAAACCACAATTTCTACATATTGAGAGTTAGTAACTATATTAAAAAGTCCTGAAAAATGTAAGAATACTATGATAATAGCACACAATTCTGATGTTTGAACTGAATCCAAAGCACCTTGATCCACTTTGCTGAGATTTAATGACTTGTATCCAGCCTTTTGTGATATATTTCCATCAGTATAGACTCCAGAAATTGTTTTTCCTTTTATAACACAAGGGAGAATTCAATTTCTTTCTTTTTGTGAACTGAAGCCTCTTCTTTTGGGGATATTTTTTGCTAATATCTCCCAAAGAATTACTGCAAGCTCTTTGCCAATGTCCATTTTCAGCCCACAATTAAACAATTTCAGCTTTAGGAGGTTTATTCCTGCTAATTGTCGAAGCTTCAATCTTCAATTCAGAAACTTTTCCTACACAGATCTTCTAATTTTTACTCTGTTCATGTCATAAAATATTTACTCTAAGATAGTATCTTCCTTATGAGAATTCTTGTGGAATAAGTAGAAGGTACAATGACAAGGTTAAATCAAGCTTTTAATCCAAGAGATCCACATGTGAAATATATAATTTATTTTATAGCATAACTAATTCCTCTCAGTCTCAGCTAGTAATCTGCTTGGAATATTTGCATCCTTATCACCTTGTAAGATGTAAAATAAATACTTAGTTCTAGATTAGGTAAATCAATTATGAATCACAGACAGTTAAAATCTCCCAGCAGTTATTAAAAAGTATTAAGAGTCTGCTGTTTATGTTTCCTAATTTACGCGAAATGTGATTGAATTTTCTGTAAGCATTTCTTGTATCCTAAATAATTAATACAGTCTCCTCTTTGTATTTTTTATGAACAATCTGCAATCTCCAACAAGGCAAAATTCATATTATTTCTTCAAAATTTTTTTCTAAGATTTTTGCATCTGAATCAGCCAGTGAGGCATCATCCATATAATTGTAGAATTTAGAATGAGGTAGTTTTTTATGAAATATTTCTAATGGATGTTGCATAAGAAGTAAAAATAATTGACACAAAATAGGGCTGTTTAACATTCCTCCAGGAAGAAATTTAAGAGACTGGGAATTATTATAAGTAGGCACTGTGAAGACAATTTTTTCTCTATGCTGTTCTTGTAAAGGTATAGTAAGAAGGCAGTTTTAAAAAAAGTCACTATAATAGCCCCTATCTTAGATAGTAAAGAAGACAAGGGAATTTCAGGTTGTAAATAAGACTGAATCACTATATTTATGCATCTCAAATCTATTAACATTCTCCATTTTCCAGATATCTTTTCAATAACAAATATATGGTAATTCCAAAGTCTGGTCAGTTCTTCAATATTTGATCATTCTTCTATTTTGGACGAGCTGTTCTAGAGTCCTGCTTATGTACAACCAGAACAGTCTGTAACTGTTCTTGAATGAACTTTTAATAATTTTCTCAGAAGTATTATTTATCTTATTTATGTTTCTAATATTGAAGGAACACTAATCTGAGTTTTTCTTTGCTGTAGCAAATTAGTTTCCCATAAATTTGTTGTTATGGTAGCCACATATTGCTATAGTATTACTATTTGTACTTCTAGCCTTATACACTTTACCCATCTTGTGTTTGTTTTACCTGAGATAAATTTCCAGTCCCTAGAAGCTGAAAATTTACCACCTGAAGAGGTTAATCTAGATGTTAAAATTTTGGTAAAATTATTGTTATATCTGTACAGTCACTATTAATCTTTAATTTTAATGCCATTTATGTGTGTTTTCAGCAATGCTCTCTGATCATTCACAGCAGTTTGCCAAAATGCATGTCCCTCCTGCATTGTTTTTTCTCTATTGAAGCTTTTCTATCCTCAATCACATCCCGAAGAGTGTTGTTTTTAAGAACAGGCATTAAGTCTTTAAATTGCTCTATAGATGAATATTTCCAGTACTTACAGGGAATTATTAAACCAAATTTGATATTTGTGCCTGAAAGAGGACTATTATGTCATTTCTTAATATTAAAGGGTGACTGTGTCTGTCTCCTATTGATCAGTATTCATTAGTCCAATGCCAGCATTTATCACATCTTCTGAATATTCCAGAAGGCTGGGGACTTCTTTTTTACTATTTCTAGAAAATAAATACTGTTTCTAGGAATATCTTGCCTACAATCCCTTTTCAAATTACCTTAAATTATATCAATCTGATATTTTGTTTTTTATTAAAATTTATAGAAATTATTCTTATCAATAAGTAACACCATAAGTGTGAAATCCAACATCAGGTAAATTTCTAATTTCTTTTATTGATTGCCCTTAAAGGCCTAATCAGCCATTTAAATTCTGAAATAGCATTTTCAAATGTCATAGATTCAATTAATATCTGTCTGACTTTTGGATTTGATACTATTCTGTTTACAGCTGAAGTCAATCTTTGGGAAAAATCAGTGAACATTGTTTGGGCCTTGTATAAAATTAGACTAAGACCTCTTTCCTTATTTTTCAACATTGTCCTAAGAATTTAAAGCTTCTGACCAACCTATATGTGCTCATAAAATTTGAACTATCTTTGCAACTCAGCATACTGGCGTTAACCCAGAAGATTACTTTGGGTAATTTTAATGCTTCTAGCCCCGTTTTGTTGTTCTATGACTCTATCTTCTTTTGTTTATCATGTTCTCCGTTATAGCTGAGGAGCATCTTCTAAGTATTTTGTAGCTAAATCTTTCAGTCTTGGGGAAAAATTCTATTTGTAGTTGCCCATGAATTTAAATCTAATTCACACAGGCTGGGTGCATAACATATGAAATGACTACTTCCTTAAATATCCTCAAATACATCTTTATATAATTCCTTTTACCTTCTGTATTTCGTTGGGAATGCTTATGGTCTATTGGTCACTCTTATATAATAAGTGGATGGACTAAGGTTGATTTTCTAAATACCTGAGGCCACCCCTCTTCATTTTTATCATGCAGTGGCACAAGAGCTTCTTGTCTAAACTTCTCTGTCTGTGTCTGAGTATTTTTCTTATTTCTGTTATTAGGTCTTTCCTAATCTTGTATCTTATCAGTCATTTTTTTTCTTATTTTCATTAGTAAGGCTTTCTAAGACTTTTACCTTATCAACAGTAAGTGTGTCTAAGATTTGTATCTAATTAAACAATTTTTTATATTTGTAGAGTTATCAAACCATGTGTCAAGATAAAATACAAATTACCAAAATGACAGTAATTATAATCAATGCTATGTCAACTTTAGCTAAGTTGTTTATCTCATTTATTTTTTTTTTCTATTTCCAAGCCATCCTCCATTGTGATAAATCCCAATATGAGCATGGGAAAATTTTTTAATGTTAATTACCTATCTCCTTATAGACTTCTCAACTGTCTCACCATACCTACTGACTTCCCTATTTCTCCACAGCAACATGGCTGTTGGTGAGCTCTGGCCTCATTAGTTAACCTTGAGTTTGCTTTCCAGAATCACCACCAATGGGGCTGTGGAAGTTGGGTGGTCTAGAAAATCACTGTATCAGCAAATTGTTTCAACCATCACAGTTACTTCATCTGAATCTACTGCTATTTCAACCAATAACTGTGGCTCCACACTTACTAGACTGATTCTCAGTGGGTGTTCTGGTGGGACATTTCTGTTCCACTTACATGATTCCTCCTGCTATGGAATGTAGTTTCAACAAAATTTCTACTGTTCTAGTGAGCAATCAAGACTTGGGAGTCAGCGGGTGGAGTGAAAACCTGCTACTTTGATGTGGGATTACCCTCTGTATGCTGTGAGTACCATTGGTTAATAAAAAAAAAAAAAGCTGTGTTTGACCAATGGCTTAACAGAATATAGCCAGACTGAAAAAGATAATTAGAGACAGTAGGTGCAGTCAAGAGATGCCATATAGTTGCTGCAGGAGAATGAAGTTGGTACCTTGCCGGTGGGCCACAACTAATTTTTCTGAAAGGTAAAGAAAGAGTGGCTCTGGGAGAGAGGGAGGGTTTGGGGGTACTAAGAGGAGTGAAGAAGAGGGAAGCTGCAGTCAATATGTAATATGTGAGAGAAGAAAAGAAAATTATATTTTATGAACTAGCTTCAGACTAATTTTGAAAGAATGAAATTTCCATATATTCAATAGCAAATACAGATGAACAAAGCTTTTCAATAAATCTTATATGACTTCATAAATGCTTAAAGAAAATGTTTCATTAAACTAAGTTATTTTTGAAGAATACCACTGACTGATATATAAAATTAAATATTCAAAGTGGCCTAGGATATAGGATAGATAGATAGATAGATAGATAGATAGACAGATAGATAGATGATAGATAGATAGATAGATGATAGATAGATAGATAGATAGATAGATAGATAGATGATAGATAGACGATAGATAGATAGATAGATAGATAGATAGATAGATAGATAGATATAGATGAGACATGAGTAAGTACTGATAAACTCACCATAGTACAAAATCCAAACTCCATTATGTCAGTGCTGCCAGCATATTCATTAAGAAATAAAGCTGAAATCTTCATTGTTAAAACAGGGAAAACTGTTGAAAAAGGCAGCATGCTTAATATGTACATTGCATACATGATCTTATAGTCAAGAACAGCAAATTTTTGGCTGCTAGTTAAGTATCATGGGGGAGAGAAATGATAAAATTACTTTGATTTGCTTAGGTAAAAAGGATGTATGCATAAATCCCTTAATGTGAAGCTCTGTCATCCTTCCTCACTGCGAAATACCTCATGTAACTTGTGAGAACACCTGCCAGTCTTGAATAGAGACATTATCAGCGATCTGATTTAAAAAGCTTTTAAGTGCCAGCTATGAAAAGCTGGTTGCTCATTTGTCAATCATTTGACCCAGAATTACATGCATTAGATGGCACTACATCTCCTCATTAAAGAATTATATCAATTAGTAATTACAAACTGAACTAGGGTACCCTTGCCATTTACATGGAAGTTTATCAGATTCAGACACCGACTTTTATTAGTTTTTTAAATTTGAAATTAGCCATTTTGCAAATGAAAATAAAATGCAAAATTTTGTGTTCTTTCTCATTTTTTAAATATATTTAAGCCATTTTAACATAGATAACATTGGTGACCATAAATATAGATTATATATCTTGCACTAAGTTTACTATAAAACATGGTTGCACACTAATAGTAAATATTAATGCATTTTTATGTAGAAAATATTAATTAAACTCAAATATATATGCATATACATTAGGTCTATTGGGTTGATGAATTTTTAATAAAATAGAATCTTTTAAAAATTTCTACTAATGATTCAGAATGAAGCCTAAGATACATCATGGTGTCCTATGTTTTTCCATATTTATCTTATAAAGAAAGACATCTAGAAAGGTAGATTCAGATAGAGTCTGAGGTTAAAATAAGGACATGCATGTAAAGCCAAAGGACACCACTCTGGTTGCTAATTAAGACATTTAATTAAATATACCTCTAAGAGATTCTGGCATGCCAGGTGGAGAGGCTGTTACTTGGGATTCTATTTGGAGATATATTAGTTTTCCAAAGCATAGGTCTACAATTATGTCTTATTTGACAGTTGTTTTTAATGCAAGGTATCTTTGTCTGAAGAACAAGCAGGACTAAACAGATATCACTGTGAAAAAGTCTAACAGCTAACCTGTTGCTGGTTATCAAAGCTGACTTTTCCAATACAGTGCCCATTCAACTCTTAAGAAGTTCATATTACTAATAAAATACCTACAGCCTATGAAATGGTAAAAGAAAAGAAAATAATTTTAATTTTACTTAAACAAAAATGTTTTCCTTTATTGTTCAGCTTCAATTTCTTTGGAGTTTTTCATCTAGAACTTTCATGAAAGGGTCAGAGTTTATGTTCAGGTTTAATATTTTACTGTATTGATGGGTCAAGAATGTGATTGTTAATTATCAATGTAGCAAACTACAAGGAGTTGTGAAATAAATTTTTGTGGGGTTTTATGTTAAATTTATTAACGAGTAAGCTATGTTTTTTGAGTAATACCTCTATTGTAGGAACTCCTTCAGCCAATAGCCTTTTAGCTAGAGGCCTGGTCTGAATTACAATAAACAGAGAAATAGCCTACATGGCCCTTTTCTGAAGGATTCTGTTCCCAGTTTCCAGTGCACATACAGGACATGGATCTCTACCCTTAATGTGAGTTTTATTTTCAAATAAATAAAATTTTATTATACTTCATTCTGGGGTATTATGGATCTGTCTACATACCTCCTTTAGAAGTAAATATAGCTACTATCTTGATCCATTTATAGCACTAAAAGTCAAAGACAAGACCTAATGGGGCGGTGAGGATTAGAGTCTACAGAAGTCAGAAAGTGGATTATCCTTAGAGAGAGCTAATTTCTTCTAATGAGAAGAATGTGATCACCCCTGGCATTGAGTAAGCTTACTTAAGGCTTCATGAAGGATACAAACCAGGAAACGCAGGATAAAATTTATCTCTCATTACTTTTGTGTAAGGACCCACATTACAAAACTATTCCCACTCTGTCTGCATTCCTCATTTATATTCAAGTTAGTCTGACTTTTAAAGATGAAGAAATTGAATATGAGCACCTTTATACTTAAAGAAAGCCTATAATCCTCAAAATGGTCCTATTAATCCAGATGTTCTTGCTTAAAAGTCAGGGATAATATTTATTATAATAAGTTCATTTACTGGCAATTGTAATCCACATACTTTAACCCAATTCTTAAGTAATAAATGAGCAGTTTGATCCTTACCAGTAGGTCACCTGCCTCTATTATTAGAATATAAAACATCTAATACTATGAAAAACATATTGCCCCATTTCATGACTGAACTATTTTTAGGTATTTTACCTAAAATAAAATTTAATAACTTTATCCATAGATGCTTTAAAATATTTAATTAATGTAGGATTTTTAAATAAATTAATTCATATATAACTTTAAAAATGAAAAATTTTACTTAGGAGTCATGCTATGTCATATTTATCAGTGGCAAAAGATCTCTGCAATATGATAGCTTTATAAGTTGACATTAAGCACTAGCATATATAAATATAGATGTCCAAATAGGGAGAGTGATGAAATGTGTATGATAAGGACAGAGAGATCCAGAACAATGCAGATAATGGTTCAAATCCAGAATTTGCTCTAGAATAACACCATTTAACCAATACAAGCAATCCATGCTCTTTCCTTCGGGGCACTTAAGTGAATTAATAATTAACATTATGTTTTGACATTATAGGTCAGATAGCATGAATAAGACCGAGACATAGAAAGAAATATATCTACTCATTCTTTTCCATGCTCAATAAACTTTTATCCACTCCAGCCAATTGGTACTAGAGTCACAGGAATCCAAGAACCACAGAAGTCTCTGAAGCCTAAGTTATTTATTCAAAGGCAGGGAACTTTAAATTGAATGAATGAATCGATTTTCTCACATCATAAAATAGGTCAACTCTGGGCTACCATATTGTTTTTGGATTCAAAATACAAGCAAGATATGTGAAGAATGTTTTTCAAAAAAAATGGAGATGAAAACTATCTAGTGCTGTCATTCTTTAATTTTGTTTTCATAGTCATTTGAACCTAAAAGCTAGACTCCACCTCTAAAAATAATAAAAATCATGAAGTCCCATATGCAGGCTAAATTGGCCTTGAGTCTTAGATCATGTCCCAGTCACAGGAATGTATTGAGCAGGAGAACATTTAGTGATTTGTTTTAATTAACTATTTTGGCAAGATTTCTTTTTTCTCTTGTGTGTTTGTAGCTTCCTGTGGTTATTCAATAGCAAACTATTAAATACTTTTACACATCTATTTAGGTACAACAAAGACATAACAATATTTTTAAAGAGTAATTGTGTTTAACAAATCATGGTATGCACATAATTTTTATCAGAATTAAAAAGACTAAAATGCATATGCAATATTACTAATATTCATTTTATATCTTTCTATTTTGGCAGTAGTATTATTCAGGTGAATTAAATTACTTTCAAACCCATATCTAGAAAATGGCTTATGTCTAGATTGTAAAGAGTACAGTAATGAAATCACACAAAAGCTTTAATTAAAAATAAGCAATAACATGAGCAGACTTCACTGATGAATAAAGCAGTTGTAAAAAATAAGCAAACAAAGGGATGGTTACTCACATACACTAGTTATGAGGAAGAAGAATCCTTGTCTTCGAAGAACCCTCGCCATGTGCTGTTCAAGGAGTTGATAGTACATGAAAATAATAGAGGGACAATGCTTAGTTCTAATCACAGATTCAAAAGGCTACCTTGGCATATATTTTCTGAGAATAGTGTTTTGTAGGCTTTTAAAAAGTAAATATATCACAGCATAAAAAGGCACATACACACACATACTCACAAACAAAGCATACTTTCCTTTAGTAAAGAATTGTGGTTTGATTTTAAACCAAGGAATTTGCTTTGATTTATGATATTCTAGGCAAAGAAAAGCAGAAGAATTCACTACTTTTTTGTATAAAATCAGGAAGTTAGAATAAGAGACTTTCTGTTTTTCTAGCTCAGAGTTCTAAAGCACTGAGTATTTTCAGCATATATGTAAACAATTTCTGTAGAAAAAAATATCATCTAAATGAGACTCATAGTTACCTCTAATGTTTTTATACATAGCATCAATACCATTTGGCCACTGTGGCTCATATATTAATCTTTCCAGCAAAGAAGAGCTAAAGCCGTCATCTCCTTACAAACATATCAACAGAGAGCTAACTAGATAAACTGCCTAAATAGTGGACAGATGCAGCACACAGGAATTGTATTGTATTTCTTTGAATTCTTGAGTAATAATTGTAATTATCAATAAAAATACATTTTATTTTTAAATTTTAATATAATACAATAATTACAGTATTTTCCTTTCCATTTCTTCCCTATAACACCTCCCAAGTACCCCTCCTTCAAATTCAAGGTATCTTCTTCTCTTAATTGCTATTATATGCATAAACATACATACATACACACAAATATATGTAATACATACACATGTATGTATGTTTTGGTGGCTGACAATTTGTCACTGGACAAAGGATTCCTGTGCTCTCCAAGGTAGACCACCTCTCTGATATCAAGTTTTCTCAGTTGCCTATAGTTTCTGTGTATGATTGAAGGCTCACATACTTTTCCTCGTGCGGATTAGCACATTAGTTGGTGTTTGTGACAACTTATGGGTATAGTTTCTGATTTTAGTAATACACACAATCTCACAACAAACTTCTTTGAATTTTCTAGCTTTTACAATCTTTTAAGACCCTTTTCTACAGTGTTCCTTAAGCCTTAGGGTCAAGAGTGTTTTATAAATGTATCCATTTGGAATGTGCTCCACAAATCCCCATTTTATCAATTGTAGTTTTTGTATCTGTCTCCCTATTTGCAAACAGAAGTTTCCTTGATATGAAGAAAACATTACACTTGTCTGTGAGTTTAAGGGCTTAATCTGCTTTGGAAAGTACTAGTTGTAGATTCTTCTAAAAAAATATGACTTCACTACCACTGAGTAGTTAACTATATTTCCAGTACCAGGTATCAATTCCTCCTATTTATTTAGTGGGTCATAATTTATATTAGAGGCCTTAGTTACCACCATGGTATATGTACCCCTAACTCACAAGCTGGTCCTTAATTTGTTGCAGGCATCCTAATAAGGTAAGACTGTTGATTGCCTCCATTTTAGAGTCTTGCATGTGCCTTCTAGTACAATGGCAGCTACTCATCAGGGAGAAGGCTTCAACTTATCCTTTTTAATTGGAGTTTTAATACTTTGATTTCTTTTCAGATTATGTAAATCTTTGCAGTTTTCAAAAATAACTTTTAAATTCTTATTTTGTTCACTGAAATCCTAGGTAAATAGTTATTGTTATGTTCACATGGGAGCAAAACACTGTAAGAATACATGTGTAGCAAGGGACAATGACTTTGAAGGCAATGGTTAAATCCTAATAGAAAAATTTAGTGTTTTGGGGAATGGTTTCCTCATTCATTTATATTCCCCATGGATTTTTCTTCTTCCATTTGAACATAGATAAATCATAATATAATATTGCTATTTGTCAATGTCTTGGTTCTTTACAATGCTGTCATAAATTGATATTCAGTAAATCTTCATAGAAAAAGCAATACATGGTAATTACATTTAATTATAGTTGTGGATGTTATTAGAAATATAGTTGAGATATGGTTCAGTTTCTTTTGCTTTGTGATGTCATATTTATTGAAGCACATTATACAAAATGTTGTAAGTTAATTTATTGTGTCTTCTCCCCATCACAGGTAAAATGAATAACTACCAATTGTTTAATAATTATTCAATGCATTGAATGTGGTAATCTAGAAAATTAACTAAGTCCATATATATGTATATATATACATATATATATGATGAATAAATATGTATTTATTAAAGTATTTTTTTTTTCGAGACAGGGTTTCTCCGTAGCTTTTGGTTCCTGTCCTGGAACTAGCTCTTGTAGACCAGGCTGGCCTCGAACTCACAAAGATCCGCCTGCCTCTGCCTCCCAAGTGCTGGGATTAAAGGCGTGTGCCACCGCCCGGCTTATTAAAGTATTTTTAATAGAATTTGCACTATAGCTTATTTGATTCTAATGAAGAGCTAAATGATGTATTAATGTTAAACATGCAAAAAATTTTGGAATAGCTAATTTTCCGAGAGAAAACTGACATTTGTAACAACCATTTTCTTAAAAGTGTATATTATTCAAGTGATGTTGGCACATGCCTTTAATCCCATCATTCGGGAGTAGAGGAAAGAGGACTTCTGTGAGTTCAAGACCAGCTTGATCTATAGAGTGAGTTTCAGGATTAACTCAAGAGTTACTAAAAAATCCTGTCTTGAAAAATCAAAAACAAAACTCTATACAAATACCTACTCTAAGAAGAAAATTAAAATAATTTGCATGGGGATATTTTGCTTCAAAAAAAAAAAAGGAAAAAGGAAAACAACATGCAGAGTATGTTTGACTTACTAACATCTTATATTCATTTCATTGTACAGATCCAACTCTTTTTCAACGAATTGCAAAATTAATGGGTAGAAAATATGATATTTCTTTTAATGTCTCTGTTTGAATATAGTATTCACAATCATAAGACCTAAATAATTGAAAAGGTGTTAGTGTGTTTTTGCCCTAAATATTAATTCCCAGTGTTAGTACAACAATGAATATATTTGCAAGTTAAAATTTATGAAGAAATTTAATTTAAAGTATGAAATTATTTAGGAATTATATTCTTGAAATTTGCTTATTTTTAAACAGTTCTTTCTAATTATTCTATATTTATTAAAAGTAGTTTTTTTTTTTTTTTGGTTTTTCCAAACAGGGTTTCTCTGTGGCTTTGGAGCCTGTCCTGGAACTAGCTCTTGTAGACCAGGCTGGTCTCGAACTCACAGAGATCCGCCTGCCTCTGCCTCCCGAGTGCTGGGTTTAAAGGCGTGCGCCACCACCGCCCGGCTAAAAGTAATTTTTTAAAGTTTAAAAATTACAAAAATAATATCTTAATCAGAATTGCTTGGTATCGTCAGTGTCAATTAGTTGCCTGGTATGTAAAAAAATGTGGGTTTTTCTCTAGCATTAAGTGAAACTATAAAATATTTAAATATCACTATTAAAGATTTATTTAAAAATAAAATCATAATAGTTAATTAATTATAAGCAAAATGAAGATAAATTACACTAACACAGAAAATTACATGATAGTTACAAAATATCATCAGCATAAAACTTATGTTTTTATGATTTTGACATTTCTTTACCCATATATTCACAAATCACTCCCTGTGTGTTTATTTGTACATTTAAAAGTGGCTTTAAAACCTAGCCATAAGGAAATCCTTCAGTGAGCTTAATTTTGATCTCACAACAGGATTTCCTGCCGTGATAAATTAATATTTCTGAGAGTGAAAGCATTATACTGGGCTTTTCCATTTTCCAAGGATGGTGGTATTTACTACTCTACTGAATATCATACTTAAAATGTTAATGTAATATTCTACAATTACAATTATTTAACAGCAGAGAACAATATTTTAAGGTTAAGTTTATATATGAAATTCTCATCTTTTATATAGAAACATATACTCCAGCAACCATTGGATGATATTTTTCATGATTTCTTTCAATTATATACTCATTTTGGAAATTGATATATTATCAAAAATCATGGAGATTTTATCCCATGCTTATTCAGTCCCAGTCCAGCTGTCCTTGGTGAGCTCCCAATAGATCAGCCCCACCATCTCCGTGGGTGGACGCACCCCTCGTGGTCCTGACTTCCTTGCTCATGTTCTCCCTCCTTCTGCTCCTCATTTGGACCTTGGGAGCTCAGTCTGGTGCTCCAGTGTTGGTCTCTGTCTCTATCTCCATCCATCGCCAGATGAAGGTTCTATGGTGATATGCAAGATATTCATCAGTAAGGTTATAGGATAGGGTCATTTCAGGTTCTCTATCCTCAGTTGCCCAAGGAACTAGCTGGGGACATCTCCCTCAACACCTGTGAGCCCCTCTAGAGTCAAGTCTGAACATGGCGGATAATGAAGGCTGATGAGAAGTCAAGGACAGTGGCACTGGGTTTTGATCCTACTGCATGAACTGGCTTTGTGGGAGCCTAGCCAGTTTGGAGGCTCACCTTCCTGGACTTGGATGGAGGGGGGAGGACCTTGGACTTCCCACAGGGCAGGGAATCAGGACTACTCTTCAGACTAGAGAGGGAGCAGGAATGGAGTGGGGGGATGGGGAGAGGATTGGGGGAAGGGGGGAGTGGGAGGCAGGGAGGAGGCGGAAATTTTTTCAATAAAAAATAAATTAAAAAACATGGAGATCACTTTGTATTGCAGATTATGAGATCTCAACACATTAAAGCTTCATTACAACATAATGTGTGCCCTCTCCAACTCACCCATACAAGTGTATATACCAGTGTGAATTTTGTATGTTCACAGAACAACCATGATTTGCTTCCCATTGCCTCTTGAGTTCTGGGATTAAAGGCATGTTCCACCACCACCCGACTCCAGCTCATTCTTGAGCAGTCATCTTGATTACTCTATGGGGCCTTTTCTGACATTTACAGAGGACAGAATCTCAGAGTGAACAGTCTGTTCTTCTGTCTCATGCAATTTCTCTGCCTCTCCTTTTGTAATAATCCCCCAACAATGCGCATACTTGATAATTTTCATTTCTATATAGGACCTCACACTAAATAATACATGAATGTCAATGGATCATCTGGTAAATCTGTGTTAAATGTATTGACACCATTATTTCTCATACAAGTCATACCTATCTTAAATGTGGAGTGGAGCGTCCCTCGGTCTGAAGTGCTAGACACACAGGTAGAGAAAGAGAAAGGGGGCAGTGAGCATTAACATAAATTCTGACAGATTCCTAGTTGTGTTGGTGATAATGATTATTTGCTTCATTTTCCGATTGCCATAACTTCCCTTCTGTGATGAACTACACCCCTCAAATTATTTGCCAAATATTACACTGTGACAATCAGGCATTTGGGATGAACAATGAGAAGCAGAAATAATGCTGTAAATGTTGTAAAAAGATTTGGGGTTCTTTCTTTGACAAATAGAACCCTGAGGTTCATAAGTCTTTTATATTGATTTGCTGAAGGAATAGGAAGATTTTGGAACTAGCCAAGGGTGGCGAAACAAATTCTAGAATGATATAGAAAAGCCTAATTGTGATATTGTGGTATGAATGAAGAATATAAGAATGACAATAGTGAAACAAACAGAAAATGCAATGCTGCTCAGTCATCAAAGGGGAACAAGGATACTATTAAAATAATGGATCAAAGGTCATTTTTGTTACATTTTGACAAAAATAGATTTCTCTCTACAAAAGCCTTGAAAAGTTGAGTTTGGCTTAATTCAGCAATGGTATACTCAGCTGCTTGGTATTTTAAATTTCAAGAGAACATAGCATACAAGTTGTTTCATCCAACGACAGATATTTCTCACTACTCTTAGAACTATAAGAAAAGGGACTTGAAATGCAAAAAAAAAAATAATACATGAAACTTAATGAGGAAAGGTGTGAATGAGTATAATTTTCAGTCGTAGCTGATGTGAAGAACACACTTGAATGTGTTGAATATAATAACATCATTAAAAGGAAACCCTAAGGGCAATGCCAATTGACATGCCAAAATGAAAGGAAAATCAAAACAACTATATAAATTCAACTCCATACAAAGGACTACAGGTAATGCTGAGGACAAGAGAATTTGCTACCCATGAGGAACAACACACCTACTGGTTCTCAAAACCAAGAAGTCTGTCCTAAAAACAAATATGTGCTATGTGGATTGAATTGGTTTTATTTATGAACACACACACATACACACACACCTCCACATTGTATTGTACATAAATATATACATATATATGTGTATATACATATATGCATACTATAACAGTTATCAAAAAAAATAGACCATAGATTTGAAAGAGAGTAAGGAGAGATATATGGGAGGGTTTGGAGGGATTAAAGAGAAAGGAGAAATATTATTATATGAAAGCAGCAAAATTCTTAAAAGGAAAAAATACAATGTACTTCAATGCAAAAAAAAGGGAGTTAAAAAAAGAGTCTACAAATGAAAGACCAGCATGTAGATATAAAAATTTATTTCAAAGGAAAGACACTGAAATGATAATGTTCAAAAGTTTATTTGCATTAATTTATGACGTCTACTCTACCGAAGTTTATGGAAACTTATATATCTATGCTTCAAAGAAGGTCAGAGCGGTTACACCTCAAGCCTTTATTAGAACTTTATAGTGCTACCACACTATGGTAGATTTTTAGTTATTAAAAAATGCAAGAGTAAGTTACACCAAAGATGCTGAAATTCTAAGACCAGACAATGTAAGTCAGAGTTGGATTTACTGCTAGTATATCAGAGAGCTCATTGTTTGAAGCTGTTACAATGAAGCTTACATTTCACTGAATACCCAAAACTATACAGATACCAAGGTGATGGAACACCTTCGAAGGAAATCTGCAAGCATGACATAAATCCAGCTGTGGCAGAAATGATGATATGGAGCTACATAAGGCAGCTGGAGCTGGTGAGTTCCAGTGGCAGAACTTGTGAGGTGGGACACCAAAACAGCCAGAAATCTGGTAATGCCAACAAAAGTACTAGATGATGCATATATAGTTATAATAATATTTTTATCCCATTTTATTGTTTTCTTTTCTGGTTCTATTTTTCCTCTTTTTGTTTGTTTGTTTGTATTTGTTTTATTTTTATTTATCTATTTTTTGTTGTCTTCTGCACGAGAGTTCTTATTCTTTGCCAATGTATATGCTGAGTATGCAGCAAATATTTTAAAATTTAAAATTAAACCTCTTTCCTTTTCCATTTCTTTTTTTCATTCCCTTACATGTACATGCCTGCTTTATCCCTCTCAACTTATTTGGTTCAGCGTCACATATGAGACAAGCTTCTGGATGTATCTATTAAGATTTTGCAGAAAGATTTCAATGAAGAAGGAGGATTGACCTTGAAAGTTATCAAAACAAAACAAAGATAAGTGTGGACGTGAGCTGACCACTCCATTCATCTCCTCCTTCCTAGCTGGGAACACAGACAGAACATTTACTTCATGTTCCCCTGTCATGCAGTTTTCTCCATGATGATTTCCCAGGTTGTGATATATAGTGATCTATACAAACTCCTATTATACTTTTGTTTCAGCACTTAGGATGTAGCTAGCTCTCTGTGAGTTCAAACCACAATGGTCTAAAAGATTTCATGCTTTGTTGATACTCATGAGAACCCAGTCCTTTTCTAAAAAGAAATGGAAGAAGGGTGTATTGGGGAGGTGGAAACTGGAGGAATGGTGAGAGGGCCTGGGCAGAGAGGAGGGAGTGAAAATTGTGACCAGGCAGCTTTTCTGATAATCACCCCTGGCACTTCCCAGGAGCAAGGTTCTCTGGCCTTGTCCAACCACTACACTCAGCTAGTAGTGCATTTATATATTTTGTTCAGGCCCAGAGCTCCTAGCACCAGCAAAATGGTGAGTACCTTAGTTTCTCGGACCTATAGATCCTGTTCAGGATACAATTCTCCTCTTGGCATAGTGTTTTTTTTTTTTCGGTGACTGCCCTTTTTCGGCCCCATTGTTGTGTGAACAAATAGCAAGCCGACTGAGCCAATCCGTTATTTTTCTGTCTCACCCATAGGAAGCAGACTGATAAAACCATATGCATTTCTAACTTCTACCAGACGTTGCTTAAAAGTAAAAAGTTACATACAACATGTGGTGAAAAACAAGTGTCACCATTTTATGAACTTAAGAAAGGAAGGAGCAACAGACTCATGAAGTTCCACCCTTAGCCAAATGGTACCAGTAGGAGGTTCCCCACATGACCTACTTTAAGATTTTAAGAAATTATTTTTATGCTCTGTTACAAGATACTGTGTATGTAGTCCAGTTCTGCTTTAAAATACATTAACCTGTTCTTCACTATTGTCAGCTTTAATAAGCTTCTATTGCAAACAGTTTTTCTTCTTCGTCTTTCACAAGTATAAATCTCTTCTTTAAGTTAAAAGCCATTACAGGCAAGCTTGGAGCCAGCTGTTCAGGCAGATAGCATACTGTACTCATAACTTATCTATATCTGATAAACAGCCCTCATGTGCTCAGAGATCTGGGAAACATGTCATTTAAATGTTTAATTATTTAAAGGCTTTTCATACGAAAGAGACAGGTTGTCCCCTAGTAGCAGCACCCCATTTCTTCCAAAGAAGAGAGAAGACAAATGAGCACCAACCAATGTCCATCTGCAAGTTGCTTCATCAACTGAAAGTGCTAACCATTGCGAAAAACTACCTTTCATCTAATCTCCTGAATATCTCAGACAGAATCAACTGGTACAATGGCTTCGCTGCTCAGGGAAAGTTAGGCTTATCTTCCTACAGGTTTCATAACACACACGATCTTCTAAAGCCTGGCAGGCTCTACACTATCAACAGAAGGCAAACACAGTTCTGATGCCCCTGCCTCAACGACCCTGGAGGTCTGTGTGGAGTGGCTAAGGTAGCCACTAGAGTAAGTTCTCTGTCATTTTTCAATTCAGTAACTAAAATTTTATCCTTCTCAAAGATCTCTGATGCAATTTGATGACTGAGAGGTTTTTATCAGTTTAAAAAGCACCTCACAGATTTCAGCATAACCTCTGACCATGTATAATAAAAGGTATTTTAAGGTGCAAGTTATTAAGGTGTGTACCTTCAAGTTATAAAGGTCTGAAGACAAATGCATGCTATCAAATTTTATCAATTTTTTTTCTCATTATGTTGTCATTCATAGTCTTAACATTATCAATAAAATGCTGATAAGCTATTAATCTAACTACTGTAAGAACAAGATTTTAAATTTTCTTTGGTTGTTTTTTAAATATACTTTTCATTGTGGAAAAACATCTGTCACAGTCATTCTGGCATGAATATGCTGCTGTTTATAAAATGTATGTGTCTAAAACTTATGTTTTACAACCTAAAGAATTCTTTGACATCCAGGGAGCTGAATTGAAGGATTCACGTTAAACAGGCCAGACACACTCATCTCTCATCTTAAACAGGTCAGATATACACCTCTCTCAATTCCCTCATCCTGACACCCTCCTCCTCAGTTACCAAGACCTAAAGAAATTTCTTTCTACACATAATCTTGTCCTCTGTCTGACAACAACTTGCCAGGTTCAACAGAAACCAAAATGTTGAACACAAAAAATCTTGCCAGAAGTGAAGCAATCCATTATCCCAGGATTTGACCAGCACCCAGCTTTCTCAGGTCCCCCCAATTCTCCAGTGTCCATAAATCAGCAGTAAGTATTCTTGAGAACCTGCTTAACCTGCTATGCCTAACTTCTCACTTTTTTATTATAAGAGAAAGATGGAAATGTTATAATTCTGCTGGCCTTCCCTGTCCCCTGGGTACCCTGTCCCTTTAATAGATATGTGCTGCCCACCCTCAATCTCTCCCTTCAGGCAAACTGATCTTGAACCTCCTCTTTCCTCTCCCCTCCCCTCTTCCCCCCTCGCCCCTTCCCCTCCCCTCCCCTCCCCTCCCCTCCCCTCCCCTCCCCTCCTCTCCTCTCCTCTCCTCTCCTCTCCTCTCCTCTCTGTGTCCTTTTTCCATGCTATCTCTAAAGAGTCAACTAATGGCTTTCCCTTTCCCTCTTCACATTTTCTCTCTCTCTCTCTCTCTCTCTCTCTCTCTCTCTCTCTCTCCTCTCCTTCATCCATAACCCCTTACCTTTATGCCTTTCCCAATACTCACTATTTGCACAAGCTCTCTCTGGATGGTGTATCTGTTTGTCTCCCAGACACCACCATGGTCTTCCACCCCCCAGGAGACCTGTCAAGGTCACACCACTGTAAATCTTTTAAATACTACATTCTTATAAAGTTATAGGATAAAAGCACTGAGGTTCACTGAATGGGGAAGCAAAATTGTATCACCAGATTAGAATATTATTTGAAATTTTATTTTTAAAAAGCACTGAGGTTTGCTGAGTGGAGAATCAAGCAAAATAGTATCACCAGATTGGAAGATTATTTTGAAATATTTTTAATCAAAATCGATGTAATTTACTATAAGATCCAGAGGAGTAATTGTCTTTGTCTTTGCCAAAATGATCTAAAATTTACATATGTACACACACAAGATTGCATATAGTTGTTTAGAGAGGTTTTATTTACAATTTTCATAGTTTGAAAATATTTTTCAGAAGGTAAACAGATAAACAGTGATAAATTTAAATGAAGGAACATTATATATTTCTGAATAGAAATAATCTCAAAACAATAAAAAATTCAAATGAAGAATAGTATGTGTAAGTTTATCCAACTTGAAAATTGTGCTGTCTTTAGCTTTATGCCTGTCATTTGGCAAAGGAGTCTATGTAGACAGAAATCTGTCATTACCAGGGCTGAAAAAAGAACAGTGCATAGATGGAAAACACTGTATAATTAAGTGAAATTCTATAAATATTGAGCTATACTATGTGCTTTCATATATAACACATCATATTCTAGTATATTATATGTCACTTTTTTAGTGATAGACCAGTTTGATTACACATTCATAAAACATATTAAAGAACATATTCACCGCAACAAATTCATACTGAAACTATGGATTTGGATGGTGCTGGTGCTGTGTCAATATGTGTCATCTTACTTTATCTTAAAAATGTGCTCTTTAGTCAGGTTCTAAGAGTTTCCCAGTGTTCATGGTGAAGGTCTATGCATCTATGTTTAGGTTAGGGAATACAAAAGATATATTATCAAGGCTACATTTTATTGTGTTCTTAAATTATTTAAAATTGTTTTATAAAAACATCAATGTCAAATCTGTCAGTGTAAAATTATGTTAGTACATTGCTGTGGAATAATCATTTTGTACCTGTGAAGATTTGTTGTTGTGATTGGTTTAATAAAGAAGCTGACTGGCCATAGCTGAGCAGGATGAAGCTAGGCGATAGAGCCAAATGGAGAATGATGGGATGAGGAAGGATGTAGTCAGGAGATGCCAGTCAGCCACTGAGGAAGCAGGTTGTATAGAAAATCAGGTAGCAAGCTATGAGTCTCATGACAAAGCATAGATAAGAAATGTGGGTAATATAAGTGTAAGAGTTAGCTAGCAAGACTGATCTCCCAGCCAAATACTTACAAGTAATATTAAGCCTCTAAATGATAGAGATAGGCAGGCAGGAAAGAAATGTCTAACTACAGTATACATCATTTAAATTTTGTGATGTTTATGCTTCAAAATAAAGTATTAATAAAGATGACACTGGTTATTATTGTATAATCTATGATTTATCAAGATATTTTCCCCGTATTACCCTGTGTATAATTGCAAAAATAGCCTGCAGATAAATAGAAATTATGAGAATTAATTATTTCATATTCCTGGTACCACACAACATTCTATGTAGTCATCTAATTCCTGGTAACAAAATGCACTTATGAAAATGTGTAAAGAAAAGGGAATTTCCCAAATAGTTTTGATTCTACTTATACATATCTACCTTATGCATTCATAATTTTAAAAAGCAATTATTTCAACATATGGCTATATTGTTGAATAATATACTTGAAATGTACTTTGAGATGAGGATGGTTGTAGAGGTCCTCTCTGGAACAGGCTAACATGAAAATATGTTGTTCTTGTTGCAACTCCAAAAATAAGCCAGAGAAACATCCTATGTGCACACAAACATTTTAAACCACTTAGCTGGATGAGTCTATCCAATCTACTATCCGTCATACTTGCTGTTCAGTTTGGCATTTCTATTCTTCAGTGTCACTTCTCATTAATGGATGTGTTCAGTTACTGTCATCTGATGACTTCTCGCTGTCCTTTTACTTCATTAACTGATTATTTTCTAATTGCTATTTTATGCATTCATTTGATTCATCAGCTTTTAATGACCCACTGAATTGGCTTCTTTGAGTGAATGATATGGGAGGAAAATGTGCCAAAATTCATCATCTACTTTTAAAACTCTCATAGTGCAAGAGTTTATTTTTGTTCCCTCCCACAAAAAAAAAAAAATCCCTGGAGATAACTAAATAAATGAAGCCACATTCAACTCAAGCTCTGTTCATTGAATATTTCTTCTTGCTTTTTTAATTTCTAGTTAAGGGAAAACAAATCAAGAGATTGTGAAATAACCTTTATATTTTGCTTATATTTAAAATCCATATGGTTTTGTTCAATTTTATGGTATTTCTATTAATGAAATTTTAAGTGAAGTTTCAGATTATATCTTATTATTAATAAATATTTTAATCACATATTTATAAATAAAGTAAATTAGCCATTAAAGCATTGTTGTGCTGAAGAATTTATTAGTTAAGCTGAGATTTTCTAGTACAAACTTGACTACAGAAATCTTGGAAAAAATATAAAAATTTTATTATTTTTTCTTTTATTGATTACTTATTAAAGTTTTGATTAACATTGTAGTTTAGAATCCTGTTATTTAACATGAACAATATCAAACAAAAACAAATCGCAGAATTGAGATTCAATTTTACCTTATTAAAATGATGCTATCTATGTATATTCTTGCATGATGACTCTGTCTTAAGTCAGATTATACACATGATGCTGGAAAAATATAGAAAAACTGCTATTCTTTCATTTGTTATGTCCATGTTTATATGACAAAGTCATGTGAGATTCAAATAATGACTTATTTGTGAACTGTAAATGTAGATAGTCAATCAAATTTCTAAACTGAGAACAAAGGGTATACATTCCTAGGAGTGCTAGTTTTTCCTCACCCTGCATATTGCCACTTCCTTAGGATAGTGCTGTTATCCTTATTTCCATGGGGAACGAAAAGTTTATGTATGCAAGTTGAAAAATATATGCCCTTTCTTTCTTCTTTAAAACAAATGAATTTCAAACAGAGGTGGAAAAGAACATTAATTCTAGTAATGGAAAAATAATACTTAAAAAAATCACAGTTATATTTTTCTTTGAATATTGTGAAATACTTTATATGTAAGTTTTTCCTGACATCAATATCTTATAGATTATAAAAAAGATTTATGTCATTTGTCAGAAGAATAAAGAATCATTAATAGAAATGTGTGAATGTTTTGATAGTAAAGATCATCCTTGACTCTGGATGCTTGTTCAGACAAAAAGACAAACAGGATAGAAACTGTGAAGATTCACAATTTCCACAGTTCTGATAGAGAATCTTGAAACCCTGAGAAGTGACTCAGACATTTCAAACATTCAATACTCTCCTGTCTCTGTCAGTCTAATGTAGGCAACTATTACTTCATTCACGGACCAATATGACATAGTTATTAAGATATTCCTCAGTGTTTAAAGAAACACACTGCACCACATCCAATATGCCATTTGTTCAGGTGTATAAAAGAAAATCCTTAGTGAAGCTATATGTTTAGTAAATAGTAATTAAATTATTGTTACACTGACATCCACTTAAGTATGTTCTTTTTATTCTTCAAAGTAAGTTCATTTTCAGTTTGGGTCTCAGATAATGTTGCTACCAATATATTATACTTATTTGTATATTGTTTCTATTTGCTTATGAAGTTTTCTAGAAAGAATGCTTTTTATTCCTCCCATAAAAAGAACAACACAAACATTAAATCCTTAATTGTGCACTGTTCTTATTGCACCTGTTGAGATCATGAACATATGCTATTGGATCAGTTTAGAATTAACCAATTTACCACTAATATTCATGCAATTATTTTGCAGAGAAACTTTGAACTTACTGTCTAGGTTTTCCTCCAGCTCTAGAGCAGAAAAAAAGACTGTTTCTGATCATCTTCTAGATGTCATATTAATACCAAGACTTGAGTGATTTGGCCTCAAAGAATATCTTCTAGTGTCAGAATTCTGCTTAAAATCCCTGCAGTGTGTTGACCACTACTTCTTCAAAATGCAGCACATTAAGATGTTCTCTAAGAAGTTCTATTTTGTCTGTCTTATCTCTTAACATGTGTGATATTATTCTTTCTTTTCTGATAACCACATTTTCAACAAATAAACTTTTGTCCTTTATTCCACTTTTTAAGGTGCTCACATAAGAAACAGTAGGTTCAGGAAATTTCATTATTTTCTAAGTACCTTAAATTCCTCAATGTGAAATTGCAATAAATATTTGTGAATTATTAAATACAACACATTTCCCATTTAATTTCATATACTTTTTTATTTTTTCTTTTCTTTTTTTTTTTTTATTTTTCAAGACAGGATTTCTCTGTAGCTTTGTAACCTGACCTGGAACTAGTTCTTTTACATCAGTCTGGTCTTGAACTCACAGAGAGAGATCTGCCTACATCTCCCTCCCAAGTGCTGGGATTAAAGGCTTGCACCACCACTGTCCGGCTTCATCTACATTTTAAAGAAAACAAAATGTAAAGTTTTTATTTTTTTTCAGAAATCACATTTTAAAGGGAATTATTTTATGCATTTCCTAAGTTGTGTGCTTGCTTAAAGACTGGATTTGTTAGACAGACATTCAACCACCGAACTATAACTTTAGCCATGTCATTTCCGAGTTTTAATGATGGACCAGGCTCATTAAAATAATCAGACAAATATAGCAAAACAACTCAAAAAATTACAAACACACGGTATTCCTTATTCTACAGGACTAAAATATCTACTCCAGTAGATGTTATGGAATCACTGAAGAAGCAGAGAAGTTTCCCTGAGGAGCAGCCAACACTCCTTCTAATCTTTCTCTTTCATTCATGTCATCGATCATTTCACTGTGATGTTTTTTGCAGTAGTAACTGGATAAACTGAGCATATGTGAAGAGAAAGTCTCTGTCCGATTATATTTCCCTTGGGGTTTTCCAGGAGTCAAAGTAAACTATAGGTTGGCAGACGTGGCAGAAGAAAGGAGCAAAACCAACCTGAAGGGCTACACCCTTTTCCCTCTGATGAATACTAGCTATTATATGCATTTATGGTCTTAGAATGTCAAACCTAATCCATTTTTTCTCAGTAGCCAGTGTTGCAGTTTTTCTCTCTTCTTTTTTTCTAGTTTGTTGCTACCTTTTATGTTTCTTTTTTCTTTCTTTCTTTCTTTCTTTCTTTCTTTCTGTCTTTCTTTCTTTTTGATACAAGGTTTTTCTGTAGCTTTGGAGCTTGTCCTGGAACTAGCTCTTGTAGACTAGGCTGGCCCAGAACTCATAGACATCCGCTTGCCTCTGTCTCCCAAGATCTGGGATTAAAGTTGTGTGCCACCACCCCCAGGTTACTTTTATGTTTCTTTATTCTAACCTCTGCCCTCTCTTGTCTTTCCTGCATTTCCATTTTCCTCCACCATGGGTGTTCTAGCTCTGGTAATTGCCAGGACCTTAAAGAAACTGAAGACCGATTGATAAGTGAGCCCTTATATGTTGCCCCTCCTCTGGGACTCTTCTGGTTACTTTCAATGCTGCCAGTTTAAATATTGTAGAATACATATAAGAAGAGTATGCTTGATAAAAGTCTTACTTGACTTTAATAATGAGACTTCAAGGAAACAACACCCGAGAGTATTTTAGAGACCGGACAGAGCAGGCCTGAGAAATTTGCTTCTATGGACTGGAAAAGGCTGTTCAATCCAGTTCCAGCTAATGGTCCCCATCAAACCTAATTAGTTGCTTGTATGAAATTTACCCTTGCTTTTTAGAATGAATCAGTCCTTGCGGCTTTTGTTCTGTACTATCCCAACCTTGCTTCTGATCATCACTCACAGAAACCCCTCTTTAGGGCCACCAAGGGAGGTTCTCCCTGTTCTAAAATTGTAAATCTTTGCAGCATCACATAGAGACTATGACAGCTTGTGGTAGCAAAAATCCCAATACAAACTGTTTCAAACTGCCTTAGCTGGTGCTTTTACTTCAGGAACTGAGATAATCAGCTGAAATTGTCTTATACTTGTCTCGTGGTGCTGACAGGTGGTGCTGGCATAAGAATCATTTGGCTGACTGCTTGACTTATTTTGCTCAAGGCAGTCAGGGCAGAGAGACAGAGTCAAATGGTTGCTAATTAGCAAGTCCATTTACCAAATACACGAAGTCAGTTTTTAAAATTTATTTATAAAAACATAAACATCACAAGAGATACTTATAATATAAATTGAAGAGATACATCATTCAAACTACTAGTTATAAGTGATATTTTCAGAAGCTAAACCTGTTTCACACTTTCCCACTAACGTAGGTGGGGGCGGTCATTATTGAGTCTTCATCTCTAGATCCTTGAGATACATAGTCTAGGAAGTTATCACTTATTATTTTTCTCAGCTCCCATATAAACTATGGTAACTGTATTTTGTTGTTTGTTTTATTATATTATCCATTGAAGCATAACAGAACACTCAAAATTAGGAAAAGCAAAATTGCTCAATAACTCATAGACATAATTTATAAGAAGTGAAACATTATATTCCCATTGGACTTTCTGGCCAAACAATTAGGACTTGCCCAATAAGCATTGTCTCAAACTCATGTGTTAAAGGCACAATTCATAACTTAAATGCTACTAGAAAGCCATCAGGTCATGAGGACTAACTCACTGAGTTCATAGCTGAGTAAGATTGGGTTAGGTATAGTTAAAATGGACAGATGACTTGGAACGAGCCGTTGAGAGTATTACCTTGTCTCAAAAGCCTCTCCCATCTCCCACCCCCTTCTTTTTGCTGTACTTGCTGTCCAACATGGGCTGCTTTTAACTGCTACCTTTAACCTCACCACGCATGGAGCTTAATGAACGTGGAACAAAAGCTCTGGAACTAGAAACCACAGTAAACCATTCTTTCCATAAGCTGTTTATCTCAAATAACTTGTCACAGTTGAAATTGCTGTGTGACACATAAGCCACTGCAACCGGCACTTGTAGAAGAGTGTATGCTTCTCGTAGTTCCTGTCTCTCTTTCTCTCCTCTATTTTTCTTTGTTGTTGTTGCTTTTCGAGACAGGGTTTCTCTGTAGCTTTGGAGCCTGTCCTGGAACTAGCTCTTGTAGACCAGGTTGGACTCAAACTCACTGAGATCCACCTGCCTCTGCCTTCTGAGTGCTGGGATTGAAGGTATGCACCTCTAATTTTTATGCACCTGATTGAATACTGGATCTTGTTCATTTTAGGCAAGAATATTAAAGCTTCATTACATCCCCAGACATTGAAAGTGTAATACTGTTAGTTTTTGGAGAACATAAACAATTGCCTTTCTCAACCAATATAAAAAAAATTAAATTCAAAACTGTCTCAATTTTCCTCATTGCTTTTTGGAAATAAGCAACATGAAGCAAGGATTCATGTTTTCCTCAGAAGATTCTGATAAACAAGCTGCAATTATAACAACCCAAAATAACAAAATCCTATTTTTAGTTTCCTTTCCTAGAGATATAAATTATTTAATACATAGTTTGCCTTTTTACTGTGACAATTTGTAATAGTTTGCCTTGCCATAAGAGAGGTCTCCATATATCCGGGGTTTGGATTAGCTTCTGCTCTATTTTCCATATCTATCTAGAAGCTCATTGTATTTTTGACTTTGCTAATTCTGAATATTTTTTTTCTCTATTGATATTCAAAAAGGTGACTCTAAAGAAAGGGAAATTATGTGCTTCTTGTTAGGATTATGTGCACATGTATTTTTAGGTAACTGCATCATTTCTATCATGGAAGCTCAACAATTCAGTGTTTCTTTTCTTTCCTTTTTTTTTTTTTTTTTTTTTTTTGGCGGCAGGGGTTCTCTGTGTTGCTTTGGAGGCAGAGTCCTGAAACTATCTCTTGTACACCAGGATGGCCTTAAACTCACAGAGATCCACCTCCCTCTGCCTCCTGTTATAGAGATTAAAGGCATGCACCATCACCACTGCCAGGACCAGTTCAGTATTTCTTTTTTTTTTATTTGTTTGTTTGTTTGTTTATTTATTTATTTATTTATTAAAGATTTCTGCCTCCTCCCCTCCACCGCTTCCCATATCCCCCCTCCCCCAATCAAGTCCCCTCCCTCATCAGCCCATTGAGCAGTCCGGGTTCCCTGCCTTGTGGGAAGTCTAAGGACCTCCCATCTCCTTCCAGGTCTAGTAAGGTGAGCATCCAAACTGCCTACGCTCCTACAAAGCCAGTACTTGCAGTAGGATCAAAACCCAGTGTCATTGTTCTTGACTTCTCAGCAGTCCTCATTGTCTGCTATGTTCAGTGAGTCCAGTTTTATCCCATGCTTTTTCAGACCCAGTCCAGCTGGCCTTGTTGAGTTCCCGATAGATCATCCCCAATGTCTCAGTAAGTGGGTGCATCCCTTGCGGTCCTGAGTTCCTTGCTCGTGCTCTCTCTCCTTCTGCTCCTGATTTGGACCTTGGGATTTCAGTCCAATGTTCCAATTTGGGTCTCTGTCTCTGTCTGCTTTCATTGCCCAGTGAAAGTTAATCTCCTTTAGGATGACTATATGTCTTTCTTTGGGTTCACCTTCTTATTTAGCTTCTCTAGGATCACGAACTATAGGCTCAATGTCCTTTATTTATGGTTAAAAACCAAATATGAGTGAGTTCAGTATTTCTAACTGAAAAAACAAGTTTGTTATGTGGAAAATGTATCATCATACTTACTGATATCATAATTTTCCTAAATGCTTACTTTTGTTTAATAAACAATATTCTGACTTAAATATTAAATTTTATCTTAGTCTTAGTTTCACTTATTTAAATTCCTTTGCTTGTAAGCATAAATATGTGAATCTACGGGAGCCTGAAAAACGAATATCAAAGATAATTTATAAAATGCTTTTGAATAGAAAGAAGGTAGAAAGCCATCTCCATATTCTGCAGTGCACCTCTGACTGAGCACCACAGGAGACAGCAATAGCCTGCCCCTCTTTTTATTTATTTTAAAGGAGTTAAGTCAGCAGACAAAAAGCTCCACCTCTATGGGGCCAGATAGCCCAAGAACATAGGCAGGGCAAATACCAACTACATTTGCTCACTATATTTTTCTTTCAAATTAGACAGATTTATTTGGTACACATAGTACATATATACCACTGATACACAACCAACTTAGATAATCATTTTATTGTTTAATTTTGTTTGTTTAACAAATTCTATAATACACAAACTCTATTGTATTATTGAAGTCAGCATAAAAAGTTAGCCAAATTCACAAGAAGTATATAAGGATGTTGATAGTTAAATAAAAATGGTTTTCCAATTCACTAATCGAAACTGTTTGGTACAAGATATCATTTTTAAGACCTATTTCCATTTATGTGTCACATAAAGAAGTCTGAATTTACACATACCCCATTCCACACCTTATGAGCACACTTTTATACATGTAAGTGGTCATAATATTGTGTAGGAGACCCTTTTTGTGTGTTACTTTCATTGGTTGAATAAAAAGAGACTGCCTTGGCCTTTTGATAGGGTGGAACTTATGTGGGCAGAATAGACAGAACAGAATGCTAGAAAGAAGGTCAGACAGGCATACGCCATGGCTCTCCTGCTCTAGATGGACGCTAGTTAGACTCATGCCGGTAAGCCACAACCAAGTGGCGATACACATTAATGGAGATGGATTAATCAAGATGTGATAGTTAGCCAATAGGAGGCTGAAGCTAATGGCCAGGCAGTAATTTTAATTAGTACAATTTCCATGTGGTTATTTCGAGGGATAAGCTACTCAGGCGGGATGCAGCTTGCTCTCCTCTTACTATAATATAGGACTGAGATTCTAGTTACTTAGTAAAATGCTACAATGATACCATAGCTCTAAGACCTATACATGCCTTTGGGTTTTTCCAAAGAATATTCTAACCTTGGTTCTGAAGATTCGGAATTTTACTTCTATTTGGAAAAAAAAAAAAAAGCACACCTCGGTGCTACACACATTATTAGAAATGGGCTAGTCCAGGTGCCAGAGTTAACCGAGAAGAGGCTAGATATAATGGGCCAAGCAGTGTTTAGAAGAATACAGTGTCCGTGTAATTATTTTGAGGCATAAACCCGGGGTGCTGGTGACACAGCCCCGCAGCTCCTATTACAAGAGAATGGTGCCCAGACGTGTGGAGAACTGAATCCACTGAAAGCCTGAGAAAGCCTGGGAAAGAATAAAGCATGTTTTCTTGGTAGCAACAATTTCTCGGGTCTACTCTACTTGCTAGAGGCAAGCAAGCGCTCTCATCTAAAAGAGGCTTCCTGATTCAGCTTTAGCTGCAAAACCCTGCAGCTCATTAAGAGGCCCTGCCATGAAACACTTAAACGGTGTTGACGAAAAGCTGAACACATGCTTTTCGGTTTTCAGCTGTAGCAGGAAAAAAGCTGCGCCGTTTAAAAATGCCAACTTTCTGGGCTGTCCTGCCAGGGCAAACTCTGATTCTTTTATGCAAGCGGTTCATGCAGTTTGCAAGCACAGGCTGCTGAAGCTCGCTTGCTGGCAGGGACCTTGGAATGCCATAGAGTTGCGGCACTAAACATGGCTACAGTCAGTACCTCAGCCATGAGGCTGGAAAGCTAAGGAATGGGCTGGATCCAGTCACCAAAGCCACGGCTTTAGTCCTACTGATATTGCTTGCTAAATTAAAGGCTCATGTGGTCAGAAAAAGAGAGATATACAGTAAAGAGAGATTCAAAGATAAAGAAAATTGCTAAATGGTTTACAGTGTGTTAAAAATATATGCAAGCTAAAAGTTAAATGTTCTTAAAAGTAAAAAATGAAAGAAAGAGAGTAGTTGGGTGTGGTAGTACACACCTTTAAGCCCAACACTTGGGAGGCAGAGGGAGATTGACCTCTGTGACTTCAAGTGTGGTAGCACAGGCCTTTAATCCCAGTGCCTAGAAGGCAGAGACAAACAGATCTCTGTGAGTTCAAGGTGTAGTAGTGTACACCTTTAATCCCAATGTCTGGGAGGCAGAGACAGGAGGATCTCTGAGAGTTCAAGGACAGCCTGGTCTACAGAGTTATTTGAGGTCAAAGATACAGAGAACCTGTCTCAAAAAGCAAAAAATAAAAGTAAAAATAAACAAAATAGAGGTTAAAATAAAGCGCACAAAGAAGGAAAATACACAGAGAATTTTGATATTGTATGCTATTATGCTCTCTTGAATTGTCTGAAATCTGAGGAAGGAGCAACATCTGCTAAAAGATATTTGTTTAAAAATGCTGCTGAACTAATCCAACATAGATATTTTGAAAATGCCTTGACTTTGAAATTTGGATCTAAGGATGTGATGCTTTGGAAAGGAGTTTCTTATTTTGTTTTCACAGAGGGTGAGAGTCTGTGGATTACTTCTGTCCCAATATGGTATGATGGACCACGCCCTCCTGAAGGGATGCTGTGAACACCTTCAGAAAATTGCTTCGCTCAACTGCCAACTGAGATGAAACTAGCACACAGGTTATACCATGAAAGACCTAATTAACAACGCCTCCATTCAGCAGGAAGCAGTTTGGAGAGAAAAAAAACTGTGCCCATGTTCCCAAATATTGTTTATAAATGTTCTTTTACATTTAAAGGGGGATATGATATAGGTATGAATAATTTACCTTGATATGGATTTTGCTTTAGTGATTTAAATTTAAGGTCAATTTTGTTATATGTATATGTGTTTCTGATCTTGATTGAGGTATTGTGATTGTGTAGTTCATTTAAAAATGTAGTGCATATAGGTTGTTAATGGATAATCATTAATAATAGTCAAGTTTGTAGTCATGTTGGTTAGATTTTCTAGATATATAGATATATATTTCAGTTAGATCAGCATTCTTCATATCTTTCAAAGACTACGGAATATGTTATTTAATGTTTTAATTTCTTAGGGTTTTTCATGACAATGAGACACTCTGCTCCTGGCAGCACCTATCTACTTCGAGAGGAAGATGGGCATCGAAGAGGATCCTTATGGAGTTTGATAGCCATTTGGGCAAGAAACTGCTCTTGCCTGTACTGTTGCATAAAATGGACACAGAGAACCCGCAGAGAGAGGACTGCTGAACTTGCCTAAAGGTGAGATGATCTTTTGGGGTTCCTGATTCATGAAAGAGTCTACAAGACATTCTGCATCATCAACCTTCTCTCAACACCACCACTCTTGCTCTGCTGCCTCTGCCTCTCACAACCAAATGCTGAACAATTAAGTTACATATTTATGGCCCAACTTATTTGCAAAACCTAATATTGGTCACATAGTTTCTCTCAGGACAAGAATGTCATGTCACATTGACCCATGTACATAGCTCTTTTCCAGTCATAAAATAACATGGGAAATCAAGACTTAGCATTAACAATTATCTGGGTATTAAGTGGTAGGGAGAATGTGCAAACTAAATTTGCTTCAATCTCGGGCCATGAATCAATAAAATAACACCTGGGGAAATGACCTCATATATTTGTCTTTAGGGCCAACCATAAATTGTCGTTAGGGCAAACAGCCTGCTATGAATCTGCTCTGAAGTCTAAAGTACCTGTCTGTGTAAAAACTGTCTGTGTGACCAAGAATCCTATGTCAGTCTGTGTAATATAAAATAAAGACAGAAAATTTTCTAAAAATCTACAGCTATATGTGTGCCTAATAAGTATCAGACAACACCTAAGGGCTGTGGAAAGAAACCCACAGCCGTTCTTATAGGAAGGCATATCAGTGGCATCTGAGAAAGTTACAGAGAGGAACAACCAATCAGCCACAGTCAATAACCATATGGCTTTCCCAATTGTGACTCCCTATGTGTGTCAATTTGCTAAATATTAGTTGTCACTGTTGTACATTCCCATGGCCCTCAGTAGTCATCTATCCCTTCTGTTTCTCAATGAAGCATTATGGAAAGAATTAACTAGGTGTTCTTGGAACATCACTTTCCTCTTGCATGCATGCATGCGTTCACTCTACAAACATCCAAACAACACGACTTCTTCTTCCTTTGCAGTTGTTAAATTGTTTTCTTTTGACACCTTGGAGATAGTTATATAATCTCTGCACTAGAGAAATTGATTTCCTATAAGAAGAGAATGACAAGGCCAAAATGGGAAAACTACATTTTGGACAACGTTGGGTTACTGAACTAACAGTATAAAACATTGTTTCTTCTTTCTTATAAGGGAAACATACATATCTTGTGAACTTGTAAATGGTCATTTGAACTTATAAAGGACAGAAAGAGTAGAGTTTTCTATTTCTTGTAACAGAAGGTATTGTGGGCAGTGAGATTTGCATCTCCATACTTCTTTCAGCTCTCCCAATGAGTCTATTTAGTATTGTAGAGACAACATAGTGATGTTGTCTCATGGCTTTTACTCCTGTTGTTACCTGTACATGGATATCAGACCTTTTAACACAACACTGAACTAAAATGATTTCCATCCTCCAAAATTTAAACAAAAGGTATTTCCAAGTTTCCCTTCATTATTCTTACTTGATGTGTCCTCTCCTTGTTGAAATTTTTACACACACAGAATTTTGAAACTGCCTGAGGCATCTGTCAGTGTGGGCAGAATGTAGTCTGGAGCATCTACTGAAGCATGTTTCCATTCACATGGCTACTTAGAAATGTGTGGTTTCTTTCAGGTTTTTGAATTTTTATGATCCCATATATCACATTTTAAAAAAGGCATGGAAGGGCATGAATCTCATTTAGTGATAGAATACTTTCTCAATATGTATGAGGCATGAATATTATTGGCTACAGAATAATATTTTTAATGTACCAATAATACTTTATTTTGTTGAATTTTTTTTCTTTTTCCCCTCTCTTTTTCATTTATTTTTTTTATTTATTTTGATATAGGATTTCTTTGTGCTGTTTTGGTGCCTGTCCTGGAACTAGCTCTTGTAGACCAGGCTGGCCTCAAACTCACAGGATCTGCATGCCTTTACCTCCCAAGTGCTGAGGTTAAAGGCGTGTGCCACCACTGCCCGGTAAATTTTTATATAAAAATTAAATTGCAGTATCTTAATACAAAATCTAATTGTGAGGAATGCTGCTTAAGTTTCTTAATTTAGAAAAGTGGGTAAGAAAAGATTTTACCACTGTAGCTTTTGCCATTATATAATAGTTTAAAAGAAATTACTTGCAATCTCTGTTTGTTACTTTTCACATTGCTGTGACAAAATACTTGATAAAAAGCAACATAAAGAAGTTAGAAGTTAAAAAAAAAAAAAAAGGCGAGCGGACCAGTGGGCGGTTGATCTAGCCGGAGACCCTGCGTGGCCTTCCGCCCGTCGCGGGTCGGGTGCTGAGGCTTCACGAGAAAGGATGCCCTCCCTAGAGTCTCCTCCTTGAGCCAGATTTTCTCAAAAGACAAATCTCTGTTATGAAAAGGACGGGTATGGGAGGTATTTAAAGAGTTGTGGCAACCTGACGAAGTCACAGAAGAATGGATATACCTAAAAGTACCACACTACAGAAAGGTGGACTATGTTGCAGTGTATTACTCCAGAAAGCCAGCAAAGAAAGTCGCAAGTAACCTAAAGTGTAACCGCAGGGAAGAGTGAAAGCAGTCGTGGAGTGCACACTTGGAAATCATAGCCAGGAAAACTTACATTCATGATGTTCTGTGAATATTAAACATGATGCAAAATTAAAAAAAAAAAAGAAGTTAGAAGTTGATATATTTTTCTTACATTTTGGTATTTCAAATCAAGAAGCTATGGTAAGAGCCATATGGAGTGGCTGATAATATTTTATCTGCAGTCAGAAAGCAGCGAGTGATGAACACTTTCTTTTTTTTTTTTTTAATTTGGTAGGAGACACTGTCCCTTGGAATGGTGCTACTCACTTTCAGAGTAGGTCATTAAAAATCAATTATCCTAACATATATATTTAAGAAATGGAGATTTGATTCAAATGAATGATCTAAATACCATAAAGTCAACGGTAAAAGATTAACCTTCATATAATCCCTATTGACAGATGGAGAAAGCCATACTTCCTATTATTAACAGCACAGTGCCAGACACACAATCTATTCTTGATAAACTGTAATTATTTAGTATATTAATACTGCACATTGCTATTACCAAGAGAGCAATTTTTATCTCACTGCAAATTATTCAATTTTAGTAACAACCATATTGAAGGTTTCAGTGCCAGTATGGACTAATATGAGAGAACATGCATCATTTTTCTTTCTTCCTCTAGGTTACCTCACTGGGTAAAACACTTTGTTTCCATACATTTACAAGAAAATCTCATGATGTCATTTTTTTCACAATTAAATTTAATTTACTGGTGTACATGTAAATTTTACTATTCATTAGTTGGAAGACATTTAGACTGCCTCCTTTACTAATTTTTGTGACTAGAGTATCAATAAGGCTGAGAATTTGTATTTTAATTATCTGTCAGATATGTAGTTATCAAAGTTCCATTATCACTCTGTGGGATTTCTGTTGTATTATTTCCTCTGTTGAGTTGAACAGATTCCCCAGTTAATACAGATTGTAGTCATTGCTCTTGGTTACCTGAAAGCTCTTGACTGTAAGGCCACATTGTAGGAGAAACCTCACACTTTAGGCACAGACCATAGAGGAATAAAGCTGAAACTAACAAAGAATTCTGTTCACTAAAGACTACCTCTCACAGGATCAAAAGACTCTAAGCAGTATCCCAAGGGAAAACTAAAACAAATACACTTACTCAGCTTTGAATTCTTTGAATCACAATAGTGACCTGTCTTACAAGAAGTCCAAAATGGGTAGAATAGTGTGGCATTTATCTCTTGCAACTAAACAGTAGCCATCTTGTTGAATTCCAGGTTTTCTCATTAAGGAGCAATAATGAACAATCTACCTGAAGACCCAGCAATACCACTTTTGGGAATTAACCCAAAGGATACTCAATTATACCGCAGGGTATGAATTCAACATTGCAGCATTATAGTCAGAACCTAGAAATAACCTAGAGGCCCCTCAAGTGAAGAATGGATAAAGAAAATGTGGTATATTTATACAGTAATAAAAAATAATAACATCTAACTTTGCAGGCAAATGGATAGATCTGGAAAAAACAAACATATTGAGTGAAGTAACCCAGACTCACAAAGACAAATATAATATGCAGTAACTCTTATGTGACTTTCAGACATAAAGCAAAAAAAAAAAAATGCAGCCTAGTATCCACACCTCAGAGAACCTAGACAACGAACAGTACCCTAAAAGAGACATACATGAATGAATCTACCTTGGGAGAAGAAAAAGACAAGATCTCCTCAGTAAATTGAGAACTTGGAGTCATGGGGGAAGGTGAGGGAAAGATGGGAGGAAGGGAAGAGAGTGGAAAAAAATGTACAGCTCAATAAAAGGAATAAAAATGTAAACAGAAATCCATGTAGAATACCTCCTACAATGTGTTGGGCCTTCCCATAGGAAAAAATAACAGAAGAGGAATAATGAGAAACAGAAAGGAGGCAGACTAAGATGGGAGGGAAGTGAGGAATTCTGGGATAGTAAATAGAAGAAGAACTGTAATTAAGATATATTATATGATACCAACAAAATTTTCTATAAAAGGAAAAAATAAAAAGGAACTCATGCCTGGTAGTAGCGTAAACCTAGCCAATCTAGTGGTTCATGATATCATGGCCCATAAAAGGAAATATGCAGCTGCTACTTTCATGGAGCAGTATAATTTCTTACTGCCTTCTAAATGTTTATATTTACACTCACAGATAAGTGTGTAGATGTCAGTCCACGAACAAAAACCTTCTTGCTTGAAGTGGAGACTATAATAGAAATCCAAAAGAGGTCAAAATATATTGAGCCATTGACCTTGAGGTGCACATTCAAAAATGATACATCTTCAGCACAACCCATACTTTCAGGTCTATGAGGATATCATCAGAGAGGAGATTCAAAGTCTTGAGAGCAGAGACAGGATAGCCTTTATTGAGATAGAGGCTTAATATATAACAAGGGAAGTATCACAAGAGTCAATCTATAAATAAAGAGCTACAGGAAATTAGGTACTTGACCCCAATCCAATACTGAGGGGCCTGCTCTAAACATATATCTACATGAGTAATACTAAATGTGCTCATCAGATTATACACTTAACCGATTTTACACACACACAACACACATACACACACATAACAATGTTTGTCTATCTCTATCATCTATCTACTTATCTATCTACTTAGATATATATATATATCTATTTTGCTAGCTATAGTATATATTATTCATATATATTTGTATATATATTAGCTATATAGTGAGTAAATGGATATTATATAATGCATATTAAATATCATGTACATGTATACACACAAATATAACACACACACACACACACACACACATATATATATATATATATGTATATATATGCATGTGTATATATAAAAAGTTAATGAAAACAAACTCATGAATTTGAGCAGGCCCTAAGAGGAGCTGGAGCCAGGATTGGTGAATGGGAAATGATTCACTTGATAAAATGAATTTATCAAAAAAGCAAATAAATAAAAGGCAGATATTTAGTATACTGTAATTTGTACCAAGCAAAATTCCAGTACTGAGAGTGTAGAGACAGCTACTTAGACACAGGCAAGGCATTATAGCCTAATAGGCCACAGAGTTTCTGCCTCACAAAATAGGGTGTACAGATCTTAAGGAACTAAGAAAGAAATGAGTCTCTGACACCACACACACACACACACACACACACACACACACACACACACACAGAAAAACAAACACACATAATATGGAAGTTACATATTAGTGTATGTAATTTAGTGTATGAGAAATACATCTTCTCAAATTATAGACAAAGTTAAATAAATATTATGAGTAACAGAACTATTTACTCAAATATTCAGTTATTGATAAAAAACTAATATTCAAGACTGAATCATATGGTATTTTCCATAGATATATTTTCTACGATTATCATTTATTTGGGAAAGAAATATGGAAACAAGAGGTTTATAAAATATGAAATGTACGTAAGAGATTTTTCTGAGTTGAATTTAATCCTCAATAATTAATCTGGCATTATATGCAGGAATCATTTATATGGAGAATGGTATATTTCTTGAACTCGGGATCTAGAGGAAGGAATTGATTTTTCCAAGTAAAGGAAAAGATAATAAGGCCCAAAGGCTATATACAAATTTATTTGCTTGAGGGCCATGTAGCACACTCTGTATGAATACAGACACAGATTCAGTTTACAGAAGTACAGAAAAGACTGTGCATGTTGTAAATACAACTATAATTATGGCAACCGGAATCTTTTAAAAACATCCATATGGAAAGAGGGGAAATAAGAACCTGCACCAAGAGGTAGTAGTAGAGTACACTAGCAAGTTTCGTTCTCCACCTGTGTTGCAGAATAATTATGTCTGTAATTGCTGAACCCTTTCTCTGTGGGTGCCCTTTATGAAGGGAAATACAATGACTTGTGTTCAACAGAATTGTTTACAAGGCAATCATAAAAGACATGGATTTAAGAGAAGATGAATAAGAGGGAGGGAAAAATCTCTGTGCATGAGACTTCAAAAGAGACGGATTTCTCTCCAAATCCTATCAATTTGGGAACGATTTCAATGTCTTGTTCCTATTTACTTGTTGCAGATTGTGCCTCTGGTGCCAGAGCAGCATCCCTTTTACAGTCTTCCAAGACAATGCTGCCAAGACCTCTCCCATTCCTTTTTATAAGTGAGTTATTGATAACTCTTCTAGCAACAGGCCAAAAGCAAGCATACACTATGATGAGCTGTTGCCGAGTTTTTCTAAATGCCTTTCCTTGGGAGTCTTTGCCTTGCTACTAAGTGGAAAATAGACTTTCAACCTTGTACTTTCAGAAGAATACAGTTCTAAAACAAACCATTGGTTATTTTTATTATACTAGGAATCTATTCTGTTAAATTTTAGAACAAAAAGCCTAGTTAATCACAATATTTACTGAGATTTTCTTTTAAAATTTCCTTAACATGAACTCAATAAATGTGGTGACGCTTTTTAGAATCCTAAACCTTTAAAGGACATTTGTGTTCTACCTGTACAAGGCGATTCTCTTGAGAAGGCAAAGTCACCCAAAGTTTATGACACTTGTTTAATCTATTATATTTGTCTCATTTAAGACATAATGTTTAATATGATTTAATACTTTGAGTGATTCTGTCCTATAGATTATATCACATTATATGGTTTATGCATTGAACTCATAGTAACCATAACAATATTTTACTGGATTTTTAGATTTTTGTCATATTTTTCATTTGTCCAATATGCAGATTCCAATACTGTTATCTTAGTTACTTACTTTTTTAAATTAAAATATAAGTATACCATTTTCTCTTTCCTCCCTCCTGTCCTTCCAATGCTTTCCCCCTTTTATCTCTCTCAAACTTATGGCTTCTATTTTTTCACAATTGTTACATATACACATGTATATATTTTGTGTGTATATGGTTTTATTTTTCAATATATAAATAGAACACTTTCAGTAACATAATATCGCTTCTATTTATAGAATTTTTTAATTGATCATTTTATATGAGATCGAGGTAGACTTACTTCATGCAAACTAATTCTCTAGCTCTCAACATTCCTTAACTACCTATATGTAGCGGCGTAAATGAATGCAGACAGAGTGTAAAAATATATATATAGCTTTAATGTAGAAATAGACTTACAGAACCACCGTTCCCGCGGAGACCAGGAAAGCAGAAGCGAGCTCGGAGCTTGCTCGCCAAATTTATAGGCAGACATTAGCCCGAGGCGAACACGCCCCTTAAGGGGCGGGACTTATCCCTACATCTCCCCTTTTTGTCTAAATAAGACAGAACTAAACCAAATACAACTACATACAATAACAACAAATAATAAATACAACAAACAATATTGAGAACAAAAGCTTTGCTAAACATTCTATCTCAAGAAGTCCAAATAATGTAAAGAGTAACTACAATTATATAATCTTCAACTCAGTCAAAGATCTGAGAAGGGAATAAACACTACTCAACAAACGAGATATATCCAAAATGTGCAACAATTGACAGAGACAACTGACTACCTGGGCAATCACCCAAAGTCTCGTTTGCAACGTTGAGTCAACCAATTTTGGCTAAGGCCTAACATAACTGACATACCATTATTAAAGGCAAGGAACTTTTCAAAACTATCTTACCCTGTCTTGGCAGGATATGACAGTCCTGTTTTATCCATTGATGCACGCTCTGTATCTGTGTCAGTGGTTGAGGTATGGGCATTTCTTTGCCCAAAGGCCAGTTCTGCCAAATAGAAAGGCTCCAGGTGGAGTGTTTTTGGTGCTCAACATTTTCTCTGGAATAGAGCAGTGTTGCCAGGAGCAATTGTGTCTCACTATCACGAAACTCTGAGTTAGATTAAAGGCCATTTTCTACAGCTCTTTGAAGAGGATGAAGATTATCTATCTATACTGAGTATAATCTCTATATATCTAAAAAACCTGATTAGTCTAATTATAAATGACAAACTTAGATGACAATTAGTCTATATAATTCTCAATATCTATCTAACTTAAAGACTAAGACAATAAACGACTGTGAAACAAATGAGGACAATGACCTCCAAATATAAACAATGTACAAATATACATTGCAGTAGGTAAATATATATCAATACACAAATATTATATAAGTATCTTAATCAGAGGTAGAAATGTACACTGCAATATGGTAAATATATACAATATATATATATCAATACAATACATGTCAATACATAAAAATGTTTTAAACAGAGGTAGAAACATGCATGCGTACAATAGTCAATATAATTTAACTTTGTATCAATATACAAGAATCTATACCAATATATTTGTCTATTATCCCATCATCCCTCTTTTTTTTTTTTCAAAATGATCCCTGAGCTTATAAAATTCCTCTCCCAAACCTCAATCATATACTAATTATAATCAACCCCTAAATGATGTCCCTAAACCCAAGGGCAAACTTTACTGGGAGAGGGGATGTCGTTCTCTAGAATTACTTCCAGCTGTCATGGGGGCGACGTTCTTTCTGGGAGATCCTGTGAAAGTAAAATGATGGTTAAATTTCAAGATCAATGTCTTTTAAAATTGCAAATAGTCTCTGAGTATTTTGTGGAGGTCTGGCCAGAATGTTGTACAAGATGTGCACCATTTCAGCTAACCAAGTTGGGATCGTCTTGTGCAGCTGGTATCCAAAACAGGTCTTGTAGTAGCGCTATCAGTATCATGACGTCATATCAACCTGGTAGAATTGTTGTTGTGGGGCCCCATCTTCTTCCTGGAAACTTCAAATGTCACTTCAGGAAAAACTCATTGTTCATTGTGAAAAACTTAAACATTAATCATATAGACATATATAGACATACATATATATTCAATAAAAGGCATGATAGATATATTCAATGAAAAGTATGATAGATATGAAGAAAAGCAAAGATGTTTTCTAAACTCATATTTCTTTCTGTCCCATATCATGGCTCTTGACATGAGACAGAAACTCCAGAAACTCTGGGTTTTTCTCTTACTAACAGGCTTGGAATTGGAGAGGGACTGAGCCAGAGTCCAACTTCAAAACCAGCTCTATATATTTATAAAGAAATGTTTAATAAGACATGTATATAAAAATTAATACTTACAAAATGTGTCCATCCATCAGTTATTAAATATTCAGGGTCCCTAAATTTCTTTGAAGATGAGTATTTTCCTGTGGAGATAAAAAAAGAACCCTGCCCCCAACCAATCTGTATTTCTTACCATCAGTCTGCTCACCATCCTTGCGCAAGAATTGTTATTTATCTTTTCCAAGTGGCTTCTCTTCTTCAAACCGAACCTTTATTAATTTTGATGGTATCCACAATTTTTCCTCACCTGTGGAGATAAGAGCAAAACCCCTTCCCCAACGTAGCACATCTCCTGGCTTCCATTGTGAGGTCAGCACATCCTTGAAATAAACTGGTTGATTTAGTTCAGTAGACTTTTCCATTATCCAATGTCTTTCTGCAGCTGTTGTTCCCTTCTCATTAGCGTTGAGAAAATTCAAGGTTAACAAAGCATTATGTAGCCTATTTCTGGGGGTGTTTTCCACCCCTTTCTGTTTGTTCAACATATCTTTTATAGTTCGATTTGATCTTTCTATGACTGCTTGACCTGTAGGATTGTATGGTATACCTGTAACATGCTTGATATTGTAATAATCAAAAAACCGTTTCATTTTCCTAGAAACATAAGCAGGACCATTGTCCGTTTTTATTTGTGTAGGTATACCCATGATAGCCATGACTTCTAATAAATGAGTGATTACTGAATCAGCTTTTTCTGAACTTAAAGCAGTTGCCCACTGAAAGCCTGAATAAGTGTCAATGGTGTGATGAACATATTTTAATTTGCCAAATTCTGCAAAGTGGAACACATCCATCTGCCAGATTTCATTCCTTTGGGTGCCCTTTGGATTAGCTCCTGCAGGCAGTGGCGTTTGGTTATAGAAAGAGCAAGTAGGGCATTTATTTACAATCTCCTTAGCTTGTTGCCATGTAATTGAAAACTCTTTCTTCAAACCTTTGCTATTGACATGATGTTTTTTATGAAAATCAGAGTCTTGTAGCACACTACCAATCAATAATTGATCAATTTCTGCATTACCTTGTGCTAGAGGACCTGGCAGACCTGTATGGGATCGGATGTGTGTTATGTATATAGGGCAAAGCCTGTTCCTGATCAAATCTTGAACCTGGAGGAACAATGAGGTTAGTTCAGTATCATCAGGTATAAATTCAGCAGTTTCAATATGTAAAATAACTCTTTCTGCGTATTGTGAATCTGTAACTATATTAATAGCTTCTTTAAAATCCCTTAGCACCATAAGAATGGCATATAATTCCGCCTTCTGGACAGAATTATACGGACTTTGTTCCACCTTATCCAAGTCTTCTGATTAGTAACCTGCCTTCCCTGATTTATTGGCATCAGTATAGAATGTACGGGCTCCAGTTATTGGAGCATCACGGACGATTCGAGGAAGAATCCAAGAAGTTCTCTTTATGAAGTTAAGCCGCTTGCTTTTTGGATAGTTGTTATTAATGTCTCCCAAAAAATTAGCACAAGCTCTTTGCCATGGTTCATTATCTTCCCATAATTTCTTTAGTTCATCAGCAGTGAAAGGCACTATAATTTCTGCTGGGTCTATGCCTGCTAGTTGACGAAGTCTCAGCTTGCCTTTTATAATTAACTCGGAGACTTTTTCCACATAAGTTTTCAGTTTCTTACTTGGTTTATGTGGTAAAAAGATCCATTCCAAAATAATATCATCTCTCTGCATTAAAATTCCTGTAGGAGAAATTTTTGATGGTAATATGACGAGAATACAATCAAGCTCTGGATTCACCCTGTCCACATGTGCCTGTTGTAATTTTTCCTCAATCATTGTCAGTTCCTTTTCTGCTTCAGCTGTTAATTCTCTGGGACTGTTTAAATCTTTATCACCATCCAAGGTTTTGTTCAAATGAATTATTAAATCAGGTGTTATTCCAATAGCTGGTCGTAGACTGGAAATATCTCCTAACAGCCTTTGAAAGTCATTAAGAGTCCGTAGGCGATCTCTCCTAATTTGTGCTTTTTGTGTCTTAATTTTTTGCAAACCTATTTTATAACCTAAATAATTAACAGAATCTCCCTTCTGAATCTTTTCAGGAGCTAATTGCAATCCCCATTTAGGTAAAAGTATCTTTATTTCTTCAAACAGTCTGTTCAAGGTATCCATGTTTGAATCGGATAACAAGATGTCGTCCATGTAATGGTATACTATAGATTTGGGAAATTTCTTGCGTATTATTTGCAATGGTTGGTTCACAAAATATTGGCACAGGGAGGGGCTATTTAACATACCCTGGGGGAGAACAGTCCAGTGGTACCTCCTCGAAGGTTGAGAATTGTTGTAAGTAGGCACTGTGAAGGCAAATTTTTCTCTATCTTCTTTTTGCAAAGGTATAGTGAAAAAACAATCCTTTAAATCAATAACTATGAGAGGCCATCCTTTTGGTAATAAAGAGGGCAAAGGAATTCCAGATTGCAGAGGGCCCATAGGTTGAATAACCTTGTTGATGGCCCTGAGATCTGTCACCATTCTCCATTTACCTGATTTTTTCTTAACCACAAATACAGGAGAATTCCAAGGGCTGGTAGATTCTTCTATATGTCCAGCATCTAATTGTTCTTGTACCAGCTGTTCTAAAGCCTGTAACTTTTCCTCAGCTAAAGGCCATTGCTTTGTCCATATTGGTTTCTCAGTCAACCATTTTAGAGGCAAGGCTGTTGGTATCTCTGAAGGGACATCAATTGCTTGTTCTTGTACAGCCCGAATGGCCGGTTTTCTCCGTTTGTAATATCTTTTAATATTATTCTCAGAAATATAGGCTCTAGATTAAGCAGGAATGTTAATTTCGGTATTCCATTGTTGTAATAGGTCACGACCCCATAAATTCATTGCGATATTGGCTACATATGGCTTTAATTTTCCTATTTGTCCCTCTGGCCCTATACATTCAACCCATCTCGTGCTCTGCCTTACTCGAGATAGGGTTCCAATTCCCAGGAGCTGAACATTTACATTCTGAAGAGGCCAACACGGATGCCAAGATTCTGGGGTAATGATACTTACATCAGCACCTGTGTCCAGTAGGCCAGTAATAAAAATGCCATTTACACACACTCTCAGTTTAGGTCTTTGATCATTTATAGAAGTTTGCCAAAACACACGTAACTTATCTTTCTGATCATTATTGCTTGTAACAGTAGGCATGGGGCTTCCTAATTGTCCTGATGAGGAACGTTCTCTGCAGAAACTGGATATGACTGAACCATGTTTGCCATGGGGGCCTGTGAGGCCCCCCCTCTCACGTTTCCCGACTGTATCAGGTTGCCTTGTCTATCTCTTGTAGACCTGCATTCATTCGTCCAATGTCTGCCCTTTCCACATCTTCTACATAAACCTGAAGGCTGAGTCCTCCTATTTCTGTTATTGCTAGAAGTTGCATTATTATTATTATTATTCTTATTTCTGAAAGATGCATTATTGTTATTATTATTATTATTATTATTTCTGTAAATCCGTTGTCTACAATTCCTTTTCATATGACCCATTTTGCCACAATTAAAACATCTGGTATTCTGGTGTCTCCTTTTACCATTGGAAATTGCTTCTTCTACCCATGCTTCAGTGCCATAATCAAATGTATCAACATTGAGTGTATGCAAGACCCATTCTTCCAACGGCGCTGATCTGAGCTTTAAAGGACCCAAAATCCTTTTGCATTCCACATTTGCATTTTCATAAGCCAAAGACTCAATCATTATACGTCTTGCTTCTGGGTCAGATATTCCTATTTGTACAGCCTTAGTTAATCTTTGTAAAAAGTCACTAAAGGGTTTTCTCTGACCCTGTTTAACTCTGACAAATGATTCCATTCTCTGTCCTGGGTCTTGTACCCTGTCCCAAGACCTTAAGGCTGCTGTAGTACACATGGAGAGTGTGTTTTCATCCAAATTAGCTTGTTCCTGAGGATCAGAAAAGAGCCCTTCACCTAGAATTTGATCTAGGGAAATGTCAATTCCCTTCGCTTTTTCCTGCTGTTCTAAGAGTCTAGCCTCTTGCCTGAATAAGCATTTCCATTTCAATTGCGGTCCACTCTTGAGTACCGCAGAGCTCAGCTGGAGCCAGTCCGAGGGGGTTGCTCTGCTTGTCATGGCCCAAGATTTTAGCATCTCTTTAACAAAAGAGGCTTGCATCCCAAAAGTCATGACAGCCTGTTTTATTTCCTTGAGATCATTCATACGCACAGGCTCCCATGTATCCTCCTTGATGACCCTAGGGTTTTTGGAACCAATCACCTTCTCTGTTGTTATTACGGGAAAGGCAGGTAGAGCTGTAGGTAGAGCTTTGTGGAAATTGTCCCGGAGAGACTTACCCACAGATGTAGTTAAACTTTTCCTTTCTACCCTTTGCTCTTCTTCATCAGAATTTAGAAATTCCTCAATCTTTTCAATTCTATTCACCATTGCCTTCTGCAATGTCTGAATCTCCTGTCCAGAATTATGTTCCAAAGCCTTCATTGAGGATTCTAATGTATGAAGTTTGTCCGTTAGAGATAACATCTCATCTTTGGACATAATTTTTATGGCATAAACCGTGCCTTCTTGTATTGACAATCTTTCCGTCAATCTGTCATAAGCTTTAGACAAAATCCGATTGTCACATTCAGCAGTTTTGATTCTCTCAGTTAATGTTTCATTTCCTACAGAAAGGGACTGAATCTTATGGTCCAGATCAGCTGTTCCCTCTTCCATAGTAATGAATTTCTCCTTAACATCAGCCTGAAGAACTTCAACCTGATTCTTGAGAAGATTGTTATCAGCCTGGAGAACTTCAAACCGATTCTCGAAAAGATTGTTATCAGTCTGGAGAACTTCAACCTGATTCTTGAGAAGATTGTTATCAGCCTGGAGAACTTCAAACTGATTCTTGAGAAGATTGTTGTCATTCTCAATTGTTTTTAAGCGTTCAATCTCTACCTTAAGAATCCTGGATTTGTCTCGTAAAGACTTTATCATATTTCTATTATCAAACCATTTGGTGCCAATGAAAACTACGAATCCCAGAAGGATCCATATATGTGGGGTGATAGACACCTCTTGTAAAATCTCCCACATGGTACAATTAAAAAAATCATTAAATTCTTGAACAGTAATGTGTTCAGACATTTTATTTATAAAAGAAAATTTTTTTACCTGCAATGATCGGTTCCTGCCAGTGGTGGTCTCTGTGTTTTTGGAGCCTGTCCTAGAACTAGCTCTTGTAGACCAGGCTGGCCTTGAACTCACAGAGATCCGCCTGTCTCTGCCTCCCAAGTGCTGGGATTGAAGGTGTGCACTACCAAGGCCTGGCAGGCCTCAAACTCACAGAGATCTGCCTGCCTCTGCTTCCCAAGTGCTGGGATTAAAGGCGTGCTCTACCACTGCCTGGCCGGCCTCAAACTTGTGATCCTCCTGCCTCTGCCTCCTTCAGCAAATCCTACCGGCGTGGGCCACCACAACCGGCCAAGTCACTTTGTAACAGACCAAATCTGACGCTGTGGCAGCTTTTGTTGCAAAACCGCAAGTACTTGAGCTTCTGCTAATTCAGGCAGTGGTGTTCCGCTGCAAAACTTAGCCAAGGCAGGCAGAATGGGCCTGTGTCGCCGAGTGTGTCTCGGACTCGGCACTGGGGCCGGAGTCACGAACTGAAAAACAGCACCGGGGAGGGTGCTGTGTTAGCTAGCGGGCTACCCGCTTGAGTCGGGGGCAAAATAGCCCGACGTTGGACGCCAAAATGTAGCGGCGTAAATGAATGCAGACAGAGTGTAAAAATATATATATAGCTTTAATGTAGAAATAGACTTACAGAACCACCGTTCCCGCGGAGACCAGGAAAGCAGAAGCGAGCTTGGAGCTTGCTGGCCAAATTTATAGGCAGACATTAGCCCGAGGCGAACACGCCCCTTAAGGGGCGGGACTTATCCCTACACCTATAGTTCTTTTTATAGGTTTAAGATTTAATCAGACCTCCATTTTCTTCATTAACATGTCTCTTGGTGTCATCTTTATTCAGTTTTTGTTTAAACAGTCATAATGAGAGTTCCTCAGATCCAAAAATCTACCAGCAAATTTCCTGTTTCTCTGGTTCTTCCAACATTTCTTCTTACTCTTCTGTTGCAAACTCTGAGCCTTAGGTAAAAGAATAATTAAGAATGGCAGTTATAATTTGTCATTCAAGATCAATAATTTCACATGTTCTCCTCTTTATCTAGGTTTCCAGTATAAGGCATGATTTTCCTCTTATTTAGTAGATCTTAAGTCTAACTGGAGAGCTGTTGTTTACCAGCAAGTTATGTGTGCTAATAATGTTGGGTTATGGTACCATGTTGGTTATTGCTTTAGTTCATTGGTATCATAGCCATGTGGGATGACTGTTTCCTTATGTCTTTTAATTACTTTTATGAGCAAAGATATTTTTATTCGTTTCTTTTTATTTATTATTTTATTGAAAAAAAAATTTCCGCCTCCTCCCAGCCTCCCATTTCCCTCCCCCCACTCCTCTCACCCTCCCTCTCAAGTCTGAAGAGCAGTCAGGGTTCCCTGCCCTGTGGAAAGTCCAAGGTCCTCCCCGCTCCATCCAGGTCTAGGAAGGTGAGCATCCAAACTGGCTAGGCTCCCACATAGCCAGAAAATGAAGTAGCACATATCTTAATTAAGGGAGCCATCCTAGGGCTGGCAAGAGACTTGAACCTATAGAGGGGCTCCCAGGTGCCCAGGGCGATGTCCCCAGTTAGTTCCTTGGGCAGCTGAGGACAGGGAACCTGAAATGTCCCTATCCTATAGCCATACTGATGAGTATCTTGCATATCACCGTAGAACCTTCATCTGGCGATGGATGGAGATAGAGAGAGAGACCCACACTGGAGCACTGGACTGAGCTCCCAAGGTCCCAATGAGGAGCAGAAGGAGGGAGAACATGAGCAAGGAAGTCAGGACCATGAGGGGCGCACCTACCCACTGAGACAGTGGGGCTGATCTATTGGGAGCTTACCAAGGCCAGCTGGTCTGTGACTGAAAAAGCATGGGACAAAACCGGACTCTGAACATGGCGGACAATGAGGGCTGATGAGAAGCCAAGGACAATGGCACTGGGTTTTGATCCTACTTCATGGTCTTTTAAATTTTTTAAGAATAGCTTTTCTTAGCATGAAAGTTAGTCTTCAGGGAAGAGGCTTTCCAGTCTGAGCCAGATCTGATCCTCCACATCCTAAATCTAAATGATATGGTGTTTTTAGCAATATTTGTTGTGCATAACTGGGCATCCTTGACAAATTAGGCATAAGAATATTTCTTATTCTATGTATTGGGATTTTATCAGATAGTTTATGGCTCATTAGAGGAATATTCTAAGGCTATATGGGAAATTTCATTTTAACTATATCTGTGAATATGCACAGATATATGTATGGTGTGCCATTTGAGGTAGTTAGATAATAATTTCTTTTGATTTTTTTTAGACATATTTTGTTTTCTTTTAGCCTTCTGCATTCTTGTCTATTAATATCACTCAACCCTTTCTAATGAAGTTTACCTTCCATTTTTCTCTTCAAATAATTTGTACCCCATTTGTCCCCTCACTATTGCTCTTCTCTCCCAGGTTTCTTTTATTTTTTTAACTTTCCTGGTTTCTGCAGTTACTCCAGGTTATACACTCTCATGTAATGACTTGAAGCTAACAACCAGAATTGAAAAAGTAAATGTTAATTTATAATTATAAGTCATGGTCCCAGTACAGTGTCACCATCTACATGTATGGTCGAGCAAGTTTAGGGACTTTATTCTACTTCAAACCATTGACAATTTCATTAAAAACAAGGCACACAAGGACTTAGTATTGAAATGTGTGTCTAAGGAGGTAATTAAAGTAGGCTTACCATATGAATGACTTTCTGACAAGTATATCAAGTCAGGAATAAAGCACACAATTCTGGCTATTTACCATTCCTACCATAAAGAAAAAAGTCCAATATAATGTTATATTGCCTAGAGGAAAAGAAATGCTTGGAATTTCCCTTTCTCTGAATAATATTTTAATTTTTTTTGATTTCAACAAAACTCATAAACTACCACTGCATTTATATAGATTATTGCCCTAGCTTATTGTTGATGCTGCTTGTTTGTTTTAATTCTGTAAAACTTGACATGAGTGTTATTTGGAAAGAGGAACCACATTTGATAAAATATCTCCACCAGATTGGCCTACTGGAAAGCTTCTAAGCATTGTCTTACTTAATGATTGATGTGGGTATACCTAATCTATTTGGTGCAATGCCACACATGGACTGCTATACTTGAGTTATACTTGAATGTATGAAAATATAACATATATGAGAAATATATCAGTAACAAGCCAATAATCTGCACTCTTTCATGATCTCTGCTTCAGCTCCTGCCACCTGATACCAGCCTTCAGAGCATTTCTTCATACCTTTCATGATGGACAGTGATTAGATTATGCAAGCTGCACAAGTTCTCTCCTCCCCCAAATTGCTTTTGTTCGTGATGTTTTGTTACAGCAACAAAAGCCCTCACTAAGAAACGTTTAAACAGTGTGTGTATCGGCATAAATAAATGCAAGGCAAATATTAAAGAATATATACAGCTTTAATGTTTAAATAAACTTACAAAACTGAGGTTCCCGCGTAGCCGTTTCACAGGAGGCAGGAAAAAGGGACGAGCCACCTCAACGTGCCCAATTTATCCGTATGCATTCGCCTGAGGCAAACCCACCCCCTAAAGGGGCTGGCTTAACCCTACATCTCCCCCCTTTTGTCTAAATAAGACAGAACTAAACCAAATATAACTATAAACAATAATAGCAAATGATAAATATAACAAACAATATTGAGAACAAAAGTTTTGCTAGACATTCTATCTCAAGGAGTCTAAATAATGTAGAGAGTAACTATAATTAAATAATCTTCAACTCCATCAAAGATCTGAGAAGGGACTAAATGTTACTTAACAAATGAGAGATATCCAAAATGTGCAACAAATGACAGAGACAACTGACTACCTGGGCAATCACCCAAAGTCTCGCTTGCAATGTTGAGTCAACCAACTTTGGCTAAGGCCTAACATAACTGACATACCATTATCAAATGCAAGGAACTTTCTTAGAATTATCCTACCCTGTCTTGGCAAGATAAGACAATCCTGTTTCATATCTTAGTCAGTAGTTGAGGTATGGGCTTTTCTTAACCCAAAGGCCAGTTCTGTCAAGAAGACAATCTCCCAGTGGAGTGTCTTTGGTGCTCAACGTTCTCTCGGGAGTAGAGTAGTGTTGCCAGGAGTAATTGTGTCTCATTGGCATAGAATTTTAGGTTAAATTAAAGGCTATTTTCTACAGCTCTTCAAAGAGGCTGAAGATTATACTATCTATATTAAATATAATCTCTATGTATCTAAAAGACTTGATTAACCTAAAAATAAATATGACAAACATATAATTCTCAATACCTATCTAACTTGAAGACTAAGAGAATAAACAATTGTGCAATATATGAAGACAAAGATCTTCACCTGTAGACAATGTCATTACATATCAAATGTAAACAATGTTATTACATAAATAGTACCAGAGGTAGAAATGTACATTGTGGTGTGATAGATGTATCCATAAAATATAAGCATACTCTTATACAAAAATAGAGGTAGGAACACTCATATTCAATATTCAATATATCAATATACAAGAAACAGTACCAATATAATGTTTTTTTAAAAAATTAAGTCACAAATACCAATCTTCCCATTTGCAATGGTTGGTTCACAAAATATTGGCACAGCGAGGGGCTCTTTTACATACCCTGGGGGAGGACTGCCCAATGGTACCTCCTCGAAGGTTGAGAATTGTTATAAGTAGACATTGTGAAGGCAAATTTTTTTCTATCTTCTTTTTGCAAAGGTATACTGAAAAAACAATCCTTTAAATCAATAACTATGAGAGGCCATCCTTTTGGTAATAAAGAGGGCAAAGGAATTCCAGATTGCAGAGGGACCATAGGTTGAATAACCTTGTTGATGGCCCTGAGATGTGTCATCATTCTCCATTTATTTGATTTTTTCTTAACCACAGATATAGGAGAATTCCAAGGGCTGGTAGATTCTTCTATATGTCCAGCATCTTGTATCAGTTTTTCTAAAGCCTGTAACTTTTCCTCAGCTAAAGGCCATTGCTTTGTTCATATTGGTTTCTCAGTCAACCATTTTAGAGGCAAGGCTGTTGGTATCTCTGAAGGGACATCAATTGTTTGTTCTTGCATAGCCTGAATGGCCGGTTTTCTCCGTTTATAATATCTTTTAATATTATTCTCAGAAATATAGGCTCTAGAAGTAGCAGGAATGTTAATTTGGGTATTCCATTGTTGTAATATTGTTGTAAATTCATTGCAATTCATTGTTGTAAATTCATTGCAATATTGGCTACATATGACCTTAATTTTCCTATTTGTTCCTCTGGCCCTATACATTCAACTCATCTCATGCTCTGCCTTATTCGAGATAGGGTTCCAATTCCCAGGAGCTGAACATTTACATTTTGAAGAGGCCAATATGGATGCCAAGATTCTGGGGTAATGATCAGCACCTGTGTCCAGCAGGCCAGTAATAAAAATGCCATTTACACACACTCTCAGCTTAGGTTTTTGATCATTTATAGAAGTTTGCCAAAACATATGTAACTCATCTTTCTGATCATTATTGCTTATAATAGTAGAATAGTAGGCATGTGGCTTCCTAATTGTCCTGACGAGGCATGTTCTCTGCAGAAACTAGAAATGACTGAACCATGTTTGCCATGGGGGCCTGTGAGGCCTCCCCTTTCATGTTTCCCGTCTGAATCAGTTTGCCTTCTCTATCTCTTGTAGACCTGCATTCATTCATCCAATGTCTGTCTTTTCATATCTTCTACATAAAACTGAAGGTTGAGTCCTTCTATTTCTGTTATTTTTAGAAGTTGCATTATTATTATTTCTGAAAATCTGTTGTTCACAATTCCTTTACATATGACCCATTTTGCCACAATTAAAACATTTGGTATTCTGGTGTCTCCTTTTACCATTGGAAATTGCTTCTTCTACACATGCTTTAGTGCCTAGTCAAATGTGTCAACATTCAGTGCAGGCAAGACCCATTTTTCCAAGGGCGCTGATCTGAACTTTAAAGGCCCCAAGATCTTTTTGCATTTCACATTTGCATTTTCATAAGCCAAAGACTCAATCATTATATGTCCTGCTTCTGGGTCAGATATCCCTATTTGTACAGTCTTAGTTAGTCTTTGTAAAAAGTCATTAAAGGGTTCTCTTTGACCCTGTTTAACTCTGACAAATGATTTCATTCTCTGTCCTGGGTCTTGCACCCTGTCCCAAGCCCTTAAGGCTGCTGTAGTACACATGGAGCTTGTGTTTTCATCCAAATTAGCTTGTTTCTGAGGGTCGGAAAAAACCCCTTCACCTAGAATTTTATCTAGGGAAATGTCAATTCCCTTTGCCTTTTTCTGCCTTTCTAAAAGTCTAGCCTCTTGCCTGAATAAGCATTTCCATTTCAATTGCGGTCCACTCTCAAGTACTGCAGAGCTCAGCTGGAGCCAGTCTGTGGGGGTTGCTCTGCCTGTTGTGGCCCAAGATTTTAGCATCTCTTTAACAAAAGGGGCTTGCATCCCAAAAGTCATGACAGCCTGTTTAATTTCTTTGAGATCATTCATATGGACAGGCTCCCATGTATCTTCTTTGATGACCCTAGGGTTTCTGGAACCAATCACCTTTTTTGTTGCTATTATTGGAAAGGCATGTAGAGCTGTAGGTAGAGCTTTGTGGAAATTGTCCCAGAGGGATTTATCCATAGATGTAGTTAAAATTTGCCTTTCTACCCTTTGGTCTTCTTCATCAGAATTTAGAAATTCCTCAATCTTTTTAATTCTATTTAACATTGCTTTTGCAATGTCTAAATCTCCTGTCCAGAATTATGTTCCAGAGCCTCCATTGAGGATTCTAAAGTATGAAGTTTGTCTGTTAGAGATAACTTCTCATCTTTGGACATGATTTTTATGGCATAAACTGTGCCTTCTTGTATTGACAATCTTTCCACCAATCTGTCATAAGCTTTAGACAAAATTTGATTGTCACATTCAGCAGTTTTGATTCTCTCAGTTAATGTTTCAGTTCCTACAGAAAGGGACTGTTGGAACTTACGATCCAATTCAGCTGTTCCTTCTTCCCTAGTAATGAATTTCTCCTTAACATCAGCCTGTACCTTTTCTAAATTTTGCTCAGTTAACCGAGTCACATTAAACAAAGATCTGTTTCCTTCCTGGAGAACTTCAAACTGATTCTTGAGAAGATTGTTATCATTCTCAATACTTTTTAAACGTTCAACCTCTGCCTTAAGAGACTTTATCATTTTCCTATTGTGAAACCATGTAGTGCTAAGGAAAATTACGAATCCCAGAAATATCCATTGATGTTGGGTGATAGACATCTCTTGTAAAATCTCACACATGGTACATTCAAAACAGCTGTTAATATCTAAAACAGTCACGTTCTCAGACATTTTATTTATACAAGAAAAAAAATATTTTACCTGCAATGACCGGTTCCTGCCAGTGGTGGCGAAAGAGTCCACTTGAGTCCACGTGGCCTAAGTCTGAAATAAATGACTCAAAAACAAATATTGGAGCAGACACCAGGCTGATAAATAGCAATTGGGCCAGAAAGGGAACACAGAGAAAAACCGTCAAAGTGAACAAATCAAAGGGATGCTGGCGTGTTTGAGCCGGCTCGCAGGGCCACTGTCACGTGACCCGAGCACCGGCAAAGGTGAGAGGGGAACAGAAACTTATCGTGCTGTTACAGAGGTGCTTGTGCCACTGTCAGGCAGTGCGGGGCCGGGGAGTGCTAATACTCCCGTCCCGTTTGACTTTATAGCAAGCTCCAGGAAAGATCCAGTTGCTCAGAATCTCAGCTGCGTCCGCAGCTGTAGTAGGACCGGCAAGGCGCAGTGCTGAAAGGGTACAATTCACACACCCAGGGACACCTCCGGAGGGAGGTGCCACTGGGAGCAGTCGCCCTCAAAAGCCTCCAATTTGGGGCGGGTATCTGCAAAGCCCCAAGGGGCAGGCGCCAAATGTATCGGAGTAAAAAAATGCAAGGCAGATATTAAAGAATATATACAGCTTTAATGTTTAAATAAACTTACAGAACCAAGGTTCCCGTGTAGCCATTTCACAGGAGGCAGGAAAAAGGGACGAGCTGCCTCCCGTGCGCCCAATTTATCCATATGCATTCGCCCGAGGCAAACCTGCCCCCTAAAGGGGCTGGCTTCACCCTACAAGTGTGACTTGTTGAATATTGGTATTCAGTCAAACTGATAATTATCAAAACAAAAATTCCAAGGCTCACATTTCTGGGCCAGGAAATAGATGATCAGGATCAATGTGCTCTTTCTCAGCATCAAAAAAAAAAAAAAAAAAAAAAAAAAAAAAAGCCAAAAAAAATCACTTACACTGAAGTTTATAGAAGGGAAAGTGGGAAGGTGGGAAGTAGCCTTGAATGTGGTACTAATTTTAGTACAAACTTGAACAGTGAGTTTGGAAATCAATATGGGGGTTTCCTCAGAAAAATGTGAATCAATCTACCAAAGACCCAGATAGGCCAGTCTTTGGCATTTACCCAAAGTATACTCAGTCATACCACAAAGACACTTGCTCAACTATTTTCACAGCAGCATTGTTTATAATAGCCAGAACCTGGAAACAACCTAGATGTCCTTCAACCAAAGAATAGGTAGGCAACATGTTGTACATTTACACAATGAAGTATTACCAAAGTATATATAAAAACAAACAATGATCTCATGAAATTTGTAAACAAATTATGCAACTAGAAAAAAAATAATTCTGAGTGAAAGACCCAGAAAGACAAAAATGTTATTCATTCACTCATATTAAATATTAGGTGTAAAATACAGGAAAACATTCCAAAACCTCAGAGAGGCTAGATAGCTAAGAGGTTTCAAGGAGGGATGCATGGATTTCCATGAGAAGAAGAAATAGAAGATATATCATTGCTGAACTGGGTGTTGGTGTGAGGAGCATGGTCAGATAGAAACTTGAGGAAGCAGATTGGGAGACTGGGTGATAGAGGGAAATTGGGTTGGATTGTTGGGGAAAGTTAGGAAAGAGATATTTTTATGGGGGGTTATTGCTGGGTTAGAAAGAAACTTGGTGCTCTAGAAACTCCCACAAATCCACAAATCTGATCCCAGTTAAAACTCCTAGCAATAATGAAGAGGGTGCCTGAACTTGCCTTCTCTTGTAAGCAGATTGATGACTAGCCTAATTGTCATCATATAACCTTCATCCAGTAACTGATGGAAGCAGAGCCACAGCCAAGTACTGAGCTCAGCTCAATGAGTCATCATGAAAACAGGAGGGATTCTGTAAGCTGTGATGCTCAAGGCCATGACAGGGAAACCCACAGAAACAGCAACCAAGAGTTCATGGGTGGACCAACACTTAGCATCCTGCATGAAATAGATCTAAGACAGTTGTGTAGCTTGTTCTGTTTGTAAGTTTCCTAGCAGTGAAATCAGGACCTCATAACCTGTCCTTGGCACTTAGTTGACCTTTGGGAACCTGTTTCCCATGCTGGATTAACTCACCCAGCCTTTTTGCAGGGCAGCAGCTCAATCCTACCTCAACTTGATGTGCCATATTTTGTTCAGGCCCAAGAGAGGACTGTCCCTTTCCGAATGTAGGTGAGGAAGAGGAGCAGATGGGTAGGGGGTGATGGGGGTAGGGGAGAAGAAGAAGGAGGTGACACTGTGGTTGGTAAGTAAAATAAGTGCTTTCAGGCATCTACCAATATTCATTCTTACTGTGAATCTTGCTTGTTCTGTATACATGCAGTTCCCATACCAAAGATACAGGTTTGGTGTGTTTGACTCTCAGTGACTGACTGTGACATGTGTATGACATTATACTTGAAAGTTAGGTAGATAAGTGCTGGAGAGGTGAATATTGGATGGATTTTATTCATGAGCAATTGTCCAAAACACATTCTTTTCAATAACTGTAGGTACTTTCTCCATTGTGAATAGATTCTTCTCTCATAATAAATCCCAACAATAGTTCTTCTTCCTCCACTTCTCCTAGTTCCTTCCACCAATATTTGTCTTCCCAGTTCTACTACCACTCTCTTCCCTCTCGAAAGAAGAACAGGTCTTCAATGGATGACAGTCAAACAGGAAGAAACAAGATACAATAAGACAAGGTGAAAACCCACATACCAATGTTGGACAAGTCAAACAAGTAAGAGGAAAATAGTTTTAAGGGCAGGTATCAATCTATGAATATAGCAGAATATCTTTAGAAACAAATCATTAATTTTTTTGGTCTGTTATGTTTGTTTCTACCCAGGTCTCTGGGCTATTCAGTCTCCAGTTTCTGGTCATTCAGGCAGTGGAGGGAATAGGCTTCCTTTAACAGTGTGAGCCTCAAGTTAAATCAAACATTAGTCACCCACTAGAACCTATTCTATACCACCATTGTCCCAGTACATCTTGCAGGCAGGACAGTGTGTAAGCTGAGGATTTTATGGCAGAATTGGTCTTTAGTTTTCTCTTTTCATAGCCTGCATACTATGCTTTGCTGTTGTTGTTGTTGTTATTGTCATTGCTCTTTATGAGTTAATGTTTGGGTGTAAGATTTTGTCTCTATGCCCTGTACTTTAATCAATCAACCTAATATTTTGAGGTGGTCAAATAAAAATTAAAAGCAGTAATTACAATGGAGCAATTTTGCATGGTGTGTCATTTTTTGTTCATTTTTGTGGATTGGCATTCAAAAATATACAACAAAGAAATAACCAAATAGACTAGTTATTTTATCCCTAATGCATATAAAGCAAACATATATTTAAAAGGTAAAACTGTGTATTTTTACAATTTTGTGTTTCGGTGCATAAGTTTCATAAGAATACACTCATGAAAATATCTGAAACAATGACCTATAAAACACCCACACAGTTTTCCAATTGCCATCTATAAGTGTCAAAACTTGCCTTCATCCAAACTAAACACTATGGTATTTTGTAAGAGAACATTGGTTACCAATATTAAGAATTTGGTGTAAATTGCATCACATAGAATGAATCACTTAATGGAAGAATGATGGATTTATTTTTCTCAGCATAATTATTTAGAATTCCATTTATATTTATATGCATCAATACCCAATTTATTTTATTGTTGATAAATAATGTATTTTATGATTATGCCATTGCTTATTTTCTTTGTTTACTCATTGATAGGGTTTTGAGCTAAAGGTGCTATAAATATTTATGCAGAAATATTTGTCAAAACATATGCTTTCATTTTTCTGTCATTCAGAAAATACTCAAGAGGCAGTTTGCTGGTTCATGCAATAGTTACATGCTAAAATTGCAAAGAAACAAGCTGTTTTTAAACTTGATGGTGTTTTTGCTTTCCATCAGTTATGATTAAGAGAATCATTATTTGTAAATATTTCATTATTTAGACTATTTATTATTTCCATTTTTTTTTCGAGACAGGGTTTTTCTGTAGCTTTTGAGCCTGTCCTGGAACTAGCTCTTGTAGACCAGGCTGACCTCAAACTCGAAAAGATCCTCCTGTCTTTGCCTTCATGAGTGTTGGGGTTAAAGGTATGTGCCACCACCATCTGGCTTATTAACTCAATAATTCAATTTTATGACTTCATTATGGAATGATGTTCCATTATGTTTATACATTTTATTTAAAAATTAAGAACAGTTTATGTCTATTTATGTTATGGTTTCCTGCCTTCTTGGTAATGTCAATGTAAATAAACTGGGTATTTTTTATGTTTAAGAAGAGTTATTTTCTCTTCAATATATATCTTTAAAACATGCGTGAATTACAATTGGTATCTCTTCTCTTTTTATTATCTATATTTGGATGATTTTAATTCTTATAACTTTTTAAAATTGAATTCTAGCCTAGCATAAAATAAATTTGCTATAACATGTAACAAAGCTCATTATTATATATTTCTATAAACCTGATACTTTCTAGTCTAATGTACGTTTCTTTTAAATTAATGTTGCATATGTGTGCTATAAACTACTCACTCATCAATTTATTCAATAGATATAATAAATAATTTCAATATTATGAAAAATACTCTTTCTTTTCATTTTGCTGCATATACATTCATTATGAAAAAAACACTTTTTATATATGTATACATATCAGGATTTTATCTTCTTATGATTTTCTATCACTTTCATATTCTTTGAAAATTACATTCATAATATAATGTCTTTTGATTGATTTCTTGCCACTTCTGTGACTTAATCACATTTTTCTTCAAATTTATGCGCTTCTTCTTTTTGTAAACCCAATGAGTCCACCTAGTGCTTCCGATGTGTTCATGGAACAGAATACTCTGCAGCAGTAGTCAATAGGAAAATTACTCTCCATTCACCAGCAACCGTCAACTAGCTTTAGCTTGTCGACAAGTGTGAGATATCATGGACATTACTCCCATCCATGCTGGTAGTGATTAGCTTGATCCTTTGGAGGTATTGTGCAAGCCTTAAGGAAGTATTATACAACATCAATTTTTTATCATTATAATAAAATTTATAAGAATCAAGTTGCTTTCAAATATAGTTTAAAAGAGCTGTATATTTACAAAAAGATGCATAGTTTGTAAAATTTCCATTTACTTCTCATTTAGTTTTCTGAATTAACAATTTCAAATTTTGATAATCAAAGTAAATTTTTTTTTTATCCTAGCCACATCTTATGAATATCGCATTGCATTAATCCATTCTATCTTCTTAGAAGCTTTTTGGTAGGCACAATCACAGTATTTCCAAATTTATTTCCATCTTTTCTCTAATTATTTGAAACGATACTTGTTTTATATTTTGCATAGGTTTTCCCAATTGGAACTTGATATGTGACTGAATTACAAAACAAATAAAAGTTTGGTCAAAAACCATAACAAGCAGAATGTCATCCTCATACAAATATTACAATATGAAATTTTTATCTGGGTTATTTTAGTTAACATACAAAGTAAAGGTATATGTCATGGACAAGTGCATGTTAGGTATGTCACAAATACACAGCATATGAATGAAACATACATAATGTGTTTATAATATATATATATATATACAATCTATATAAAAATATAAAAAATCATAATGCATAAAATAACAGTTTGTAATATACATTCTATGTCTTCACCTTTGCCCTGGATCACTCCAATTCTTTTGCTTACCCTTTCTCTCCCTCCAAATACTGTTCAAATTTTTTTTATGTATAATGTAATTTTTCAGAATAACTTTGATGACCTGAGTGACACAGTCTTTGTCAGAATTGGTTACTATAATGTCACATCTAGTGCTCTCTATTGCCTTCAATGTTGGGTTAGAAAAAAGCACTATATTCAGACAACATTAATGAGGATGAATTGATATTGTTGTCCTTAAGGGTATAAAAGTTGTACAAATAGCCTAGAATTATGTGCATGAGTAATTTAACAGTTTTCCCACATATGTTGAAGCATTTGCTTATGTTAATACATGCTTATGAATATTTATTTTCTACTCAGTCAAAATTGATGCTGCCTTTTGTATTCTGCCACATGAGTTATTTCAGTTTGGAATGTTGGAACTCTACTAGTAACCCCTACATTCTACAACTTTTTCATATTACTTTCTCTTGAGTTCTTTCTCTCTGTGTGTAACAACAAAATATGAGTTATTATTTTTATATTTCCTTCCAAGCTTCTAATTAAGATATTTCTGCAAAGACACCTGAAATTTTTCATAATTAATGGGATTAGGCATCAAGTTGAAGGGCTTAGTGTTCTCGCTGTTGCTATGGTATTATTCTGGTGATTCTCAGAAGATAGTGCAACAGAATATAAGGCATATAATGAAACTAGATAAATGTTTTTGTAATTTCTGAATGATTTTGTATAATAATGTTAAAAGTGTACATTAACATTCAGATAACAATTTTGTGTTATTCAGTTATTCCATAAATTTTTTAAACTGCCAGTTTAGTGGAATATATTGTACAAATAACCACAATTTTCTAAGATGATACTAACTCATCTTCCCAAATGGTTATACCATTAAAAATTCTTATGAAAAGTACATGGAAGAAAACTACTTTAATTTTCTTGTCTTGAATTAATATTCTAGTTTTGTGGGTTTCATAATTTCTTGAGAAAAGGTTTCACTCTGTGGCCTTTTCTGGAATGGAACTTGCAAACTGTGTAGACCCAGCTGCCCTAGATCTTACAGAGATGTCTTTCCTCAGCTTCTCGAGTACTAAGATTAATACTGGGTGCCACCACACCTGGCCTCATAATTTAGTTGTCTATTTTTGTTTTTCCTTTATTTATTAAATCTGTGTTTACTCATGATACTTGCTTTTCTCTTTACTTATATATTATATGCATACTTACTTTTGCAATTTGCTTATAATTCTTACTCGCTTGTAATTATTATTCTCTTGCCGTTGCATTAGAAGATATGTTTGCAAATTTTGCATTCAAGTCTTTTATAAAACAGGTGTTTCGCAAATAATTTACTAAATTTGTTGCATCTCTTTTGCTAATTTTAGGCAGAACAGAACCTTCATTTTATTGTCCTATGCTGCATTGAGAAATCTCAGTCAGCATGAGCCTTCCTGTCCTACCATATTGCCTGACAGCATCTCATACAGCTGGGACTCCTTACACCGTAGCATTGCAAAATATTCTCCTGCTGCTTGGTTTAATTTCTTGTTTTGATTATCATGGCCTATTGCTAATTTTCACAGTTGGACGTCACAGAAAACAAGTGACCTGGAATTGAGATCAAAAGTGATTAAGGATTATGAAGGTTGAAATTGAGTAACAGATATTGCACACCAGAAAAGCAAGTCTAATGAAGTGCAGGTGCAATAATGAAGAATAAGAACAAAGAAATGATAGATTATCAGTGTAATTCATTGAAGTCAATGAAAGATGAGAACCTTGTGAAAGCCTTAACTCTTACAAATGCTCATTCCTCACCCCATCATGATGACTGCAAACAATACACAGCTTATCTTTTGTGTTTAAGGTGAAGCCTGAACCTGGCAAAATATAAAATTAGTGTTAGATTTTTAATGGTCCCAGAATCATCATTTATTATGTAAGGTAAAATAAATTGATAATGTTAATATGCTAAGGTAGCTAAAAATTTTGGAAACTATAAGCTGACTAAAGAATGATATTTCCTCCTTAGAAATCTTGCACTGTATCTTTTAGCTAAGTTTAACAACTTTTAGCTATATGAAAACTATTCATCAACTTTTTTCTGTGCAGTGTTTGATACAGCAATGTACATAAAATGGCTGAAAACACATGAATGTAGGATTTGGTAATAGGGGGATCTCCCATTCCACAGAATGTTTTAGGCTAGATAGACTGGGAACTGTCAATAAAAGACTGAGTACAAAATCAGTGTCTAGAATCAGGAGAGAAAAAAATATGACTGACCAACTATGATGCCATTAAAATGATATAAGACATTGTTTCCATCAGTGCCTGAGGGTTTCATTTTTCCTCACACCTTTATTTGCAGTAGGCACTTTCTCTTCATTATGTTAATGGTAACAGAAATAGAAGGCTGAGCCTATTTTATTTCTTTACTCTGTTGTGTAAGTACTCCTATTAACATGACTACTGTGATCAAATTAAGCAGATTTGGAATATTGTAACTATATTTCTTGCAAGTATAGAAGCCTAATTTTATCAGATGATGTTTATGAGTATCCTATCAAACAGAAGCAAAGAAGATTCTAGACAATCATTTTGACGATATTGGTGGTACTAGATCTTGTAAATTGCCAATGGCAAAATTTTTATAAACTTTGAAAGTATTCAAGACTGATGTAACTTCATCATAATGATTACAGTGATTATATGTGGACAAATGATTTAAGTTTCTCAAAAATCAAATGTATTTACATCTCATGTGACAGCCAGTTTAGTCAAATTTTTAGATGCTTTTAATTGGTAGAAACATTAATTTTCCAGAATGATATAGAGCAGAATTTTAAGTTTGAGCATTACAATTTCTAAAGTTTCAGTCAGTAGGTGGAATGAGGACAGGGCAAACATAGTAGAATGGGGGACTATTAGTCTTCTCAGTCCATCTCAGTGATCCAGGTGATCTCATTTCTTACGCTCCATTTCTTCAGCTTCTAATTAAGCAGAATATGACTCCCAGTAGTCTTTGAATTTAATTACAAATGCCACAGAATTGATAATTATTACCTTTAGAAATTAAGAGTAAATGATACCAGAGGCCTTGTCTCTACAGCTGTACCCTTTCTTCATTATCCGTCGAGGACTCATGTAGTGTTTTAACAACATTCTCATAACTTTTTTGAAGTTTACAAAATCTTGGATCTTTAAGAAAATACTCTTTTCTTAAAGTAGAAAGTTTTACCAAATCATAAATGGATCCTTGCTTTCCTTAAGATTGCTCAATAGTATAATTCAAGTACTAGATTTTTAGAGATGTGGCTGATAGGGACTCTTAATAATATGTTTTCTAAGATTAACTATCGAAATGCCTAAAATTATCTTTTTAAAATATTTGTTTTTATAAAAGATAAAATGAATTAAATCAATGACTTTAACATAAAATTAGAGATGTTTTGAACTTGTCATAGTTTCTTTACATATCTGTAGAAATCTGCTCTTTTGAACACTCATCATTTTTTACTTTTTACATTTTACTCTTGTGGATTAAATATTCTAGTGAAATTATGAATGAATAAATTTGTCATTTCTTGATATCTTTATTGTTGTCAATAAATTTTAGTTCAGGAAAGAAATGAAAATGAATTTGGTGCCAGTGGCATACACAGAAAGCATCTCTAACCCAAGATTTCTATACAATTTCACAAAGTCTTTTGAAAGTTAGTGTTGTGTTGTGTATTCCAAAATTTATTAATTAGTGCAGTATGATGGAAACAACAATGTGGGCTAGGTCTCTTGGTACGATATATATATAAGATGTACTTACAAAGCATGGCCTTTGTTCTCTAAAATTTTTCCTTATAGTAGAAAAAAATAAAGGAAACAAAGATAATTTTGCAGAAGATCTTTAGTGTTAGTTATACCTCACTGTATTAAAGTTATACCTCACCTTAGCCAGAACCTCATGACTCACTATGGTGAACCACTCCTATTATTCCTCTCTGGAAATACCCCCACATTTTATTAACTGTCAATAATTCCCTGACATCTATGAATATTCCAGATGAATCACATTTCTCTGATATTTTAAAGTTAGCATATATATACAAATGAGAAAAAACAAATTGGTAATCGTAATCATAATGATAGTTTCTAGCTCTTTTCATTTAAACAGAAATTTAATAATTTTATTTTTAAGAGTTGTATAATATTTCATTGTGAATATGTGCCACATATGTATTATATGTCAGTTGATAGACGTATCGCCTTCTTTAATTTTTATTTTTTTGTGAATAGAGGAGTGGTGAACATATATGAGCAGATATAGCTAGAAAAATTTATAGAAGATTTCTGAAATATTATATATATTTTACTGGTGACAAAGTGAAAATAATATAATAGACATAATCAATCATATCTTATTCGATTTAACGCCTGAAAAATAAGTTAGAACTATTATTGGGGTCCAAAATTTTGTCTAAATATGTCATATGTTATTGTTCAACCTACTTTTGATATGCTGCTAAATGGGCATAATAGTAAAAGAACTAGTAATCACTAAAGATAGTCCTATAGATTATACATACATAAACACACATACACACATCCCATACACACTCACACACACAGGGAGTTTCAAATTAACTTATTCTAAATTGACCGATTAGACATCACAGGTTATCAAATAAAAAGTGTATGTTACATCTTTTGAAGTTCTTGGACAATGAAGATATTATGTACAGTCAATTTTCACTGTTCATGGATACTCTTCAGAATTTTATGGTAATACTCTTTTGCTTAAGAGAGCATATACTTGAGTCATAGAACACGGAGAAATCAAGCAAGTATTTATGTCATTCCTACAAGGTCACTTTCACTGTGCTCCACATCCTATCAGAAAAAGGAAGCAGGCATTTAGTCTTTTCTACTTGTGAACTATGAGAGCCACAATGACAAAAACCATGGAGAGACGTGCCCATTGGTGAACTAGTGTATGAATATTAGAGGATTTAAGTCTGGTCCCACAAGTTGAAAACCTCTGAAACTATGGCTGAATATCAAATCTTACTGATTGTTTTATATCCCTTCAATTTTTGTAAATTACATTTTGCTTAGTATTTCTTTACTGATCAACTCTTCTTTCTAAAATAGTCTCTCATAACCAAAAATAAGTGAGATTTTTTGACTTTACTCAGCGAGTGAAGTTTGATTCTGAGAAAATTAGGAAGGGATCCTCTGTCACAATAGAGCTGAGCAATTGCCTTCCTGAAATACTCCAGGCTCTTGATTCCTGAAGATGGCAACATCACTGCTTCCTCATAATCATGTGACAGTTGCACTGCAAAGGATCACTACACAGCATCGTAATAATCACATGACAGTCACATTGTGAAGGATTACTGCAGTATCTTAATAATAATCATGTGATATTTGCACTGCAAAGGATCACAACCACAGCATCCTAATAATCATATAACAGTCACATTGTGAAGGATCACAACCACTGTAACCTAGTCATAATCATGTGACAGTTACATTGAAAAGGAAATCCAGAATAAAGATGGTGATTTTATTTTCTTTTTAATAAAAACAATACAAATCTAAAGATAAGAAATATATTAAAGGTCAAAAAAGATAAACCTAAATTTGAGAGTATTTGCCAGTTCTTGATAATTTTGTAAAATCATTAAAATTCTCATTTATAATTTACTTTTAAAGCTCTCTCATTTTTTATATTTGAGAATAAAGCATAGATATTCAAAGATCATATACAAGTTTTTACCTTCTGGATGCTCATCTGCATTTACTAAACACAATTTTATTATTTCCCTGAAAATGAATCACAGTGAATTATTTTATTGTTTTGAGGATGTCATACATTACTGCATCTATCTCACAACTGACTTATTCTCACCTTCAAATTCTCTTGTCTCCTCCATCTCACTCTCAAATTATCTTTTCTTGGATTAATATTTTATTCATATATACATCTGTATAAAGACCTCACTTAATCAGTTTACCATGGTTTTTACATGTGATGCTGGAAGTCCTTCTGTATATGTGTTGCTTTTTTTGGTTGATGAATAAAGTTGCGTTGCTCAATGGCTTAGCAGACATAACCAGGTGGAAAACCAGAGATAGGGAGGGAGAGTAGGCATAATCAAGGAGAATCCATGTAGCCACTGAAGGAGTAACATGCCACAGAGTAAGACACAGCCTGTGGCAATACAATAGGCTATTTTAGTAGTGATAGCTAGCCAGTAGGAAGCCAAAGACATTGGCCAAACAATTGTAATTGATAATAAGTCTCAGAGTGGTTATTTCATAAGCAGCTTCAGTAACAGGCTGGAGAAGAAAACCTGTCCAGGGGGACCAAAAGGACAGAAAGTACTTGTAGCTACATACATATGTCTGGGGCTGAGCACTAAGGACTGAGCAAACTATGTGGCAGCTAGTCCCTAGAGGAGAATTTTTCTCCCAGTATAAGCAGCCATTAGCTGTTTGTAGCTTTTTATCTAGTGGTGAGACTATGTGGAATTGCACCTCTCCAGGTTGGCATCCTGGCTAGTATGTAACTCACTGTGTTTTTCTTATTCAGGCAACCATATTGTTGAAACTCTGTGTATTTTCAGCATCATGTCCAAGAACCCTACCTGGCAGCAGGTATTCTGGACCTACAGCCTTTCCAATCTGTCTGCCTGCTCTGTAGTAACATTCCCTGAAACTTAGGTATATGGACTATTGTAGATGCATCAACTGTTGTGGAGCACTCCAAAATTGCTGATGCTTTGCATTTATACCAGTTGTGGATCTTTGTAATGGTCTTTATCAGTTAATAAAGGAATCATCTTTTATAAGAGTTGAGAGGTACACTTATCTGTGGGCATAATGCTAAGCAGTTAGAAAAGTGTTAGAAATTATATTGGTTTAAGAAAATGCTATTCTTGACCTCAGATGCAGTTTTGAACATAAGCTTATCTTTTTTTGCTAGGGAAAGAAACTCTTTTGTATAAAATCTCATTATTCCAGTACTTTTGAATGTCCTAAATCAGTTTTAGTTATTTATATTAAGTTTATAATCTTACTGACTCAGTGAAAGAGCTCAAGAAAATGAAACATTCTTAGTACAACAATGCAGCTGAATCAGAAAAGAAATGAATCTGTTGTTTTGTCAAATCCCACTGCAGCAATAGCTCCACCAATTTGTTTGAAAAGTGCACAGGCTTGAAGTTTCAGTGGCACTTAAGAGCTGTGGAGAACAAAATATGTACAGTGACATACAAATCATTCATACCATTAGTTCAATATATTTCTGCATAGAAGCTTTTCAAAGTGTAGAAGCATATTTTAGGACCAAGCTGTTTCAAAACAGAAGCAAAATCTATGAGCTAAATTGTAAAATCTGTCACAGCCAAAATATATTATTTGCGGATTCACTCCAAAGTATCTGATGCTCTCACTTCTTATTAATCCATCTAAATTATATTAGCATAGCCTTACAGAGTAAACTTAACTTGTTTTAACTGTGTTCATGCCATGCAAAACTTTTAACAGTAGGAATTTCTCACTTATTAGTTACAAATTTCCTGACTGACATGTCAGTAATCTATAACTTAGAAACCTTCAAGGAGAAGAAAAGCAACAACTGGAATGAAATAACATGTAGTCAGTTGTATATAAGGAGATCAAAAGAGACTCTGTAGGTATTTTGTTGTGTGAGCTAATAGACATGAGCTATCTAAGTCAAAGAAAATAAAAAAAAAAGTTAAGGTAGAATTTTCATTGACTTCCTCAGAAACACTTTTTAAAAAAACTTATTTATTTTTATTTTATGTGTCTGAGTGTTTTTCCTTCATGTACTAAAATTCACTGTATGCATGTCTCGTGCTTTAAAAGGCCAGAAGATGATTTCATAACCCTTGTACTCAGAGTTTTATGTGTCTGCGAGCCACAATGTGGTGCTGCTAACTGAAATCAGGTTCTGTGATGTACTAGCATGTGCTGATAATGAGAGTCATTCCTCGAGGCATTCAGAATGACTTTTAGATGGTACAGTAGACCTGGATTTCCATTCTCATACAAAACTTTATACACCAAAGTAGTAATAGCATAATATTACATGGTATAAAATAAATATTTACTAAACAAAGTTAGTTGGTGAAAGTAAAAAATATACCCTGCATAGTGTAGCTTACAGGGCATACAGCACGTTTGTTAAATCCTATCAATCTTAAAGCTGAATTCCCAGAGTGGAAGCAATCACAGAGTTGGAGAAGTCATATTGTCAGGTGTAGAATTCTCTTTCATTTATAGGTAGTTGCAAGGGAATAAACAGTATCAAAATTTATAAAAATGTAGATGACAATGTGTAATTTATTAGAGACAAAACAAAGGGGTTAGAATTGTAGGAAACTTCTAGGTTCCAACTGAAGAAATAATTAAGAATTGAAGTTCTGCTTCTTTTAGGACAAATATTCTAATGGCATCTTTATAAATAAGGGGAGCTAACAAAGAGTGAAAAATCTGATCAGAATATATTGCATAAAATATTTTGAATGAAATGAACACATGAGTTGTCAGGGCCATTCATACAGATAGAGTGTTCAACATACTTTAACATTCTCTGTTGAGGAAATGTATATTCAAGGTTAAGGTACAAAATAATGTAATAGTGAACAATAGCAAACATTACAAACTCTGATGAAACAGAAAAGATAAAGATTTGGCCCACAAAGTTTCTTAGGGTACATTTTCTCACAAATTTTCAAAGTGCATACAAATAACAAGGGAGAATTTATAGTGAACCTCTATCATTTTGGTGCCTTTTTTTGTGTCTATTTCCAAAGATATGTCACTGAGGAGAGAATAAAATTGAAATAAAAGTTATTTTTCCTGAGCATAGGACATATTCATGATTGCACTTTTCATGTATCAGTTTATTGATTCAGCCAAGATTTATTGAACATGTGATGGAGGAAGGTCATTGGTTAATGATAATAAAGAAACTGCTTGGCCTCATAGGTTAAAACATAGGTGGGTGGAGTAAACAGAACAGAATGCTGGGAGGAAGAGGAAGTGAGCTCAGACTCGACAGCTCTGCTCTCTGGGGCTGAGGCCACGCTCCCCTTTCCCGGGCAGACACACGCGCTGAAGCAAGCCGCCAGGTAAGACATGCTGAATCTTTCCCAGTAAAACCAGTGCTACATAGTTTATTAGAGATGGGTTGATTGGGATATCAGAATTAGCCAGTAAGGGCTAGAGCTAATGGGCCAAGCAGTGTTTAAAAGAATACTGTGTCTGTGTAATTATTTCGGGCACAAGCTAGCAGGTGGCCAGGGTGCTGGGGACAGAGCACTGCAGCTCATATTAGTACAGAATGGCACCCAGACATGTGGACAACTGAATCTACTGAAAGACTGAGAAAGCTTGGGAAAGAGTAAAGCATGTTTTCTTGGTAGCAACAATTTCTCAGGTCTACTCTGCTTGCTAGAGGCAAGCAAGTGCTCTCATCTAAGAGAGGCTTCCTGACTCAGCTTTAGCTGCAAAACCCTGCAGCTCATTAAGAGGTCCTGCCACGAAACATTTAAACGGTGTTGAAGAAAAGCTGAACGCATGCTTTTCAATTTTTAGCCATAGCAGGAAAAATGCTGCACAGTTTAAAAATGCCAGCTTTCTGGGCTGTCTTGCCAGGGCAAACTGACTCTTTGAGGCAGAAAGGCCGACTATAGAGAGAGGACTTGTGTGTTTTCTGTGGACATAAAGCTGCAACTTACTTGCTGTCAGGGACCTTGAAATGCCATAGAGTTGTGGCAGTAAACATGGCTACAGCCAGTACCTTAGCCATGAGGATGGAAAGCTAAGGAATGGGCTGGATCCAGCCATCAAAGCCACGGCTTTAGTCCTACTGATACTGCTTGGTACATTAAAGACTCATGTGGTCAGAAAAAGAGAAATATGCAGTAAAGAGAGAATCAAAGATAAAGAAAATTTCTAAATGGTTTACAATGTGTTAAAAATATATGCATGCTAAACGTTAACGTTCTTAAAGTAAAAAAAAAAAAGGAAGAGAGTGGTTGGGTGTGGTAGTACACACCTTCAATCCCAACACTTGGGAGGCAGAGGGAGATTGACCTCTGTGACTTCAAGGTGTGGTAGCACACGCCTTTAATCCCAATGCCTAGGAGGCAGAGACAGGTAGATCTCTGAGAGTTCAAGGACAGCCTGGTCTACAGAGTTATTCCAGATCAAAGATACAGAGAACCTGTCTCAAAGGCAAAAAAAAAAAAAGAATAAATAAATAAATAAAAATAAAAATAAACAAAATAGAGATCAAAATAAAATGCATAAAGATGGAAAATACACAGATAATTTTGATACTATATGCCATTATGCTCTGTTTGAATGCTGAGAAAAGAGCAACAGCTGCTAATTGATATTTGTTTATAAATGCTGCTGAACTAATCCAACATAGATATTTTGAAAATGCCTTGACTTTGAAATTTGGATCTAAGGACATGATGCTTTGGAAAGAGTTTCTTATTTTGTTTTCACAGAAGGCAAGAGTCTGTGGATTGTTTCTATTCCAATATGGTATGATGGACCATGCCCTCCTGAAGGGTTGCTGTGAATGCCTTCAAAAAATTGCTTCGCTCAACTGCCAACCGAGATGAAACTAGCACACAGGTTATACCATGAAAGACCTAATTAACAACGCCCCCATTCAGCAGGAAGCAGTTTGGAGAGAAAAAAACTGTGCTGATGTTCCCAAATATGGTTTATAAACGTTCTTTTACATTTAAAGGGGGAGATGATATAGATGTGAATAATTTGCATTGATATGATTCTTGGTTTACTGATATTAATTTAAGGTCAATTTTATTATATGTATATGTGTTTCTAATATTGATTAAGGTATTGTGATTGTGTAGTTCACTTAAAAATGTAATGTATATAGGTTGTTAATAGATAATCATAATAGTCAAGCTTGTAGTCATGTTAATTAGATTTTCTAGATATATAGAGATATATTTCAGTTAGATCGGCATTCATATCATTCAAAGAGTATGGAATATGCTATTTAATGTTTTAATAACTTAGGACTTTTCATGACAATGAGACACTCTGCTCCTGGAAGCACCAGCTACTTCAAGAGGAAGATGGGCATCGAAGAGGCTCGTTATGGAGTTTTGATAGCCATTTGGGCAAGAAACTGCTCTTGCCTGGAATATTGCATAAACTGGACACAGAGAACCCGCAGAGAGAGGACGACTGAACTTGTCTAAAGGTGAGATGATCTTTTGGGGTTTCTGATTCATGAAAGAGTCTGCGAGACATTCTGCACGACACAACAGATAGTGAGTGAACTGACTTTGAAATGTCCTGCTTCATGGAAATGTCTCTGGATACCATGGGCCTGTAAGCCAAAGATAGATGCCCCAACGGTACAGAGTTACTTTGGGTGACTGTCCAGGCAGCAAAATGTCTCTGTCATTTCTAGAGTTTGAAAGTTGCTTATTTCTTCTTTGCTTAGGTAATATTGTATCTTTCTGGAGTCTTTGATAGTGTTGAAGAATAGTTAGTTATAGTTATAGTTTTCCTTAGTTAAGACTAAGATAAAATAGATATAAATATTGTAATTTTTACTTGATAACTGTTTTGTTATATGTAATTTTGTTATGTTAAAGTTAAAGCCTTCCTTGTTTAAACAGAAAAAGGGGAAATGATGGAGGAAGGTCATTGGTTAATTATAATAAAGAAACTGCTTGGCCTCAGAGGTTAAAACATAGGTGGGTGGAGTAAACAGAACAGAATGCTGGGAGGAAGAGGAAGTGAGCTCAGACTCGACAGCTCTGTTCTCTGGAGCTGAGGCCACGCTCCCCTCTCCCGGGCAGAGGCACATGCTGAAGCAAGCCGCCAGCTCAGACATGCTGAATCTTTCCCGGTAAGACAGATGCTACACAGTTTATTAGAGATGGGTTGATTGGGATATCAGAATTAGCCAGTAAGGGCTAGAGCTAATGGGCCAAGCAGTGTTTAAATAAATACAATTTGTGTGTTGTTATTTTGGTTAAAGCTAGCCGGTGGCGGGAGCTGGGTGACGGAATGCAGCCCTGTAGCTCCTTCAACAAACATGTAGTAATAGATAATACACAAACACACACACACACATTCATTATTATTAAGAAAAAAGAACATCTGAGTGTTGTGGTGCATATTTTTCAGTTGGGAGGCAGAAACAGGAAGATTTCTGGGAGCTTATCTAAAAAGTAAGTTTCAGGATAGTTGGAGCTGTACAATGAGATCTTCATTTAAAAAAGCCAAAAGAGCAAAGAACTTATGCAAAATGAATAAATATATTACCACACTATGATTAGTCCCTTAGTGTGGTCTGATGTAATCTCCATAGGTTAGAAAGAAGTGAATAAATATTCAACTGATGACTCTAAAGGGCTGATACTATTCTCTTCTGAAATCGCCAAGTGGAAAGTATTCTATATAGAGAAATTTAAAAATAAATACCCATAATGCATTTTAGAAAAGTGGAGTGTTTCACAACTTTTATTTGTTTATTTTTAAATAAAAACTCAATGTGACAATAGCAATTTAACAACTGGAGTACATTAGTTCTTTCTACAATGCTTGCTCTTTAAATGCTGAAACATTGCTATTATTGTGGTATCTCACAAAACAGAGAAGTAGAGATAATTTAAATGATCATCTAATGACAGATTGTTAAAGTGATCTCTGTACCATAGGATGTTATTGTTCAAGGACATCAAAGACTGACTCCAATGTTGTGCTGTCTCGGAGAACCAAAAAGTCAAAAACTTTATGTACCCATGATGTTATTTAGATAAAATAAAAATAACAGCGTGTCTTTTATTGCACAGTTGTTTGTTGCAATTTAAAAAATAGTCTGACAAAAGCAACTTAAGGAAGGAAAGTTTATTTGGGCAAAGAGGGTCCAGTCCATTACAGTACAGATTTCATGACAGCAGGACCTTGAGGCAGCTATAGCACTGGCAGGCAGGGAGCAGAGAAAGTCATGTTCTCACCTGGACTCTCTTGTGTTTATGACAGGACCTTAGTCAATTGAATGTTAGGTTGGTTTCTGTGATTGACACTGAGACTTCTCACCTTCTTGCCTGTGGAAGATATCAGGGTCCAACTAGTATCACCTACATAGGGTACCCAGAATAGGTACTACTAGCATAGTTTTGAACTTGCCTGGTCAAATTTCTTTTTCGTTGTTGATGTTGTAGCTGTAAAGTTTTGGGTCATCCCCCTCTTCACTTATGGCTCTGGACAGTGTCACCAAGACAGTTTATTTTCAGTGAGAAGCTCCCTCAAAATTGTGTGGTCTTGGTCTTTTCAGCGAGTAAGTGTTGAGACCCCCATTCTTTCCCTCTTTTGTGTTGTCTGTCAGGTTTGTCCACCGACCCAGTTAGAAAGGGACATCATTTCTGTTACACAGTTTCTCACCCTTGTTGACAGTTGTCTTCCTCTACAAAATGGGTAACTCTCCTACTCTACCCTGTCCATATCTGATCTCTCTACTTCCGATGAAGGGGAGACAGGCAGTTCAGGCACTGAAAGGCCTGCTTTGGCGAGTGCAGCTACAGTTAATACTGTAAGTGCTGTTTCCCAGACAGCTCAATTCCTGCCACAGAGAACCACACCATAGGACTCTCGGAGCAGCTGGTGGAGTCCATCCAGTAGTGGCACCCCAGCACCCCATTGGGTGTATGGGAGAGTCAGTCTGGGCCCGAGGTGCTAAGGACTTGCAGGCACCATGGCACTAAGCCTAGTACTGCTTGCCTCACATTCGTGTTGCCTGCAGTGACCTTTCTAGCTGTAGGGGAGAACATGGCCTCGGTTGCAAAATGCCTGCAGCCCACAGGACCTGTCAAAATTTGAACGAGACTCAAGCTGCCACCTTTAGCCCATGGTCATTGCTTCACTGCCTTCGGACAAGCCAGCAGTAAACAGCAGCTGCTGTTAGCCCCACAGCCCACTTGTAAGCCCAGATCCTGCTGAGCTCATACTCATGGGCAGGTACCTGAACCAGCCCGGCCCACCAATGGGGCCAAAGGGGAGAAAGATGGTCATTGAACAGAGTTGGGGAAGTCCCAAAGTAAGAAAAGATGGGGTCACTGTTGCATAGTCAATTGGTTTAAAGAATAAATAAAAAAATATTGCAGCTTGTTTGTCCCGGCCACCCAGAACCAAAATAACCACACAGAAAACTTATTAATTAAATCACTGCTTGGCCCAATTCAAAACTAAACTCCAAATGTCTCTAAAATGTTTTGTGAAGGAAAAAAAAACGCATGATCATTTCGTTAGAATCAGAAAAAGCATTTGACAAAATTCAACACCCCTTTATGATAAAGGTCTTGGAGAGACTAGGGATACAAGGGTCATACCTAAATATAATAAAAACAATATACAGCAAGCCAACAGCTAACATTAAATTAAATGGAGATAAACTCAAAGCCATCCCACTAAAATCAGGAACGAGACATGGCTGTCCACTCTCTCCATCCCTCTTCAATATAGTGCTTGAAGTTCTAGCAATAGCAATAAGACAGCATAAGGAGATCAAGGGGATTCGAATCGGAAAGGAAGAAGTCAAACTTTCATTATTTGCAGATGATATGATAGTGTACATAAGCGACCCCAAAAACTCTACCAAAGAAATCTTACAGCCGATAAACACCTTTAGTAACGTGGCAGGATACAAGATCAACTCTGAAAAATCAGTTGCCGTCCTATACACAAAGGACAAAGAAGCAGAGAGGGAAATCAGAGAAGCATCACTTTTCACGGTAGCCACAAATAGCACAAAATATCTTGGGGTAACTCTAACCAAGGAAGTGGAAGATCTATTTGACAACTTTAAATCTTTGAAGAAAGAAATTGAAGAGGATACCAGAAAATGGAAGGATCTCCCTTGCTCTTGGATTGGGAGGATCAACATAGTATTTATGCTTCTATGTATATTGTTTAGATTATATAGGTTGTAATGCTGTACAGGTATTCTTGGAAGCTAGAAAAAGACAAGAAATAACCAGGAACACTCTAAACAGAAGTTATGGGCAGTGCACAATCAAAAACAGTAGAAGGGGAACAAGAAATTCTCCAAATTCTCTTACCCACCTATCTGTCTCTCTGTCCTTGAGACCTTTTATTTAAATTCATCTATTGGTGTGCTCTTAATGCTCAAACTGTTCAAACATTATCTTCTATATTAACATTGAAAAATTCAATACCTTTTATTAATGAAAAATAAACCACTTTATAATTAATTTACCATGTTATTAAAGGAAAATAACAACCAGTTATAAAAGTAAATAATAAAATTTCCCCATTCATGAAGTGGATCTTATTTTGGGTGTTTTTAGTCTTACAAATGAAAAAAATTGGTTTTTTCATATTCTTTCTAAGATTGTTCTTAAATCTCTTTGAAAATAGTCTATTCCCGTCATTAAGCTCTATATTGTTTAAATTTATTGTTTAGCATTTTACAGCTTCTTCCCTCCCTCTGATTTTGGCTAAGACAAACTGTGAAGCAAGTTTGACTATGTCCTAGTTTCAGGTCCCACGTATTCTACAAATTACTCTTTCAGCCCCCAGACTCCTATTTTTCTTTTGCGGGTGCTGACTACACAAGACCCTGTGGCAGAATGCTTCTGACTGATTAAGCAAATTAATTACCAGGACCATGCAATTTAAAGTGAAAAAGAAATAAATCAGATATGGCAAGTTATCACAACAAGAATATGATGCAGCAAATTATTAATCTACTCTTTCACTATTGACTTTTCTTTGCTTTATGATTCTTAGAAATTATTGTGTTCAGAGTTCTGAATTCTCTCATTCAATATGGCTGTGCATAAACAGGACCGCAATTTACTATCCTCATTAGTTTAGCTTTCTTCTCGTGAAGTGCAGAACCCAGAAGAAGGGTAATTTTCTTTTAGAAGTGATATGTTTGTTGTTTTTGCATATATCTAAAACTTATTCTTATGTCTCCAATTTCAGATAGGGAATTTTAGTTTGCAATGACAACACATATTCCTCTTAAAAATTCTCCACTCCCTTTTCCAATTATGAAACAAATACTGTGAAAAGGGTGGCATTTTTTTTTACATGAAAACAGCTCCTTGGTATGCTTCAATAGATTTGAGCTCAAGCACAAAAATGAAATCTTTGATGTTCTACCATCTTTGTTAGCAGTGGATTTTGAACACAGGAACTGAATTCTGTGACTTTTTGACTGAAGAATAATTTAAAATAGTAAAACAAAATTTTCCTAAAAATGACATACTGGCTAATTATCAAGAAGTTGGAATATTGATATATTTTAAAAAGAGGGACAATCTAGTCATAACTATTTTGGTTATTTTTGATAATTTCTAGTTCAATTGAAAATCTGTCTTCATTTAATGTTTTAAGTATAATTTATATAATATTTAATATATTTTATAAAATAAACTAAACCTAAAAGAGAAACATTATTATACTTAATCTGTTAAAGCATATGTTTGTATGACTTTAACATTATATAAAACAGTAACTTGATTATAGATTTAGGAAGAATCAAATATCATAACTGAGGGCAAATAAAGTTCACTTTGATAAAATAATTCTAATAATAAATAATAATGATGCTGTGGAAGAGAGATAGATGAAAGAATTAGGAGAAAATGAAATCTGAGAAAAGTTCAAATTCTTTGGATTAAGAAATTAACTGATTCACTTCCATGAAGAAGCAAAAATGAATCAAATGCTGGTGTATGTTGGTAAAATTGCATATATAGGAAATAAATAATATATAAATGTGCAAAATAAGAATGAAAATGGTGGAAAATAACTAATTAGATTAAGGAACCATTTTAGATTTTAAATACTAGAATCTGATAAACATGTCAGGAAATAAAGAGAAAATAAGGTATTTTTCTCTTGAAAATTATAATTTAGTAAGACAACTTTTATGACAAAAGGACAAAGTATATTATTATTATACTAAATTTCTTTTTTAAATTGAACATAGATTCTTCTCTTATACAGTACCTCCCAATCAGTTTTCCCTCCCTTCAATTCTCCCAGCTTCCCTCCACAACTCCCTTTTCACCTAGATCTACTCCCTCTTCTTATCCCTTTTGAAAAGAAAAGGCTTGCAATAAACAACAACCAAAAATGACAAAACAACATACAACAAGGCAAATCAAAAGTGTTCAAAGCAAGACTGGACAGGCAACCCAACAAGATGAAAAGTAACTTAAGAGCATTCAAACCAAAAAAGCACACACCTGATCCCACAGTTAGGAGTCCCACAGAAACAAGATAGCAGCAATAAGTTGTTTCCAGAGTTACTGCTGCACACTCCTGCATGATCATTGCATGCTTCTACAGTATGTGTGAACCGATTTGAACCCTGCTTAGCTAATTCTGTGGGCCATTTTTTGGGGAGTCCTCTATTTCCATGGATTCATTGTACCCTTCCAACATCTCTGGTATAGAGATTCTCCTTAACAAATTTTATCATCCTAATATATGTGGTTGTAAGCTAACTTTCTTGTGTTTCGCCCATGTTGGAATGTTTAGGGCCTGTTGTGGTAGAACAGCTTAGCAGTAGTGCAGACACATCAAGCTGCCTGTTTTGGACTGTGTTTTTATCCTGGCATATAGACATCTAATTTTGAAGTGATTACAGGTCTAGGTGCTGATTTCTGGGAGGTCACAGAGGCTGATCTGTGGGATCCAAAGGAGTCATGAAGTGGGGGAAAGAGAGACTGTAGCTGATATTCTGTTTCAGTGCTAGAGATGAGCCTGGGTGGTTGTGTCTGCCGGGAGAACAATGACAGCAGAAAAGGTTAGTGGACAGACTACTTTGAAAATGATCCTAGAGAAGCTAAATAAAAAAGGTGAACCCAAAGAAAAACATATAGTTATCCTCCTGGATATTGGAAGAAGAAGAGGTTGCCAGACAAAAATTGGACACTTTGGGGTGGGGGTGGGGTGAGGAGAAAGGGAGATGGGGAGAAAATAACGAGAAGGGGAGGATGGGGAGAGCTTGGGGGAATGGGAATGTTGAGATGGAGGGAAGGGTGGATATGGGAGCAGGGAAGTATATATTTTAATTTAGGGAGCCATTTTAGGGTCGGCGAGAGACTTGACTCTAGAGATGTTCCCAAGTGTCCTTGGAGATGTCCCCAGCTAGATCCTTGGGCAGCTGAGGATAGGGAGCCTGAAATGGCCCTATCCTACAGCCATACTGATGAATATTTTGCATATTACCATATACCCTTCATCTGACGATGGAAGAAGCTAGAGACAGAGACCCACATTGGAGCTCCCAAGGTCCAAATAAGGAGGAGGGAGAACATGAGCAAGGAAGTAAGGATTGCAAGGGGTGCGCCCACCCACTGAGACAGTGGGGCTCATCTAATGGGAGCTCATCAAGGCCAGCTGGACTGGAACTGATGGAGCATGTGATCAATCCAGACTCTCTGAATATGTTGTACAAGGAGGGCTGACTGAGAAGCCAAGGACAATGGTACTGGGTTTTGATCCTATTGCATGTACTGGCTTTGTGGGAGCCTAGTCTGGATGCTAGTTTGGATGCTCACCTTCCTAAACCTGGATGGAGGGGGGGGGGGGACCTTGGACTTCCCACAGGACAGGGAACCCTGACTGTTCTTTGGACTGGAGAGGAAGTGGGAGGGAATGGGGGAAGGGGGAGGGAAATGGGAGGAATGGAGGAGGTGGAAATTTTTAAGTAAAAATAAATAAATAAATGGGAAAAAAAAGAAAATAAGTCATTTGAAACCAATGGTCTTTCATTGATGTGAATCCAAACACAGATAAACTAGAGTAACAGTTCTAAAATAGAGACTATTATTTGAAATTCTTCTCCCTCAAACCTTTGCTACTCAGATTCCCTCTAGTCCTTCCTCTCTCATTGAAAAAGATAGACACACACAACACGTGTTAATAAGTGTTTATGTAAACTTAGATTACATCTGGATATAGACTTAATAGTTTATTTTATGTAAATAATAAATACTTCAGTAGGAATTTTGAGAGTAGGCAAGGATAATATTCCAGAATCTACTATCATGGCAGAGAAGAATGGAATGAAAGGAATTAGGTAATAGGGTGATAATCAGAAAGTATCTTCCTCTGTTAGAGAACACAGTAGAAAGAGTTAAAATTTAATTCAATCCTCAGCTGCCCAAGGAACTAACTGGGAACCTCATGTTGGGCACTTGGGAGCCCCTCTAGGGTCAAATCTCTTGCTCACCCTAAAGTGGTTCCCTTAACTAAGAATTGTGGTTCCGTGCTCCCCTATCCACCTTTCCTTTATCCCAATTCTCCTGATTCCCCAAGTCCCCCCTCCTTCCCTTCTACCTTTTCTCTCCCCATCTCCCCTTACCCCCATCCCACCCCACGGGATAAAACCGGACTCTCTGAACATGGCGAACAATGAGGGCTGATGAGACGCCAAGGACAATGGCATGGGGTTTTGATCCTACTTAATGTGCTGGCTTTGTGGAAGCCTAGCCAGTTTGGATGTTCACCTTCCTAGATATGGACGGAGGGGGGAGGACCTAGGACTTACCACAGGGCAGGGAACCCTGACTGCTCTGTGGACTGGAGAGGGTGGGGCAGAGGAGTGGGGGGAGGGGGAGAAGGGTGGGAGGAGGGGGAGAAGGGTGGGAGGAGGGGGAGGGAAATGGGAGGCTGGGAGGAGGTGGAAACTTGTTTTTTGTTTATGTTTTTTTTTCTTCTTTTCTTAATAAAAAAAAATTTAAAAAAAAATTAATTCAAATAATATCAAATAGATACCCGTTTATGAATGCAGAGAAAATAAAAACAAACTTTAACTAGCAAACAGTAAAGGGAAGGGAGAAGAGTGGAAATAGATTGTTTTCTCTCTATTTTCCATTTTTATTTTATGAGAATGCAATAAATTTAAAGATGATGTTATATCAACGTAATATCATTGACACTTTATTTTGTGTTTAATACATTTTTTTTGCATCAGACAAAATAACACTTACACAAACTGAGACAAATACCCAATTTCATAAGATTATAAAAATAAATATGTTGCATTAATATAATAAGAGAATACAATGTAGCACAAATGGCCTTAGTTATGGTTCCTAATGGAGTCAGTGTTTTACCCAGAATCATGAACATGACACTCATTGCCTGTATTTGGCACTCTAGTCTTTCCAAGCCCCTATCAGAATGGTTCTTTAAGTTCTGCTAAAGCATCTTAAGAGGTCTTTGGGTGTAGGCCCAGTCTTCAAAGCCACTCTTTCATTCCTGTATTACCATAGTTTTGCTTAATCCTTGGGAAGAATATCTAACGGAAACTTCTTAAGGGATTAAGGTCTCATTTTGACTGATTTGAGGGACTGTAGTCTCTTCATGTTCACTTCTGTGGTTGACAGTGTAAGAATGAGGAAGCATGTTCACATAGCAGCCAGTCAGAACATAGAGTGAAGACCAGAAACAGAGCCAGATAATGTCCCCCAATTTCTGATACAATAATTCCATAAACAAACACAATGAAAATTTTCATTACCTTTCAACCAGTTTCACTAAGTACAGTCGAAGCAAAAACCATAACAAATATTTCACACTTAAATTATAGTAGAACATATCCCCTAAAAAATTGTGTGACTGTTATTCTACATATTTTGAAAACACCCAACAATTAATGCCATAAAAGCACTGTTTTTTGTGTTCTATCCTTTTTCCTTGAGCTTTGACACCCTACAAAGTTGTTCTGCCCATTCTGAACTCTTCCATTAGAGTCATTCACCTGAGTTGCTCTTCTCTTTTTTCCTAATAGTCCTTGTTCTTGCCCTCAAGTTCCTTCTCTAGTGTTAATGTATGGACTGAACTGTTTCTTGTTTGGTGTCATTTTCCAATTGATTCAGCTTTAAAGAGAAAAATAAGGTCATAGCCTTGCTGGAACCTGAACAAAAGAAGCGTGACCTATGGTACCACTGAATCAACTTTCCTGTGGTACACTGGAAGTGCTGGGAGTTATTCCATATTTCAGTGTAAGGGGATAAAGCAGTCTGGTGACTAGTTATATTTAATGGAAAATGTAGTTGACACGTAATGTCATTTTTTTGTTTTTTTTTATTAACTGCAAAAGGGTATAATTTTTTGTTAAAGATGACGAGATTTATTTCCAAATAATAAAAGATTTATAATTTTTATACATTTCTAGAAGAAACTAATACATGTTAATAGATTATTTTTCAAAAACAAATATTTCTTAATTACTTAATTATCTTTCATAAAACCTTATTAGGGTAATTTTAATTGCTGAATAAAATAAGTATAATAATTTCTTTTTATTTATTCTTTTGATTTGGATCAGTCCCTTATAAATATTTAAAACTGGTAAAAAAAAAGTTATGAGCAAACAAGGAGTTAATTAATATTCTAATTAAAATTTACATTCAAATTCAGTGTAACTTTTGGAAATAAGTATGAAATATCCTCATGTCAAAAACAGATAACATAATCTTTTCCAATTATTACTTTACTTTAGCATTTATTAATACTATTCCTAAACTACAATATAAGAATAACATTAAAAATAGTAAATTAAAATTTACATTTTATAAATCTTGGAAAAGTTTGACACATATTTACATTTAATTTAGTAACTCATTTTTAAAGTCTTGACTACCACATCTTAGAAATATTACTTACACATATTGATGTCTCTCAAATTTTCTGTGAATTCTGTAATCATTATCCAATAGCCTCTGTACAATGAATTTCATTCTGAATTCTTAAATCTGACGAGTATAAAAACATTATTTTTGAACGTAAATATTAATTTCACTTGACCATAGTTGATTGCACATTTTCTTTCATTATGTTTCAATTACTCTTTATCTTGTAATCCTGCCAAATTTACTCAAACATGCTTTGTAGAAAACTATGTTTGACAAGTTTTAGTTACTATTAGAAGAAAATAAACACCGAGAAACTTGCAAAGAGAAAAGACTACTTGTCCCATATCTTTTATAACTTCACCTCAAGATGAACTTCATCATTATCTCTGGAATCATGACAAGGCTTCAGCATGGTAGAAAACACAGAGGTACCAAACTAGCTCATCTCATGTTTAACAAGTCAAATACAAAAAGGATAAAGTCAGAGTTCACAGCCTTTAAGACAATGCCCCACTCACTGAAAGGATGCCACCAGTTACAAATTCTTATAGACTCCAATGTTTGTTCATATTGTTAAAAAAAGAATGAAGTCACTAGTATGTAGCCTGTATGGGAGTCTTATCCAAACTTTAATACTCTGTTTTTCACTCACATGAATTCATCCAGTTCTCTGAATACAAAATGCTTTCCATCCTTTCCCAACAATATTCAGTCTTCACTGTTCAAGCATTGCTTAGAAGCCAAGTTCACATTAATTTCTGAGATTTAAAACAAACGGAATTTGGGGTCTTGTAAACAAATCACTGCATACATGAAATATAGGAAAGTGAGTAGGAATCTATAGCTTTCTCCATCATTATTGGGATTAGAAAATGTCAAGGTACAGACTAAAATATAACCCTAGCAAGTCAAATATCAAATCTGAATGTTCCATTGCTGAAATCCATTAATATTCTTGGGACTCTGAAAGCTCTATTTTTATTTCTTTCATGGTTTTCAATAGCATGGCCTCTTTTATGTACTACCTTTCTCTATTCTTTCATCTTTTTTTCAACAAGTATGTTTCATTCTTGCCCTCTGTCTCCTCTTGGGAAATTCAACATAATTATAAAATTTTTCATTATTTATTTATTCTTATTTAATGATTATAATATTTTTTTCTGAAGGTATGGTCATTTACTATGCAAATACAATGCCTGTAGAGCCTAGAGAAGAGCACTGGATTCTTTAGAAATAAAATTATGAAACATTAGTCACTATGTTGATTTTTGGGACCAAAAGCTATGTGCTTGACAAGAACAATAAGGATTTTCTTAACTCTGAAACTACATTTCTAGACTCTTATTGCAATGTTGAATTCAATTCTGCAGCTCTTCAGGCTACTTCTTACAGGAATACTCACTGTAATACACGAATTCATGACTGCCAATTATTTTCCAAAAACTCTTTATCATACCATAACATTGGAGGTTAAATTGTTAGAAAGATATAATCACCTCGGTCTGTAATAGTATCTGTATACAAAATGTGAATGCATCTATCATTGTCTTTTTGACATGGACAGTACAAATATTATCGTAAGCTTTCCTTTGGCAAATATTACATTTTACTATTTTAACATCCTTGTCCTACACAACTTTTGAGTGTGATAAATGTGAGCTACACCAACATGTTCTGAACTTTGGTCATCACAATATAAAATACAACATTAAATTTTGGTTTAATTAAAATGTAGCAAGATTAATCTAAAATGTATAAAAATGTGAACGTAATATGTAATGACAAGAAAATTTACATAAGTCATTTGTTACTTTACCCTTGATGGAAACTCTAGCAAACACAGGTGGATATTACTCCTGTGTTACATCTCGGTGAAGAAAGTCAATATTTGGGTCTGAAGAGTTCACTCAGAGACTAAGAGCATTTCTATATGCTTTAGGAGCACCTGAGTTCAATTCACATTTTAATGTCTGGAAGCTCAAAGTCATCCATTACTACAATTCCAGAGGATACAGTACCTTCCCATGGCTACCAGGACACCTGTACTAAGGTACACAAAATTCCTCCCAGTATAGAAAATATTTTTTTAAAAGCATACCAATATTTCAAGATCCAACAGTTGTACATGGCTAATTAATATTATCTTAAAACTGATTGCTCTTTAATAATATTTTAACAGGTAATTCACTCCAATGCTGTTGAATTAACAAGTAATTATTTTCAGGATTGGGGAGATGGATCAGTGTGTAAGAATATTTGGTATACAAGAATGAAAACCTGAGATAGGTTTCTAGTACATACCATACAAAGGTGGTCATGACTATAAATAACTATAATATCATCAATGAGAGGAGATGAACAGATAATAGGAATTCACTGGCCGCCTAGTTGAATTAGTGGTTTCCAGATCACAAAGCAGTCCTGTATTAAAGCAGTGAGGTAGAGGTAATGGAGGAAGACAACCTGATATCTTATTCTGATCTCCACATGTTCATACTTGGATATGGGCAACTGTAAACCAAATTCATAGAACACACAAATGTATATGCACACACATACTACTATGCATAAACTTGCTATTCAAAGGAACAATCCTTTCCAGAAAAATATGCTTGGAAATTTCCATGTTACCTACTTTCATCCATCAAATATTTTCATTAAATTGAAAATTACTGTATTAACCTTGGTGTTCTTGTTTGTTTTCTCCCTGCTGAAGTTTATACCATGGACAAAAACCTTAAGGGACAATGGGTATATTTTGATTTACAGATTAATGGGAAGGATATCATTGTTGAAAAGGTACAGGGCAGAAGTTCATGGTTGATCAAATTGAGGAAGTTGACTGCTGTTGCTTAATTCATTGTGTCCCTTGCATTCAACCACACACTCCAGCCTATGGTGTCATCACATTTAAGGTGGGTTTTCCCACATCATTAAACTATGTGGAAAATGCCTCAAAGGCATACACAGAGACTTTTTCTAAGTGCTTCTAAAGCTCATCAAATTGATAATCCATATTAGTTATCATATCTTATATAGAGGCCATGGTCTTTAATCACTCTGGAAATTGAAATATGGTATTTGTGCACATTAGCAGCCTAGGCAGCAGAAAAACATTTTTTTCTCAGAAGAAAAATAGGAAAATGAAATTCAATATGACATACACAAATATGGACTTACAAATCTTATTTATTTAAGTGAAAGAAGTCTTATAACTTTACAAAAAAGTGCATGCAATTTAAAACTAGATTGAATATATTTTAGATACACATCTTTGCTCAGAGGAATGACATGAGAAGGTTCAATTGCATCAAGTTAAAAATAAAATATTTTAAGGCAGGGGGTAAGCAAGTTCCCTAGAGACTTGACAGCCCTGAATAACTGTGTCCAGAAACCTCAAAAATACGAATAAGGAGTCTTTTAAAGTGAGGGTTGGCCTAGAGCAGCCGTGGATGCCACAAGCTATTAAAGTCATAAAGATTGCATTCTGAAGCTGTTTATTTCTGAAAGTGAGTGGGGAAATCTCATGGCCAAAGGAAAACAGAAGTGAATGAGCTTTTGGCCTATCATGGGATTAAGAGTTTGATTTTTTACATTATTTTTTCATAGTAGAAAAGGAAAGATATGAAGAGAAAAAAATGCAAGCATTTTGTGTAGAAATCCAGAAGGGATCAGGAAGTAGCACACTTATTTGGAAAGGTCAAAGTCATGACAGCAGGAATTAGTTCTGATATATCCTATCTTCGAATTGTTGTTCTGATTAATGAAAGGCTTCTCTATACAGAATGGGAGTTGACTGGAAGAAGTTTCTCTCACAAATTCGCATCTGTCTTACAATTTCTGGCAGCACATGAAAGAGTACTTTGCATTATATCAGCTTTAATTACTAAGTTAATAGTTTGTAAATATTAAATATACTTTTGAAAAAGTGTTTTTAATTTTTATTTTAATTTTTTTTTTGTTTTACACAGGCCAGAAGAAACAGGAGGAGAAAGCCAAGTAAATGTTAGTATCTGTATCTTTCACCTCTTCCTATCAAACTCTAGCTCATAAAGGTCATATGAAAAACTACCACTAAATAACTTTCTTAAAAACATAAATGTATTGATTTATAAAAGCAATTTGAATGGAGTTAGCCTGTAACTAGATATCTTAGTTAAGATAGCTATTGTTGTGAGGACCATGACCAAAACCAGCCTGGAGAGGAAAGGGTTCATTTCATTCACAGTTCCATATAAAATTCCTTATCAAAATCAGTAAGATCAGGAACTCAATCAGGACAATAAGCTGGAGGCAGGAGCTGAGGCAGAGGCCAGGGTGGAGTGGATGTTGTTTACTGGCTTTTTCCCATTGATAACTCTGCCTGCTTTATTATAGAATCCAGAACTAATATCCCAGCGGTGACCTCACCCACAAAGGGCTAGGCCCTCCCACATCAATCACTAATAAAGAAAATGTTCTATTTCCTTTCTTACAGCCTAATATTATAAAGACATTTTCTCAACTGAGGTCCCACCTCTCTGATGACTCTAAATTATGTCATGCCGACAAAAACTAAGAAGGCAAGAATGCCTTCAGTAGGCACTAAGGAATAGAAATAAATAACCCAGTGCCAGGAATGGGTTGCCTTTAGTGGAGTTGCTGACCAGTATGTCCAAAAAATGCTTAAATGATACAGGATACTATAATTTCTTTTATTGACCACTTTCTATGAATTAAATGGCACTAAACTATTACTGAAGAATTGATATATTTGAGTTACAAAATATGAAAATAAAGGTTAGCATAGACCCAGAACTTTCATCCTTTCTGGATGGTATTCATAATACTGGAAGGTGCTATGTATGCTAATCAGGGAGAAAAGTAATCATCAGTCATACATAGGTGTGAAATCGAGAACTACAATAATGACCAGTCCCAGGGATAATTTAGAAATAATGTAAAAATTAAGATTTTTGGATGGCTACAAGGAAAAATGTTCTCTCAACATATGAATTTGAATATGTTGCACATATGAATTCAAAGAGATTGAGACAGCATACACAGGTCTTTGCAAACTTAAGCCATGCAAAAATCCCAGCAAGGGGAGGTGGCATTGGAGAGATGGTTCAGTGATTAAGAGCAATGGCAGCTCTATCAGAAGACTTGGATTCAATTCCCAGCACCAACATGGCAGCTCAAAGTGTCTGTACAGTTTGTGAATATCCAACATCCCCGTACAGACATTCATACAGGCCAGGCAGCATTACTTAGGAAATAAAAAATTAGATAAATCATTTTAAAAAAATTCAAGCAAAAAGAATGAAGGTTGATATTGCTGTGGGACAATGGTCTTTTATCCTGCCTCTTGTATTATTTTTAATAAATTGCTGATTGGCCAATAGCCAGGCAGGAAGTATAGGTGGCGTGACCAGGAAGGAATTAGAGGCACGGTAACGAGAATTCTGGGAAGAAGAAAGCACAGTCTGTAGTCACAACCCAGCCACAGAGGAAGCAAGATGTGACTGCCTCACCCAAAAATGTGCCAAGCCACGTGACTAACTCAGAAAAGAATTATGGGCTAATGTAAATTATACAGATTATTTAATAAGGAACCTGAGCTAATGGGCCAATCCGCTTATGACTAATGTAGACTTCTGTGTGATTCATTGGTACTTTATGGCTACAGGACCAGGAGGGACAGAAAACCTTGCTCAACATGGTATAAAGCACATCCCTACTTGAGAATATATTAATAATTAATAGCCACCAAAGTGGCTGTACAAATTTGCACTGCCATCAGCAGTGAAAGAATGTTCCTTTTCTTCATCCTTTCCAACATAAACTGGCATCAGTGTTTTTTTTTTTTTTACTGTTTTTTTATTGAAAAAATTTCTGCCTCCTCCCCACCTCCCATTTCCCTTCCACTCTCCCCACTTCTCTCCCCCTCCTCTCACTTCTTTCCCTCTCCCTCTCCATTCCAAAGAGCAGTCAGGGTTCCCTGCCCTGTGGAAAATCCAAGGTCCTCCTCCCTTCATCCAGGTCTAGGAAGGTGAGCATCCAAACAGGTTAGGCTCCCACAAAGCCAGTGCATGCAGTAGGATCAAAACCCCGTGCCATTGTCCTTGGCTTCTCAGCAGCCCTCATTGTCTGCCATGTTCAGAGAGTCCGGTTTTATCCCATGCTTTTTCAGTCACAGTCCAGCTGTCCTTGGTGAGCTCCCAATAGATCAGCCCCACTGTCTCAGTGGGTGGGTGTGCCCCTCGTGGTCCTGACTTCCTTGCTCATGTTATCCTTACTTCTGTTCCTTATTTAGGCCTTGGGAGCTCAGTCCAGTGCTCCAATATGGGTCTCTGTCTCTATCCCCATCCATCGCCAGATGTCATCAGTGTTTTTAATCCTACCTATTCTGACAGGTGTAAAATGGTACCTTAAAGTCATTTTGAGAAAATCTAATGGAACTGAAATTCATTGAAAATGGAAACTGGAGAACCTGGTGATAAGGAGGATGTAAGCAATGTTTCCAGTAGCTACAGTGCCTAAGTAACTGCTTTCCTTTTGTAATTTTTTTTTTTTTTTGGTTTTTCGAGACAGGGTTTCTCTGTGGTTTTGAAGCCTGTCCTGGAACTAGCTCTTGTAGACCTTTTGTAATTTTTATAGAAGTGGAACAAGTGAAACTTGCTCGGAAAATGGTAACATGCTTTCATTAGCACCCGAGAAGTAAATTAAAGTTAGGGAAGATGGTTAAGTATGTACATGAAAGCTTCACATTGGCTTATTGTATAAAATATATATGTACCTATGTATAAGGATCCTAATTGTGCAATTGATTTTGTAGGTAGTAGCTACTGAGTTACTTAAGCCAGACAGGTGAACTATAAAGTGACTAAAACTGATACCAAATCATGCTCAAGTGGAGACTCTCTCACTTCATAAGGGAAAATAATCAGTCAGAGAAATCATCAATTGTTTTGCAAGTGGAAAACAAACAATGCACAACAGGATCCTAAATTGTATGGCTGGATGGGCAATGGTATCCTTTGCTGAGTTAGGGAATATTGGATTCTAGCCATGTTGTTTCAAGGAGGCTATCATGAGATCAATCTTGGTCAACTCTAACGTGAGATGTTATTGACTAAGTATTGGTTTGTGTACATATTTGGCTGTGCTTGTAAGAGAAGTCTGAGCTAGAGAATTATCAACATATCTGCTAACAACTGATAACTGATAAAAGCTAGTTTTCTGTATTGTGAAATCCAGTAATAGAAGCTGGACTCTCAAGGGATGCTTATGCTTTCTAACCATGCTTTTAAGTTAGCATAGATTTTTTTATATTAATGATATTACTTTATTGTCAGTTTTATATTTTGCAATTTTAAGTAGAAAATATTACAAACAACCTTGTGAAATAGAATTATTGGTAATTTTTAAATGACCATTACACATAGAAACCCTGTCTCAAATAAAGTTGCCACAATGTACATGGGAATATAGAGCAGATAAACTGAGAAACAAAATCTTTATAATTCAAATTTCACACATAATGAACAGGAGTCACTACTTGGAAAAGTGAGCACATACCAAGAAATCTTGCTGACTAGTCTGTGTGTGTGTTTCTCTGTATTTATTGGTTTGTGGAATAAAGATTTTTATATTTATATTAATATTGAATAAATAATTGTGCTATAATAATTAATAAATATATGAATATTCACATAGTACTTTGGTTTCCCAATTAACATATTTTATTTATGCTAATATAATAAATCTTTCAACTTACCTGATGATATATAAAATCTTTTTCTGTTTTGCAGATAATGAGATTGATAAAAAGTATATGGATTTTCAAAGCTAGTGTACTGACTGAGCCAGAGGTCAGAAGTCAATAATAGTTATCCTGGTTTCAATGCCATGACTCTAATAAATATGCCTTATTGCTATCTCCTTTTCACTCATTCACATTCCTGTTAACATGTTTTCATATTTTATCTCATTGTTGTGATCTGAAGTGACATCCTAAGAAAGAGAATTCTAGAATAAAGAGAAAATATGAAACAAAGAAAAAAAATCAAATTAGCAATTTACTTTATCTTTCCCTCTTCACACATTTTTTATTGATAACTTCATTTCTGAAGAATCTGTATCACTTTGCATAACCAATGCCTGTGAGGACGTCAAAGACTGTTCTGTTATGGATTTGAGAAAAATCCTTGCCATGAGTCACCCGATTCATTAATTAATGTCAGTGAAAGCTACTGGCAATAAACCCATTTCTAACACACATCCCACGCCAGTCATGTAGATAAAATGTAACCTATAATCAAAGCAATGCTCATGAGAATAGCACTTAAAAGATAAGCATAGCTAAAATTTGTCAGCCTCAGTAATGTAACTTTAGAATATAAAGTATTTGTTATCAAAAGATACAGTTACTGCAACAAAACCAAAGCCACCATACTATTTGTGTGATAAACAATCTGTAGGAGAGAATAGGTAAAGAGTATTCAACCATTTCCAAAGGTATCATACATCTTCCAGATCCACCCCGGGATGTCTGATAAGAATAGAATCTTGCTTGAGAAATGGTCCATCTCCTTGCTCTGCAGTTCTCAGCAGTATAAAATAGCATTTGGAAATTATGTGTTTCTGTTCTGAGGCTTAATGTCTCTTGTATTTTTCCCTAAACTTTGCTTTTACCTATATAAATGGATTTTCATTGAAATAGATCTGAAAAATTATAGAGGACTGAAAGTATCAGTTTTATGGAGTAACTTATATGTATTCACTTTTGCTTCTTGTGAATAGTAATGACAAAGGGACAAAGGAGTCAGGCTGATGTACTACGAAGGGACAGCAACTCTTGCTGCACTGACAATATTCTATATTTCAAAAGAATCCTATGGCTTCTTACTACTTAATATATTGTGAACATGTTGCATCATTAGGACAAATAATATTAACTTTGATGGTAAAAGTTGCATAATATATGTTATAAAAATATAATATTAACACTTGTCTTTGGTTATCAGATTTAAAAAAAATTTAAAAAATTGTTACTATTCATAGATCAGGACAGTATCACTAGATATTTTTCACACGCAAAAAGAAGTTCATGAAATGTTTTAGTAGTATCTGAACAAATTTTAAGGTATAAAAGATGGAAATAATAAGAAATGCATTTTGCCTTCTATGTTTTTGCAATTTGTTGGTTTGTTGCTACTCTCCAGCTCTGAACACCAGGTTTTCTCTCTTGCTTCTTTAAGATTTTGCATATTCGCATGAAATTTTGATATGAAGTTCAACAGAAATTGCAATTTATTTAAACCCCCAATATTTTCCTATATAAAACCAAGATTGTGTGTGATAAAATAATTTAGCCTTTGGAACTAACCTTTGAAATAAAACCAAAACTCATACCTTTATAGTGCATTACACTAAAACAGAAAGCAAAAGAGAGAGAGAGAGAGAAAGAGGCAGAGACAGAGAAAGACAGAGACACAGAGAGAAACATCAATCATAATTTGCATCTCCTGTGTTTAAACTTCTTATTTGGTACTTAGTATACTTACATTAATCTATATTTCATTTTTGATGTTCCAAATGCCTCCCCAGCTCTCTTCATTTTGGTACTTATGGTACTATTTATCAACTTTCCTTTTTTATTCTTATTTCTAGGAATTGTCTCCATTATTTTAATCTCCCGGTTTTATAAATAAACTTTACAAAAATGTAAAAATTATTTTATATTGATCTTTGTGCTATTATTTATTCTGGCAATGTTTGCATATTTTAACTTAAATTACAAACTCCACAATCATTCTTACTTCAAACCTTTGTTCTATGTTCATTCATTTCTGTATTTCATTTATATTCTCCCACAAACCTGTCCCCAGAAGTTTTATAATACTCATAAGTTAATCATACTAGTCAGTCCTGGTCCTCATCCTTCAGATGTTTTTTATCTCACTCTTAGCTATGAATAAACATACCCTGGACTCCCTTTGTCTTTCTCTTTTTCCTTTTTATTCACTTGGAAAGAACACAATATTAATTTATGTTTAACTTTTATCTATGTGTGCAAGTCTACAGAACTAAACACTGCCAGGCTAATTGGAATCCCAATAAATGCAAAGCCCAATATTTTAAGGGTGTGATTGATCCTGTCAGAATATAACAAGAGTATCATTCACTTTTTATCTTTCATAGGCCATGCTACTTGACAACTCTTCATCCCTATCCTCTATTTTCCAATTAGCTTAATATCTAGATTCTCACATTTCTGAGTTAAGGAAAAGAAAATAATCCACTGTCCATCATTGAATCCATATACCACTAAATGCCTCATATACCACATAACCACTGGCAAACTATACACATATGATGTGGGAGTGTCATATATCAATCTGTTGATTTAATTGATTAAGCAATAAAGAAACTGCTAGGCCCATTTGATAGGCCCACCCTTAGGTAGGTGGAGTAAACAGAACAGAATGCTGGGAGAAAGAAGCTGAGTCAGGGAGTTGCCATGGTTCTCCCACTGCAGACAGATGCAGGTTAAGATCTTTCCTGGTAAGCCAGCTCGTGGGCTACACAGATTAATAGAAATGGGTTAGATCAATATTTAAAAGCTAACCAATAAGAAACTGAAATTAATGGGTCAGACAGTGTTTAAAAGAATACAGTTTCCGTGTAATGATTTCGGGTAAAGCTAGCCTGGTGGCGGGACACAGCCCTCCACTCTGTATTTCAACAGAGTGGCACCCAACGTGCTAATTAACTCCATGTAAAACCTGAGTGAGCTTAATTTTAATCAGAGACGAAAACAGAGTTTAACACAGCTTTTGGCTGTTTGTTGGTGGCGTGCTGTAGAGAGATTTCCTGATTCGGCAACAGCAGCAGAAAAAAAAGCTGCGTCATTTTAAAGTGCGGCTTCCTAGGACTGTGCTGCCAGTGCAAACTCTGGCTTTAAAGCATTTCAACAGCTTTTATGGGACTGAATGTTTATGTTCCCGCTTGGGATCGGAAGGAGAGTGCTCTGAGACCTTGCCTGGGCAGACGGCCAGATCAGGCTTAGGCAGGTGGAAGGGCATGGCGTGTTTTCAGATTGCACAGTGTTCTGCGGTTCAGATTTGGCTGTAACTTAGATAAAAAGAGTTTCTGTGCTGCACGCTCAGTCTCAAAATTAAACTGCTGAATGTGGCTCCAATGTGGACTTGCTGTGTGCCTGGAACTGTGCTCAGCACATGGGCACCAATGGATCTGAAGCAGTAGTGGCTGCTCCAGGAGGAACTCTGCTGACCTCAGGCAGGAACTGCCATAATTACCATAATAACAGCACAGTTAAGGTTTAGACTTGGCAGTAAACAGGCAGTACCATATTACCCCTACGTGGTGCAACTTCAGTTTTTAAGAACTGCTTAAAATTTTAAGAAATGCTCCTGGATAGTAAAAAAATTACAGATTCACAATAAAACAGATTCAGACAGACCACTAAATGGATCACACTGTTGGATAATTGTACGTAGACTTGAGAGAGAAAAAAAAATAGAGACAATAAAGTTAATGCCTTAAAAAAAAAAAAGGTAAAGTCTTTAAAGAGATAGAGTACAGATAGTTAAGAGATTAAAAGAAATAAAGTAAAAATAAGCCACACAAAAATGGAAAATTCACGGAGAGTCTGGATTATGTACATTGTGTTTTCTTTAAAATTTTTGACTGTGAAGGAGCTAAGTACAGAGACACATTTCATTACATGGGCTGCCATGCTAAACCAGAATGGATATAAGGGTATTACGATTTCAAAATTTGGGTCTAAGGATATGATGCTTTGGAGAGGGTCTTCTTTTGTTTTCACAGAGGACCAGACCCTGTGGATTGCATCTATCCTGATATGGTATGATAGACCACAACCTCCTGAAAAGTTTCTGTGAACATCTTCAGAAAATTGCTTCGCTCAACTGCCAACTGAGATGAAACTAGCACACAGGTTATACTGTGAAAGACCTAATTAACGATGCCCCCATTCAGCAGGAAGCAGTTTGGAGAGAAAAAATTGCTCCCATGTTCCCAAATATGGTTTATAAATGTTCTTTTACATTTAAAGGGGGAAATGATATAGGTATGAATAATTTGCATTGGTATGTATTTTACAGTCAATTTTGTTATATGTATATGTATTTCTGATCTTGAATAAGGTGTTGTGATTGTGTAGTTCATTTTTAAAATGTAATGTATAATAGGAAATATAGGTTGCTAATGGATAATCATTGATGATAGTAAAGTTTGTAGTCATGTTACTTAGATTTTCTAGATATATAGAGATATATTTCAGATAGGCATTCTTCATATCTCTCAAAGGCTACAGAATATGGCATTCAAAATATTTTAATAACTTAGGACTTTTCATGACAATGAGACATATCTGCTCCTGGCGGCACCAATCTGCTTCGAGAGGAGGATGGACATCAAAGAGGATCCTTATGGAGTTTGATAGCCGTTTGGGCAAGAAACTGCTCTTGCCTGTACTGTTGAATAAAATGGACACAGAGAACCCGCAGAGAGAGGACTGCTGAACTTGCCTAAAGGTGAGTCTGTCTTTTGGGGTTCATGACTCATGAAAGAGTCTGCGAGACATTCTGCAGGACACAGCAGATAGTGACTGAACTGTCTTTGGAATTTCCTGCTTGATGAAAATGTCTGCTGGATACTACGGGCCTGAAGGCTGAAGATGGAAGAGAACTTTGGGTGACTGTCCAGGCAGTGAGATGTCTGTGTCATTTCTAGAGTTTTCTTATTTCTTGTTTACTTAGGTAGTATTATATCCTTCTGGAGTCTTTGATGGAGTTGAAGAATGAATAGATAGTTATAGTTTTCCTTAGTTATGACAAAAGAAGAAATAGATATAAATATTGTAACTGTAATTCTTGCTTGACAACTGTTTTGCTATATGTAATTTTACTATGTTAAAGTTAAAGCCTTCCTTTTTTTTGTTTAAACAGAAAAAGGGGAAGTGATGTGGGAGTGTCATATATCAACTGTTGATTTCATTGATTAAGCAATAAAGAAACTGCTAGGCCCATTTGATAGGCCCACCCTTAGGTGGGTGGAGTAAACAGAACAGAATGCTGGGAGAAAGAAGCTGAGTCAGGGAGTTGCCATGGTTCTCCCACTGCAGACAGATGCAGGTTAAGATCTTTCCTGGTAAGCCAGCTCGTGGGCTACACAGATTAATAGAAATGGGTTAGATCAATATTTAAAAGCTAGCCAATAAGAAACTGAAATTAATGGGCCAGGCAGTGTTTAAAAGAATACAGTTTCCATGTAATTATTTCGGGTAAAGCTAGCCGGGTGGTGGGACACAGCATGCCGCTCTGTATTTCAACACACATACCTAGGTCATGTCACTACATATGGGCAACAATTATACATCAAGCAATCACCTGATATATAATTCATGGCATACACTTCAAAATTATTATTTACTGGTTTAGATGCTTGGAAATTGGGCATGTATGAGGACATTTTACTCAGGAGTTGATATGAGGAAAGTGCTTGATTGGTTTATACAACTGTGTACCTTTAAATATTTTAGTTAAAAAATAAAACCCTATGAAACTATAAAACTAAAGTCTTCAAATATTTATTTCTACTTTCATAATTTCAGTTTAGCCTTATTAGAACAGATGTATCATGTATGTTAAGGCCGTGAGATCCACTTATGAAGACTACCTTATCGTTTTAATCCATCCCTATGTCCTGCTTTTATGAAGTATTGCAGTGTTTTTATCATATTAGTCCATTTCAAATGTTTAGATAGCATGTGGTCAGAGGAGACACATCAATAAGCATGGGTACTGGATGATGATGAGAACTAGGCCTTGTTTATCCATAAGCATGATAAGCTCAAGACATTTATATGTAGAAGAAAAATGGTTTTCTACATACATTTAGCAGAATATGCAAATTGACTATAGATTAATAGTCTTCTAGTGAAGCTTCCTCTTATTGTTAATGAACTGAATGATTAAAGGAAAATATTTCACTGTGACATCCTCTGAGAAGCACTCCATGTTAATAGACACTCTGTTTCATATAAATCCACCGAGGTGTTGGCCGTCTTTTCCAAAACTCTCAGATAGAGCTAATCCCATCTCCACAATTCCACAAATGGACACAAAATCTGATGAGATGGCTTTTACAGTCTAGACCTACTATTCAACATACTTTATGGTCATATTGGTTTTTAAGACACTAAAAATAGTTCTATTGGAATCCTGGCTTTTAACTCTTTCAATATTATTTTAAACTCATTTAGTTTTGTTTAAATAAATTTGACACATTACTCTTCTCCTGCTTATGCATTTCTTGTGTTTATTTTGTTGACAAAAGCACCAACTGTATTTAATCTGTAATTTATAAAGCTTCCCATCTGACAAGTTAATAACTTAAAAAGTATAACCTTTATATCACAATGATATCCAGTAACAATTACAGGCCTTTCTGTTCCCTCCAGTTTTACCCTTGTACTTAGTTTTAATCTAATACCTAAGGCAAAGTGAAGCAAATAGTCCCTTGATCATACCAGAGGTTATTTTCACGTGCAGAATACTTGATCAATTCAAGACTGACTGGGTAAAGACAGGAGTAAAGCACCCAATTTTAAGTTAAAAATAATAATACTTTTAGGTGTTTTTTTTTCTTCTTAGTACAATTTTATATAAAACATGCTAGTAACTTAAGTGAGAAGGGTATACTTTATGGAGTGGAAGACTTTTTATTTTATTTTCTATATTCTTATATTGTTCCTTCTATTACTAACCTCTCATGCCATTAAATCCCACTGTGATATTTTGCCTTCAATAGAGTCTATGAAAAGTACAATTCTTAAGAAATTTTATTAAAAACTGTCCGTGGGAGTTTTACGCTGTGAAAACCTCTGTTTGTGTCCTGGTTCCTCACAACACTTGCCTTCCATTGTGTTTGAGGGCAGAATTTAGGCTGGACATTTGCTCACTGGGAGAAGAGAATTAAACATGAGTTTTATAAATCTCAGTTCAAATAGGTTTTCAGTATGTAAGATTATAATGTGTTTTATTGGTATAAAAAGTAGTTTAAAAAAGAGAAACCCGTCATGTTTGTTGTGTTTCACAACAAAATTTAAAACTGAAAATTATGTTCAGTAGCAAACCATTTTTGGTAAAACAGGGAAATTGACAATTTATTTGTGTTATCTTAAAATGTCCTTTTTTGGCAAAATAGAAGAATTTTTACTTTAAATGAAAAAGATACATCCAATATTAATGTATGTTTCCCTTCTTAAATATCCCTAAATTCAGCTTAGTTTAGCTGAGAGATGAAGCTATTTTTATAATTAGGTCAAGGATATGAAAATGCCCTACTCATGTTTTGATCACAATTTTCGTCTATGGCTGCTGAGTTACAATTTATTCCCTAAAGAAATTTTTTTTTGGTTCTCACATCCAAGTTGTATATGTGACAAAATTACACAGTAGTTAATGTACATATAAACTAATAAATGATAGTAATTTAGAAATCTGTTAATTAGAAGAAAAGCAAAATCAATTGTGATTCTATTTCTCTGGGAATAATTAGATCAAGATCAGGGTTTTCTCTGTTATCTCTTATAATTTAATGCAAATTTTAATAATCAAAATAGCTTAATTTAAAATAAATAGATGTTTGTATTTTTATTTATCTCCCTATGATAAAACACTCATGCAGGAAGATGTGGGAAGTCAGGGAGTCACATCTTAAACAACGGGCACAAGGAAAAGCAAAATTGAAGTGGCATAGGCTCAAAACCTCAATACTGGCCTCTAGTGATGTACTGACTCCAGAAAGGCTGTACCACCTACATTTACACAAACAATACCACAAATCAAAGACCAATTTTCAAGTGCCTGATGTTAGAGTATTTCTTATTACTACAGTTTATGTCTTGATCCCTAATTGCCTCCAGGTGATGGCATGATATAATAATACCCCATTCTGGATGGCTTCTTATCCAGTCTAAAACATCAGAGGAAGAATCCAGAGACCTCATTTCTCTTGCATTCTCCATGTATCTAAAAGCAATACCAAATTAACGACACTGGAAAGTGTCAGCTTGGGATAGACCTGGACCTCTTGAACTGCATTCTTGGCAGCTCTTTGTTCAGTTGCTTTCTGGGAGGAGAAAATGATTTAGACTGTTTTTCACAAGTTGGAGTTAGCCTGAGGACACCCTTCTCTAGATCTAGCACAGATCCCACCTCTACACTAATCTCCTACCGTTACAGCTTTTCTTTTAGTACAAGCCTTGGCTCTAATGTTAAGCTTCCAAATTCTTTTTATTTCATACTGTATTTTTCCATAATCCTGACCCATTAGTTCTTTTTACCGTAGACCTCAATAAATATTATTGATAATATCCAGGCCAGAGGCTGAACATAGTGTGGCCTAAAAATCAAAGAAATTAGTCCATTTACTTTAACAAATAAAAGTTCTTGTGTAGGGGTAAAAGATAGCAAGATAATTTTCCAACATATCGTAGATATGGCAACTAGCCTCATTGCTAATAATTTTGCTCTTTGAAACTTCTTAAACTGGGCTTCCACAGTCTTTTATCAGGTTTACTGTCTTCAAGGCTGATATTATGGCTGTTTTTTTTTTTTTGTCTTCTTTACAGCATCTGCCCATTCTTCTAATATAAAGCTCCAATAAAGCTATATTTTTCCCTCCCTACAAAAAGAACTTTCCTCAAGTTCTTCACTGTAATAGCTGGCTACCTGGTAACAACTTCTGTATTAGCTTCTCCGTTGCTGTGATAAAATGTCATAACCAAGGAAACTTAAGGAAAAGATTGTTTTGAATTAATTCTCTAAAGGGATAACATTCAGTCATGGTAAGCAACAGCCATGTTGGCAAGATTGGGAATCTAAGACCTCACGTCCTCAACCAAAGCATGAAAGACAGGGAGAACTGTAAGTGATGTGAGGGTTTTAATCTTGATGTCCAGATCTAGTGACTGCTTCTTACAACATTTTTCCCCAAACAGTTTCAAACTGGGAAAGAAGTGTTGCACTATGTGAGACCACACAGGACATTATTCATTCAAATCACCATGTTACTGTAATTTATTTTATACTGTGGTAACTATTTTCATACAAGTTTATTACTTATGCCCTCAAATATTTACTACTATACTTGGCAGTCTGAAGCTAGGACAGCAGGGCCTAAAAATGAGGCAGAAGAAAGTCTTTGGTAATGGCAAACTTTATTCAGTGCATCAGAAAATTTCTACTCTGAGGATTAAGAAAAGTCACCTGAGTATAAAATTACAAAGACAAGCTACATGCCACATATGGCAAAAACATGTTACAAAATAGAGGCATTTGAATGACAACTGACTTGACATGATTCATATCTACTATAACAGGATAGAGCACAAAAACACATTCCAAGAATAATTCTGTACTATTGAAGAAACTGAGGTCACAAGACTCACAAATCATTGTTTTGTTTTCTTGGAGTTTTCTAGCATTGAGACGTCCCCTCACATGTCTACCTTCTTGGGCTATGTTCTCATACTAGAGCTGCCTAACAATTAGAATGTCCCTAAGAACTTAATGAAGAACATGTTTTATTGAGATAACTGCAATGTAAATATCTACTTACTTTAAACATTACAACTTCTGTAATGATCAAAGACATACTTGGAATGTTGTTGTTACTCATTTTAGCTGGACAAAAATATTTACTCTTGGTCCTGGTTCTATAACAATCTTCTCAGCAGAAAAAAGATAATTCAAAATTTACTAATTTACACTGCTTTCAAAATAGGGGAAAAACAAATTACTGGTAGAGTTGAAAAATCACATATTTATTTTAGTATTTCAACATTGCAAGCTTGGCACAAGGACAGTACAGCATTATTGTCTAAATATCACATTCCTCTATGTATAACTTTGATGCATGCATTTTTAATTTTTTTATTTACTTTAAAAAACTAATACATGTTGAATTTTCTTCATTGAATATAATAAGCAATGTGCTATTTTTTATTTTTCTGTATTTTTGATAAAGATTATAATAAGACATAAACATTGTAAATTAAGTATGGGTTGAGTCTGGTATTTCGGTTAGCACAGGACTTGCATTAAATGTACAAAGCCCAGCATCAACTGCACATGATAATGCTTACACTTAATCTCAGCACTTAGGATTTGAAATAAATACATTTTACTATCAAGTCATTAACTTCCTTCTTCTTATAATATAACAAAATAAATTCATGGCATAAATTTCCTTCTAATAGTTTTTTAATCTCATCAAAACAAGACTTGAATAAGTTAATTACAATATGACCTTAAGTACATAAAATCACATAATGTAAAAGAATATGCCCAGTGAGGTTATAAATGTGTGTGTGTTTATGTGTGTGTGTGTGTGTGTGTGTGTGTGTTGAGTATGTTTGTGTTTATGTGTGTATGTATAGAAACAAAGGAGCATATTAGTTGTTATTGCTTTAATAATTATTTTCCTAAAATAGTCAAGTGGCAACACTGAAATTGGAAGAGTTTGAGTTCATCTCTTATTTGACCTTACTGTCCCAATATTTCTTTTCTGTATGTATATGCCTGTGTAGTAATTTCCCATTTTAAAAGTATGGAATATATATTGAATTGGGATGCATCCTGATAACTCCATTTTACTTAAATTGTTTTATTTACGTTTATCTTAATAAATCATCTCCTATAGTCCTGGCTAGCCAGAAAGTCCTTGCTGTGTGGACATGATATCCTTGAAATTCTGATTTCTATGTCTTCACCTGCAGTGAGCTGGGATTACTGGGGATCTCTACCATGTTTATATGCTGCAGTGGATTATACCCAGAGTTTTATGTATGTTACAAAAGTGTTCTACCCACTGAGATAAAGTACCAAGTCATGGTTTTCCTTTAAAATATACTTTTGAAATTATGATATAATTACACTGTGACCTATACCCAGCTGTGGTCACATGTTGAGGATCTGATTGCTAGAACTTAAGCAGATGAAATTTTGCAGAATATAATTCAACCCATATAGGATTTTAACCCTGTTTTGTTTTAATTTTCACAGTAAAATTATCTCACCACCTACAGAATCTTTTCCAGAATATTTTGGGAACAGAGTTCTCAAGTCAAATTAAATACCCATTTCATATGTAAGACGATATGATCTTCCTGATGAGCAAAAGCACATACGGCTATTTCCCACTTAGCTGCATCCATTCTCACATTTTCAGTTATGTTTCTGATATCCAAATATGTACAGCCATATGTCTCTCTGGTTATAAAGTAAACATATTTAAATTTTATTCCTCTAAAAACAAATATGACCAATTTTATTTAGAAGCTATTTCCAGTTGAAGATGTCAGCCACAAAATGAGTACTTAGTACTAAGAACTAGGCTTGCTTCTTCACAATATCACCCTCTTTTCTGTATCAGCCAAATATAGGGGATGTGACATTGTGACAACTGCACTAATTTAAATAACATTTTATTATGTCATATGCCTTTACTCTTTCTCTAAACCTACATTGAAGATATCATAAGGGGAAAAAACCTTACCTTCATTTCATATTTATGTTTCTTTTGAAACAACCAATATCTATTTTTAGTATTTTCCTGTGTCCACACTTCCTCTGTTGCTATAAAGGAGTTGTTTTATACATTTGGATTAGGTTTTTTAAAATATACTGTTTACATGTTGATGGATAGTTTGGATCAGCTTTGCCCATATACTCTTCTAAATAAATTTTCTACGTGTGAAGTAACTAATTTAATAATATTTTTCTTATGTTCATTTATTTTATTGTGTTATTTATGCACACATATGTCATAGCACACATACAGAAGTCAGAATACAATATGTAGGACATGGTTCTTTCCTTTCTCTACGTGAGTACCAAGGATCAAATTCAGGTCGTCCAGCTTGGTAGAACTGTCTTTACTCACTGAGCTTTCTTGCAAGAGAAATTATTACTTTTTTAATGAAGTAAAATGAATTCAATCTATCTCATGTATTATTTCCATTTTATGATTGCACAAGTACAATGTGGATAATAAAGATCACCAAAAAGCCAGTGTCTTTTGAGATGGTCAGTGACTTGAGACATTAAGATATACTGCAATAGTATTATCAACTTGAATTCATGTCATAGTGATCTTTAAATTCCTTTCATTACTATACAATGGTGGTAATATGTGTGTCTTATATATTTTCAAAATATCCCATGTCCATTGCAATGAACACTTTGCAATGTTAAATCAATCATATATATATATATATATATATATATATATATATCCCCTTCAAAACTGTTTTGAAGAGGGATGGTGGGAGAAATGGATAAGTGGAGTGGGAGAAAGAGCATGGAGTTTGGTGGGTAGAAAAGTTGGGGGGGTCATGAGGACTTGGCAGAGAAGAAATTTATGATCAAAATATACTAAATGAAAATGCAATCTTCCAATAAGCTAACAGGTCTTTATTAGTAATTTTAGTATCTTATAATTTCAAAATGACTGTACTTTTCACAGACTTCTCATCTAAATGCCACTTCTTATAATAAAGAGTGCTAATCTTCCTATCACTGTTCATCTCTTTGTGCTTTGTGCATACACTGTTGACTCTTTTTGCTCAGGGTCTTTCTGTTGTAAAATAACCAAGAATACAAAGCTTTTCCTGAAATTAGTCATCACTCTTCAGTCAATCATTCATATAGTTCATTTTCCTCTGTGACTGAAAAATACAGAATCATTTCTCTGAAAATAGTGATGATTTGAGATGTTAAGAATCAGAAGACCCTTTTTTTTCCTATGTTCTACCCAATGATATTGTTTAATAATACTTTGTTCAGTTAATTATTTTTGATCTTCCATCTTCAGGCATAGAAAACAAAACAACATGAAGAACATTAGGCCTAGCTCAGAGAATTCTTTTAAAGATACAAAAGATTGTAGTTGTCAGATTGGTCAAGGACATTACAATAAAACCCACAAAATCAACTCACCTGGGTTAATAAGAGCTCACAGAAAATGAACTAACAACCAGGGAGTCTTCATGGGACTGACCTAAGATCTATGCATATATGTGCTAGGTTTTCTACTGGGACTCCTAATAGTGAGTCCTTGTTCTTCATAATGCCTTGTCCAGCTTTAATGCAAGGAAGGTGCTTAGTCTTACTACAACTTGATATGTCATGTTCAATTGATATTAATGGGAGGCCTGACTTTTCTTAATGGAAATGGAGGAGGAGTAGATGGAGGCAGAGCGTAGGTAGAGGGGAAGGAATGGGAGAGAGGAGAAAGGGAAAACTGTGGTTAGATTGTAGAATAAATTTTTTAAAGATAAAAAACTGTAGGTAATCTTTACTTGATCCAATTTATATTATTTTGATATGTTTTTGATGAAGAAAATCAATTATTAAAAAGATATATGCTTATATTTATAGGTTAATACATTTTGACCCTCATTTGCCATATGTATTATAACTGAAAAAAGGATAGAAAATACTTTGCTCAGAATGTTCTTCAAATCACTTTATAGTTAATTTGCAGCCATTAGAAGCAGCAACAGTTTTGAATTCTGTTAGTAGGAATTAGAAAAAGGAGATAATGACTATGCCCTGGTGCAATGGGAAATTCTGAAGAAAATAAAATGTTAACATAGGTTAAAATTATGCAAAAAGTCAAAGATCTACAAATATCTTCATTTTTTTTTATGATGAGAAAAGAGTCCATGGTACTCAAATAACACTCTGAAATAGACTGATAATTGTAGACTACAGAACAATAATGAGAATTTGCTTGAGTCATCTATTTTGGTTCCTTTTGTTACTATCATTCCTCCTCTATATTGGTTTGAATAAGAATGCTGTCCCTTTCTGAAAACAAACAGAGGAGTGGATCGGGAGAGGCAGGAGAAGGTTTGGGAGAGGGGGAACAGAAGGGGAAACTTTAGTTGGATATAGTATAAAGAAAACTATTTAATTAATAAGTTCTCTAATGGTTCATCTAAATTAAAATGTGAGCACATTACTAAATGAGTCTGTATTATCCAGAATCATAAGATTCATGCATTCTCTATCCACCGTCTCTCCATCTGCTTCCCTATTGATTGGCACTGGGTTTCTGTCATTTCTCTACGGGTCTTCGCACATATTCTTATTTATTTTTCCAGTCTACTACAGCTAGTAAATCCTGAAAATTTAGTGTATGAAAAATACCATGGCAAAGAAGAAAACTCCCATACAAAGTAACTAAATCTGGAGTAAACACCAAGTCACTCCAAAATGAGTGTGACATAGAAGAGTATTTTTCCAATTAAAGTGTACTGTTTTTCCTACAAGTGCTTGGCCCTGCTTGAATTTTTGTTCAGAAACACAAGGGCCTAGAAAACTTACAGAGGTGTTTGACAAATCTCAGTATTAACTGATATCAGAGTTGAAGGGCCTTCAAAATTACATATGATATCCATGAAACTTAATCACTTACATGCGTCTTTATATACCCATTTAATTCATTATTTGGTGTCTCTAGAGAACCTACTAGAACTTTTGCTGATTCTCACATTCAGAGTTAATAATACACCCTGAGGTAATGTAAGACTGATACTCAATTGTATACTCAGATAGTTTGTAAGTTCCCTATAAGGGAATAATATATCCACCACCATATTTGTCCTGAATTTCCCATGTAATCAACACATGCAACCTACACTAATGCATGATAGTAATCTCAAGTTATTATTCTCTCATACCCTTGATACAGAGAGAAATACAGAACCTTGAGAAATTATCAAAGCCTTCCAAATATGGGCTTGGTTCATGGGGATGGGGAACGCTCTCCTCAGAGCTGAGTATGAGTGAGTGACCAGTGTGGAAAAAAAAAAAAAACTAGCAATTTCAGGTTTTTTTTTTTTTTCTGCTTGATATTTACAGTTTGAGACTTCTCTCCTAAAAAAGGGCTTCTGGCTTCTGTATTGTAACTCACTAACTCTTGCCCCTATTCTGTACCAATATAAATATATAGAGGCTCTGGGTTGGTGGTATAGTAAGTGTAGCTCCATCAGAGCACACACACTTATATTTTTTATACATTTGCCTTTGTGTTTGATCTTTATTTATTCCCCAGCAGCCCATAGTCTAGGTTTTAGAACTCAAGTTTCATGGGCCATGGTAGTTTATAAGGCTATTATAGTAATAAAACTTGGTAAGAGCAAAAAATCTGAAATACATAAAAATTCATATATATATATATATATGTATACTAATAAAGTACAAATGCACAATAATTTCTGGAAACAACTTTTAGATATTACTTGATACTTGATAATGTGTTTGTTTTTGTTCTTATCTGGGTCAAATGAGATCAATTGAGGACAGTGTAACACAATTGCTTGTAAAACTCTGTTAAGAATTTACATATGGTATTCATCATTCCCCACTGACTTTTTATGCTGTCCAATGAAAAGGGAAGAAAGTGTGTTGTTAGGGACAGATTCTGGGGTTCTGGGATATAGACACAGGAACAAACAAGACAAATTTCAGACAGATCAACATTCAGAATCTTAGACAGAAAATGAAGGAAGACAGAAAAGTAGAGAATACAAATTTGGCCTTGCTCTTAGTTAAAGGATACCAGAGAAAACTTTATTAATTTTCTTTTCTTAACATAAAAGTAACATATTATTGATTTCTGAGCTTAGTATTGATGCATCCAAAGTGGTGTATTCTATCTATTGTGTGAGATAGAATATAATATGACCTGTAATTTTACTAATTATTCTTTCTTAGCTAGTCCAGAAACTTCCAGGGTTGAACTTGTTTCCATTTCCCAGATCTCGTTGTGGGATCTCCTGTTCAAGTTTAGAATCTTACACAAGTGATCAAAACTTCATCAACCAACCAACCAATCTCTTATGGTAAGATAATTTCTTAAATGCTTCTGAATAGGTAACCATATTGAAAATTGATGTTTCAAGTACTTAACACAAGAAAAAAATTCAAGAATGTGTTTTTCTATTAAATCAAAAATTTTGTCACTTACAGACTTTGAATTGGACAGGTTTTCCTAACATATTCCAGTTTTTTTTTGCAAATTTTAGGTGATAAAATGTGTGCTGTACATTTTAATTATAATGACTTTAAAAAGAAATGTATAATTCATTAATTTATTAGTTTATTAATTTTAATTCTTATTTAATAGACAAGAATATGTTTATAGTATATAACCTAATTTGATAAGTACATATTATTAATTGCTTAAATTAAGATAATTAATATTTCTAAAACTTGAATATATATAAATTATTTGCAAGGTAAGAAATTTTAGCATGTACTCTCATCAATTTACAATGACACATGTTCTTAATTATAATCAAGTTCTTATACTATGTAGATATGTTTCTTCTGGAGATTTTTAAACTTCTAATACTGTTCAAGCTCAGTTTTGGTACAAGTATTTTTTTTTTCCTGAGTCCTTTTAATTCTATACTTTTGAATTCCAATTACCACTGAGGCCATACAATAATCTTTACTCTTTATAGTTTATTTAATCAACATCTTATCTTCAAGATTCATCTATCACACAAAATTTCCTCCGGTTCTTAATAATGAATAGTGAGATTTTGTCTTGCTGAGACTACTTATTGACATATTTATTCATTAGTGTAGGTATGTCTAAACCTATTTCAGACATAGTTATTGTGAATATTGCAGCTGCCTTTATCATTTCTATGTTCACCAATAGTTTACATTGTAATCAGACTATGTCATATAAAACTAATCTTAAATAAAGAGAAACAAAGGATTTTCTTGTACTACATAATTTTTAATACACATTATCTTTTGTCATTCTACATTTTTTATCCTCAAATGTGTATTGAGGTTTCATTGTAATTTCAAGTTCTCTTTTCAAATGAAAACTAATGTTGGCCACTCTTTAACCTATCTCAGAAAGCTTTTATGTCTCCTTGAACAATGTCTGTTCAGGTATTAAGTCACTGATTTGTTACTTTATAGTAGTTTAATATCCTATGGAAACTTGTTTGCTGAGGCCTTAAATCACATTCCCAATGCTGGATGCAATGTTAGTCATCATAATACATATTGATAATATAACTGCTTATATAAAATCTTTTACTTTGTGCCTGAAAATTTTATATTTGTTTAATTTGTGGAACTTCTGGATGGAAGAAGAGGTACTAAAAAATTCCAGTTAAAAGTGTTTGTTTTATAGGTTTTTCTCTATATACAGTAAATTTTCAGATTCATGTGGATATCCAACCCTCAACAAGAGCAATTTTTTTTTATTTTTCTCAAAATTAAACCCTTCCACCCTCACATAGGGTGTGTTTCTCAGTACATGTTACAACACAAAAAGCAAAGAAGACTGAGGTGCTCCCTCTCGTAAATAATTCAGTTGTTTCACTGGCCATGAAAAGAGATAGAGGCCCAGTATCTAATACTGAATGGACTCATAGGCACCTTTAGAACAATAGAAACAGGAAGAGTTGAAGGCATCAACTGAGAGAGAGGCTCTAATAAACCTGACTCCTCTATCAGCTGTCTCCAGGCCATTCTCTGCTGAATCACTTGCCAAAATTATACACTTCCACATTGCAATGAGCCATTTTCTTTTCTTTAAGTTCTCCAGCTGATGGAGAAAAAGAACTCCCCTGCTATAGCATACTAAAAAAAAAAAAAAAAGGCTGTCAGTTGAACCCTTACTATATGTTTGTTTTGTTTTATCCTCAAAACAGTACAGCTATTATTAGCTTAGTTTTGCAATGATGTTATGCATACAAGGAGTTATTCTTACAACATTTAAAAGTCAAGGAAAGTCACAAGATACAAATAAGTGCTTGTACCACTCCAGGCATTTCCCTTTTCTCAAAATGATGAAGATGTATTTATGTGTAATTAGCAGTGTGCTCAAAAATGAGCTGTCCTTACAATTTCAGTTGGAAATAAGTACATTGCATTCATTATATTTTCATGTTTAAATTTATTTATATACTACTATATAATTTAATTGTGCTTTAGACCATATTGCTTTCCTTCATTTTATAGGAGAACCACACTTTCATTGAAGTGGCATTAAACAAAAACTTGTTCATGGTGAGACTTCTTTGTTACACACACGCACACACACACACATATACACACACTATTTATAACATATTAAATAATGTAGAAACAGTGCCATCTTCTGTCTTTGTTTTATTCAACAGTGGGAATTAAGAAAGACTGAGTTAATGTAGATGAGAGAAAAAAAAACTCAAGGAATTTCAGGACTTTATGATCGTGCATAATGTGCTACAATTCTGAACACTTGCAAAGAGGCTAATTATTGGAAAGGCCTCTAAGGGCAAAGACGTGTTTAAAACAGTTCCGTGTGATTAATTATTTAAAACCTTTGAATATCCAAACAATACAGAAGAGAAGAAGGAAGCACAGGAGAGAAGTAACAGTGACAGAAACAGCTGGTAAGTGTTTGCAGCAGTTTGATGCTAACAGAATTGAACCGAAACAAAGGGCTTTTCATGTTGTTCTTTTATGTGATTGGTGAAAGCTCTTCTCACTTATTATGTCATAAAAATATGTTTGTACTTGGAAAATTTCCACTCTCTTCTTTGTCAGAGACAAGGATACAAACTGCAGAGGGATAGTGTTAGAGTGCTTCACTTTTTCAATATCAATAAATATGATTAATTGTCATGGGACTACTGTCTAGTAGACTTCAGAGTTTAGTCAAAGATCACAACTAACATAATACATATTCAAATTTATCATTTGGTATAAAGACATATTTCTTAAAAATCACAAAAATTTGAAAGTTATATTCATGAGACTGAGACAAATAAAAGGAAATCTACCAAAATGTATTCAATAACTTTTACCAGGATTACATAAAGAGATTTTTCTTATGAGGAATTAGATTGCCAACTAGAAAATCGATGTGAAGTTGTAAATTGAAGTGCTCTTAGCTGTGACTGCAACACATATAAACTTATATGAAGCCTTACATAAGCTTATATAAAAGTAAGACTGAAGAGTAAAGAAAATGTCATTGTACCTCAATTTTATTTACTTTCTCAGGAGGTGCCATGTTGTATGTGTCTGTTTTACCTAATTATATACAAATATCTGATTGTAATAAGAAAATATATATGAGCGCCACTCAGAGTGCCCAGAAGATATATATAATCCTCATGTGCAGCAGAGAGAAGTAATGCCTCCCTTTTCTGACCACTTTATATTTTATTTATTAGGCATAAGTTGCTTAAGACATATTCTCATGATTTACAGTAGTTTTGTCAATAATTTCCCAAAGATGAATTTCCTTGTTATGAAGAATCTGCCCAAAGATTCTTTGCAAGTCCAAATTTATTTTATTTCATTTAAATTGTCAATTTTGTCTAACAAATTGATTTGGCAGATACATCATGAAACTTGCATAAAATTTAGAAAATAGTTGTATACCAAGCATGCTGATTCTTTAAAGTATGAAAACTGTTGTTTCACTAGATTATCAATTTGTTTCTGACTGGTATTAATGAGGGTTCAGAGAAAATTCTTCTTGTATATTAATATCCATGTTATATTTATCTTATCTCAGGATTCAATATACAGATTAAAAGAAAAAAGAATTAAATGGAAAATCCTAAAAATTTCAGGTGTCTACTTTAGTTTATCTTAAAAGAGTATCCAATTAGAAATAATATAAGGAGTGTGTGTGTGTATGTGTGTGTGCTTGTGTATGATCATGATAGTGTACTTGTTCTTGGTTAAATGTGTTCTTAGTTAATGTACTTCTGTTAACAAGCATGGAAAAGTTGCCAAATAGGATTATAAGCATTTGATGCCATCTCAGGGATTGTACATAAGTGTTAGTGTTCTAAACTCAAGTCATCAACCATGAGTGACAACCACTTCCCCAAGTCAACCATACTTCCTGTCCTAATATCAAAGTTCTTGATTGACATCACTTCTATATTCAATATTATTTAGAATGTTCAGTAGTTATGAATATTTCTAAAAATATTCCTTTCAATATGTAGGAACATACTACAGTTATGTCTTCCATTTTAATAGAATGAAGTTTAATGATTTCATTGTCTTTTAACTGAAAAGACCTGAGAAATGTGATTTGAATGAGGATGACCTTTGCAGTTTCATTTATTTGAATGATGATTTCCTGATGGACTGTTTAGGGAGGATTTGGAGGTGTAACCTTGTTAGAAGAGATGTGTCACTGGAGTGGATTTAATGTTTCAAAAGCCTACTGCAGGCCCAGTCTTGATCTCCCCCACCCATCTCTCCCTCTCTCTCCCTCTCCCTCTCCCCCTCCCCCCCTCTCTCTTCCTCTCAACTTGCAGATCAGATGTGAGTGCTCAGATGCTTCTCCATCATTATGCTTACCTTTTGCTTCAAATTTTCATGCTATGATGATAACATAAGTAATAACCCTCTAAAATTCAAGGATTGCTATTCACCGCACTACATACATAGTCTTGGTCATGGTATCTCTTAATAGCAACAAAACAGTAACTTAGAAAATTTATTTTTGTAGATATCCATTACTATAAAGACTTGAAGATTTATGGTTGTTCACATAATGAGTTACTCTAATTGCTCAAGGAGCAGAGTGCTCAAACCATATTTCCAAATGCTACAAAATCAGAAACAGACATAGAAGCAATGGTCAGTTCCAGGGCCAATTGCTGTGATCTTTCATATTCAAATGATCATTTACTTCTTATCTTCCTCCTTGACATCACATTCTATGACTTACTCATTCTTAAAGTTCTTTGAACATCTGTATAACTTTAACAGATCCTTATCAACATTCTACAGAAATTTAAGTTTAAACTTTCTCTTAATTCAAATTTATTTATTATCTGGTGGACTCCATTTATATAAATAGATAAATACATAAATCTATACAAATAAATAAAGCCTTTTATACATCAGGTATTTTACAGTATTTTTACACAATTTACAAGAGGACCTGTTGAACTAATGATACTGCAATGCTTAATTTTGTCATATTCTCATCCTTATTTTAATGCAATTGATTAGCTGTAGATTATCAAGCTTCTGTATGAATAAATATTCTTCCTTGCATACTCATGGCATTGCAGAGCTGATTTAATTCTGTTTATATGAAAGGTAAAAGATACCCTATAAACTCCAGAAACTTTAAGAAATTACAGGCAGATGAGAAACATTCTTGGCACTTCGAAAGTGTTTCATGAGATGAGCAGGCAGAAATTAGATGGTCAATCAAAACCCAAACTGGTGAAGACTTTCCTGTGATGGGTATAAAAGGGAGTGATAAGAAACTTTGACTGTACAGATATCATAGAAAAGATGTAGATGCCAAGAAACTAAACTGGATAAAACTGGTCAATAGTTATCTGCAACTATACATGCATGAAGCTATTAAAAGGAATGCTAAATTCTGTCATATAAAATGGAAATTTTATCTTTACATGTATTTTATTATATGAATGTATATGTACCATAAATGTGTACTTATGGAGGTCAAAAGAGGTCCATCGATCTCCTGAAATTGGAATTGCACATGATTGTATACCACTATGCAGCTGCTGACAACTGAGACTTTGAAAGGAACGCCAAGTGTTCTGATCCAGAGAGACAACTGTGTAGCTGAATAGAAGTTTGGTCAGTGAAAACACTGGCTTTTCTAAAAGCCATGAACCAAACAAAATGAACATATTCTTGGTTTTATATAAAATATATCATTGTAGTATTTGTAGGTCAGAAAATTATAGGAAAGGTCAATTCCACCTTGCCTAAAAATAATAACAAAAATATCCTATTGGCACAAAACACTTAAGTATAAATACAGAAATCAAAGTTTAAATATGAAATAAAGTAATAAAAATGATACTGACAAAATGTATGTTGTTTTATTACTGACTAATACATGCATTAGCTTCTTTTCACTTGGGCAATGAGAATGTGAATTTAGTAAGGCTACCCTGAATGCTTTACATTTTGGGAAAAAATACTGAATCAATAACTATGATCCAAATAAAACAGAAATATTTATGTTATAATGACATAGAATAAATATTTTAAAGAGGATTAAAATTTGGAGAAATACATATTATATTTTACATTAATGCAAAATAGAACAAAAAAATAAAATCTCAGAACCATTAGTAAATAAAAAGGAATACTATTTGGAAGGGTAAAGCTTGTTAACATAACAATTTACACTTTCTGAAAGATTCTCAAGGGTTTGAAACATTTCCAGGCAACATTAGACATTAAATTAACATTATTTTATACAAATAATCAAGTGCCTCCTCTTTGCTTTTATTTTTGTGACCCAAGGACATGCTTTGATTAAATTTTGGAGTTTAGAAAATAACTTTGACAATAATCTGAAAAATGAAGTGACCTCTCATGCCAGAAATGATTACAATAACATCGTTGGGAATTTATGAACGCCTACAAAATAATGTCTTAGTCATTGGAGTAGAGGTCATGTCTGTAAATGGTATGGTAGAACATCCTTTGTAATTTTCCACATGGTTTGTAATGTATGTGGAAAAGGAAAGTAATGGAGATTCTGCAAATATTGGTATCTAAGAAGCTCAATATATGATCACATTGTTTATCGGGGAAAAAAAAGTACAACAAAAACTTGTGAATTTGTTTTATATTGCCATGAAAACAAATATTCCAACACTCAGTACATTAAAGCAGCATTGTTTATTATTATGTAACTGAACATTTAAGTTTTTCAAAGGGGTCTCCCTACTCCTAATCAACTTCTTAGCAGGACTGCACCTTTTCTGGATATTTTAGGGGAACTGCTATTCACCCTGCTTTTTGTCTTGTAAAGTATCCATATTCCTCAAGCATAGAAAACCTCCCATTTTAAATGCCAGTTGTGGTTTGTGGAGTCTTTCTCTCATGCCTTGTCTCTGGTTATGAGTCCTGTACATACTTTTTCCTGTTTAAAATTCTGTGTTGGATACAGTACCAGCAACACAGAAATTCATGTATTTTAAACTAAAATGATGAGAAATATAATTCCACTCTATATCTTAATTTCTGCTTGTCATAACAAACAAATTATGTATAGATTCCTACTTAATTAATTGATTAATTATTTTATTACTTAATTAGCTATTTGTGGAACTAATGTGTGTCAGAGAACAACTGGTAAGAGCTTTTCTTTTACCAGATACAGTTTAAAAACAGGTCAGTAGATTGGGGGATAGTGCCTTTCCGCACCTAGCCACATCTTATTCAAGGCAATCTTATTCAAAGAAGAGCTAAGGTTTTTAGAATGTGAGTATACTTAAAAGTTTGTTCCTGTGCCTACCACATATTATAGAGTAGCTAATGAGGCATGTGTAAAAAATTCTTTACTACAAGAGCTGTGTGTAATATTCTGGAACCATATTCATGCAGCAATTTCTTGGTAGCATTAGGAAACATCTGTAAATTAAGGATTTGTATGTGCCATGAATCATTTTAATAGATTTGTCCTAAATGCATATAAACAATGCTTAAATTACTCAATATATTTACCTTCTGGAAGTTCCATTCTTACAATGTACCTAAATTTTATATTGCATAAAAATTACTTTAAATTTAGGATTTTCAAATTATCTTCTTGAATTGGTTCATAATTGGAAGTCATAGTTTCACCATAATTTGATTTCCTTTTCCTAACCACATCGTTGGAAATCTTTTATTTTTATTTTTTTTTAATTAAAAATTTCTGTCTCCTCCCTTTTCTCTCTCCCTCCCCCCACTCCCCATGCCCCCACCTCTCCCCCTCCCTCTCCAGTCCAAAGAGCAGTCAGGATTCCCTGCCCTGTGGGCAATACAAGGTCCTGCCCCCTCCATCCAGGTCTAGGAAGGTGAGCATCCAAACAGGCTAGGCTCCCACAAAGCCAGTACATGCAGTAGGAACCAAACTCAGTGCCATTGTCCTTGGCTTCTCAGCAGCCCTCATTTTCCACCATATTCAGAGAGTCCGGTTTGATCCCATGCTTTTTCAGTCCCAGTCCAGCTGGCCTTGGTGAGCTCCCAATAGATTAGTCCCACTGTCTCAGTGTATGGGTGCCCCCCTGGCGGTCTTGACTTCCTTGCTCATCTTCTTCCTCCTTCCGCTCCTCATTGGGACCTTGGGAGCTCAGTTAATTGCTCCAATGTGGGTCTCTGTAAAGAAAGTGTCATCTCTTGTTTCTTCAATAAACATTGTTTGAGGGGCTTTTATGGCATTTAATGCTGTGATATCTGAATATATTACATTATTTGCAAATAATACACCATATATTAGCATTTTCCTGTTGTGTGATGAAGCTCTTTTACAATGTAAATATATATATCTGTCATAGGGTTTAATAAAATGCTGATTGTTCAGTAGCCAGATAGTAAGTATAGGTTGGGCAACCAGACAAAGAGAATCCTGAAAAGAAGAAAGGCAGAGATAAAGTCACCAGCCAGATCCAGGGGAAGCAAGATCAGAAAGCCTCACTGAGAAAAGTTACCAAGTCACTTGACTAAACATAGATAAGAATTATGGGTTAACTTAAAAGAGCTATTTAGTAATAAGCCTGAGCAATAGGTCAAACAGTTTATAATTAATATAGCCTCTGTGAGTTTGAGTTTGAATTGCTTTGAGACTGGGCAGAAACTTTAATCTACAAAAGGCACTGAAATGTTTGGCAAAAATTTCTACATAAAGCCTGAGAAATCTTAAAAAACAAAATCTAGACATACAAGAACAGAGTCAAGCACAGTTCCTGGGTAACGATCATTATCCCTATGGGCTCTGTTGGCTGGCAGCAAGCAGAGGTGCAACTCCTTTATAAGAGGATTCCTCACTCAGCATTAGAAGTAAAAACCTTGCAGCTCTTTAAGACACCCTGCCACCAAACAATTAAAAGGTGTTTATGAGCAACCAGTGGCAGGCTTCTTGATGGTGGAATGGACCTAGAAACTCCACAGCATTCTAGCAATACATATAGCTGTTCTTAGTACCTTTGCCACAAAGCTAGATTATCAGAAATCTTAGGAATGGGGTGGAGTCAGATGCCAAAGTCACAGCTTTAATCTTACCATGCCATTTAGAAGATTAGAAAAGCATATGGTCAGAAAAATGTTCTCAAATTAAGTCACTTATCATGTTTGACTAAATGTGACATGAATTCTAATTGTTCTTAATAATAAAAACCCAGAGTCAGATATTAGGGGGTGAAATCTGAGAGATCAGAGAGCAGAGCAGCCAGCCACTAGAGAAATATTTTACCTCTACTGAGACTCAGACAAAAGGGGCAATCCTATCTCTAGAAACCCTCAGACTGCATTCTCAGACTGGATCTCAGAAGACACCTCAGATGACTTCTCCTCAGACTGTACTAAGTTCCTGTTTCCCCCTGCATTGTATTTCTCTCTCCCCAGCCATTTCACTCCTGTCTATGCCTCTCTATTACTGGGATAAAAGTCCTGTGACTTCAAACTATATTACAGAGCTACAGTAATGAAAACAGCTTGGTATTGTCACAAAAACAGAGATGTTGACCAATGGAATCAAATCGAAGACACAGATATTAACCCACACACCTATGAACACCTGATTTTCGACAAAGGAGCTAAAATTATACAATGGAAGAAAGAAACATCTTTAACAAATGGTGCTGGCATAACTGGATGTCAACCTGTAGAAGAATGAAAATAGATCCATATCTATCACCATGCACAAAACTCAAGTCCAAATGGCTCTGAACTTCAGGCAAGTTTTATTTTGCTTGTTAAAACATAAACAAAATATCACCATGACTAAATATCTTTAAATAAATGTTGAGTGAATCAACTTTTCTCAATAAGTAGTTATAGCCCAGAATGGCATGAGAATATATTGTAATTTGTGAAAACTGCAAAAGCAAAAACATGTATTGAAGTAAAAGTGCAAAATGGAAGAAAAAGCTCCAAATTGAAAATTAATGCAGTGCTTTTCTTTTGCTCTAATGAAACATCAGCAAATAATAATTACATATCACATAAAATACATAAAAACAACCCTCAGAGTTGTAAAAAAGCTAATAAAACAATTTTCAGAATGAATTCCCCTATAATGTATAATTTCTAGAATTTGTATCTTTGGTTTTTTGAAAAATTTTCAAAACTATATTTAATTTAGAGAAAATTTAATGTAGTGAAAAATTTTTTAAGTATAGAGATATTACCTTTGTTTAAATTTTCAGACCAGTCTAATGCCACTGGAATAATTACGTAGTGTGAGTAGTGCTCTCAAGCTTGCTCCAAATAATGCAAGTACTAATTTTTCCCCATTTGGTAAAAAAGGAGCCAGTCATGCAGTGTATAAGTATATGGAAATGGGTGAGGATAATAACAGGACGTGTCAAATGGGTTCAAAACTATATCCAAACTGATACACAAGCTTGCTGCAGGGATAGTATTCTTCCAGTAAGTGTGTTATGTTCGTTATAATTTTGGTTTTTGCAGAGAAAGGAGTCTGGGGTTTACAGTTTAATTCAGCAATGTGTTTTATATAAGTAAATGTTGAATTATAAAAAATATAACTATCAGAGAACATGGGGAAGCCAATAAACTAAATCAGGATTTATCTTAACATCCCCCCAAAATTTCTAGAATACACATGTTTATTTAAGCCTTGTTTTTCCAAAAAGATTTAAAATTACAAATCTCATGTAGTTGTTCTTTGCAACACAATCTCTTTGGGTTTCTTTTGTAGGTACATTTATTTTTCCAGTTTATCCAGTAAAAACTATCTCCCCAAATCCCCAAATGATGGCAATTTTTGATGTACTGTTGAAAATATTCTATGACAATTAAATAATTTCAAGGACAGCAGTTAATATCATAAAGCTTTCACACAGCTCTTCCTGAATGGACTATCACAGACAGGTCCAAGAATCAATTCCTGATTTGGAGCTCTAAAAGACCATACATGAGGATAATGGTCTTGTCTACTTCCTGGATATGGAAGTAGACAAGACTGCCGGGCAAGAAATTGAGATCTTGGGGGTGGGGTAGGATGGGGGTAAGGGGAGATGGGGAGAGAAAAGTTAGAAGGGGAGGATGTGGGGAACTTGGGGAAATGGGATGGTTGGGATAAAGAAAGGGTGGTTATGGGAGAAGGGAAGTATATATCTTAATTAAGGGAGCCATCTTAGGGTTGGCAAAAGACTTGAACCTAGAGGGGCTTCCAGGTGTCCAGGGAGATGTCCCCAGTTAGTTCCTTGGGCAGCTGAGAATAGGGAACCTGAAATGGCCCTATCCTATAGCAATGCTGATGAATATCTTGCATATCACCATAGAACCTTCATCTGGCGATGGAAGGAGATAGAGACAGAGACCCACATTGGAACATCGGGCTGAGCTCCCAAGGTCCCAATGAGGAGCAGAAGGAAGGAGAACATGAGGAAGGAAGTCAGGACTGTGAGGGGTGCACCCACCCACTGAGACAGTGGAGCTCATCTATTGGGAACTCACCAAGGCCAGCTGAACTGGGACTGAAAAAGCATGGATAAAACCCGACTCTCTGAATATGGTGGACAATGAGGGCTGCTGAGAAGCCAAGGACAATGGCACTGGTTCTTGATCCTACTTCATGTTCTGGCTTTGTGGGAGCCTATCCAGTTTGGATGTTCACCTTCCTAGACCAGGATGGAGGTGGGAGGACTTTGGACTTTCCACAGGGCAGGGAACCCTGACTGCTCTTCAGACTGGAGAGGGAGGGGGAGAGGAGTGGGGGGAGTGGAAGAAGGGTGGGAGGAAGGGGAGGGAAATGGGAGGCTGGGAGGAGGCGGAATTTTTTTTTTCCAATAAAAAAAAAATGAAAGCCTCTAAGAGGTTGTTTGGAAATGCTATTCCTGGAGCTTTGTTGCTCTTCAATTCCTCACCCATGCTTTAAAGAGATGCACAGGAAAATCATTGCGGATAAACAGTATTTTTTCCTTTTATGCTTCATTTTATATCTGAGATTATCCACTTAAAATGCTTTGAACGTCAACTATACAACCAATACAAGCCAAGCCCAAGAGTTTGTGAGACTCTTTGACTTCCAGATTCACGACAAATAAATTGCCTGTGTGTTAAATATGTATTCTCCCTAAATTTTAACTATGAGGATTTTATTTGGTAATATGAACTATGGTAAAGCTAAAATGCATCTTCAGTAATGGAAATACATAAAGCTAGTGTTGAGAATATAAAGTTGATTTTTGTAAGTGGTCCCTAGGCCATATAAATTGACAGTATTTTTATAACACCTAGTTTTATATACACTTAAGTTATATTCTTACTAACTTTTCATAAAAAACATATTTACAGTTTATACATATAATTACTACTTTCATGTCTAGTGAATATTTGATTTTCTTTCATTTCTATCTACTTGTGTGTGATATTTATTTCATCAGAGGGGACCACTCTTCTTAGAAATATTAAAATACTGAGTCATTGCAAGAAGAACCCGAACAAGCTCTTATGTGATGATTTGGCTCAAAAAATCCACTTACTATTTATTTCTTGGATAGAGGACACTGAAGGTATTTAACTGATAGGAACAGATCCATAATCTGATATTAGCCAAAAAAGCAAAAAGCAATCCAAAGCATATTTCTAAGGTATGATTACCGTGAGTAAAGCAAAGTAAGTGTTTCTCAATAAAATATTTGTGGATATATATGTAATATGACAAGATTATCATTTAATGATGACAGTCATATCTCTTTTTATCAAATTTCTCATGAAATAGCATCATTTGAGACATTAGTTTAGAAATTATTTTTTCTGAGAATAGGAGATGTTCTACATTTCAAGTCAAATAATGTATTACAATTAAAAGTATGTAAATATAGGTGAATATAGGTTCAAGTTTTCAATTATTGAATCTTTTCAATATAATTATAATTTTCAATTCCATTGAAGAAATATGTTCACATTTGTAGGCATGAGCAATCACACCAATTACCCAACTCAGACACACAATAAATTCTTTTGTAGGAGGATGTTTGCTATAAAATTCTGTATTTTCCTGTACTTTTTATTTTTATTTGGATACCCAGCAGCTCTATCCCCTCTACTTGTTGATGTTTAATAAGACTATTATTTCGAATAGTTGTGCTTCCTGCCATGGATACCATAAGAGAAGAAAACAGTCAGTACCTGACCATGATCAGATCAAGACACTGATGACGAGGTCAGATACTTCTCATGCTGAGGAAAGAAAGATCTAGCAGCACAAAGTGTCATTTTTAGATAAATGGATTGAGGGTTTCTACCAATAGAGAACAAAAGACACCTGCTTGTTTACACTTGCTAATAACCACACAGAATATCCTATGTTCACACACAGGTAAATCCACAAACCCTGAAAGAGCAGAAAACGCAAAGGTAACCCAATGCTGCTCACATATGGCTAAGATGCAATGTGCTCATTAATATTTAAATTGTGTGTTTATCCCCATTCATCTGCTTCTATTCTTCTTCCTTCTCAAAGAAAACATTAAAAGCATAGAATATCTTTCATTTTCTGTCAGTACCACATAGAGAAGTAAACTTCATATCTTAAAAATCACATCCCAGAATTCTGAATGGTGAATATTCAATAAATGCATCAACTAAATAAATATACCTTTAGAGGTACCAGAATGTGTTGGTATCACATTAAGTAGAGAAAGAAAAGTATTTCCATTTGAATAATTAGACCAAGAATGAGTTCAAGCTGAATTATTAGCTTCTCTCCCTCTGTCTTCTGTTAAACTTTCCTCTATGGTTTCTGATTTGTACGTAGTATGTTGTATGTTTATCTGTTTATTCTTGATTTCTAACTGTGAAACATCACAAATAGCATCATATCTTGAAGGAATGAGATATACTTTAAAGTAAATCTTCAAATGAGTTTTACAATGGATTAAAGTATTTGCAACAAACCCCAAACACTGAATACCTACAAACATTTATTAAGTATTATCTTCATGCTACATAAAACACTTATGGCAGTAAGTTTTGTATATGTTCCTTTTTTACTTACTGGTGGTTTCTCAAAATGATTGTAACTATACACATACAAACACACATAAATGAGTTTCTGGTTAAGGGGCACTAAATAATATAATTTGAGGTTATACATATTTATTATCTTAGGTAGGAAAATATGATTACATAGAAAGTCTAAGGCAGGTAATGTTGTTTGTTACATTGATCTCTTAAAGGCAGATTAAACAAGTAGGCTGGGTATACAACAGAACATTAGAATAAGTCTTTTTTTCTATTGGATTTTATTGGGCTATACATTTTTCTCTGCTCTCCTCCCTGCCTCTCCCCTCCCCTCTTCAACCCTCCCCCCAGGTTCCCATTCTCCCATTTTACTAAGGATATTTTGTCTTTTTCTACTTTCTACTTCCCATGTAGATTAGATGTATGTAAGTCTCTCTTACTGCCCTCATTTTTTACTAAGTTCTCTGGGATTGTGGTTTGTAGGACAGTTTTCCTTGCTTTATGTTTAAAAACCACCTATGAGTGATGGTATTTAAAACTGTGATAATGTCTTTCTGTGTCTTAAATGACATCATAATGGTGTAGGAGGTCCTTCTGTCTTTACTGTCTGTGTTGCTTTCATTGGTTGAATAAAGAAACTGCCTTGGTCTTTTGATAGGGCAGAATTTAGATAGGTGGGAAGACAGAACTGAATGCTGGGAAAAAGGGCAGAGCGGCAGATGCCATGAAGCTACTCTCTGAGACTGACGCTGGTTAGAATCTTTCCCTGTAAGCCACGACCTCGTGGTATTACACAGATTAATAGAAATGGGTTAGATCAAGATTTGAGAATTAACCAACATGAGGCTACAGCTAATGGCCAGGCAGTAATTTAATTAATATAGTTTCTGTGTGATTATTTTGGATGTAAGCTAGCTGGGTGGTTGGGACAGAACAAAGCCCCCGTCCCTGCTCACCCTACAACATCATAAGGCATTTTTAATTCAGCCATCAGGTTCAGCAAACTTTCCAGTTTCTTTGAGTGTTGGGGTTATTTTTATAAATGATATCACCTCAAATAAAGATCCAATAAATTCTACTGTAGTATATTTAAAGTTTTTTTTTTTAGTGATAATAGTAGTCTCATAGTCAAACTCAAAAAAACTATTGTTGCATTTATTTTTTCAGATCATGAACTTTAGAAGGATTTAGTAGGGACACATGAGGAGTTGGAGTGGAAACATATATATATATATATATATATATATATATATATATATTACCTCTACAATTTCTCATACTTTAAAAATCTCATTTAACTTAAAAGACTAATACTTTATGAATATATATATATATATACTTTTCAATTGATGATGAGGTAGTTATTAGTCATAAAATAAATTCATTTGACAACATAATTTAATACTACTGAAATAAATTTTGTATATATTGCTTGGCATTACCTATTACTCTTGCTTCTTGAAGACTAAGGTCATGGTCTGATAATTCTTCACATATATCACAGGTGGAACAGATTAGATTATTTCTTCAAATTTATTATTTCCTCAGGTTTTAATACCTGGGTTGAACTATAATTCTTGTCACTAACTTTTCATTCAGTACAACAATTTTCTAAGACAAATTAAAAGTGTGATCTGAACATATTTTTCAGTTTCAAATTAATACTCAGATCATCTTTCACACATTCCCAAATTAAATAATGTGAGGTTTTGCTTGCTATATAGTTTTCAGTGAAATATATGTAAGGCATTCTACAGTAACAAGTTTGATTTGTTTTGTTTTGCTTGTTTGTTCTTTTTTTGTTTTTGTTTTTGGGGGGATTAACGCGAGTGAAAAGAAGTAAAGAGAAATAAGTTTGTCTTGATCTTTAATATGTTACTAGATTCTAACGTCTTGACTAATTGGAGATTCATTTTCAAAGATTGTCCATTAGAATGTATCATGTTTTTCTCGAGTGTATAGCTTTACATCCTACCTACCTCTGCCACTTTGAGGAGTCTGTTACTACGTTATCAATAATTAGGCATACCTTACCACCAAGAATAAGAAGAACTGAGTTTTTTTTTCATGAAATATTTCAGCTGGGTAGTAAGTCTTCCATGGATGGAGGAAATGATGGCTGTAAGGCAATCCTATTACATGTATGCTGTTACATATGAACACTTGCTACATCATTGTTCACTTGTATGTATGTTGAATATATTACATTGGTCACTTACATGAACTTAGGAGAAGGATCATGGGTCCAAAGCCAGACTAGCTCATGCAGTGAAACAATGTCTCAAGAACAAGAGCACTAAATAAAAAGCAAACAAAACAATAGTCCATTGACGGAGGAAGGTCATTGGTTAAATAAAGAAACTGCCTTGGCCCTGATAGGACAGAAAACATAGGTGGGTGGAGTAAACAGAACAGAATGCTGGGAGAAAGAAGCTGAGGCAGTCAGTCACCATGATTCTCCCACTCCAGACAGACGCAGGTTAAGATCTTTCCTGGTAAGCCATCTCGTAGTGCTACACAGAATATTAGAAATGTGTTAGATCAATATGTAAGAGCTAGCAAATAAGAGGCTGGAACTAATGGGCCAAGCAGTGTTCAAAAGAATACAGATTCCGTTTTATTATTTAGGGGCATAAGCTAGCTGACGGGCAGGAGCTGGGGCGGCAGGAACACAGCCCGCCGCTCATATTACTACAGTCCATGATGTCCAAAGAGCAGGCAACTAAGAGAAAAATAATCTTTGTTTAGTTCTTTATTAGTAAGCACTCATTTAGAGTGTAGGAGATTCTTCATTTTTCTTTCTGGAAATGTAAAACTGTGACAGACCACTCCTTGGTTAATTTCAAGACAACAGTTGTTGATTCGTGAGGTCCTGTCTTTGTCACTCTTAATCTCATTGTGATTAAGCATCTCTCAAATTTATGGGCAATTTTCATTATGTTTGTATGGCTCAGAATTGAATTATACTGGCTATTAAAATTCATGACACAACTAATCAAGAGAGCATCCTCAGATGTCACCAACATGAAAAAAGACAATCAAAAATGTGTCAGTATTTTAACATTAGCAAAGCACAAGGAAACTGTATGCCAAAATTAACACAAAAATCTAAATGACATGTGATTGAAATTTTCTAGAAACTGTACTATTAATTCATAGAATTACACAAATAATATATCTTGATTCATTATCTTTAAAAATTAAAAATCTGTTATGAGCAATATGAAACCATATACATACATATATATATATATATACATAAATTGTCACATTTCTTTTTACAAGCACATCATGCACATGTGACAAACATTGTTCCAGAGGACAATGAGCATGTTAATGAACAAATTGCTTTAGACTCACTTCCCACATAATTCTATACTGTGTTCTCTGATAGATTAAAACTAATCATCATACTAATTATTATCACTGTTTTATTTTGGGTGCAAAACCCAACTATATTAAAAATATACATATATGAGAAACATATTTTTAAAGCAATAAAGTCTTTTTACTATCATGCTATTTCTAATGTTTATTGCAGAAATATCTGATGCTACTTTCATGAATATAAGATTTTATTTTGCAAACATGAAATCTGTAGAATATATATCAACAATGTTTCATCACTATATTAACTTATGGTCATTTTCTTGTATTACTTGTTTTTTCTGATTTTGAATTTTCTACAAAATACTCCAATAAAATATGGTATTTGTTCATCTATTCATAATCATTCAGGTTTTCATAAACTTCTTTAAAATATATAGAGATAACTACTTTTTTACCATATTCTGTAGTTTTTCCAAAATTCTTCTTTTGATTTATTAACATGGGTTTTATGAAGAGCCCGTATCCAATTTTTGATGATGAATTTAAGAGCCAAGCCTATTTTTCCCATTGAATACTTATATTTCAGGAATATTATCATAATTTTTCTACAAATGAGGATGTGTCCTATGCTTATCTTGAATAATTAACCACATTTCCTTCTTTAGGTAACTATCTAAATAAACAAAATACATTAGAGTCATCTCTGCTTTCAGTCCTTGGAACATGAAGAAAAAGCCATTAATGAATATAAACAAGTCTTTTGAAACATATATGTTCACTAGTAATTGCTTCAATTCATTGTATTCTATATGGTTAAACTAGATAGTCCACACATATCACACTAAGAACAGTGTTCTTTTTCAAATATTCATGAGATTCTATACTCCCAAATGAAAAGATAAATTCTAAATGACATTAAATCGTTGTATTCATATTAATTTCTTTAATAAAAAGTTCTATCTTTTCCATTATCATTCATTAATTTCTCTTATCTTAATCACACACTATTTATGTTTCTTTTATTTTTAAATAAAACGTATACGTTTCTTATGCATTTATAAAATGCTCCTCTAAACAATAGAGTCAGCCCAGTTAAATTCACATAATAATATATCATAATCTGGGTGTCTTAAAGCACTTGAAATGTCTTACAAACTCACGTGAACTACCTTCTCTAATTAAGGTCTAGCAAATTCATTTTATCAAAGCGTTATATTGTCATGCCTTCTAGTAACTGTAATTAGAAAGAACATTTACAGGGGGAAAGATAGGTGATTTAGTGTGAATTTCTCACTAACATCTGTGACCGTGGATGTGTAAATGACACCCACCATTTTCCAGTTTTGCTTTTCACTCATTTGGCTGGTACCTCTCTCTTCTACTAGCAAAATGTCTCAGAATACCAATTGGCAGCCATATCATGAGTCTTAACAGAAAATTTCATATGGCCCTTGGCAATATTCTCTCCTAACAGTTTCATACAAATATAGCATATTATGCTACTAAGAGAAAAAGTCACAAATGGTCCTCACTGATCAGTCGGTGTGTTGCTGAAGTAAACATATCCACCCACCTTCTTGGTTTCTATGTGTTCTGCCCTATGGGAAGCAGTGAGTGACCACCTTTTCAATGGTTTCTTTGATTCAGCATTATTCAACATGTTTTAAAAAGTTATGCCACTTTTATTCTAGGCTAAAAGTTTCTAGGTCAAGTCCAGCAAGGACATGATCATCACACTCATTCAATATGGTATAATTTGCACACCTCATTTTCTTTCACATATTATAACTCATTGTTCACCATATCTTATATGTTTACTAAGTTTACTTAGAATCTACTAATAAATAAATTTCAACAAATAAAAATATAATAACAAAAGATTTAAAAATGTACTCAGACTCAGACTTATTTTATGTCTATAGTAATAAATGTCCTGATTCTTTCTCCAATGATACATGGAGGATCTTTATGACAAAACTTTCTAATATGTCTGTATTACAATACACACACACACACACAGAGAGAGAGAGAGAGAGAGAGAGAGAGAGAGAGACAGAGAGAGATGCATACATTCCCAAAAGTACATATAGAGTCTGACTTTTCTCTCCATCTAATAGCTTTCTCTATAATTTGAATCACAGTTCTCTCTTAGATTCAAGGCAGTAAAGAAAACTTTCTCTTTCTTCAAGTTTCAGTGAGTACACATTTGTTTTCCTTATTATTTAATTTTTTATGATCATCCTTCATGCACTTATGTGTTCATTTATTTTTGAATGTGCATGCTCACATGCCATGACATATATGCATGTTGGAAGACAGCATTAAAAAGTCAGTATTTATCTTTATATACAGTGTAGGTTCTGGGGCTCAAACACAGGTCTCTACCTTGATGGTAATGAACTGTAATACCTTTGTGGCATGAACTGGATGGCCTAGAATTGTATTTGACAAAATTTTTCCATCCACAATTCCATTAGGCTGTTCTACTCATGGCTTTATATTTCTTTGAATAACATCACCATTTTTTTTAATTTAAAATCATATGTTGCATCAAATACTTTAATATAATTTCATATATTTCTCTAATTAAGTGAAGTACATAGGGAAATATAAATATAACTATTTGAGAATAATTGAGTTCTGTTACTATTACAGTGAAAGTATCTGGCAGTAAAATATCAGTATTTAAATGCTAGTTGATTCTTTGCTATTTCTTTTTATTGAGGCTATTTCTTCTTCTTATAATATACTGATTATTTTTCACATAACATGAAAAATGTTAAAAATAATTACATTTAATGGTTCTGAAATTTTATTCCCATATCAATAAATATCAAATTTCATCTACTCATCAATTTTTACTTCAATTCTATTTTCTTCAATGTGGGTATTAAGTTAGTGTCTTTGAGTGATTTTGATGAAGATAGGATTATAGAAATTTAAAAAAACAGGCTAGGCTCCATGGATAATATACACATATATACATATTTGAAAATATTTATTACTATTATTGGCAAGTATGTGAAAAGATTTATACATTCATCTCTGATATCATTTTTAAATATTTAATGCTGTAGTGGGAACAATAACATGAAGAGATCCCATGAATATGGAAGACTCTATTATTTTATTTCATTGAACATTCTGAGCATAAAGGGAGTTAGAGGTCCTACTAGAGGTTACATTTTTATCTACTGTATATAACCCTTACATCTGCCAAGGGTGCCATGAGCTGAAGTAATGCTGTCATTTATACTGGCCAGTCACTTCTCAGCCACCAGTAGTCATGATTAAACAGTAGAATACATGAACCATGAACTGCAGTAGACATCAGAGACCTATATGTTTGAAAGATGTCAATACCATATGCTCCCCTGGCCAGTTTGTAACATAGAAATTGTAACAGAACAAGTCTCACTGTTTGAAATTATCAACAACACAAATAAATATGAGTTCCTGTCTATAAAACAAATATTTTTCTTTTGATTAGTTTATTCTTTTTAATTTAATGACTTCCTAATTTATTTCCATGTTAGAGAAAAATTGAAAACAACTCTATACTTATGACCACCCTATTTCATCTCTGTGAATTTATCACTTTGCCATTTAAGTTACCACAATCATTCACAATGCCAACTTGATTTCTAGAACTCTCTATAAATGTTATTTTAAATTATTATATCCAAAGCTTATGAATAGACATATTTTGAATTTTATAATTTTATCAATAATTTTTATTTCAAACAGTTTAATTGAGTACCTTAGTAAATTTTTTAACCTAACTATGGTTGTTTAGGTTTGCTTTCTTAGAATCATTACATATTCATATATTTGAAAACTATTTATTGTCTTAAAGACCAGGTATTTTGAACTGAATGAAAATTGATGATTTCAAATTTCTCTTCACATCTAAACAATCCTTCTGTGTCTGGGAAAAGACTGTATAACATGAACATGTTTGCTGATGGGGATTTGGTTCAGAAAAACTAACTCTGAGGAACAATAGGTAGCTGACCAATATTTAACAACTAGAGATTTAAGTAACTCATAATTGATGCCACAAGAGAAAATGTTTGGGTTTTTTATCTATGTATGTTAATAAATTCACTAATAATCAAACACACAAATACACACTCACAAATACTGAGAGAGACAGAGACAGAGAGAATCACACATGGAAGCTTACATAGACGTCTACAAACACACACACACTTTTCAAGACTTGCTTTTTTAAAAAACTATCTTTTCTCATTTTACATACCAATCTCACTTCCCACTCCCTCCCCTCCTTCTGGTATATCTGCCTCCCCACCCACCTTAGGTGCATTCAAATCTCAGCGAGGGTATGCCATTCCATGGGGAGTTAACCAAGTGTAGCACATTGCTTTGAGAAAGAATCAAAACATTGACTATCCCTACTATATCTAGACTGAGCAAGGTATCCCTCCAAAGAGAATGGGTTCTAAAACACCAGTATAAGCGGTAGGGATAAATACTGGTCCCTGGTTGTATCACAGTCTGACCCTGCCATACAATTATTACACAGATGCAGAGTGCCCAGTTTGGTGTTATGCTGCTTCCTTCCCTGTGAGGCCAGAGTTGGTGGGCTTCCATTTGCTCAGGTAATCTGTTTAATTGGGTATCCACATCATAGTCTTGACCCCTTTGCTCATATTCTCACTCCTCCCACTCTTTTATATTGATTTTATTGAGCTATACATTTTTCTCTACTCCCCTTCCTCACTTATGAGTGAGTATATAGGATAATTGCCTTTCTGGGTCTGGGTTACCTCAATATGAGGTTACTCCTCACACTCTTTGATTGGACTTTGGGGGCTCAGCCCAGTGCTCCATTTATGGATCTTTGCCTCTGCTTCCATCAGTTGCTAGGTAAAGTTTCTGTGGTGATAGTTAAGATACTCATCAGTCTGACTACAGGGAAAGACCACCTCAGGCACCCTCTTCACTATTGTTTACAGTCTTAGCTGGGTTTGTTCTTATGAATTCCTGGCAATTCCTTTAATTCCCAGTTTCTTGCTATCTCCATAATGGCTCCCTAACTAAGATATCTCTTTCCTTGCTTTCCATCTCTGTCCTTCCTCCATCTTTATTATCCCATTCCCTCAAACTATCCTTTCCATTCCACTTCTTCTCTCTTCCTCTGCTTCTGCCATTCATTCCCCCCACCCCAATGCTACCAATTTTCTCAGGAGTTCATGTCTACCCAAAGGATGCTCAATCACACTACAAGCATATTTGTTCAACTATGTTCATAGCAGCATTATTTGTAATAGCCTGAACCTGGAAACAGTCTAGATACTCCTCAACCAAAAAATAGATAAGGAAAATATGGTTCATTTACATGGAGTGTAAATTCAGTGGGAAAAAAAGCAGCGACATCTTGGAAATTTGCATGCAAAGGAATGGAACTAGAAAAAAAAAACATCCTGAGTTAGATAGCCCAGACCCAAGAAGACAAGTATGGTATACACTCACTAATAAGTAGATAGTAGCTATAAAGCAAAGGATAACAAGTCCATGACCTCAGAGAAGCTAAGTACCAAGGAGAACCCTAATATATATAAATCCCTGGGATGAGGAAATATACAAGACTTGCTTTTTAAGATATTGCTTCATGAGTGTCTTCTTGTGGTTTTAAAAGTTTACAAGCATGTTCCTATTATTTGTATTCAAGAAAAATAATGATGAAATAACAGAAAGAAACAGGATTTTGGTTTTTTTGTGCCGGTGTGTGTAACTATACACTATACAAATTTCCATTTTTTGAATAATAATTTTGAATTAAATAAGCTATTTCTTATTGAAAAGAGATATTCTTATATACTACATCTTGGCTACAGTTTGCCCTGCTTCTATTCTTGCCAGCTCCATCCAACCTCCTGCTTTTTCCATATTCATTCCACCTCAGTTTTCCTTCAGAAACAATGCAATTAATGTCTCCATGAGTCAATAATTCGATAACAGAGAAAGAGTCACCAGAGAAGCAAAACAATCAGACACACATAGAGGCCAACTAGTATCTGGTTCAACTCGAGGTCCACTACATGAGTGTGAGCAAATGCCCTACACTGCCTGAACGACCAGAAACTGGAGACTGTATAGTCCAGACACCTAGTGTAGAACTGATAAAACTGGTAAAACAAAACAAGCAAGCAAGCAAAAAAGCACACAACAAAACTGTTCCTAGTGATAGTCTCCTATGTACATAGATAGGTATTTGTTCCCGTGATCATCTGAGAGGCTTCCTCTGACAATAAATGAAAGCAGGTGCAAAGACCCATAGCCAGTCACTGTAAAGAGAGAGAGAGTCTACATGGGAGGTCTCTATCAGGCACCTCCCCTAGGAGATCTCTGAATCCTACAGAAGGGGAGGAAAGAGAATAAGATCCAAAAGTGTTGAGGACACCAGAAAATCAACTAAGCAAGGCTTACATGGGTTTATAGAGACTGAAACAGAAAGCACGGTGGTTATATGTGCATGTACTATGTTTTCTGTGTATGTATTATGATTGTTCAATTAGTGTTTTTGTGGAATTCCAAACAGTGGGAGTGGGTATTTCTCTAAACCTTTTGTCTGCTCTTGGCGCTCTTTTTCTCACATTGTGTTGCTTTTTCCAGGAACAATAAGAGGGCTTTTGCCTTATCTTATTGTATCTTCTTTTGTCCCGATTAGCTATTTTCTGCTATAGGCCTTTCCTTTTCTTAAACGTAAATAGAGGATAACTATATGTTTGTTTTTCCTTGGGTTCACCTTCTTACTTAGCTTCTTTAGGTTCACCAATTGTAGACTCTGTGACCCTTATTTATGGCTAGAAACCAGTTATGAGTGAGTATATCCCATGTTCATCTTTTTGGGTCTGGGTTACCTCACTCAGTATAGTGTTTTCTATGTCCATCCATTTGCATGCAAAATTCGAGAAGTAATTGTTTTTTTACCGCAGCGTAGTACTCTAATGTGTATATATTCCATAATTTCTTCATCCATTCTTCCATTGAAGGGCATCTAGGTTGTTTCCAGGTTCTGGCTATTACAAATAATACTGCTATGAACATAGTTGAACAAATGCTCTTGTCATATGATAGGGCATCTCTTGGGTATATTCCTTGGGGGTGGGGTGGGATGGGGGTAAGGGGAGATGGGGAGAGAAAAGGTAGAAGGGAAGGAGGGGGGGAACTTGGGGAAACAGGATGATTGGGATAAAGGAAGGTTGGATAGGGGAGCACGGAAGCACAATTCTTAGTTAAGTGAGCCACCTTAGGGTTGGCAAGAGACTTGAACCTAGAGTGGCTTCCAGGAGCCCAAAGCGATGTCCCCAGTTAGTTCCTTGGACAGCTGAGGATAGGGAACCTGAAATGACCCTATCCTATAGCAATACTGACGAATATCTTGCATATCACCATAGAACCTTCATCTGGTGATGGATGGAGATAGAGACAGAGATCCACACTGGAGCACTGGACTGAGCTCCCAAGGTCCCAATGAGGAGCAGAAGGAGGGAGAACATGAGCAAAGAAGTCGGGACCACGAGGCGTGCACCCACCCACTGAGACAGTGGAGCTGATCTACTGGGAGCTCACCAAGGCCAGCTGGACTGTGACTGAAAAAACATGGGATAAAACCGGACTCCCTGAACATGGCAAACAATGAGGGCTGATGAGAAGCCAAGGACAATGGCATGGGGTTTTGATCCTACTTAATGTGCTGGCTTTGTGGGAGCCTAGCCAGTTTGGATGTTCACCTTCCTAGATATGGACGGAGGGGGGAGGACCTTGGACTTAACACAGGGCAGGGAACCCTGACTGCTCTTTGGACTGGAGAGGGAGGGGGAGAGGAGTGGGAGAAGAGGGAGAAGGGTGGGAGGAGGGGGAGAGAAATGGGAGGCTGGGAGGAGGCAGAAACTTGTTTTTTTTCCTTTTCTCAATAAAAAAAAAAAGAAAAAAAAGTAAATAGAGAGTAAAGGGATCTGGTGGGGAGCCCTTGATTGGAGAGAGGGAAAACTGTGTTTCAGATGTGTTGCATGAGAGAACAACCTATTTTCAATGAATATTATATTCCCTCTGTATGATATGAATATGTTTGTTACCATTGGTTAATAAAGATGCTGCTTTGGCCTATGGCAGGACAGAATATAAGTAGATGAGAAAAATAAACTTAATTCAGGGAGAAAGAAAGCATGGTCAGGCAGAAGCCATGTAGCTGATGAAGGAGAAAGACATCAGAACATTACCAGTAAGCCATAGCCTCATGGCAATACATAGATTAAGAGAAATGGGGTAATTTAAGATAAACGAAATAGAAAGGAGTACACTTGAGCCATTGGCCAGTGTTGTAATTAATATTGTGTTTGTGAGATTATTTAGGTCTAGGCAGCTTGAAAATGAAAATGCAATCTCCATCTACAAATGGCAGCCAAACATTCGGCAACATACATTCACATAAAACCTATTATTCTGGTCTGGGTAGCCAGAAAACAAAAATACTGTCTTGATTTTCAATTGGTACCCAAATGTTTAGCAAGAAATTTCACATAAAGCCTGAGAAAGCTTTGAAAAAGGGATTCTAAACAGACAAGCGCAGAGTCAAATGCAGCTTTTTGATAACCATCTTGATTCTGATAGACTCTGTTGAGAATGAGCAGAGGCATCTCTCCTTTAAAGAAGTTTTCCTCACTCAGCATTAGTGGCAAAAACTTCATATTTCTTTTAAGAGGCTCTGTCGCCAAGCATTTAAATGGTGTTTTAGAGAAGCCATCATCAGACTTCCTGGTGGTGGCATGGCCCGAGAAACTCCACAGAGTTCAGGTAATAAATCTGGCTCCTCCTGCAGAACCTGTATCTGCCAGGAATCTGGACTCTCAGAAAGTCAAGGAATTGGGCAGAGCCAGATGACAAAGCTGCAGATTTAATCCTAGCCATGCTGCTTAGCAGGTTTGACTCATGTACCCAGAAAACGTTAGATATATACAGTAAAGACAGATTCAGATAAAAAAAGAAAACCCTAAATAGTTCACAGCATGTTTAAAAGTATATGTAGGCTTGGAAGAGAAAATAAAAAGGATAGAGAAAAATTCTTAAAATAAAAATCGAGTAGTTTGGCATGGTCGTGCATGCTTTTAACCTCAGCACTTGTGTGGCAGGAGCGGTAGGTCTCTGTAAATTCCAGTCCATTCTGGTCTACAGTGTAAGGTCCAGGATAGCTAAAGATACACAAAAAAAAAATTGTTTCAAAAAAAAAAAAACAAAAATTAAGAGTGGAACTGAACCAGATACATACACCTGAGTGGGCCTGAGAAGGCAAGCTCCAAGGAGCAGGAGCAGAACCGGTTCAGGAACATTTGCAGACCAGGACTGAGCCAGCGACGTGGGCCAGAGCAGACCTGGGACAGCGAATATCTCCACAGTAACAGGTACAGGGGAGCAACTGCTGAGTGAGTGAGCTGGAGACAGAGACCGCTAAATTAAATTATATATTTCAGTTACTTTAATTGGAAAATATTATCAAGATGTTAAAAACCCAGCATATTATGTCCTGATCTCAATTTCTGCTTAAGTCCTCATGCCAGTCTATTAAAAAGTGTTCATAGCATTCTGCAAGCCTGAATAAAGCTGGAAATATGATATATTGTACAATTCTCACTAGTAATAAGAATTAGTTATTCCTAGTTACTCAAAAGAGCCCATTTTTCTGGAACTAAATGATAAAGGCAGTGTGTCAGCGTAACATTTGTTAGAACATTTAGGTGAGTTCTAAAATGTGTGATGGTTTCTGTGAGAGGAAATGTCATACAGAAATTAACTCATAGCACTGAAGTCACATCATAAGTCAGCTACCAAAATCTTAGCCTGTTGAAGACTAGAAAAGCCCCTATAATTTGAGAATACTCATTTTCGAAATCATCATTTAGCTTAAATATTAATGGCTCCCCTTAATCATGGGAAACTCGATGTGTGGTGTATGAAATGGCCTCCTTCAAGAAGTTCAAACTTAATGGCTCACACTAGCCCTTTCATTATACATTCTTTCTGATAAATCAGAAGGTTTCTCTTTCCAAAAGTTCATCTCTTTCATATTTAATTCAGGGCACATTTGTAAGTGGTAACGAGGCTCTCAGGACACTTTACTCTGACCCTAGGATACAAAGTTTGTGCACCGTTCGTTTTGTCATTACAAGGTTCAAATCGGGTCGGCCGTGTGGTGACACCCTCACTGCTGTCGATTTCTAATCCTTTGCTAGAAGCAGTGTTTGTGGAAACATTCACTGTGCTTTATAGTAGTCAAATGGAGTGTTCCAGAGAACATTTAATTCACCAGAGAAGCAGATTGAATCTAAGAATATTCAGTATATTTAGACGTAATCGGGAAAATATAGTTCTAGTGCAGGGTATTTTTGTAACTTTTATTTTTACTTGCAAGGGAAAAGTATATTTACAAAAGTGACAATTTGATATTTAAGATTTAGGAAGATTTTTTTCTTAACGTCAGGATTTCAGTATATAATCAATTAGCCAGAGTCATCATTTCTAACCGCAGAGGATGGTATGATCAGGCCCATTGTTCAAGATGAAAGCTGTGTACATCATCTGGAGCTAGAGAGACAGTTCCATTGTTAAGAAGACTTACTTCAGGTTCATGTTCCAGCACTCGTAATGTGACTTAGTAATCTGATGCAACTTTATGGCTTCGTCGGATACCTTAACACAAAGTGCACATACAGACAAGTGGGTCCCTACACATGTGGTTCACATACACATAAGCAGGCACCTGCACACATGTAATACACATGCAAACGAGTGGGTACCTGAGCACAAATGGTGCACATACAGACAAGGGGGCACTTGCATACATGTGGTTCACATACAGACAAGCAGGTACCTGCATACATGTAGTTCACATACAGACAAGCGGGGACCTGAACACACATGGTGCACATACAGATACACAGGAGCAAACCTATACATAAAAGTTTAAAAGTAAAAGTAAAGATTATTCCCATTCAATTGTGCTATTTCAGTAGATAAATATTAATTAGCCTTGATGCCTCAGAGAGAAGAATTACAGAATGAAATAAAATAATACATAGTTAGTTTCTTTTAATTTATTAATAGAAAGGTAATTTAGTACCATGCTTTAGTGGGTAGACACAGGGAATAGAACAGCAATGCATATGATTCTAATCTGCAAACACTACAACCACATATGTATTCATTTACATTTTCCAGACGACTGGGTGATCACTGGGTGATCTGTTCATCACCCAGTCAGTTTTTTTCTAACTTTTTCTAACTCTCCTTTGGCACAGCTTCTAAGAGTATGCATCTGTCGTTTGCAACTGAAAAACGTGTGGTTTCCCACTGCTCTTGGAAACTGGATCTTCCCAACATCCCTGAGTTTCCCAAATCAGATACTAATAAATTATCTTTAAGTAACTTTAAAGTAGTCAAGTTGTTGACTTGAGTATATTAAGAGATATACTTTTCACTACAACTGAGCATAATCTTTAAGTTTTAAGGTCAGTGAAATGTTGTGGAATATTTGTTTACACTGTGTGAGGATGTGTCATTGTGACTGGTTTAATAATAAGCTGAATGGCCAATAACTAGGCAAGAGAGGCTAGGCAGTGCTTCCGTGCAGAGAGAGGAACTCAGAGGTTTAGAATCCAGGTGGGGGAGAGACGCCAGAGTGACATGCAATAAGTTGGACATACAGAATGGAAGAGAGGTAAAAAAAGAAAAAAAAAACACTGTTTATTCCTTTAACAACTTCAATAAGACAAATTCATCAAGCTTGTCCTTCAAATACAACTGTACTTGTATTTTAAGCAAGATTAAAATGCTGATATGAAAGATTTTGGAGACAGATAATGATATTATATAAACGCAATGAAACTCACATTAAGGTGTACTCCATGAAAGAAAAGTCATGCCAAGTTACTGAATCCTGGTAAGGAACTCATGGAGCAGGTCCTAAGACATAGGGAAGAATAAACTACTATTATGTTCCTTAAAGGATCTTATATCAAAGTGTTTTTAAATAGTTATCTTTATATTCATAGCTTAGTCCCACTCTTATTCCTTATCAATGAAAATTTTCTTTTAAAAAGGTAGTTGTTTATTCAGACACTCACAAGTAACCAAAATAAAGAAAACAAGTGACTATGGAGTTCTTTGTCCTGTTTAGAACATCTTCATTTGTTCTTGCTTGTTTTACGATTTTTACTCCTTTGCTTTTTTGGGGGTGAGGGGGTGACACGCAGCTCCCAAATAAATCACACAAAGTCTTTTTGTTTCTTATGAATCCCCAGCCATAGATTGGCTTGCTTTTGTTTTCTGCCAGCTTTTTTTAAATTATCCTATCTTTTGTCTGTAGACTTTCATCTTTCTCTATTTCTGTATAACTTTCATTACTTCTTTCTCCATTGCTTGCTATATGGCTTAGTGACTGGCCACTGATGTCCTCCTCCTATTTCTTTTTTGCTCTTTTTTTTTTCTTTTTCTAGAGTTCTCTTTTTATTTATTCTCTCTGTCTGCCAGCCCTGCCAATCTTTCTCCCGCCTTGCTATTTTCTGTTCAGCTCTCTATCAGATATTAGATGTTTAGACAGGCAACAAATCACATCTTCTTAGAGTCAAACAAATGCAGTATAAAAGAATGGAACACATCTTTGCAAAAATAAAATAAATGTTCAATGGCATAAAGAAATGTAATAGATCTTAAAAGAAAATTCTACAGGAATCATTTCTTTCTTCTCCAAGGTTCAGAGATCATCACATTAGACAAAGTAGAATGATTGTAAGGGCCAGAGGTATGGAGAACGGTCAAGAAAAATTGTCTTTTAAGAGTCATTGCACTCATGTACTTATATCACCTGTGATTACTGGTACAGATCTGAACCATATCAAGCCAGTCAACACAGTGATGATGGTTTATTTCAATACTCCATTCTCACCAATAGATAGGTCATTTGTAAAAACAAAAACAGACAGAGCCCTGGATATAAAGTAGATAATTTGTAGGAAATTGAAGAATGTAATATAGATGCAGCCCTAAATACAACTGTGCATAAATGGGATCACAATTGTAATGTCAAGTAAAGAAAGATCAGTTAAGGCTTAAAGAGAAAAGAATTGCACTTTTTGTTTTAATACAAGTATATGAATGATACTTTAATATATATTTTATTGAACATCTGCGCTCATAAGTTAAGCAACTGGAAATAACAATAGTGACACATATGAGTCTGTTTTTGTCTAGGAATACCAAGACAGGTGATGTAGAAAATACAAATATTATGGTGATATGATTTATGATTCAAAAAATAATTCTGTTGTGATCATAGATCACTATATTACTCGGGCATTGTCAGATAAATGTTCTTCTACAGCAGAAGGGAAGGGAACAAATACACAGAGACCCCTTGTTGGACATGATACAGAGCATGAGAGACCCTGGAATTCTCAGTCCTAAATTGGATGTCTCCATCATCAATACCCCCAACTCAGGGTGTATGAGACTCTGCAGAAGAGAAGGCAGGAAGGTTGAGAGAGCAGGAGTAAATGGAAATCACCTAGGAAACGAGGCTTCACAGACACAATAGAAATGCTGCATATATTAAGTCACATATACTATGGCAATAAGAATGGGCCTACATAGGTCCAAGTCAAATGGGGTCCAGATGCTGAAAGGGAATAGTGGACACAAGACCCCATCTAAAATCCAGGAACTACTATCTACTGATAACCATTCTCAAAGAAAAATATGATTTTCTCTAATGAAGTCTCATGGAGTATACAAAACTTAATTAGTTTTTGTCTTGTGTTTCATCACTTTTAAGCATTTAAGCCTTTCTAGAAACCCTGTCAAAAACTGACTCCTGATACATCTATTAATGCTCCCCAGTTTATGTCAGTTATATAAATGGAACTTCCATGAAAGCAGATCAGCATACACATTGAGCAATGTAATTTACTATTTTGTCATACAGGAAGAAGCCAACCAGCTGGAAGTCTTGTATGGAAGGACATTGTTTCTCCCCTTAAACCATCCCAGGTCAGGATGTCAATCAATAATCACTATAAAGATATAAAGGCCATGAAACTTAATTCATGACAAGCAAGGGAAGAGAGAACCCAAAGGCTCATAACAGCTTCAAGACATTTCAAAACCATAAATAGTTCCTGAACTTTGATCCCCAAACATCAACTGTGCAAGTATAAATAGCACATGATACATGTTAGTAGGATCATGTGGTGACAAACAATGAGAGCAGAAATAGAAATTTTTCAGTAATAAATTCAATGAAAACTAATATTTGAAAATATTTTTGTGCTCACAGAATTGTTTAGATCTTTTAATAAAAACATAAATATATAAATTAAGAAGGGAAGGAACTACATTATGTTTTGTAACATACTTATTTCAATCAGAATCTTCTGTGAGATCAGAGGTTCAGAACTATATATTGGTGCTGGTAGTCTCTTCATCATGTACATGACTGAAGAAAATGACTATCACTCCTTCAGAATTTACCAGCATTTAACAGTTCATCTTGGAGGGGTAAGAATACTATTCCCTTTCCTAATTCTTTGATGGTTTATCAACTGAGTTCTGTATAAAATCACTGCAAGAAGTTACAGGTGATTACAAACTATGCTTGTCTTATGGGTATTTTTATTGATTTTTGTATGGATTATGCTGGTTAAGTAAAGTAAAAGTCGTAGATACTCCTAAATAATCAAGACTTAGCAATAAATTAATATTTAGCTATGTTTCTAATACTAGACATGATATCCCTCGATGATTGGATTTTCAGTCCAATTAGAATGCTGTTGATTACTGCTAAAGTAAATGTGCCACTCCTCAATCTTCTGGGTTATCCTGCCATGACGGTAGTTCCTAGGAATCATGCTTGGGAAGGACTGTTGGTTGCCACCCTAATTGTGTAGTACCTTTTGGTATTATTAATCTAGTCTTTAGAGACGGCATGTTAAGGTCAATTCTAGCTTTGGGATACTGAGGTTCTGTTTCTGAAATTCATGGTATGCTGGATGATTTTGTGTCAATTGGACCCAATCTAGAGTTATTGGAAAAGGAGAAAACTCAACTGAGGACCTGCATTCAAAAGTTTTTTTTTTTTTTGGAAGTTTTCTTTTTTTTTTGTTTTTTTTTTGTTTTGTTTTTTTTTGTTTTAATTAATGATTGACTGGGGAAGGCCTAGCCAGTTGTGAGTGCTGCCAACTCTGTGTTAGTTGTCCCTGTGCTTTATAAGAAAGCAGGCTAAGAAACAAGCTAGTAAGCAGTACTTTTCTCCATGGCCTCTACAAACACTCCTGCTTCCTGTTTCCCGCTATGTTTTTGAGTTCCTGTCCTGATTTTCTTCAATGGTGAACAGTGGTATGGAAGTGTAAACAAAACAAAAAAAACAAAACAAACAAAAAAAAACAAAAAACAAAAAAACAGAAACCCTTCTTTCCTCTTCAATGTGATTTTTTTTTTGTCATGGCATATCATAGCAACAATAGAAACCCTGATTAAGACAAATGATGTGTATAATCTTCTCTTTACTGTCAAAATATAGCAATCAGTGTGCTTATAATGTTATAATGATAAGAGATAGTTTGAGTATCCCTAAGATGAAAATGCAATGTTGCTTCACACTGAGAAATTTATATCATGAATGTTTATATCATATATACAATATTGAATATACATATTCAATATTAAAATGCATAATTTGTTTAGACAAAGAACCACATCACCCCTGCCAAATATTGTAGATGGACACTGGTTTGTCATTTCCTGGCTGCTCAGACCCAATAATAACACAGAAACCATAATAATTATAACACTGCTTGGCCTATTAGCTCAGTCTTCTTGTTAACTAACACTTATATCTTAAATTAACCCATTTTTATTAATCTGTGTCTGTGCATGAGGCTTTGGCTTACTGGTAAGGATACAGAATATGTTTCCTTTGGCAATTATATGTTGTCTCTATGTAGACAGAGACTGCTCATTCATTTTCTGGTTACCCAGATCTGAATAATTGCATAGAAATTTTATTAATTACAACACTGCTTGACTAATGACTCGGGCATATTTCTAGCTAGCCCTTCCATCTTGAATTAACCTGTTTCTATTAATCTGTGTATCAGCACAAGGCTATGGCTCACTGGTAAGGATCTGTCATCTGTCTACATGGTGGCTACATTGCTTTTCCATTCTGGCTATATTCTGCCTTGTCATAGAGTGAAGCAGATTCTTTATTGAGCAATGATAATAAAAAATTTCACAACACACAGAGGTGAATACCACATCAAAATATGAACCTAAAGCCTTTGTATTTCACCAATTTTTAACAAGTGTCTGTGTTCATGATTGACTAACTGAGCACTTTATGATAATATATTCTAAATTCTCTCAGAAACCTATGCCATACCTAGAATTTTTACTATGGGAGACAAACACTGCAGCAATATTAAACATGCATTTGCTAGGTTGACATTTTAGGTCAGATAGAATTAGAATATTTCCAAAATAATTATATCTACTTAGCAAGCAATCAATTGTGTTTGCATAATGAAACCATAGTGATATCTCTAGACACTAATATTTTGTTGAGCTCCTCTATTTGGCTCTAATCTCTGTGTGTTGGAATATAAAATGTTTAGGAGTAGGTATTTATGTCCTCATAGACAAAGACAATTGGGATCCTAATGGTTCACCTTCTTTTGAATGTTATGTAAATCATCTCTTTCATTTCTCATTGTAATTCATAGCATTTTTCCTTTCATAAACGTGGCTATAACTATATCATATGTCAATAAACATTGCTAACAACAGACTTTGAGTAGGGTGGATTAGAGAAACTCCTGAACTTAGTTTGTGTTAAAAATAAAGCATGCCCTTGTAGAATGTTAGAAGGGTCTTTGTCCTGACAGCCTGTGTATTCCAAGACAATAAATTCAGTTTTTCTTCACCTCTAAACTTGTACTAAATTATTCACAGAATTTATATAATCAAGTAAAATAACAATTTCTTTGAAGTGGAACTAGGTACTAAAATGTGAATTTCCTTAAATGACTATATTATGTGTACTAAACAAAATGTATTTTATAATACTTTGGTGTCCTCTTAAGTAAATAGAACTGTTAAGATAATAAAACATTGGCACAATAAAATAATCAATTCTGAAGGTTTTAGTGGGTTTTTGTAAATTACCCACACAAATTTGTAATCACAGGACTTGGAATTTTCTAAAACTTAATGATTTGAATCATCATAAGAGAAATTTAAATTTTTATGTTCTTATTAAATATACTGTCCAAATGTGACATTTTTATGGAAACTGTTTCTCAATGAGGTACAAATCTGAGTATTTAGATGACATTTGGAGACTGAGAATTGGTCTATTTAATGCCAAGACATCAATCTTTGATATTTAAGAATATTTTTAGCAAATTGGTACTTTTTATATCTCATATTTCAAAACATTATTACTATTTATGGTCCTGTCAGAAAATTAGTGCCATTTATTCTGAACAATTATAGTACAAGTACAAGTTAACAATTTTCAAGCCATGTTTTTGCCAATGACTTTTGGTAAAATCCAAAATGAGAGAGATGAAAAATTCTAAACATTCTACCTCTTGTTCCTTCTAATACTGGTAACCACTGCCATACTCTTTTACCCTGCACTGAGGTTAATGTTTTCTTTAAATGTTATATGATCTCCTTCATTAGGATCATATAAGTTTGCTTTTGTTATTTAAATCACTTAGTGTATTAAATCCATTTCCTGGGAATCTTGTCAGCTGAAAACTTTCATTCTAAACTGTGATTTACATCAAAGTATTGTTTTTCCTCTTCTATGCCTTGCTCAGTAGTTTATAAGTTTGAAAACATAAACAGGCCTGGTTTTGTTCCTCTTCCACAATCTTAACATATTATATTATAATGCCTTATATTTTCTGTTATGTTTTCTTTTCTACTGTGAAGTCACATTGGAATCAATTTACATAGAGTAGATTAACATTTTCTTTAAATTAATGTCTCTAGTTATTCTCAAATGACCAGAAATTGAATAAAAAATACATTAATGTGTCCTATATAAAAAGAAAAATAAAAATGAATCAAGTCTGCCATATGTCACTTTAAAATAATATGATGGGTAACTATATCAAATTTGTATTGTAGTTTTTCTGACCCTAAAGTTACAGAAGAGAAAGAGTTGTTTGAGAAAGAAACTTTAATTATTTAGACAAAATTCTATGGCACAAGGTATCATAAGCTCTAGTAGAGAACTTACTTATCAAACTAAATGCACATGTACCCTGAGTTTGTGATAACATAATGCCTAATCAGAGGTGAGTCCAGACTCAAACACAAGAATAATTGTATGTGTTCATACACTTTGTCCTTTTGTATATCATGAATTTTGCTAGTCTTAAAATAAAAGTTAAAAACTAAGCAACTGTTATATTTGTCTCAGTCTGGCATGTGGAATACTTAAGAGGTAGTTTGCTTCAAGGTGAGCTTACTCTAAATTTTGGTGTGAAATGGAATGAATCATATGGGGAGAATGTGAATCAAATACTCCTACTCTAGCTCCGAACAGGGTATAATAAGTTTTTTGTTTCTTTATTAAAAGGAAAAGTCATGGATCACAGTGAGAAAATGACGGTACCGGTCAGCCTTGTCCATCTTTTGTTGATCTACATTCAATAGTCCAATATCAGTCACTGCCACACCTCCTACATATTCCAGCAGGTTAAGACCTTCTATTCTTGCCATTCACAGAGGAGACATTATTTCTAGAATTTTTTGCCTTCAGTCCCTTCTTAGATGTCAAATTCTAACACAATTAAAACACTTGACATTTGGGTATCTCCTCATAGCACTGAAAATTGCTTCTTCTATGTAAATCTGATGGAGGAGGGTCATCTACCTTATCTGTTGCTTTCATTGGTTAATTAATAAAGAAACTGCTTGGCCTTTGATAGACCAGCCCTTAGGTGGGTGGAGTAGACAGAACAGCATTCTGTGAGAAAGAAAGCTGAGTCAGGGAGTCACCATAGCTCTCCTCTCCAAGGTGGATACAGGTTAAGATCCTCCCTGGTAAGCCACCTTGTGGTGCTACACACATTATTAGAAATGGGTTAAAGCAAGATGTGAGAATTAGCCAGTAAGAGGCTGAAACTAATGGGCCGAGCAGTATTTAAAAGAATACAATTTATGTGTTGTTATTTCTGGGGCTAAGCTAGCCGTGCGTGAGCCAGGTGGTGGGAAGCGGCCCACAGCACCTACAACATAAATCTCAGTACTACAGTCAAATCTCTCAACATTCATTATGTGCAAGATCCTTTCATCTATTGGTGCTGATCTGACATTTAAGGCTCAAGTATCTTTTTGCATTCTAAGTTGACATGTTCTAAAGCCAGAGATTCAATAAGCAGACATCTAGCTTTTGGGTCTGTTACTTCTACTTGTACAGTCTTAGTTAATCTTTGTAAAAAAAAATGCCTAAAAGTTTCTCTCTGGACCTTTTCAACCCTGGTATATGATTCCATTTTCTTTCCTGGTTGCTGAATCCTTTCCCAAGCATTTAAAGCCGCTGTGCTACTTAGGAACAAGGTGTGCTTGTTGTAGAAAGCCTCTTTCTGAGGATCAAAATAATAATCCTCACCAAGAATTTTAGATTGGTATGTCTCAAATTCTTTTGCTTTTTCCTATTGTTCTAAAATTTTTTCATCTTCTTGCCAATAGCATTTTCATAGCAGTTGGAGTCTGTCTTCTAGGACCACTGTGACTAATTAAAGCCAATCATGTGGGGTAGCTGTATGGCTTGAAGCCCACAATTTTACCTTTCCTTAACACGTCATGAGTGCATGCCATAAAATACTCAAACCTTGGGTTGCCATTTATATTCTTTCACTACCTTGGTGCTTTTTGTACCAGATGGCTTCTCAGAGATTACCAGATAGGCAGTTAAAACTCTGGGTAAATCATCCCTGACTTTGCACTGTACTGGCAAGGCTAAATCCTGTCCTTGTACCTTTTCTCCTTGCTCATCTTTTCTGATACTTTCCTCAATTGTTTCAAATCTTTTAACCAGTGTCTTTTGTAAAGTCTGAATCTCCAGTTCTGTGTGCTATTCTAGTGCCCTCCTTGATTCATTTAGCTTCTGGTCCTTATTCTGAACATACAATTCCAAGGTATAAAATTAGTCCAGTAAAGATAATGATATTATTGAATATTTTTGGATGGCATGCATATTGCCTTCCTGGAGAAATGCCTTATCTGTTAAAGTAACATAACTTTTCAACAGATTCCAATTGCTAAATTTAACAATCTGAATTCTTTCAGATAATTTCTCAGCACCCTTTGACATGAATTGGATTTTGTTTGTCAAATTAATGTAATCCTTTTCAATAGTATTAATTTTTTCAGCTAGCTGTTTACTATTAGTTTATAAAACTGCATCATTTCTAAAAGTGCCTCATTCTTTGCTCTGTTATGAAACTATTTTTAAAGATATAATATGAAAAACCACCTACTTTCCAGGGCTCACACCACTGATTGTGAGCAGTACCTCGCTCTGGTTCTGTGCATGCAGTTACCTACTTAGCTACTGATAAATATACTTTGCTTAACAAAATAAAAGCAGTTGTTAAGGACAATTAAAGTGATTCCATACACAGAAAGAGTTGATGGTGGCTTTGCTTACTCAGTAGATTAATGCTGTAGGGATTGTGATGAGGAAAAAGAAAAGAACAGAAGAACAGCAGAATTCCACATGAAAAGTTGGGGTCCTAAGCAGGGGCAGGTGAGCTACATCTTGGCAAGAAATGTGACTGGGTTGGCAAACTGAGAGCACATCGGGGGTTTGGCGGAGTCCCAATAATTGTGGATGTGTTCCCACTTTGGGTAGCCAGGTGAAGCAGAAAGCACCAGAGGGGGGGCAGGACACAAATCAAAGAATCCCACATTAGCTCAGAATAAGGTATGCTAAGGTTCTTCTTCATTTATTAAAAGGGAAACTCACAATGAGTAAATAGGAATGGGGTCTGACACTTATGTGTGGTGCATAGGAAGAAGAGAGGCTGTGTTGGAGGAGGCTGCCATTTGTTCTGGCTGTTCAGAACCAAAATAATCATACCAAAACTATATTATTTAAAACACTGATTGACCCATTATCTCTCTATTCTTATTGGCTAACACTTATATCTTAATTTAACCCATAATCTGTGTATTGCCAGATGGCCTTGGCTTACAGGGCAAAGTTCTAGCATCTATCTCTGATGGGGCTCCATGGCTTCTCTCTAACCTTTCCTTCTTTCTCTTAGAATTAAGTTTATTTTTCTCCACTTACCTCTATTCCCTGGCCAGGCCCAAGAGAATTTCTTTATTAACCAATGGTATTCATAGCATACAGAGGGGAATCCCACATCAGGGATTAGTGGGCAGGACCATGGCTTTTTTGATTCCCAAACCAATGGCCCACATTTTCCAATCACTCAAAAGCCTTTAGCTGATGGACTATGATTTGATTCACTGCAATCTTATTCACTGACCTTTGTCAATTACTGTTATGTACGCTTATTGTGAAGCATGCCTCTGATGGGATGGCTAACCACAAAAGAAGAAACACGACATAGTTTCCTTGAAAGGTAAAGAAACATTGTTTAACAGAACACTATAACAATTTATCACAAAAGTCAAGCAAAGTAAATTACTACCACATATAAGATGAATGCCAAAGCTTCATAATAATAATCAATTTGTTTTTCATGTTGGGATGAAGTATTTCTGACCTACTAGTTCATCTAAGACCATATTATTATTTTAGAATGAAGGCAATTGAAATTATTTGTGGAAATGTATTCAGTAAATAGCTATTTTTTTTACAGGGCTGCTTTTGAAATGTTAAATAATCAGTTTTGTCAGAATATAAAGAAAATAAGTAATTAAAAATATTGGGATATGAAAGAATATGATGAATCCAAAATGGGATAAAAAGGTAAAATGTTGCTTAAGAGTCATAGTTCCAGCAAGGAACCATCCAACCTTTCAGGAGTAAGGTGGAGGGGTTAAATCTAAAGCTCTGTTAAACACCTATAAGATAAGGACTCCATGCATAATAATTCTAGAAACTTGTGGTTTGAGAAAATTGTTTTTGAACTTTGGAAAAATGCAAATCACTAGTAAATTATTAATCATCCTGTTGCTTGGGTTACCAATCACCTGGCTGAACTCCAGTTCAGAGTTTTTCTAGCTTTTTTCTGTCCATGAAGCAAAATACCCAAGTCTCAGGGTCTGAGCTGCCAAACCTGGATGAGTACAGATTTCATCACAAGGATGAGAGGTTTATTGTTCCTGGTTTTGAAGTCAGGGACTCATGCTGTTGACAGCGATTTCCTACTTCCTGGTCCAGCAGCTGTTCAGTCCCAAAGAAATACACACAGGTCTGCATTAATTATAAACTGATTGGGCTATTAGCTCAAGCTTCTTATTAACTCTTATATCATATGTTAGCCTATAATTCTTGTCTGTGTTAGCCACGTGGCTTGGTAACTTTATCAGTGAGGCATTCTCATCTTGTTTCCTCTTGATCTGAGTGATGACTTTAGACTGAGCCTTTTTTCTTCTTTTCTAGTTGCCCCGCCAAGCCTTCCTACCTGGCTACTGGCCAATCAGCATTTTATTAAACCAGTTCAAATGAAAAATCTTTAATACAAGGTACAAGACTATTGTCCTGCAGCATCATGTGTTGTTCTGAGATTGGAGGCTTATTCCTTTAAACTTTCTTCACTAGTGAACCTGGCATTTGATGCTCTTATAACTAATCCTCCACTTCCAGAAGCAGTAAGTATCATCATCAGCTGGGAACAGGCAAGTTCCAGTACTGTGACAGATCATGGATAGGTTCCAGATACCGGGAACATTCATTTCTAGAATGACTATTGTGATAGAATTATGGTCTAGGATGTTGGAACACTTTATATTCTTTAAGGCTTGGCAGATATCTGGAGCTCTTCCAGTAACGTGGGCTCATATTGTTTTAATTCTTATGTCACATCTCCTTTCCCCATCCTTTCATCTAATTTCTACTTTTAATTTCTTCTCCTGTCCTTTTTCACCATGCCACTGCTAACACAGCCACCCCCAGAGTGGTTGCCTCTGCTACCTTCATAGTCACTATTATTCTTCTTTCACTTTCTCCTCTGTATTATACCAACTAAAAATTTCCTACTGCTCATACCTTTTAAAAATGGCAATAAAGTACACATCCAAAAGAATGCTCTCAATAGATCTACCTTTGCAATAGCACGTGGCATAGCATAATAGTACTCAAATTACTTTATATATGGGCTAAATGAGACACATAATGAACATATATGATATTTGTGGCAAGCTCTTTAGAACATCATTCTAATGAAGGCCAACATGAAAATCAGAAGCCTTCTACTGGATAACCTGTGATCTACCCAAAAGGTGTTTGTGAATTGCAGTGATATTCCAAAGGAATCTTGATATGCATTTATTTTCATGAGCTATTTCATGCTACCTTCTCAAATTATTGATTGTAAGTTTCAAGTTCCTTGAATTAATTTCTTGACATGAAATATACAGAATGAATGTGGATATTGATTTCATTTTAGAGGAGGTGTCTAATAATTAGTGGTTTCTTTTGTTTAGTAATTTTTAAATCATTCATTTTCCTTGCATAGTGCATATGCTACTGACTACTATTAAGTTTAAGAAATTAAGGGTTCCTAGGCTTGCATAAGACTGTGAAGTTAGAATGAAGTCATTAAAACTGAGTATCATAATATCCAGTAGTTATGACAATTGTTTCAAAGTTATATATTACTCTGAGGCTAAAATACAAAGTGCATTTATATTGCTCTATGATAACAGTAGTCAATGATCATTGCACTAAAACCTATTTATGAAGTTCAACTTGCGATATTTCTGTTATATTTAACAGCCCAATAGCCACATTATGTGGATATTTAGAAGGAAATGTTTACTTTCTGTATGAGCATCTTTATAATAGCTCCTACTAAGGTATTAACAATAATATAATTAGAATTTTTCTTGAAATTGATGGTAAGATAAATTCTGGCCTCTAAGAATTAAAAACACACAAACTCTTAATGACGTCACAGACGATGCAGCTGCACAAATTAAGATAAGTCCAGAGAACTTTGAAGGTTAGTCATATAAACTTTGTGATGTTATTCTTAGCAATGCATTTCACCAACTACTCTCTGTTGATAGTAAATTTTATTCATGTTGGCAGTAAAAGTACTTGCTTTGATCATTAAAACAGGCATTATCAGGGAAAGTTTAACAGGGTTTCCTTTCCCCACGTCTGCTCTCTGCATTTCTTTTTACACAAATAAATTGGAAAAGGCAAGTACAAATTTACTAGTTTAAAAGTGAGATATTGATAAGGGAATAATTGGAATTTTATATGGGGGAAACCTTTCATTATTTCTCATTTGTTTGCATTATATTAATTTACACTAAAAAAAATTACACTTTTTATTTACCAGTTCTTTTCTTCTAGCCAGCAAAAGGAAACTTAAGACAAACTCATACATACTTGCGTGTGTGTGTGTGTGTGTGTGCGTGTGTGTGCGTGCTTGGCTGTTTGTGCCACTACTGACAAGTCTGAATGAAGACACTAGCAAACTTAGGTAGAAGAACATAAATGCTGAGTCCACAAAGCAATCCTGTAGCCTTCAGAAAGAACTCGTTCCTATAAACACAAAAATTATAAATATGAATTTTAAATAAAGTATTACATGATTCCTGAATATATAAAACTAATTCTAAAAAAATTTTCAGTACATAAATCTGTTCAGAAGTCATAATCTGACACTAAAAATCTTGAAGATACCAAGAGAGCTGCTGCTTGGAAAACCTAAGACACATCTATTCTAATAACAGTGAAAGCAAAACCCCACCAAACAGCCTTTTCACCAATATTCTTTTGTTAAACTGTCAGCATAAAGTGCTGACCACATTTAGAGTGGGTCTTTTTTTTTTAATTTTTTTTACTGAGAAAAGGAGAAAAAAAAAACATAAACAAAAAACAAGTTTCCAACTCCTCCCAGCCTCCCATTTCCCTCCCCCTCCTACCACCCTTCTCCCCCTCCTCTCACCCTTCTTCCCCTCCCCCCACTCCTCTCCCCCTCCCTCTCCAGTCCACAGAGCAGTCAGGGTTCCCTGCCCTGTGGTAAGTCCTAGGTCCTCCCCCCGCCGTCCATATCTAGGAAGGTGAACATACAAACTGGTTAGGCTCCCACAAAGCCAGCACATTAAGTAGGATCAAAACCCCGTGCCATTGTCTTTGGCGTCTCATCAGCCCTCATTGTTCGCCATGTTCAGAGAGTCCGGTTTTAACCCATGTTTTTTCAGTCACAGTCCAGCTGGCCTTGGTGAGCTCCCAATAGATCAGCTCCACTGTCTCAGTGGGTGGGTGCACCCTCGTGGTCCCGACTTCTTTGCTCATGTTCTCCCTCCTTCTGCTTCTCATTGGGACCTTGGGAGCTCAGTCCAGTGCTCCAGTGTGGGTCTCTGTCTCTATCTCTATCCATCACCAGATGAAGGTTCTATGATGATATGCAAGATATTCGTCAGTATTGCTCTAGGATAGGGTCATTTCAGGTTCCCTATCCTCAGCTGCACAAGGAACTACCTGGGAACCTCATCTTGGGCACTTGGGAGCCCCTCTAGAGTCAAGTCTCTTGCCCACCCTAAACTGGCTCCCTTAACTAAGAATTGTGGTTCCATGCTCCCCTAACCACCCTTCTTTATCCCAATCCTCCTGTTTCCCCATGTGCCCCCTCCTTCCCTTCTACCTTTTCTCTCCCCATCTCCCCTTACACCCATCCCACCCCACCCCCAAAATCCCAATTTTCTCCCCAGCAATTTGGTCTACGTCCCTTAGCCAAGACAATAACTATAGGTTTTTCCTTGGGTTCCCCTTCTTACTTAGCTTCTTTAGGTTCACCTCTTGTAGACTCCGTGGTCCTTATTTATGGCTAGAAACCAATTATGAGCGAGTACATCCCATGTTCATCTTTTTGGGTCTGGGACACCTCACTCAGGATAGTGTTTTCTAATTCCATCCATTTGCATGCAAAATTCGAGAAGTCATTGTTTTTTACCGCAGTGTAGTACTCTAGTGTGTATATATTCCATACTTTCTTCATCCATTCTTCCATTGAAGGGCATCTAGGTTGTTTCCAGGTTCTGGCTATTACAAATAATACTGCTATGAACATAGTTGAACAAATGCTTTTGTCATATGATAGAGCATCTCTTGCGTATATTCACAGGAGTGGTATTGCTGGGTCCAGGGGTAGGTTGATCCCAAATTTCCTGAGAAAATGAAACACTGACTTCCACAGTGGTCGCACAAGATTGCATTCCCACCAGCAATGCATGAGGGTACCCGTTCCTCCACAGCCTCTCCAGCAAAGGTTATCCTTGGTGTTTTTGACTTTAGCCATTCTGACAGGTGTAAGATGATATGTCAAAGTTGTTTTGATTTGCATTTCCCTGATTGCTAAGGAAGTTGAGCATGACCTTAAGTGTCTTTTGGCCATTTGAACTTCTTCTGTTGAGAATTCTCTGTTCAGTTCAGTGCCCCATTTTTTAATTGGGTTAATTAGCATTTTAAAGTCTAGTTTCTTGAGTTCTCTATATATTTTGGAGATCAGACCTTTGTCTGTTGTGGGGTGGGTGAAGATCTTCTCCCAGTCAGTAGGTTGCCTTTGTGTCTTAGTGACAGTGTACTTTGCTTTACAGAAGCTTCTCAGTTTAAGTAGGTCCCATTTATTCAATGTTGCCCTTAATGTCTGTGCTTCTGGGGTTATACATAGGAAGCGATCTTCTGTGCCCATCTGTTGTAGGGTATTTCCCACTTTCTCTTCTCTCAGGTTCAGTGTGTTCGGGCTGATATTGAGGTCTTTAATCCATTTGGACTTGAGTTTTGTGCATGGAGATAGATATGGGTCTATTTTCATTCTTCTACAAGTTGACATTAAGTTGTGCCAGCACCATTTGTTGAAGATGCTTTCTTTCTTCCATTGTATACTTTTAGCTCCTTTATCGAAAATGAGGTGTTCATAGGTTTGTGGGATAAATTCTGGGTCTTCTATACAATTCCATTGGTCAACTTCTCTGTTTTTTTGCCAGTACCACACTGTTTTCATTACTGTAGCTCTGTAATAGAGTTTGAAGTCAGGGATGGTAATGCCTCCAGAAGATCCTTTATTGTATAGGATTGATTTGGCTATCCTGGGTTTTTTGTTTTTCCATACAAAGTTGATTACTTTACTCTCAAGATCTGTGAAGAATTTTAATGGGATCTTGATGGGGATTGCATTGAATCTATAAATTGCCTTTGGTAGAATTGCCATTTTTACTATGTTGATCCTCCCAATCCAAGAGCAAGGGAGGTCCATCCATTTTTTGGTATCCTCTTCAATTTCTTTCTTCAATGCCTTAAAGTTCTTGTCAAATAGATCTTTCACTTCCTTGGTTAGAGTTACCCCAAGATATTTTATGCTGTTTTTGGCTATCATGAATGGTGAAGCTTCTCTGATTTCCCTCTCTGCTTCCATAACCTTTGTGTATAAGAGGGCGACTGATTTTTTTGGAGTTGATCTTGTATCCTACCACATTACTAAAGCTGTTTATCAGCTGTAAAAGTTCTTTGGTGGAGTTTTGGGGGCCACTTATGTGCACTATCATATCATCTGCAAATAACGAAAGTTTAACTTCTTACTTTCCAATTCGAATCCCCTTGATCCCATTATGTTGTCTTATTGCTATTGCTAGAAGTTCAAGCACTATATTGAAGAGGTATGGCGAGAGTGGACAGCCTTGTCGTGTTCCTGAGTTAAGTGGGATGGCTTTGAGTTTCTCTCCGTTTAATTTGATGTTAGCTGTCGGCTTGCTGTATATAGCTTTTATTATATTTAGGTATGACCCTTGTATCCCTAATCTCTCCAAGACTTTTAACATAAATGGATGTTGAATTTTGTCAAATGCTTTTTCAGCATCTAATGAAATGATCATATGTTTTTTTCTTTCAGTTTATTTATATGCTGGATTACATTGATAGATTTTCGTATGTTGAACCAGCCCTGCATCTTAGGAATGAAGCCTACTTGATCATAATGGATAATCTTTCGGATGTGTTCTTGGATTCGGTTTGCCAGTATTTTGTTGAGGATTTTTGCGTCGATATTCATGAGTGAGATTGGCCTGTAGTTCTCTTTCCTGGTTGAGTCTTTGAGTGGTTTTGGTATCAGAGTAACTGTGGCTTCATAAAAGGAATTTGGTTATGACCCTTCTGTTTCTATATTGTGGAATACATTAAGGAGTATAGGTATTAGGTCTTCTTGGAAGTTCTGGTAGAATTCTGCATTGAAAACATCTGGTCCTGTGTAGTAATTATGGGTGGCGGGGCTGCGTTCCCAGCACCCTGGCCGCCTGCTTGGCTAGCTTATGCCCGAAATAACAACACACAAACTGTATTCATTTAATCACTGCTTGGCCCATTCTCTTCTAGGCTAATTTTCACATATTAATTTAGCCCATTTCTAATCATCTGTGTGTAGCACCCCAAGGTGCGCTTACCAGGGAGATTCTAGCCTATGTCCATCCTGGGTCGGAGCTTCATCCCGGGAGCGTGGCATGGCGTCTCTCTCAGGCGTCTGCTCCCTAGAGGAGAGCTGTCGAGACTGACCTCACTTCCTCTTCCTCCCAGCGTTCTGTTCTGTCTTCTCCTCCTACCTATCCTCTAACCAAAAAAAGGGCCAAGGCAGTTCCTTTATTAGCCAATGACCTTCCTCCATCAGTCCTGGGCTTTTTTTGGTAGGGAGGTTTTTGATAACAGCTTCTAATTCTTCGCGACTGACAGGTCTATTTAAATTGTTCACCTTGTCCTGGTTTAATTTTGGTAAATGGTATTTATCTAAAAAAGTGTCCATTTCTTTTACATTTTCCAGTTTTGTGGCATACAGGCTTTTGTAGTAAGATCTAATGACTCTCTGAATTTCCTCTGTGTCTGTGGTTATGTCCCCCTTTTCATTTCTGATCTTATTAATTTGCGTATTCTCTCTCTGCCGTTTGATTAGTTTGGATAGGGGTTTATCAGTCTTGTTGATTTTCTCCAGGAACCAGCTTTTGTTTGATTGATTCTTTGGATTGTTTTCTGTGTTTCTATTTTGTTGATTTCAGCACTCAGTTTGATTATTTCCAGTCTTCTACTCCTCCTAGGTGAGTCTGCTTCTTTTTTTTTTCTAGAGATTTCAGGTGGGCTGTTAAGTCTCCAATATGTGCTTTCTCTGTTTTCTTTAGGTGGGCACTTAGTGCTATGAACTTTCCTCTCAGGACTGCTTTCATAATGTCCCATAAGTTCGAGTATGTTGTTTCTTTATTTTCATTGAATTCAAGGAAGACTTTAATTTCTTTCTTATTTCTTCCTTATTCCAGGTATGTTTCAGTAGTTGACTGTTCAGTTTCTGTAGCGGCGTAAATGAATGCAGACAGATTGTAAATATATATATATATATATATATAGTTTTAATGTAGAAATAGACATACAGAACCACTGTTCCCGCAGAGACCAGGAAAGCAGAAGAGACAGCTTGGAGCATGCTCACCAAATTTGTAGGCAGACATTAGCCCGAGGCGAACACGCCCCCTAAGGGGTGGGACTTATCCCTACATCTCCCCTTTTTGTCTAAATAAGACAGAACTAAACCAAATACAACTACATAAAATAACAACAAATAATAAATATAACAAACAATATAGAGAACAAAAGCTTTGCTAAACATTCTATCTCAAGGAGTCCAAATAATGTAAAGAGTAACTACAATTATATAATCTTCAACTCAGTCAAAGATCTGAGAAGGGAATAAACATTACTCAACAAACAAGATATATCCAAAATGTGCAACAATTGACAGAGACAACTGACTACCTGTGCAATCACCCAAAGTCTCGTTTGCAATGTTGAGTCAACCAATTTTGGCTAAGGCCTAACATAACTGACATACCATTATTAAAGGCAAGGAACTTTTCTAAACTATCTTACCCTGTCTTGGCAGGATATGACAGTCCTGTTTTATCCATTGATGCACGCTCTGTATCTGTGTCAGTGGTTGAGGTATGGGCATTTCTTTGCCCAAAGGCCAGTTCTGCCAAATAGAAAGGCTCCAGGTGGAGTGTCTTTGGTGCTCAACATTCTCTCGGGAATAGAGCGGTGTTGCCAGGAGCAATTGTGTCTCACTATCACGAAACTCTGAGTTAGATTAAAGGCCATTTTCTACAGCTCTTTGAAGAGGTTGAAGATTATCTATCTATACTGAGTATAATCTCTATATATCTAAAGAACCTGATTAGTCTGATTATAAATGACAAACTTAGATGACTATTTATCTATATAATTCTCAATATCTATCTTACTTAAAGACTAAGACAATAAACAACTGTGTAACAAATGTGGATAATGACCTCCAAATAAAAACACTGTACAAATATACATTGCAATATGGCAAATATATATCATTATATAAGTATCTTAATCAGATGTAGAAATGTACATTGCAATATGGTAAATATATAATATATATATATCAATACAATATATGTCAATACATAAAAATGTTTTAAACAGACATAGAAACATGCATGCATACAATAGTCAATATAATTTAACTTTGTTTCAATATACAAGAATTGATACCAATATATTTGTCTAAAAGCAGTAACTCACAATTATAAATCTATTATCCCATCATTCCCTCTTTTTTTTTTTTTCAAAATGATCCCTGAGCTTATAAAATTCCTCCCCCATCCTCCCAACCCCTAAATGATGTCCCTAAACCCAGGGGTAAACTTTATTGGGAGAGGGGACGTCGTCCTCTAGAATTACTTCCAGCTGTCGTGGGGGCGACGTTCTTTATGGGGGATCCTGTGAAAGTAAAATGATGGTTAAATTTCAAGATCAATGTCTTTTAAAATTGCAAATAGTCTCTGAGTATTTTGTGGAGGTCTGGCCAGAATGTTGTACAAGATGTGCACCATTTCAGCTAACCAAGTTGGGATCATCTTGTGCAGCTGGTATCCAAAACAGGTCTTGTAGTAGTGCTATCAGTATCATGACATAATATCAACCAGGTAGAGTTGTTGTTTTGGGGCCCCATCTTCTTCCTGGAAACTTCAAATGTCACTTCAGGAAAAACTCATTGTTCATTATGAAAAACTTAAACATTAATCATATAGACATATATAGACATACATATATATATATATATTCACTGAAAGGCATGATAGATATATTCAATGAAACGTATGATAGATATGAAGAAAAGCAAAGATGTTTTCTAAACTCATATTTCTTTCTGTCCCACATCATGGCTCTTGACACGAGACAGAAACTCTGGGTTTTTCTCTTACTAACAGGCTTGGAATTGGAGAGGGACTGAGCCAGAGTCCAGCTTCAAAACCAGCTCTATATATTTATAAAGAAATGTTTAATAAGACATATATATATATATATATATATATATATATAAATTAATACTTACAAAATGTGTCCATCCATCAGTAATTAAATATTCAGGGTCCCTCAATTTCTTTGAAGATGAGTATTTTCCTGTGGAGATAAGAAAAGAACCCTGCCTCCAACCTATCTGTATTTCTTACCATCAGTATGTTCGCCATCCTTATGCAAGAATAGTTATTTATCTTTTCCAAGTGGCTTCTCTTCTTCAAACCGAACCTTTATTAATTTTGATGGTATCCACAATTTTTCCTCACCTGTGGAGATAAGAGCAAAACCCCTTCCCCAACATAGCACATCTCCTGGCTTCCATTGTGAGGTCAGCACATCCTTGAAATAAACTGGTTGATTTAGTTCAGTAGACTTTTCCATTATCCAATGTCTTTCTGCAACCGTTGTTCCCTTCTCATTAGCGTTGAGAAAATTCAAGGTTAAAAAAGCATTATGTAGCCTATTTCTGGGGGTGTTTTCCACCCCTTTCTGTTTGTTCAACATATCTTTTTTAGTTCGATTTGATCTTTCTATGACTGCTTGACCTGTAGGATTGTATGGTATACCTATAACATGCTTAATATTGTAATAATCAAAAAACCGTTTCATTTTCCTAGAAACATAAGCAGGACCATTGTCAGTTTTTATTTGTGTAGGTATACCCATGATAGCCATGACTTCTAATAAATGGGTGATTGTTGAATCAGCTTTTTCTGAACTTAAAGCAGTTGCCCATTGAAAGCCTGAATAAGTGTCAATGGTGTGATGAACATATTTTAATTTGCCAAATTCTGCAAAGTGGAAAACATCCATCTGCCAGATTTCATTCCTTTGGGTGCCCTTTGGATTAGCCCCTGCAGGCAGTGGCGTTTGGTTATAGAAAGAGCAAGTAGGGCATTTCTTTACAATCTCCTTAGCTTGTTGCCATGTAATTGAAAACTCTTTCTTCAAACCTTTGCTATTAACATGATGTTTTTTATGAAATTCAGAGGCTTGTAGCACACTACCAATCAATAATTGATCAATTTCTGCATTACCTTGTGCTAGAGGACCTGGCAGACCCGTATGGGATCGGATGTGTGTTATGTACATAGGGCAAAGCCTGTTTCTGATCAAATCTTGAACCTGGAGGAACAATGAGGTTAGTTCAGTATCATCAGGTATAAATTCAGCAGTTTCAATATGTAAAATAACTCTTTCTGCGTATTGTGAATCTGTAACTATATTAATGGGTTCTTTAAAATCCCTTAGCACCATAAGAATGGCATATAATTCCACCTTCTGGACAGAATTATACGGACTTTGTTCCACCTTATCCAAGTCTTCTGATTTGTAACCTGCCTTCCCTGATTTATTGGCATCAGTATAGAATGTACGGGCTCCAGTTATTGGAGCATCATGGATGATTCGAGGAAGAATCCAAGAAGTTCTCTGTATGAAGTTAAGCCGCTTGCTTTTTGGATAGTTGTTATTAATGTCTCCCAAAAAATTAGCACAAGCTCTTTGCCATGGTTCATTATCTTCCCATAATTTCTTTAGTTCATCAGCAGTGAAAGGCACTATATTTTCTGCTGGGTCTATGCCTGCTAGTTGACGAAGTCTCAGCTTGCCTTTTATAATTAACTCAGAGACTTTTTCCACATAAGTTTTCAGTTTCTTACTTGGTTTATGTGGTAAAAAGATCCATTCCAAAATAATATCATCTCTCTGCATTAAAATTCCTGTAGGAGAAATTTTTGATGGTAGTATGACGAGAATACAATCGAGCTCTGGATTCACCCTGTCCACATGTGCCTGTTGTAATTTTTCCTCAATCATTGTCAGTTCCTTTTCTGCTTCAGCTGTTAATTCTCTGGGACTGTTTAAATCTTTATCACCATCCAAGGTTTTGTTCACATGAAATATTAGATCATGTGTTATTCCAATAGCTGGTCTTAGACTGGAAATGTCTCCTAACAGTCTTTGAAAGTCATTAAGAGTCCGTAGGCGATCTCTCCTAATTTGTGCTTTTTGTGTCTTAATTTTTTGCAAACCTATTTTATAACCTAAATAATTAACAGAATCTCCCTTCTGAATCTTTTCAGGAGCGATTTGCAATCCCCATTTAGGTAAAAGTATCTTTATTTCTTCAAACAGTCTGTTCAAGGTATCCATGTTTGAATCGGATAACAAAATGTCATCCATTTAATGGTATACTATAGATTTGGGAAATTACTTGCGTATTATTTGCAATGGTTTGTTCACAAAATATTGTCACAGGGAGGGGCTATTTAACATACCCTGGGGGAGGACAGTCCAGTGGTACCTCCTTGAAAGTTGAGAATTGTTATAAGTAGGCACTGTGAAGGCAAATTTTTCTCTATCTTCTTTTTGCAAAGGTATAGAGAAAAAACAATCCTTTAAATCAATAACTTTGAGAGGCCATCCTTTTGGTAATAAAGAGGGCAAAGGAATTCCAGATTGCAGAGGGCCCATAGGTTGAATAACCTTGTTGATGGCCCTGAGATCTGTCACCATTCTCCATTTACCTGATTTTTTCTTAACCACAAATACAGGAGAATTCCAAGGGCTGGTAGATTCTTCTATATGTCCAGCATCTAATTGTTCTTGTACCAGCTGTTCTAAAGCCTGTAACTTTTCCTCAGCTAAAGGCCATTGCTTTGTCCATATTGGATTCTCAGTCAACCATTTTAGAGGCAAGGCTGTTGGTATCTCTGAAGGGACATCAATTGCTTGTTCTTGTACAGCCCGAATGGCCGGTTTTCTCCGTTTGTAATATCTTTTAATATTATTCTCAGAAATATAGGCTCTAGATTTAGGAGGAATATTAATTTCGGTATTCCATTGTTGTAATAGGTCACGACCCCATAAATTCATTGCAATATTGGCTACATATGGCTTTAATTTTCCTATTTGTCCCTCTGGCCCTATACATTCAACCCATCTTGTGCTCTGCCTTACTTGAGATAGGGTTCCAATTCCCAGGAGCTGAACATTTACATTCTGAAGGGGTCAATATGGATGCCAAGATTCTGGGGTAATGATACTTACATCAGCACCTGTGTCCAGCAGGCCAGTAATAAAAATGCCATTTACACACACTCTCAGTTTAGGTCTTTGATCATTTATAGAAGTTTGCCAAAACACACGTAACTTATCTTTCTGATCATTATTGCTTGTAACAGTTGGCCTGGGGCTTCCTAATTGTCCTGATGAGGCACGTTCTCTGCAGAAACTGGATATGACTGAACCACGTTTGCCATGGGGGCCTGTGAGGCCCCCGCCCCTCACGTTTCCCGGCTGTATCAGGTTGCCTTGTCTATCTCTTGTAGACCTGCATTCATTTGTCCAGTGTCTGCCCTTTCCACATCTTCTACATAAACCTGAAGGCTGAGTCCTCCTATTTCTGTTATTTCTAGAAGATGCATTATTATTATTATTTCTGAAAGATGCATTATTATTATTATTATTATTATTATTATTATTATTTCTGAAAATCCGTTGTCTACAATTCCTTTTCATATGACCCATTTTGCCACAATTAAAACATTTGGTATTCTGGTGTCTCCTTTTACCATTCGAAATTGCTTCTTCTACCCATGCTTCAGTGCCATAATCAAATGTATCAACATTCAGTGTATGCAAGACCCATTCTTCCAAGGGCGCTGATCTGATTTTTAAAGGACCCAAAATCCTTTTGCATTCCACATTTGCATTTTCATAAGCCAAAGACTCAATCATTATACGTCTTGCTTCTGGGTCAGATAACCCTATTTGTACAGCCTTAGTTAATCTTTGTAAAAAGTCACTAAAGTGTTCTCTCTGACCCTGTTTAACTCTGACAAATGATTCCATTCTCTGTCCTGGGTCTTGTACCCTGTCCCAAGCCCTTAAGGCTGCTGTAGTACACATGGAGAGTGTGTTTTCATCCAAATTAGCTTGTTCCTGAGGATTGGAAAAGAGCACTTCACCTAGAATTTGATCTAGGGAAATGTCAATTCCCTTTGCTTTTTCCTGTTGTTCTAAGAGTCTACCCTCTTGCCTGAATAAGCATTGCCATTTCAATTGTGGTCCACTCTCGAGTACCGCAGAGCTCAGCTGGAGCCAGTCTGAGGAGGTTGCTCTGCTTGTCGTGGCCCAAGATCTTAGCATCTCTTTAACAAAAGAGGCTTGCATCCCAAAAGTCATGACAGCCTGTTTTATTTCCTTGAGATCATTCATACGCACAGGCTCCCATGTATCCTACTTGATGATCCTAGGGTTTTTGGAACCAATCACCTTCTCTGTTCTTATTACTGGAAATGCAGGTAGAGCTGTAGGTAGAGCTTTGTCGAAATTGTCCCGGAGAGACTCACCCACAGATGTAGTTAAAATTTGCCTTTCTACCCTTTGCTCTTCTTCATCAGAATTTAGAAATTCCTCAATCTTTTCAATTCTATTCACCATTGCCTTCTGCAATGTCTGAATCTCCTGTCCAGAATTATGTTCCAAAGCCTTCATTGAGGATTCTAAAGTATGAAGTTTGTCCGTTAGAGATAACATCTCATCTTTGGACATAATTTTTATGGCATAAACCGTCCCTTCTTGTATTGACAATCTTTCCGTCAATCTGTCATAAGCTTTAGACAAAATCCGGTTGTCACATTCAGCAGTTTTGATTCTCTCAGTTAATGTTTCATTTCCTACAGAAAGGGACTGAAGCTTATGATCCAAATCAGCTGTTCCCTCTTCCATAGAAATGAATTTCTCCTTAATATCAGCCACTAATGTTTCAGTTCCTACAGAAAGGGACTGAACCTTACGATCCAGATCAGCTGTTCCCTCTTCCATAGTAATGAATTTCTCCTTAACATCAGCCTGAAGAACTTCAAACTGATTCTTGAGAAGATTGTTATCAGCCTGGAGAACTTCAAACTGATTCTTGTGAAGATTGTTATCAGCCTGGAGAACTTCAACCTGATTCTTGAGAAGATTGTTGTCATTCTCAATTGTTTTTAAGCGTTCAATCTCTACCTTAAGAATCCTGGATTCGTCTCGTAAAGACTTTATCATATTTCTATTATCAAACCATTTGGTGTCAATGAAAACTATGAATCCCAGAAGGATCCATAGATGTGGGGTGATAGACACCTCTTGTAAAATCTCCCACATGGTACAATTAAAAAAATTGTTAAATTCTTGAAAAGTAATGTGTTCAGACATTTTATTTATAAAAGAAAATTTTGTTACCTGCAATGATCGGTTCCTGCCAGTGGTGGTCTCTGTGTTTTTGGAGCCTGTCCTAGAACTAGCTCTTGTAGACCAGGCTGGCCTTGAACTCACAGAGATTCGTCTGTCTCTGCCTCCCAAGTGCTGGGATTAAAGGCGTGCACTACCACGGCCTGGCAGGCCTCAAAATCACAGAGATCCACCTGCCTCTGCTTCCCAAGTGCTAGGATGAAAGGCATTCTCTACCACTGCCTGGCCGGCCTCAAACTTGTGATCCTCCTGCCTCTGCCTCCTTCAGCAAATCCTACCGGCGTGGGCCACCACAACCGGCCAAGTCACTTTGTAACAGACCAAATCTGACACTGCGGCAGCTTTTGTTGCAAAACCGCAAGTACTTGAGCTTCTGCTAATTCAGGCAGTGGGGTTCCGCTGCAATACTTAGCCAAGGCAGGCAGAATGGGCCTGTGTAGCCGAGTGTGTCTCGGACTCGGCACTGGGGCCGGAGTCATGAACTGAAAAACAGCACCCAGGAGGGTGCTGTGTTAGCTAGCGGCTACCCGCTTGAGTCGGGGGCAAAATAGCCCGATGTTGGACGCCAAAATGTAGCGGCGTAAACGAATGCAGACAGATTGTAAAAATATATATATATATAGTTTTAATGTAGAAATAGACTTACAGAACCACCATTCCCACGGAAACCAGGAAAGCAGAAGAGACAGCTCGGAGCACGCTGGCCAAATTTATAGGCAGACATTAGCCCGAGGCGAACACGCCCCCTAAGGGGTGGGACATATCCCTACAAGTTTCCATGAGTTTGTGGGCTTTCTGGGGGTAGCATTGTTGTTGAATTCTAACTTTAATCCATGGTGATCTGATAAGACACAGGTGGTCACTTTTTTAGTAGTAGGGTTTGTGTGTTTTCCTTCTTTGATTTGCGCTGGTGAAGGGTCTCTAGATGTCTGAGTTATTGTGGTCATTGTTGGACTCCTTGGTTAGTGATTTTCCTTCTATAATTTTCTGTAAGGCTGGATTTGTGGCTACGTATTGTTTAAATTTGTTTTTATCCTGGAAAATTTTGTTTTCTCCATTTATAGTGAACGAAAGTTTGGCTGGATAAAGTAGTCTGGGCTTGCATCCATGGTCTCTTAGTTTTTGGAGTACATCTATCCAGGACCTTCTGGCTTTCATGGTTTCCATAGAGAAGTCAGGTGTAAGTCTGATAGGTTTACCTTTATAAGTAACTTGACCTTTTTCCTTTGTGGCTCTTAATATTCTTTCTTTATTCTGTATATTTTGTGTTTTGATTATTATATGGCGAGGGGATGTTTTTTTTTTTTTGATCCAGCCTATTTGGTGTTCTGTATGCTTCTTGAACCTTCATACGTACATCTTTCTTCAGGTTGGGAAAGTTTTCTTCTATAATTTTATTAAGTATATTTTCTGGACCTTTGAGCTGCACTTCTTCTCCTTCTTCTACTCCAATTATTCTTAGGTTTGGTCTTTTTATTGTGTCCCATATTTCCTGAATGTTTTGTGATGAGAGTTTGTTGGACTTGCTGTTTTCTTTGATCAGAGCGTTTATTTTCTCTATGTTATCCTCAGAATCTGAGATTCTTTCTTCTATCTCTTGTATTCTGCTAGTTATGTTTGATTATGTAGTCTCTATTCGTTTACCTAGATTTTCCATGTCCAGCCGGCCCTCTGTTTGTGTTTTCTTCTTTGCCTCCATTTCAGTTTTCAAGTCATGAACTGTTTCCTTTATCTGCTTGATTGTTTTTCCTTGGTTTCCTAGGGTATCATTCACTGATTTACTCAATTCCTCAAACTTTCTGTTATACTTCTCATCCATTTCTATAAGGGAGTTTTTTATATGCTGTTTAAGGGTGTCAATCACTTTCATGAAGTCAGTTTTTTCTACTTCTTCTTGATTAAGGTGTTCATGTCCTCCTGTTGTGAGGTCACTGGCTTCTGGTGGTTTCGTGTTGTTTTTCAGATTGTTGGGAGAATTCCTGCATTGGCGTCTGCCCATCTCTTCCTCCCAATACTCCCCTATGGATCTTCTTTTACAGGATCAGGTCTTCTTGCCCCCTGATGTAACTTCCCAGTGATGTCACTCCCCAGAGATGTTTCTCCACAATGATGTTTCACTTAGGGCCCAGATCGAAACTCTGTGCTGCTTGGTTAGCTCGCGAACAAAGGGCCCACCCTGCTTGCTGCGGGCAGGCTATAGGAACAAAGGAGCTACTGCCCACCCCTTTGTCCTCCTCCCGGTTCGGGTTCGGTCCCAGCGCCTGAGCAGGCTGAGCAGGGAGGCATTATGCCACCCCAGAATGGAGGGAGGGAGGGAGACAGGGGGTGGAGGGATCTGGATGTAAGCTGGATGGGATAGGAAGAGAGAGGAGGTATTGGGCAGTATAGAACCTGTAGGATGGCCAGGAAGTGTCTAGAGTGGGTCTTATAACCTTAAGTCAACTAAGAAAATCCCCACAGGAGAATCTAGATGCTAGCAATTTAATTCATCTTATATCTTGTCAAACTGATACTCAAGATTAACCATCATACCCATTACTACAGAAGAATTTATTTTCACAAAATCAAGTACTACACTAAATAATATTTAGGATTAAAGAATGAAACTTGATAAATAAGGTTACAAGGAATCACAAATCCCTAGAACTTCATCCTGGGGAAAGGGAAATGGAAAGCTTAGTACCAATCAGATGATGATCTTGTCCTCTAGGCAGAGTTTTTCCACATGGGTCTAACCCCTTTCCTTACCAAAAGTCTCAGCAGAAAAGATGGTTCAATGATAAGCAGGACCACACATGGGCAGAAAAAAAAATAGCTTAGCCACACATAACTAATGATTTCTGTTTAAACAAAATTCTCATGTTGTCTCTTTATTTGTATACAGTATGGCCAGATTGGGTAAATTATTTCTTATTTAAATTAGGGAAATAATTATGGGAATTTTTTTTTCACATGGAATATATATGGTTGTATTTGGTTAGGGCACCAGGACATCACAGAAGGATAAGAGATAATAGTGATACAGTAAGTAATTTTTTGCTATCTTTAATATTCTCTTAATGTATGCATACAACATAGTCTTTTTCACGTATGCAAATGAATATATGGCTGAACATTTTGGATACACACACATGCACGCACACGCACACACACACACACACACACACACATATATATATATATCAGTAGCTTTAAGGAATTTCATAAAGCAAAGATCAAATTTAGTATTAAGAACCTGTAGAAAAGTAACCAATTATAAACACATTAAAATGACATCTTTTCAGGAGCTGGAGAGATGACTGAGACCTATGGAGCATTTACTTTCCCTGAGAAGACTCAAATTCAATATTGAGAACTCTTACTGTGTGACTCCCAACTGCTGCTATACCTGTGGTACATTAAAGGGGCCACAGACAAGCAATACCACATGTATTGAGTTTTGACAAAGAATTTTACAGATACAACACCAGTAAACAGCTAAGGTAAGCCTACAAGTACACAATACAGTCATCACAAAACAAAGCACAGTCTATCTCCTATCCAAACACAGCAAAATATCCACTGAATAAACTTGTGGATTGTCCTGTAAATTGAGGTCATGACTTTGGAGGAGTTTCTGAAGTAAATTGTAAAAGAAACTGTTATAGAAATGTATTTCGTTGAGAAAAGACTTTGCATACAGACATTTCAACTATAAAATATATAATTATATATTTGTCAGCACAGACAGTTATTTTTTTTTATTTTCAGTGTTTTTTTTTCTTCCTCGATTAAAATCAGCTCATACTTTAGAACTACCCCTAAAATGTTATCTCTTTCTGTTACCCTTCTTGCAATAATATGTCTTTCTTTCTTGGTAAGAGGACTTAAAGTGAATGTTATATGGAAAATCATGTTTTATAAGGAAAATTACAAAGTTCTTTAACAGAAAGATGTTGAAGTTTTTTGAGATATCTTCACAGATAAAAAAAACTGAAAATTATGCTGGTTTGATTTCTTTCTATCTTGGTGGTAATAGCAACATTGCTTTTAATGCATTTACAAAATGTTTTGATATAACAAAACAGCCTTGATTAGTCCCCTGACATATTTTCATCATTAACTTGGAGGCTTTGCTGATATAGTAGCACAGTATAAACTTTTCAGCCAAATGCCTTGGAAGCTCAATGAAGATGGATGCTAAAAAGAAATCTCACACTAGCTCAAAAATTAGTATAATAAAGGGTTATTTCTTTAGGGGTAGACTCACAGATCATAGTCCTCTGCATGAATGGGGGAAAAGAACCTAATCCGGCATCTGGAAGAGAGAGTGTGTGTACTTATATCACTTTACATTAGTATTTATGGTATGAGGCCACACCAAGTGGGTTGGTACTTTAAAGGCTATTGGCTGAAGGAGTTCCTACAGCAGCTCATCAAGCTTTTTTTGTTGTTGTTGTTGTTCTTTTTTTAATTAATTTATTTTTTATTGAAAATTTCCTCCTCCCTCCCTTCTCCTACTTTCCTCCCCTTCCCCCCTCCCTCTCCAGTCCAAGGAGCAGTCAGGGTTCCCTACCCTATAAGAAGTCCAAGGTCCCCCTGTTTCCTCCACGTCCAGAAAGGTGAGCATCCAAACAGACTAGGCTCCCCCAAAGCCTGTCCATGTAGTAGAATCCCAACCCAGCGCCATTGTCCTTGGCTTCTCCTTCAGCATCCACTGTCAGCCACATTCAGAGAGTCCGGTTTTATCCCATGCTTTTTCGGTCACAGTCCAGCTGGCCTTGGTGAGCTCCCAGTAGATCAGCTCCACTGTCTCAGTGGGGGGACGCACCCCTCGCAGTCCTGACTTCCTTGCTCATGTTCTCCCTCATTCTACTCATTGGGACCTTGGGAGCTCAGTCCAGTGCTCCAATGTGGGTCTCTGTCTCTATCTCCATCTATCGCCAGATGAAGGTTCTATGGTGATATGCGAGATATTCATCAGTGTGACTATAGGATAAGGCCAGTTCAGGCACCCTCTCCTCTGCTGCCCAAGGAACAGGATAAAGTCATTTTAAGATTCCTTATGTTGCTTCCCTGGAGGTTCCTGAAATTCTTCTCCAGGCTCACTTCGTAGATTTTCAAAAATTTATTTGAATGAACCATGCTCCGCTTTCTTCTCAGTCAACGTCTGATTACATAAGTACAGAATTTGTGGATCTTTTGAAGCATTCTCAGCAGCCCAGTCATGTGCTACAGAAGCCATGAATAATGATGCAATTACTTTATTGAATTAATATCTAATTCCTGTAAGTAGATCACATGCCTAGGGATGTAGAAGAGACACCTGGATACACAGAGTATATTATGCATATTGCAAAGAAGAAGAAATCTTCCATTCTTAATTTTTTTGAAGAGAAGTGAATATGTGAACCTTATATGATAGAAATATCTTTAATATAGATTCAAATACAGCTAAAATAGAGATAATCCTGATTATCTCTTATAAATTGTATTCTATTTGAAATTGATATTTCCTATGAATGATCTCATGATATTAAATTTAAAAGCTTAAAATATGTTTAATTAAATATCTAGTATGGTATTTGTCACTTAATACAGCACATGATTTTCACTTAAAATTTGTATTGTACACTTTTAGAAATATTTTAGTGACATGTATAAAGGCATGAGTGTGGAGGACAGAGGATAACCTCCAGAATCTTGTTCTCTCCTCCACCAGGGAATCCAGGATCAAACTCAGGCAATTCGGTTTGTGCAGCTAACACCTATGCTCACTGAGCTATTTCACCAGCTCAGAGTTATTTAATCCTTAGATATGAAATGATACTCTCAGTTACAAAGTTAGTAGTATTCATTCATATAGACATTTTGATAACTAAGAATTATGTGGAAAAATTAAAGATAAATATTATTCTTCCTATGAGTTCATGATTTTAAAAAATAGTGATTAGGAAACTGTTTCTATTTTTTACACTTTTTGACTGAAATGTTTTTTGTAATAATATGATTATGGTTTTTCCTACTTTATCTCCCACAAGATACTCCCCATCTATTCACCCATCTAATCTATGCCTTCTTATCTTTAGAAAAAAATAACAGGCACATTAAAAATACAAGCAAATTGGAATTATAAATTTTTAAAAATGCACAAGAAATGCACAAACCACACCTCATCTCAGGGTTCAAGGAATTATGCAGAAACATCAAAAAATTGTAAAAGCCAGATGAGGTGGAGGAGAATGAGGTAAGATCATTTGTCCAAATATATTTTTATTAACTTTTGTGAAATTATTAGCTCTGTACAATGCCTTTCCTGTATAGTTTCCTTTTTACATTTTAAAGTGTTCATTGAGAATTTTACATACTATATTTAGATTCTAACCACCTTCTCCCTTATTCTTTCTACATTTATTCCAAATCCTTTCCAAACAAACTTAGTATCTCTCTCTCTCTCTCTCTCTCTCTCTCTCTCTCTCTCTCTCTCTTTGTCTTCTTTTACCTTCAAGAATACTGTGTTCCCCATATTCTCTTTTTAGAGTCACATCTTCCTCCGAACCTCACTGTAAATATTGGAGTAATTTCATTCTTAGTGAAAACATAATTTACATTTGAACTATATCTATAGAGATATCTGAGTGTTGTAGGAGGAACAGGCCCTCATCATGCCACCTGGGTAGCCCAACCACCTAAACAACCACAAAGAAATTGTATTAATTAAATTACTGCATGGCCCATTATAACTAGTCTCATCTTGGCCAACTCTCACATCCTGATCTAACCCATTTCTACCAATCTGTGTAACACCACAAGATCATGGCTTACCAGGAAAGATTCTAACCAGTGTCAGTCTCAGGCAGGATCTTCACGGCATCTGCCACATTGCCCTTCTTCCTAGAATTCTGTTCTCTTTTTTAAGTTCTATCCTATTAAAAGGGCAAGGCAGTTTCTTTACTCAACCAATGAAAGCAACACAAATACAGGACCTCCTACAGCATCTGAGGTAAGTCAAATTAAATCTTCAGTCCCATTCAAAGGGAAAAAAGCCATAAATACAGACACATGTTATTATACTGTTGAAACCCGTTTTACTGGAATTTTAACACTGTAAATATTAGGTAGGTTTTAAATTAATGTCTGAACATGGGTTGTAACATTAAATAGAGGTTGGAAATCCCACATTTGCATAACAAAATGTGTTAACATAATTAACTATCTTTTATATTATTCTAGTCTTATTTTTTTTTCCTGCCCTGCTATCTGGAGTGAGGGAGTTAAGCAGCACACCTAAGCATTTCCACTTTAAATTAGATGGATAAAAATATCAGGTCTCAAGTGGATCATTTGCTTGTTCTATTGTATGGTTCACAGAAAAACATATACTTAAATATTTATTGATACTTATGAGTAGCACAAATATAAAAAAAAACAATTTTATAGGGCAATAAGCTAAATTACATTACTACCAGCAATGTTTACTCAATAATGTCTTTGAATTTTTTTCAGTTTTGAGATTATAATTTCATCGTGTCTCCCTTCTCTTTCCTCTCTCCAAATGCTGTCACATTTGCCACCTTGCTCTTTCAAATGTATTTAAAAAATATTATAACAATCACTAATTGTTGTTGCATAAAATATGTATATACTTATGCATTCCTACATGTAATCTGCTCTATTTTTATAATGATACGCTTAGGTATATTTTCAGGGCTTTTTTTTAGTATCAAATAACCAATTGATATATTCTTCACTAGAGAAGTGTATATTACCCATTCTAAGCAATTCTTAGATGCCTTTAGTTCTTTATTTAAGTAAGAGATCTCTCTACTATAGCATGTGTTTTGCTATCATTTTTGCTTAGGTCATGTTTAAAGGCAATCGTATTGATACTTTATTTCTATAAATTACAAACATATGAGGAGAGACAATCTCACTTCAACTTTCCCAATCCTCTGGCCTTTACACTCTTTTGGACTCTTCTTTGCAATATTACTTGAGACTTAGGTGCAGAAGCATTTTACAGATATCTCCATTGGGCTTGGGATCCACAACTAAATATTTTATTGATTGTGTTTTTCCATAATGGTCTCTATCCAATTTAAAGACAGTTTCTTTTATAAGTGTTAAGGACTTTAAGATTTCCCATTATTTGAGAATCCAAATTTCAAGTTCAATATAGTACAATATAAATTATGATTCACGTCTATTTTATGTAATTTAAAGATAGTTTTATATTCTATCTTATATATTTAGGACATGCAGTACTAGAGACTGAATCCAGCAAGCCATGCAAGTTGGGCAAACATTCTACCAACTGAGCAATATCCACTATCCAAGAATTTTCTTCTCCCTCTTCCTCTCTTCCACCCTTCCAGTATCAGTGTTGAAATGGACATTGCCCTTCTCATAGCCAGGCAAATGTTCTGTTCATGAACTATGTTAGCAGCCCTAGCTTATGTCTTAAACATCAAATGTACCAACTTATTTTTGCTACAAATTTTACCCCTATGATAATTGAGAATTATGATTTGCAGTACAAGTAGCAACTACATTCAAAAGATTTAACCTAGGAATTTAACCTGCACCAGACAATGAAAAAAGTCAAGTTGTATAGCACAATACATAATTTAAAACATCTGTGGTAACTGTAGACAGCATAAGCATCTCATATATTAATAACTAAAATATCTTTTTGGCCAAATTTCAAGGATTGAAATGACCCACGGTTTAAAATGTTGCTTATAGTCTCGGCATTGCTTTTTTTTCTTTGTCATATTTCCACTAATTCAAAATATCTTTATTTCTTGAGATTTTAAGGACTCATTTTAGAAGAAAAATTACAAAACACTATTAAAAACAAAACATCTACTTTCCTTTAATTTGTCACGGAGTTCTGTTAATGGCTATATATAGGCATTATAGTGCATAATAACAAAAACAGTGGTAGCAGGTGGCAGTATAAATTCAAACTAGAACCAATGTTCTGTGGAACTGCAGGGGGTCTTCCACATCAGTGTTTTGAGTGAACATTTGAGACATCCCCAGGATCAAGTTCTGTAAATTAGTTTACTCACTTATATCTTTCTATTTTTCACCGTTGTTGTGTTCTTTCCCCTCAATGAATTACTGTTTTAGTCATTAAACTTTTCTTTTAAAAACAAAACTGACTGAATATGCTTTTGAATATACCCCTGTATTTTAATCTCCTGTGATAAAGTCAAAACATGTAAAATTATCAATTGCAATATATAAAATATATATTTATGCTTTATTATATGAATGATGTCTAATTTGAACATCAAGATATATATGAATTTACAGATTTAATTTGCTTGTAAATATTATTACTACCAATACATATATTGAATTATCACAATAATTTTAAACAATTATTAAAAAAGAGGTTAATTAGCAGTTATGAGAGAAAACATTTTTTTTTAAAAAAAAGAAAACAAACTATTTCCTTTCATTGCACATACCAATCCAAGTTCCCACTTTTTCCCTCTACCATTCCTTCCACATATCTGTCATCTCTCCCCAATTTACTCCTCAGAGAGGGCAAGGCACATTGTTTTGGGGAAGGTTAAAGGCCATCCCCACTATATCCAGGCTGAGCAAGCTATCCATCCAAACGGAAAAGTTTCCCCAAAAGCAAGTAAATGTAGCAGGGACAAATCAGGGTGCTATTGCCATTGGCCCCTCAGTCTGTCCCAGGCATGAAACTGTTAACCACATTTAAAGAAACTAGTTTTGTCCTATGCTTGTTTCTTCCCAGTCCAACTCGTGTTGGTAAGCTTCCATTAGCTCTGATAGACTGTTTCAGTGATTGTAGCCATCATGGTCTTGACCCCTTTGCTCATATTCTCATTACTACCACTCTTCAACTGGACTTTGGGAACTCAGCCCAGTGCTCTGAAATGGGTCCCTCAGGTTTCCATCAGTTGCTGGATGAAGGTACTGAGATATTTAAGATTTTTATCAGTCTGACTACAGGGCAATGCAAGTTTGGGCCTCTCTCCTCTACTGCCTAGGGGCTTAGCTGCGGTCATCCTTGTGGATTCCTAGAAATTTCTCTAGTGCCAGGTTTCCTGCTAGCTGGATAATGGTGACTTCAATCAAAATAGCTCTTTCCTACTCTGTCTTTCCCCCTATCCCCTTCTCTCAAGTTCTCCTTACCCCTTTCCTTCAGCCTTCCTTATATGATGTCTACTTGTTTTGTTCCAGACAGCTCAGCCCCAAAATAATTAACATAGAAACTGTATTGATTAAATCACTTCCTGGCCCATCAGCTCTAGATTCTTATTGGCTAGCTCTTATATATTAATATGACCCATTTTTTTTTTAAAAATCTGTATATTGCCACGTGGCTGTGGCTTATGAGGTAGAGTTTTGTCTGGCTTCAATGGGGCTACATGGCTTCTCCCTGACTCCTCCTCTTTCTCTCAGCATTCATTTTAGCTTTCACCATCTAGTTCTCTTCTACCCTATTAGTCCAAGGGAGTTCCTTTATTAACAAATGGTATTCACTGCATACAGAGGGGAATCCCACATCACCTTCCCTTCTCTGTTTAAATAAAAAGGAAAAAAAATAACTTTAAATAGTAAAATTACATATAACAAAACAAGTATTAAATAAGAATTACAGTTATTATGCATATTATCATAACTAAAAAACTATAACTATCACTGTAAAATCTTCAACTCCATCCAAGACTTCAAAAAAATATAATATTAAGTAAGTAAATGGAGGCACTTCGTAAGCAACTTTCAAAACTCTAGAATTGACAGAGACATCTCACTGCTTGGAAAGTCACCCAAAGTTCTTCTATACAATAGGGGCATCCATCTTCAGCTTACTGGCCCATAGTATCTGGCAGACTCTTTCATGAAGCAGGAAATTTGAAGATTTGTTCTGACTTGTAATGGTAAAATTCATCAGTTGCTTTCTTTTTTGTTCTGCAGAATGTCTGGTAGACTCTGTCATGAAGCAGGAACCCTGAAGGACTGTCTCACCATGTTTAGGTAACTTTAGCAGTCATTTTTCTTTGGGCCAGCATGTCTAGTTCATACAGTATACCATTAAGAAGTCCAGTCAAGAGCAGTTTCTTGCCCAAATGCCTAAAAAAAAAAAAACTAAATAAGGAGCCACTTTGATACCCATATTCCTTTTGAAGTAATTGGTGCTGCCATAAACAGATGTGTCTCATGTCAATAAAAGTCCGAACTTCCTAATACATTTTAAATGGACATCTTGATTGCTTCCCCTCCCCATATACTCTTAGATTCTCCCATCGTCACTACCAACTAAATTTTACTTGTCAAATTCAGTGTCTCTTATATTAGTTAAGTTGTACAAACAACTTAAAGCCATTAATAAGTGGGAAAAATAGGAAATGTGATACATATATATATATATATATATATGTGTGTGTGTGTGTGTGTATAATTTTATGTGTATTCATATTTAAAGAAGTATTTTATTTAACAAAATAATTATTGAAATAAGATAGTTACAAATGATTAAAACTAAATAATTTCACTTCAATATGAGAAGTTTTATAGTCTCCCTCACAGTAAGAGAAAATTCTGCAGAGGTTTCCATAGGGTTTTGATAAGTCAAATGTACTCATTGTTATATTACAAATTGTTTTTATGCCATCTTATTTATGTTAGATGAAAAATTCCAGAGAATATGTATAAAATATGACTCTATCCATTAACAGTATAATATTGTTCAAATAAAATTTCATTTAAAAAGAAACCTTATATGTAATGTTACATTATCAGATAAAAAGAAGTAAAAATAAATAAAATGGACACATGGAAACATCAGTAGTTATTGTGCTTGTTACCTTGTTTGTGGTGATGTCATAGGAATATTCACATATCTTTTAGTTCATCAGGCTGCATGTATAAATACACAAAGCTCTGGTGTTATACAGCACAAAACAAAGATTATAGTTTGTAATAATTCACTTTGAATTTCAATCGCAAGATGGTAAAAGATGAGTAAATCTATCCTCCACTTCAGAGGCCTACCAGAAGCTATGTGGTTGGTATGTTTGATGGTGATAAATGAGGTCATTGTAGTCAGAACAGACAGTGAAGGAAATGTTGCAGAAGTCATTCAGGCAGTCAGGTCACACACACATGTAAATTGGGAATTTAAGGATGAGCTGAGTAAATGCTGCAAAGAATTTACATTTCCCTCATAGTCTGGTACTGTGGCCTACTTCCACTTCCCATATAATCTCTTCTTCATGCATTTAGAATCTAGTTAATTTTGTACTTTAGTTTTTTTATGCTTTAGTCCTAAGGTGGTGTCTCCACACATTTATATGTGGCATATCTGAATCTTAAGCATTTGGTAGCTGGTATTTTTAAATGATCTGTTTTAGGAATTGGAGTTAAAGCCCCTGATAATAGCAGAGTACAAGAGAGATTTCTCATTTTGCCATGTGAGAGAAGTTGCCTCCCAAGAAAATCTGACCCTATTGTGACCCCAAATTTTCTAACTGCTTCCTCTTGGTCTCTGTCTCCAGAAGAAAAATAAATAATTTTCTGTTTTTATGTGTTGCCCAGGATACAGTGCGACTTACAGTAGCCAAGCTTAGTACACAATTTTCTTCTTGTGACTGTCTGAATATATTTAGTGAGGTTCTTATAAAAACAAGTATCAGAATTAGCTCATACACACAGGGACACATTGGACTTAGGATAGCTAAGTAAGGTAAATGTTGCTCAACTACCTTCTACAGAAATGCTAGATACCTGAGTAGAGCACAATTCTGATTACAACACTCCTTTGGTAAAACTCTATAACAACTTCCAATATGACTCTGAGTACTATTCAAATCAGTTCTACTAAGATATTTGTTTTTTAACTGCATCACTACATTATCTATGTGTGCTATATGTATATTCAACAGTGTAATAGAAATATAAACTGATAAATGTGTTTTATAATGGGTAGTCAGCTTACTATTACCATTTTACAGATTTTTAGAGCTAGCATTCTACTCATTTTAAAAACAAAATTAATTTATTTTAGATGGTAAAACTTTTGGAAGGTATTTCACTCAATTTTAATTCAGTCTATCATCTTTAAAATTAAAAATGACTCTTTACAGGAATAATTGCATCTTTTTTACTGACATTTTGTAATCTTCCGGCTTATACACTAATCATGATAAAACATGCCAATCTCTCTGTCTCTGTATCTGTCTTCCTCTCTCTTATAGTTACACATACAAACACAAAGCAAAAAATAAAACAAAAAAAAAAAAAAACACAACACCACTGACTTCAGTTTCACTTCCCAGGTATCACAAAACATAATGAAAGAGATAACAATGTTTTATAGTTGACTCATTTTTCAATGGTGCCTTTGACTTTGGCATGAAAAATAATTTCTATCTATCACTGACATCCAACAACTTTCAGTTATATATTAGCAACCCGGCACTCTGATAATGAACAAGTCCTTTCACTGTTCAAAGTTTCATTTGTAGCTTCATAATGTTAATCATGTCAATCTAAAATATTGAGTGAATGAAAAATGATATACATCATGCATCTGACTTGCAATAAACAAACATAAGACAAATACATTGATGAAGAAAAACAGAACATATTGTTTTACCTTGATCCTTCAAAATAGAAATATTGCTACCATGGAAATGTTGATTTCACTTCCTACATTAAGTTTTGATAACACAGTAGATGTGTATTGAATTCTCCCCCAAGGAGGGCCTATAAAATACTTTGAAAATTATAGGCTCTCTCATAATGGAGAAAAAGAACAAAGATCCAGGAACAGAAAACAGGCCTTTATGTTCTCAGCACATTTTGACTTATAGTAGACCCAAAGGAAGGCAACACAGACCTATTGAAAACAGTAAGTTAATATTTTACAGCAATGCTGGGCAAGGCTCTATTTCCCCTGTACATAATATTGACACAATGCTACCATATACACTAGTTGTTAGAAAACAATCAAGATCTGTAGCATTAAAGGAAATAGATTTCTTGCCAATAAGAGTTGAAATTATCTAAAGAAAATAAAATAGCAATTTACCTATAGGCCAATCACACTATAGGGAGAAAATTACTACTCTAAATTATGCTTCAAGAGTTAAAGGGAATTCTAAGAAGCTTTAAAGACAACATTCAGAGTGAAAGCTTTAAGTTTACTTGAACTGGCAAAGGCTTATAGAAGGATGAAAAAGTGTTTGTAAAGGTATGATAATGCCCACAATGGGCATCTTGTCCTCAGAAGGATTTTAATAGGGATGTAGAATTGCAATGACGATTGTCTCTTGGATTTAGAGATGTTTGTCCCTTAGAGCAAAACACTACACCACCATTGCATTTGTAACTTCTTTCTAACTTGCATTTCATTTTTACATTTTTGAGACTTATTTCCTTGTGTACTTTATGTATATGAATGTTCTGTCTTCATGCACAGCAGACGAAGGAATCTGGTCCTATCAGAGATGCTTGTGAGCCAACAAGTAATTGCTGGTAATTGAATTCAGGTTCTCTGGGAGAGCAGCCAAGTGCTTTGAACCACTGAGCCATCTCTTTATCCCACTCCTTTTTGTTTTAAACAAGAAAACTCTAACGTGTACAGTAAGTATGCCAGCTTGCAAATATAAACTTCAGACAGAAAGAAGATGAATAAATCATGTTGCATGAAACTCTCAGAGAACTAACCCAAAGCTGTTTATAATGTGTTAGGTACAAGACAAACACAAAAGGAAGGAAGGTACAAAGCAGATGAAGACTAGATATAATAAATGCCAGGCTGAAGTAACCTCATTACTGACACCTCTGTAGTGCAGTAAAGGAGACTATCTCATTAAAATGAATGACTTGTATAAAGAAAGTAATCACTTTGTAAACCAGATAGCCTTTTCTTCCTTGTCCACTGATTGCTAGGTTGATGTTGAAGCACTATGTTTGATTATTTGCTTATGAGGTACCCAATTTCTGGATTTACCTATTTGAATTTGATTTGTTAGGGGTATGTAAAAACATGCTTGATCATAGCCACACACAATGCTTATTGTTTTTCTAGCCTCTCCCCTCCTTTATCCAGCTATGGTACATGAATCATTAAGTAAAGATCAATCTCAACAGACAGAGACTGAGTTCTTTTATTTGTGAGGTTATATCCCCCTTTCATTTTGAACCTCTTTGCTTATTTCTCTTGCTATCAGATAATGTGTTAGCAAAATGCTGCATATTGAAATGTCGATATTCATTTGCAATATTTACAACGATGCTTTAAATGAACCCAAGCTGTGCAAGATGATTTGTATGTAAACTGCTCACTGCTTAATCAAACTCATAAATTTGACTGAACATTTAATCAATTAGGCTTATATGATTCTCTCTCTATTTATAAAATTCTTCAATAATACAAAAGGCAGAATAAACAATAGTGTATTTATTAGGGAATTCCTAAATTGAACTTACAAAGGGAGCTATTTGCACAAATATTGAAAATGTAACTAATTGTGAGGTAGGAGACCAAATTGTATCTAGAGAATCAAATTTAATGCTGACTAATTAAAAGTCATAAAACATTTTTTTCTTTCTAACAGTCATGCCTTATTTCATTTCTTGACCTATTGGATAAATGGAAAATATTATTTATATATGGTTTATTAACAAATCTTTGCAAACATTGAACTCAAATATATTAGCAATAATTCAGTGAATATTCATGTGATGGTTTCACCTATTCTATTCATTAAATCTAATGTAGTATTCCTAATGCTCAGACAATATTTAAATAACAACAATCTCAAAATATCCTCTATAAAAACAAGAAACTAGTAACAGACAATGATTTTGCATAGATACTAACAACAGGAGACAAGAACTGGAGTTATCATTAAGGCTCTCCAATATTGGGAAGTGTTTTAAAAATCAGGTAATATAGACAGCTTCAGAAAACCCCATTATCATCTTAAAGTGATACTGAGAAAGAATATTTTCAGTGCCATATCTCTCCTTTCAAATTTCTACATAGTTCTGAAATTAAGAACATGTGTTATAACAACAACCAAATGTTATTGGGAGTTGGGGTCAGCGTGAATGTAAATGTGATATGCTGAAGACTAGAGAGTGTATTTGAAAAGCTTAACCAGATACCTGGATATTTTATTCTAGTTTCCCTGCTGATGTTTATAAAATGTATCCTTTTATTATTTTGGAGGCTATATGTATTTGTGTTCAAGCATAACCAGACTCCTGGATATTTCATTCTAGTTTCCCTGTTGATGATTATAAAATACACCCTTTTATTATTTTGGAGGCTTTGTGAATGTGAGTTCCCTTCTTCATATTCATAGATTGTCCTGGTCAGCAATAAAAAACTCTAAACTCTGAATATAAACCTCTGGTCCTTATCATAAAGATGCTCTATGTTCAAAGCAACAGCAACAGTATGTTTTTACTCTGAATATGTTTGCCTAAAACAGTCAAGCATGATGACATCAGATGGCATTGACATCTCTAATTTACTTTAGTCACATTCCCTAAATCAAGGACTACAGAAAAGAGGTTAATTCTGTTTATTATGTGTGTGCGTGTGTGCATGTGTGTTATGGTGGTGTAACTTGCTGTTCTTGTTTGACTCTTCAAAGTGGGAGTGCGGTAGTCTCTGACTGTTTTGCCTGCCTTTGGGAACCCTTTCATCATACTGGGTTGCTTTACCGAACATTGTTAGGATAATTTGCACCTAGTCTTATTGTATCTTGTTAAAATGTGTTCAGTGGATATCCCTTATAAAACTGCTCTTTTCTGAAGAGAAAGAGGAGTAGATATGGAGAAGGAAAGGGAAACTGGGAAGTTGGAGGGAGAGGAAACTGTGGTTTTGATGTTTTGTGTAGAAGGATAATAAATAAGCCGGGTGGAGGTGGCACATGCCTTTAATCCCAGCACTTGGGAGGCAGAAGCAGGGGGATCTTTGTTAGTTCAAGGCCGGCCTAGTCTACAAGAGCTAGTTCCAGGACAGTCTCCAAAGCTACAGCGAAATCCTGTCCCCCCCAAAAAAAGATAATAAATGAAAAAATAAGTAGAGGTCAACGTTTTGAGAGGGCATAAAGAAGGGAAAGAGTTGGAGGGAATGGGGTAGGTAAAAGTTATTTGAATATATATATATATATATATATATATAGATAATGAAATTTTAAATAAATTTTAAAAAGCTGTAAATAAATACAAATCACAACCTGTTTTATTTGTTCATTACTGTAAGTCTTGTTGTTGCTGCCCCTTTGCTACTGTCAGCCTACAAGAATCTTTCAGCTTCAAACTGGATTCCCTAAGTAAATCATCAACATAGGGTCTATGTTTTAAAAATCAATAAATTGGACTTAAATATGCCTTTGTATTTGCTATATAACAGTAATTTGTTTACTGCTGCACTGAAATCCTGAGGTGATGATGGTGAAAACTCACATTTTTAAAAAGTTGCTTGCACCATATGAAACATTTACAATGTAAAGATGGCAAAGAATTTCTTTAAAACATATAAAACCACTAAGTTTAAAAGAATAAAAAATGATATTGCATTAAAACCTTTAATGTATACATATTATTTAGCACAAAATTATTTACAAAGAATATTTGCATTTAAAAGGAAAAAGAGAAACTTTTTTAATTTCTTCATTCTCTTAGAATAAAGAAAATTCAGAAACAAATGAAAACCTTCCAAGAGTAATAAAAATGTTGAGTCTATTTAGATGATCAGTAGGTTAGGTATTCATGAGTGCTTATAAATATACATATATACTTATATGTAGACATATGCATATCACCAGATATGTATCTAAAAGTAAGACTTAAAGAAGACATCATAATTTTGAACTAGAGTGCAAATAAGAAGATGGAACAGGAAATGATCATAGTAGGTGCAACACTCATGTATAACGCTCTCAAAAGAGACAAATAATTAAATTTTAATAAAAATGTTGCAATGTTTCTTATATGTAAGGGCATTTTGTGATTAATTTGCAAGAAATATTGCTACTCTTTAAATTTACTTTCATGCTATGATCTCTGGGCGCTACAATAAATTACTATATGCTATAGTCATGAGTAGAATTGGAGGTAGAGGTTGATTTTTCTAAATAATGAAAAATAAAATATGAATGTTGTTATTAAACAAATTATTGCCATAATTATAAAACACAAGAGTAATAAATAGTAATTGATCATTGTAATCTGGACTACCTTGTGCCCAGATTTAAATTTAATTTTAAAAGTAAATATGTAAATAAATATAAGACTTTTACTCAAATGTAAGTGGGCTTTCTCAACAATATATATTGTTAAAATGCTGCTTTAGAAAACATGAAAAGCTTTATACATTTTATTTCTCTTGAATGTCTGTTTTAATACAAAACAACCATGCTGTAGTCTTTAGGTTATTTTAAGATCTCTTCCTGGATATAGCATCAATGGAGAAAGTTCTGTCAGATACCCTTTTGCAAAAGCTGCAGATAATTTTGTTTTTCCCTCCAATTTTGGATATTATTTTTCTAAATAATACATCACATTTTAATTCAAATTTTTACTAGAAATTATTTCTTTAACCTAGTTGTAATTTTCATTTTGAAATGTTTTATCAATATTGATTGTATTCCATTAAATTGAACTATGGTATATTATGTTAGAAATGCGTTATTATTCATGTTTGCCTTTATAACCTTATTCCTTTAATATTCATAAGGTATAAATATTCATTTTACTAATTTGATATGTTACATTATACATAATGGAGGTGGGTCTTGTATCTTATCTGTTGTTTTCATTGGTTAACTAATAAAGAAAACTGCTTGGCCTGATAGGATAGAAAATTAGGTAGGCGGAGTAAACAGAACAGAATGCTGGGAGAAAGAAGCCATGTTAGGCAGTTGCCAAAATTCTCCCACTCCAGACAGACACAGGTTAAGATCTTTCCTGGTAAACCAGCTCTTGGTGCTACACAGAATATTAGAAATGGGTTAGATCAATATGTAAGAGTTAGCCAATAAGAGGCTAGAACTAATGGGCCAAGCAGTGTTTAAAAGAATACAGATTCCATGTAATTATTTCGGAGCATAAGCTAGCTGACGGCCAGGAGCTGGGCGGCAGAAAGGCGGCCTACAGCTCCCTCAACAGCGTGGCGCCCAACGTGGAGCTAAATCCACTTAAAAACCTGAGAAGGCTTAAAAATAAATTAAAAAAAAAGAGAGTTTAAAACAGCTTTTTGCTGTTTATGGGTGGCTTGCCACAAAAAAATTTTCCTGACTCAACAACAGAAAAAAACTGGCTGTTTTAAAATGCCGGCTTTCTGGGCTGTTCCACCATTGCGATCTCTGTGTGGCTCCTGCGGGAGACAGAGCTTTTAAAAGTGATATGGGTATATATAATTTGCATTGGTATGGATTTTAAGGTCAGTTTTGTTATATATATTTCTAATCTTGATTAAGGTACTGTGATTATGTAGTTCATTTAAAAATGTAATGTATAATTAGGAAATATAGGTTGCTAATGGATAATCATCAATAATAGTCAAGCTTATAGTCATGTTAGCTAGATTTTCTAGATATATAAAGATATATTTCAGTTAGATAGACATTCTTCATATCTTTCAAAGACTACAGAATATGGCATTTAATGTTTTAATAACTTAGGGCTATTCATGACAATGAGACATGTCTGCTCCTGGCAGCACCAATCTACTTCAAGAGGAAGATGGGCATCGAAGAGGCTTCTTAGGGAGTTGATTAGCCATTTGGGCAAGAAACTGTTCTTGCCTGGACTGTTGCATAAACTGGACACAGAGAACCCACAGAGAGAGGACTGCTGAACTTGCCAAAAGGTAAGATGGTCTTTTGGGGTTCCTGATTCATGAAAAAGTCTGCAAGACATTCTGCAGGACACAAAAAAAAGTGACTGAACTGTCTTTAAAATTTCCTGCTTCATGGAAATGTCTGCTGGATACTATGGGCCTGTATGCCAAAGATGGATGCCCCAATGGTACAAAAGAACTTTGGGTGACTGTCCAGGAAGCGAGATTTCTCTGTCATTTCTAGAGTTTTGGATTTCTTGTTTACTTAGATAGTATTACATCCTTCTGGAGTCTTTGATGGAGTTAAAGAATGGATAGTTATAGTTTTCCTTAGTTATGATAAAAGATAAAGTAGATATTAATATTGTAACTGTAATTCTTGCTTGATAACTGTTTTGTTATATGTACTCTTACTATTTTAAAGTGAAAGCCTTTCTTTTTTGTTTAAACAGAAAAAGGGGAAATAATGGAGGTGGGTCTTGTATCTTATCTGTAGCTTTCATTGGTTAACTAATAAAGAAAACTGCTTTGTCTGATAGGACAGAAAATTAGGTAGGCGGAGTAAACAGAACAGAATGCTGGGAGAAAGAAGCCAAGTCAGGCAGTTGCTATGATTCTCCCACTCCAGACAGATGCATGTAAAGATCTTTCCTGGTTAACCAGCTCTTGGTGCTACACAGAATATTAGAAATGGGTTAGATCAATATGTAAGAGTTAGCCAATAAGAGGCTAGAACTAATGGACCAAACAGTGTTTAAAAAAAATACAGATTCCGTGTAATTATTTTGGAGCATAAGCTAGCTGACAGCCATGAGCTGGGTGGCAGGAACGCGGTCCGCAGCTCCCTCAACATATACAGAATAAAAAGTTTAATATTTTATCAGTGAAAGTACTTACAACTCACTACAATAGTTATTGATTTTCCAAAAATCTTCCCTTCTTTAAAATTTTCTACTGGTAAAATATCAGAAGTACTTATTTGAACAGCATATTTGTAGTTCTAATTTTAATACTATGCTTGTAAAATTTCCACATTTATAAACAATATATTGCCATTCAATTTCAATTGAAATTATATCACACTGTAGTGCATTTAATTATGTTATAGCCAAATTAAATGCACCAGCAGGCTAAGTTGTGCATTTGTAAATCTCCCACACTATCCATAGCTGCACAAGCTACATTTAAAACTCATCTTCAATATATTATAGTTCAATACATTTAATCATTGAGCCATCATCATGCATGGTTTCAGTAAAGCTATCTTTAAAATAGTCGATTGGAAAGATTTGACAGTGACAGCCACGATTGATAACATTATATAATTGTGTTTTTCCTAAAATGGCTGCTATCTACTCCCTCACCTTAGCGGATAGTAGAAATATCAATAAATTGAAAGTGTTATCTTCATGTCCTCAGTTATAAGTTTTCACTTTACCTTAAAATCAGCTATGCACACCTAGCAGTGACAGATGACTTGTGGGACCATGCATTGAAAGTGTGTTGTCATTCCTACAAGATGGACACACATTTGATACCTAATACTGATTCTAAAATAAGTAAATATATAAAGATAAGACTTAGATTTAGTACTGCTTATAATAATTCACAGACACAACACACATACACACACACACACATAGTTTAAAACACTATCTTAGAAGACACAGTGGCAAAGATATAAAATCAAAATTGTCAAATAGATCATGGAGGAAAAAATAGGAAGAAAATAACAGGAATGGACCCTGCCCCCTCTGTTAGGTATTATAGTTAATGGTCTATTTTTAAGGAGAGTGAGAAGTTTAAGGAAAGTTGTATGTTACTGAGTCTTATAAGTAACACTTCAACTAAATTTCTAGCAATATCTCAATAACTATACAAAGTTTGTTAGAAATGTAGAAACATTTGATTAATTAATATACTGTCTCTTTGGATTAATTCTTAAAATTATGTATTTAAAATTAAAAAAAAAAGTGTGTATGTAAGTGCAGTGCCTGCTGAATTAGCCTTACTTCATCAAATTGACTGTCCAATCTATGCCCATGTGGACATTGAAGTCATAAAAGCACTAGTTAAAAACCATTAAAAAAGGTTTTCTAGAATTCTCAATATTCCTCATTGTCCGCTATGTTCAGCTAGTCCGGATTTATCCCATGCTTTTTCAGACCTAGGCCAGCTGGCCTTGGTGAGATCCCAATAGAACATCCCCATTGTCTTAGTGTGTGGGTGCACCCCTCGTGGTCCTGAGTTCCTTGCTCGTGCTCCGTCTCCTTCTGCTCCTGATTTGGACCTTGAGATTTTTGTCCGGTGCTCCCGTGTGGGTCTCTGTCTCTGCAGTGGGTTTTTGATCCTACTGCACGTACTGGCTTTGTTGGAGCCTAGGCAGTTTGAATGCTCACCTTACGAGACCTGGATAGAGGTGGGCAGTCCTTGGGCTTCCCACAGGTCAGGGAACCCTGATTGCTCTTCGAGCAGATGAGGGGGGGGGGGACTTGATCGGGGGAGGGGGAGGGAAATGGGAAGCGGTTGTGGGGACGAGGCAGAAATCCTTAATAAATAAATAAATTTAAAAAATAAAAAAAAAAGGTTTTCTATGGCTCTCACACATCCTTGACGTGTACTTCTGTTAGTAGTTTAAATTTCCCTTTCTATATTTTTTTTATGTTTTATTTTTTTGGTTTTTCGAGACAGGGTTTCTCTGTGGTTTTGGAGTCTGTCCTGGAACTAGCTCTTGTAGACCAGGCTGGCCTCGAACTCACAGAGATACGCCTGCCTCTGCCTCCTGAGTACTGGGATTAAAGGCTAGAACTTTCCCTAAGGCCATCAGTTCACCATAGAAAATGGTACTCTCAATAAGGAAGAAATCTCATTTAATATCACCTGTGCATATTTATGATATATGAAATTTTCAGACTTCATACCTTTAAAAAAGACCTAGAATGAACAGAGTAACTTTGGTAATTAGCTTTATTGAGCTGAATGATTGTGACTCACAAGATTATGAGAAAAATTGTAAGTCATATGATACATTTCTATAATAACCTTACTCTAGACTTTACTCTTTCATTTTTAGGAATCTTAATATTACCTCTCATTTTGTATATAAAACACACAGACAAAAGCTAATCACTCTAGCACCTCAGTGTCTTTATGGTAAAGATGCGTGTGTGTGTGTATGTGTGTGTGTGTGTGTGTGTGTGTGTGTGTGTCTTTCTCTGTATGTCTGTATAGGTGCAAGTGTAGGCACTTTCACCCACTGAGCCATCTCTGTCCCACAGACAACTGTCAATGATTCTATCTAAGATTCTCAGTGGAATTACACTGAATGCTACAAAAATAACTTTGTATTTTTGCCTTCCAATTCATTGAACAAAAATGGAAATGTCTGTCTAACAGACAAGGTATCCAGGTTCATTATGTGAACAAATGTAGGGTTAAGCCAGCCCCTTAGGGAGCAGGCTTGCCTCGGGCGAATGTTTACTTATAAATCGGACACTCGGGAGCCCACATGCCCCTTTTCTGCTTCCTGTGCACCGTGGGAACCTTGGTCCTGTAAGTTTATTTCTTCATTAAAGCTGTATATATTCTTTACAATCTGCTTGCATTCATTTATGCCGTTACATTTTTGGCGCCCAATGTGGGGCTTTGCGGATGCCCACCCCGAATCGGAGGCACCTGGGGGCGACCGCTGGGAGCCAGCGGCACCCTCCCCCCCGGAGGTGTCTCTCTTCGCACAGAGTGTACCCTCTCAGCACTGCTCCTAGAAGAAGCTGAGATTCTGAGCCACTGGAAATTTACAGCAACTCAAATTTTCCTGGCGCCTGCTAGAAAGTCGGCAAACACGACGGGAGGCTTAGCCCCAGGGTTTGGATTCGGTCCCACACCACTAGTCTGTGCGCCCCGCCCTGCCCGACAGTGGTACTAGTGTCTCTGTAACAGCATGATCAGTACACAGCTCTGCTCTGTTCCCCTCCCACCTTCTCCTGGCACTCGGGTCATGTGAGGGTGGTGAGGAGGCGCTGCAGTCCCCTCGAGCAGGCTCCACATCCCTTTGACTTGTTCACTTTGGCGGCTTTCTCTCTATTCCCGTTCTGCCCCAATTGCTATTTATCAGCCTGGTGTGTGCTCCAACTTTTGTTTTTGAGTCATTTATTTCAGACTTAGGCCACGTGGACTCAAGTAGACACTTTGCCACCACTGGCAGGAACCAGTCATTGCAGGTAAAAAAAAAAAAAGTTTTTTTTTTTTCTTTTATAAATAAAATGCCCCACAACATCAACTCAATCTGGTTTTGATGACGTCATGAATTTTTCTTAAGCACTACTATTAGACCTGTTTTTTTTTCTTTTTTTTTTCCTTTTTTTTTTTCCAACTGCATGAGACAATTTCTAATGGTGTACATTTTTGACAACACTCTGGCCAGACCTTCTCAAAGCACTCAGAGACTAGTTACAATTTTCTTAGGTCAAAGGTTAATTTGGGAATTTTACCATCATTTGCTTTCACAGGAGCCCCTAAGAAGAACGTCGCCCCCATGTCAGCTAGAAGCAATCTTAGAGAATGACGTCCCCTCTCCCAGCAGAGTTTGCCCTCAGGGTTAGGGACATTATTTAGTGGTTTGTTTAGGGTTGAGGGGATAGGGAGATATTTTATGGAATTAGGGGTATTTTCAAAAAAGGGGGGGTTAACTGGTTTGATGGGATGATTGGTATTTGTGAATTACTGCTTTTAGAAAATTGTATTGGTACTGTTTCTTGTATATTGATATATTGAATATTGAATGTGAGTGTTCCTACCTCTATTTTTGTATAAGAGTATGCTTATATTGTATTGATACATCTACCATATCACAATGTACATTTCTACTTCTGATACTATTTATGTAATAACATTGTTTACAATTGATATGTAATGACATTGTTTACAGGTGAAGATCATTGTCTTCATATATTGCACAGTTGTTTATTATCTTAGTCTTCAAGTTAGATAGGTATTGAGAATTATATGTTTGTCATTTTTATTTTTAGGTTAATCAGGTCTCTTAGATACATAGAGATTATATTTAGTATAGATAGTATAATCTTCAGCCTCTTCGAAGAGCTGTAGAAAATGGCCTTTAATCTATCCTAGAATTCTGTGCCAATGAGACACAATTACTCCTGGCAACGCCACTCTACTCCCGAGAGAACGTTGAGCACCAAAGACACTCCACTGGGAGCTTGCCTTCTTGGCAGAACTGATCTTTGGGTTAAGAAAAGCCCATACCTCAACTACTGACTAAGATATGAAACAGGATTGTCTTATCTTGCCAAGACAGGGTAGGATAATTCTAAGGAAGTTCCTTGCATTTGTTAATGGTATGTCAGTTATGTTAGGCCTTAGCCAAAGTTGGTTGACTCAACATTGCAAACGAGACTTTGGGTGATTGCCCAGGTAGTCAGTTGTCTCTGTCATTTGTTGCACATTTTGGATATCTCTTGTTTGTTAAGTAATATTAATTCCCTTCTCAGATCTTTGACGGAGTTGAAGATTATATAATTGTAGTTACTCTCTACATTATTTAGACTCCTTGAGATAGAATGTCTAGCAAAACTTTTGTTCTCAATATTGTTTGTTATATTTATCATTTGTTATTGTTGTTTATAGTTGTATTTGGTTTAGTTCTGTCTTATTTAGACAAAAGGGGGAGATGTAGGGTTAAGCCAGCCCCTTAGGGGGCGGACTTGCCTCGGGGGAATGTTTACTTATAAATCGGGCACGTGGGAACCCGCGTGCCCCTTTTCTGCTTCCTGTGCTCCATGGGAACATTGGTCCTGTAAGTTTATTTCTTCATTAAAGCTGTATATATTCTTTACAATCTGCTTACATTCATTTACACCACTACAAACAATTTTTTTTTAAAATTCCAGAAGTAGATTTACAAAAAATAGTGTGCTTTTCTCAGAATTATAAAGATGAATTAAATGAACATTCTAGAATATTAAAGTAACCAATTCTTGACAGTCTTGTCAAATAGAAAGCATATTTTATTCTTCTAGTGATCAAGTAAACCCCAAAAGAGGACCTTAAAAATTGGAGATCATAATATCCCAATGAGAAATAAAATCAATACTAAGAAATGGAGTAATAAAAAGGCAAGTCATCATAATGCATTTGTAGAAGTAGAGATTGAGAGAAATTCAATTAAAAACGTTGATTAAATATGACTTCTAACACTGAATATATTATTCCCGTTACTTTAAATGTTTTTCAAAGGAAACAATTCATATCTTTTGCAAATTAGTATTTTGAAGGTTTGATTAGGTTTACATAAAAAAGAAAAAAATATCTTTATTAGAATAAAAGCAACCATATTTATTAGTTATATTTGAAATAATTTTCATTTTATATTCCATATGTTACCAGATTTCATTATCAAAAACTGACCTGCTCCCTGCTCACAGCATCTATGATCCATTAATCCAATGCACTGAAATTATATATCGCCTTAAGAGTTGTCTATTATATGGGAAAATCAAATGTAAACCCTACGGTGAAAAGTTTTGACATAATTAAGTATATGAAATACAGTGAATTGAAGACAAAATAATAATAATTCAGGATATTTGACTAATTCTACAGAAAGTAATAAGAGGTTTGGAGCAAAATATAAATTACTAGTGTTTTCTTTTTACTGTTTCATAGAGAAATCATATGCTACAAAATATTGATAATTGCAAAATGGTACTTAGTTGATTATCTTATTCTCTCTTTTCAATACTAGATTATAGGCTGCATGAATGTACACTTCATTAAATATAAAGATAGTATGTTACAAATTTTTTTTTGTTTATCCATTTGTAACCAACTAAAGAAGCACATATATATAGTTGAATAGCTACTCTCTTCCCAAGGAGTGTGAAGGTTGTTATGGAATATTAATTTATGATATGTTACATTTGCATATGTTGTGAAATAATTTGTTTAATGATGCAAAGATATGCTACATTAGTTTGATTAAATAAAGTTAACCTGCAGTTAGGAGAATCAGTCATGGACTAACTGACAGGAAGTGGTAGGAAGGAATCATGAGCAGCTAAGTTTTTTTAAGCTCCTAAGCAGGGACAGAACAGAACAGGAGGAGTTTTTTTGTTTGTTTGTTTGTTTGTTTGTTGTTGTTGTTGTTGTTGTTTGACTCAAACTAAAGGAGGTTAGCCTCTTGCTGTTCAGGCCCTCTGAGTGAACAGAATTTCATCTCAGCCTCTCAATCCTGAGTTCTTTAGAGGGGTAGAGATCTAGATACAATTCCCTTTAGCATCAGTGACAGAGTGGGTGCCTGAGGGAATATAGTATTCCTGCCTGCCTGTGGCAGGTGTGGCTGAACCACTACTGGTAGCTGCTTAGTTGCAACTACTGATTAGGACATGGCTTGTTTAAGGGGCAGTCACTGAATTTAATGAAAAACAACAGAAGGTATATCATACACGTGTGCCATTATAAATCAAAAGAAACTTTGAAGATATATTCTCCTATTCATCTTCTTGATGGAAGCATAGAAATACTAATTATTAGTAGAAAATACCTTGTACTTTTTAATTTTTCTTTTATTTATGCCTTTAATCAGTTCTTGGAGAATTTCATACATTGCAATTTGATCATATTCACCCCTTTGCTACCTCTTAAGACTCATATTGCTCTCATACTATATGTATCTTTTGCATATTGTATTTTTTAAAACCACAAGTACAGTTTGAGATTCCTTTTTAATCTTAAACACATTGCCTTTCTTTGAGCCTGGTTACTCTATCCATGACCACACACTTAAAGAAAATTGACAGACACTCTCACAAAGACCACTCACTAAGCAGGCTTAGGATTCAATTCTCACTTCCCCTGTATATGTTGGAATTTGTTCTGGCTTGAGATTGAATAGTACTTGAACATGCTGTCAAAAAGTCCTGTGAGTTCTTATGTTCGCTTGTCCTGCTGTGTCCATAAAACATGGTTTCTTGTCAAGCACCAACCCTGTATCTTTCAATGTTTTGATGGCCTCCTCCACAGTGATATCTAAGTCTTGGAAGGAGTTGGGTGATATAGATTTTTCATTTATGCTTGAGCAGTCCTCAGTGTATTTTTTTTTTTTGCACCTAGAGCAATTGGGGTTCTGTATGTGCTTTAATTGACACTTACTACAGAAAAAAAGCTCTTCTGATGAAGTTTGACAGATAAAGAAATCTGTACATAACATGAAAAACTATTAGGTTCCAGCTTACTACTATGTCCATTTAACAGAATAATAGTAGGTGGCTCTTACCTTGGATCTAATATATGTCTAATATTAAGTTATTTGCCAGAGAATAAGGATCAGTTATAAGTTTCACCTTGTGTAGCATGCCTTAAGTCTAATTGGAACATGAGTGCTTAATATTATGGAACTCATAACAATATCATAGCAGTGATGACATTGTGCCTGCCCACTCATTATTGTATCACACAGAGTTCAGGTTTGGATCTTATTGCTATTTGTAGGTGTTAAGGACCTTTGTCAGTTATCAGGTTTTGGTAATATCAAACCGGAAAGAATTAATGAAGCAATGAGATAAGAAAGAATATAGTAAGATAGAATATTTATAGTTTAAGTAACATGATATATGATATTTTTATTAGTAGTCAACATTTGCATTTAGTAATTAATTCAAGTAGTGGAAGCAGTAAATTTAAGTTTTTTTGTGTGTTTAATATTAGCAAGGTCAAAATTTAGAGAGAGCAACTGATTACATTTTTAATAATAAATCCCAATAAGGGGAAAAAATGGAAGTTTTAATAAATTAAAACATATTTAATAAATTAGGTCATCAGAAAATAATGACATATACTGAATCAAGAGTTAATATCTAAAATGGAAATCATCCAAATGTAAAAATAAACCAGCTTTACATATGAGAACATTATTCTCTAACTTTCTTAGAAAAAGAAATAAAAGTTCAAAAGATTCTAGAGTAGAGGCTAATGACCATTGCATAATCTAGTCATTTAGAAATTTAATGTATCTTGCCAAGTTACAATTCCTCACATTATCATCGTTTTTATTAGTCTGTCAACCCTATCTTTGATTACATGCATATGGTTAAGTTTGAAACACATACCTGATGTCATATTTTGTTAATATTATATGCACATAAGATAAATGACTCCAAAAATATTTTTAAAACTGGTCACTCTGAGAGGAATAATGCAATAGTAGAAACAGTGGGCTGAAACCACTTGATGAAGTAAAACCTAGGATATCAGCTGAAGAAATTAACATAAAACATAAGAAATACACAGTTTGTGTTCATAGCACAGCAACAAAGACTATAGTAAAAATTATTGCATCCAAGTTAACAAAGAAATATCGTTAAAGCTTATACCACATTTTGACAGTAACATACTGATAAGAGGAGATGTCAATACACTGCTACTGTCAATATAAACGTCACCCAGAAAAAAGTAAAGAGAAATGCTGTAGATAATATAATAAACAAAATGTACATAATAAATCTTTACAGAAGATTTTACCTAAACACATAAAAATGTACCTTATTCTCAAAACCTTATAGAACTTCATTCAAAATTGACCACATATTTGGACACAAAGAAATTCTCAACATATAACAAGAAAATGTAAATAATACCCTACATTCCTGTATGTTGATCAGTAAATTGATAAGATGGCCTGACTATGAGTTAACTCAATTCAAAAATCTTTATCTGACTTTTGATAAATAATCCAGAAATACTGGAAAAGATGGTAGACTCTTCAACAAACATTGCTTTCAGAAAAATCAAAACAGACCCATAATTAGAACCTTAAACAAAAGTGAACTCTAATGTTCAAAGACCTCAATAAAAACCCAAATACACTTAAACTGATGGGAGAGAAATTAGGGAATAGCATAGAATTGATTGACACTAGAAAAGATTTTCTTAATAGAATACTCCTAGCAATGGCATCAAGATCATCAGCTAATGAATGGGACCTCATAGAAATGAAAAACCTTCCATGTGACAAAGGACAACCTCCTCTGAATAATGCACCAGATCGCCTAGAGCATGGGAAAAAGGTTTTCTTTTTCTTTTTTTTTTTCAAACCAAACATCTGAGAGATGGCTAATAGCTAAAATGTATAAATAATTGAAAAATCAGATGTCAACAAATTAAATACCCAATAAAAATGGGGCATAGACCTGAACACCTAATTCTCTAAAGAGTATTCTTAAATGGCTGAGAAGCACTTAAAAATATTCAGTATCTTTGGCCATCAAAAAAATGCAACTCAAAACTACTTTGAGATTTCCTGTTTCATTCGTCTAATGGCTAATATCAACATAGCAGGTTAAAACTCTCTCTGGTGAGGATGTGGAGTAATATTAGTGTGAACTTGTACAGACATGGTGTGGAAGGTCTTTCTGTATATGTGTTTCTTTTATTGGCTAATAAATAAGGAACTGCTATGGCAAGGGCAGACAGAACTAGGCAGAAAAAGCTAGGCTGCATGCTGGGAAAAAGAGGGAGGAGTCAGAAAAAAGACATGGAGTCAGAGGAGACATATGCTGGGAACTTTACCCAGTAAGCCACAGTCACATGGTGATATACAGATTAATAAAAATGCATTAAATTAATATAAGAGCCAATAAGAACCTAAAGCAAATGGGTTAAGTAGTGATTTAATTAATACAGTTTTGTGTGATTACTTTGGGTCTAAGCTAGCCAGGCTACCAACAAGCAGCCTTTCCAACAGATACTGGGGAAATCAGTGTGATGGTTCTTCAGAAAGGCGGGAATTGATCTACCTTCAAATCCAGCTGTATTACTCTTCTCTTGGGCACATACCCAAAGGATACTTCATCTTACCACAAAGACACTTGTTCAACCATATTCACTGCTACTCTATTCTTAATAGTTAGAAATTGGAAAATCTTTAAAGGAAAAAAACTAGATGTCCCTCAACAGAGGAATAGATTTTAAAAAATTAGATTAGGCCAAGTTTAATCAGTAATGTTGGGGGCAATTCATTGGTATAGCTTCTCTGACATCTCTGGGACACTAAATTTCATTGCTGTTTCTCTGCTTTTTACATTAATTATTTGTAACCTTCTGCAAAGATCCCTGAATCTTCGGTGTAGGACTCATGTTATAGATGTGTCTGGTGGGACTGGAGTTCAAAACTCTGCATTTTGATCAGTTGTGGTGTCCAGTAGCGGTCTACACCTGCTGTAAAGAGAAATCTCCTGGATGAGAGGTGGGAACTATTGTTTATCTACCTCCCTGCGAAGATTGCCTGGTGCTTCTGGGGACTATATAATCTATACCTTAAGAAAGAGGATTTCAAGTCAGGTCCAGCTTGGATTCTTTTAGCCCCTTTTCTGAAGTGCCTGGTGTTTTAAGCGATGCAACCTTGCTTTCATCCTCAGAGAGCAACAAAAGTGAAATATCAATATCATATAATATTTTGGGAGTCTCTTGGACAAACCTGAACAACTCAAAAGAGGGCTTATACCTGATGTTAGGGTTTTGAGAGATGAGGATTATTAAATACTAAGCCACATACTACAGGTATTCCTCTTTGTAAATGAGATATGTGTAAGATGCCACCCTGTAGAACTAGATAAGCTCAAATTAGCAATCCTGTGGTAAATGCAGTTGCACAATGATGATTAGTGAATCTGAACTACTTTTACAGTCACCAGAACTGACATCTACATGAAGCTTTGGAAATGAAAACTAAACGGTGCTAATTCTATATTTGATAAAACCCTTATATCGTTTTTGTCACATAAAAACAATTCCATAGACAGCAACTAATCCACTGTGATTATTTCTTGGCGTATTTTCTCCAGTCATTACCACAGTGCTAAGGGATTTATTTTGACCATGATAGCAGGTGATTTATTATTTTGCAGCTACAGATTCAGACAGCTGAAAGTGGTTTTGAAATGGAAATTGTGACATTTACTGTGGGAGCAATGAACTTATACAGAAGCCAGGTGGTGACTGTTTGCCATTCCAACAGATGGAAGTCCTGCAGAGGAGTGTGTGTGTGTGTGTGTGTGTGTGTGTGTGTGTGAATGTCTGGTTTCAAGTAGCTTAAATAATGAGAGCTTCTTTGTTTTTCCCTGATAGAATTTGTATCTTGTGTAAAATTAAGTATGAAAAGTCTTTTTTTGCTGAGTAGAATGTAGCTCTGCTTATATTGATTTTTTTCAAGTTATCACAACTCCTCTAACCACTCCAAGTTTATAATGCTATAATGAATATTTACTATGACCAAATAATAATGATGATGCTATAAGAATATAATTATAAAGATTTACACAAAAATTATAGTAAACATTTGTTTTCCTTAAATTGAATTTCTGCATATCTTTTAGGCACCACAGACATTACATCAATATTAATTACATAAGATATCCACCCCAGTCTTCCTATTTAAAGTTATGTTTCATTCTATAGTGCTAAATACTTAATTGAAAATAATTGCATGTTATCATCTTGTTTTCTCTGTGTTGATCCATATAAAACAAGTTGATAAATTTGCATATATATTCTCTACTTATAATCTGATATATTTTAGAATAATAAATAGGTTTTACTTAGACTACTATTTGAATATATAGCTATAACTACTAAATAAAACTCAAGATAGGTTTGAAAACATATACAATGCTAGTTTCCTAAAATAATTTTCATTTTCTTTTTGAGATTATATTTGAGATTATAATACAACTGTATCATGTACCACTTTCTTCCCTCAAAACCCTAGAATACAACCTTTCTTGGTCTTTTGTAATTTAATTGCCTTATATCCATTAACATTTGGTTATGTATATATTCTTAAACATATAAGTATGACTTTATCAGTCTACATACACAAACTTACTTAAATGTTCACTGTATATGTTTTCTATAGGAAAGTGTACACTACAAATCATTCTTAATGAGAAAGACAAAGCATCGAAAAACAAACACCTTGATAGTAGGCTTAAATGTGCTAAAAATCACCTTTGAATAATACCATGGGTGTAGCTCAGGTGACAAAAGGGTGCTAGTTAAATCCTGACCAAAATTACCCTAGTGAAATAGTATGTACTCAAAATTTATGAATTCATTCACCTGAATGAACAGGGAAACAATTTCAATGTCCACTATATTGCAAACACTCTCACTTTTCATTGCTGAGTATGAGTTCCTTTTATCATGTTTGGTTTCTAACTTCCAGCTCTATCAGTGTATAAGTACTAAATAATTCTATTTTCACTGTGTCCATGAGCAAAAATACTTTTATACTAAAAGTTGTCATGATTTAGGTTCATTTCACTTTTATTTAAAATATACAATCTATTTGATCATTTTATTCTTACTACTCCTGCAACACACAGTTTCTTTGTATCATTAACTTTAATATTCACTGACAGTAAGAGTACTATCAATTTTACTCCCTAGAAACACCTTCTTACAATTACAATTGCTTGCATGGTCTCCTCATATTTAATGTTCTGTGCCTCCATATAAATGTGCTGTTATCTTTAGGGGAACAGATAAATATTTGATATATATTTGGTGACTTAAAAAGATGTTTCTATAATTACTAGTAAAAGAGCTTTCCTATGATAACTGTCTCCTCTAGACACAGAACAAATATTTCAGGAGATAAAAAATGAATTGTTACATTATATTTTGTTTTGATTTTCGTTTATTTTACTGGTAAAACAAAATGATCTTTTTGTTCTTTTTCTATCATATAAGAGGCTATTCTGTTCCTTTCCAAGCTTTTACAGAAATTTATGCAGCTTCTGATGGTACTAAGCCTCACTGCCTAACAGCAAAATCCATGATCTTCTGGCTGTTACAATCTCTTTCCTATGTTTGCGATGTTCCCTGAGCCATAGGTTCTGGGATGTTTGTAGATGTATACTTTGGGTATAGGCTCATAAATTCTCACAATATGACTCTCCAGATGTAAGCTGAGCAAAGAGATCACCAACAGACATGCCAAAATGAATAGGGAAAATCCCCCAGTTATGTATTCTTTACAATGATCAACTTACTAAAGTGGGAATGGGAGAGGTGGTCCTCTGCAGGGAAGAACAAACCAATGGGTTGCCCAGTAACAAATTAACAGCCCTGAAAACATACATACAAGTAACATTGTTGGGCTCAACGGGTTATATGTAGTAATATGCATGTACATACATATGCATACACAGACACATGCCAATGCATACAATAACAAGACGCAGAGAACCACAGCCAAACATTAGGCAGAGTCAGAGGAATCTCATAAAAAAAGGAATGGAGGACAGTAGGAGCCAGAAGGATCAAAAACATCAGGAGAACAAGACCCACAGAATCAGCAAAACAGGGTTTATAACAACAGACAGAGATTAAAGATTCAGCCATGAGCATGCATGGTTTTGAGCAAGGTCTTCTGCATATATGTCATGGTTGTGTAGTTTGCTGTTTTGGTAGGACTCCCAACAATAGGAGTGGGGGTGTCTTTTATTCTAATTGAACTTAAGCCTCAATTAGAATTGAGGAAATTGTTAATTGAAGGATTGAAGGATGTCAAATGAGAGGAGTCACTCTCTTCAGGTTTTTAACCACTGATGAGTTTCACAGTCTCAAATAACAGTTGTACATTCTTATTCATAGAGATAATAGATATTAAAGTCAGTGGGCCACAAAAGCAAAAGAAAATGACCTGAAGATTGGGAAGAGACCTGTAATGAGTCAATGGGATTCCTGGGTCTAGGGTGGAAATAAGAAAGAAAGAGATAGGCCATGAAAATTAGAATGCACTGGATGCAATTACAAAATTGTCTAAAATTAATCTGATTATTAATAAAAATATGTACAGGCTAAAGATTAAAGTTCTCAAAAAGAAAGAAAGAGAGTAGCCTGGGAGGCAGAGACAGACGGATCTCTGTGAGTTCAAAGATAGCCTGGTATACAGAGGGAATTCCAGGACAAAGATATACAGAAAACCTGTCTCAAAAAGCCAAAAGTTGCCGGGTGGTGCTGGCGCACACCTTTAATCCCAGCATTCGGGAGGCAGAGGCAGGGAGTTTGAGGCCAGCCTGGCCTGGTCTACAAGAGCTAGTTCCAGGACAAAAACCAAAAGCTACGGAGAAACCCTGTCTCGAAAAAAAAAACAAAAAAAACCAAAACCAGCCAAAAGTTAAAAGTAAAAATAAAAGAAATAGAGGTTAAAATAAAGCCATGTAAAGATAAAAAAAAATACACAGAGAATCTTGTTGCTGTATGTTATTATGCTCTCTTTGAATTGTTTGAATGCCGAGGAAGGAGCAACAACTGCTAAAAGATATTTGCTTATAAATGCTGCAGAATTAATCCAAGTTAGGTATTCTGAAAATACCTTGGTGGTACGTTACTTTGGAGAAGAGATTTTGCTTTTGTTTCCACAGAAAATGAGATGCTGTGAATTTATTCTGAGTTAAGAAAAATCAACTTTGATCAAGAAAAAGCACCTGAAAAATCTCCAGCAAGAATATTTGGCCCAGATGTCTGAGTTCTTCATCCATAACAGGTTCAAGACTGCTGCCTGAGATAATCAAGACTCACAGGATACGTCAGTTAGGACTTGATCATAACTCTAAATTTTCTTTAGGTCTTCATAAGATTATCAGTGCCCCCAACCAGCTGGAAGTAGCCTGGAATACTTTGCCCACATTCTCAAAAAATGGATTATGGATATTTTCCTTTTTTTTTTAAGAGGGAAAGTGGTGTGGGAGAATTGTCTGTATTCTGTCAAGTTATAAATAAGTGCAGATTGGCCAGGCAGAAAATATAGGTGGGAAAACCGGACAGGAAGTAGAAATGATGTAATAAGAACAGGAGAATTCTGGGAAAGAGGAAGTTGATTCTTCCCACTCCTGCCCAGATTAGCAGGAGGTGATCTGCCCCTCTGAAAAAAGGTACTGAGCCACTTGGCTAACATAGATCAGGAAAATGGGTTAATCAAGATGTGAGAGTTAGCCAGTGAGAGGCTAGAGCTAATGGGCCAATCAGCTTATAATTTATGGAGACCTATATGTGATTTTCTTTGGGGCCAAACAGTTGTGGGGTACTGGGCGGGACAAAAACCCCAACAAACAAGCAGGCCCCCACTTTATGTATTCTCATAATATTGGCATAAATTTAAATTAATGTTAGTATATAATAGCAACCAACTCAAAATCAGCAAATGCTTATTTTGAGACAAATCAGTGAACATGACCCAAGAACATGAACTCAGGTTATACAGTGACATGTTCTATTGTGGAAATGGTTTCATGAATGCTTTATCATCACAGAATGAAAAGATAGATATCAAGGCTTTATGAAATACATTAATTGGAGCAGAATGGTACCATCGGGCAATTAAATCTGCTCTACAGGCTTTAGATGCTATTTAACATTCTTAATTCCAGGGTGGTAAGAACCAGTCTATTAAGTTAAAATGTCCCTAAAAGGTTTTACTTGAAATTCACAAGAATATGATGTTAGATACAGAGTTAAGCAATTCAACCAATTATTCATTATTCAGGGAACTAAAGATATCCCACTGTTCTTTTGGCTCTGATCCTGGAAGCCTTTAGGAGATTGTGTCAATAAAGCCTTTGATGGAGGAAGGTCATTGGTTAATTAATAAAGAAACTGCTTGGCCTCATAGGTTAAAACATAGGTGGGTGGAGTAAACAGAACAGAATGCTGGGAGGAAGAGGAAGTGAGCTCAGTCTCGACAGCTCTCCTCTCTGGGGCAGATGCGATAAATCTCCGACCCAGGATGGACGTAGGCTAGAATCTTCCCAGTAAGCGCACCTTGGGGTGCTACACACATTATAAGAAATGGGCTAGTCCAGGTGCGAGAGTTAGCCAAGAAGATGCTAGATATAATGGGCCAAGCACTGTTTAAAAGAATACAGTTTGTGTGTTGTTATTTCGGGGCATAAGCTAGCCAGGCGACCAGGAGCTGGGGCAGCAGGAACACAGCCCGCAGCTACTACTACAAGTGTTGTATGATCTTCAACATATATGTGACTATCTTCTGAGAACTTCAATTTGTATTATAAAAATACTGAGATAAATACTCATTAAATGTGTTATTGTTCTGGATATTTAGTAGCAGATTTTAGAATTTCTCCCAAGACTTGTCTGCTCTGAGTTATAGAGGTCAATACAAAATCATGATGCTTATATCTCCCATGTCTGTTAAGTCTATATCAGCTTCAAATATGTTTCCCAGGGAGAGAAGTAATATTAATCTAAGTAGACAGAACACAGAGCAGGATTGGGGAGGGTGGCTACATTTGGGTGATATAGGATTACCCTCTGTATGCCATGAATATGTTTTATTCCCATTGGTTATTAAAGAAGCTGTTCTGGCCAATGGCTTAGTAGAGTGAAGTCAGGCAGGAAACCCAAAAAGAGATATAGAGAGAAAGTAGACAGAGTGAAGGAGAAGTGATGTAGCTGCTGAAGGAGAAAGACACTAGCCACCAGCCAGAAACTTACAAGTAGGGCACAGCCTCATGATACATAGATTAATAGAAATGGGTTGGCTGGTCGGTGGTGGTCCATGCCTTTAATCCCAGCACACAGAAGGCAGAGCCAGCTAGATCTCTGTAAGTTTGAAGCCACCCCAATCTACAAGAGCTAATTCAGGATAGGCTCCAAAGTTACAGAGAAACCCTGTCTCAAAAAACCCAAAATCAAAAAGAGAGAGAGAGAGAGAGAGAGAGAGAGAGAGAGAGAGAGAGAAAGAAATGGATTAATTTTAGATATAAGAGCTAGCTAGAAATATACCTATATAAGATATTGGCCAAACAATATTGCAATTAATATAGTTTCTATGTTATTTTTGGGTCTTTGTGGTTGGAAAATGAATGAGTAGTCTATGCTTATATTTGGGGAGAGGTGAGTGCCATCAATTCGACAATGGAGGGATAATTACATGAAAGGTATCTTTAAAAAGCATTATGGAATATATACACAAAACATTGCTGTGTTGTTTTCTCCAAAAGGCTCCCAAAAATGCTCCCCACAATAGCTACAGACTATATACCAAAAGTTCCAGTACTAGGCATGATAAACCTCCATTCAAATTGTTGATCAGAATAGTTCCAGCGATGCATGTAGGTAGGACTAAAGGCCATTACTTCTGCAATTGGTTACCTCACAGAAGTTGTATCACTGTTGAAGACACTCCACACTGTAGACACAAGAAAATTTGAGCTTGATATAACCTGAATACATTCTCCAAATGGATTTGCTTTTGTAGTTCCAGAACAATGCACTATACAAATTATATTTCCAATTTAGGAAATCAGCAAATAGCCCTAACCAGACATCTACATGCTAATAAAATACAGCAAAATAAGATACCCTAAAGGTGCAGTAGTTCCTCAGGTATCTTAATGGAGGTAAACAACAATTCTAATGGGACTTAAGAGCACTCCATAGGAGGAAAACCATGACTTGTACTAGACATCTGTCCAACTCTCAAGGACTGAGGAGATTCTGGAGCTCAGAAATGAACTTATCACTTTCACAAGTTCCTAAAAGAATTCTAAATCTTACTCTTGTTGATATGCAATTAGTAAAACTTCAGAGTAAGAAACTGAGGTTCAACCTGAAAATCCAAAAATCAAAACAGTCAGCCAATGGCTCTAAGCTCAATTTCATTTGAAAATTGATGATCCTGAATCCAGTAATCTCAGAATGAGACTTTGTCTGAGAGCTGTCTCCCTGTTTTATAATCTTCCCTACAGCTGCTATTGAAGGCATGCATTGCCCAGGTTTCCATGGCAACTAGTGTGTCTACTGGGTGTGTTATTGCATCCTTGTCTGTAAGGCTGACCAGTGTGGCTGTTTTATTCTCTGAACTTTAGGGAAGCTTTATTTATTAAAATAAAAATGAAATGCCACTACATCTTGTCATCATGGAAAAGTATATATTTATGGCCCACAAAGAAGATTCTTACTTCAGTAATAGACAATCACAAAACCCACAACATACCTTAATGCAGAGATGAAAAAATCTGGTGTAGTCTAGCCTCATGGATATATCTACAACACTACTTACTCTTGAAGCAAACACTCGTTAAACTTTGTGTATTTAGGGAAGGAAACTGTAAGAATCTGTGGATTAGGAACCCTACTATGAGATTGTTTATTTCCTGAAATGACAGGGAAACTCTACCCATGATACTTAAAAAATATGGCTTTTTAAACAAAATGTAAAGAATTATATTGCCAACTAACAAGATATCACAAAATAAAATATCTTATGAGGTCCCTCCCAGACAATGACACAAAACTAAGGAATGCTAAAAGAGGAAGAACTTGTCATCCTCAGAGATATGTCCCCTAAGTATTTGTCCAAATAATATACACATAAGCCACATTAAGCAGACTCAGTATTCATATATTCATGAATTTTATACACTATTTGCAACAATTTAATTTATATAATAATTATTATGCATCTTGAATTTGATTTTTATACCTACAACTTTATATATATATATTATTAAAATATAATAATAACATCAACAAATATTATAAAAATTAGATATATTATAACATATTGCTATGTAATGTATAGTTATATTGTATATCGTTTACATTACAATATAAACTAGATATTATATATTGTTATATAGTTTATATATTGTTTATATATTCTATTCATATAGTATATATAACACTATGAATTGGATATTATATATTGTTATATAGTTCACATGTATATTTATATAGTTTATAATTTATATATAATATATAACAATAGAATATATCATATATAATCCTAAGTGAGTAGGAATGAGGTGAAGTGACTCGGGAAAGATTGAAAGTAGGGACCAAAAAAAGGGAAAAGATATAATTTTATTAAAATTAATGCAAATTAATTAAAAATGAAAATGTTCTTAAATAGCACAGGATTAATTGTCCAATTAAAATTCTAATAGTGCAATTCTGTGTTGGTTTTATTTTGGTATGTGTTTGTGTCTACGTGTGTGTGAGATAGGGTGTGTGTTTGTACATGTGCTTGCACGTTCATGTCTGGTTGGTTGCACACATAAGCCACAGTATATTTGGGATAGCTTTTCTACATCCTTAGAGACAAGGGATTTTCAGCTTACTGAGGGAGACTAACTTAACAGAGACACTGTGAAATTTCACAGGTTCACGTCACCCTGTAGGGATGAATAGGACTTAAAAGGGTTTGTGCTACTGTGTCTATGGACCTGAAGTCATGGAGTCAGCCTTTTGTGGCAAGTGCTCTTTTTCACTGAGTTTTCCCCAGTGTCATTTGTTTTTGGATAATAATGGTCACACTGATTTATTCCTGTGATCTATATACTCTCCCTTCAGTATTCAACAGATATTTAGTTGGATAGTGAACAATGCATTTTAAAACAGAGAGTTTAAATTAGAGAGTTATTTTGTGTGTTTTTAATTTTTGTGTAAGAAACTAATTTATGAGTTTATCAAAGTTATTTTATCATATGCTTATAATATGCAACATTATATATCCTAATGATAAGAATGGATAGAATACATAGCTTTGAGGAAAAAGTGGGAAAACAATTCAATGAAGAAAATATTACTACAAGAAGAAAATGGTTCATGGATTAAATAAAAACTGGACAAAATAGGATTAGTATTCTTCATTCTAGCACATGAATTATGCAACATCAATAGCCATGCTATAGGAACCAACATTCAAAGACATCCTACTGACTAAAATTAGGATGGGCTTTATGTGAATATAATTTGACAAGGTTTAAGTCTGTAATTAGCTGGAATTTCAGATGCTAGATAGACTCAGCATCCTGGTATAGTCAATTTAAGCTCAGTTACAATATTTTGACAGATATTGAGCTAGAGTTCACTATGTGTGAAGAAATTTTTAAGACAAAGAAAGTATTTATATATGTAGGGGTAGTCACAACCTAATCAAATTTCACAAGTTCTACCTTTCTTTAATTATAATGATGCTATGCTGTTTTCCAAACATCATTAATTTTCAAAAAGTTGTGATATAATATATTGTAGATTCCTCTAGTGTCATAAAACTGAAAACTAAGCACCAGAAAGGGAAACAATAAATAAATGCTTTACTTATCTTTTATTATATAGTATTTTCCTCATAATTTGCTCCTAAAAGTAGCACTTATGTCATAAAATTTTAACAGCCAATGACCCAATTGAATGGTGATATAAATAGTTCTAACTTGACTTGAGACTTAATTATAGCTGTTGACCATAGAAATATTTACTATGTATATCACCAATTAAAACTCATAAGAGCTAACACCCCGTGTCTTGTGATAATTAATTTTATGTTATATCTTCTGATACAATGCATAAAAATTTGAAACCCCGTCATGGAACTATTTTTTAACCCTATAACTAAAGCATGCAATATTCATTTAGCAATTAATGTAAAAAAATAGCTGAAGTGGAATACTGTGTGTTTTGACTCTATAAGTGTATTATGTAGATTATAACTTAAGCAGAATGAGTGTATTATTAAAATACAACACTAAAAAATAGTTTGGTCTTTATACTTAGTTTTCATTTTTGTAGATAACCCTTTTTTTGCTGATATGCTATGTTATATCTATTAAATTTAGGGAACAACTAAAGAGGATTCAGTTAGATCTATATTTTATTTTCCTGGAAAGCTTTTTAAAGAAATCATTGCAGCTAGTAAGAACGATATAATGCTATACATTTTAGCATTTTGAATGCAAAACTTTTGACTTTAAATCTTTTAGTAAATATTATAAGTAAATGAAATATTTGTACTGTTAAAATACTAGCCAAGCTATGATAAAATGTTAATGAGTTTGTTTTAGAAAATTGTTACTCAAGAATCAGGCAACATAAAATTGAAACTGGAAGATCCACTGCAGGTACATGCTAAATTGAAGCAAACAGCAAGAACAAACAAAATCTCATTAGATTTTAAAGCTTATAGGTAGCCAGTAGCTTATATCCCTGGAAAATTATTAAATATAAACATCTATGCTTGTATATTCTTTTGATTGGCTGTTTTACTATATATAGGTTTATAAGGAAATAGGGTAATTTAAGTTTTCCCTCCATTTGAATTCAAGCAAGGTTAGTGCCAAATTCAAGACTTATATGGTGCTATCTACTCAAGTTTTTTGATAATATTTGTTAATTTAATTTTAATTTATTTTTTAATTTTTATATATTCATATAATTTTTGTTTATATATACTAAAGATTGCATTCTGGCAAATTAGAAACATAAACACAATAATAAGGGTATATACTATTATAGGAGATGACTCACGGACTGTTCATCATTTGTAGATCATTAATTTGTGCTGAATCTACTTAGCTCCTAAATTAAACTGAAGCTTAAGCATCACTTTGTAAGCTCACAGTTGGGAGAAGGAGACAGTAGGAGAGGGGAAGAAGTGAGAAGATAAGAGGGTATGGGAGAGGAGCAGAGGAGAGGAGAGGAAAAGGAGACAGAAATAGGGAGACAGAAAGATTAAATTTTGAGACAGGCACAGCAGGCATTAGAGTTAGAGAAATTGAAACAATCATTATTCAATTTCAACTTCCTTTTGAAATCTTTCAATTTAAAAAATAACACATTGGTTGTAGATTCTCCTCCAGTAATCATGATTTAATTAGCACTGATCAGATTACTAGGCTTCCATTACCAAGTACAATATTCCCTTTGTTAAGTGGGTCTTCACCCTAACAAGAGAGAAAGGAGCAATAATATGAGCGAAGGGGTCAAGACCATGGTATTGACACCTACAGTAAGAGTTGACCTGATCTAGTGAGATCCCACAAATTCTGGACTGATAACAGGAGAACCTACACAGGGCCAAATAAGTCTACTGTATGAACGGGAGAGTTGTGAGGTTGGGGTAGTTCCTGGGGCCACTGGCAGTGGTACCAGGATTTATCCCGAGTGCTTGAACTAGCATCTAGGAGCACTTTTTTTTTTTTTTGTATTGATACCTTGCCCATCCTAGATATAAGGGAGGAGAGTCTTGGTCCTGCCTAGAAATGAGGTGTCAGACTTTATTGGCTCCCCTTACCCTTTCTGAGCAGTGAATAGAGAATGGGATGGAAGAAAGGGTGGAGTGGAAGGAGGGGAGGGAGTGGGAATAGGGATAGCAAAGTAAAATGAGAAAAAAAATGTATTAAAAAATCTTAATAAAAAAGAAAAATAATCTTAAAAAAAGAAATATTCTCTCTCTAATAAATGGAAACAATCAAAGTATATCACAACCAATCAATTTGCAGAGCTATTGGGGCAAGTACCAATGGATACATCTACAAAACTTTTTCATAACTAAAGCTTGGGGGTAATTTTACAGGAAGAGACAGAAATGTTTTTACGAGCAAGAGGAACAAGGAGTTCAAACATCAAAAGCTACATCCCAAAGTGCCATCAAAATAACTGCCCAAACACAACTTGAACCACCAGGACATAAAAAGACATGCCAAACAGTGCTATGAAGAGTTCTTAGGGCTTGATCTGTTTACAAAGAACTACAAGCAATTGAGTAAAGCTGGGTATGGAAAGAGAGAGAGAGAGACAGAGACAGAGAGAGGTAACATTATATGGAGTGAGCAGGTTATATTTAGGATTGTATATGCATAGTCAAGTACACATACACAAACAATAACAATTTGTGAAAAAAAGAGGCAGTGAATTGGAAGGAGGATAGAGAATAGAGGGTTTCTGTTAGAGAATAGAAGGGATTCTAGGAGGGTTTGGAGGGAGGAAAGAGAAGGGGGAACTATAATTAAAATGTGGACTCAAAATTAAAATGAAAGCGTGGAGGAGAAGGAAGTGAAGGAAAGAGGAGGAAAAGAAGGAGCAAAAGTGATATTTTTTTTCCTCTAGACCCAAAATACATCACAATGAAATGGGTTAAACTTGGTATTCATGACTGAGATTGATATTTATCAAAAGACATTCAGAAATACTGTCCCAATATATGCAAGTAGATTACATACTCAGGTGTGAAGGTGTAAATCACAAACAATCGCACACCAGTTTGGAATTATGACCAATAGAGAAGCTATTTATTTAAAAGGGAAAAACTTACAGATCACCGTTCCAGACAACAGCCCTCTGCTCAATCAGAAAGGAAGCCTAGTCGCTGGAAGAGGAGCCAGAAGCCAGAGTGAGGGTAGAGGGAAGTGGCTGCTTTTTTTAAAGGGAGAGAGACCAGGCCCCACAGGGCTGGTATCTCAGCCGCTATTGGCTGAAGGAGCAGAAGGAGCTCCCGCAACACAGGTGTAGTAATGCTTTTCCATAATCTGAAGATTAGCTGGGTCCAGGGGTAGGTTGATCCCGAATTTCCTGAGAAACCGAAACACCGATTTCCAAAGTGGTTGCACAAGATTGCATTCCCACCAGCAATGGATGAGGGTACCCCTTCCTCCACAGCCTCTCCAGCAAAGGCTATCATTGGAGTTTTTTATTTTAGCCATTCTGACAGGTGTAAGATGATATCTCAAAGTTGTTTTGATTTGCATTTCCCTGATCGCTAAGGAGGTTGAGCATGACCTTAAGTGTCTTTTGGCCATTTGAACTTCCTCTGCTGAGAATTCTCTGTTCAGTTCAGTGCCCCATTTTTTAATTGGGTGGGAGCCTAGCCAGTTTGGATGTTCACCTTCCTAGAAATGGATGGAGAGGGGAGGACCTAGGACTTACCACAGGGCAGGGAACCCTGACTGCTCTTTGGACTGGAGAGGGATGGGGAGAGGAGTGGGGGTAGGGGGAGAAGGGTGGGAGGAGGGGGAGAAGGGTGGGAGGAGGGGGAGGGAAATGGGAGGCTGGGAGGAGGTGGAAACTTGTTTTTTTTTTCTCCTTTTCTCAATAAAAAATGGAAAAAAAAAGATTAGCATCTGCAACTCCAAAGGATTAATAAAAATTCACTAAATTATAGCTCTTGGCAAATAATAAACCAGTAGTGTCCAAAGTGGAAAGGGAAGAGTTTGCTGGGACCACATATCAAGAGTAAGGCCATCGTGATGTTGTGAGAGGAGCATGCTTCAAGAGTGGGTAGCAGAGACCTGCACTCCACTTTCATGCAGGAGTTGCTGCAAAAAGAAGTGTCAATTACACCAACAGATCTTTGAGAGTAAAAACAACTTGCAGAGGGTAAGATTCACTTTAGAAGAAGCAATAACACACTGCTCAATATGTATGAATCTTTAAAATAAGTGAATCAATGGCGGAAAAAGGGAATAGAAATAATAAATTCCCTGTGGTGTTTTGTAACTCTTTCACACACTTCCTGTATTGAAGAAAACGTTAGTGCTCAGGTTTTGAGACTAAAGAACAACAAAAGGTCAATGATTCGCATACTTCTCTGTTACAGGGATGTTTATTCTATACATGGTTTTTGTAAGACCATTGAAATTATTTTGATATTTACATTTTGCTAATACTTGCTCTATGAAGACATTTCTCAATATATTTTAGTGGATTCTCATTAAATTGTGAAGCAAATTAGTCATATGTTTAAAATGTGTACAAATATTCATATAAACAAGTATAAATTTTTTTCTTTCTGTAATTGGTAAATAGATACAATGCTGTAAATTAAATTTATACACAAAACAAAATAAAGTCCTCAGTATTTAATAAGTATAGTTACAGGAACAAATATAATCAAAAGCCAGAAAAATAAAAGTTTCATTTGTACAAACTCCAACAGGAGAGAAAGATTGGAGAACTTTAGGTCATCTCAGCCAGTTTCTGTCTGATGTTGCATTCCTTCTTTTAAAATGTTAAATGCATGTTTGTCCAGGATGTGCCTGGGTATTATCCATGGTGTGGATACCATTAGGCCTGAGTTTCAGCCTCCGTGGGGACTGCCTGGGGTATGTGTGGACAGCTGTGAATGGTAGAAAATCCTACATTTAGCTAAAATTGGGCTCCATGGAGTTTTCACTTTCCCTCCCAGCCTTAAACTGCAGGGCTATCAGCAGGCAATCTGAGGCCTCTCACACATGAAAGCTCTTGGGCTATTTGAAAGGTGCTCTCGACTTCCCCTCGAGCCTTCTCAACTGCAGAATCAATACCTTCAATTCCTGTAAGGAGACTTCATCTTCCATGCTGTCTATTACCTTCCTGATGCTGGGCTTCTGCTCAGAATGTCATCCTCTTTATCAATATATTTCTTAAACTCAGTGATTGTAACTGAACGCACTGAGATTCTACCCAGGGACAGACAGAGTTGTCACTGTCTTTATTTTATGCACCTATCACTATTCTTATTCTGTATGTCTATCAATATCAGCCGATGAAAATGACTTCTCTTTGCACCATGCAGTGCACCATGACTCATGTTATGAGCTTGATTCACTGTTAATGCCTTTGATTTTGTTGTCAAGAAGCTGTCATAATATTTTTTTTAAACCAGTAGTGCCTTTTCGTTTCTGTGTTTGTGCAGTTACTTTGTTAAATACTGTAGGAACCTCTGTTTAATGCAGCTAACTATCAAAGCCATAGGCCTAGTGAATTTCTCTCACAATTCAAGATATTTTGGAATCCTTATCTTGCAAATTCTGTAGTTCCTCCACATTTCAAAATTTAAAATCTTGAAATATCAGGGTTTGTACTATATTCTTCTAATCAAAATTCCCAATCAATTATCTGGGACAAAAACACAATTATACACATTCTGATGACAAATTTGCTACATTATCTAATGCTTATTTTAATTATCTACATCTCCTTTTACACATGTATATTATAAGCTATTAAGTAGGTGGCAGGTGTCTTTGGTGTAGAAGTTTCAGAGAGTCATGGTTTGGGTGTTCAATGTTTTTCTTACAAAGAGGAAAGTAAGCAGGTGCTGAATATGATTTAATGATGCTATCTGCATGGTTGTGTTAGGTACATGAAATAATCACACATAATTATTTCTTGTATACAGAATGCATACATGTGTGTGTAATCTTAGCAGATATTGCTATATCCTTTCACAATTTAATAAAACAAAAAAGTTATACTACTAAAGTATAATAACAAAAACAGATAAGTATTGACACTTGATACAGAGAAAGCTGGATTTTTCAAAGACTGTATTGTCATGGGCAGCTATTCTAGGGAAAAACATTGGTACCAAAATTGGTTAGAGGTATATAGAAAATCTTCCTTTCATTTTTGCTCCTGAAAAAAATCCAACATGTGAGAATTCACATCTTTATTTGTGGCCAATCTAAACATAAAATCTATTGGAAGTGTTTTTGTATGATGTCCAAAACTCTATTTTATGAGCCAGAAATTCATGAAAAATTGTGCTTATTTTGGTGGATTGGCATGGCTCTCATTGGTCATTTGAAAGCTAGAAAATAACAAGGTTTAAAAGAATTTGATTGAAAAGAGCTGTACTGAGCACACTGATCAATTATTATTTGTTTAAAGGTTTTCTTTAAAGCTTATCCAAGCTCATCATTCTATCCCTGTGTACATATGAAGTAACATTTAAGAAAAAAATCATTATTTATTATTATACATTTTTGATATTATTACATTGTTATAGCATTTATCCCTCCCTTTTCCTTCCTCAAACCTTTCCAAATTCCCCTCCCATCAATTCTTCAAATCTGTGGTCTCTACTAGGTCACATTTACAGTGGTTATGCAGATCTTCTCCCACAGCCTTCCAACCTCACCCTGTCTGTTTGTCTTAGCCATCAACACTGAAGGCAATCTTCTTATTGGAAATCCAGATGGCCACAACAGCAAGGGAAGATGCAGGTAATCTTCAGTTTCTCTCATGCCCTACAATTTCCATTCCCCAGTTTCAATCATTGCCCTGTAGTAGACAATCCAAGAGGGCCTGTTTTCCCACTCTTCTTCTATTCCCTAGATATTTCACAAATCTCGTAGCAGATTCAGCTTTCCTTTCTCCCGTGTACCCTTTTAGCTCCCACGGTTCTATCCCATCCCAATTACTTCTTTCATTTCTCAAAACAGAGGAACACAGTCTATGCAGGATCCCCCATGGCCACATGTAAAGTGCAGTAGGTTCTGAGAAATTCAAGATGCCTGAAATATAAGAGACAGTCTTCAAAATATAAATACTTTCAAGTACCTTAAGGATGTTATGAATGAATTGTTTAATGAAAATAATTAAATAATGGAATGATAAAAGAAAACATTCAAGAAAATAAAGAGGAAGTGGAGTCAATAAAAAAATAAAGTGAACTAAAACTGAAAATGCAAAATTTAGAAACTCAAACAAGAACCTCAAAAGCCACACACATGAAAAGAAGATAAGAGATAATCTCAGGCATTGTAGAGGAGACAGAGACATAAAAACCTTACTCAAAATAAAATTCTAAATTAAATTCCTGTCTCTTACTTTGTTTTTGCATGCACATATGTATATAAGTATATATCCTTAGGTATAACCTACTTGGTCTGTATATCATTTTTAGTGCTGAAAATTTGGCCTTAGACAGCCAGTTGCTATACTCTCACCTAGAAACAAATTCTTAAAAAGTTCTGGTAAAAATCAACTTAACCTTGTTGATTAGAAATATTGGAAATCTCATTAAGATTAAATTTGCATATTGACTATGCTTCAAGAACTAGTCAGCTCTTACTATGTGGAATTGGGCTACTGTCTAAAAAAGGTGACCTCAATGGAACAAAATGAATTTACCCTGAGTTATCTCTTAATATTACACAGATTTCATTTCTTCCTTAGCAAAGGTTATACTGAAATAATAACATTTGAAGTTAAATTGTTATTTTTTATATTTAATCAAATATTCCTGTCTGATTTCTGGAAAATAAATCTTTCTGATACCTAGATGTTTCATTGAGGAACATCTTCTCGGGTAGCTACTGAAGTATGTTTGAAGACAGCAATGTAAAACTAAGAGCGCATCCACCAGCCTCTTGCTTAGAAAGATATGTACACAATGACATGCTAATTGATCCTTGGTACCTCCAACACCACATTCTTTGTTTAAGAACAGCCAGAAATGATTTGAAGCAATCTTGAAGTTGAACAGTTAAGATTCCTTAGCATATGGAACCAGAAATTCTTGTAATGTCAGTGGTTGTTTTTACTAAAACATAATTGTGTAATAGTGTTGAAAGACACTGAATATTGGGCACATTAATTCCCTGAAAATGTGAAGCACACAATCATATTTATTTCAGCTCTAGTTTGCATTAATTAAAATATGACATTATAAAAGAGAAGAGCTTATTAACTTCAGATCTTTCATTTCCTAAAGGATATGTCGTCCTTGAGAGATTGTTTATATGTTCATGTAATCCAAATTGTAACCTACCCCAACTATTATATATTTGTACATTAATATGTGAGGGTCTTTTTCAAGGAAAGAAATATTGAATTAACAAAGACAGCAACATTTTACATCTTGAGCCATACACTCAAATATATCCTGCTTTTCCAGCCTAACATTTCTTTCTGCAAAATCAGCTCCTTGGCCAGTAATCAACTGATTGTCTGTGAAAGCCAAATCTATATTTCCTGACCATGCCAGGAGCAGAAGTGAGCCAACTATTGTTCCCGAGCCAGCTGGCTTCTGTTAAGGATGTCAGTGGAGCACTCTAAAAGGATGGAAAGAAGGAAGTCAGTTTCTTCATGATCCGAGCTCCTCCTCTTGGCAGGTTTCTGCACATGGGCCCTCTCTAGGCTCCAGTCTGCCATGCAGATGACTTCTTTTGTGCCCATTGTTCAGAATCCTCTCCACATGTAGCTCCTGAAGTTCACAAGATTCAGCATTCAAGAAGCAACATATAAGCATCTAAACATTGCATAATAAAAATTATTTCGCACCTTAGCTTAAAAGTTTTGTTACATTCAAAGAGAAAGAAATTTAGCTTCTAATATCAAGGGAGTTCCTCAGCTATTATATACTTCCCAGTAAATCCTATGCTCTTTCTGCAAATGGCTAATACTTCTCTACTGAAGAAAGTTGAGCATTGCTTAGGTGCCCTGGTAATCCCTTCAAGGTAATGACTGACAATTTCTTCTATCTCTGCAATTTTAAAAATCAGATTTTCTCTTTCTTATTCAATCTGTCTTCAGCCCTCATATTTAACAATGATTTTAATGTAAAAAAGTCTATTATATTTTAATTGAAATAGTGTTTCATTACTTCCTCTCTCTTTTTCCTCCCTCAAATCGCTCCCAGTTACCCTTTCTTCAATCCTTCCCATGTCCCTCCCACTCTCAAGTTGATAGCCTTTTTTCATTATTTCACAGACATACACACAGAAACACATACAGATAGGCACATGCGCTGACACACTGTGCACAAATACATATGCATTCATAACTCTACACAACCTGATGATTCTGGGTTTTTGTTGTTGTTGTTATGTATATGGTTTCAGGATAACCTCTCTCTGCTCTGCATTAGGCAACCAAAATCAACAAAGGGCCTCAGCTTTGGAAGAGGTTAAATTTCCTTATCACACCTACCATCAGTTACATGCAGTGCTTTGTCTAGTGGTAGTATGTGATAAAATTCTCCCAAGTCCATTAATATTACTGTCATGCTGGTCTTGATTATACAACTATTTCTATGACATACTATTAGATAAAAAGACTACCTGGTAATCTAGCTTTTACTATTTTAAGATGTTCCTGAGGCATGAATGCAGAGGCTGTCATGTAGAAATTTCATTTGATACTAATCTCTCCATGATCTGCTTGTTTTTATAGAATAGTTAATTGTGATATTTTTCTACAATTGTTTCCATTGGCAATAGAGGCTTCTTTGACGAGTGGTGGTAGCTACACTAATAGGAGAGAAAAAGGATAAAATAAGGAATGTATTACAGAATTGTTCACCTCTATCTAAATGGTAGTAGTAGAAGATTTTTTTTTTCTAAGGCCCAATACCTGAGGAGTTCAAAGAAGATGGTTTCGGGTATTGTTTCTGGTCCTGGATCTAACTTCCCTTCTATTCTGGCCATTGCACCTTAAATTCATTTAGTCTTTGGTTGCCACCAGCATTTAATTTCACTTTCTACACATTTATGTTGCGTGTCTTACCATATTGGTAATTATTATGTTTCATATGTGTTACATGTGAGTAGGACTGTTCAATTTATTCCATCCCTTTGTAACTTGCATAGTATTTTCTAGAGCAATGGAAGGAAAGAGGCTTTTGTGTCAGATTTAGGAGCAATCAACTGAATCCTGTATCCTAAATTGCACTATGTTCATCAGTAGGGGCTTATTCCAAATTCCTCAGAGACAACCAAAGGCTATAAATGTAAACTATATTCTTTAGGGAGTCACTTGAACTACCATGACCAATATTTAAAAGAAGGTTTCTTCTGTTTGACAACATTTAAAAGAAGGTTTCTCCTGTCTGTCCATCTGTTAGTTCTCTCTCTCTCTCTCTCTCTCTCTCTCTCTCTCTCTCTCTCTCTTTCTAAATTATGCAATCTAGCACATAATTTCAGGTAAAAATAATATGACCCTGAGACATTATCAGGCACCTTGGTTTTAATTCTCCCTTGTCCCTCCTTTTCCTCCTCCTCCCTACCTTCAACCATGGATTATCTGATTCAATATTATGTTCTATTGGTCCATCCACTTAAAGGCAAATTTTATGATTTCCTTTTCCTTTAAAGATATATAGTTTTCCATTGAGAAAATTGTCACACTTGCATTATCCATTATTCAGATATGGAAATATGGGCCATTTCTATCTCCTATATCTCCTATTTTGGTAAAAGATTGCTTAATAAATTATCAGTACAGCAGGACATCAAGTCCTTTGAACATGTTTCAAATAATGGTGTAGTTAGATCATCTGCTGTTTATTTTTAGTTTTTTTTTGGTTTATTTTGCTGCTTTTTTTCCTGATTTTCTATGTAACATTTTGAGAATGGCTGTACCATTTTATTTTTATCAACTGTGAATGAGGATTTTTATTTTTCCATAATGTTTTCACTAGACTGGGATGGAGTTTTTTATTTACTTGGAATCTTTTCCTCTATCTATATTATCCTATGCAGTTCTTATTCATATACCCATGTTCACCTTCAAATGCCATATTTTTCACAAATACTTGAATCCTCAGCCTCACATTCTCATGTTATTTAGCCTCAATGTGACATGCATGAGCTTAATAGCAAATATTTATAATTTTGTCTCTGTTTTACTAAATTGTTTTATATAAGTGATGTGGGATTCACCATTGTATGCTATGATTACTTTTTATTTCAACTGGTTAATAAAGAAGCTTTCAGCCAATAGCTTAACAGAATATAGCCAGGCCCGTAGAGATGTATAGAGTAGGAGGAGTCAGAAAAAAAGCTGTCTAGCTACTGTAAGAAATAGATGCCAGATGCCAAAAGAAAGTCTACCATTAGGCCACAACCACATGGTGATACACAGATTAATAGAAATAGGTTAATTTAGATGGTGTAGGAGGTCCTTCTGTCAATGTGTTGTTTTCTTTGGTTAATGAATAAAGAAACGTCTTTGGCCTAATAGTGCAGAACTTAGGTAGGCAGAGAAGACAGAACTAAATTCTGGAAGGAAGAAAGCAGATAAGAGAAAGATGCCATGGATCCTCTGCCTGAGATGGATACTGGTTAGAAACTTAGCCGGTAGGCCACGGCCTCATGGTGATACACAGATGAATAAAAATGGGTTAAATTAATATGTAAGAGTTATCCAATAAGAAGCTAGAGCTAATGTGCCAAGCAGTGATTTAATTAATACAGTTTCTGTGTGGTTATTTTGGGGCCAAGCTGTCCGGGTTTCCAGGATGTACAAGCAGGCCCTTCTTGTAACATTTAGATATAAGAGCTAGCTAGAAATATGCATAAGCTAGGAGGCCAAGAAGTGTTTTAATTAATATAATTTCTATGTGCTTATTTCAGTTTTGGGTAGCTGGAAAGTGAGCGAGCAGTCTCTCCCAACAGATTGGTGTGCCAATGTGTGGCAGTTAAATCCACATAAAACCTGAGAGAACTTGGAAAGGAATTCAAGCCACAAATAAAGTTTAACTTCATTATTTTTTCAGATCTGCTCTATTTGCTGGTAGTGATCAGGGGTGCAGTGGCTCCTTTAAGAGAGTTCTTCCTGATTCAGCATTAGCAGCAAAAAAATTAAAGAAAAAGTGAAGAAAAATGGCAGCTTCATGGTTTGTGCTAGTTGCATTAATAGCTCTGGCCCTTTCAGGAATCCGAGTATTTAAACAAGGTCTGTGCATAGCAACAAAAAACAGGACAGTGTAGTTGGTTAAAGCCATGCACACTTAACATTTAGAAAGCAAAATGCTCCTAGTTAAAAATAATTTCCGATATGGATGCAATAAAAACAAATCCAGATGGAAATGTCCTCTAAATGGGTCACCGTGTTGGATAAATGTACATAGGCTTGGGAGAAAGACAAAAATTTAAAAAGAAAGTAAATTTTTTTTTAAATGAAGTCTTTAAAGAGACACAGTACAGATTGTCATAGTTTAAAGGAATAAAAAATATAAGTCATGTATAGAAAGAAAATACACAGAGACTCTGGATTAAGTATATTACTGTGGTTTCTTTGAAAATTTTGATTACAGATTTTGGGGGACTGCTAACCTAAACCAACATTAATATTTTAGCGGTATCTTGACCTCAGAATTTGGGTCTAAATATATATTTCTTTGGAAAAGAGGTTTTGTTTTTTTTTCCACATATGATGAGAACCTGTGTATTCCTTCCATGCTAATGTGGATTGATAAATCAAGACCCCCTGATAGGTCACTGTAAACATTCAAAACTACTTCACTCAGAAAGGAGCAAGAAGCAGATTGCAGAGAACTATACTCAAATTTAATAAATGATTGTTTATAAATGTTTGTTTACATTTAAAGGAGGATATGCTATAGAGAAAAATACATTGCTTTGGTATGGATCTTGGTCTATTGATACAAATTTAAGGTCAGTTTTGCTCTTTATTAAGGTATTGTGTTTGTGTGGCTCATTTTAAAAGAATAATATATAATTAAGAAATGTAGGTTAATAGATAATTATCTGTAAGTCAAGCTTGTAGTCATGTTAGGTTAGTTAGGTTTTTGAGATATACAGAGATATATTCCAGTTAGATAATGTTCAGAACTTCAAAATTTATGGAATATAGCATTTAAAATGTCTTAAGAAATTGGGACTTTTCAAGACCCAATGGGACCCATCTCTTTGCAGAACCAATCTACTTCAAGAGGATAATGTGCATGAAAGAGGCTCCTTATGGAGTTTTTTAATCATTTGGGCAAGAAACTGCTTCTGCCTAGATGACTTCATGTTATGCCATATGAACTGGACAAAAATAATTCAAAGAAAAATAACTGCTGAACTTGCCTAAAGGTGAGATGGTCCTTCAGAGTTCCTGCTTCATGACAGAGTCAGTCAGACATTCTGCAGAATACCAAAGAAAGTTATTGACAAACTGACAATATAATACAGACACCAGATGCTGGATGAAACTTGTCAGTAGGCCACAAAGACTAAGCAATACTCAGATTAATAGAATTTGGTTAATTTGAGATATAAGAGCTAGCTAGAAATATGTATAAGCTAATAGGCTAAGCAGTATTTTAATAATACAGTTTCCGTTTGCTTATTTCGGGTCTGGGTGGCTAGGAAACAAATGAGCACTCTCTGCCAACATGTATACCTTTACAAGGATCTGTAAAAGGAAGGATAATATCTTCAACCAAAACAGAGCTCTCAATTTCATATGCATACATATACTGTAACATATCTATAGTTTCTGTACATCTAAATCCCACAATAGTTTTGTAGCCTATCAAAGCCAGGTAGAAATCCAAATCTACAGGACTTTTCTTTGAGGAAATTGAAGATACAATTACTGATAATTCCAAAATGAAAAACCTGTCATTTGTATGACTTAATATTACTTGACTTAAATAAACCAATTTTCTATTGACAGAGTGAGAATTAAGGCAGGACTTTCTCCTACTGACCTATTAATGTCTAGTTTTGTTTTTTCCAAAGCATTCTCCAGATTCCAAAATATCTCTTGAGTCCTCATTTTCACACATTTTTTAATTTCACTGCCAATTCCTGAAATAATGTGCACGCTCCTCAGTATTCTAAAATACATTCAGCTTTTAAACACATTTAATGATGGTGCTTATTTGATTAGGAAGATGATATGTAATAATCACATAATCTGTGTTTGATTAGTGTAAACCCAGCAACGACTTATACTTTATCTCCTGTCCTACTTGTCTTCATTTTTGTTTCTTTCTTATTTTCGTTCTGATTTTCTTTTGCTTCACATTTTCAGAAAATCCTTATTTTATTTTCCAAATATTCTCCTATGATGAGCTATAAAAATATAAAGCTTAGTATAAAATTAGCTTTCAAAACGCTTTCAATACTTCTGTACTTAAGGCCTCTTGACTTTTGGTAGTATTATTAATTTAAGAAATCTTTGCCAAAAAGCTTTATATATTTTAATATCACTCCTCTCTCCTTTCCCTCTAAACACCTTCCATGTGTTACTTTCTTTTTTCCAAATTTATGAATTTTTTTCTTCAATTATTATTGTTATATAGGCCTGTATACACACATATACATATATGGTGTAAACATACATGTGTATTATAACCTACTGAGTATATTTGGCATTAAATTTATGTAGAGGTAATATGGTCCTGTGTATTTGTCTGTGTGCATGTGCGTGTGTACATACTTATGTGCATGTGTGTGGGAGCGTGTGTGTATGTCTGTCCATCTTTCTGTCTGCCTACCATTGTCTCTGAGTCTACGATTCTCTGTCCCTCTGTCTGATCTCTCCTTTTCCTTCTCTCTCTCTCTGTCTCTCTCTCTCCTGATATGTCTGATGTGATGAAAGTCTTCTTTTTTCCAGGAAATTTTGCTTAACTTTTGAGTGGAATTGAAAGGGTAGAATTGTGTCAAGTGACAACATCCATAATACTCAAGCAATATACAAGGGGCAATAAAAATTATGCAAAAACAAAGTAATATGAAAGCATTAGTGATAGCTGGAATAAGTAAAATAAATGTGATACCCTCTTTTCTCCAAAAATTCCTAAAGTAATGTCTGGCTGGCTGTTTTGCCTTAGCTTTGATTTCTTTTTCTTCCACTACATCATTTAAAATTGAATCAATTGAATTTGACTTTTACTAGACAAATTGCCCTGAAGTACATGATAATGACTACTAAAACGAAATTGGACCCAGCATTATTGAACCATAACATATGGCCTCGTGTCTGTTTAGAAAAGTCAAGGAAGTCTCCATAGATAATCCTCTGGGTAAAATTGAAAAATGAGTTTGACTCTATCAGGTAGACAAGGGCAGGGAATACAGATCAGAAAAAAAGATGATTATCAGACAAAACATACGGTCACAAATAAAATAGTTATAAAGACAGAGAGTTCTTAGCCTGACTTGAATTTAACACATAGATTGAGAGGACTGAATATTGGAAATTCAAGAGAGATGTTGAATAAGACATGCTTTGAATGTCAGGTATAGAATTCAAATAAAGCTTTGGGTTTTAGGCAATAGGGACTATAACAGTAGTTTGTTTATAAGACAGTCAAGTTTTGAGGAGCAATGTAATCATATCAGAATGGCTCTGTGGAATTATAATTTGATGAATATTGAGAAGGTAAGAACCAGTAAAAAGGGGTGAAAACTTGGCATTGTACATTCCAGAGCTCTTTATTTCTCCCAGAGCCTGTCTCTCTGTCTCTGTCTTTCTTTTTCTCTCTTCTTTCTAGCTTCCATTATCCAAGGAGTATGGAATATCTTCCCTTCCTTGATTTTACAAATATGCTTCTTAAGAATAAATGAAGAAGCCTATTTGCTCCTGATTGAAGCCTTCTTAATTCACAATCAAATGCAAATAAATCTTTTCTCCTTCTTGTCAATAGGTTAAATAAACTAATAAAATGGCTATTTGTTTTTTGTTGGATATTTTTATACAAAAATGAGATTATATATGCAGGAGACTAAAGATGATGGGACAAAAGAGGAAAGGAGGGTAGAAAGACAAAGGAAGACAATGAGAAACAAGAAGCAGAGCAGAAAAAAAGAGAAGGAGGAGGAGGAAGAAAGAAGAAAGGAAAAAATTGTCATTTTATGAGACTTTCCAAATACTCTTGATATAAAGATGTGTGGTGTGAATATGAGTTCTCTGCCAGTATCTTCAAGAGACCCATGAAATAAGGAAATAAGCAGAACTATAAAACCAAGTCTGCCAAGAATCACAGATATGATCATCAATATATGCACTTTCTTAACCCTTAGTAAAAAGACTCTCATGAAAAGATTGGTGAGTATCTGAAAATGCCTATGTTACAAGGTCTAGTTTTTGGATGGGGAACATTGAGACATCAGCATATAGTGACAAAGAAATTGAAATAAGTCGTCAAAATATTTATGTGTTTATCTGAGTATAAAAAAAACACATTGCTACCAATAAGCAAGAGTATAAATGGTGATTTGATTTCTTCTGGTTGCTAGGGAGAGCAATTTGATTCTCATAATATAGACAAAGAGTAAGACAAGAAGAAAGGGAAGAAGACAACAAATGAATTATCTTGAATAAATAAAAAAAGAAAACTTATTAGAGTGTGTCTTTAAGGAGATGGAAGCATATAAATCTACTTCACAAGCAATCACAAGAATCAAGGGAATTCATTAAAGTCTACTTATCATTCTTTATAAAGAAAAGGAGGAGATACTAAATGACATGTGTGTAAATGCCTAGTTAGATTTCTATGAGTTTAGAATGGATTTATCTACATCAAAGTCTTGACCCTTTATGCAAAATAGATTGAATGAAATATCACAGAAATGAGGGAGCCAAATTTATCTCATTTAAGAATGATAAAATTTTGAAAATCTTGGACAAATGCATCATCTTTGTGACAAGAGTACCATAAAAGGAATTTTAGAGAAGTATAACATTGAATATCCTAAGTTTAAGTTGGCCAGTATCCAAAAGACTGAATACATAACTTTAGCAACCTTCATAAAGTGGAAAAATATTAGAAAATATCTGAGGTATAGCCATTCCACCCTTAACTTTTGAATAACTAGAATTTCTGGAAAAAAAAAAAGTCATGTGAATAGTTACTATAAAGAAGCTAATGGACAATAAAAAAGACAGTCATTAAATAACTTACAGCATGAATGGGAGCAAACATGTCTGTGTTGTAGAGTATTTGCTTTGTATAGATGCTTGAAGAACAAAAACTACTAGTATGGTTCTTTATATATTTTACCAAACATTTAACAATAAGAAATCTAGATAATACATTGTAAATATATGAGTAATTTTATCTTAAGGATGCCAATTTCACAATTAGTAGGTAAAAGAAATATTTTTCAGGCCTTGATTTCTAATATCCATGGCTCAGCCTCAGTTTCAGTCCATGCTGGAAGTCTTGATAAATATGTGTGGTTAACCAAGTCTTCATGCTGATATCCAATTACATCCTTCATAAACCACACACGGTATTCTTCAAGAGGACAGAGCTGTAGAAATGGTCCATGAAGGGCCTGTAGGCAAGGACCTGGCCATATGAGTTGCAAATTCAAGTTTTCTCTTACATAGTCCTTAGAAGTTATGGGTGGATGACTGCAGAAGTGAGCTTAGCTTGGTCTTAAATTCTTTTCCCACTAGTTGTATGGTAGATAGAAACAGAAGATTGGATTTCTTTTCAGGGGGTGCTCTTCCCTGTGCACAAAGAATATTTTGGACGATTGGGACAAGGTCACTGAGAATTCAAAAGTGAAGAGTTGAGTCTGGAAATTACATGGATATTACTCTTGCAGTTACAGAAGAGGTTAAAGAAATCTATATGGTGTGACTGAATGTATACTGAGACAAAAAATGTAAAAAAAAATAAGTCAAATATTTCAAAGGCTTGAATGAAGTAAAGTCCCTAACCACCTAACCAACTGGTACAAACCAGAGTTAGAATGTAGAAAAATACAGTGACTTTAAAAAAAAAATACCCAAAACAGAGACAATGGAATTCCAGCATACAGGAGAGAGCAGGGATGTGCGAGTCAATATGAATACAAAACTAAGAGAAATATGCACAGGGAAAAAAGGGAAGCAAATTCTTAACTAGAAGCTAGGCCAAGGTAAACATCACTTGGATTATTGGAAAATAATTATTCTTTATTCTCTATTAGTCAGGAAGAGCTTTGTAAAGAAAGGGTCAAATGCCATTTTAAGTAATGACCTTGAAGAAGTTCTGATAACAATGTATAAAGTGACTGGACTTATTTAATTATACTTCATCACTCCTGCAACAAACAAATGAGCAGATAAAACAATGACTGAATTTTCAATATTTCTTTGGTATCCTGCAGAATGTCTAGTAGAGTTTTTTATAAAGCAGGAACCCCAAAGGACAAGCAAGTTCAGCAATCATTTCTCTGTGGGTTCTGAATGTCCAGTCAAGCAGTTCAGGCAAGAGCAGTTTCTTGTCCAAGTGGCTAACTCGATACGGAGCCTCTTTGATGCCCATCTTCCTCTTGAAGTAGCTTGTGCTGCCAGGAGCAGATGTGTCTCATTGTAATGAAAGTCCTAAGTTATTAGAACATTTTAAATTCCGTATTCTGAAGGTCTCTGAAAGATTTGAAAAATATACACCTAACGTATATATATATATATATATATATATATATATATATAGAAAACCTAACTAACATGACTACAAACTTGACTATTATAGATGACTATTTATTATATTACATTTTTAAATGAGCTACACAAACACAATACCTTAATCAAGAGCAGAAATACATATACATATAACAAAATTGACCTTAAATTTATATTAATAAACTAAAATACATACCAATGCAAGTTATTTTTATTTATATCATTTCCTGGTTACATTCACCTAAATCTTGCTTCTTAAGTGCATTCTACATCCAGAAATAAAGCATTACCTTCATGTTCTGGGAGGCCACTGAAGAAAATCAGAGAGGGAGAATCGGGCTATTATAAGAATGAACAACAATAGCTCATCCAAACCCAAGGTCCTAGTGGCTCGAGGGTGTTGTGTATATGTGTGTACGTGTGTCTCTGCATCATGGTGATCAAAGAGTAAGAGCTATCAGATGGGATATAGAAGACACTTGAGAGAGAAGATGGAGGAAGAAAATGATTTAAATTTAATACACGTAGGAAATTATCAAGAAAATAAAAAATTTGAAGACCTTAATTCAGTCAAGAGTCAATCTGGTACTGAAAAGAAAGGTATTTTCTTCTACACACGTTCACTAGTAATCAATGTAAGTATGAAAGTTTGCCACTTCTAATAAAAAATGGAGAAGAAAACCTTCTATAAAGAGAAAAAATCAATTTTAAAGTTGGTGTCAACATAGACACATAGTAAAATAAATTCTCTGATACAGGTCATCTCTTGAGTTAGGTTTTCCATTTTGGTAGCTACATATATTAGATTTTGATATCAGAAAATCCCCTACTGCCAAACATCTAAATTACATCAGCCATAATCTGATTTTTCTGAATTTACTTCAACAGCAACAAAACTATTTTTTCCATCTTCACTGTTAATATCACTACCATGACAAATAGAAAAAAGTCTCTTGGACTTAAGCTTAAATTTATAGCCCTGTTCTTTGGGTTCGTGGACTAATATAAAAGCGGTAGCTCTAAGTTTATCTATGAATACGTCCAGCATCTCAACAGAGTATCACTTCTGAATTTCCAAGCACTAATTAAAAACACAGCAATTTAAATATTTATCCTTCACTATTTTTTCATTACTGTTAATTGTTTCCAAACTCTTTATGATCAAACTCTATGTTTCAATGATCTGTTTTTTCAGGAAGTAATTAGTTTATGAGGGTGTGCCCTCATAGGGGATTAATCTCATTAAGAATAGAGATATGAAAAGTTACTCATCCAGTTAGTTATCTGCCATAAGGGTAGAGTGTCTACCACATTAAGTGTACCTGCCACCCCCTCAATCTTGAACTTTCTTGAATCTATAAGTATGAAAGAAAAACACTTGTTAATTAATATAGGAAATTTTATAGCAGCCTAAATTATAAATATATCTTCTAGACTTTATAAACTATATTACTTTAAATGTATGCATAGTGGATTATTATGCATAAGTATTATGCAACAATTAGCATTGTTTTCCTAGTTGGCTTCAAGGAAGTTTCAGGGAGTAATTATCAGGAAGAAACAATATGTGAATAACATTTATTAAATATCAACTATAGGTTTTGAAATTAGTTTTCTCAGAAGAGAATTATTACCCATATTCTACTATTAGACAATGTATTGCAGATTAACCATCAAGGTCAAAACTAGCATAAGAGAGAAGGGAGTTTATTTTACTCCTGGGTCAAAATTATCTCAGAATCTATACCTCAAAGCCTGTAGGACAGAAAAAAAGCCTGGCTTGAGTTTGAGGGAAATAAGTGAGGATGAGACAGCAAAATCTAAGTGATGCCCCTTCAGCCAGTGAGAGAGTTTGGCTGTCTCTCCTTGGCTGCAGGTATCCCCACATCACATAATGTCACTTAACCTATATAAGCAGATGCTCACAGTAATAAACTGAGTTCCTGCTTTGACTTGACTCCTTATCACATCTGATTGTCCTGCATCATGGGACTGCTGATCTGATTGTCCTGTGTTGTGGAGCTGCAAAATGAGCAGATAAAGCACTCGTCTTTCCCTGAGGAATAAGGCTGATGAGGCCTGACAACTGGTGCTGGAATGTGGGGCAACAGGTTGATGAAGTGGTTGGTAAAGGTGAGAGGTACATGGGAGCTGGGATGTTGGAGACTGGATCCCAGGGATCAAATGGAGAACTGAATGCAGAGGTTCTTGGGAATGGACCCTACCCAAGGCACCTTATCCTAATGAGCCTGGATGTTCTCATGTCCTTAGGAGACATGCCCTCATACAGACACTCTTTTATGTATGCCCAGAAAAAAAACCAAACTGCCTCTGCTATTAGAAACTGTGGGGTGGCTCCTGATTTCTATTGCTCTTCCTGGGGATGTGAGCAGACTGGGCTGGACATAGAAAAGAAAGAGAATGCATTACATTATTTACAAAAGTCTTTGGATTCCTTAGCAAAGGTACCTTACAAAATAGGAGAGGCTTAGACTTGCTGTTTATGGAACAGGGATGAATTATGAGGGCAATTGGGGAAGAATGATGCTTCTTTGCAGACCATTCTGGGATAGTTATAAGAGCTCTAGATGAGTAAAGAAAAGACACTGATTCATTTAAGTCAAGGAGCCCCATCTGAGACCTGGTTTAATTGGTTCCCATGGCTTACCACACTCATCTTTTCCCTAATTGGGCCAATGGTTGTTTGTTTATTGATCTGTCTTTTTGCCCCATGTGTTCTCCGAAGGCTGAAACAAGCATTCCAGAACCAGATACAACAGGTATAACTCATGGTCCTTCGAGTACGTTATGACAGGCTGGATACATCTCACCCCACAGATTAACTCTCAACTCGAGGGTATCTTGGCCAAAACTCTGAATAGGGGTGGCCATGACCCATACTCTCTCCCTGGTAGGCTATTCTGGCTTGGTGACCAGGGTAAGGGGTGGGATATAAAGCAAAAGTTAGAGAGGTTGGGCCAAAATTTTGTCAGGACCTGTAGCTCGAGGTCTGTAGGACAGAGAAAAGTCTGGCTCAAGTTTAAGGGAACCTAGTGACATCACTCCAGCCAGAGGGAGGTCTTGGCTGTCTCTCATTGGCTGGAGGTAGCCCCACATCACATGATGTTACTCAACCTACATAAGTTGATGCTCATGGTAATAAAATGAGTTCCTGCTTTGACTTGACTTCTTATTATGTCTGATTTTTCTGCATCATGGGGTTATGGATCTGATTGTTCCATGTCCTGGGGCTATAGAATAGGCAGATAGAGCACTCATCTTTCCATGAGGAATAAGGCTAAGTAGTCCTGACACATATCATCCATGTTATAGTCAATCTACATGGCCCAGTTCCAGTACCTGTAGATTCAGAGAGATGGACATATTTGCCCATAGTCAACAGCAGCAAAAAAAAAGAATGTACATATGATCATATACTTGCTTATATCCTTATATCGTTAGAACCACTTTTTCTGGGATACAGTGTCATTCACCCTTAACATCCTCATTAATTAAATTTAGATCATCCCCCACAGTTATATTCATAGACAAAGACAAAATAAATATTCCCTTGTCTATAGTTCCAAGACAATATAGACACTTCTTTGTCTAGACTTCCCAAATGATTCTAGATTGTATCAACTTGACAAGTAAATTAATCATCACATCCTATACTCATTTTAATTGATTAAGAAATAAATTTATATGTATGCAGAAAATAAAAGAAACATAGAATATTTTATGCATCTTTCCTAAATTTAGTAACTTTTATTTTAGTAGACCTCTGAACATTGGTGTCTATGACAGCAAGGTGATAGAATTTTTAAGCATTATAGTCCTTGAGTCATTGCCAGATGTCATTACTTAGAAAGCAGCAATGCAGCTCATGAACAATGTGTGTATTATGCATCAACTAATTGTGATTTCCTGCCTTCTTGAAGTAAGAATATATACCATGAACATAGCAGTTGGCTGACAATCTCAAATGACAGATGAAAAAAATCTAATAATTTAAAGTGTAAAGTGATTTTCCTAAAGCAACATGGCAAGTATGCGACCTTCCCGGGCCAGAACCTCAGAGACTTGTGCAGTCTAACTGCTGCTGTAAATACTACTCTTCTTTCCTTCCTATTTCTTTCATTACTTTTCTGCCTTCCTGTTTCTGCTCTTTTCAGTTTGCTTGTTGTTAAACAAATTGAATTTCCTTTGTGTTTCCTTTTTTTTTAATTTAAATACACTTTATTTTTAGACAACCTACATGACATGTTTTTTTTTTTTCTTTAAAGAAAAAAAAGGAAAAAAGAAAAAAAAAACAATGTCTCCACTCCAGATAAATCATGGTCAAAATAAGAGCTCAAGGTGACATCAGTCCCATTTGTCCTAAGCCCTGGTGTTGTATGGATGGGAAGCAACATCAATGACTCGCTCATTGGTGGGAATGCTTCTGCTGAAGGCCCAGAGAGCGCAGGTACCGAAAGCACAGTAGTCACTGGTGTTGACATTGTCATGAACCACCACTTACAAGAAACCAGCTTCACAAAAGAGGCCTACAAATAGTACATCAAAGATTACATGAGATCACTCAAAGGCAAACTTGAAAAACAGAAACCCGAGAGAGTAAAGCCTTTTATGACTGGGGCTGCAGAGCAAATTAAACAAATCCTTGCTAATTTCAATAACTGCCAGGTTTTTATTGGTGAGAACATGAATCCAGATGGCATGGTTGCTCTCCTGGACTACCGTGAAGATGGCATGACTCCATATATGATTTTCTTCAAGGATGGCTTAGAGATGGAGAAATGTTAACAAATTGGATCTATCACCTGTCTCCTTTGTGTTTTCTTGAATTTTAAATATGAACATAAAAAGACAAGATTTATTTCTTTAGTAGGATAAAATCATCATCCTTTGCAATATCCAAATAACATAAAATATCTTGGGGTAACACTAACCAATTAAGTGAAAGTCTTATTTGACAAGAATTTTAAGTCTTTGTAGAAAGAAATTAAAGAAGATACCAGAAAATGGAAAGATATCCCATGCTCTTGGATAGATAGGATCAACATAATAAGAATGGTATTCCTACCAAAAGCAATCCAAAGATGAATGCAATCCCTGTCAATATCCCAACACAATTCTTCACAGACCTTGAAAGAACAATAATCAAAATCTTTTGGAAAAACAAAAACCCAGGATAGCAAAACAATACTGTACAATAAAGAACTTCCATAGGCATCAACATCCCTAATATCAAGTTTTATTATAGAGCTACAGTAATGTAAACAGCTTGGTATTGGAATAAAAATATACAGGTTAACCATTGGAATCATATCAAAGACCCGGATATCAATCCACACACCTATGAATGCCTGATTTTGACAAAGAAGCTAAAATTATACAATGGAAAAAAAAGAAAGCATCTTCAACATATGGTGCTCACATAACTTGAAATCAACATGTAGAAGAATGCAAATAAATCAATAACTAGCCCCATGCATAAAACTCAAGACCAAATGGATTAAATACTTCAATATAAATCTGACATACTGAACCAGACAGAAGAGAAAGTGGAAAGTAGCCTTCAATGCAAGGGCACAAATAGACCACTTCCTAAATATAACACCAGTAGCACAGACACTAGACACTGAAGGCAACAATAAATAAATAAATGGGACCTCATGAAGCTGAGAAACTTCTGTAAAGCAAAGGACACAGTCAATAAGACAAAAAGACAGCCTAATGAATGGGAAAAAATCTTCACCAACCTCATATCAGACAGAGAACTGATCTCCAAAATATATAAAGAATTCAAGAAATAGTACATCGAATTACCAAATAATCATTACCAATTGAAAATGGAGTACAAATCTAAATGGAAAATTCTCAACAGAAGAATCTCAAAGACACATAAGGAAGTGTTCAACATCCTTTGCTATCAGAGTAATACAAATCAAAATGATTCTGAGATAACGTATTACCCCAGTCAGAATGGCTAAGATAAAAAACATGATAGAAGACAAAAATGATAGAAGATAAGGAGTAAGGGGAACACTCCTACATTGCTGGTGGGAATAAAAACTTATACAACCACTCTGGAAAACAGTATGACAGTTTCTCAGAAAGTTGAGAATCAACCTACCTCAGGACTCAGCAATAACAAACATGGACATATTCACAAAGGTTGCTCAATAATATTACAAGCACATTTGTTCAGCTATGTTCATAGCAGCATTATTTGTAACAGCCAGAACCTAGGGAAAAACTAAATTCCCCTCAACCAAAGAATTGATAAAGAAAAAGTGGTACATTTGCACAATGGAGTACTACTCTGAAGTAAAAACAATTGATATTTTTAAATTTGCATGAAAATGGTCAGTACTAAAAAAAAAAATCTTGAGTGAAGTAACCCAGACCCAGAAGATCAAAATGGTAGGTACTCCCTCATAAGTCAATGCTAACTCTAAAGTAAAGAATTTTGAGCCTATAGTACATAACCCTATTAAAGCTAAGTAACAAGGTGAACCTTAAGGAAACATATATAGATCCATCTGGGAACGGTAAATCGACAAGATCTCCTGACAAAATTGGAAGCATAGGAGTGTTGGAGAAGGGAGGGTGAATGAAAAAGAAAAAGAGGAAAAGGGGTAGGGGGAAAACTCAAGGGAACAAGATAGTCTAGATGGGAGAAGGACAGACACAGGGAGCAATAAAAGAGATATTTTGATTGAGGAAGTCATTATGGGGCTAGCAAGAAAACTGGCACTAGAGAAATTTCCAGGAATGCTCAAGGATTCCCAACTAAGACCCTAAGCAATAGCGGAGATGTTGCCAGAACTGAATTTGATCTGCAGTTATATTTATTGATGACTATCTTAAATGTCACCGTAGAATCTTCATCCAGCAACTGATGGAAACAGAGACAGAAACTCAGAGTGGAACACTTCACTAACCTCCCAAAATCAAGTCAAAGAGTGGGAGGACTGAAAATACGAGAAAATAGGAAAAGACCATACTGGGGACACCCACTGAAACAGCTTATCTGAGCTAATGGGAGCTCACTAACTCCAGTTGGACAGAAAAAGAACCAGCATAGGACCAAACTAGACCCTCTGAATGTGGGCGACAATTGTATGGCTGGGTAGACTGCATGGTCACTAACAGTTGCACCAGGATTTATCCCTACTGCTTGTACTGGCTTTTTGAACCCATTGTCTTTGGATGGATATCTTGCTTAGCCTAGATATAGTAGCGAGGGCCTTGGTCCTTCCTCAATATGCCTTACCATCTCTGAGGAGTGGATGGGAGATGTGCTGGGAAGTAAGGTGGAGGAATCAGAGGGAGAAGTGGGATCTGGGATTGGTATGTGAATTGAAAAAAAAAAAAGATAGTTTGTTTTCTTTTTAAAAAAAAAAGAAAACTTAAAAAAAGAAAACACATACAACTTCCCCAAATCAATTTCTTTAGAAAGCACATGCCATTTTGTATCAAGATAGATAATTGATTTGTATAACAATCTCAGTTGCAGTGAAAGAAAAGGAAGGATCTGAACTTCTTTGGTTTCTGAAGTATTACATGCCCCCTCTGTAAAATGCTGCCTCACATTACAGGTTATCCTAACTCTTGAGGGTCAAATTTTCCAGAATACATGAAGCAACATCTGTGGTGAATTCTACTGAGATTTATTTAGTCAGATTTTCATTAAAATAGCAACTGAATTGACTCAATAAAATGTTGCTTATCTTAATAAAGGCCCTTAGAGCTTTGCAAATTTGCATTTAATTGTCTTTAGTGTCATTACATCATTAATAATCTCTGCGAACGGAGTACTAATGAAAACTTCAAACTTACTGTTTAATAGAGGTCTCATCTTATCCTTCTTTTTCCATGCAACCTTGTGTTTAAAAATATCAGAGAGAAAAGGAAGAAGCTAATAAGCAAAATGTAGTCCAATTGGAGCTGCTTTCTTCTCACTGAGTCTCTGTCTTCTCCTAAGATAGAAGCCTCTCCATTTTACATAAGGTAGGAAAATACCATATATTTGCTTTCTCTACCCTCTAACATGTCTCATCAGCATCTCTTTAAATCTAAACTACTTATGATTTCTTGAAGAGTGTGGGAAACAGAGGTTGAGTTTGGTATGTTGGAAAGTTAGGAATGAGTAAGCAAAATAAAAAAAATATTAGTCAAATATCTTTGGTTGTTTGATCTGTTTTATTGTTTTTTCTCTTTATACTCTTATTTTATTCAGCATTAATATATAGAATACTTTCTTACCATACTGTTTCAGGTGATGGAACATTTATGCTTTCAATAAGAACTTGCCTATTAAGAGATCTACCAGTTTTATTAAACTAACCTTGACTAATGAAAGTTAATATGAACAATGTCAGTTTTCTCTTTGTTTCATTAATTCATACTTTGTTCATTAGTAGAATATAAATTATCACAATCCATAATTTTGTTTAATACATGAAACTTTAAAAATATTTGTAATTCAATAAATAATTAAAATAAATGAGAAAATGTAACTGAGATTATCCTTGATTTTCATAGTTTTGTTACTAATTCCATCTTGTAGAATGCTTTAGAATGAATAGCACCAATGAAAACCGAGGGAGACAAAACAAATCAAGCCAATTAACTTTCTGTTTTGTACCCAAAGCAGAGTTGTTAAAGAAATTGTGGCATACTTTATTTTTCCTAACAAACCGTGGGTTTAGGCCAATGTTTGAGCCTGTGGATATGAGCTATATTTAAATTGTTGTTTCAAATTTTAGCCAAAAGTATTCAAGAAAATAGTTGTGGCTTTTCTTGTTGAAGAGGATAAAGTATTGGTCCTGTCATTTACATTTCCTAGAGCTTACAACCAGTCAGGGGGAACATAAGGTGAGTGTTTACAAGGACTATTGGATATGCTGAAAAAGATATAAGAAAGGCAAAAAAGATACATCCATGTTTTTCATTAATTTGTGTGATAATTGTGCTTCCAAAATTTCCCTGGGGTGAATTTTAAACAGCTAGCACTAAAATGTCCTCTGAGATCAATGTTGAGTTTTGTAATTCAAAGCTGTGTAGTGAAACACAGATAAGCCTTTCTGTTGCATTTCTTCACTCTCTCAAAATGTCATTTCTCACAAATTGGCCAGAAGCATCTGTCAGTGAAACAGAAGAAATAATTTTACAATGAACTCACAGAAAATCATCCAGAGGAAAATATCACAAAATTGAACCAGGAAAGGGATTTTAAAATTGCTGGGAGAGATGTGCAAGGAAAATGTGGTGCAGTGAAGGATTTAAATATCTTCACGTTAAACATGAATGTGAATAAGACGTATATAACTGGGTTGAGTCTTAAAGAGCAAGTACTAAGGCAGCTTTAAATTACTCTCAGAGACAACTGTGTATGGTATTTCACAAAGGAAAATGGAAAACAAATTAGCTTTTTAGGCGATGCCTCAGGGCTAGAACTGAAAATCAGAGTAGCAAGATTCTTTTCTAATAAAATTGCTAAAGTTACTTGTCAAAGTAACTTTTCTAAAAGAAATAATTCTTTTAATATCTTCTCATTGGCTTCATACAGTTCATATGTGTGATTAGTGCTCCATTTATATAGCTGTAATGAAATGCTTGATTTAATGCTTGTAAAGAATTTAATTAACTCACTTCTTTAGAAAGGGAAATCTGCAGATTGGGCAATTTACTAATTTAGTCTATAGTAAGAGTTGTGCCCAGGATGACAAAGAAGAAACGGAAACAGTTCTGTGTAGCAGAAAAACTAAAGGCCTGAGATGTTCTTGCTTTATGACTCAACTGACGAAAAACTTGTTCTCAAGAAAATCATTATCAGTGGCTTTAGGGAAACATTCTAAGCACAAGAAGTTAACCCTTTCCTGTGCTGAAAGATTGATTCACCCTTACTAAACCCATAATGAGGACAAATATATAGAGCCATTAATAAACACACCCAAAATGTAGATAAATTATATCACAGTTTATTAAATTAAATATAAATTAAATATTTTTCTTCTTATTGTACATTGATGAATGAGTGTATAAACACAAATAGTTGTAGTTTGCTTTAATGCTTATGTGAAAAAAATCACACTCTTCCCTAACCAATTTAATAACAAGATTTCTCTCAGTGTTATTCTTTGCTGAGGTCTCAAATCTGTTCCTTATCCTTGTCTGGTTTAAATAGTAGAATTTTCGCAATAAATATCTGCTAACTCACTATAGTACAGTGGTCCGCAAAGTGTGGGCTGTAACTCACACAGGGGCTGCATGTCGGGTATTTACATTACAATTCATAACAGTAGTTTTATTACTTTATAAAGCAGTAGTGAAATATTTTGGGGTTTGAAGGTCATCACAACATGAGGTACTGTACTAAATGGTTGTAATACAGTGCTCACAAAGTTGATAACAACTGGTTTCGTATGAGTTCCTATTTTAGACATTGACAACCCTTAGTAGGTGATCAAGTTCCTTATTTATTTTTAATCTTACAGATTTTGCAACCTAAATTACTTAGTTCAGTAAACAACAACAACAACCACAAAAACAAACAAACAGAAAAAAAACCTCAGTTTTGATATTTCTTCTTAGGAATTTTTTACAAAAGTTCTCTTCTTATTTCCTTGCTTATTATAAACCATGTTATCTCTATTGTATTATTAATTGTGATTTAGTTCTCTCTACTACTCTATCAGTGTTGATGCTGATGGGAGCAGTCTTAGTATGTGCATCCTGAATATGTTCACAGTAATCTGTATGACTTGCTTAGGTTTGACACTATTATTATTTCTGTTGTTATACTGAAGACAGAGGATCTTCAAAATGTCTGCCTTTGCAGTTTAAGAATCACCATAAGCCAACAAATAGTGAAAAATTAAAATTTTCCGTCATAAGATTATAACTTACTGCAATTCTGAAAGTGATTTCTGGATTTTTATAAAGACATACTATAGAGACCCTTTCAATATCCTAGGTACTTACTGAAGCATTGTTGCTGCAACTGGTTCTTCTGGAGACTGAGAAGAACTAGCAACAGAAATATACTGTTCATAGATCAAAGGGAATGAATACAATATTTGGGACTAAATGGGTAGTTATGTGATAACTTATAAATATTGCAATTTTTATGTGAAAATGATAATCGTATAGTCCTAACACATATCTGCTTCCCTTCCTGCTGACCTGACTTTTGTTCACATATCTTTCTTTGTCTCTTGAAATAGGAACAAAGAGATACACAGAATCTTTATCAGGTAATGATGGTGAACTTTCCTATTTTACTGCTTGCTCTCCATCTCAGAACAGAGTATCTCTGTAGTGCCTCCTTTTCTAGTAATCTCATATAAAAGGCAGGCTATCAAAATTAGTTTTTATCTTTATGTGATGAAACTTCCTTTTGGTGGAAAATTTCCCCAGAGGCACTTTTTCTATTTTCCCAGTGTAAATGCTACATTTTCTATTTAGTGTCACTAATATATTTAACAATTATAGGTTTTGTATTGGCACTCACATTTTCTGTAAATTCAAACACATTCTCCCACCTTTTCATGCAAAATTGTGCTTTTTCTACATTATTTGTTCAATACTTGGTTTCTCATTGCCAATGACAATTTAGATAAAGTCAATGAGGAAGAACCATGCCACAGACTATATTGTATTAAATGTATGTTTCCCAATAAATTATTCCATTGGTTCTAATTTCATTTTATGTCAAAGTTCGAAGTCAGTGTTCTTATACAGAATATAATAATCATCCCAGTCCATTCCAAAATAAAATCCTTAGTACCTGAAAATAATTCTTGATCACAATCTTCAAAATCATCATTTCTATAAGGAATCTGGTATTCTGAGCTTCCAACAAAGTAGTGCATTGATGTCTGATTACAGCAAAACAGGACCTCTCTGGACTGTATTTCTACAGTTTTCTATTTTTCCTTCACATACTAAAAATGCAGTAACTAATGGGTTAGGTTTATCTATAATACTCAGTTTTTAAGGCCAATGTTGTTTTTAGATTGGTAAATTCATATATAATCATTATGAAATAACTGATAGAAGCAATGCAAGCCAGAAAAGAATTTTATATGATCTAATAATCCATCGTAAAAAAGAAAATGTTGCAGAATAGTCATATGAATATGGAAGTGTTCAGCTGCTGCATTTCCCATAATAAAATTAGTTCTGAGTCATAACCATTGTTAGTCCTCTCTAAATAACAAACTGATACCAGCTGGAACTATTTTTGCAAAGACTCTGTAACCCCTGTGTTGAACTCTGTACTCACTGCTGGTACCAAACATTAATTCCATGCTCAACACTGAGAACAGTGCAATATGAAAATATGTATTACTGTATGAATTTGTAAATCAAGCCTATGAGGAACCATGCCAATCTTCTTTGTAATGAACCAGCTTTATTTTATGCAAAAATAGAACATTTGAGTTTACTTATCTATAAAACATTTACTACTCACTAATAAAGAAAAGCAGTGATTTGAGATTTGCTGATTTTTTTCTATTCTTCTGAATTAATAAAGTTTGATGAAAACATAATCTGAGTAAAAATAAATCTTCATTCTAATTAGTGTTTTCAATGCATTTAAGCTTTTTCATCTTATTGATCTATGAAAACAATAACATATACAATATCATATTGACAGCTTATTAGAACCACAACATCCTACTATCTTGTGCTCAGATACTAGGGGACAAAAAATTAGTAGCATTAAAAAAAGGAAATGTAAAAATCACATATACCTAACCAGCAAATCACAGAGAAATTCTATGGAACATATAACTGTAAAGAAGAAATCAATTAAACTCATTAAAGTGGCAGTTAAAAATAATATTTGAGAAAAAAATGATACCATTATCCAAATAAGATAAGATAACACAAATAAGCATTCTGTTTATAAGTGTGAAACTGTGCTGCTATTAAAGAAGAATCAAGACCTAAAGGGTTACAAATTCCAGGACAGATTGAAAAGAAGAGAGGATATTTGAATGATATTTAGGAGATTGTGAAACTTCAGTAGGAGTTCTTCCAGTTGAAAAAAAAAAAACAATCTCCTCTTAATATAACGGGATGTGGTGATTGAATGGGAATGGGTCCCACAGACTCATGGGTTTGAATGCTTGGTCACAAGGGAGTGACACTACTAGGAGGTGTGATCTTGTTAAAGTAACTATGGCCTTGTTGGAGGAGGTGTGCCCTAGGACCTTGAGGCATCAAATCTTCAAGAGTCTTTTTGTATCTTACTACTTCCTGAGGTTTAGGGTATAATCCTCTCAGCAACCTCTCCAATACCATACCTGTCTGCTCACTTTCTGCTTCCTGCCATGATTAAAATGATCTAAACCTCTGAATTGTACACTATTTTCAGCTAAGTGTTGCTTTTGTAAGAGCTGCTTTAGTCATGGTTTCTCTTCACAGTAAAACAACACTGACTAAAATAGGAAACATCTTAATATTCTAAACTTTCAGGGAAAAAATAGACAATCTACATAGCTGTAAAACACAAATCTCCCCTGCAAAAAGGATGATTATTTGTGCCTAGGTCAGATTTATAAGCCTAAGGAAAAATATAAGGAATTCTAATTTGTTTTGCAGAAAGATATATAAAAAGAACACAAATTTAAAGTCCACAAAACTGATTCTATTTCAATTTTCTAAATTATTAAAAAAATACCCTGAATTCTATAGGAAAAAAGTATATAGAATTTTTAAAAATAGATGTATATTCATTAATCCTGATATTATATTTTATGAGGATATTTTCATATAAGCATACAAATCCAATATGTTTTAAACATATATCACTTTACATGATTATCTTTATCTCTACTCATTTCTTCCCATTTGTTTCTTTTGTTTCCACCTTTGAGTAAAGTAAATATACATTATTTTATGAATCTACATAACATGAAAAGAAAAGAACATATTTACCTTTCTGAGAATAACAATTACCTTAATGTGATATCTCTAGCTGAATATTTTGAATTTCTTTCAAAAATATAACTGTCCTTCTTTGAAAATTTGAATGTTTAACTTTTTATAATTTAAAAGGAATCAATAATCAAATGTTTCATATTGCATCATTTTATAACCTTAAATTCAGTTATGTCTTCATTCCCACAGCACCATTTTAAGCATTGTTTCTCTAATTTCTCATCTTGTACAATTTTTGCTTCCATAAAAACCCATGAATGATGCAAATTATTTCTTTAATTTTTTTGATATTACAATCTAATCTCATTTTCCCTTTATTTTTTTTCCTCAAACCTTCTCATATAACTCTTTTTGGTCTCTTTAAAAATTCATGGGATTTTTCACCTATGTATTTTTGTTATACATACATGTGAATATTCATAATTATTCCTAAATATATAAATACATGCTTTTTTGTCTGTATAACATTACTTGCATGTACATTTACTGGACTGACTATTGGAATGGAAGCAAACAACAATTTTTATCAAGCTATGCTACCTCTAAACCACAATTACAACCACCGCACCATGCTGTCCCCATCAGGGAAAAGAAGTGGCACCTATACGTTGACGGGAACCAAAAACTCCTTAATATCCAATTGATAAAATATTTGCTCAGCAGAGAAAAAGCATGTCTGGAAATGAAACTGCTACTCAGGACCACAGAAGTTATGGATCTTGGACAAGTGTAGCGCACTGCGCCCCCCGTCTGTGCTCTATGTGTTACAATACAGCTCACTAGCTTTGGGCAAAGGGCTGGAGGTTGAAATATACAAACACACACAGAGACAGACAGACATAGGGATGTCTAATCACTGGTAAGATACCCTTTATTTCATAGCACCATGGAGGCTTAAATAACCAGCAGTCAAGTGGGCCAACAGGTGAAAACCCCATCCTCTGATCTTCAAGGCACAGCTTTCAGTAACTCCAATCAGAAGATTGCAGGGAAGAGCAGCTGAAGGCAAGGACTCCAACTGGTCTCAACAGAGAAGAACCTACAATCCTCACTTAATTCAACCAGAATAATCCTTAATTACATTCTTAATATTTGTCTTTTATCCATCAATATATAAAGTCCTCATGCCTCCTCAAGAAACTTCTCTTTACAGCAGAAGTTAACAATTACAAAACAAAATAACCATTCAAAATGCAGAGTTCTGGAGCCCAACCACGAGGAATATCTACGAAATAACTATACTACATAAATTTGAGTAAGAGAGCATTTCAGAAGAGGGGATAAAATATTGCAAGTGGATCAGGGTATTTGTTGTGAGATTGTGTCTTTTAGAAATGTCTAAATCTCAACCTATAAATTCTCAAAGACATGACTGTGTAGTCATGAGTTGAACCAGTCCCACAATACTAGATACAGTCAGATGTATAGACAGAAGCCCAGGAGGCCTCTGTCCTACACAAAGAACTAAAAACAAGTAAAGAATTGTGAGAGAGGAAGAAATAGTCTTCCCAAGAAAAGACCATCCAATTTTTATATAATATTTTGTCCATTTTTTTATTATCTAACATCTCAGTAATAAGTGAGTCTTATTATATGAGCAGACATTTCTGGAAAAAAAATAAGAAAAATGGCCAAGAAAATTCACTGGATATTGAAATGCAAATAAAGCAAAATGAAATCCCAACTCACTTCAAACAGAGTGGCAATTATTAAGAAATAAAATAATGAATCAAGAAAGGTTGTAGAGTAAACAGAGCTCTTATAAACAGCTAGTGGAAATGATAACCAGTACAAGTACTGAAAATATCAGAGTGAGCTGGGCAGTGGTGGCACACGCCTTTAATCCCAGCACTCGGGAGGCAGAGGCAGGCGGATCTCAGTGAGTTCGAGACCAACCTGGTCTACAGAGCTAGTTCCAGGACAGGCTCCAAAGCCACAGAGAAACCCTGTCTCGAAAAAACAAAAACAAAAACAAAAAATAAATAAATAAATAAATAAATAAATAAATAAAATATCAGAGTGAAGTTTTCTAAAACAAATGAAATAGACTCATCATAAGAATTGATTATGCAAGTTTTGGGTATTCATCATAAGAATTCTAAGTAAATATTATAACAGAAGTACTTTTTAAATTAACTTTATTGACATACGATTCTCAATAGCTAAATTAATGAATCATCCTCTTTGTCTATCAACAGATTACTAGATATTTAGGTATTTTGGAAAGTTTGCAGATGGCATATGTTTCCTTTAAAATACAAGTGCTGAGATAATACTTTTGTATTTTCTGATTACAAACTCATTACAAATTTTAAATTGATAAAACATTAAATTTAATTACATTAAAGCTACAATACTGGGCAGGTGTTCTCAGCAAAACAATATATGTAGAGATGTGATGAGTTCCATGGTAATTATGGGAAACTCTCAGGAGTCTACTTGTCAACAATATACTATTCCAGAGTATTTTGTTGTATTTTCTCAATCATCTTAAATTAAGCTGTAATAAGTATATCTCGGGAGATTTTTTAAATAAGATAGATAATTATCCTCTAATTAAATAACAATAATAATGTTTTAGACAGATAAGGAAAATGTTCAGTAATATAATGGGTTACATATTTAACATTTATTTGTTTCCACATATTATTCTATTGAAAAGAAGTTTTGTCTTCTCAGTTGAACATTGAGTTTTGCAGAAATAGACAGATGTAATTTCCTGATTAGTAACAGAGTAAAAATGGAAATGAATGGCTTCCTGATATCTAAGACTATGATTCAGTTTTTATAACAAAAAAACTACTTAAAAGTTCTAAATCTAGTTTACCATTTGTAGTAGGGAAGCTGGCATTAAACACTTGCCATTCCCTTTTCAGAAACTAGAGTAAAATAATATATTTTATAAAAGTTATTATACTATGTAAATATGGAATGAATGTATCTTAAAAATAAATCATAAGAAAATATTTTTTGTTATTTTATTTATTTCTTAATTTGAATTTGAGATAGTGAGAAGGCAAAGAAATAATATAAAAGTTCATTCAAATGACTGAAATTATTAAAGCTACAAACATTATTTATATCTTTTGCATGTCATAAAATATTATTTACTGATAACAAGGACAATTTTTATTTTAAGAGAGAACATAGTTCTTTCTTTATAACTGAGACTTCCTGAACTAAAGAATACTGGGATGGGGAGAAGCAATATTCCCCTGGGAAGAGATCATTGTTTACCCAACACCAAGTGGTCAGCACTGAAAACATATATACAATTTATTTATGTATTTAGAAATATGTATCAACAGCTGAAGCAAAAGAGGCCATATATTTGAAAAAGAATAAAAGGTAAGTATAAAGGAATACGTGGAGGGGGGAGAAATGATGGAGCTATGTTTTTAATCTTATATATATATTTAAACAGAACAAAATAAATAAAATATATAAATATATATATAATATATAATATATAAAATAAATAAAATTATAACTGTAGTCATTCTGCTGGAGAAAGTCTGAAAATGATGATACCTAAAAAACCTACTTGAGAATTTCATATGCTTATCAAAACTCTAGGAGAAATTCAGTGCTGAGAAAAGCCAAATACAGCCTGAGGATACAAGGTCAAAACTTATCAAGACTTTTCATTACTTTTGCACTTTACCACTTTGACATGTAAAAGTGATTTTTTGAGATTATAGATATTAATAAGTAGTCTTTGACATGATTTAAATCTTGACATTAGAAGAATCACATTGTTTTTATTAAAACAATACTTGTTTTACTATTTTAGTAAGTTTTTCCTAATGACTAATTTCTGATACTGTGTACATTCCAGGACACAATGCGACTGCTACTTTTTGTTATTACCTACTCTTATTTCTTTCTTTGAATATTCATAAGTGTTTCTTAGATTTAATTTTTAAATATATACTTCATAATGTTGAAGACGATTAATTTAATGAAACATATACCCTCCATTTCACACTTTCCTGTTGTGTAACCCTAGTGAGATAGCTGCTATTGGTTTAGAGATCATGAAAACAAGTGGTAGAGTGTCCTTTTTGTTAAATCTCCTCAGATTTTCACTGCCAGTGTCAATAGTCACTGATGATCTTAACCTTGACTCTTTCACAAAAGCGAGGCAATGTGAGTGTGTGTGTGCATGCGTACTATGTGTGTGTTTGTGTGCATATTTGGCAGATTTCACCATCGTATATTTGTTTCCCTATGTTCAATGTTTTGAAATGAAGTTGCTAAGTAGATCTCATTCTTAATACAGGGATGGGCCAGTGTATTCATAAGACATGTTAATTAGCCCTCCACAAACGTCTATACGTCTATACATGTTTTTCTATTCTATACATTCTTAAATAAAAATCCAATGGTTTTCTTATTTTTAATGCAGTATACTCAAATATAAATGAAAGCAAAAATATATCATGCTAATTTCAACAAAAGAATATTTACATATAATCCAAAATAGATGTTTCCATTTATCAGTTTCTTTTCACTCACGCACTTTTTAGTAAATATCAGATGTTTTGTTTCATCTCCAAATGATCAGAAATTGTTATATCTTTTGCATGAATCATTTATATAAAGATCAAAAATTTAACATTATAGGCTATTATTTTTGTTATATCCATATGTCCCTAACTGCTCACAGAAAAGGAACAAGCACCCAAATAAATAAATAAATAAGCGAACAAACAAAATTTTAATAGGCAAAGATGAGCTTTTTCTCAGACTCTCAAGAGTGGAAATTAATCCTAAATATGCTGATGAATAAATTAAATTAGCTATGCTGTTTTCAATATTGAAACATCTCATACCTCAACGACAAAGCTTTGCTATTAGGAAAAAGAAAAATAAAAGCATCAGGATGCAATTAGCCTAATTAGTTTAATTGAAGAAAAAAAAACATTATTACTTTTGGTCAAATTCTGGTGCTTTTTTTTTTTTTGCAAGTTAAAAAAATCCATACCACTTAAAGAGGAAATTTGATTAAAATGCTACAGTACAATGGGCACTTCAACAGTTGTCTTTCGGTCAATATTAAACTTGAATTCATTACAGTCAGGTAGCCAAGAAAGTCAGATTTAATACCTCCCAAAATGTACTGAAGATCCTAGGTTTATCTTCATATAAAAGTTGAAACTTCGTGGTTTTCATTAATATAATGTATTGCGGATCACATATGTTAAGTGTTGGCAGAACTTAGGATATTGGAGTGTATCTCACTGAAGGACATTCGTCCTCAAAATTCTCTTGTGGTTTGCATTCCTTAATATCTTCACTTAAACATTTCAGAGAAGGCAATAGCTTACAGAAACTTAGTTGTCAAGATGTGAGTGGGGAAAACTGAAATTTTGATAGTAAATAATAGGTCAGCAAAATAGAGATAACAGAATGCATAATGTTTACAATGAACAATAGAATGTAGGCATCTGAGCTCCATCCTTTGAGCAGAGTTTCTACCTAAAATTGTATAATGTCCTTCTCAAACATATGTGATGTCTGAATCCTGTTTAGGTTATACATGATGAGTCTCTGGGTCACTCTTGTCTATACTGATGTTTTTGCTCTCTATTATATAGGTGATAACTGATCATTAAAATAACATGATCATGTATACATACAAATATATCTGTATTAAGAATTTCCCTGATATTCATGATACATATGCATTTTGATTTTGGAGGTTGTTATGAAAGGGTTTCTTTGTTTAACAGCTCTTGCTATCCTTAGACTCACTTGAACTTAAAGGATGGCCTTTAACTAACAGATAACCACCTGCCTCTGATTCTGTAATGCTGGAATTAAAGGCATTCATCATCACTGCCAAGTTTCTGATTTATATTTTAATCAAGAAAATATGTTTGAAATTGTCACTCAAGTGTAGACTGGATTGCCTTGTCACTCAGGAGGCTCATGCAGAAGAGTAGCCGTAAATTTGGAGATATCTTGGTCTACATAGTTATTCCAAGCTCACCTTAACCACAAATTAAATTCTTGTCCCCAAAGCAGATAAATTAAATTTCAACAGGAAAAACAAATGAATTTCAAGCAAAAAAGGTTTACTATGTTTTGCTCAATGATCACCTGAAACAGTTCAAAAGAAATGTTTTCTATTTCTTACATGGGTCTTTGGTGAAACCATATCATAATTTAATTGATTATTGTGATGTGGAAAGTCCTTCTGTATATGTGTTGGTTTTATTGGATAATGAATAAAGCTGTTTTAGTCAATGGATTAGCAGAGAGGAGCCAGTAGGGAAATCCGAACAGAGATATATAGAGACCATAGGCAGAATCAGAGAGATGCCATGTAGCATTGTAGAAATTAGCTAGACACTGAATACTGGATGGGAGAAGACAGAGAAGGGAGAAGCCATGTTTCCCCACTAGAGAGAGATGATGCTGGAGATACACAGATTAATGGAGAATGGTTAAATTAAGATATAAGAGTTAGCCAATTAGAAGTTAGAGCTAATGGGCCAAGCAGTGATTAAATAATATGGTTTCTGTGTGATTATTTTGGTGATAAGTGTCTGGGAACTAAATGACGGCCTCCCTACAACATATTATCTATTTCTAGTACATAGAAATATATGAAAAACAACCAAGAGAGGTTTAAAGGGAAAAAAAGGATGGTCAATACTGCAGAAGGAGAAATTTCAGAAAAGATGATCTCAGGTGAAAAGATGTGAGTCAGAGAAACCTCAGCAAGAAACCCATGAGTGCTGTGGATCTAGGTAGGGAAGAACTACCTTTCAAACTTTATGTATTACAGAAACCATGTAATAAAACAAGAATTTTATTTTTACTTGTTACTAAGCACTTTCAATAGTTATTTAATTACTTTACTTTTTGTCTATCCATCTTTATTTTATTTTATTTTATTTTGCTTTTCAGTTTTGGAATAGCTGAAGTTTGAAAGTAAAGCAAGGTGTGAAAACAAATGGGCCCAACATCTTTGCAGAAATGTTACATAACAACAGCATGGACATTTTGGAGCGATGTGCTAATAACTTCAGCTGCACACTTAATATAGTGCACAGTGTTGTTCTCTCTTAAAAATATGCCTATTAGTGACTATTTAAGTTAGAATAACTTGAGATAAATATGGGCTTTGAGTAAGCTCCACATTCAAATACCAACATGTTGTAAATGACATGACTAAGATTTAATCTTCTTATCTAGTGTCTTAAACCATGAGTGGATTTCACTGTCACCCAGCATATATACCTTTCTCAACCCATAGTTGTGACACACCACACGTCTGTGCTCTATGTGCCACCATACAGTTTGTGAACCAGTCAAGGGGCTGGAGATTGAAACTCACAAAGACACACAGACATACAGGTCATCCTTGATGCCAAAATCCTTGAATCAGGAATGCCCCCAATATATAGGGATTCTTAACTGATAGCCATGGCGCAGCCAAAGGCACCAGAAACCACTCACCTGCCATCAGCAACTCCTGAGGGTCAAATGCTCAGAGCAGTTGCAAGCTGTCTCAGAGCAGAGGAAAACAAGTTGTTTACAAGAAATTCAGGATCTGGGGGTTCACAGCTCCCAACATGTAGTAATAATAGATCTATTCCTAATAGGAGTCAATGATTTAGATGATGAAACCAAAGTAGAGAAATCAAGAAGTGAATATCAAAACAAATTAATGCCATACATAGTCTCTGAATGAACACAACTGATAGTGCATTTTGACTCAATTGACACAACTATAGAAGTTATGAATATTTGTGACATTGTTTAAAAGACTATCCCTGATTAGTAAAGGCAATTCAAAAACAAATTGAAGGATGGAGACATTTTTTTCTGCAAACTTGAAAGTAAAATCTAATTGTGCAAAATAACTATATCTATTACTTGTGATGTCAGTTGTGGTGTGCTATACCATCCTGATAATTTTTATTCCTGATTTACATAACTTCAATTGTTCCTATTCAACAATATCTTATGTATTTGCATAGTGAGTTCTGTATTTTAAAAGAAAAGACTAAAAATTGATGTATGTTGGAGCCTGATAGGCAAGCATATGTAGAGTTTCATTGCTGAGAATAAAGTTAAAATCCTTTTTTTTACTTAATGTATTTATTTATTAAAGATTTCTGCCTCCTCCCCGCCACTGCCTCCCATTTCCCTCCCCCTCCTCCGATCAAGTCCCCCTCCCTCATCAGCTCGAAGAGCAATCAGGTTTCCCTGACCTGTGGGAAGTCCAAGGACCACCCACCTCCATCCAGGTCTAGTAAGGTGAGCATCCAAACTGCCTAGGCTCCCCCAAAGCCAGTACGTGCAGTAGGATCAAAACCCATTGCCATTGTTCTTGAATTCTCAGTAGACCTCATTGTCCGCTATGTTCAGCAAGTCCTGTTTTATCCCATGCTTTTTCAGACCCAGGCCAGCTGGCCTTAGTGGGTTTCCGATAGAACATCCCCAATGTCTCAGTGTCTGGGTGCACCCCTCGCTGTCCTGAGTTCCTTGCTCATGCTCTCTCTCCTTCTGCTCCTGATTTGGACCTTGAGATTTCAGTCCGGTGTTCCAATGTGGGTCTCTGTCTCTGTCTCCTTTCATCGCCTGATGAAGGTTAATATTCAGGAGGATGTCTATATGTTTGTCTGTGGATTCACTTTCTTATTTAACTTCTCTAGGATCGCGAATTATAGGCTCAATGTCCTTTATTTAGTTAAAATCTTGTAAAGCTATACTACCTTATATGATGCAGTGAAAATGTAAGGATGCAAGTTCCTTCTGATCAGCTATAGAGAAGTCCTTTCCTAAATCCTGTGCCTCTCTGGTTTATCCATAATAAAACACATAAACTACAGTACACATGTGTGATGTTGTTTCTCGCTTTAAATAATTCTATTTAATACAAAAGTCAACAAAAGTCATTGGGAAAGAGGGTCAATCAAACATTTCTTGAGAAGCAGACAATTCACAGAAGTCAGCGTCCTCAGCTACTGACAGAAATCATTCCAGTGATGTCAATGACTAGTGAAACTGAGCCCTTTGTTGAGAGAACAGTGAACTCCATATTACGATCCTCAGAGTTCACTGAAAATATTTTTAAAATAAAAATTTAAAGTAACTTGTTAGACCCCATAGTAGAATCCATACACTTTTACCATTTCCACACTTTTAGGAATATATTTATCATCAGATTTCCCTGGTTTCTTTAAAAATGATATAAAACATAGTATGAGCCCTGAAATGAACTGTTTAGACAGGAAATCTCAGTTCTGAGCTACAGTTCTGTGTGCTGTTACTATGTTACCAAGTGTCTCTTTGTTCTAAGAATGAAAAATTCTCCTGAGCAATGTATATTGCTTTTTATCAGTAACTTTGCTTGCACATAGGCCATCACACATAGCCACTCTGATAAAAATCATTTATGGAGACAGAGAACAGTCCTTCCTCCAGACACAATATAGAAAAAAAAATGATTTGTACCACGTGAAGAGGAGAAATCTAAAACTATCAAATGTTTCTGAAAAAGACTAGACAATACCTGAAAACAATGTGGAATAAACAAATCAAGTATGATTTTACAATCTACTGCAATAAAGAAGCAACCTAAAGACCTTGTCCACATATGAATGGTTTAAATACATAGAGGAGAGTGATGTGACACAGAAACGTTTAAATACATGTTATAGTATGTCCCATAGAAAGCAAATAAAATGACACTTTTGTACCAGGATATTAGTATCATCCAGGAATTAGATTTTAAAGAAATTATTATGTTTATTTATTACAAATGAACTCAGGACTTGAAAGAAACAATGAATAAAGATGTACTGACATGGATATCTATGAAAACTTATGATAAAAAATTCTGACACCAAATCTTTCTTTTAATTTTCAGTAATATTCCAGTCATCTTACCAAGCCTTGGTAAACACCTAAAACACATTTATTTTCTGAAATACTTTTAGTTAATGGGTTACTTGACATCACTATGGAATATGTACACATTTTTGTTTATTATTATTTTTACCTTTAGGCCCACAAAAATTCAAATTTCCTCTATAAATTCCATTTATACTTAATTATTTTTCCATCACGGTAAGTCTTCATTGACAGTACAACATTATTGAAACATGTGCTAAAAATAAAACATAAGTCACAAAATGAATAACGTTGTCATTAACTTTGGATAAATTTATAGTCAGAATTCTTTCCCGAAGCTGAAAGCTAGATTTAAATTCTGCTTACAAGGCATTTACAACTGGTCAAAACACTACTGACTTTTCCTTCCCAATATTCTGTGTAGAATTCTTAGCCCTGTGAAACCTAGAGTGTAGGGAGGAAGCATCCAGCTTGATTTCCCTATGACTTCCAATCAAAGTATGACGTGTTCTTCACCAAGAGGCTCTTATCATCTAGTTCTGTTAAACAGTTAAGCAAGAGTATACAAGCTTGTGTCATCTGGTTGGTAGTTGTATTTAATTGAGTTATGAAGTATGGTGTTTTTAGTTGAGTTTTTCATATTCCCTTCAGTTGGGTTAATGTTACTCCTTTCTTTATTCTCACCTGTTCGTCCACTTCACTCCTTCTGCCCCCAGTATTGCAGCTCTCTATAAGTTTATTAACTAAAATACAAATCTGCCAGAAAAATACAGCAATCATGGCATGGCTGTTATAGAGGTAACCAATTACTCTCTGCTTTGTCTTCATATCTGCTTCAAAAAAGAAATACATTGCTGGCATTGAGAACACATCTGGGAAAGTAGAGGCTCTCATCAGTAGCTTACTGATATTGTCTACCTAAATTTGTGTGCTATCCTCAGATTATGAATGTTTAACCACACAGAAAATAGCACATTTAGCCTTAATCATAGAAACCTCTTTTAGGAGTTATAAAAGATAGTGACTATAAGAACCTGTGACTGCTATAGATGTTGAGAACAGGTAACGGTAGTATGCTCAAGCCATAAAGATGACATGAATACTACTTTCTTTAAGATTCTGAAAACGATATGGAATAGAGGGTTGAAAGAATGCTAAAAGTCAGAATTTAGGAAGCAGGGCTACAAAGTGTCATTCTCTGAGTCAAATGCAATCATTCTAAAATGAAGTCAATTCATTTAGTCTTTCCTACACTAAGCCTTGAAACAAATACACCTGTCCACAATAAGCTGTAGGAAGACACTCAAGAGACACCTTTAACTATATCTAAAAACAAAACACAAGAATACTGACCGATTCTTTGAAATAATTTATTTATTCATTTATTAAAGATTTCTGTCTCTTCCCCGCCACTGCCTCCCATTTCCCTCCCTGTCCCCCAATCAAGTACCCCTCCCTCATCAGCCCAAAGAGCTATCAGGGTTCCCTGCCCTGTGGGAAGTCCAAGGACCACCCACCTCCATCCAGGTCTAGTAAGGTGAGCATCCAAACTGCCTAGGCTCCCCCAAAGCCAGTACATGCAGTAGGATCAGAAACCCATTGCCATTGTTCTTGAGTTCTCAGTAGTCCTCATTGTCTGCTATGTTCAGCAAGTCCGGTTTTATCCCATGCTTTTTCAGATCCAGGCCAGCTGGCCTTGGTGAGTTCCCGATAGAACATCCCCATTGTCTCAGTGTGTGGGTGCACTCCTCAGCAGTAAAAAAAAAAAAAAAAAAAAAGACTTCTTGAATTTTGCATGTAAATTGATGGAAATAGAAAACATTATCCTGAGTGAGGTAAGCCAGACCCAAAAAGAGGAACATGGGATGTACTCACTCATATTTGGTTTCTAGCCATAAATAAAGGACATTGAGCGTATAATTTGTGATCTTAAAGAAGCTAAATAAGAAGGAGAACCCAAAGAAAAACATATAGGCATCCTCCTAAATATTAACCTTCATCAGGTGATGAAAGGAGACAGAGACAGAGACCCACATTGGAGCACCAGACTACAACCCCAAGGTCCAAATCAGGAGCAGAAGGAGAGAGAGCACGAACAAGAACTGATAGCTATTTTGACTGAAGCCACTACCCTAAGATCACCAAACTTCAGTAGTTAAGCCCAAATCTAATTCAAATAATGGCCCTAGTTCATTTGGTGCCAAAACAAAGAGAAGAAAATATTAATATTCAGAAGGACCCGTGGAAAGGAGTAGATAGACGGCAAGGGTAATCAGAATGAAAGGTTACAAAAAAAATACAAAAAAAATATTTTTACAAGTTTGTTCATATGTTATCTATGTCATCTTCATTATAACACTTTAAAATAGGTCCCTCTTGCAATCGCAAGATATACAACTTTCATGGCTCTATTTCATGAGCAGACACCATCATTCAAATTGGAAGTTTCGCTGTGCATGTAGTTGAACAGAATATCTGGTAATTTCCTTTCTGAGTGTACCATTGGCAGCATAATCTATTCTGAAGTTTATACTGATGAACAGTAGTGCCCAATGAAAATAATGACATGATAACTTACTGTTTTTTAGATCAGCCATTGAGTAAAAAATGATAAAAGTGGCAATTAAGCTCTAGAGAAAAACTTTTTGATGTTATAATTTTGGTTTAGATAAACAAAATGATGAACTAGAATTCTTGAAAGTAAAAACTGACCACTGAAATGATAAATTTTAAGCCTTAGAATCCTATCCTATTAACCCATTTGGATTTATTGGCTAACATTATGTGGGAAGTCCTTCTGTATGTGTCCCTTTTATTGGTTAATGAATAAAACTCCATCAGCTAATGACTTTTCAGAGTTAAGTAGGTGGGAAATCGAAACAGAGATACAGAAGGAGAGTAGGCAGAGTCAAGGAGATGCCATGTAGCTGCCAAAGGGGACAAACACAGAAACCTTGCCGGTAAACTCCAGCCTCACAGCAGTACACAGCTTAATAAACATGACTTAATTTAAGATATACGAGCTAGCTAGAAATACATCTAAGCTTGTGGCCAAACAATATTGCAATTAATATATTTTCTCTGTGATTATTCAGGTCTTGGCAGCCAGAAAAGAATGAGAAGTCTCCATCTTAACCAGAATTTCCTTGAATCTGACAAATAATCAAAACAGATGTATGAAACTGTTGAACTCTCTCCATATCCAAAGCGTCTAGCTTATCAAATATCAGAAACATTTACAGGATTCCCCAAACTTCAAGCAAAGCACTGATAATTCTACCAATGTCCATTTACTTTAAGAATATACCCAAATTTTAGTAAAATGCCAGAACAATACTACACTGGAAGAAAATTTTATGATCAAACAAGTAGGTGATAAAACTATTTTCTTGATCAGGTCTCATACAAAAACTCAGACGACATTGTTTGCCCAAACAATAAAACAGAAAGAAATCTCAATTTTGTTGAACTGTTCCATAAAAATTGTCACTTATCCATAAAAGTAACAGTAAAAAATATTGCCTCTCAAACCTACTTGTTATTACTGTATATGATACATAGAAAAATAATGGAAGCCCAGCAATGGCTTTACCAGGGTTGTGTGGAGAATGCCAATTAAACAAGAACAGGGTGGAAGTCAGGGTTTTCTATCCATACACATCCAGAGAGGAATCTAGTTATATAGAGATAATTCCCAAGAAATATAGACATGGAATCGGCAAAGGTAACAAAAATAAAATGCATTTAAATGATTTAGTGTAGTAAAGATTCCTAAGTCATCCAAATATAACAAAAAAGCATGTGAATCAATGAAGTAAGTGGAACACGTTAAACTCAAAACATAGAAAAACACAGAATTTGGTAACAAAATGTATACAGAGTTGTTAAAATAGAGTAAAGGCCAGAAACCTGTAACATTGAGAAAAGCTGTGAAAGTCAAGAAGGGAGATGTTCTGCTAAAACCCCCAGAGGGAGAAAGCCTGGCAGGAACATTACTTTCCACTAATTAAAGTGCCTCCAGACTTCTGGCCCATGGGATCCTCAAGGAATAAGTGTGTGATGTTTTAATGCATTGAGTTTGCTAGAAGAATAGCAGCAATCTAAAGCTAATGATCAGAAGCCTGAAGAGCTGGAGAAAATGACAGTACAAACTCTTACCCAATCTGTAAGCTTAAGCCACTTTTAAATCTATCACACACTACTGAACAGATGTATGCAGGTGAGAAAGAAACTAGGAAGGTGGAAAGAACTCACCAATTTGTCTTTGTACAGTAATTCTCATAGGACTCCCAGGCAAAGATCTATGAGTCATTACTTTATTACACAGAACTTAAGGAAGGAGAAGTTTCAAACCTTTGAAGAATCAAGGGACATATTTCAATGCACATCTGAAGATAAAAATGATTAAGACTTCCTTACTGGAGTGACTATAAGTGAATATCAGGGTCAAGTGTGAGTGGGTTAGAGATTTATACCACTTTGAAATTTTGTATTATGCTATATATCCCATCAGAATTTGATTTAATTCCACACTCTGGAATTATGAAAACACGAAGAACACAGTGATTGATAGTTATTGTGGGATGTTGTCTTTGGAGTATAATATGGCCACTGCCTTATTGGACTTGTGGTTTCTGTGATTACCTGAAAAATATGAACAAGATTAAGTTAATTAATTTTCCTTCAGTGGCCAAGGGAGTGTTTCCTAAGACCATGCCTTTCTCCAAGGATGTGTAGACATTTAGAAGGTGCTGAGGCACAGAGCAGGTAGTGATTTTTTTTCTTCCATCAGTGGGGTAGTCTCTCCTAAATTGCCATAAATAGTCTCTCACAAACTTTCCTTTTAAGTAACCCTAATTAAAATAATTGTTCAATCAAGATAGACTTGAAAAGTTTAATTCTCCAGTCCATCATTAGTACTCTATATTTAGTAAGTAGATATTTGTTCATTTCTTCTCAGTAAAAGTTTGCACAACAATTAGGTACTCAGGATATTTATGTAGAAGCTTCTATATTTTCTACTTTGTTAGAAAGAAAAGATCAAACCAACAATTTCTGATGCTTAGAAAGTTTCAAGGATTATTCAGATGTCCACATAAATACAATCATTGTAACTAACTAAATACAAGAATCCCTTCTCTATTGTGAATAAGATATTGCATGAATTAACATCATTTTCCCAGGGAAATAAAGCTTACTTTTGTATAATTTTATCACAAATATATTCACCCTATCATGAAATCAAAGTAAGATGCTATATTTATAATACAATTTTATTTAAAAAAGATAAATGGAACCATATACATAGAACCATAACATCTATAAATAAGGATGCAATGACTTCTGACCCACTATTTGCATCTGCTTCATCCCCTTCTCTTTTCTTGATGCTTTAGCTGAGACTTCCAACATTATATTGGACAGAAGCAGAGAGAGAGGACATCCTTGTTGTCTTCCTGATTTTACTGGAAGTGCTTTGGCCTTTACCCCACTTAGCATTATGTGTGCTGCCCGTTTGTTAAATATTGCCTATATTCTGTTGATGGGTGTCTCTGTATCCCTATATTCTTCATGACTTTAATAAAAATAAAAAGGTGATTGGATTTTTTCAAAAGCTGTCCTTGTATCTACTGAGATGATCATGAGATTGGAGCTCATGGAGGGTGGAGCTGTGGGCAGTGGTTCTCAGTGTGGAGGGTGGAGCTGTGGGCTGTGGTTTTCACTGTGGAGGGTGGAGCTGTGGGCAGTGGTTCTCGGTGTGGAGGGTGGAGCTGTGGGCTGTGGTTTTCACTGTGGAGGGTGGAGCTGTGGGCAGTGGTTCTCAGTGTGGAGGGTGGAGCTGTGGGCAGTGGTTCTCAGTGTGGAGGGTGGAGCTGTGGGCTGTGGTTTTCACTGTGGAGGGTGGAGCTGTGGGCAGTGGTTCTCAGTGTGGAGGGTGGAGCTGTGGGCAGTGGTTCTCAGTGTGGAGGGTGGAGCTGTGGGCTGTGGTTTTCACTGTGGAGGGTGGAGCTGTGGGCAGTGGTTCTCGGGTGTGGAGGGTGGAGCTGTGGGCAGTGGTTCTCAGTATGGAGGAATGGAGCTGTGGACAGTGGTTCTCAGTGTGGAGGAATGGAGCTGTGGACAGTGGTTCTCAGTGTGGAGGAATGGAGCTGTGGACAGTGGTTCTTAGCGTGGAGGGTGGAGCTGTGGGCAGTGGCTTTCACTGTGGAGGGTGGAGCTGTGGGCTGTGGTTTTCAATGTGGTAGTGGAGCTGGAATAAAGCATTTTGGAGTTTGTCAAAAAAAAAGATAAATGGAAAGAAGCAAATTTTTGGAACACTCAGAAAGAAAATTTTCTATAGAAAGTGAGCAATTAAGATAGTGTCCATCAGGCTCTGGAGCATCTGAGATAAAACTCCCCCTGAAGTGTTATATATTATGATAAAAGGAAGTTACAGGCAATTTTTGTCAAGGAGGAAAGCAACTTACTGTTCTATCAAGCTATGATGCCTGTGTACCTCTAACAATCATCGTAACACAATTCTGGCACCTAAGGCTCAGAGTTCATAATGGAAGAGGGAGAATAAAGATTGTAAGAGCTGAAGAAATGGGAAATTTTCTGTGAGACTGAGTCTCCTAGAAATGTCAAAGATGCTACACTTATTCATTACACCCTTCAAGTCTCATCAGTATGTTAATCTAAAACTTAAACAAGGCCTGTATAAGCAGACATTCTATCTTGGAAGGGAGATTTGCCATGGGTTTCAATATTGCACAATGAACTACTAACAACTAAGACATGTGATAATGAAACTAAGTCTTCCTGAGAAAAAAGCTTCCCAATTCACTATCAATCCCAAGAAGCTAGCCCAGAAATCACATGCATACAAGTAATAATATACTGATTGAGCAAGTATCATTTATTATTTTAGGAATTTTTTCTCTCTGTCTCTCTCTTACACACACACACACACACACACACACACTTACATAGATCAATAATAAAATAAATAGTAGACATGAATTTGAGAGAAAGTGGGGAGAGCATAAATGGGAAAAGTTGGAATGATGGAGTTTATGTAATTATATTTTAATTTCAAAGACACTATTTATAATTCATATCTATTGAAGTTGACATACAGTCTTCTGTGGTCACTTCTCCTTGAGTGTGAATAGGACCCGTGATTTTTTTTCCTAGCAGAATATGGGAAGGTTGTCATGGTGTAATTACTTAAAAGCACAAGACTACGCTGTGCTACAATTGTTCTACACAGTCTATTTCCCTTACTGAATATTAAAAAGGAAACTCTAGGATGTGACACATTTTTGAAATAGTCAAATGCAGAAGTTCAAGGAGTTATCTTGCCACAAGTCAGAGGGAAAACAGAACTTTTCATTCACAGTCTTCAAGTGTAAGATGAAAGAGTGCTTCTATCTAATAACTTGTTGAAATTAAATGACTTTGAGCCTTAAAAACCTCTACTTTTTCTCACCAGCCTGGAGATCACAGCTGCACAGGGGAGAATCAATGACTTCAGAGAATTTCACAATAATGCATGCCTACTTTTTCATACTGTTACATTTGTGGAGATATGGAAACAAATCAATCAATAGAATAATGAAAACCAAATCTGCCAAAGATAAAGGGACCTGAAATATTCTTAAAGATTATCTTAAAGATACAGTAGTCATAGTGATGAAAAGTTTGAAGAAATCTTTATAAAAGTATAGATAGTGAAAATATTCATCTTGTTAGTCTTTATATTTTCACTGCAACCAAAAATTTAGAGATTTTAATTCAAGCACAGATAACCTGAACTAATGAACATACTATAAAAAGTATACTATGAAAAATAAAGAATATGTGCATATTTCTCAGTTTTTGTTAAGATATATGATAAGCATATTATTTTGTATTAATATTTATACTCTAGATAAGAAATTGACATCCTGGTCTGGGTGACTTGGGCTACCAACTGGGACCACTGTGATATCCAGGCTATCCAGAGCTGGGTTGCTACCAAGGACAATGTCAGGGTCTATGGTCCAAACACAGCTGAAGTCTGTGGGGATATCCTGGGCCTATATTGCCACCAAAGGGCACACCATCATCAGGTGTCAGAGCTACCACCTAGAACCATTTTAACACTGAAGGGCTGAATTGCTACTGGGCCATACAGATCCGAGAGCCTGTGCTGGAACCTGAGACCACGGTGTTGTCTGGTCCTGGCTTGCTGCCAGGAACCAAGTCTGAGTCCATGATCTTCTTGAAGTCATAGTCTGTGGTGAGCTCCGTGGCTCCTGTTGCCACTGAACACGGTAAGGATAGAGGTGTGACGAGTTTGCCCCTCCCCTCATTGGCTACAGAACTAGGAAGAATTGGAGCTTCCCCAAACTAACTGTAGCTCTCAGAAGAGCAGGCCCTGCATCTTGCCTGGGCAATACAATAGAGCAGACACTGTTGACTGAATACAGGTGATCCAACCTGCCATATTAAAGAGACATCTGGCCCCACCCCTCATCTGCCATATGGTGGATTGGGCAAGGGAGAACAGACCTCCATTCTCTTTGCCCTTACAGTCTGTGGCTTGTAGGAGAGCTGTCCCTAAAGTCATGAGTGGGAGAATTGGAACTGCATCTCACCTGGGCAGCACAGTAGAGCTGATAATTTTAGCAGCGGTGTAGGTGAGTTGAATAGAGACCATGAGAGCAGGAGAGTTGACCCTCATGCCCATACATATGCCATGTGATACTGTGGGTGACTGAAAGATGACCTGCTCCCCACTACTTGCAAACTGAAGCAAGCAGGAGAGCTGGGCCGAGGGTCATGAGAGCAGGAGAAATGAGCCTGCCTCTCACCAACTACAGCAATCAGGAGATGGGTACTTATACCTCACCTGGGCGAAACAGCAGATCTGGCTCTCCTGGTAAGAATATGGGTGAGCTAGCCTCTAGGTTGTGAGGGCAGGAGAATTGTCCCTCCTCCTGTTGCCTGCTAAATTGGATAAGTTAGGTGGGGAAATATTGTAGAGTTTGCCTGGTAGTAACAATTAGGGAATGCTGGCAGGCTGTCAGACCCATCTATAACTCAGAGATAGAAAGAGGGTATGAGTAAGCCCACCCCAACATCCATCTCCTCTATGAACTGCTGCAGTTTTTGAAGGGCCTGGACCTGCACTCCGAAGCTACAGGATCTCCATTTCCCAGAACAACAGGATACCCAGGATGAGTCCAAGTGAGTGCCCGTGATCTTTAAGGTAGCAGAAGCCAGAGATCTCGAGCCAAACCAATAATCAATTGCAATGAACACTAAACAAGTAAAGATGGACAGATGGATATACTGTGTGACTCCCTGGATCACACTACAGCTTCCATACTGAAATTTTAAAAATTTTCTATTTCTTTTCTTTCCTCTTTATTATTATATTTTGCCTTTTTTATCTATACTTTCAAATTTTGTTTTGTTTTGAAGGAGAGGTTGCCAGGACAGAGGGCTAAGGCAAGTAAATGAGATGAGGTACATTATATGAAGTTAACAAAAAAATCAATAAAAAGTTGAAAAAAAAAGAAACTGATGTGTGTTGACTGAGGTTTCTGTCCCACATGGTCTTGCAGGCATTAAGTCCCAATGGGCATTATATATAATATATATAATGGAGACCCAGAAGTCTACATTAATTATAAACAGATTGGCCTATTAGCTCAGGCTTCTTATCTCTGATAACTTATATTAGCTTATAATTCTTGTCTGTGTTAGTCACGTGGCTTGGTACCTTTTTGGGAAGACAGCCACATCTTGCTTGCTCTGTGTCTGGCTTCCTCTGTGTCTGGATGCTGAATGCAGACTGACTGTCTCTCCTCCTAGAATTCTCCTGTTCTCATTGCCCCGGCTCTACTTCCTGCCTGGCTATTGGCCAATCAGCATTTATTTAAAATACAAGTGACAAGTTTCAGATGATTGTCTCATAGCAGGTGTGTTCTTAACCAGGAAGACTATATCTCGTGGTTTCAGTGTTTCTTAACGTCAAGGATTCCTTTGTCTAAGGTTGAGCCATCTGGCAACTTCCCATTAATTTAGGCAATGTTTAAGAAATAATATTTCTGAGATTTTTTGGATGTAATTTGTGTGTATGTGTGTGTATGTGTGTATTCACATACATGCATGTCTTAGGGTTTTTCTTGCTGTAAAGAGATGCCATGGCCCTAACATCTGTTATAAAGAAAACATTTAATTGAGGGTGGCTCACTTATAGTCTCAGAAGTTTATTCCATAGTGATCATTAAGGGGAGAATAACAAATTGCAGGAAGACATAGTGCTGGAGCAGAGAGTGCAACTTCTTGCAAGAAACAGTAAATTGACTTGACTGTCTCACTAAAGAAAGCTTGAGAAAAAGAGACTTCAATGCCAGCCCCCACAGTGACACACTTGTCATTCCTTTTGAATCCATTTTCTTTTAAACCACCACACTATATATGTAACAACACTTAAAACAAGAACATGAACTTGAAATAGAATAAGGGGTGTGGGAGGGAGAAAAGAGAAAGGGGAAATGAAATATTTATATTCTAATTTTGAAAATTAAAAAAGTCAAAAAATATTCGGGAATTGAAAGCAGCATATTCTATACTATTAAATAACGTTTAACCCTATTATTGGGTAACACGTGATAACTTTCTGGCTTCCAACTGTGTACAAGGCCCATAGTGATTGTTGTATTCATGCCACTTGAACCATGTAGCCATGTATGCTTTTGTTCCTAGGTGCTTTGTATTTAGAAAAGGGATGTATGAAAATGATGGTGAGACCTTGAATCAAAATCTAGGCTCTTATACTTCTGAAGCAAGGCCATGTCATCCACAGCAGAAAATTGTATAGCATACCTAAATCAGATTCTTAACTGTGGGCTTGTGTTCAGATACAACACCTGAAAGTGATTCACTAAATCATATGCAGCCAGGAAATAGCAGATGAGCTGACTTTAATTATACCCGCAAAGGGCCAGGTCAAGTGGAGAAGAGATGCAATTAGGTACATGACAGAAATATAGGTTTTAGATTAGACAGGAGGTCTAAACACATCATCAATATAACAGGTAGCCAAATACTGTCATCAATGGTTTACAATCAGCTCTACCACTATTATTGTCCATGGCTTCATGAGGGTTCTTCATAGGAGGATGATGAAATGTCTACAACCTTAAATGTAGGCCAGCCTAGTAAAGACGAACTATACATAAGTTGTTATATCCACACTCAAGTCACCTTGAAAAAAAAAAACTCCCACTGTTCTATGTTGAATAACATATGCCATTATATCCTACAAAATAAAATAAAAGTGACACATGACAGTTATACAAGATTGAACTTCAGGCAATGAATTAAGTACTCTGGATGGTTTGCTTCAGAAATTAAGTGGAAAATAAATACTATATATCTTATAAAATTTAGAGAAGTGTAGTCATGTGAATGAAATTGTAAAAATGTCCCAACTGATGATCTGTTTATCTTCTGCCCACAACCACCTGACATGATTAACAGGAAGAAGGACAATGATAGGATACCTCCACTGCTTAATCCACCACTACTGTCATGCCACCATGTGGACTGTAGTAAATCACTATAAATTAATCACAGATTCTGCGATGAAGAGGACCTAGAGAGTAATAACACCATGTTCACACAATAGACTGATTAAGTGATTGTCACTGTCTACTGTTCATCTTCAGTGTCCCAACCCTATTCAAAGAATTATAGCCAATTAATGACTAATGACTGCTGAGAGAGGAAGAGTTAGCATCTCTGTCAGAGCCATGGAAATATATAACAGGTGACAAGTCGTGTTTAACAGGCTGACCTACCAGATAAGAGATTCTCTGATGGGGAGCCCCACTTGGGACAGGTATGCAGCCATTACTGGCTGTAGATGGCTGTTTTGCTCTGTCTGTAATTTATCTCATGACTCACTTAATCTCTTCCCTAAGAATAGATTGTGTGGTTATTTCAGGTCTGGGCAGCCAAGAAACAAATAGCCTCCATCTCCATACTAGAGACTTTTATTTAGTTTCAAATCTCCCAGTGACGGAAGGATGGGTCTTCAGAAGAGGCAGGGACTCTACTTAGAGATACTAAATGAGGGTGAGAGAAAATTTGAAATCAACTGACATGTGGACAGAGCCTAACAAAAAGTAAATGGAGAAAAATCACAATGTCCAGAAAGTTTGTTAATCTGGGAAACTTAAAATATACTCAAGATTTCCCACATCCCCAGGTTAGTTAAGCTATAAGAACCCTGGGGTAAATGATTCTATGGCATGCTGAGATGCCTCCAAGACATATGATGAACTCCAGGGATGAAGGTTTTCAAAATGCTGTCCATAGTCAGTGGATGCACTTTTCAGTAATGCAGACGATTTTGACTTGTCCATATTCCTGTCAGTAGTCACTCACATTCTCATATAAAGAACCTCAATACACATTGTTTCAGCAATAAATTGCTATTTTCAGATGTTATTTGTCCCTTTGTTAGACAAATAGGCATTTATACATGTCTCCCCACAGAATTCATACATCCAAAGCTCACTCTTAACAAAAAAAGACAGAAATGATAAATCTGCAAATCAAAGAGGGAGAAGAAATAATTAACACTTCACATAGCCAGAAGTCAAAGACATGGGGGATTTTTTTCATGTGGGCCTATTTTTCTATTCTTATGAGAAAGAATGATTTTTATTGACCTTGCCAAACTCTAATTAGATAGCGGTGTGAGAATGAAAGGCTTCACAACAAGATAACCGCTTAGACTGGTCAATACGCTAATTGTACTGTTTCACTGTCTTTTGCAATGGTAATGACCAAGACCAGTTCTAACATTGAGAGGAAAGGGGTTATTTAGCTTACACATCTCAGTCATTTTCCATTATTCATAGATGTCAGGGCAGGAACAAAGGAAAGGACCATGGAGAACAGTTGTTTACTAGCATGTTGCAAACTATGACTTACACAGTTTGTGTTCTTTCACAACCTGGACTACCTGATCAGAGTGGCACCACTTACAGTGAGTTGAGCTCTCCCGCTTTCATCATTAATTAAGAAAATAGTCCACAGAGTTCCCCATAGGCCCCACTGGTGGAAGACATACTTGACTGAAGTTTTCAGTTTTCTCTTTCCAGATGACTTCATCTTGTTAGGTGGACTGAAAGAAACAAATTGAAAATTAATCAAGACACTAACTAAACATGAGAGAAAATTAGAAGTTAGAAGGTAGGTTATAGAGGGCAGCATGTAACAGAAATGATCACACAATTAGCTTGGGTGTCAAGGACCCTAATTCTCTCTCTCTCCCTCTCTCCATATATATATATATATGAAAACTTAAAATATTTTGGTTAACAGTCAATGTAATGGTATGGTAAAGTGAAAAGATGAGTAACATTGTTGACACTTTCACTGTAGTATAAAGGAATATCAACTCTTTATTTGTGTTTGTAAGTCTTAGGTCATAGCATTACTTCTTATTGTGTTTTTAATTTGGGAAACCACAAACACACACATAGAGACAAACACACACACACACACACACACACACACACACACACACACACACTGTAGTGACAACCAATACCAACTCCAGAGAAATCTTAGCAAAACAAAGTTGGTTTAAACAGAGGAAGACAATATAGTTTTTAAATACTGTTAGGTGACAATTCCTTTAAAATAGAAATCCCAAATGTCATTGGCCTTTCAAATGTGGACCAAGACCAGGGGTACACTGGTAATGGTTTGACAGCTTCGGAGTCAGCTTATCCTGATGGATTCTTTCTGGTCAGTCTTGGAATAAATCTTCTCTAATGGCTTCTAAAAAACATAGAATGTTTTGTTTATTAGATGAGGCCCATATCCACTTATGGTAGTATTGACATAAGCATAAAACACTCTATTAAATGCTTTTAGTTGGGTAATTTTCTAATATTTACTAATCTGTAAAAATCTGGATCCATATTTAATGATTCATCTACTTTTGTTGGTAAAGAAACTTCAATTAAAATAAAGACTTTTACTTTAGGTCCAGTCTATGTGGTGTTCTGTAAGTTTCTTATACCTTTATAAGGATATCCTTCTTTAGGTTGGGAAAGTTTTTTTTCTATAATTTTGTTGAATATATTTTCTGTGCCTTTGAGCTGGAGTTCTCCTTCTTCTATCTCTATTATTCTTAGGTTTGATCTTCTCATGGTGTCACAGATTTCCTGGATGTTTGGTGATAAGAAATTTTTGGATTTAATATTTTCTTTGACCACTGAATCTATTTCCTCTATAGTTTTTTCAGTACCTGAGAATCTCTCTTTTATCCCTTTTATTCTGTTGGTTATGCTTGCCTCTGTAGTTCCCACTCATTTACCCAGGTTACAGTTACAATATTTATATGTACTTTATTTTTATCATAACTAAGGAAAACTCTATAAATTCTTCAACTCCATCAAAATCTACAGAAGGATATAATGTTACCTAAGTAAACAGGAAGTACATTTTAAGCAACGTGAAAGTTCTAGAAATGGCAGAGATACCATGGTGCCTGGACAATCACCTAAAGTTCTTCTGAACCATTGGGACTACCAAACCATGCTTTTGTGTCTAGGATTCCTTTTTACACTTTCTCAGGTTTTACATGGATTTAGTACACCCCATTGTTGTGTGAATTTGTTGGGGGGGGGGCTGGGCTGATTGTTCATTCTAGCCACTGAGAACTGAAATAATCACACAGAAACTGTATTATTTAAATCTCCATTTTGCCCATTAGCTCTGATTTCTTATTGGCTAACTCTTACATCTTAATTTACCCCTTCTCCATCAATCTGTGCATCACCATGAGGTTGTGGCCTATCAGCAAAATTTCAACACATCTGTCTCCAATGGCAGCTCTATGACTTTTCTCTAGGATCCTCCTTTTATCTTCCAGTCTTCTGTTTAGTTTTCCCTGCCCAGCACTGTTCCCCTATACCTCTGCTATAGGCCCAAAGCAATTTCTTTATTAACCAATGACGTTTACAGCATACAGACGGGAATCCCACACCACAAACCACTGTCATTCATCTTTATTTTTACTCCTTTCTTGTCTTTTTAAGTTAATGCTTGTTATTGGTTTGATTTACCCAAACATTTTGATATCAATCACTGAAATTGCATAATTCTTTTTATTATTAAACATATTTTGTTAACATGTCAGTTAGTTCCATTTCTTTTGAATCTGAAGCTCTGAACTGAAGTTTGAACAGAGTCAAAAAATAAAGAAAATTTGGTATCCTAGAAATAAATGAAAAACATTTTGAGAGGGTCAGTTGTCTTCTATTTCACCAATATCTCATGGCAAAGACATGGAAGGGTAAAATAAAACAATGAAACAGCTTTGTTTGCTTATGTGCACACATAGAGAAAAGACTATCTTACAATATGTTTTAAATGAAGCTAAAGTGTTTTGAATCAAAGTCTGATTCCCAAAGCATATAATTTAAATGTAAAGGAAGCTAACTAATTATATATGTTTGCAAAATAAAATCATAGAACAGTTTCATATAAAGCTCTTGTAGAGAAAATGTTCTTATGTTGAGAAAACTTATCACATTTTGCATTTTGATTGTTACTAAAGAAAGGGAAAAGTATGCAAATTAAAAATGAGAATGGGTTTATGAGTCAGATATTATGAGGTTATAGAAGAAATGGCAGAAAATAAACTAATTCTGAAGTATGAATCCAGAGTTTGATGTCTGTTTTTCTCATACACACACATAAATGTGCCTACACCTGTACATATACCAACACTTGCATATGCATACATAAAAAACAAGCAATAGTTACATAACTATGTTCCAATGAAGACCTAACTGGTGAATAGAAATGATTTTATCCTTATATAAATCATCTTGGTCTCAATAATTGATAGATTAAGCATATCTCAAATGCATAGTTTTCTTAATATCAATAAAATTAAATTCAAAATGTTTTATAATGATATTTGAAACTTCTTTTAAAATCTGAATATAAAACAACTGTTTTCCAGTAAAATATTTCTTTTAATTATGCTTTAAAACAGTATTTATGCCCTCCATACTTGTGATAATAAACTCATCTAAATACTGTTGAATTTTTAAAAATTACTTTTTAAAAAATAATTGAAATTGTCTTTTTCTTATATCTTTCTTCTAATCCATGTTAAGAGCAACGCCTTCTTGTTGAACAATATTGCATAAAATAATTTTATTTCTATTATATAATTATTACATAAATTAAGCTTTGGGGGTTTTACCATTGTAAGAGTCTATATTATTCTTATGAAATTTGATATAGAGGGGGAGAGGAGTGGGCAGAGGGGGGGAGGAATGGGAGGCTGGGAGGAGGCAGAATTTTTTTTTCTCAATAAAAAAAAGAAAAAAAAGATTTTCTATATTATGTAAGTTTATGTCAATATGTGATAGAAATTATGAGTTCTATTGCATAAAACAGAGAACTGTGACACCAAGCAATTTTGTGAACTATAAAAGTTCACTCTGATGCAAAGTGATGACAATATTTAATCCCAGAGACCAAATTTCAAATTCCCAAAACTTCTAGCAAAAAATTCAATGCTTGATTTTCTGAAATATAAAATATCTTTGTTGCCTTAAAAGTCAAAGGAAGATTGTGAAAGGATGTCCTACAGTTCAGTTATTCAGCATGAGTTTTCCATTCCCCAGATCTGAGTTTAATACTTAATGTTGTCACATTAGATTCATAAACTGCTGGATGCCATTTCTTCTTACTTACTGCAATTTTAAAATTTATTTGCATAATTAAATAATTAAGAGATAACGATTAACTATTCAATAGTAAAATATTTATTAGAATAATTAAATAGTTATTATCAAAACGTGGATTTATTTTCTCTTAATCATAAGTATCAACCTCTATTTGACACGCAGTACATATTTAAATATTAAATGCAACTTTTTGAATTAATGACTCTAATATAACCTTGAAATTGCAATGCCAGTATAATCTCTATTCTTAGTTAAATAGAGAAGAGTAACCATTGAATCCATTCACAAAATCATTAATATGATGTTTCTATTGAATTAAAGTTAGCTATCATAAGAGCCTAGTGAGAAATTCCCCATCAATCAACCATTCTGACATTTGATCAAAGTATAAAATGAAAAAATCAATCAAAATAAAGACTTAAAAGTAATTACAATCTAATTATTTGAACATGAACTTGGTTAACATGTGAGAGCTGTGTTTCCTGTTTGTCAAACAAAAGATGGAGCCAGCTTGCATTTTTTCCCATCTTGTAAAGAAGAATTGCTTCTTCCTCAAACTTTATGAATCAGCATGAATAAATATAGAAGATATAAAATATTATATTTCTTCAAGTTTCTCTACATACTAATTATAAAAGGAAATGATAATTTACCAAATTTCATACATAGAAGAAACAAAGAAAAAAATGAAATTAAATTATAAGATAAAATTGATTGCTGACCAAGCATAAAATTGGGGAACAAAATGTATGTTTCCATACTTAATTTCTAAAACAATCTCTAAAGCTTTCTAAGGCATCAATGGTTTTCCCACATTACTGAAATTCATTAACCAGTAACAAGTTTCCTTTTTTAAAACAAGCACGACTTTGTTTGCAATTAGTCATTGTGTCTCACAACAGATTACTATTATATTTTATTATGAATTATTATTATTGGTAATTTATATTATTGTTTGGCATTATATATAATGAATATAATTTACAATCTAAACATGATCATTTAATTATGGATAATTACATCACCTAAAATTAATTGAATAATTGCCCTATATTTGAGAAATGAATCAAAATCAAAGATCTATCTAGAATTCAAATTGCAGATCATGTAGAATACAGGCAGACTTTCACTGAAATATAATTCTGCAAGACATTTTTTAAGTTGTCTGAAGAGTTTTTTGTTTAATTTTACTCTCTTACCACAGAATACAGTGCTGGAGGGCAAAGGGTTACAGTTCTAAGTATAAGAATTAAAATCTGGAGTCAGTGAGCTCCCACTAGTTCAGGGGGTCAGTTGTATCTGTTGAATTCCTCATTATGATCTTGAACCTTTTGCTCATATAATCCCTCTTCCCTCTTCTACTGGGCTCCAGGAGCTCAGACCAATGCTTAGGGGTGGATCTCTGTATCTGTTTCTATCAGATACTGAATGAAGGTTCTATGATTACAGTTCAATAAGATTCAACCTGATTACAAAGAAAGGCCAGTTCTTTCAGCTTCTCTACTATTGCTTGGAGTATTAGTTGGGGTCATCCTTGTAAATTCCTGGGAAGTTACCCAGCACCAGGTTTCTCCCTAACTCCATAATGCTTCCCAGTATAAAGATACATCTTTTCTTGCTCTCCTTCTCTCTTCCTCTAGTTCTCTCAGGTTCTCTTCCTCTCACCTCTTCTCTCCTCCCTGCCCTTCATCCATATGCTCCCAAACAGCTAGGGAACCTAAAGTTCTCTGGCTTGGGCAGTTTTGGGCTACACTGGGAGTGGGATTATAATTTATCCCTCATGAAGGAACTGAAATTTTGGAGCCCATTCTTCATGCAGGGATGCCTTATTCAGCCTTGATACAGATGGAAAGGCTTGGTCCTGCCTCTATATGATATGAAAAACTTTATTGACTCCCATGGGAGGCCTTACCCTTTTGGAGGTGTGAATGGGAACTTGCCTGGATGAAATGTGGGGGACAGTGAAAGGAGGAGAATGAGGGGAAAATGTGGATGGTATGTTAAATGAAAAAAAACCTTTTCAATAAAAAAGAATTAAAGTGTGAAAATTAAATAAATTAACATTGATGAGGAATTGAGCCATGCTCAAAATTTTTGCTCCTAGTTCAAGTGCCAAGGCCCATTAGTGCATTTTCTGGAATACTAACCACTGTGTTTGTGTAAAATGGTCCTGGGCATTCTCCCTTGTAATAGATTTTTATGATATTACCACGATGTTACATACTGGATAACTGTAAGCAAAGAGCTAAAAATCACCTTCACTTCAGAATCTGTTATCTTCAGAAGGCTTTCATGTTAAGAATGATAGAACCTAGGCTTACTAACAACGGTGGTTGAACATTTGCACACACACACACACACACACACACACACACACACACACACACACATCTCTACTTAGAAAGACAGTATGGAAGTGCACAGGAAATCCAGGGAGAAAAAGTTGAAGGTTGCATTGTATTCTTACTTTCTTCCCATGAATTTGGTAGGACCTTTGCATATTCTCCAATGAACTCCCTTGTGATCTAGCCCAGCCTTATGGGGCAGTATGAAAAATCTGAATGCTCAATTCTACCTTGGTTCTCACACAACACTTTTACATCAAAACTTTAGAGGTGTTAGCAAGAGCACAGCACTGTGGGTAGCACATAAGTACAGGACAGTTTTCAAAGGTCTGAGGTACTGAGAAGGCACACTCTCCCCACTTATAACAATATATTGCTGCTTATTACATATGAGTCTTGTACTTCATCCACATTTTTTGTCTCTGGTTCCATAATATTTTAGATGTCTTGTATATATTTGCAAATGAAAGTTTTAAAACATACATATATACAGCATATATATTTATATCTATATCTACATGTATATGTAATATAAACCCCACCTACACACAAATCATAAAACCACTGCATAAGTGGAGAAAATACAATTTAAATTTCTCCAATAAGTTCAATGTTTTATGTAGAATTAACAGAGTCACTTCAAGCATATGGAGATATAACATACATGATTTCCAGCTTTGTTATTTCCTGTTAGAACAGAAACATTTACTGATAGATGACCCTTCAACCACAATTCTTTAGGGTCTGTAGCACTGCCATGTAGTCACTATGCTATCCTACTGCCTTCTCCTGTCATCGTTCTCCTAAATCTAATATTTATAATTCACTCCCATACTCTGTCTCTTTTTCAACTTACTCTGTGTTCCTGCTTTACCTATAAACAATGTTATTGATTGATTCCTTTGACAGTTGATAGTTCTGGAACATTCTGCATGATCTCTCAGGTCACATCCTCAAGAATATTAATAAACTAGCTTTAAACTTTCATTAGTTTATATATTTCTCATGTCTGTGACTCATTCACATATTCTCATTTAAAATGTGATACCTGGTTTTCTTTAGTAAATACCATATTTCAAAAAGAAACACATTTACTCAACATAACATTTCTTCAACTGTAGTTTTTCACCAACCATTGTTTTGTGACTTAAATATTTTTTTTATTTCAATAAATCTACTTTCTTTTTGTTTAAGTTACTTAATTCTTGGGAATGTGACTTAGATTAAATCCTTTCAAATGTCTATGAGTGTTTGTCCTTCATTTATACAACTTTCACGTATGTTGCCAGTGGAGGAAAGAAGAAAGCACCACATCCATTGGAACTTGAGTTAAATATCTATCTGAGCCACATATGCACATAAACACACATATGTATTCCTTCTTGTCCTTTACCTTTCCAAGTGTTGACATAAGATAATGGAGAAAATGAAGACCAAACTAATCACATTTCTCATCATTTTTTATAATAATATTTCTTCTACTTTCTGACTCCTGTCCTCAGGCTTCAAAGCAAATAACTAAAGATAAATATATATTTTTCTTGGTTTTATCATTCATCTTTTTTTTGCCTCTCATTTCTCTTTATTGGATTATTGCTTATCAATCTTTTGATTCCTCCATTCATTTTAATATTAATCATTGAAAATATTTGAAGTGACAATTCATCATTAAATATACTTTCATTATATTTTTTTCTCATTTATTCTTTAATCTGAAATTTGGTATTGCCCATTTGTGGTGCTTTGTGTCACATATTTTTGAATAATTTTTCTGAAACTTTGGAAATATATGACCCAAAATCCTAATGTTCACATGATAAATGTTGACAGAAAAAAAAGTTTTAAATAGTATATTCTGGATATTTTATGGGTATATTTGATAGCCTATTTAATTAGATTTTATGGTACATTCACTGAGAAGTTTATATCTGATTAAACTGGCAAATATTGATATTTTATATAGTATTTTATATAGTATTTGTATGGGATTTACTATGTAAAATCACATAAGGCCTCAACCCCGTGCTTATATTTTTGTCTCTACATCCCAAGTTCTTGGACTACAAGCATGCATTACCATACCTGAAAAATATGAATTATTGTTACAGGAGGCCACTCGTTTGTTCCTAGCCTCTTTCTTAGACCTGAAATAATCACACAGAGATCATATTAATTAAAATACTGCTTGGCCCATTAGCTATAGCTTCTTATTGGCTAAACTCTTACGTATTAATTTAACCCATTTCTATTAATCTGTATATTCCCAAGTGGCTGTGGCTTACCAGGTAAAGTTTCCAGGGTTTTTCTCCAGCAGGCTATATGTCTTCTTCTGAATCTGCCATTCTTTTTCCCAGCATTCAGTCCTCCCCACCTAGCTCTGCTCAGCCCTGTCCTGCTCTGCTGTAGGCTCAAAGCAGTTCATTATTAATTAACGGTAATCACAGCATACAGAGCAAAATCCCACATCAAATTTTTATAGGTGCAAGTGTTTAAGATCATAAGAATATATATTAATCAGCTTTCTTTGAGGCAAGCAGATCTCTGTGAGTTTGAGGTGAGCCTGTTCTACAAGAGCTTGTTTCAGGACAAGCTCCAAAGCTATAGTGAAACACTGTCTTGAAAAAATTAAGGCCGGGCGGTGGTGGTGCACGCCTTTAATCCCAGCACTTGGGAGGTAGAGGCAGGCAGATCTCTGTGAGTTCGAGACCAGCCTGGTCTACAAGAGCTAGTTCCAGGACAGGCTCCAAAACCACAGAGAAACCCTGTCTGGAAAAACCAAAAAAAAAAAAAAAATAGAATTGAACCAATGGTTACTTCTTTCTGACTAAATCTTCTAACCTCTCCTAAAAGCATGACAGGATAGTGTACACCCTAAGGAGACAGGACCTGGAAATATCAAATTAAATTCATAGAACCTTGACACAGAGATTTTCATTTCCTAGTTTTGAACTTAGGAAGATTAAATATTTATGCCATAAATTGCTAAAAAAAAGTAGGATAATTTCAAAAAATAAAAAAATATATAATTTTAATAGAAACATCTTTAAAAGGTATGCTATAATTTCTTTACATAAAAGAGAAAATTTCCAAAGGTCCTTCTCTCAGAGGGCATTCAGCTATTGCACTTCTGTGCTGCTGACATTAACGAGAATGACTTTTCTAACAAAAAAGTCATATAAATTCTTCAGCATCATTTTATTATCCCCTCAGTCTAATAACGTCCTTCCATATAACGACATTGTTGAATTTTATTATACCAAAGGGACTTTAGTGAACATGTGAGAGTGCATTCTTTACTATATTTTTAACTTAATATAAAAGGAAACAGAAAAGGTGAAGGAATCTTTTGGGGGGAAAACATATACAATACAAATAGACTTTAACAGAGTCTACAAGGAAAACAGATAAATAAGAACTATACTCAAAGGAGAGATAAAGTGAAAACTGCATAAATAAATACAATAAAATAGAATTGCACTGTAATACTACCATGATATATAAATGAATCTGATCATATAAATTTATTTAAATGTCCTTGCAATCAAGTTATTATAAAATCATAAACCAAGTGGTCCTGCTGTCACCACTACATGAAAAAAATACACTCATTTGTGGTGTAATAACACAAATTAAATTATTAACTATTAATATTATTTGAAATGGTCATTTACATTATAGCATAACTATGTCTGTGAGAGTCCCTTGTTTGTTTCTCTATATTTTACAGTAATATTATAGTATTGTATAATATAGTGTAGTGTAGTATAGTATAGTATAGTAATGTTATAGTATTAATTAATTAACATGAAGTATCATTCCAAATCATAGCTTTGAAACTGGATACTGCATTGGTTAATACCAATACAGAAGTATAGGTCCTATGGTATAGGTCCTATCCTGATTGCTACTGGTATGAGTGAACCCTACAAATGAAGAGAACTGAATGATATAAAGAGGGTCTTCTCTCAGAAATAGCTGTTATTTGATAGAGTTATGGTGACAAAAATAAAGGGCTGACACTTTGATCTTGGGAGAAAATTTTCGTTCATTTGTATATTTTTCTTTTTTTGCTTTGGAAGACTGAAATTTTATGAATCAAATTATTATGTAAAGAAGGGGCAAAGAAAGGAATTTGAGAGACAATGACAACAATGACAAGCACAATATACTAAAGGTATTAATAATCTTTCCAGGAAGAACTTTAACCATCAAATGACCAATTATGTATTGCAAGTCTAATGTCCCTGAGAGATCTTGACTTGACAACCTGATTCAGAAATGATGGTGTAACTGAGAGGTGTCCGTTCACTGTACAAATCTCATGAGCAAATGTATTTGTTCTTGAGTTAATAAACAAATTGACTTTTAGGACATTGGACATTCATTAGGAAATAGTACACATAAGATATATTTGAACAATGTACCTCATACTTTCTTTCTTCCTCTCTGCCGCCTCTCTGATACAGTAAATATTTGTTGCTATTCTGTTGCTATTATAAAACACTATGACCAAAAACAACTTAATAGAAGAAGTATTTCCTATTTTAACTTATCCAGAAGAATAAAACTCATCATGATTAGGAGGCATGGTAGCTGGCAAGGACAAGAATTGTGGCAGTAGCAAGAAGCTGAGAGATCACATCTTCAACAAGATTGTGAAGCTGGAGTGATGAGTTAAAATATATTGAGTGAAAGTATAAACTTTCAAAGTTCATCCCCAATGACATACTTTCTACATCAAGACTGTACTTTCTAAATACCCACTGTGCCCACCAACTCAGAACCTTGTGTCAAAATATCCGTGTCTATGATGACATTTCTTATTTAAGCTTCTACACTCAGTGAGCTCCATAGTATACTGTCTCCAAGATGAGTTGCTGCACCACAGGCCTAGAAGCAATGGAGGTAGCAAGCTATGGACACAACCTGTGAAATCACAAATCAAAAAAGAATAATCCATATAAAATTGAATTCTCTTGTATAAGGTTTACTAACAAAACTCTAATCAAATACTGAAAAACTATACTTAACAAGTTCAAAAAGATAAAATCCCTCCATTGTATGATAGCTATTAAAATGTTTTTAAGCTAGACATAATAACTTCCTGAGATAAAAATAAAATCCATAGCAGTGGAATTAAAATATGGTATATAAATTTCAGAATTTGATTTTATATCTTCACAATCAACTTTCCCTTGACTTAACTGTGTCTCCAAATTAAAAGAATGGATATATTTCTCATCTCTACTGAGTTGCTAACTAAATTTATTTTGCAGAAGTATATTTGTAAATATGCTTTTAAATACCATCACACAGTGTAAAATTTGATATCTGTCCAAAATTACAGAAATAATTTTGAGAAAATATATGCTCGTAAAAAAATGATTGCAACTAAAAATGACCTGTGCAGTATTCTGGAATTTCTAAATTATCTCAACACTCATTGTAAACATGATTTCTTAATATTTTCAGTTAGACCCATAAGAATTATATACATTTGTCTTCATACCAGGATCAGAAAACTCCTTTAGATTATTCCTAGTTTTTTTTAGGAGTTTCAGTTATAATAGGCATCATGCAAAATATAAGTATGTTCCATTGTGTATTGTAGTGTTTTCTCACTAATGTGCCATCTCTACAGAAGGTATAAATAAAAATTGACTAGAAGGTGTTATACCCACCATCTGGAAGCCCAATATCAGGCTTCAGTGAATGGCTTCCTCATTTACACAGTCTAATACACCATCTTCTTATGATAATATTCTAAGGGCAAATCTAGTTCATAGTTTCTTTTTTCCTTTTTACCCCATTAACCTATTGCAGTTTTGATTTCAATTATCTTGTAATGCATATAAGAATAAATTACATAGAGAAAATATTACAGAGAGGTTTAACAAGTTAATGGTAAATTAAATGCACTCTCTTCTTCATTATGCAAATTTGCAGTGCTGTGGAACATTTAGTACTCTCTCCTGGATAGCACTAAGCATTTTATATGCAGATAAGTCAACAATTTTAGTGAACTTTTGGCTTTCCAATGCATTAATACAAGAAATAAGATCTGACTTTTTTCCATGTGCCTTACCAGTGTAAGCTACGGTAAAAGTCCTTCATTCTTTTATACAGACTGAAACAACTATTTGTAGTTATTTCAAGCGTAACATCCTTTAGAAATTCTAACATGTTCAGTGAGCGCCATAGCAATACAAACTTTTAAATTAAATCTAAAAATTTTAAATCCAAAAGAGAAGTGTGTGTGTGTGTGTGTGTGTGTGTATTTCTGAAATTACTGTCTCTTAGATGAAATAGCAAATTTCTTTCTTAAATTTAGTTCTGCCTTGAGTACTAATTTCTTTTGTTGGAAAAGCATCTTAGCCTCTTCTGGTGATTCTAAGTGGTTCTAGCCAAAGCCTTCCACATATTGACTATTTTTAATCAATATTAAGGGAACAGGCGACTCATATAATTTCTAATTTACTTTTATGTAAAAATGAATAAATGCTTCTCCTTTTTTGGTATCTCAGCACTATTGGAAGGGAGCAATTATAGGAAAGCACACATTTAAATTGTTACCCAAAAGAGCTAGTGAATAGAGATAATTTGTGGTATTCTGAGCTTATTTTTGATGGTTACAAATACAGCAAAACAAAGGTTTCTATGGTTATGTGTCTTCTAAAGTATTTTACCTTAAAAAATTCATGTAAATTAAAACATTCCTGGTAATTTGAATCCAAATTACATGTTAATTCTGCCTGTAATTATTGCTCATAATATTTGTAGCAGCCAAATTGAAATGAATGTTACTTTGTTCTTTAGGAAGGTTTTCTCCCAAACAGCCAATTTAAATAACTTTTGTAATACTTATTGTAGAAAATATATGTCCAATACAATTTTATTTGTGATGTCCAGACTCACACCAGCTCTTCTGTGATCTCATCTAAGGGGCTCTGAAAACCTCAACACATATGACTGTTTATTCTAATTGAGTTTTCTCTTAGGTTGGACTTGGTGAGATACATGATTTTGTGTCAAGCAGGATAGCTACAGTAAAGCTCCTCACTAGCTCAAGAAAATAGTGGCTGTAACTGCAGCCCTGTTGCTGATCCTGTCTATGCTTCTAGACTACATGCCCTGAGACACTGTGGCAGAAGCTCTTCTTCCTAAGGGAGCAAATCAGACACCCATGCAAACACATTCAGTGCTTTAGACTTCTATGCCAGACAGTGTACCATTTTAAGAGCTTTCAATCCCAGATATCTAATAAAGCCCCTACTCCCAGGGACTTGAAACAGCTGAGATGATCATTGTCTTAGTAAGGGTTTCTGTCTCTACGAAGACACACCACAGCTACAGCAACACTTATAAAAGCAAATATTTAATTGGGTGGTTTACAGTTTCAGAGGTTCAGTCCATTATCTTCATGGTGGGACCTGACAGCATAAAGGTAGACTTGGTGATGGAGAAGGAGCTGAGAGTGTGGGAATTACATCTTGGTCCCACAGGCAACAGGAAGTAGTATGAGAAACCAGGTGTTGTGAGAGACAGCTTGTTTGTTCCTAGCTGCCCAACCCAGAAATAATCACACAGAAACCATATTATCTGTTAAAGTTCCAGCGCCTATCTCTGGTGGAGCTACATAGCTTCTCCCTGATTCTGCCTCCTTTCTCCCAGAATTCAGTTTAGTTTTCCCCACCTACCTCTATTCTGCCCCATGGGGGCCCAAGACAATCTTTTATTAACCAATGATATTCACAGCATACAGAGAAAAGTCCAACGTCAATTGGGAATAATTTAAGCATATATGAGATTTCAAAACCTGTTCCACATCGACATGCTTCTCCAACAAGGCCACATATACTTCAACAATCTACACCTCCTTATAATGCACCCTTTGGGTGCCATTTTCTTTCAAACCAACACATTCCATTCCCAAGCACCCAAAAGTTTGTAGCCATTTCATAATTTAAAAATGAATTCAGGGGGGGCGGGGCACAAAAAAATTTTTAAAAAATAAAAAAAAAATAAATAAATAAAAATGAATTCAGTCCAACTTCAAAAGTCTGCATAGTATATAACATTCTCAAATTTACTTAAAATTCTCAAGTTTAAAGTGTCTTCTGAGATTCCTGAAATTCCTTAACAGTAATCCCCTGTAAAATCAAAATCAAAAAACAGATCACAAATTTCCAAAATATAATGGTATGGAATATATACCATCACAAAACACAGGGAAGGAAGCATAGTATGAAAATACTGGAGCAAAATCAGTCTGAAAACTAGGTGGACAAACTCTAAACTCTGCATCTCAGAGTATGATAGCAAAACACTCTTTAGATGTCCAACTTTTTTCAGCTTTGTTGATCAATCATAACACACTTGTCTCTCTTTAGAGAGTTCTACTCCCTGTTAGCAACTTTTCTCAGCAAGTATCCCGTAGCTCTGGCAACTCCAACATGATGGGTTCAACAAGACAACTCAAACTTCATGTTCACAGCTTAACATAGCAGTCCTTCTAGGCCTCCATTACAAAAAAAAAAAAAAAAAAAAATCCCTGAAATGTGACTGACTTTAGCAGCTTTTCTTATTCACAGGGGGAGGTTCTCTAAAGTATTTCTTCTATTCTTGACTCAAATGCCAGAAGCACACTGCTAAAGCTGCCAAATTCTGCTGTTAGCTGGGGCTTGAACATAACTCATTTACTTACATTGTCATCACCTTACTCTTTCCCATGGTTCCCTTTGCTGCCAAAGCTTGTCTGTCCTAGAATTTGCTCTGTAGAACATGTTAGCCTCGATTTTAGAGATGGGTCAATTGCATCTCCACTAGCTTTGGGTTTTCAAGTTTGTTTTTTGTTTTTTTTTTTTTTTGTTTTTTTTCAATGCCTAATCTTGACTGTTTTGCAGCTTGCTCTCTAGATCCGGCAAGCCTTAAATAAGAGATCTGCCAGACTCTGCCTCTGGAGTTGTGGTATTAAAGACATCTACCTATACCTTTAACAAGTTGGGAATTTAGCTGCAAATACCCATGAAAATCATCAGAGGTTTTCATGGGTATTTGCAGATCATTTTAAAGCAAGGTTTTGCCCTGAGATCAGAATGCCCTCTATTCCATTTCTTGATATGTTTATCTCCTTGAACATAGGACGTAGCACTATTCTACTTCCTAGCACTCTAAATTATATATTTTGTATTTTGCCTCATTGTGCTTATTCATTTTCATAATAAATCCTTATGAGCATAAACAGTAGTAACCACAAGGTAGAGTCTGTATAGAGCTATTTTGAGATTTCCCTTGCAATAGAATTACTCCAATTTTCTTTACTCTAGCACGAGACAGAATTTTCAGACAGAAGGAAAAAAAAAAACAAACCACATTCTTCACCAAAATATCACAAGTTCTGTAGAAAACATGCTAAAATTCTCCTCTGAAACCTCTTGAGCCAGTCTTTCACAGTTGAAATAACCCTCAGTACAACTGTCTTCAATGATCCTACTAGTATGACCCATTAAGCAGCACTTAAAATGCTCAACTGCTTTTCTTATCAACAGTTCCAAGGGTCATATTCCTTTAAACAAAAGCATAGTCAGGCCTAGCACAAAAAGACCCCAAGAGTGCACAGATGAAAGACTTGAACTTTTACCAGAGACTGAATATTTTAAATAGCATGAAATTTTAATGTGTTAAAATTTGTAAAGGCTATGCCGTTTTTAAAATTATTTATGATTTTAATGTGAGATGTTATGTATGAATAAGAATAAAAGGGATGTGGCTTAATAATGATGTATTTGTGTTTCAAGTTGATAAAGGATCACTTGTACTTAATTGTTTTATTTGTCAGCATTACAGAAGCTAAAGTTGTCACACAGGAAGAAGCCCCAGTTGTGAATATGCCTCCTTGAGATCTGGCTGTATTCCATTTTCTCAATCAAGATGGGAGGGCAAAGTTCATGTTGCGTGCTGCCATCCCTGGACTAACGGTCCTTGGTTCTATTAGAAAAAAAGGTTAAGTAAGCCTAGGGAAGCAAGCCAGTAAGCAGCACCCCTCAATGGCCTCCTGCTTCCAGGATACTGCCATTTTTTGAGTTCCTGTCTTCTTTCTTCAGTGATGAACAGAAATGACACCATGTAAGTCAAATAAACTCTTTCCTCCCCTGCTTTCTTTTTGGTCATGATGTTACATTGTAGCAATAGAAACCCTAAAATAGACAATCATCACAGATTTTCATGGGTATTTGCAGATCATTCCAAAGCAAGAAATAATGAGAATCTAAACTTTATCCTTTTCTTTGCCTAGTCTACGATGCAATACCTATCTCCTTCCTCTTACTCTTTATACTATAATTTAATTTATTGTTTGCAGTTTAGTTGGATAAAACATGATGAATTTTAGTTGGCTATTGTTGATGCTTTTCCAGGGCTTGTATGACAATTTGTAGCATATCCATAATTGTCCCAGTAAATGAATCCTAGAGTAAGGATTTTTTAATTTAGTTTGTATCTCCAAGTTACAATGAACAATCAGGGTTCCCTGCCCTGTGGGAAGTCCAAGGACCACCCACCTCCATCTCGGTCTAGTAAGGTGAGCATCCAAATTGCCTAGGCTCCCACAAAGCCAGTATGTGCAGTAGGATCAAAAACCCATTGCCATTGTTCTTGAATTCTTAGTAGTCCTCATTGTCCACTATGTTCAGCGAGTCCAGTTTTATCCCATGCTTTTTCAGACCCGGGCCAGCTGGCCTTGGTGAGTCCCCTTTGTCTCAGTGTGTGGGTGCACCCCTCGCGGTCCTGAGTTCTTTGCTCGTACTCTCTTTCCATCTGCTCCTGATTTGGAACTTGAGGTTTCAGTCCGGTGCTCCAATATGGGTGTCTGTCTTCTTTCATCACCTGAAGAAGGTTAATATTCAGGAGGATGCCTATATGTTTTTCTTTGGATTCACCTTCTTATTTAGCTTCTCTAGGATCGCGAATTATAGGCTCAATGTCCTTTATTTATGGCTAGAAACCAAATATGAGTGAGAACATCCCATGCTCCTCTTTTTGCGTCTGGCTTACCTCACTCAGGATAGTGTTTTCTATTTCCGTCCATTTGTATGCAAAATTCAAGAAGTCATTGTTTTTTACTGTTGAGTAGTACTCTAATGTGTATATATTCCATGCTTTCTTCATTGTACTTTTTGCCAAAGTATAATAGAAGCTTGAGGTAAAATTAAAATTAACAAAATTTTTACTGTACTTAGCTGTAGCATCACTGGATAAGTTTCTTTTGGCCATTGTAATCGCTGTATAAAAAGAAGGCAAAGGAATGGGTTCAATGAGATAGAAAGAATAGGGATGTAGGAGAATGTCAAGAAAACTTAAGAGCCCATAGAAATTCCATAAGTAAAAAATGATTCCTGTTATATTATTCTTATAAAAACTATGAAAGAATGTATAAAATCAAGATAGACTAACTATTATCAGAAGATAATTTTATTAAACAAAAATCCTAGTGCAATGGATGGCTTACCTTACGACAGCTTGATTGCCAGGATGATTCTGGAAACTAAAAAAAACATTTTAGGAAAGTGACTCCCATGTTTACTTTTCTACCATAACAAGGCAACTTATTTTAAAAAATACATTCTATTTGGGACTTATTCATAGTTTTAGAGGGTAAATAAACCACTGTGATGGCAATGGGCGTGGAGGTAGGCAGGAAGGCATGGCATTGAAGCAAGAGCTGATTAAATTGCATTTGAACATGAACCCAAAAACAGAGAGAGGAAGAGAGAGAAAATGGGAATGGCGCAGGCTTCTAAAACCTGTAGGCCCAAATCCGGTGATACACATCCTCTTATAAAGCCACACCCAAACCTCCCCCCCCCAATTTTTTTCAACTAGGGATCAAACATTCAAATCTATAAGCCTATGGGGCCATTCTAATTCAAAATTTCATAGCCAACTTCGTGATAGTCCACTACAATGGCTATTCCATATATTTAGAACAATCAAACCAATTAGATTGGAACATTCCTTCCTATGCTTGAGAATACCATGGAGATTACAGCAGCTAGGAATGGGGGATTGGCATCCAGTTTTTTGTCAGATGTGTACTCTGAAAAATCAGGAAACAATATGTAAGATAAATCCACTAGAATAATAACAGCTTTTATATTAGGAAATTAGCTGACTTTTTCCTAGTGTAATTAATACTCAGTGTATAGGAGAGAATTCTTAGATGGTATTATAACTCTGGTCAGCATTCAGTTCTAAAGAGGTCATGAGCCCTAGAAGAATAGTTAATAATGAATTTGTTAAGTAAACAGCATGTTGTTCCTGTAAATTTACCTTCTAAATATCTGTTTATGGCCATCAAAGAGTAATGTTGTCAGCATTCACCAGGGAAGCATTTCTATACAGTGCTGTAAGCAATAAAGCTATAGATTCAAAACTGGTCAAGCAGAGAGAATCAACAATGATTTAATGCCCAGACATAAAAAAAGATAACTACAGTTTCTTGTTTTGAAAATTTGAGTCGAAGGATACATTACCTTGGAAAAGACGTTCTGCTTTTGTTTCCACATGAGATGAGAACCTGTGGATTGCTTTCAGACTAAAATGGTTTAATGGACCAAGAATCCCCATAAGGTCACTGTAACAGCCTCCAAAATTACTTCATACAACAAAAAGCAGGACACAGTTTGAAGAGAACTATGGCCAAATTCTCAAATATTGTTTATAAATGTTTGTTTATATTTAAAGGGGGATATGATATAGATACGAATAATTTGCATTGGTATGGATCATAGTCTATTGATGCATATATTTGTTTTTGATTAAGGTATTGTGATTGTGCAGTTTATTTTAAAGTGTAATGTATAGTCAAGAAATATAGGGTAATAGTCAAGTCAAGCTTGTAGTCATGTTAGTTAGATTTTCTAGATGTACAGAGGTATTTTTCAGACGGATAGTTATTTTTCAAACCTCTCAAAGACTGCACAATATGGCACTTAAAATGTTTTAAGAATTTAGGACTTTTCATAACATTGAGACACATCTGCTCTTGGCAGCACCAAGCTACTTCAAGAAGATGCTGGGCATTGAAGAGGTTCCTTATGACACTGATTAATCAATTAGGAATGAAACTGCTCTTGGTTGGACTGTTTGGTGTTATGCTGTGTGAGCTGGATAGGCAACAAGAAACCACAGAAAAATGACTGATGTACTTGCGTAATGGTGAGATGGTCCTTCAGGGTTCCTGCTACATGAAAGGGTCTGTCAGACATTTTGCAGGACACAGAAGATAGTAACTGATAGACTTTGACATTACAAGGCAAAACAGACCTTCAACTTTCCTGATTCATGGAAATGTCTGCTGGATACTATGATCCTATAGACTGAAGATGAATGCCCTAATGATGCAGAAGAACTTTGGGTGACTGTCCAGGCAGCGAGATGTCTCTGTCAATTCTAGAGTGGTGGAAGTTGCTTGCAATGCACTTTATGTTTACTTTGCTGACATTAGATCCTTCTACAGTCTTTGATGGAATAAAAGAATAGATAGTAATAATATAGTTTTCCTTAGATATGATAAAGATAAAGTAGGTATAAATATTATAATTGTAATTCTTGCTCTATACCTGTTTTGTTATATGTGATTTTATTGTGCTAAAGTCAAAACCTTCCTTTTATTTAAACAGAAAACGAGAAGTGATGGGGTATTCCCCTCTGTATACTGTGAATACCATTGGTTAGTAAAGCAGCTGTTTTAGGCCTGTGATAGGGTAGAACAGAGCTAGATGGGGAAAACTAAACTGAATTCTGAGAGAAAGAAGGCATATTCAAGAAAAAGTCATGTAGCCCAACTGGAGACATATGTCAGAACTTTTTCTGGTAAGCCACCATTTCATAGCGATACACATATTAATAGAAATGGGTTAAATTAAGATTTAAGAGTTATCTAATAAGAAGCCAGAGCTAATGAGTCAAGCAGTGATTTAATCATATAGTTTTTGTGTGGTTATTTTGAGTCTAAGCTGCTGGATGGTCATGAAATGAACTAGCAACCACATAAAACAATTATAAGTCACTGCTATTTTTGGATATCCTCCAGTACTTGATAGTAAGAAACTATCTGATGGAGAAGGGTCATCTTTCTATCTGTTGTTTCATTGGTTAAGTAATAAAGAAACTGCTTGGCCTCTGATAGGACAGAAAATTAGGTAGGCGGAGTAGACAGAAGAGAATGCTGGGAGAAAGAAGCTGAGTCAGATCAGTCGCCATGGTTCTCCCACTCCAGACAGACACAGGTTAAGATCTTCCCTGGTAAGCCACCTTGTGGGCTACACAGATTATTAGAAATGGGTTAGATCAATATGTAAGAGCTAGACAATAAAAGGCTGGAACTAATGGGCCAAACAGTGTTTAAAAGAATATAGTTTCCATGTAATTATTTCGGGTATAACGCTAGCCGTGCAGGCGGCCGGGTGCCAAGAACGTAGCCAGCCACTCACACTTCAACAGATGCTCAGTCGGTAGAGCATGAGACTCTTAATCTCAGGGTCGTGGGTTCGAGCCCCACGTTGGGCGCCACTCTGTTCTGTCTACTCCACCTACCTAATTTTCTGTCCTATCAGAGGCCAAGCAGTTTCTTTGTTACTTAACCAATGAAACAACAGATAGAAAGATGACCCTCCTCCATCAACTATCCCTGAAGAAACAAGATTCTTTGGACATGGAGAAATCTAGCAGGTACAGACCTAGTAACCTCATTCCTACTGAATAGTGCCATATGTGATATTGGGAAGGAAAACTATAAACAGTCTTGCCAAATTATGAATCAGGTGAGTTACAGTAACAACTGACCTGGAAAGGTTTTTCTGATATGCATAATAGTGATATGCATCTCATGGGAGTAATCAATCATTTACTGAATGGACTTTAATCCTGCTTTCTACCATTAACTCAGTCACATATGCATTTCTGGCTAGATAGTATACACTGGACAAGACTCTAATACAAGCATACTGATAAATAGTTATAGTAGTACATTCCATCCAAAGAGGTTTACTTTATACCCATAGAATAGCTAATCTTTCAATCTAAAAGCAGAAGCTTTTTTTGCAGTAAATACTGTTCAACATGGTGACTCATACCTGGTGAATATGCAGAAAACTATGACCAATGAATTCTCAGATACAAATGGAAAGTCTATATCTCATATCCTCTCTGTCTTTTGCCTTAGGAATTATCAGTGATGAGGTGGAAGAATAATTGAAACGTCCAGAAATAGTGTACCTCTGTATTGAAACTATACTTTTTACTGGACATTGATAGGGTCATAGCACCCAAGAACTCACATTGACTGCGACTGAAGGCTAAAGGTGGGCAAACATCAGATCAACTAAAATCCCATTCTATCCAGTGTAGTGAATAAAGTTTCACCATAAACTGAGAAGCTACTGTGGATAGCCGATAGGGTCAGGAAGAGTAAACTTTCTACAGAGATACAGTCTGTGAGAGGTATCAGATGCTCCAGTATATTGTCTGTACATATGCACATGCAACAGTAATTGGTAAAACTGGGTTAAAAATTAAAATATAAAAATGGAAGAAAAAGTGGTAAGAAGATTGAGGGGATATTTGAGGAGGTAAAAAAAGACAATGAAGTTGATCAAAATGCATTTTATTAATGTATAAATGGCACAAAGGGAGATAACATAATTAACTAAAAAGAAGCTCAAAACCCTTTTGATCAAGAAAAAATTCATTCACAATAACTACCCTTTCACAAATAACAAATTAAATATCTGAAAATGAATATGACCCAGGAAAGAATAAGGTGAACAAAAACAGTGAAAATATAACTGCCCTATGATTCAACTGTGCCACTCTTGCGAATAGACTCAATGGAATTCATATCTCACTACATAGACATTTGTGTGTATTTTGTTGCTGCTGTATTCATAATAATTTTGGAACTTAATCAGACTAGCTAACAATAGATTAAAGACTAAGAAAAATAAGGAACATATGAAAAATGGAAGATTATTCAGCCATAAATAATGCTAAATCATTAATATTGCAGGTAAATCCTAGGTATAAATCCTTTCCTTTCTTTGTTTAAACTGAATCCACAAAAGAAAGCTGGGGAAATATAATTGGATCTTGTGATGGGGCTATATTAAGGTAAAGAATAGAAATAGTAGATTACAATAAAATGAAAGTCATTGGATATAATACTGGAAGCAAAAAAGCTTATTCAAAAGGTTTCAAGAACATATTGGAGAAATCACATATATTTTAAATAAAACATTTATGTAAAATAATGTGCTATAACATGCTTTAGTTTAATTATATGTTACATTTGTATCACAGTAATTTTCTATAAATGCAAAAGGTATTTAGAAAATTCAATTTTAGCAAATATTTTCTGAAAATTTTTTGATCATATATGCACAGATTTTCTAGATATTTAAAATGAAATATGAGTGTGCCATATCATTGTCCTAAAATAGCATAAATGACAAAATAGCAATATAAAGATAAGCATATTATCTGAAAAATATTAATTTAAAAGTTTAAATATAGAAGCATCTTAAAGCTGATATTTACACCTTTTAACCCATTTAAACAGGCAAGTTAATGCATAGTCTTCATCATTTTATATACTTTTTCAAGAATGTAAACAAAATTTAATATATTTTCTTTAGAAAAAAGATCCAATTTCCTCTAGTTAGACTTATATTAGTATTCCAACTGTTCTTGATATTACATTTGATTCCATTTAGAAACTTTGAACTCTCATCTGTAGACACAGAATCATACCAGTGACAAATTCAAATTATGAAGCTTGCTATACTAAGGACAGGCCCTAGAGATGACTCCCTCACAATAATTCATTTCAAAAAGATTCTCTGTCACCAGAGGGAGAAAAGCATGGACAAAAGATAATTTTTCAACACCAAGCTAAATCAATTACCACACTGCAGAAAGAACTTTCTTTGGTGTTTGATTCTGACTTTGAACACCCCAGGGATTTCTGAGAAAGAAGAAAAGAGTCATTTGGGGAAAATATAATTTCATTTAAATGTTATCTTTTCTATGACAAATTTCCCTGGTAAAGAAGAAAAAACAGCTCTTGGAGTGGGGTCTCTATTTATGCTGATATCCCATAAACTCTGTATCTTCAAACTGGAAGTACTTTATCACTATTATTGTTTTTGTTGTTCATCATCATCATTTACACTCTCTGCAAATGACTAAGCTCACTTATACTGTTAACAGGAGTTGACTCTTACAACTTCTATGGAAAAATAAAAAAAAAAAGCACAAAGATCAAAAAAGATACCTGTATTCATTATAACTGTCTAAAATCAGGGAATCTATGTTCCTGAAAAAGAAAATATGTTAGGAAAACAAATAATTATAATTCATGTCAGAGTCTAATAGGAGAGGGAAAACAGGAACACAGAGATGAAGTGTGTCAAAGACAAGACTGTCATTTAAGTATACTGAACATGACAATCATTATTCAGAAGTGACATTCAAGCAAGAATTTCAGGTTAGCAACAATTCTCAAAGCAGGTATCTCCAGAGAGAAGAATCAGGAAGAGGATAGTGCAATATAGTGAAACTTAGGATTCAAACTCAACATTTATACCGGCTAAGTTATGAAATGGAAGGAAAATCGCATGTGAGGATAGTACAGTTGTTTACTGTGTTCAGTGTACTGAGGTATATCATTATTAGTAAATCAGAAGCAGAGTCATAATGTGCTGGCACTTAATTGTGAAGAGAAGATTGTTTTTGAGACTTACATGTTTGCTTTTGTATTCACTAACTCTATAAGAATACTTATAAATTTGCATTACTAGAAGATAAGACATTTTTTTTCTAGATAATATGTAATTATATAACACATATTTGAATACATATATGTCACTACCATAGCTCTTAACAAGCTGATATCATAGTTAATTTGGGTGGGGGAGTTATTTTATTTTGTTGGGCATTGAATTCAAGGCTTTGACCATGGTTGGTAAAAACTGTCCTCTTTAAGGACTGTCACCTAACTTAATAATTAAGGTAATGTGCTTTCCTGAAAAATACAAAGAAAACATTTAATATTAATGAAGACTGTTATCAATAAATGTAAAAATATACTTTACTCAGAAACAAAAAAAAATCAAGTATGTACTTAAGTAGACTCTAAACTTGCTATGAAAGTATTTGCAAACATACCTATACCTAATGAAAGAATATTGACATATAAATAATATTTATGAGCTCACTAATGATTATATTAAAATTCACGAGAGACTGCAAAGGAATGAGTAGATATCAAAAGTAATCTGAGAATAAGAGCCTCAGAGAAAATTTATCTGGGCCAAAGAAATAAATAACAAAATTCAGCGCAATAACAAATGAATGACAATTATATATTTTTTCCTCTGGAAAAACTATTACATTAAATACGTTCTCAAAAAACACATTAAAAAGTATATTAAAATTGATTAGGAAATGGTTTTCATAAAAGAACAGAATGACAATGAAAGGTAAATTTCCATAAAATTGTACTTGGGGTCAATGAATATGTATATTATTCACCTATCTTATGTCATCTAAAATATCATGTGACCTATAGCAGGAATTCAAGGAAGATTTATGGAATACAAGATTTAATAAATCATTATAGAGACACGGTGTTTTGGATACAATGTTTTTAAAGATGTGGTATCATAAAGTAATATTTTATTTTATATGTTTATGAACTTAAATATTAATATTATTCTCATTTATATGAGATTCATAGCATCAGGAAGAGAGAATAATCACAATTAGAGATGGCATGTATTGGGAGTGGTAAGCTTTTTATTTTTATCTTTTATGATTGATGTTTTCTCTTATTTCTCTTAGCTTCAGATACCATAGGAAACCCATAATACTACTGTATTTTCTTCATTTATTTCATTTTCTTCATATATTACTGACAATATCAAATTTTGTCTAGGAAATTGTAGTAGATGTACTAATGAGGCCGTTTGTTGGTTCCTGTCTGCTTAACCCCAAAATAATCACACAGAAACTGTATTAAATAAATCACTGCTTGATCCATTAGCTCTAGCTTCTTAAGCTAATTATTATATATTAATTTAACCCATTTCTATTAATCTATGTGACACCACATGGCTGTGGATTACTGGGTAAAGTTCTATCCATCTCCAGCCGGGCTACATGGCTTCTCCCTGACTCCACCCTTATTTCTCCCAGCATTCAGTTCCATCTACCCCGCCTACATAAGTTTTGCCCTACTATAGGTCCAAAGCAGCTGTTTTATTCATTAGTGGTAATCACAGCATACAGAGAAAAATCCCACATCACCTCCTCTTTTCTGTTGAAATGGAAAGCAAGCTTTATCTTCAATACAGTAAAATTATATATAACAAAATAAATATGTAAGAACTACAGTTAAATATTTATATCTATTTTATCTTTTATCATTATTAAGTAAAACTATAACTAAAACTATATATTTTATCTCTATCAAAGACTCCAGAAGGATATAACATTACGTAAGTAAAGAGGAAGTGCATTGTAAGCAACTTCCAAAACTCTAGAAATGACAGAGTCATATCACTGCCTGAACAGTCACCCAAAGTTTTTTGTACTTTTGGGGCATCCATCTTCAGCCTACAGACCCACAGATCCAGCAGACTTTTCCATGTAGCAGGAAAATTGAAAATCTGTTCTGCCCTGCAATGCCAAAATCCATCAGTTGCATTCTTCTGTGTCTGCAGAATGTAGAGCAGACTCTTTTTTTTTATGAAGCAGAACCCCTAAAGAATCATCTCTTCTTTAGGCAAGTTTAGCAGTCATTTCTGTGTGGGTCCTGCAAGTCCAGTTCATAAAACAGTCCAGGTAATAGCAGTATCTTGCCTAAAGTGGTAGCAAAGCCTAACATCCATAAGAAGCCTCTTTGATGCCCATCTTCCTCTTGAAATTATTGGTGCTTGCCAGGAGCAGATCTGTATCATGTCATGAAAAGTTCTAACTTCTTAAGATATTTTAAATACTATATTCAGAAGGTCTCTAAAAAGATTTGAAGAATATCTATCTAATAAATATGTTTCTATATATCTAGAAAACATTACTAACATTTCTATAAGTTTGACTATTAGAGATGACTATCCATTAACCTATATTTTCTAATTATACATTACACTTTTAAATACCTTAATTGAAAGCATATATATATATATACACACACATATACATATGTGTGTGTATAAATTTGTTTCAATAGAGCAAGATCCATGCTAATGCAAATATCAATCTCTATAGCACATCCCCCTTAAATGTAAAGAAACATTGACAAGCAATATTTGGGAATGGGTGCATAGTTTTTCTCCAAACTGCTTCTTGCTGTTTATTGGGAGATGTAATTTTTTGAGGGGTGTTCAATGTGACCTTTTGGGGGTCTTGGTCCATGAAAACACACTAGTCTGGAAGGATTTCACAGATTCTCATCATCTATGGAAACAAGAAAGAACCTCTTTTCCAAAGCAACATATACTTAGATCCATATTTTGAAATCAAGTTACCTTTAAGATATATATGTTGGTTTAGCTTAGCAGTCCATACAATGAAATGTCTCTCTGTACTGAACTCCTTCGCAGTAAAAAAAAAAAAAAAAAAAAAAAAATTCAAAGAAAACACAATAATATACATAATACAGACTCGCTGGAAATCTCATCTTTACATGGCTTGTTTTAAATCTATTACATTTTAATATTCATTTCATTATCTTTACATATATTTAACCTATGGCTGTCTGTACTCTGTCTCTTTAAAGACTTTGTTTTTTTTATAAACCATTTATTTCCTTTTATAACTCTATTTATTCTCTCTCCCAAGCTTACATACATTTATCTCACTCTGTGACCCATTTAGAGTTCTTTTATGTCTGAATATGTCCTATTGTGTATCTGTAGTTCTTTACTGTCCAGATCACGTCTTAAAGTGCTAAGTGCTTCATAAAAACTTAAGCTGTGCTATTGGTAGAGTATATATAGTACTTCCTGCTTGCTCCACACAGTACAGCATTGTTGAGCTGCTTGCTGCCAAAAGTCATACTCACAGCCCCATCTCAAGGCACAGAGCCTTTCAAGGTTGTCACCAAGCAAGCCATAACACTTTGTCCACAAACCACATTCAAATGCTTGGCCTCCTGAAAGAGCTAGAGTTCACACTGGCAGCATGGCCCAGAAAGCAGGTATTTCAAAACCTTTTTTTCTGATACCCCTGAATCAGAAACACTTTCTTTTTTTTTTTCAGTTTATTTATTTTTTTATTGAGAAAAGGAAAAAAAAAGTTTCCCCCTCCTCCCAGCCTCCCATTTCCCTCCCCCTCCTCCCACCCTTCTCCCACTTCCCCCACTCTTCTCCCCCTCCCTCCCTCTCCAAGGAGCCATAACTCTGCTTGCTTCTAGCAAACGGAGACCATCCAAGAAAATGCAACTACCAAACCATGCTTAACTCCGTTCTTTTGTGTCTAGTAGTATTTTCTAAACTTTCTCAGATTTTACATGGATTTAGTCCACCATGTTGGATTCTAATTTGTAGTAAGAAGGCCGCTTCATGGTTCCTGGATGTTTAGCACAGAAATAATCACACAGAAACTATATTAATTAAATCACTGCTTGGCCCCTTATCTCTAGATTCTTATTGGCTAACTCATACATATTGATTTAACCCATTCCTATTAATTCGTATATCACCAGATGGCTGTGGCTCACTGGCTAAATTTCCAACTAGCTCTGGTGGAACTACTTGGCTTCTCCCTGTCTCTGCCCTTCTTTTTCCCACCATTCAGTTTCATCTTTCCATCCTAAGTAAGTTTTGCCCTGTTATAGGTCCAAAGTAGTTTCTTTTTTTTTTTTTTTTTTTTTTTTTTTTGGTTTTTCTAGATAGGGTTTCTCTATGGCTTTGGAGCCTGTCCTGGAACTAGCTCTATAGACCAGGCTGGTCTCGAACTCACAGAGATCCGCCTACCTTCCTTAGTGATAATCACAGCATACAGAGGGAAATCCCACACCAGGTAGATTTGTTCCCTTTATATCATCTTTGTCACATGATTAAGTATAATGACTTCTTGCATTCTTTCTTTAATAATACTTTCACATTAAATTTCTCATGTATTAGATCATGAATCGCAAAAGTGAAACCCCTGGGCAATCAAATCAACCTCATCTTAAGTTTTGTGGTCATTCAAATTCTGAGAACCCACCTTAGTTCTACTGGAAAAGGATCATAGAGGAGGTTGAACATTCTGTTTCATATAAGTTCCAACTGATTGGGTAAACACCTGGGTAAATTATGTTCTGAGATTTCCTGTTTCAGTTGTGGGTGGTGAAATCAGTGACTGTAAGTAACTGTAAAGTCTGGAATGAGATAGTCAAATGCCAGAATTTAGACTGTGTAAGAGGTCCAAGAAATCAAATCCTTGTACTTGAAAATTGAGTGCAACAAGTCAAAGACAAAGGAAGGTGCAAAGGCTTTTAAAAAAAATTGAGTATGTTATAAGTAATCAAGTAATAGACACTGAATGAGTAGCAGTAATCTATCAAATATTTGACCTGTGCCTGAGGCAGTTACATTTCATTCTATTAGGATGCTGTAATTGGATCTACCACAGGGCTTGCAAATAGATAAATACATGAAAAATCCCATTTCTTACTGCTGCCTGGTTGCAATGAAAAGAATACACACCAGGGGTTAAAAGTAACATCTAACATAATAGAACATCTGGGTATATTCACCTCTGACAGTAAAAAATGAGGCCAACAAGAAAAAAAATATTGATTGCTATATTCTGTTCAAGGCCTCAGAATAGCATGGGATTGTAACAAGTTGTACATCTATGAGTCACTTTAGGATACACCTCAGAAAACCTGTAAATCTTGTTCCTAACACCAGAAGGGAGAACTTCCTTCCAGAACCCTTTGGTGTGTTACTTCTTTTGAAATTCAGACTGTGCAAGAGAAATGACACAATAGATTGCTTATTTAAGCATTGTTAAAAAGGATTTTCATTAACTTTCAAAAATAACATTTTATTTGGAATCAAAGTGATTATAGACTGGTAAACAGGTTATGGTCCATCCAACGTTTCACTTTTTGCTCAAGTAGTGATCAATCTGACATAATCTAAAAGAAACAGAGTCAGTAGGTTTCTTTTCTTGCTTCCTATTTTAGGATAGTATAGGTCTAGATTTGTTAATTTTATGGCACAAAAAAACCCAGTAAACTATCCTCTAGAATTTTATTCCACTTTCTGTGTTTTCTCACTATTAATATTGCTTTTATTATATCACTTGTCTTGCATGTTGGTATCCTAATATATAAGCAAAACTATTTTGTTGTTGTTTCTTTTTTTGTAGGCTTATTTCTTCTTCCTTATACCTGATACAATATTTTCACATAAAACTTTTTACCAACCCCAGTGATGTTTAGCAAATTCTGTTCATCATGATATATAGAATCCAAGAATAATATTCTCATCTACTGAATAGACTTACTAGGGCCCTGAAAATATACCACAGTGTAGAAGAAATCCGCATATAGCAAAAAAAAAGTATTCAATAATGTTGAACTTGAGTCTCTTTGTCTCTATTTCCCAAGTTCTCTTGATACTCCTAAATAGTTTTTCCTCCTGTTTTCTATATTATCCCATGTTTCTAAAGGAACAACTGCAAGTTTTTCCTCTGGGATATTGATAGTTACTTTCTACCACTTTAGTATTCATTAGTGAATGTTAAACATTTCTAGCTGACTTGATAGTACTGAAAAACTGCATTCTTCATGGTCTTCTTTCTCCATTTGCTTGACTTCTCATGCAGGGTATAATCAATGGGGTGGATTCCAACATGCGTGTATTGGGTACAACCTACCAAGCAAGACAATTTCTTCCTGAGTGTGTGTCAACTTGTGAAGTTTACCAATTTCAAACTTTATCCCTATAAACTGAATTCTACAGTAGATGATGTACTGATCTTTGAAAGTTTCACGATTCTCTAATTATGATAAAACCCAATGATCCAATGAGAGGAAATTGCCTTTGTAGACCCAAGGGAACACACTCTCTTTCCAAATAAGATTTATTACTTGCTTCTTAACAAATTTTCTAATCCTTTTATTTGTCATTCTATATGATATGTTTGTGTCATAGAACAAATTTGCTTGGTTATACCAATAGCAATACGGTAAATAACCTGATAGAATTTATTGATACCTGAATTACACATACAAGTCTACAACATTAAATATTAAAGTAATTGCTATAAAGCAAAAGGATCCATGGGTGCTACAGTGCTTTATAACACTGTCACTGAACCTAATGCAATTGTAAGTCTCAAAAGAGAAATGGTTAGGTATAAGCATGAATTGTTTACAAACTCTTAAGTTGGTGGTAACATTTTGTTAATGTCTTCAATATCATCTCATGCTTAGTTCAAGAGAAATATAGAAGTTACAATTATTTGTATGCAATTATACACATAGCTCTGGTATATTCCAGAAAAAAATAACACAAAACAAGTGAAAAAAATTGTCAAAATTAAATAAATAAAGAGGTGGTTCTATGGTTATGAGCTCTTTCGATGAACTTCAGTTTATTTTCAAACAGTGGAATCAGGTGACTGACAACAAGCTGTAACTCCAGCAACCAAAAGACTCCATCTTTGTCTTCTGCTTGTCTGTACATGTGTACAAATGCATACAATAAATAACCAAATTGAAATATCACATGGAGACTTTAAAAATAAAGGCATATATGATGCACTTATTTTCTGTCAGGAAATTGTGGCATGAATAATATAAACCCAGAGGGAGATATTGGAGTTCAAGCTGAAGATAAGAAAAGCAAAACAGCCAAGCAACTAGAAAAGTTTTACCTCTACTGAGGCTGGGCAACTGCAGACTGAGTCCTGAGCCTCTGTCTCTTCCCATCTTATATTCCTCTCTAGTGCTGGGGTTAAAGACATGTGACTCCCTAGTACTGAGATTAAAGGTATGAGCCACCACCACCTGAATCCTTTTCTGCATTGATCTTGTGTAGCCCAGCGTGACCATGAACTCACAGAGACCCATATGTCTCTGTATCCCAAACCTAGGGATTAAAGTTTTGTGATAGTACTGGCTGGATTCTAGTGGCTTATTTATACCTTCTGATCTCCAGGGAAGCTTTATCTAGTAAAACATAAATAAAATAACACTATAGTAAGTAAGTGTGTAACACGTGTAAATTATTTCTGAATTTAAGTATGATGGGATAAAGGAATACTTTGCCTTATGAAGAGGTGCATATGCTATTAGCAAAAAAAAAAAAACGCTACTTCTCACTACAGCATTTGTTAATATTAGATTATGTAGAATAACAAAATAAAATGCTAGCAACAAACATATAATAGCAACAATCTTTTAACAATATGACAAGTATGTACAGTGTTTTTTCTTCAAAATTTAAGTAAAGCACTGCTGTAGTACTCAAATTTATATAATATTATTAGGAAAAAGTTAAAAACAGCTGGCAATTTTTGTAACATTGCCCCCTATGACCTCGTAAAAGTTTTAGTCATATGTGGAAATGGCAATTTTGTTTATTCATTGTTATTTTTCTTGAGAAGACAGAGATGGATGCCATCTGGACCTAGCAGTATGTCATCAGATGTTTTAATAATTTTTTTTGTCATCTGTTCTGGCAAGAGATAATTTTCTTTCAGTGTTTGTTTTTCCTACCCTGAGAACTATTGAGTTTTCCTGGCATCAGTCTCCTGTCTTTCTCTATGACCACAGAAACAGTAACAGCTTTGGCTGTCTTGGCACAGTCCCATTTGCTGCATATTCCAAACACATGCCGTGTTTGCAAAAATTTTCCTTGGAACACAACTCAGTGGAAAACACAATAAACATTGAGGTTGGGTGTGTAAAAGGTAAGGATATAGTTTTCTCATTAAACCCAGATAACATCACTCTGTCATAGTGGCAAGACCTGAATGTTTGTCTAGAGTCTGCTTCAACAGCCATCTGTCAGCTGCAGAACTTAAAAGTTACAGATTGAAAAATATGCTGAGAACCCGTGTATTCTGAATCATTTTTAAGTGTAGTAACATTAGAATTTTTTTCTTTTTTTAAATTAGAATTCTTTCTTAAGTTTTGGTTTTGATTTCCATTTAGAGCATTTATTGTACTTTGATTTTTGTTTTGTCACATTGATATCATGTCATATTTTCTACTCTGTGTTACCAGAAACATTGGACATACCCAAGTGTAATGTTATATTTTATAGGGTAAACAACAGACACTACATAAAGTTCTTAATATTGTAAATAAAATAACTTTAAAGTGAACTCAGAAAAAAAATGGTAGAGAACAATTTTATTAGATTTTAAATAAGGCATCAGGTACAACAATCTTCAAATTTGCACAGCTACTATGAGGAGTAAGATGAGGACAAGAGAGATACTATGCATTTTGAGTTAGGCAAGAAGTCAACAAGCACCAGAAAAGTCTCATAGCAGCACAGCAAAGTCAGGGGAGGGTTTAGAAGGCAGTGAAGAAGCCCAGAACATCATAGGAAGCATGTCTAGGCTTAGGCTTGCGTGCAGTACCTGAAAGGAAGAAAATTGAGGTTAATAGAGTAGAAGAATGACTTCTAGAACAGCCAGAGCTAAAAAGAGAAATCCTTTCTTAAAATTCCACCCCAAAACATTAATAAAATAATTTAAAATACAGTAGTTAGTGGTTTAGTTATTCATAATAATGAGGTGTTTATGGCTACACATAATATATATATGTACATATTAACATGTATGTATATAACAATTGATATTTCCACATACATGGCATATACATAATATAAATAACATTATATCCATTAAATAATTTATTCATAATTATTTCTGTTTTAACTTTGCCCCTTCTTTGGATACTCTGCATTATATACAACACAGCATAAACCCCTCTTCAGTGCTCACTCTAAATTTTTGACATATGTAAATTTGTTAAAGCAGTGAACATTAAAATAAATAATATTCACAGTTTTGTTGCTACCAACAGAACTTTTGTACAACTTTTGGTGTTGGAAGATTAAATGACAATCTGTTCCCTCAGTAAGATTTTTTTTAGCTGACTTCTGAAGAACTTCATGCCTTTTTACATTATTTGAGAGTTTAAATGTAACTTATATAGTCTTAATTTTAACTGGAAAAATAAATTTATCTTTTTGTCTAACCTTAATTAGCTCTAAGATAGGACCTATTTTAATGTAAACAGGCTATCATTTCTGCTGTGATTATAACAACTTAATTAGATTTTTGCTTAGTGTTCAAATTATTTCACGTCTACAGTCTTTTGCTAATAAATGAAGTTGGAAGAACCTCGAAATAACTTGCCAAAGCAATTTCTATCTTGAGTTGCCAGCAGCTTGCTAAGGAAAAAACCTGGCTAAGAGTTAATTTAAAAATAGAAAGCAATTCTAAATCAAATATCATAACTATAAAGATATACTATCCTAGGAAGAAGAACGTAAAAACAAGATTCAAAGATAATATAAAAGAAAACAATTTTATAACTATGAGAACTTTGGTCAGTAAGGTTCTATCTATTCCCAGTAAGTGGGGTTTTTTTTTTGGTCTGCTTTTTTGAGATAAAGAAATCAAGAAATGTCAAGGAAAAAGCATAATTAGAGAAATGTCAAATCCCATACTTTCAACAATTAGTTGTTCTTACAACTTGGAGAGTAAAATTTTAATAAAGCATTGTGTGTTATGGAATAGAGCTGCTATGAGGAAGTAGAAGATGACTCTTGTTAAATAAAACAGACTCTGAAGGCTATGAAGTTATCTAAGTTAAAGTTTATTTTTAAAATTAATTTTATTTTACATGTATATAATTATTACCTAAATGTATTCATGGATAACGTCTGTACCTTTTGCCCACAAATACCAATAAAGGGCATTGGAATCCATAGAACTGGAATTATAGAGAGGCCATGTGGGTGCTAAGAATTAAAACCCTGTCCTCTAAAGGATTACCCTGTGCTTTTTTTCTATCAAATACTAAAGAATTTTTTATCTAGATACCAGAAAAATAAGATTATTCTATAAAAGAGCAAAAGAATGTTTTTTTTGTAAATAAGTCTTCCTCACAGTTTCAAAATACAGGCATGATTACACAGGCTTGGAGGTTTGGATAAAACAGAAGATCAGTCAAAACAATGTTTAGCAATAAGCCTATTTAATAACAAGCATTTACTGTTTACTAACCCTATTATTGTCAAGGGAATATTATTAATAGCATGCCTATGTCAAAAGTTATCTGTGAAACTGAATCATGAATATTAGTTTTCATACTAAGAAAAATATATAGATATATAAGAACAACTAGCAGAAAGGAGGTAAGTTTTATTTTACTTTGAGTTTTATAAATAAATACCAAGACTGTTGCATTGTGATTGATGATAATAAAATTCTAAGCATTTTACAAACTTGTAAAAGGATTGTATTGGACAGTATATTTATAAATTATTACACAAATTATAGAACATTTTATTTATATTTAATTAATTTGATTTATCTTTTGAACATATGAAGTAATAATGTTAAAAGAATTTCTACAAGCATCTTAAACTTATATGTTTGACCTAGGGGAAAATGTTCTCAAATCTTGGTAGCTTGAATATTGTCTTTATATGATGCATTGTATTATTTTAATTTTTGTTTAAAATATAAGCTTCTAGAAGGAATAAAAATAAAATTATTTTCAGATGATGACCATTAAATAAAAAATACACTTTAGGTTCCCAAAAGAGATGAACAATTGTTGGAGGAAGCCCACTTGGTCTTTCCGGACACTCAGCAACTCAGAATCAAAATAACCACACAGAAACTGTATTAATTAAATCAATGCTTGGCCCATTAGCTCTAGCTTCTTATTGGCTAGCTCTTACATATTAATTTAACCCATTTCTAGTTATTTGTATATCACCATGTGGCGGTGGCTTACTGGGTAAAGTTCCAGCAACATGGCTTCCCTCTCTGACTCCACCCTTCTTTCTCCCAGAATTCAGTTTAGTTTTTCCTTCCTAGCATTATTCTACCCTATCAGACCAAGCCAGTTTCTTTATTAACCAATGGTAATCACATCATACAGAGGGGAATCCCACATCACCTCCACTCTTCTGTTCAAGTGAAAGACCAGGTATGAACTTTAACAGTAAAATTTCATACAACAAAATAGGTATCAAGCAAGAATTACAATTACAATATTTATATTTACTTTATCTTTTATCATAACTAAGAAAAACTAAAAATATAAATCTTCAACCCCATCAAAGATTTCAAAAGAATATAATATTACCTAAGTAAACAGGGAGTGCATTGTAAGCATTTTTCAAAACTCTAGAAACGACACACACATCTTGCTGCCTGGAAGTCATTCAGAGTTCTTCTGTAATGTTGGAGCATCCATCTTCGGCCTAAAGGCCTAGTATTCAGCAGACTTTTCTACAAAGCAGGAACTTTCAATGACAGTTTTGCCTATATTGGCTGTTTGTCAATCATTTTCTTCTGTGTCCTGTAGAATGACTAGCAGACCTTAATGAAACAGAAATCCCAAAGGATTATCTCACCTTCAGGCAAGTTCAGCGATCAGTTCTCTGTTGGTCCTGCATTTCCAGTTCATCAAGCAGCCCAGGCAAGAGAAGCTTCTTGCCCAAATAGCTAACAAATTCCATGCTTGACCTAATGAAAGAACCAGAGTTCCCTTTGGCAGTTAGGAGCAGAAAGTCTACATTTCTAAGCTGCATGGCTTTTTTTTTTTAGCTACTGCTGAGTCAGAAAAACACCTTTTTTATCAAGTTTTATTGTGCTCTACATTTTTCTCTACATCTCGCCTTGCCTTTTCCCTCCCCTTCAACCCTCTCCCAAAGTCTTCAAGCTCCAAATTTACTCAGGAGATCTTGTCTTTTTCTACTACCTATGTAGATTAGATCTATGTATATCTCTCTTAGGGTCCTCATTGTCTAGGTTCTGTGGGCTAGTTTTCTTTGCTTTATGTTTAAAAACCACTCATAACAGAGTACACGTGAAAATTTTCTTTCTGGGTCTGGGACAACTGACTCAAAATGATGATTTCTAGCTAAAACCATTTTCCTGCATAATTCAAGATGTTTTTTTTTTCTGCTGTGTAATACTCCACTGTGTAAATGTGCCACATTTTCCTCATCATTCTTCACATTAAGGGGCATTTAGGTTGTGTCCAGGTTAAACCTTGCTTAAAGGTGCCACAAAATGCTGCCAGCAAGCAAAGTTCATTTGGGAAAATAAATGTGGCTAAACTTTGCTTTTCAGTGTCTAGAATTGTAATGCGAATGGGGGCCTGCTTCTTGGGGTTTCTGTCCCACCCGGTACCACACCACTGTTTAGCCCCAAAGAAAATCACACATAGGTCTCAATAAATTATAAGCTGATTGGCCCACTAGCTCTAGCCTCTCACTGGCTAAATCTCACATCTTGATTAACCCATTTTTCTGACTTATTTTAACGATGTGGTTCAGTACCATTTTCATTGTGGCAGATCACATCCTGATGCTTCGGTGGTCTGGGCAGGAGTGGGAGGAATCAGCTTCCTCTTCCCATAATTCTCCTGTTCTCCTTGCATCATTTCTACTTCCTGGGTGATTTTCCTGCCTATACATCCCGCCTGACCAATCAGCATTTATTTAAAACATGATTGACAGAATACAGACAATTCTCCCACACCATAGAATTCCTTTCCAAGCCCTTTCAGATTTTATGTAGATTTAGTCAGCCACATTGGTGCACCAGTTGTATTAATCCAGTGTCTTTATTAAGCAATGTTATTCACAACACAAAGAGAGGAATCTCACATCAAACAATATAGTATCCAGTATCCATGCTTCAATATAAAACATTCGTTTTTTTCATTTCTATGGCTATTGTACGTATTTAATTTCAATTTTCTGTTCCTATTATCATTTCCCTATTTATTAATACATTTTTATGAACATAACATAAATTATTATTATCTCTCTATATTTAAAATAAAGCAAAACTGATCAAATACTATAAAACAGAGATTCCTGGCATCACTACCACCCACTCAGTATATATTCCTCCCACTGTCCTTGCAGGAAAATCCTGAGAAAGAAATGCCTATCTTAGATAAGTATTATTTTTCTATTCTAGACTCTCATCTGAACTATCAAAATAACTCAACCATTCTGAAGAGAAAAATCATTCTAATAAAGGCCAGTGATTTTCTGAAATATAATACCAAGACTTGCAGTCACAGCTCATTATAATTATGACATTAAGGGCTACTAAATGAGTATGCCAAAACAAGCTTAGCTCAAATTGCATTTTAAATTACTTGGTCTCTGTCACAGGAGTAAGATTTATTTATTGAGCTATTTTTGTATTTAATAATGCTGTTATAGTGCTTAAAAATCTACATGCCACATATGATATATACAAGGTGAATGAGTGACTTAGTGAGGGATTGAAACTCATGAGTAAAAGCTGCTCTGTGGAGAATACTTTAAGAATACCACTGGCAGGAATATGTCAAGCTATAAAGCTATTTCATATATCATGATTCATTTAACATGTGGTTATGTTTATAGAAGTCAACACTGAAGGGAAAACTTTTAATGAGATCAATAAACTACAGTTCTTCAGGGTAGATATTCAACCACTTTTATTTTGTATTTTACACTTCTTTTAGATTTGATATGGCTCTATAAACATTTTGTTAAATGACAAAATGTCTGTCTTATTTTAATATTGCAATGGAAACAAAAAAAGTCCATGAAGCTACTGAAAATTTTCTCCTATAACATTTTTTTTGATCTTGTGCATTGCCATTTTATTTCACAGCTTCAGGTATAGAGAGGATCAATTGGAGAGGCCAATTCACTAAAAGAGATGTAATACTCTTGGTTAACTAAATGGTTTCTTATCTATAAATGTAATGGAGGAACCAAAACACAAATTCTCCTTTGGAAGAAAATGAAGTCTCCAGGGAATAATGTACTTAAATAGATACAATTTAGAAAGCAGTTTAAATCATACTGCATGCAGTCTGCATGGCTAAAAAGGATTGTTGATAGTATTCAGACTGTTTGTGTTCAATTAAACTTAGCACTTGTGGAGGAAATAGTATATCAGTAAGAAGCCCATGGGAAAGCTTATTGGTCACATTGCCTCAGGAAATCAATGATAAATAGCATACTTGGTTTAACAAGTAAGATAAGGGATTAAGAGTAAGACAGAAAACCCAAAGCATATTTGTAGACTACACTGCAGACTTTAGTATTTCTAACTAAACAGAAAAATATACAGAGTGGAATGTGAACACCAGGATGGGAGAATGCCAAAAATGAATAGCATATTACCCAAAAACAGGAGAGGTAGGACAGGGTGCCAAAATGATCAAATTACCATAAGAAACTAATGAACCAATCACCTTGAAATTCCATTTCTTCTGTTTTAATCAAAAAATTAAGGAAATTCGGGATAAAAAATAAACTTTTTGGTATAAATATCTTCTGAAGGTAATTTTAAACGAGATTCTGATTGCCCTTGCCTTCTGAATATAATTTTCTTAGAGATGCAAATATCTAAAGCTTCATAAAGACAGACATCAATTTAATTTTTTTATTGCCCTATCATTTAACTAAAAGCATTTTAAAATGGTAAAATTTATTATTTTCATTTGTTTTTAGGCTTTTAGTGTAGATGTGGTACAAATCACAACTAATACTATCTGTATACAACATGGTTTAGTGAATTAAGCTGCTCAAATATTTCAGCAAAAGTAAGAGCCATATAAATTTTCCCATTTAGTTGCTTCATCAGCCACCTTCTCTAAAAGGGAAAAAAATTGTATTTGTTCTGTTGGCTTTTTCCCAAATAAATTAAATATGCTTTTACAAAAGGCTGAAATCTTTTTTGTTTTGTTTATTATGAGTGATGAGACTGACTGAATTAAGTTTCATCTTTGCCTCTAGCACAATGTGATTATCATTCTCATTCTCTGTTTCACATCAAATATGAGTTTGAATTTTCCCAGAAAATCCAGACCAAGAAGGACTAAATGGCCCTGCACCAGCAACATGTTTATACTTTAGAAAGAATTTACCTGTTAAAATAATCAACTAACAGTATTTTATCTAATACTTAAAATTCTTTATAGGAGACCTTGGAATTAAATACCTATATATGATTTTCCTAAAGCTAACCGCTGGTACATTTGCTCTATTGTAACTACAAGCTGTGTCATCATTTGAGGGGATTAAAAATTTTTCACATACTCATTCTAACAAACTACTTAATTATAAATTTTAAGGAATTAGTATTTTTGACATTAAAAGCAGACTATTTGTTCTCTTAATGTTATTATTAAATTATCTTACTAATTAAAATATTTTTAAAAATTAAGATCTTAATTTTTTAGAGATATTTGAGGTTGACAATTCAGAAATGAATTTGCATTTTATATAAAAATTAATGAGTCTATGTTTACATATAATTTTTAATTGGCAATCATTTTGTGTAATTAGCAGCCTATAAATCAAAATAACAAAGGAGGATATATTTTTCTTTTTTATTTGTCTATGTTTTATTTCCAAAAAAATGATTTTTGTATTAAAAATATAATAAAAAACAACACATGGTGGAAAACAAATACACCTAGAGCTTACTTTGAAAACACATTTTCTACTTTCTCAATAAAATACAGTCAATATTTTGATATTTCTCTAAGAATATAATTTTATAATCATTAATACATACATGTAAGCAAGAGAAAGATACAAGATTAGAGATTTATTTCATGTGAAAAGTGATACACCTAGAGCTTACTTTGAAAACACATTTTCTACTTTATCAATAAGATACAGTCAATATTTTGATATTTCTCTAAGAATATAATTTTATAATCATTAATACATACATGTAAGCAAGAGAAAGATACAAGATTAGAGGTTTATTTCATGTGAAAAGTGAAATTTCTCTAACAGTTATAATTTTTGTTGTTTCTTTTGCTTTATGGAATGTTTTAGCTTTTATTAACATATATATATATATATATAATATATATATATATATATATATTACTAATAATTTAAAAGGACAATTTGAATGATTTGAAATAGTTTAAAAGTTAAGGAAGGCAATCTAAATGTAATTGGCACATAATTGGGGAGTCAGATACAAAACTCTCCACCAAATCCTCTCACCAAATCAAGTTTTCTATACCAGGATTAGGTTATTATATATAACTAAGTTGTTGGCTAAACGGGTCCCATCAAAATCTTCAAACAATCCAGGCTGTTGTTAGGACAATAGATTGTTCTTAACAAACTGGCAGCAAGGTACATTGAAGAAGACAACAAAGCTACTCTTTGAATATGTAGAAATAGTTTGTGCCTACATTCATCCTTCCATACAGCATCTTTCGTACAGATGGTACTGTGCATGCTAAAAAGGAGTAAGAAGGTAATCCCTCCATAGGACATGGGCTTCAAAAAGCCATTTTATGCACTAAGGATAAAAACTGGTTCCATTGCTAGTCGCCCCACAAACTCCCCCAATAACTCAACTGTCATCCATATTCAGAGGGCATAGTTCAGCCATTTGCAAGTTCCCCCAAATAAAGCCACAGTCAAATAAATAAATACCAAATACACGGTGTCTAGAGATAAATAAAAGTGATCAAAAGTATATCTTTATGTTGGTCAGTAGTTTATAACAGCACAGCTAGGCCATGTTGCCTTATTCACAATAAAATACAATCTAGACATTTCTGTAAAGATAATTCTAAGACATATTTAAATTAGTATAATTTCAGCAATGTGGACTATACTCATCTTGTATGAATAGATTCTGTAAGGTACCAAGTCATATTTATTGTCTTATGCATGCTGAATGAATTTGTGTCTCTAAGATGAACCTGAATTTATTCTGATCTATGACCTTCTTAATATGTATTTAACAAGTTAATATTATGTATTTTTATTTTAATTATTTTAGTTTTGAGAATCTCATCCATGATTACCATAATTTTATTACTTCTAGCTTTTATTATGTCCCTACTAAAGTCCCCGAACACCCTCTCAAATATATAGTTTCTTCTTTAATTATGATTGCCACATATATAACCTACTAAATTCATTCAGTGTTGTTCATATGTAAATGTGTTAGAGCTGATCACTTGGAAATGAATAACCTATCAGGGGTTTTCTCCTGAAAAGGACTATGTCTCCCATTGTTAGAACCACTAATTGTATATATATAGTGGGAGCTCTTTCCGCTCCTTCAACCAATAGGCGCTGAGATATCAACCCATTGGGGCATGGTCTCTCTCCCTTTACAAAAGCAGCAACTTCTCTCCATTCGTTCTCTGGCTTCCGGCTCCACTTCCGGCGACTAGGCTCCTGATTGTGCAGTGAGCTGTTGTCTGGGACGGTGATCTGTAAGTTTTTCCCCCTTAAATAAATAATTCCAAACTGGTGTGGGATTGTTTGTGACTTATGCCTTGTGTTTGGCACTCTAAAATTACCCCTTTCTCAATGGTATACTAGCTGGGGTTGTTATTATGTTGTACTAAGTGACGTACCAAGGACCCAGAAAAAACGTGTTCCATATTCATTCTTATTATTAGATCAAACTTCCAGATCTTTCCAGTTGAGTCTATGATCTGAAGTAAATGAAAAAAAGCAGGAAAATAGAAAAGGCACATGTTGGAAGGCAGGAGAAACTTTAGAGAAAGAAGTAATAACACACAGATGCTATCTGTTCTTGAATTCACCTTGTAAGTATGACATTGAAATTTTTATCATGTATTGTAGACGGCAAAAAGCCTTGTGCTTTTTTTTTATGTATAAGTACTGGAGAAGTAAGTCAAGTTAAACACAGAGCTCACCTCTTCAGTAGAATGAGATGTGTAGCTGCTCTTCCTGGAATGGTAGGAATGATGTAGTTTTACAACCTGGTAATCGTTTGCTGTCTGATGAGACAGGTTCTTCCCATAACACTTAAATTTATGTTTTATGTTTTTACTTATCCAAGACCTTTCCCCCTAAATCTCAAGCATTGCTTCTAGACCGACTCTTATGTGTGAGGTTACTTGTGCTTTATAACAGCCTAAGTGACTTCTGTGTTATCTTAGGGCCATCCCAATCTCAATACCCACAGGTGTTTTGTTTACCTCAAACTCCCTAGACCCTAAATCTTGGGCAGTATCTCTGAGTCAGCAGTACCTCATTTTTGGTGGTAGAAGCTAGATGTTCTTTGTAAGGAATCTCAAACTATATATGTCTTAAACTGTTGTGAAATTGAAACTAAATTGTTATCTGAATTTTTTTTTCAAACATTGTGCTGTGCTTCAATATGGATAAAGTAAAATGATCTGGGTCAGACTCTAGTAGTGCTGGTCCGCATCGGTTACAACAAAATCAGATTGAGCCAATTTCATTCTTGTCTCTTCTTGGATCATTTCTTTTTTTTTCCTGTGATAAAGCCTGCAGGGCAAGAGAATTCCAACAATCCATGCTTATTAGAGATATTCTTCTCTGGTTGTTGTGTTACGAGCAGCAGGGCTGCGTCCCTGGCACGCGGCCACCCGCATGGCTAGCTTTACCTGAAATAATTACACGGAAACTGTATTCTTTTAAACACTGCCTGACCCATTAGTTTCAGTTTCTTATTGGCTAGCTTTTACATATTGATCTAACCCATTTCTATTAATCTCTGTAGCCCACGAGCTGGCTTACCAGGAAAGATCTTAACCTGTGTCTGTCTGGAGTGGGAGAATCATGGCGACTCCCTGACTCAGCTTCTTTCTCCCAGCATTCCGTTCTGTTTACTCCGCCTACCTAAGGGTTGGCCTATCAAATGGGTCTAGGCAGTTTCTTTATTAATAAGAAATCACTCCCACATCATTTCCCCTTTTTCTGTTTAAACAAAAAAGAAAGGCTTTAACTTTAACATAGTAAAATTACATATAGCAAAACAGTTATCAAGCAAGAATTACAGTTACAATATTTATATCTATTTTATCTTTTATCATAACTAAGGAAAACTATAACTATCTATTTATTCTTCAACTCCATCAAAGACTCCAGAAGGATATAATACTACCTAAGTAAACAAGAAATAAGAAAACTCTAGAAATGACAGAGACATCTCACTGTCTGGACAGTCACCCAAAGTTCTTTTGTATGGTTGGGGCATCCATCTTCAGCCTTCAGGCCCATAGTATCCAGCAGACATTTCCATGAAGCAGGAAATTTCAAAGACAGTTCAGTCACTATCTGCTGTGTCCTGCAGAATGTCTCGCAGACTCTTTTATGAGTCATGAACCCCAAAAGACCTTAGGCAAGTTCAGTAGTCCTCTCTCTGTGGGTTCTCTTTGTCCAGTTTATGCAACAGTCCAGGCAAGAACAGTTTCTTGCCCAAATGGCTATCAAACTCCATAAGGATCCTCTTCGATGCCCATCTTCTTCTTGAAGTAGATTGGTGCCGCCAGGAGCAGATATGTCTCATTGTCATGAAAAGTCCTAAGTTATTAAAATATTTTAAATGCCATATTCTGTAGCCTTTGAGAGATATGAAGAATGCCTATCTAAAATATATCTCTATATATCTAGAAAATCTAAGTAACATGACTACAAACTTGACTATTATGATTATCCATCAACAACCTATATTTCCTAATTATACATTACATTTTAAAAATGAACTACACAATCACAATACCTTAATCAAGATCAGAAATACATATACATATAACAAAATTGACCTTAAAATCCATACCAATGCAAATTATTCATACCTATATCATTTCCCCCTTTAAATGTAAAAGAACATTTATAAACAATATTTTGGGAACATGGGCGCAGTTTTTTCTCTCCAACTGCTTCCTGCTGAATGGGGGCGTCGTTAATTAGGTCTTTCATGGTATAACCTGTGTGCTAGTTTCATCTCAGTCTGCAGTTGAGCGAAGCAATTTTCTGAAGATGTTCACAACAACCTTTCAGGAGGGCGTGGTCTATCATACCAAATTGTAATAGAAGAAATCCACAGGGTCTGGTCCTCTGTGAAAACAAAAGAAGACCCTCTCCAAAGCATCATATTCTTAAACCCAAATTTTGAAATCGTAATACCTTTATATCCATTCTGGTTTAGCTTGGCAGCCCATGTAATGAAATGTCTGTCTGTACTTAGCTCCTTTACAGTCAAAAATTTTAAAGAAAACACAATGTACATAATCCAGACTCTCTGTGAATTTTTCATTTTTACGTGGCTTATTTTTCTTTATTTATTTTAATCTCTTAACTATCTGTACTCTGTCTCTTTAAAGACTTTACCCTTTTTTTTAAGACATTTACTTTATTCTCTATATTCTTATTCTTCTCTCTCTCAAGCCTATGTACATTCATCCAACACTGTGATCCACTGAGGTCTGTTATGTCTGAATCTGTTTTATTGTGAATCTGTAATATTTTTACTATCCAGGAGCATTTCTTAAAATGTTAAGCACTTCTTAAAAACTTAAGTTGCACCATGTACAGGTAATACGGTACCACCTGTGTCCTGCCCAGTCTAAACCTTAACTGTGCTGTTATTATGGTAATTACGGTAGTTCCTGCCAACCAGCACAGTTCAGCAAGGAGCAGCCGCTCCTGCCTCAGATCCATTTGGTGCCCCTGAGCTGTGCACAGTTTCAGGCACACAGCAAGTCCTCATTGGAGCCGCACTCAGCAGTTTAATTTTGAGACTGAGCATGCAGCACAGAAACTCTTTTTATCCAAGTTACAACCAAATCTGACACGCAGAGCACTGCGCAGTCTGAAAACACGTCTCTTTCACCATGCTCTTCCGCCTGCCTAAGCCTGATTTGCCATCTGCCCAGGTGCAGGCGGGGAGCGCTGAGAGCACTCTCCTTTCGATCCCAAGCGGGAACACAAACATCCAGTCCCATAAAATCCATTGAAATGCTTTAAAGCCAGAGTTTGCACTGGCGGCACAGTCCCAAGAAGCCGCACTTTAAAATGACGCAGCTCTTTTTTCTGTTGCTGTTGCCGAATCAGGAAATCTCTCTACAGCATGCCACCAACAAACAGCAAAAATCTGTGTTAAAGTCTCTCTCCCTTATTTTTAAGCCTTCTCAGGTTTTTAAGTGGATTTAGTCCATCACGTCGGGCGCCACTCTGTTGTGTTACGAGCAGCAGGGCTGCGTCCCTGGCACGCGGCCGCCCGCATGGCTAGCTTTACCTGAAATAATTACACGGAAACTGTATTCTTTTAAACACTGCCTGACCCATTAGTTTCAGTTTCTTATTGGCTAGCTTTTACATATTGATCTAACCCATTTCTATTAATCTCTGTAGCCCACGAGCTGGCTTACCAGGAAAGATCTTAACCTGTGTCTGTCTGGAGTGGGAGAATCATGGCGACTCCCTGACTCAGCTTCTTTCTCCCAGCATTCCGTTCTGTTTACTCCGCCTACCTAAGGGTTGGCCTATCAAATGGGTCTAGGCAGTTTCTTTATTAATAAGAAATCACTCCCACATCATCTGGTATTCTTTTTGTTGTGTCTTTATCCACTTTTAATATCAGGGTAAACTTAGGTTCAAATAGAGAGTTGATAGTCTCTTTTTCCTTTTTATTTATAGTTGAATAATTTGAAAAATTTGGTATTACATCCTCCTTTTTCCCCTTTTTATTTTGTGAAATAATTTGAAAAGTTTGGTATTAAATCCTTCTAAAATTCTGTATGAAATAGAAGAGGTAATATGTTTCCTCCTGAGCTTTCTTTGTGGAAATAACATTCAATTATAGCCTCAGCAATTTCTTTTCATATTTTGTTATTGTTTGTTCAAATAATTCATGTCATATGGCTTTAATTTTAGTCAAATAAATAGCTGGTTATTTGAAAATATCATCAAGATTGGCAAGTTTCCTGTATAACTAACCAAAAGCAAAACAAAAAAAAATAGAAAGGATATACAGATTAATAAAATTCAGATGCAAAAAAATTCATTGCAGCAAACTATACTGAAAACCGATGTGGTTTTGCCATCTTTATTGAGCTTTAGTTGACTCTAAATGACAAAGACTACTTCTGCTCTCTGCCTTATTCTATGACGCTGTATGGGTTTTCATGCCAACACACAGCTGGTTTTCATTTCTATGGTTCTATAGTCTGCTTTTAAACCAGACATTGTGATGTTTCCAGCTTTACTTTGGCTAGACAATGATTTGTATTCATCAATAATAATAATATAATGTGGTTTTCCTGTTGTGTGAAGAATACTATTTCTGTTTTGTTGGGAGGATCTTTGGAACTTCAGATCTCTGTTTGAATTCAACTTTGATTTTAAATTAGAATCAGTCTTATATATTTAGAATAAGACATACCAGGTTATGCTGATCTTTTTATAATCCTTTTAATAATGTCAGTTTTATATACTAACCTTTAAATATCTGTTTTATTTATACCTCTGATCAATTTAGGCAGTAGTTTTTCTTTCTTTTTGTTTTCATTCGTATTCTCTTGTTTTTGTTACAGGGGAATATATTTGAAGGATTTCCTTTATTTTCACTTCTTGCTTCACATTTTTCTTCTTAAATTAACTTCCTAATCAATTAGAAATCATTAGACATGTACTTTCTAAATATATGGTTATATTTTGGAAATGTTTGCATATTCTTCTTTTACTAAGGCACTATAATTAATTTCTATTGATATAAAATATTTAAATATTATTTTATCACGATTTCAAACATTTAAATCATTATTACATGAAATATAGGTAATTTTAATATAAGTATGGATCATTTGATAATGCTGCAAATCAGTTTGAAAATGATATACATCTCCTGTTACTCAGTAAACATAAAATATATCAAGATTGGTAGACAATATTCAAACATTATATGTTTTCATTTTTTTTTATTAACAAAGCTACATAATAAGATGTCTCAGAAAAGGACAAGTTTAACAATGGCATATTCATATTATTTGTTCATTGAGAGACGCCATGCCTCGCTCCTGGGAAGACGATGAAGCTCCAACCCAGGATGGATGTAGGCTAGAATCTTCCCAGTAAGACCGGTGCTGACAGATTATTAGAGATGGGTTGATTGGGATATCAGAATTAGCCAGTAAGGGCTAGAGTTAAAGCAGTGTTTAAATTAATACAATTTGTGTGTTGTTATTTCGGGAAAAGCTAGCCCTGTGGGCGGCAGGGGTGCTGGGGACGCAGCCTTGCTGCTCCTGCATTACTACAAATGGCGCCCTGACGTGTGGACAACTGAATCCACTGAAAGCCTGAGAAAGCTTGGGAAAGAGCAAAGCATGTTTTCTTGGTAGCGACAATTTCTCGTGTCTACTCTGCTTGCTAGAGGCAAGCAAGCACTCTCATCTAAGAGAGGCTTCCTGACTCAGCTTTAGCTGCAAAACCCTGCAGCTCATTAAGAGGTCCTGCCACGAAACATTTAAACAGTGTTGATGAAAAGCTGAACGCATGCTTTTCGGTTTTCAGCCATAGCAGGAAAAAAGCTGTGCCGTTTAAAAATGCCGGCTTTCTGGGCCATCCTGCCAGGGCAAACTATGACTCTTTTACACAAGCAGTTTGTGCGGTTTGCAAGCACAGGCTGCTGAAGCTCGCTTGCTGGCAGGGACATTGAAACACTGTAGACTTGTGGCACTGAATGCGGCTCTGGCCTGTACCTCAGCCACAAGGTTGGAATGGCAGAAAGCTAAGGATTGGGCTACATCTAGCCGGCAAAGCCACGGCTTTAGTCCTACTGAGATTGCTTGGTAAATTAAAGGCTCATGTGGTCAGAAAAAGAGAGATATATAGTAAAGAGAGATTCAAAGACAATGAAAATTTCTAAATGGCTTACTGTGTGTTAAAAATATATGCAGGCTAAAAATTAAAATTCTTAAAATAAAAAACAAAAGTAAGGAAGAAAGAGAGTAGTTGGGTGTGGTAGTACACACCTTTAATCCCAACACTTGGGGGGCAAAGGGAGATTGACCTCTGTGACTTCAAGGTGTGGTGGCACATGCCTTTAATCCCAGTGCCTAGAAGGCAGAGACAAACAGATCTCTGTGAGTTCAAGGTGTAGTAGCATACACCTTTAATCCCAATGTCTTGAAGGCAGAGACAGGCGGATCTCTGAGAGTTCAAGGACAGCCTGGTCTACAGAGTTATTCCAGGTTAAAGATACAGAGAATCTGTCTCAAAAAGCAAAAATTAAAAATAAACAAAATAGAGGTTGCCGGGCGGTGGTGGCGCACGCCTTTAATCCCAGCACTCGGGAGGCAGAGGTAGGCGGATCTCTGTGAGTTCGAGACCAGCCTGGTCTACAGAGCTAGTTCCAGGAGAGGCTCCAAAGCCACAGAGAAACCCTGTCTCGAAAAAAAAAAAAAAAAAAAAAAACAAAAACAAAATAGAGGTTAAAATAAATAGCACAAAGATGGAAAATACACAGAGAATCTTGATACTGTATGCTATTATGTTCTGTTTGAATTGTTTGAATGCTGAGGAAGGAGCAACAGCTGCTAAAAGATATTTGTTTATAAATGCTGCTGAACTAATCCAACACAGATATTTTGAAAATGCCTTGACTTTGAAATTTGGATCTAAGGACATGATGCTTTGGAAAGGAGTTTCTTATTTTGTTTTCACAGAGGATGGGACCTTGTTCATTTCTCCTATTCCGATATGGTATGATGGACCACGCCCTCCTGAAGGGTTGCAGTGAACATCTTCAAAAAATTGCTTCGCTCAACTGCCAACTGAGATGAAACTAGCACACAGGTTATACCATGAAAGACCTAATTAACAACGCCCCCATTAAGCAGGAAGCAGTTTGGAGAGAAATAACTGTGCCCATGTTCCCAAATATGGTTTATAAATGTTCTTTTACATTTATAGGGGGATATGATATAGATATGAATAATTTGCATTAGTATAGATTTTGCTTTATTGATAGAGATTTAAGGTCAATTTTGTTATATGTATATGTATTTCTGATCTTGATTAAGGTATTGTGATTGTGTAGTTCATTAAAAAATGTAATGTATAATTAAGAAATATAGGTTAATGGATAATCATCAGTAATAGTTAAGCTTGATGTCATGTTAGTTATATTTTCTAGATATACAGAGATACCTTTCAGTTAGATAGACATTCTTCATATCTTTCAAAGACTGCAGAATATGGCATTTGATGTTTTAATAACTTAGGACTTTTCATGACAATGAGACACTCTGCTCCTGGCAGCACCAATCTACTTCAAGAAGAAGATGGGCATCAAAGAGGATCCTTATGTAGTTTGATAGCCATTTGGGCAAGAAACTGTTCTTGCCTGGACTATTGCATAAACTGGACACAGAGAACTCGCAGAGAGAGGACTGCTAAACTTGCCTAAAGGTGAGATGGTCTTTCAGGGTTCCTGATTCATGAAAGAGTCTGCAAGACATTCTTCAGGACAAGCAGATAGTGACTGCCTTTGAAATGCCCTGCTTTGTGAAAATGTCTGCTGGAAACTATGGGCCTGTAGGCCGAAGATGGATGCCCCAATGGTACAGAGGAACTTTGGGTGACTGTACAGGCAGGGAGATGTTCTAGAGTTTTAAAAGTTCCTTACTTTTTGTTTGCTTAGGTAATATTGTATCTTTCTGGAGTCTTTGATGGAGCTAAGAATAGTTAGTTATAGTTATAGTTTTCCTTATTTATGATAAAGATTATTGTAATTTTTACTTAAAAACCGTTTTGTTATATATAATTTTGCTATGTTAATGTTAAAGCCTTCCCCCCCTTTTTTTTGTTTAAACAGAAAAAGGAGAAGTGATGTGGGAGTGTCATATCAATCTGTTGATTTCATTGGTTAAGCAATAAAGAAACTGCTTGGCTGGCCCTCATAGGTTAAAACATAGGTGGGAAGAGTAAACAGAACAGAATGCTGGAAGGAAGAGGAAGTGAGCTCAAACTCGACAGCTCTCCTCTCGGGAGCAGACGCCTCAGAGAGATGCCATGCCTCGCTCCAGGGAAGACACCCGCGATGAAGCTCCAACCCAGGATTTATGTAGGCTAGAATCTTCCCGGTAAGACCGGTGATCACAGATTATTTGAGATGGGTTGATCCGGATATCAGAATTAGCCAGTAAGGGCTAGAGCTAAAGGGTCAAGCAGTGTTTAAATGAATGCAATTTGTGTGTTGTTATTTCGGTGCATAAGTTAGCAGGTGACTGGGTTACTGGGGACACAGCCCCGCCGCTCCAATTACTACAGAGGCAGTGATCATTGAATGCAGAAGCCTGTGTATACTTTGAATTCCATTCATCACTCCTGTATCATTTTGTTTAAAGTGACTTTCTCATGTACCACATGCAACTTTAAATATTTTTTATCTACATTATGTTTCCTTAAGGGGCCCATTTATGCTATTCATTTCTAATATAATCATTAATATTATTGAATGTAATACTCTCAGAGCTCAGCACAGTTTTTGTCTCTGGATCACTGCCTCTGCTTCCATCACTTACTGGGTAGAGTATCTCTATTGGCAATTAGGGAATTCACCAATCTGCTTACAATAGATGGCCAGTTTGAACACCCTCTCCACCACTGCTTAGAATCTTAATCGGGCCCTCCCTACCTCGATGTAAGGGGAGGAGCTCGTTCCAGCTTCAACTTGATGTGTCATGTTTTTACAAACCCATGGGGGACTGTCCTTTCTGAAAGGAGATGGAGTAGTAGTGGATGAGGAGAAGGTTAGATGGTAAAGGTGAGAGGATGGGAGGAGACATGGAATGGGAAATTGGTTAGTATGCAAAATAAATGAAAATGTTAATTAAATAAAAGAATATTATTGAATGTAGTCCAGATGTGAATTTCTATACCCGTAAAACAATGACTACCAGAGATGATTGAGAGTGTGTAGGGCAGTGATGCATGATTAATAAGCACTCAGATATAGAAACTGGGGTTCAACCTAAAGGCCAGAAAAGCAAAGCATCCAGTCACTGGCTGTTACTTTGACCTAAGTCCAAAAATGTTGCTCCTTCCTCCAGGAAACCTCAGAATGAGACTGAAACTGAGACTGGGGGCTGTCTCCTTCCATTTTATAATCCTTTTTAGTTCTGGAATTAAGGCTATGCACCACCACCACCACCTGGATTGTATGGCAAGCTAATGTGGCTATTGGGATTGAAGATGTGTGTCATTGTACATACTGAGATTAAAGATGTGTGTCATTGTTCATGTTCTGTAAGGCTGGCCAGTGTGGCTGTTTTACTTTGCTGATCCTCAGGCAAGCTTTATTTAATAAAATACAAACAAAATATCACTAGAGGAGAGATAAAAATTGACTGATTGGGACTAAGTAAGTCTCTAAATAAGGAATTTCTTGTGCTTATAGATAACAACATATATTCATCTGAAAAATGACAGAAACTGTAGACAAAACTATGAGAGCTCATTTGAAATGATATCTATGATTTTTTAGGATACAATCTGGAGAGATGGCTCAGCAGTGAAGAGCACTGTTTGCTCTTCAAATATCCTGAGTTCAATTCACAGCAACCACATGGTGGTTTACAACCATCTTTAATGAGATCTGATGCCCTCTTGAGAAAGAAACCTGGTCACTTTTCCTCATCAACTTAGACCATTAAACCTAATATGGACAAGTCCAAAATAACGCCTTATATGGTCTTCCTGTGCATGCTTCAGCACTGTCAGGGCATAAATTTCATATTTTTTCAATCAAAGATGTGCAACAACTAAAGAGCAACTGCGGTCCTCCGTTCCACCTGGGGATTAATGGAAACAGAAGTCTGATCTCCAACAATCACCTGAATGACCTAGAGATGAGCCCTCCTTTCCCTTTGAGAGGCCACACAGGCAGACAAGAAGCACTGCCACTATTGGACCAGATATCCCAATGTCATGAGCTGAGCATATGAGAGTATGAGAAACTCTGTTGAAATTGAGCATCTAGTAATTGCAAATATTTGAGAAGCCAGATTATAAACATTATACAATATATATATATATATATATATATGTGTGTGTGTGTGTGTGTGTGTGTGTGTGTATGAAACTACTACATACTCCCCTATTTATTATGCATTAATATTTTTGGTACATACATTAAATTAGGACTTAGAAGAAGAAGAGGAACTTTAAATAATCTTGTAAGAATTTTACTTCTACCCTTGTAGCAATATGTTCCTAAGAAGCTACTCTTACTTGTTTCTCTAAAAGATAGTTTGAGAGGCATTTTTTTTATCAATAACTTTATAACTATGGTTCTTTTTCTAATTAATTTTTTTTTATTTTTAACTTTTATAAAAAGGTTTGTGATTATAATGTAGTTCCTTAATTTTTGCCTCCCTTTCTCCTTTCATACCCTCCCATAAACCCTCTTCCTCTTTCAATTTGATAGCCTTGCTTTCCTTAATTTTTGTCCTATATACATATGTCATATAAACATTCCTATATATAACAAATGTTCCCCAAATATCATATTTATTCCATAATATACACACTATATATATGTATGTATATATATATATACATACATATATATATATAGTGTGTGTGTGTGTGTGTGTGTGTATGTACACAACTCTCAGCCTATTTTTTAATTTTATATATATGTTTCAGGACTGGCAAATTGGCATTGGATAATCTATTGGACTTATTCCTTGGAAAGACTATTTCTTCTACTTTTGATTCCTAGAAGTATGGAGTGCAAAATTTCTGTGATTAACATTTCTGGCTATGTTTCAAACACTTAGAAGTTATGAGTCATATCACAGTTTTCTATCAAGCACATCAACTTATAGACATTGGTCTAGTAAAAATAAGAAGAATAATTTGGAATAGGGGCCTAGAGACATATACTGGTGGTAGGAGTGTTACTTTGCATGCATAGCACCCTGTTGTTAATATCAAGGGTCTTATACACACAAATGCACATCTCATTTTGAGATTAGAAGTTCTGGGTCATTATGGTGTATAATGAAGAAGATAGATTTTCAAGTGGAGATGTATGTCCCTGACCTAGAGGTATAAACTATATCTTACTTTTATAAGCCTGTTTTAGTGAGATGGTTCAAGTAATTTTATCAAGACAATCTTGTTATGTGTTTCTAAAAACCCAAATAGAGTGACAGGTATAAAATAAAAAATATAAGATTAGAATTACCTGATCTGTGCATCAAGATAAAAAATGAATAGAAGAACAACCATTATGGGAGTTAAATAAATCCACTTTCCGCATTAGGTTGTATAGCGGTTTCACAATTCAATAAAACTACCACATACTAGAAGGCATCATGGAGTTTCTGTGAAATAAATATGTGACCTGAATTGTGAACATTTGGGAAATATTGCATAATGTAGAAATTCTCAGAATATCATTTTATGAGATTAACAGACACTATTTATGATCAGGAAGAGAAACTGTTTATGTCATCTCTTATTTGCATAAAAAGTAATTTTGAATTTAATGCATCAATCATCTCTATTTGAAAGCTATAATATTCCTGAAATGAATCCATTTTTAATGTATGCATGGGTGTTTTCTAAAGCTCTGATCATTTTTTGTATTTTATGAAACACTAGTTCTGTAAATTTTATATTGACTTAGCTCAAATTTCAATAATTAGTGTCCTGATATGACAAGTAGATTGCGGGGAAGGATGTGATGGAGACATCTCATTTATTTAGATATGACACTTCCAAGGTCTCTGTGATCGTGTTTTCTAGTCTCTCTCATAATTAGCATCATTTGAAAAAAAGAAGCTTCTCTTATGAGGGTTTAAAAACACTCTTATATGAGTATAGCAATATATCATTAGAAATTGATGGTTTTTTTTTTCTAATTTTTATTTAGTAGAATAGTAAAAGTTGTTTTCAATTTGGGACCCATAACCTGTCTAATTCCATGTTCTTTGCTGCATGAACAGTACCAGATTTGTGATCTATCTCATGGCTTAAATTCCACTAAAGAAAACATTTGTGGCCCTATTAAATTATTGAGCAATTCATAAAAGTAAACCACTAATGTAACTCACAAAGTTCAAAGTTGTATTGTTTTCAATGCTCTTGAAGTATGTGAACAGGACTCTCTAACTGATGTTAAATTGTTTGTTAAAAGTAAGCTGGGAAGTGACTTCCTCTATATCAACAGCCTATGGATCCCTTCTGCCTGCCACCAATGCTTTAGGATGTTCTGACACTCCTCTTTATAACAGTATATTATAGTTTCTCTGGTTAAAAACAAAAGTAATAATGTGCACTAGTCATAGAAAACTTGATAGAAGGACAGTACCAGTATAATTGCTCTCCTATTTAGTGGATTTATATCTAATTAGGCAGGTCTTAGTAACCTACAAGATGTGAATGCATTTCTTGAACTTGAATGCCTTTCTTGCAATACTGAAAATTTCCATGGTTCATAGTTGTTGAGGCTGAATATGACAGGTTTATTGTTTCTCTCTTTCAACAGTATGTAATATTTTTTTGGAATCATGAAATCTTAAAAGTGTTTCAGGCCAAATCCAGCTAAAGTCCATTGAGTTCTGTGCCCTAAGTGTGTGATGTCTTCAGCAACAGAGTAACACTCTTAACCCCTAAGAGCCAACCAAGAGCTACAATGATCATCTGTATTGTTTTGTGGGTCAAGTAATTAATATGACCAATCGTTCAAATGTTTTTTGTTTGTTTGTTTTTTTTAACCTAGAACTGAGAATTTTATTAATCTATGATACTTTGGGGAAGCATTGTCTGCCTATGGGACTTAAGTTCCTATGGGATCCTAGATAGGAAGGAAACATGATAGGTGAATATCAGGGTCCAAGTAAAATAAGGTAAGAATTGTAATATTGAAAGAACCTTCTGCTTTGGAAACCGGCGAAAATTTAGTATAGAAGGAAGAGAGAAAAATAACACCTCAAGAAATCAAATGATCTCATATTTCCCTAAAATAATAAAAATCTTACAAGTATATGTTTGTACACATATGAAAGTCAGATTTTATAATTAAGAAGAATATCACATTTAGAAAAAATTTAAAGTTTTCAGAATTGAAAACACATATAATAAAAAGGACAAAGAAAAATTAGACAACCGATAATGCCCCTTTGAGAAGATCTTGTAATACTAAGTATAAAAGCATTGGACACATGGAAAAAATAAATCAAGATCCATCAGCTGTATAAAATTATTACAAATGAGCACAATAATGTAAGTATGATACACTGTATTTCAAGAAACTCTAGATTTTGTGAGATCCATCTGGAAATTGGTAAAAGTGAAAAATTTTGTTAATAGGAAAAGTTCTTATAAATAAGAACTGATGAGGATTTAAACACATGACCATATCTCCTTATTCACTGGAACAACAACAACAAAATTATAGCTTTTCTTACTACGCAGAGTAATGTCTTAGAATACAGATTCATCAATGAATAATTATATAATTAGATAAATTAGTGCAGACACAGATGAGCCATAAAAGGGCACAAATCATTTTTAAGTGACAAGCAGAATAACTGCAAGATATTAGACCACATCAATAAATCCAAATAAAAGAGTCCATGATGATGAAAACAAACATAAATATGACCTCTCTGAGAAATCAGAATGTCAACTATATTTAATATAGTAGGTAAGAAAAAGAGTATATTCTCCATCACATACCAAAAACCTCAGATATACATAAAATATAATCTGAGGAATATATTTAAGATTAGTCAAACATTCATGAAAATTCTGTATGATAACCATAAAGAACACAAATTTAGGGTCTATTTTTGCTAATGCTACAACATGGAATATTGTAAAATATTTAATTGTTCCTAAATGAAGCAAATATATAATCTATAAAGTTACAAAGCAGTCTTACAAAAATGTTGTAAAAATAATCAAAATGAAGATCTAATCACCAATATTAAACAACAAAATTGGGAGTGAAATATTGATGTGGGATTTCCCTCTGTATGCTTTGAATATGTTTTATTACAATTGGTTAATAAAGAACCAGCTTTGGCCTATGACATGGCAGAATATAGGTAGTCAAGGAAATTAAACTGAATACCAGGAAAAAGAAGGCAATCTCAGGAAGATGCCATGTTGATGCCGAATGAGAAAGATTCCAGAACCTTAACAGTAAGCCACAGCCTCATGGCAATACACAGATTAATATAAATGGATTAATTTAAGATATAAGAACTAGCTAGGAATATGTCTGAGCCATTAGCCAAAGAGTGTTGCATTTAATACAGTTTTTGTTTGATCATTCAGATCTGGGGTTGGAAAATGAAGCTACAGTCTCTATTTTCAAAATATGTCAACATAGTGATGTAACTATCCTTTCCTAACCCATGAAAAATTACAATATATATATATATATATATATATATATATATATATATATAATCTTATTTGAGTAAATTGCAATTTATAATGTACAGGAAATGTGATAGAGGAACACATTGAAATAAATATGTAAATATGGAAGAAAGCATTAAATCAACACATTTAATGATGACACTCCAAAGAACAGTAAAATCACCCCAATTGTTCCTCATTGAAATATTTCGGTTAAATCTACCAAATATGGTCTAATTAAATAAGCAGCAGAATTGGAGGCTATAATCCTACTTGGAGGTCAGGGAGGTATTGGTCACTGTCCAAACTGTGATAATCAGTGGCTTTTAAAATATTTTTCTACATTTCTGAAATAAAGACTTACAAAATCACTGAATGAGTGAGAAAGAAACTGAAAATACATGTTTAATCTGACAGTACTTAAACAAATTTTAGAGAAATATCATAGAGAAAGAAAGATGTCCTTACTTGTGGTACCTACATCAGGCCAAATCAAAAGTAAAAACTATGAAGGGAGTTGAGCAAGGGATTTTCTGACTATAGAACACTAGAAGAACACCTGTGCTAACTTGCTGAGGAACAATTGGGGTGATTCATCTGTTTTGCCCTGAGATTTACAAATTTTAATCTTAAATTAATTAAATATTTAAGTTAAGTGTGAACAGATTACACAGCAAAGGTGTGGAGAAAAGAGCTTAAAGACGTACTTTCCAAGGTATAGTCTCTTCAAAAATTTAAATGAACATTTGGTTAAGGAAATTTAATGTTTTTTTTTAATTTTATTTTTATATCATTATTACAAATTTTCACCTCCTCCCCTCCTCCAATTTCCCTCCCCTTTTCCCCCATTTCCCCTCCCCCTCCCTCTCCAGACCAAAGAACAGTCAGGGTTCCCTGTCCTGTGGGTCCTCCCCCCTCCATCTAGGTCTAGGAAGGTGAGCTTCCAAACAGACTAGGTTCCCACAAAGACAGTACATGCAGTAGGATCAAAACCCAGTGTCATTGTCCTTGGCTTCCCAGTCAGCCTTCCTTGTCAAACAGTTAAGAGAGTACGGTTTGATCATATTCTCCATCAGTCCTTGTCCAGCTGGCCTTGGTGAGTTCCCATTAGATCAGCCCCACCGTCTCAGTGGGTGGGCTCACCCCTCGCGGTCCTGACTTCCTTGCTATATTCTCCCTCCTTCTGCTCCTCATTTGGACCTTGGGAGCTCAGTCCAGTGCTCCAATGTGGGTCTCTGTCTATATCCCCATCCATCGCCAGATGAAGGTTCTATGGTGATATGCAAGATATTCATCAGTGTGGGTATAGGAAAGGGCCAGTTCAGGCGCCCTCTCCTGAACTGCTCAAGGAACAAGCTGGGAACATCTCCTTGGACACCTGGGAACCTCTCTAGAGTCCAGTCTCAGGCCAATCCTAAAATGGCTCCCTTAATTAAGATATATACTTCCCTGCTCCCATATCCACTATTCCTCCACCCCAAATGTCCCATTCCCTCAAGCTCTTCCCATCCTGCCCTTCTCACTTCTCTCTCCCCATATCCCCTTACCCACACCTCACCCGTACCCTCAAGCTCTCATTTTTTTGCCTGGCAACCTTGTCTACTTCCAATATTCAGGAAGATAACTACATGTTTTTCTTTGGGTTCACCTTCCTATTTAGCTTCTTTAGTATCATGAATTATAGGCTCAAAGTCCTTTATTTATGGCTAGAATCCAATAATGAGTGAGTACATACCATACCATATTCATCTTTTTGGGTCTGGGTTACCTCACTCAGGATAGTGTTTTCTATTTCCATCCATTTGCATGCAAAACTCAAGATGTCATTGTTTTTTACCGCTGAGTAGTACTCTAATGTGTATATATGCCACACTTTCTTTATCCATTTTTCCATTGAGGGATATCTAGGTTGTTTCCAGGTTCTGGCTATTACAAATAATGCTGCTATGAACATAGTTGAACATATGCTTTTGTAGTATGATAGGGCATCTCTTGGGTATATTCCCAGGAGTGGTATTGTTGGATCCTGGGGTAGGTTGATCCCGAATTTCCTGAGAAACCGCCACACTGATTTCCAAAGTGGTTGCACAAGTTTGCATTCCCAGCAGCAATGGATGAGTGTTCCCCTTACTCCACATCCTCTCCAGCAAAGGTTATCATTGGTGTTTTTGATTTTAGCCATTCTAGTAGGTGTAAGATTGTATCTCAAAGTTATTTTGATTTGCATTTCCCTGATCGCTAAGGAAGTTGAGTATGACCTTAAGTGTCTTTTGGCCATTTGAACTTCTTCAGTTGTGAATTCTCTGTTCAGTTCAGTACACATTTTTTAATTGGGTTAATTAGCATTTTCAAGCCTAGTTTCTTGAGTTCTTTATGTATTTTCAAAATCACAGTGAAACTAAGTCTAATCTCAGTTTAGATTCAGAAGGTCTTAACTGGATCTTTAGGAAAAATTGTTAAGTCTTTGAAAGTTTAACTATACTAAGCAGGTATGACAAATTATTTCTTCCTATTTGAGGACTGTGACAGTTAACTTGGGCTAAACATTGCATATTCTAAGTGATAAAAGTGAAATATGGAGACATATTTCAGGTTTTTGCAAGAATTGGAAGTTGGCAAAAATTTCGGAAGGAAAGCAGATATGAAAAGTGAAATCCTAGATATGCAAATTATGCCCAAGTCTGTGGAAAGTGGCTCAGTGATTCATCTTACCTGCAAATAGCTCCATGAAAAGCAGAATCAGGATTTTGGAAATAGTGTCATTACAGGGAGAGATAACCTGAGTGCAAGCCAACTAGCTGCCCATTGGAATAAAACCCACCAAGACACCCGAGGACTTGGCCCAAGCACATGTCTTTGCCAAAATTTTGGTGGTTTTAAGCAGGGGAGTATTTTCCTTCCCCCTACATCAGACCATCAAGAATAGCCTTGAACAAGTGTTATTCCAACACCGAAGCCTTAAAGAAAACACAACCTTCTTTTTGCATCAGCCAACAACTATTTGACAATAGGTACTTACCTAATAGAAAGGCTTCATTTCCCCTCTGCTCTCCTTGCTGAGATTGCTGCAGTGCATATGTGCAAATTCCTTTCTCCATCTGATAGACACCATTTCTTTGTAACCATTCAGTTCCCCCTTCGCCTGACCTTACAACATTTCCACTCCACTATACTGAAATGGTCACCAAACCTCAGGATAAGATAAAAGAAAAAGTACCATTGAGTACTGAACATACAGCTGTATCTTATTCTCTTCATGAGCACCAGCTGTGAGTCTCTAGTAAGTACCATCTACTGTAAAAAAGATTCTTTTATGAGGGTTGAAGGATGCAAACATACTCATTGATATTTACTGCTGCTCTGTTAACAGTAGCCAAGGAATAAAACAGACTAGATGTCTATAAATTGATGTATGGATGAGAAATAGTATTACATTTACACATAGAATATTTGTCTAGTAGTAAGTAAAACAAACTTTGAAATTTTCAGGTTATCAGATGGAACTTGGGGAAAAATCATTCTAGATGAGGCAGCCTAGACTTAGAATGTCAACAGCATTATGTTTTCTTTCATATGTAGATATTAGTTTTGTATTCTCAAAGATGTTTATCTTGCTTGGAATACTTACAGAATTCAGGAAATTATAAGGAGTTAGATGAAACACAGAGTTGTCTGGGAAAACTTCCCAACGCCTCAGACATAACAGTAATCATAGGCAACTCAGGAATGGTGGGAATGAGAAAGGTAACCATACCCATGAAAGAACATATCAAATGATGATCTATTGTTAAATGGGCAGCAGTAAAAACATAAATACAGGTAGTATTAGCATTATACAGACAGAGCCTGGCATGTTTAAGAGTGTGTGTGTACATGTGTGTGCAAATGAGTATGTATACACACAGACACAGAGACACAGACACACATATGCAATAGCAATTAAAAATTACTAAATTAAAGAAGCAATGATTTTGAATGACAATAGGAAAAGGTATATTGGATGTTTTGGAGAGGAAAGTGAATGGGGAACTACTGAATTAAATTATATCCAAGAGGGAATAATAAAACATCACAAAAATAAAATGAAAAAGAAAAAATAAGAGACATACTTTCTTTTAATTAGTCAATGAGCCTAGTTCAATCTAAATAAGATAGAATACCTTTTACAAACACTGTTTATAAGCTGCCTATTAAATTATTCTCTTGAGAAACAGATCCATTTAATCTCTATATGGAAATTACTAGGAAACTGAAAAATTAACACTTTGCCTGAAGAAATATGAAAGCAACCATAAAATGGCTGAACAATATGTGTTTATTTTTCATATTAATATTATTTGCTTTTATATACTGTTACAAGTGTCAGCCAAAAACTAACATTGTTTAAATATATTTGCTCTAATTAAAGAAAGAAATCATCAATTAATATTTTATAAGTTTCTTATGTGTTTTCTATGAGAGGTTCAACATCAGTAATTTTTTAATGAAGTTCAACAAAGTCCTGCAGCATTTGTTAAAATCATTAAAGAAATGTTTCTAAGCCAGGCAGCCATGGCACATACCTTTAATCCCGGTACTCGGTAGGCAGAGGCAGGTAGATCTTTGTGAATTAGAAGCCAATTTGGTCTACAAGAGCTAGGTCCAGGACATTCGGGACTATACTGAAGAACACTGTCTCAAAAAAATGAAAAGAAAGAAATGTTTCTAAAGTAACATAATTATTATCATGCATACATTATTTTTTTAAATTAATATATAGAATTATTTAAGGGAGATTTACTTTATTTCAAATCATTTAAGGTTATACTTTTTTAATTTCTCTGATCACAGTAGAGGTACAATAGGAAGATTTATTTCAATAACCAAAAATATTATGACCATAAAAATACATTGATTAATTTTAATGGTAATATAATCTTGTAATTCAACTTCAAAATATTGTGCTTCTTAATAGGAGAGATACTGAATTGAAAGAGCAAAGCATTTCTTCTGGCAGCTAGTACTCATCCTGAGCCATTATAAACTTATCATGAAAGTCAATTAATTAGTATAATTAATTATAGGACATCCAGAGTGGGCTGAACAATTCAAATTCTTATTATTGCACTATTTTCTTTTTGTTTTGTCTGTTGGTTTGACTGCTAGAAACACCTCTCATTTTGACAAATCTCTCCTTTGCTGGATATGTAAATTCACTTCTGATGTGACTTTTTTGGTTGGGAACTACAATTGCACCTGCATGGAAAACAATGACAGAATTCAATAACTGACAAGCTGATCGTTGCAGAAATCCATTTTCCTGCGCATCAGTTTCTTGTATGCTCAAGACTTTAGTACAGCCCTATGAAATATACTGCTAAATGATTTTCAGATCAGTTTTACTTTGGGTCCAGGATGTTCCTAAAGGTCGTTTTTTTTTAAGTGTGAGTCAAATTTAGGGATAGGGAAATATTTACCATTAGAATGAGGAGAGAGGAGTTTTCTGTTACTTCTGCTCACTCAGAGTCATTTCACTCTGTTTTCAAAGCTTTCTGATGTACTTTCTTTGCAAATTTGTCTTCTCTGGGGAAAAAAAATGCTTATCAGAAGAACTGACAGCTACTTACTGCCTTCAATTCGGCTAATTCAATTCAATTAATATTTTGTAAGTTTCTTGTGTGTCTTTGGTGATGTTAGTCCAGGTTTTTAAATCCAAACATAAAGGGATCATAAACTATTTAAGAATTATACAAATTACCTATGTAATAAGATAACCATTACTCTGGCCTTTATTATAACTTAAATTATGTAAACACAAATAAATGTAGAGGCCAAAAAGAAAGGGTCAGGGTCCAAAACATTATATTAAATAAACCAGAATTAAGTAAATATGAAAATAAATCTTTTATTTGAAGTTTATATGATTTTTTAGCAATTATGAATTGGTATTAAAAGACAAAATTCATAAATAGCTTATTGTTTCAAAGTTAATTTACATTAGAAAATGTGATCATCTGTGTGTGGAAATAAAGCTTGTTCTGTAAATTTGAGTTTAATGCAATAGCACATCAGAACTTGCATTTTCAACTTTACTTTCTAGATTTGGAACTCGATGTGGTCCTGATGATCTACAAGTATTTTCATTCTTTTGGCAGCTAGCAATGTAGTCTACTATACAAATGCTATCTGCTGTCCTGGAAGCTTCCTTCTTCCCTTGGGCTAAGACTCAACGCATATTCATTCCCTTCAAAAGGAATTTCTTCTAGAATGTAAACATATTTGGTGATCATGTGTTCATAAGTCTCTTTTAATTATTTTATTTTTGACAAAATGAGGAAGATAACATGCAGTTGAACAGTAAAGAAAAGTGAGCCTAGAATGTAATGTAGAAATAGACAAAGCCAAGTCAGAGATCAACTGAAGAATGTAGGCAACATGGTCATTCTGGACTACAATGTAGAAATAGACAAAGCAAAATCAAAAATCAGCTGAACAGTATAGGAAAACACATCTTGTCTTTTAGAATAAAAGAGAAAAGTCATTTCTGAAAGTGACACGAAAAGGTACTTTATCTTGTTTCTTTTTTCCCTCTTTTAAAAAATTGTTATGATTCTTTACTTTTAAAGTTAGAGAACAAATATTTCATAACTGGGTGGTTATTATTTTCATACCAGTGGGACTTTCATTCTCCCTACTGATATGCATAAAATGGTCATGTTAACAAAATTGGACTGCTTTCTTTTTCATTGATTCCTTTTATGCTAAACATTGAGATACTCCAGAAAATAATTATTTACTCTCTTGTGCTTTACAATGGTGATTAATAGGAGTTACTTTAAATTGTACTTCAAATAGATTCTTTGAATTTGTTAAGTAAAAAGCATTCTTTCCTACCAGGGAGATATTTCTTTTCTTTATTTTCTTTAAGATTAACTTTTTAAAAAAGCTACATAAAAATAATCCAATGAATCACTCACCGAAGATTGAATATGATATTTAATGAACCACAGAATACCACCAAACAGTCCCTCATGGAAGACTATACTTCTGAGAAATAAGAATTTTCTTCTGATACCTGGACCCTTGGAAAGTTACTTTTCAATTACCAAGTAGTTTTTTACCCCTAATTTTCATGAGTTATGTACAATGAAGGATAAGCATCATACTCTTCAGAGAAAACACACAGACACAAACCAAAGACACATACATGCTATACACAAATACACACACACACACACACACACACACACACATTTCTACACACAAGAGAAAGAGAAGCAGCCACATCCTTTAAAACATAATGTGTACTACATACTAATTCCATTCAGAGATAATATTTATGTATACAATAGAAAATTTTGATTGCATATTATTTTCTTAAACAATTTGAAAAAACTGTTAATGTTTCTAACATCAATACCACTGCTTGCAGAAGCACACTTATATTATACATGTAATTTTTCATTAAATTAGAAATTTATTCTTATTTCACTTTAGAAATAAAAATACAATGTGAATAAACTCACAAAATTCAAACATCTTTCCACAGGTTGAGCACTAGACTGGATTGCAGAACCTCTTCCTCTAGCTGTAGGTGATAATTTTGTTGTAATTAGCTCTGTAGACCTCTATTTTTTCATCTATAAATTGAAGAAATTATCATATGGATTCCAAAGCTTCCTAAAATAAGTATTTGGAGGGATGTATATAATAAATTATTATTTTTATAATAATAAATAATAATGATTTAATCATTTTATGTCATGTCAACTAAACAATAATTTTAAATTTCCATTAGGCACCTTACTGCCAGTCATATAGCAACTAGTGTTTGGGCTTATATTATTGAAAATATGCCATTTCTTGAAATTTGGTCTCTTTGTAAATCGTGCTTAAGTTTAAACTCTAAGGCATGAAATACTATTTATAGACTTTTATATGAAGCATGTTATTCCTGTAAAATTGGATGTTGACTAATAAATTATTCTGGTTATATGCCTGCAATTTTGTTATCCTAACCACGTTCACTGAACATACTTCAAAAAAGCCATAGCTTATTTTTTTAGACTCATGTAGAGAAGAAATATAAAATATTGTGACATATGGTCATGTTACTGGAATCTGTCACATACCTGTGTTTATAGCACAAAATACTTTGTCGAAATGGATATCAATGTTGTTACTTTTGAAGTACCCATATTACATAGCATAATGAAAATCTATATATTTTCATTGCTATATTTTTGAATCAGTGGTGATCATCCTACTCTTGTCTCTTCATAGGTCTCTAAATAATCAATATTCAGAAATATTCAGAAAACTGAATATTTAGTAATCATATTTAAACATTTTTTAAATACTTTTATTAAGATGTGGTCCTTACGAGAGTGTTCTTGTTTTGTATCTATAGTAAAAATGATATGCACACAAACTGATAAAATTATTGCAAAACATTTAAAATCATGTGCAAAGTATTTCCAATTATTTTTTATAAAACCTCATGTTTTGCAAAAGAACCAAAAATCATAATGTAATTCTCCAAATATAAAGGTAACTATACTTAACACATTGCTATACATAACTATATGTACATATATAAACTAAGGTCTAAATCTAACTACATAGTTAATTATACTAAGTCATAATGCTGAAGAGATACATTGTTCTATAAATAGCTCATGTCTTGCATATAATTTCAACAGCAGACAGCGAAAGAATTTTGATTATTTTCAAAACAGCTCAGAAATTAGTATGTTGTGAAAAGTTTCTCTCTGTCTCTGTCTCTGTCTCTCTCTCTCTCTCTCTTGTCATCAAACATGAATCTCAAATCTTGTCCGAAATTATTGCCTTTGACCTCTGTAACCCTATTTTACTATACCAGAGGTAAAGAGAAGCTTACACTATTTCCTCAAGAACTCAAGAAAGTCAAAGTCAGTTCCTTTCAAACTCTTCTTCTTGGTGACCGAAGAAGAAGCAATCAACTTCAAGTTATAAACTTGCCCACCCTCCACTATAATAGTGACTGGATGTTGATCACACTTCCAGCTAACACCTGAAACACCTCTAGTTAAACAGGTTTAATAGACAGTCTGACTTTCAAAAAGTGATCCTAATTAAATCAAGCAAATGTGCCCTTTCCATGGAAAAATAGAAGCAAGCAGTAATTGCTATGTTGTTAATAAGTGAATACTGATGAGGAAACAGAAATTAACTTATTCTTCTATCTCAGAAATACCCAGTGCTCCTCAGAAAATATGCTGTCCCAGACTGTGGGAGGATGACAATGATGCAGGCTTTCCCACGCTCTGAGTGAGAATGTTTGAACAGCTCAGTAGTGATGTTCAAATAGAATTCTGAATCACAGAGTGTTGGCCATTATGCCCTTTGCACTCCAAACCCAATTCTCTCAAAAAAGCTCTTATCATGCTGAATATCAACATGAGTGGCAGAAGTATGGCGATTATAACAAAACCTCCCTAAATGCTTCACTAGTCTTTATATTTGGACTGTTGCTTGTGGAATATTTACATGTCAAGAGTGCATGCTTCTTGTTTCATAAATGACTTTCATACTCATTAGGATATTAAAACTGATTTGAGAAAATTTGTAATTCAGCTAAACAATATTGTTTAGAGCTCTAAATCAAACCATGGATGTGCTTTTAGAGGTACATCGTTTATAACTGTGCATAATATCAAACAAATGTATTTAATATGTCTTAGTGCCATACTCTATATATGCATCACTGCATAAATAATATAATTATGACAATTAAAACCAGTACTTGTGTGAACTTTTATGATTAAAGGTATAATTACCAAAGCAAAGTTAAAAGTTTGCTGATATCTGAGATCTGATTACTGAGTATCGAAGTGTATTCTCTGGACATTAAACAAGGAGAATAGGGTACTACAAAATTCATAGGCTAGATATTATAAAATGCTTTTGATCATCCAGTTATGAATGAATGGCAGAAAAAGTATATTAAAGCAACTGTTTATGACTCCAGTTGTTTTGATGTCTCACACATACGCACATACACAAACACGTGTGTGTGCTTCAACACTTGAATCTCTGGATTGGAGAAATTTTTTAGCACTTAGAATTACTTTCTGCTCCTCCAGAAGAATTAGTGTCAGGTCAGGCAGCTCACAACCTTTGTAAATCCAACGCCAATTGAAACTTAACGCTGTTCTGACCTTCTCTGTCACCCATATGCCTTCATCACAATCCATGTAATAACAATGTAAAAGGCTTTGATGTAAAAGTTTACATCCAAAAAAGTGAATAATGAGTTAAAAGAATTATACTGGGACTCTTCTTTTGTCAGGAAGACTTTCATTTCTGTGGCTAAATACTTATTACAAATATCAGTAGGAATTGTTGTTTTTGGATCATAGTTGAAGAAGATTTTCATCCAATGTCCTGTGGAATGTGCTTTATAGGCTTGTATTGGCACAGAACACCATGGCAGTGAAAATAATATAGCAGAGATTGTTCAACTTATAGCAGAGGCAAAGGAATAGAAAAATTGACACTATCTCAAAGGTAGTGTCTCACAATCATGACATAAGACCACATCCCAAATTTCCAGGTCTTCTAAAATAGCATCACAGATGGTAAATAATTCTAAAATATTAACCATATGGAGGTTTCTTCATGTTAAATTTAAAATATTTAATTAAATGATGTTGAGAATAATAAAATTGCAAAATATGCTGATGATACTTTATGATATATCCACTTAGATAAAAGGCATCATTTAATCAAGAATTGTGAATTAAAGCTGAGAGTACTGGGAAATCATATCAAAATATTTTTCTACTTTTAATTTCTAAACTAAGTTTAATGTTCCTTTTGTCTCATGCAAAATATTATCCAAATAATGCAGAAAGTTTCTGTATTTACAAAAGAAACACACTGTATCTGAATTATAATTTGGTCTTCAACTAAAGATACATGCCAATTATAGATATCTTATAATTCTGAGGAAACCTTGGATAGAGGTAAAATACTGAATACAATTGCTGTCAGCCAGGGAACTTGATTTATATGAGCATAGCAATTAGGGGCCCTGCACTGAGAACAATTTGACTTTTTAAGGATTTTAAAGTTATTTTTGAAAAGTTACAGTTTATTTTCCTTAAAATTCCCCAATTAATTTTATCTTCTTTCCATGATAGATGAAGATTATTAATATGGACACATGGGATTTTCTCTCCAAAATGTGCAACGTTTAACAACATCAAATTTACCATGTCTTTGGAAGTATTCTCAGAGAAGAAAATGTGACATGCCTACACAGCCCATCTGAAAATCAAAAGAACTAACCTAGGAGATGGTTCATACTTCCTAAACTGAAACAAGTTTGAAGGAGACATGAAAAATTTGGCCTGTTGTTGTTGGGTTGTCACTAATGGAAACTTAGCACTATTATAAATTTTGTGGATAAGTTCAAGTATTAGAATTGAGTTGTCTAGCAGGGAAGAAATAGACACAAGAGGTGTATGTACCCTAAAAATTCACAATGAACACAACAGGATTAGGAATACCAATTATAGTAGCACTATGTTTTAAAGATTCTAGGAATGAAATTTCTTGTGTAAGGAAGAATATATCTTTGCAAGATCTTTACAGAAGTGTCAAATTGCAAATTCTGCAGAGAAAGATAAAACTAAACTTTTTCACATAACTTTGCTTCCACTGTGATTGGCAGGGGGCATAAAACTCTTAAAAACTTGCCAAAACTTTTCTAGAAAGAAAAAAAAAACAGATTTTGATATGAAAGACTCATGAAGCATACTTAAATATACCTTGGGATTTAGCATCATTGAGCCACAAAATGAAAAGTATTCATTGATTTTTCTTTCAGTTAAGCTGCAGAAATGCTGTATTGACTCACCTAAAAAATGGGATTTTAAAATAGGCAATATCCATTAATCTGGTAATAGAGTATTTTAGTAATGTTATAAATATATATTGGAGTATATAAAAAGGTGATGCAGAGTTAAGAATACTTGCTACTTTTGCATAAAACCCAATTTCAGTTTACAATCCATATCTGGTGTCCTAATTAGGGTTTCTATTGCTGTGAAAAGACACCATGACTGTGGTAACTCTTCTAACAAAAATATTTAATTGGGTTGGCCCACTTATGCTTTCATAGGTTCAATCCCTTATCATCATGATGCAAACATGACTGTTTAAGCATTACCTAAATCTTGGTCAGAAGGCAACGGGAAAATGACAGAGACACTGGGAAGTATCCTGAGCGTAGGAAACCTTAAAGTCCACAATCACAGTGACATACTTCCTCCAACAAGACCATATCCACTCCAACAACGTCATAACTCCTAACAGTGAATAATATGCCCTGTGAGATTATGGGGACCAATTACATTCAATTCAATCTGTATTAATATCAAAAGAAAAGAAAGGTTTTCCCGCCATTATTCCACTGTGTGTTTAACCTGCTCTAGGAAAAAAAATTATATATATATATATATATATATATATATATATGAACCCTGGATTTTTTTCCTGTAATCAATTTTTACAGCTTAAGTTACTATATAGTTTTAATCTTTTTTTTTTTTTTTTTTTTGGTTTTTCGAGACAGGGTTTCTCTGTACCTTTGGTGCCTGTCCTGGAACTAGCTCTTGTACACCAGGCTGGCCTCGAACTCCCAGAGATCCTCCTGCCTCTGCCTCCCAAGTGCTGTGATTAAAGGTGTGCGCCATCACTGCCCGGCTATATAGTTTTAATCTTAAATACTCTTCCATGCCTTGACCCATAATAATGTATGTCTGCTCTTCCAGAGGTCCTGAGTTCAATTACCAGCAACTACATGGTGGCTCACAACCATCTATAATGAGGTCTGGTGACCACTTCTGGCCTGTAGGCATACATGTAGACAGAAGATTGTATACATAACAAATAAATAAACATGAACATTAAAAAAAATAAAATAATGTATGTCTGCTCTTCCAGAGGTCCTGAGTTCAATTCCCAGCAACAACATGGTGGCTCACAACCATCTATAATGAGGTCTGGTGCCCACTTCTGGCCTGTAGGCATACATATAGACAGAATATTGTATACATAATAAATAAATATGAATATTATAAAAAAAACAAAATAAAAAATAAAAATAAAGAAGATTAACATGTAATAAGAGAATCTTCATAATCCAACAGAGAACTCTTAGCTCTTCTTGCCATGAGAAAGAAAATAAACTACATGAACCAGCATGCTGACTGTAGCAGAGAAAGACTTTGCTTGTTCGTTTTTCTTTCCGTTTTCATTTTTTTTTTTCTGAGACAGGGTTTCTCTAGTTGTGGAGCCTGTTCTGGAACTAGATCTTGTAGACCAGGCTGGCTTCGAACTCAGAGAGATCCACCTGCCTCTGCCTCCTGAGTGTTGGGATTAAAGGTGAATACAACCACCAGCCAGCCTAGTTACTTATCATGAACTCTCTTGCCTTGAAAACTCTAGAAATTATTTTCTGTTGGTCACATCATTCAGTTTGTGTTATTTTAAAATCAATATAAACACAAAAAATGTTCATCTTGAATCACACCCTGCAGTCAAAAAAAAAGTCCAAAGTTCCTTGTTCCTAGGAGGTGGAATCTTCACACATCTTTTCTCTCTGAATTCCTGAAACTGATCCCACCCTGTAATCTAAGCGTTATGAATAGTTAGAGCAACTGCCACTCGTGTAGCACCAAATTGTCTCTGACGGTTTACGCCAGTTACCACTAAACCAGTAACAGTAGTCCTGTTCGTCAGTTGTCATTACTTTTAGTTGAAATATCTGAATTCGTGAGATGAGAGTAGCAAATCAGTAAGAAAGGATTTATTTTTAACTATGGAATGTGTTAAAGTCATGATATCTCATTTAATTATTTACAATAACAAAATTTAATTACATCTTATGCTTACATCATGGGAAATGAAGCTCCATTGACCATCCTTTTTCTTACTCTCCTGACTATGGCAGACAGATGCTGGGACTGTCTTCTTGACCTTGACAAAGGAAAAACTTGATATTAAAGTACTTGGTGCAGACATTTTTTTTCTAAGAATACAATGACAAACCAAGATCAAAACAAAGAAAATGACAGAGTTAGTTTCTCTTTATTGTAACTATCCCTTTAAAAATCTATATAAATAGGAACAAACAAAGGGGATATGGAGAAAAAGACATTTCAAAATGGGCTCCATAAAGGTGTATGTTACTCAGATCACATTTTACTGATCCTGAAAATCGATATTGAAATGTTAAAAACAAAATATTAGATCAAGGATTATATGATGTTTAAAAAAGACACAGCTCCTTCTGGAATGATTCAGATGTACTCCTTTCTGCCTCACTATCTGACTTTAGGTTTTTGTGCAAACACAGATGAAATATTTGAGCTATTCTCTAAATTGCGAGTACTCCAACCTATAAAGCTACATGCAAGAAAGACAGTCTGTGCTTACATAAGCACAATGGAGCAGAAATTTTCCTAAGAATCTGATGATTTTTGATCAACACAAACACTACATAACTGGGTTGTCTGGATAGCTAATGCCTCACTGTTTAAAAAAAAACAATTTGTGTTTGTTTATTTTAACCATTTTTTGTGATTGAAGACATTGGTTTTGAAAAACATAGTTCTGAGTTTTACTTTCAAAGTTACTTAAAAAGAAAGAGTATATATGAGGATAGGCTATTTTTATCTATCAAACAGGATTATTTAATCTTCAGACTTAGGTAAAATATATACTCAGAAGAAAGCTGATGTTTGTTAAATAAAAATAAATCTGAAGCATTCTCACCAAGCATAAATTTGTATGTCCTATTTTCCTAATTTTTAAAGATAAATCCATTGTCCTTATTTAAAGGAGCATTGACAAAGTGTTAATGATTTGAAAATTCTTTTATTTTGTAAATAGTAGGATTTACTAGCTTTTGTAGTATTAGGAGAAAGTGAAAATTTTAAGCCACTTTATCCTTTCAAAGACCTAAGGACATCTAAATACAAATACTACAATAAAAGACATTGCTTATATTACACGGTACCCAAATACTGACCGAAACCATGGAAAATATAATAAACAATAGTATGAGCATAAAATTCAGCAAAATATGACTCGCACATCTGTCCAGCAATATACTGAGATGTCTCTGCCTGTAAGTCTTTCTTCTTTCGGCACTCTAAATACGTTCAGGCTTAAACATTTATTCTTTCTTCCTCAGAAATTGATGACTAAGCCTACTGAAGAAACATATTTGTGTGCTGCCTATGAAACCCCAGGATGATATTACATAGTAAGTATACATTAACTTATAACTGATTTCATGTTTTTAAGGAAGAGTTTTAGAGTTTTTTAATATTTACATCATGATAGGATCTCAAACAAAACTGAATATATATTGCACAATTGACTCAGAGTGTGTTAATTCTTTTAATAAGGAATTGATGCATAATAATTTATTAAAATGGGATAGTTATGCTTACACTAGTATTTCTTTACCTAGATATATTACTAGAATTTTTTCTATGCTAACCATAATGAAGACCAATCAAACACAAAGGATTGATCATGTTATTATAAAGTTTGATTTTTAACAAAATTGGTCACAACTGGATGATTTTAGGAAAATAAAAAACAGTGCAGTGAGGGAGAGTTTGCTTAAAGAGGATAAATGTGCAAGAGATATTTGTTTCCCATAAAGTGTAGCAGTATTTATACATTGTTTTCAGCAGCAAGATTGTCTTCAGTGTATTAAACAATGAAAAAAGCAAAGTTGGCTTCATTTATTTTTTGGCTATATAAACACTTTCTAGACTATATATGTAGTTTTCTTTTTGAATGCTTATTTAGTTTTCTCTCAACAGAGCAAGGATTCGTGATTAAATTTTAATAATTGATAGCCTTTAATGACTCAATGATCAAATGGGATATTAAAATATCTCATAGCATGTGCCTAAAGTACAAAGACAAAATTATGCTTCTAAACTAAAGTCTGTTTTAGCTCCAGGCATGCAATAGTCATTGATCTTGACTTGCTAAGGTTTTGCCTTGGTATAGATTATCTATATTGTAATTTGCTAAAATTTTGATTCTCTTATCTTTTCCTATTCTTTTTGTTAAAGTTAAATGAGTTCAGATAAACAAGTCCTTGAAATTGTAAACTTCAGTAGCTACTGGTGAATAGCGATAGAAAAAGATGTATGATAGTAAGTAACAATTCTGTTACTGTTGTCTTGAGGAGATACACAGGTACAACATGCCTGGATTAAAGAAGGGAGTAGAATGCTAGAGATAATAATTGAGGTACCAACTCTTCTGCCTGCATTCATGTACTAGTGGAGCATACACTGGGCAAGCCTGTGTCTTGCCCACTCTCCTGAAACACTTGTTTCTACTGAGAAATTTAGATATCAAGCATGTCCCAGTTTCAGGTTATTATCACTAACGATGTCTCATAGTGTCTCTTTTCCTATTAATGTCTTCTCTACAGTTATGATGGTAATAGTAACTACTGATACAAGAACAAAAATATTTACTATTGTTTTATTTTTGTTTGTTTAACTACAGGAAATTAATGGACCTTTAAGGTTTCTCTGAAGGTTGAAATTTCTCCTGCTCCAACTTTCAAAGCGAATATTGATACAGGCATAATCAAAATATTTTTATTATATTATTTAATTTCATAAAATTTTAATTCAATATGTTATGATATCAGAAAATAGAGAGACATATCAGGTTGCCAAATTGAAATCACTTTGTCATATGAGTAGAATTATGTATCCTCTGTTGAAGGACTTTAGAACTATGGTAACGTACATAGGTGTTAAGAACCTCTCAGTAGAACCCTTCTACTTCTCGTAGCCTTATAAAAATGAGCGCTTCAGAAAAATAAACACTAACATGATTGAATGTGATGTGGAATACCCTCTGTATGCTGTGAATATGATTGGTTAAAAAAGAAAGCTGGCTTGAACCTATGGCAAAGTAGAGCAGAGGTAAGAAGAGAAGACTGAACTGAATGCTGGGAGAAAGAAGAGCAGAGTCAGAGAGAAGTCCTGTTGGCCCACTGGAGATCAGAAGCTAGAACTTTAGCTGGTAAGCCATAGCCACAGGGTGATATACAGATGACAAGAAATGGGTTAAATCCATATGTAAGAGTTAGCCAATAAGAAGCTAGAGCTAATGAGCCAAGAAGTGATTTAATTAATACAGTTTCTATGTGATTATTTCAGGGCTAAGCGGCCAGGAACCAACAAGTGGCCTCCTCCTATGTGAATGGCTAATTCTTTAACCAAATACCAATTTTAGATTAATTTTTATTTGCCATTGAGATGGTGACTAGAAAACAAGTCAACAAAAATGGGAGCTACTCCTAAATTCATCATTGTGAGATTTTGAGACATGAAAATGTCTGATTTACTTATGTCTTTTTGGATTAAATGTCTAAGATACAAATTAAAAATTATCAAGACAACATAGATCCCAGCACAGTTACCTACAAGCTCTTTGTTATGGACATTACAGCTTGATATAACTTTACTTATAGTCTCTATGTCCTGAAATTGGTTTGAACTATGAAATGATGGGATGTAGTTATCAGAATAAAGGATGACTTGAGATCATTAAATTTAAAACCATGTGTCATTATACTTGTCACATACTTTTTCTTTTTTTCTTTTTCTAAAGCATCATTGGCCTAAAGAGATGGCTCTTCTGTAAAACTACTTGCTTTTCTTTTAATGTTTAAATTTATTCCCATCAACCATAAAAGGTACTTCACAATCTGCTGTAACTCCAACTCCAGTGGATCCAAAAACTTCTTCTGACCTATGCATGTACTTATGCAATCATGTCCACAAACTCACACACACACACACACACACACACACACACACACACACACACATGCACACACGCACACACACAAACACACACAGAGGTACACATGGACACAGACACAAACATAGATAATTAAATATAAAATAAATCTTAAAAAAAATTATCTTGTGCTAAGAACTCTTCTAGATGGTGCGGGAGAATTATTGTCTGTATTCTGTCAATCATGTTTTAAATAAACTGTGATTGGCCAGGCAGGAAGTATAGGCGAGTCAACCAGAAAAGAAGTAGAGTGGCGCAATGAGAACAGGATCTGTGCACTGTCCTGCCCAGATCACCGAAGAAGCAGGATGTGATCTGCCCAGCTGAAAAAGGTACTGAGCCATGTGGCTATCATAGATAAGGATAATGGGTTAATATAAGTTATAAGAGTTAACAAGAAGCCTGAGCTAATGAGCCAATCAGTTTATATCTAATGCAGACTCTGTGTGATTCTTTGGGGGCTTACCAGCTGTGGGAACTGGGCAGGACAGAAACCCTAACAAGCCCGGCCCTCATGTTACATTCTAGGTACTAGCTAAAAATTGATAAAAAGAAGACAATGCAGCAGTAATACCATGTTAATAAGGAGAGTGGAAAGCAGGGTTTTAACAGTAAAGTTAGAAAATGGGGCCAGGAAAATGCCATTACAAATTTACTAACTTCTTCTCCCCACCATCCTTATCTTGTTTACTAACCAAACTCCAAAAAAATATTTTAACTCTTACTCTATAATGTTTATAGGACTCTAGTTAAATGCAATACAAAAGTCTCTTAATATATTCAATTAGGAAACAATACAGAACATAGTCTATTACCCCATTTATATTCTTCAGTGTGTTTGCCATCCATCAGCCTCAAATAGCAAAATGTCATATGCAACACCAAAGAACTCAAAGAGTTCTTATATACACTTATATCATAGTTTAGTTTTTCCTTTAAATTGAGGATCAGCTCAGGATGTTTACTCTTCTGGATCTTGAATGCTTGTGATCTATAATGGGGCTTCTGGAAAGCAAACCCGAGTCCTCTTCAAAAGCTGCATGTGTCCTAAACTTCTGACAAAACTCTTAAGATGCAAGATGTGACATTAAAATCTTTCAGTCTTTGGAAAAATTAAAAGAATTTAAAATATGAGTACATTTTAAATCTAGCCTTATATTTTAAATAAGTAACATGCTTTAATATTCAAAGAAGGAAGAAACTACATACTGAAATCAAAACAAAAATCAACTGTGCAAATACCTCAGTGTCTCATGTCTGGGACATAAGAACACCAAGCTTTCAAACAGCTTGCATTGCATAGGCTGAGGCTGATTCCATTCCACAAATGCTATTCTATTTCATCGTCATCCCAGTTCAATGCCATCTCCAAAACCCTGGGGTTTCCACTGAAACTGAAGCTTTACCTTCCTGAACAGATACTCCTGGCCTACCCTCAGGCTCTGACTTTGACTTATAGTACCAAGCCACAGCTTCTTTCAATGACTTCATTAATCGTGGGATTACCATGCATCTGGGGCCACATATACTCACTAATGGCTTCTTCTGGTCTCACACGTGGCCACATCTCAGGTACTGTTCTTGCCCCCTTCAATCCTGCAGCATTTCTGCCACCAAATCTAGTAAAATCTGTATATATCTACCATTTCAGCTTCTAGCTTAAACTGCAGCCTGAGCCTCCTTCAGATCAGTGCTTCTGTGAGAAGATCCACACAAGTACTTCCCATTAAAGTTCACTTTAATGATGTTGGTCACTTATCCATCAGGGATGTTCTTTTTTGAACCCAAGAAAAGGAACATCATTTTTTTTTCAGTAATCCTCATGAACTATGAGTAATTTCATATGGAAACCCTATACATATAATGAATCTGTAAGGAACATTGTCAAATATATAGGCCTTAAAAGGCTAAGTTTGTTACATTTGAGATCACTGTATAAATAGCTTAACAAGTGTTTGCTCATCAAATATCTTTTAAAGTATATAGGGTGACAAACCATTGAAATGATATGGACTGTGAGTGTGTCAGTTAGATTTTGTTTAAGTCAACACAAACTATTGTCACCTGTAATAAAGGAAATAGAACTGAGTAATGATTTCATCAGATTTGCCTGTGAGGCATTTTCTTGGTTATTAAAGCTTACAATTTCTTTAGACTCAAAATAAACATTTCCAATTTAAATACATAATCTATTGCTCCTCAATATCCAAGACAACTTTGTGTTAGAATTTTTCTTATTCTTAAAGCTGTAATATACATATCAACTGATTATGAAGTTCATATAATGCTGAATGAGCCAGATACATATGCTGTTTTATATTTGCTGCCTTCAGCTGCACCTGAACCTATCACTGCCTCAGCTGATGACTATGTCTCTGCGTTCATCACAGCCTCCTTGCTGCTGAGGCAGGAGCCCAGGGAGCCTTTGCATTGAGCTGCTATTAATTTTGCCCCTGCCTTAGTAGTACTCACATAGGGAGGTAAATGTTTTTTGACTAAGGCTCTTTTTGTTTTACCCATGAAGACTTGGAAATCATATGCTGGGGCGAAAACCCTCTAGCTCAGAGGGACAGAAAAAACACCCAGCTGACCTTCCTAATCTGACTTCATCTCAGAAAAAGGACTCTCTCCTACACCATCTAAAATAAAACTTCTCTAACCAGAACTCCCTCCCTTCTTCTCTCTCTCTCTCTCTCTCTCTCTCTCTCTCTCTCTCTCTCTCCTCCCAACTTCCCCTCACTCTCTAAAGTTAGTCCAGTCAGCATGCTGCTTGCTGCTTACTCTGCTTCTTAACCTACAGCTGATTATATTTCAAAAATAGAATCTTGGGGTTCGAGTGTGATCAAGTATCCCAAAACAGATGTATGAACAAAAATATGAGTGGGCATAGTAATGTCTATCTGCTATATGAATGCAGTTTTTTTCTAAAAAGGGTTGATTCATAAGTTCATTGAGAATTTTTAAACTGGAAATATTTCAATATTGCAGATAAAAGCAGAAATCAAAATGAGATACATACTAAAAAATATACCCAGACTGACCACTGTAGAATTTAAAGGGACCTAGTCTTTAATTGGTGCAAATATTTTATGTATGATAGCAGAAAAAGTCAGCAATAGCATGTACTGGAAGGACCACTCCTGTAGTTTGAGTTGCTCTAGTCATCCACAAGACTTTATCAAGAGTCTGTTCAGCAAAAGTAAAATAGCTTTAATGTAGTCAAATAAGCAGTAATATTTTCTAAAATGACTCTGTACAATTGAAATCACTTCAGGCAAAGACATTTAATGTATTGTATGTGGTGCTCAGGCAGATACTTCTGCATGAAGACAATCTAAAATCTTCCATTTTGGTCTCCTAACAAGACTTTTTACAATGCAAGGAATGGGAAATTGGAATATGTTGCATACTTTAGTGTTTTTTTTTACAACATATGCTGTGTTTCTCAGAATATAAATTTTCTGATTTAAAATATAAGCTACAGTTTCTCTATTTGTATCAGCAACCCAGTGAGCCAACATAACAGAAAAGCATTAGAGGTCATTAGAGAATTTCCAAATAAATTGTTCTCCATTATAAAGAAAAACAAAATTCAAATATTGATTTGATTTCAGATAAGAATCAGAGGTAAATATTTATAGAAGAAAAGTAACAATGCCATACAGTTGCTAAATCTCCTATACACATTTCTGTAACACATATCTCCATGTTAATTATTTATAAAATTTTCATATTATCATTTGATTCCTTAGGGTAAAATTACTTAAATATAATAAAAAGGTATATATATATATATATATATATATATATATATATATATATTGGTTGAACTGTATTTAGTTATTTAAAACAAAGATTTCCTAGATAGATAGAGAAATAAATAAATAGATGGCAGAAGATAAATAGATAGATCGATAGGCAGACAGACAGACAAATAGATGGGTGGTATATTTTAGATGCATACACCTGGTCTAATTTCAATAGCATTTCAGTAAACTAAACACATTTCAAATGAATCAAACTTTGATTACTAAGTAATTTATACCACGTTCACTTTAAAGACTATACCTGAAATTACTGAAATTGTATAGTCTAGTCTTTCAAGATTCTTCATGATGAATTGTGAATAGGATAATAATAAAATATTTCCTGAAATAAGTCATAATAAGTTATGAAGAAATTAAAAAACAAATAATAATGAGTACCAAACCAAAAGTAAATATTTCCTCTCTCTACTGATTTTAAAATTCTAAAAGTATTTACTGTATTTACTGAAATGACTTAAAAAGATTTTTTGAAATCAAATCACTAAATATTATTGTATTGTCCTAGCAACAGGATAAAATGCTATTAGCCCTGTGTAAATATAAATATTCTGCTATGAGTTTTGGCTTTTTATATCATTGAGCGTTGTTGCAGCCATATGTGAACACAGAATTAGTTGCATTTAATTTAAGGAATATTGTGTTAACAAAAACTTAGCCATTATGCAGTATCAAAGATACTGTAATGATTAAAATCGTAAAAATGCCAGGAATGGTGGTGCATATCTTTAATTCCAGCACTTGGCATGCATACCCATGTAGATCTCTGTGAGTTTGGGGCCAGGCTGGTCCACAGAGTCAGTTCTAGGACAGCAAGCACTACACAGTTGATGGAGGTGGTCATCTTTCTATCTGCTGATTTCATTGGTTAAGCAATAAAGAAATTGCTTGGCCCTCATAGGTTAAAACATAGGTGGGTGGAGTAAACAGAACAGAATGCTGGGATAAAGAAGCTGAGTCAGGAGTTGCCATGATTCTCCCACTCCAGGCAGATGCAGGTTAAGATCATTCCTGGTAAGCCAGCTTGTGGGCTACATAGATTATAAGAAATGGGCTAGTCCAGGTGCGAGAGTTAGCCGAGAAAAGGCTATATATAATGGGCCAAGCAGTGTTTAAAAGAATACAGTTTCCGTGTAATTATTTCAGGTAAAGCTAGCTGTGCGGGCAGCCGGGTGCCGGGGACGCAGCCCGCCGCTCCTAATACAACACACAGTGAAACCCTATCAAAAAAAAAAAAAAGAAAAAAAAAGAAACAAGAATAACTCACCATAACTTCCTTATGACAGTGATGTTGTAAAGTTTTTTTGTGCTGCAGAGCAAAAGAATTCAGTTCATATTCTGTTGGAATGTGTCAACATTTCTTAAACTCACAGCTATAGAAATGTGGGGTTGGGTACACAGCATTGTAAGATTTTGTCATTTGTAAAACAGAATAGTGAGTGTTAAATGTCAGTAATACACCTCACCTAGCACAAATAGAATATCTCAAACCTTGAAGAACTTGCTCCTTGCTGAGTTCTATAGACCACAAGATAAAGTTCACAGCTCTTCACACTGCCCTGATCGTGTTCTTTTTTATTTTTATGTGTACAGCACACATCAACATATCTAAAGATTATACATACAGATTAAAAAGAATAAAATAAACCAATACAATGATAAAGTTAATTACATCATGTCAAAATATAAGAAAACATGATTCCACTCATGTACATTATCTTCAAAGGGATACAATTCATTCTGGAGTATTGAACATGCACTATTCTGGGAAAAACTACTACTCTTGCACTAAATTTAGCTTTCAATTCTAGACAAACCTAGCAATTTTTTCTGAAGAAAATATAACATCGGTAATTGTACAAAGGAGTGATAAAACTCAACTGTGCAGGTGCTTTGCTGCTGAAGCCAGATAAATAATCACTCAATGACTAAATAATTAGCCCAAGAAAGTCAATTTGAATCTAACTTAAAAGACTATTAATAAGAAATAGATAGATTCCATTACTCAAATTTTCTCAAAGTACTTAATATAAATCTGATTGATGGGCTATATTTTAGTCTCATTTGGTGACTGTCATCTTTTCAAAAATGCTAAGGGTCCTACCTAGCCAGTTACTCTTCAGCCTCAAAAGTTATTTTTCTCTCCTCATTTTTAAGGGGGTAAGTTTCATGTGAATCCAGAACAAAAATAATTTGTAAAGATTCACAAAGAGGTAAGTACAATAGGATATAAAACTTACTAAGTGAAGAGTTATAAAAGTCAAAATTACTCTATCTTTGGGGACTTATTTTTTTTCCAATATTGCTATACACTTTACAGTGGTAGAGAAGGCATTTGGAAGTCACTGTTTCAGTGTGTATCCAAACAGGGTCAAAAAAACCATTAAGTTCCTCTTCAGTTCCAACAGTAGTAAAGGCTTTATTAGTTGATGAAGAAAGAGACAGACTGCACTGACTGTAACCACATAACTGAAATATTTGGCCTTAGTTTTGTAAACCTAAGACATAACAAAGATCTGTGCAAACTGGAAACACCTAGATTCATAATACCCTCTACATATAAGCTGTTAAAAAAGACAATGCATGGTATAAAATGCAGAATTATCTTCAGTGTGAACACTTCCATTGTTATCGACTACTTCTTCTTTATTATGACCCACTTTAGATTTTGTCATAAATAATTCCAATCACGTCCTTTAAAGTCCCAACCAGATAATTACCGAATGATCTATGATAAAAGACCTTGTAACTTTTCCAATTGGTGATGAAGAAAATTACGGTGTTAGCATCAATGTGTATTAATAAGAAAATGTAGTAGTAATAAAATATTTAATTTCTTAAATTAATTATTAAAAATGTAATTGCAAATTATTTTTAGTTACAGCAAATTAAGTATTTTATTTTATAAAATACTTTATAAACAGTCTTGTTTATTTTTTCTTGCTAAAAACAAACAACAGATAATTTCAGGCCACATACCCAAAGTATTTGTAGCACAGTTTGAATATTAGTACTCAGCCTCTCTTTGCTCTGTCTATTCTTGAATTCACCAGACACATTCTTGTCACAACTTATCTTCCTCTTGTGAACTTTTATTTATTTTACTTATTGTTAAAATTTTTATACAATATATTTTGATGGTATTATTTCCCCTTATCCATTTCTTCCAAAGTGACCCTCTTCTTATCCACCTCATTGTATAATATTTCTCTCTTTTAAATAAAAAAAGCTCATTTATCAACTGAAAAAGGAGTCAATTTTTTTAAGTACTCTTCTAGAGAATGAGACCTGACTTGGGATATGGTTGGTAGATGTAATGTCGCATCACTGAATAAGATGTCTTTCTTTCTGTACACAACTATTAATTTCAAATAGCTTATTGGTTAGGGATTGGGACATTGTCCCTACTTCCCTGTCTCATTAGTTTTATTTGAACTTGTACTACCAGAGAAGAAAATTACCATTCATTTCACTTAACAATGAACCCTGGTAGCTAAAATATCAACTTGCCTGTCAGATATACCCAGTAATTCAATAGGGAAACAAATATTTTAGGTGTAAACAACCATATTTTGATTAGAATTATGGTCACTTCCATGAGATGGAACTCACACTTCAACTCCATATGAGGCCTAGAACCTGAGATGTGATAGATCACAAGCCTTCGGGAAAAACTTACTGCAGTATTTGGCTAAAGTAACATAGCAACAAAAAGACTCCTAATGATACTTTACTATACCCATTAGTCAGTGCAATGCTAAACTATCATTTTGTGATGCTTCTTCTGACAGCAGATGATAATCGATCCAGAGAACCAAAACTGAAAAGCAGTCAGAGAGCAGATTAGGAAGACCCAGCCTTAAGTAGGGTGTCTATATCATAGCACTCCCCTCAAATTCTTTGTGGAAGGGGAGCAAGAGAGATTGTAAGAATCAGTGATGATGGACAATTTCAAGAAACAGCATTTCCTAGGTACCACTCACTGATGCACATGAGAATTCGCAGAGAAGCATACTCAAGTCCTGCATAAGCTCAAAACAAGCATAATCCTTTTAAAATATCAATATGAGTCATTTGAAATATATACATATTAAGATAAATATGTATACATTCTCAAAATGATATTTTATTTGTACGAGAATGTACCTGCTTGTCTTTGTGTGGAAAACATGTGTGAAGATGTCAAATGAGAGAAAAGAACACATCAGATGTCACAGAAAAGGAGGACGAAGACACAGTTATGAACCACCTATGAGTGCTGGACTGTGAACATGACTAGCATGCCATGCTTTCAACTACTGAGCAATCTTTCCATTACACAAATTCTTTTCACACCAGAAATGTGGGTTTTAATGAATTGATAAACCAGTATGGTAAATCAGCCTCTAATACACCATTTTTTGTCAATCAGTACTTTATCATTTCAGAAAATGTTTAGCTAAAAATTTATAAGCAAAGAGAGTAAATTTCATTTTACTGATCAATAGAATAAAATCTATTATGAAATTGTTTTGGATTATACCTCTGCTAAAGGTACAACCATTGATCACACAAAGCATTAAATGTGATGAAGTTTTTAAACATTTTTGTTGTTGTTGTTCTTAAATACCTATCTTTTCAGAGTCAGGACAGATGGTACTTCTATGAGAATCAAGGCATGAAGTTGAAAGTGTTTTTAAAAAGGGCTTGTGAAAAATGAAACCAATGACCTGGGTAAGAGCACGTGTGTAGATCAAATCTTGAATTGACCTGTGCTTCACAGATTTCATTGCTCTGGGGCCTGGAGTTCACCCCTAAGTGCATTCTTCCAGGTAAAGAGAGGAAACACTGGTGGTAGTCACTTCTGATAACACAAACCATTCAGGATTAAAGAATCTTGGCAGAGAATTCATATCTAGTCACCCTACATCAAAGAGGAGGGTGTTTTCAGATAAAAATTGTTTTTATTTAGGAATGTTATTTTTTTCCTTTATTTTTGGAACTAAAAATATCTTGTATTGGAATGCACCAAATTCTCATAAATTCTTTCATCTTTTCTAAAGATAAACATGTATGTACCTTTAGCCCACAGGACCTGAAATAGCGTTGTATAGTTGCTAATTTTTCTCTGACATGCCTCTAATGGAATCCACTAGAACAGACTAAAACAGTGACTAGTACTAACAAAAAAAAAAAAAAGATTAAAATCCTTTTAATCTTGTTTGTGTTCTTAACTGATTTTTTAAAATTGTGTAGCCTGTTTATACTTTCTTTTCCCCCAACTCCTCCCAGATAATTACCAGTTCCCCTCACATGAAGCTCCACACCCTTTCTTTCTCTCTGCCATTTGAGAGTAAACAAAGAAGCTAGCAAAATAGTGCCCAACGTTTGGTTTGGCAGACGTGGGTAAAGCATGTTTTCTTGGTAGCAGCAATTTCTCGGTTCAGCTCTGCTTGCTAGAGGCAAGCAAGTGCTCTCATCTAAGAGAGGCTACCTGACTCAGCTTTAACTGCAAAACCCTACAGCTCTTAAGAGGTCCTGCCACAAAACACTTAAATGGTGTTGATAAAAGCCGACTGAATGCTTGTTTGTTTTCAACAGTAGCATGAAAAAAGCTGAGTTGTTTTTAAATGCCGGCTTTCTGAGCCGTCCTGTCAGGGCAAACTCTAACTCTGTCAGGCAGGCAGTCCATGTGGTTAAGCACACTGCTGTAGCTTACTTGCTGGCAGGGACTTTGAAACGACACAGAGTTGTGGCAATAAAAATGGCTCCAGTAGTCCCTCCGCCATGAGGCTGGAAAGCTAAGGAATGGGCTGGATCTAGCTGGCAAAGCCATGGCTTTAACCCTACCCATATTGCTCAGTAATTTAAAGACTCATGTGGTCAGAAAAAGAGAGAGAGATACAGTAAAGAGAGATTCAAAGACAAAGAAAAATTTTAAATGATTTACAGTTTGTTAAAAATATATGCGGGCTAAAAGTTAAAGTAAAAAAAAGGAAGAAAGAGAGTAGTTGGGTATGGTAGTACACACCTTTAATCCCAACACTTGGGAGGCAGATTAACCTCTGTGACTTCAAGGTGTGGCAGGACACACCTTTAATCCCAATGCCTGGGAGGCAGAGACAGAAGGATCTCTGAGAGTTCAAGGACAGACTGGTCTACAGAGTTATTCCAGGACAAAGATATACAGAGAACCTTTTTCAAAAAATAAAAGTAAAAATAAATGAAATAGAGCTAAAATAAAGCCACAAAAAGATGGAAAATACACAGAGAATCTTGATACTGTATGCTATTATGCTCTCTTTGAATTGTTTGAATGCTGAGGGAAGAGCAAGAGATGATAAAAGATATTTGTTTATAAATGCTGCTGAACTAATCCAAGATAGATATTTTGAAAATACCTTGACTTTAAAATTTGCATCTAAGGACATGATGCTTTGGAAAGGAGTTTCTTCTTTTGTTTTCACGGAGGATGAATTTAATCAAGCCAGAATTTAAAAATGTAGAAAAAGTACACAAGAAAGAATCTTTTCAGTGTAGGAAAGTCATTTTTCATGACACTCCTGCAATATTTACACAAATGTGATGTTGTAGGACACAATGTTGATGTCAATTGTACCGATGTTACAACTGGGGCCTTGTTGTTGTCTGTGACTTGAACTGTTGCCAGAGGCGATGTTGAGGTCCAGGTTCTGTGCTGATGCTGGAGGGCATGTGGAAGTCCATGGTCCATGCCACCTTCAGAACCATGTGGAAGTCTATGATCTGTGCTGCTGCCTGCTGTTATTAGCAAGGAAGCTTCTTTTGCAGTGATATCTATGACTGTAGACTAATAATTGAGAATGAAAAATCTTGAAGGCTTCTGTGACAATCTCCCCACAAAAAATAGAAATAAAAATAGTTGAAAGAAGAAGTTAATGAAGAGAGTCATTAATAACTGTGAGAAAACTGTTGCGGTGTAGCTATTCATAGTTGATGGTTTTTGGTAGGATTGGAGAAGGACTCAGTTATCTTTAAGGGACTCGCCACTAGGAATTTGCCCATGCATCAGTGAGTATATGGGCAATACAAATTAGACTTGCATATTTTTTTCTTTTTTGATGAAGGGTGTAAAGCTGTGATGGTAAACATGAGAGAAATGGGAAGCAAGTGTGATGGGGGTGCATTGCATGAAATTTTCAAATAATAAAAATAGAATGTTGAGGGAAAATAAAGAAACAGATGCCTTGCACATCAGTTCTTACACTGAAAAGCTTTTCTTCATTTGCCTTTTTAGTGAAATTCTAAAAATATTAACAAATTATTTTTTCTATAGTAATATTTATGTATATGCATATACAATCATGTGAATTTTATAATATAAATAATGCTTCATGCATATAAAATAAATATTGTATATTAAAAAATGCAGCCAGTGAGTCTTCATTTATATATACATTTTAAAGCTTGATGTAGTAACCTGGGAGAGAAAAGGTGTTCATGCTGTAATATTATCTTATGTACTCTATGGAAGTTGTAATCAGCCTTATAAGACACAATATAGTAAGTACAATTCTGGGTCCAAACACCAGTCAGAAATCATCAACTGAATTCACTGTACTGTCACTAGCCATGATGGAGGTTGTATACAGTCTCTTTTTATTTTCTGTTTTAACAACAAAGTGGGAAATGGTTTATAAGGGATCTATAATTATCTCAACTTTCTGGAAACTGGACATCTTAAGCACAAGGGTCTTAACGCTGCATTTGTTTGGGGAAGAAAAGTCTATGAACATAGATGACTGAATGAAAGGATTTAAGTACCACATTTTTTCAAAAGCCCCTCTGGTGAAAATGGCATTAACACATTTGTAAATAGGGAAGACCAACTCTTAAACTTCCCATGCCTTTATATTGTCACAATAGCAATCAAATTTAAACATGTTTTCAAAGTACATTTAAATCACATGATAGCCGAATACAATGCACACCATCTTGAGACTCTTTTGGATTGTACTTGTCTGCTGGTTAGAAATATGGTTGACAAGCATGAACTTATAAATTCTAAGTCAGTCATTCTGGCATAAGCATTATAGTTCTTAAAAAGACAACAAAACAATTGTAAAGGAAACTTCTGAAAGCAAGCTATAGCTAATAAAAATAAATATATGACCTAAGAAATGGGACACCAACTGCCTGCTACATAGCCAGAAAGAAATAAATCAGACATTTGGCAAATGCTTGTTAAGGACTTAAAGTGATTATTGAGTAGTACAATGTCATTTTTCCTCATGCAGGTTCTGCCAAATATTGGTGGGTCACATCATAGCGCTTATGATTTTAGAAAGCTATTCTCATTCAAAATTTTATGTCAGCAAATAAATTGAGAGCATCATAAAAATGCAGAACAAGGAAATTTGATTCTAAACAACTAAATTAAATTCTTAAATCACAGTTCTGCCCTGATCCATCCCTTGCATACAACACTATTTTCATGCCATTTAAAAACTGAGATATTTCATGTTTTCATATGTCAGCATTTCCGATACTCAGGGGTTCAAACCCAGAATAAATCATTGTGCAGCTTCCTTGCTTCTTTAAGCTGAAGACAAAAGTTTGCAGAACATTTCAGCTGTTGTATTTGTGTTATCTGTTTCCTGTATATTTCCTCTCTCTCTTTGATTGATAACTCTGCATATCTTAAGACTTCTATTTGGGAGACTTGACTACTGTATACTTTGTAAAATGCAGTCACATTCAATGCCACCAAATTGCTCATGATTTAGATCAAATGTGGCTGGTTTACAGCAAAAGTAATTCTTCTAAGGGTCTTAACTTGGATTATTCTTCACATCTCAGGAGCTTTGTGAACTGCAGATGGTCCCACTGAAGCTCCAAATTACTAGAGCTGTTTTTCATGCTAGCCTCTTAATTGACTTTATTTTAGACATTGTAGTCTCATCTTTATTTTAGTGGGGGACAGGACAACCTGACAATTTTCTTTGTCACATTCCATTTGTTTTCTAGCACATGTTGTATCTTGTGTTAAAAGCATTTTCTGTAGAGTTTTTTTGAGATGTACAGTCATGCATAGTCTGATGTAATGTGGCATCAGAATGGGCAGACAATTAACAATGCAGGCAAAGGACAAAGACATTGTTATTTCCAGTGCCTCACAGGCCTACAACCAGACTAGTCTCTACTCGTATTACTCCTAATTCTAAATGAGAGGATGTAAGAGTATTTTTTTCAGAAAATTATTATTTTTTTGAGATTATCACAAAATTACATCATTTACCCTTTCTGTTCTCTTCCTACAAATCTTGCCATATGCTCTCCTTTCTCTCTCTGAAATTCATGGCCTCAGTAGTCAATGTTTTATATGCATGTGTAAGTAGATAGATAAATAGATGATGATGATAGATAGATAGATGATAGATAGATAGATGATAGAAAATAGAGATATATTGATGATAAATAGATAGATGATAGATAGATGGATAGATGATAGATATTTCCAATTATACAAACACACCCTGCTTTGTAAGTATAATTTTATACATATATATGTAAAATTATACTTCTTAGAAAATAAATTATAAAAAAATAGATACACATGTGAGCTCTTTGTACTATAAATATGTTTAATACTAAAATTCATTCATTTTGTTCTTGTTTTGTTTACAAACAGTATTGTATAGCCTAGGCTAATATCAAACTCGGTGTATAGTTAAGGTTAACCTTTGAACTCCTCTATACATTCCTCAAGTGATGAATTAGAGATTTGTGCTGTCAAGCCTGGATGGCATTGACATTCTCAGGGAAAATAAAGAACTTCTGTTTTCAAATTTCCTCTTTTACTGTCTTTCTATGTTTAATAAGAGATGAACAATTTTCTATTCAGACCAGAAAAACATATTCATTCATTCACTCTCTCCAATTTTATTTTTCCATCCCACCCTCCTACCCTCCATTCCTTCATCTTTTTGATTCTCTTTTTATCACCTTTCTCTTTCATTTTTGCTTTTTCTTTTCAAAGAATGTTACTATTCATTGGGCATACAACTATGCCTTCTACTTATAATCTCCCTTGGATATTTCTCAGTTCATTACTTGGGATAAAACACAGATAATGATGAGATAACACTACCAGGAAAATAGATCTATATTCTTCTTCAACTTCTTTACTAGAAATGCAACTGTCCACTTGATGGGCAAACCTTGTTAGATAAGTACTGTTAAAAGGTGAATCCAAGTTAAAGTGTGATTTTTTCTGGGACTAGGAGAAAAAAAAATGGGTGCATGTCCCAGGTGTGCTTGCTCTGTGTGATTCCCATGGGGCACAGCTCAGCTTGAACTTCTCATTCCTCTTTCATGAGTTTTCCCCTTATAATAAATAAAATATTATTGTTTTATTATTTAGCTTGCCTGGTTATTTCCCAAATCAAGCTAATTTCTACAGTTGGCATCCAACATGGGACACAAACCCATGACCCTGTGATTAAGAGCCTCATGCTCTACCAACTGAGTGATTCCACATTAACTTTCATTTGATTAATTCTTCAAGATGTTCTAAGTAGAATTGGAATCCATGGCCTCAGAATGTTTTCTGGGCATAGAAAAACAAAGAGAATACTAGCTTAACAATAGCTACCTTCTGTTGGTCTCTGATGGTTCAATTAAAATCAATTTCTCAGTAATTTCAATTTTCAAGAGATCAGTATATATCCCCATTGATACTTATAATGACTAGAGAATCAACTAGAAAAAATAAAAAAAAAAATCACTTAGTTTCCCCAAAGCTTTTAATCTCTGTGTGGGTAAATTTGCTGCAACTTGAAGAATTAGAATATCTATCTATTAAGGAAATTCAAATGTGATACAAGAAATGTACAAGCTAATATTTAAGGAAACGATTTGGCAGTTGAATAACTTTCATTCCCTCGTATCCCAACTACTCTGTTACAACACCTCTTCCAAATGTGCATGTGAATTAATGCAAATCAAAATGAACGGATACTGAAATCTTCTAGTCAACACTGTAGAAGTCAGTTTGTGGAAATAGTCTACGCTAATTATACACTCCCTCCACTTTCCATTGAAGTTTTCTATTACATCTTCTTGGAAGTAAACAAAATCAACATAGGTGTACTAGGGATATTTTTGTTTGTTTTCTTATTATTTCATCATTCACAAAGTTTCTAAGCTTTTTCATTTCTCTTAATGTGTAGCTGTGACTGTAATTGCTTTTGGTTGATGTGGTTAATTATACCAACAAATTTAGCAACTATTCTCTGCTTTCTTCTGTTCAACTGCCATAAAAGAAGCAAACTTAACACATAATTGGTCATAGCTTCAAGTTCAATGAAGCCTTATAGTATACCAAAAAAACAACAACAACAACAAAAAAAATTAATTCCTGAAGGCCTAAGCATACATTATTCACCTAATTTATTTGAAGAGATGGTGAAAAAAAATAATCTTGCATGCAAACCTTGTATATTTTCTGATAGTGGCAACCAAGTAAGCTCATTCTTAAGTTTTAAAGAAGTTTCCAATGGCATAGAGTGCTCAGGAAACTCCTCACTTACAGCTATTTCTATAAAATTCTACTCCTACTCTCTAAAGGTCAGTAGCTTCTGGATAGTGAGGTGAGTGGAAATACTTCTGTTATAAAATAGCCTTAGGGGTCACCGTTTTATGCAGGATAGTTTGCCAATAGATCAAGCATTGCATAAATATCTTCAGCAGATGTTGCTAGCATGGAGACAGATAAAAGGGAAATGAAATTCATATCCAGAGTAGGAATTAATCTTAACGTCACTGCATTTCTGTACCCACCAGGTGGAAAGAGTTTGACGCTATAACTCAAGCTGTTGGCTGCTTTCCTCCAGGAGTGGCAGTTCACTGTGCTCACTGTTATTGTTTGCTGCTGACAGTGGTTCTAGGAATCTTCACAGTTATGGTAACTTTTATGATATATATCTTATGCAGTTAGTACCTGTGTATTTTTTTTCCACAGTACTGCACCTGCTCTTTCCTACTTGCCATTTTTTTTTTTAATGGATCGTTCTGTCTACTTCTTTCATAGGTGAGCTCTGGTGAATATGCTTGGACTACAAAATCTCAGTATACTTTATTTCTATTACATTACTTGCTAGTAACTTGGCCTCACATTTCTTCCATGCCTTATTTGATCCTCCTATTTTACTCTTCCACCTGCCAAGCTCTCATTCACCCAAAGCCATCTATGCTATTCCATCTTCCTAGAGAGGTCATTATCTTCCCACTAGACCACTCCTCTCTACCTAACCACTGGTCGTATTTATTTTAACCTACTTATTAATGACTTAACAAATAACATTCACATAAGAACAAATACATATTTGTCTTTTGGGATCTATTTTACCTCATAGAGAATGAATGCTTTCTAGTTCCATTTAGTTATCTGAAAATAATTGATTTCATTTTTTTAAAATATATAATATTTTAAAATATATTTTTCATTTATTTTACAAACTGGCCAAAGTTTCCCTTCCCTACTCTCCTCAGTTCCATCTCTGAATTCCCATATACACCAATCCCTATTCACTCCATCTCCATTCAGAAAAAGGCAGGTCTACTATGTACTTGAACAAATATGGCATATCACGTTCAGTTAGGAACAAGCTCCTCCTACTGCATAAAGACTAGCCCAGTTAATACAGCAAGGATAAGAGGTTCACAAAAGCCGGCTAACCACCAGTGACAGGTCCTGATCTTACTGTTAGGACCCTTTTAAACAGACCAAGCTAAACAACTTCACACACACGCAAAAAATTTAGGTCAGTCCCATGCAAGCTCCCTAACTGTTGGTTCAGAGTTCATATCCTAACATAAGCTCAGGTAGCTGTCTCTGTGGGTTTCCCTGTCATGATATTAACACCCCTGGCCTTTTACAAACTCTCCTCCATTTCTTTAGGAGGACACTCAAAGCTCTGCCCAGTTCTGGGCTATGTGATGTGAAAGTCCTTGTGTATATGTGTTGCTTTTATTGGTTGATGAATAAACCTGTTTTGGCCTATGGCTTAGCAAATTAAAGTAAGGGGAGAAATCTGAACATAGATAGAAAAAGAAAGTAAGCAGAGTTAAGTAGGCCCATGTAGCAACTAAAGGAGAAAGATGCCAGAACCTTAACAGTAAGTGACAACTTGAGGTGATACATAGATTAATAGAAAGGGTTCAACTTGTGATGTAAGAACTAGCTTGGAATATTCCTAAGTCACTGTACAAACAGTTTTATAATTAATAAAGATTCTGCATGATTATTTGAGTCTGGGCTGTCGAGAAATGAAAAATACAGTTTGTTTAGATAATAAAACCCAATGTTCAACAATTTCTGGTGGATAGTGCAAACTTTTAAAGTTAGTAATTATAAGTTTAGATTTACTCAGCCTTGATATTATATCTCCCTTTCTGTATTTAATTTTGATGATTTAGATTTTTTCTTCAACCTTCTAATTAATTTGACTAAGGGTTTGTTAAGCATGTTCATTTTATCAAACAAACAACTTTTTGTTTCATTGATTCTTTGCATTGATTTTTTTTAGTTTCTATTTTATTGATTTTAGCACCAAATGCAAGCAAGCCCAAATTCATTAAAGAAACACCATTGCAGCTTAAATAAAATATTGTCACCCACACAGTGATGATAATGACATTTTCACCAATAATCAGGTCATGCAGACAAAGCCTGAATGAGAAATATTCAAGCTACCTGAAATTATACAGACAACACACTTAACACATACTTTAAGAACATGTCATCCATCCAATCCTAAAATAATATTTCTTCTTGTCTTTACCTCATGAATACTGAGTACATACTTGAACAAAAAACAAGTCTCATCAGATAAAAGAATATAGAAGTAACACCCTTTAGCCTATCTGATTATCACTAATTAAATATAGATATCAATAAGAGAAGAAACAACAGAGATCTTACAAACTCAAAAAACTGAACAAAGAACTGCTTACTGGAAAATGGGTCAAGATAGATATTGGGAGAGAAATAGAAAAATCAGAATTGAATGAAAATGAATACACAGCACTTATATGAAACAATGAGAGTGTGTCTCAGAGGCAAGTTCATATCTTAGTGAAAAAATATACAAATAGTATTTTAAAAATCTAACAGCACACCTGAAAGTTCTAGAAAAACAACAACAACAAAAAGGAATAACAACAAAAAGTAGTAGATTGCAAGAAGTAATTAAACTCAGGGCTGATCCTTTACTTTAAAAATGCAGTATAGATTTCAAGTATTAGTTTTAGTAAAAGGACATAATTATGAGTATTGTATATAGGATTATCCATACAACTTTGCTATGTTATATGTCATGTGTTCACCAAGAATATTCTCATATGTATGCTTTATTTTCTGAAGTATTTTTATGTCTGAAATTTTCCATATACTGAATTTCTCATGGAATTTTGACACATAAATCAGATAAGGAACTTTCCTTAGAATGGGAATTAGAATAGTTTCCCCTGGCTGTTACAATTTGTACACTGATGGTTTTGGAAAAAAAAATGTATTAAAATCTAGTGTTTTCAATGATAAAATGATCAGATAACTAATAGAAGGTCAGTCTTATTTAAAACAACCAATCTTTTAGATTATGGATATCTTCCCCATGGGAGCTAGGTTAAAAACTAAAAAAGCTAACATGTTTACCTACTAATCAACGGTTGTTCTCTCTGACATTGACTAAATTATGCTTTAAATCAAATTGCTCTATTTATTAATAGTTCTAAAACATTACTATGATATGGTTGAAAGAATTGGTATGTGAAATAAAAGCTATTTATAGACTTGGCAATGTATGGGTTGACTAATTCTGACTTTCAATATATAACAGTGTTGGGACTGAACATATGATGAAGTAGATAAATGTACATACTGTTCTTGTAGATGACCTAGAGTCCATATGGTGACTTCCGTAGCATCAGTTAATGGAGATTTGATGTCCTGTTCTAACTCGAATTATGCCACATACAAAAACTTGGTACACATTCAAGCATGCAGTCAAAACACTCAGACATATAAAATAATCTTAAATATAATTACAATACTGTCTTAATCCCAAGTACATATTAATGTGAATTTATTTGCAACACACTTCTGGTACAATGATGTTACCATGAAGTATGTTGAGAACTAATATAGTGTAATTGGCATTCTTATTCAAGACTCTAATACCAGAAAGGGAGATTCATGGGGAAAGTCATGCAAGTCTGTATGTTCTCACTGAAACACAAATTCTAATTTTTCTTAATAATAAGTCAGATACAGGAGCTGATTCTAGAAGGTCAGAGAAGCGGGGCCACCAGTCACTAAAGAGTTCTTACTTCTACCAATGCTGACACTGACGGGGCAATCCTATCTCTATGAATCCTCAGAGCTCATGCTCAGACTGAATTCTTAGCCTGCAACCTCAGACTGTACCTGAGCTCCTGTCTCCTCCTGCCTTGCATTCCACTCTCCACCCAGCCACATCACTCCTGTCTCCACCTGGAAATAAAGGCATGAGATCCTAAGTGCCAGGATAAAAGGTGTTAGCCACCACTACCTGACTCCACTTCTCTTTGAGACTGGATCAATCCAGTGTAGTCCAGAGTGGCCTTGAACTCACAGAGATCCATCTGCCTCTGCCTCTGCCTCCTAAGATTAAAGGTGTGTGCCATTACTGCTGGATCTCTATGAATAACTAGTGACATGGCTCCGAACTCTGATCTTCAGGCAAGCTTTATTTATTAGATTATAAACAAAATATCACTATATTCCACTTGTCATGAATCTACAAAGAGTGAGTCCAAAGATTTATAATCAACATAAGAAAATAGGAGGAGACCGAATGGTAGTAAGATATACAAATATACTGAGCTCATTCTTTGTTCTTTGATACATGCAAAGACATTTTCAGCATAAACTTATTAGGATAATATTATGACATATGGTAGGTGTTCTTTGTATTCCTATTCCCTCCTAGTAGAGTGATTTGAGGTACATATAAAAATTCTCTAAATCTCACATTATAAATATATAACATTGCAATTATCATTAGAGTGTATAACTAATTATACTGTTATGAGTAATAAATGAGCCATACTTTATATATAGATAGTGTGTTGTAAATATCCAGCAAAAGAATTACTTTAAAATTTGATGTCTTGAAGATCATTCTGGAGAACCATGATGTAGAAGATAAGAAATACCTCCCGTGAGCTAGGCCCCTAGCTTTCAAACACTCAGAGAATAAATAGCAAAGTTTTAAAAATTAATTTTTCTAACACTCTATGGTGGATTCCCAAAATTGTTTGCCTATTAGGATGCAAGATCCTTCAGAACAAAAACTTTGAACTTTTTCTTACCTACAAGAGCTGACTTATTGCGAGTGATCAGTTAAAATAGTTTAAAAAAAAAACAAGTTTTAAGAATTAATGTATATGTATAGATTGTTTTTATTATGATTGAAAAACTTTAAAAGCCTATAATTTTGTGGCATATCTAATAGGATAGACACATGCTGCTAATAACACACACATGGTGTTAATCTGAAAATTATGCAGATTCCACCAGGTTTAAAGCATAAAACCTACACAATTAAAATATAAAATCTAAGAATATTTCACACATTGTACAATCATGGTTTATTGTCTTTTCCTTGTATATCTTCTATGGATCTATTTTTTTCATTCAGTCATTCATTAAAAGTTAAAGTTGACAAGGAAAACTTTAATAGTCTGTAAGCTTGATTGATTTTAAGCAGAATTATCCTGACTCCTGGCTTCTGATCTCCTTTTTATTAATACATTAATTACAAGGATGACCATACATTCTTTTTCTATTCTTTTGAAATGAAAATATTTTTAAAAGCCTCTTGACAGGATTGTTTTCTTATAAGAGCCAGGGGCTATCTCTTTGAAATCTTATCTTCCAGAAAGATAACTAGCCTCAAGGGCTGGAAAGAAGACCCTGTCAAAAGCATTTGATGTTTTTGCTGAAGAACCAGGACTGTTTCACATCTGACAGTTCATGACTGTCTGAAACTGCAGTTGCAGGATACTGAGGTCTTTCTCCAAGCCTCTCAGGCAACTGTATCCAGGTGGAACTCATACACAAACACACACAATAAAAATAAAAGATACGTAATATTTTTTTTTAAAAAATGAGACATACATCAACTCACTGTCTTCATATAAATATATGAACATAGCTTCTATAGGGAATCATAAAATTTATAAAGTTACTTTTTCATGTAAATTTTAAAATATGTCTTCATTTCGTTTAATACCAATCATGATAAGAAAAGCCTGAGGAACCTAAACCCTGCTCATAGTAACTCTTTTACCCCAATTTACATTAGAGCTTTTCTGTTCTTTTTTCATTGTTTTATATGTAAGAATAAAATTTCTTAATGTATTCAATTAACCTACAAAGTATATCCTTTTATTTGAACAAGTTATTTTGATGATAAGAAAAACACTTAATATAATTATTGTACTTATACAAAGAATATGTCCAAATAGAATAAACTGAAATTTGGCTTGAAGATTATATCATAACTGCTACCTCAATAGGAGATTTGATAGTGTTCTATATCCCATTCAGTGACTGTCATAAGCTAATGAACATGTAGCATGTAGCAGCTACAACACTGTAGGTTGCATGATGAAACTAGCTTCTACATTGAATTTTTATATTCATTATATATAAATAGATATAATTGTCAATCAGTGTTTCTGAAGTTAGTGACATTTATAACAATTTAGTAATGTAGTATATTTTATGAATACTGGACTGAATGCTGGGAGAAAGAAGGGTAGAGTCAGAGAAAAGCCATGTAGCCCTGCTCGAGATAGACACCGGAACTTTTTCCAGGAAGTCACAGCCTCATGGGAATACACAAACTAATAGAAATGGGTTAAATTAATATGTAAGAGTTAGCCAATAAAAAGCTATCAATGATTAAATTAGTACAGTTTCTGTGTGATTATTTTGGGGTTAAGCACCAGAGAATGAAACAAGTGGCCTTCTCCAACAAAAATAAAATAATATATCATCTTGTATCTAATTGTCTACTTGTACTCCTTTCTAGGAGCTGTGATTGCCTACATCATTTCCTTCAGCTCTGCTCCCAGTCCTGCCTCTTGTCACAGTAAGGGTTCTAAGAACAGTTTCCAGTCCTCATTCTCACCCATTCCATTTTCTCCAAATACCTGTAACTCTGATGTCAACCACAATCCAAGTAACAACCAGGAGCCAACAACAGTTTATCCCTTACAACAAATTGGCAAGCCAATGTGGTGAACTAAATCCATGTAAAACCTGAGAAACCTTAAAAAGGAATCTTAGACACAAAAGAATAGAGCTATTTCCTTGTTTGGGCTCTGTTTACTAGAAGCAAGCAGAGGCATGGCTCCTTTAAGAGATGTTTTCCTGATTCAGTCATAGCTGAAAAAAAAAAAAAAAAAACAGTGGTTTTGAAATGCCAGCTTTCTGAGCCACGCTGTTGGTGTGAACTGATTTTTTTTTTTTGTAGCTATAACTATAGAACATTTGAGTGGGGTCCCTGAGCAGACCGCTATAGTGTGCTTATTGGTAACATAGAATAACTGTGTGCCTAAAAATGGGGCTATATTCATGGCTCTCAGAGGCAGCAAACAGGTCCAACATGCTGGACTGGGCAGGGCAAGCAGGCAGCACCATGTTTCCCCTGGTAATCTAGAAGTTCATAAAAATGGCTTAGCATTTTAGAAAGTTCTCTTGGACAGTAAAGAATTACTTATATAAACTAGGAAAAGTTTAGACATAATAGACCTCTAAATGGGTCACATTGTTCAATAAATGTATGTAGGCTTGGAAGAGAGAAGAAGTATATAGAGAGTTGGAAAAGAAGTATTTAAAAAAAAACTAATTCTAAGAAGACAGAGTACAGAGAGTCATAGATTTAAAAAAGTAAAAAAAAAAAGCACATAAAGTTGGGGTATACATAGAGAGTCTGGATTATGCATACTATTGTGATTTTTTTTTGAATTTTTTGACTGCAGAGAGACATTTGATTCTGGGAACTGCTAAGCTAAGCTGTTGCGTGAGGTCCTTCCGCTCCCCCTGGCCAATAGCTGCTGAGAAACCAGCCCATTGGGGTGTGGTCTCTCTCTTTAAAAAAGTGGCCACTTCCCTCCTCTCTCTCTCTAGACTCCCTTCCTGATTGCACAGAGGGCTGTTGTCTGGGACGGTGATCTGTAAGTTTTTTTCCCCTTTAAATAAATAACCATTCTATTAATTATAATTCTAAGCTGGTGTGGAATTGTTTTTTACTTATGCCTTCACCTTCATCTGGCGTTTTAATAACTTAGGGTTTTTCATGACAATGAGACATGTCTGCTCCTGGCAGCACCAATCTACTTCAAGAGGAAGATGGGCATCGAAGAGGCTCCTTAGGGAGTTGGTTAGCCATTTGGGCAAGAAACTGCTCTTGCCTGGACTGTTGTATAAACTGGACACAGAGAACCCACAGAGAGAGGACTGCTGAACTTGCCTAAATGTGAGATGATCTTTCGGGGTTCCTGATTTATGAAGGAGTCTGCGAGACATTCTACAGGACACAACAGATAGTGACTAAATTGGCTTTTAAATTTCCTGCTTCATGGAAATGTCTGTGGATACTATGGGCCTGTAGGCCGAAGATGGATGCCCCAATGGTACAGAGGAACTTTGGGTGACTGTCCAGGCAGCAAAATGTCTCTGTCATTTCTAGAGTTTGGAAGTTTCTTACTTCTTGTTTACTTAGGTAATATTATATCCTTCTGGAGTCTTTGATGGAGTTGAAGAATAGTTAGTTATAGTTATAGTTTTCCTTTGTTATGGTAAAAGATAAAATAGGTATAAATATTATAACTGTAATTATTGCTTGATAACTCTTTTGTTGTATGTAATTTTGCTATGTTAAAGTTAAAGCCTTCCCTTTTTTTTTTGTTTAAACCGAAAAAAGGGGAAATGATGTAGGAAGGTCATTGGTTAATTAATAAAGAAACTGCTCGGCCCTGATAGGCTAGAACATAGGTGGGTGGAGTAAACAGAACAGAATGCTGGGAGGAAGAGGAAGTGAGCTCAGACTCGATAGCTCTCCCCTCTGGGGCAGACGCGATGAAGCTCTGACCCAGGATGGACATAGGCTAGAATCTTCCCGGTAAGCGCACCTTGGGGTGCTACACACAATAGAAACGGGCCAAGCAGTGTTTAAATGAATACAATTTGTGTGTTGTTATTTCGGGGTATAAGCTACCCAGGTGGCCGGGAGCTGGGCTGTGGGAAGAGGCCCGCAGCTCATATACTACACTAAGCCAGCATATATATTTTAAAGGTAGCTTGAATTCAAAATATGGGTTTAAAGATACACTGCTTTGGAAAAGAGCTTCTTCTTTTGTTTCCACAGATGATGAAAAACTGTGGATTGCTTCTAGATTAATATGGTTTGATAGATCAGGACCCCATGAAAGGTAACCTTGAATACCCCTCAAAAATTACTTTCTTCAATATACAGCAGGATGCAGTTTGGAGAGTACTACATCAAAATTCCCAAATATTGTTTATTAATGTTTCTTTATATTTAAAGGTGGATATGCTATAGAGATTTGCATTGGTATGGATCTTGGTCTACTGATACAAATTTATGATAGAAATTTTATTACAGTTTGTATATGTATATTTCTGCTCTTGATTAAGGTATTGTGCTTGTACAGCTCATTTAAAAATGTAATTTATAATTGGGAAATATTGTTTAATAGATGATCATCTATAATAGTAAAACTTGTAATCATATGAATAAGATTTTCTAGATCTACAGCTATCGATTTCAGATAGATAGGTATTCTTCAAATCTTTCAAAGATGACAGAATAGGGCATTGAAAATGTTTTAAGAATTTAGGGCTTATCATGACAATGAGACAATCTGTTCCTAGCAGCAACAATCTACTTCAAAAGAAAGATGGGCATCAAAAAGGTTCCTTATGGAGTTGGTTAGCCATTTGGGCAAGAAATTGCTCTTTCCTGGACTGCTTGATGAACTGAACAGGAAGGACCCAAAGAGAAAGGACTGTTGAACTTACTTAATGGTGAGATGATTCTTCATGGTTCCTGTTTCATGAAAGAGTCTACAAGACATTCTGCAGGAGACAGAAGAAAATGAATGACAGATTGCCAATATAGGTGGAACTGTATTTGAAATTTCCTGCTTCATGGATAAGTGTGCTGGATACTATGGGCCTATAAGCTGAAGATGGATGCCCCAATGGAACAGAAGAACTTTAGATGACTGTCCAGGCAGCAAGGTGTTTCTGTCATTTCTAGAGTTTTAAAATTTGCTAACAATGTACTTTTTGTTTACTTAGGTAATATTATATTTTTCTGTGGTCTTTGATGGATTTGAAGAATTGATAGAGTTGAGTTTTCCTTAGTTATGAGAAAAGATAAATTAGATGTAAATATTTTAACTGTAAATTTTTCTTGATATCTCTTTTCTTGATATAATTTTACTATGTTAAAATTAAAACATTTCCTTTTATTTAAACAGAAGAGGGGAGGTAATATGGGATTTCTGTCTGTATGCTGTGATTACCATTAATGAAAAAGAATGCTTTGAGCCTATAGCAGGGCAAGGCAGGGCAGAGAAAAGCTAGGTAGGGAGGACAGAACTGAATGCTGGGGGAAAGAAGGGCAGAGTCAGCGTGAAGCCATGTCCTGCTGGAGCTGGACAAAACTTTACCCAGTAAGCTACTGCCATTTGGTGATGAAAAGATTAATGAATATGAGTTGAGTTAATATGTAAGAGCTAGCCAATAAGATGCTAGATGTAATGGGCCAAGCAGTGATTTAAATAATATAGTTTCTGTGTGATTACTTCAGGGCTGAGCAACTGGGACACAACAAGTGGCTCTCTCCTGTAACATCCTATAGTTATTGAATTTGTGAATATAGAAGATAAATCTAAATCATACGCAAACCTATCCTCCCTGCCCTATCATATCCATTTTAAGCTACAGTAAGTCCTATTGTTAAACTAATTTATTTCTGTGCTCATATTTATGAGTGTGGTGCTTTTCAAACTACAAAAAGTAAGATTATGCCAGTCCACTTACAACCTAATATGGAACTTAATTTTGATTTGAGCCTATAAGATTCTAAATGGTAGAAAATGTACTTTGTTATTATGTTTCCTTTGTGAGTAATCATTTTGAAATGTTTATTCTTCTGCTTTCTCTATGAGATTTTGTTGTGACTTACTTATGAGTCATCTACTGCCTCTAATTAATGCTATTAATTTTATAGAAATTATAAGGAAAAAGAATAGGTTCTCAAATCTATAAATTTACTTATTATGAAGATAAAATTTTCAAACAAAAATATATTTACTTATTTTCATTACATTGTATATAGGTCTGGAAGTTACTGAAATACAAAATGGCTCATAACATCACTTTTTTTCAGTTTGGCTCTATGAAATAAGATTTATTCCTTGCCCTAAAAACTACATATATGAAGTATATGAATCTATATAAATGGAAGCCCACAAAAATATAAATGAAAGAAATTTGTTAGTCTTTTCTATTTCACTGATCTTAGCTATGTAATAATTATAATTATAATATAGCACTATAAATAGTAGAAAACTGACAAATGATATTTGTCAACATAAATGCTGCTTTGTGGTAAGTCAATAATTTTAAATGTATTTTAAAATTTACTTTTGGAACTGGGAATACATTTTCATTGGTATAATGCATGCTAGACACTCTATCTAAATGGAAATATGACATTTATCATCAAGATAGATGATTGTGGCTTAAGATAGCACATGATGTTGATTTGATCACTGGGTTTTGGCAAGTATTTGATTATCTTCTTTAAACTAGATGTGTGATGTTTTCAATTTGTGAATTTTTTGAAATAAAGTAGTATCATATAAAATATTTAATTAATTCAAGAAAATAACTATATGTTACAAAAATATGACTAGTGAGCTATGAAATAAAGTGATGTGAAACACACAGGAATGCATATATATTAAAAGTTTTTACATAACATTTTTAGTATTTAAATTTTGTATCATTGCTTACAAGGCTAAACAATTATAAAAACGAACATAGCAAAATAACAAAATAAGAGAAGATGAAAAACCATATTAAACATGCAACTGTCATGAACAATGCAATGACAAAGGTAAACTTTTTAAATACTAAGTCTTATAGATGTTATGACATAAACTAAAACAACTAATATATTTTTCTTTTCTTTAACATTTTTGGAATTCAGATCTGTGGTGATATTTAGGTTGTAATATACAAATAAAGTTTGCCTGAAGATCAGAAGTTGAAGCTTGCTACTATTTAACATAGAGGTCTGTAGTTCTGGACAGACAGATGAGAAATGATATGGTTGGATGGAAAGAGCAATATAAGGCAAGAGGAGACAGGAAGGCAGCCCCTTTTTACTGAGGAGTTCACAAGGTAAGAGTTAGTGAAGATATTTTTAAAATATATATGTGGGTTTAGCTTAGCAACCTGTACAATGAAATATCTGTCTGCAGTCAAAAAATATAAAGAAAATTCAATAGTGTACATAATCCAGACTCTCTGTCTATATTCCATCTTTACATGACTTATTTTTCTTTATTCCTTTAATCTATGACTGTCTGTACTCTGTCTCTTTAAAGACTTTGTTTTATTTTTCTATAGTGTTTTTACTTCCTTATATAATTGTCCATATTCTTTTCTTTTTTTTTCCAAGCCTAAGTACATTGATCTAACACTGTGAACCATTTAGAGGTCTTTTCTAAGCTGGATTTTTCTTTATTGCATGCATATCTGTAATTACTTTTTGACCAGCAGTGCTTTCTTTCCTTTTTTTTTTTTTTATGATTAGCAGGTAAGGCTAGGACCACCTCTGTCATCCTGCCGGCTTGCTCTACTCAGTCCAGTATTCTGGAGGAATGTTCACTGCCTTTGAGAGCCATTCTCTCCACTCAAGATCCAGTGTTGCAGCAGGTCTGTGTCACCATTATGCAATTTGTAACATGCTGCTCACAGACCCCATTTAAATGCTCTGAAGCCAGATCTCCCAAAAGAGTCAGAGCCATTTGTGGTGGTGAACCAGGAAACTGCTATTTTTAAAGAAGCTGTATATTTTTTGCCACTAAAGCTGAGACAGGAAGCCTCTTAAAGGATCCATGTTTCTGCTTTTTGCCATCAAACAAAGCCAATCAAAAAAAAAAAATGTGGCAACCAAGAAACTGTGTTTGACTCCCATTTTTGTGAGATTAAAAGCTCTTTTTCATGCATTTTTTTTAGTTCTTATGTAGATCCATGCCAAAGACAATGGGCACCATTCTGTTGACCAAGGTTGCTTGTTTGTTCCCAGCTGCTTAGAACTAAAATAATCACACAGAAACTATATTATTTGCAATACTGTTTGAACAATAGATTAAGCATATTTCTAGCTAGCTCTTATATTCTAAACTAACTTATCTCCATTAATTTGTGCTTCAACATGAGGCCATCGCCTACCAGTAAAGTTTTGGCAGGCTCTGGCAGAGGCATCTGTCTCCTGTGGTTCCTCCATGGTTTCTCCTTGACTCTTTCAACTCTGTCTATATATCTCTTTCATCCTGGCTTTACTCTGTTAAGTCATTGGCTGAAAGCAACTTCTTTATTAACCAATGACAATAAAACACATTCACAGCATACATTACCTCCCATATCACTCATCCCCTTGAATTATAGTTGCATCAGCTTTTTTTTTTCTTATTCTCATTTAGGAGAACACAATTGTTTAGGTTTTCAATTTCTTAAACATAAGTTTAACTGGGTAGGTTCTTTCCCTCACTTCACCATTCCTTTCTTTCCAGGGTAGATTAGGACTTATCTTGAACTAATTTATCTCTTTTAATCTTATTATTTTAATCTTAACCTAATTATCTTCTTTAACATAAGCCTTAGCTATGACACTATATCACATGTTACTCTTTTACTCATTTTGAGAAAAAAGAAACAGGTATGCACACTGAGACTAGCTAAACTTTCCAGAGTTCTTTCTTAATTACTACTTATTAGGTTTCTCACTTTTTAGAATTCATCATTTCATACATTTGAATATGATACATTTGAATTATACATTTGAATATGAAATTTTATACCTAAAAAAATTTATGATAGAATTACATTTTGACTTGTATATAAGTAAATTAAATTAAATAATTCCAAGCCACACAACTTGGAAATAACATATTCATAAACCATCTTTGTTCCATCTGTAGTCTTCAAATAATGATGCATAATTTACTTTCCTATGTTTCAGCACACAGAAAAGTTTTATCTTTGCTCTAACTGTTCTTGCAATCTCTTCAGGGAAATCTGTTCATGCAGCCATGCATAGTTCAAGGGAATGTTAACCCAACTGAATAGGAGAATTTATTATACACATTTTAGAAACCACTCAAATCTTCCTAGATGCTATATCATGTTTTTTTTTCTTATCATTTAAAATGCATTGATGAGCATTACATGGCTTTCCTTTAATTTTGAATAATCTATATAGATTAAGTTTATTCCATTGTTTCCTTTTGATTTGGACTCCTGTCTAAACTTTACTAAATAATTTGCCGAATAACTCAAGAAGATGATATTTGACTTCAATTTGCTGCCTGTGTCACAAATGATTTTGTTATACCACACAAATTGATAACAGGTTATCTCAGAGGGACTTCCAAATATAAAGTTAGGGAAAGAGCCCAATGGATTTGAAATTCAAAATATAAGTAACATTTCTATGTTGAATGTTAATACCTAATTTATATGTTAAACTTTATCCTTAAATTTTATCCAATTTTTTAGAATATTAACATACCATAATGAAAAGATGGGGGCACTATAAACCTGGTAGTTTTACTACATGAGGTAAAACTAAATACTCAGAATTTATTAAAATTATTTAAGAGAGATATTAAAAGTTAAAAATTATTCTTTTCCAATCTTGTTTATATATCCATTTCTTGAAGATCTAATTTGACAGCAGACTTTGTGGTGTTCTGGCTCTTAGAATGTCAATTTTTTTGTGCCTCTTCTACAATGTTCCCTTAGTTGTAGATCCAAGAGATGTGGATGTGTCTATGGGGGCTGGATTCCCATAATATATTGACATCTCTATATTGTATACAATGTTGATTTCTGTTTCAGTCTCCATTTTCTGAAATAGATATTTATTTTAGAAGAAGTTTGATAAATTGTTGGAAGGAGAGGTTTTTAGGAGACAGATTTTTGGTTTCTCCAACCCCAGGAATATGGTTGAATCTTCAGGAACAGGAATGATTTTCTTTATGCTGAGCCAGCTGTAAGCTCAATTAGACAGTTGTTTTTTGTCACTGGCATGCAAATAAATATTATTTAAACAAAAGCATGCAAACTCTCATCAGAAACACTCAGGTATTAAGTATCATACTTCCATATAATTTTTTATGACTCAGTATCATGAAGCAGAAAACACTGTCCTGTGAAGAAATATAGAGAGATCTGTAGGACAGGACAGAATACAAAGTAAAATTACCCATTCTCATAGAACTGATGATATGTATTCATAATTATGTGGAATATTTTAAATATTTAAAGGAGTATCAACAAGAAGTGGATCTGAAACTGTCGTAGTAAAAAGATGATAGAGGGAGGAGCTGCTGCTCTTCATTTACACATACACAGTCAATTGTTTAAGATGAACACAATCTAGGTATCAACACTGTGTAAAAATACCTACTGTGTTGTTGAGCCCTAGAGAAAACATTGATTGTAGCTGAAAATGCCACAAGTCACTGTCTAAAAAGAAACAGGGAACATGAATTCTAACATCACTGTGCATACTGGAAGACCAATGTGTAACTTAAAATAGTTTGGTTGAACAGCTTGCTCACTTCATTCCTGTGGGATAATGCTCAACTGATATTAGAATGTCATTTAGTTTGTTTATATTATCTAATACTTGGTACTTGGTAATAGCTGAGTCTACTACCAGGCAATAAGCACTGGAATTTTGGAGAAGAAAATAGCTGGAAAATGTTGACACAAATTTGTTTCAAAGTATAATTTCATCAGTTATTGGGCTTAAATAGAAATAGTGACTGTTATGGAAGAACATAAAATCATTTGGAGATTTCACATGTCGTCCTTGTCATGAGTTATGTCAGAAAACTATTCAAGCTGAGAGACAAACACAGAGACATTTTAGGATTGGTAAAAGTATGTTCCCATGGTACGAACAATTCCTTAAAGAAGAGAACTCTGAAAATATAATGAGCATAGGAAAAATAACAAAGTAGCATTTTTTATTGGTGGTTTAAATAGCTAATTAGGTCTAAAAACCCCAATAGAAGTCCTTTTTTCTAAATGCTTTTTCTATGGCTTCTGTGAATAAATAGAGATTTTTGCTTTATTATTTTTCCTATTTATCTTATTTTTATTTATATGATTGCTTTGTGACCCACCGAATTTTAAAACGGACTATCTGTATGTATAAGTATTCACTGCACTGTGACAAACCCACCATGGGCTACATCTCTGAAGACAAAGTAATTAATCAAAAACAAAAGACATGAGTAAGGGGACAACTTTAAAAGAAGGAGTCAGAGTGTGGTTGGAATGGGATAAAAGTATTATCAGCATGTATTATTTATGTAGATAAGTAACCTAACAAATTTTACCATTAAAAATTATAAACAATCAAATGATGCTCTATATATTTACAAAGTTTAGACAGCTCAATTACAACTATGTGATAAAACCATGAGGTCAAAAACATTTTAAACCTTGACTTAACATCATCTGATATTGTTGTGGGACAATGTTCTTATACCCTGTAAAGACCTTTTACTTGTATTGGTTTAAAAAAAACTGAGTGACTAGTAGCCAGGCAGGAAGTATAGGTGGATCAACAATAACAGGAGAATTCTGGGAAGAGGAAAGGCTCAGTTTGCAGTCACTACCCAGACACAGAGGAAGCAGGGTGAGAAGACCTCACTGATAGAAGGTACAAAGCCACATGAGTAACACAGGTAAGAATTATGGGTTACTTTAAAATGTAAGAGTTAATAAGAAGCCTGAGATGATAGGCTAACCAGTTTGTATTTAATGTAGATCTCTGTATATTTCTTCACGACTGGACAGCTGTGGGACGAGGTGGGATATTAACCTCTGTCAACATGAGATCAAAGTATATTGAGAATACCTTGACAATTCATATCCCAAAGTAAAAGATGTCTATGTTAAGGGAGAAATGACTCTGGAGAATTTATTTATATGGTCTCAGTGTCATATTTACTGCTGTGTGTTCTTTGTTTTTGTTAAAGAGAATTTTTCAGGAGAACATGTGAGTCTTTGTCGTGTCCTAACCTATTTTTATAGATTTTGTCTAGTGTAAAATTTATTATTTATTTGCAATTTTTCTTTATATTTTAAAGCTATATGTAATGCAGTTAAAGACAAAGAAAATAATCAAATATTTACAAATCCAGAGCTTGAGAAATATGAATTTTATAATATTTATTTAACTGGGCATGGATACTAGGAATAGAACTTCAGTGCCCTGCAGAAATCATATGCATTCTTAATCACTAAATCAGCTCTTCAACCCCCTAATTTTTCAGACAGGATAATAACAGGATTCTGAGAGTCATACTTAATGAAAAATTGGTGTTGGAAATCATCCTTATTTCTACCAATAAGAAGTTATGCTGTTCCTGAAGGGTTGAAATATAAAATGATTAAGAAAGAACATACAGGATTTAATCTGTAACATGAATAATAAAAACAATGAGGCAGATATTAGTGTTCAAGTTGAAGATCAGAAAAGCAAAACAACCAAGCTACTAGAAAATTCTTATCTATATACTAAGGCTGGACAACTGCAGACTGAATTCTGAGTCTCTGTCTCCTCCTGCCTATTTCCCTTTAGTGCTGGGATTAAAGGCATGTGATTCCTTAATACTGGGATTAAAGGTGTTAGCCACCACCACCTGTACCCGTTTCTGCATTGATTTTCTGTAGTCCAGACTGTCCTTATATTTATACAGATCTATCTGCCTTTGTCTCCCAAATCCTGTAAGTAAATGTGTGTAAAACTTCTGCCTGACTTCTAGTGGCTTAATTTTACCTTCTGATCTTCAGACAGGGTTTATTTATTAAACTATATATAAAACATCATGAAATAAAATAAAAATAAAGATATAACTAATATAAGAAAATTATATATCATTAGTTTGATAGCTATATACAATAAATACAAGGAAATAAATACAACAACAATGTCTAATCCATTTTCAATTGACAAATTGAGAGGAAATATCCTTATCTATCCTATCTCGTAAGTTCAATATCTTGTTCCTAATTTACTTTCTATTATAACTTGCTTTCTTCATGTGATAAACAAGGAAAACTATACCTATAATTATCTAGTTTTCAACTCCCCAGAGACCCAAGGAGGAAATAATATTAACTGTGTAAGCAAAAAGTGCCAGCAAGTGACTTTGGGAAATTTTGAGAAATGAGAATGCAGCTGATTGCCTGGACAAACACCCAAAGTTTCTTTGCAAAATTGGGCATCCATCTTTTGCCTACATGTCTAGAATATCTGACATATTTTTGTATGAAACAATGTTTTTGAAGGAATCTCCTGCCTTGTCTGGCAAGGTTTGGCAGTCACTCTCTTTTGTGTCTTGCTTGTCCCATTAGGATAGTATACTCTCAGCAGTTGTGGCAAGGACACTTTCTTGCCCAGTGGCTTATTTTTGCCACAAAGAAAGCAAACTCCATGTGGACTTATTTTAATGTACATCATCTTCTCTGAAATAGATTGGTGCTGCCAGGAACAGACATTTCTCATCGTCATAAAAAAATACAAAAGAGCCTATATTGTTAAAATAGCTTAAATGCCAAATTCAGTAAATCTTTGAAGATGACTTGTTATTTAAAATATATCTCTGTTTGACCTTAAAAACATACCTAACTTTTGATTGTAATAGGTGACTAATTACTACCCTCACTTTCCTTATTATCCTAAACAGTTGGAAAAATTAAATTTCAAGGACTACAAATTTACATTACATTATAAAACAAACGGTATAGGTACAATACCTTGAACAAAATTAGGAATGTATATGCATTCTGTTTTAGCAAAATAAATTGTAAATTTGTATGAATATACAAAATTTGTATATAATATATAAAATCCAATCCAATTTAAAACAAGTAATTCGTGTTTTAAAAGTAAATTCAATAATCTATGTTTTTATCTTATCAAATCTACATCTCCTTTATTTTATTTTTTAATAAAAATAGTGTAGCTAGGCCCTTTGTTTACTAGCTACCCAAGCAGCACGGAGATCTGATCTGGGCACCAGGAGAGCCATCATTGGGTGAGTGAGTTTTTGACCAGCGGCAGCAGCCCAGAACAGGGAACTCAGACATTTCTCATCCCTCCTACACTTCCTGGTCATCCTGCAAGGGCTATACTGCCCGATACCTCCTCTCTCTTTCTATCCCACCCAGCTTGCATCCAGAACCACCCCCCCTCTGCCTCCCTCCCCTCTTTGGCCACATAACATCTCCCAGCTCAGCTTGTTCGGGGGCTGGGGCCGAATCCAAATCGGGAGGTGAACTGGGAGGACAGTAGTTTGTTTGTTTCAATAGCCTGCCTGCAGCAAGCAATGTAGGCCCTTTGTTTACAAGCTACCCAAGCAGCACAGAGATCTGATCTAGGCACCAGGAGAGCCATCACTGGAGAGTAATATCACTGGGAAGGTACATGAGTGGGCAAGGAGACCTGATCCTGTAAAAGAAGATCCATAGGTGAGCATTCAGAGGAAGAGATGGGCAGGCACCAATGCAAGAATTCACCCAACAATCTGAAAAACAACATGAAATCACCAGAACCCAGCAACCTCACAATAGGAGGACATGAACGCCTTAATCAAAAAGAAGTTGAAAAAATTGACTTTATGAAAGTGATAGAGGCCTTTAAACAGCACATAAAAAATGCCTGTATAGAAATGGATGAGAAGTATAACAGAAAGTTTGAAGAATTGAGTAAATCAGTGAATGATACCCTAGGAAACCAAGGAAAAACAATCAAGCAGATAATGGAAACAGTTCATGACTTGAAAACTGAAATGGAGGCAAAGAAGAAAACACAAACAGAGGGCCAGCTAGACATAGAAAATCTAGGTAAACTAATAGAGACTACAGAAACAAGCATAAACAACCGAATACAAGAGATAGAAGAAAGAATCTCAGATTCTGAAGATACCATAGAGAAAATAAACACACTGATCAAAGAAAACAGCAAATCCAACAAACTCTCATTATAAAAACATTCAGGAAATCTGAATAAAAAGACCAAACCTAAGAATAATAGGAGTAGAAAAAGGAGAAGTGCAGCTCAAAGGTCCAGAAAATATGTTTAATAAAATTATAGAAGAAAACTTTCCCAACATAAAGAAAGATATAACTATGAAGGTTCAAGAAGCATACAGAACACCGAATAGGCTGGATCAAAAAAAAAAAAAAAAAACAACAAAAAAAAACAAAAAAACATCGCCATGTAATAATCAAAACACAAAGCATACAGAATAAGGAAAGAATTTTAAGAGCTGCAAAGGAAAAAGGCCAAGTCACTTATAAAGGTAAACCTATCAGACTCACACCTGACTTCTCCATGGAAACCATGAAAGCCAGAAGGTCCTGGATAGATGTACTGCAGAAACTGAGAGACCATAGATGCAAGCCCAGACTACTATACCCAGCCAAGCTTCCGTTCATTATAAATGGAGAAAATAAAATTTTCCAGGATAAAAACAAATTTAAACAATATGCAGCCACAAATCCAGCCTTACAGAAAGTAATAGAAGGAAAATCACTAACCAAGGAGTCCAACAATGACCACAATAACTCAAACATCTAGAGACCCTTCAGCAACACAAACACACAAACTCTACTACCAAAAAAGTGACCAGAGTTAACAACCACTGGTCATTAATATCACTTAATATCAATGGACTCAAGTCACCTATAAAAAGGCACAGGCTAAGAGATTGGATACGAAAACAGGATCCAACATTCTGCTGTTTACAAGAAACACACCTCAAACACAAAGACAGGCACCTACTCAGAGTAAAGGGCTGGGAAAAGGCTTATCAAGCAAATGGACCTAAGAAACAAGCAGGTGTGGCCATACTAATTGCTAACAAAGTTGACTTCAAACTTAAATCCATCAGAAGAGATGGAGGGGATATTTGATACTCATATCAGGAACAATTCATCAGGATGAAGTCTCAATCCTAAATATCTATGCCACTGATATAAAAGAACCCACTTGCGTAAAAGAAACATTGCTAAAACTCAAGCCAGTCATCAAAAGGCACACACTAAGTAGGAGACTTCAACACTCCTCTCTCACCAATGGACAGGTAAAGCAGACAGAAACCTAACAGAGAAATAAGAGAATTAATGGAGGTAATGAATCAAATGGACTTAACAGACATCTATAGAATATTCCACCCAAATAGGAAAGAATATACCTTCTTCTCTGCAGTGCATGGAACCTTCTCGAAAATTGACCACATACTCGGCAACAAAGCAAACTTCCAGAGATACAAAAAATATTAATAACCACCTGCATCTTATCGGATCACCATGGATTAAATTTAGAATATAAAAACAATGCTACCCCCAGAAAGACTACAAACTCATGGAAACTGAACAGTCAACTGCTGAACCACACCTGGATCAAGGAAGAAATAAAGAAATAAATTAAAGCCTTCCTTGAATATAATGAAAATAAAGAAACAACATACTCAAATTTATGGGACATTATGAAAGCAGTCCTAAGAGGAAAGTTCATAGCACTAAGTGCCCACCTAAAGAAAACAGAGAAAGCACATATTGAAGACTTAACAGCCCACGTGAAAGCTCTAGAAAAAAAAGAAGCAGACTCACCTAGGAGGAGTAGAAGACTGGAAATAATCAAATTGAAGGATGAAATCAACAAAATAGAATCACAGAAAAAAATCAAAGAATCAATGAAACAAAAAGCTGGTTCCTGGAGAAAATCAACAAGATTGACAAAGCCCTATCCAAACTAATCAAACGGCAGAGAGAGAGAGTATGCAAATTAATAAGATCAGAAATGAAAAGGGGGACATAACCACAGACAAAGAGGAAATTCAGAGAATCATTAGATCTTACTACAAAAGCCTGTATGCCACAAAACTGGAAAATGTAAATGTAATGGACACTTTTTTAGATAAATACCATATACCAAAGGTAAACCAGGAACAGGTGAACAATATAAATATTTCTGTTAGTCGTGAAGAATTAGAAGCTGTTATCAAAAACCTTCCCACCAAAAAAAGCCCAGGACCAGATGGATTCAATGCGGAATTCTACCAGAACTTCCAAGAAGACCTAATACCTATACTCCTTAATGTATTTCACAATATAGAAACAGAATAGTCATTGCCAAATTCCTTTTATGAAGCTACAGTTATGCTGATACCAAAACCACACAAAGACTCAACCAAGAAAGAGATTTATAGGTCAATCTCACTCATGAACATCGACGCAAAAATCCTCAATTAAATACTGGCAAACCGAATCCAAGAACACATAAGAAAAATTATCCATTTTGATCATGTAGGCTTCAACCTAGAGATGCAGGGCTGGTTCAACATACGAAAATCTATCAATGTAGTCCATCATATAAATAAGCTGAAAGAAAAAAAAAACATCTGATCATTTCATTAGATGCTGAAAAAGCATTTGACAAAATTCAACATCCCATTAGGATAAAAGTCTTGGAGTGATTCGAAATACAAGGGACTTACCTAAATATAAAAAAGCTATTTACAGCAAGCCGACAACTAATATCAAATTAAACAGAGAGAAACTCCAAGCCATCCTACTAAAATCAGGAACACAACAAGGCTGTCCACTCTCTCCATACCTCTTCAATATAGTGCTTGAAGTTCTAGCAATAGCAATAAGACAACATAAGGGGATCAAGGAGATTCGAATTGGAAAGGAAGAAGTTAAACTTTCCTTATTTGCAGATGATATGATAGTGTACATATGCGACCACAAATACTCCACCAAAGAACTCTTACAGCTGATAAACACCTTTAGTAATGTGGCAAGATACAAAATCAACTCCAAAAAATCAGTTGCCCTCCTATACACAAAGGATATGGAAGCAGAAGGATAATCAGAGAAGCATCACCTTTCACAATAGCCACAAACAGTATAAAATATCTTGGGGTAACTCTAACCAAGGAAGTGAAAGACGTATTTGACAAGAATTTAAGTCATTGAAGAAAGAAATTGAAGAGGATAACAGAAAATTGAAGGATATTCCTTGCTCTTGTATTGGGAGGATCAACATAGTAAAAATGGCAATTCTACCAAAGGCAATTTATAAATTCAATGCAATCCCCATCAAGGTCCCGTCAAAATTCTTCACAGATCTTGAGATGACAATAATCAACTTTATATGAAAAAACAAAAAAAAAACCAGGATAGCCAAAACAATCCTATACAATAAAGGATCTTCTGGAGGCATTACCATCCCTGACTTCAAACTATATTACAGGCTACAGTAATGAACACATTGTGGTACTGGCATAAAAACAGAGAAGTCGACCAATGGAATTGTATAGAAGACCCGGATTTTAACCCACAAACCTTTCTATAAAGGAGCTAAAAGTATACAATGGGAGAAAGAAAGCATCTTCAACAACTGAATGTCAACCTGTAGAAGAATGAAAATAGATCCATATCTATCACCATGCACAAAACTCAAGTCCACATGGAATAAAGACCTCAATATCAGTCCGAAATCACTGAACCTGATAGAAGAGAAAGTGGGTAGTACCCTACAACAGATGGGCACAGGAGATCACTTCCTAGGTATAACCCCAGCAGCACAGACATTAACGACAACATTGAATAAATGGGACCTACTAAAACTGAGAAGCTTTTGTAAAGCAAAGGACACTGTCACTAAGACAAAAAGGCAACCCACTGACTGGGAGAAGATCTTCACCAACCCCGCAACAGACAAAGGTCTGATCTCCAAAATATATAAAGAACTCAAGAAATTAGACTTTAAAATGCTAATTAACCCAATTAAAAAATGGGGCACTGAACTGAACAGAGAATTCTCAACAGAAGAAGTTCAAATGGCCAAAGACACTTAAGGTCATGCTCAACCTCCTTAGCCATCAGGGAAATGCAAATCAAAACAACTTTGAGATATCATCTTACACCTGTCAGAATGGCTAAAATCAAAAACACCAATGATAACCTTTGCTGGAGAGGCTGTGGATTAAGGAGTACCCTCATCCATTGCTGGTGGGAATGCAAACTTGTCCAACCACTTTGGAAATCAGTGTGGCGGTTTTTCAGGAAATTCGGGATCAACCTACCCCAGGACCCAGCAATACCACTCTTGGGAATATACCCAAGAGATGCCCTGTCATATTACAAAAGCATTTGTTCAACTACGTTCATAGCAGCATTATTTGTTATAGCCAGAACCTGGAAACAACCTAGATGTCCTTCAATGGAAGAATGGATGAAGAAAGTATGGAATATATACACATTAGAGTACTACGCTGCGGTAAAAAAACAATGACTTCTCGAATTTTGCATAAAAATGGATGGAAATAGAAAACACTATCCTGAGTGAGGTGTCCCAGAACCAAAAAGATGAACATGGGATGTACTCACTCATAATTGTTTTCTAGCCATAAATAAACGACATTGAGTCTATAATTTGTGATCCTAAAAAAGATAAATAAGAAGGTGAACCCAAAGAAAAACATATAGTTATCCTCCTGGATATGGAAAGTAGACAAGGTTGCCGAGCAAAAATTGGGATCTTGTGGGAGGGGTGGGATAGGTATAAGGGAGATGGGGAGAGAAATGTATGAAGGGGAGGATGGGGGGAACTTGGGGAATTGGGATGGTTGGGATAAAGTAAGGATGGTTATGGGAGCAGGGAAGCATATATCTTAATTAAGGGATCCAGCTTTGTGCAGTCAAGATATCTGAACCTAGAGGGGCTCCCAGGTGCCCAGGGCGATGTCCCCAGTTAGTGCCGTGGGCAGCTGAGTAAAAGGAACCTGAAATGGCCCTATCCAATAACTACACTGATGAATATCATGCATAACACCATAGAACCTTCATAGGGCAATGGATGGAGATGGAGACAGAAACCCATATTGGAGTCACCGGAATAAGCTCCCAAGGTCCCAATGAGGAGGAGAAGGAGGGAGAACCTGAGCAAGGAAGTCGGGACCTTGAGGGGTGCACCCACCCACTGAGACAGTGGGGCTGATATATTGGGAGCTCACCAAGGCCAGCTGGACTAGAACTGAAAAAGCATGGGATAAAACCAGACTCTCTGAACAATGAGGACTGATGAGAAGCCAAAGACAATGACACTGGGGTTTGATCCTACTTCATGTTCTGGCTTTGTGGGAGCCTAGCCACTTTGGATGCTCACCTTCCTAGACCTAGATGGAGGGGGGAGGACCTTGGACTTTCCACAGTGCAGGGAACCCTGATTGCTCTTTGGACTGGAGAGGGATGGGGACAAAAGCGGGGAGAAGGAGTTGTGTGGGGGGGAGGGGAGGGAAATGGGAGGCTAGGAGGAGGCGGAAATTTTTTTTTTTATTTTTCAATTAAAAAAAAAAGAAAGAAAAAAGGAAGAGAATAAGAATAAAAAAATAAATAAATAGTGTAAAAAATAACAGCCATATAAATATGGAAAATGCACAAAGAATCTGGATACTGTATGTTATTGTATTGTCTTTGAATTGCTAACCTAGTGAACAAATTCTGGTGTGAAGTGTTAATTGCTATTTTGAATCACAGTAGGGAGGTGCTAGTGAAGGAGCCATAATTGCTATTGATCTATTGCAGGACTACGATGTAACAAGGGAAGATACCTAAAATACCTCCTAATTATCATAAATGTTTGAAGGACTTATATATACCAAGGCCAAATACCTCCAGTTTTGCTCTGTGGATATTCCCCCTATGGTCTCTGCCAAAGGATGTTCCATCTCATCAATCTGCCCTGTTAGTCAGGCAATAGATAGAGAACTGGCTTCAGAGTTTCTCATTGTAAAATGAGGCAAAGTCTGGACTATGAGAGATTCTTTTATATTCCAGAAAATATAGTGTAAGAAGAAGTCATCCTATCATCAGAACACAGAATGATTATGCCAGACATATCAGGAATGCACTGTTAAGACTCCGAAAGCTGAGTTTGAAGGGGAGCATGTTATCACATAAGAGAATTTGCAGTTAAAAACAGCCAAATACTCAAAAGACATTATATTTCATGGGCTGTGTCTATGTGTATTTAAACTCCATCAGATATGAAAATCTCTGGTGGGTTGCCTTCCAAATGCCAGTGTCATTACTGCAGACTTTATCAAGATTTAAAAATAAATTTTATATAATGTTCTTATTTTCATGTGTAGATACCTTGAAAGAGTTCTTATACCAAAGTTACCAATTTGGGACAGAATGTTCTGAATTTCTTTAGTATAAAATCTGGTAGATGCAATAGAAAGATATTGAAGTTCCTTTGTCCTCTAATTTACCAAGTTATTTTATATCTCCAAACAATGTAACATGCAATAGAATATGGAATTATATTTTTCTTGACTGACTATACAGATATATTTTATTTTAAAATAACATAAGTTCTATACTTTTAGGTAAGAATATGCTATAATTAGATTAAACAGGATGTAAGCAAGATTGTAAATTAAAAGTAAATCTGGAATTTGGAATTTTGTAATGAGTAATTAGGAAGGCAACACTATATAGCAGACAACTTTATTTCCTTTATTTTTCTTTACTGTTTATAGATGTGTGGCTTATGTTTATCATTCATTTTGTTGAAAAACAATAGTGTAAAATATACCAGTGGTTATAAGATAGTTTCAATTTTGTTTTCTATGTTAGGTAGATAGGGAATAGAGATAATTTTAAGAGCCCCATTAAAAACAGATTCTGAAAAATTTTACAAAGGGTGGTATTTTTACTTGCTTAAAAAATGTTTGTAAATGTTTTTAAACCACACCCACACTCTTCTTTTCCTTAGAGCTTTAAATACTGACTCATGAGCTTGCTTAATTTTCTTGGCATAAATATTTAAACTAAATCATGTTAGCAAAATTTATTGTATTTGCATACATATGAAAAGATTCATTCTATAATATGTATTTTGAAGAGCATGTTGAAAATTTTCCTAATCTCTTTATAACTTCAGATATGCTAAAAACTGTGTACAAAATCTTTTAATAAGCAATTAGCATCCTTCTTCCTTTTATGTATGACTTATTTTTTTGCTGAGGTAAACACCTCATGATTATTTACATAATGTGACTGAAAATGGGAATACATGTTAATTATATGAAAATCTCTGGAAAGAAGATTTATATTTAAATATAAAAGAAACATAACAGTGACTCTCAGTTGAAAATGCCTTAATTGTATATATTTGTATCTTTCTCTAAAACCTCATACTTAAAATCTTAATGCAAATCACTTTTAGTGAACTCATCAAAAGGAGCAATTTTTGAAAAGGGAAAGTATAGATCTCTGCTAGTTTGGGTAGAATTAGGAAATATTTGCATACTTCAAATATAATATCATGTCTAGTGCTTGGAATTACTTAGGAAATTCTGGGTTCAACAAAGTTTCAGAAAATGGAAATGAATGATACTATTTTCACATCAATTTAAATTGAATATCACTGATGATTATGTTATCTTTCTTACAAATAAGCATGATTATGTCTGAGAATTAGAGATATGAGAATTACTTTTCCACTTTTAGTATGAGGATTAGAATAAATTCCGGTTGAAAATTACACATAATGATGTTGATAAGATCTGATTATATAACATGCTTATTTCTTGCTAGTTAGAGTCTGGGTCATTATATGATCTGATGAGACTTTAATTAGAGTTACATTTATCTCAGCAACAAAGTTGCCAGGGACTCCAAAGTAGGCAGCTCATGAAAATTACCTATTGTTGGGAAGAAAATATTTAACATTACAAATATATGTATTTTGAAAATATTGCTTGTGTTCCTTAGTTAAAATTCACTTAAAATTTTGTAAAAGAAATAAAAGAGAAGTGTACTTATAATGTTATCAAAGATCTCTGAGGAAAAAAAAATTCCACTTTTAACACTAACATAAACTTTAACATTGCAATAAAAGTGTGGAGAAGAATGTAACATTACCAACCTTTATTCTTCCAAATTAAGAGTTTTGCTAATATTATATAATAAAGTTTCTCCCATTTATCCTCAAATTCCTAAAGTAGCCATGTGCTCTAGTTTAAGTAAATTGTGCCAATACATTCAGTTTTATCCAAAATGTAGAAAACAATGAGCCTTCCCATGTGTTTCCAGCTTCTCACATAGTATGATTCTATTTTTCAATTGTAGATAAAGGATAGTGTAGGCCATACCTCAACTTCTTAACGAATAACCAATTACATTGAGATTTGAAATTCAGTGTTCTTAAAACTGTAATAAAATAAGTCATAGAGAGGAATTCAATAGATACATGGTTAACAATTCATAGGATATACAGAATTATTGTATTTATATTTTCCATGATTGAATTCACTGTCATATTTTCTGGTAAGAATTAATATCTAAAGTTTTTCTGAGTGATTTTTTTTATTACTAGCAAAACCGTACATGACAATGACGTGTAGCAGTTAAGATTATAGGAATATAAATTGCTTTAATAGATATATAGTGTATGTTTAAAACGACAGTAGCACAATTCACTGAATTTAATCATACATACTTTTGCATATACACATGCAAATATTTGTCATAAGATAGAAAAATTTAATTTTAACTTTGTGAAACTTAAAGAAAAGTTTTATCTTTTATTTGATTCTAAACTTAGAAATTAATCTTACATCTTAAGACAAGTTTGTGGAGAAGAGTTAGATACAGTTTACTTCAAAAGACATAGAAAATCAAACACATAGAAAAGTAGAAGGGCAAAACTACAGAGTGGAGAGGAAAGAGACAACAGCATTTATGTGAAGTAATTTGAGAGGCTTGAAGAGTAGACAATATGATGAATTTGAAGTTAATATTTTGCCTAGTATGATGAGGCTACAGATAGACTATCATGATTAATGCTATCAAAACAGTATTTTATTTTTTTTATTATTTTTTTATTGAAGAAAAACAATTTCCGCCTCCTCCCAGCCTCCCATTTCCCTCCCGCTCCTCCCACTCCTCTCCCCCTCCCCCCACTCTTCTCCCCCTCCCTCTCCAGTGTAAAGAGCAGTCAGGGTTCCCTGCCCTGTGGAAAGTCCAAAGTCCTCCCCCTCCATCCTGGTCTAGGAAGGTGAACATCCAAACTGGTTAGGCTCCCACAAAGCCAGAACATGAAGTAGGATCAAGACCCCGTGCCATTGTCCTTGGCTTCTCAGCAGCCCTCATTGTCCACCATATTCAGAGAGTCCGGTTTTATCCCATGCTTTTTCAGTCACAGTCCAGCTGGCCTTGGTGAGCTCCCAATAGATCAGCCCCACTGTCTCCGTGGGTGGGTGCACCCCTTGTGGTCCTGACTTCTTTGCTCATGTTCTCCCTCCTTGTGCTCCTCATTGAGAATTGGGAGCTCAGTCCGGTGCTCCAGTGTGGGTCTCTGTCTCTATCTCCACCCATCGCCAGATGAAGGTTCTATGGTGATATGCAAGATATTCATCAGTATGGCTATAGGATAAGGTCATTTCAGGTTCCCTATCCTCAGCTGCCCCAGGAACTAACTGGGGACCTCTCCTTGGGCTCCTGGGAGCCCCTCTAGGTCCAAGTCTCTTGCCAACCCTAAGATGGCTCCCTTAATTAAGATTTGAGCTTCCATGCTCCCCTATCGAACCTTCCTTTATCCCAATCAACCCGTTTCCCCAAGTTCCCCCCATCCTTCCCTTCTCACTTTCTCTCCCCATCTCCCCTTACCCCCCTCCCACCCCACCCACAAGATCCCAATTTTTTGCCTGGCAATCTTGTCTACTTCCCATAACCAGGAGGATAGCTATATGTTTTTCTTTAGGTTCACCTTCTTATATTAAATCTAATATATTATTATTATTATTATTATTATTATGATGATGATGATGCCCAAATTGAGAGACCCCCAGAAAGACCACAGGAATCCAGTCAAATCCAGAATGCAAAAGCAAGGTTTAATTCTTTCCGCTAGCTGGGAGTCCTCCCACGCAATGCTATGCACTAGAAAGGGCTCCCATTTCTAATTTGGGGTTGACATATATAGGCCCAAACTGCAAACCAGGTTTACTTACTGTCAAGGGGGTTGGTTTTGCTGAGTACAGGTTATAGACTCCTTCTGCATACCCTCTTCCTCCTTTAAGCATCTATTTCTGCTTCTATGCATGCCCGTTGCCACCCCACCCCCATCAGTTACTCCTGCTTCTGTCTAGACCACAAAGCTGGGTGTTGACAGGTGGCTAGCTGCTAGGAACATTTTGTTGTTTATACTTTTGCAGAGGTTCCTGTTTTCAACTAGTTCTTGATGTTACAAAGTTCCTTGAACCCAGTGCCTTAAACAGCTCCTGATCAAATAAAGTTTCATAAAATTTTTTATGTCCTTACATGAAATGAAATATGATTGCTATGGAGTAAAGACCCTCTGGTAGTGAAACTTCATTCTTAATTTAATGATAGACACTATGTTCTGACATTTTATATTTTAAGTTGAAGAATTCTTCAATGCATTGATCCACTCTATATTAGCTTATCTTTTAATTAAGTGTTTCATATCTTTTAATCTAATGTCTTTGTTTTCATTTTTGTTGCTAACACATCAAATTTTATGAGTTTGTTTTTCTTTTAGAAGATATTTCTTCTTTTTCCCACATAATGTCAGGTATGAAAAAATAAGTATTAGTATTTACCTTAATATCATCTTAGTAATATTTAAAGACCAATTTTGATAAATAATTGAAGTTATTTACTCATGTAATCTATGTCCAAGGAAATTGTAAATTACATTTAATTTGCTTTAAAGAGAGATGACCATCTATCTAAATAGTCAGCTTTTATTTATCACAAAGTAGATTCTATGAAATTACAATTCACTCTTTTTTGAATGTATATTGGTTGGCCCTATAACACCCAACTTGTGGTTATTTATTGAATGGTTCACAATGCTCCAGTCTGTTCTGAGTGCTAGAGAAAAGAGCAAAGTCCTGTCCCAGACAGATTAAATGATCAACATTTCCAAATACACAAGAATTACTTATGTACATATTTCTTTATTTACATTTTTGGTGAAGTTTTAATCTAAAATGTTTCTTCAATATACCAATATCCTATTAGTGGTCTTTGAGGTAATTAACACTAACATTATTAATTATACATTACTGTTAATAAGAAATTGAGCATATATTTACCACAATTCTGACACAATGAAAACATTTTCAGAATGTTATATGCCCTCAAAAATTAGGAATACAAAATAAAAAAGTTCTTTGATTTTTCATAAAGAAATTATTCTGATCAGCTACCAAATTCATGTAACATTTTTGATTTAGATTTATTCTGCTTGTGACATCCTATTGGCTAACATTAAGCATCCTTAATGCAAGAGATTTGAAGGAAAATGAAATAAAATAAAAAAGTTAAAAATTAAGTGTTCCAGAGCCGGGCGATGGTGGCGCACACCTTTAATCCCAGCACTCGGGAGGCACAGGCAGGCGGATCTCTGTGAGTTCGAGACCAGCCTAGTCTACAGAGCTAGTTCCAGGACAGGCTCCAAAGCCACGGAGAAACCCTGTCTCAAAAAAACAAAAGAACAACAACAACAACAAAATGAAGTGTTCCAGAAAATAATAAAGAACTACCAACACGACTCAGTCAGTGAAAACTTCCCATGCAACTGAGGGCTGTGAGTTCCCACGTGGCCAATTAGAACTGTCCTGCATTTCCATGCTTCTCAACACAATTTCTATGTCTAGGCAATAACTGCGTATTTCATTTCACAAGAGTCTACTTTGATTCCTGGATGGAAATATATGACTTGTCCAAATTCTTTTAGAGTATGATGGTTTAAATGCATTTCATTACCAAATATAGACATCTGAAATCAGGTGAATATTTTATAACTTTCTATCATACGAACATGTATTGATACCAGTAAACTGTTTAGAGCATTCAAAAATTTTAATGGAAATATTATATCTTGACCTTAGAATTAAAGATATTTTACTCTAGCTCAAGAACGTATTTCTCTGTAGAAAACTTTATATACACATAACATCTAAGCTTTTCAGTGTATTAATATTATTGCTTAGTGCTGGGAACCAAAAAGGATACCAGAAATATTATCAGTTCCTTGTAGGTGGAGACGGCTTACTCATTCCCAGATGACCAGACCTAACATAACCAGAAATAACAACACAAAAACTCTATTAATTGCAATACTGTTTGGCCAATAAATTAAGTATATTTCTAGTTAGTGCTTACATCTTAAATTAACCCATTTCACTAATTTTGTATTTTACCCCAAGGCTCGTAATTTACTGCTAAGGTTTTGGGGTGTATTTCTCCAATGGCAGCTACATGGCATCTCCTTGACTCCACCTACTTTTTGTATATATCTTCTTAGAATTCTTGCCTTGTTCTCTTCTTCCTTGCCATAGGCCAAAGCACCTTTGTTCATTAACTAATGGTAACAAAACACATTCACAACATACAGATGAGAATCCCACATCAAGTTATTTTGTACAGTTTTAGTTCTTTATATTACAGCACATATTGGAAAGAACAAAATTGTCTGCTGACCATTATTTCTAAAGGGAATTTAGAATCTTTATGTTGGATGTAAGACAAATGACCTTGCTTTTACTTATATTTTATTTTTGAAAAATAAATAGGGCTCAGCATGGTGGTACATGTTTTCAATCCTAACACTTGAGATGCAGAATTAGACAGGTTTCTGAAAATCCAAGGATAGCATGATATACCAAGTGAGTTCCAGGCTATCTGCAGCTACAAAATAAGACCTAGTCAAAAAGAAAACAAATCAAAAAACAAATGAATATAGTTGATTTTAAAAAGCATAACATTATACAAAGTTTTGTGATATCAAAAATGCATTATTATTCAAATTAGTCTAAACAAAATCTCAAATATTTATTTTTTTCTTCTTTTGTCTTTTTTTCTTTTCTCCTTTCTTAGCTCTCTCTCTCTCTCTCTCTCTTTCTCTCTCTTTCTCTCCCTCTCTCTCACATACTCTTTCTCTTTTTTGAAATTGCTTTATAGACCTATATGGTTTTGAATTCATAGAATTTCTCCTAATTATGCCTCCCAAGTGCTGGAACTAAAGGCATGAAATGATGTGGGATTCCCTCTGTATGCTGTGAATACCATTGGTTAATAAATAAACTATCTTAGGCCCTCTCAGGGCAGAACATAGGTAGGTGAGGAAAACTAAACTGAATGCTGGGAGAAGGAAGGCAGAGTTAAGAGAAGCCATGATGTCCCAGCAGAGACAGACACTGGAACTTTACCCGATAAGCCACAGCCTTATGGTAATGCACAGATTAATGGGTTAAATTAAGATGTATGAGTAAGCTAGAAATAGGCTTAATCTATTGGCCAAACAGCATTGCAAATAATATGGTTTTTGTGTGGTTATTTTGGGGCTAATCAGCTGGAAACAAACAAGCAGCCTCCTACAACAAACCAACATTCTTGGTCAAAATTTTTCATTTCTAAACATTTAAATATATTTTGTTTTAGTTGTAGGTGACAATTAATTTTGTCTGGAGTTAAGTGAATGCTATTGATCAGTTAATTACCTATATTCTACAGAAAACAATAAAAGATGCCATAAAAATTTAAATCCTATAAAACAGATTAATCTAGTTTTGTTGATTCTAGCCAATAAATTTTTGATGACATAGTCTGTAAATGGCATTCTTATTAAACCAATGACACCATTGAAAATTTGTGTGTGTAACTTACTTTGTTTTGTACTGTTTGCTGAGCAAATATACTACAAGATGTTTAATATATTCCATAAATCTTCCTTGTTCATCCCAATCCTCCCCCTTTCCCAAGCCCCCCCCCATTCTCCCACTCTCCCCCCTCTCTCCCATCTCCCCTTACCCCCATCCCACCCCACCCCCAAGATCTCAATTTTCTCCCTGGCAATTTTGTCTACTTCCCATAGCCAAGAGGACAACAATAAGCTTTTCCTTTGGTTCACCTTCTTACTTAGCTTCTTTGGGATCACCAAGTGTAGACTCCGTTACCCTTGTTTATGGCTAGAAACCAATTATGAGTGAGTACATCCCATGTTCATCTTTTTGGCTCTGGGATACCTCACTCAGGATAGTGTTTTCTATTTCCATCCATTTGCATGCAAAATTTGAGAAGTCATAGTTTTTTAACGCAGCATAGTACTCTAATGTGTAGATATTCCACACTTTCTTCATCCATTCTTCCATTGAAGGGCATCTAGGTTGTTTCCAGGTTCTGGCTATTACAAATAATACTGCTATGAACATAGTTGAACAAATGCTCTTGTCATGTGATAGGGCATCTCTTGGGTATATTCCCAGGAGTGGTATTGCTGGGTCCAGGGGTAAGTTGATCCCGAATTTCCTGAGAAATCGCTACACTGATTTCCAAAGTGGTTGCACATGTTTGCATTCCCACCAGCAATGGATGATTGTTCCCCTTCCTCCACAGCCTCTCCAGCAAAGGCTATCATTGGAGTTTTTTATTTTAGCCATTCTGACAGGTGTAATATGATATCTCAAAGTTGTTTTGATTTGCATTTTCCTGTTTGCTAAGGAGGTTGAGCATGACCTTAAGTGTCTTTTGGCCATTTGAACTTCCTCTGCTGAGAATTCTCTGTTCAGTTCAGTGCCCCATTTTTTAATTGGGTTAATTGGCATTTTAAAGTCTAGTTTCCTGAGTTCTCTATATATTTTGGAGATCAGACCTTTGTCTGTTGCGGGGTTGGTGAAGATCTTCTCCCAGTCAGTAGGTTGCCTATTTGTCTTGGTGACAGTGTCCTTTGCTTTACAGAAGCTTCTCAGTTTTAGTAGGTCCCATTTATTCAATGTTGCCCTTAAAGTCTTTGCTGTTGGGGTTACACATAGGAAGCGATCTCCTGTGCCCATCTCCTGTAGGGTACTTCCCACTTTCTCTTCTATCAGGTTCACTGTGTTCTGACTGATAGTGAGGTCTTTAATCCATTTCGACTTGAGTTTTGTGCATGGTGATAGATATGGGTCTATTTTCATTCTTCTACAGGTTGACATCCAGTTATGCCAGCACCATTTGTTAAAGATGCTTTCTTTCTTCCATTGTATGCTTTTGGCTCCTTTATCAAAAATGAGGTGTTCATAGGTTTGTGGGTTAAAATTCGGGTCTTCTATACGATTCCATTGGTCAACTTCTCTGTGTTTATGCCAGTACCACACTGTTTTCATTACTGTAGCTCTGTAATAGAGTTTGAAGTCAGGGATGGTAATGCCTCCAGACAATCCTTTATTGTATAGGATTGTTTTGGCTATCCTGGGTTTTTTGTTTTTCCATATAAAGTTGATTATTGTCCTCTCAAGATCTGTGAAGAATTTTGATGGGACCCTGATGGGGGAGCACGGAAGCACGGTTCTTAGTTAAGGGAGCCACCTTAGGGTTGGCAAGAGACTTGAACCTAGAGTGGCTCCCAGATACCCAAGCCGAGGTCCCCAGTTAGTTCCTTGGGCAGCTGAGGATGGGGAACCTGAAATGACCCTATCCTAGAGCAATACTGACGAATATCTTGCATATCATCATAGAACCTTCATCTGGTGATGGATGGAGACAGAGACAGAGACAGAGACCCACACTGGAGCACTGGACTGAGCTCCTAAGGTCCCGATGAGGAGCAGAAGGAGGGAGAACATGAGCAAAGAAGTCGGGACCACGAGGGGAGCACCCACCCACTGAGACAGTGGAGCTGATCTATTGGGAGCTCACCAAGGCCAGCTGGACTGTGACTGAAAAAGCATGGCATAAAACTGGACTCTCTGAGCATGGCGAACAATGAGGGCTGATGAGAACCCAAGGACAATGGCACGGGGTTTTGAACCTACTTCATGTGCTGGCTTTGTGGGAGCCTAGCCAGTTTGAATGTTCACCTTCCTAGAAATGGACGGAGGGGGGAGGACCTAGGACTTACCACAGGGCAGGGAAATCTGACTGCTCTTTGGGCTGGAGAGGGAAGGGGAGAGGAGTGGGGGAGGGGGAGAAGGGTGGGAGGAGGGGGAGGGAAATGGGAGGCTGGGAGGAGGAGGAAATTTGTTTTTTTTTCTCTTTTCTCAATTAAAAAAAGTTAAAAAAAATCTTCCTTGTTGTTTTATAAGGCACAGTTAGGTTTAAAAATTAAACTTTTAGGTCATATAAGGGAAGTAATTAATAACTCCATTGAGCTGTGAACCCTATGTACAATCAAAACGTACATGGAAAACTGTAAGTAAAGAGGCAGTAGTGACACTCATCTCTTGGTGGGAACCAACAGCTATTTAATTAGGTTTGACCCATTCAAGAGGTGGGAGATCATACTGGTACTAGAAACCTAGTCAACTTCTTAGGCCTTGTGAGGTTGTGGATGCTTGAGGAGAACCTACTATTACCATTTCTCTAATGTTTTCTAATGGTGTATCATTATATTCTAATTGTGTACCCTTTTCCTAACAGAGACAGAGACATGTAATATATACCCCTCATAAAAACAAACACCCTCTGTTTTAAACAGGTAGAGAAAATTAATGAAAGTCATATGTGATCAAAATGAAAAAACAACTGATTATGAGTTATTCAGACAAATTTGATAACTTTAACACACAACACACACAACTAACTCTCAGGAAACTTCGTGGAAGAATAGAGAACAATCATAAGAATCAGACGGTGACAACTGTGTATCCTATAAATTACAGGGAAGTTTCACCCATATACCTTAATAAATTGACTACATAAATAGGATTATGGTAATGATAATGCCAGCAGATATGATAATAAGACATGGGGAAAGTATGTAGGAGGCTACCCCTAGACAAAGAACTACAGACAAGTAACAACTGTTAAGGAAGAAAAAAATTAGTCTTCCTGAAGTTAGAGGACCCTAATTCAATATTAAGTAACCAGCAGTCAGTCATGAAATCATAGATATGTGTGTGTATGTATGTATGTATATATACATATATATCCAAGAGTACACAAAATAAACCGGCTTTATTTGTATGACTGTGAATATGCATATATACCAAAATGAATAAAATGAGATCATGAAATTGAGAGTTAGTAAAGAAATACATGTGAGGGGTTGTAAGCGGCGTAAATAACCAGGCTAGCTTAATATGAAACAGCAAATTTTAATGAAGGGATAGCTTACAACACCAGGGATCCAGCGATGAGCAGGAGATACAAAAAAAGAGAGCAGCAGGGCTCACGCTTGCCAGATTTATATGTAAACATTAGCCTGAGGCGAACACACCCTCTAAGGCTATCCCTACATCTCCCCCTTTTGTCTAAATAAGACAGAACTAAACCAAATACAACTATATGTAGTAATGGGGCAGCAGGGCTGCATTCCCAGCACCCCAGCCGCCTGCCCGGCTAGCTTATGCTCCGAAATAACAACACACAAACTGTATTCATTTAATCACTGCTTGGCCCTTTAGCCCTAGCCCTTACAGGCTAATTCTCACATCCCGATCAACCCATCTCTAATAATCTGTGAGCACCGGTCTTACCGGGAAGATTCTAGCCTAGTCCATCCTGGGTCGGAGCTTCATCCCGTGTGTCTGCCAGAGAGCAGGGCATGGCGTCTCCGCTGAGGCATCTGCTCTGGAGAGCAGAGCTGTGGAGTCTGAGCTCACTTCCTCTTCCTCCTGGCATTTTGTTCTGTTTACTCCACCCACAGGGCCAAGCAGTTTCTTTATTTGCCAATGACCTTCCTCCATCAACTATATACAATAATAACAAATAATAAATATATAAACAATATTGAAAACAAAAGTTTTGCTAAACATTCTATCTCAAGGAGTCTAAATAATGTAGAGAGTAACTACAATTATATAATCTTCAACTCTGTCAAAGATCTGAGAAGGGATTTGATATTACTTAGCAAACGAGAGATATCCAAAATGTGCAACAAATGACAGAGACAACTGACTACCTGGGCAATCACCCAAAGTCACGTTTGCAATGTTGAATCAACCAAATTTGGCTAACGCGTAACATAACTGACATACCATTATTAAAGGCAAGGAACTTTCTTAGAACTATCCTACTCTGTCCTGGCAAGATAAGACAATTCTGTTTCATCCACTTATGGATATTCTGTATCTTTGTCAGTAGTTGAGGTATGGGCTTTTCTTAACCCAAAGGCCAGTTCTGCCAAGAAGACAAGCTCTCAGTAGAGTGTCTTTGGTGCTTAAAGTTCTATTGGGAGTAGAGTGGCGTTGCCAGGAGTAATTGTGTCTCATTGGCACAGAATTCTAGGTTAGATTAAAGGCCATTTTCTACAGATCTTCGAAGAGGCTGAAGATCATACTATTTATATTAAATATAATCTCTATGTATCTAAAAAACCTGATTAACCTAATAATAAATATGACAAACATATAATTCTCAATTCCTATCTAACTTGAAGACTAAGAGAATAAACAACTGTGCAATATATGAAGACAATGATCTTCAACTATAAACAATGTCATTACATATCAAATGTAAACAGTGTTATTATATAAATAGTATCAGAGGTAGAAATGTACATTGTAATATGGTAGATGTATCAATACAATATAGACAAAGTTATAAGCATACTCTTATACAAAAATAGAGGTAGGAACTTTCACATTCAATATTCAATATATCAATATTCAAGAAATAGTACCAATACAATTTTCTAAAAGCAGTAATTCACAAATACCAATCAGCCCATCCAACCAGTTAACCCCCTCTTTTTAAAAAAAAAATACCCCTAATTCCATAAAATATCTCCCCCATCTCCTCAAGCCTAAACCAACCACTAAATGATGTCCCTAACCCTGAAGGCAAACTCTGTTGGGAGAGGAGACGTCGTCCTCGAAAATTGCTTCTAGCTGACATGGGGGCGACGTTCTTCTTAGGGGGTCCCGTGAAAGCAAATGATGGTAAAATTCCTAAATTAACCTTTGACCTACGAAAATTGTAACTAGTCTCTGAGCATTTTGAGAAGGTCCGGCCAGAGTGTTGTCAAAAATATTCACCATTCGAAATTGTCTTGTGCAGTTGGTACCAAAAAACGGATCTAATTTTAGTGCTTAAAAAAAAAAATTCATGATGTCATAAAAACCAGATTGAGTTGATGTCATGGGGCCCCATCTTCATCCTGTAAACTTTAGAGATTACTGTAGGAAAATTTGTTGCTTGTTATGGGAAGTTTAAACATTAACAACAAGAACATATACTGACGTATAAAGAAAGACACAGATGTGAGTAAAGGCAAAGAAAGTTTATCAAGTATATAATTACTCTTATTCTGTCCCATTTCATGGCTCCTGACCTGAGAAAGAAACTCTGAAATATCTCTTATCAACAGGCTTGGGATTGAAGAGGGACTGAGCCATAGTCCAACTCCAAAACCAACTCTACATATTAATAAAGAAATGTTTGATAAGACATATATATATATATATATATATATATATATATATATAATTAATACTTACATTACATATATGGTTTTATTGCCGATCCTTAGTGGGTCGTAACTAGTTTCCATCCATCAGTAATTAAATATTCAGGGTCCCTTAAATTTTTTGAAGATGGGTATTTTCCTGTGGAGATAAGAAAAGAACCCTGCCCCCAACCTAACTGTATTTCTTACCATCAGTATGATTGCCATCCTTGTGAATAAATTGTTATTTATCTTTTCCAAGTGGCTTCTCTTCCTCAAACTGAACCTTTATTAATTTTGATGGTATCCACAATTTTTCCTCACCTGTGGAGACAAGAGCAAAAGCCCTTCCCCAACACAGCACATCTCCTGGCTTCCATTGTGAGGTCAGCACATCCTTGAAATAAACTGGTTGATTTAGTTCAGTAGACTTTTCTATAATCCAATGTCTTTCAGCAGCCGTTGTTCCCTTCTCATTAGCATTGAAAAAATTCAAGTTAACAAAGCATTATGTAACCTATTTCTGGGGGTGTTTTCCACCTCTTTCTGTTTGTTCAACATATCCTTTATAGTTTGATTTGATCTTTCTATGACTGCTTGACCTGTAGGATTGTATGGTATACCTGCAACATGCTTGATATTGTAATAATCAAAAAAACGTTTCATTTTCCTAGAGACATAAGCAGGGTCATTATCCATCTTTATTTGTATAGGTATACCCATGGTAGCCATGACTTCTAATAAATGAGTGATTACTGAATCAGCTTTTTCTGAACTTAAAGCAGTTGCCCACTGAAAGCCTGAATAAGTGTCAATGGTGTGATGAACATATTTTAATTTGCCAAATTCTGCAAAGTGGAACACATCCATCTGCCAGATTTCATTCCTTTTGGTGCCCTTTGGATTAGCCCCTGCAGGCAGTGGCATTGGTTATAGAAAGAGCAAGTAGGGCATTGCTTTACAATCTTCTTAGCTTGTTGTCATGTAATAGAAAACTCTTTCTTCAAACCTTTGCTATTGACATGATGTTCTTTAAGAAATTCAGAGGCTTGTAGCACACTACCAATCAATAATTGATCAATTTCTATATTACCTTGTGCTAGAGGATCTGGCAGACCCATATGGGATGGGATGTGTGTTATATACATAGGGCAAAGCCTGTTCCTGATCAAATCTTGTACCTGGATAAACAATGAGGTTAGATCTGAATCATCAGGTATAAATTCAGCAGTGTCAATATGTAAAATAACTCTTTCTGCGTATTGTGAATCAGTAAATATATTAATAGTTTCTTTAAAATCCCTTAGCACCATAAGAATGGCATATAATTCTGCCTTCTGGACAGAATAATAAGGACTTTGTTCCACCTTACCCAAGTCTTCTGATTTGTAACCTGCCTTCCCTGATTTATTGGCATCAGTATAAAATGTACGGGCTCCAGTTATTGGAGCATCACGGATGATTCGAGGAAGGATCCAAGAAGCTCTCTTTATAAAGTTAAGCCTCTTGCTTTTTGGATAGTAGTTATTAATGTCTCCCAAAAAATTAGCACAAGCTCTTTGCTGATGGAGGAAGGTCATTGGTTAAATAAAAAGAAACTTCTTGGCCCTCATTGGTTAGAAGATAGGTGGGAGGAGTAAACAGAGCAGAACGCTGGGAGGAAGAGGAAGTGAGCTCAGACTCCACAGCTTTCCTCTCGGGAGCAGACGCCTCAGAGAGATGCCATGCTCCCAGCTCCCAGGCAGACGCATGCGATGAATCTCTGACCCAGGATGGACATAGGCTAGAATCTTCCAGGTAAGCGCACCTAGAGGCGCTACACAGATGATTAGAAATGGGCTAAATTAATATGTGAGAATTAGCCTAGAAGAGGCTAGATAGAAATGGGCCAAGCAGTGATTAAATGAATACAGTTTGTGTGTTGTTATTTTGGGCAAAAGCTAGCCAGGCAGTCGGGGTGCTGGGGACGCAGCCCCACTGCCCTTATTACTACACTTTGCCATGGTTCATTATCTTCCCATAATTTCTTTAGTTCATCTGCAGTGAAAGGCACTATAATTTCTGATGGGTATATGCCTGATATTTGACAAGGTCTCAACTGGCCTTTTATAATGAATTCAGAGAGTTTTTCCACATAAGTTTTCAGTTTCTTACTTGGTTTATGTGGTAAAAAGATCCACTCCAAGATAATATCATCTCTCTGCATTAAAATTCCTGTAGGAGAAATTTTTGATGGTAGTATGACGAGAATACAATCGAGCTCTGGATTCACCCTGTCCACATGTGCCTGTTATAATTTTTCCTCAATCATTGTCAGTTCCTTTTCTGCTTTAGCTGTAAATTCTCTGGGACTGTTTAAATCTTTATCACCATCCAAGGTTTTGTTCAAATGAATTATTAGATCAGGTGTTATCCCAATAGCTGGTTGTAGACTGGAAATGTCTCCTAACAGTCTTTGAAAGTCATTAAAAGTCCATAGGTGATCTCTCCTAATTTGTACCTTTTGTGTTTTAAGTTTTTGCAAACCTATTTTATAACCTAAATAATTAACAGAATCTCCCCTCTGAATCTTTTCAGGAGCAATCTGCAATCCCCATTTAGGTAAAAGTTTCTTTATTTCTTCAAACAGTCTGTCCAAGGTATCCATGTTTGAATCAGATAACAAAATGTTGTCCATGTAATGATATACTATATTTTTGGAAAATTTCTTGCGTATAATTTGCAATGGTTGGTTCACAAAATATTGGCAGAGGGAGGGGCTGTTTAACATTCCCTGGGGGAGTATGGCCCAATGGTACCTCCTCGAAGGTTGAGAATTGTTATAACTAGGCACTGTGAAGGCAAATTTTTCCCTATATTCTTTTTGTAAAGGTATAGTGAAAAAACAATCCTTTAAATCAATAACTATGAGAGGCCATCCTTTTGGTAATAAAGAGGGCAAAGGAATTCCAGATTGCAGAGGGACCATAGGTTGGATAACCTTGTTGATAGCCCTGAGATCTGTCACCATTCTCCATTTACCTGATTTTTTCTTGACCAAAAATACAGGAGAATTCCAAGGGCTGGTAGATTCTTGTATATGTCCAGCATCTAATTGTTCTTGTACCAGCTGTTCTAAAGCCGGTAACTTTTCCTCAGCTAAAGGCCATTGCTTTGTCCATATTGGTTTCTCAGTCAACCATTTTAGAGGCAAGGCTGTTGGTATCTCTGAAGGGACATCAATTGCTTGTTCTTGTACAGCCCGAATGGCCAGTTTTCTCCGTTTGTAATATCTTTTAATATTATTCTCAGAAATATAGGCTCTAGAAGTAGCAAGAATGTTAATTTGGGTATTCCATTGTTGTAAGAGGTCACGACCCATAAATTCACTGCAATATTGGCTACATATGACCTTAATTTTCCTATTTGTCCTTCTGGCCCTATGCATTCAACCCATCTCGTGCTCTGCTTTACTCGAGATAGGGTTCCAATTCCCGTGAGTTGAACATTTACATTCTGAAGATGCCAATACAGATACCAAGATTCTCGGGTAATGATACTTACATCAGTACCTGTGTCCAACAGGCCAGTAATAAAAGTGCCATTTACATACACTCTTACCTTTGGTCTTTGATCACTTACAGAAGTTTGCCAAAACACACGGAACTCATCCTTCTGATCATTATTGCTTGTAACTGTAGACATGGGGCTTCCTAATTGTCCTGAGGAGGCACATTCTCTGCAGTAACTGGAAAGGACTGAACCATGTTTGCCATGGGGGCTTATAAACCCCCCCCTCTCATGTTTCCTCTCTGTAACAGGTTGCTTTGTCTATCTCTTGTAGACCTGCTTTCGTTTGTCCAGTGTCTGCCTTTCCTTTATCTTCTATATAAACCTGAAGGCTGAGTCCTCCTATTTCTATTATATCTATAAGATGCATTATTATTATTTCTGAAAATCTACAGATTAGCTACAATTCCTTTTCATATGACCCATTTTGCCACAATTAAATCATTTGGTATTCTGGTGTCTCCTTTTACCATTGGAAATTGCTTCTTCTACCCATGCTTCAAATATATTCAGGGTATGCAAGACCCATTTTTCCAAGGGCACTGATCTGAGCTTTAAAGGCCCCAAGATCATTTGCATTCCACATTTGCATTTTCATAAGCCAAAGACTCAATCATTATATGTCTTGTTTCTGGGTCAGATATCCCTATTGGTACAGCCTTAGTTAGTCTTTGTAAAAAGTCACTAAAGGGTTTTCTCTGACCCTGTTTAACTCTGACAAATGATTCTATTCTCTGTCCTGAGTCTTGCACCCTGTCCCAAGTCCTTAAGGCTGATGTAGTACACATGGAGAGTGTGTTTTCATCCAAATTAGCTGGTTCCTGAGGGTCGGAAAAGAGCCCTTCACCTAGAATTTGATCTAGGGAAATGTCAATTCCCTTCACTCTTTCTTGCTGTTCTTAGAGTCTAGCCTCTTGTCTGAATAAACATTTCCAGTTCAATTGCTGTCCACTCTCAAGGACCGCAGAACTCAATTGGAGCCAGTCAAAGGGCATGGCCCTGTTTATTGTGGCCCAAGATTTTAGCATCTTTTTAACAAAGAAGGCATGCATCCTAAAAGTTATAACAGCCTGTTTAATTTCTTTGAGATCATTCATACGGACAGGCTCCCATGTATCTTCCTTGATGACACTAGGGTTTCTGGGACCAACCACTTTCTTCTCTTTTGTTATTAATGGAAAGGCAGGTAGAGCTGTAGGTAGAGCTTTGTGGGAATTGTGCCGGATAGATTTACCCACAGTTGGAGTTAAAATTCGCCTTTCTTCCCTTTGCTCCTCTTCATCAGAATTTAGAAATTTCTCAATCTTTTCAATTCTATTTAGCATTGCCTTCTGCAATGTCTGAATCTCCTGTCCAAAATTATGTTCCAAAGCCTTCATTGAGGATTCTAAAGTATGAAGTTTGTCCATTAGAGATAACATCTTATCTTTGGACATAATTTTTATGGCATAAACCGTGCCATCTTGTAGTGACAGTCTTTCTGCCAATCTGTCATAAGCTTTAGACAAAATCCAATTGTCACATTCAGCAGTTTTGATTCTCTCAGTTAATATTTCAGTTCCTACAAAAGGGACTGAAGCTTACTATCCAAATCAGCTGTTCCCTCTTCCATAGTAATGAATTTCTCCTTAATATGAGCCGTTAATGTTTCAGTTCCTATAGGAAGGACTGAAGCTTATGATCCAAATCAGCTATTCCCTCTTCCATAGTAATGAATTTCTCCTTAACATCAGCATGTACCTTTTCTAAATTTTGCTCAGTTGATCGAGTCATGTTAAACAAAGATCTGTTCACTTCCTAGAGAACTTCAAACTGATTCTTGAGAAGATTGTTGTCATTTTCAATTGTTTTTAAGCGTTCAACCTCTGCCTTAAGAATCCTGGATTCGTCTCGTAAAGACTTTATCATATTTCTATTATCAAACCATATAGTACCAAGGAAAACTATGAATCCCAGAAAGATCCATAGATGTGGGGTGACAGACACCTCTTGTAAAATCTCCCACATGGTATAATCAAAAAGGCTGTTAAAGTCTTGAATGGTAATGTTTTCAGACATTTCAATCAAATATGTATTTATTTTTATTTATTAAAGAAAATTTTTACCTGTAATGACTGTTTCCTGCCAGCAGATGGTTGTGGTGGAGAAATGCACCTGAGTCCATGTGGCAGAACTCAGAGCCTGTCTGAAACAATTAACTCAAAACTGGAAGTTAAAGTAGACTGTGCTGTGTGAATTAGAGCAGACACCAGGCTGATAAATAGCAGTTGGATGGAAGGCCAGGAAGCCCGGCAGAGCCATGGCGGGATTCAGCCTTGAATTAGACATAGATTGTGCCGCCTGAGAGTTAGAGTGGTCGCGGAAGCTGTACCTTTGTATCAGACCAAATCTGCGGCTGTGGCTGCTGTGGCAGCTGTGGTGGCACAAATGGGGAACTGCCCTGGTGCTGCAAAACCGCAGGCACCTGAGCTTCTGCTAATTCAGGCAGCGGGTCCGCTGCAAACTTAGCCAAGGCAGGCAGGGAGGGGTTAATGTGCTCTCATGAGTAGGTCTGGTGGGCAGGTTGGAATGGGCCTGCAGGCTATGGTATCTCGGACTTGGAACTGGGGCCTGAGTCAAGTACTAAAAACAGCGGGCATCTGGCAGCTGGGCTGGGAGTGTGCTGTGTTTTTAGGACCCAGGCAGAGGACTACGAGATTGGGGCATGTAGCTCTCTCAAACTAAAATTCAAGCCTATATCCGAGCTACTCGATGTGGGGCAAAAAAGCCCGACATTGGTGCACCGAACTGTAAGCTGTGTAAATAATCGGGCTAGCTTAATATGAAACAAAAAATTTTAATGAAGGGATAGCTTACAACACCAGGGATCCAGCAATGAGGAGATACAAAAAAAGAGAGCAGCGGGGTTCACGCTCCCCAGATTTATATGTAAATATTAGCCCGAGGCGAACACGCCCTCTAAGGGGCTGGGCTATCCTGACAAGGGGCAAGAGAAAGGCAAGGGAAAAGAAAAAATGTAGTGAAATTTAAATTTGTAAAAATCAAAAAAAAAAAGAAAAGTAGCAGTGTTTTTAGTATTAAATTATCAGATAGATATTATTTTTATAGCATTTGAGGAATGAAAGATGTATTCGATATATTTAACTCTTTATACTTTACATTCGCTCAAAGATAAGAATTTTGTGTTTTAATTTAATAGCTGGATGTTTGAACTGCCAAGAATTGTTAGATATGCATATTTTATCTAAATATTTAGCAAGAGGTATTTGTTTGTTGTATTAGCAAATTTCAATATTTGGTATTTAAACTAGAACTTGTAATCTCATAAGAATATTCTTTAAATAATTTAAACGTGCTTATATCTGATATAAATATTTAATTGGAGCTCCCTAGAAATGAAATTTTATTTGAAATAATTAATCTATATTAATCATTTAGTTGCAAAAATGTAGAGGGAATGTGATAAAGGACAGCTGGTTTTCCATCACAGATTAGCTTCTTTTAACATAGAATTCTCTTGAGTATCTTTTAAAATAACATTTAATTGCATTTTTCTTCTCAGTGGATTATAATCTACATTCAGAAATAAGCAGTTATTTTGGGAGAGAAGAAAATTGTCAAATAAACATGCTACTTCCTGGGAGGGACTGTGTCAGCAGATAAGTCACTTACATCTACAAAACCATTTAAGGGAAAAGTGTTTTTAAATAGTATTCATAATTATAGTATCTTCTAAAAGTGAAACATCAGGAATATAAATGAAAAAAGTGCTATTTTAATCAGGAATAGATTTAATAAATATTTTCTAAGAATCTACACATTTGCACAGAATATTTGGAAAGTATCTGTGTTGTAGGATTCATTTAACAGACAAGAATCTGAAAAGTATAAAAATTGAAATATTCTTTTTGTTTTAATAGCTTATACATTATATGATGTTTTAATTTGATGTGCAATACAGTACATTTTTATGAAGTAATTTGGAATAAAAAAATTGTTAATTTGTTTTTATTTTATATATATTACATATGAAACTTAATTGAATAAAATGAAATATTTTGATTGATAGAAATGCATATCTAAAATTCTAATTTATTGAAATTAGTTGTATCAAATAATTTATTGTTATACACAGTATTTTGTGATGAGAAGAAAGCAGTTATATGTCAGTGAATATATTATTATTGACAATAATCATTTTTATTAATATTTATTAGCCCAGTTTTGTCTCTAAATTTTCATAATCTGCTTCTGTCTCCCAATTACTAAGATTACACTAATGTGTTACAACACAGAAGGAAAACAATATTTCAAGTAAAAGTGCATTAAAAAAATCCAAAGGATAAATTGATGGGTGCAATAGAAATGAATTCTCGTCATTTGCTAACCCTAAGATGGCTCCCTTAATTAAGATATGTGCTTCCCTGCTCCTCTATTCAACCTTCCTTTATCCCAATCATCCCATTTCCCCAAGTTCCCCCCATCCTCCCCCTCTCACTTTTCTCTCCCCATCTCCCCTTACTCCCCTCCCACCTCACTCCCAAAATCCCAACTTTTTGCCTGGCAATCTTGTCTACTTCCCATAACCAGGAGGATAGGTATATGTTTTTCTTTGGGTTCACCTTCTTATTTAGCTTCTTTAGGATATCAAATTATAGACTCAATGACCTTTATTTGTGGCTAGAAACCAATTATGAGTGAGTACATCCCATGTTCATCTTTTTGGGTCTGGGTTACCTCAGGATAGTGTTTTCTATTTCCGTCCATTTGCATGCAAAATTCGAGAAGTCATTGTTTTTTACCGCTGAGTAGTACTCTAATGTGTATATGTTCCTCACTTTCCTCATCCATTCTTCCATTGAAGGGCATCTAGGTTGTTTCCAGGTTCTGGCTATTACAAATAATGCTGCTATGAACATAGTTGAACAAATCCTTTTGTAATATGACAGGGAATCTCTTGGGTATATTCCCAAGAGTGGCATTGCTGGGTCCAGGGGTAGGTTGATCCCGAATTTCCTGAGAAACCGCCACACTGATTTCCAAAGTGGTTGCACAAGTTTGCATTCCCACCAGCAATGGATGAGGAGAGGGGCTCCCAGGTGCCCAGGGAGATGTCCCCAGTTAGTTCCTGGGGCAGCTGTGGATAGGGAACCTGAAATGACCCTATCCTATAGCCATACTGATGAATATCTTGCATATCACCATAGAACCTTCATCTGGCGATAAATGGAGATAGAGACAGAGACCCCACTGGAGGACCGGACTGAGCTCCCAATGTCCCAATGAGGAGCAGAAGGAGGGAGAACATGAGCAAAGAAGTCAGGACCACAAGGGGTGCACCCACCCATGGAAACAGTGGGGTTGATCTATTGGGAGCTCACCAAGGCCAGCTGGACTGTGACTGAAAAAGCATGGGATAAAACCGGAATCTCTGAATATGGCGGACAATGAGGGCTGCTGAGAAGCCAAGGACAATGGCACTGGGTTTTGATCCTACTTCATGTTCTGACTTTGTGGGAGCCTAACCAGTTTGGATGTTCACCTTCCTAGACCAGGATGGAGTGGGGAGGACTTTGGACTTTCCACAGGGCAGGGAACCCTGACTGCTCTTCAGACTGGAGAGGGTGGGGGAGAGGAGTGGGAGGAGGGGGAGGGAAATGGGAGGCTGGGAGGAGGCGGAATTTTTTATTTATTTTTCTTCAATAAAAAAAGGTAAAAAAAAACGAAATGAATTCTAATCATCACAGGTGTGCCAATAAAATACTCAAAAAAAATGGTAAGAATATTTATTTGTCAATATAGTCATTAGAATATAAAATATATACAACAACAATGAGAAAGGAGGTAGCAGATAGGATTTAATCAGCTTCTAATTTTTTTCCCCCAGCAGGGTTTCTCTGTAGCTCTGCAGACTATCCTGTAACTAGCTCTAGTTGACGAAGCAGACCTCAGACTCAGAGAGAATTGCCTTCTTCTGCCTCCTGAGTGCTGGGATTTAAGTTGATCCCCACCACTACCCAGCAATCAACATGTTCTTAATCCCAAAGAAAAAAATCAGTTAAATAAAAAATAGCAAAGATCACCACCATCCAAAACAGTAATCCACATCTGATGTACCATTGTACTTCCAAATGAAACATACTATGGTCAAAAGTTTAATGTAATAATATTTTTATGCTACATATAAAAGAGTTGACGAGATCATTTTCAATGCTATGCACTTATGTTCATGAACAGTTAGAGTTGCCTCCTTCCTCCAGCCACAAGGACCTCCATATCTCCAGGTAATTCCTTCCACACAATGCTGAAAGCCTTTTCCTCCCACACAGAGACTGAAATAAAATGATGAACTGAAATCTGAGAGTTGACATAAGGCCACTGTCACCCAATCTTAAGAAGTAGAACAAAGATTATATTTTCAGTAAACTTGAACCAGGGAGAGATTTACAAGGTAATATGTCACTTCCAAACTTTATGACTATTTGTAAGTTGGTAAAGATAGATTCAGGAGAAAGATGTATTCGTATGTGACTTATCAGGGGTTGAGAGTTACTTGCAAGACTGTCTCTCACAGGTGTTTTGTTTTCATCTTACTGTTTCTGCAACTAAAACGATGAAAAGAAGTGTTATCCTTTCTTAGTTCTACTATACAAATAGTGTGAAAAATCTGTTCTTTTTCTTCAGTAATGGATCAATATTTAAAAAGATTTACCTTAACACTTTATTTATTATGGCAAGCTTTACTTATTAATGTAAGATAAATCTGTTAAGTATACAGTTAAATACATTTTAATATATGTTAGCAAATATCTGTTTCTGAGCAAAGTGGAATAATTTGAACCCATAAGCTCAGATGTGTATTTATAAATAATGGCAAAATTTAAGAAAAAATAAAGCAATATATGACTTTGCAATGTATTGCATTTAATGTTTTCTTACCTATCATTTTTATTGATGGTCTTCCAGGATGTTTTTTTTTATTTATAAATAGACACTAAAATTTTAAATGATTTGATTGACTAAAATATCAAAGCATAACAAATTATTTTTATTTGAGACCAGAATAAGATATTTTTATTTCTTCCACAATATTTAAAGTGAAATAAAAATTTGCCTTATTCATATTTTGACTTACCTAATCATAGTGTAGACACCTAATTCCCAGTGGTAAAGCCACACTGCTGAAGTAAAGTACCATAATTCTGTTATTTGATTGTCATGATTATTACTCTATTCCAATTAATTAGGCAGCCACAAAATGTGAAAAAGTGTTATAAATGTCTGCCCATAAAAATAATAGCTACAAGAGAAAAATAATTATTTTAACCATCAGCTTATGCTATGCATTCTTTAAGATAATGTCCAGAAAGTTGAATTCACTAAACAATAGTAAAATATACTCCAAAGGAATTAACATTCCCTTTAGTAAAGTATGCTTTGTAAAACAATAAAAAATGCTAAATGGGTGTCAAAAAGTGCAATTATTTATTCCTACAATATGCTATTAAATTGACCATTGATCTTATCTATAAATGTACATTTGTTCAACATATAACTCTTGGTTTCTCATCATAAACAATCATCCTTTTCTGGTCTTCAGCTTGAATCTTCACTATACTTGTACAAGGTTATCTCACTAGATCTGACCATGAAACATCAATAGCCATTTCAAATATTCTACATGACTCTCAGTACTATTCTCTATTTTTGCAGAGAGAGCAAAATCATCTGAGTACTTGCCTAATTTTCCAGGCCAAAGTTGTGAATTATTCTAAAATTTTCCAGGAAAGCAATCAAAAGACATAAAATCTCTCATTCACAATGTCATCATTGTAAAACAATCTCTAACAGACATGTCTATTGACCAACCGGTTAGAGGTAATTCCACAGTAAGATTCCCTTCATGATTCTACACATGTCAGATTCATGTCTAACACTAAACTAGAACATTGACTGAAACCCAGAAATAATTTTTGTTAATTTTGTTGTAAAAGGACAAAACATAGTAAATTAGATGAATTCTTTATAGAGCACAATTTCATGACCAGTTGTCTTCACCTTACTCATGTAGACCTTCTGGAAAATTTGGGAAAGTTCTCCACTCCCAGGAAGAAGAGCAGGGAAATGCAAGTGTTGTTATACACTATGTTACTTATGCGACCATATGAAACTATCGCCAAGTCCACACCTGAGTAATTCATCTTCAAATTTATAATAGCAAAGCTGACAGAAAAGTTTTTATAAATATTAGATAGAAATTCCTACCTTATATATAAGAGACCTCAAGAAATCTAAACTCCTTTAAAATAATTCATAATCTTCTGTTGATTTAATATATTTTCTCGTGGGAAAATGCATACATGTAGTCCTTAATAATTTTCAAATTTTGAATTTAATAGAAAGCATGTTTTCATACCTTTCAAAATATGAAAGAAATATCATTCAAGAAAAAGAAAAGTATTTGCTGAAATACATTTTTAAGTATTGATATAAAACATTTCTACCCCTCTAATGAAACAATGGATTTTGGAAGAAAGTTTAGAGAAACCAAAACTCTTTTTCAAAAACACAACATGCCAAAAATAATAAACTGACCTAGGGTGTATTAACAAAAATATAACTATACAAACTTTATATATTTTATTTGATGTTAGGTGCTTCATGGAATAATGAAGGCCCAATAAAGAGGTGGACACTACACATATTGTATTAGGGTGAACACAGACAAAGTGACTGTAATACGTGGGGAGTATAAAAAAGATAAGAAATAATATGGGAAGTCCTTCTGTATATGTGTTGCTTTTATTGCTTAATGAATAAAAACTACTTTGGTCTCTGATAGGGTAGAATAGAGCTAGGAGGAAAAGTTAAACAATGCTGGGAGAAAGAAGGTGGAGTCAGGGAGAAGCCATTTAGCTGTAGTTGGGGACAGACATGGTGGAACCTTGCCAGTAAGCCACAGCCACATGGCCATGCCCAGATTAATACAAATGGATTAACAAAAGATGTAAGAGCTAGCTAGCAATACACTTAAGTGATTGGCCAAGAAGTGATTTAAATAATTTGATTTCTGTGTGATTATTTTGGTAATCTGCCCAGCTGGGAAATGAACAAGCAGCCTCCCCTGGTAAATAAATGCTGTGAAAAGTTTATTGATATAATATACCTTTCTCAAATCTACATATGCATTTGAGGGTTGCTCTTCTACCACAAAAAGCACCTCTCCCATAAAAATTGCATTTTCGATATCAAGGAAGAAAGGAAACTCTAGAGTCTCCTGTAAATTAAAGTGTTCTTTGTTCAGAAGCATGTTTGAGATAGCATATTGTGACATCCTTCAGATTATCATTGAGGCAAAAAATTATTCAAAAGAATAAAGTCCTATTTACTATCTTTCAGAATAGACCTAATATTTCAAATTTAATTTGACATTGAAAAATCTTATAATCCTGATACATGATTTCAGATAGAGCAATAAAGTCATATTTTTGAAGGAAAGTAAATTGAATTAGACATGTGTAAAGAATATTACAAAAAATATTAGGAATCTGTGTAGAGATGAATAGTAAGCTAGAACTATCCCAGAATATTCATAATCTATGTTCCCTTTAATAGGATGTGTGTGTCTTCTTGTAAATTATTTTACACATTACTGGCTTGTGCTTTTTGATCAAAAGACATTGTCTTTGGTTTTAACTATCCAAAAGAGGTATCAAAATAACCAATGTCTGATAATGATTTAGTGCCATATTAAATTTGCAGTTCATAAGTTTGGATTGATTTTAGAGATAGGGTCTAAAAGTAAAATCATTCAAATATGATTTTAATTTTTGAGTTCTGCAATGCCTGACAAATGCAATGTAGAAAAAATGAGAGTCCGGGGGACCATTAATATTATAATCCTGTGCAGCTGTAAGCCAGAGTCTAATTTGTGGGCACAAATGTTAGGATATGGCCTTTGAAGGCCCTCTCAGTGTCAAATTTCTCACCTTTCTTGTAGTATTTGGACAGATACATGTGGTTACAGACTTAGAGCTTGGGCAGATGTTTGGAAGCTCACATTTTTTTCCTTGTTCTTAAATCATTTTGGCCACTTTCCTGCACCACTGGTATATACAGTGCTGAGGTTTAGTCATGCTCAATAAACAAAGCACCTTGTAGAAAGACAGGATTCTAACTGTGTACTACATCTTTTGAAATCCTGGTTTCTCATTAAGCCCCCATGTACAAAACATACAAAAAAGTATTTTCATTTTACATTCAAAATTTTGGAAAATGGCTTACTGGAAGTGACATTCATTGTCAGAAACCCAAGACAGAAATCAACAACTGTGTAATAGATTGAACATTATGTTCCATATAATAGATACCAATGATGTTGAATGGGCAATTGTTAGCTCACTTTTAGGTGTCAAATATGTGTAATCTGAGCTTCCAAAGAAGAAATTTCTCTTTAACATTTAGTCAAAACTGTTTTGCGTTTCACTGTGCTTCTCAAAGCTGTCAAGGTACTTCATTTAAATGATGAATAAAGTTATAAAAGAAAAACATACATTCTCCACAGTCAGCTAGTGTCAAATTTAAAGCAGTGTATTAACCCAAGTGCCCAGAATACATGGGAAGGGACATAACCCTGACAAATTTTAGTATCATTTTCATGTTCATTTCTGACAAGAAAATATAGGTAATTCAATCATGAGGGAATGCAGTTTTTAATCTAAGCAGTATTGGGAAATATAGTAATAGAAGCTAGTGAGTTTATGTTTTCTTTCATGAGACTGGGTGAATTATTTTTTGAGACAGGGTTCTTTTGTGTAGCCCTAACTGTCCTGGAACTCAGTTTGTAAACCAGGATGTCCTGGCCTCACAGAGAACTATCTACCTGCCTCAATATCACAATTGCAATGATTAAAGACATGTGCCACCACTACCCATTCTTGTATGGAATTTTTTAAAATAGAGAGCTTAATATGCTTTGAACATTATATTGAGTTTAGTTTCTTATTCTTATTCTCAAATTCCGATTAAATAACAAAATTTCCATATCATATACAGAATTTTGCCATTATTTAGCCATTTTGCACTATTCATGTTCCAATAGTATAAGATGTATTCTTTCCCTTGGACCTCTGATTTTTTTTTACCAGGTATATTTCAAAAATGATCCACAAGTTCTAAGTCTTATTTTCATTTGGGTCATGGCCATATAACAACTTAATGTGATGAAGCAGTTTCTGTTTATGTCCTGCTCTTGTTCCTTACCTTACAAGATATGAAATCTAACCCTTGCCATTGAAATACATACTTTTACATATTAACAGTATCCATAATAAGAGATTACCTAATGATGTTTCTTGTCACATTTTTCTTATGTCCACTCTGTCATAAAATCAAATAACAAAACCTTCCTCAATTCATCTAGACTATAATTCACGGCTTCATTCTCTGTGTTTTGCCAAGTGCCATTGTGGTTTTCTATATTTCTCACTTCTGAGTTGCTCTACTTACATCTTCATTTAATATTCAGTTCAGTTTCATTTTAAGTATTATTATGTATGATTTTACAAATTAGACTTCACAAATTTCAATTATTTACACTTAAACACTAATCTTTATTGCAGTGAGTCATATACTCACAGTTACATTTTTGTGTTCTGTTTCATTGATATATTCAAAGTACCATGGTGCCTGATTGACTGAGTTTATATTTTTTACTCCATGTGTGTATGTTTGTGTATGGCACATGTCTATATGGTGTATTATATGACTCACGAGATATGGCCAAGTGTAGATGTGAGCTTTCTCAAAGGACAGTTGTCAAATATAGTTACTCTTAAAATTTGAATATGGTTTTTCATTTAGATTGACTCTATGTTTTATTGCATACATACTACACACATATAGACACATACATACACATATACATTTCTTCAGGAAATAATTTAAATTTAAGAACAATTAGAAAGCTTACATAGAAAAAAGATTAACTCCCAGAATACTCAAACCTTATTCTGATATGGAACATTCTACATCAGAGATGACAACTGAGGCAAATTATCTTAAATTTTAGTAATTAAAACTTATACTACCATTAATGTTTCTTAATTACATTAATTGCATACTAATATTCAAAGTAAATAACCACAATGCAATTTTCCATTTCCAGATTATATACTTTCTATTAGCTAATTATATTATAGCAGTGTTTAATACTTTGCAATAAAAACCTGCATGTTTTGTAATACTTCCTGGTAGTCAGACTTAGAAAGTAACTATTTATTTAGACTTTTAAACCCTGTTTCTCTGACATTTCTGTTCAATATACAAATAATGAAATCTTGAGAATGAAGGAAGTAAAAAGAATATTCACTAGTTGTTATATATATTTTAAACCAAAAAATAATGATGACAACTGCAGATACTCCTCCTGCATATCTTCCTTATTTTTATCTATGTTGCCTAATTATTCAACCATCTTTAAACAACTATCATACACTGTGATGAAGTTTTCTAGACTGCATAGTCAAAACATTTTCACATTTATCTGTTATCTGAGGTTTCTAACCTGCCTGGTTCCCACAGCTGTTAAGTCCCAGAGGAAATCACACAGAGGTCTACAGTAGTTATAAACTGATTGGCCTAGTATCTCAGGCTTCTTATTAACTCTTACAAGCCCATTATTCTTGTCTATGTTAGCCACGTGTCTTGGCACCTTATTCGGCAAGGGAGCCACATTTTGTTTCTTCTGTGGCTGGGTCAGGACTGCAGACTAGGACTTCCTTCCTCCCAGAATTCTCCTGTTCTCATTGACCTGCCTCTACTACTTGCCTGGCTACTGGCCAATCAGTGTTTATTTAAAATATAATTGACAGAATACAGACCATTGTCCCACACCATTTATCTTTTAGAATTAAAAAGGGTTAAAAATTAAAAGAACACAAGAAATGTTTGTCAAATGGTTTCAGAAAAAATTATTATATGTCTCTCTCTATAAATAATTGAAACCAAAGAAACTCATATTAAATAATCAATGTATGATATATATATATATATATATATATATATATCACCTAGAGATAAAATGAGGACATCAAATAAACTAAATGGAATTAAATATATATATTTTTAATTTTACATACCAATCCCTGTTCCCCACTCCTTCCCCTTCTCCCATTTCATCCACATTCCCTTCATCCCAACTCCCATCTATTCCTCAGAAATAGTAATGCTTCCCACAGGTGTAGTAGAAGGCTGCTTGTTCTTCTCAGCCACTTATCTAGCTTAGACCCAAAATAATCACGCAGAAACTGTATTAATTAAATCACTGCTTGGCCCATTTGCTCTAGCTTCTTATTGGATAACTCTTATACATTAATTTAATTCATTTCTACTAATCTGTGCATCACCATGAGGTTGTGGTCTACCAATAAAGTTTTAGCACATCTGTCTCCAGCAACTCCATGGCTTCTCTCTGACCCCATGTTCTTCCTCCCATGCTATAGGCCAAGCCAGTTCTTTATTCAAAAACCAATTAAAGCAATACTTAGACAGAAGGACCTCCTACACCACACAGGGAACCAACAAAGTTTAGCATATTGATTGAAGAAGAATCAAGTCTCTCCCCACTATATCTAGGCTGAGCAAGGTATCTACACAGAGAATGGATTTTAAAAACCAAGTACAAACATTAGGGATAAATCCTGGTTCACTTACAGTGATCCCACAGTCTGCTCCTTTCAAAAAAAAAAAAAAAAACTGCCTCCCACATTCAGAGTGCCTACTTGGATCCTATGCTGGCTCCCTCACTGTCAGACTGGAAATGATAAACTCACATTAGCTTAGATAAGCTGTTTGAGTGGGTATCCCAATCATGGTCTTGACCTCTTTGCTAGTATTCTCACTCCTCCCACTTTTTGACTGGATTTGGACACTTAGCCCAGTGTTTTGCTCTGCTTCTGCTTCCCTCATTTGCTGGATTAGTATACTATTATGACATTTAAGATAGTCATACACCTGATTACAGGGCGAGGCCAATTCAGAAGTCATCCTCTCCACTATTGGTTAGGGTCTTAGCTGGGGTCATCTTTGAGAATTCCTGGGAAATTCTCTAGTTCCATATTTCTTGCTAGCCCCACAATGACTCCCACAATCAAGATATCTCCTTCTTTGCTCTCTGTCACTGTCTTTCCCCCTTTTGACCATTTGTTCCTTAAAGCTCTCCATCCCCTCTCCCCCATTCTGTCCTTCCTTCTGACCCACCCCCATGGTTTAATTTTCTCAGGAGATCTTGTCTATTTCCCCTTGCTAGGGGGGTTCTTTTTATGTTTCCCTTAGGGCTCTCCTTGTTACTTAGCTTCTTTGAGGTCCGGGGCTATAGGCTTGCTGTCCTTTGTTTTACATCTAGAATCCACTTAGGAGTGAGTTCATACCATGCTCATCTTATTTGGTCTAGGTAACCTCACTCAGTATTTTCTTTCTGGCTTTATCCATTTGCATGCAAATTTCAAGATGTCATTGTTTTTTACTACTGAGTAGTACTCCATTGTGTAAATGTACCATATTTCTTTATTACTACATCAGTTGAGGAGCAACTGTTGATGTTGTTTGTTGATGTTATTGTTGATGTTGATGTTGTTTCCAGGTTTTGGTTATTACAAATAATGCTCCTGTGAACATAGTAGAACAAATATCCTTGTAGTATGATTGAGCGATACCAGTAATGATACTGTCAGGTCTTGAGGTAGGTTGATTCCTAATTTTCTGAGAAACCAACATACTGATTTCCAAACTGGTTATACAAGTTTGCATTTCCACCAACAATGGAGGAGTGTTCTCTTTACTCCACATCTTCTCCAGCATAAGCTATCTTTGATATTTTTTTATCTTAGCCTTTTTTTTTCCCGATGTAGGATGGTATCTCAGAGTCATTTTGATTTGCATTTCCCTGATGGCTAAGGATGTTGAACATTATCTGACGTGTTCTTTTTGCCATTTGAGATTTTCCTGTTGAGAATTCTGTTTATATCTGTATCCCATTTTTTAATTGCATTATTTGGTATTTGGTTGTCTAATTTCTTGAGTTCTTTATATATATGCATATGAGAAGTCTTCTATCTATGTGGCATTGGTAAAGATCATTTCCCATTCAGTAGATTGCCTTTTTGTCTTATTGTTTGGGTCCTTTGTTTTACAGAAGCTTCCCAGTTTCATGAGGTCCCATTTATTTATTGTTGCTCTTAGTGTCTATACTACTGGTAATATATTTAAGATGTAGTTTCCTGTGCACATGTGTTGAAGACTACTTTCCACTTTCTTTTCTATTTGATTAAATACAGTTGGATTTATATCAAGGTGTTTAATCCATTTGGACTTGAGTTTTGTGTGGGACGATAGATATGGATCTATTTTCATTCTTCTACATGTTGACATCCAGTTATGTCATAACCATTTGGTAAGGTTCCCTTCTTTTTTTCATTGTATAATTTTAGCTTCTTTGTCAGGTGTTTATAAGTGTGGTTTTTTGTTTTCCATATGAAGTTGAGCATTGTTTGTTGAAGGTCTGTGAATAATTGTGTTGGGTTTGTGATGGGTAATGCATTGAATACATAGATATATTTGATAGGATTCCTATTTTTATTATGTTGATCCTACCTTTCCAAGATCATAGAAGATCTTTCCATTTTCTGATATCTTCTACTTCTTTCTTCAAAGACTTAAAGTTCTTGTCAAACAAACTTCTTTTGTAAGGGTTACCCCAAGATATTTTATGCTATTTGTTGTTATTGCAAATGATGTTTCTCTGATTTCTTGCTCAATTTATTTATCACTTGTATATCAAAGAGTTACTAAATTTTTCAGTTTATCTTATATAATGCCACATTAATGAAGGCACTTATCAACTGTTGGAGTTCCCTGGTAGTTTTTGAGGTCACATATGTATACTGTCATATTATCTGCAAATTGCTAAAGTTTGACTTTTTCCTTTCAAATTTATATTTCTTTGATCTCCTTTTGTTGTCTTATAGCTCTAGCTAGAACTTCAATAACTATGGTGAATAGATATGGAGAGGAATTAAATATTTATGAGATAAATTTAGGTAAAGAAATATGTATGGAGACTGGAGCGATGGTTCAGGAGTTATGAGCATTAATTGCTCTTCTAGAGGACACAGATTCAATTCCCAATGCCCACATGGCAGCTCACAAATATCTGTAACTCCAAAGTCTAACACTGAAACATAGGCATACATGCAGGCAAAACATCAATGAAAACAAAGTAAACAAACAATGTTAGAAAGAGAAATATGTATGATTATACTGATCATTTTGGCATCCATAACATTTTAAACTAAATATAAAAATGAATATATAAGTAAAAGAACAAATAAGACTATTTCTTTGTATGTGACTTTGGAAGAAAACATATAAAAAAGGAGTGGAGAACAAAGCTGGGCAAATAGGTGGTTGAGAAAAATCTACAGAATGAAAACAAGAGAATAAATATTAAAATGGTAAGAAGAAAGTAGAAATTGATAAAAACAAAAGATATCTCATGGTACAAAATTTAAAAAAAATACTTTTATCTGAAAATTCCAGAAGAAAATTAAGCAACACAGTGATATCTATTCATATTTCTTTTCAGAATATTCTTAGAAATAGGGAAAGAGAATGAGAAAGTTGTATAATATAATGACTTTAACAGTATGGTATCCAGACATGGGACATTAAAACAATCTTAAGGGAAAAGATTCTATAGCTGTGAAAGAGGACCATCGTGTCAGAGTTGAAATAGATGTAACCAAATTGAGGTGCATATACGCTTTGATATTTTCATATTTTTCTCATAAAATGTGAGCAGAAATATTAAAGAAAATATTCATATCAACATCAATCTATACAATTCTTACATGAAGCTATCTAGTAAAAATATAACTAATACTAAAAAATGTATTTTATATTTTTGAAAAGTATTTACTTACATAGACTGAAAAATAGACTCCAATGCAAAGCAAAGAACATTGGTATGAATGTGTATTGAACCGTGTTAATAAAGGCATTGTGAATATTTTAACATTATTATTGAATTTATGGGCATTTTTATGTCCTTATGAAGATCAAGAATTCTACTTGAACTTTTTAAAAATAACTTTCAATTGACTTTCTTTTCATACCAATAACTTCATCCTAGTCATAAAATTTTATTGTCAATCATTCTTAGTTTTTATTTTTAACCTTTAAATAGTTTCATAAAGCAGAAATGACCTTTGTTTTTATATACCATTGTGCTCTTTAAGTTTATACCCTAAAATTAATCATAAATTTGAAAAATAATTCATAACGATTATCTAAATCACTTATTTTATGTCGCCAAGATACTAAAATTTTCAACAGAATGAAAGTATCAAAATTTATAATAATTATTGAAATGAATAAATTATAAGGATTTAAATTATATAGAATGTGTCCAGATACCTTGTGATGTCTTTAACCTCAGCAGCTCTGAAAAACCACTCAACAAATAATATAGACAAGATCAATTCTCTCTGTACTAAATTTTAAACACCCAATTCTTTGCTTCGAGATTTCTGTTATGTGTTCTGTCTTTTAAGTGCTGTTTTATTTAAAACATTGCAATATAGGGCACACAACTTCGGAGTAGGTTAAGGTGACAATGGTGTCTAAGGGATATTTGTTATATAACCAGTGTGGCAGAGAATGGCAATTGTTACTATATTCATGTTGGTGATAATCATTGATCCTTCTATAAATATTACAAGAAAACCTGTGTCATTGTTAACATCGGGATATTACTTTGTCACATTTGTAGGTTATTTTTTTTAACTTCAGACTGATCACACTGGCATGCACTCCACTAATATGTCCCATCTAGAGAAGTTTATTCCAAGAAGACTGGGAAAGTTAAAATTTAAAAAAAAAAATATCATATGTTATTAAAACGTACACTGTAAATAATTGTGACATCATTGTGCTTAATGATTTTAAAGAACTTGAGAGTCAGCTGAAAAACACAATAATCTCATGATAAATGATCCAAATACAACTTCAGAAATATCTGTTAGATAGACAGGAGGCTTTGTGAGAACATTTTAGACATGTCTTCTTTCCAACAAAAAAACTGAGCTCTCAGTAAGGCACTATTTAGAGTATTTATAGCCAGTCAACAACATATATCTCTCCATATTAATTAAATATAATATTTGAAGTAGCTTGAGCAATATGTTAACTGAAGGACATCATAATAAAATTTAAAATAATGGTCCCTCAGTTTTTTATTCAAGGTTCTTATAACAATATGTGCAAATATCTATATTTTCTGATATTCTATGATAATATATTAGAAATAAGAATTTTTCAAAGCTCATTAAGTCTACTTGGTGTTGGCCATATGTCCATTGATGTGGGACCATACCAAAAAAAAAAAACAATGAAAATTCTATCAGTGGACACAAGTTTCAAGAAGAATATTCTTTATTCCCCCAAAGAAATACACTACTTAAAATCTCCCATTAAGAAGAGAAGAAGGAGAACAAATTAATTACCCATGATGGAAACTGGAATGTGTTGACATAGTACAGTTCTTGAACAAGTAATATCAGTTAGATTTAAGTTCATAACTTTAAGAGCGTATCACTGAAGATATTATATTCTTTGTTTTTAGGACACACATAAACAGATTCTAATGGACAATGAAACTACCTGTTCTTTTGTGTGTGTGTGTCTGTGTGTGTGTGTGTGTGTGTGTGTGTGTGTGTAACAGTACCAGAAGTGACCTGTATGTTTCTGGGTGAGAAAAGAAGTCAGTGGTTGTATGCACAGCTGAACCTAGCATGCTACAGTACATACCTACAAGGCAAAAAGGGGTAATAGCATATTTAGTATAAAATAACCCATTTTTATCTGGCTTAAGACTTGCTCCAGAGTAGGTAATTTGTGCCTGGTATAAATATCTTGTTCTTTGACTTTTGACTGGCAAATATCTAAGCACTAGAGTAGAACATGTTATTGTTATTTTGCTGAAAGATAATGTTGTCATATTCATTGTATGTATTTTATTTTTGCACATAGGCCTGGGCTACTCTCATTCCTAATAAGAATGTTTTTGTAGCTGGAAATAGGAAGTTATTCATAACTTTTCAAAGTACTGAAAATCTGAGAACTTAGTCCCAAATGCAACATTTGTCTCCAAATCCTAACTCCTAAATCAAGAATCAGAGAACATTGGACAAGAGGAATAAGACAAAATGTAAGAAACAGATGATGGGAGGAGTATTGAGGAATACCTCATTTAGTTTTAAATTATGAAAACATTTATCTGACTTTTATATTTTTCTGACATTATAACCCAACTCTAAGTTAACTTCTAATGAAAAAAAGTTGCAAGATGATTTTTCTTTGTGATGTTTATTTTAAATAACTTCTTAGTAGCAAAATAGAATGTTAAATAAAACATTTGACAATGGTAAGTTGTAAAAGGATTTGTAAATGTGTTGAGGTTACTAATGATATAAATGGGCAAACAATATAACAGATGGATGGGAGAGTATTACTGTCACTGCCTCAACATTTAAGAAGATTTAGGCTTAAGAAAGATAATTTATTCACAACAGCAGTGAGCAGATATTTTAAACACACTGATTTTCAAATTTTTACATCAGTTTTTTATTCAAGAATACAAAACTCTTAAGTTTTCATTCATATTTCTAGGAGAAGCAATCTGAACTCAATTTTCTCATCACACAGCTCCTAGAGTCTTTCCATCCCTTCTTCTACAACGTTTCCCAAGTTTTATTGTGGATGTTGCTTCATAGGACTGTCCAATGAAATCCACAACTCCGCATTTTGATTGGTGGTTTTCTATAATGGCCTCCGTCTGTAGCAAAAAGGAGTTTCCTCAGTGAAGAGTGAGGACTACACTTATCTGTGTAATGAGCACAAATACTAAGAGAGTAGCTGGTGATTGTGCTAGCTTAAAATTTACAGTATATTGTGCAATATTACAAACATTGTAAAATATAACATTCAATTTTGCTTTAATTTTCAACTTATGAAAATTTCAAAATCTTTTCAGAAACACTTTTCTTTGATGTAAGTGGGTATAGAAGAAAATTAGACTTGAAGAAAAGATGATATTTAGCAATAGCAAGAAGATCTATCCAACCATAGCATTGTTAACAGTTATATTTAAATCATGTCCAAGGAGTAAATTAAATTAGAAGTTAAGGTATCACTCTAGAAAATTAGGATAAGTGACATTCTATCCTCAGAAATCTGATAAGCTAGGTTAAATTTTATATAATACCAAAATTTTGAGGAACTGTATGCCTATCCCTAAGCATGTAGATGACAAAAATCTTGCTGGATTTCTTTTACTTTTGTTTGTGATTGATGTGTCAACTTGACAAAAACCAGAGTATTGTGGAGAGAGAAAGTTCAATTGAGAAAATATTTGCATCAGATTTTCTGCATACCAGTCTGTGGGCAATGTCTTGATTAGTCTTTGAGGTAGCTTGACCGCAGCAGTAGTGTCACTCCTGGATTCTTAGCTCTAGGAGGTGTAGGAAAGGAGGCTGAGCAAGCCAGTAAGCAGCATCCCTCTTTGAGCTGATCCAATTCCTGAATCCAAGTTCCTGCCTCAACTTCCTGCCCTGACTTCCCTCGATGACAGATTATGAACTAGGAATTGTAAAATGAAATGAATCTGTTTATTCCCCAGTTTCTATTGATCCTGGAGTTTGTATAATAGAATTCTAACTGACACTATGGATAATGTTTAAATACTTGCTTTTTACGGTAGTTACTGCCTCATGTGAGTTTATGAATTTTGTAAATGGACAATAATCAAGTGTCACAAAAGTTTAAAAAATTGGCCAGGCAGAGGTTGCGCACAACTTTAATCCCAGCATTCAGGAGGCAGAGGCAGGTGAGTTCAAGGTCAGCATGGTCTACAAGAGGTAATTCCAGTTAGGGTTCAAAGCTACAGCGAATCCCCCCCCCCCCCCAAAAAAAAAAGAAAGAAAAAGAAATGGTTTCTCAGGAAATTCGGGATCAACCTACCCCTGGACACAGCAATACCACTCTTGGGAAAATACCCAAGAGATGCCCTATCATACAACAAAAGTATATGCTCAACTATGTTCATAGCAGCATTGTTTGTAATAGCCATAACCTGGAAACAACCTAGATGCCCTTCAATGGAAGAATGGATGAAGAAAGTATGGAATATAAACATATTAGAGTACTACTCATCAGTAAAAAACAATGACTTCTTGAATTTTGCATGCAAATTGACGGAAATAGAAAACACTATCCTGAGTGAGGTAACCCAGACCCAAAAAGATGAACATGGGATGTACTCACTCATAGTTGGTTTCTAGCCGTAAACAAAGGACATTGAGCCTATAATTCGTGATCCTAGAGAAGCTAAATAAGAAGGAGAACCCAAAGAAAAACATATAGTCATCCTGGATATTAACCTTCATCAGCCGGTGAAAGGAGACAGAGACAGAGTCCCACATTGGAGCACCGAACAGAAATCCCAAGGTCCAAATCAGGAGCAGAAGGAGAGAGCACGAGCAGGGAACTCAGGACCGCAAGGGGTGCACCCACACACTGAGACAATGGGGATGTTCTATCGGGAACTCACCAAGGCCAGCTGGACTGGGTCTGAAAAAACATGGGACAAAACCGGACTTGATGAACATAGGGGACAACGAGAACTACTGAGAAGTCAAGAACAATGGCACTGGGTTTTGATCCTACTGCATGTACTGGCTTTGTGGGAGCCTAGGCTGTTTGGATGCTCACTTTACTAGACCTGGAAAGAGGTGGGAGGCCCTTGGACTTCCCACAAGTCAGAGAACCCTGACTGCTCTTTGGGCTGACTGGGAGAGGGGGAGGGAAATGGGAGGCGTTGGCAGGGAGGAGGCAGAAATCTTTAATAAATAAATTATTAATTAATTAATTAAAAAGAAAAAAGAGAAAAAAACTGTAAAAAAAGAAAAAGAAAGAAAAAAGTTTTCATAACTGTTTTTATATTTTGATGTGCTTTGGTCTTTCTGATGCTCATTCTTAGGATGTTTCATAATCTGCAGTGTTATAATATGAGAGATAAAAAGGTTTTTTAATGCTTGGAAATTCATTCACCATTATCTAAAGATAGAAATCACCATGTTATAGATGAATGACTCATTTATCAGAACCCACTGATATAGAAGAGAATGAATTTTGCAGAGATAGTAGTATGTTCCTTCATTAGCTTTCAGAAAACAGCCTCAAAATGAGCTCATTCCATGATAGGTAAGATGATTAGTCCAATAACATCACTTTAGACCTAAGCTTTTTTTTTTTTTTTTTTTTTTTTTGAGACAGGGTTTTTCCGTAGCTTTTGGTTCCTGTCCTGGAACTAGCTCTTCTAGAACAGGCTGGCCTCAAACCCTCAAACTCACAGAGATCCGCCTGCCTCTGCCTCCCAAGTGCTGGGATTAAAGGCATGTGCCACCACTGCCTGGCTAGACCTGAGCTTTTATTTTGAAGATTTTACCATTTTAATTTTAGAGATTTGTTTTCTCTGCCTGTTACATTACATTATTGTATATGTTACCACTAAAAAGGAATAAGCAGGGAGAAAGATATCTACATCTTCAAATGAAAAGTTAGAATTTATGTTATTTTTGATAATAGACATTGTTTATCTTTATTAAATTCATTGTCTAACTTTTTTGAGATTTTCTCATACTTTTAGGAAAATGTTTTTGTAAATTTTTTAGGTATTACAAACTAAATAAAAAAACACACAAATTAATTTAACCAAAATAATTTATGACCATGATGGGTTTATGGTTTCTGGAGAAGAATTAGAGAAAAATAAGAGCAGAAATATAATAAATGGATGAATTACTTTTGGATACAAAAACAGATTTGGCTCACACATAACACTTAAAATTCTGGAGAATATCTATGGATTTAAGTCTCAGATCTGAGTATATAAGATTATGTCAATCATGAAACCAATAAAAACTATCTTGGAAAATAAAACCAAGTCTTATCAGGTCCTTTTTAGGATGAATTATACTATTCAACCAAGCAGACAGAGAAAATTTTTATACAAGAATCGATAAAGCTACTTTGTGCACGTACATAAATTCCTTCTAGGTCTTCCTGTTCGGACGTTATCATGAAGATTCTGCTAAGGAAGTATTATATGCTCTGGGATGCAGTCTCATTAAAACACTCCAGAACAAGGCCATATAAATTAATAGCTTAAAAATAGCTGCAACTCTATTATTTTAAGGCTCAGACTTTCATACACAACAATATTTTGTAGAAATGATGGATTGGGATATACATTTTTTTTTGGGATATACATTTTAAAGGAAAGAAAAACAATATCCCACAAAAAGAACAAATCACATACACTCCACAAAAACCATAGTATTTTTTTTATCGTACACAGCATATGAACTGTCATAGTCTTTCTTTTTATGTCTGAATTGGAACAGTTTTTATACATGCACATATTAATGAAAGCAATAAAACAAATAAATATTGCTATTTTATCTTTTCCTCTTCAACTGAAGTTAATGATGCATGAATTTATATTCTTAAGAGATAATTTTTCAAATAAGATAAACTAAATAGTGACTCAATTTCCAATATTAAGCTTTTTATGACCTAGTCTTTTTTCAATGTTTGATAAATAACCTTAAATATCATGAAATACTAGTGATATTTTAAGTTTTAAAATAGTAGTGTATTCTTATAAATAGCTATTTAAATAGAACCTCATGAATAATATGAAAGTCAAACTTCCTATGTAGAAAAATGTATTATATTTTCTCCCAAATAACTAATAATATCTAGAGTCATGGCCTTCGATGCTGCTCCATCTCAAACAACTGTCATAAACGTGTTGGGAAATGTCAATGAACAAAGCTGTGTGGGGAGATTTCCAAGACTGTGTAAGAAACTTCCAAGTAAACAATGCAAGACTCTGATAATCTATGTTTCTCTACAACATGAGTTGATCTTGGAATTGTGTTCCATGCCCAATGTCCCATTAATGTTAAGAGTGAGTTTTACTTTATATCATTCATTACAAACAGATATTATTTGTATATATGCCTTTCCAGAAAAATATGTTTTTCTGTGTGAGGTTTGTCCTTGTGATTGCCTATATTACTCAGGTGACTCTTAACCCTTAGATTATAGTGTCTGATGCTCTGAATAAAGGTGACTGTTGTGTAAGATTTTGGTTTATCTCATTATTATGCTTTGTTCTCCCAGATTCATAACTTCAGCTAGGGTAATAAAAAAGCACTAAGGAAATTACATTGATACTATAAATTATGTGGCTGAGACAACTCTTATATTGCATAGTCTTCAATAAAGAGCAGAATTCAAATGTATCAGTCATTGTCAAATTTAGATTTAAGAAATCTTTATATTCAAAGACATAAAACTGTAAGGATATTAACCATTTAACCCTAAGACCACCAGCCAAACTTTCACGTCTGTAAGCACAATATGAATCCATGGCCATGTCCTCCCTCTAAACTGTGAACTTTAGGAACATCTATACTTGCTTATGTAATTTCTCTATTTCCCAATAAATTCTATGCACCTTAAACACAAATAAATATTTTTGAAGAAATGTATGGATACATCTAATGATTTATGAACCCACAGACACTATTAGGAAATTCATTTAAACATCATCTTTTATAAATATTATACATCTCATTTCTAAAATTTTAAGTACTGTGTTCTCTGAGATCCATTCATTTAATAAAACAAAATATTCAAGTATCACACTGTGCATTTATACTGCTTATTATGTTTTCATTTACTAATTATTTCCAGTTTCTTTCTTTCTGAATAGGTATAATGGACTCTCTGTATACCCCTCATTCAATTCTTAGGGAATTCTATTTTCTCAAATTTCCATCTTGAAATCTCATCTCACACCCAGGGAAAAATTTGAAGTTGAGATTTTGGGGAGGTGGAAAATTTATGAAAACAAACCCTTATGATTGTTCTTCATAGTTTTAAGAATGAGACTGTAAAGAAAAATTGAGTCTCTTCCCACTTATGAAAGCAGGAGGTTCATATACCACATATTTAAACACTTAAAGCCTAACGTAAGACTTTCCAGTCTTGAAAACTGTGAAGAAATATCTAATGTTTTTTAAACTACTAATGTTATTGTATTTTATTACAAACACCTGTGAACATGAAGACAAGCTGTATTTTAGTTCTGATATAAACTTTTCCATCTATGAGTGAATTTTTATTGTATTATTTCTGAATTATCTAGCAAAACAAGTACTAATTTCTATGTTTATGTTCTTTGATTTTATTTTTGTCATTATCCTTTTAATTACAGTAGCCATCACCCTGTCATACTAATATGACAAATGTTTATGGAAAAAATAACTTTCTTATGGCTTATTTTGATGAAGAAAGAATAAGTCTCATCAGTATCTGCTATCAACCACCTTATACTGAGATGATAAAACTAAAGATTAAAATTAAAATTCTTTCTGATTTATTGTGTACAATAAGGTATTTGAATAAATCATTCTTCATCATTTTATAGAAATTTATCAAAGTTGATTCCTTTAGATAGCACTTGAATGTTGGTATTAAACTAATGCTTAATCAACATGGAAAGCTTTCCAATATGACTAATATAACTGTCTTATTTTAAAGGGCTTTCTGAATTGATGATGTAGATATTTTAACTTGTTACTGAATTTGCAAATGGATGCACAGGTGCACCTTCAACTTACAATTCAGATAAAGTGTATTTTCTATAAATACTAGACATTGACTAAACTGTTGTCAGCTTTATTATTGGACTAACATCTCAGTTTCATTAGAAAAAACGTCTATGTACATTTAGGTCATCCTTTATGCAATAGAGTCAATATCTGCCCAGACTGTAGATGCATTAGTTAAATTCACACAAGGAAGAAAAAAATTCACCCTTGTGGCTTAATCCCAAATATTCTTTACACTGAGAAAAATGTGTCAAATCAATGGATTTTGTAATTGCATTGCTATTGATACTATGCTTATTCCCTTGGAAATATCACAACAGAATTCAATTTTCCTTTATTCATAGAATTATATTTTTTAAATTAAATCATAATAACACCATTGATACATTTAAACAGTAAGGTCACAGCTCCAAAATAATTCAATTAATATTTTGACACTTTATTTGTGTGTTTCTGAAATGATGACATACAATATTTAACAGTTTTTATGAGAAACACACAATAATGAGTATCAAATACAAAGCATGAACAAATAATAAGGAGCCTAGGAAAAAGTAGTCTTTATTTAGATGAGGAATTCCCTTAAGAATCATTTTAAGACACAACAAAATTTTGTAAACTGACTGGGTACGTAAACTCCTAAAGATGCAGAAGTTGACGCAAATTTCTTCCACCTAATATATTAGGTTGGAGATTCTTCATTATAAATGTGATTTTTGGTTTAATAGTCAAATTAGTTCAATAGCAAGACAGATATAAAGAGCACAAAATTTCCCATGAGACAAATGTGTGATAAGGTCCTGAGCTTTGAGGAAAGAAAACCAGTAAGGCAGTATGAGTAATAAAAGTATTTTTGTGAGTTTTACATGACGGATTCTTCTTAGATTGAAACATTCCATCATCCAGGAAAGTTCCATAAAACAGGGAATAAGCAATTCAAAATAGCAGCAGAAATTGACTAAAAATGGCAAAACTTTATAGGCATCCTTCCTTCCCAAGAGTATATGAATAATGAAATCATTGAGGCTTAATCTCAAAAGAATCAAACTATAACAGAAGCTCCGAGATAAGTCTATTTCTCTGGAAGAAGCAGAGAAGAGGTGAACTGCCTAGCAGAGACATCTAAGTGGCTCAGACCAACTGAACTCCTAGGAACCACAGTCTCCAATGTTTTGAGCTTCCTCTATATTATTCAGTGTGCCCCCAGTTCTCACCTTTTGGAATATGTCACCTATTCTGGAGTGAACTTCAGTTATGCATTTGTCTTTTGGTCACTCCAACTTCTATAAGTAGGCCTTCACCAATATTTCTCTAAGTAAACCAAATACAAATTCATTATTTTACCAAGCTAAAAGTGTTTTTATCTATATTTTGAAATGTAAAGGACTTCCTATCTAGAGTGAAGAGAGATATTGAGTCAAAATATTTTATGGCTAAATGCATGTGCTAAAAAGCCATGTTAATTTTGTACTGAAATAGACCAATGCAAGGAAAAATGAGGAAATAAAGAATCTTAAGTCAACCATTACTATATCATGGTTAAAGATGTAGCTCTGTGTAGAAAGCTGACCTTTAAAAATAAAAGGCTATTCTAGATCTAAATAAGAAATTTAAAAAAAACTCTCATTTTCCAGCAGAATTGGTGTCAAAGTTTATAGCTTTTACAAATAAATGAGGAAATTTTGAACTCCCGTGTTTTCAGTCCACTGGAAATAGACGAAAACTCTGGAAGACTGCACTGTTTATAAAATAGTGAATTTGAATATAAAATGAAATTGCAAAAAAGTCTTTCAGAGAGCACTTCAACAGAGAGTAAGGAGACAATGGTCTGTATAGATTTATTCATAATTACAAAATAAACCTGAAATTTGAACTTAAATACATTTGTGTTTTTAACACAGATTTTTGGAACAATCAGAATGTGAAAATTTCTTTGTGTCCCCAAATTCAAGATGTATATCACCATCATGTTTTACATACTTCTCCATCTTGTTGATATATTCTTCTCTTTAGCATCTATTGATCAGCTTCCATCTCAAATATAAGTTTTGTGTCTTTAAATTTTCTTATTTTCCTTAGAATATGAAATTAGAAGCAACTAAACACTATTGCAAATGCAGGGATAGGATGTGAGGACAGGGTCACCAGGACTTCAAGATCATTGCAGGTAAATAGAAAACTCAATACCTGACTGGCATAAGCTACCTGGGACAAAGTCTCAAAAAGTAAGACACAAAATAAGCAATTAAATAAGATAATGCAATAAATTAAACAGAAAGGGAAAAATAGTCAACAGATTAAAACAAGGCAAGATTGAAATCATAATATGAGTACCAAAATCAAAACTGAAATTTAAAAAGACTAATTCTCAAGAATTAGCAGAATTTTAAGAAATAATTTAGTTTATAGAAGGCTGGCTGGAACTATGTGACTTCATGTGTGCTCTTCTTCATGGCTTTTTATGGATGCCCAAGATATAAAATGAATTGGGAACTTCTAAACCCTTTGCTCCAGATTCTTGTTTTATTTGATAATTTAGATAAGCTCAGACAAGCAGCAAGTAAATATTCATTCTGTCGAAGAAAAAGGTTAAGAAAGTGAAAGCTGAAATACTGCAGACCTATCAGGTGGCTTTTAAGATGAGAACTACAGAAAGAGTAGTTGAAATTTTGATATATACAAGATAAGAGGTAGAGTGAAGAAAGGAGGTTATACTTTATTTTACCTTTTGAGATAATCAGATTGCATAACAAATAACAACTCTAGCTTGAGTGAATTCATGAAATGCTTCTATTAAGACATAGAGACAGTTACAGAGACAATCTTTATGAGAGACTTAAAATCAGTTACATTTACAATTAAATATTAGAGAAATGATGCAAAAGTTCTATAGAGCCCTGATAACCATAAAAAAAGAAAATGCACTGTGAGGATATCAATAAGACTTAATTTAATGTCAAAATGTAATAATGTAAACTATATTCTTTTAAGTCTTTCACAGCTTGTCATTTATAACATAATAAAAATTTCCAATGATCACATTTAATAATTTATGATGTTTTTATTTTAACTGATATGGAAGCACAAATTAAATATAAGCCAACCTCATTACGTTGTCACCATTCAAATTTATACTTGTAAACCTCTTAGAGTTTCAAGTTTTCTGCAATATTAAACTCAGTTTTATTCTAAGAGAACTTTATATTTTAATTTAACCATGAGTACTCAAAGAAACTTAGAAAAGTTTGTTAGCCAGAAAGTCAGCAACTATGAGTTGGCCAACTCAGTCAACATACTATCTCTACTTCATAGTATATATAAAGACACAAATTGCCCATTCTTTTTTCTCAGTCATAGCGAAATGAATTCATCATTTTAATGGTCTCCTGAAGCTTCAAAACTTCATTCAACTTCAAAGATATTCATTGTAGGCAAAATCCTATGACACTATGACCACTTATCTTATGGAATATTATTCTTTGTAATAGGGGAAATGCAGAGACAGATGGAGACAGAAAGGCATAGGTAGAGAGACAGAGAGAGAGGCCCATAAATTCTCAATGTAAACCATTGCAGTCAGCATTGACTATTGTCTCAGTCATTGTTTTCTTTTTTTTTTTTTCAAAAGAGGCTGCTCCAATTTATTCAGACTTGGGGAACATTCATCTTTCAGACCAATATTGCGTAATTGCACATCCTGTCCAAACATGCTCACTAAGGCTGGGTCATTTAGCAGAGCTTGACTGTTTTTCTGTCAAAACAGAATCACTGTAAGAAAAAAGAGAGGGTAAGGCAATAGATAGATCCAAGATTCAGGGAGAGTAAAGATCCTCCACAAGCACGCTGTGGAGTGATGGGTAATTTGCCTCTGATCTTGGGGACTTGTCTTCTGTGGTACAAGATGGATCCATCAGTCATTGTTTTCTATAGTTTTTTTTTTTTTTTTTTTTTTTTTGGTGTGACCAAACCTCATAACAAAAAACAACTTGCGGATAAAAGGTTTACATAACTTTATAACACTCATATCACAATCACAAATAAGGTAAGTCAGGACAGGAACTCAAGGCCACAACCTTGAATTAGGAACTGATGCAGAGGCCATAAAAAAAGTATTGCTTACTGGATTGGTTGCCATGACTTTCTCAACCTACTTTTTTACACAATCCAGGACCACATGTCAAGGGTTGCCATAGCTCACAGTGAGCTGGGAAGTCTCCCACATAAATCAACAGTGATCATCAATAAAGAAAATGCCCTATATACATGCCTACTGCCCAATTCTATGGAGACAATTCCTGAATTAAAATCCCATATTACAAGATGATCTCAGTTTTTAGTGTCAAGTTGGTGAGGAGAGTGAGGGAAGAGGAAACTGAGGTAGATAGCATTTTGGTATTTAGCATTCCACTATGGTTTAATTCATTTATTAAATTCAAAGAACTATTAGTTTTAGTAGTGTCATATTCTTCCAATTGTTATTCATTAAAATAAATTAAAAATTAAAGATACACTTAGCAGAATATTTCATGTTTCAAAACTTTCCTTTGTATTTGGCACATACTATTCAAAATTTTGTAAGCTAATCTTGTAAGTCTTAAAATGTGTAATGGTCAATTATCTTGAAAATAGCCACTTATATATAATAAAATTCTCAATCTTCAAACAACAAAATAATAGAAGGAACAAAACATTAAAAATAAATAATATATAAAAAAATCATCTACCTAGCACAGTACTTGCATATATATTCATATTTGTGTATGTGCTTGTTTTCCACTAATTATATATATTTATATAATAATATAATGCACTGATATATGTATACATACACACACACACACACACACACACACATATATATATATATATATATATATATATATATAATATGTATTCAGTGAAAAACAGACAACATGCATTTAAAGGATACTGGAGTTGTTGGAGGCATTAGAAGGAGGAAAGGGGAAGGAAATTTGTTGCAATTACATTATAATCTCAGAAATATAAAGGAAATACATTTGCATTTAGAAAGCAGTTATGTGGTGTGGGACAATTGTCTATATTTTGTCAATTATGTTTTAAATAAATGCTGATTGGCCAGTAGCCAGGCAAGAAGTATAGTCAGGACAATCAGACAGGAAGAAGAGGTGGAACAATGAGAACAGGAGAATTTTGGGAAGGAGGAAGCCCATTCCTCCCCAGTTTTGTCCAGACCTTGAAGAAGGAAGATGTGACCTGCCCCACTGAAAAATGTACCAAGACATGTGACTAACATAGATAAGAATAATGGGCTAATATAAGTTATAAGAGTTAATAAGAAGCCTGAGATACTAGGCCAAACAGTTTATAACTTATGTAGACCTGTTTGGGATATTCTTTGGGACCTAAGGGCTGTGGGAACCAGGCAGGACAGAAACTTCTTAACTTCTTAATCTGGGTGCACCCAGAACTGCAGAAAGCCTAGCTCAGGCTTATTCCCTCATAGGTCCAAGACTCATACTCAGACCCACAGAGATTCCAGATTCCTGCCTATTCCCTTTGATGCCCCAGACCAATGCCCAGACACACAAAGGTCCTAGCTTAGTCCTACTCCCTCTGAGGTCCCAGACTTATGCCTGGACCCATAGAGATCTCTGGTTCCTGCCTACTTTCTCAGAGGTCCCAGATTTATGCCCAGACTGGCAGAGGTCCTGGCTCAGGCCTAGTTCCTATGAGGTCCTAGACTCACAGTGGTCCTCGCTTAGGTCTACTCCCTTGAAGGTCCCAGATTCATGCCTGTACCTTCACCAGTCTCGGGCTCTGGTTCATTCTCTCAGCAGTTATTCCCCTTTACCTGTTTCAGTGGAGTGTGGTGTTCCTGGACCAGGTCAGTGGCTCAATCCTGGTCCTCCAGGGTCCCCGGACTGAATTGACTCCTGGGATTGGATTGGCTCCCAGCTTCTGCTCCTGGGGAGCTTACTTCCTCAGACCCACTCCATCCTGGGCAGCTGGTTCAGTCTGACTCCAGTGGAATTTGTAGCCTCAATCATGCTCCTGCCCAAGGTGGAGTTCCTTGCCTCAGGCCTACTTTGACCTAGGTTACTGGCTTTGACCTTTCTCTGTAAATCCTCATCTGGATCCACTCCTGCAGAGGTTCCTGGCTTGGAGGTGGTCCTGCAAAGGTCTCTGGCCCCAGTCTCCTGCATTGGAGTTCCCAGGTTTGGACATACCCAGAACTGCAGAGAACCTGGCTCAGGCTTATTCCCTCAGAGGTCCCAGCCTCACTCTTGGATGCACAGAGGTTCCAGGTTCCTGCCTATTCCCTTTGATGTCCAAGATCAATGCCTGAACCCACAGTGTTCCTGGCTCAGGCCTTCTCCTTCTGAGGTCCAAGAGTCATGTCTGGACCCACAGGAATCTCTAGTTCCTGCCTACTCCCTCAGAGGTCCTGGAATCATGCTCAGACTGGCAGAGGTCCTGGCTCAGGCCTAGTTCCTATGAGGTCCTAGACTCACACTCAGACCCATTGGGTCATGCCCAGACCCTCAGCGGTCTCTGGCTGCTCGCTCAGTGGTTACTCTCCTGTACTTGTTCTGGTGGAGTTCACTGGCTCTGGACTAAGTCACTAGCTCAATCTGAAGAGGTTCTTTAAAATCCCTTAGCACCATGAGAATAGCATATAATTCTCCCTTCTGGAAAGAATGATAAGGGCTTTGTTCCACCTTATTTAATTCTTCTGATCTGTAACCGACCTTCCCTGATTTATTTGCATCAGTATAAAATGTATAGTCTCCAGTTATTGGAACATCATGTACAATTTGGGGAAGAATCTAAGAAGTTCTCTTTATAAGGTTAAGTCTATTACTTTTGAGATAATTGTTATTAATCTCTCTCTAAACATAAGCACAAGCTCTTTGCCATCGTTCATTGCCTTCCCATAACAGTGTTATTTCATCAATAGTAAAAGGCACTATAATCTCTGCTGTGTCTATACCTTCTAATTGACAAATTCTCAATTTACCTTTTACAATTAATTCAGAGACCTTTTCCACATAAGTTTTTAATTTTTTACTTGGTTTATGTGGTAAAAAGATCCATTCTATGATAATGTTCATCTGCATTAAAATTCCTGTAGGAGAAATTCTGGAAGGCAATATAATTAGAATACAATTAAGATTTGGATTCACTCTATCCACATGTGCCTCCTGTAATTTCTCCTTAACAATTGTCAATTCCTTTTCTGCTTCAATTGCTATGTCTCTGAGACTATTAAAGTCTTTATCACCATCTAAGGTTTTGTTCAAATAAATTATTAGATAGGGTGTTATCCCAACAGCCGGTCATAGACTGGAAATGTCTCCTAACAATCTTTGAAAGTCATTATAAGAGTCTGCAACTGGTCTCTTTTAATTTGTGCCTTTTGTGTTCTAATTTTCTATAAACTTATTTTATAACCTAGTTAACTGATAGAATCTCTTCTCTGTATTTTTTTCAGGAGTATGATGTGAGAGTGTCATATCAATCTGTTGATTTCATTGGTTAATTAATAAAGTAACTGCTTGACCTGATAGGTTAGAACATAGGTGGGTGGAGTAAACAGAACAGAATGCTGGGAGAAAGAGGAAGTGAGCAGATGCCAAGCCTCTCCTCTCCAGGGCAGATGTGATGAAGCTCCGACCCAGAATGGACGTAGGCTAGAATCTTCCTGGTAAGTGCACCTCGTGGTGCTACACACATTAATAGAAATGTGCCAAGCAGTGTTTAAAGGAATACAGTTTGTGTGTTGATGTTTCAGGTGTATAGCTAGCCATGTGGGAGCCGGGCAGGACGAAAAGCAGGCTTGCCCGCAGCTCCTTCAACAGAAGTCGTTTTTAATTCCCATTTAGGCAAAACTTTCTTTACTTCTTCAAACATTCTTTCTATAGTAACTATGTTTGAATCAGATAGCAAAATGTCATCCATGTAATGGTAAATTATAGACTTAGAAAATTGCTTATGTATTATTTCCAATGACTGACTTACAAAGTATTGACACAGAGTGGGGCTATTGAATATTCCCTGTGGGAAGATAGTGTATTGATATCTCCTAGTAGGCTGAGAATTATTATAAGTAGGTGTTTTGCAGGCAAATTTTTCTCTATCCTTTTCTTATAAAGGTATAGTGAAAAAGCAATCTTTCAAATCAATAATTGTAAGAGGCCATCCTTTTGGTAATAGAGAAGGTAGAGAAATTTCAGATTGTAGAGAGTCTATAGGTTGAATTGCCTTGTTGACCACTGTTAAATCTATCACCAGTCTCTATTTATATCAGATTTCTTTTTAACAACAAATACAGAATTCTAAGGGCTGGTTGATTCTTCAATATAGTGATCATCTAGTTGCTCTTATAACAACTATTCTAAAGCTTGCTGCTTTTCTTCAGTTAGAGGCCATTGCTTAACCCATATTGGTTTTTCAGTTAACCATTTTAAAGATAGGGTTGTTGGTACCTATAAAGGTTTGCTAGTTGCTTTATATTCTTGTACAGCCTGAATGGCTGGTGAGCTTTGTATATAGTACTTTATGATATTCTTCCCAGAATTATGAGTTCCTAGGACTACAGGAATGTTAATCTGCCTAGTCCACTGCTGCAACAGGTTGTGCCCCTATAAATTTATTGCAATATAAGCCACATATGGCCTCAGCTTCCCTCACTGACCTTTTGGCCCTATGCAGTCAACCCATCTCACGCTTTGTTTAGCTTGAGATATGGATCCAACTCCTAGTAATTGAACATCTACCTCTTAAAGAGGCCAAATTTTATGCCAAGATTCTGGAGTAATGATACACACATCCATATCTGTGTCTATGAAACCAACAATTACAATACCATTTATATGCACTCTTAGCTTTGGTCTTTGATCATTTATAGATGTCTTCTAGAATATATGTTTCTTATTTCCTATTGGAATTATTTATTAATCCTCCATGTTTATTTCATCACCCAGAACAATATGATTTTTACAGAAGGCTCTGGAATTTTTCAAATTTTCCTGGTGAGATATGTCCTCCACAGTGACTGGGAATTGATGGACCACTTTTGACTTGGGGACCTGTGAGAGTCCCCTCAAGGAGCTTCCTGATGGTATCAGGTTACCTTGTCTATCTTTGTTGATCTGCATTCATTGATCCAATGTTGGCCTTTGCAGCACCTTCCACATATACCTGAAGAATGAATCCTCCTATTCTTGCCATTCCCATAGGAGATATTATTCCTAGGAATTCCTTGCCTCTAATCCCTTCTCAGATGTCCTATTCTACCACAATTAAAACATTTGGCATTTTGATATCTCCTCATTCCTTTGGAAATTGTTTTTCCTACCCAAGACTCAGTATTATAGTCAAATGTCTCAATGTTCACTGTATGCAGGATCCATTTATCCATAGGTGTTGATCTAACTTTAAAGGCCCAAGTAACTTTTTGCATTCTAAGTTGGCATTTTCAAAAGCCAGAGATCCAATAAGCACTCATCTAGCATCTGGGTCTGTAACTCCTATTTTTACAGCCTTAGTTAATCTTTGTAAAAAATAACTAAAGTGTTCTCTCTGGCCCTGTTTAACCCTGCTATATGATTCAATTTGTTTTCATAGTTTTTGAATTCTGTCCCAAGCATTTGAAGCTGCTCTGTGGCATAGGGACAAGATTGGTTCATCGTAAAGAATTTGAAGCTGTGGATCAACATAAGTTCCATCACCAAGAATTTGATCTTGGAAAGTCTCAAGTCCTTTTGCGTTTCCCTGTTGTTCTAAAAGTTTAGACTCTTTTTTGAAATAACATTTAAACATCAACTGGGGCCCATCATCTAGGACTGCTGAAACTAACTGAAGCTAGTCATGTGGTGTCATCTCAATGCTAGAATAACTTGTCTTGCATTCTGCATTTGTTAGGGAGATGATAAAGATAAGTTATTCTAGCAAATTGTTTTAGGTGTAATAATCTTTATTGTTCAGCAGGTGTTGTGGTTGTAGTGACCAGCAGCGATGCAACCAGTGGCAACACAAATGGTCCTGAGCCGCTTTAGTTTCCAGCCTTGGTACTTGTTAAGCAGTAAGAAATATGCTTTGCATGACAAATTAAAAGCAATTAAATAAATTCTATACACGAAACAAGAAAGCCGGAACTCATGGGCAGGGAGCACAAACCGGAAGCTGCACAAGTCGCCATGTAGCAATGAACTGTGCTAGGGAACCCGCATCAGGGAACATGGCAGTGGGGGCAGAGGTGGGCTATGCATGCACTTGGGAAATTTCTAAGTTGCCATACGCAGTAAGCTCAGCTGAGGGAGGAGTTCTGCAATAAACCACATAGGTAAAAGCAAGCCAAGCGGACAAGGTTGGGAGACTTTCTGGGCCGTGGACCAATGGTTAGGCCTTTATGCCATCCACGTGTGTAGTCTGAAGTTATGTGGGGAGCCAGATGAAGAAGGATGCTTAAAGAAATCCCACACTAGCTCAGAATTGAGGACAGAGGGTTATTTATTTATCAGTAGACTCACAAGTCACAATATTCTGCTAGAATGAGGAACAGTAACTGAATCCAGCAGCTGGAAAAGAAGCCAGATGTGGGATTTACATCGGCATAAGTAGTATAAGAGGCCACGCCCAAGTGGGCGGATAACTTAAAGGCTACTATCAGTAGGAATTCCTACTGTTTATTAAATGAAACAGGTAGTGTGTGACGTGACTTCTCTTCCTTTGAATTTTTGGAATGAGTATGAGAAGATTCCATAATAAAACTGCCATTGTTCTAGGCTACTGACCAGAATAGATGATAAGGCTTTATTTCTGAAAACAACAAAAAAGTATACAGATACATGTAAATCAAACTGGACTGTCCTGGAAGTCTTATTTTTGTTGACTGATATCTTTCATGCTGGAATATGCTATGGTGGCTACTAGGTGGAAGAAAACAATATATTGATGTTCTTATTTAACTATATCTTCTGAGCACTAGAATTCCAGTCTACCAGAGAAGATCTGTCTTCTGATACACTACAGTATGTTAGCTATGAGAAGAGCTACTTGGTTTGTGATTACACTTTTGGCCACTGCTGTGGAAAGGAAAGTATATCTGATATTGTGAATTTTTATCAGCCCTTGGCAATAGTTTATTGCTGAGGTCATAATAAGTGAGCCTATAGCCAAAATATTTTCTTTTTTTTTATTGAGAAAAGGGAAAAAAATGTTTCCCCCTCCTCCCAGCCTCCCATTTCCCTCCCCTCCTCCCACCTTTCTCCCCCTCCTCCCACTCCTCTCCCCCTCCCTCTCCAGTCCAAAGAGCAGTCCGGGTTCCCTGCCCTGTGGAAAGTCCAAGGTCCTCCCCCCTCCGTCCATGTCTAGGAAGGTGAACATCCAAACTGTCTAGGCTCCCACAAAGCCAGAACATGAAGTAGGATCAAAACCCAGTGCCATTGTCCTTGGCTTTTCATCAGCCCTCATTGTTCGCCATGTTCAGAGAGTCCAGTTTTATCCCATGCCTTTTCAGTCATAGTCCAGAACCACACCCAAAAAGATGAACATGGGATGTACTCACTCATAATTGGTTTCTAGCCATAAATAAGGGTCACGGAGTCTACAATTGGTGAACCTAAAGAAGCTAAATAAGAAGGTGAACCCAAGGAAAACATATAGTTATCCTCTTGCCTATGGGAAGTAGACAAAATTGCCGGGGAGAAAAGTGGGATCTTGGGGGTGGGGTGGGTTAGGGGTAAGAGGAGATGGGGAGAGAAAAGTGAGAAGGGGAGGATGGGGGGAACTTGGGGAAACAGGATGTTTGGGATAAAGGAAGGCTGGATAGCGGAACACGGAAGCACAATTCTTAGTTAAGGAAGCCACCTTGGGGCTGGCAAGAGACTTGAACCTAGAATGGCTCCCAGAAGCCAAATTATTTTCTAAATAAATGTTTTTACAGTCCTAGACTAATGTTACTCTCAGCTTGATCCAGATAAGAGTGTATTTTCAGTGAGCAAGGGTGAATATAAAACCTCAAAAGTTGTCAAATGATGAGATTAAGTGACTACACGTTCTTGTTCTTCAAGATATATGGGATATCAGAGAGAAGAGAACAGAAAGATTTTCAGGCAGGACTAGGGTATGGAGAGAAGAGCCTGGGTATCATGGTCCTTGCAATAAAGAGCATTCAGATGCTTCAACTACTTGTACAAAGTGTGAGTAGAAAAGACCTGAGAGAAAGAGAGGTACAAAAAAGACAATTATGTCAGAGAAGAATCATGTAGGAAAGGGTAGATATAATACCCATACATCATTCATGTGGAAAAGTTAAAAAATATTCAAAAAAGAGGAGAACTTTTAAAATATAATAAATTTGTGTTGAACACATAGATTTACCAAGTATATGTTTTCCTTCCATAACAACTTGAACAATATATTAACAAGAAAAGTCTTATTATTAATGCAAAGAACAAAATTTATTAAAATACAGGTAATTGATTCCAGCATTACTATTTAAGATGATTAAAATTTCCATGTAAATAATTTCAAGTTAAGCCTAACTTAAATTGTTTACTTATATTCTTTGGTATTTTCATATCTTTATGTTTTCTGATTGCTCCTTTTCCTCTTAAATATTTGTACTCTGTTCATCCTTCAGCAGATATTGATTTCACATGCTTTATGGGACTACATAGAAGCAGTGGAAAATTAAAGAGCAGTAAGTCCCTAGGTCATCGTTAATACTGTTAGTAAGAAAAATGGTTTTTGGAGTCAAACAAGATTGAGTTGATTCACATTTTAGTAATCTCCTCCTAGGTCTTTGTGCTTCATTTAATAACCTGTCGTTTCAATATTGTAGTGTAGAAATAGTATTATCCACAAGTTAAAACTAAAAGGAAGTGAACAATTTCAGGCCACTCAGTGAACTCAGTTGAACACTACAGAACACGCAAAGTCTCCATTAGCTTTTATTATCCTGTCCTGTGTATCTAAAACTATTTGGCACTCATGGAATATTCTGCATCTGATTTATCATTATCCACATTTCCTATTAAATTATCATTTGTACTTTTGTATGATTTATCCTGGCCAGCATTGTTTTTAACTGTTTGTCAAAATCAATATTAAAATAATACTGTACAAATTACAATGAAGATTAGTAGTAAATGAAAGCCAATTTAGTCCATCCTTAGCTATATAGGGTTTCATTGGATTTTCATACAAAAATCAACTTTCATCGTTATCAAAGTAGTGTCTGCAGGGAGTATTTTATCAATGCTTAGCAATCATCACATGCCTTTCCAATATTTATAAGTTGTTCTCCTCTCTTTGTTCTGCATGGTTGGGCTTGGCAGAGATTATCTTGGCTATTCCTTACAAAGAAGTTGTTATGTACAATAATGGTGCAATTGCTCTCTTCTCATAATTAGAATTCACAGAATAACCATGTTTCTTTGCCCTTTCTTTATAACTGATTTTGTCACATGAACTGGTTTATTGTAGTTTTGAACTCTTTCTCCATCTCCTACATCAGCATTGGTTTTGATTATGAAAACAACCCAGTGTTCCACTGAATGCACTGTAAAACTAAAATTTTCCTTATCGGAATTGAACACTGTTCTTGCTTTCTCCAAAATCAGTAAATTGTCATTGCTATTATAGTTTCTTTTAGCATTTAGTTCTTTTTTTCCTGATACACTAACATTTTGTAAAGTTTTGCAAGAAAATATATTTTCCATTTACATATACTACCTTTATCTCATTTTAACACCATTTCCTTTCTCTCTGATTTCTCATTCCCCATGCCCATTTGAATGGGAATTTTAATTTTCTTTATTTTAGCCATCTGTTTATAATGGAATGTTGTTACACGAATGTTAGTAAATGCAAAAACTTTCCATATTCTAATTCCATAAGATATTCTATTAAACAATTCAAAGTAACATTTACCAATTTTATATTATAATGCGATAAATAAACTGGTCATTTCTGTTCATGTCAAATGACTCACCAACCTTTTGAATTTAAACTCATAGCCAGATGTCAGCTTCATTTATGACTACTAATATTCTTTAACTCACTGGCCCCTCATTGAAATTTTGATTTAATGCCCTAATTTCCAATGCTTTCAAGTATTCAATTCTAACATATCATTTGGTAATTTTTATTCTTTATCTTCACATAATATAAAAAGGTTTTATTAGTTCTTCCATAGTTTTGTATATATTTTAGTAAAATTCACCTCTTTCTTACAGCTACTCACAGATCTCCTCTTACATACTCACTTAGGTGTCCTTTTGGTCCACTTTCAAGACCAATTTGTGCAGCCAAAATATTTTGGCTATGCAATCTTGCACAGGAGTATGATCAGCACACCAAAGATGACATGTTTGTGACCACTCCCTTACTCACTAATGTTTATTATCAGAATAAAGACTGACTGCTGCTTCCTGGTATGGAATAGGAACTGCAACTGATAAAAATCAAAGAGAAGCATGTTTCAAGAGTTAAATATGACAGTGTCTCCTAAAATCATGTCTAAAATCATAAACCAAGGTGTGATGCTATTAGAAGTTGAATGTCTTGGGAAGTGATTAGGGCAATATTTTCACTAGAAATAGATAACAAGTAAAAAAAAATGACATGAGTACCCCAAAAGGATGCAAATTCTGAAAGATAATGGATGCCAAAATAGGATACACTAGCAGATTAAAATATCCATGACAATTTAAAGTGAAAGAGAAGTTTACATGAAAAAGGAGACAAAGGAATTTATGCCTTCGAAACAAGCACTAAGAAGGATACAGTTTAGGTGGAAAAAGATAAATTAAGTGACAAATTTTGATCTTGGGAATAATTCAATAATGACTATTATTCTACACATATGCACCAAATTCAAGTGTTTCCAATTTGAGAAAAAAAAAAGGAGCATTGGAAGCCACAGATTTACCCAAATACATTCATCATATGTGATTTGAATATAGTAATTTCACCAACAGAAAGGCAGTTTAGATATCAAAATTAAAGTAAAATAAAGATAGAAACACTAGATTAAATTGTATAAACTGTACCAAACAGACAACTCTAGAAAATTCATTACAGAATATGTGCTAATGACCACATATAGGTAAACAAATTATCAATAAATAAACACATGTATTTTGTCTGCCCACAATGGAATAAAGCTTGAAAATACGGATTTTAAAAAACATGTTGTTCAATAATTATTACTAGGTTATCATAAAAATGAAGGAAATGAAATTAACTGAAAACGAATCCATGCAGAAACACGAAAAACTATGAAAAGCAATCATAACAAGGATATTTATAGCTCTAAATGCTTACATTAAAAAAAAAATCAAAAGCAATGGGGAGTGGTGACACACAACTTTCATCCCAGCACTCGAAAGCCAGAGGTAAGCAGATCTTTGTAAGTTTAAGTCCAGCCTGGTCTACAAGAGTTAGTTCTAGGACAGGCTCCAAAGCTACAGAGAAAGTCTGTCTTAAAAAAAAAAGTAGCACAAATAGATAACTCAATAATACCTTTCCAAGACTTTAGGAAAATGAAAATAAAGTTAAAATTTGACAAAAATAAAGCAGTAACTCTAAAGTTGTTCATAGAGGATTAACAAATAGATAGAAATAATTGGGGTTAAACCACAGCACTACACATGCACTGACCTACATATTTAATCCTACCACACAAGCCTTAGTATTGTGAAACACTGGACTCATCCTCCTTTCCTGAACTAGAGAAGGCAAAGCTTTTATTTGTTTACCCACTCCATTAAAGATATTAGACATGTGTAGACTTCATGGTTCAGTTAATTTAATTAGGTTTTCAGATGGTTAGTTTACTTATTATTCCTTTGTATATGGAGCTTTGGTGACTAAATTTGGACTCCTTGCACAGGAGGACATTATCTACTTGAATAAACTTAAGAACACGTGATTTAATCGGTGCAATTTTACGGACTGTTACTTCTCTCATGACTCTGATATTTGTTTTTCTTTTCAGTTGTTCTTTTTCTGTCTCATACACATGCTGTGGCCACTCAGTGTGTAAAGTGTCTTGGTTGGATGTATCATCTACAGCCTTACAGACTCATGTCCCTTATACTAAAGGACAAAAAGAATCCAGCCTCTGTAGCATGCAAACAGAAGCCTGCTATAAAAATAGCATTGAAAAGAAAAACTATTATGAAAAAGACCTAATCAATGATCATATTTATATCTGAGTGGTGCAAGATTTCCCACATAGAAATTTGAGAAACAAACAAGCTTTCATGACACCCTCAATAAAATAAAATAACAAGATCAGCCAAAGAGAGTTCAGTTTGGCTGCATTTTATCTTATCATCATAAAGCAAGGAGGTTCCAATTATAATTTAACTTGAGATAAATATAATTATATTACAAATGTGTATTTACTAGTACTATTTGACTAATAGAAAAACAAACAGAGGAGGACTACATAGAAGAATAAAGGCCTTCTGCTGGTTGTCTTGTTTTCATTTTTTCTAGTTGTTATAATTACTGCATTATTATTAACTGAAATATACTATTCAAGTTATAGACAAATTCACCTGCACATAGAGGCTGAAGTAACATGAAGAGCGGAGGCTACACAATCATGGCGAACTTTACAGGATTGTAAACCCTGAAGGCATTTAGAGCAGTGACCCTTTGTAATGGAAGAGTGAAAGAACTTCACTCCAAGCTGTTGCTACATTATGAGACTGCAAGTTCTGTAAGGCCACCTTTGCAATAGGAAGAAACCAATGTTTCCGCTTAACTATATATGTGCTTACATACTGCTCTTTCAGGGCCTGAAACGAGAATGATGATCATCTTAGGTCTGTGCTCTATTCTGGAGCTATACTCACAGCTGATGGCACTTTATTTCTGAACTGCTGAGATAAAAAATAATATAAAGAAAACAGAATGCATCTTGTTTATGCTTTCTAGTTTTGTTCTTTTCCTTAGAATATTATTATCTGTGTATTTATATCTCTTGCTTCCCCAAAGAGAGTGTGTGTATAGTTGTTCAAGGAATATACACATATCCCAAAATGTGTGTGAAGGTCAGTGGACAATTATGTGAATTTCTCCTTCCTTCAGTTTTGTTGATCAAGTGGTCTTCTTGTTTCTATCACTATGAAGCATATCACAGGCTCTCTGGTCTGTTGCTTCCAGGTGATTCTCCAGCCCTAGTTCCCTATCTTGTTTTGGGAGTGCTAAGATTACAGATTTCCCACCACATGGGACATTTTGTACATGTTCCCAGGGACCAAATTCATCTTGTCAAACATATATGACAAGTATTTTTATACATATAGCTGTCTCACAAGTTCCATAATCATGGTTATTAAACTCATATGAGAATTTCTTCATAAATTTTAAAAGGAAACCAAATCACAGAATCTCCTCGAATGATATGCTGAAGTGAGGGATATTTCCATTGCTTTCTTCTCATTGTGGTTTACATGAAATAACAAAAACTTAAGGTCAATAATTTAGGAATAGTAGATTACTCCAAATGAGTACTATGTTTGTAAGCATATTGAAAGGCATATAGAACATTTTAGTCTATATAAATAACCATTTTGATTTAATGTTACCCTTTGTGATATACACTTAGCTAATTTTATGTTATACAAAATGGTTCACGGTCTGGAATGATAGTTCAATTGCTACAGTGCTTTTCTGGGAAGCATAAGGATTGGAGATGCAAAACTCAAGTTGTAGAAGTCCAGCAAGATTTTACAAGCTTGTAATTGCAGCTCTAGAGAGGAAGGTAAGGGCAGAATTCCAGAGATGTTTGGCAAGCGTGTATAGTCTGTTTGACAAAGTGCACATAAGTTAGAGAACCTGTCTCAAACTAAGCTGGACTTGCTCCTGAGAGCCAACATCAAAGACTGTTCTCTGGCATCCAGAAAAAGGTGAACCCTCCACAGATATATGGGCATGCACATGCATGAGCACACACAAATACACACATACACATACAATCAATTATATGCATTATACCACAACCCAAACCCAAAAGTAGCCCAGTATTGTTGATAAAGGGATAGCTTAAAGATTGTGATAACTAACAAATATTACATTTAAAATATTCCTCTCTGAATAGTTTAACATCATTTATAAATTTTTACCTAGTTAAATAACAGGCACAGATTCCTTAAAATAAAATAAAAATAATTTTGAGATCTACTTTATGCTAAACATTGAATACTGGTAAACTCTTTTCATCAAGAATTAAGCTTAACTTCAGGAAAATAATTGCCTTGAAAAGTATGCAAATACATGTATCAATCTTCACAGCATGCAATCCTTTGTGCTATAAGAGAAAGTAGTAGTGCTGAGAAAGACTGACCTATGCCTTTAAACTAACAATTAATGAAACTAGAGAAATCACCTTTTGAAAACATAGTGAGGATATTTGATGTAGATTTGTTCAAGAACTATTATATATATATATATATATATATATATATATATATTATCTCTGTAAAGATATGAGACTGGAAATTCAGATGTTTAGTTACAGCCAGTATTTTATCATGACACATGATAGTTTGCAAAATATTTTCTTCTGTTTGATTACGTGTTTCTCATCTGTTTTGTACACTGATTTGCTCTGGAACATAAGAAAGTAAGGGAAAGAAAAGAGGAAGAAACTGACTCCTAAGAATAATGTATGCACTTCAAGGCAAAGGCAATAAAACGAGGGTTTGAAGACCAGTATTGGATTCAAAGTGAGTTCGATTCCAACTGGTGCATCATCAGACCTTTTTCAAGATAACTAAAACAAATAAATAAATTGAGCCTTGAGGTATAAAATCACATATTGTAGTTTTATAATGTAGTATGTAATCTATATAGATAATTTTGACAAATCAGAACTTTTCTAAATCTTTTAAAATTCTTAACAGATAACCTTGGATATTGGCTATTAAATACATTCTTTAAGGATTGATTTAAAAGCAAAATGAATGTAGTATATAAGATGTACACTAAGGAGGTCTTTTGTGTATGTGTCAAAACTGTATCATAGAGGAGTCATAATAAATTTTTTAAGATCAAAATAAATATTTTTTTCTTGTCCAGGTTAGAAGGGATATGTGTTTATTGGAGTTTGAGCATTTGAATTGAACTATTTAAGGTTGTAAATAAATATCTAATATATCAAAAATATTTTGTAGTAATTAAGACAAACCTTAATTTCTGTCATAGAAAGATGAAAATGTAAATTTTGTGTAATATTCTTTTCTTAAAATCTACCTTTTATTTTAGGAGGTAGGATATTTCTGATTCTGAACTTAGTTGCTTGTAATTTGATCACCATATTCTGGTATGATAATGTGATTTAAAAACCTGTAGTATACTAACGTCATGAAAAACAGCTTAAATATGTAAGGATTACTTGTTGTGTTAGTTACATTTTTATTTCTGTGATAGCACACCATGGCCAAGGAAACTTTTAGAACTTTGGCATTATTGCTTTTTTGCAATATCAGAGGGAAATCCATGATCATCATAGTTGGGAGCAAGGTAACAGACAGGTATGCAGGTTGCTAGAGGAGCAGCTGAGTGCTAACATCTCAGTCAACAAGAATGAGATGGGAGAGAAAGAATGAGAGAGAAAGAAAGAGAGAGATTGAAGAAAAAGGAAGGAAGGAAGGAAGGAAGGAAGGAAAGAAAAAAGAAGGAAGAAATGAAAGAGCTAACTGGAAATTGTGGTCCCATTTACACACCTTCTCCAACAAGGTAACACCTTCTAATCTGTGCCAAACAACTCCACAAAGTGAAGATTAAGTATTCAAACATACAAGCCGATGGGTATCATTCTCTTTCAAACCAGATACCTGCTCAGTCTGTGTGTTATCACTTATATGTATGTTTTCAGGGATGGTATGTGAGTGTGTGTGTTAAAAAATTAATAAAAAATCTTTCAAGAAAGCAAGTCAGAATATACGAAAGAGTTGAGAGGAAGAGAAAAGGAATGTGGTTTACTTACCTCAAAAGTAAGTAAAACAAATGTTTTACTTTAAGTGACAGCACAAAATATTCCAATATATGAACAATTTTCATTTAAAGCATTTTAATTCATTGTCCTGTGATACTGCATTTTAAAAATGAGTATATTATTTTAAAATAATATATACGTAGCATGAACTTGTTTTTTTAATACCTAAAGTCACCAAATTAAACTTAAACTTTTCTGTAGATTTGTCTTTCTGTGCTGAAATGGACACTATTACAGATTGTCATGAAATCAGATCCATAATTATATGGGATATGCTTGCCATTGTCTACAACAAGTTAAGTGATTCAATCTAATTCTCTGTGGAGGTTCAGTAACTTCTTTCTGAACCTTTCTGAGCATGACTTCTCAGTAGAACAATAACACTTAGATACAAATCTGGCAGTAAACATCACATGCAACCTTCATTGGGATTCATCCTTCATATTAAACTCAGAGAAATCAGTTCGTTTGTCTCTTATTTGTTATTGTCAACATAATTCGTCTGTATCAATAAGTAAGGGAGATAAGAAACAAAAACCTGGAGAAGATCAAGCAACGAAAAACAACAAAAAAAAAAAAGAAGAAGAGGACGAAGCAACGGAATGGTGTTTTATTGGTTAGGGATTGCATTGATTCTTGATTAACATAAATGTAAGAGGGCCTACCTTGTTGTGAGAAGCACCATTTTTGCTTAAGTTTTTCTATGCTATGTAAGAAAACAAGCTATGTTGGATTCTTGGCAAGTCATCAATTAGCGTATCTCCACAGTTTCTGCTTCAAGTTCTTGCACAAGTTTCTGCCTGAACTTCTGTGGCAGACTGTGGCCAAGAAGGCCAGTACAAAGCAAACCTTTCTTACCCTAAGTTGCTTTTGTAGCGTTTTATCACAGAACCAGAAGAGAAACTAGAACAGATATTCAGATAATCATAAGGCAAAGGCCTGAAGATGTTAGGGCATGAATTAAATGCACCGAGCCTAAAAGATATATTGGTAACTTTGAAAATGATTATTCCACATAGGTCTTCAACATGCTGTCCTTTGTTGTTTTTTACTGTTTATTGCTTCTTTTTGGATTTCACATCATGCATCCTGATCCCACTCATCTTCATATCCCTTTGCCTCAGTTCCCTGCCCATGCAACCAGCCCCTTACAATGAAACAGAATTTTAAAGTATAACCTTTAAACAAACAAAAGAAAGCAAAATCTCCTTGTGGAAGCCGTAGTGTGGCCCACTGAGTCACACAGTATACTCTTTAGTCCATACAACTTTACTTGTAAGTGTTCATTGCATTGAATCTCTCGTCTGTCTCACCGTCTCTGATTTCCACTACCTTATCATTATTAGGCTCTCACTGAGATTCTGCGTGGATATCCTGTTGTTGTCCGGTGTCACGGACCCCGTGAAGCATTGAATCGCAGGTCTGGCACCTTCAAATACCCCAACAGCTCATAGATGAGTTGGATTTGGGGCTGGGCTAACACATACTGCTGGTTTTGAGCATGAGTGGTAACTGGGTTCCTCAGCCTGCCAGCTTTTCCTACTTAACACCGCTAGGGCGAGCTCTCCAGCACTAACCCAAATGGTTCACCCAATTCAGCAGGCAGCAAGGAGCTGGGCCAGTTCCTTTGCTCTCATTCCCTGAGGTCTGGCTCACCCTCACTCATACCATCAGGGCTAGCAATACGGTTTTTCGCAGGCAAGGAATATGGCCCACTCTCCCAACTGCTGTATTTGGTGAGGAATAGAGCCTGGAGCCTGCTCTTCTGTTCTCATGCCCTAAAGTCAACTATCCTTCCTGCCGCAGTAGGGAAGAGTCAATTTTCCCTCACCCATGCCATGGCTTCAGCTACATTGTCCAGAACAGACAATGCCATCCCTGGTATCAACAGATGTCACTCAGGTCTGTACTTACTTGAAAGCAGCACAGCCCTCTAACAGTAACATGGTTACAAATCCTGATCCTACGTAATGTGATGGCTTTGTGGGAGCCCAGCCAGTTTGGATGTTCACCTTCCTAGATATGGACGGAGGTGGGAGGTCCTAGGTCTTACCACAGGGCAGAAAACCCTGACTGCTCTTTGGACTGGAGAGGGAGGGGGAAAGGAGTGGGGGGAGGGGGAGAAGGGTGGGAGGAGGGGGCGTAGGGGGGGAGGAGGGGGAGGGAAATGGGAGGCTGGGAGGAGGTGGAAACTTGTTTTTTTTTTTTTTTTCTCCTTTTCTCAATAAAAAAAAAAAAATCCTGGGCTTCCATGTAGCATTTGGTGGCAACACAGGCCATGAACATCAACATAGACTCAGGCTGCCATAGAGACCATGGACCCAGACATGGTCCATGGAAGCAGTCTGAGACTGGGTTATCATCATGGACCTAATTTTCAACATGTTTTTAATTCATTATTTAATAAATATTCCAGAAAAATATTTTATAAACATGTAGGATTTAATTTATTTTTATTTACTTTGCATATATGCACAAGAAAGGAAGAGTATCATAAGGAAATTGTGATGTTCACCAGATATAATAGCTAGACCTGTTCAGCAAAAAGATATATAGGCTTGTTATTAGAAAAGTGTGCTTGAGTATATTAGTCATTAGAAGCAATGTCATGTTTTACCTAAATTCATTAAATAGCATAGAAGTGAGGCTGGCTAATGATCAAAAAATAAAATTCCAGTGTTGGAAGTCTAAGTATTTCTTTATATAAAATTGCCACTCATACTCAGTGTTTTTGTTGAGATTGATAACACAATTTAAAACTGATTGCACAATCTCTAAATTGTACTACTTTTGACATATTATGCTACCTTTTATATGAGATTTAAAAGTAGCTTATGTGACATCATTCTTTAGCTTTGTTGTTTTAAATGGAAGCTTATCAGGTTATTGTTTTCTCACTCACTGGGTTTTAATTGACAAGTAAAATTGCATGTGTTTAAAGGTATAACGTGATGGTTTGATATAAATTTTCACTGAAAAAGATTATCTCAATCAAGCCAATTAACGCATACATCACCTCACAGCATGATACCTATCCTTGTGTGTTTTAAAATTGAAGTCTACTCTTTTAGAAAGTTTTAAGAATATAGTTTGGTGTAGCTAATGATAATTACAGCCTTATATATTATATCTCTGCAATTATGCATCTTACACTAACATTGTAGTACTCGTTATCAAACGTCTCCCTTTCCATATCCTCATTTGTTGGCCTCATTCTGTCTATTTTTCTATGAGATTAAGAGGAAGCTTAAACACTGCTGGCTTGAAATTCACCTGCCTACTAAGTGTTATAAAGTTCTGAGGATGACTTACCCTGGCAGGTAGTATTTTGGGAAAAACACTGGCTGTGTTTCTGAATGTTCACCTTTACACCAGTTATAGACATGACGGGAGGTATTCTAACCATTCATGGAGAACAGGTTGAGACTGTGAAAGTAAAAAACACAAGGCAGCGTGATACAGCTCCTGGGATTGTTTCATGGTCACAAAATTCTTCCATCAGCCTCCACAAATGCTATCACAATCTTCACTGGAGAACTCTGAATACTTTAAAGCATTCTGGCTTTTGCTCCTGATAAACAGATCTCAGCTGTGGTTCTGTTTGCCAGGCACTCATTGGCTTATCCTATAGAATCAGTTGTCTAAAGTCTGAGGAATGGAAACTTACAGGATTTTTTTTGTAGCCTTTTTTTTTTTTTTTGTTTTATGGTAGCTTCACTGTGGTAAACAAAAGCAATATTAGAAATAAAGGGAAAGTATCATTTTCCAAACCTCAAAATCCTGCTATGTTCATGTTCTTTCCCTCTTTTTTTTTTTGATTATTTTTTCTTTTAGTAATTAGGGCATAGTATGTTGTAAGCTTGTTATTTAGTATAAAATAGTTTGAAATTAAGGTGATACTTCATATTTTTAAAAATTAGATATACTTAAAGGATATTTTATAAAAATGAATTATCACATCTCATGAGGAGAATATTTTCAAAATTTAGAAACTACATATTCTTTTTCTATCAAATGACAGTTATGTCCTTCTAAATCAATGTCAAATGTAATCAAGTTTTTTCCAAGACAGGGTTTTTCTGTGTACTCCTGATTGACGTGGTACTCCCTTTTGTAGACCAGACTAGCCTCAAACTCTTTGAGATCTTCCTGCCACTAGCTTCCAAGTGTTGGGATTAAAGGCATGTGCCACCACCTCCCAGATGTCTTCAAAGATTTATCACACTTGTTTCTTAAATGTTTTCTCCAGATTATAGTTATGCTTTTATTTCAGTAACCAATATTGTTGACATTTTTTTTTTTTTTGCCAAGGTTTGTATCTGAAATCCTGTTTTCTTACTTGGGATGTAATGTCATGTTGAAATTACAGAAACCACATATTCTTTTTCTATCAAGTGATGTTATGTGTCCTTCTAAATCAATGTCAAAAGTAATCAAAGTTTTTTTTTTTTCCAAGACATGGTTTCTCTGCGTACTCCTGATTGACCTGGCACTCCCTTTTGTAGCCCAGACTGGCCTCAAACTCTATGAGATCTTCCTGCCACTTGCTTCCAATTGCTAATTATCATACAATAAAAATATATCCCCATCTAATACCACCAATTATGATCAGCTTTTCGCACACAGAAATTATATCCTTAGTATTGACTTCTGAAACCCCTTCTAATTGTTCTTGAATTCCAAAGTAAACATAATAGCAAAACTGTAAAATTATACATTTTTTTTACATAAGAGATACAATTTCAGACTAAGTGAGGTTGGAAATATGTTGGTTGTTTTTCTTATTGTTAGGTCTAAAATACCTGACATAAATATTGTCAAAGAGGACCGGTTTTATTTGGCTTATGGTTTTGAAGATTTTCTCTGATCATAGTAGACATAGAATGTTGGAGCAGAGACTCACACCCTCTTCTTAAAGGAAGAGGAGACACAGAACAGGACCATACAGGTTGCGTTTTCCTTTGTCCCTTTCCGTTACTTCCAGCTCCCACCACGTGGACAAGTGTCATCTACTTTTAGTGCACGCACATCTCCCTCAGTTAATAATTTCTGGAGAAACTCACAGACACAGGAAGAAGCGTGACTCAATCCCCAGCTATTTGTATTCCAGAAGCTGAGAACGAAGATTAACCATCCACATACTTTTTATGTATTTCAAAAAGTAAATATATTTTTTCTTATAATAGCAAAAATTTGTGTCACAATCTAAAGCCATTTTCATTATATTTGTGTGTCAAAAATAGTAAAGAAAAAGGAAATAAAATGCATTAGTATTATATTTCTATATTGTCAATTTTTTGTATATTTTGCATAAGTTTGTGACAAAGGAAATACTTCATGCAAATTATGGTAACATAAAATATCGATTTTAGTATTTGATATTGAATTAGCTTTATTTACATTATTATATGAATATATACCTAGTCACAGTACAATAAGAAGATACAGTCATTTATTTTATCAGGAAAGTATTAATTACTGAGTACCAGATTTTCAAAAATAAAGTACATGTTCATCTCCTGTCGCTTTCCTCTACCAGTAAATCACCTCATTTGCTTGAACAGCCTTTTTCTTCTCCCTAAAATAGAAGGCCTGACCTACTTGATAAGTTTGCAGGTTGGCTATATGGAAATATATATGAAGTATAATGTTATCTTAAAGACTGATAGAAAATGTAAGCTTGACATCTAGATACAATTCTAAATGACTCTAATCCCACTTTCCCCAAAATATAAAGCTGCTTACATTATCATGATGGGATCTTATCTTTTATTTATTACTGTGAACTTCACTAGAAGTCAAACATTTCACTTTTTGTAACAACGATATTTATTATGACCAGAAACTTGACCTTGAATTTTCTGTAACTTCATCCTTTCTCTAATTTCAATTTATAATTTTTCTGTCAGAACAATTTAAAGTAATAAGGCTAAGGCCACTCATATATTGTGAAGACAGTGATTTCGACAGTTTTTTTTAAGCAGAATAAATATTCAATCTTTTATTTTCATTATGCTCCTATCTCATCTCCTATTCATGTACCTCATTTACCATAACTATTTGGTTGCATACAACTGTCAAATTATTTGCACTTTTTGTATTACATTTGCTTTGTGTGTGTGTGTGTGTGTGTGTGTGTGTGAGAGAGAGAGAGAGAGAGAGAGAGAGAGAGAGAGAGAGAGAGAGGGAGAATAAGCCCCAATTTCACTTTTTTTGTGCAAGGAACAGATTCTCTATTTTTACATTTTCTTAATTGCAATTTTCATATTTGGTTCCATTAGTGTAGACCTGTTTTTGTGTTGTTAATCACCTTGAATTCAGAAGGCTGGCACAGAGTTGACCTGTTTCAAAAAGTGAGTTTATATTTATATTCCAAATCTCTAAGCAACCAGAGATAATAATTTTTGAGGTGATGTAAAAAAGGCAAGCAGAACTAGCTACTTAAGTGAAACACCATAATCAAACCAATGCACAAAGGCTAAATTGTGATAGAGAATCCGCGAGGTCGTGAACTAAAGCTACTTCTAATGGATTAGAACTATGTGTAGAAGAAGAGAGACATGGTTGAGCTTTGTGGGGGTAAAAAGACAAACATTATGTGGAAGAAAGGGCAGAGGAGGTATATTTATTGATATTCTCAGTGTCTTGAGACTTGATGAATTTGACTAAGTTCCTGGTAATTACAGCAGGTGCTCGTAGGCTCTTCACTTGCCTTACAACTGTTATATAAGATAAAACATAATGTTTTTATGTTCAAGAATGACCCTTGTTCTGGTAAGCATAGAGGGTTTTATCTGATAGAAAAGTGAACTTAGGATGACACATGTTTTATATGTGTTATTTGAATCTTTAAGTTCTCTAAAGTATCACATGATATTAGTTCAGCTAAAAGTTACTGGAGACTTTGGAATTGATTAAATAATATATGCTATGGCTCTATTAATCCACTAATGTTTTCATGAAGTCACAATTTGATAGCATTACTAAACATTGGTGAATTGAGGCACTGTATGTCAAAAAGCAGGTTACTGTGGGCACATATTTTGAATTATTTTATCATTTTCTCCCTCTCTTTATCTCTGTGTCTCTGTGTTTCTCAGTTGCTCTCTCTCTCTCTCTCTCTCTCTCTCTCTCTCTCTCTCTCTCTCTCACACACACACACACACACACACACACACACACACACAAACACAGACATGCCCTGCATACAAAATGATGGAAACCACACTCCTTTTGTGATATACAAAATCATCACTGGATCCTAAGCTCGGGACAAAACAACAATGAGATGAATTTTTTGAAAGAATGAGAAAAAAACATAAGTGATCCTTTATTATTGTAAAATATATATTTCAAATATTTCTCATAGCTTCATAATTCTGAATACTATATGGTAAATGCATGGCTTAGTTTTAGCATCATTCTTAAATACTGTGGATACTTTTAATTGTACTTCTCTTTGAGTTCAAACTACAGGAAGAACATTCACAAATAATTAATGTAGAAATGGAGAGGCAGACAGGTTGTGAAATAACTTTAATCCCAGCATGTAGTAGGAAGAGGCAGGCATATCTCTGTGAGTTCAAGGCCAGCCTGGTACAAGAACTATTTCTAGGATAGGCTCCAAACAACAGAGAAACGCTGTCTCAGAAAAATAAGAAATTGAAATGTTAGGGTCTAGTTTATGACCCTTGAAAAATAATAGAACCAATGAGTTGATTTTTGTACATATTACATATACATTGCAAATTACAAAAATGTTAATTTTGAGTAGTGTCTTATCACTATGTACCAAAGTGGAGGAAAGTCACTGATATGAAATAAACCATAAAAATATGCTCTTACATTACATAAAGTAACCTTTGTTATATTTCCAACCAACAACACTTATAAATGTTGATTACTAAAAAATTTTTACTTTAAGATATCTAAGATATTTGTATTTAAAGCACATTTGAATAGATTGACTAAATTTTTACTCAAGACAATTTAAAATGCATCTCATTTTTTAGGGGGGGTATTTTGAATAAAAAAATGTAAGATATTTGACTTTAAGATAAGTTTTGAACATTTGTGCAAATACATAAACTACTATAAATTATGGCTAGGCTATAAAATTCACATTAATTGTACATGAGCACATAATGCTGTTTATATTTTAATATTCAGTTTGTGAGGTATTCCTGATCATCTTTGTTTACTTACATGTAAGTTTTTTTGAATATTCAGAAAATAACCTCATATAATTTCTTCCACAATAACGGATGCTGCTATTTAATGTCTTGAGACTCTGTGTGACTGATATCCTAGGTTTCTCAATATTTTCATCCTCAGTAATTATCTTTCAGTTCATGTCTTCAGCTGTGGGATTCCTTGAAAAAAAAAACGTTGCAAACAATGTATTATCAATGGGATATTGACAAGCCAAGCTGTAGCTGTAACAGGGTAGAACGCAAATAAACCCACACAGGTACATTAAAGGCAGCAGGATATTGTCTGTGACCCGTTCAGGTTTGTTCTACTGATCAGCAGGCAGCTGCTTCAGGCAAGTTACTGGGAACAAGTCCCCACAGAGAGCATGCTCCTTTGGTGTGTACTGATTCTAATAATTATCTCCCTGAGTATTGCTTAAGAAAGGCAGGAACATCTGCTCTGTTGGTCATTAAGACAACAGACTTGGGAAAACAGTTGTTATCATCAAAACCCACACTAATTGCTACCTTTAGAGTTGTACTGATTTAGTAACTCTTACAGTGCAGTGATTCAACAACTGTAGAAGTTGCAGAACTTGCACTGTTCTCTTACATAGTAATCACACTTCCAAGAAAGCAAGAATAATTTTAAGAGTAATTTTCAGTAATTCATTGAAAGTATATAAGCCTGATATTCCTTACAGATATTCTGATGATTGTTAGGAGTTTGTTTACATGTCTCCCCCAATTTCTTCACCTGATTTTCCTTAATCTTTCCATAATGTATCCTTAATGATATTTTTTCTAAAAATATTTAAAAATCATTGAATAAGTGCACTACTGAAGAGAACACTGATGATATGCCAAGTCAACAAGGGGTGGTCTTCTTATTGCTATCCTTGATTACAACTGAAATTAACTAAAACCCAAATGGCTGGCCAAATCAGCCAGAGATTTTTTTTTTTTTTGGTTGAATCATTTGATGTTAGAAGACCACTTCTAATATGAATCTTTGAAATGGAAAACCCACCTTTAATCTGGATCGCACCTCCTGGTGGCTGCCTATATAGGAGACAGGAAAGAAGGAAGCTTGCTTTCTCTTTGTCTGCTTTATCTCATTTTCATGAGCATGTCTACTTGCCTACACTACCTACACTTGCTTACACTACCTACACAGTGAAGATACTTACACTACCTTCACTGTGGCATTACAGTTTATTTCTTTGAGATTCTGGCAAATGCTGAAGATCAGCTGAGACATTTAGCCTCATGCACTTAACAACTACTGTACTCTCAAAACTTTGCTTGACAAAAGCTGTTGTTAGATTAGCAGGACAACATCCTGTAAATCAGTCTAGTAAATACCCTTTCTTTGTATATGTAAATTGATTTTATAAGTTCTATTTCATTAGAGTATGCTGACTAATACACTGACAATGTATAAACCTGTAACTGTGGGGAAAGTCTAAAAAATACAGAAAGGAAACCAATAGAGGTAGTATCAGTTGCGGGGAATGTGGGAAATTGGTAACAAAACATAAAAAGCATGAGAGAGAAAATAGTTCTTTATGTGTTTTGGAGCCAATAAGTGGGGTACCAGAGTAGAAAATAGATGATAAAGATGAGGGGAAAAAGAACCATAAAATCGTACATTGAAAATATCATAATGGTGTCTAAAATATTGTGTTTATTTAAAACTTCAAATGAATATATATATATATATATATATATATATATTTAAAAGATCAAATAGAAAACAAGTTATTAAGAAGAGTACCTTTAAGTACAGAAACATAGCTTAATTGATATTGCATAAAAATAGGAGATGGTTGCCCCATGGGTCTTAACCTTTTCCTGTTGCATTGATAAAACATCTTTGTAAAAGCCTCTTAAAGGAGAAAACATTTGATGGAGGAAATGATGATCTGTCTATGTGTTACTCTCATTGGTTCATTAATAAAGAAACTGCCTTGGCCCATTTGATAGGCCAGCCCTTAGGTGGTTGGAGTAGGACAGAACAGAATACTGGGAGGAAGAGGAAGTAAGGCAATTTCTATGCCTCTCCTCTCTGGGTCAGACATGATGAAGCTCCAGCCCAAGTTGGACTTACACTAGAATCTTCCTGGTAAGCCATCACCTCGTGGTGCTACACAGATTACTAAATATGGGTTAAGCAAGATATGAGAGTTAGCCAAGAAGAGGCTAGAAACTAGCTGGGAGCTGGGCAGAAACGCAACTCGCAGCTCCTTCTACAAACATTTATGGTGAATCACCTAGAGTAATCTCTATAGCTAGATTTTGAGGGATATTATCATTTTATATTTATAATCATCCAAAGCTCTTGAATATGTTCTGTAGTAATAGGGGCAGCGGGGCTGCATTCCCAGCACCCCGGCCGCCTGCCTGGCTAGCTTAGTCAGTAGAGCATGAGACTCTTAATCTCAGGGTCATGGGTTCGAGCCCCACGTTGGATGCCAATCTGTAGTAATAGGGGCGGCGGGGCTGCGCTCCCAGCACCCCGGCCGCCTACTCCGCTAGCTTATGCCCCGAAATAACAACACACAAACTGTATTCATTTAAACACTGCTTGGCCCTTTAGCTCTAGCCCTTACTGGCTAATTCTGATATCCCGATCAACCCATCTCTAATAATCTGTGAGCACCTGTCTTACCGGGAAGATTCTAGGTCTGGTGCCCTCTTCTGTCTGCAATGTTCCTTAATAAGAAACAGAGAACAATGAATGCATGCATGTTAATTCCCAGCTTACTTTCTTCATTTACATAACTCTGGGCCACTCCACAATTGGGATAGGTTTTCCATATTAATTAACTTAAGGTAACCCTTCGCCAGAATGTGCAGAGGCCTACAAATTTGTTACTGTATTTTAAAAAGTGGTGTTTTCTGAAGTCACATGGTTCAGTTCATGCCTATAATGTCAGAAAATTTGGAAGCCTAGGAGTCTGAGAGAAGACTGTATGATTTTGAGGATAACTTGTTCTTACAGTGAGATCTAGGTCAGCCAGTTTCAAAAACTTTCAAGCAAATGAATAAATAAATACAAAAGAACTTTTGACTTTTTCCTAATATTAGCAATATATAACTCTGCAACCCCTCAGTAGAATATAATTCTTACCAGAGATAAACATGGCATGTTGCTTAAATATTTCCTACTTATTACAAAGCACAGATTGTATTGATAGTCTAGCAATGAAACAACCATCAAACCCTTTTTACTAAAGCCATTTGAGAATAAAATATTTCAATACAGTTAGTCTTTTTAAGTCATAAACTCCGGATTCTTATACCTCTTTCTTAACATTCCCACTTGCAGAGTCTCCATGTTTGATGTATCACTTTCACATAATAATGCATCTTTCTGCTCACTTCTCTGATGTACATCTTACTCAATGACAGTTCTAAACATAAAGCCACTCAAAGTCACTAACCTTGACTTATTTCTTATTATCACACACATTATCATTGTATCCATTTATATTTTATTTTTCTTATCTTCAGCGATATTTAAATTTGGTCATTTCTTTGGTTTAACAATAATCACAGTCTAGATCACTAAAATACCCTCCTAACTGCTTCTTTATGCCCTAGATTAGTAGAAATCTAATGTATTTCTGAGTGGTTGGGACTAATTGAGTCCTGGCTTTCAGCTGCTCTTCCCTATCTAGAGCCTGCTAATTGAAGTTACTAGAAGCTGTGCCAAGCTTAGAGGATCAGAGGATGGGATTTTCACCTGTTGGCCATTGACTGCAGTGTATTTAAGCCTCCATGGTGTTATTAAAGATGGGTTTTTTGGTACCAGTGATTGAAGATCTGTGTGTCAGTCTGTCTCTGCGTGTGTATTCTCAACCTCCAGCCCCTTGCCTGAAGCTTGCGAACTGGGTTCTAGCGCATAGATCACAGAAGGGGGGGGGGGGTGGGAATGAAGGAAACTGATTAAATGAAAATATTTAGTCAAGGGACAGGCACGGCTTGAAATATACTTGAAAAACACACACAAACTTAAAGCTGATCACAGTCTGGTCATTGCAGTGTCAAAGAGCAGGAATCAATATATTGGCTAATAATGTTAATTTTGTCATAAGTAGATCACTGTATTTCTTGTAATCCTTTACACAAACTGTGTCAGTTTTTACATGCTCAGGAAATAGTTATGTTTAAAAATATTAGTAATATTTTGACGGATACTACATTTTAAAAAATATCAGCTCTTATTTAGAATGTGTTTTAAAGAATAATAAAGAAAAATATGTTCTTAAATGTGAGATAGAAAATCTACATAATGTAAATTCTTTTTTGTCTTTCAATTATCCCAAAGCGGTTCTTTACTAAGAGCACTTTGCCAAATTGTTTCTTCAGGGATACAGAAACAGAACAGGATCTGAAGCAAAATTTAAAAAAAGAACACATTTATTCAAGTGGAAAAATCAAGCAAATGCATATGTTATTTTGAGTCCAATTAAAACTTTATTCAATAAATACAGCAAAAATATTTTCCATAAATCTATACATAACTATAGATTCCATGCACATAAATAAAACTTAATGTGGGAATTTTTTTAAAGAGATTAGAATAATTCTGTCTGAATGACTTATTTTATATGAAACAGCTTTTATAGAAGATACAAAAGGTAAAGTTTTGCCTTCTAGATATCAAAAAAATTTGTTAAGTGAAGGATTCTAAAGAGAATATGTATTTCAGAGTTCATAATTTTTGTTTCATTATTCATTCTTCTGGAAAATGTTCAATCATATATTCAGGTAAAGAAACTGATCCATAGAGAATGTAAAAACTTTATTTAAATAACCAAAGGAAAGTGTTAGAGTTCTTATTAATTTCTTTCAGAAAATGAAATCTACATTCATCTCACTAAGCAGGTTACCTTGCCATTCATTGAAATGCAAGATTAGCAGGATATTACTTGGCTTTCATTATAAAGCATAGTCCTCTCAAATTGAATTATGTTTGATGAAGTATTACAAATTATTCCTTCTCTTGGCACTTTAATTTTCTTAACATATCTTCAGTCTAGAGAGAATTAGCATAAGATTTAACACTGGCATGTTACATATTTAAATTTACCTGTTTAATCACACACATTTAATCAAGTTTTTATTTGAATACTTAATTGAAATCATTTTTGTTAACAGGCTGGCAGTTCAGCCACATACTGAGTTCATGGACACAAAGGTGATTATATTCATATCTATTACCTGTTAGTTATTTTGTCTACCATTGTGATTTAATTATGACTCTTACACAGATTGTAGTTCTTAAGACTCAACATCTTCCAACATAAGCACTAAAAGTTTGAACAAGTTGTTGTAGGGATTTTAAAAAATATTGTTTTATTCACTTATTATTTAATTCAGCTAATAGATTAGTTCTGTATGTATTATAGAAAAATGAAAAAGTGTTTCACAAAGTGTTTATAAATAGAGGAAAATTGTTCAGTGTAACTAAGACTATCCTGAAGCAAAACAGAGTGGGAAGACTGTCCTTGAGGTTTACTACAACCTATAATTACCAACACACTATAGAATTTATTATAATCAGGGAAAAGCTCAAAGACACAAGACACAGTTGTAAACTCAGCTAATTTGTGAGATAGTAATCAGATAGATTATAATGTAGAAAATATAATGATTTCCAATAGACAGAGCTGTAAAAACTAGGTATTTATTTAAAGGAATGAATATAGTTGCAAATCTAATACATTTATTTTAAAAAATGGTTCAAAGGGGATGCCATCCCCAGAAGAAAGTGTCAAACTATAAAATTTCTTAAAGGAACATCAAAGACTGCCTAGGTAACCTTGAAATTGGAGATACATTTTAGATTAGAGTAACAAAAGCAATATATTTGTGGTTTTTTAATTTCCTAAGTTATTTTAGACTACTGTCTTATGAAAGACACTGTGGAAAGAATGCAAAAGAGAAAGTCTAACCTACCAAAAATGTATTGTAGGTAAATGACTGATATGAAATTCCTCTCGATATGATGTGAATATGTTTTATTACCATTGGTTAATAAAGAATCTGCTTGGGCCTATGGCAGAGAAGAATAGAGCAAGGCAGGAATTTCAAGCAGAGGTAGAGAAGAAGAGACAAAGTCAGGGAGATGCCATATAGCTGCCAAAGAAGACATCAGTGGCCAGCTAGAAACTTATCAGTAGGCCACAACCCCATGGTGACTCACAGAAATGGGTTAAATGAAGTTGTAAGAGTTAGTTAAAAATATGCCTGAGACATTTGCCAAGCAATATTGTAATTAATATAGTTTCTGTGTCATTATTTGCGTCGGGGCGGCCAGGAACCAAATGAGCAGTGTCTACAAATTACCTGGATAGCAAATACTAAAAAATACTGTTACTATTCAATAATATTTTGTAATAAAATGTTAAAATATCATAAATTATATCTTAGCAAAATATGAGTAAAATTAATAATCATAGAAAAAGATACTTAAATGGCCATCCCTGATGTCAAGCATACAGGTAATATCATATGAACTGAGCTGGTTGTATTTAGGAATATGCATATATGTTGAGCTAGTTGTACTTAGGAATATACATATACACATATGCTGGCAATAACTATTAATGAATAAAGAAGCCATAAATTTGAACAAAAGTTGGGGACATAGAACAATTTGGCAGGAAAAAAGAGAAGAGAGAAATGTTGTAAATATATTATAATCTCATCAATAAGTTGAAAACAAAGATTCTCAGCATCAGAAGTCATCACTCAACAAGTAGTTGCAAGCAACAATCAATAGTAACACACCATTAACTTTCTATTCTGTTAGCAAAATTTATAACACCAGTAATGCCAAATTACTGCACTGTATCTTTGTAAGGAAATAAAGCAAAGTCTTGAAGGGAATGTAAAAGAGAGAAGAGACTTTGGAATATATTTTGGCATTCATTGACAGAACTAAATGATTGTTTATTTTCCAATAAAGACTATATGTTCTTTGAGATTCATTCACAAGAGTTGAAAGTTAATGTTCTCACACAGAAAATCTTTCACATGAGTTTTATAGCAGTTTCTACTGAAAAGCCTAGAAACCATGTAATGTTTCCTTGAAAAGAGTTAACCAAAAGTGTGACGAGTAATGTGCTAGTTAGATGTCAACTACCTCACACAGACAAAGTTTGCATGCAAGAAATGGATCTCAGTTATAGAATTCCCTCCACCAGATGACTACAGGTCCAATCTATGAGCCATTTTCTTGATTAATGTTTTTTGTAGGATAGGCAATGTCTCTGAATCAGCAATAGAAAGGTATTTATTCTTACCTGAGTTATTGAGAGACAAAGATACAATGCAACAACAATAACAACACAACAAAACATCAAAATTACTTCTCACCAAGTCTCCAGAAAGACGTGAATCAGCTTCAATTGCTTTGTGAAACATACATATTCAGACATTTCTCTCCTGAATAATGAACCATTAATTAATACCCAGGACACCACAGGTTTAGATATTTAGGTCAATTCTTATATACTGTTGTCAAGTAGGTATCCCCACATTAACCCCTGTGGTAAAGCCTATGCCAACTAGGTGTTTTTATTGCTTACTGTACCTTAACTCTGTGCTTCTGTAAAACAGGCAAGATTGAAAATTGCCATATCATATTATGACCCAAAGGATAATTCCTGCAAAGAGCTCTCCTCCTACTGATGACACAGAACATACTCAATTTTCAGTAACATTTAGGCTACACAGCATTAAAAACAGCCACACATTCATCTGCTATTGAACAAATACCAAAATTCTCCAGATACCTTATTGAGAATATACTACCAACAGACAATACATTGCTCACAGCACTCATTCCTTGTATGTTCCTGGTCTGGTTCATCTGGATTTGCTTAAAGGTGTATAGAAGAAGAAACCATTGTGGATTTTAGATACTGACACACCAATCTCACATTCTCCTTTTTCCAGTTTCACTCTTTGTTGAGTATAGCAGCTGTCTTTCTATGTAGTAATTATTATAGTGAATAAAGTAAATTGCTTATTAACATAACAATGAGAATTTTTTGTTTTATCTTATTGTAATATCTTTTCTAATGAGGGAGAAAAGGAGTAGATTCTGAATGGAAAAGATGTGTTGAGACTGGGATAAGCAGAGGGAGGGAAAACTGTAATTAAGATATATTGTATGAAAGAAGAATTTTTTTTCAAGAATGAAAAAATTCAAAATATGAAGATGTATTTCAAACTGAAAAAAGTTTCAAGATATTTTATTTGAACAAAAATTATGGAAAAGGATTAAGCGGTTAAATTAACTATTTTATTATAAGGACAAAAAAAAGGGAAATGGTTCCAAACAATGATAAAGAAAGAAGTAGAGAAAGATTTATATATATATATATGTGTGTGTGTGTGTGTGTGTGTGTGTGTGTGTGTGTGTGTGTGTTCATTTTCAAGGAAATAGAAAGTCAAGACATTTAGTATTATTTTTGTCATCCTGTCAAACTTTATAACTCTGGAGATAAGAAATATTATGATTCTATTCGACTTCCTCACCATCAAATAAAACTGAGAAATAGTACATTTATACATATAAAGTTTGAACAAGTATAGAACCTTTAGACAATTTTATTGTATAATTGTAGAAAGTTCAATAAAAGTCAGAACCTGTGAATAAGATATTATAGGAAGCAATTGTCTAGAGCATTAAAATGATAAACGTATAGATAAAAATTTAATATTTGAATTATAACCCCATAAATGACCACATTTTCTGTGATTAATATTTCATAAGTTATATAATCTTAAAATTCAAAGCATTATATCTCTAGATATTCCTAGAAATTTAAAATAAAAGAGCATATAATTTATTTACTAAGTTATACTTTGTGTTGAAATGTTCTTTAATTAATAATAACAAAAATATTTTCATTTCCACATAATCTGTAGATTACAGAAACCAAAACAAATAGGATATCACCAATGTGCTGCAGAAATATATAGAAAATATCAATTAAATAATACAAGCATGTTTCTCATACAGGCAAAATGATTTAGAGTAACTGTAAAAATTGCAAAAAAAAACCATTGCACATAAAGTGCTTAAAATACTAAATAAAAGAAGCATTATAAATAATAGCAAACCATAAATAATTTTATGGTTGTAGAAGCCTGATATTTCTGCTATTCTAAAGGCAGATGAGGTTTGATATTTTGATGTCTGCATGTGAGACAATCAAGGAAGGCACAGAGAGATTGCACCTAATTCATTTGGGAGAGTAGTCTGGGATGACATGACATGCCAAGGGTCTTGCTTGGGATAATAATATTTCTTCCTAGTCATGTTCTTTTCTGTGAGTTAATTCCTCTTGGCTCAGTTAAGTTCCTTGCATTCTGGGGGCTGTCTTTTATTAATCAGAGTCTTCTGTGGACTTTTCTTGGCTGCTGGATAACACATTCTCTAGCATTTGCTAATATAGGCTTCAAGATTGCAATTCCATATCTAGTCTCCTTGCTTTAAATCTCTGAGTTTCTACTTAATTAGGAGAGAGCAGGCAAAAGCATTCTGTAAGACTTTTAGATCAGCTTTCAATCAATTATAAAACAGACATTCTTGTTCTATCTCCCCAAGTTATACAAGGAGAGATGACTGTCTTTAGATGTGCTATCACAGACACCATATGGAACACAATAACTACCTAACCAGAAGTACTATGCTAATTGATGAAATATGAAAGTGTACCTGAATTATAACAGGTGATGATTAGGATATTGAATTAATTATTATCAGTAATTTTAGAACCACTTTGCCATTAGCCCTTTGCCCTTAATTCTCTAGGCAAGCATTTATCCTTCTGCGATCTGATTAAATCATTCCTGATGAGTAGAGAGAAGATAGGCCAAATGCAGAGAACCATATGGAATCTAATTTTATACTCATCTATGACAAACAACTTACTTGTGGTTTAAGACAACCTCTAAAATTTAGATTTTTTATTAACTCATGAGAAACAAATTTCAGTGCCATCATATGTGATAAGTTTAAATTGGAAAGAAAAACACAAGTTGTATATATCTAATAAACTGTAAAGTATGTTCTATAATTTCTGAAATAAAAAGTAATTGTCAGTTTATTATTATCAATTATAGGTATTTAAACTAATTACATGTAACATATGAACTAAAATTAGTAAGAATACTAAAATTTGTTTAAAATAACTACTTAAATAAAACTTAGAAATAAGAAATTTCAATACCCAATTTTCCAGAAGGTAATTACAGGATTTAATAACTGTTGCTATTCCCTTATGAGGAAAATATTAATTTTGTATATCAAAAGAATGTTCTAAATACTTAATATATGTGTAATATATAAGCTCATACACACATTATTATCAATTTGATTGATTCAACTATTCCTTCTTTGTATGCACTTTATTCAAAATCTCTCTCACAGTATTTAAGATGGCACCAAAAGAAATTGCCAGGATCTTTCCAAGTTCTTAAAATTTCATAAAATTATTATGCTAGGCAACTCAAAAAGTTCTGACGTAAAGCATTCACGCTTAGTTAGCATTGCCATAATAAACTTAAACAAACAGGCCTAAAGTAGTAGTTCCTTCATATGTTTTCCCTTGGATCTGGGGACTTCTAGATACATAATGTATTTATTCATCTACATTTATATATCTACATGATCTATATATCATCTACGCAAAAAACAAATGGAGAGATATAATAGAGATTTTTATGTAATAGCCACTATCTTTTCTTTGTAGATCAATCTATATTCAATTACTTTTGCCAATATATCTTATAAAATAACATTATTCCTCTCTTACACCTTTGAAAGCAGGTTTGGGAACTGTGACTACACTGGAAGAGAAGAAATTATAATGAAAACCTTTCATTCAGGACATAGAGAATAAAGGCAATAGTGCAAATGAAAGCTACAAATAGTATCCCTCCTATTTCTAGCAATACCCTGACTTCCTAGGCTAGAACGAAGCTGAGGAAATGAAATAAAGTACAATATCCAGCAGGCAGTGTGCCTGCTGCTTTCAATCAATGGAAGAGCTCCCCAGTGGGCCTAAGATCACTGGAGTTCAGTTTTAAATGTATCCAGGTCACAGTCTAAGTACCAGGGTCACCCTTTCTAGAATCTGTTCTCATGTATGTGTGGAATTCTGTGCTTGATGGGATGTTCCTTCGACTGTAGCTTAATTCTGCATACCTTGTGATATTGACCATGCCAAATTACTTCCTTCTTGGCTACTTAACTACCAACACAAGACATGATCTCTCTTCTTGCTAAATTTAAAGTTCCTATTTTTTTTCTCCTTGAATTTCTGCTATTTATATACTTCAGAGAGATGATAAGAAGGAATACCCTATATATAAATTAAATCTTCCTATATTCAAACATAAGTCAGGATGACAATAGAAAGGCCATGGTATTAGGAGGACAGAGAAAAATTAAGAATTAAATATTAAGAGTATGTCATTTTTCTCAAGAATTTCATCTAAACTGTAACTCATTCTTTATATTAGTTCTCTAAACAAAGTTATCTTCCTGAGAACTTCATGAATGTTGATAATCTGTGAACTGTCCTAGAGAATTTCAGATCAAAATGATCACAATGCTTCTAATTAGCCGCTGTGGTCACTTTATACTTAATCCGAATTCATCGTAGTGTTCAAAAGGCAGAAGTGACTTTTTAAATTCTATTCACAGACATGACTGATACACACATAGATGTTGAAAATGCTGCCGGGCGGTGATGGTGCACACCTTTAATCCCAGCACTCAGGAGACAGAGGCAGGTGGATCTCTGAGTTCGAGGACAGCCTGGTCTACAAGAGCTAGTTCCAGGACAGGATCCAAAGCTACAGAGAAACCTTGTCTCGAAAAACAACAACAAAAAAGTGCCATCTTATGCAGAGATCCACAGCTACTCCCTGGCCAGAGCTCTAGAAGAACTCAAAAAGAGGGAAGAGCGATAATAGGAGCAAAAGGGTCAAGACCATTTGATCCACCGAAACAGCTTGCCTGAGCTAGTGGGAGCTCACTGACTCTAGACCAACAGCAGGGAAACCTGTATGGGAATGAACTAAACCCTCTGAATGTGGGTGACAATTGTGTGGCTTGGTAAGTTTGTGGCAGTTGGGATCTGGATTTATCCCTTTGCCTGAACTGGCTTTTTGGAGCCCATTCATTATGGAGGAATACTGTGCTCAGCCAAGATAGAGGACAGAAGGCCTTGGTCCTGCCTTAAGGTGACTTGGCGGTCTTTATTAACCCCCCATGGGAGGCCTCACCCTCTCTGAGGAGTGGATGGCGGCTGAGTGGGGAGAAGGTGAGAGGATCAGAAGAACGAGAGGGATAGGAACTGGGATTTGTTCATAAAATAAAAAAGATTGTTTTTAAAAAAGTATAAAAAACTTTAAAAGGCCTGGAACACCATATCTGGTGAACTTTTGAGCTCAAGAATCATCCTTTTTAGCTCCTTTCTGTCCTGTAAGGCCTGTGCACCATATGTATGCAGTGCTCCAAGAGGCCAGAAGAGGGCGTTGAAGTCAGTCTTGAGCAACCATGCAGGTGCTGGGGACCCAACCTGGGTTTTCTAGAAGAACAATCAGTTTTTGGTTTTGTTTTTTATTTTATTTTGGTTGGTGGGTTGGTTGGTTGGTTGGTTGGTTGGTTGGTTGGTTGGTTGGTTGACTGATTTTTTTTTGACGCAGGGTTTCTATGTAGCTTTGGAGCCTATCCTGGAATTAGCTCTTGTAGACCAGACTGGCCTCAAACTCGCAGAGATGCACCTGCCTCTGCCTCCCAAGTGCTGGGATTAATGACGTGCACCACCACTGACAAGCCAATCAATTTTTGTAACCACTAAGCCATGCTTTGCTTTTTGCTTCTTGACTGATAGAATTATAGTTGTATATCATTTTCTCTGGCATTTTCTTTTCTGCCTTTAGTTTGGACTCATACTGGAACTATACCTTGGGCCAACTAGTCTTCCAACTGCGAACCGCAAATCTTGTTCTCAGTCGATAAAACTGGTTGAGTTTGGGACTATAGAGATAGTTCAGTAGTTAAGGGCACTTGTCCCAGCAGAGGACCCAGGTTTGGTTCCCAGCACTCACATAGCAATTCACAGCCATCTGTAATTCTGCTTCCAGTGGATCTGATGCCCTCTATGGGCACTAAAGCATAGTGTGTAGACCTGTTTACAAGCAAAACACCCATATACATGTAATAAAATGAATAAATCTTAAAACAATAAAGAAGTACCACGATCCCCGATTAAGACCCCAAAAAAAAAATCATTTGTATAACATTTACAAGCCAAAGTCTGTAAACATCACCTTCACTGTTATTCATAATTTTATTATTCATAGCAACTTTCATGGATAGGGTTTATTATCCTTCTTGTATGGGCACAAAAAATAGCCATTAAACTTATATAACAAACCACATGTGCTACTGCCAACCCCTGATGTCAGATTTTTCTTTAATACATTAGTAATATTTCACCATACTATTATAGTATATTAAATAAATTGAAAAATGTGGCAATGGTTTGTTTTAATTTTGTCTTCTTAGTATATACAAATTTCTTTTTTCTTTCTTTAAAAAACACCCAGGGCTTAAATCAATATAGTCATTATATAACAGGGTGTTAAATCACCTAATATCCAATGGTGGTGACTTGTAATTATATATTATTTGTATTACTAGAAAGATTCAATCTTATGTAAAATAGCATGCTATTTATGTGTTTCAAATTTTCTTCAAAATATCTAAACTTTGTCTTTGATGGAATTATTTGTCATTTTTACTTTTGTTATGACAAAAATGTTGATTTTATTATCCTATTTGTACTCTTTTTCAATCAGTTTGTTAAAACAATCTTTTTTTCATTATGCATACCAATCCCAGTTCTTCTCTCACTCCTTCACCTTTTTCCTAATCACATCCCACCATTCAATCCTCAGAGAGGGTACGGCTTCCCATTGGGAGTCAACAAGTCTGGGACATCAGTTTGATGCAGAACCAAGGCCCTCTTTTTATATCTAGACTGAACAAGGTATCCCTCCAAAGAGAATAGCCAGACAAGTACTAGTGATAAATTCTGGTCCCACTGCCAGAGGCCCCACAGATTGTCCAAGCCACACAACTGTCACCCACTTTCAGAGGGCCTAATTTATCCTATGCAGGTTCCCTTATTGTCAGTCTGGAGTAAGTGAGCTCCTACTACCTCAGGTCAGCTGTTTCTGTGGGTTTTCACATTATGGTTTTTATCCCTTTGCTCATATTATCGCTTCTCTCTCTCTTCGACTGGACTCTGGGATCTCAGGATAGTGCTTAACTGTGGATTTCTGCATCTGCTCCAGTTGCTGGATGAATGATAATTAACATAGTCATCAATCTCTTTACAAGGGAACACCAATTCAGGCTCCCTCTCCACTATTGCTTAGAGTCTTAAATAGAGTCATTCTTGTAGATTCCTAGGCATTTTTGTAGTGTCATCCTTCTGCTTAGCCCCACATGGCTACTTCAATCATGCTATAGAGTGGGTCTTAAACCCCATCAATAGAGGATGATTTCTCCCATAATATGACACTTGAATTTTGCATAAGGTTACTGTGAGCTTTATAAAAATGACTGAAAATTTAACATTCAATAGTAAATAGCTATATTGCTTTAGGAAGATCCATTGGGTATGTGAGAATATTACTATCATCACTTATGTATAGACCACAAACACCATTGAACACCTTATAAGGCACAAGGTATACAGCCATTATGGTATTTGTACAATGTGGTAATTTGATTTCTTATCATTTTTCCTTTTATTTAAAAGAGAAAATTTAACTCCAGATTTAAATTTTAAAAATTGCCTATGTATTTATATGTGATATTACCAAAGCAAAATTGTAAAGGAATCTTTAAAACCCAGAGTTCTTAGAAAGATAGCCAAAACTTTGGCAATATGGTTTAAAATATAAGCAAAAAATCTAAGGAAAGAAAATGGTTGGTGTGTTTTAAAGGCTACTGTGAAATAAAAGGCAATTTACAGACTGAAGCATTTCAGAGTGTGAAAACCTAAAATTAGTAAGTACCTACAGCCAGCTTTTCTGTCTCAGCCAAAATAATAATTGTGTGTGTCCAGGATCCTCCATCTTCCTACTGGATAGTGATGACTGGGTCACAAGTATATTCATCAGCCCTAAGTATTACAGCAGTCACTCCCTGTTCTAGTCATCAAGACCAAAATTCACTAAGCTAGACAGGAAAAAAATAAATCACCATGTCCTGTTTTAACACTTGAAGTTATTTTGTCTTCCTGGAATACTATTAAGTTGGTTAATGCTCCCTAGATACATCACACAGAAGCATTCTGGTTTATTGGTTTCTTGTTATCATGCTTTCAGAAATATGAAATATCACTTATATTAGAATGCTTGTAGTATGCATATTGAACTTGAATTCTGAAGCAGAAAATATGGTTAATGATGAACAAAGTGGGAGTTGAGCAAAAGTGAAAAGGCAAAGATTCGAAGGTGAGTTTGTGAAACAGCAAAAGTTTTAATGACTCATAGGCAGTAACAAAAAGAATTCCGAGCTGATCTCCACAATCCATTATAAATTGGAGTACTAAAAATAATTAATTGGGGACTTTGCAGGCCATTTCTTAAATACAATTCAAGGAAATGAATTTAACTTTAGCATTATTTTTCTTAAAAGAAAACCAATAAATGCTGCAAATGGGATGGTTTATGTACATATTGTTTTCCTTGGAGAGTTGCATAGTCTTATTCTTCACAAGCAGCAACCACAGTGAACAGATGCTATGCATTTGAATTTGAGAACATCAAATTAGAATTAAAGTTCATAAATGCTTGTTTTTAGAAAGTGTTTACTCCATTAAATAATAAATTCAACAGCATTGCTCTCCATAATCACCTTCTTTGATTCCAGTAGTTCTATTTTCAATCCATAAAATATTCATAGAAAGTTATCCTAAAAATCATCTGATTGTTGTTTATCAAAAAACTTGAAAAAAATCTAATCCTGGGGAAACATCTGAATGAAAACAAGTGTATCATTAGTTATGATAGGAATTCTTTGACAAATTATAGTATAATCACTGGCATTAGTTTGCATTCTCAACCTATTTTGACAAAAATGTTTTAATTTGGAATTTTTCACATATAAATTGGTTTAAATAAAATATAGTTGTTTGATTTTCTTTCTGATGATTTCATATAAAATTACTGTGTTTACTTTTCCACTCCTCAGTGATCCACCTCTTGTGCTCCATCTTTCTCTCAATTTTAGGACCTCTTATATTTTCATTATTATTATTACTATTATTAGAATAGGAATAGAACCTGCTGTATCAATTTGGTGTTGCCTGCCCTTAGATATATTAAGGGCTATCCACGTGTAATTGGATAACCTATCAGGAACATATCTGAGGGGAAGACTGATTCTCCTTAGCCACCATAAATTTCCTGTAGCTAGTCATCTAGGGCTGACGCGTTGTTAGCTTTCCCCATCCACATTTGGATGTCAACTGGAAATGTCACTGTCCTGGTTCTCTTTAAATGAGCATATCATTCAGATTACCTAAGTGTAGCTCCTGTCGTGCAAAGGAGACACTAGTTCACAAAAGACATCTTGGTCTCCTAGATCTTAAATTTTTTTCTGACATTTTATATGGTGTATCCTGAGCTTAACTTATCAGGATATTCTGTAGACATAAGAAATGAGGGCAGTCACTCCAAGTCAGTTGTTTGTATTTCTCTGTATTTTCACCATTTATATATTTATTTGATAGTTTCAATCTGCTAAAGAAACTTCTTCAATGATGGGGGCGAACTGCACTCATCCACAGATAATCATCCCGTTACTGTAGGGATAAGTCCCGCCCCTTAGGGGGAGTGTTCGCCTCGGGCTAATGTTGGCCTATAAATTTAGCAAGCCTGCTCCCAGCCATCCCTTTCTGCTTTCCTGGTCTCTGCGGGAACAGTGGTTCTATAAGTCTATTTCGCCATTAAAGCTATATATATTTTTACAATCTGTCTGCATTCGTTTACGCCGTTACACGTTACTGAACTCATTGTTGTGCAAACACTTGGATTCAGTAGGGTGGATTTGAATTCACACATTACCTTATTTTACTGATGTATGACCCATAGAAACAGTTGAGTAAATTTCCCACAGAGCTTTTATGAATCCATTTCTTCTAATAGAGCTGAATTACAATTTGTCATTAACTCTCATCCACATCCCATGAAACACAAACAACTAATAAACAAAGGCCAGGCCTGCAAATCTTTACTACAGTTGATGAATCTGTGTGATAGAGGAGCTCACCTGAAGAAATGATAATGTATTATGCACAAGGAATGCCAAAGGACACACCATCAACAGAATTATAAGTCGTGATTCCAGACTGCATTATTATTGGCAACAAAATTTACATATTGTTAGACTTACTAAATAAATCAATAACAGGATAACACTGGCATCATGAACAAACATGATAACCAGATCAATCCAATGGAATACAATGTTTCCTGGCAAAACATCCCCCCCTCCCAGCAAATAAGGTGACAGGCAGCATGGTAATGCCTTCAAAAACTAGTTACATATATAGAAAGCCAAGTAAGGAAAAAAGAATACAGAAAATAAATGTGCTTTAATGAAAAGACAAGTCTAGCTTTGAATGAAAAATTAAGGGAGTAGATAAAAAACATACAAACCTTTAACAGAAACTATATTGTTAAAGACCACAGTCAACAAAATGAAACAGAGATGAGGGCATCTAAAACTTGATTTACTAGGCAAAAGAAACGATTGCTAAAATGAAAGATAAAACACACAAACTAAGAAGAAAGAAAAGAAACTCTTAAAAGAGAAACTCTTTAAAAACTGGTGTGAGACTATAAAGTTAGGAAACATTTGTATTGTTTTTGTTCCAGAAAAACAAGTAAGGCTAAGACGCATAGAAAGATTTATTTCATGAAGTGACTGATGAAAAACTCACTTTTGTAATATATGGACAACTAGGTCAGGAGCTTAAACTCCTGTTCCTTACATAGTGACATTTTATTTGATGTACTAAACACCAAAGATGAAGAAAAAAATCTGAAAACAGCAAGAAAACACAATCAAATCAATTTTATTGTAATCCCCAATAGGCCATGGACACCCTCCCAACTAAATCTTCGCAGGTTGAATGAGAGTCATACCAAAGAATTAATAAATATATTAAACTAGTAAAAACAAAGTTTGAAAAGAAATAAGATCAAATTATAAAGTGAGCTAAATGTGTGAATTCAGGTACCTTTCATAAATGAAGTAAAAACAGACTTTGAAATACACAAAAGCAGTTTTCATCATCATAATCTGTTAATACAGTAAATGGTAAAGAAAATTCTACAGTGGAGGCTAAATTATCACAACAATCATTACAAAAATATGACAAAGCACACAGGTTAAAGTGGGTTCAAAACTGAAGTTCAAGCAAAAATGATAATTATTTTCAGAGCTCTCAAAGTATTTCCTGGCAAAATAGCAATTCCATGAAGTCCAAATCTCTAGTAGGCATGCTTCTGTAGCTCATATGACCAAATACACAAATAGTGGCAAATGAATATTTTAGTTAATAAGCCTTATCCTAAAACAGATAATTGTTTTAATAACACCAGGCTAATCTTTGAGATGCAGATAGGAAGGAACTATAAGGTCATTTTTACATACCAACCACAGTTTCCCCTTCCTCCCCTTCCTCTGGTCTCTCTCAACTTCCCCCAAATCCACTTTCCTTCCACTTCTCAGAAAGGTTAAGACCTCCCTTGGGAGTCGACAAATCCTGGGACATATAGTTAAGGCACAACCAAGCTCCTCTTCCCTGCATCAAGACTGAGCATGACATCCCACCATAGGGAATGAATTATAAAAAGCCAGTTCATGCACCAGGAATAAATCAGGTCTCACTGCCAGGGGCCCCTCAAGCAGAACAAGCAAAACAACTGTCGCTCACATAAAGGACCTCGTTGGGTCCCATTCAGGCTCCCCAGTTGTAGGCCTAGAGTCATGTATTCCCAGGAATTAGGGTCAGCTGTCTTTGTGGATTTCCGTTTCACGATCTTGTCCCCCTAATCCCTTTTTCATATTATCCTTCCTCCCTCTCTTCAGCTTGACTCCCGGAGCTCGGCTTGTTGCTTGGTTGTGGATCGCTGCATCTGCTTCCTTAATCACTGGATGAAGGTTCTGTGATGAAAGTTAGGGTATTCACCAATCTGATTACAGAGGAAGGTCAGTTCAGTCACCTTCTCTACTATTAATAGGAATCTTAGCTGGGGTCATCCTTGTGGGTTGTTGTGAATTTTCTAGCACCAGGATTCTCCCTAACCTGATAGTGGTTCTGTCTATCAATATCTGTCTTTCATTGCTCTCCCTGTCTATTCCTCTCCCTACTATCCCAGCCAGAGTTTACCTAGGAGATGCCCTTCATAGGGCAATCCATGCATCCCTCTTAGCGTCCTCTTTGTAACCTAGCTTCTATAGAACTGTGGGTTATAATCTGATTATCCTTTGTTTTGCATCTAGTATCCATTTAAGAATAGTACATACCATGTTCATCTTTCTGGGTCTGGGTTACCTTACTCATGGAAATTTCATGTCATTGTTTTTTACAGTTGAGTATTAATAATCCATTGTGTGAATGTACCACATTTTCTTTTTCCATTCTTCAGTTGAGGGGAATCTAGCTCATTTCCTGTTTCTGGCTATTATGAATAATGCTGCTATGAAGATAATTGAACGGGTGTCCTTGTGGTGTGCTTGAGCATCCTTTAGGTATATTCCTGACAATGCTGGTTGTTGAGGTAGATTGATTCACAATTTTCTGTAGGACTATTTAAACAATAAAAGACATTTTGTTTCAGAAGAAAACTCACAATTTTATTATCATTTATACTTTTATACCCTGGTAGGGAGTACTAGCTATAGAATTTAGAAATATATTTGATCAATTCTCAGTTTCCATGTGATTAACAATGTTTATATTTGCAGTCATTACAGACGAGTTTCTCAAGGAGAGAACGGGTGCTCATATTAAGTTTATTAACTTCTTTTGTAGGTCTGGGTCAGTTCTCCCACCCTTATAATGTTCCACTGCCACATTTCCTTTCATTGCATCCATACAATTCATGGATGCTTTGCATCTAAATGATAAAAAAAAAATGAGCAAATGTTTGTCATTAGTTGCCACTCCACATTTACAGCGCCATTCAATAGTTTCAAACATTAGCATGTGGCCATCTAAGCTGAAGGAAAAGATAGATGTCTTTGAAGTAACTTAAAAGATTAATTCGAGGGACTGGAGAGATGGCTCAGCCGTTAAGAGCATTGACTACTCTTCCAAAGGTCCTGAGTTCAATTCCCAGCAACCACATGGTGGCTCACAACCATCTATAATGTGGTCTGTTGCCCTCTTCTGGCCTTCAGGCATACACAAAGACAGAGTATTGTATACATAGTAAATAAATATAAATATTTTTTAAAAAAGATTGATTCCACCTTACATGGTGTATAGGACTTCTGCTCTTAAATGTCATGATGTAACTGCGCTAGTGTCCTTGGAAAAAGAAACAAACCATAAACAATGACAACGACAGCAAAACAATAATAAAAAACAACACCTGATTTGGGTGAGACTCTGACATAGTACACGAGAACACATACCTGCTGATTTTTTCCACTGGTTTTGCATTAGTTAGGAAATTCCTAATTCTTTAGCAAGATACACATCTTTTAAAAGCTTCCAGAGGTAACAGCAAAAATAGGAATTCTTCATTTATTTAAAAAGCATTCTTCAGTTCTCAGTAGTCCTCATTGTCCGCTATATTCAGAACTCAAGAACAATGGCAATGGGTTTCTGATCCTACTGCACGTACTGGCTTTGTGGGAGCCTAGGCAGTTTGGATGCTCAACTTACTAGACCTGGATGGAGGTGGGGGTTCCTTGGACTTCCCACAGGGCAGGGAACCCTGATTGCTCTTCGGGCTGATGGGGGGGGGCTAATTGGGGGAGGGGGAGGGAAATGGGAGGCGGTGGCGCGGAAGAAACAGAAATCTTTAATAAATAAATAAATTAAAAAAAAAAGCATTCTTCATCTCCAAAACTTTAGGCTCTAAAGTTCTTATCAGCTTAAGAACCAAATGTTTCTGTTATAGCTTGTATTTTGAAGATATATTTTTTCTTGATCTATCATGACAATCATTAACAAAATAATAGGTGTCAGTTTCTAAAATGAATATATATGTATATATTTTAATAAAATTTAGGTTTGTATTTTTAGAGCATTGGCCAACTGATTTCAATAAACATGAATACTTTTTTTACTTTTACATGAATTTTAATACTGCTACATTTAAATTTTTATCAATTCTTCTAACATAACAATTTTCTGTGGTGATCGGGAAGGGAGATTTAAAATGGGTAAGTAGGGAAATAGGGATTGATCAAGGAGAATTTGGGAACCAGTATATAAGATCAAAATGCACTGTATAGAATTACAAAAATAATAATTATAGCACTATTTCTAAATGTATGTATTAAGAGAAATCAGTAACATTGAGGATATGAAATGCTTCTGGGTTGTGAAGAAGGTATACTCATGTATACTCAAAAATAATATTATTAAAAATGAAGTATTGTTATAAAACATCATGTGCCTAGAAATTAGACAAAATGAGTTGCATTTGAATCAGAAATTCATGATGAACAATTTAGCAAAAAATTGGAAAAGAAGGGCAAGAAATTAGATGTATGTAATTGTTTTTTAAAACATCAGCATTAAATTATAACCAATCCTTTGTGAATTATTATCCTTTGATAAGGAGTGTATGATATTTAATGTTATACTTTGCTATCAGGCTGAAGCCACACGAGCTGTAATTAGCAGAAAACATGGAGGGAAACCTGATAGCTGTGTGTAGGAAGCCAGTGTTGTACCAAGAAGGAAACTATAGATCAGTCAAATGTGTCATGAAAAGTAAACACCTACTATTGTATATATTAAGACATCTCGACTGTTATATCTCACAGTCCACATTTTAAATAGGCTAATGATGAACTGTTGAAAGCACAAATCATTTTGTAATAGATGTGTGAATGCGAACTCTTAACTTCTAGATTAACAAAGTAAGTTCTTAATGGTAGCACAGTTTTTATTTTTATTTTATTTTATTTTATTTTTTTTTTATTTTTTTTTTTTTTTGGTTTTTCGAGACAGGGTTTCTCTGTGGTTTTGGAGCCTGTCCTGGAACTAGCTCTTGTAGACCAGGCTGGTCTCGAACTCACAGAGATCCGACTGCCTCTGCCTCCCGAGTGCTGGGATTAAAGGCGTGCGCCACCACCGCCCGGCCGGTAGCACAGTTTTTAGAGAGATCAGGTTGAAAGAAGAAGCCTTCAAACTCATGATAACTCAGTGATGATTGAATAAATGAATGATGATTGAAGTGATTCTATCTCTCTATTCGATTTGTATTTTTCATGCAATATTTGATATATCAATGTATTGTCCTTGCTGAGAATGCTCTGGCATCCTGCACTCACTGGTCATATTCTTCACAATTCTCACTAGTGAACTAAGAATATACTCAAACAAAAACAATGAAAAATAGGTATAAATATCATGTATTCCTAGATGTGTTTTAAAACCTTACATTCACAGAATTTCAGAATTAATATCACTTAGGGCTTTCTGGATTTGTCCTACACATGAATCAGAGTCTGCAGTATGATAGTGCATCAGGTGAAACTTACAGTTCTATAAAATACAAGGATTAATGCACACACGACTGAACACTTTTTAAAAACCCATTTTCTATCAAAACTTAGTATAACTTGGTGACTCATCAGTTTGCAACCTGAAGTAAGCCAAAGTCAGATACATTTTACCCTAAGCTAACTTATTTCCAGTCAATTGTCTTGCATGTTGTTGATGTGAGACTAGATTGATTTTTTTAATTGACTAAATTCCTTGTAATCATTCTAATTCTGACAGGTTGATAATGAAAATCTGAGTAGAGAAAATCAAAGACTCAGATGGAAAATGGTTGCAATCTGCTATAACAAAGAGCCAGAAAGCATTAAGAAGGCAGTCTTCATATAACTAGTAAGCAGTTACAAGAGAAATTCTTTTCCGGAGATGGTAAGGTGTATTACACATTCAAGTATTATCTAAAAGGTAAGACTTCACTCGTAAGCCATACCATTAATCTATAGATGGCTAATAAACTGAAATATGACATGACATGTAAGATCAGAGAAAATGACATGAGCCTCTTCTATTCTCATATTCTCACGGTGTCAAAATGACACATATACCATGCAAATTTAAAAGAATGCACTTTTATCCAGATTAATTGAAATCCTTAATATTGGTTAATTAACTCTTCTATGAAAATTTAAAATGGAATAAATGTAAATAACTGAAAGAAAAATTACCTAGGTATTTTATGCAACCTTATTTTATAATATTAATATTTCCATAAAGTAAGACTGACATGAACATTTTTAAAAGTTTATGAAGTTTTGCAAGCTTTTGTCAAGAAAATAATGAATGTGATCAATAGCATTCCACCTGTTTTATTTCTAGTCTTCTATTTTTATATCCTACCAATATTTACTAACTAGCTTTTTTTTTTTAGAATAACATTTTCTTACTGTTAAGTGTCTATGAAGTTACTGCTAAGTCACTGATTTTTTTTGTCACTTCTTTGAAGTAACATGTCACAATTATAAATGCTTTTGGTAAATTCCTTAAAAATGAGGTAACTCTGTATAATGACTCTGTGGGCAAGTAAGGATTAGTTGTGACCTTTGTGAGGTTGGTTTGCTCAAGTTCTCTCACAGTAGGAAACACACTAGGTCAACAGGACCATGTTCTATCACCTACAGAATCAGGTTTTATGAAAGCAGGCACACAACTTTTCTGTAAGGGGAGAAAGAACAACTTCCTCCATAAAGTTACCTGAGGCCAAGATGCCAGGTGTTTTGCACTGTGGCACTGAATGATCAGGCATGGTTAACAGAGGACAGCAGGAATATCAATTGCACTGACATTTTGTTCATATTGAGAAGAATTAAGTATTATTAGAAACACATATCTATATGCTTCTTGAGCCTATAATTAGGGATCCTAGAGAAGCTAAATAAGGAGAACCCAAAGAAAAACATATAGGCATCCTCCTGAATATTAACCTTCAGCAGGCGATGAAAGGAGACAGAGACAGAGACCCACATTGGAGCACCGGACATAAACCTCAAGGTCCAAATCAGGAGCAGAAGGAGAGAGAGCACGAGCAAGGAACTCAGGACCGCAAGGGGTGCACCCACACACTGAGAATGGGGATGTTCTACCGGGAACTCACCAAGGCCAGCTGGCCTGGGTCTGAAAAAGCCTGGGATAAAACCGGACTATCTGAACATAGCAGACAATGAAGACTACTGAGAACTCAAGAACAATGGCAATGGGTTTCTGATCCTACTGCACGCACTGGCTTGTGGGAGCCTAGGCAGTTTGGATGCTCAACTTACTCTAGTAAGTTGGATGGAGGTGGGGGTTCCTTGGACTTCCCACAGGACAGGGAACCCTGATTGCTCTTTGGGCTGACTGGGAGAGGGGGAGGGAAATGGGAGGCGTTGGCGGGGAAGAGACCGAAATCTTTAATAAATAAATCAATTTAAAAAAAAAAGAAACACATATCTATAGAAAAGAAAAAGTATAAGTTGAAAGTTCACAAGAATTGCACAGAAAAAGACACAGAATGTGTTAAAAACCAGTTATCAGGGCAGATGTCTCCCCTCTATACTTAATGATGTATTTTAAAGAGAAGGGAAATGATTTTAATCTAGGCAGTGACTACCTACTAGCTATTTGTTTCAAATATTTAATACATATGTTAATGTTGTAATTGTACAGCATACTAAAAATACTGCCTTTTTAGTCTACTTAAAATTAGAAGCAGATCTACAATACTGATAGACTGACTATACTAAGATCCAATTTATGTCTTGACTCTTGGAAAACCAATTTTGGAAGACCATGTTCAACTTTTGAAATCCGTTTGCTCAGTCATAGAGTGTATATAAATTTCATGTACGAGAGGGCCGGGACAGTTTGCTCACTGGTTAAGAAATTGGCTGCTATTTCAGGGGTTCCATATTTGGTTGCCATTTGATGGCTCACAATCATCTACAAACTCAGCTCCAGAAGGTCTAATGACATCTGCTGGCCTCTAAGTGAACCAGACATGCTTGCAATACAATAAACACACGACGACTCTCATGAACACAAAATAACAATCAATATATCTTAAAACATGTTCAAGTCCCTACCTCCTCTTGAGATAATAAAGATTAAAATTCAAACAAAACTTAAGGCATTTTATAAAAATTAAGTCATTTTATAGATTCAAAGTATTTAGAATTGGATAAAATATAACTGAACTCTCTACATCAAAGTAAATTCTAAATGATATTAATCCAAGGAATAAAGAGCTCAAAAAATTTCACATGTTACCACCCAGAGAGGAGCTAATTAGTTTAGAGAGTAATCTCATTTTGATTAGAGGATAAATGTCCTAGTTAGGGTTACTATTACTGTTATGGAACACTATTACTTAGGGAGGAAAGGTGTTATTTGACTTACACTTTTACATCACTGTCATTGAAGACAGTCAGGACCGGAATTCAAAGAGGGTAGGAACGAAATTTTTTTGAAACATGAGATGAAACAAGGAAATCTATGTAACAAGCAGAATAACAGAATATAGACTAGTAGCCATAGATTTTACAGGAATTCCGTTAAAGGAATGAGTTACTTACAATGTAGTAGTGCCCAAGAGTAACAAAAGCCAAGACATTGTAGACTTCAAAATGTACATCACAATGCCAGGATCAAAGTGAAGAACATGAAGTGAATGATAAGTATCATAAAGTCCTTTGTGAGGTGCACAAAGGAAGACTGTTTTTACTTTAACCGGGGAGGAATTTTTCATAACAATATGAAATTATAGCAATGTTCTAATTAATATTTTGATGTTTCTTTATTTGCTAAAAAATTCTGGGCGATCTAATATCTTTAAAGTGTTTTCAGATCAGTAGCATCTGAAACATGACTAAGCAGCAACAAATATTTGATAAAGAAAATTCTTATGGTGCCTAGCCATTCAAATTACTACTGATTAGGAACATCTAGAGGCTAAGGCGATAATTGTATTGCTTAAGTGTTTCCTACTTAAGCTTTAGAACCTGAGTTTAATCCCCAGCATTCACATAGAAAAGCAAGTCAGAGGTAAATAATTCAGCCCACTCCTTTCATCCCAGCACTTGGGAGGCAGAGGATGGCAGATCTCTGTGAGTTTGAGACCAACCTGATCTACAAGAGCTAGTTTCAGGATAAGTTCCAAAGATCCAGAGAAACCCTTGTCTTGCCCCCCCACAAAAAACCCCAAACAAACAACAAAAACAAACAAACATAGAGGGAAGGGGATTTCAGAGGCTATGTAGGTGGTGAAATTAGCCAAACCGGTTAGCTACAGGTCAATATTGAGGAACTGTTTGAGAAATTACCATGGAAATCTCCTATGAAATAGCACTAAAACTGGCCTTTAGTCTCCATATTGAGATGTACACATATGCCATGCACATATAACAGCACACAAGCACACACACACATTCATACATATAAGTGAATATGTGCACACACATACGGAGAAAGGAAGTGAGAGATAAAATCTAATTATATGTAAATGGGCTTTAATCACCAAATCAGAGAAAAAAACCGTCAGAGGTATACAAGTAGAATCATCATACAAATAGTGCATATATTTTGGTAGTACTCATGAAATTATAGCATTGACATATATAAGCTAATTTATCAATGTAATTTTGAAACTGAAGATAAGAAAAGGAAGAGGAAATAATAATTTAACTACACATAACATGTGACATTTCATATTACCCAATAAGAACCAGTTTCAAAATATGTTCACTAAATTTTGAAGTTTAATACTGTTTGTTTCTGAAAACTAAACACAACTTAGTCACTGAATTGGAAGAATGAAGCCAGAAGGTCACATCCTGCTTACAGAAATTAAAGGATGAAAATTCTGAATTTGGAGTAGAGCCAAGAGTCAGACAGGTCTGTATGAGACATTCTGTACAGACACTGTTGATTGGCCTTCTTAAAAGAGACAATGAAAATAAAGAGAACAACATTTGACCCAAAGACAGAAAATCCTCCCAAACTGATAAAGTATATAAGAATGGTAAGCACGGCGAATTAACATAAATGTCTTTACTTAGACCAAAAATAGGCACGCTTTATCAACTTTGAAGGACTTATAGTGTGACAGCATCATTAGAAGGGAGTAGAAAGTAGTAGATGCAACCAGAATCAAGGTCAATAAACACATAACAGGAAATATAAATCCAGACTATAAGCACTGTGTTCAGAAAAATATTCAGAAGGAAATGGTGACACTCCTGACATTGGATGAAGACCTTCCAGTTGGAATAAATCTTCAAAGACTGTTAGTATGCTTTCAAGTTGTATGGTATATATTGTCCTAACCTTTACTTAATTATGTGTGTGAGAGAATGTTTATATTCCTGTGTATATTATTTGTGTATATATGTATGGGTATACAATTGCACATGGCATGCAGAGGTCCATCACTGAACACAGATGAGGCAGACTGCCCACAAGTCAAAATGGGTATACTGGTTTCACCCCCAATGTAGCACTATTGCTTATAGTAATAAGAGCAGTGGGGCTGCGTCCCCACACCCGGCTGCCCGCAGGGCTAGCTTTACCCGAAATAATTACACAGACACCGTATTCTTTTAAACACTGCTTGGCCCTTTAGCTCTAGCCGTTACTGGCTAATTCTGATATCCCGATCAACCCATCTCTAATAATCTGTGAGCACCGGTCTTACCGGGAAGATTCTAGCCTAGTCCATCCTGGGTCGGAGCTTCATGGCGTGTGTCTGCCTGGGAGCGGGGCATAGCGTCTCTCTCAGGCGTCTGCTCCCGAGAGGAGAGCTGTGGAGTCTGAGCTCACTTCCTCTTCCTCCCAGCATTCTGTTCTGTTTACTCCTCCCACCTATCTTCTAACCAATAAAATGGGCCAAGGCAGTTCCTTTATTAGCCAATGACCTTCCTCCATCAATTGCTACTGACATGTGTGACCACACCTGGGTTTTTACTTGGGTCCTGGGGATTTGAATTCAGTTCTTTATGGTTGAGGAGCAAAATTTTTATCCACTTAACCATACCTCCCAGCAGGCAAAATTTTAACTGGATACATTAATTTAATATTCTCATTAGAAATTTAATACTTGAGTCTAGGTAATAATATCAATAAGTTTATCACCTAATGAAAACATTCGGTTGAGAAAATCTGGTGACTAGTATTTCATTCTAAATGTTATGCTAACTTTCATTTATTGAGGTCTTGCTATGTGTCAAACCCTCTACCAAGAATGTGAACCTATTTACTAAATTAGAAATAAATATCAACTAGTAATATCTACAATAGTATTTTCTCATTCTACTGTGGAAATCAGTCAAAAAGTAAATGCTTATGTAATACTTGCATTTTGATAAATATGAAACTATAGAGTTATCTTTCAAAACATGAATAAATTATTTAAAGCTGAAAAACACTACAGTATATGATCATATAAAATTACAGCTTTGCAATTTTCATTTGAAATATTGTATATTATCATAAATGTTCATCTATCACTACTTTAATATAGTCAAGTTCTTTCAGATGCTATAACTTTCATTTATTATTAATTTTCCTGAATTAATATTTGGAAATGTAAATATGTTAAAGTTTTATTTATATTATATTTATAAAACATAAGATACATTTTATGATAGTTTTGTAAAACTAATTGATATTTAAATGACTTAAAACTGCTTCTGTAATTAACTCTACTTTGTTAAAACTGACTTAGCATTTTAGAATTTAGTTAAGTACAATTTCATAATACAAACTGAATACCAATATTGTCTTGAATAAATATTCAAGAAAGCCAACAACTTCGTGTAAATTAGAAATAGCAAAACTTAATAAGTTGATTTAATGCTAATGCATTTCCATAGTCTCACTACAATTATATGAAAACTAATGCCTGACAAATTAAATCACAAAATATCAGCCTACTCTATTAATGTCGTGGGAATTATATTTCATTAGTATTTTCCCTACACTAAAATATTCTGCAGTGACCTGCACACGTTTATTAGATAATGCAAAGCATTGAATAGATCCTATTCAAGCTATATGTTTATTTGAAACATTCTTAACACAGGCAATATCTATATCTGTAGCATGTAAGACTATTAAAAGAGATAATATATGTGTGAATATATAAGTCTAAATGGTAATATGTCTTCAAAAATATTGCTACTTTTATTTTATGCTGCTCTTTTCTGATTATTATGAATACCAGTGGCAAAATATAACTTGTTTTGAAAACCATATTTACTGTTTGAATAATTCATGAGTTCATGGCATTCAGAAAAGAAAAATCTGTGGAATTTTAAACTGACTGTTGAAACTATTGTATTCATCTACCAAATCTGTTTTGAGAGTGAATGATGTCACAATGTTTTCTTTTATCTCCTATTTATAATTTAAAATTAAGCACATTGTAGGGGTTCTCATTTTCATATTATTCTGTTGTATAGAATGCTGAAAATGGTCTACAATTAAATATTTTGTTAAAACTTTAATAAAAATGTAATAATTTAAAAATTAACTGAAATAATAAATGGATACTAAGAAAAGTATTGTTTTGTGATTCCTATGAAACAACTAATTTTTTGAAAGACAATTTTTAAAACATGCACCAAGGAAGAAATGCGTAATTTGAGTAGGAATTTATTTTATAACTATAATCCATACATAATAATGTTTGAGGAAAGAAAATATCCATACAATAGAAGAACAAAAATAATTTAAAATATTATCCTGGATAGATGATTAAGAGCACTTGTGCTTCATGCATAGGGCGTGAATTAGATTCCCTGCATATACAATGCTTCACAATAATTCCATTACTACAGTTACAGGGGTTCTGATGCATTCCTTTGGCCTTCTAAGTACTTGTCACATAGGTGATACCTAAAATTGCATGCAAGAAAAAATGGTGAAGTACAATCCAAAAGCAAGATCAAGGAGGTCTATAGATAAATTGATAAGCTAGGCATCTTCTTTCAATGACTGGAATCCATGCAGTGAAATTTTCTGGCCAATTCTCTTTAACAAACTCACGAGTTTGAACTCAAGTAACAAATGAAAAAGAAGGCAACAAAAGCTGACTATGTAGAAAAGCATGAAGAAAAATAACTATGATAAAAATATAACTTGAATTATTTATCTAGTACAGTAATATCCCAAGGTGTGATGTTTTATGTGTTAAAGTGTACTCCCTTCCCAAATATATTCTGGATCTTCATCCAGATAATTGCAAGTATGAACGTTTCTTAAAGCTCGAGTTTTCTCATATCCAAGCAAATTAAAGCGAAAGTTTTGTCTAGTATTATTAGAAACAAAATTTGGAAAGAGAAAACTCAAAGCTATCATGTGACATAGACAGAAATCCCAGTGAGAAAGTTCACCATGAGATCAAGAAAGTAAAGGGCAATAAATAGCATATAAATAACTAACCTTAATTGCTAGCTTTATTCTATGGAGATATGGGTCAAAATTCCAATACTTTTATGTGTGTGCACTGGATTGTAAAAATTAAGCACTTGTCTAACAGATGGTTAGAAATATCATACTAACGAAATGGTAATTTACATACAAACAACAGGAATGGGATAGAATTAAACATGTGGTCCTTAATTAGAATTAGATGCATTGGTGTGAATTGAAGTTTCCTTAATATAAATACAGATGGTTACATAGGTAAATGATAGCACACAGAAATACAATTTTAGACACAATTCTGAACTCAGACTATTAAAAGCAGAACCCTGTACCACCATCAACAAAACGTAGCTACTTACTGCTTTCTTCACCGTTTTCCAAGAAAAAGAACCGAGTATTTAAAAAAAAAAAAGATTGATTCTAACCTGTGATCAAATAAGTTTGAGTATGGCTCTGTAATAACACACTACCAAAAAATGACTAAAATGAAACATAATATTTCTTATAACATTTTCATAACGTACGTGTATCTCTGGGTTGAAAGAGAAGCATGACAACAAACAGAAAATGAAACTGTACATTTATTCATAAAATTTTGGAAAAAGCCATAGGGAAATGGTAAGCAATACAATATCTCAGTGAAAAAACCTGAAAAATACTAATAATGATAATAAAATATTAATGAATTTTAATCCAATAACCAAACATATTTCAAAAAATACATGTTCTAACCAATTAATTAATGGTTTATTTAAATACAGAGCATGAATTTAATACCCAATGAAAAAAGTTTCCAAATCATCAGTTTGAATACTTCGTCTTCACAGAGATAGAGAATAACTCCTATCTATTAATGGAGGGCTTTCTGTGCATTGACCTTCTTTGAATGAGAACAATATGCATCTTAAATAAAATGTTTATTCAGTGAATAAACTTGAAAGATCTTACTTAAAGCAGGCTGTCAAAATAATTACAAACAATAAGAGTATGTGGCTATAGATTCTGTGTATCATTGCTAGATGTGATTTCAGATCTGTTGACCTATCTGGAATTTACCCAGATGATGGAGGAAGGTCATTGGCTAATAAAGGAACTGCCTTGGCCCATTTTATTGGTTAGGAGATAGGTGGGAGGAGTAAACAGAACAGAACACTGGGAGGAAGAGGAAATGTGGTCAGTCTCGACATCTCTCCTCTCTGGAGCAGACGCCTGAGAGAGACGCCATGCCCCACTCCCGGGATGAAGCTCCGACCCAGGATGGACATAGGCTAGAATCTTCCTGGTAAGCGCACCTTGAGGTGCCATACACAGATGATTAGAAATGGGCTAAATTAATATGTGAGAATTAGCCTAGAAGAGAATGGGCCATGCAGTGTTTAAATGAATACAGTTTGTGTGTTGTTATTTTGGGGCATAAGCTAGCTGTGCGGGCGGCTGGAGTGCTGGAGACGCAGCCCCGCCACCCTTATTACTTCATATGGCGCCCAGACATGCGGACAACTGTATCCACTGAAAGCCTGAAAAGCTTGGGAAAGAGTAAAGCATGTTTTCTTGATAGTGACAGTTTCTCGGATCTACTCTGCTTGCTAGAGGCAAGCAAGCGCCTCATCTAAGAGAGGCTTCCTGACTCAGCTTTAGCTGCAAAGCCTGCAACTCATTAAGAGGTCCTGCCATGAAACACTTAAACAGTGTTGACGAAAAGCTGAACGCATGCTTTTCGGTTTTCAGCCATAACAGGAAAAAAGCTGCGCCGTTTAAAAATGCCAGCTTTCTGGGCTGTCCTGCCAGGGCAAACTCTGACTATTTGAGCCAGGAGGGCCGGCTACCGAGAGAGGACTTGAGTGTTGTCTGTTGTAACTCGCTTGCTGGCAGGGAACTTGAAATGCCATAGAGTTACTTACAGCCGGTACCTCAGCCATGAGGCTGGAAAGCTAAGGAATGGACTGGATTAGCTGGCAAAGCCACACCTTTAATCATACCCATATTGCTCAGTAAATTAAAGACTCATGTGGTCAGAAAAAGAGAGATATACAGTAAAGAGAGATTCAAAGACAAAGAAAATTTCTAAATGGTTTGAAGTGTGTTAAAAATATATGCAGACTAAAATTTAAAGTTCTTAAAGTAACAAAAAAAAAGGAAGAGAGTTGTTGTGTGTGGTACACACCTTTAATCCCAACACTTGGTAGGCAGAGGGAGATAGACCTCTGTGACTTCAAGGTGTGGTAGCACACGCCTTTATCCCAATGCCTGGGAGGCAGAGACAGGCGGATCTCTGAGAGTTCAAAAACAGCCTGGTCTACAGAGTTATTCCAGGTCAAAGATATACGCTCAAAAATCAAAAAGTTAAAAGTAAAAATAAATAAAATAGAGGTTAAAACAAAGCTGCACAAAGATGGAAAATACACAGAGACTTTTGATACTGTATTCTATTATGCTCTCTTTAAATTATTTAAATGCTGAGGAAGGAGCAACAGATGCTAAAAGATATTTATTTATAAATGCTGCTGAACTAATCCAACATAGATATTTTGATGCCTTGACTTTGAAATTTGGATCTAAGGACATGATGCTTTGGAAAGGTGTTTCTTATTTTGTTTTCACACAGGATGAAACACTGTTCATTTCTTCTATTCCGATTTGGTATGATGACCACGCCCCCCCTGAAGGGTTGCAGTGAACATCTTCAGAAAATTGCTTCACTCAACTGCCAACTGAGCACACAGGTTATACCATGAAAGACCAAATTAACGACGCCCCCATTCAGCAGGAAGCAGTTTGGAGAGAAAAAGCTGCGCCCATGTTCCCAAATATGGTTTATAAACGTCCTTTACATTTAAAGGGGGATAAGATATAGATATGAATAATTTACATTAGTATAGATTTTGCTTTATTGATAGAGATTTGGGGTCAATTTTGTTATATATATATGAGTGTTTCTGATTTTGATTGGGGTGTTGTGATTGTGTGGTTCATTTGAATATGTGCTGTATGATTGGGAAATATAGGTTGTTAATGGATAATCATCGATAATAGTAAAGCTTGTAGTCATGTTAGTTAGATTTTCTAGATATATAGAGAGATATTTTAGATAGACATTCTTCATGTCTTTTAAAGGTTACAGAATAGGACATTTAATGTTTTAATAACTGAGGACTTTTCATGACAATGAGACACCCTGCTCCTGGCAGCACCAATCTATTTCAAGAGGAAGATGGGCATCGAAGAGGCACCCTATGTAGTTTGATAGCCATTTGGGCAAGAAACTGCTCTTGCCTGGACTATTGCATAAACTGGACACAGAGAACCCACAGAGAGAGGACTACTGAACTTTCTTAAGGTGAGATGATCTTTCAGGGTTCCTGATTCATGAAAGAGTCTGCGAGACATTCTACAGGACACAACAGATAGTGACTGAACTGACTTTGAATCTTCCTGCTTTATGGAAATGTCTGCTGGATAGCATGGGCCTGAAGGCTGAAGATGGATGCCCCAACGGTACAGAGGAACTTTGGGTGACTGTCCAGGCAGTGAGATATCTCTGTCATTTCTAGAGTTTTAAAAGTTGTTTTTTTCTTGTTTGCTTAGGTAATATTATATCTTTCTGGAGTCTTTGATGGAGTTAAGAATAGTTAGTTATAGTTATAGTTTTCCTTAGTTATGATAAAGATTATTGTAACTTTTACTTGATAACTTTTGTTATATGTCATTTTGCTATGTTAAAGTTAAAGCCTTTTTTTTTTTGTTTAAACAGAAAAAGGGGAAATGATGGAGGAAGGTCATTGGCTAATAAAGGAACTGCCTTGGCCCATTTTATTGGTTAGGAGATAGGTGAGAGGAGTAAACAGAACAGAACGCTGGGAGGAAGAGGAAGTGAGGTCAGTCTCGACATCTCTCCTCTCTGGAGCAGACGCCTGAGAGAGACGCCATGCCCCACTCCCGGGATGAAGCTCTGACCCAGAATGGACATAGGCTAGAATCTTCCTGGTAAGCACACCTTGGGGTGCCATACACAGATGATTAGAAATGGGCTAAATTAATATGTGAGAATTAGCCTAGAAGAGAATGGGCCATGCAGTGTTTAAATGAATACAGTTTGTGTGTTGTTATTTCGGGGCATAAGCTAGCTGTGCGGGCGGCTGGGGTGCTGGGGACGCAGCCCCGCCGCCCTTATTACTTCACCCAGACATACCATCTTTCACCATAGTTTGAGGAAAATCAGATAACTAGCAATAACTAGGCACCTTTCCATATGTTTGAATAATACCCTTCTCAACTATCACAATTCTCAAAGAAAACCATGGTCTGTTGATATGGAGAAAACAAAAAGAATCATATAACTAAAAGTAAACCTGTACAGAAAGTTAATGGAACAAAAATTAAGAAAACTTAAATCAACTTGATGTTTTGATCAATAAAAATTATTAGTCATCATTGTTCTAATAATAGTAACATTTATTCCAACCAGTAAGAAAGATATCAGTGAGATAGAAATGTGAATTTTCTCTAATAGTTTTCAGTGGTCTACTAAACTAAAACTGCACAAAGCATTTTAAAGTTATTATTGGTTATCACTCTCCACTCTGTATTTACTTTAGAAATGCATATATTTTCTAAATTTTGTTGAAAATATGTATTATATGTGATTCTTAGATTATTTAAAGATATTTAAAAATTTGTAATTTTTTACAATTAAGCAACTTTGTTTATAACCATAAGCACAATGACTGAAACCATCCTCATTATTATTTCTTGATGAAAAAGCCATAGATATAAAAGAGCATAGTTCAAAGCAAAGATAATCCCTTAAATAGCAACAATCAATGATCTGATCTAAACAACACTGCTTTGACTTCTGAGACCATCTTAAGTGACATCTCTGGAATGAACTGAGACAAAGCATCTCTTTTAGATACTTTTCCTAATGTGACTTAAAATATTCTGACAAACAAATACCTTGAGACTTAAATGCGGACCTATCTATTTTGTTCACACTCATACAGGGAAATACTATGGAGAATTCAAAGGGATGAGATCCAAGATTGATGGTACATTGCATCTTTAGTCAAGAAGCAGAAAGTAACGTATACTGTTGCTTATGTACATTTCTATCTTTTAATATTTTATTTTTTCTTTTTATTTAATTAAAGCATAAATTACAACATTAGTATCCCCGCCTCAAATTCATAGAGATAAAAACTTTATATTGGATAATCATTTAGGTTTTAGTCACTACTGAGATGCAATCCAAAGAATGTGCCATCTTGTAAACAGCGAATTTTCCACCTCAATTATCATAATTTAAATTAATTTTCATATGTACATTTATACTTTTAATGACTCTATATCTAGTCTAGTTGGCTATTACCACTTATGATTACAACATCAGAATTTTCATTTCTTTAATTCTGAGTAGTTCAGCTATATAGTTTCCTTGCAACAAGAGTTAGGATGGTTGAGGGACTCCAAGGTGTAAAGTTTATGCAGTGAAGGAATTTTAATGCATTTACACTCCTACTGATTGGTGTCAACCTTATGTTAGATTGCACACTCAAACTTGATAATAGAATTATCAAGTCCACTTTTCATCTTTGAGTTCTGTGACATGCATTCTCACAGAGCAATCTATAGTAAATACAAGGCAACTTCATTTCTTACCCAGACACTTTTTTTCTTTCTCCCAACATTTGTAAGTAACAAATAGGTTCCAATCTACAGTACCTAAGCACCTCACTATTCAACAGAGAGTCACAGTTGAATATGTTAACACATATTTAGATTCTTCTGTTTCACACTCAAGCAGAAATACATAACTTTTCTATCACTTATAGATGTTTGATAAAGAACACAAATCTTGGTCCGTAATCATTATTGCTATGTTTGAACAACAAGAACAAACCGATAAAACAATTGCTGTATTATAAACTTGCAGCTGAGTTTCATATTTTTTATATTATCTGAAATCCAAAACATATAAACTGTTTATTAACTGTAGCTTAACAATAAGTAAAACTAACAATTTTCCTACCAAAGCAATTAGGTTTGAAGGAAAGGAAAAATTTACCATTATATTTCTCAGGGACTCTGCCACACCATTGTCAACATCATCTGAACTTTATAGCTGCTGCTCACATAAACTAGGGAATTACTCATGGTTCACGGGGAAAACTACTCTGTTCTCAGTTTTATTTGAAGATTGCTTATTTTACACTGAGATCAGAGAGGAAAAGAGCGAGACCTTACTCTGTGCACCCTGTTGTACCACTGAAATTAAAAATGCTCATGGGCTTCTTGGTTTTCTTTCCTACTAACACTTTCATTTTTTGACCTTAGTAAATATGCATTGATAACTACATTAGTCAAGACTGGCACTTTAAAGTTCCATCAATACTTCAACATGTATAAAGCGATGTGCAGAGTATAAAAATACACAAGGAAATAGATTTGTTTCAGATCAATTACTATGGGTAGTTATCTCACAAAACACAGAGCCTCATTTCTTATTAAAAAAAAAAAGAATAAGATTTCTGAAGTGAGTTTCTCATACAAATGTAGTATATGACAGTGATATATCCCTATATATCAATTTAAAAAATAAACTTGAGCATTAATTGAATTTAATAATCAAATCTAGAAATAATCTTTAAGATTTAAATTGCTTTGTCTGCCTCTGAAACTAATTAAAAAAATCTCATGAAAAAAGAATACAAACTCTCAGAAGAGAGGAAATACAGTATAATTTATTATTAATATTTAGCTGAATGATGGCATCTAAATAGTTTATAAAAATATAGCAAGGATTTTATTAATGTAAATTTTTTTCTGATTAATGCATATAGGTTTTCTTCATTAAATGTTCACTGAACATTTAAATTTTAATATTAACAGACTTAAATAGTTTTATTATTTAATTTTGATTTTGATTATCATTATCTCACTATGTCCAGCATTTCTTAATTCATTATCAGATACATATGTGCATTATATAATCATTATTTTTCTGTGTGGGCTAAAAATCTATAATGCATTTGAGCTTCTCTAATTTATGAATCACTGACCAGCAACATCTCAAAATTAGCAGGCACAAAACTATGTTTTCATTAGCATACTTCAATGAATACTTAAAAGAATTCTTTAAACAAAACACATAATAAATTATAATCATTTGTTAAATAATGCAGTAATGTTGACAGGCTTTGTATTTTTAATTTTTAAATCCTCAATTACATGTCATTCTGGAGTAAATGAAATATGTAAGTGTTTATTTTCACAATGTAGTAAAGTAGAACTCACTGTATGAACTAAAACTGGATTTTAAATAATATTTGGAATCTTATTTTATAGTCTTCAAAAGAACTAGAATATCATTCATTCAGTGAAATACTTATTTAATCACTATAAAAATAATTAGAACATCTTAACTGAGTAAAGCCTATTGAAAATTGATCATTAGGCTCAATCATGTTTGTAGCCAGGAATGTCTCATTGAGCAACACTGTATGTAGTGTTAAATGTAGCAGGGTTGGAAGGTGTTACATATTATAAAGACCAGTATTTAGTAAGCAACTTAATGGAAGTTAATGCAAGACAAATGACCTTTTAACTTAAGTGGTGGAAGTGAGGATAGAGTAGAAAATGATGGAATAGATTGTTCTATAGTTAGACTGTAGACTAATGATGGAAGGTATTTTGTCAACAGTAATAATTACTAATGATAAACTATAAAATGAGATAAATTTGCATCATAAATATGCATCATTTTTATGAAGCATAAACACATGTGTATATTCATACATTCCCAAATGATGGCATAACTTTTACCTAATCTGAATGTTGAAAAAATCCTTATAATCTTTACAAAGATCTATTAAAGGGAAATTTTATATCAGAGTTGTGTAAAACAAATTGTGTGTAGTGTTATATAGCTGTGGTGTGATTACCTTGTTGGTTGTGATTACACATTGTTTATACATATGGGTTCTTTAAATATAACAAAAATCCTTTAATCTCAAACAAGTAATGTTATTTTTAAAACCATAGTAGAGGCAGAAAGATACTATAAGAGCTATTAAAGTGAATAGATGAAGTACACATGAATTGCATATTACATGTAAATTTCATGCTGTCAGTCAGTATTGAAAAACTTTTCTAAAGAATAAAATAAGAGCCATTTGCATTCCTTCCTGGGTTTTATTTACTGCAAAGGATCTTGGGTAATTTGTTTATGTAGGGCTCTTAAGACAGTCTTTTTCTCCTATTTATTCTAGGACCGAGTCGAACTGGCTCCTGCAGAACATATTTAAACTTACATTTACTTCTTCCAGAAATATTGGAATGGTCTCTTCAGTCATTGGTATTGGAATCTTAATTAGACATAAAACAGTCAGACTAAAATTCAAACTTTATCATCACCTTGATTTCTTACCATAATTTATTGTCTTCCAAGATCTGAACACCTAAAATTAATTTAATTACAGCAGTTTTGTCTTTTTCCCAGGGAGCACTCAAAACACTCTCAACTTAGTAGTCATAGTCAACTAAAATTAAAAACTAATTCCTACCTAATATTACAAAATTAATTAAGTAGACTACTTAATATTACAAAAAAGCGAGTCCCTTTAGTTTGGATTATAAAACAGCTATAAATATTCTAAAATATATGAAAAATCACAATTTGCCCTCATTTCTCAGATATGTGGTTGCACTCATTAACTATCATCTCCAACATTTATCTCAATGATTATTAAACATTCTTAGCCTTACCAGTAACCCTTCTTTATTTTGCTGTACTTCCCCAATTACAAATAATATAAACAACCTTTACCTTGAAAACCTAGCATTTGAAATCTACAATGATTATTCCACAGATTAATCACTATGTATATGTAAATTACCAGATACTATATTAAGATTTATACTTTGTATTACTCTTCTTAGTTTTCCACAATCAAACACAATAGACTGGAAGGTCTAAATAACATACAGCTATTTTGTTAATACCCGGATTCTACAAAGCCAAGATCAATGTGTCTGTGCATTTGGTCTAAAGGGACGCTCTCAGCTTAGCTTGCAAAGAACTGCTTTTCTATTGTGTCCAATTATGTTTGAATGAGTACTCTCTACAGTGTTCTACAGCCATTAGTTTTGTACTGATAATATCCCACTCCAAATCTCATTCAGCCCTAATCACCTCTCTCTGGACTTTGAGTCCAGATGCAGTGAAATCAGGTTTGGAGTACTCAGTATGTAACACAATATGTATGATATTTCTACCTATTTAATCAACTATTTTCCACAAAATAATCTAAGGCAATCAGTAAGTGTATGTATGAAACTGTATTCCGAAGAAACTATAAAAGATACGATCAACAGGTTTATGTGTAGATTTTAGTTACATATTGAATAGTCTGTTAGTGTTTGAGAGAGCTCTTTTCATTTCCCCTTCACCTTAGAAACGTATTAGAAATGTATTACAAGACAGAGTCAATTAGTGTTTTTATAAAGCACATTGTAAATTCAAAAGATAATTTTTATTTTAAGAGAATAAAGCTCCAAAGAGAGTTATTTGGAAAATACTGAAATGTAGGTTTCACCATATATGTGCCAACCCTTTAACACAGAATATTTATTTCAAGTTCCTAATTATTCATGGATGTTTTGAGAGTTTGCTATACATACATAAAACTGGAGGAGATATGTGAGTCATCATTAAAACATTACAGGTCTGCTTAATAAGATCTTCTTACTATCACATCAAGGCACAAAAAAACTATAGAAAACTACAACGAATCAAAGTGCCAAGATGTTCATCATACTTCCAATGGATAAATATAGACCACAACTCCTATACCTAAGGAATAGATACCCATTTTGACCTATAAGCATAGAAGAATATTATTAGGAATTGTTTTATTGGCATCTTTTTTTTTTGGCAGTATTATTTGGTTTAATCCTTTGTTTCTGAACTAGGTGTCTAGTCTCTGGTTTTTAGTTACCCAACCAGTGTCAGCTATGGATTCCTTTTCTTTGAGTTGGCCTTAAATGAAATTAGACTTTGATTGTCTACTCTCACAAGTTCTATGCCACCTTTGCCATAGCATATTTTTCAGGCAAGAAAGATTGTAGGTCAAATATTTTTTGACTGGTTTGGTGTCTGCATTTTGTTTTCTGTGCCCTGAAGTGTACCTTCCCACATTAGAATCTAGAATGTAGTGCTGTAGCCTCCATGTTTGTCTTTTTCATGTTCAGTGCATTGTGTGGGCATTGTCCTCAGCAATAGGGCATCCATGTAGGTTTTCAGAGGCAAATTAGACTTAGCAATGGCTTGGGTTTTTTGGGAATTTATATGAGCCCCCCTGGAAGACCAATACTTCAACTGAATGTATTCCAGAACTAGAAGTCTCAACTGGTTACATGAAATGGCCAGTTGATATTCCATATTCCTCATTAGTAGGAGACCTCATGAGGATCAACTTCATACATTCCAAGACATTTCTAATTCACTAGATTTCCAAACAACCCTCAAAGTGCCCCCCAAATCCAATTGTCTCTCCCCACACACCTGATTACTGTTTCCCATCCCCATCTGCTTCGAGTATGCAATGAAATTCTCTCCTATTTCTCTCTCCCAGAGAGATACATGTATCCCCTTGATTCTTCCTCTTTGCATAACCACTCTGACTTCTAGGAATTGTGCTTATCATTTATTTAACCACTAATATCCACTTATAAGTGATGATGGAACTTATTTATCTTTTTGGGTTGTGGTTATCTCACTCAGGATGATTTTGTCCTAGTTACAAGTTATATGATGTCATTTGTTTTAAACTGCAGAGATATGATATTCCATTATGTAATTATACAACATTTCCTTTAACTATTCTTCTATTATGGAAAATCTAGGTTATTTCCAGTTTCTAGCTACTATGAATAAACCCAAAATGAATATGAATGAGCAACTGTCCTAGTGTTAGTGTGGAACATTCTTTGGTTATATGCCCAAGAGTGATATAGCTGGATTTTGAAGTAGCTAGTATGCCAACTTTCTGAAGAACATCATATTGATTTTAATAGTGGTTTTACATGTTTATACTCCTGCCAGCAACAGTGAAATGTTCCCTCTTGCTTCACATCCTCGTCATGATGCTCTGTCACTTGTGTTTTTGACATCATCCATTCAGAGAGGCGTAAGATAGAATCTCAGAGTCATTTGGATTTGCATTGCTTTGATGGCTAAGGATGTTCATCATTTCTTTAAGTACTTCTTAGCCATTTGACTTTACTCTCTTGAGAATTCTCTGTTTAGAAATGTTCTAGTTTTTTTGTTGGATTATCTGGTTTACTGATAGATAGTTTCTTAAATTCTTTGTATATTTTTATATTACTCCTCTATCAGATGTATAGTTGGGTGAAAAATTCCTCATTATGTAGGTTATGGCTTTATATCAATGATATATCTTCTGCTTTATGGAAGATTTTCAGTTTCATAAAGTCATATTTATTAATTGTTAATCTTAGTGCCTATACCATTGATGATCAGAAAGTTGTCTCCGATTCTGATGCATTAAGGGCTACTCCTTAATTTTTCTGCTATCAGGTTTACTATATCTTGTTTTATGCTGAAGTCTTTGATCCACTTTGTCTTAGTTTTGTGGAACATAGTAATTACAAATCTATTTGCATTCTTTTACATGCAGACATCCAGTTCAACATTTGTTGAAGATGCTGTCTTTATTTCAGATGATATATCTGGCTTCTTTATCAAAAATCAGGTTCTAAAAGTATTTGGATTTATGTCCTGTTGTCTTCTAGTCAATTGCATTGATTAACATGTCTATTTTTGTGTCAATAACATGTGTTTGATATTGCTCCAGTTCTATAGTAGAAGTTGGAGTCAGGAATGGAAATACCTATAGATGATTTTTATTCTTTTTTCAGTATATTTTATACTGAAAATGTTTTATTTGGTTTGTTATTTGTTTCTGGTGGGTTTTGTTCATTTGTTTGTTTGTTTTTCATATGAAGTTGAAAATTGTCCGTACAAGGTTTGTAAAGATTTATGCTGGAATTGCGATATAGATTTATTGAATCTGTAGATTGCTTTTGATAAAATGTCCATTTTTACTATGCTAATCTTACCAATTTGTGAACATGGGAATCTTTCCATTTGTTATCTTCTTCAATTTTTGTCTCCAAGGACTAAAAGTTTGTACCATACATATCTTTCCTTTGTTTAGTTAGGGTCATACCAAGAGATGTTATATTATTTGTAGCTCTTGTGAAAGGTGTTGCTTTCTTGATTTCTTTCTCAGTCTGTTTGTAATTTGTACATTGGAAGCCTAAGGTTTATTTAGTTAATCTTATAATCCAGCTACAGTGCTGAAAGTGTTTATCAGATGTAGGAGTTTTCTGGTGGAATTCTTAGGGTCACTTATATACATTATCATATAATCTGAAAATAATGATAATCTTACTTCTTCTTTTCCATTTTTTATTCTCTTGAACTCTACAAATTATCTTATCACTCCAGCTGATACTTTAAGTACTATATTGAATATATATCAGAAGAGTAAAAAAAATCTTGTATGCTTCCTGATTTTAGTGTAATTGTTTTGAGTTTTTCTCAGTTTAATTTGATGGTGGCTATAGATTTGCTATAAATTATCTTTATTATAGTTTGCTGTGTCCTTTGTATTTCTAACCTACCCAGGACCTTTATCATGAAAGAATATTGAATTTTCTCAAATGACTTTTTATACAACTAATGAGACGTTTGTGTCTTTTTTCTTTCAGTTATCACCTCACTCCTTCTCCCATCTCCCCCCACCAAAGTCCACTCCCATTTTTTTCCTTCCAATGGGTAAAAGATCCCTTGGGAGTCAACAAAATCTGGAAAATTAAGTTGGGGCAGGACCAACCTCCTTTCCCTGCATTAAGATTGAGCATTGCATCCCAAGAAAATGGAATGGATTTTGTTGATTTCCAGCTTTAAGCCATTGTCATCTGACAGAAGGAAAGAAGTTATTTAAATTTTTTGCATCTGTGAGACTTTCATTATGTCTGAGTATGTGGTCAGTTTTGAAGAGAGTTCCCAGAGGCACAGAGAAAGAGGTATATTCTTTGTGTTTGGGTGTAATAGTCTGTAAATATCTGCTACTATTTCTATTTGATTTTTAATGTTTGTTAACTCCAGTATTTCTCTGTTTAGTTTTTGTCTGGATGACGTGTCTACTGGTGAGAGTAGAGTATTGAAGTCTACTACTGTCAGTGTGTGAGGATCAGTATGTGGTTTAGTGTTTCTTTTACACTCTTGGTTGCCCTTGTATTTGGAGCATATATGGGAAGAAATGAAATGTCATCTTGGTGGATTTTTCCTTTTATGAGTATGTTGTATCCTTCCCTGTCTATTTTGATTAGTTGTTGTTTGAAATCTATATTGTTAAATAGTAACTTGACTAAACCAGCTATCTTCATAGGTACATTTGCTTAGATTATTCCCCCCCCCCCACCTTTAACCCTAAAGTAATATCTCTTCTTGATGTTGAAGTGTGTTTCTTGGATGCAGTAAAAGGATAAATCCTATTGCCTCATTCATTTTGTTCATCTGTGTCTTTTCATTGGGGAATTAGGTACATTGATTTTGAGAGATATCAATGACAAAAGCTTGTTTATTCCTGTTAATTGTTGTTTCTGGTGGTGGTGGTGGTGGTAATGGTGTTGGTGGTGGTGTCTCTATCTATATGTGTATGTTTCTTTTCTGTTTATTTTGCTGGTGTGAGATTATTTACTCTCTATGTTTTCATAGGTATACTTAATCTTCTTAGGTTGGAATTTCCTTCTAACATTCTCTGTAGTGGTGAATTTGTAGATAAACACTGTACAAAGTTGGCTTTATCATAGAATACCTTATTTTCCTCAGCTATGATAATAAAAGTTTTGTTATACTATTAAGTGTGATCTCATAGAGTCTATAACACATCTGCTTGTATTCCTAAATTTGCCTTTCCCATGATTCCCTCAATTTGTGTTTTATTTCTTATATTTCTATTTTAAGGTCTTGAACAGTTTTATTCATTTCTTTCATGTATTGCTTGGGTTTTCTTGCCTTTTTAAAGGAGATTTATTTTGTTACTCCAGCTGTGTGTGTTTACCTGGGTTTCTTTCAGAGATTTCTTTATTTTATTTTAAAGGACATCTATCGTTTTCTATAATTTTTTGAAGTCTCTCTCCTTGTGCTTGAGATATATTGGAATATTTAGGACCTGCTGTGATAGAATGGGTACTGTCTAGTGGAGATATATTCTCAAGGTCATTGCTGATTGTGTGCTTATACTGGCATATAGACATTTAGGATTGGAATAAATGTCTGTCTAGTTTCTGAGTTCAGCATTTTTCTTTGTTGAGGGTTGTTTTGTTCCATGCTTTCTGTTTTCACTCATGAACATTGGAAAGTGTGCTGGCTCTTTGTTATCTGTTTTACAGGCCTGCTCATCTGGTGTATTCACAGGAAAGCCTATTGGTGGAACCTGGGAGGCTGGGATGAGTAGGGGGAAAGTAAGTTAGGAGAGAAAGTCTTTTGACCTTTGGGGACTGGGTCAATAGTGAAAAAAAGACTATGTCAGAATTCTTGCTACAGACCTAGGGATAAGTCTGGGGGAAAGTAATTAGATTCCAAGATCAGTAAGAAAACATGAAAATTAATATTTATAAAAATAAACCATAAGTATATGAGTATTGTATCCAAAGACAATGAAATTGGGAATGAATAAAAAATAGTTAATAAAAAAGTAAAAGGAATCTAGAGATAAAGGAAAGTTAACTTTGAGAAAATTGAAAAGAACAAAAGTGACAAAGATTTCCTGAGTCTATTTATGTAATTACGGTTGGCTTAATATATCAATTTTGGATATAGTATGAATAAAGTCAAACAAATTTCAGATGCTTTAAGGGTTAAAGTGAGCCCATCTTTGTTATTTTGATGCAAAATCATTAACATTTTTAAATCAATACCAATTGACCAATATAACTATAGTATATTCCAAATTTTCTTTACTCTTCACTGTTGAAATACAGAGCGGTGGGCTGTGTCCCGCCACCTGGCTAGCTTTACCCGAAATAATTACACGGAAACTGTATTCTTTTAAACACCGCTTGGCCCATTATATCTAGCCTTTTCTCGGCTAACTCTCGCACCTGGACTAGCCCATTTCTAATAATGTATATAGCCCACGAGCTGGCTTATCAGGAATGGTCTTAACCTGCATCAGTCTGGAGTGGGAGAGCCATGGGGACTCCCTGACTCAGCTTCTTTCTCCCAGCATTCTGTTCTGTTTACTCCTCCCACCTATGTTTTAACCTATCAGGGCCAAGCAGTTTCTTTATTGCTTAACTAATGAAATCAACAGATTGATATATGACACTCCCACATCACTTCACAAATTTCTATTTTTTAAACCTTTCTGTAGGCTGAAAGTAATTAATATGAGTGTAAAATTTATAGCCAAAGAGCACAATTTTTAGGAATCAAATTTGGACTTTCTTATAGAGAATAATTTTTTGTTTTATGATGCAAAAGTAGAAGAAAGTGGAATCATACTGGCTTACATTGATGGAAAGAAGTGTGAGTGGAGGGAACAGAATGCATAAAGAGCATAAAGCTTGATTCCTAGCTATTAAATTGGGGTTTCATAAATGATCATACAATGAATTGAACTTCAGGGTGAACAAAATTTTCTGTAGGTGTCACAGACATTCAAAATGAAAATTGGGGTATATAAAGTTGGTTGAACATGCACATAAAGAAATTATCTTATGAAAATGAACTTCAGTGAAGAATAGTAGGCAATTTGTATGTTTTTACAGAGGCTGGAAAACATTAATCTGAGAAGTAATATTGAGAAGCAACAAATTTAAGAACTTCATATATAAGAACTAGAACAGATAACCAAAAGAAAAGATCCAAGAGCTATAATCCAGGTAAAGAAAGTAAATCAAGGATGATTTGGAAAACTGTTGAGGAATATTGTTAGACTGAGACCCCAAGGTCCAGTTGAAGAGCTAAAGGAAGGAGAAGATGAGAAAGGAAGTCAGGACCGTGAGGGGTTGGTCCACATATTGAGAGCCTGTGCCTGTTCTAATAAGAGCTCACCAAATCCAGCTGGACCAGGACTAAATGAGTATGTGATCAAACCAGATTCTCTGAATGTGGCTGAAAATGGGGGCTGTCTTAGAAGCCATTGATAAAGGCACTGGGACTTGTTTCTACTGCATGTACTGGCTTTTTGGGACCCTAGTCTATTTGGATGCAAAGCTTCCTAGGCCTGGATGTGGGGAGGGGGGGATTGGATTTCCCACAAGGCAAGGTTCCCTGCACTCTCTTAAGGAGGGAGGGGGAGGGGGAAGAGGGAGTGGGAGGCAGGAGGGAAATGGGAGGCAGGGAGGAAGTGTAAATTTTTGAATGGAAAAATAAAAAAAAAGAAAAGAAAAGAAAGAATGAAAGAAAGGGAGAAAGGAAGAAAACATATGTGAAGTTCTTAAATTTGTTACTTCTCAATATTACTTCTCAGATTAATGTTTTCTAGCCTCCTACATGAATGTAAAAACATACAAATTGTCTACTGTTCTTCACTGAAGTTCATTTTCATAAGATAATTTCTTTATGTGCATGTTCAACAAATGGAAACTGAAGAACTGAAGGCTGGAATTGTAATTCACCCAGTTAAGTACTTACTTAATATACACAGAAGACATGGATTGAGCTGTAGTGCCACATACCTGACTTGTAGTGACATATGCCTTTATTCACAAGATTTAAAAGGTGGAATAAGAAAGGTCATCCTCATCTGCAGACTGAGTTCAAGCCTGGCTGTGTTATGAGCTATTATATCAGAACCAAAAGTGTTTTATATTAAATAAAATAAGCATTTGTTATAATCAGAGCAAGTTATTTTCATAAGCATATTAAATCATCAAAGGGCAACTATTGAAAGAGTTTTAGTTACAAGATTTGAAACTAGTGACAATTATAGATACCAAGTATTTTTCGTCTTGTCCAAAAGGGGCTTTTTGTTTGTTTTTTTAATAACCATATCTGGCTTTTATGACAACAAAAACACATTATTCAGTATTAATAACTCTGAGACCAGTAAAGTCTCCTTTAAATCTCAATTAGCACCTGGCTTTTCTTCCTTCTGGCAACTGAAATTTAACTAGAACACAGCATCCTCAATAAACAACAACAACAACAAAAAAATCATCAGGATAAAAAGGAAATAAGCTGAGAATATATTTCTAGACCTTAGTCACAAAACCTATTTTTTTCTCTTCCCAAGGTGTTGACCAATATCCAATTAAATATTTTATTATACAGTGATGTCTACAGGCAATATTTAACAAATGACTTTAAATTCAATTTTTCTTAAAACCTCATGTTCATATGTTTTACCATGCAATGTTTATGTCTACTGCCTCTAGCTGGCCAATATAATCAGCTTTGAACAAAGTCAACATGTCAATGAAAATAAATGGTGTTTTTTTTTCTCCTAATCTTTATTTATTTTTTTTCCAATTTTTTATTGAAAAAAGGAGAAAAAAAACAAGTTTCCACCTCCTGCCAGCTTCCCATTTCCCTCCCCCTCCTCCCACCCTTCTCCCCCTCCTCCCACCCTTCTCCCCCTCCCCCCACTCCTCTCCATCTCCCTCTCCAGTACAAAGAGCAGTCAGGGTTCCCTGCGCCATGGTAAGTCCAGGTCCTCCCCTCTCTGTCCATTTCTAGAAAGGTGAACATCCAAACTGGCTAGGCTCCCACAAAGCCAGCACATTACGTAGGTTCAAAACCCCGTGCCATTGTCCTTGGCTTCTCATCAGCCCTCATTGTTCGCCATGCTCAGAGAGTCCAGTTTTATCCCATGCTTTTTCAGTCACAGTCCAGCTGGCCTTGGTGAGCTCCCAATAGATCAGCTCCACTGTCTCAGTGGGTGGGTGCACCCCTCGTGGTCCCGACTTCTTTGCTCATGTTCTCCCTCCTTCTGCTCCTCATTGGGACCTTGGGATCTCAGTCCAGTGCTCCAGAGTGGGTCTCTGTCTCTATCTCCATCCATCACCAGATGAAGGTTCTATGATGATATGCAAGATATTCGTTAGTACTGCTATAGGATAGGGTCATTTCAGGTTCCCTATCCTCAGCTGCCCAAGGAACTAACTGGGGACCTTGGCTTGGGCATCTGGGAGCCACTCTAGGTTCAAGTCTCTTGCCAATTCTAAGGTGGCTCCCTTAACTAAGAATTGTGCTTCCGTGCTCCCCTATCCAACCTTCCTTTATCCCAATCCTCCTTTTTCCCCAAGTTCCCCCCATTCTCCCCTTCTCCCTTTTCTCTCCCCATCTCCCCTTAGCCCCATTCCACCCCACCCCCAAGATCTCAATTTTCTCCCCGGCAGTTTTGTCTACTTCCCATAGCCAAGAGGACAACTATATGTTTTTCCTTTGGTCCACCTTCTTACTTAGCTTCTTTGGGATCACCAATTGTAGACTCCGTGACCCTTGTTTATGGCTAGAAACCAATTATGAGTGAGTACATCCCATATTCATCTTTTTGGGTCTGGGTTACCTCACTCAGGATAGTATTTTCTATTTCCATCCATTTGCACGCAAAATTCGCGAAGTCATTGTTTTTTACCGCAGCATAGTACTCTAATGTGTATATATTTCAAACTTTCTTCATCCATTTTTCCACTGAAGGGCAACTAGGTTGTTTCCAGGTTCTGGCTAATACAAATAATACTGCTATGAACATAGTTGAACAAATGCTCTTGTCATATGATCGGGCATCTCTTGGGTATATCCCCAGGAGTGGAATTGCTGGGTCCAGGGGTAGGTTGATCCAGAATTTCTTGAGAAACCGAAACACCGATTTCCAAAGTGGTTGCACAAGATTGCATTCCCACCAGCAATGGATGAGGGTACCCCTTCCTCCACAGCCTCTCCAGCAAAGGCTATCATTGGAGTTTATTATTTTAGCCATTCTGACAGGTGTAAGATGATATCTCAAAGTTGTTTTGATTTGCATTTCCCTGATCGCTAAGGAGGTTGAGCATGACCTTAAGTATCTCTTGGCCATTTGAACTTCCTCTGCTGAGAATTCTCTGTTCAGTTCAGTGCCCCATTTTTTAATTGGGTTAATTAGCATTTTAAAGTCTAGTTTCCTGAGTTCTCTATATATTTTGGAGATCAGACCTTTGTCTGTTGCGGGGTTGGTGAAGATCTTCTCCCAGTCAGTAGGTTGCCTTTTTGTCTTGGTGACAGTGTCCTTTGCTTTACAGAAGCTTCTCAGTTTTAGTAGGTCCCATTTATTCAATGTTGCCCTTAATGTCTGTGCTGTTGGGGTAACACATAGGAAGCGATCTCCTGTGCCCATCTGCTGTAGGGTACTTCCCACTTTCTCTTCTATCAGGTTCAATGTGTTCTGACTGATAGTAAGGTCTTGAATCCATTTGGACTTGAGTTTTGTGCATGGTGATAGATATGGGTCTATTTTCATTCTTCTACAGGTTGACATCCAGTTATGCCAGCACCATTTGTTGAAGATGCTTTCTTTCTTCCATTGTATATTTTTGGCTCCTTTATCAAAAATGAGGTGTTCATAGGTTTGTGGGTTAAAATCCGGGTCTTCTATACGATTCCATTGGTCGACTTCTCTGTTTTTATGCCAGTACCACACTGTTTTCATCACTGTAGCTCTGTAATAGAGTTTGAAGTCAGGGATGGTAATGCCTCCAGACAATCCTTTATTGTATAGGATTGTTTTGGCTATCCTGGGTTTTTGTTTTTCCATATAAAGTTGATTATTGTCCTCTCAAGGTCTGTGAAGAATTTTAATGGGACCTTGATGGGGATTGCATTGAATCTATAAATTGCTTTTGGTTGAATTGCCATTTTTACTATGTTGATCCTCCCAATACAAGAGCAAGGGAGGTCCTTCCATTTTCTGGTATACTCCTCAGTTTCTTTCTTCAATGCCTTAAAGTTCTTGTCAAATAGATCTTTCACTTCCTTGGTTAGAATTACCCCAAGATATTTTATGCTGTTTGTGGCTATCGTGAAAGGTGAAGCTTCTCTGATATCCCTCTCTGCTTCCATATCCCTTGTGTATAAGAGGGTGACTGATTTTTTTGAGTTGATCTTGTATCCTGCCACATTACTAAAGCTGTTTATCAGCTGTAAAAGTTCTTTGGTGGAATTTTGGGGGTCGCTTATGTACACTATCATATCATCTGCAAATAATGAAAGTTTAACTTCTTCCTTTCCAATTCGAATCCCCTTGATCCCATTATGTTGTCTTATTGCTATTGCTAGAACTTCAAGCACTATATTGAAGAGGTATGGCGAGAGTGGACAGCCTTGTCGTGTTCCTGAGTTTAGTGGGATGGCTTTAAGTTTCTCTCCATTTAATTTGATGTTAGCTGTCGGCTTGCTGTATATAGCTTTTATTATATTTAGGTATGACCCTTGTATCCCTAATCTCTCCAATACTTTTATAATAAAGGGATGTTGAATTTTGTCAAATGCTTTTTCAGCATCTAATGAAATGATCACATGGTTTTTTTCTTTCAGTTTATTTATATGATGGATTACATTGATAGATTTTTGTATGTTGAATCAGCCCTGCATCCCTGGGATGAAGCCTACTTGATCATAATGGATAATTTTTCTAATATGTTCTTGGATACGGTTTGCCAGTATTTTGTTGAGGATTTTTGCGTTGATGTTCATGAGTGAGATTGGTCTGTAATTTTCTTTCTTGGTTGAGTCTTTGTGAGGTTTTGGTATCAGAGTAACTGTAGCTTCATAAAAGGAATTTGGCAATGACTCTTCTGTTTCTATATTGTGAAAAACGTTAAGGAGTATAGGTATTAGTTCTTCTTGGAAGTTCTGGTAGAATTCCGCATTGAAACCATCTGGTCCTGGGCTTTTTTTGATAGGGAGGTTTTTGATAATCTCTTTTAATTCTTCGCGACTAACAGGTCTATTTAGATTGTTCACCTGGTCCTGGTTTAACTTTGGTATATGGTATTTATCTAAAAAAGTGTCCATTTCCTTTACATTTTCCAGTTTTTTGGCATACAGGCTTTTGTAGTAAGATCTAATGATTCTCTGAATTTCCTCTGTGTCTGTGGATATGTCCCCCTTTTCATTTCTGATCTTATTAATTTGCAAATTCTCTCTCTGCTGTTTGATTAGTTTGGATAGGGGTTTGTCAATCTTGTTGATTTTCTCCAGGAACCAGCTTTTTGTTTCATTGATTCTTTGTATTGTTTTTTGTGTTTCTATTTTGTTGATTTCAGCCCTCAGTTTGATTATTTCCAGTCTTCTACTCCTCCTAGGTGAGTCTGCTTCTTTTTTTTTTTTCTAGAGCTTTCAGGTGGGCTGTTAAGTCTCCAATGTGAGCTTTCTCTGTTTTCTTTAAGTGGGCACTTAGTGCTATGAACTTTCCTCTTAGCACTGCTTTCATAGTGTCCCATAAGTTTAAGTATGTTGTTTCTTTATTTTCATTGAATTCCAGGAAGACTTTAATTTCTTTCTTAATTTCTTCCTTAATCCAGGTATGGTTCAGTAGTTGACTGTTCAGTTTCCATGAGTTTGTAGGTTTTCTGGGGGTAGCATTGTTGCTGAATTCTAACTTTAATCCATGGTGATCTGATAAGACACAGGTGGTTACTGATATTTTTTTGTAACTGTGGATGTTTTCTTTGTTACCGACTATGTGTTCGATTTTTGAGAAGGTTCCATGAGCTGCAGAGAAGAAGGTATATTCTTTCCTATTTGGGTGAAAAGTTCTATAGATGTCTGTTAAGTCTCCTAATCCTTAATTAAATGATAATGCTATCCACAAGAAATCTCTGTCCTCAAAACTTAAGTTTCTACCTTTCTAGAAATACATGAAATTCTTTCCTTGTAAGTGAATTTCCCACAAATGTTAAATTATTTAAAAAAAAAAATCAAGTGTCACAAGTGCTGGGAAACATGAGGACAAAAAATAATGCCATGGAATCCTAATTAGGATGTGTCATAGAACATTAAAAGTAGATCCACAGTATAACCAAAGTGTACTGTTTCACTTAGACAACTCCAAATATATCAATGGTTATTGTGACTTTATTCATAAAAGCTAAACTATGGTTCCAATTTATTGGGAGAATCACAGGTGTGGATAAGAAAAATGTTGCAGATAAACAGTATGGAATCCTCAGATGTAAAGAAGAATGAAGGCACTGGATTGCTGGGAGATGAATGCCAATAGTAACAATCACACTGGGAGACATCCCTCTCAAAGAGGTATATTTCGCTTCACTTTAGTTATTTCCTAACGTTAAACAATGCATAAGCCATACTTGTGTATATTAAGTAAATTTCTAGTAAAGTTGTATGGAACAGCAACAAAAACAAATGGTAAGATGTTAGTAAAGAAAGAGGGAAGAGTAGGTAAGAATTTCATTTGGGACAAATACAATCCATATACAATATATACCTGTATTTTTTAATTTAAAAATGGTCATAAAAATAAAAATGTTTCATCATATAAGGATGTCTGTACATGGAAAAAGATATTAAAGGTACATGTTTGCATGTGTATTTATGCCCAAAACAATGCTCCGCTACATTTTTTTTTTTGGCTTTTATTCCTCTATTTTCATCTGTAAATTCAGGAAAGATGCATTTCTCTGACCATACTTTCACAAATACATCTTCTGAACCTCTTGTCTTGTGCCTTGCTTTCAATTTTAGGAATTTACAGAATGACTTTCTAAGGACATATTAGGAAGGATATGCCTCTTAGTAATATTAATTCACAAAATATCACTTTCTCATTGACACAACCAAAAATCATCACAAGTCTTAGCATTAGAATTTAATAGTTTTGGAGGTATGTTATACTGCCTACCACTTGTTAGAAATCAGTGAACTCTTCTGCACCTAAAGCAGAGCATAATTTACAAAATAATCAGTACAGGCATCTAGGCAGTTGTTTTCCATAGTAAATTCTATCAACTAAAGAAGTGAAGATGTGAGAGGGAAATCAGAAGATTCTCTCTGTTACAACTCATGGGGAGTAATAAAAAGTCTTAGATCTTTAGATCAATATCTAAGTAAATATCTTAATCTTATTTATTAATTTCAGCCCATCTCTGATCCATATAATTAAACATGATTTTGTTGTTGCTGTTGATATCCATTAAATTTGATTGTTTTGTAAATGCCAAAGAATGTTTTATTATCTTAATCTGTGTTTGAATATATAATGTACTCTCAATGTTGTACTTCACGTTTTATTATGTTCTACGGATATTATTATTCAGTGTTACAGTTTACTTCTCTGTGTCAGGTGTAGGGTGTTTAGTTAACAATTGTGTAGATAAACTTATGCTTTCCATGTCATTTCTTCATTGAAGTGCATTTCTTCTTCTTCCCATCCATCATACATAGCTGCTTAAATTTATTCACTATGAAATAATTTAGGAAAAACTCAGGCAGCCGTATTAACATGAAATGTCCCATTTATAACCGAAGTGGAAGGAGAGAAACCAGAAATATTGTTAACTTTAAAGATGGATACCATATGAATTTATTGGACCATATTTGCTTTAATTTTCTAAATACTAATTTTCTGCTTTTAATCTTTGGCACAAAATTTCAGTAGGCCACAATCAGATATCAGAATGACCAAGAATCAAAGCCACTAAGTTCTAATATATAGAAAATATCCTTCATTGTATAGATAAATGCATTCTTTATTGACACCTAAACTATATACAAAGAGAACTATAATACACTTCCATGTCAGCAAGTACAAGTCAGAACAGCGTTCATAAGCAGAAAAATAATTAGGTATCCATGTATTATATATGAATTTTCCACAAGACCTCAGTAGTAACCATTCACCTATTTTGGAAAAGTACATGGTTCTGTGGGCTGATAAAAAAGCAAACCTGAAAAATGAAACTTTTTTTTGTAATTTTTCTCTATATTCTATACTCTTTGCTTCATTAGAGGACAAATAAAAATTATTTTTGCTATCAAAGTTAATGTTTATTGTATATTTTTATGATATAAATTTACCCAATTTATATCTATATTGTGAAATAATTTTTTGTACATTGTAAAGATGTGTTGCTGCCAAGGCACCTTCTGATTGGTTTAATAAAGAGGAAGGCAGAAGAGGATTAGGTATGACTTCCATACAAAGATAGGAACTCCGGGAAGGAATCATAGAGGCAGAGATTTGCCAGTGAGACATGGAGGAAGTCAGGTATAAAGTACTGAGGAGAGGTAATAAGATATGTGACAAAACATAGATTAATATAGATAGATTAATTCAAGTGTTAAGAGCTAGCTGGGAATAAGCCCAACCTAACGCCAAGCTTTCACACTAAATACAAAGTCTCTATGTCATTATTTGTGAGTTGGCAGTCCAAAGAAAACCCTGCTATATTTGTCACCCAATTTGCGGCACTTATATTAAAGCACAGGGCTTGATAAACCTCCCAAAAAATTCTTGACATATTGTTTCCTAGAAACCATATTCTCTCAGGAATCCCTGGTGCTCATAGTCCACAGACACAGGTCTCCATAAAGATGTCCTGGTATGTAGCCAAGTACTTGAATAGCTGATCTTTTGCTCAATGGGAGAAACAACTGCATGGGCTCAAAAAAATATTCAAGCCATTTTTTTTTTTGAGGGTTTAGTACAATTAGGGAGAGACTTGACAAAAGCAACATTTCCCATGATGCTCACATTCTTAAGAAGTGGAGTGGGTGTTTATTGGTCTTTGAGTAGATTATGGATGTTTGTCATAGTTTAGGGGATTTAGTTCCAAGTTGTAAGTGAAGAAACCCAAACAAAGAAGTTTAGATCAAGGCGTTTCTTTTTTTCTTCCTTCCTTTTTTCCTTGCTTGTTTTATTTTCCATTATTTGTCTTTATTTTCTATCTAGTATAGAAATAAATGTGGAAAGGGGATGAAAAGGAAGAAAAGAGGGGATATAAGAATTACAAGAAAAAGGTGTAGATTATTGAATCTACTGAAAAGCAACACCTAGTCTCAAATATTTTACATTGGTGTGGATTTTTTTATATTGATACAAACAAGATTATTTTTGTTATAATATAGTGTATATATAATTTTATTCTTGTCTAAGTTATTGTACCTATGCAGGTTAGTACTTAATCACCTATAACATGCAAACTTGTAGTCATGTTAGGTATGTTTTCAAGGTCAAACAGATATATTTTATATTGACTGGTGATTTTAAAGCACTTCAGAGTCCTATCGAACATGACATTTAAACTGGTTTAATATCATAGGGCTTTTCGTGACAGTGAAACAAGTCTGCGCCTGGTAACACTAATCTACTTCAGAAAAGAGTATGGGCATCAAAGAACCTCTGTTGACAGAGGTTTCTCTCCCACCTGCTTCCACAGTCATTCAATCCCGAAGAAACACACAGAGGCCTACGTTAATTATAAACTGGTTGGCCTATAATCTCAGTTATTTATTAACTAAGTATTACATCTTAAATTAACACATAATTCTTGTCTGTGTTAATCACATGGCTTGGTACCTTTTAACAGTGAGGCATTTTCATCTTGCTTTCTCTGCATCTGGTACCAGTTGCAGACTGGGCCTCTCCTTTACCCAGAATTCTCTTATTCTGGTTGTCCTGCCTTTAATTCCTTTCTGGCTACTGGCCAATTAGCATTTTCTTAAACCAATACAAGTTACAAATATTTACAGGGTACAAGACTATTGTACCACAGTAAACCTCCATATTCAGTTTGTTTTCTGTGTGGCTAAGACTATACCCTGTACAAGAAAATGGTCTCTCCTCAACTGCTGACAATATACTGTCCACATTAAACAAGAAGAACATAAACGATCACTGCCAAACATTTCTAAGACAAAGTAGGACACCCCTTCAAAAAACCTGATTCACAAAGTTCGTCAGACTTCCTAGGCTCGTATACCAAAGGTAGATGCTTCAACATTGCATGACTATCCAGGCAACTAGTTGTCTCTCTCATTTCTACAGTTTCAAAAGTTGATTGTTTTGTAATTCTTGTTTGCTCAGGTAATATTTTATGCCTCTTGTCTCTCTGACAGGAGTGAACACAAAATAGCTGTAGTTTTGGAATTTTCCTTGGTAACAGATTTAAAAAAAATAAAACATGTACAAAAAGATGTAAAGTTTATAAGATTGAAAACATAAAAGCTTGTTTATCTAAAGATAAATTTTAATGTCAAAAGGATATTTTTAAGTTAACAATAAAAGTGATGATGTGTAAAACTTTTGACTCACCAAGATAGATAATAAAGTATTTTCTCCAAAGTTGCTAACTACAAATGGACTGGACATTGTGAATATATTTATTACCTAATAATTATTTTATTGGATACAGTTTTATTGTGTTAGAGTTAAAAACTTTCATTTTTATTTAGAGAAAAAAGTGAAATGCTGTGGGATAACCTTTTTGTACACTATGAAGGTTGATCTTTGCCAATGCATTTCTGATTAATTTAATAAAGAGCCAAACAGCCAATAACTAGGTGGGAGATATGACTGCAACTTTGAGACTGAGATAAGAACTCTGGGAAGGTATCAGAGATGGAGAGGTTTGCAAGTGGAAGAAAGTCAGACATAAGGTACTGAGGAGAGGCAGTGAATGAGTCATGTGGCAAAAAAAAAAACAGATTAATATAATGGATTAATTTGTTTTAAGAGATACTTGTGAACAAGCTTAAGTAATAGCCAAACTTTAAAAACTAATAAAAGCCTCCATGTCACTATTTCGGAGTTGGTGGTACAAAAAAAGACCTGCTATAAGTCTATACTAATTTATTTGAAGCTAACAAAAATAATTTATTGGGTGAAAGAAAAGTGATATTAAGTTATTATATAACTTACTAGAGATCTTATGTTTCTCAATTTTACTGAAGGTTACACAAAGGGACAGAAATATCCATAACATGTCGGGAAAACCTGATATGTAAGAAAGGAGCTCTAATGATATGGCTCTAGAATTAGAAGTATTGGAATATCCCTTACCAGTTACAACTGTTGAAAACAGGAAGAATATGAGAAATTCTTTGAGAAGTAATACAATTTGTCATCCCTCATCCCAGACTTTGCTAACTTAGAAAACAGTAGATTTTTTCCTTATTATTCCAATGATTGACCTTTGATATTACAGTTTTCATTACTTCAAAGAGGAAGGAAAACTGAAAAAATATTATTTAAATTAATATATATGAACAAATCTTCAAAAATCTTAGGACTGCAAACTTGCCATTTAAAATGTTTCATAAAATATTAAAGAAATAAAATATATAAACAGTTTGAAAACAATGGGTAATTATATACAAGAGTGCACAGTTTCATCAATTCCCAATTTTTGCTTGAAAGACTAATTGTATATAACTCTCTAGTCATCTTGTTTTAAAAATATATTTAATGGGGGCTGGAGAGATGGCTCAGTGGTTAAGAGCATTGCCTGCTCTTCCAAAGGTCCTGAGTTCAATTCCCAGCAACCACATGGTGGCTCACAACCATCTGTAAAGACGTCTGGCGCCCTCAACTGGCCTTCAGGCATACAGACAGAATATTGTATACATAATAAATAAATAAATATTAAAAAAAATATATATTTAATGAGTTCTAGAAACCAGGTATTATCCATTTTTTATGTTCTAAAATGTATTTTGCAAAATAGACTACACACACAATAAAGATGCTTTTAGCTTACATTTCTGTGTGTATAATCTGGAACCTGATTTGTTTGCTTACTTTGCATAAGAACATTTTCAAAATAAATACATAATGTACATTAGATAATTACATCATATTAATGAATCAGGCATTAATGTAAATTAATATATTTAAAGTAAAATTCTATAGCACATACTGACAAAGACTAATACATAGTTGTTAACATGATTGTAAACTTACCGTCAGTTACACATGCTTGATGAATACATCCATTTTATCTGCATACAATTAGAAGGGTGTCATGAGAGAGTTATAAAGTGGATTCCTAACATAGCTTAGGATAGAAAGCATGTGGCAATTACAATTCTAGGCGAACTAAAATCATGAGAGATTTTTGTGACTTTTCTACACTAAATATAAGTATACTGAGAACTATATATAGCATATTTAGAAATAAATACTAAATGACAATAACACATTTGCTACAAATATTGCCACATGATATAGCATTCAAAATATAATGCAACATTTATAAACATTTATAAACATAAACCTACTGAATTTATCCTCATGATCTATGTTTATAGCATTTTATTGGAGCAATTATAAAAAGGATGCTCTTGCATTTGTACTGCAATATATCTGTCCATACACTGGTAATGCAATTCCAAATGTACTCATGCATAACAATATCTTTAGTCTATTTTTCAAAATTTAGATGTTGTTTTTTGCCCAATGTCTACTGTACTTTTTAATATTAATTTATTGAGAATTTGTTACAATATTTTTTGATTATATTTACCACCACTATCCATTCCAAGAACTCACCCTCAGCTCCCTACCTCCTCTAACTTCATGTCATAATTATATTTCTAATAATCCACCAAGTTAAATTTTTACTGCTCATATACTCATGGATGTAAATTTATGAGTTTTATTATAGTACTTAAAGAAAGTTTGGTGGATAATCACTTTCCCACCTGGCATATATAAATATTGTCAATACAATGGAGTCAGAAGATAGGTAAAGATTATATTACTTATTGATAAGAAAACAGTGTTTATTAATGAATAATTTGAAGTGTTTATCTAAATATTATCCACCAATAAATACTCAGGAGTCAGATTTCAGGGTAAGACCCCATTTGATCAGAGAATCAGCAAGGGAGTGACCAAGGACCCCTTTTCTTTCTCCTTCCTTGATCTAAAGATTCTTAGAATCATTCTAAATCCTTCCCTACTACTTCCTCTATCTCTCTCTATGTCCTTGATCTTTCAATATATCTAAGCCTAATTTTTTTTTAACTAGTAGCTAGCTCTCTCTTCTGATTGAAAGTAAGCTTTATTGCCAGTGTTGCAATGTTAGAGTACAATGAAGTATCCCACAAATTTCACCCATTTTGCCTAAATATACGGGAAGGTTTTAAGTCTAACACTATAGAACAATATGCAATAAGAATAATTATCAGGTAAAAGTACACTGATATTGTAATTTTTATTTGACAACGTTGGAGAAAGTACTCTATTATCTCTTTTATCTTTGTGATACAAAGTTTTCTACCTAATTCACTTTTTATCCTAACTTGTATTACCAACCCAAAATTATCTTTTAGATATAAAAATATTTCCTTAGGTAAACAATTTAAGCTTTTATGTCTTCCAACCTTATATATTTTGCACAGTTTTTGTGAGTTTCTTTTCTGAATTTTGTAACAAGAAAAATTGTAACTATAACTACCTAGTCTTCAACCCTATCAGATACACAAGAAAGATATAATAATACTTGAGTAAACAGGAAGTACAGAGCAAACAACTTCCAATACTATAGAAACAATAGATAAATTTGGCTGTCTGGGGAGTCATCCAGACTTCCTTTACAATGCAATATCGGGGCTTCTATCATTGGCCTTCAAGCCTAGAATATCTGTCATGTTTTCTATGAAGCAGGAATTTTGAAGTATTGTCTTACTTTGTTTTGCCAAAGTTTGGCAGTCACTTTTTTGTGTCCTGCTTGTCCAACTCACACGGCATCTTGTCAGTAGTCAAGGCAAGGAAAGTTTCTTGTCCAATGGCTAACTTTTGCCACAAAGTAATCAAACTCTTTATGGAGGTTATTCTAGGCCCATTATCTTCTCTGAAGTGGATTAGTGTTCCCAGGAGCTGACATGCCTCATTGTCATAAAATGCCTTATGTTTTTAAAACATTTTAAGTGCCATATTTTGTAGCTATCTAAAGTATTTGAAGAACACCAGTCAATCTAAAATCTATCTTTTTGACTTTGGAAGCATATGTAATATGATTATAACTTTGATTATTATAGATGACTTTTACTAACCTGTATTTCTCGATTATCATTCGTTTTAGCAATAACTACATTGTGAAATAAACTTCACAGATATAATACCTTAAACAAATAAAGAAACATATATGTTAAATTTGTATCCATATTTAAAAGTCTATACCAATGTACAATATTTAAGACTAGGAGTTGCCTTTTTAGTATAAAAGTAGATATGCCTGTCTCTGCCTCATGAGTGCTGGGATTAAAGGCATACACCACCACCACCTGGCTGAAACTCTTTTTTAAAAAAGACTAACTCCCCCTTTAAGAATTCCCAGGTGTTTCACCAGTTCTGCTGATGATGACAGCAGTCTAAGGCTGTTTGTTGCTGTGCAATATTACTGGGTAAAGAACATGAACAGTACTTAAATTGGCTGAGGCCCCCTGTAGCTGGGGGATGAGAAGATACAGTGGTGGTAGCAGCAATACAATAACAAGTAGGTGTTAAGGCAACTGACCTGGTGTGGCAGTGTTCTTGAGAAGGAGTACAAAGGAAGCTTACAACCCAGGGGGAGAGGGAAGGAACATCTGAGAAGCAGACATAGGGGGACATGTGGAGGAAGCCCACATGTGGGGGAGCAGGGCACAAGGGCCACCTGAATAACAAAACTGGATGGCTCTGTCAGTGATTAGCAAACTCTATTGGTGTTTGGAGTCTGGCTAGCAGCTAGAAACTGCAGTAGAGAGACTATAATGGGAAAATGTCAGACTCCCATGGAGGGCATGTGTGGAGGAAGGGAAAGCCAGCTGCAATGATGACTCTGACAGTTGCAAAAATAGCAGCAAGTGCCTGACTCATGATTTCGTGCTCAGCATCATTGGATGCTAGATGTAAGGTTTATCTAATTATTCTTCATCAACCAAAACTTGGGCTGGAGAGATTGCTCAGAGTTTGAGAACACTCACTGCTCTTCCAAAGGTCCTGAGTTCAATTCCCAGCAACAATGTGGTGGCTCACAACCATTTTTAGTGAGATCTGGTGCCCTCTTCTGCCCTGCAGGCATACATGCAGGCGGAATACTGTTTGCATAATAAAGAAATCTTTAAAAAAAAAACTTGGGCGTCGTACATTAGGGCTAGAGCCTGAATGATCAGAGATTTGGTGGAAAAGTTACCAGTTACCTCCTCCTCCTTTCTCTCTCTCTCTCTTCTTCCTTGATTCAAAAGGGTCAAGAATTTAACCTCTTCCCTACTATTTCCTGTGTCTCTCTATATGTCCTGGTTTTTCAAAATCATCTCTAGCTAATTTTGGTCAGCTAGTAACAAGCTCCGCCCTCTGATTCAAAATAAACTTTATTTTCAGCCTCAGAAGTGTCAGCGTGTGATCAAAATATCCGACAATAAAAGTTTTCTGGTGGTGTGAATTTTGGAAGCAAAGTGAAGTAGATGGTGTGGCCTGATGCATCCCAAGAGTCCTGCAAACATTGTTCACTTACTCCTTTCCTTTGTCCGTGCTTTGCCTATGCAGAGCATTGTGCTTTCTAAACATTTCTTTTTTTTGTTAGAGAAAGACTGGGAGTAGAATGTTCATGAAGTGAAGAAAAATCTCCATGACAAAAAAAAAATACTTTAAGATGCACCAATAGGAGCAATTCCTCAAATCATTAGTTACATTACTATGTTAAACTATACTACGCAATTGTACTTACTTTCAGTTGAAAGCACATTAGGTTTTGAATTAGAAAGCTATAAATAGAACTACTGCAGCATTCTTATTTTGACTATCAAATTTATTGATCATTCTTTCTATATGTTTATGGATATAATTAGGACAATAACAGAAGATACTGCCTGAAGTGAAAGGTAATACACCTCCCATTAGCTCAACTTACCCTTATGCCATGAATATGTACTCCCCTTTAAAATCTCTCCAAGTAAAACATAATTTAAAAACTTCATGAGCTAAGAGAAATTACTCACCTAATTAATTTCAATAGTATAGGTATTACACAAGTCTCCTGTCATAGATTAAATGGGAAAGGACTCTGTGTGCTCATATGCTTGAACACCTAATGGCTAATTATTGATATTGTTTCAGGAGGCTCCTTTGGTTGAGACTTGTTGTGGGAGTTATGGGGTCGCTGGGGTAAGCTTGGAAATTACACAGTCTCACTCTCCATCTACACCATATGTTTCACATCTGTGACTACGAATATAACCTCACACGGCTGCTTTTGCTGTGTGCCTATTCACTGTCGCTTTGCCTCCAACTAGTGTGGTTACCACTGGAATTGCAAGCATAAATCAACTTTTCTGCCATTAAGTCCCGTGTGTGATCATGTATTTTATGACAGCCAGAGAAAATTAAGTAATATACCTCTATAAGACACAAAAGCACACTGTTTTCTCCCTTCAACTCCCTCATCCTCTTGTCTAATCTTTCATTCTTCAACATTTGTTGTTTTTAACTAAATCTCAAATGTTCAATTTAACCAATAAAGACTCTGAAGCTAGATGCTGAACTGAAATCTACTAGCTCTGAGAGGCAGAGAAAGCATCAGGCTGACCCTTTTTCTCTACCAATGTCGGAGAAAACGAAAATTATACTACAAAGTATCAAACAAAACTCCTTAAACTCAATGTTCTTACCTTCTTTTTCCTGTGCATCTCTCTAGCCATCTTTCTGGCTCCTTCTTACTCTCTATGTTTATTTTCTTAATAGTCCTATATTAATTTCCTGTCAACTCATTGTTTGCTCCACGTCTTGATCTATAGTTGACTTTATTCAATACTTTCTAAAATATTCAACCAGAAAGTTCTTGGGCTAAAGGTGTGTAGTAGGGTTAAGCCACAGCACAATTGGAAACAGGCTTTTCCAGTAATCAAATATTCTGTAACTCTCTCACTCTATGCCTAAATAAAGAGGAAAAAGTTTTACTCTAACAGTGAAACTGTTTTCAATAATGAAGCTATTTCTACCACATTTACCACAATGTCCAGCATGGTTGTAGGTAGCCGTTTTAAGATTAAATATTTCTGAATTTGAAGTTCTCTAAAATGCATGTTTGCATCAGTCTCATTTGAATTAGTAATTTGAAAGTCCTGAGCAGTTTGTAATCCTAAACTGACCTTCGGCTGCTTTTTGTTATTTTAGGGGCAACCCTGGACAGATGGTAGCATGGGTGTGTGTGCTAACATGGGGCTCTGAGCCAGAATTTCTGTCTGGTTAGCTGGATATGGGCAACAACGCTTGGCCAATTTACTCTTTTCTTTGAGACATTTTCTTTTGGTGATCTGTTCTTTTTCTTCAGATATTTCACTTGTCCAATGGTCTCCAGCATCCTTAGTTGGATGCTTTCATTCTCTTAGAAAATAAAAGCAAATCCCTGCCCCAACCCTAAATCTGTGTGTGGGATCAGGGTCTTCCTTTTATGGCAAGTTGTACCTTTCCTAGGGGAAAAAATAGGAGATTTTTGGAAACAGAAAATATACCTATATGCCCCTTTCTTTTTACAAATAAATTTACTATTTAAGTACCTGTATTTGTAGATCACAAAGAACATTTACTTTGAATTTCAGCCTGCCTTTTGGAAGCAGTTTTTAAATTTTAATCACTGTAATACTTGTGTGTGTGTGATACTTCCTCCCAAGTGATGAGATTAAAATGTGAACTGTAGATTCCTTATAATAGCTATTCTCATAAGGTTGTCCTTGTTTAATTTAGTTCTCTGTTTTCCTCTATGTTTTTAGTTTAGGGGTAAACTTTCAATGTTTTCAATGTATAATGTATCATTCTTGCTGATTTATTCTGACTTTGTTCTATGGAAAATTTTAATATTTGACTCTTAATTAAATATGATGTCATTGTCCACTATTTTATTATTTTCATATGTCTTGTCTGTATTGCTTGTATGAGCTACACAAAATTTTTTATCTTTTCTAGATTTTACTTTGTTTTGCCATCTCCATTCATGACGAGATATCTTTGCTATTTATATGTCAATTAGTGGTTTTCCAATTTGAATATCATATAGCTATGTGAATTTTAGAAGACAGAGATTTTTCTTTTGCTTTCCTAGTTGTTTGTCTCATAGTCAGTAGTGCTCCGCTAGTTTTGTAGATTTTTATAAGTATTGGGTATCCCAACCCCCACTTTATAGGCTGCTGCTTTCCATTAGTGTGTTTCCGTCACTGATTGATGCATTGGTCAGTGTTGTGACCACTACTTTGGTCTCCACAGTTCAACAGGCACCTCTACTAGGGGAGAGGTAAACATTTTAGGGATGGGGATTATGGGCAACTGAGCTATTTCCTCTCTATGTGAAGAAGCAGTCACCTTTATTACCATATCCTTCTCATTAAGAAGTTCAGATAGGTACCAGTTCCACTATAATGCCTTTTTTCCCCCATGGCTATGCCTGTGGAGGACTCTGTCTTCCAATGGAGTCAGTTCATCATAATAAAGGGCACTCTCATGACCATAGGGTGTCAGGCAATAACTGAGGATAAGGTTCTCTACACCTCCATCACAAGCAGATACATTTCTTAATCAAATTTAAACATTAAAGGAACAATCATTTATATAATACATGCACGTACTTAATATGTTGGTTAAGAAATAGTTTTAAATAAGAGTAAATAAGAGGGAAGATGTTGTTGCATGGAGGATTCAACAAAAAGAATTTTTTTAAAACATAATGCGTTGTCAACATGACTTTTATAGACAATATAATAAAGAAGTGTTTGTTTTAGAAACACAAAACTTTGAAAAATGGTTAGTTCTTCTCAAACATACTGTTAAACAGTAAAAAAAAAAAAGTGTCCACATAAGTAAAGCTAAAAATTATGACCTCTATGAGGAATGAAATATTGTAAATCAAAAATACCTTTGATATTTCAACATACTATACAATTACTGTCTATCTTTGATAAATTAATATATTTTCTTAATTATTATAAAGTTATTGTTTATATTTAGTCATTGATTTATAGATTTTCAATATATATGCATTAATTAGTTTTTTAGGAACTAAATATGAGTTGAGATGGAGTAATGGTATCATTCTGTTATTGAGAAGTTATTCTTTTTAAACCTAAGAGAGCAATTCATAGAAGAATCTGAAAATTATTGAGACTGCAATTTAGTTTTGTTACCTGTAAAGCAAAGCAGATAAGGAGGCAGAAGAGACCCAGACAATGCTGCAGAAATACAATATCTGATCTAATCCAGTTGCGATCTAAGAGACAAAACTGCCTTGTGAGGAGTCACACTTTGGAAGGGAATAACCAGAACATCTACCAGCTCAACCACTGTCTGAGAATTACTACAGGAGTGTGACATCAGTGTAGAATATATATGTTGTTTCAACATTAGTAAAACCTAACCACAGTCTTTGCATGCTCTTTAATTAAAATGCTCTCTGAGCTCTGAAACTAATTTAATTCCCAGTCTATAATTTTTCACACCAAGACATTTCTTTTACATGTGTGGTTCATGCCTGGATTTGGCTTGCCTGAAATGAAATTCAGAAGACAACTACAAGAGAGAGTGTAGTGTTCATTACCAAAGATGGTATTACATCTCATCTGAAAAAGCTATTCTGTTTATCTTGTTTTCCAACTGTGATGGTGTCAGTGTGCTTGCTCCAGAAATTTATATTCCCAGACAATGAAGTTTTAGCCCATATTATTATATTGATTCAGTCACAATCACAATTGTGGGAAAGTCTAAAAAGAGAAAACCAAAATATCGAATCTGGAGCCCCTGATTTCCAGTTCCCCCAAACCTTCCCTTGGTATTGTTCTTTAAGATGCGTCTGCTGGTGCTCAATTCCTGCAACTTTAAAATGTCTAACATGTCTTTATTTTACCCCTGTGTTGAACAGTAGTTTTACTCAATGCAGAACCACAGGGGAATGGTTACTTTGGAAGACTGAAGACTCTTTCACTGACTTTGACTTATGTGCTTTATGGGCGAGAAGCAGATTTCAACTGTTTACTTTATCTTGTCTACACCATATCTTTTCCCCGCTTGATTGCTGTATATCATTTTTAAATGGCTAGTTTGTGCAATTTTGTTATTATTGTTTGTTCGGAACCAGAAATTTGTGGCCTAGGTTGCCCTTAAGACATGGCAATTTGCAAATGTTTTTTAAAAACCTAAAGGAAAAATTGCAAAACAAAATTTATTTTTCTCAAAGTTTTACTGAATTTTAGTTTAATGTAAACAGGAAAAAGGAAGTAACATGCTTTTTCTGCAGTTCAGTGGCCAGAACCAACATTGAAAGATTATGATTTATCATAAAGACTTATTTTTTCCAAAAGTTTTTGATGGTAAACATTATTCTAAGATAATATTGGCATATTTTACATCAGAACAAAGTAATAAATGAATAAAATGTGAATTCATGTGCACTCTATCAGAAATCAATTCAAAGCATTAATAGCTCAAGAGATGACATTATTAGCTAGTGTATTGCCCAAGAAGCAGAACAGGCAACAGTATAACTCAGAAAAAGAGACATTTGATGATGTTGGATTCTCCTCTATATGTTGTAAATACCTTTGGTTAATAAAGGAGCTGTTTGGGTCCTATGGTAGGGTAGAACAAAGCTAGGCAGGTAAAACTAAATTGAATGCTGGGAGAAAAAAGGTGGAATGAAGAGATGCCATGTAGCTCTGCTGGAGACAGACACAAGAACTTTATCTGGTAATCCACAGCCTTGTAACAATACACAGATTAATATAGATGGGTTAATTTAAGATATACGTTAGCCAGAAATATGCTTAAGCTATTGGCCAAACAGTATGTAAATGATATAGTTTCTGTGTGCTTATTTCATGGTCTGATCAGTCAGGGAAAAAACAAGTGGCCTCCTATAAAAATGTAGCATGTAGTCTGCCCCTCCACAGTGACCTCTCATGTTGTAAAAATACCTTTTTTTTTTTTGAAGTTAAAGTCAACTCCAAAGGGAAGAAATCAAATAATCTCTTGGAAAGATTATATTTAACAGGAAAGGACTGTGATTACATTTCCTTTACACAGTTTGCACAAGGTTTTCACACTTATTTTTTTGTTGTTGTTGTTATGATAAAATACCCTAAGCAATAGTGACATCTGAAAAGAAGTTTGTTTTACCTTGGTGTTCAAGAGGGAAAGTCCATAATGATGAGATAGTCACAGTTGTTGGTTGTGAGGCCAGGAAGCTGGGAGCTGACCTCTTGACTGCAAACACAAAGCAGACAGAGACAGAGGACAAAGACAACAGGAAGTTGGTGAGGCTATAAACCCTTCTCCAGTGTCACCAATGTGGACCAACTTTTCAAATATGTGAGACTATGGTTCTTATTTAAGATGTGATTGGATTCAAATTATTAAGAGGTATTCTCAACAAAGTAACTCCTGTCTCTGCACAAAAAATTATTGTGATGTCAAAAATCATTTCATGGACACAGACATACTTCAATTTGCACCAACAATACTTTGAAAAATATTTTTTCTTCATAAAAATAAGAACTCTAAAATGTTTATTTAATTTTTTTAAATATTTTTATAAAATAATGTTCTACAATAAGAGACAAGTTGCATACTATATTTTGTAATTGGATAAAAAATAGTACTTATCAGTTTTAATTCATGATATGAAATATTTATTAAAAAACACAAAGTGCATTTATTAACAAAAATTATTTAAAGTATAGCAGAACATTTGAATCTTGAAAATCATTTAATATATTTATTTTTGATACTTCAAATTTTGTACTATGCCATGGACAAAAAGTATAGGTGATGCGCACTTTTTAGTAATATAATCCCATTTTGACCACGGTAAAATATTATGTTTGCTATCAAAACTAGCCTACAAGAGTTTGTACTATGCTGGGCCTAACGAGGCCCCGTGTAACTTACTGAGCCCAACTTGAGTTTGGTGAGGCTCAAAGTAACTTCCTGAGCCTAACTTGAGTTTGGTGAGGCCCAGGGTAACTTCCTGAGCCTAACTTGAGTTTGGAGAGGCCCAGGGTAACTTCCTAAGTGTAACTTGAGTTTGGAGAGGAGTGACTCAGCACAGCCTGACCTAGGCCCAGCTCGGCCCAGCCACCTCTGACATGGTAGGATGTTATTGGCCCTTATTCCTCACTCCACCTCACCCCATCCCAAGACTCCCGCCCACTACTTCAGCCCTATATAAGCAATAAAGTGAGAACCTGCTTCAACAAACTCCCTACTCAGTGTGTGTTTCTCCTTGGTGACCAGGTGGGAGGTCTGGGTCATCGACACTCACCATCCTGCTCAGCCCCAGGGAAAGATCAACAGAATCTGTCTCAATGCTATCACTGGAGAGCAGACTGTTGCCGCATGTGAGGAACTGAAGAATCTCTGATGGGCCAATTGGTCTGCAGGTGAGTGTACCCTCATTAAATATGGGGCAGTATTTTATTAAACAAAATCCTGCTTTGGAACCTAGTTCTGTGTGCCCGCACCTAGACCTCTTTGGCAGTGCCCCCTGGCACTCAAGGGGCCCTTTGCCTCCAGATCTGCCTACAAACCCCTTTCAAGTACCCTCTAACCTGCCGCCTTACTGCTGGAGGGACCTACCCAATAGGGAAGTCGCCTCTGCCCTCCAGTTTCAGGGCCAGGAGGGAACATTAGGAGGGGAAGTGACTACTTCTGGAGCCACATAGGGAGGAGCAGCAAGCCTGTTTCCGGTAAATGTTAACCCAGGTGGTAACCGGCCCAATGCCTGGTACCCTTGGGAAGCCCAGGATCTTAAGGACCTGAAGAAGGCTGTAGCTTAAAATGGGCTGAATTCACCCCGGGCCAAGATTATCCTCCAGGGGTAGCCTATCAATCTTGCACCACCCAGGACCGGAGAGATCTAGCCAGGGCAGTGCTTTCTCAAGCTGGATGCCTTCTTTAGAGAAGAGTGCCGATTCCTAACTGAGTGTAATAAAGCAGTTAACCCCACTATCCCCAACAATTATGGAATGTTCTCGGGTACATCTGACAAGTATGCTACGGGCCTTCAGGAGTCGGCCATCCCCCCTCCATATCAGGACCAGGTTAGGGTGCTAGGTTTAGTGGCTTGGAAGAAGCTTGAGGAGGTTTCCACTGAAGCCCTAGTGTGAGGGATCACCCAGAAGCCAGACGAGGACCTTGCATCCTTTATATAAAGGGTCAACAAAAGCCTTAAGAGAAAGAGCCCCCTGGGGAACTTAGGGACTGGTTTATTTGAATGCTGGTGTGGGAGGGCATTAATACCAACCATAAACTAGCATGTGCGGGACTTAGGGATCGTAGCATGGGGAAGTGGATCATTGTCTCCCAGAGCAAGGACTATGGGCACCTCCATGCAGGCCACACATAAAGAAGAGATGGCAATCTTGTTTAACATCCTCCAGCAAGTAACTATAGTGGGGAAGCCGACCTTTCTTGCATGTGGAGGGGAAGGGCATTTCAAAAGAGAATGTCCTAATAAGGCTAAAGTTAATCAGCCAGCTCCAGCAAAGTCTGGTGTGCCATGCACCCCATGCCCCTGGTGCAAAAAGGGTAAAGGATTATAGGTCCAATCTCCAGGGGAAGCCTTTAACCTCCCCCAGGGGCTATCCCCAGCCCCATTAAGGAAGAGGAAAAGGGCAGTCAAAGCAAACTGGATGGTGCCTGCTGTGGGATTTCCCTCTGTATGCTGTGATTACCATTAAGAAATCTTACTTGAGCTGATAGAAAGGCAGAATTTAGCTAGGCAGAGAAAACTAAACTGAATGCTGGGAGAAGGAAGGTGGAGTTTAGGAGAAGTCACTTAGCTCCACTGGAAACAGACACTGGGAACTTTACCTGGTAAACCACAGCCATGTGGCAATACACAGCTTACCAGAAGTTGGTTAAATTAAGATATAAGTGTTAGCCAATAAGAAGCCAAAGCTAATGGGCCAAGCAGTATTTTAAATATTATAGTTTCTGTGTAATTATTTGGGGTCTGAGCTGCCAGGCAGCTGGGAAACAAGCAAGTGGCCCTCTCACAACAAATACCTATAATACCCAAACTGAGACAAAAGATGACACTAACAATTGGAGACTGAACCTTTAAATTCCTGATAGAGACACTAGGGCCAATTGCATGGTCATTAGAAAAGAGGAGAACCCCCTCTTGGCAGCTAGTCCCAGGGCCACCTCTACTTGGAATGGGTTGGCAGTCTACATATGGGAGATGACCAGCTGGCTGCCCTGGGCTGATTCTGATGCCAATTGCAGGGACATGGTCTCTGGCCTAACTGCCAACCTTCTTGGTCAAGACATCCTCAGGGAGGCTGAGGCTTATATCACAACTGACCATAAGGCATTTTACACTAAGGAATATGAGGTACAATTTAAACAGGGACAAGCTTCCCATCCTGATTACAGAGATGAAAACTCAGACAGGATGTTTTCCAGGTTCACTCCCAATCCTAAGGGCCACTGCTTGGTCCCTGGTGCCAAAACTCCAGTTTGGCTTGGCTTCTATAGCCTTCCCAAGCCAAGCCGACACAATACAGAATTCAAAGACAGTCACTCATAGTCTGGCTTCACTGAGCCTCACTGAGTCCGAGACAGATAATGAGGTTGTGTACACCATCAGGACACCCAGCGACACCCTGTGTAAGGAGTTTGAAGGCCTCCTAGTGGACAATATCGATGTTCCAACAACTCCTCTCTCAGCCTACCAGATTTCTAGAATATTCACACTGGAGAAGAATCACAATGCCATGACAGTGGCGACTCCTGGAGACTCAACCAAAGCTCCCCCACCCTGGCCCCCCAAGCCAAGTCAGTCAGACAATAGCAGATCTGTAGCTGCTACCATCCCCAGGCACAATACCCTCCCTGCAATGGGCAATGAAGTGGACATAATGCTGGTTGGTCTTCCAAATACCCAGGGAAGACTATCGTGAGCCAACCAGACAGTACCAGCTCTGATGACAACAATGTGCTCCTAAGCATAGATTTTTTTTTTTTTTTACCCTATTGGCTATGGAATGAGCAGGGGACAATTCTGAAAGTGTCTACATTCACATCAACCAAGGGCCTCATCACTTTGATCCCCTTGGCTACCCTTTCACTGCCCTTTCTATTCACAGAGGCCCCAGCCAAGGAAATGAGAACCAGCCACCCCTGGTCAATTACAACCTCAAGCCTGACTGGAAAGCACAGTCAACACCCCTCGACCCGAGACACAATGCAGTCATTGATGAGCTCCCCTTCAAGTCCCCTAGCACCGAGTCTTGGTACTGCCATCCCATCTCCACACAAAGCATCACTAGCACCGACTCCAGAGCTACATCACCCATTCCCAGCAGCACCAACAGACGAGCTCTGAAGAAGAGCACTGGCAGTATGGATTACCTAGTCCTGGACCTTCAGCCAGGCTCCCCAGGCCCTCACCACAAGCCATCCACATCATCTGTCACATCGGATAAAAAGACAGATTATGTCCAAGTGGACAAAGAGAAGACAAGAGCCCTGCAGAAGACCATGCAGGAGTGGAAAGGTGGGCAGCAGTCCACATGCCTTCCAAGCTGTGATGCAGGGGAGGCACCGAACTTGAGGGCCATGAGGCAGCTGCTGAGAGCTGGCTCATTGTCACTTCCTTCTCCACCACCTTAGAAAAGAGCTATTGACAAAAAGAGGGTGGGGTAAGTCTCCTGCTTTGGACCCATTTGTCTGCTGCTTGGACTCAGAGAGAGGGCTAAATCTCTGAGACAGGCTCATGTCTACTCACCACTCTCTACCCTCTGCCTCGGGGCTGATTCTTCATCCCTTGAGGATGCTAACCAGGATGCACTCTGTCCCACTCCTGCAGTCTATTGCACCATTACTTCCTGCTAGGTGAAGAAGCTGATGCACAGGCTATGAGGTCTTTGAGAAACAACATCTCGCTGTAGCCAGTGCACTACAAAAAGCAGGTTGACAGCAGGCTATGTGTGGGATGCTTTCAACCTTGAGATGAGACTCAGCACTCTCTACACCTACTGGGTTCCACTGGCCTTCGTGCTGCTGCCTCCCTGAGGCAGTGAAGGAGATCTGATGCTATGTGTGAGACGAGGAGATCAACTCCCAAGACTCTGAGTAGTCATCAGCCATGGTCACCTGCCCAATGTGAGTGTGATGAGGCCCAGGGTAACTTCCTGATCCTAACTTTAGTTTGGAGAGGAGTGACTCGGCACAGCCTGACCTAGGCCTGCCTCAATAAAAGCAGCACATATATAGAAGGACTTCCCACACAACTGCAGGAAGAAGTTTCTCTGATGATTAGCTGAGAAAGGCCATCTATATTAATAGTCAAATGTCATTTGGAGTCATTTTTTTTCTTTAGCTTAATAGTAGGATTTGTTGTGTGTGTGTGTTTTTCTAGTTTCCTTGCTATCTGGCCTCATATTCTTGTCCACCTGAGCAACACTGGGCATGATTTCCATGTCATGGAGTGGGTCTTAAATCAAATCAGATATCAGTTGGTTATTCTCACAAACTTTGTTCCACTATTTCAATAGCCTACCCTGCAGCCAAGTCACTAGTAGATCAAAAGAGTTTGTAGCTGACTTCAATTTCATTGGTTCTGGAACTGCATTAAATTCCTCATGGTTGTATGAAAAGTGATGTACTAACTCTGCCATGCTGCAAGTCTTTGAGCTTTTAGGGATGATATCAGTTCCCTATATAAGTGGATAAGTCTCTAATTCCTTACTGACATATAGAGAAAAAGAGGGTCATTGGTAGTTTGCATAAGAAATGAAGCTCTTCAACTGAACTTGAAAGTGTTAGTACACTCACCTCGGACTTTCAGCCTCCAGGATGAAGACAAGTACATCGACAGCATCTGAAATCTAGTAGTCAATGGTAGTTGGTTATATTGACAAACCTTATACATAATAAATACCATGTGGTCGTTACCATTATTTTTACAAGAAATCTGTAAGAATTATGTTAAATAAATAGCTGATCATTTTTAATTTTCTTACTTTAATTTTCACAATTACACTCACTAATATCTGATATTTTTATTGACACAGATCGCAGTAAATTGAGTATCAAACATGTGTTTAGCTCCTATTTGGTGTTAAGGTTTGTAATCACTATTGATAACATATATGAGATATATTTACTTGGAATGGACCCTATTTACATTATGTTTGATGTCCCAGATGTGAACATGAAAAAAATAAGCAATGAACAGAGAGCAACTATACAGACAATTGTCAACTAGTTCTCAACACTTCCTGAATATGGCCAAACCTATACATCTTCATAGGTAGAGGCAGGTGAATCTCTGTGAGTTTGAAGCCAGCCTGGTCTACAAGAGCTAGTTCCAGGACAGGCACCAAAGCACCACAGCTATAGAGAAACCCTGTCTTGAAAAAAAAAATAAAAAAAAATGCAATGAAGGATCTGGAGTAGGAAGTATAATAAAAGAAGAATGAAGAAGACACTTGGTTTTGCTAACTTTTGTATAACCTCACAAATATGTGCAGTTTAGCAAGATGTTAAATTATAATTTATAGGAAATTCAGAAGGGTCTTTTCATGAAGGTGAAGCTAAAAAAATTCTTGATTATTTTATGTGCATTTTAGATTATCATTCGTTTAAATTGTAGGGATATTTAAATTTGATACTTTCTAGATCTGAAAAAAACTGACTAGACAGAAACAATATGCTAGTATTTAGCCTTTGAGAATATAAAAAAAAAAGAAAAGTAAGTGTTACAATAGAGAGATAACTGTGATTCCCTTTAACAACCAACAGCTCTCCCTCAGATATATCCAAATTGCTCTAACATTATATTGATGTATGTACTTATACATCATCTGTCCTGGATGTAGCTGAACTGCAAGAATCTAATTAGGCCTTCTAGACAAGATTAAATTTTGATTAAGATGTACAATTTGAGATAAAAAGTAAAGACAAACATGTCGCTCTCTAGTGAAAGCCACTGGGGAATCCCACCAAGGTTAGTGTGCAATCCCCACTGAATAAAAAGCAGAAAATCAAAATTAAAGTTCACTGTATCCAAGAGGGAGTTTTGAGGAATGAAGCAACAAAGAGAAGCAGGGAGTACGTTATAAATTTTCTTGGATGTGTTTTAAACAAGAGTGAATAAGTTGATTAGATTTATCCTGTGGAGATGACAAATCAATAAGAAGGCACTTGTAGTAATTGAAGCAAAAGTCATAGTGCTTGTTTGATCTAGAGAGCATGAGGAAGGATAGGAAACAAAAAGTAGCAAGATTTAAGACCTAAATCAAGACCTAATAGCCAAATACCAAGGATAAAATCAGAGTCCATGAATTAAAGTAGATCCAGTTATAAACAGAAGCCTCATTGGTTAATTGTGTGTGTGTGTGTGTGTGTGTGTGTGTGTGTAGAGAGAGATCTTTAATTTCCATAATTCTTAGTTCACAATGGAAAATTTAAGATAATGTCAGTAATTACCTATCAATTCTTACAAAAATGTGCTCTGTTACTTTATGCAAAACACTTGGCACAGAGCCTGGAAAGGGCTCTCCTGCACAATAACTTATTCTCTATATTCACTGGACAAAGGTTATAGTCAAGTGATGCTACTTAGAAAAAAAAATGCTCTGGTGTATAAAAAATGTATATTTTATCATTAGTTGTTGTCTTTGAATGCTTAATTATATAAAGGAAAATATTTGGTCCTTTAATCAGAATTTATAACACAGATTGAAAATGGATGAAAAATAACTTTCTAAAGTATAACGTGTATACATTTTTTTTTACAAATTGGCCAGAAATATTTCATATCCTCATACTATAACATTATTGTTCATTTAATTTTATTGTCTTTATATGTGCTCTGGGACAATGCTTTGTACCCTGTCAATTGTATTTTAATAAAATGCTGATTAGCCTATATCCAGGCAGGAAGTAGAGGCAGGGAAATTAGAATTCTGGGAGAGGAAGGCTCAGTCTGCAGTCGTGACCCAGCCACAGAGGAAGCAAGATGTGACTGCTTCCCTGACAAAGGTACCAAGCCACGTGGCTGACATAGACAAGAATCATGGGTTAATTTAAGTTATAAAAGTTAATAAGAAGCCTGAGCTAATAGGCCAATAAGTTTATAGTTTATGTAGACCTCTGTGTGTTTACTTGGGACTTAATGACTTTAGGAACCAGGCAAGACAGAAACTGCTATCAACATACAGGTAATAGATTCTTGGTCAAAGTCATCTTGGTTATGAATAATTTTTCTTATATTAAGGTAAATCAAAAGCCAAATCACTGAAGTTGGACAAGGCAAACCATCAGACGAAAAGAAGCCCAAGGAAAGGCACAGGAATCAGACCCACTTGGTTACATGCTCAGGAACTGCATAAACACAATGACCTGGGAATCATGATATATACACAAGACCTGGTGCAGATCTAAGTAAGCACCATGTATGCTGCTTCAGTCTTCATGAGTTCATTTGAATGGCAACCATGTTATGAACAATGAAGGAAAACCTAGCCACTAGGGCAAAAGATAACAAATGTACTGTCACATATACCTAATAGGGGATAGAAAATCAGTTTTATGCAACAGTGACTCTGGGTATATCAACCACTCCAGGATAGGGACCATATTAAGGAATAGAAGAATAACATGTAATAAATTCTAATGATTTTTTATGTGTGGAAAAACAGAGAAGTCATCAAGTTTGGTAAGATACCTGGAAAGTCCTCAAGGACAAAGTTAAGTCATATTAAGAGGAAAATTCTTCCCATATTTAGGAAAGCAAATATCATAATACAGGACATTGGGAATATGTATAGTGTTTCCAGTTTAAACAGGAAACTTAAGATGGATTGAAAGCAAAAGCAGAAAACAAAAGATAAATGACTTAATTGAAATTGACATATTGCCAGTTATGCTTATTATCAGTCTGGTAATTTATAATTATCTCTACTAGTTTCAGTGGTTTTTGTTGTGCCATAAAACGTGGTTTGATAATTGTGCAAAATATGAAAAGTGAACTGATTATATTCAAATCTTAAAGAGACTTATAAATGAAAAAGAGAAAAATACTCATACACAGAGGAATTTAGACAAGAACTGCCATATTACCAGATAATGAAACTGAAGAGGGGTCACCAAGGTTGTTAGAAAACCAAGAATAAGTTTATCTAATTACACACAAGAACTACTAGGAGGCAATAAGCATTGCCAAGGTTATCAATAAGTTAAATGGAATCCTATAAAGTATTAGATTTGAGGATATTTATGAAAGTGGTCATTTCATATGTTATACATACACCATGTGTGAAGCAGATCAAATTCATGGGCAACTCAGAGCAGAATTGTCCCCACAGACTGGAAAGTTTTAGAAACAGCAATATTGAAAGTTGGTCCTCTGTTACAAAGGTGAACATGTTGACAAGAGGTAGCTAGTGTAATAGAAAAATGAAATAGGGCTAGAGGTACTAATATTTCCAAAGATAAGTTTCTTGGTGAAGGTCAATAAACTGTGTTACAAAGGCAACTTAAATTTGATGAGTATACTATGGCACTAGCTATTCAGTACCCTTAAGTGTGTGGGAAAAGGATGAAGAATCAGGAAAGAGTATGAGTACTTAAATTATCCAAGGTCTAAAAGTAGTCTTAACAGATTTCTGCAAAGATTCACTTTAGCTGTAAAGAGAACAGTTACACATTCAGAAGTCAGAGAAATATTAATCAAATAGTTAGCGTTTGAAAATGCCAATTCAGAGTACAAAAGGGTGATTAGTCCTTTAAAAATAATACTAGCAACAACAGATGAATGAATTAGAAATATGGCTGATATTTGATCTCATTGTTATGTTGCTGCTTTGATAAAATAATTTCTAAAAGGTTTCAGAAAAAATAAAAAGTAATATGTTTTAATTGTGATAACCAAAGTCATTTGAAAAAGGAATTTTAGGCAAGGCATTACTAGAAGCTAAGATTTTCTAGAGATAATCAAAAAGAAGAATTCAGCCTTCTGTAGGATGCCAAAACTGTGACAAAGGCTGGCATTGGACTAATGAATCCAGGTAAGCAAGGGACAAAGAAGGTAGCCCTTTGCTATTAGGAAACGCTAGGAGGGACCTTCCACAGGCTCTAATATTGAATGTGATTAAATCATTCCTGACAGCATCTAAGAAATACATTCACAAAACAATTAAAAAATTAATACATGTGGTTAAAAACAAACAAAAACACTACACTAAGATGTAATAAAATCAAGGACTGACAAAAAATCTACAGAAAAATAAAATCAGGAGAAACTAGAAACAAGTATTTTGGTAAACTGCTCTAAATGATCAGAGACCAAAGCTAAAAAAACAAATAAATAGCATTAAAATTATAGGCTTAGTAGACACATAAGAAGATACAACAATAATTTCACCAAAATATTGGCATTAAGATTGTCATCTACAGAAAATATTCAACTTATAAAGATTGAAACTTTATCTTTGGTAAAATAAAGAACAAGATGGGTGGAGTGTATATGACCAGAAATAAAAATAAAGTAATATGTGGCTAATATATCCATGAATATATGGGGATGTGATTTGCTGCAGCAACAAAAAACCCCACAGATTAATATTCCACCAGTCTTGGAAACAAACCATAAAATAAAGAATGCTTCTGAGAAAAATACTAAAATATATTATCAAGAACAATCACAGCATGTTCAAATTTTGCATAAGGAAGACAAAAGTGCTGTTGGTCTCTCAAAGGTACTAACCACTCTCCCTTTAAAATGGTTAGCTGACATACCTGTGTGGGTAAAGAAATCTCTGACATCAAATAAATTACAGTCCTCTAGGACAGGTCATATAGGAGCACCTGAGTGCTCAATGTATTGAAGAATAGACCAGTCCTTGGAATTCTACTATATTTGTCATTAAAAAGAAATCTACAAAATGGAGATGTTAACAGATTTAAGAGCCATAAATAAATAACGTGATTCAGTCAATGGGCTACTTACATCCTTGAATTTCATTGCCTTCTTTATTAACTAAAGGATTCAATTACAGTGATTTAAAAAACCTGCTTTTTGTACTACACCTTCATGAGATCAAGATAAAGAAAAGTTTGCCTTCACAGTGCCTACTTATAATAATGTTCAACTTGTTAAAAGGTATCAGTTCTCCCACAAGGATTTTTAAATAACCCCACCTTGTGTCGATATTTTGTAAAACAGTCATTTGAAATAATTAATCAATAGTTTCCTCAACCTAAAATCTATCATTAAATGAATGATAGCTTCTTGGCTGATTCGGACTCAGATACCTTAAAAAAATGATGAAGAAAAAGAGAAGTTTGACTTTCTGGGGATTATAATTGCTTCTGATAAAATACAAATCAGAGAGTCTAAAAATTATCTAGGATATAAGACTGATTTACAGAAAATTTTACCACAGAAAGTATAAACCCAGAGAGAAAAAATATAAAACCTTAATGATTTTCAAGAATTTCTGGGAGATTTTAACTGGCTGCAGCCCACAATATCCTACCTCACACCTTTCTCATGTTCCCTGACTTTCTTCACTGATAAATAATAGTTGCATAAATATATTTATATATTTATATTTACATATATGTATGTAAGACACAAACACACACACACACACACACACACACACCTACTATTCCACAGGAAGGAAATCATGACTGTGGGTGGCATTGCAGACAGCTTCCTTGGGCTAGTAAGGTTACAGACCTTAGAAAAAGAATTTTCTAGTACCACTCAGATAGACCAGAATATTTTTTTTTACTATATTCTTAATTTAATTCTTTAACTCACAGATACGCATGGCTATCATTCATCATCAAGAAACCTCTCTTTGCAGCAAACGGAGCCTATAACAGTGTAACACAACTGAACATAATGGTAAGATCAACAGATCATAAGGATCCTGAACCAGTTGATCCGTCTACATCATAAGTCTGCCTCTGTGGCTTAGGAAATAAGTATCTCAGATTAAGGTGTGGAAAATTGTCAGAGCCAGAATACCAGGAAGCTGGCCGTCAGTCTCTACTGTGGCTACATTTGCAGATAGGAAATCATTTCACACATATCCCTATGCAAGACAATAAACTACAGGTAATTCATGGCTGCTGGTAGGAGAGTTAGCCCATCCTAGAGAAGAATCCTGCTATTGGTTGTTTAAAGGATGTTTTTGTTTAGAGAAAATATTTGAAAGCTGTAATGCACTTTTGTTTTCCTGAGCTTTTAAACAATATAGCAATGTGTTTTACAACCAAAAGTTTCATTCAAGAAAACCCTACTGTCACCTTCTTTATGTCACTGACTAGAATGAGAAGTGAACACAGAAATATACAGCCACTAAGGAATTAAAGAAATTTGCAAAAAAAAAAAAAAAGGTAGCAATGTAAACAGGACACAGGATGTGCTATCATTATGTTTAATGAACAGCACTCCAAAAAGTGAAATATCAGAGGAAAACTGGGAGGTACTGTTTCCTTTCTGCAATTTTGTCATATAAAAAATTGATTAATATGGACATATGTATGGAATAATTATTAATCACTGAACGACATCAGTGAGGATACCAGGGAGGTGCTAGAGGGAAGAAAGATGAGAAAAAGGAGGTACTGCTTCTCATCTTGCAATTTCCCTTAGAGATCGTCATTCTCTAAGGATTTAATTAATAATTTATTTTCATCTGTTGTTCAATTGTTTTCTTTGGTAAATGATTCTCTGCACAATATATAAATGCCATAGATACACACAGCACACAAATTTTCAAGTAATCACTATATTTTAATACAAAAATTTTCAAGATTTTTAAACCATGCTTTTTGTTAGATTTTAGTAGTCAATTGAATTATACTACATAGTTCATATTAGTTTGCAGATGACGATTATAGATTTTCTCTACTAGTTGTCAGAAAAGCTGAGCAGTCTTTCTGCATGGTCCTTACAAATGCCCTTTTTGTTTCTTTTTAGTGAGATTTCTGTAGGATTTCATTTCTCCCTACTTGTCCCTCCGTCCAAACCCACTCATATACCTATTTACGATCTCAATCAAATGCATGGCTTCTTTTTCCGTTAATTGCATTATATATGCATATGCTTGCAGAGATAAAGTCAGAGTCCTTTTAGTCAGCACACTCTTTGTTTTACTCAGAAATATTGGAATTTCTAAATAAAACTTCATAGGGATTTCTGGTGTTCAACATTAGGATACAAAAGAAGAAACTTTCACCTGTTAGTTCCATGTGAAGAGTCTTGTTTATAGAAATGGGAAGACACAAATAAAGCAGAAAGTTTCCCAGATGATATGAAGGACATGATTTGAATTTCTAAAACATGACTCACAGTGTATTTTCTATACAAAGGCAATATCTGCTCATGAATCCTATAGAGAATACATTTGGAAGAAAATATCACTGACAAAATCAGGAGGATTTCTTATGACTGTAGTATAGGTTAATTTTTACATAAAATGAGAATTTCATTTTGCCTCAGAATTGGTGGGTGAAAAAAAATCTGTAAATAGAGATGAGATGCCTGAGTCCACCCTTAGAGATTGTCATTTTCTAAGGATTTAATTAATAATTCATTTTCACTTGATGTTCAGTTATGTTTTCTTCTCTAAATGATTCCCTTATATCCCATATAAATTCCATAGATACACACAGCATACAACTTCTCAAGTAATAACTGTGTTTTAATACAAAATGTTTTAAGACTTTAAACCTTTCTTTTTAGTTAGGTTTTATTTTTTAATATTTAATATTCTTGCTATAGGAATTTACTCCTCTGAACTAAAACCAGAATGCCAATTATACATAAATACACAGATAGAAATTTAATTTTATGTTTTCTCTTGGGAGAAAAAAATAATTTAAATACAATTTAGAAGAGTTAAAGTTTTTGTTTGAATTACAATCAAAGACTTGACAACTATATTAACTTTAAAATTTTAAGATAATGACACATTATTTGAAAAGAATTACAATGGATAAATATAGGGTATCATTATTTGATAAATATATTCCTCTACAGTGGATGTGTCCTTCTTCCCAATAACTATGAACCAACAATATATATATTACTTACACCTCACCTGGTCAGTGCAATAAATCTGACCTTGTTTACAGGGGCATGGGTGAGCTGGCCCTGATGGTACGAAAATGGGGGAGCAGACTGTGCCTCTCTCACATGCCATGTGGTAGCATGGGTGAGGGAAAGATGCCCTACCTTGCCCCCACCACCTCCTGCATGTCTGGAACATGGCCCAACCCCTCACCAGCTGCAGCACTCAGGATAAAAGGCCCTGTGTCTTACCTGGTCATGAGAGGGGTATAGCCGGTACTCTCTCCCTTGTCTGTACTGTTGTAGCAGGGCCATGGGAAAGATGCCCACCCCCCTCACCTTTAGTACCTCTAGCTGGTGAGGGAGATGACCTTCCCCTTTGCCAACTACAACACTTAAGACAACAGGCCCTGCACCTCACCTGATTTGTATAGAGCTGACCCTATTGGTGGAGGTGTGTGTGAACCAGTCCTGCTGTTGTGAGCACTGGAGAGCTATGCCCATTACTCATCTTTCACATTGTGGTATGGTCAGGGGAGAGTTGCTCCCCTCCCCGTATGCCTCACCTGGCATTGGTTGCCACAGATTGACTGATGAAGGAGCTGACCTTCCCACATATCAGCAGCAGCACTCCCGAAAGCAAGCCTTGCTCCTTCTCTGGGCAACAGAGTAAGTTGACCTTGTTGATGGAGGTGCAGGTGAACTGGCCCTGAGTGTGTGGGAGTGGGATAGCTGGCCACACCCCTCTCATCTGCTCTTAGGTGATGAAGGTGAGGAAAAGATACCCCCCCCATTAACCCTGCCACTTGTGTTGGAAAAGGTAGCTGCCACTCCACCCCTACCAGCTCCAGCGTACTCAGTCAATTGGACCCAGCATCTTGCCTGGGCTGCACAGCAGAGCTGACTCCATTTACAGTGTGTTGGTAAGTTAGCCAAAAATGTGAGTTTAGGAGATTTGTCCATACCCTTCTTCTCTCATATGACCATGTTGACAAGAGAGCTGGTCCCTCACCTTCTGTGGCATGTGGAAGAGCTGGTCATGAGGTCATAAGATCAGGCAGGAGAGCCGTCTCTGCTCCTAACCAGCTGAGTCCTCTGGAAAGTCCTCTACCCCTTGCCTGTGCAACAGAAAGGTGGTTCTGATGGTGTAGGTGTGGGAGAGCAGAGAAACTGAAATCAAGACAACTGCCCTGTCTTGTTTTTATTGCCTTAAGGGGAGACTAGCCTGGGCAATGCTGGAGAGCTTACTGGTATTGAGGACAGAGAAGAGCTGGCAGGTTGAACAACCCTGCAACTACCTACCTAGGCCCACAGCAAGGGTTAGGAGATGGCCCACCTGAACATACACCCCTATCCATGATCTCTGAGAGCATGTGAAGTGACTGGTTCCTCAGACACAAAGTTACAGGATCTCCATGACACAGGGTATGAACAGGATGTAGAAGAGGAGTCTTAGTGAGGGCCCAGCATTGATAGGGTAGCAGAAATTTGAGTACTTGAATCAGACCAATGATTGCATTGAACACTTGCTAGTGAAGGAATATGTACTAAAGGGTTTACTGTGTGGCTCACTGTTACACAGTATAGATTCCATGACGAGATTTTTTTCTTTTTTCCTTTTGAAAAATTTTTATGACTCAAAAAACCTCTCCTCTGATACAATAATCCAAATCAGACCAAATCATCCGAATTAAAAAAAGCCCAGGTTTAATGGATACTAATGCTCCCAGGTGGCCTTACAGGCCCTCAGAGAGGAGATAGAGAAGGGAAACCAGAAAACCATGTTTGTTTTATGTAGGGGCAGTTTAAATAGCCTATGGGAGTGGTCTTGAGCATCTCTGGGGAGGGGTCATCATTTGGCAGGCTTTCTCAGAGGTGGAGTCTGGACTGAGGCAATTCCCAGAGGAGGGGGCTTGGGATGGAACTGATGTGGGAGTGTCATATATCAATCTGTTGCTTTCATTGGTTAATTAATAAAGAAACTGCTTGGCCTGATAGGTTAGAACATAGGTGGGTGGAGTAAACAGAACAGAATGCTGGGAGGAAGAGGAAGTGAGGCAGACGCCATGCCTCTCCTCTCCTGAGCCAGACGCCATGCCGCTCCTCTCTGGTCAGACATGTTGAATCTTTCCCGGTAAGACACCAGGACACAGATTACTAAATATGGGTCAAGCAAGATATGAGAGTTATCCAAGAAGAGGCTAGATATAATGGGCCAGGCAGTGTTTAAAAGAATATAGTTTCTGTGTAATTATTTCAGGTAAAGCTAGCCATGCGGAGCTGGGTGGGAATGCAGCCCACCGCTCAATACAACAATGGAACTTTCCACTCTAACATTCCAGACTTTTTCAATATATGAATGCCAGGGACTGAGGTGAAGCAGTAACCCAAACATTCCAGATTCTTTGGGTATAAGGATATTAGGGGCTGAGGTTATGCTTCCAACCAAACATCCCAGACTCTGCAAATAGGGACAGTGGCTTAAGTCTGGCTACTTCCTGTGGCCATGGGGTAATGTGGGATTTCCTTCTGTATACTGTGATTACTAATGATAAATATAGGAATTGCTTTGGGCCTATAGCAGAGTTATAGGGGAACAAAGCTAGGTGGGGAAAACTAAGCTAAATGCTGGGAGAAAGGCAGAGTCAAAAGAAGCCATTCAGCCCGACCAGAGATGGATGTCGGAACTTTAGCTAGTAAGCGGCAGCCACGTGACAATACACAAATTAAAAGAAATGGGTTAAATTAATATGTAAGAGTTAGCCAATAGGAAGCTAGAGCTAATGGGTCAAGCAGTGATTTAAATAATATGGTTTCTGTGTAATTATTTTGGGTCTAAGCGGCAGGAACAAATGAACAGCCTCCTTTAAACAATGGAGCAATGTGGGAGAGGGAAGAGTAGGGAGTTGATGGGTTCACACTCAGCAGGAAGTGTGGCTGGAGAGGCACCCAGTTAATTGACATCCTGGAGACTGCAGACATCTGTTTCTTGAGGGAGATGAGAAAACAAGTGGCAATGGTGAAGTCCCAGAAGCTGGTGCAAGTGCTGGTATTGTCTGAAAAGCTGTCTCTAAATTGGTCTTGGTCCAGACAGCAGGAGTGACCTATTAAATATGCTTGAAAATGGGTGAGGTTAAACTAGGTTCTGGAAACTGTTAGTTTTTCCCAGACAAGATTTCATAATACAGCAGCAGAACTTTTTTCAGGAACCAGATTTAAATATTTGTGTCATAGCAAAAGGTTATGGGTTTAGATTAAAAGGCATGAACATATCAGAAAACAATTAAAGGGAATTGGAAACTCTGAACCTCTGAAGCTACACCTGAAATCTATTATTCCTGTACTATGAAGCCTGCGAAAGAGGCACAGATGTTTGTATGTTTTTAACAGTACTTTAAGTCATAAAATGCCATTAGACAGATCTGAGAGGGATAAATGAACAGAAATGATGCAACATTTTTAGCTAGGCAGGAAATCCAAGTCTCCCCACAGTAGTCTTTGGCAAACACCAGTCTTAGAAGCGTTACTTGTCGTTAGCTGCCGAGTCCAGAACGCCTGAAGATTTTCAGTTGGGTGAGGGTTTAGTCTTAGTTTTGCCTGTCTTAGTAGGATGAGATGATCAAGCCCCTGTTGTAGTGTCCAGGAAGCTGATAAGGCGGAAGGCCGTTTTATTCTGTGTGGTGGCTTTGCCACACCCAAAGGCAAGGCTCCAGGTGGAAGATCTTCTGCAATCATGCATCTTCATGGAGGATCTATAGAATGCTGCAGGAGCCAACATGTCTCTCTGTTATAAGAAGCTCTTTTGTTAAATGCCATACTCTCAGATCTGTAAAGGCCCTTGAGATTCAGGGTACCGTTACCTGTTAGGTATATCTAAATTAGATGCATAAGTTAAATTTGGAAATATAGTTTATCCAATCAGTTACAGCTTGTCAGTGTTATTAGAGGCAAGAAGAGTAAAAGGAATATTTTACTAAGCCAAATAAGGGAGGTGTAATATCCCCTTGGTGGTCCCAGCACACGTGGGAACTCTTACCAAAGATGACGCTGAGGTCAAAATCGCAGCTACCCACAAGTCTTTTTCTTTCAAATGCTAATAACATAATTTTCCAGCTTCCTTCTGAGTGAGATTTTAAATTCTTTTATTAACAAAGCTAAAAAGCAACCATAAATAATAATAATAAACACATTTTCTAGTAGCATCACAAAGTTGTAATTCTCACAAAAGATTCTTCAGGTCGCACATTAGTTTTATTTACAATGATTGAAAAGGTGCCAATGTTCTCAGCTGAGCTGAAACTGAAGGACAGGTTTTTATTTGCAGAGCCTACTTGCAGAGCTTAATGATGTATAAAGAATGCACATGAAGCAACATTTTAAAATAATGTGGTGAAATATTTTGATTCAGGACTCTTTCAAGCATAAATGTAATCTCAAACCTCACTACAAACTTATTTTGCTAAAAATGATCCCAGATATCTCTAATTTTAGTCTCCCATTACCTCAGTTAACCACCTGTGTCATCTCATGGAAGCAATTTAACCTTCAATGACTATTAAGCTTTCATTTATATATGAATACTCCCAGAATTAATGACTAGTGTTTCCTCTTACTGTTACCCTGTTAAAATGGCTCTGAGTGCAGAAACTTATTTTCTTAAAGCCTTCAAAAAACTTAACCCTACAAATCATTCTTTTTTATGAATCATAATGTCAACTACTCCATGCACTGAAAACTGTATTCCCATAAATATAAATATACAAAAGAGAATTTGATATCCAAGAGACAGGAGGATAGACTTTTAGTATCCAACATAGATTTCATTTTAAATTAATAAAATATATTTTTGCTTTATATAATTTTCTGTTGTGTTTGCTTGCTTGATGCCCATTTCCAAGCCTTCAATTAACTTTGTTTGTACTAAATTACTTGCCTGGGGATCAGAATTTGAATTATAAGCCATTCATCAAGTCAAGTCTCCAGTTTGGAGATTAATAGAAGCTTCCCATGATGTTTCTCACTAAGACATCACAAGATTGCCTTGTAATTAATCCTAATTGATACATATTTAGCTTTGTCGGTCTTTTATTGATGATATGAATTTAAGTAGAACACCTAAGTGTCACTCATTATGACCTAGATCATCACACCAATTAGCAAAGTGTATAAATTATCCATTGATGATTTCTGTTTCTCCAGAGTGCCATGAACACTATAGGTTCAGCAAAACCATAAGTTAATAAATAAAAATATTGAAGAGAAAAGTCCTTACTTTGCATAGTAAATAGTGATAATAAAAATGAAAGTTTTTCTGTTGTAAACCTGAAGAATCACTGTAATGTCATTAAAGTCACATGTCCATTGTATCTTATTGTTCATCATAACACATTCAGGAACTCTAAAACTACACTCTAAATTTCACTAAGAAGATATTTAGATGGAATGTACAAGAATGTTACGTTATGTTAATAGTACACAGAATAATTAGGAAAACAAAGCCCAACCTTCTAGGTTTTATGAAATATAGCTGAAATTAAGACTTTCTCTGTCTTCCTCTCTCTCTCTAAACATGTTTTAATCTTAATTTTTAGGTCATATTGCCTGATTTAAAATTTATTTATAGCAGATCTGGTTGCTTTAATATCTTGTAAAATGAATAAATTTACTTTCATCAGAAATACTGATTGATATCTTTGCAAGGTATAAAAAAGTATCATTTTTCTTTTGAAAATATTCTAATAAAATCTGTTTATATTATCTATATTTGGTAATGTATCCATATAATCAAAACAATAAATTATTTGACTTAGAAAGATGTCTTTAAGAAACATGTCTTTAAAAGCCTCACTGATAAAAGTTGAAGAGTTTAATTTGCCAGTTGATGTAAACAAATATGAATCCAGGATTACACAAATGTTGGTGGGATTTTTAAGAATGTAAAAAATTGCTTGTTACCATGCAAGAACTTCTTGTGGAAAAGAATGAAATGTTCTTCCAAAGAAATAATAAAAGGAAAGTATAAAAGTCTGTTTAACCTCTAAGTGATTATTTACTGTTGTCGTTTATGGGGACAGGCCTAGTTATGAATAAAGTTAGCCTCAAACTCATGTATATCCTTGAACTCCTTATACACCTCAAGGGGAAAATAACCATGTTTTCTTGACTTTGTTTTTATTCTTATGACTGATGATGATAACAAATTTTTATTAAAATTACCACAGAAATTGCAAAGATAACACTTGTGATTTTCAAAATAGTAAAATTTGCAAAAATCATAAGTAAAATAGATTAGTCACACCTGGAAATGGAATACTGGGTGAAACCTTAAGACAAAAAATTTCAATCAAAAATATAAAATATAATTTCTTTCTTCTGTTCTTTATCAAATTTCTTTGGAAAAATATTATTAAACTGACCATATTTAATCATAATTTGTGTCCCTTCTTGATTGTTCTTTCTTCTTCCTCCAATCCTATGTGCTCTTCTCTCTCTCTCTCTCTCTCTCTCTCTCTCTCTCTCTCTCTCTGTGTGTGTGTGTGTGTGTGTGAGAGAGAGAGAGAGAGAAAGAGAGAGAGAGAGAGAGAGAGAGAGAGAGAGAGAGACCTTGGGTCCATGATAAATTGCCTCATCTCCCTTAAGTGTCTATGACACACTAAGGTCAGAAGAATTGTAATTTGAGATTGGAGATAGTCTCACTATAACATTGCAGACTACAGTACATTGTGTGGGTTGCAGCTTGAGCTTACTCTTATCATCTGTGGTGGTTTGACTTAGAAACATCCCCTGCAACCCAGGTTCACATATTTGAAAACTTTTTTCTTCCCTGTTGGTGATGCTGTTTTGTGAAGGTTATTGAACATTTGTAATACAGACCTTGCTGCAGAAAATTAGTCCTTGTGGGAAGGCTTTGAGACTTTATAGCAGTAACCCCATTTCCAGTTCTTTCTGATGTTTTTGTTTGTCGTTAAAGATACAATATCCAGGTTCTTGTTTGATCTGTCTGCTGCCATGCCAGCCCAGTTGCTATGGACTCTTCATCTGAAATATTACGCCAAAATAAGCTCTTCCTAAGTTGCTTTTGGGCAGAGTATTTTCTCACAGCAAGACAAAAGTAGCTAGCACATCAGACATATTTGATAGGCATGCCCTAAATGTTGTATTTGTGATAGTTTAGTTTTAAGATCAAGCAAGCAAGAAAATAACATCCTGATAGTGGGTACTTAGCTAGACCTAAAATTGTCTTAGGTTAATTCTCTCTACAAAACATCTTAGGACTCCTTGAGCATGACACCATATTTTACTAATATTACCACAAATAAGAGCAAGAAGAAGGTAACCTATAGTGTTTTTAAGTAATTATTGCCTGCAGCTTAAAACATTTGAGATAATTAAATCATTGTGCAGATAAAGAAAATCGAAACATGCAACTATTTTTTTTTAAATTAGACAAAGTCCAGATGCTCATGTAACTAATGCAATTATCCAAAGGTTAGAAGATCCATTTAACAGATTTATTAGAGATTATTGATTCAAACAACCAAAGGGTAAGTTTGGGATGTTCACACATCTCTGTCTTGTTATCAATTTTCAAAGGATTAGTCATCCACCCTTTATGCTCATTTTCCTGATAGAATGTACATTGCTTAGTTTTTGAATGCTTCATGCAACTTTATAATTTTCTCCTTTTTTAGGTTAGGAAAAAAAATCTTCCCTAGTCTAAATGAAAATATTTTTGTGGGTCTTTGAGCCTGGAAATTTCTTCTATTCTTACTGTTTTGATACTGAAAATGAAAACACACACGACAAAAGAAAATTAATGTTAATATTCACGAACTTGGACTTTACTGGCATTAAAACTGAATCATTAAAGGAAAATAACAGAGCATAGCCTCTAAGTGTTGTTTTGTGGAAACATGTCTTTATTTTTTCTATGTCCTTTTTTTTAAATTTATTTTTATTGAGCTCTACATTTTTCCTTTTCCTTTTGTTAGCTCCTCCCAGTTTGATTGCCTTGGAAATAGGAGTCCTATCAGATTGATGGCTTTAGAGGTAAGAAATTCATTTCCCTCCCATTAGCACAACAAAGATGTAGTAAAAGTTATCAGCTAAATCCTTTAAGATGAAGCTAAAATTCTACCAAAGAATTTTAGGGAAACAAGATTTTAAAACCATTACAGAGGATTGTTTTCTCTGTCCATTTCTACCTCTTATCCCCCTATGTCTTTTACCTGATGTTATTTAGAATCAAAAGGAAAAATTCATTTGCAAAGTAGAATAAAATAAAACAGGTGATAAGACTATATTAAAAATTGAATTACTACTGAGATATGTATTGGTCATAAAAAAACTTTATATAAAGAAGAAGCATTATGTTTAGCTGACACAAATTTTTTATTCTGGGCTTACTTACATGACCCTGCTGGAGATATGAAGGTTTGTTAAGAGAGATTAGGTCTCCCACTTTTGTTTGGTATATAAAATGAGAAAAGATAGTTTTTTAAGTAAATTAAAAAAAAATATGGCAGAGGAAAAAAGCTCCATTGGGAGCAGAAGCCAGGAGCAAATCCAGCCCTGGGAGCCAACCCAGTCCTGGGACACTGGCCGACCACGATTGAGCCAATGACCTGACTTGAAGCCTGGGATCTCCACTGGAACCAGAGTGGGACTGGACCTAAGACACAGAGAGAACAAGCTCCACCAGGAGCAGAAGCCAGGAGCAACCCCAGTCCTAGGACATGGGTGAATCAGGACTGAGCCAGCTACCAGACACAGAGTCAATGATCTTCACCACAAGTCTAACTCAAAGTCAGGGCCTTCTGCAGGAGGAGATTCAGACCAAGATTTACAGAAACAGATCAAACCCAACAGCCTAGGTCAAAGTAGACCTGAGACAGCAAACTCCAAGGGAGCAGACCAAAGCACAAGAGCACTGAGCTACCTCCAGGAACAGGAATAACCAACAGGGTAACTAAAACTGTGACACTGACTGTACCATGAGGAAAAAACATTTGAGCTTTGTATTCACTGACACCTAGAAGATTATTCAAGAGAATCTCAGACAGCCCCAACCACACCTATTAGAGGAAAAGATGAGTAGAAAAGGTAAGATTACACACTACACCACAAAGAGCAACACAATACCAGTAAAACCTAAATACCCTACAACAGCAAGACCTGAACAACATAGTATGGATGAACCAGAAGAAAATGTTCTAAAATAATCTCAAGAGAATGTTTGAAATCCTTAAAGATGAAATGAGAAATTACCTTAAATAAATGGAGGAAAAAATAAAAATTGGAAGATATCAGCAAATCACTTAAAGAAAAACAAAAAGAACTCAAATATATAAAAGAAACTATATAGGACTTGAAAATTGAGATAGAAAAAAATAAAGAAAACACAAGGTGAAGCAATTATAGAAACAGAAGTCATGAGAAAAAGATCAAGAACCACAAATGCAAGCATGAATAACAGAATACAAAAAAATGGAAGAGAGAATCTCAAACGCTAAAGATACAATAAAGGAAATAGACTCATCAATTAAAGAAAACATTAAATCTAACAAAAGCTTAACCCAAAGTATCCATAAAATATGGGATACCATAAAAGGCCAAATCTTAGAATAATAGATATAGAAGAAGGAGAAGTTCAACTCAAAGGCACAGAAAATCTATTTAACAAAATCATAGAAGAAAACTTTCCCTACCTAAAGAAAGATACGTCTATGAAGATACAAGAAGCTTACAGAACACCAAATAGACTGAATCCAAAATAATAGCACTCTCACCACATAATAATCAAAATACTAAACATATAGAGTAAAGAAAGAATATTAAGTGATGCAAAGGAAAAAGGCCAAGCAACATATAAAGGTAGACCTATCAGAATTACACCTGACTTCTCAGTGAAGACAAAGCCAGAATGTCATGGTCAAGCATTATGCAGACATTAAGAGACCACGGATGCCAGCCAAGACTACCATACCCAGCAAAAATGTTGATCACCATAAAGGGCAACCAAGATATTCCACAACAAATCTAGATTTCACCAATACCTAGCCACAAAATACTAAAACGAAAACTCCAACCCAAAGAAGATGGCTATACTAACAGAAACACAGACAATTGATGATCTCATAACAGCACATCCAGAAGAAGAAAAAAATGCACAAATTAGCATCACCAACAATGAAAACTAAATTAACAGGAGATAGCAACCACTGGTCATCAATATCCCTTAATGTAAATGGACTCAATTCACCTATAAAAAGGCACAGGCTAAGAGATTGGATATGAAAACAGGATTCATCCCTCTTCTACATATAAAAAACGCATCTCAACCTCAAAGACAGACATTGTCTCAGTAAAATGTTGGGCAAAAATATACCAATCAAATGGACCTAAGAAACAAATGGTTGTAGCCATCCTAATATCTAACAAAATAGACTTCAAGCTAAAATCAGCCAAAAGAGAGAAAGAAGGGCATTTCATAGTAGTCACTGAAAATCCATCAAGAGGAAATTTCAATACTGAACATCTATGCCCCAAATACAAGGGCACCCTCATATGTCAAAGAAACACTTCTACAGCTTAAATCATACATTAAACCCCACACACTAATAGTGGAAGACTTTATCACTCCCCTCTCACCACTGGACAGGTCAATCGGACAAAAAGTGAACGGAGAAATAAGAGAACTCACTGTTGTTATTACTCAAATGGACTTAACAGACATCTACAGAATATTCCATCCAAACATAAAAGAATATACTTTCTTCTCAGCACCTCATGGAACCTTTTCAAAAATTGACCGCATACTTGGTAACAAAACAAACCTCAACAAATACAAAAAAAAAAAATGGAATAAACCAATGTACCTTTTCAGATCACCATGCTTTAAAACTGGAAGTCAACAGCAACACTAATTCCAGAAAACCCAGAAACACATGGAAATTAAACAGTGCTCACCTGAATCATCAATGGGTCAAGGAAGAAATAAAGGGGGAAATTAAAGACTTCCTAAATTCAATGAAAATGACCACACAACATACCCAAATTTATGGGACACAATGAAAGCAGGGTTAAGAGGTAAGCTCATAGCACTAAATGTCTACATAAAGAAGCTGGAAGAATATCACAGTAGTGAATTAACAGAACATTTGCAAACTTTAGAACAAAAAGAAGAAAACTTGCTTAAGAGAACTAGATGGCAGGAAATAATCAAATTGAGAGTTGGAATCAACAAAATAGAAACAAAGAAAACAATACAAAGAATCAATGATACAAAGAGTTGGTTATTCGAGAAAATCAACAAAATAGGCAAACCTTTTTCCAAACTACCCAAAAGGCAGAGAGAGAATATTCAAATTAACAAAATCAGAAATGAAAACACCTTCAAACACCTGATCTTTCATAAAGAAGCAAAAATTATCAAATGAAAAAAAGGAAGCATATTAAACAAGTGGTTCTGGCATAACTGAATATCAACATGTAGAAAAATGAAAACAGACCCGTATCTATCACCATGCACAAAACTCAAGTCCAAATGGATCAAAGACCTCATCATAAAGCCAGCCACACTGAACCTTATAGAAGAGAAAGTGGAAAGTACACTTGAATGCATTGGCACAGGGAACCCCTTCCTAAATATAACCCAAGCAGCACAGACACGGAGAGAAACAATTAATAAATGGTAACTCCTGAAACTGAAAAGCTTCTGTAAAGCAAAACACATGGTCAACAAGACAAAATAACAGCCTACAGAATGGGAAAAGAACTTCACTAACCCCACATCAGACAGAGGTCTGATATTCAAAGTATACAAAGAACTCAAGAAGTTGGACACCAAAAGATCACATAATCCAATAAAAATATGTAGTACAGACCTAAATAGAGAACTCTCAACAGAGGAATCTAAAATGGCTTAAAGACACTTAAGGAAATATTCAACATCCTTTGTCATCAGAGAAATGGAAATCAAAACAACTCTGAGATTCCATCTTACTCCTGTAAGAATGGCCAAGACCAAAAACACTGATGACAACTTATGCTGGAGAGGTTGTAGGAAAAAGGGAACACTTCTGCATTGCTGGTGGGAATGTAAGCTGGTACAACTCCTTTGGATGTCAGTGTGGCAACTGAACTCTTTAAAAATTTTGTAATGTAGTATAGGTTGTTAAGGTATTTATTTCATATTAATCATTTCATGTTAATTGCATGACTCAATTGATAAGGATTATCATTTAATTTGCTACCTAGGGCATTTATTTAAGTGGGATTCCTTAAAAGGAACCGTGTATGTTTGTGTGTGTGTGCATGTATGTGTGTGTCATGTTGTTCATGTTGTGTCTTTAAGGTTCTGCTTTTTATTTATTAATTTTTTTCTAAAAAATTACTTCCAGATGTTTTCTTGGTTGAATACTTAATATATTTTTAGTAAGATGAGTGTGAGAAAATATGAAAATCTTAAAAGAGCATAATGGGACAACACGTGTAACAATTCTGATCAGTATTTTCGGTATGTAACAACAGCGAAAAAGGAGTACCCTGAGTTTGAAGCAAAGCTATGCTATTGATCAAGATATTCAGAATGAAACTTAGCATACTTATTCATGAATTTAAAATAAAATTTACTAAAAACTATAATGTTTATCTGATTTGTTCTGTTGATGGGAAGGGGACGCATTTAACTAACAGCAATGCCATGAATAAACTAAATATGTGCAATTTTTAAATAGGATGAAATGATTCATGAACATTGATGTTCAAAAAAGAGAAGTACAAAGCTTGCCCCATGGACATTCAGACTATACATCTAGGTGCTGAAATAAACTGAGACAATCCATTAAAAATCAGCTTCTTACAGCCAATACTGTATTTTTTTAACCCTAGCTTAATACTGCATTTAAAAAGGCAATCTAAACTTGCTCTCAGTGAATAAGAATAAGCCCTAAAGAACTACTTTTTAAATGTTGCATTTCTACTCTGAAACTGGACTTCAAAGATATTCTGAACAGACCATAAAGTTTCAAACTTCAGTTCTCTCAAAAAGCTATGCATGATTCCCAGTGGCATCAATCAGAATTTATGTGCATGAACTGAGGGCAAAGGAGAACCATTTATATGATCGACAATATGTCTGATAAAAAATAATGTCAGAAACTTCCCTGTTCAGACTTTAAACAGTGAGAGGACACTTAGTCTAAAACCTCATTAGCAGACCCAATCTGGTGAACAATAATAGTTTAAACTAAACACTTATAAAATATCAAATAAACATGTATTTATCATTTGGAAGTAATAATTCACTTAGATGTAATATAAGTAGTGAAGAGACTTAAAGTGCTTGAAGTTATTTGTGAAACATGATGGTATTTTTACACAAAACAATATATCATAAATACTCAAAGGCAAATATTTGATTGTTTTCTCTTTCAATTCAAGTAAAAACCATTGATGACAAACTCAAAATTTTTATTTACTATATAGGAAAAATTCTCCACTCTAATTACATTAAAAATCAGAGTATGATGTACTCAAAAGTCAAATGCTGCACCTGCCTAGCTGCTTATACCTGTGCTTAACCCTCTGGTATTTTCATTGTCAGCTCTACATATTTTATGGATATTTAGTGAAAATGCTGGTTTTAATAACCAAGTGGTTAGTCCTATGTCTATCCAGTTTTCTTTAGATATAAAACTCTACTTTTAACATTTTCTTCATTAATCATTTCAGGGGATGGAATTTAATGACCAAGTGTATATTCTGATGTGTTTCCTGCCCATGAACCTCCCACTCACATGTGATCAAACACATCCAGTTCAGATGGGCCCAGGAAGCTTGTTTAGGGATCTGAAAACATGTGACTCATTATCTCCCGTAAATAGTGACTTTCAATATTTCAGGAAGTATCTGTCCTTGAGCAAGGGGCTTGCAGATTAGAGGTATTTTTGTTTCATGGAACTGTTAGGCATTGTAATTAAAACTTAAAATATAACTTTGGTTTTCACATGTCCCGCTTGACTTTGCGATGGGTATCTGTTTATATTGGGATCTAATAACTATCATCTTAATGGTACCTAGAAAGAAGTTATCTCTTAGTTAAGGCATCAGTGATACAAGAACCAACAGCAATCAGCAGAAGCAGAAGGGCCTAAGGCTCTGTGATGGCTAGAATCCGAGTTACTTTCTAGAATGAACATGGGTGTGAGTATAGAGACAGTTATTTACCTTGTTTCTGGTCTTCCTTGTCTTTGCAATGATTTTTTGAATACAACCAGATTATTTCTAATGATTCTTGAGTGGTTTATTTATAAACAACCATTTACTGTTGAAGATATACAATATACTCTGTTTTACAAAACTACTGCATCTACCTGTTGATATATCTGGGCCCATTTGGTTTTGACAGGTACGTTTTCTGGTTTGCCAATAGGCACTAGATGATGGAGGAAGGTCATTGGCCAATAAAGAAACTGCTTGGCCCTGTGGGTGGAGTAAACAGAACAAAATGCTGGGAGGAAGAGGAAGTGAGGTCAGAGTCTCGACATCTCTCCTCTCCGGAGCAGACGCCTGAGAGAGACGCCATGCCCCGCTCCCGGGCAGACACATGGTGTGAAGCTCCAACCCAGGATGGACTAGGCTAGAATCTTCCCGGTAAGACCGGTTCTCACATATTATTAGAGATGGGTTGATCGGGATGTGAGAATTAGCCTGTAAGTGCTAGAGCTAAAGGGCCAAGCAGTGCTTAAAAGAATACAGTGTCTGTGTAATTATTTTGGGGCATAAACTAGCCGAGCAGGTGGCCGGGGTGCTGGGAATGCAGCCCCGCCGCCCTAATTACTACAACTAGAGATAGATGTTTTGTCCTTTTTGGTAGGGAGTACCCTTTTGATGTAACATTCTGATATGTTTGGCAACAATGGATGACATATTCTCTTCTATAACTACTTCCTAATAAAACTAGGAGTTTGTTTTCATCACCCAGAAGGGCTGGAATGCTAGTCAAAGACAAGGAGAAGTTTCAGGCTAAGGGATATTCATGAGAAGCATCTGGTTCACTGACTCAGCTTAAGAGACAGGCAATAATCACATTGGTTGGATTGATCCACATCAGTTTTCAGCAAATCCAGGACTCACGTTTGTTTGGAGCAGGTGGTAGTCAGAAGCTGATTCTTGGATGGTATATGACAACCAAGTGGAAATATGCTGAGAAAGATAAAGACGGGTGTCAGAAATTAAAATTTAGGGATGTAAAAATATTGCATTTGAAACTTTCATGCCCATAGTCCTAGTAGTTAGGGGAGCAGATGAGTCGCAAGACCAGGAAAGAGAGGCAGGGGAGAAATCCCATCCTCAGAAATAGCCAGATGGGTAAACTTAGACTGTACTTACCTGTACTTCTTTTGACATTTGGAAGGTGGATTCAAGTGCTGTGACTCCCAGTATTCTCAAAGTATACAGATTTTTTTTTTAAGTTCACAGAAAGACTTAGAATTTTTTGGTATATTAGCATTACTAATCTGTTTTAAAATACATATTGCAGAAAAAGGCAGGTTAACAGGTGTCCATAAAACATCTGGAACTAGACACACATCTTTGAGTCCTAGACAAGGCTAAGGATTTGGATTGAAAAGCCAGATATAGATTGTATAGAGATGTCTTTTACCCAGTGAAAAGCATCTTTAAGTCTGCACCTAGAAAACAAGCAAAGAGAATTTAAATTTTTGAACTTGTGACTGATGAGTGAGTAGTTAGCGTTCTATGAGCTTGTCATAACTCTATCTATATTAAAACTCTGAATTTTTACATCTTAGTGTAACAGTAACATAGAAGGGGAAAGAAATTTGAAATCTTTTCCATTTTCATATATCTTAAATCACTTATTTATACATTTACAACTTGCATTTATACATCTTAAATCATTTTTCTCAGACCTTCAGAACTTTAGCTTTCACATCCTCAGACCTTTATATGTCTTAAAACATTTTCTTAGACCCTCAAAACTTGCATAAATTTTAACAATTTTATTCCATCTAATCATTTATCACATACAGGAGAACTTATTACTGAGAACAGCCATTACAAATGTTCCTTTAGTGGAAAGCTACATTGAAAATCTGTTTAACTTTTAATATGATGTATCTTAGCAAGGCATTTGCCTTTTCTCAACAGGATAAGGAGTAGCTCTAGAAATAGCAAGGCTTGAATTTTAAATAGGAAATTAGTCAATAAGGTAACTGTATCCTTGGTGAACAATCTGGCTGCTGACCACAGCTAAGCTAAGAAACTATTGTTAGCCTACCTGTCAATACCATCAAAGACCTGAGAAGGATAAATTATAACAGAAAGTATCCAAACAGTCTTTGTATCACTTAAAATGACAGACATTAGTTTATTACCTAGATGATCATCCCAGGCTCCTGTGTGCTCCATGGTTTTTGGGGAAGAGGTACCATGACAGTACAAGTCTTTGGACTTCAGACCCAGAATGTGGTATTCTTTCCAATGGAGAGAAACGTTGTTTGGGGAGGCTGACCTTTCATTCTCCAGGCAATGTGAGGCAATCAAATCTCCCATGTCCTACTTGTCCACTGTTGGTGGCAGGATCTTGTGCCAGGTGTGGCTATCTTATGCAGTGTTTAGGATTACCACATCCAGATGGAGTAGTCATGATGTCCTGCATCTTTGAAGACAAAGGAGTTACTGCTAGGAGCTGGAAGTCTCTGTCATAGTAATTTTTTTCTATTAAACATTTTAAATGCTACATTCATGAAATATCTGACAAGTTTAAAGAATACTCTCTATCTGAGCTAAATGAACTTTGCTTGTTTTTAGTTATTTGCTTTAGGCTTCACCTTAAAAACATACAGGAGGCTAAAGGAATCTTTTCTGGTAATTACATTAGTGCTTAGCATGACTATGATTATAGTTCTAAACACAATACTGAATTTGAGACTATTAACTTGTAGGCCTTAATAATCTTTAATAATTTTCAATAAATTAGCCTTAAAAATGACAATTTCTGAATTGAAGCTCCTTTTAGTATCAAAATAAAACTCTTAACTCATAAACACAGTTCAAAGAGAGACTGGAAACTTTCCTGATCCTTTTAGAGTACACTGTTACAGAATATAACAATTTCTTACATGACTCTTTATTAAAATAGATTAAGCTTCACAAAACTAGCAAAGGCAAGGATGCTAGTTATGCATTCATTGGCATGAATAAACCTTAGGAAAGGAGAAACATTCTCTAAGCCAATAGTTCCCAAACTTTCTAAAGCTTCAACCCTTCAACAAAGTTCCCCACTTCATGGTGACCCCCAAAGGTGAAAACATTCTTGTTGCTATTTCACAAGTACAATTTTGACACTGTTACGAATCTCAGTGTAAACACCCAATGTGTAGCTAGACCTAGGTTAAAATGTTATTTCATACTCCAAAGGGTCAAACTCATAGTCAAGAAGCTGCTTCAATCCATTTTCAGGATTGCATAGGTCATTATCTTGATGCATCATAAGATAATAATATCCCTATTTCTGGTATTTAGTATTTGGTACTCATACTCGTGGCCTTAATTATTAACAATTTTGATTATGTAAATTCAAATATCAATAATATAAAAAATTTATAAACTTAAAATGTTATACAATCTTATATGTTTAAATATTTTAAAAGCTGTTCCTTACTTGTGTGCTCCAATAATATTAAATATAAAGTATTTTCTTTTACTTAAAAATGGAAGATAAAATACAACCACAATATCCTTAAGGCAAAACCAAGCTGCAAGAGTGAAAACAGTTTAAAGTTCAATATTTGAGATTCATTAACAACCATTTTGCTTTCTTGAGGGGGTTATACTACCTCCTTGGCCCCAGTCTTGGCAGCAAAAACATACCTGTCTTTTAGATCCCAGCCTGCTCTATTTCATTGTAGCTGGTGCTTTTGGTGACTGTAACATGCCACAGGCATTTCCAAAACTGGTAGGGTTCCCATTGCAACCAGGCTTTCTATAAGAACTCCAGCCCTGCCTTACATGGGCAAGCCTCAGATGTTACTCATGATCCCTTCGTATTTTTAAAACCATTGTCACCTGGGTGAATCTTGTTACAAAGTTTGGCAGCCAGTGCAGTTTTAATACATTAGTAAAAAAGCATTGTTTTAAAATCCTATCTTTCATAAACCTTTTTTAAAGGACAGGACAAGAATTATCATACAAAAATCTATCTTAATCTAAAATATTTTGAAGACCTGTTGGTAGGCCCACTCCACGTGGTCACCTTTAACTAAAATGGCAGTGAAGTTACAGAACTTCTGTCTTCTCCTATCCTAGCACAGATGGCAATCAGCCAAATGGTCGTGATAAGATGGTGGATATAGACAAAATTGCCGGGGAGAAAAGTGGGATCTTGGGGGTGGGGTGGGTTGGGGGTAAGGGGAGATGGGGAGAGAAAAGTGAGAAGGGGAGGATGGGGGGAACTTGGGGAAACAGGATGATTGGGATAAAGGTAGGTTGGATAGGGGAGCACGGAAGCACAGTTCTTAGTTAAGGGAGCCACCTTAGGGTTGGCAAGAGACTTGAACCTAGAGTGGCTCCCAGGAGCCCAATGCGATGTCCCCAGTTAGTTCCTTCGGCAGCTAAGGATAGAGAACCCGACATGACCCTATCCTATAGCATACCAGCCTTCTTAAACAGGAACTGATGAAAAAGATCACAAGCTAATGTTGACACTCTAGCTATAGCTGCTACTGTAAATAACAAACCATTATTTGTTCTTGGCTCACAAACTTAGGTATTTTCTCAACATCTATGGGACCTTGGCAAACGCATTTGCTAGTTTTTACTTGAGACAAAACTCAGACACTCTATAATTCTTGACACTATTTACTAGAATAAATATCTTTATTTTAAACACAACTAATTTAAATAAACTTCATTCATTTTTTTTTCCTTCAAATTTTACATTCTACCGTGACTCTTACTCCATGACCATAACACTGCTGTGAGACACAAGATTCTCAGGACAGCTAATACAGTATCTTGATCACAGGACAAAAAGCTGCAGACTAACGTCCATAATCTTCATGTAGGTCTTGATTCCATCTGTGATTTGTAAATTTCTTTAACTTGTGTTTGCCCCTCTCAATTTTGAGGAATTGGTAGAAAAATATTTTTTTTCTTTAAAAATGAGCTCAAATATGCTTGATATTAATGCAACATATAAGGTATATAATGTTTATAAATAAAATATCATTTTAAATTATTTTAAAAATGCTTCATGAAATTCTATAACTTACAAATAGGTATGATAACAACCAAGTCACAGCTTCTATCACAAACTTTGTTATATAGTAAAGTCTTGATGTTCACTGAAAAGTCTTATCTAGTGTTCACTGTGGGAGTAAAATTTACCTCAATAGATTTTGTATATTGTCAGTATTGTTATTTTTAACCAGAAAAAATAATAACAGAATAATGAACTCATAAAGAAGAGTCAATACTCCTTATTTATACATATACATCCATAATCTCATAACGCACCTCATTGAATAGTAACTAAATGCAAGCAGACAATTATGTGGTGGTATTTATTATATATACCATTTGCATGATTTTATTCAGCTCCCAATTAAATTAACATCTGCAAGCAAGAGACAATCTCCATTTTTCTTTGTATGAAAATCTACGTTATAGTTGTTAATATTTCTTCATATAAAATGGTTGATGTTTAGATGAAACATATTGATTTAATCCTCACTAATTGCAAACCCTGCTGTTAAAGAAGTATATTTTTTAAGTCAAGATTTCTGTGAAAGGAGACATAAACATTTACACATAATGTAACAAAATTGATGGAAAATACACATTGGTATTAGGGATGATCTAATAAAGAAGGTTACTCACTCTTTGCTTGTAATTTAGTAATCACAAGGGAGAAGAAACTATCATGACATTTCAATTTTTTCTAAATTATTGAAGAAATAGCAATTTCAAAAAATGTTTTCTGTGACAGTGCACAGTGCAATAAAATGGGAAATTTGAAAACTACATGTTATGATAAAACTTCAGAGCAGTTCCTGTATCAGATTCATTGACATTTTTACATTTCAGGCATATTCATCAGAGAACCCTGCCGTATATAATTGAATTAGATTAATGAAAGTGAAAGAAATTCTGTGTAGTTATATATTGTGAACATCATTCTGGACTATTTCTTTTTTACAGGTGGTTTTATTTATAGAAAGTTATATCAATTAGCTGAAATAATTGCATCCATGCACATGGATGAGTCCACAAAAGCATAGAATGAGCCACATTGGAAAAGAAAAGAAGAGAAGCACTTTCAAAAGATTTGATTATTTTAGGAAGGAGGGTGTTTTAGTTAGGGTTTTCTATTGCTATAAAGAGACACCATGGATCATGGCAAATCTTATGAAACACGGCTTGAACAAATATGTAACCTCAAAGCCCATGTTCACAAAGATACACTTTCTCCATCAAGGCCGTGTTTACTCCAAAAAGCCACAGCTCCCAATATCCATTCCATATGGGTTTATGGGGGTCTGTTACATTCAGACTACAACAGGGGCATTTAATTGACCATGATATTAAGGGATATGGCCACTCTATACCATAGTGGACAAGGCGTGGTGGAGAAAACTGGTGGTGGGGCTTTCCATATCTCATTAGACCAGGAAGCTGATAGCAGACCAGAAATGAGGTCAGAGGGCAATCCTGAAGCCGTTCTACACAGCAATCACCGTTGTCCAGATAGGTAGGACCTCATAAAATTTTCACAACTTCCAAGAAAACTGCTTGCTGCTGTCTGCTAAGCATTTAAATGCATGAACATGTGGAGGACATTTCAGCTTAAAGAAAAATTGGGTCTCAAGGGATGTAGAGTTTGGTATAAGGAAGTAGTGGGATTTATTTTTGATTTTGTTTTGTTTTTCCAGACAGGGTTTCTCTGTAGCTTTGGATCCTGTCCTGGAACTAGCTCTTGTAGACCAGGCTGGTACAGAGATCCGTTTGCCTCTGCCTTCCTAGTGCTGGGATTAAAGGCTTGCGCCACGGAAGTGGTGGGATTTGACGCCATTTTGAAAGAAATGTCCTGATGGCTTTCTCTGAGCTGCCTTACAGTAGAACATTAGCTTTGCTCATTAGAGTCTTAAGGGATGCCATGCTTGTAGGCAGAAGCAGCAGGACTTAACAGCAGAAAACTGTGTCCAAGTACATTGGAAAACCATCTTCCATATAAATCAAGGAACCATGAAACTGAACAATGACTGTGGGGAACTTCTGGGTCTTCACATCTTTTGAGTGACTTGTGATTTGGTGGTTCTTTGATGATTCCTCATCTTCATGGGGAGTAACATTTCATTGGCTTGGCACTGAGCATGATTGATTTGGTGGTAGAAACATAATCAGAAAGTGTAGCAATAAACAGTGTGATTCGTATGCCTCTAATGATAGACTCTTAGGTTGCTTTCTTTGACCCAATGCTTTCTACCTACATTGTTAATCTCTCCATCTCCTCTTCCCTCCATCCCACTTTCTTTGTTTTTCATTGTTTATTTGTCCCTCTACCTCTGCTTTATTATTTTCCCATTAGATCATCATTTTGGGGTTTCTTTTTGTTCCTTATTCTCCCATCTACCTTATTGTCAGTAACCATTAATGTATGGGTATAATACATGTGTTGAACAAATCTATTATGTGTATGCACACATTTCTAAAACATTTATTGATAATGTCTATATTCTGGGTTGAAGAGAAAATATAAATTTAATACAGTCTGAATATGCATTACACTACACATATAACTTTCTCTGAACTAGCATATGTCAATAAAAGAAAAAATAAGTTCTTTATCTCTTTCAAATCAGTTATCAAAATGGGAACTTTTTAAGTACTAGGAATGATATCACATGTTGTATGTTTTGTTACTGTATAATCAGCAGTCCGTTGTTCTGCTCAGGGTGCTCAGATGAGTGACACTTCTGAAGCAACAGCCTTGGCAGAATGGTTCTCTTCACTTCATTGTATAAATAGAGATCCTTTCCACTAGAAAACAAGCTATTTGCTTTTTTTTTCCTGTATAGATGTTAAAATCCTGAGGGAATTTCAAGAGCAAGAATGCTAATGGTTCTGCTTTAGTCAGAAACTGGAAAGTCTTATGACAACAACCTTCAAGGAACCTTAACTTGTGACAATTACTGGGAAAGAGGTCACTGTGAGCAACTTTTACGTATTAAATAGCCCTTCCTGCTCCAAGAGGGAAAGATAGTAAGACAGTAGTAGATACAAGGGATGCACAGGATACATTTCTGTCCCTCATCCATGTTAACTCCAAACAGACCGTTCACTTCTTTCTCTTGATGCCGTGAGAAGCTCCAGCAGTTTTACCTTGAAATTGTGAGGCTCTATCTAGGTAACTTTTCATATCCAAACAAGAAAATCAGACCACAGCTGGGCTAAATTTTCTCTGGATTGATGCCCAGGTACATAATATTACAAACTCTCCTCTTATCCTTTGTGCAGCAGTACACAGCTTTTCACCTAGTTGTCTTTTGAAAAGACAAGACCTGCTGTCACATTGCTAATTCATCTGGCAACTGCTCAGTGGACTGTCACCTGTTAGTGATACCCTATGATATGTACCAGGTACTGTACTAGATGGTTTGCATGGCTCTTTTTCTTTAATTCTTCCAGAGATAGGCCTATGACCAGAATTTTGGTGAGCTGTTTCAAATCCAATTTCCAACATAGTGCATAGGATTGAACATTATTAGTACGAGGGTGCTCTATCTGGTCCTTTGATAGCAATTCTGTGAGACACTGAAACTTTTGATGAAAAAGAGGCCCACCTTGGGAGTTACATTACTGCATACAATTCCTCAGGTGATTCAAAGGTACTTTTCAATAATGTTTTCCCAGGGGAATTTCATAATTAGCCTAATCCTTATCAGGAAGAGATGTCACTGTTCTATCGTAATTCTATGCTAAAAACTACAAGACTAAACTTTAAGAAGTCGCTAGTAACATTGATTGAAGTCATGACAGTTCAATACTGCAGGCAAAGTCATGTTTGAGAGTATTCATTTCATGGCTGCACATTCAGAAGTTTGGCACCTTTGACTTGTACCCTGAGAAAACACATTTTAATAATAAATTTAAATGATAACACATTTTCCTCAAGAAATAAATTCTGTAATTCAAAATTCTGCAAGAATACCTTGTTTTCTATGTAGCAGTACATTGTATTGATAGGTATAAATAAGCTTTAATATTATTTCTTTTTATAATTTTCCTTGCTTATGTGTAATTGCATAACATTTACTTTTTAAAAAAGGACTTTATTAGTATAATGTAAGATTCTTTTATAAATGTTAAAAATGTGATGCAAAGTGAACAGGTGATAAATTTGTTTGATAATCTCTTTATTTTGGTAGTTATTGTTTACCCATGAAAACTTGGATTATTGTAGGACTGTATAAATTACTGTGAGAAAATACTGATCTGATATTTCTAATCATTCCCAAAGTTAACACTTTAAATATAAAAAGAAATAATTTTTAACTACGGAGATTAAAGCAAGAATGAGTTTCTTTTGTTAAGAATCATATTTTGTGGTCATTCTAAATATTCACAAAATTCATATAGCTTGTTATACAGCACTAAATATTTTTAAGTATCAAATATATTAATATATTTGCTTAGATTCAATGTTTGATGAAATAACCCTACTTGATAGCACGGAGAATCTCTCTAGGAACATTTCTTTCATTTATACTACTTGTATTTTTCATGCAACATATTTTGATCATATTATTTCTCTTCCTCCAACTCATCTTCACCTCACATCTCTACCTCTCTACCCACCCAACTTCATGTTATGCACCCCTCAAATAACAATAAGAAGTAGAATGATAAGAATGAAATGAAATACAGAAATAGCAATAACAATCAAAACAATAAAACAAAAAATCCAATAATTATGAAAAAAACTGTGAAGCCCATTTCAGGTTGTCCAATTACTTATTGAGAAAAGTAGCCATCAACATAGATATATTTCTATATATTTCTAAGAAGGATGGATAGGTACGTGATCCAAATATTAATGGATACCTGGTAAGACTGGGTACAGCACATAGTTGGCATGGGAAGCAACATTATTGTGAGCTTTGCTTTTTTTCCTTAGCTTTCTGTTTGTCATAGACTAGTTTATATTGTCCAGTGGCTTTTCTTCTTAGCTTTTACTTGTCTGAGTTCTTGACTTGTCCATAAATGACTCTCTTTCTGTGTGAGACCTACTCTTTGTATAAGGGTTTTAATCACATTACCATGATTATGTCTTATTTCCATTTAGTTATTTATTGTTACTATCTAGATAGCTTTCTAAGAGCACATCTCCATCTTAATAATGTAATTTTAACTTTTCTCCTTAAAGAAGTTACTACCATGAGTTCAGGCATAAAAGTTTCAACATAACTTTAGGGTGTATTTAATTTTGCTGTAATTTCTATATAATAACTTTTATGGAATAGTATTTTTACTTATTTAGCAGTACAATTAGTGAATTAATGTTAAATTAATACCTGATGATTTGAATATGTCCCCAAATATTCCAAAATTTCAATGTGATAGCATTCCTTCAAAGGAAAATTAGGTAATGAAATTTCAGTGGTAAATGAAATTAAGGTTCTTAATTTCTCAAGTGGTCTCAAGTAGTCACTTTTGTCTTTCCACCTTTGACTATAAGAGGACAGAGCATTGTTGTATCTGAAATATATAACCATAAAATCGTATTTTGGGAAAATCCTTCATCATACAAATACATATTCCTGTACATCATTCTTGAATTCCCTGATTTATGAAACACATAAGAAGAAATTTCCCCTTCCCTATATACTATCAGGTCTCAGGTATTTTATTAAATAAGCTTAAAATTGGCTAAACACTAAATTAATGCCATGTTTTTGCTATTATTATAGGAGTAACATAATGACACTATAACCAACTGACAATGAAGAAGGCGGAGCATAAAAGTAGGTGTCATCCAGTTATCCCATCCCACACCGTTCAATTTTGGTTCAGGTGTCATCCAGTTACCCCATCCCACATCGTTCAATTGTGGATTTGATGGTGCTTTGTCTGTACTGTAAAAACAAAGAAAAACAGAATGCTAATTGATCTTCTAAATTTATGGAAAGAAAAAATACTGAAAGCATCTCTTGCATTCATTGAAGAGTTGGTAAAATTCAGAAGGCAAAATTCCAAGAATTTGAAAAGAGCTCTCTTTTACATAGCAAAATTCACAACATCAAAGTTAATACCTCTATGTTTCATATTTGCACGAGCGAATTTGCAAGAACTATTGGTCAACATCTAATTTGCTGAAGAAATAATTGGACACTAAGCAAATTTCAGAAGATAAAAGAACTTCAGCTTATAACATTCAGAACACTGAGATTTAGAGGCAAGGTATGAAATAGATTTTTGTTATTATAATTGGCATAGGATAAAAATATATAAAAAGAATGTTCATTTCACAAATAAAATTGTGGTTATATTTATAAATCTTGAGAAAAACTTTTACATGCTGTAAAGGGTAGGAAAATCCAATGTCTTGACAAATGAGTGTTAAACTCAGGATCCAAGATGCCATTGTATTGCTGTATTTTCAGAGTGGAAGAAGTGAACACTGTTTCCTCCTCATTGTGTGATAACTGTGAACAATTCAGATGTGCTATGATGTGCAGATGTAATTCATCATGCTCATTACTTTCTAGAAACAGTATTGTTTGGGTCCAGCAAGACATTTTAAAGCTCTTATTTTCAGACCATCTCAAAGTTATTCTATATACTTTACTACTTTTCTTGTGCCTCTGACTCTAATGGCTATACAGACAAGTAAATCTATGTTCCTTTGTTATTGTCTGTGAACTTCAGACAATTCATTATTTTCTTCATATCTGGATATAGCACCTCTTATAGGGACTTTATTAAAAGAGAAGTTCTTGAGTTCTCATGTAAGACAATGAGATAATTGCTTTCCTAGGGAAATGAAGGATTTCCTGCAGCAGTTGGCCTTTTAAAGGTGAATAACTTTCTGGGAAATTAAATTCTTGATAATAGTTCTTATTAAAGCTCCATGTCATGTATCTGTAATCGAAGATGTGAATAAGCGTGGGATCATATGTAGTCTGTGCTTTTCACACTTTGGTAAAGTAAATGCATCGCTACCTCCCAAAATATGTGACATTATATTTTAAATAGTAAACCCTGGATTATACATTTAGTAAAATGGAAAATTGGCATCTGATGTGGATGGAAAATAAAAGAGTAATACTGATTATTATACTGTACAGAGAAGTAAATAGAACATTCTAAAAATAAAAAGGACAGAATGGGAGAAGAGGTATTCACTTTTTATAAATAAAGACTTAATTAAAACTATAAACCAGAAATAAAAGTGAGTCATTTTATTTTTAATTACTTAGTTGATGTTTTTATTTATGAATTAAAATATACAAGCATGAATTCAGGAAACCAGTTTTCATAATTAGTAACAATAAGAATTCACAACTAAGAAATTAACCCAGATGTACATGTATGTTTGTAATGTTCTGGTACATCTAAGTATACAATTATGAATCCAATTTAAAAAAATGGCTTTCATATCCTAAGGAACTATTACATCTGCTATTGGAATCATGATATCAATACTTAGATGAATAAAAAACTCAAAGTAAGATGCTCAGTGATTATAAAATATGTGAAAATAAAGATATGTGAAATTTCAAATGAACATAAGGCTATAATAACCATAGGTACTTCTAAGAAAGCATACATATTACATGTGCTTCTAGATCATTCTAAATAATTTTTTAAGTATAAGTGTGGAGACCCAAAAAATGTGAGTCTATTTCTACTTGACGAAAGGTGAGCGAATTGTAACTTACCTCTATTCCTTCAAGGTTATTGTCTGTTTTTACCTTAGGCAAAGTTTCCACCTAGATTTAGCTCAGAGAGTTCAGTTCTCTCAAGGGTTTTGTCAACAGGTGTGACTAATACCCAGCTCTTGTATTTCAGGAACAGAGAAGTAGCTGTGTTTCTACTCCAAATAAAAGTCTAAGGATCCTACTAAGTCCCTACTCCCTTATGGGAATAACAATAGATTACACCCAAGGAGTGATTTGCCTACAGAATGTTTTAGTCTAGGGTGTGAGCATGACTTGTATTTTTCTAGCAACACAGTTACTATGAATGTAGCCCTCAACTGGTCTATTCATTTCCTTGTATCATGTTAATGCAGGCTTTTTTTAAAATTTTTCTTTTATCTTTTGGGGTCAGGAGTGTTTTAAGCAATTGGAAATTAAATGTGGGCAATATCAGGATTCACTGGAACCCCCTCCTGGTACTACTCTATGCTTCTGTTTCATTATTTTATTTTTACTCTCTACTTATTTTTCAGATCCCCATACCCCTACCCTGGCAAGTGGCATTTTTTCGAGGCTGATCCCTGACACATAAGCACCAGTCCTACAGATGATTTAAATAATATTTGTGAAAATTACCTTTAAATGTTTATAATTATAAGAATTAAATGATAATTCAAAAGAAAAGATGACATTTTCCTATTTTTATTTATATTATTTCTTAAATTTAGCAGTGGCTAAAAGTCAAAAGGCAAACTTTAATTAGTTCTTTATCTTTTAAGTCTCATAACTAGAATTTGTTCTCTAAGAACACATAAAATTCTCTACATATTAGAAATTGATGAAAATTGAGATTCATATTCAGAAGGAAGGTAGACACTGATAAGTTGCCCTGCACAGTAGAGGTTTTATCACCATAAGAAAATGAGTAGCAATTGTTTGTTTAGTGTGTTACAAAATATAATGAAGACATAAACTTTGGAAAAATATGTATGGGGTAGATCATAGGAGAAGTTGAGGAGGAAGAAGAACGGGCATGTGTGATTTTTTTTCGAAAAATAAAACAATGAACAACATCAAAAATTAATTGAAAAATATTACAAATAGAAATTATAGTTTTATTTGTAATGAACCAAACCCTTGGCTTAAGTCCCAGAACCTTATGTGCTGTGTGCAGTTACATTTTACCAATATAGAAAATGATACAAAGGCTTTGGTCTCAAAAGTTCTTTCATTCATTACTATACTTGATACACACAGCTTATCTTTAGGTACTAATGAGCCTTGTCATCCACTAAAATTTCATAAACAGATGTAAGAATGCCAAAGAGCCCTTGTATCTTGTTTTCTGATACAATAATGCACACTACAAAATTCATTAGAAATGTTTTAGGGTGTTTCCAATTCTTTTGGAAGTATAATTAAAATTATATTCAATATTTACTGGACACATACTGATAAGACCCCTTTCCACCATTCTTGACTTAACGTTATTAATTTGTGGATGTGCCTAAATTTCCATCTTGAATCAATATTCATACTATTTTCCAAATCCTATTCTAATATGTGAAAATTTCTTATGACCCTTTCATCTTTTTGAAAACAAGTATCTTCTCATGGCTGGAGAGACGGCTCAGAGATTAAGAGCACTGCCTGCTCTTCCAGAAGACGTAGTTCAATTCCCAGCACCCACATGAGGCTCACAGCCATCTATAATGAGATATGGTGCCCTCTTCTGGCTTGCAGGCATCCATGCAGGCAGAACGTTGTATACATAATCAAGAAATCAATCTTTAAGAAATATCTTCCCTGATTAGTCAGCATAATAAAATATCTTCTAAAATATTTTTGTTTTACAGGTTAATGTATAATTTGCCTGAATTAGACATGTATTTATTACTAGAAAAATTTTTCACAGTATTTTTTAAATTTATTGCTATGATGTTATAGTAAACATCCAAGCATTCCTTTAGGAACTCACATATTTAATATATTCATAGATGTGGCATTTTAACATATAGAATATAAGTTTTAATGATTACTGAGATTTTTGTAAAATCTACCACCATCTATTCCACATTTTATTAAAAACTTTCGACCACTTACTCAGTTATAATCTTCTTATTTTTTGCACAGACTTTTTTCAACCATGAAATTTACTCCCCATTACCTGAGTCGTCAGTTTTCAAGGATGTGTTTCAATTTTCTTCCTTTGTTTCTTTTGTTGAAGGAGCTGCGGGTTACATTCCGCCACCTAGCTCCTGCCACCGGCTAGCTTTACCCGAAATAACAACACACAAACTGTATTCATTTAAACACTGCTTAGCCCACTAGCTCTATCCTTTTATGGGTTAATTCTCATATTTTTCCTAACCCATTTTTAGTAATCTGTGTAGCACCAGTCTTACCGGGAAAGATTCAGCATGTCTGACCTGGCGGCTTGCTTAATCTCGTCTGCCCTGGAGAGCTGCATGGCATCTGTCTGAGGCGTCTTACCTCACTTCCTCTTCCTCCCAGCATTCTGTTCTGTTTACTCCACCCACCTATGTTCTAACCTATGAGGGCCAAGCAGTTTCTTTATTTTTTAACCTATGACCTTCCTCCATCATTCTTTGATTACTGAGAAATTTCTTTTGTTTAATTTTTTTATGTGATACATATTGATCATATTTTCCCTTTCTTCTTTCTTTCCCTAGATCCTGTTTTCCCTCCCAACCCACTCAAATTTGTTCTATAACTCTGTCAACAAAAGACAGAATTTACAGAGAAGCAGATGGAGCTAGAAGCCATGATACCAAGGGAGGTAACTTTGACCTCTCCCAAAATACTTCATATTTTCACTTATATATGGATACTAGTTTTTATGTTTTGATATTTGTGCTTCAATCCAAAAAATCCCGGAAGCAGTTAGCTAGTAAGTTATTTAAAAAACGTTGTCTCTTAAAGTAATAAATCAGTTTACTAGTTTGTAATATTTAAAACAAATCAAAAACACCTTGCCTATACTACAGATTATTAGCCAAGTGTTATTCTGCACGTGTTGCAAGTTTTTTAAAGTTGATACATCAAGGAGTACAATATAAATATTTTCAGGAAAATAAAACCAATGCACCAGATAGGAAAATTTATATTAAGAATCAATTACACTTTTATCAGTATTCTTAATTATCTAGGTCAAATTTTTGAGGCACATAAATTTAATTAATTAGTCACTTGTATGATTTTTCAATTTAATTTTTTGAGAATGACATTTCTGAGTACTGTATTTACATCATTTCCATTTATCCTCATCTATATCTTTAAAGTCCCAAAGTGTCTCCCTTTAACCATTCAAGTTCTTGACCTTTTTTTCTATAATTATTATTGCTAAACATAGCCCACATTAAAAATTCTGAGCCCATTTAATGTTGTGCTTAGGAACATGCTTCTAGGGTTGACTACTTAGGATTCTATGACTTGTCAGGTGACTCATTCTTGAAGCAAATGGAATGTCCTTCCCCAGCATCCACTGAGTGCCTGTAACGCTTCATACAGGGTTTTAGTCTTTTATGAGTCAACCTATAATTCTTGGTAATGTGGCTCATCGGTGTTGCTGTGTTGTGTATGCTGACAGTCGACTGTTGAAATATTCACTAAGGAGGGAAACTATTGTTTTTGTGCTTCTTCTTCTACTCAGCAAATGACTTCAGAAGACATTAGTTACAAGAAAGTGGAATGCCTCGAGGCTTTTATCCCATGATGAAGGCAGTTATTTGCCTTCTACAAGTATTTAATTATTGTTCATGGTGTTTGCCATTTCTTTGGAATTTTTAATCTTCCAGCCACTGAAGTTCCATTATCTAGACCAGCTTTCCAGACCATAGGCTCATGGTCAAGGTTACTGAAAAGATTTGCTTTATTTATTTTTCTCAAGCCATATTCATCTGATTGTATGATGTCACTCTTCTTTCTACTCATGGAGTGGACTTATTAGGCCCTGTTATGTTTACATTTTGACAATTTGACCCAAAATAGAAATATTTTTAAAAAGGAAAAAGAAATATTTGTGATGACAAACTACAATCGATAAAATCTCCCCAAAGTCTGCCTAAAGGTATATTATGACTGTAGGCCATTTTGTTGATTAATGATTAGGTTTGAAAGTCTAGCTACTGAGAGCAGTGCCACCACTGGGCAGCTAGGCTTACATATCATAAGAAGGCATGTTGTCCAAACCACAGGCAGCAAACTAGGAAACAGTATTCCTTCATGCAGCTCTTCCTTCCAGGTACATGCTATGCATTCCCGCCTTGGTTTCCTTCAATGGCAGATTGTGCCCTAAAATATGTATGTCAATTCAACTCTTTTTGCCCCCAAGCTGATTTAATAATGGTATTTACTATGGCAATAAAAAGGAAACTAAGACAAAAATTGACACTAAAATGTGAACTTTTGCTGTAACCAACATGTTTTGAGGAAGATTGTGGAAATCATTAGAATTTTGGTCCCCCCTGCTCCAAACATTAAGTACTTAGAGATCAATGGGCTGTTGTGTGGTAGGTTGGAATATAAGAGTACTGAGAGCAATGCTTTCAGTGAAAGTTGATTTTTCAGTTTCAGAATAAAGTTTTACATTACCTTAAACACATTATATATGCCATTCACGTAATATTTTAATTAAAAATCTGTGTTTTTGGTCAGCTGAGTTGAAGAATCAGATGTGATTATCAAAAGCACCACAGGAATGAAAATGTCACTTCCTTGGGAAGCTGCTGAACTTCACACAGAAATTAGTGGTGATAAAGAAGACACAATTATTGCTGTGGTACATTCTTCAGTGAATATTCCCTCATCAGTGGCAGATGGAATCTGTGGTAAAGAAGAGGAACAAGGCTGCATCTCACTCTGTCAGCTCAATTAATTGATGTTTAAGAGTCTACCAAGTGGTGCTGGTTTCAAAAGCATGAAGAGATTACAGAGAAACAGCTGGAGCTTCTCAATATTAGATTCCAAGAAAGTTATTAGTGAAAGTTTAGCTTTAAATGCAGTGAAAAACCCATTATTGAAGGGTTTATGGAGAGAATCTGAGATTTGGTGTACTGAGAAGCTACTGGGGGTCATACAGTGTTAGTTGCACTGAAAAATCATAGAAGGGGTCACAAAAAAATAATTCAACTTGACATTATGTGTTTGAGTCAAAGTTTCTTAAGAAATTCCAGTAGAGGATAGTGGTGAAAGTGCAGCCTTTGTAGACCCTGTGTACCATGATTGCATGACCACTAAGAAAAGCAACAGCTGTGTAGTAGAGCTGGCCTGAGCCTATGAAATGAACTCTGTGTGTTGTTCATGGCAGAGACTGATATTGGAACATCTCAAAGCCTTTGGATCTTGGATAATAACAATTGAATGCCAACTAGGGATACTGAGCTGTATGCAGGATCTTACTTACCTTGTTAGATGCTGGGTTTTCTTTGGTTAAGATTGTGAGTGCGCCCTTATTCTTTTCTCTTGGAATAGGAAATATGTAATTTGCCTTTCATTTCTCAAGAGCCTACAGTAAGGAAACTGTATTTTTTAAAGAGAGACTTATATTTGATATTTACCTTATAGATAAGAAAGGGAAGTTTAAGATGTAATTCTAATGTAGGGTGTTAAGTTGAAAATGTGTCAATTGTCATAGTTTCTTGTCAGCATAACACAAGCGAGATTTATGTGAGAAAAGCAACCTCAACTAACAAAATACTCCATCAATCTGCTTGTAGGCAAGTCAGTATGACATGTTCTTGATTATGGATTATTGTAAGGGGGCTTGGTTCACTAGAAACAATGTTACTCTTGGCAGGTTATCCTCCATAGCATAAAAAAGCAGGCTAAGCACGTCTAGAGAACAAACCTATGATCAGCATTTCTCCATGACCTTTGCATCAAGTTCCTGCTTTGAATACCTACTATAGATTTCCTCAATGGATAATGACATGGCATATAAGGTATTCAAGCAAAATAAATTTTTACTTTCTATTTTACTTGTGTTAATGGGCTTTATCATAGCAATAGAGATAAAACTAAAACATCATATTCAGTACAAAAATGAACTAGCTAAGATTCATCTTACAAGATTGGGGCCAGTTCGTCATCATGGGGTAGTAAACTATGCTGATTGTCTGAACTCATTCAGGAAGTGATCATACAGAGGAGATCATTGGTCAGTGAAATTCTCAAATTTCTAGGGATACCTAGTGCAGAACTTCAATACCTGGTAGAAATTTCTTATGGAATTAGTAGAATGCCTTGAAATATGTCGTTAACTATGTGATGAGAAATGTACTTTTGCATATAGTCTTCTCTACTACTAAAAGGTTGTTCTTATATAGTCTGTGATATAAAATGAATTTCAGGTTTCAAAATAATTTTTGGTCTTCTTGCAATCAAAACCAAACCATAGATACAGTCATCTTTAAAAATGTTCTTAACAAAATCCACAAAGTACTTCATAGCTATGTTGTGCCCATCATTGTTTGGAAGCAGTTATTACAAATTTGAAGTCCCTCATACTGTGAGTGTAATGAGGACATCACAAATATTATTGAACTGGACAGATTTGGTTTGCTTGAACTCATTGCATAATGACTCTCCGGAACAGCATAAGAGCTAATTGCTGCCTCAAGCTCCACTCAAGTTTAGACCTCAATAAAAAATGATTTTTTTTAGCAAAGCAAGAAAAAAGTTGTTATTTGAATATATGATAAGCTAATATTCAATGTTATCATGTTATTCCACAAAAACAAAAATAATGTAGTCTTAATAACACTTCACCACATTTGGATTTGAGGCTTGCATAAAGAGTAATACTTGACTGTGTGTATGTTAGCAGGGGAAGTGTCTCTGTGTAGTTAGGTCTATGCATAAAGTATAAGATCTCTTATGACTGTGGCTAAATTAATTACTAATAAAGCCAGAATGTACACTAGGCTCAGTATTTCATCCAACTGAGTCAGGATCTCACTAGTAGCAATATAGTTGTACAACTGATAACACCAGTATATTATAAACATATTAATTATAAATAATTTTTATCTAAAAAGGCATTGCTCACCAAGGTGTGAAAATAAGAATAAAAATTTAAAGGACCTTCGAGATGGCTCAGTTTGTAAAGGGGCTTGCTATTAAGCTTGATGACCTGTTTTTAATCCCCAGGACACACATGATGAAAAAAGTGAACCATTTATTTTTGTTTATTTTAAATAGTATTCTATTAGTTCTGTGAGAAATGTATAGAATGAACTTTTATTATACTCACAATATCTGTGTTGATGAGAGAGTATAGCATAGAACTGTTGATCTATTTTATTTTTTGAAGAAATTATACATGCTTCTTTTTATTAATGGTTGTATTAATTTACATACCCATGTACAGAATATTGAGTATTCTTTTTGTTTTTTTTTTGAGTATTCATTTTATCCATTGTTTTCCAAACATTTCTGACTTTATATTTGATAGTAGCAATTCTCACTGTGTTTAAAAGCTATCACACTTAGTAATGACTGAAATTTCCCTGGTAACTAATGTAGAATTCCATATTTTTACAATAAATAATCCTTTTTGCTGCATCAACTATTTTCTTATTTAGCAATTACTTTTTCATTTAAATTATTTTTGTTTCTTAAATATTCTGAATAATAATTTTTGTCACATGAATGACTTATAAATAATTTCGTATCTTGAACGTTATCTCTTTATTCTGTGATATTTTTAATCTACTTTACAGAAGCATATTTAATTGACACAATCTCAATTATCTATTTTGCTTTCCATGCTTTAGGGTAAAGTCTAAAGTAACCTTGTCTATATAAATGTGTGTGTTTTTCCTAAGCTTATTTGGAATAAAATCACATACTAATTATTTAATGTATTTTACTTTGTCTAAATGTTTGGATAAAGTGAAGCTCTATGAATAACAAGGGGAAAACAATCTTGTATATATGGATATTTATTTCAATAGCACTATTTCCAGAAGTTTGGGTTCTTTCTCTAAAATAAGTGTACAGGATTTTATGTAAAATCAGAGACAGAGACCCACACTGGAGCACTGGACTGAGCTCCCAAGGTCCCAATGAGGAGCAGAAGGAGGGAGAACATGAGCAAAGAAGTCGGGACCACGAGGCGTGCACCCACCCACTGAGACAGTGGAGCTGATCTACTGGGAGCTCACCAAGGCCAGCTGGACTGTGACCGAAAAAGCATGGGATAAAACCGGACTCTCTGAACATGGCGAACAATGAGGGCTGATGAGACGCCAAGGACAATGGCACGGGGTTTTGATCCTACTTAATGTGCTGGCTTTGTGGAAGCCTAGCCAGTTTGGATGTTCACCTTCCTAGATATGGACGGAGGGGGGAGGACCTAGGACTTACCACAGGGCAGGGAACCAGGACTGCTCTGTGGACTGGAGAGGGAGGGGGAGAGGAGTGGGGGGAGGGGGAGAAGGGTGGGAGGAGGGGGAGAAGGGTGGGAGGAGGGGGAGGGAAATGGGAGGCTGGGAGGAGGTGGAAACTTGTTTTTTGTTTATGTTTTTTTTCTTCTTTTCTTAATAAAAAAATTATAAAAAAAAAAGAAAAAAAAATCAGTTGACTGATAAAGTGTTGTTTTTCTAATATTTATTCATATGGAAATTATTTCCAACTAAATAAGACCTGCACTATGGCAATACCAGGTGAAGTGCCAACTTAGATGAGGGAAATTTCACATGTCCCCACTCCTAGATACAGTGTTAAAGGAAAAAAAATTACTGCTGAGAAGAGTAGATCCAATCTATCCTGTTGGGGGAGGCCACTTGTTTGTTCCTGGCTTCCCAGACTATGAAATAATCACAGAGAAACTATATTATTTGCAATACTGCTTGACAAATAGCTTAAGCTTATTTCTGACTTACTTTTATATCTTAAACTAACTCATCTATGTATAATAATCTGAGTATTGCCACGTGGTTGTGGCTTACTGGTAAGGTTCTGGTCCACTCCAGCACAGGTGCCTGTCCTTGGTGGTAGCTACATTTCTTCTCACTGATTCTACCTTCTTACTTCCAACATTCAGTTTAGTTTTAGATCTATTCTGATAAGCCACTGGCTGAAACAGATTTATTTATTAACCATAAAAGCAATATATAGACAGAAGGATTTCCCATGCCACTATTCCAGGGAAGAAATACCTAATTGGTTATCTAATACCAAGTGATAAGTATTTATCATAGTATATTCATATATATTTGATGTGGGATTCCCCCCTTGTATGCTGTGATTACCATAAATGAATAAAGAAACTTCTTTGGACCTATAGCAGGGCAGAACTTAGCTAGGCAAAGAAAAATAAACTGAATGCTGGGAGGAAGAATGGTGGAGTCAAAGAGAAGCCACATACTCCCACCAGAGACACGTGCCAGAACTTTAGCTGGCAAGCCACAGCCATGTTATGATACACAGGTTATTAGAGATGGGTTAAATTAAGATGTAAGAATTAGCCAATAAGAAGCTAGATCTAATGGCCCAAGCAGAGATTTATTTAATATAGTTTCTATGTGATCATTTTGGGTCTGAGCTGTCAGGTAGCTGGGAAACAAACAAGCAACCTTATTACAACAAATATTAATATATATATATATATATATATATATATATATATATATATATATATTTATACATCACAGCAACACTAAGTTAATTTGATAGGTGGTATTATTAATATATTACACACACAATGAAAATAAGAAAAAGGTTGCAGCATAAATATTACTTACTTGTTTATTTATTATGTTCTGAGCACTCTTTTTCGTTCTTTCTCTCCTCCTAGTTCCTCCCTCACCTCCCCCATAAACTCTTTCTCTGTTACTATTGAAGGGATTGTAGGCTTTCCAGGGATATTTATCAAAAATGGCATATCAAGTTAAAGACTGGATGAGGATAAAAATCTCAAAAGTCACCAAAAAAGACAGAGAGAGCCTTTGCTTGCATTGGTAGGAGTCACACAAGAGGGCCAAGCTACACAATTGTAACACATATTCAGAAGGCCTATATTAGTACCATGTAGGCTCCCTGGTTTTTGGTTCAGTCTCTGTGAGTTCCTATGACCCCAGGTTAGTTGATTCTGTGGGTTTTCTAATGGTATCCTCGATCCCTCTGGTTCTCATAATCCTTCTTTTCCCTCTTTAGCCAGACTCCCCAGGCTCTGCCTTATTGTGTCTAATGTATGGTTGTGGGTCTCTGCATCTGTTTCTATCACTTGTTCTGTGAGTTTTTTTTAATGACTATTGGGTATAAATATTTTAAAATATTTAATATTAGTGGGCATTTAATATGAAATTTCAATGATCATCAAATATCCCATTAAACATAGAAAATTACTATTTTGAGATTACAATACTACTAACAATAATCTGTTTCAAAGATCTTTGAGATTTACCACACATGCTGTATAAAATCTTTACCAAAGAGTATTATCACAGTGATATTTCAGAATGAATTCAGTTTCAAATGAAACACAGAAAAATAAAATGGTAATAATTCTGAAGTCCGGCACTTTTTATAAATCAATTATCAGAAATGACCCAAAGTTGAGGAATTTTAGTTTAGAAATACGGGTTGGTTTAGGAAATAATTCCTGAGCTGATGTCAAAGTCCTCAATGTTTGCTCATACTGAATGTTTTAAAAAAAATAGTGAGATATAAACTGAGTATGATAATGGCACATTAACAATCTAACTAAAGTTAACCAGAATTAGACATATAATTTCGTCATCAACAAACAAAACAATCAGGGTTTTTTTTTTTGAATATATTACTAGTACTCATAGTTTGGTCTGCATTTCATTCAACATATTTATCTTTATTCCTTAATACAAATATTACAATGGTAGTATACATCCCAAAACATCATGCAATATCAAAATTAATATAAAAAATATTAATGACTTAATTAGAATTTTTCTGTAGTTCATTTTTTAAAAATATAATTTATAACGCTTCCAAAGAATTGTCAAAATTTAAAATGTAATAATACTGTGAAAAGTATATTTAAAACCAACTAAATAGGAACAGCTGGCTGACTGTCAACTGAAATTTTTATTGTTTTTTAGTTAATTTCTTATTAGCTTTAGCACTGTCATAACACCATGATACTAATCATTCACAGCAAGAATAGATGTATGGGTGGTAAAATAAGACATGGACTATTGCCTTCTGAATGATTAGGATGTGCATATTTCTGCACAAACTGCAGAAAGCTTTTTATGTTTCAGTAAGACAATAATTCAATAAATATCTTAATAGCACTGGCTTAATTTCAGATGTCCCTGAAAATAACCTGTAAACTTATTTAATGTTTTATTGTAATTTTTTTCTCACTAAGTCTTTTAATTCTTCTGAAACAATGAAAGATGGGAATAAAGAGTTAAATCAGAAAGTCAACAGAAAGCTAGTCTTACTTATCAACTTTACAAGGAATAAAGGCTCTACTATGGAAGTGGAATGGGCAAGACTAATGATGCTAAAGCATTGCCAGGTTAATATCTTCCTGAATTATAACACGTTTACCTAGAGTTATCAAGAATGTTTTGGTGCTGCATGAAGGAAAGAAATAAAAGTGCTTTTGTTTTTATTTTGGAATTATTTAACAGAGATCCAGGTCACATTAGAATTCTCTGCTTTATTCTACAGTCATCTTCTCCTCCATCTTTCTGTTGTTCAAAATGGAATCCCCCTGACTGAAGTTGGCTTGTTCATGTTTGTTCCTGTGTCTATGTTTTTTCATCTCAGTGATTTTCTAGTTGCATGACCTCTTTGTGTGTATGTGTGAGTGTTTGTGTGTGTGTGTGTATTTGGTTTCTATGTATTTGATTAGTGTGACAGTCTATGCCTAAGAAAGAACTGTGCTTTGTGTTTATTAAGCAGAATAGAAGGAATCACATGAAGAAGGATCACAATATTTTATGGAAATCTTGAACAGTTTCACAGGGGACTAAGCCATTTACTCAAATCAGTATCAACAAATGGTTGTTTCCAAACTTTAGGGAAGATTTTACAAAGTTGTTTGAAACATCTTTATCTTCTGCTTTCAGAAAATTGTACACATGCCTATCCGGTCAGGGGCATGGAAGAATATACACAACTAGGTTGCAGTTACATATTTTCTTAGGTTGTAAATGTTGGTTACCTGGGAAACACAAAATAAATAAGGTTGTTTGTCAAACTGCTGGCATACACAGTAGGCTGGCAGCTTTAAATCTTAACAACTCCAAGGTACATTATTAACTTGGGCGTTATTAATTTGGTCCAAGACAATTCCATTCTTTTATAATGCAAAACATATTCTTAGAATATTGCCTCTCCACAAATATCTAGTATATGTAGAAAACACAGAAACACTGTGGATAAAAAGATAAACTAATATTAAAATTAATTGACTGACCTAATTTTTTAAAGAATATCTGATAAATGATTTCAGTGAAAGGAAAACAAAGAGTCTGTGAAGTAGACATGGAAGTTTCTAACAAAAGGAGTCTCAACAAGCAGATTTCAGTCTCTACATGGCACTGTGCTGGATGTCATTGCTTTATCTACATGCAAGTTCATTGATAGTGAAAGCATAAACAAAATTTCAAAAGTAATCAATCTTAACCAATGAGAAAACTCATCAAGTAGTTTTAGAAATAATACTGTTGACATTAAAACGGATAGTAAATGTTCAGAGAATAAGGGGCATTAAGTGCTCAGTATTAGCATTTTTACACCAAATGGCTCTGGAAGTCACAGATAAAATAACTCTTAGGGACTGGATATGGATATTTGTAGTGTTCAGAATAAAAGACATAATGTGTTTATTTGAGAAGGCAGATCAGAAATTCCCCACCTAATTGCATTGATGGGGAAAGCCTTGTTAACCAATAATCTTTAACAGGTGTGTCTTAGTTAAGGTGTGGCTTCACTGGGACCCAGGTAAAAAGGTGTGCTTGGATTTATTATTTCCTGTTCTATGAATTTTCCACTTATAATAAAAAAATATAATTGTTTTATCCTTAGCTAGCCTTGGTATTTCTACATTAAATGACCTGTCATTCCCCTATTTGGTTTTTTGACACACACAGAAATCCCCAAATATACAAAAGTCTCAAGACCTATGAAGTTTAGCAGTCAGAAAGAACACTTCTAGTTCAGCTCCACATTGATTTTCTGTATTGCATCCATATTCACATATGTGGTATATTCAGCAATAAGGTCTTATCATCTTGCTCTGTTCACAATAACCTGTATTATTTTAAGGTGTCTATGGGAGCTCCCTGATCAACAAGTCCTACGGGTATATCATATATCTATACTAAGAAGCAAAATGTCCCAAGAAATCATCATAATAACATTTAATCTTCAAAGATGCCATATTTCATTTTGTGTTGGGCATCTACTGTTTGGCATTGAGCCTGGCTTATCAGTAATTTGTAAGCCTAGTGAGTCTCCTTAGGACAAAGGACAAAACTGTTTTTTTTTTTCACTGCAAGTGTTTACCAATTGTGCATGGCTTCTTGGTAGGGCTCAGGACTTCTGTTCACTACTCTCAGCTCTGGGACTCCATCTGGTGCTGACCTGTGCAGGCCCTGTGCATGCTACAACAGTTACTGAGTTATAGGTCCTGATGTATAAAGAGAGTGCAGCTTTATTAGTGTCCTTCATCCCCTCTGACTCTCACTGTCCATGCCTCTTCCTCGGCAGAGTTCTCTTACCCTGGGGGGAGAAATTTAATGGAGTCATTCCATTTAGGACAGAGTAGTCCAAGGTCTCTCACTTTCTGAATACTGTCATTGACCAGAGGGGTTGGTGGACACCATAAAAACAGGACCTTTGAATTAACATGATCAAGAGACATATGAATGAACAGATACTGAGGCAGCATGTACATGTCCTGTGTCAAGTACTTTGCAAATATATTATGGTTTCCAGTTTAGTGTTTTTATGGGATTTCTGAATGTGTGAACATGTGGATATCTGTTTCTTCTGGCTTTTCTTGGGTTCTTTTCCTTCTGTATGTTTTGTGCTACTCCAATGTGTTAGTTTTTATATCATATTGATATATTATTGCACTTATTATTATGCCTGGGAGAAGCTTGTGTATTTTCTAATAAGACACAGAAAAGAATGGATACAAACTTTGCTGGAGAGGTTGTGGAGTAAGGGGAACACTAATCCATTGCAGGTGGGAATGCAAACTTGTATAACCACTTTGGAAATCAGTGTGGTGGTTTCTCAGGATACTGGGAGTCAAACTACCCCAGGATCCCACAATTCCACTCTTGGGAATATACCCAAGAGATGCCCAATCATACTGTAAAAGCATTTGTTCAACTATGTTCATAAAAAAAAATCTATTTTCAATAAAATGAAAAAAAATGCATTAACTTACTTTAAACAAATCTTAAAAGTTACACCAGAAATAAATAAATAAAAGAATGAAATACATTGGGAAAAGGCTGAAAAGTGGCATGTTTTACAGTTAACCACATCTTTTCTGGTAAGCTGGTAAGATAGATAATAGAGTACACCACTAAAGAGACCACTAATGACTTTACTTACCCAGTACCCTGCATAGTACTCTCTAGAGCTATGACAGTTAGCAGGCAGGAAGAACGTTTCTAGTTCAGTTCCACATTGATTTTCTTCCTGTATCCATATCCACACATGTAGTATCTTCAGCAATAAGGTCTTATTATCTTGCTCTGTTCACAATAACCTGTATTATTTTAAGGTGTCTCTTGGAGTTCCCTGATCAACAAGTCCCATGTGCATATCCTATACCTGGCCCTGGAGATTTTCTTTAAAGACATATTATGTATAGGGACTTTCATTTTCTTTTTTTAAAAATTTATTTATTTATTATAGATTTCTGCCTCCTCCCCGCAACCACCTCCCATTTCCTTCCCCCTTCTCTGATCAAGTCCCCCTCCCTCATCAGCCCGAAGAGCAATCAGGGTTCCCTGACCTGTGGGAAGTCCAAGGACCACCCACCTCCATCCAGGTCTAGTAAGGTGAGCATCCAAACTGCCTAGGCTCCCACAAAGCCAGTATGTGCAGTAGGATCAAAAACCCATTGCCATTGTTCTTGAGTTCTCAGTAGTCCTCATTGTCCACTATGTTCAGCAAGTCCGGTTTTAGCCCATGCTTTTTCAGACCCAGGCCAGCTGGACTTGGTGAGTTCCCGATAGAACATTCCCATTGTCTCAGTGTGTGGGTACACCCCTCGCGGTCCAGAGTTCTTTGCTCATGCTCTCTCTCCTTCTGCTCCTGATTTGGACCTTGAGATTTCAGTCCGGTGCTCCAATGTGGAATATATACATATTAGAGTACTACTCAGCAGTAAAAAATAAGGATTTCTTGAATTTTGCATACAAATGGATGGAAATAGAAAACACTATCCTGAGTGAGGTAAGCCAGACCCAAAAAGAGGAACATGGGATGTACTCACTCATATTTGGTTTCTAGCCATAAATAAAGAACATTGAGCCTATTATTCGCCATCCTAGAGAAGCTAAATAAGAAGGTGAACCCAAAGAAAAACATATAGGCATCCTCCTGAATATTAACCTTCATCAGGCGATGAAAGGAGACTGAGACAGAGACCCACATTGGGGCCTTTCATTTTCTATCCTTACAGAGTATCTGTCTTTAAATTAACTAATCAGAAAGGTTTTAGGGTGACTTTGATGTAGGATTCTCCTCTTTATGTTGTGACCACCATTAATGAATAAAGAAGGGCAGAACTTAGCTAGGCAGGGAAAACTAAACTGAATGCTGGAAAGAAGAAGGCAGAGTAAGGGAGAATCCATGGAGCCCTGCCAGAGACAGATATTCTGGAACTATTTAACCTACACAGAGTGGGTCATATAAAACTGCAAACAAAATTCGAGGCATAGTATGGGGGAAAATGTACTTTAGTAGTACCAAATGTTATGTGTAAGGAAAGCATCTTTCAAATGCAATGCAATTTGTTTTATATCTCATTCTTCTAACACATCAATTTCTGTATGGCTAATATTGAATATGTTATAATGCTATACACATCACATCCCTACATAAGGATGAGTCATGATTGATTTCTAAAGTATTAAAATACCAATATTTGAAAAGTGGAGATGAAATATAGTTATTTTATCGAATTTATTAAATATACCTTTAATTCATTACTAATATATTTTAATTATTTGAAATTAAAAAATAGATTATGATCATATTCATTGTGCTTCTCATATTCTTTCCACTCTCAACTTGCTCACCTTTCAACTTAAAAATTTCTTTTTAATTTTTCATCAAGTTTAGTTTGTGTTTCCATACTATATTCTTGGCTACATTCCAAGGGTCATGAAAGTAAAGAAAATTGACTTGTTCTCCTCTGGAAATACAAATATTTTCTCACATATCCTGATCAATGCTGCATTATTTTTCGCTATTGAGTTGTACAGATCTTGTGTGTTCTGACACAATTATTGAGTTCACATGTGCTACTGATTGAGTGCATCCCAAGAACATTGTTATCTTGAAATCCAATTTCGATGAGTCTTTTAATATTTCCAATCCCAACCACATATACAAAGATCCCTGAATATTTAGGGGAAGAGTAATATCATTACATTTCTTATTAGAACAGAACAAGGCACACCATGTTCCCTAAATGCCTTCATATTGGGCAATTGGGGCTCACTGTGGTAACTGTCATGTAGTACAGAGAAAATTCTCTGATGAAGATTGAGAGACACATTGATATACAGCAGAGCAATAAGAAATTCTGTTTCACTTTAATACTATATCCATTTATTAGGATAGTAATTATTAGTTTTCCCTAGAGCCTAGGACGTGTCTAGTCACAGATTCCTGCTCTCACTAACAGTGCCAGGTGGTTCCATCTCATCAAGTAGCCCTGTAGTATAATTAGAAAGTGAACAGGAGAGATGGCTCAGTGTGAACTGTTCACGCTAAGTGTGAGAACTTGAGTTCAGTTTCCAGAACCTTTGCAAAATCCTAATATAGTGATACGACACAGGTAATACCAGTGCTAGAAGGTCAGAGATTTGCTTTGACTTGCTGTCTAAACTTTTTAGTCAATTGGTGAAATCCATATTGAAGAAGAGACACCAAATAAAAATTAAAAGTGGAAAGATCAAAAGAAAGACACCTGATGTTGATGTCTGTCCTCTAGTTAAATCTTCACAAAAGAATGAACCACAAAAACATATGTGAACATACGTTAACATGTATACATACATATAAAATATGAGTATCTATGTACTTTTTAAATATATATTCTGATATTTAAGATTATAAAACAATTACATCAATTTCCTGTAATTTTTATCTTCCTAAAAAAACATCCTATGCATTTCCCTTTTGCTCTTTTCCTGGCTTCTTATACCATTAAATGCTTTTAGATACATACATGCATATATACATGACTGTGTCCACATTCATAACTCTGTACACATAATGAAAACTTATTATGTGCTTCTTTTATGAACTAATGAATGTGTGGTTTTCAAAGTTATACTTCTAGTTCTAATATACAAACACCAACTGCCTTGAAATTTGCAGAAAATGTGATGTATAAAAGCTCCAGCTTACAAAGATATCAAGCTTGTAGTTATGGACAATGATATATAATATTAAACTAGTATTTCCACTATATATTTTTCTTCTTACACATTTTTCTGTTTATTTTGGAGAACAAATAAAAAAGACTATTCATGAAGCCTGTTCAAGCTGTAAAATATCAGGGAAATTTTCTTCTCAATATTCTGAATAAAATCACAAAATGAGATTCATTATGAGGCTTATTTTTCATAATTACACTAAATGGAACAGATGGCAGTTTATTTCCACTACTTTACACTTGGTGCAAAGGATCATTTAATTTTTATACCAATCTTCTTTTTTAAAGTAGAAAATGTTAAATTATTGATGTAATTTTCCCAATTTTATAACTTCAAGTACTCTCTTCATATGTCTCATAAATTTAACATTTGAAATATAAAGCATATTTTATAATTAGAAATATTTTTATGGTAAAATAGTTTGTCTTAAATCTTTTTTGCAAAATTCATATATGTTATAACCATTATTTTACTTAGTACAAACAACAGAGCATATATTTCTTCAATAAATGATTACTAATCATCACTTTAGTCATAAATGAGTCACAATAACAGATTGCCTATATTAGCACACAATAAACATAATAGAATGGGAATATAAAAGATTTATATATTAATTATCTAAGGTATTTTATTAGCTCCCTAGATCTATAATGTGTATGCATATAAATATATACATTTATGTGTGTATATCTGTGTAGACACATATGTAAATAGGTAGAATTAAATTATTGAGAATGACAAATGCTGAGAGGTTGTTGCTGCAATCATTAATATAGAGTTTTGAATGAATTACTTGTCATTTTACTGAAAGCAATGTGAGCAGGATAACTGTCCTGGAAAAGGAATACCAATCAAAAAGTGTACTTTGACCATAAAACTCTATTTTTAGTAACATAATTATCCAAATTATTGGTATGCTGCTAAAAGAAGGAATTTCAGACCCTGATTATAATAATAATTGATTGTATAATAATATTGGTTGATCCTCTAAGATATCCAAACTAAATCAATTGTTACAGACTTTGTGTGAGCATTACTTACTTACAAAAGTCATACTTCAGTCATTATTTTCCTTTTGTATTTAAGTATTTTTTTTATGTTTTGATGTCAATCGCATAACCAGAATCTTAAAAATAAGGGTGAGGCTGGAGATTATTTAGAGTACTTGATGCTATGACAGAGGATTGAAAGGTTTTCCAACAGCAGCATAGGGTGGTTAGCAAATGCATTTAACTCAAACTCCAAGAGATTTGTCAGCCTTTTAATACTTCTGTATTAAATATATGCTAATATTTACGTATGTGTACATGAACATGTAGGACAAATATAGGGTAAAATCTGACATGCAATCATGTCAACAATTTTTAATAATTTGAAATACTGAGAAACAATTCAGTTAAAAACAGGTGTAGTGATTTAAATGAGAAATGCCCAACATACATTCAGGTACTAGACACTTAATTCCCCATTGATTGAACCATTTTGAGAATGATTTAGAAAGGGTTATGAAATTGCTGGTGGAATCATGTCATAGAGATGGGCTTTGTGAGCATATAGCCTTGCTCTACTTCTGATTTACTCTGCTTCCTGTTTGCAGATAAGATGTGATGCTTAAGTATACTGTTCCACCTGTCTGCTGACATGACTTCTTGCCAGTATAGACTCTACTAACAATGTCTGCAAAAATCAATTCTCTTACCTAAGTTGACTTTGAAATGGTATTTTAACAAGGCAATAGAAAAACAATCATTGAATCAAGCTTTTTTTAACATATTCCAGATTATAAATTACAAATAACACATATTGTCTTTATTTTCCTCTTCCTTCTATATTTTTACACAAAAGAATAACAGTTAAAACAGACATTTTACCTTTTACAATTTTGGTTTTTTTTCATTTTCCTAATGTGCCACAGTACATTTCACTTTAATTTTTTTAATTAGATGGGAGTGCAGTAATTTTTATTCTTTACTACTATTTACTTTTACTTTCTTTTTTTTTTTAAAGATTTATTTATTTATTATGTATACAGCATTCCTTCCATGCATGTTTGTATGCCAGAAGAGGGCACCAGATCTCATTATAGATGGTTACTATTTACTTTTAATTTTATAATTTCTATTATCCTGAAATAATGTTGCAAGCCCTGACTGTTACTGATAGTTCAAAATTTCAAATAGCAAAGGTATAGAAAAACTCCAAATAATGAGCATTAGATGAAAGGAAGAAAATATATAGTAGTCTCATATCTAACATCATATTTATATAAATTGTATTATATATTTAATCATATATATATATATATATATATATATATGTAACTTTTAAATATTTTAGAGGAAGAGCCTGATATAACATGAATAAATCTGGATGACAATTTCTTGATTATGGTGGACAATCCTTGGATATATACAGACATATAAAGGCAAACTGAGCCAGTGTGATGGCACATGATTTTAATCTCAGCATTGGAGAGATAGATGCAAAGAACTGGGATTTCTAAGCATGACTTGGCCAAAATGAGTTTAGCCTGCAATCCACGGTATTCTTTCTTTAAAAATGAAACAATGTTCAAGGTAAACAAAGCTGAGTGCATTGTACCAATTTTAGGTTAGTAAATATGGTAGAATATTTTGTATCCAGAAGTTTCTTAAAACAAAGATCTGTTTTCTCACAAAGGAATATACTTACATGGAAGTAAGAAGACTCCAATAATTCTTGCCAGAAAAGAGAATTATGAATGTTAAATATTTATGAACTGTATGCTGTATAGCTTTCTTGCCAAACTTCTGTCCTCCGTTTTACAACCAAAAGTTTTCTCTTCTAAATACTTGAAAAGAATACAAAATCAAAAGTGAAAAATGAAGATTGCATGAAAATGTTTGTCAACTTAAAGAAAAAGGAAATGGTAATCTTGAAAATGATTACTGAGATTCATTTTCAGAAAGAAAAATTGGAGTCAGACATATCTTATACTGGAAGCAAATTCTAGAAAAACAAAGTATAACCATTTAATTATAGTAGGGTGGATAGGTCTTATAGAAGATAATTATTGTAAAGAAATAAATTTATTATTACAAATATTGGTGTCTTTACTCTAGAAAAGTAGTTACTTGTATTCACTATCATTAACTATCATTGAATGAGATATGTAAGTTTTTAGTACTTTATTTTTATTTTGTGTGTAATAAATATACAAAGATTGAAATTCCTCTTGGCATATTTTAACTAAGACACCAAGAGAAACTGCCCAAGGAGAAATAACTTATGAGAGGAGAGGTTTGCTTAGGCATGCAACTTGAGGAATGCAATCGATCTTGGCAGGGAAAGCTTGCCATTAGAAGCAGAAGGCAGTTCTTTGGAATGTATCAGGACTTATGAAGGAGAAAGTAAAGAGGAATTGGTTCCAGTCTGTAATATATCATGGTCTGCCCCTATTGACCCAAGTCCTTCACATTGTTCTACCTTTTCAAGATCCCAAAAGCTTGACAAAGAAAGACAGTGACAACAGTGTCCTTCTGTTGAACACAGAGCCTAAGAAGACTTAGTCCATCCAAATTCATATAAACAAAGATAAAGATTGAAGGGAAAACAAACTGTTTTAATCAAATGATTATCATAAGTCATCCATGTTTTTCTTGTATGTGCTCATTGTTTACTAATATAGCACTAATGGGAAATTATAAAACATGAGAATAAATCATAGGTCTATGTCCTTCCTTGATGCTCTGCTATACTTTATATTATGCATTCTCAGAATATGACAATGATTTTGGAGATAATGATCACTATTATAGCATAGAACCTGAGGACTTTTTTCTCATGGTGATTATGTCCTGGTGTTTGTACAAAACCAAATCCCTGACCACAGTAGGTTATGAAAGTTTAATAAATAGTTACTAAATAAATAAAAAAATTAAGGCACTTGAGAAAGTAAATATTGGCTGCAGAAACAGTCTGTGTTAATAAATATCTGTCAGGATAAACTCTAGTACAGGAAGAAATTATGGATGTTGTCAAGAAAGGGAAGCAGTCAGTAGTCTTTTGAAGTTGAGACACCAATGAAGCACTACAATGACCAGCATGACATGACACCCCTAAAGAGGCAAGAGTGGCACTTAAATATCAGTGATTGCCAACATTTCTCTAAATATACTGAAGGTCTACTTAAAATGAGGGAAACCAGGCCTTATAATTATACTATAAAGTTAACCATCTGCACACAGCTAATGGGGACATAGACATGTGAGAACTTAGTATTGGCACTTTGCTAAACCAATATAAATACTAAATGCATTGTAAATACCTACCATTATACACTCAAATAAATGTATGTCTTATCCTTCATCAACATCTTTCTTCAGTAGACAGAGACCATTAAAGCAAGTCACAGCTGAGAAAAATGCAGAGAACAAAAGATCGTGGTTGGACAGGCCTATGGGGTACATTCCCAATACAACTGCTATGCCTGCAACATAGAGGACATCACAGAAAAGTGTGACGAGAGATTGTAAAAGTCAGTGGACCAGAAAGAGGAACTCTGTTGTGAGATTGCTTTCTAGTTTTGATAGGAAGCTACAACCTTTAAATTTGAACAGATCACCTACTTAATCAAGACTTGAAATTTTCATCATCAGCACTCAACTGAAGAAGGACACTTAAAAGAAATCCCACACAAGCTCAGAGTTGAATATAAAAGAGGGTTATTTATTTAGGGGAAGATCCACATCACAATCCTCTGCTGGACCGGGGAACAGCAACCAAATCCTGCAGCTGGAAAAGAAGCCAGATGCTTGTTTGACATTGGCATATACAGGAAAAGAGGCCACACCCAAGTGGTTCCTACAGCACCTCCCCCTTTTGTTTAAATAAGAAAGTTATAAGCCTAATACCAAGTTATATACAATAGGAACAAATACAGGTATAAAAATTAGAGTTGCAACCAGCATAAACAGTATCAAGCAACAAAAATGTAATAAATGTTTCAATAATTAAATATATCCTATTGTATCAGCATAAATGAATGTAGACAGATTGTAATAATATAAACAGCTTTAATGGGGAAATAGACTTACAGAACCACAGGTTCCTGTGGAGAACAAGAAAGCAGAAGGGGCAGCGGGCTCATGCTCACCAGATTTATATGTAAACATTAGCCTGAGGCGAACATGCCCCCTCAGGGGGTTGGGCTATCCCTACATCCTATTATTGAGTTTAAGTCTTATATAATATATAACTTGGCCAAGTCATGCGAGGAAAGTAACTACAACTATCCAGTCTTCAACTCCAATGAAGACGCAAGAAGAGAAATAATATTACTTAAGTAAGCAGGAAGTGCAATTAAGCAACTTCCAAAATGTGCAACAAATGAAAGAGACAGAAGATTACCTGGGCAATCACCCAAAATCTCACTTGCAATGTTGGAGGAACCAACTTTGGCCAAGGCCTAGAGTAATTGACAGACCAATTTCAGAGGTAGAAAAATTTTCAAAACAATCTTACCCTGTCTTTGAAAGATTTAACAATCTTTTTTTCTTGTATACTGACTGTCCTGTCTGAACATTGTGCATTTTGTCAGTAGTTGACACATGAGCAGTTCTTTGCCAAATGGACAGTTTTGCCAAAAAGGAAACGACTCAAAGTAGAATGTCTTCTTTGCTCAACATTGTCTCTGGAATAGATCAGTGCTGCCAGGAACAAACATGTCTCACTTCAGCAGAACCCTAAGTTATTTAAATGCCATACTCTACAGCTCTTTGAAGTTGTTGAAGATTACCTATCTATACAGAATACAATCTCTATGTATATAAAGAACCTGATTAGTTTTACTATAAGTATGACAACCATGGATGATTATCAAGCTATGAATCTTAATACCTATATAACTTAAAGACTAAGACTTCATATTAGAATATTAAACAATCTTTAATCACATGTGCAACAAATAATGACAATGATCTCAAAATGTATGTGTCTTTCAGACATAGAAATGTATATTGCAATATGATAAATATATCATGAACTTGTATCAATATACAAAATGTCTTAAGCAGAGGTAGAAGCATACATATAATATGACAAAATAACTTTATCTAGGTATACAAATATTGTAGACAAAAATAGGAACATATTCAATATAACTTAAGTTTATCTATATACAAAATCTATACAATGTAAATTGCCTATAAATAATAGCTCACAAGTATTTACTCCATTACTCACTACTATTATTGGTGTGAGTAAGCTCCCACTACTCTATTATCCCATCCAATTTTCTCTCTTTTTTTCAGGAGATTCCTGTTCCTAAATAGTTTTTCCCCAACCCCTAATCTTATACCAATTATAATCAACCCCTAAATGATGTTCCTAACTCTGAGGAAAAACTTTGTTGGGAGAGAGGATACCATCTTTTAGAATTACTTCCACCTGACATGGGTGTAATGTTCTTTCTATATAATCCTGTGAAATAAAATAATGGGTAAGTTTGAAGATTAGTGTCTGATATAATTGCAGATAGTCTCTGAGTATTTGGTAGGGTTTTTCTGAGCTTCCTATTTGGAGTTCTGGCCAGAATGTTGTAAAAAAGTCTACCATTTCAGCTAAATGTGTTGGAATTTTTTTCAGCAACTGGTATCCAAAACAAGTCTAATGGTAGCTCTATCAGCATGATGATGTCATATCAACCAGATAGAGCTGTTTTTGTGGAGCCCAATTCAAAGATTGCAGCAGGAAAATTCATTGTGGAAAATGTAAACATTATTTATATAGATATATACAGATATATATATATATATATATATATATATATATATATATATATTCAATGAATGGTACTATAGAGACAGAAAAATAGGTATGAAGAAAAGTAAAATATTTTTTCTAAATTCTTTCTTCTTTTTGTCCCATACCAGATATATCTTGACATGGAGCAGAAAGTCTAAATTTTTCTTTTAACCACATGCTTGGATATAGGGAAGCACAAAGCTGTTGTCCAACTCCAAAGCCAGCTCATATATATATATATATATAAGTATATATATATATATATATATATGTAAAAAATAATGAAGAAACAATCTTTTAAATCAATAACTATAACAGGACATACTTTTGGTAATAGAGAAGGCCAGAAGAATCCCATAATATAGAGGACCCTTGGGTTGAATTACCTTGTTAGCCCTTAGATCTGTCACCATCCTTTATTTACCAGATTTCTTTTTAACAACAAATACAGGAGAATTCCAAGGGCTATGTGATTCTTCAATATGTTGATCATCTAGTTGCTCCTGTAGCAGCTATTCTAAAGCATGCAGTTTGACTTCTGTTAATGGCTACTTTTTAACCCAAATTGGTTTCTCAGTTAACCATTTTAAAGGTGGGGTTGTTGGTATCTCTAAAAGTTTGCTAGTTGCTTTGTGTTCTTATAAATACTGAATGGCTGGTGACTTTCATGTATAGAACTTTATAATATTCTTCCCATAATTATGAATTTCTGAGACTGCAGGAATATTAATCTGGGCATTCCATTGCTACAGCCAGTCACAACCACATAAATTCACTGCAATATTAGCCACATATAGCCTCATCTTTCCTCTTTATCCTTCTGGACTAATGCATTCAGCCCATCTTGGGCTTTGTTTTACTTGAGATAGGGTTCCAATTCCTGGTAATTGAACATATGCTTCTTGAAGAGGCCAATCTGGATGTCACGATTCTGGAGTAATACTATGTCTTCACCCATGACTATAAAACCCACAATTACAATGTCATTTATAAATGCTCTTAGCTTTGGTCTTTAAATCATTTATACAAGTCTGCCAGAGTATAGGTTTCCTATTTTTATTGGAATTTTTGATTTATCCTCCATGTTGTTTTCCATCATCTAGAACAGTACTTTTTATATACAAGGCTCTAGATGTTTTTAATTTTCCTGGTGCAATATGTCCCCCACAGTGACTGGAAATGACTGGATTACTTTTGACTTGGGGGCCTGAGAGAGTTCCCCCCCCTCCCAAAAAAAGGAGTTTCCCAATGGTATCAGGTTGCCTTGTCTGTCTCTGGTCGATCTGCATTCATTGGTCCAATGTTGGCCTTTGCCACACTTTCTACATATACCTGAAGGCTGAGCCCTCTTAGTCTTGCCATTCCCAGAGGAGATAATATTCCTAGGTATTTCTTGTCGACAATTCCTTTCTCAGATGCCCTATTCTACTGCAATTAAAACATTTGGCATTTTGATGTCTCCTCATTCCTTTGGAAATTGGTTCTCCTAACCAAGATTCAATATTATAATCAATTCTCAATGTTCATTGCATGCAGGATCCACTCATACACTGGTGCTGATCTAACCTTTAAAGGCCCAAGCAACTTTTTGTATTCTAAGTTGGCATTTTCAAAAACCAGAAATTCAAAAAGTATTTGTCTAGCATCTGGGTTTGTTATTCCTGTTTACACAGCCTTAGTTAATCTTTGTAAAAAGACATTAAAGAGTTCTCTCTGGCCCTGTTTAACCCTGGTATATAATTCAGTTAGTTTTCCTTGCTCTTGAATTCTGTCTCAAGCATTTAAGGCTTCTTTGTGGCACAGGTACATCATTTGTTCATTGTAAAGAGCTTGAGCTTGTGTGTCAGCATGAGTACCCTAACCAAGAATTTGAACTTGGGAATTCTCAAGTCCTTTTGCTTTTCCCTGTTGTTCTAAAATTTGAGCCTCTTCCCCGAAATAACATTTAATCATCAGTTGAGTTCCATCATCTAAGACTGCTGAACTGAAGCCAATTCTGTGGCATGGCTTGAATGCTAGAAGCCCATGTCTTTTCTGTTTCCCTAACAAATATGACATGCAACGTGTAAGTTAAAATTGCTTGCTTAATTTCTTTAGATCATTCATTGCCATAGGTATCCATCTACCTTCTTTGAATCCTTTTGGACCTTTAGAACTTGATGCTTTGTCAGAGTAGATTACAGCATAGGAAGCTAAAACCTTGGGTAAGCCATTTCTGACAGCCACTGGCAATGTTGAATCCTGTCTTTATACCTTCTTTCCCTGTTCATGAAACTGAAAATATGTGAAACTGGAGATGAAGACACAGAAGAGCTATGAAAGAGGAAAGGAGAGGGAGAAATAATGTAATTGACTTCTAATTTTAAAAAGATATGTTCTCATATAGTGTATGTTTGTTTTGTTGCTGTTACTAAATCTCTGAGAAGAAAAAACATAAGGAAGAAATGATTTATCCTGACTTCCATTTCTGAGAAAAAGTGCCTGTTGTTGTGGCACAGTGGCCTAATACATGCCAGTAGATAGCCATCTACAATGTGACCATTATGGAAAGGGGGGTAGAGAGAAGGTAAAAGTCTGAGCAAGTGGTAGAGTGTTATATCATGGTTTCTTGCTAGGAAAACATTTTGTCCTGAAGGTAAACTCCTTAAGACAGAAAGCAAAACAATTCAAAATGGCTTTATGAACTCTCTAGATAAAACTGACCCAATTTACTAACCCTCACCTTTTCCATGAGTCAAGAGAAAAGAATATTAAAAGTCACTCTCATACAACTCAACCTGCAAAAATGAGTCTTACCAGCTGCCTTGAAGAAGTAGAAACCAGCTAAGCCACATTGAATTGTCTTTGACCAACTGAGCCATCAAAAAAGGACATTCTCTATAGCTACCCACAGGATGTAAAATGTGTTCCAGGTTCACATCTTTTGTGAGCTTCCATCTATGTTGAGGTGGATGTCTTTGAGTCATTTCTGATCCTACATGTAACCCTTCACCAATATTCCCATAAGCAAACCATATAAAACTCATTGTTTAACCACTTTAACCTTGGCGGTTTCCATATTTTGATCTTTTGTAAGCTCCTTATCTGTTGTGTGTGTTATTATCAGGAAAAATTTGTTGCAAAATAGCTCGGTTCATTACTTTGATGAGGGTCTGTATCTCTATCTCCATCCATCATCAGATGAAGATTCTGTAGTTCAACTGTGTTCATAGCAGCATTATTTGTAATAGCCAGAACCTGTAAACAACCAAGATGCCCCTCAATGGTAGAATGGATAAAAAAGTGTGGAATATATACACATTAGAGTACCACTCAGTGGTAAAAAATAATGACATTTTGAATTTTGCGTGCAAATGGTTGGAAATAGAAAACACTATCCTGAGTGAAATAACCCAGACCCAAAAGATGACTATGGTATGTACTCACTCATTAATAGACTCTAGCCATAAACAAAGAACATTGAGCCTATACTTCACAAGCCTAGAGAAGCCAAATAACAAGGTGAACCCAAAGAAAAACTTATATAGATCCTCCTGGAAATTGAAGCAAACAAGATCACTGGGCAGAAGTTGGGAGCATGGGGATGGGGAGGGGGAAAAAGAGAGCGGAGAGAGAAGGGAGAAGGGAAAGGCTCAGGAGAGCTTGGGAGAATGGGAGGTGGAGATAGAGGAAGGGCAGATATAGGAGCAGGGAAGAAAATTTCTACATTAAGGGAGACATTTTAGGGTTGGCAGGAAACTTGACTCTAGAGGGGAACCCAGGGGTCCATGGGGATGTCCCCAGCTAGGTCCTTGGGCAGCAGAAGAGAGGGTGCCTGAACTGGCCTTGCCCCACTATCTCTAGCTTCTTATTGGCTATTACATATGAATTTAACCCATCTTCATTAATCTGTGTATCACCACATGGCAGTGGCTTACCAGGTAAAGTTCCAGCATCTCTTTACTCCACCTCCTTTCTCCCAGCATTCAGCTTAGTTTTCCTCACCTAGCTATGTTCCCTTATAGCTCTGCTACAGGCTCAAAACTTTTTTTTTATTTATCATTGGTAATCACAGTATACAGAGGGAAATCCCATATCAGATAAATCAATTTCAGTCTCAAACCATAATACCTATGCCGCTATATGACAATTTATGCTCCTCAGAAATGTATCAGTTTGGCATAAAATCGTTTTATCTATAAATTTTTTATGCTTATCATAAAATCAAAAAGAAACTCTTGAAAATAATACATAAACACAAACACATATGAATATATGCCTATATATGTGTATATATTTATACATGTGTAAATAAAGCAATAAAGAGTAATTTCATTTTCATATAAGATATGTATGAACTGAGAATTTATTCGAACACACCAAGGAGTCTTTAAAAATGGGAATCTTCCATGTTTTAATTAAAGCAGCCAAAAACACGATTTGAGTTACTCACCTCATTTGTTTCCTGACTTTTTTATTTCAAGTTAAATACTCCTAAGGTAGGTCATATAATTCAGTGACCTTTAAAGTAAAATTGAAATATTTGCTTTTACTACTTTTCTTTACTCTTTTTTTCTCACCACATGCAGCCTATAAATGCCAGTAAAATTAATTACCTAATTACAGGGAACAAAAACATTGCCTTTAGAAAGATTTCAAATTTGTATATCCTGCTGTGGAAATTTTGCTTGACTACCTGACCTATACAGTCTACACATCTTAAAGAAAGAATATAAATAGTCTACTTTGGATAACATTTTAACTTGTAATGAAGACAACAAAACTACCCTATAATTTTAGTTCACTTTATTTTTAAATGCTATAAGGGATTAATCTGGAGTCACTGCTTGTTCTTTAAGCACAAGACATAACATACGCACACCACACACACACACACACACACACACACACACCATATATAAACATACACACATACGCACACGCACATACATACAGAGAGAAAGGAGACAGTAAAGAGAGTTATATGAAAAATATAATCATGTGTTTGTGAAAAATGAAAAATTTAGAGGCAAGCTGGATGGATCACCTTTATTTTCAAGTTGCATAAATGCATTATGCATGCATTAGGGAAACAAAATTCTTCTTAATACACATGTATCTGGATTCTGATATGTAGGCATCTCTTTTCTAGATATGTGGACCCATCTGTTGAACTCAGATTCTTACTATAGATGACTGTGTTGTGGGGTACCCATAGGTATCACAGCTGGTAGTATGTGAATTACAGGATGTGAAAACTCAAACGTTTTAGAGCTGGATTTGTCAGTAATACTGGATCAAAAACATCTGAGGAGTCTGATGCTATGGTTTAATTCTCTATAACACATTTTAGCACAGTCAAACTTCAGGGCAAAGGGTATTGAACTTACAATTCTCATAACAACGCGTTAGACAGGACAACACAGAAATTTTTTGTAAAGTAGTAAAGCATCTGTGCCCTTTACAAGATCAATGAGTCTATTGCTAATAAACATAGCTCAAGGTTAGGGCCTAGAGGAGTATCTGTGAAAAACATATGGATGGAGTCTATTGTGGTAGGATGCAAAGCACATGGATTATCTTTCATAAGGATAAGTTCTACTCAGTGAGAGACAAAACCCAAGATCAGGATCTAAACAATTCTCACAATTTGGGGAAAATTTAGGTGAAGGTGTCTCCTATTACAATGGCAAAGTATCCTGGGTTGTTTGATCTTTATCACTCCAGAAATCTGATGTGTTACAAGCACACTTTGGGGTGGCATCTGTCAGGGTCCAGCCTCTAACAATTTATACTTCCAGGGTAGGGGTGAGTGGATTTGAAATGTTAAGCAAAAGAAAAAAAAAGAAATAAAAAAGATATACAGAGACATAGGTGAATACTGGGAGGGCAACTCAGTAAATATTGAATCTGCCCATGTTTATTTTTTATCATCTTTAAATATCCCAATCCAAAAAGGGATGGGGAGAACAAAAGACCTTTTTTTATTTTTATTTTTTTTTTTACAATGATATAAGGAACAAACAAAGTGACCCTAGGTCAAGATATCTTTTTTAGTACCCACAACTTAAGTCAAATCTCCTTGATAATAGTCTTAAAGGAGCAAGAATAATCTTAAATTCTCTGACATTTAGTCAAGGTAGGACAAATACACTTCTGTGTATCCCCACATCTTCCTTTGTTTTAAGTTTATTTAATGAAGTCTTGCTTTCCACTGCAGGAGAGATGATAGTGCCTGGCTTAGGCAACATTCTTCCACTTTCCAGACTTACCTATGATAGACCAGGCTTTATTCATTTCTTCCATTAGAGAAAGCAGGCCCATGTGCTTAATCATTCTGGTTTCTCTACGCTTACTCTATGCTATGCTTCCTACAGCTCAGAGACATTTTATAGCCTGAAAACTAGGATACTTGGATATAATAATGATATTTCATGAATTTTATGGAAGATTTGGGGGCATAATGAAGAATACGATTTTAAAATTCCAGTATGAATTTCGTAAAGGATGAATTGTAAAAAGGAAAGAGAAATCTAAAAGACTTGAAAAAAAATGTTCATCACTTTGTTCAGAATGACCCTGCATGACATGTATAAGGTGTCCTTAGTTATTTACCAAAATTTATTACCTTTTATTTTCAATTGCTGTAAATTAAACCCACAGTTTCTTGATCACTAGTGAATACCTTATCCATGAAGTATCTAGTTTTGCATATCCATATGTTTTGTGTGTGATTATTTTTGCCCTGCTGTATTTATGCATATCTTATAAGTTCCTGATGCAAAGGAAACCAGGATAGGGTGTAATATCCTGGGAACTGGTGTTACAGTCAGTTATGAGCCACTATGTGGCAGCTGGAAATTGAACCTGAGCTGGTTGCAAAAGTAATGAGCATTCTTAAGCACTGAGATATGTTTCTATCTTAATACAAGATTCATATGTGTGTAATTTTATGGATTTTAAAGCCTTTAAAAGTAAGCTTCAATATGGGAAAATTCTGGATCTCAGGTTTAAGTTCTAAATAAGATATTTGACTGAGTGTAAAATTGTGTGATGAGAGAGTGTTTGTTTCTTTATTAGAAAAAAAACATATACAATATATTTGATCATATTATTTTCATTACCTAAAAATTTCCCTGATCCTCCTCACACCCTAGCACTGCTTGCTTAATTATACAACAACACATTATTTTCCAAAAGTGACAGTGACTTTTACTTGCGATAACAAACAGTCTGACTGTTCACATCTGAGAGCTCCTTTGTGAGTATTTGTATATCCTGAGTTAGCACAAAATTATTCTCTTCAGAGAGGGATGCTATTGGTAAAATTTCTTACAGTTTTACCTAAAATATTTTAATTGTGTCAGATTGTTACTATCATCGACTGTACATAATTTGAAAGTGGCTTTGTACTGCCCTGTGCATTGAAGTGTAACATGCACTGAATTACACTGCGAAGCTGTTTAAACAGACAATGAACAGAATATATTTGCTAAGCCAATAAATGCAAAGTGTTTGCTGGTTGCTGATTGAACTGCACTGAGAAATTCTTCTAAATAATGCTAGCTGTGAAGGACTTGTGATGATTATGATACTCGGGTTGTAGCAATCTAAAACTAAGTGTTATTCGTTGCTGTGGATTCAAGTGTAGACTAAATGCAATTGTTTAATACAGTCAAACAGTTGGGATAAGCAGTGCTTCACAATGAAACTCTAGTGAAATGGTCTGCAGCCATTGAAGTATCTGCTTACCTTTATTTGTGACCATATTAACTATTTGTATTAGAGAGCAAATTGTTTTGTCTAACATTAAGCATTAACTTAATATGTTGTACCATCTATGAACACTATGGAATGTTTCCCTGCAGTGGATACTTACAGTTAAGCTCATTGCCTGCCTGGCTTATGATGGAAGCTCAAAAGTAATAATACATTCCTACATGAAAGAACTCACTTAAATCTCACTCTCTAACTTTGAGAAGTAAAATTACTCATTCCGACTCTGCTTACTCAAGTCATCTTCAATGCTGAGAACTAATTTTGACCTTCTGCTCATTTTTCTGCAGGCATGCATGTCGTACCATAAAGGGGAACATCTGTCATAGTTCTGTATGAGACTTGTGTCTGACATCAACTTTATGATAAAAAAAGACTTGCATCTGATGTTTTAACAAATGTTGATTCAGGAAATAAGAGTTGACATATTGGTAAAGAGATTTGCACTAGTGGTGATCAAGGAGATGGAATTCTAACTTTGGGGACTGCCAGTTAGGGTGACAGGAATTCATAAGAATGATGTGGGCAAATTAATCAAATTAACCAATCTTAAATGGTACATATGTGTATATGTTTGTGTGTACAAGCATACTGACCTTTGTTGTTTCTCTTTATTTCTTGAATCACATTTTGTTTCTCTCTGTTTAGGGTGAAAAAATTATTCTACCTTCATAAACTCAGTCTATGCTCATAACTGAGTATATAAATAAGCACAAATATTTTTAAATTTTTAATGACACACAAGTGGTTCAGTGAAATATGTTATAGATGCAGAAAAACTGATGTTATCCAGACCAAGTGAGAGAATATAAGGTAAGTTTAGAAATTATTCAATAAAAAATAAAGGAGAAATCTCTGTTGCTCTAAGTGCCATATTTTACAAAATGATATGTGTCAGAAAGAAAGTTATGAAACTAAAGAAGATGGAGACAATCTGTGATAGACCTTGACATAGTTTTAGAAATTATATAAACAAAAAGCATAGTATTTTGAGTCTTGGCAAACACATAGCAACACATATCACTTAGCTAGATAATGATTCTTTGCTTTTTCATAGTACAACTGAGGATCAGATTTCTCCCCTGTGTCTCAAAGGATCACAAGGATGAGAATCAGGGAGGAGCATTCCACACTTGTTAATCACAGAGAATCATAGAGTGAAATAAAATGTTGATAATGAAATGAGGTCTCTAAGACTACATGTTGCTCCTTTTTTAAACTGAGACCTCTGTATTATGTAAGTCACCTATAAATATACGTCAACTTACCAAAAGTGGTTCTGCTACTTGCTTAGAGTGAAAACTCACATAAATAAATTTAATTTAGAAAAAAAAAAGTACTAGAATGCTGTAGGAAGTCTTACAGGCAGTGGTTACCCACCCAGTGGGGCATGGCCTCTTATACTATATATGCTGTTATAGAACATGTTTCTGATGTGGGAAGGTCATATGTCAATCTGTTGATTTCATTGGTTAGTAAAGAAACTGCCTTGGCCCATTTGATAGGTCAGCCCTTAGGTGGGTGGAGTAGACAGAACAGAATGCTGTGAAGAAGGGAAGTGAGCTCAGACGCCATGCTGCTCCTCTCCAGGGCAGACACGATGAAGCTCCAGCCCAAGATGGATGCAGGTCAGACATGCTGAATCTTTCCCAGTAATATACACAGATTATTAGGAATGAGTTAAGCAAGATATGAGAGTTAGCCAAGAAGAGGCTAGATATAATGGGCCAGGCAGTGTTTAAAAGAATACAGTTTCCATGTAATTATTTTGGGTAAAGCTAGCTGTGCGGGCGGGATGAAAAGCAGGCCTGCTTACATCCTTCTACATGTGTCTGGCCACTTTCCAGCTACGGGAATCAGTTTCTGATCTCCATTCAAGCAGAGGATTCTGATTTGTATGTCTACCCCTACATAAATAACCGTCTATTTCTCATTTCTGAGCTATTGTGGGATTTATTTTAAGCATCCTTCCTCACTACAAAGCATTACATTGCTTTTATTTTTATAATCAAGAGCTCACACTAGGATAGGGTAGAATAATCTGAATGTAATGTGGAGACTAAAAATTAACAGATCCACTTGTGACAATTTTTAGGTAATCCTCATTTTCTTTCTATAGTGCACATGGACTTACTCAAGTGGTAGTCGGGACAGAATAGTATAATAATAGTGTTGATTACTCAAATAAAGTATTTGGCAAGCATCAATATGCTATGGAATAATCTTTCTATATGCTATAAATATGTGTTACTTTTATTTGTTAATAAAAAGCTAATTTGCTTATAACTGCCCAAAAGAGATTGAGCACAAGAACCAGATGAGGAAATGTCTGGGATTAGAAAGTCCAGAGTCAGGGAGTCATTGAGAAATGCAGAAAAGCAAGATGAGAATGGCACACTGAGAAAAGGTACCAAGCCATGTGGCAAAGTATAGGTAGAAATAAGGGCTAAGTTAAATGTAAGAGTCATCTAATAATAAACCTGAGCTATCAGTCAATAATTTATAATCCAATTGAAGGGAAGTATGAAGGAATACATGAGCAAGGGAGGTCAAGATTATAAAGAAGAAATCTACACAGACAGCTGAACTAAACTTGTGGAAACTCAGGAACTCTAGACCAACAGTAGTCGTGACTCCATGCATCATAACTAGGCCTTCCATAAGTGGGAGCCAGTGGTGAAGTTTGGACTATCTGTGAGGAACCTGGCAGGAGGACCAGGATCTATCTCTGGTGCATGAGATACCTTATTGTAGCCCATTCCCTATAGCTGGATGCCATACTCAAGCTTAATACAGGGGGAGGAGATTGGTCTAGCCTCAAATTAATAGAACCTGCTACATGCAGGTTCTATAGCTCAATAAGATTGTTGATGACAATTGTCCCTTAGGAGCCTTAACTATTAATACAGAGAAAGCTTTAAACAGGAACAAAATGGTGTTTAAAAATTTTAACATATATATTATTAACACATTTAGGTATATAGCATGAATTTTCATACTTGTATTCCAATATATATGTGAATGTATGTTGTACAACTTTGTAAATGTGTATTTTGATGTATACATTCATAAACAAAGTAGGTAAATTAAAACCAAAATTATATTCTAAAACCTCAAATTATTTTATTGTTATATTTCCTCTTATTAAAAATAGATTGTCTTCTCACATAATATATCCTGATTTTGTTTTTCCCTCCCTCAAATTCTCCCAGTTTTTTTTCCACCTCCCTTCCAATCTGGATTCCCCTATATTTTTGTCTCTTATTAGGATATAGTTTTCTAATTAATAATAATAAAATCTAACAAAATAAAATACAATAACCTAAAACCAAAACAAATGCATTAAATAGGACAAAATAAGCACATGTAAGAAATAGATCCCAAGTAAAGGCCCAAAATTCAGAGGCCCACATGTTAGTACACTAAGGAATACTATAAAAAAATTAAACTGGGAACTCTAATGCATATGCAAAGGACCTGTTCAATGCTAAGAGAGAATAAAAATGAAAAAAAATAAAAAAATGATAAAGTGTAAATTGAACAGGATGAGTGAAAATAGTAAGATAATTTGGGGAAGGAGACTGGAGTAAATTTGTTAAAGACACTATTTGAAATTCTCAAGATCTAATAAAAATAACCAATTATTAAAATGCAAAATAAAAAATGTGATTTTTAAATAGTACAACAGCATGTAAAACACAACTCATACTCATCTAATTTAGTTTATCTTTGTAATAATACTGTTCTGAAAGAAGTGCCTTTTACTAAGGGGAGCTGTAAGGCATGTTTTTTGAAGATTGTGGACCCTTAGGACAGCATTTAAGTAAATTGATGCCTTAAATAACTAAATAGTTCAAACTACATTGGAAACTGAAAATTGTTTTAAAAATATCTAAGTGTCTCCCCAGGAATATCTTAAACATTTGGTGAACATGATTCATTGGGGTTTTCACTTAAATCTTCTTATTTAGACAAAATACTTGTCATCCAAATGTAACAAATTTATAGAATTTTTATTTAAAATTCCACATCTATCTTTTTTATTTCTTATATACCTAACTAGGTGTAAGTAACGAAATATAAATGACATTTTTCAAGAAAAGTAACAGATAATGATTTTGTAGATTTCTGGTGTTTTTTAGAGATATAAAAACATGACTTTATCTTCAAAAGGTGGACACAATAATTTATTTTCTGCAACATTTATTTCATTAAGGCAAAAGTAAACATTCACTCATTAAGGTAATTAAAATAATATAACAAAGTATTTCATTTATAATAAAATTCATTATAGTCAAAAATAAATGTGCCAAGAGGCAAATTGATTAGGAAAATAAACTCCTGTTCAGATTGAAAATGTAGCACCTCTTTGACAATTGTACCCTAGAAAACAGGATTTTAGGTCTGGCTTACCTCACTCAGGATAGTGTTTTCTATTTCCATCCATATGCATGCAAAATTCAAGAAGTCATTGTTTTTTACTGCTGTGTAGTACTCTAATATGTATGTATTCCATACTTTCTTCATCCATTCTTCCATTGAAGGGCATCTAGGTTGTTTACAGGTTCTGGCTATTAAAAACAATGCTGCTATGAACATAGTTGAACATATACTTTTTTTGTATGATAGGGCATCTCTTGGGTATATTCCCAAGAGTGGTATTGCTGGGTACTGCACATACTGGCTTTGTGGGAGCCTAGGTAGTTTGGATGCTCACCTTACTAGACCTGGTTGGAGGAGGGTGGTCCTTTGACTTCCCACAGCACAGGGAACCCTGATTGCTCTTTGGGCTGACAAGGGAGGAGGACTTGATTGGGGGAGGGGAAGGGAAATGGGAGGCGGTGGCGGGGAGGAGGCAGAAATCTTAAATAAATAAATAAATAATAAATAAAAAGAAAACAGGATTTTAATGTCACAGTTTCCTCTTGCTTGCAAAGACCTTGCATCAGAAATATTCCAAACTCTTATTATCACCCTCATCTTTATGATTAAATCTGGTTGTTCCTGTATCCCCCTCTTTTATGGATCTGTGAAGTTAAATATACCTTATATGTAACTGTATATGATAATGTTTTCCTTTTTTTTCACCAACTCTAGATTCATCTGTAGCAAAATGACATTTTTGGAAACAATATCAAATAGTTTACAATCTGAATTCTGCTTATCTTGAATATATTTACCAATATAAAAATGTAGAAAAAAATGATAACCTTCTATAGAAGGTACACTTACCTATTATAGAGAAGATTAAATTATTGTCAGACTTGTTGAACAGCTCAAAAACAAAGATTTTTTAAGAGAGACCTTGTTTTCATTCCATGTAGCAATTTAAATAGCTCTAGGTGATGAGAACTATGACAGATACTTGAGTTAGTTCAGAAAAAAGGCAGAATAGCCAGATCAAAGCTTTCTTCTTCAGAGCTGAAAGAATGAGAAACAAGGAACAAATGTTAAAATTTACTTTTGTCTAAACTCTGTGAAATAGTAAGAGATTGATAGATACCAAGTCAATACTGAACTGAGAAAGTAAAATAGTTTAAAATATATGGATGATAATAATAAGACATTTTCACTTCTCTTTTACACATCCCTGGCTAATTTGGGGCATTTTTTTAGAAGAAGGGTTTGTACTCCCAATGTGATCTCATGTACTTAGGTTTCTGAGGGAGAATAAAAGTTCCTATTGCCGTGTTAATGGGTAGGTGACTCAGATCATCCCTAGAAACAACATGGTGGACTGGTATAACATATTCATTTTATCTTACATAACTAGTAAAACTCAGAAAGTAGATACCATATTTTAAACAATTGAAGTTTAAATGAACTTTATTAGAATTCTTGTTGAAGTTAGCTTTTTGACTTTCCTTTTTTTTTGTAATTTCATCTTACACTCCATCCACAGTATGCCCCCTACTCCTCCTACCCCTAACACCTCCATTCAATCCTCCCAAAAGGTAAGGGCTCCCATTTCTGATGATTTTTTTTTTCTAATGAGTTTGTTATTTTCCTGACATTTTTCAATGTTGGAATCATATAAGACCTGATTCAAATTTTATAGTATAATACTTCCCTAATTTATTCCCAATTTTTGAGATAACCACTTCTTTCCTCATAACCCTCAACCACTTGCAGGTCTTGATTTAGCAGAGTCTATCTATAGCAGAACTCCCAGAAGTCTTTGCATGAAAGGACAAAATGTGTATCAATCCTATATATTTTTACATTGGAATTAGAAATTACTGTATTTTTCTCATAATAGTTTAATTATTGTTACTGAAATTTGCATTTAATAAATTTTAACATAATTTGAAGTATTATGTGGCATTTTACATAAAATAAACCTTCCGAATCAGAGGTCAGACAAAACATACAAAAGACTACATTTGACAGATAGAGACTGTTCATCACTTACTTAAATTGAAAATCATTAATATTTTAGAACTGGATGAAATTTCTGCTTTTGAGTGAAATTTTATTCTGTTGGATGTTCAATTTGCTTTGGCTGAATGTCTTGTAGAAAACCAATGTGAAAAGATATGGCAGATAAAGGACACACTAGCATTCTTTAAGATCAAATATGTTGTACAAAAGAATCATGAAGTGATTAGGGATTCCCCTTTGTATGCTGTGAATACCATTTGTTAATAAAGGACTACTTTGAGCCTATAGCAGAGGAGGACAGAAAGAACTAGGCAGGGACAACTAAAATGAATATTGGGAGAAAGGAAGCAGAGTAGGAGAAAATATATAAGGCTGCCTCCAGAGACAGATGCACTAAAATATTGCTGGTAGGCTACAACCTTGTGGTGATGCAAAGATTAATGGATATGGATTAAATTAAGATGTAAGAGTTAGCAAATAAGAAGTTAGAGCTAATGCACCAAGTAGAGATTTAAATAATATGGTTTCTGTGTGATTATTTCAGTTCTGGGCGGTGGGGATGAACAAGCCCTCCTTGAAACAATGAAGCATTTCACTAGCTTCTTTCTAAGGATGTGTGCCAGTATTTAAATCACAAATAGATTCTTCTCTGTACATAAGAGTTATGTTGTAACATAGGCTTTGTTACATCTTTCTCTTTGTTTATTGTACAGTTCATAAGTTTGTGTACTAGTTTAAATGGAAGACTACCCTTGAAAAAAAATAATTTAATAAATAAACAGATATCATTTGAATTCATATATTGTATAGTAGTACAGTATTATTTTTGTCTATCTATAGCATATAGAAGTTCAATTTATCAATTTATTTTGTTATTTATTTATATCTGTATTTGTGCATGCATGCCTACACACACACACACACACACACATACACACACGTGTGTGTGTGTGAATGTGATTGTGTGTGCATGTATTTGTACCAACATAATGTGTTTGGATGCCTAAAGATGACAGAAGAAAACACTGAAACCTCTGAATAGGAGTTATAAGCAGCTATAGTCACTTGATGTGGAAGATAGTAACAGAATGCAGGTCCTTTGGAAGAGCAACAAGTACACTTCATTTGTTAACTTGAGAAATTTTCCAGTTCTAAAACTTGACCTTCTACAGTTACACTTTTCCTCTTGAACATAGGAAGGCTATGTTTTCAGGCCAATCTGGTTGAGACAGTGATTTTGAGGACAGCCAAAGCTATACAGAGAAACTTGTCTTGAAAGACAAACAAACAAAAAAAAACAAAAAACAAAAAATGGGACCAAGTTTTAAATGACAAAATTGAAAGACAAGTTTGATTTATAATGTATAAAATTTTATATATAAAAAAATATAAAATTTAATTACATTACAAAAATGTTATTCTCTTAGGTTTAAAGGGTTCAATATCACAAACCTTAATAAGCAGAAAATTATTTAAATAGACATAATGTATGAGAAATTTTATACTTTCATAAATTATTATCAGAAACAGTATATATATATATATATATATATATATATATATATATATATACATATGCATGCACATATATGGTATACATATCTTACCTAACCTAATTAAGCTATTTTTAAACCACTACCCTTGGTAGTAAGTTAATTTTGTCTAGGAACTAGTTTTTATGTATTGACTAATAAAAACATAAAATGAATAAACACAACATATAATTAATGCCATAATTTGAGTTTAGTGCTGTACAGCAAGAGCTGTTACATTTCCTTATTCCTTTCTGTTAGTCATGGAGATTGCTCAGTAATGACTGTCCTTATGTAAGCAATTCACTGGTGAATGTGCAGATATTTTCAATTTGTTGAAAAAATTTTAATAAGTAATTATTTATTTAAGATAATTATCTACTTATTAGGATAATTCACCATGATGATACGAGTTTAGCAATATATGGTAAACTTTATTTGATCATCAAACAAATCACATTTTTGTTATTAATCACATTTTTGTTATTAATTTTATACAAACTTACATAGCAGGAAAAATTTTATTATTCATTCACTCCACCTTCTTTTACTTTATTCACAAATATTGATTGGATACTGACCTTGAGTCAGTGTCATTACTAATATTGTATCTATTGACAAACACACACACACTCACAAAATTACTCTATGGTATTTTATCATTAGATGATGCAGTCAGATAAAATATTGCTCATAGATGGGAAAGAATTAAAATGTCTCAAGGGCTTCCAGAAAGTGAAAAGTTTATTAATTTTTAATAGAGTGCAAAAAGAATATTAAGAAGCCTCTACAATCAATGAATAAAGACACAAAAATGGCAATGAACTGTGACACTGGGGCAATGGGTCTCTCACATCCAAGCTCTAGAGCAAGGATGAACTTAAAATTTACCTTTAGTGCAAAATGGTCTGATTCATTTAAAGATGGGAACACAATGTTTCGAAAGTGGCTTGTACTTTCTGTTACAAAAAAAAAACATTTAATAAGGAAAAAAAGAAGTTACCTTGGGGTAGAAAGAGAGAATGAAAACAGCTGTGTTATACTGGAATTCCAGAATGCTTAGATTTTGGTATTTATACTCATTGACAATGGGATAAGGAAACTTTGGGAGGGCTTTTAACATGTCACCAGTTTATGATAGAACAGGCAACAGAGTGATCATTTTCCACCTCCATTTTGTCTGATGCTGTGAAATTTCATGCTAATTTTCCACAAGGAACAAAGCATCAATCTAGTTGCTGAACATATTGAATGTTAAAAAAAATGTGGTCAGCAGAAAATGCCCATTGCTGAAGGAAGATTTCTAACACAAGCTGATGCCTGTTGCCTGAACCATTTAAATTGGTCCAACTCAGCTCAAGAATGCTCTATGGGATTCAGGAGGGCACTTGGATTTGCATCACATTTTATCTTCTCTCTTTCTGATAAGGCTGCCAATTATTTCTCATACATATTAAGTCTATCAGAGTCTCAACAATCTTTTAAAGTCTAAAGTTCAAGGTGTTTTCTGAGGCTCATATAACCTTAATTATAATTACCTATAAAAATCAAAATCAAAATGTAGATCATATACTTCCCACATAAAATGGCACAATATATGCATTACTACTCCAAACCACAAGAATGCAGCATATCAAGAAAATACTGAAGCCCCCCCCCCCCAAAAAAAAAGACTAAAACCTATCTGAGCAATTTCCAACATCTTAATTTCTGTGTCTGATGTCAAAATGCTCTTCAGGTCTCCAACTCCATTCAGTTTGTTGGCTGCAACACACTTCTTTTTCTTTGGATGACTCCACTCATTATTTGCAGCTTTCTTCAACATGTATCCTGTAGTGATGAGGCGAGCAGGCCTGCTTTTCATCCTGCCCGGCTCCCACACAGCTAGCTTAGCCCTGGCAATAACAACACACACACTGTATTCATTTAAACACTGCTTGGCCCATTAGTTCTAGCCTCTTATTGGCTAATTCTCACATCTTGATTAACCCATTTCTAGTAAAAAGAAGGAGCTGCAGGCAGGTCTGCTTTTTGCTCCACCTGGCTCCTGAAGGGATAGCTTATGCCCCAAAATAACAACACACAAATTGTATTATTTTAAACACTGCCTGGCCCGTTAGTTCTAGTCTCTTATTGGCTAATTTTCACATCTTGATTAACCCATTTTTAATAATCTGTGTAGCACCACGAGGTGGTGGCTTAACGGGAAAGATTCAGCATGTCTGACCTGGCAGGCTCCATGGCATTTGCCTCACTGCCTCCCAGGCATTGGGGTTAAAGGTGTATTGCTTTGTGGGAGCCTAGGCAGTTTGGATGCTCACCTTACTAGACCTGGATGGAGGTGGGGGGGTCCTTGGACTTCCCACAGGGCACGGAACCCTGATTGCTCTTTGGGCTGACAAGGGAGGAGGACTTGATCGGGGGAGGAGGAGGGAAATGGGAGGCGGTGGCGGGGTGGAGGCAGAAATCTTTAATAAATAAATAAATTAATTAATTAATTAAAAGGTGTGTACAACCACACCTCGAAGCCACAGAGGTGAATCTACCTCTGCCTCCTGAAGTCATAGAGGTCAATCTACCTCTGCCTCCCAAGTGTTGGGATTAAAGGTGTGTACTACCACACCCAACTTCTTTCTTTCTTTCTTTCTTTCTTTCTTTCTTTCTTTTTGTTTTTTTACTTTAAGAACTTTAACTTTTAGCCTGCATATATTTTTAACACACTGTAAATCATATAGAGTTTTTTTTAATCTCTCTTTACTGTAGTATCCCATAGCTCATCCATCTCTAAAATATTGGTAGATTCAAGGCAATGCAGGCTTCAACTTCACAACTTCACACAATAGCCTCTTTAGTCCTCTACTCAGGGACACCCCTGCTTCATTCCCAACAGCAGTTTTCTTTAGGGAAAAATCTATAGCCCTTTCCTTCTATCCTTAACTATAAACCATGCAGCCAAAGCTGCTAAGATCTTCTGCTTAACTGGAACATGGACCTCCTTCTTCAATTATACCTTGACGAGCTTTCTGTCCTTAACTGGCTAAGCTTGGATGCCCTGCAATTGGATCTCTATACAAGGCTTGCCTCAAACTCAGATCTCTCAGCCTCTGCCTTTCCTCTGGTAGGATTAAAGGTACCACCACACCTGGATCTACATTTTTCTTTAATTCATTTTATGAGTTGGAAATTTAGCTATGTGGGATCTTACCCCGATGTCACCTCTTCCTTTAATTTATATCGTATACTGTTCTTGAAGGATAATACCTCATCACCAAGGTATGGGGGATACCTCTCTCTCTCTGTGCTTTTTTCAAAATATAATCAATTTAGAAGAATAGAAAATTTATATAAACTATTATAATAAAAAAATCTCAATACCTGCCCTGGTTTCCAGGCCTGAAAGATCTGAAAGATTAAGTCAGTGGGTGTGTTCCCTTGAGAAATAACCTGAAACTTCAAAAATCATTCATATATATATATATTATGCCATGCCCAGTGTGAGCAGACACTGATACTGAGTAAAGTCAATTTTGATGAAATCCCTCCATCAACATTAGATTCAGAAAATAAGGCAATAAATTTGTTTCAATAACTTGTTCATCACCCATAGGGTGAAAAGGAGCACATCAATACATCTTAATTAAAAATGTACCATTCAAAGTATGCATATAACAGCTAGTAGAACACTATATTACTACTAGAAATATTTATTGAGAATAATTATTATAGAAAAGCCGAATCAATGAGGATACAAACATACCAAAGCCAAGAGAGAAAATAAAAGAGAGGTTGTGCAGAATTGCCTACTAAAAACTACTTTAGATATCTGTAAAAATCGTTGAGGCAAGTAAAGTAGTGCTATATTCCATTTAATTTACCTTCTTAGACACAGCAAAAATCAAATAAAGAAAGAGGTTGGGGTGAACTTCAGACAAAATGTTAGGTTCCTCACAACTGCTCTATCAGGACAGTATTCTCACAAGAAGAATAGCTCTAAAACTTAAAATTCATTATAGTGATTTTTATTTTTTTATTTAAAATATATTGCCTAAATTTATATTGATCTAATATGGCTGTTTATTGGATTCAGGGAAGTCTTCAATTTTATTATTTTTAAATATACATATTTGAAAAGTTTTAATTAAACTCCTTCATGGAAAATACAATCTGATGAGATTGCCTTATAGTTAGAACTTTTGTAAGTCAGGAAACATGGTCCAAAACATAGAAATGTGTTTTCACCAAATAATATTTTGGGTTTATTCATCCAGTCTTGTAAACAGTATGTTTATAAATAGTACATAGCTGCATTTAAAACAAAGTTTTTAAAACTTTTTTTCTAGACCATAGGGATAAATATTACTGGTAAAATGTTGGCCTAGCACATTTGATTATAGGTCTAATAACACACAAACATGCATATGGATACATACATTCTTGCACACACATGCATACACACATAAATCACATGCATACAAACATACACAATCATACACATGCAGAAACACATATTCAGATGTATGAGTACCTCTGTAATTCCTACAAGACTACAGAGAGGCACAGTAAGACAGTTCAGTTCTACATGACTCAGCAGCTGGTGTTGGTTCAAGCTTCTGGTGTCTGACCCCAAAGTTTCTTGTTTTGGGTATATTTACAAACTACATAATTTGGCAAAAAACATTCTGATGATAATTATCTCAATCATGTGTGTTCAACAAAACATGCATACATCTTACTGAGAAACAAATTAAGCTAAATACTGATCAGATATGATTACTGTGAAGTTCCTTGAAAAGTCCATAAAGATATTTTCTATAAATTCATTGAAAAAAATAAGCCTAAGATGCAAGTCTGTGGTAGGCCTGATGCCAGAAATGGCTGTGAGCACATAAATAGTACTTAAGTCATCAGGCTAGTAAGTGCATTCACTCCTACCATCCTGGGCAGATAACAAGTCTTGCATTCCTTCCCATAAAGGAACAATCCTGTATGCTTAATATTCCAGGTACTCCTAGTCCTGATCTGAGAGCACAATAAAACATGAATATACACATATGCACACATGCTTGCACAAACAAATATACATTCATATGAATATACACAACATGCATAAACTCACAAATGCATATGAACATGCATACATGCACAGGTATAAACATTTTTATGCACGTACACAACACACATGCATACGTGTTCATACATGCACAAACAAACACATACACACATATGCATTTACATTCACAGACACACACAGAGGCAGGCAAATAAAATCATCACAAAAGTATTGATTATACACAATCAAAGAATAATTTAGCTAAAATATATATTAGAAATTCTGTACGTTCCAAAATTCACATTTATTCATTCCTAACTTTAGTTGCATAAATATCATATTTAGACTAATAATAATCCTGTTAGAGGCTATAAATATGTATTATTAATATTAGGGCACATAACCAAACAAATTTAGCCTACAAATAAACATGAAATTTGTAATAATAAACATCAAAATTGAAATAAAATCATAATAGTCCATCTGATAGAGGACTGATTCCTAAATCATATATAGAACTCAAGAAACTTAACAATAAAAAGCCAAATTAGCCAATTAAAAACTGGGGTACAAGATCTAAACAGAGAATTCTCAATGGAAGATTCTCAAGTGACTGCGAAATACTTAAAGAATTGTTCAACATCCTTAGCCATCATGGAAATGCAAATCAAAATTACTCTGAGATTCCATTTTACACCAGTCAGAATAGCTCAGATTAAAAACACTAATGATAAATTATGCTGGAGAGGATATGGAGAAAAGGAAACACTCCCCTACTGCCAATCTATGTACAAACTTGTACAGCCACTTTGGAAATCAATATGGAGGTTTCTCATAAAATTGGAAATTAAACTACCTCAAACCCCAGATATAATACTCTTGAACATATACCCAAAGGATGCTCTGTCATTCCACAAGGACACTTGCTATTCTATACTCATAGCAGCACTATTCGTAATAGCCAGCACCTGGAAACAACCAAGACGCCCCTCAACCAAAGAGTGGAAAAAGAAAATGTGGGATATTTACACAATGGAGTATTGCTTAGCAGTTAAAAACAAAGACATCCAGAACAATAAAGACAAGTCGACGAAAGTAGAAAAAAAATCATCCTCAGTGAGATAACCCAGACCCAAAAAGAGAATATGTCATGTATTCAATAATAAGTGGATATTAGCTGTAAAGTAAAGGATAACCATGCTATAATCCACAGTCCCAGAGAGGCTAGGTATCAAGGAGGGTCAAAAAGGCATCAGGAACACATGGATTTCCCTGGGAAGGGGAAATAGAAGAAATCTCCTGGGAAGACTGGGGAGTATGGGGGTTGAGAACATGAAGAAATGGGCTTGGGGACTTGGAGCGAGAGAGAAAAAAAGAGACATCCTGATGTGGGACCATTTTGGAGTCAGGTAGAAACTTGGCACAAGAGAAATTCCCACAAATCTACTAGGATGGCTACAGCAATAGAGAATAGCAAGTCCGAACTGGTCTTCTACTGTAAGCATATTGGTAACTACTTGAATTGTCATCAAAGAGCCTTCATCCAGTGACTGGGAAAGAGTTTCAGAGATCCACAGCAAAGCAGTGGACCTAGCTCAGGGAATCTCAGGGAAGAGGGGAAAGAAGGATTGTATGATACAGTGGGTCAAGGTTATCACAAGGGAACCCACAGAAACAATTAACCTGGGCTCATAGGAGCTCAGAGATGACAGCTAGGGAGCATACATGGGACCAACCTAGACCTCTGTTTATGTGTGCTAGTTATGTAGTTTTATCTATTTGTAGGACTCCTAGTTGTGGAAACAGGGCCTATATTTTAACGCTTTGGCTGGCTTCCAAAGACCTATTCCTCATACTGGGTTGCTTGCCAACCCTTAATACCAGGGGAGGAGCTAAGTCCTGCCTCAACTTGTTATGCCTGGATTTGTTGACACCGTGGGAAGCCTGTCACTTTCTGAACAGAAGCAGAGGAGGAGTGAATCTGGGGAAGGGTGAGGATTGGGGGTTGGAGGAGGAAATGGGAGGAGAGGAAGGAGGAGAAACTTTGGTCAGAATGTAAAATAAAAGAAAAATTTTAATTAATAATTTATTAAAAAGTATTTTAGAGTATTATTTGTTTAACCATTCCATTAAAAGCTTATTCTTTCACGTTTGTCAAGCAATCATTTTTAAAAGGTATCATGTTTACATTTTTATTTTATAAACACAAGAAAACAATTATGGTTGTTTAAATTGTAGTTTGGATAACATGTTATTGAAAGGAAAATAGAATTTCTCTGCTTTAACAATTTTATATTTAAATATATTTTTAATTGTGCAATATACAGTTCACATTTTAAAGATTATCTTTTAAAAGCAAGTAAAAAGACTACTTCAGAAGGAGAAGCCCAAAGCAAAAACACACCTAGATCCACTGCAAGCCAAATTTTGGAAACTAGGCACACTGATCCTCACTGAGCTGTATTATAATTATCATGTTAACAAGAATAGTCAAATTACAGAGCAAAAGTGTTTCATCTGTTTCCTCTTTTGACAATATTGATGAATTACAACATTAGATGTATTGAATCCATGTTCTTCAGATTGTCATGTTAAAATCCTAACTCTTAATGTGAAAGCATTAGGCAGGCTTTGAGAGTCAATTAGAAAGGAAGAGATGAGTCCACAGGACTAACAATGTTTTCATAAGCTGAGCTTTGCTTTACCTGGCAACTTTAACTTTATGAGTCACAACTTAAACCAATAATTTATTATCATATTAATAAAGTATTAAAATAAAATATTGAAATAGGATAAAAAATATTTGGCAAATAGAAAATAGTGATTATTGATCTGTGTTCTGTTAAATAGTTTAAATCTGAGATATGAATATCAACAATTTAACAAAAGGCTTAGAACAATTGAGAGTCAGCAAAAGTATAAATGATTAATAAACTTAATTATCAAAGAGAATTGAGAAATATTTATGATATCACATGAGAAAATAATAAAAACAATAGACACAACTGAAAATAAATCAATACACATACCATCCGCTTATAGAGCCGTCATACAGTGGGCTGTATGAGCGATGCACAAAGTAAGTCAATTAATCAAATTTTTCCAAAGGGATGAGATATAGTCAATGTATATACTGACATAATAAAACTCTTTTAGTTGTGAATAAATACAGGTAAGTCTGTAAAGAGAGAAATATGATGGTCATATGTTATGAATAGCCTCTGGATATTCAGTTCATCTTGATTTATTTATTCTTCTTCTGTTGAATAAATATTTATAGAATTTTTTATGCATCAGCTGCTATAGGTACCTAAAAACAAATATCAAACTGGAGTAAAAACGATTGACTCGCAGAGAAGGGGATAAACACTGAAATCCCTTGAGTAAGAAGTTTATTAAAATACATACACTGCAAAATGAGCAAAAGGAAAAAAAACATGTAAAACATTTCAAATAAGCTGATAATTACTGGGTAATAGATGCTTTTTAACTGTGTTTTGAAAAATAAACTATAGCATGTTTAATTCCTCAAGTGTTCAAAAGTTAATTTTTGCTCTATATAAATGGACATTTTAAAACAAATTTTATGGTGCACATAAGTAAACCATAGAAGATTCATAATTTAATTTTTGTATATATTTTCTAATGAATAATATATATAATATATAACATTTCTATTTATGGAAAAAGTCAAAATTCAGATATCAAAGGATGCTCTAAGGTTGAGAAATGTGGCTCTGCAGTTAAAACTGCATGGAGCTCTTCCAAAGGATGCAAATTTAGTCTCCACCATTCCTTGGTGGAACACAACTGTCTACAACTCTGTCTGCAGGGCATTTGACTCTTTCTTCTAGTTTACATGGGCAATAATGTACAAATAGCAGCACATAAGCATAAAAATATATACATTATTACAGTATTATCTGCTGTAAGTATATTTATCTAAAATCATAAATTGAAAAAATATTAAGTAGAACTATGGTAAACAAAGTATGATCTGAATACTTTCAAATTCTTACAAGAATATTACCACTAATGTTCACATTTCATTTGGGAAAAAGTGAGATTTACCAATCTTAAATGTCTGCTGAGACTTAATTTAAAATATCTGCTCTATCTTGAAATTTGATGAAGTAGACATTTAATAACTGTGGAATTCAATTACTTTTTAATTTTATTTAACATGAATTATGAAAAATAATTTTAAGAATTATAGTTTCATTGTTATGACATAAGAACCATCATCTCTATGATATAGTTGTATTCTCATGTATTTATACTACATCATTGCCTTATCCCTCTACTGGGAATAATCTCAATTATGTCTATGTTTATACAAATATTGGGTATTTCTGTTTTCCTCTTTGGTCTAGGTATTTTAGTCAAAGAATATTAAGAAGACCACTTAAAATTATTAAATACTATTAGGTATTTTGAGTCTTATGATAAAAATAAAAAGACAAAAAGTAACTTAAGAAATAAGTTTGGCTTACAGTTCCAGAATGATCAAGTCCATCATAGCTGGTAAGACATAGCAACAATCAGGATTACAGTCACAAAGACAGATGACCATATTTTCATCCATACTCTTTTTTAATATTTATTTATTTATTTATTATGTATACAATATTCTGTCTACATGTGTGCCTACAGGCCAGAAGATAGCACCAGACCTCATTACAGATGGTTGTGAGCCACCATGGGGTTGCTGGGAATTGAACTCAGGACCTTTGGAAGAGCAGGCAATGCTCTTAGCCTCTGTGCCAAATCTCAAGCCCCTCATCCATACTCTTGATACAGAAAATGAACAGGAAGTAGTAACACTAGAAATACTCAAAAGTCTCACCAGTGACTTACTTCCTCTAGCAAGACTCTACGCCTTAATATTTCTTCTATTATATCCCTTTAAACTGAACGACTGAATAAATCCAGACCTCCCCAGCAGGAAGAAAATAGCCAAAAATCCAAGCAGGGAGAGAAGAATCAAAAATCTAGGATTAGCCAGTTTAGTGACTGTGTTTCAGGAACTAGCTGAAGATAAAGTTAGATTGTAATCTTAAATAATCTTGAGAAACAGGGAGTTACCCCCTAGTGATTGTCATTGTACTGTGTTTTAGGAACTAGCTGATTATGACTTTGGGAGTGGTCCTGAGAGGCAGGGGGTTGACCCCTTGTGATCTTCACTGGTATTTTCGGAATTTTCTGTGACACCCTCCCTGCCAATTCCGGACCACTGGGCTGTGGTTTCTACCCTTAAAAATCGCTTCTCCTTGCTCCTGGCTGTCCTTGGGCTTCCCTCAGGTCAGGGAACCCTGATTGCTCTTCTAGCAGATGAGGATGGGGGACTTGATCGCGGGAGGGGGAGGGAAATGGGAAGCGGTTGTGGGGAGGAGGCAGAAATCCTTAATAAATAAATAAATTAAAAAAAAATCGCTTCTCCTGGTCAGTCACTCGGGGTCGAAATCTCCCCCTGCGTGGGTTATGAGTCTTGGCTCCAGTGCACTTTTTCCCGTGATTGCAGCAAGGACAGTCTCTCGTGAGTTACTGGGGGGTCGTGTTATCCTGAGACTTGAGTGAGAGTCTCCCCAGCACTGGGGGTCTTTCCAAACTACACTACCAACTTGGGACAAATATTCACATATGTGAGCCTATGGGACATGGCTGTGAGGAATTATGCTGATTATATTTTAAAGCTTGGGAAGACAAACTAACTTCTAAGTTTTCAGGGAACTACAACATGGTATACAGCTACTATTCTGTAAGATTGGTTAAAATGTAAGATCAATATTGTGAAACTAATTTACAAGTTTTACTTTTGAGAAAGATGATAACATTTATTGATTCTGTGTGCTCCTGTCAAAGAACCCCTTTCAACAAAGGTTCTGTACCAACATATTGGTGACCAGGTGAAATCTGCCACATAAAAGTCAATATCAGAAAATACTAGATGCCAACTTTTTTTTAATTGATTTTTGTTTTGCTCTACATTTTTCTCTCCTCCCCTCATTGTCTCTCCCTTCCCCTTCAACCCTCTCCCAAGGTCCCCATTCTCCCAATTTATTCAGGAGATTTTTTTTTTTTGACTACCCATGTAGATTAGATGTATGTCTCTTTTAGGGTCGTCATTTTTTTGTCTAGGTTCTTTGGAATTGTGATTTGTGGGCTGGTTTTGGGTGATGTTTAAAAACCACTTATGAGTGAGTACTGTTGTGGGACTAATGATTCCTGGCCTTCAGCTGTTCTTCCCTCCTAGAACCTTCTAATTAAAGTTACTAGAAGCTGGGCCTAGCTTAGAGGATCAGAGGATGGGATTTTCACCTGTTGGCCATTGACTGCAGTGTATTTAAGCCTACATGGTGCTATTAAAGAGGGGCTTTTGGTATCAGTATTTAAAGGTCTGCATGTGGTCTGTCTCTGCGTCTGTGTTCTCAACCTTCAGGCCCTTGCCCAAAGCTTGAGAATTGGGGTATAGCACATAGAGTGCAGACCGGGGCCGCGGTGCATGGCACATGTAGTAATTGTCTTTCTGGGTCTATGATGGAGGAAGGTCATTGGTTAAATAAAAAGAAACTGCTTGGCCCTCATTGGTTAGAAGATAGGTGGGAGGAGTAAACAGAACAGACCGCTGGGAGGAAGAGGAAGTGAGCTCAGACTCCATAGCTCTCCTCTCGGGAGCAGACGCCTCAGAGAGACGCCATGCTCCCAGCTCCCAGGCAGAGGCACGAGATGAAGCTCCGACCCAGGATGGACATAGGCTAGAATCTTCCCGGTAAGCGCACCTAGGGGCGCTACACAGATGATTAGAAATGGGCTAAATAAATATGTGAGAATTAGCCTAGAAGAGGCTAGATAGAAATGGGCCAAGCAGTGATTAAATGAATACAGTTTGTGTGTAATTATTTCGGGCATAAGCTAGCCAGGCAGCTGGGGTGCTGGGGACGCAGCCCCACCGCCCCTATTTACTACAGATCTAAGTTACCTCACTCAAAATGATGTTTTTTAGCTCCATCCATTTGCCTGCAAAATTCAAGATGTTATTTTTTTTCTGCTATGTGGTACTCCATTGTGTAAATGTACCACATTTTCCTTATCCATTCTTCAGTTGAGGAGCATTTAGGTTGTTCCCAGATTCTGGCTATGATAAACAATGCTGCTATGAATATTGTTTGGCACATGTCCTTGTGGAATAATTGAGCATCCTTTAGATATATACCGAAAAGTGGTATTACTGTGTCTTGTGGAAGGTCGTTTCCTAATTTTCTGAGAAATCACCACACTGACATCCAAATGGACTGTACCAGCTTGCATTCCCACCAGCAATGTAGGAGTGTTCCCTTTACCCCACAACCTCTCCAGATGTCAGTTTTTACCTCTGCTTTAAAATTACTTATCTTAAAAGGTTTAAAGTAAGATAATAAAAAACCTCTAAAATGGTAATAAAACTCCAAACAACCCAGGCTGTAGCCAAGACTATAGGTTGATCGCTACAAACTGAAAACAAGGCTTTATTGCAGAAAAGACAACTCATTGAACAGAAGACGCAGATGTAAAATTTGTGCTTACACAGTGTCTTTAGTACAGGAAGCTACTCTGCATACCATCAAAAAAAAAAAACATAAATACAAAGCCAGTCACAAACGTGTATCTGCAAAGATGTACTTCCTGCAAGAGAAGCTAGCTTCTAACAGTGGTACAAATCTTGTGGGAATAACCAACTAATAACATATCTGATTTAAGGCCGGCTCAACAAAATGGAACCATACCCAATACTACTTGGTAGCCACGAACCTGCTCAGGGTCACAGGACAAAACCAAACAATTCTGTCAAGTAAAACAATAACAATCAAACAAAGAAAAACAAATGAATAAAAAAAACAGTGATAAAATGCCCTTTCAACCATCCTCAGAAAAGCTTCCCCCTGCAGCAAATGGGAACAGTTATAGAGACCCACAGTCATACATTATACAGAAAGTGAGAGACCCTGAAACACTATGCTCTGAATGGGATGTCTCCATTAAATCCATCCCCTCAGAGACTTCAGGGATCTTTGTGGAAGAGGAGGCAGAAAAAGTGTAAGAGCCAGAGGAAATACAACAAGAAAACAAAAACCTCTAAATAAACTTGAACAAAGTTCATATAAACTCAAGAGACTGATAAGCATGCAAAAGGCCTTCAGATGTCTTCATCAGATCTTCTGTGTTTATATTATGGCTTCCAATTTCATGTTTTTATGAATTTTTGACTGTGTGAATAAATCAGTCATGAGTGTTGAGAAACAGGCGTAAAGTGTCCAACAGATGTTTACAGAATAACAGAGCAAAAGAAATGGGAATCAGAAAAAACATGGTGGAAACGAATACTAGTGGCTTCTCTATCAATATTTGACTGAAATAATTTCTTGTTTCCTTTAATTCAAATAGTGTTGCATAGAGAGCAATCTCATTGCCAAATAGAAGGAAAAATCTCTCTTGCTGGTCTAAAATATAACTAGACATAACATGGTCTTTCTCACCTTAGTTGTGCTTCTCATGAAAAGTCAATAAAAATCAAAAATGTAAAGTGATTCCTTTCTTCTCAAATTTTATTTGATTTATATATTTAATTATTTATTGAATAATCATATTTGGTTTTATTTATAATTTTCAATAAGAAAACTGATAACCAGTTTTCTATCGCTGTGAAAAAAACACTTAAGACAATTTAGGGGAAGGAAGACTTATTTTGAATAGGTGTTTCAGAGATTTCAGTCCATGATTATTTGTTCCTCAGCTGTGGAACATCACAGTTCCCAGGGCAGGAGAGAAAAACATATGCTCACCTGATGGCACACATGTTTAACCCATGGATACATTCTTCCAGGGAATGACCTAATAATCTAATTCTTTCTCCAAGGTTCTATCTCCCAATAATCAATGAAAGCAGAAAAATATTGATTCTTTAATGAATATATTACCTTGATGACCTCATTACATAGTAACAACTCCATATGCGGAAGATCAGCTTTCAAGATATATGGGCGGCAATTTCTTTATCAAACAACTATAGTCTATGACAAATTAAGTCAAGATACAAAATCAATCTTGGGAAATTCTTCAGTGTATTGTTACGGTATTCATATTAATATTATCATATGAGCTATTTTTAGAAGTATCTAGTGTCACACTTTTGAAAATTTAATTGCCTTATTTTATTTTATTGATTAAGTGATAGGGAAAAGCCAAAATGAAATTTGTTTAATTACATATATTAAAAGCAAGAAAGCATTACCTTCAATCTATGTACAGCAAATTCAATATTTCAGCAGCAATATACTTTTGATATCTAAAATATGAAATAATTATCATAAAATAATATTATGGATTAATATGCACAAATGTACTTATTCAAGCATTGTATTTTTAAAAGTCTATTTTGCACTTTGAACTGGGGATGTATAAGCCATCTTAAATAAAGAGAACTCCTATTCAATGACAATGTTTGCTATGGAAGAATGCATATTTTTAGATACATATTAACTCCCCACATGATTTGTCAGCTCTTGTATATAAGGAAAATCTCTAATATGCAAAGCTATATGGTTGTATCAATTTGTGACATTCTAGTTCATAATCTGAGAATATTGTTTATAAAGAATCATTTTCATTAATGCCTTGGGAATTTCTTAGGTTATATTTTGTACATTTTAATCTCCTTCTTGGCCCCACCTACACCCAAAATCCAGTGCTTCCATATCTTTGTCTCCTCATGCTTATAAAACCCAACAAGTTATGTATAATTATTGTTGTGTGGACATGAACTGAATTATGTTATACTTAGAGTGGTCATACTTCTAACTAAAACTGAATCTACCATATTTGGCAGCTGGTAATTATCAACTCCTCATTAAGGATAGGGATTCATACCACCTCATGCCTTCATGTTGGGAGTTTTATCTAACTTGAGTCTTAGTAGATCTTGTGCCTATTGCCACAAACACTGACTTCATATGTGCAAATGCCCTATTGCCCAGAAAACTGTTTCTTTCTAATAATCCATTGACTCTTTGGAACATAAATGTTATAGCATCTTCATTTATCTTCACAATTTTTTTCAATGAAGATTTTACAGAGTTTAAAAATTAGAACTCAAAAAATGTTATTGTATGCTTAAGCAATTAGAATTAATCACAGTTTTCTTAATAATACAGATTTGTAGTTATTTAGAGCCAGGATAAAGTAGTCGCCATTTTAGCAATAATAACAGCTTTTTGTTTCACAGAGCAATGCCTGTGACAACATGCAATTTCTCATTGAATTATCTTGATGGTAATTCACATCAATGGCATTATAAGGTTTACACAAGGTCAGTGTTTTCTGACAATGACCCTAAGATAACAGCTTTAACTGCTCCTGATCTAGACAGCCTCGCACATTTATACAATAACACTGTATCTGTCTACACTAATATATAATTAAAATACTAATGATAGGTTCACTAATAGGTTTTCATGAAGTACAAGGACCGAGGTATGGACATCGTTGTAGTGTTCAGCAGCTTGGGAACTTCAACTCCCAGGGCTGCATCAAGGGTAGCAAATAACTCCCTCAAAGCCATGAGGACTTTGGGGAAATTTTCTATTTAAAGGAGAAAGTCTCCCACACATGATCTGAGGGTCATGTACTTTTTATTTCTACCTCTTGTTCTCTAGTTCCAATTCTTTAATTCTAATTATTTAGCTTTAATACTCTCTAATCTTTACTTCCATTTCTCTCATTCCGATTCTCTGTTCACATAGCTTTTATACACATTTTTTAAAAAGTTGCAAAGCTATTTCTCAGGGTCATAATGCATTCCTTGAGTTAATGATGAGGAGTAGAGGCACGGCTACACATAGGCGAGGGTGAAGAACAGTGGGAATTCCAGCATTCTTTGACAAAGGCTGACATTGCATGGTGTCCCAAGTTTGAGGATACATTTGCTTAACCTGTAAGTAGTCCCAGATTACAAGTAGGTGTGGAGGTCCATAGAAGTGGTGTGCTCCATCTTTACATAAGGACAGAGAGTTCGAACCTATTATTGCTCTTACAAGGTCAAAAAAAAAAAAGGATGTTTGCCTAAGGTGTAGCTACTGGATGGTTTGCTCCAAATATCAGGAAGTTTGACTTAGGGTATAGCTATTAGATGTTTTGAATATTATGGAAGTAATCATTCTTGTTTGTTCCTTGCATCATGTCCTCCGAACTCTATCATAATTCCCTCATGTATTTTTTTTTCCTGAATCCACACCCCCCTTCTCAAGACTGTATGGACAAGTTAACTGAACTGAAAAAGTAGGAAAGTTTTGCAATTATTTTATTCAAGGCTGTGAAACCAGACCATCTCCTGTGGACCTGGCTATACGTGAAACTTTGTCAATTAAAGCTATTTCTCTCTGGACTTCGTTAATTGTTTACTTGTTATTCTTGTTATCCATATAAATTTTAGGACTAAAAAATAAACAGTCAAGTAGTTGAACCTAACTGTTTAGTAGACTCTAAACTGAGGTTACAATTTTCTGCAGAGTGTTAATTGCTAAGGAATTTGATAGGGAGTGGCTACCAATTTCTGTTATCACTTGGAAATTACTAGGGAAACTAATAAGTGATTCAGGTTTCTCTGTATCTAAAAGACTTGATTTAACAAACCAGAAATCTGTAATTCTGTCCTTGTGCATAGTTGCAAAGTATTGAAATTATGATCCATTCACTTCGATTTTCTCTCTAGTTTGAATTTGTTCTTGCAGTTATGAATCAATTAACTGAGCATGACTTGTTTTAGAACTGAGAAAAAAATGCTGCTTTATTTATGCTAGTCTGAGACAGTGTTAAAAAACAGAGCCTAAGTGTCTTACCGTACTTGTGGAATGGTAGATCTGCTTATGAAGCATATCCTAGTATATTTTCTATATATCAAAGTTATACAGCATAGTGAGAATCATCTTCTGAATCATCCAGAAATATACATTCTCATAAGACTGAGACGTAATCATAAGATTACACATAAATATCACGTGAGATTTCTCATTACAGTGTAAGTATTGGGGAGATACCACAGCTGTCTTTGCATATGTGAATTTACAGACAGTAGCAATCAGTATTTATAGGCAATATTTTAATAAGCCTTGCTTATAAATTTCCTTCACCAAATTAGTTGATCATATTATAAATTTCAGCTTTCATCTGCTATAATTGTATTCTGGCTTACAACAGTGTGTGACAGTGATGTAATGGCATCTCCATATTATCAAAGTATTAAAATATAAGAAGAAAATGTATGCATATATTGCTTAGTGTAGAACACAGATATCAACTATGCTAATATGTTAGTGTCTAAATCATACATAATATTTCTATTTTTAATATTCTAGTTCCAAAAATATATATTCAATATTATAATAACTTGCAACATTAAGGTTGCAAAGAGGTCCTATATGTAAATATGTATATTTTAATGTGACTAAACCATATAGCTAGACTATGTGTGAAATATTTAGGAAAAGGCATTGAAAATTATATGAAAATATTTTAATATATGAGAACATATTAATAAACTACAGACGGAGGGTGGGAAGATGGCTCAGTGGATGAAGGCACTTGCCACCATACCAGAGATCCTGAGTTTAATCTCCAGGACCCACATGGAAGATGTAGAAAATTGTTTCCCCCAGTTGTCATTGTTGCATACACACACACACACACACAAGCTTGCACATGTATACACACATAGATAACAGAGAAATAATAGAGACAAAGAAAGATAGAGAAATATGACAAGTATGAATTCAAACTTTTAAAAGTGTGTTAAAACTTTTTAAATACTAATGACAGTTTTACTAACACAATATTATTAAGTATAAGATCCTCAGAACGGATATGTTTGTAAGGCAATGACATATCCATCGTTAGCATATGTTGTACACTCCACCTGAGCCTGAATCATGAGGGCATTTAAAGAATATACTAAAGCAGAAAGTGTTAACCCACAGCACGGTAGATGGATGAGTATCCTAATTAACAAATCCATTGCTGTTACACTCCTATCCCTAATCCATTACTCAATTCCACAGGCACAGCATAATTGTTTTATTTGTTTTAGTGCTGTTGCTTACTTCCATGATGCAGTGTACCTTGTCCAGCTGCTGATCCTGATCACTATCTCAGGATGCTGCAAGTGCAATTATCTTCCTGCTCCATAGTACTCTAATTAAAGCGTACTATCTCACAGAGTTTCTCCCACTAAAAGCAATTGGAATCATCCCATCTGTAGAAGCTCATTTAAAATTTATTTCTACATTTTGTGTAATTATGCAAGAGGATTGAATGCATTTCAACAAAATCTTAGCTAAATCTTTCCTACCATTTTTAACATAACAGCATATTAGCATTCATTAGAGAGAAAGAGAGACCAAAATGTAGGCTTGAAAGAAGACATGAGATGCATCAGATACATCCTTCAATCTCCAGGTCATTGTTTTCAAAGCACCCTTGACCAATGTTTTTTGTTTCCTTCTATTCAATACTATGGACAACAAATCTGTTTCAAATAATTTTATTACTGAAAGTCATACTTATAATATTAACTTCTCACTTTTAAACTATGTAAACCTCATGCTTTAACTCTGGAGAAAATGAAATAGACAATTATGGAAATGCAATTTCAATCTTTAGAGAATGCTTTTGTTGTCTGAGTTATGCAATAGTGACGTGATTGCTATATTGACCTTATTGATTAAATCCATCATTATGGCTTATCATGTAAAGCATTATATACTTGGATAAATATTTAAAAATAGCATTTTATTTAATGACATGTCAAAATTATGAATACATGTAAAACACCATTATGAAGTTTTTCACTGAAGTGGTCACTGATTTTGTAGTATCTATGTGTGTATTTTTGTAGCATATTTGTGTGTTTATACATGTGTGTATGTGTTTAAGTTAATGTGCCTCTCCATGTATCATGTATGTGTTTATGTATATGTATTCATGTGTGTTTACTTATAACTGAATGTGTGTATGTTCATGCTTTATATAAAACATGCATGCATGCTTATAATGTATGTTCCCATGAATATTTGTGTCTATATAATGCATATGTGTTGGCCAGTGTATTCTTTTTCTTTACCTTTTTTATACTGGCCAAATTGACATAATTAGGGTCCTCTGAAACTCAATTGAAAAAATGACTTCATCTAATTGTTCTTAGGCAAGTCTGTTGGATAAATTTCTCAATTGATGATTAAAATATGAGTCAGTATGGATGATGCCACTTCTGGGAAGATGGTGGGTTGTGGTGGTGGGATGTAGAAAAAAACAAGCTAAAGCTAATCTTATCATGGAGATATAGCCAATAAGCAGTGTTCCTCCATGATCTCTGTGTCTGTTCCTTCCTCCAGGTTGTTAACCTGAGTTCCTAACCTGGTTTCTCTTCATGATGGCGTCTAAACTATATAGATAAAGTGATCCCTTTCCTACAAAAGCTGGCTTTAGCCAGCTTTTATTACAAAATTAGAAAGGAAACTAGGATTCTTTGTGTGTGGTGTGTGTATGTGTGTGTCTCTGTGTGTTCACACGTGTATGTGTGCACACACACACTCTGTGGGTGTCTGTGTGCATGTGTGTATAAACATGGAGACCAAAGGACAATATATATACAAATTTTCTCACTAGATTGTCATTCACCAAGAAGACTAGGCCAGTTATCCAGTAAGCACCAGAATTTTGTCTGTCTGCTACTTTCTTTTTTTTTTCAAATTAGAAAAAGCCAGGTTTAATGGATACAACACTCCCAGATGTTTTTCCAGCTCCCCTGCTACCCCCCCCCAAATCCTGCCAGCCCCAAGAGGAGAAGGGAAAGGAGGACCAAAAAACCACATGTCTGTTTCTGGAGAACAGTTTAAATACCCTGTGTGAGTGTTCTTGAGCATCTCTGTGGAAGGGGTCATCATTTGGCTTTCTGAATTGCAACAGGGTTTTGACATGGGGGAGGATGCTTGGGATGGAGCTTCCACCCAAACCTTCCAGGTTCTTTGGATATATGGATGCCAGGGGCTGGGGTGAAGCCTTCACCAGAACATTCATCATAGCTGTTAATGAGATCAATGATTCCTTTACCTCTCTTATCTACTGCAAGGCCTACACCATAGAGAGGGCCATCAGTCTGGCTCCAAACTTGAGTTTTCATTGGCTAGAGCCAGTTCAGAGGTCAGCTATAATAAGGTCAGAGAAATGGTCTTATTTTGCATCTAGGTTGACGAAGTCTTGTTTGATGGAACAAAGTGTAACTATGTCTGCCACTTTCTTAGCAAATGGATTGTAGTTGCTTACCGTGGTGCCTGCATTTTGTCATATGGATTCGTGGAATCAAAGTCAGGTTCTCATGCATGGAAGCAATCACTTTACCAAATGATCCATCACCTGTTCCAGTTGTGTATTCTTGTGTTGAAGTAAATTTAGATAAAAACATAATTAAGAAGGATAGATTGGTAAGCACTACAATATGTTATACAGTAACTATACACTGCACAATATCTTACCTAAGATCCCTACCAGTAAGAAAAATTCAGAATAAGCTTAAATGCATACTACTATTTATATATTTACACATATTGACATTATCATATGAGTAACAAATTTATTCATGTAGAATAAAACAAAAAAATAAATTTAGTTCTCTGAATGCACCAATTAAATTATCACTTCACTGAAAATAACAAATAGATAATTTTTTTTTTTGGTTTTTCGAGACAGGGTTTCTCTGTGGTTTTGGAGCCTGAAAAATATGATTTCCACAGTCCTGTATGTTGCTATTTTTGTTGTTTCAATGAATTTTAAAAATTAAAATATTTAATACAGGAAAGTTCTGAAATCCATATTTTACCTGATGCAATCAATAATAGTCAATTATCTTTTTCTTCCCCCTATACTTCTTTCAGCTTTTCATCTAGACACAGCTGCTTTGCTTCGTGGCTGTGGGCTCTCTGAAGACGATGAGACAGTGATTATTCAGTACCAGGAAGCCAGATCCTAATTTTGTTCTTTTGCTTGTTCTTTGTTCACAGGAGAATTAGAAAACTCCTTCAGTAAGTCACAAGCTCTCATTCTGTCAAATCTCACTCTCATGTGGTAAAACTATCCTTGCCTAGAAAAAAAAAAGAACTCAAATGAACATACACTATGATTCAAGGCAAAACACTCTAAGTAAGCCATCTATAGTTTGCAGGAGAAGATTCAGCCTTAGTCTCACCCCTTACTGCTTTCTGGGCACAAATTTTCTAATTACATAGAACTCAATGTCATTGTTTCAGAGACTTTAACAGTGTTTAAAAAATCAGGTAATTCAAATAGTCGAGTATTGTATTTAAGGTGAGGCTTTGTGTGTAAACAATGGGACCAATTTAATATCCTAACAGGTCAAAGATTTATGAGGCATGTAACATTTCATAAAGCTGGTGGATCTCATTATCATTCATTAAATTTCTTTCTTTTGTGCTAAATGAATCCTTCAGTCTGATGAAATGCATCCCATGATGTCCTACAAGTAACCAGAAATTTGTACATTGATACTGGCAGAAATGTCACTAACTTATCAGAGAAAGCTATTAGAGTCAAGGCAACAAGCTTCTAAATTCTCAAGAGGAAATGATTCTGCAGTAATAGAGTTGAGAACAAATGTATAGGAAAGGCCTTCAGAAATTGGCGTTTCTATGTGGAAAGCAGCTGGGCTTTGTGGGTGAAAGTCTTGAAATTCTACAAATGCATAATCTTGGTAAAAGTGAGTTCTTTCATTTGCCAATTAACACTAGAGAACATTTATCTATTATTTGAAACTTGAAAACACTGATTGTGTATGGATTGTACAAATCTATGTGACCAAGAAGAAAAGGTACCTTACATGTATCAGTTATGTAACTGTTAAATAATTCATCTGAAATAATGCTCCCATTTTAAATTAAAATTGCTTTATGATTTAATAATTATTGCAGCTCGTTATTTGTGTGTGTCCATGCATATGCCTGTGCATGCAGTCACTTGTGTGTATACTTACATGTGCATGTATATGGAAGCCAGAGACTAACAACAAGCATCTTTGTCCATGGCACTCTACATGTTTTAGAAACATTGTGTCTCACTGAACCTGAACTTGCCAATCAGGCTAGCCTGTTAAACCCCAGGATCTTTAAGTCTCTGCCTCCTCAGTAGCAGAATTATAACCACAACCATATTTTTACCATTTTAGCATGGGTATTGGGTATTCAAACGTGAGTATTCAAGTCTTATCAGCAAGCATTTTTCCAATTTAGCCATCTTCCAGTCCCATTACCAATGTATCTTAATATATATTCAGTTAGTCCTTTTGTGTTCTTGTATTCAAGAATGATTTACAAAAATTTACCTATCAGGCCATTCCAGGAAAAAAAATGCATCTACCCTCACTAGGCCACATACACATCAATTTATAATTTATAACGGATAATATGGTTTATTATGAACCTAATTCATGGATATTCATTAAGATTATCAATCAAGGCAAGACAGGAATATAGGCATGTTTTTCTTCTAATTAGTGTACAGAAACAAAATTTTCATTACTGCCTACAGTTTTAACTCCATAAATTTCAGTTGTATACAAATTCATATAAGAGTAAAACAGGTTTGAAATAGTAAAGGATTCTGAGTTTGAGTCAATCTCTTCCAGTAGCTTACTGAATTCACTGAACTGGTGTGAACTAACTAAAGTTTATTTCAGTAATATTGCTTGTATCTCCATCAACATATTTATTTTGTGAATCTGAGACTATCCAGAATCATGATGATCAAGCCGTCTCTAAGATGCTTGATACCCAAAGTTCACTTTCCCTGATTCTATTAAACTCCATTACTTAAGTGTAAATTGAGGTTCTCAGTCAGACATTTAATTTAGCTCAGAAATCTTGACATTTGGAAAAAACCTGAAAAATTGATCTCTAATTGCTTTTGCAATTTTTCTTTCAAAGAAGTGGAATCTATTTTTTCAGCCTTCAAAATTGAAAGAGATTCATCAGTTGTTCTCATCGTACAGTGGTCAGCTAAGGGGGAGTGCTTGCTGTGCTAGCATGAGGAGATGGAGGTGACTCTGGATCCCTAGCACCCAATTTAAGCTGGGAATGACACACATTTAAGGTAAATGATATGGACAGGGGAAAGAAAAGGAGGTTTGCTGGTTCCAGATCTTCACTGATACAATTTATTCCAAATTGAGAAGTCACTGATAAGCCAGTGTTTAGGAAGAGAAAAGACTGAGAAAATAAAGCAATGTGCAAATTAACTTCAGCTGTTAGGTTGATACAGCCTAGATTTGACAGATTGATCTAAGAGTATGTCTTTAGATTATTGCCTTGGTTGCTAATTTATGATAGAAGGCCCTGTCTGTGGTGCACAATACTGTCGCCTGAGCAAGTGGTCCTGGGCTTTATTAGAATGTTATCTTGGCATGAGTAAGCAAGAGCGCAAACACAGTGCCATCCCCCGTGGGATGTTTTCTTTCTCAAGTTACTGCTTCAGTTTCTGTCCCGACTTCCCTCAATTAGGGAATATAACCAGTCAACTAAAATAAATATATCCCTTCCTTTACCAAGTTGCCTTTATTACATTGACAAAGATGAAATTAGAATAGATATTTTGAGGTTAACTTGCATCTCCACATGCACCTGCACAGATGAACTCCATCCCTGAACAGAGACACAGTGGAATTTGATAGAAACAACCAAGTCATCAACAGATTAAATCTCCCAGGAAACACAGTGTATGCTGTCTATCAGTGTTTACCTTGGTTGCTAGTGCTATACATGGTACCAAGAAACATAAAGTGCAAGAAATCAAATAAGGTATGACTGAGGGATGAGTTGAAACCAACTCCTGATAGTATAAGTCACTAGGATATGTCCTCCTATAAAATAAAATATTTTGTAGAGTCACCTTTCATTAAGATAAAATGACCAAGTCATTCTGTGAACTCAGCACATTCATCACATTCATTCATATATGACCTCGTGACTTGGCGTTGAGCATAGATGAGGTCCTCCAGCAACAGAAACCACTCCTGAAGAAAGGGTAATATGGAAAGACTTTCTATCAACAGCATATCCAACTTTTGTTTCTTAAAATGGATCCTTTTAAGAGCTGATCACTAAGTATTGGATAATTACTTGGTGTGTTATTCCATGGAAAAACTCTTTTTTCACTATCCATATTCTTTTGTTGCCTGTAGTTCTCTGTGTAGAATATTTTTCCTCAATCTTTAACTTTATGCAGACTGAGAAGGTGGTATTTAAGAATATATATATATATATATATATATATATATATATATATGTGTGTGTGTGTGTGTGTGTACATATAACATATATTTAAATGCAATAGCAATTAATTGTAAAAAGAAACTATAAATAAATTTGAGAAAATGAAAGGAGAGTATAACCTATGGCTTAAATGGGGAAGTAAGGAAAATTAATTATATTATAATTTAAAAAATGTATAAGAAGTATTAAAGAAGACATTGACTTTACAATTGAAAAAGAAGATAATTATGGGGGCTGGAGAGATGGCTCAGTGGTTAAGAGCATTGCCTGCTCTTCCAAAGGTCCTGAGTTCAATTCCCAGCAACCACATGGTGACTCACAACCATCTGCTAAAGAGGTCTGGCGCCCTCTTCTTGCCTTCAGGCATACAGACAGAATATTGTATACATAATAAATAAATAAATAAATAAATATTAAAAAAGAAGATAATTATGGATAATCTCCGCCATACCATCTTCTAAGTTTAAGCTTTAAAATATCTTTGATTGATTTTAGTTTATATATAGAGAGAGATATAAATTTTGAGGATGTTTTAACTTTCATGGACTTGAGCAGAAACTGTCTTGTTCAAAATTTGAATTTTCTACTAAAAACTCAAAACTTTTCCCTGGATATGACCTCAATATATAGACCAACTATACATGATTTCCTATTTCCTATCTATTTAAGTACATCAGGATCTTGCAGTTCAAAATCCTTTCTCTTATATAAACATAGACTTTCACCACAAGTCTAATCATTTAACATTTATGAACAAGCACCTGGCTAGTATTCCCTCATACTATTGAATAAAACATTAGGCCTCCACAATTTTGACCTTTTTTAAACAACATTAATTCATATGTCTGTATTAATTTTCTATATTCAATCTAACCGAAAACAGTGCTATTAGATATTGATAATAACATTTTCTATTTAAAATATTTGAATTTTTGGCCACAATAAAATTTACCATTTGTATTTTGTATTTACATTTTAAAAGAAAATTTAAAGGCTAAGTCTCCAATAAGGATCTAATTGTATAGCAAATGCCTACTCCTTTTAGAGAGTCATATCTTGAGTGAGAAAACTCACTAATGAAAGAATAAATCAGTGACAATTACTTGAATAATTAAAGAGAGAGTGATTATGAAAAAATCTCTAAGAACTAATTTTGTTGAGAAAATATCTGCACTCATCAAATTAGGCATCTTTACATATTCATTTTAGAGATATATAGAGCACTGCAATAATTTAGTAGGATGCTAAAACATGAATAATGTAATGAAATGCTACAGAAATCTCCATGTTTCTTTGTGGTTATTGTACTTTTGACAAAAAAGGCAATTTAAAGGAGTATGATTTCTGCAATCAAGGTTTCTATGTATCCAGTTTTATTTAATGTAGTTTTTTTGATACTAGGAGGTGATACTGTCGTGACCTGTGAATTCTTGGGGTAAAATTCTTTTCTTAGAATTCCTTATTTTCTTTGTATGTCACCCACACACTAGGTTAGTTATTTGTCTCAAGTAGAACATTTAAGAAATAATTGCAGTGTAAAAAACAAGCCCGCTTTGAAACTAGATGTTTACCACAAATTCAAAGGCTCCAGACACTGCCAATACAAGACAGATTTCCAATCATTGTCTTGCTAAACTATTAGTGAATAAATTTTATTTATCTAATTTATTGAAATAAATCAGTGTAAAAGCCAAAAATTAAATTATAAATATTAAGATAGTATTTATAAGAAATTAAAAGTAATTTAAATTTAATTAAATGAAAAACAATTCAAGGAAAGCAATTATTCTACACATTATGACATTTAATTGATAATGCTTAATATAAATGTAGTGTTGGACAAATCTTTTTTCAATGTTTTAATTTTTAAAATAGATTTAATATACAAATTAAGGGAGCAGTCTCTGAAATACATTAATCCTTTGTTTTTTATTATAAATATGGAAGATGTTTCTATATTGGTCACAAGAACATCAAAATTAAAATTATATATGCAAAATTGAATTGATATATTCATTGTATTGTTCAGTTTCAATATCACCTTGTAAAAAGAATATTAGAATGAAGGTATTAAAATACAAATCACAGATATTGATTGTATATGAAAGCAATCAAAAATTTAAAATGCAGAATTCTTTGTCATTTCTGTTTCTATGATAAATGCCCTTATTCACGAAAAGCAACATACAAGAAAGGGATTCATTTATCTCCTAATACCAGGTAGGGAAATCAAAATTATAGGTGCTTGAATCAGCTAACCCATTAAATCCATGATTAAGTGTTGGGGGGAGGTTGCTTTTTGGTTCTCAGTTGCCTGGCTAGCTTATACCCAAAGTAATCACACAGAAATTATATTAATTAAATCACTGCTTGGCCCATTAGCTCTAGCTTCTTATTGGCTAACTCTTATATTATTTTAACCCATTTCTATTAATCTGTATATCGTCACATGGCTGTGGCTTACCAGTTAAAGTTCCCAGCATCTGTCTCTAGAGAACTACAAGGCGTGTCTGACTCCATCCTTCTTTCTCCCAGCATTCAGTCCAGTCCTTCCCATATAGCCCTGCTTTGTCCCACCCTGCTGTGATATAGGTTCAAAGCAATTCTTTATTCATTAATGGCAATCACAGCATACAGGGGGAAATCCCACATCAATTAAGAGCAAAAAGAAATAGAGATATGCTGCTTTCTTTCTTTCTTCACCCTTATACTATTCAAAGTTTCTGGATTCAGGATTTTCCCTCACAGATATGCTCTAATGTTCAACCCAAGATTTCCTTATTGAGACCCTCTTCAAATTCTTAGTTAGATCAAGTTATATCTATAGAAATTAAATTAACAACCATTATAAATTGTAATGCATCAGTTATAGAATTTATGTGATACCATATATATATTTTACAATAAAAAAATCATTGTGATACTCAACCTTAAGTTTGTTGTACTAATTAATATCAGAAAATAACATCATTCAACCTGGACTTGTATATTTTCTGTTTGTTACTGTGCTCATATAATTTGTTTAACAAAGTCTTGGTCTTTAAATATGTGTAAATTTAGATAGTATAAAAATTGTACTTCGATATGAGAAAGCTAGGAACAAACTAGAAATCAACTATTAATTCTAAAATGTTTTTAATGCTACAGCTCTGATAATAATTTGTTTATCTTTATATTAACAAAATGATTTTCTTGAAAAACATGAAAATTTGAAGTCAGATTTTTAAAAGTTATCATTATCAATGAAAAGCAATTTGCTGAACGACAAGATCACCATTCTTTCAAGGCAGAAAAAACTTAGCATATTAAGATAAATGTAATTACTTCCTTTTTTACTTAAAATTATTCTACCAACATGCATAAATATTTTCTGTGATCAAAATATACAAGATACTAAATGTATAAAAACCTATTATAAAATACTTTTGGTCTACCTCATGCCACTCATCAAAGTTAGTCACATTCAATATATCTATATAATATGGCTGCAATCATGTTCATAGTTTTATAATTCATTCAAATATGTATTCATATAATAATAAGAATATAAACATAAATAATATAATAAGGTCAGTGTTCTTTCCTATAATACATTTAAAACCTGATGTTAGTCTAAACTGAAGCTAATATTATGGTCAAATTAATTTCCTTAAACAAAACTGACATTACATTAAACTGAGACTATTATAACCACATAGTCCTTCTTATTTTATGTTAACTTTATTCCAAATAAGTATAACCTTATTCATCAACCAATGAAGAACTTGTACAGAAAAATAAAATGTAATTTAGTTTGAGCCAAAAATACTCAAGAATCTCATTTCCCTTTTGAGATCAATGACTTTAAAAAAAGATATTCCCAAAGGGTACACTGACCAGATGTTAATTATAATGAAAAAAAGTAATATTTTTCTTTCACATTTTTTATAGGATCTGAGTGGGGACAAAGATCTAAGAAAGGCTTTGAGCACAGAATCAATTCTGCCCTTTATTGCATGAAACCTGGATGTATCATGAAATCTTTTCCGTTGAAATCTGCTGTTGAAATGACCTTACATCCAAGAAGTGTCTTCCACTTCTGTGAACTCTTATATCTACAAATTCCAATGTAGATTTAAAATAAAATTTTAACTGGATTATCTCCTTTTATCTTCTTTGAAATAATCCTATGCTGTCATGAAAATTACTATAATGCTTAAACCAATTTTACTATCACTCTTTACTAAGTCCAGGCAAATGGAAAGCACTCGGGAAATTGAAAGGCTGGAGTGAATTGGAAAGTAAGCCAAGGCATTTTAAGAAAATGTTAACAGAGAGAAATAAATTTTCTTTTTAAAAGATGTAAGTGAATTCATTACATCAGCCTCTTATTGGCTTTCAAGGGTGGCTTTTAATTATACTACACATCCTTTTAGGAAATTTGACACATGGAAATCAGCTACATTTCTTTTCATCATTTTAGTTTTAGCAACAATCCCGGCAAGTCATTATTATGCTAATTTTAGTAAAATAAACCATTAAATCTGCCCAAGATAAAGTAGAAATAGATGATTAAAATAGCTTCCTTTCACGTTAGAATTACTCTATCTCACTCTTTAGGATTAAACTTCAGCATATTTATCTAGGGGACTCTCCAAGTGAAAAAAAATAAGTAAATCTTAATTACTAGTGAATCTTTTCTGTGATTATTAAAATTTTCATATCCTCATTCACATTGTAGTAAATCGTCATATTAATACTGTAATGCCTAGTTATATCTTGGCCAGAAGTCATGCTACAATATCTATTGGTGTGAAGGTGATAACTATAGAATGATGTAAATCAAGTCATATTCCAATATTCTTAATAAAAGTAACCATGCCATTATCTTCTTGTCTATGCAATGTCAGATAATTCATAGATATAGGCAAATATAAAATAATTATTTTTATTTAAAGTATCTCACATTGTTTCTTTGCATATCTTGCTGTCAAGACTCACTTTAAGCTTTTGGTGATATTTAATCTTGGTTGTAACCTTGATTGAATCTGGGTTCAACTAAGAAAAATGGCTATAAGAAATATGGAAAAATCTATGAGGATATTTTAAAGATAACTTAGCTAAGGGGAAAAGACGATTCTTGAGTGCACAACAACTTCTGGTACAGTCCAGATATAAAGAAGCCCAAGGAAAACTCATGCTATTTTTGATACCTTTACTCCTTGATACTGAATACATCTACTCTGTTTCTGCTATTGTTAACCTTTGTTAATATTAGAGCACAGTATCTGCAGCCTTCCAAAGTGTACTGATGATCACTGGTCATTCAGGGACGTGTAGTTCTTTAGCACCAGATTGGAACTGCTGAAGCTTATATCCCCATCAACTGAGAAATACTACGTTTTCAGATGTCCAGTATGCAGATAATCATTGATAAACCACCCAGCACAGATTGTGTTGGGTAAAACTCTGTTGTTGTGGTAAAACTCACTCACCAAAAATAATTTTATGGAGAAAAAAGTTTATTTGGCTTATACTTCCAGGTCACAGCCCATCAGGGAAACAGAAAACTCAAGCAGTAATTTGAAGTAAAACTCAAAGGAAAAGGTTCTTTGCTTGCTGACTCTCTAGCTTGCTTGCAGATGCATGCACAGCTACCTTTCCTGTACAATCCAGGACTGCCTCTATATTTACAATGCCACAGATAGTGGGATGAGCTTTTCTCTCTTAATTAATCAAGACAATACCCCTCAGTCATGCCCATTTTCCAATATGATTTAGGCAATTTTCAGCTGAGGTTACATTTCAGGTGACTAGGTTGTATCAAATTAAGAATCTAATAAATCAGACAAATTGTCTTTGTAGTGTATTTTTCCATTGCTATAGAAACCGTGACTAATGCACATTCATTATTGCTTTGATTTTTCCTATTCACTTAACTGTCTGTAAGAGCCAGACTTTGTCACAGGAATGGGTAATCAAACCAACCAAAATCCTTACTGGGAATTAACTATACATCTTGATTATTGGGCCTATGCTTTTATTTTCATAAGAATCCAGATTTTTATTGCAAATAAATGTGAGAACAACAAAGGTTTCCACACTTGGTAACATTTGATCTCACAATTTGATTTGTAAATGATATAACTGCAACTTTAAAGATTCATCATTCTCAGTCAGGACAATAAAATTCTTTTCAGTGTATGGGATATTTTCTTGTGAGAGATACTACAACATGAAATTAGTTGAGGTCTAAGAGTGTTTTTCTCTCACTCTTCAGAAGATGTGTTGAGAATACTTTACATGCCAAGTAAAATGTCATATTCTACAGTTCTTTGAAGTGATTAAAAATTACCTATCTATATACAGTACAATCTCTATGTATCTAAAGAACCCGATTTGTCTAACTATAAGTATGACAACATGGATATCTATTGACCTATAATACTTAATACCTATATAACTTAAAGACTAAGACTTCCTATTAGACTATTAAACAATATTTAAACAACTGTACAGCAAAAGAGGACACTGACCTCAAAGTGTAAACAATGTATCTTGATCAGAGGTAGAAATGTATAGTGCATGATAAATATATCCTAAAATTGTATCAATATATAAAATATCTTAAGCAGAGGTAAAACATGCATGCATACAATATGACAAAATAAATTTTCATAGGTGTACAAATATTTTAAAGACAGGAAATATTCGATGTAACAAAAGTATTTTGAATTTGTAACAATATGCAAGAATCTATACCATTGTAAATCATCTATATATGATAGTTCGCAAGTATTCACTCTATTACTATTATTAGTATGAGTAAGTTCACACTAATCTACCTATTATCCCATTCTTTCTTGATACCTGTTTTGTTATATGTAATTTTACTATGTTAAAGTTAAAACCTTCTATTTTATTTAGTCAGAAAAGGGGAGGTAATGTGGGATTCCCTTCCAGATGCTGTGAATACCATTGGTTAATAAATAAAGAAGTTTCTTGGAAAAATAACAGGGCAAAATTGAGCTAGGCAGGACAACTAAACTGAATGCTGAAAGAAAGAGGAGGCATTAAAGAAAAGCCATGTAACCACCATAGGAGACAGATGCCAGATGCTGGACAGAAACCCATAGGCTACACCCACATGGTGATACATAGATGGATAGAAATTGGCTAATTTAAGATACAAGAGCTAGCCAATAGGAAGCCTGAGATAATAGGTCAAGCAGTGATGTAATAATACACTTTCTGTGTGAATATTTTAGGTCTGGGCAGCTGGGAAATGAACAAGCAGCCTCTGTCAACATGCTTTATCTTTTGATAAGCAAAAAATGTTTCATTTTCTTAGAGACATTAGGTGGACCATTATCTTTCTTTATTTGTGAAGATAGATATGTCCATGATGTCCATAATTACTGAATCAACCTTTTCTGAGCTCAAGGCAGCTGCCCATTGGAAACCTGAATAAATATCAATGGTGTCATGAATATATTTTTATTTTCCATATTCTGTAAAGTGAATCACATAGATATGCCAAATTTAATTTCTTTGAATACTCTTTAGGGTACTCCCTTCAGTTAATGGTTTTTGGTTATACAAATAACAAGTAAGGCATCTCTTTATAATCTTCTTAGCTTGTTGCCATGTAATAGAAAGCTCTTTCTTTAAACCTTTGTTATTGACATGATGTGTCTTATGAAATCCTGAGATCTTCAGCACACTCCCAATCAATAATCAATCAATTTCTGCATTACCTTGCACTAAAGGACCTGAAAGATCCTTATTGTATCAGATACGTATTATATTTATGGGACAAAGCTGATTCCTCATTATATCTTAAAACTGAATAAATAGTGAAGTCATTTCTGTATCATCTGTTATAAATTCTGTAGTTGCAATATGCAAGACAACTCTTTCTGCAAATTTTAAGCCAGTAACAATATTGAGAAATTCTTTAAAATCCCTTACTACCATGAGAATAGCATATAACTCTGCCTTTCGGAGAGATTTATAAGGACTTTTTCCCACATTACTTAAAGCTTCTGATTTGTAACCCTCTTTTCTGATTTATTTGTATCAGTATAAAATGGATGGGCCTCAGTTATTTGTATGTCCTATACAATTTAGGGGAGAGTCCAAGTAGTTGTCTCTATAAGGTTAATTCTATCACTTTGGGATAATTGCTCATAAAAAAATTATCACAAGTTCTTTGACATGGTTCATTTTCTTCCCATATTTTTTTTAAATTTTATCAGTAGTAAAAGACACTGTAATATCTGATGTGTCTATTTCTGCTAGTTGACAAAGTCTGAATTTTCCTTTTATAATTAATTCAGAGACGTTTTCCACAGTTTTTAATTTATTTTACTTGCTTTATGTGGTAAAAAGATCCATTCTAAGATAATGTCGCACTTCTGCTTTAACATTTCTGTAGAGGATATTCTAGAAGGCAATATGACTAGAATTCAATTAAGATTTAGATTCACCCTATCATCCATATGTGCCTACTGTAATTTCTCTTCAGCCAGAGTTAATTCTTTCACAGCTTCAGCTGTTAATTTCCTGGAGCTATTTAAGTCTTTGTTATCATCTAAGGTTTTGTTTAAATGGATTATTATATCAGATGTTAAGCCAGTCATACACTGGAAATGTCTCCTAACAATCTGTGAAAATCATCAAGAGCCCTCAATCAGTCTCTCCTAATTTGTACCTTTTGTGTTCTAAGTTTCTGTAAACATATTTTAAAACCTAGGTAATTGACAGAATCTTCTATTTTATTAGTTCAGGAGCAATTTGTAATCCCCATTTAGGCAAAACTTTATTTCTTCAAATATTCTTTCTAATTTATCTGCCTTTGAATCAAATAGCAAATTGTCATCCCTTTAATGGCAAGTTATACATTTAAAAATTTGTTTACATATTATTCCCAATGGCTGACTTAAAAGGTATTGGCACAGGGTGGGGTTATTGAGCATTCCCTGTAGAAGGATGGTCCATTGATATCCCCTAGTAGGCCGAGAATTATTGTAGGTAGGCTGTGTAATGGCAAATTTTTCTCTGTCCTTTTCTTTTTTTTAATATTTTATTTTTTTTATTGAAAAAAAAATTTCCGCCTCCTCCCAGCCTCCCATTTCCCTCTCCCTCCTCCCACTTCTCTCCCCCTCCCCCACTCCTCTGCCCCTCCCTCTCCAGTCCAAAGAGCAGTCAGGGCTCCCTGCCCTGTGGAAAGTCCAAGGTCCTCCCCCCTCCGTCCATGTCTAGGAAGGTGAACATCCAAACTTGCTAGGCTCCCACAAAGACAGAACATGAAGTAGGATCAAAACGCCGTGCCATTGTCCTTGACATCTCATCAGCCCTCATTGTTCACCCTGTTCAGAGAGTCCGGTTTTATCCCACGCTTTTTCAGTCACTGTCCAGCTGGCCTTGGTGAGCTCCCAATAGATCAGCCCCACTGTCTCAGTGGGTGGGTGCACCCCTTTTGGTCCTGACTTCTTTGCTCATGTTCTCCCTCCTTCTGCTCCTCATTGGTACATTGGGAGTTCAGTCCGGTGCTCCAGTGTGGGTCTCTGTCTCTATCTCCATCCATCACCAGATGAAGGTTCTATGGTGATATGCAAGATATTCATCAGTGTGGCTATAGGATAAGGTCATTTCAGGTTCTCTATCCTCAGCTGCCCCAGGAACTAACTGGGGACATCGCCCTGGGCACCTGGGAGCCCCTTTAGGTCCAAATCTCTTTCCAACCCTAAGATGGCTCCCTTAATTAAGATATGTGCTTGCCTGCTCCCCTATCCAACCTTCCTTTTTCGCAATCATCCTGTTTCCCCAAGTTCCCCCCATCCTCCCCTTCTCACTTTTCTCTCCCTGTCTTCCCTTACCCCCTCCCACCCCACCCCCAAGATCCCAATATTTTGCCTGGAAATCTTGTCTACTTCCCATAACCAGGAGGATAGCTATATGATTTTCTTTGGGTTCACCTTCTTATTTAGCTTCTTTAGGATATCAAATTATAGACTCAATGACCTTTATTTATGGCTTGAAACCAATTATGAGTGAGTACATCCCATGTTCATCTTTTTGGGTCTTGCTTACCTCACTCAGGATAGTGTTTTCTATTTCCATCCATTTGCATGCAAAATTCGAGAAGTCATTGTTTTTTACCGCTGAGCAGTACTCTAATATTCCACACTTTCTACATCCATTCTTCCATTGGAGGACATCTAGGTTGTTTCCAGGTTCTGGCTATTACAAATAATGCTGCTATGAACATAGTTGAACAAATGCCCTTGTCATATGATCGGGCATCTCTTGGGTATATTCCCAAGAGTGGCATTGCTGGGTCCAGGAGTAGGTTGATCCCGATGGTATAGTGAAGAAGCAATCTTTCAAATAATAACTATAAGAGGCCATCATTTTGGTAATAGAGAATACAGAGGAATTCCAGATTGGAGGGGGCTCATAGCCTGATTATCCTTGTTGACAGCTCTTAGATCTGTCACCATTCTCTATTTTCCAAATTTCTTTTTAACAACAAATACAAGAGATTTCCAAGGACTGGTTGATCATATAGAGCCTGATCCTGTGGATCTGTGTAATAACCTTTGTGAAGATGTTTTCCTTGGTTTTCTAAAATATCTGCCTCTTTTCATAAGTAGAATTTCTGTAGCTGCTGGAGTCTATCTTCAAGGACCACTGAGACTAACTGAAGCTAGTTGTTTGGAGTATCCTTATTGCTTGAAGCCCACGTTTTTGCCAATTCCCTAACAAATGGTGAACGTAAATCATAAGATAGTATTGCTTACTTAATTTCCTTTAACTTGTTCATAACTTTAGGTTGCCATTTACATTCTTTGAATCCTTTTGGGTAGTTAGCACTAGATGGCTTATCACAGGAGATTACAGGCTAGGTAGCTAGAACCAGGGGTAAGTCATTCCTGGCTCTGACATGTACTGGCAAGGCTATATCTGTCCTTTTACCTTCTCTTGCTGATCCTCAGTTCCAATAATTTCTTTAATAGTTTTAAATCTTTTAACCATTGCTTTTTGTAAAGTCTGACTTTTTGACATGCATATAATTCATTGTGTCATTTAGCTTCTTGCCCTTAATCTGTACATATAATTCTAGTGTATGGTTTTTTTTGTTTTTTTTTTGTTTTTTTTTTTTTGTTTTTAGTAAAGATTGTGTCTCATTCTTATATGACATTATATGGATGGCATGCATATTGCCTTTCTGGAGATATACTCTATGTGTTAGCCTTTCAAAACTTTTTTACCAGATTTAGATTAGTAGATTTAAAAGTATGAATTCTTTCAAATAATTTCTCAACATCCTTTTGCATGAATTGAATTTTGTCCATAAAATTAATGTTATCCTTTTCAATGGTCTTACTTTTTTCAATAGAGAGCTATTAATTATTAGTCTATAATGACTGTGTTGGTTCTAAAAGTGACTAATTTTTGGCTCTGTTATCAAACCATTTTATTAAGGATATAATACAAAAAACAAAGCTAATTTTCAAAATCAGACACATGGATGTATAAGAAAAATCACTTGCAGAATACCATCAATAGTATGAGCAAAATGGTTATTAAACTCCTGAATGATAATATTGTCTCATGTCCTATAACTTCCAAATTTATTAATTTACTTACCCCACTAGCAGATATCAGTGATTTGTTGTAGGTGTAATCATCTATATTGTCCTGAAGATGTCACAATTGCAGTCATGTTACAGGGACATGCCACTGGCGGCAGACAGAATCAACCATGTAAACAGTCCTGCTTTGGTTCCATGCATTGCTGCCTGCTTAAATACTGACAAATATGCCTTGCTTGACAAATTAAGGAAAACTCTGAAGGACAATTTAAGGAATTCTGTACACAAAGAGAGTCTTTTTGGTGGACAGAATATCAAGAAAATCAAAACTTGCCAGTAGTTGCAAGCCATGGGGGCTTTCCATAGCTTGCAGACCGGATGCTGTGGATCACAGTGGACAAACAAAACCTGGGCAGCTGGAGATGTCATAGCAGCATACTGCAGGTGTGAAGCAGTGGTGAGAAGTAATAAAATGGTCCCTGTAGGTGTGGTTTTATACCCTGTTGGGTGGCAGATGAAGGAGAATGCTAATAATGTAATCCCCCATTATCTCAGAATTGAGTATAATAAGTGGTTCTTTATTTGCGGGGGAGGACTCACAGATTACAGTCCTCTACATGGACAGGTAACAGGAATGAGGAATGGAATCCAGCACATATCCAAGTGGGAGAGGAGAAAAGAGAGAGAGAAAAATATATATATATATATATATATATATATATATATATATATATATATATATATACCTTTTCGGTACCTAAGGCCATGCTCAGCCTCTCAAAAATCATTGGCTGAAGGAGGTTCCACAGCACATGGTTCATGATGTGACTGGCTGTTATTAGCAGGGAAGCTACTGTTGAATGCTATTGATCACTACAGACTCATAGGTGAGAATAAGTGACATTGAAGGTTTCTGTAACCACCACTCCGCACAACAAAGAAACACTCTAGACAGGTAACTATTGAAGAAAGGTCTTAACATTGGCATAAATGTCAGGTGATGATGCATACCTTTAATCCCAGAACTTGGAAGGCAGAGGCAGGCAGATCTCTCAGTTTGAGGAGAACAAGATCTATTGTACAAGTTCTAAGACAGCCAGGGCTATACAGAGAAACTCTGTCCCAAAACACAAAAACAAAAAATCAACTAAGGTTAAGATGTAGCTCTTCATAGCTGAGAATTTCAGATGATGTCTTATGGTTTCTATTGCTTTGAGGAGACACCATGACCAATTCTTATAAAGGAAAACATTTTCTTGGGGACTTTAGAATTCAGAAGTTCAGTCCATTGTCTTCATGGTGCAACATAACAACATTCTGGCAGACATAGCGCTGGAGAAGGAACTGAGATTTCTATATCTTTACTCATAGGTAACCAGAAGTAGTCTGTCTCAATAGGTGTGGCTTGCGCATACTTAGGGCTTTAATATCCCTCTCCACAGTGACTGACTTCTTCCAACAAGACCACACATACACTAACAAGGCCACCTCCTGATAGTGCCACTCTTTTAAGGGGCCATTTTTTTTATAACCCCATATTTCACTCCCTGACCTCAAAAGGTTTGTAGGCATATCATAATAATGCAAAAATGCATTAAATACAACACAAAAAAATCCCCAAATATGATATAACAGCATAAACTTATTTAAAAGTCTAAAGTTCAAAATCTCTTCTGAGATTCTTGTAATTTATTATCTGCAAAACACTGTAAAAGTAAACTCAAGAAACAGATTTACATACTGCCAATATATATTGGCATGGGACATAAATTAGCCTTCCAAAACTTAAAGAAGGGAGCATAGTGAGGAAGTAATGAACCAAAACAAGACCAAAAATCAGCTGGACAAATTTCAAACTCTTCATCTGAATGTCTGATTTGAAAACCTTCTTCATCTCTTCAACTCTCTTCAGCTTCATTGACTGCGACACACTTCTTTCTCTTGGCCTGGTTCCTTTCCTTCCTTTCAACATTCTTCAACAGGTTCTGGCATCTCCAACTTCTTGCAGTATGCAAGCCAATGTAGGCTTTAACGTCATTTTCACAAAATGATCTCTCTGAGCCTCCATTCAGGGATAATGATGACAAATGTCTTGACATAGTGGCTTTCCTTAGTCACAGAGGAAATTTCTATAATCCTCCCTTTTTTTCTATCCTTTACTCTAAACCCAAAACCACATAGCTGCAGCTGCCACTTTCTGCTGCCTGCAATGGCTGAAACTTGGCCCTTTTGTTCATTTGTGTACTGGATGGTTTTGTGTGTTCAACTTGACACAAGCTAGAGTCATAGTGGAAAAAGTCTCAGCTGAGGAAATGCCTCCCAGAGATCCACCCTTACGGCATTTTCTCATTTAGAGATCAATAAGGGAGTGACTCACCCAGGGTGGGTGACTTTATCCCTGGAACTCTATCCTGGATCTGTAAGAAGGGGGGCTTAGTGCCACGGGAAGCAAGCCAGTAAGCAGTACCACTACATGTTCTCGGCATCAACAACTGCCTCTGTGCCCCTGCCCTGTTTGGGTTTTTGTTCTGACTTCTTCAGTGATGAAGTGTAGGCCAGTAAGTGTAAGTGCTATTTGGTCATGGTGTTTGGTCACAGCAATAGAAATCCTAACTACGAGAAATTACATCTTCACTGGCTTTTTGTTTTCAATGGTTTTCTTCACTACCTAAGCTTGATTGTCCTGAAACTGGCTTTATAGACCTGGCTGGGCTGTTTTGCAGCTGCACCTCTATGTATATTCTTAAATACTACAGTGAACCTGTTAATAATACATGGGGATATTGATACATAGAAATCCATAAAGGTTAAATTTCTTAAATTTAAAGCTTATTTTCAGTATTGTGAGATGCATTTCAGTCCATTTCTAAGACGTTAAACACTATCCTGAGGGTATATTTACAAAACAAAAGGAATCCACAAAATTGGCTATAAATATCCTCAACTCTCATTCCTCTGAAGAATCATGAACAGAATTGATTTCTAAATATATCCCACAAATTTAAACCTACTATCTATTATACTGAAACTGAATAGATTTAATTGTTAAAAATAATTTTAGGGATAAATTTGAGAGAATTAGAACATTAGGGATGAGAATTAAAATGGCCAGAAGCTAAATATAAGATATGCGGGTTGACCAGAAAAGAAAGAGGGACAGGGCCCCAGGCAAAACAGCAAAGCTATACTTAGCAAGCTCCAACTTGACCTCATAAAGCAACAACACACCTTTGTTCAGAAACATACACAGTAATAAAACCCTGACAAAGAAAGAAGTTGGTGCTAGAAGTAGGTAACTGCTGTGATTTGCCTGATCATGTGTCATTTGGATGAATTTGTGCTTTGGTACTTTGGGTTAGGAAAGCAGTAGAATGTTTTAGATAACTGAACAATAGGCCGGGGCCATAGTAGCAGGAGCATGAAAGATTTAAATTTTTAAGGCCTGTTTAATTGTGATGGCTTACAATTTCAGAGGTTTAGCCCATTATCCTGGAGGGATATGGCAGCATGCACGCAGACATGGTGCTTGAGATTGACCTGAGACTTCTATATCTTGATCTACAAGAAGTGAACTGTGTACTACACTGGACATAGCTTGAGCAAAGAGCCCTCAAAACCCACCTTCATAGTGACACACTTCCTCCAACAAGGCTATATCTACTTCACCAAAGACACATCTCTTAATATTGCCACTCCTTTTGAAGTCCATTTTCTTTCAAACCACCACACAGAATATTAATACAGTCTTCAACAGTGATTAGCTTATAATTCCATTTAAGTACATTCAAGTGAAAATATAAGTATATATGTATAAAAGAGTGTGTATAATAAAGTAATGCATGAATGTGTAGCCTACTTCTGTAGATTTAACAAATAATAAGTCACCCTCATTTATTACTCTATCAACTACTTATCAATTATTATAGAAAGATTCCTGTGCGATGTTTCAAAATATATTTTATACTTATAAGTTCATCTCAGCATTTTTCTTTCCAAGTTAGTTGTAAAGTTTATCAGTTGTAACAATGTATTTATTCAGAAGAAAGAAAGAGAAAGAGTATGAAAGAAAAGTGCCTCTGTCTCCAATATTGCTCTAATTTTGCTGTTATCTCTGTATTGACAGACATTTCCTGACTACTACAATTAGATCTATCCACAGCATTACTGAACAGAGTTCCCTGTTAACCTTAACTGAGTGCAATTAAAATGCCAGTTTCTAGTAAGGAAGTTTACTCAGACTAATTTTTTAAATGTCAGCTTCTATTCGAAAAGATGCCAACTAACAAATACATGTAATGTATGTAGAGCACATAATGAGAATTATCTATGTAAAAGAGAAAAGTTATTAATGATTTTACTCTATGAGAAAATTGGGAGAACTAATACTATTTTTTTATTTTATTATTGTTGTTCAAATTAATCATTGGTCCTCTTAAAAAAATCTGTATAGGCACAGAGGCGGCACGGCGGCCAGACGCGGTAGAGCGACACTGCATTCAGGAAGAGGCTTTGGGGGACTGGCGAGGCGGCAGACCCAAGCGGCGGGGACAGGCGTGCAATAAGGAGAGCAGATCGCCCTACTACAATTAAATCAAAGAGGTAGGCCTTTGGTTGGCCAGGTCACTGGCACACGGGGAGCCTGGTCCTGTCCTGAAGACCCTTCGGAGGGGTGAGAGGGTTCTTCGCCTGCGGCAGGAACCAGGAAACAGAGTAAGGGCATTTTGTAAGTGGAACCCTTGGCCAGCAGGGAAACCTGATCCGGTTTTTAAAAGACCCATTAGATAGGATCAATAGGAGGAGATGGGCAGGCGCCAAGGCAAGAATTCACCCAATAATCTGAAAAACAACATGAAAACACCAGAACCCAATAATCTTACAACAGAAGTATTTGAACAACCTAACACAGAAGAAGTGGAAAAAATTGACTTTGTGAAGGCAATAGACTCCCTTAAACAACATGTAAAAAATGCACTTATAGAAATGGATGAGAAGTATAACAAAAAGTTTGAAGAAATGAGTAAGTACGTACATGATACCCTGGGAAACCAAGAAAAAACGATCAAACAGGTAATGGAAACAGTTCAAGAATTGAAAACTGAAATGAAGGCAAGGAAGAAAATACAAACTGAGGACCAGCTAGATATGGAAAATCTAGGTCAATGAGCAGAGTCTACAGAAACAAGCATAATCAATAGAATACAAGAGCTAGAAGAAAGAATCTCAGATGCTGAGGACACCATAGAGAAAATAAATGAACAGATCAAAGAAAACAGCAAAGCCAACAAATTCTCAACAGAAAACATTCAGGAAATATGGGACACAATAAAAAAAACCAAACATAAGAATAATAGGAATAGAAGAAGGAGAAGAGTCACAGCTCAAAGGCCCAGAAAATATTTTCAACAAAATTATGGAAGAAAACTTTCCCAATTAAAGAAAGATACTCACTTAAATATTCAAGAAGCATACAGAACACCAAACAGACTGGATCAAAGAAAAACATCTCCTCACCATATAATAATCAAAACAAAAAATATACATTTTAAAGAAAGAATATTAAGAGCTGCAAAGGAAAAAGGGCAAGTAACGTATAAAGGTAAACCAATCAGACTTACACCTGACTTCTCTATGGAAACTATGAAAGCCAGAAGGTCCTGGATAGATGTACTGCAGAAGCTAAGAGACCATGGATGCAAACCCAAACTACTATACCCAGCCAAGCTATCATTCATTATCAATGGAGAAAACAAGATATTCCAGGATAAGAACAAATTTAAACAATACGTAGCGACAAATCCAGCCCTACAGAAAGTAATAGAAGGAAAATCGCAACCCAAGGAATCCAACACTGCCAACACTGCCTACAATAACCCAGGCATCTAGTGACCCTTCACCAGCACATCTCAAAGAAGGGAGACACACAATCTCTACTACCAAAAGCAATAAGAATAAACGAAGTAAACAACCACTGGTCATTAATATCACTTAATATTAATGGGATCAATTCACCTATGAAAAGGCACAGGATAAAAGATTGGATACGAAAACAGGATCCAATATTCTGCTGTTTGCAAGAAATACATCTCAACCACAAAGAAAGGCACCGACTCAGAGTAAAGGGTTGGGAAAAGGTGTTTCAAGCAAATGGTCCTAAGAAAAAAGCAGGTGTGGCCATACTAATTTCTAACAAAACTGACTTCAAACTAAAATCAATCAGAAGAGACCGAGATGGTCACTTTATACTTATAACAGGAACAATTCATCAGGATGACGTCTCAATCCAGAATATCTACACCCCTAATACAAAAGCACCCACTTATGTAAAAGAAATATTACTAAAACACAAGGCAGACATCAAACCACACACACTAGTAGTAGGAGACTTCAACACACCTCTCTCTCCAAGGGACAGGTCAATCAGACAGAAACCGAATAGAGAATTAAAAGAATTATTGGAGGTAATGAAGTAAATGGACTTAACAGACATCTATAGAACATTCCACCCAAATAGGAAAGAATATACCTTCTTCTCTGCAGCTCATGGAACCTTCTCAAAAATTGACCACATACTCGGAACACAAAGGAAACCTCCACAGATACAAAACAATATCAGTGTCCACCTGTGTCTTATCAGATCACCACGGATTAAAGTTAGAAGGCAACAACCATGCTACCCCCAAAAAACTGATAAACTTATGGAAACTGAACAGTCAACTACTGAACCACACCTGGGTCAGGGAAGAAATCCAGAAAGAAATTAAAGTCTTCCTTAAATTTAATGAAAACAAAGGGACAACATACTCAAACCTATGGGAAACGATGAAAGCAGTGCTAAGAGGAAAGTTCATAGCACTAAGTGCCCACTTAAAGAAAATGGAGAATGCATACATTGGGGACTTAACAACACACCTGAAAAAGCTCTAGAAAAAAAAAAGAAGAAGCAGACGCGCCCAGGAGAAGTAGAAGACTGGAAATAATCAAACTGAGGGCAGAAATCAACAAAATAGAAACACAGAAAAGAGTCCAAAGAATCAATAAAACAAAAAGCTGGTTCTTGGAGAAAATCAACAAGATCGACAAACCCCTATCCAAACTAATTAAACGACAGAGAGAGAACACGCAAATAAATAAGATCAGAAATGAAAAGGGGGACATAACCACAGACACAGAGGAAATTCAGAGAATCATTAGATCTTACTACAAAAGCCTGTATGCCACAAACTAGAAAATACAGAAGAAATGGACATTTTTTTAAATGAGTACCATATACCAAAGCTAAACCAAGACCAGGTGAATGATCTAAATAGACCGGTTACTCGCGAAGAATTAGAAACAGTTATCAAAAATCTCCCTTCGAAAAAAAGCCCAGGACCAGATGGTTTCAATGCAGAATTCTACCAGAACTTCCAAGAAGAACTAATACCTATATTCCTTAATGTATTTCACAATATAGAAACAGAAGAGTCATTGCCAAATTCCTTTTATGAAGCTACAGTTACCCTGATACCAAAACCACACAAAGACCCAACCAAGAAAGAGAATTACAGACCTATCTCACTCATGAACATCGACACAAAAATTCTCAATAAAATACTGGCAAACAGAGTCCAAGAACACATAAGAAAAATTATTCATTATATCAAGTAGGCTTCATTCCAGAGATGCAGGGCTGGTTCAACATACGCAAATCTATCAATGTAATCCACCATATAAATAAACTGAAAGAAAAAAAACATATTATCATTTCATTAGATGCTGAAAAAGCATTCGACAAAATTCAATACCCCTTTATGATAAAGGTCTTAGAGAGAATAGGGATAAAAGGGTCCTACCTAAATATAAAAAAAGCTATTTACAGCAAGCCAACAGCTAACATTAAATTAAACGGAGAAAAACTCAAAGCCATCCCACTAAGATAAGGAACACGACAAGGATGTCCACTCTCTCCATCCCTCTTCAATATAGTGCTTGAAGTTCTAGCAATAGCAATAAGACAACATAAGGAGATTAAAGGGATTCGTATTGGAAAGGAAGAAGTTAAGCTTTCGTTATTTGCAGATGATATGATAGTAAAAATAAGCCACCCCAAAAATTCTACCAAAGAACTCCTACAGCTGATAAACACCTTTAGTAATGTGGCAGGATACAAGATCAACTCCAAAAAATCAGTTGCCTTCCTATACACTAAGGATAAGGAAGCAGAGAGGGAAATTAGAGAAGCATCACCTTTCACGATAGCCACAAATAGCATAAAATATCTTGGGGTAACTCTGACCAAGGAAGTGAAAGATTTATTTGACAAGAACTATAAGTCTTTGAAGAAAGAAATTGAAGAAGACACCATAAAATGGAAGAACCTCCCTTGCTCTCGGATTGGGAGGATCAACATAGTAAAAATGGCAATTCTACCAAAAGCAATCTATAGATTCAATGCAATACCCATCAAAATACCATCAAAATTCTTCACAGATCTGGAGAAGACAATAATCAACTTTATATGGAAAAACAAAAAACCCAGGATAGCCAAAACAATCTTATACAATAAAGGATTGTCTGGAGGCATTACCATCCCTGACTTCAAACTCTATTACAGAGGTACAGTATTGAAAACAGCTTGGTATTGGGCATAAAAACAGAGAAGCCGACCAATGGAATCGAATAGAAGACCCTGACTTTAACCCACAAACCTATGAACACCTGAGTTTGATAAAGGATCTAAAAGTATACAATGGAAAAAAGAGAGCATCTTCAACAAATTGTGCTGGCAAAACTGGATGTCAATCTATAGAAGAATGAAAATAGATCCATATCTATCACCATGCACAAAACTCAAGTCCAAATGGATTAAAGACCTCAATATCAGTCTGAACACACTGAACCTGATAGAAGAGAAAGTGGGAAGTACTCTACAGCACAAGGGCAAAGGAGACCACTTCCTACGTATAACCCCAGCAGCACAGACATTAAGAGCATCATTGAATAAATGGGACCTCCTGAGGCTGAGAAGCTTCTGTAAAGCAAAGGACACTGTCACTAAGACACAAAGGCAACCCACTGACTGGGAGATGATTTTCACCAACCCCGCAACTGACAAAGGTCTGATCTCCAAAATATATAAAGAAATCAAGAAACTAGACCGTAAAAGGCTAATCAACCCAATTATAAAATGGGGCATTGAGCTGAACAGAGAATTCTCAACAGAAGTTCAAATGGCCAAAAGACACTTAAGGTCGTGCTCAACTTCCTTAGCGATCAGGGAAATGCAAATCAAGACAACTTTAAGATACCATCTTACACCTGTCAGAATGGCTAAAATCAAAAACACCAATGATAGCCTTTGCTGGAGAGCTTGTGGATAAAGGGGTACACTCACCCATTGCTGGTGGGAATGCAAACTTGTGCAACCACTCTGGAAAGCAGTGTTTCGGTTTCTCAGGAAGTTCGGGATCAACTTACCCCTGGATCCAGCAATACCACTCTTGGGAATATACCCAAGACAGGCCCTATCATACAACAAAAGTATATGCTCAACTATGTTCATGGCAGCATTGTTTGTAATAGCCAGAACCTAGAAACAACCTAGATGCCCTTCAACGGAAGAATGGATGAAGAAATATGGAATATATACATATTAGGGTATTACTTAGCAGTAAAAAACAAGGACTTCTTGAATTTTGCATGCAAATGGATGGAAATAGAAAACACTATCCTGAGTGAGGTAAGCCAGACCCAAAAAGAGGAACATGGGATGTACTCACTCATATTTGGTTTCTAGTCATAAATAAAGGACATTGAACTTATAATTCATGTTCCTAGAGAAGCTAAATAAGAAGGTGAATCCAAAGAGAAACACATAGGCATCCTCATGAATATTTACCTTCATCAGGCGATGAAAGGAGACAGAGACAGAGACCCACATTGGAGCACCGGACAGAAATCTCAAGGTCCAAATCAGGGGCAGAAGGAGACGGAGCACAAGCAAGGAACTCAGGACCACGAGGGGTGCACCCACACACTGAGACAATGGGGATGTTCTATCGTGAACTCACCAAGGCCAGCTGGTCTAGGTCTGAAAAAGCATGGGTTAAATCCGGACTAGCTGAACATAGTGGACAATGAGGACTACTGAGAACTCAAGAACAATCGCAGTTGGTTTTTGATCCTACTGCATGTACTGGCTTTGGGTGAGCCTAGGCAGTTTGGATGCTCACCTTAAGAGACTTGGATAGAGGTGGGCGGTCCTTGGGCTTCCCACAGGTCAGGGAACCCTGATTGCTCTTTGAGCAGATGAGGGAGGGGGACTTGATCGGGGGAGGGGGATGGAAATGGGAAGCGGTTGCGGGGAGGAGGCAGAAATCCTTAATAAATAAATAAATTAAAAAAAATCTGTATTGCCACTTGTGAGAATTAGAAAAATCAACTCTTACTTATAATCATTTATCTATGAAATTTGAACTTTTGCCAATCCACATGAACACTTTTCATTACATGCTTCAATATAAGAAGAATATTGGTTTTTTTTTTCCAGCTAAACATGTGTTGCTTGCGCCTTATCTTGAGATAATTAGTTTTGTCCTTTGGGGCACATGTCTGATGTGGGATTCCCCTCTGTATGCTGTGAATACCATTGGTGAATAAATAAATTGTCTTGGGCCTGTGCAGGGAACAGAGCTAAGTGGGGGAAACTAAGTTGAATGCTGGGAAAAAGCAGGGAGGAGTTAAGAGAGAAGCCAAGAAGCCCCACCGAACAGAGACACCAGAACTTTACCCGGTTAAGTAATTGTGCAATACACAGATTACTAGAAGTAGGTTAAATTAAGATATGAGAATTAGCCAATAAGAAGCTAGAGGTAATGGGCCAACCAATGATTTAAATAATATAGTTTCTGTGTGATTATTTGTGGGGGGGGGGTCTAAGCTGCCGGGAAACAAACAGCCTTATTACAATATTTGTCTGTGTATCTCTTTGGAAGATTACTCTGGAACCATCTGTGCAGCTGTACTTATCCACTTGCCTTTGTAGTTTCTACTCCTAGAAGACAGAAGTCTAGAAATTTCTCTGGGATATTGAGTTATTGAGGAAATTCTATATTTATATGAGAAAGAATTAGATCTCAGATGTATAAATCCTTTAAAATTTTAAAATTTATGGGTGAAGGCATACACGCTGAGACTAAGGAACAGCTCTGTGCAGTCAAGCCCTTCTTTGTTTGGTAGTTTATGCATTCCTCCCTGGCTTATGTATGGTCTGGGAATGAACTTTAGGCTGCCAGACTAAAAGCAAACTATTGAGACACCTCTTGGGTTCAAGACAGATAATTTTAAAAATAATTGTATTGAAGACGTCTGAAGAGATTAAGAGGTTTAGTAGTTAAGAGTATTTCTTTTGCAAAAAACTCAAGTTTGATTCCAAGAAGAAAATTTGTAGTTGGTCAGTTTACAAGTATCTGAACTTCCAGTTTCAAGATATTTGAAACATTTTTCAGGTCTTTACAGGCACTGGAATATGTGTATATACAAAGACCTGCAAACACGTTCAGATAAACTAACCACAATCAATAAAAGCTCAGGGATTGATATTGGGGTTCAACCTAAAGATCCGAAAAGAAAAACAGCCACTCGCTGGCTGTTACCTTGACCTCAGTCAGACATAGCAGTCCTTCCTCCAGGAATCTCAGAATGAGGCTGTGTCTGAGGAATGTCTCCTCCCATTTTATAATACTCTCTAGGACTGGCATTAAATGTGTGCACCACAGAGATTAAAGGCATGAATCTCCCAGTTTCTATCAGAAACTACTGTCGCTACTGGTATTCAAGCCGTGTGTTACTATTACCGGGTCTGTAAGGCAGACCAGTGGGGCTATTTTACTCTCAAATTTTCAGGCTACCTTTATTTATTAAAATACAATTGAAATTTCACTACAGATAAAAGAAAATACTTTTCAAATAGTCTTACTAAGATAAATGTACAATCTAAATGATTTAATCATTTCAAATTTAAAAATGGTCAAAATATATGTAGAATGCTACAATAATTATAACAATTAACTGTATAACTATCTTAGCCCTTTCTGTTTTCAGTAAAAAAAATGAATAGGGTGACAGATTAACAGCATTAATTAAGTTTGCAAAATCATGAGGACTGAGAGTCCTAGATCAGGTGACAGCATGAATGTGAACAATAAAGTCAAATCTTATAACTGATTCATTTTAACTCTTTTCTCACTGGGCATGGTGTCCAATAGCTCTCTTAACTGTCAATCCTCTTTATAGGTGGATCACATTCTTTCTTAAATGTTCAAATTTTATGATTGTTTCCTGAAGAAACTGTAATTTGAGTACTGTCATAAACACAAGTAATACTTCAGATTTTTTTATTTTCATTATAGTGAAACTTGATAGAGTAATATATACAGTGCGATAGCATTTTTCCTGCGGTGTGTATATGAGAATGAAATGGAAAAGGATATTTGGGTACTCTCAGAACATGATTCTATCACAATTCAGTAGATAGCAGAATCTTCAAAATTTTACCAGGCGCCTTTCTTTAACTCCACAGTTCTCTGCTAGCCATGACTAAGAATGCCTAAGCAGGAATGATTCAGCACAAGAATCTTGTCTGATGTTCCAGCCTCATGAATTATTGATTTTTTTACACATATAAGAATCCATAACAACAAAAATCAAAAGTAATATGAAAAATATTTATTTCAATTCTTTAAAATAGTAATATATCTCTTCCATGAATATATAGTAGTTTGTACTCCAAAAATATAGAATTAGATTTTTAAAGTAGATTAATTTATAAAAAGATGTAACCTCTTCATAAAAACTCATTCCTGATCATCATAAGTAGTCATGCCTGAATAATTTTGGCCTAAAACCAATGAGAGGTTGGAGTGATGTAAAGAAAGAAAGTAGGCTTTTTATAGCATGATTTTATACTGAAAAATAAAAATATCTTCAGTGTTTTATGCTGCCAGTATTCTCAATTGGTGAATGCACACTGTCATAGTATTTTAAGAGCAGGCATTTTGCCATCATAGCAGAAGGTTATGATTATTGACAGCCAATGATCATATATGTCTAAGATTCATGCATCTATATGAAGAATACTTAGTAAAGAAAATCAATTAACATAATGTCCAGAGTTCTCCCATTTAATACACAGAGATAGTAAAATTTATATTCATATTTTAGCATGTAATTCCTTACTTATCTATGGAAAATCACAATTAAAGAAAAGAGCTCACTCTAATACAATAGAAGGACACTACTGTATACATTCAAAGGAAGTGAAATCACTAAGTTGAAGAGCTGCCTGCATTTCATGTATATTTCAGTACTACTCACAACTGTAAAACACTATTACTTTAAAAATCTTTTGTTTGGAATAAAGCACTATGTACAGTAAATATTTTACACGATAACATAATTTTCAAAATTTATAAGTCTTTGATCTTCTACATAGAATATTATTTATATTTCATCCCACTAATCCTAGTACTATATAAAACCATAACAGTGGTTTCATTTCTAAGTAACAGAAACTTGAATATCATTAAATTTTACACATAGAAAGCTGTAAGTTAGAATTTATTAATAACACACATTTTTAAAGTGCATATGCAAATCTAATTGTTGGTTTTCAAAATCAATGTAAAAGTCAAGGCAAACATATCTAAATTAATTGGCAAATAAACAAGTTCTTTTGTATCAAAAATAACTTTTTCTTTAGTTTTAATGTATTTTTATTATGATTTGACAGTTTCATGAATTAATATAATGAATTTTTATTTTCTATCCACTTTCATTCTTTCCCTCACTGAAATTCTCCTTCCTGTAGTGAAATTTTCATGCTTTTTTGGATATATAGTTATAGTAGAATGTTTATTAATTTTCTTTCTTTATTAGAAAGCACAATAAATTGCTCTAATATAATTTTTAATTATTTATTTTATGTTTTATGATGTAATAGAATTTTATCAACCCTCCTTCCTTTCCTCCCTAGAAACTCTCACGTGTAGCTCTCCTTCCTCTTTGTCAAGCTTGTGTGGCCTCTTTTGTCATTAATTGTTACATACTACATGTAAATGTACATGAATATATTCCTAAATATAAAAATATAGCAAGCTTAATAACATAATTTTACTTGTATATATGCTCTAGGGCTAATCATATCGTATTGGGAAACCCATTTGTGTGGTTTTTCCTGGGTAAGACTATTTTTCACAATCTCAGCATTCCTTAGTTCAATGCAGTTATTTGTGTAGAATTTAGTTATCATGATATTGACAGCCTGTCCTCCTCCCACCCCTATACTGTTTGGGATGTCTATTGTCCTTGTTCAGATCAACTTTAGGCAGTGATGCTGATGAGCCATTATTGATGCCTCTTCAAACATTACTAGAAAATATACAACCACACAAAGTCCTTTGTGATGTTTCTGTACTCTCTTCTGCAACGTCCCTTAAGCTTTAAGGGGGGCTGTGTAATGTAGAAATATCTTTTGAGACTGGGTTCCACAGCTCTGAACCTTGATTGGGTGTAATTTCCTGCAATAGTATTCTTCCATTATAAATAATTACAAGCAGTTTAATTGACCAGAGAGTTTCACTTGGTATCACTTGTTACCGTGTATATAAAATTGTAAAGTGGGGTCTCAGGAGTCTTATAAATTTTAGGAAATTCCGGAGTCTTGTAAACTGTTTGCATACAGACCCTTTGAAATTTTCTTTGTATGTTGAGTCTTAATGATTCTATATCCAGCATACATTATTTAAGTTTGGAGGAAATCATACAAATTTAAAACATTCTAGTTTTAATTGTCTTATTAAAATTATGACACTATTTAAAACTCAAAGCAAACATAAAAATGCCTTTAGAACAAAACAATATATACATTTTTACCTATGCACAAATTGATCACAAATAACAGCAAAACGTATTCATTTTAAAGCATATTTAAATTCATACATTGGAAATGAAATTTTCTACATTATATGAAGTGATGGCCTATGTCTGTAATCTTAGTTACTTGAGAAATATTGGAAGTTCAAGGACGACTTACATAATGTAGTTGTAGTTATATGTTCAGAATCAATTGACCTATGATACAGCCAATAGAATTTATAATACATAATTCAACACATGATAGAACACACCTTTCAAACAACTTCAAGTTTTATTCATCCATTATTTTATAGTGTTGCCCCTGACAAAGGTATGTATTATGTCAAGAACTGAACTATAGCAATGACCATTAAAAAACACTCATCAGGAAAAATAGTAGTATGTATCATGTCAAGGACTGAACTATAGCCATACCATTAAAACGATGCTCATCAGAAAAAAATAGTAGAAGTTTTCTCCTAGAAGGGTGTTCTTTCTTTCCTAATGTGCTTCAGTCTCAACAGACATGAATTAATTTGTGTCAGACACTATTGAAATATCTAATAACTGCCAGAGAAGCCTAGGAACATAATAGACAACCAACAAGAGACACAGCTACATCATTTGCAACTGCAATATCTGTCACTTTAACATAAGGAAGACTGAATTGTGTGTGTTGTCTCCCATAGGAGATTTTACAAATGCAAAGAAAATTGTGCATGTTTTAATGTGTTGGGGTAAAAGTGGTATTTTGAAAGTAAGCTTCATTTTTTTTTTTGTATGAGCTTCTTGTTTGTTCTAAACATGTAAAAACATTTTAGCCTGATCTAGCTTGACATTATTTTGAATAAAGTTAGGTATTACACAATAGCCTCTGACAAAGTAAATGGAAACTTAAGTGTATAAAATATGCAAAGAAAAATCACATAGACGACTGCATTTTAGCTTATACAAAGGAAATGTCAAGGCTGAACCTACACAAACATCTCTTGTGACTACAGTCTCCATTTTAATTAGTTGAAAATGTTTAGATCACAGAATTGACAGATTTTATAGTTTTGACATTTAATTTGTTTCTCCTTTATAAATATATTTACAAAAATAGAATACTTACCCTCCTGTTTTGCTACACAGCATCCATCTTGGTTATGTACTAGAAGAAAAATACTTATTCATTCGATGGGCTTTTCTTTGATATCTATCTTAAACATAATTTTAATGAACACGTTTATATGAAATCAATTTACCAGAAATAAAGTATACATACATAATGGTTCTAAAATTACTCTGGAAAACTGGAAAAACTGGAAAAAGCACTTACAATGTTTAGTATAGGAAGCATTTTATAATAACAAAGGTTACTATTTTTATTCTATGCTTTTTTTGTATCTTAAATATCTAAATGTTTATTGAATAACCTAATTCGGCAATCTAAATTTTAAGATGTACAGATGGTCTTGTATAAACTTATTCACCATGTTTAAGTGTTGATCCATTACTCCATATTTCAATTTTCATAATAATGAGTGGATTCAACATACTCAGGTTAATATCTATACTACATGTATTTAAGATATGTATATTGTATTTTGTGTAGTTTCTCTTGATCAGGCTTTTTTGACAATGTATGAACTTAATGTTTTTACTGATGGTAATTAAACTAAAGTGATCTAATCACATTTAGATCCCTGACTTTTCCAGAATCATATGCCTTCAAATGTTATACATTTGAAGTATTTAGGAAATCTCTATGGATATCAAACAGGGAAGCAAACCACATTAAGAGATAAGGATGAAAACCAGGTACAGACTGATTTTATCAATATAGATCATATTTTGGTAGTCTAATGTAAGGTGATTCATTGTCAGCTTATTTACAACACACTGCAATCTGGGCAAAGGTTTCCAGGTGACAATCAGACCGCTTCCAGATGCATGATAAAGCCTAAGATATAACTACATAAAGACTATTTTACAAAGTACATGTGACTACGAGTGTGGGTTCTATAACTAAAAGGCATAGAATCTAGTGTGGTCTTTGACTCATGCCATATAGGTCTTCAGGCAATAGTAAATGGGACATCTCTTCTAAGGATTATCTCAGGAAGGTAGACTCTGGAATAATCATTTTGAGTAAATTGAGTGAGTTCTACTAAAAGGAGGATGAGGTCTGCCTCAACAGATAGCAAAAAATGTCACCAGGTAGTTAACAAAACCCACACCCAGCTTTTTGGGTAGGTAAACAGATAATATACCTCCTCCATTGAGAATTTAACATTTGTTGTTTTTCTTTATGTTTTTGTGTGATCACAAGGACCTCTGTGGAACCAATATTGAATAAATTCAGTTTTAACCAAACAAATATTAAGTGAGAAAGACTTTGATGTTGAGAATAACACACAGCAGTGTTTCATTTGGCACTGAGCTACTCAAGAAACAGAGTTACATAAAGATATGTATCAGTTCCTGAGTCTAGGTGTCAGAAGCAACATTGGCTCTGAGGAAGGCCATTCCACTGAATCATGCCTGTCTCACACCACAGGTTCAGAAAATACTCCTGGAAGCTGATTGTTTTTCATTATGGATTAATACAATTGCACCTAGAAGAATCCCTTTAAAGTTTCCTGGCAATCTATTAACATCTGGCCTCATTTCTGAGGAATCTTTTTAGAGTACTGTTTTGATATTACTTCCCTAAACGCAATACTTTTCAACATTCTTATTCATCTCTTAAATAGAGTTTTGATGTTGTTGAGTGATAATCAGAACATGTTATATTTTCTTTTATCTATTGTCTTTTTTAACTTTGAATGATTTGTTACTGTTAGTCATCTGTATGTGTGTGTTTGTGTCTGTCTGTGTGTGTGTTTGTGGGTTTATATGTTTATGTGTGTATTTGCATGCATTTGCATGAATATGGAGGCAACAACTTTTAGGAATTGAGTCTGTTATTTCACCATGTGAGTCTCAGGAATAGCTTATTGGAAGATACCTTTGCTTCTTGATACCCCTTGCTAGCCAAGATGTTTGTTTAAAATCCTTAAATCTTAATGCCAACATTGAAAATTTCTCACTATCGTGCATTATGCTGTGATATATAAGAGAGATTTCCCCTCTCAAATATGAACAAGGAGAGAATAAAATTCAAAATTTTATCCTTTGACCTTCCCAAGTGAAGGAGCACACTCACTCACACACACACACAATACACATATACATAAGAGAGAGAGAGGGAGAGAGAGAGAGAGAGAGAGAGAGAGAGAGAGAGAGAGCCAACCATAAAATATATTTATTCAAAGTTGCAGACAGGTAAAATTTGATCATTCTGGACTGAAACTGGATCCTGCATCTTTTGTGCTTTCATATGAAATTTAGGATTATTTCTATTTTTCTGAAAAATCACATTGGAATTCTGATGAAGGTTGAATTGAATATCTAGGTTACTACTAATAGAATGGACATTTTCACTATATTGATCTTGCCAATCTATGTACATTTGGAAGTCTTTCAATTTTATGGTACACTTTTCAATTTCAAATGTATGGAGCAGCCAACAGATGTAGCATCCTTTATCACTAATATAGAGGCCAATAGGCAGAAAGTCACTGGCAGAGAACACGATGGCACGCAGGGGTCACAGACAGGGGAACACAGACTGAACCCAGGTAGGTAAGCACAATCAGACAGAACACAGAAAAGACAAAGATACATTCCAAATGAGACATTTACTGTGTGTGACTTCAAAGACAAATTTTCCTAAGTTTTACATCCCTGACATTTTTCCTTCAGGGATAGTTATATATTATATTATTTCATTGCTCTCTCCACATCCTTTGGTTTCCTGATGTCATTGTCTTTTTAGCACATTTTCTAAACCATGTCAGTATTGTATTGTCTTGTTATGAATCATATCTTATGACCTACTGTTCCCTGTAGTCAGTGACTATGGTTATTATAGCCTAAATTTTAAGGATGAAATTTATAAATCAGCAAACAACAAGTTTTAAAAGGGAAAGTATTAAGAGTTTATATATGAGAGCTTAACAAAAAGAAAGCTTCCAAATTTTTATGTAAGAAATCAGGTTCCAAGGAATCACTGTCATCCAGCTGCTGGTCTGGTGAGAATTTTTAGATATATGGGAGAATCCAGGAATAGGCACTGGAGACTGAGTAGGTAAGTTAAGTATGTCCACCCAAGAACTGTTGTCAGGGGCCTGCCAGTTTTGGTCAAATATTCAAGTGGACCCTCTTGGCCCTGCTCACCTACTTGGAGTAAAATGAGAAGACAGCAAAAGCCACAACAGGAACCAGAGCTGCCTTATGTCATGTGATTTTCCCAAAGACACTTCCAGCTCTTAGCAAAGCACAAGATTGGGAACTGCTAATTTGGAGGACTCTGCCCAATGTGGCTTCCCGGGGTTTGATCCTTGTTCTCTTCACAGTGAAGATCTGCAGTATTTTTAGAGTGGGTGGAGCTGAAGGACCAATGGATAAAATCCCTTGATGTAGGAGTCAAATGTCATTTCTTTTTAAATGTATTTGTTCTGTTGTTCTCTACCAGTGAGGGAAAGCAGTCATCACAGTCCTTAGTTTTCATTATAAAACACAAGTAAGCCGGGCGGCGGTGGCGCACGCCTTTAACCCCAGCACTCGGGAGGAAGAGGTAGGTGGATCTCTGCGCGTTCGAGACCAGCCTGGTCTACAAGAGCTAGTTCCAGGACAGGCTCCAAAGCTACAGAGAAACCCTGTCTAAAAAAAAAAAAAAAAAAAAAAAAAAAAAAAAAAAAAAATCCACAAGTAGTCTCCCTCTAAAAAAGGCTATACTATATGAAGTGCAATTTTATTCATTCTAATTCAATTAAGTTTTTAAAATACATAAAAAACATTTTGACTTTTTATATGGAACACATTCATTAACTCAAATATTCAAATAAAAATTATAATTTCAAAATATTCTATGTCTTAAGGACAGAAGGATAGCAGTTAAAATATTCAGGGATAATTTTCAACAGACAATAGCTTCATTCTGTAATAAAATAACATGCAAAATACATTAAATATAATTCTACTTTAATATTCAAGGTGAGAAAGATATGTAAAATATTAAAATATGATTACTATGGCAACTGTGAGCTCTGTGAAGTTGAAATTTCATTTGTAGTGAAAAATCTATAAAGACCAAAGCTTAATTAGCAGCTCCTATAGACAACTTTGAAGTTTCTTATATAAATTATTTCATATAATATTTATTAATCATTTTAAAATGCTAACTATTCTGATTATAAGCAATTTACATAATATTAACTACTTAAGGGAGAATCAAGATATCAAAAGTATAAGTTAAAGCATTGTGCTAAAATAAAAGAGTTCAGTTTCCCTTAATATAATTGTTTTTATATAAAATATTTCCATATTTTTAAAATTTGAGCACCATGTTTATCATAAGTGCTATATAAAATACTTCATTTTTCATGTCGTTGATGTTACTTGAAATAATGATAATGCCCAGATTTTTATTGCTTTACTGAGAATAGTAATATAGAGTTAATGGAAATAAATGTAAACATACAATTTATTATTTCACTTACATGTGTGCCTATAACAGGTTTAGAGTCTTTGGAAATATTCTTTTAAATTTTATATAATAGAATAAATCAATAATTCTTTGAACTATAATTTTATATTTCACTGCACATAAAATGTACTATTTATTCTAAATATGTATTTGCATCAGTTTTTAGAGCAAAATATCAATTTCCCCAAAACTCTTCCTTGCAATTAAACAGGATAATCTCATAAAATTGAATGATGAAACAACATATTGTATAAATTGAAATTTTTACAACTCTGTTTATAATTTTCAAATAAATTTAGTCTGAAAACACTCATTGAATGAAACATTTGACAATTTTAATTTCATTAATATTTTCACATAGCTTCACTTATTTTGTGTTTTTGTTTCTATGAGGTTTATATTTTCTTAAATTTTCAAGTATTATGACCCAAATATACAAGAAATCTGTAATATCAGATAACTCAGTAGTAACAGTCCTTTTTTAAAATGCATATCAATAGGAACTTCTGCTGATCATGTTATCTTACGGTTATGTCATTGGAGTGACATACGGAGGAATTCAATTTCTGAAAAAAGTATTATATTCAGATGTGGTTCTTGAATGAAACTAAAACTGTTATTCACAAATTTCAGTTTGCTAAAACACTATTTAAAATCCATGGAAATTTCTATTCCTATGTCTACTTTTCTCAGTGTATTCAAAGGTTATAGCTATGAGTGTCTCTGAATATCACACTACTATTATGTATCTCCTTCCAGAATAAAATAACACTGTGTACATGAAATATCTTTGTGTTCTATGTACTCATAATGTCTAAAGTAATGATAGAGTAGTCTGAAAAAATAAGTATTTGCTGAATTTATTGTTGAGTGTCTCCATTTATATGACGAATTTATTTATTTCTTCACACAATACCAGAAATATGCAAACTACTGTATTTAAGGTAAGAAAACAACTATGTACAAATCACATAATGGATTTTGAGGTATGTTCTTTATGCGAACACAAAATTCAAGTATTTTAACTACTGTACAGTTACTTTATTTCAAAATTATTATTCTTTATCTTGATATACAATTTGAAATTTTATCACATATACTTAAGGCTAACAAGAAGGAAACTGACAATATGGGCTAGCAGTATGGAGGCACAGAAGTCTCTATACTGCAGATAAATCCAAAAGTAGACTCTTGCCTGTGGAAGTCAGTCTTAGTGATCTGCTCAGGGCTTAACTTGATTGAAGTCTGCCCTTATTAAAGATGCAAAAATCCCGTACCCAAAGTTCAAGTTAAGAAGCCCTAAAGAAACAAAGTTGGATTTCATCCCTAGGAGGGTTTATCGATTCCAATTACACATTCTGGAACTGCAGAATCAGATACACGATATGTCAAGGGATGAATGGTGAGACATATATATAACCTAAAACCTACTGAGCATTTGAACTATACAAGTTAGTCATTGGTGGCTCAGAATAACATTTTGGAATTCTAGGTGTATATGTAATATAGAGCTAGTGTTTCATAGTGCCTAGAATATTTAGTTATAATGTTTATTAAAATCTGGTTACTCTAGATAAAACATTAAATCACTTTGGAGAGGATGGCAGAAATATCAATCATATCGATTTTGTCACTACACCAAGGTCCTTCATGCAAGAGACCCAGAATTCTCTTCATCAAATGGATTCTGGATCAGTACACAAGCTAATGTATGCAAATTGATTTAAAGGTCATGACTTTGTGCTCCTACAATTCAGGCTTGACTTTTTTAGTTATTATAAAAATGTTATGCTTATATGATCACTTAAGTATTTATTATAATTCTGCTGGGGAGATGCCTCAGCCATTAAAGGCTAGACTCACAACCAAAAGTATAAGAATTTAACATAGTTTATATACACTTCACTTCTATTAACACTGTGATAAATTATGACTGTTTTAATCACATTGTTGGTTATTCTGTCCATTGAACATTCTGTATTCCAATATTTTGCTAATTATACAGTTTCTAGATTTATTCTTTACTGTAGTATTTCCTTTGAGGAACAGTAGCTTTTATTTTTTAGAATTATCAGTGACGTAGGTGTATGTATGCTACTTTCACATGTGTTTGGAGTCATGTCCAAGATCTTGGCCAAAAACAAACAACAAAAAAATCCAAACAAACAAAAAAAAACCCTCATACTCAGAAGAGATGTTTTCTCTATCCCTCTGTTTTAACATTTTACATTCAGGTATAAAAAATGATGAACATACTCTCTATGCTGATGCATTATATATTCATTTGGGGCATTTATTTAAATGCTAACTTTTATTGTCGAAATATTCACAACTAGTGCATCAACTAAAATATATTAAAAAAATTACAAATTGTTAACATAATATTCTTGATTGCAACATATAACATATAGGATGTCTTCAGAAAATGATTAAAGTTATCTTCTATTGTTCTTCAGTGCTACCACTTTGAATATATTCTAAGATTCAAAGAGAAAAAAATGTTTTTATTTAATATGAATGTATTGCTTCATTGAGAGTTTAGTACAATATGCTTTGGCCATTTCTACATCTTGCCCAACTCCTTTGAGATCCATCCTCCACTCCTGTGGTCTCTCCCTCTCTTCACTCACCAAGACATATTTGTTTAGCCCTGTGTTCTTGAGTGTGTAGTCTTCTATTGGAGCACGGTCAACTTACCAGTAGCAATATACCTAAAGAAAACTGATTCTTATTCTGCCTTACGTTAGAAATTGGCAAGAGATCTTCAGGTAAAACATGAGATTTCATGAACTCCTCCTCTCTTCATTAGGTTTTCAGTCAGGGTTGATCTTACACAAGTCTTATCCATGGTATCACAATTGCTCTGAGTTCATGTGTGCAGTGACCTGTTATGTCTGGAAGGCAGTTTTCTTAGAGTTACTTACCTCTGATGCTTATGTACATTTTGCTTCCTCATCAATAATAATCACTGAATCTTGAAAAGAGGCAGTGTGATGTAGATATTTCATGAAAGAATAAGCATTCTGAAGTCTCACTGCTTGTAGCTTGACAAGTTGCGAGTTAGTATATTAGTCATCACCTACTGCAAAGAACTGCTTTCTTGTTAAGAGCTGCATTAATCTATGGGTATAAAACAAACCATTAGAAGTCAGTTTAGTACTATGATCATTTACCACAATAATATTACAAAAGTATCACTGTTGCTCCACTGGGATATCTTGCAAGCTGGTCAGTGGTGCGATAGGTAGGCCTTACAAATGGCTAGGAATACTAATTGGCTTTATCTCTAAGGCAGCTTGCATATTGCCTTCAAATACTGTGAGAGCTAGTCTTCAGGGAGAAGGCTTCGAGTTCAGTTCCAGTATAATTCTTCTAAGTCCTGTGTCTGAAAGGTATGATTTCCTCAGCACTAGTCTCATCTTCCAGTTTGGGGAAAGAAAAAAGCCAACATAGTAGCTAAAATCATTTTTGGAGTCTCTTGGTCTGCCCTGATCAACAATACCAAAAAAAAAAAACAAAAAAAAAAAAACAAAAAAAAAAACACTTGCCATGGTTTGTACCTAGATTTTTGTGAGATAGCCCATGTATCATAAGAAAATAAATAAAATGGGGGTGGTGAGAGCTTTATCTGGAAAGGGAAGTCAATAGAATGGGAAAAGGGAGAGGAAGAGAGAAAAATACACCAAGAATGTTTGAAAAAGTCATTTAATTGACTATAATAAAGATATATATTATACACACATATATATACATATATATAAAACCTAAGTTTTTTGTGTGTGTTTATATGTGTATGCATGTGTGTGTAACTTAAATGAACTTATGCCACATATCATTTGGGATGAAAATTACCCCCACAAAACCTAACAGACTTTGCAATGAAAGATTTCTTATATTCAAAACTTATTCACAAATTAATAAAACCATGATATTAATATTTAGGGGGTTAAGCCAGTGTAGCATTGAACTCTGAACTCTTAGTAGATTTAACTAATTAGTGAACAAATGAGTGACTTAGGATAAAGTAGAAACAGCCTTTGTCTTTCCCTCAGACAAATCTAGGCAGGCATCCCTTTTTTTTTCTGTCCTTTGCCCTTGAGCTTATACTTTAAAAACCTATTATCATATATTTCTCTTTAAATCTTTTGATTTAATCTTTTAAAGTCTCCTGATGGTGTTTCAATGCAGCAATTTCTGTCTTCAGTATGTTTGAATTTTAATGATTAAGAAAGTTGACATCCCTAACCCTTCATCTCTGCGGGACCCTGGCAGTGTGTCAGCAGCTAACTTGAAGTGAGACTGAAAGAAATCTATGAAAAAGTTGGGAGAAATCCACCTATCAAGGAAGTACATATGACCTAATTACAAGGAAAACTCTAAAATATACTGGAATTACTCACTTCCTAGCTAGTATTCTTTTCTATAAATTCACCCTAGGGATTAAAGTAAACAAATAAAAAATAAATAAAAATTTGGTCCTCTAAATTTCAAAGGAAACAATATCATCTCATGTTAGAAAGTCATTGGCTATAAATGTTTTAAAATATAAAAACTCTACAAAAATATCAAACTTAGCAGTGCTGATGGTCCATAAAGTAATATAGCAAAGCTAAATCTGCTTAGTAATTTAGAGCAATTATTTCTGACAATTCCTAGAGCATTATATTTAAACTCCTTGATTATCAGTCACCCATCTGCTCCTTGTGTATTATAAGTGCTTTATTTCTGTTCTTACAGAATATTCTAAAGCTGTTACCCATTTAGAACACTCACTTTGTGACTTTACTGTTCTGTCTCAATGCTTGCCATTTGTTTTCCTCTAAACAAAACCACTTGAAGACTTCAGTTTTGCCTTGAGTCTATACTTATATAAATAACCCCTCCATATTTTATGATAGAATTTGTTGGCAGAGGCTGTTCATTTGTTTCTAGCTGCCCATACCTGAAATAATCACACAGAAGCTATTAATTGCAGTAATGTTTGACCAATAGTTTAAACATATTTCTAGCTAACTCTCACATCTATTCCTATTATTTTATATTTTACCATGAGGCTCATGGTTTACCAGTAAGGTTCCCAGGCATCTGTCTCCTTTCGGCAACTATAATAATGTCTCTCTGACTCTGCCTTCTTTCTTTCAGCATTCAGTTTAGTTTTCCCACCTAGCTCTATTCTGCCTTGCCATATTCCCAAACAGCTTGTTTATTCATTAACCAATAAAAGCAACACATATACAGAAGGATTTACCATATCAACAACTGAAATAGAATATCCTTCTATATACTGTGACTATGTGTTTCTCTTAGTGGTTGATGAATAAAACAGTTTCAGCCAATGACCAGGCAGAATATATCTAGATGGGAAATCAAAACAAAGATAGGGAGAGAGAGAGAAGGTAGAGTTGGGGAAAATCCATGTAGTCACTGGGGAAGCAGGATATCAGGGCATCACCAATAAGCCAAACAATTGTAACTGATATTAAGTCTCAGAGTGGTTGTTTCATAAAGGACTGCTAGGACCCAGTGGGCAAAGAGAAACATATCAGTGGGACCTGTCTACATCCACAGACAACCACTGCTAAACAAGAAAATTTCAAAATATGCTCATGGGTATATGTAATATGAAACACTGTAATGTGCTCTAACCCATAGTCATCATCAGAAAGAGATTTCTATTTTTGTTGCAATGCTTAGAACCAGGTAGTTTCCTCAGTGAAATGAAATCTGAACTGAAAGTTTTAAAATTATGACTTTTCCAGTATGATGCATCAAATTCCATCAGTGTCCTTATCTCCTGACTTGAACTATTGAGTTACAGCAACAGTTCTTCTCTTTTAAAATATTTAGATGTTTTAATTATGATATATTAATACTGGTTGTTAAAATGTACCATGACTCCATACTGTGCATACTATTTTGTCTTAAATACCAATGCTAATGCTTCAAAGTTAAAATGTCTATAAATTCTGCTCCTGTATCAGAGAATTTGCAAGAGCAGGATCCTGAAATGGAATTGGGTAGTTGTCAATCATCTCAAACTCTGAAACAACCAAATTTTGAGAAAGCTAAATTCACCAATTACCCCAAAGCAGTTTACTTGTCAAATGACACTTTGATGATTTCTTTTTCCATATTTCTATTTCTTTTATCTTCACATATTATCATTCTGTATTATAACTTCCCAGGAGAGAACTGATCTTGGCCTGGTTGCTATCTATAAAAACATTCACATTTCCAGCAATGCATATAAAATATTTTCTTAGAATTTTAATGAATCCAAAAGATTTCATTGATCTTTTGTTAACAAAAATGAATAACTATTTTTCTTTCCTTTATTTTCTTTCTATGCTAAGGTATAAAATGAAGTATTTAAATTAAGGATAAAATTAGCATGTGTTCATGTATAATAAACCTTAAAAGCTTTTGATACACAAAATATTATATATGACATATATATATATACTTATAAAATTATAAATTTTATCTCAATTATATTTTTCATTTTAATATATATATATATATATATTACCTATGTGTGCATAAGCATATTTATTTATTTGATGCATGTTTTATTTTTTTTCTATTGCTGTGAAAAACATCATGAAAGAGTTTGTTGGCACACACGTCTAATCAGTTCATTACTGGTAGAAGACAAAGAATAAGTTCATTGCAGAAGCAAGTGAGTCAGAAGCCTTGGAAGAATATTGCTTATTGGCTTGATCTATTGGATCATTCAGTTTGCTTTTTCATACAATCCAGAACCACCTTTCTTGGGTTGTCACTGACCACAGAATGCTCAGCCCTCCTGTGCCAATTATTGATGAAAATGCCCCACAGTCTTGTTTATGGTCCAATCTGATGAAGGAATATACTCAGTTCAAGCTTCTTTTTCTCGCCAGTTGACCAGAGATTAGTCAATTTGACAAAAACTTAACCATCACATATTTATATCTTCTGTGGGAAGGGGTTCTCTCAAGGAAACTTCAGAATTGCTCATCTATTCTCCTCTCCTTCTCTTTCTTTCTTAACCTCATCCTCTCTTCCTTTCATCCACTGTTTCTCCCTTTCTCCTCTCCTACACTCTCTTATTCTTGGTAAAGTTTCATCTTGAGACAGAATATGTCTGAATTTATGAGGGCGAACCTCATATCTCAGCTTCCTAAGCAGTTAGTATTATAGTTGTATCCCTCTGTACCTGATTCTAAATGCACCATTATTATATCTTGAATTATTAGAAAGAAGCCTACTTATAAGCAATTGAACAAGTTTCAGTAAAAGAAGACCAAGAACATAATTCTAAAATATTAATTTGTTGTGGCACGCAAATGTAGAGAAATAATAAAACCATCCAACCTGGATAGGGGTTGAAGAGAGAAATGCTGAAGTAGCCAAGCTGGTTTAAGATCACGTAATGAATATAGAAAAAGAGATGATCATTAATTAGAATTTCTGACTCAATAGATATTAAAGAAATTTAAGATATGCTGATATATTTTTAAATTCCTTTGAGACACAATTTTCCAACAGGTATAAGTATTTATTTTAAAAAGATAATCTTGTAAGAATAAACTTAATAAACTTATGTATGATTATTTAATTGAACAACAATTAATCTAAAAGGTATGACTGAAGAGAAACACATGAGTACTTTACAGAAGTATCACTTTTTAAAATAGTAGTTTTAGGAAAGTTGTTCATGAAATAAATATAAGTGACCAGATCTTGCAACAAAACATTACTGAGCCAAAGTTTCAGTTCTCTTGTTGGATTAGCGCTTCTAGTTTATTTTTATTTTTTTTTATTTTTTTTTTAGATTAAACAGAATTTTATTAGCTGATTCAAATGTAGATACTTTAGAGAAAATGTTTGATGAGTGAAGAAAATTTTATATCTCTGGATATTACAAATTAGTACTGAAAAAATACAAAGAGATTCTATTAACTATTTAGGACATAAAATACACCTATAAAAATTTGATCCCAAAAGTTACAAATTAGGAGAGATCAACTGTGGGCTTCTAATGACTTTTAAAAATTCCTGGAAGGTATTGCCAACATATATTTTGGATTAATCCAGCAGCATTTATACTCAAAAGTCTTTTAGCAGCTGTTGCTCCTTCCTCAGCATTCCAACAATTCAAAGACAACAAAATAACATGCATTATCCAGACTCTCTGTGTATTTTTCATCTTTATTTGTGGTTTTATTTTAAACTCTATTTTTACTTTTTCTTTTTACTTTTTTTTTTGACAAAGGGTTTCTCTGTATATATGTGGCTGTCATAGATCTCATTCTGTAGACCAGGTTGTCCTTGAATCAGATCTGCCTGCCTCTGCCACCCAGTATTGGATATGAAGCCATGTGTCCCCATAACCAACGGGTGTCACTGTGTGCACACTACAGTCAGTGTACACGTCACCAGGAGTCACCGTATGCCCTACAGTCAGTGTACACATCACTGGGCGTCACTGTGCACACTACAGTGAACATGTCACTTGGAGTCACTGTGCTCACAATTATGTACCTACTGATTTTCCATGTGTCAATTCAGTCAATAAAGACAAAGATTAAGCAAAAAATAAAATGATAAAGTCCTAAATAAAAAGGAATAGCGCTTCTAGTTTAGACAGTCATGTTGGTAAGAATTCATGGGTGTATCTTCTGACTCTAGTAGGAGATGCAATCTCATTGGAAAAGCTTTATCCTCTGGCCGTTACATTCTTCCTGCCCTGTCTTCTTCAATGATACCGGAGCCTTATATTTGGCAGTGTTTTGTTGATTTATCTGTTCAGACATATGGCCATGAACAGGAGTAAGACCATTGATCCTCTACCCTACACACACACAAAAAAAAAAAAAAAATCACCATAGGCAACTAAAGAACGCTGAGAGTGAAAAAATTAACTTTCCTTGAGAAAACAACATCATTTTTTAAATCCAATAACAAATGGTTAAGGCTGAAATCATATATACACAATACATACAAATTGAGCAGTTAATATGCATGTATGTAGTAATATATGCCTATATAGGAATATATACACATACAATAATTTTGCATATGTTTGTGTGTGTATAATAAACACTAATGAAAGAATAGGCTTTTGGTTAGGAACCCAGTTATTTAAAAAAAAAATTATACCATCACGCTTAGTGCAATGCTTTTGTTATTGCTTTCCTAGTAAAAAATCAAAGAACAATTTCAATAAAAATAAAGAAGCCTAAAATTTCAGATCTGTGACAGACATATTAGGGCATGTGGCATTTATTATTTTGGGTCTAGGTTGCCTGAGTTAGGAGAAAACATTCCAGTTCCACACATTTTGTTAATTTCTTTTTCTTTAAAGCTACTGCATATATATATATATATATATGTGTGTGTGTGTGTGTGTGTGTGTGTGTGTGTGTGTGTATATATATATATATATATATATATATATATATAGCCAAGTCACATGTTGATGGCCATCTATTATGCTTTTGATTGCCAGCTTTTAAGATGAAGACAGCAATGAATCTGAGTGTGCAAGTATCTCAGAAAAATGACAAAGAGCCTCTCAGTATATGCTCAGAAGTAGTGAAGCTAGGTCACATATTAATTCTAATTTTGGTTTTCAAGGGCTCTCCACACTGATGTGCTCAGCAACTGTGCTACATTAGACAATTTTTCAACAGTATATAGTAATTTTCATGTCTCTATGGTGTACTTTATTTCATTTTACTCTTTTAAAATATTCACCCACATTTTGGAGCTTATGCTAGTACTAAACACAACACAATATGTTTTCTCAGCTAAAAATGCTGCTAAGCAAAAATGCCACTTTCAGTAAAGAGTAACTCAATGACGGAAAGATTGTGAATAACATAAACAGTGTGTAAGCAAGTGTTGAAACCACTGTCTTCATCAACTACTGATATGGAAGTTGATTCAACATAAATGGTATTTCATGCTGAGATGTAATGGTTACTGAAGGGGAAAAGTATTCCAGAAAATATTTGAAGTATAACACAAATTGAGTCTTTATAAAAATGTGTATATATAGTGTCAACATTTTATATAAGTAAGCTCCCATCCAGCATGATTAACTATCTACAAAACATCTAGAGAACATTTTTTGTGATAATTTATTTCTTTAAATACTTTATTATTCCTGCTATCTTTATTGAGATGCAAAAATACTGTTTTTTAAATGCATTAACCACATTATATGAATTTTACTGTCATTTTGTGGTCATTTATTTGCCATTTGATAATGAATGTTTTTCAATAAATTACAAAAATAAAGTTCTCATATCCTATACATGTAAGCATCACCATAATAAAATTATTATCATGTTGTGGGATCATCATCCTGTACATTGTGAAGATATGTTTCTGCTTTTCTCATTTGTCTAAGGCACCTTCTGATTGGTTTAATAAAGAAATTAATGTCCAATACCTAGGCCAATACCTAGGGTAGGTCGGATTTCCGGGGAGAGAGAGGAACAAGGGAGAATAAAAAGGGAGGCAGACATTTGTCAGTGAGATGTGGAGGAAGTAGGATTACAGTGTGTAGGAGAAGTAATGAGCCATGCGGCACAATGTAAATTAATATAAACAAGTTTATTTAAGTTTTAAAAGCTAGTTGAGAACAAACCTAAACTAAAGCCAAGCTTTCATGTTTTATAAGACGTCTCTGTGCCATTATTTAGGAGCTTGGGCTCCAAAGAAAGTCTGACCACATTTGGAATCCAAAGTTGGACATGTATAACTAAGTGTAAGGCCTGAAACACTACTCCCCTCTCCCCAGGATATTAGGTAAAAATGCCTGCAGCAGCTCAGCCCAGCAATTTACCAGAGCCGCGAAGGTTAAAAGTGTCTCCCATCTGGTGTCCCCTGGCCTGAACCTAGGCTATCACGGAAAGGCAAGCAGTGACTGCACCCCAGAACCACTAGAGTAGACTGCTGAAGTGACCTGAGCCAGCTGCCAATAAATATATGAAAAAGGATAAAGAAAAAAGACAAAACACCTAAAGACAAAACAACAACAACAACAACAAAAAAAACATACATTTGCACCTATAAGAATTCCTTAAAAATTTTTCACCTCCTCCCATTTCCCTTCTCCTCCCCCTTTTCCCGCTGCTCCTCCCTCTCCAGTCCAAAGAGCAGTCAGGGTTCCCTGCCCTGTGGGAAGTCCAAGGTCCTCCCCTCTTCATCCAGGTCCAGGAAGGTGAGCATTCAAACAGACTAGGTTCCCACAAAGCCAGTACAATCAAAACCCAGTGCTATTGTCCTTGGCTTCTCAGTCAGCCCTCCTTGTCCGACATGTTCAGAGAGTCCAGTTCAATCACATGCTCCATCAGTTCCAGTCCAGCTGGCCTTGGTGAGTTCCCATTAGATCAGCCCCACCGTCACAGTGGGTGGACACAACCCTCGCGGTCCTGACTTCCTTGCTCATGTTCTCTCTCCTTCTGCTCCTCACTTGGATCATGGAGGTAAAAATTTTTAATAATAATAATAATAATAATAATAATAAACCAAAAAATAAAAATAATAAAAAATCCTTAAAAACACAAAACCAGAAACCATTACATATTCTCAAATGAATATACTGTAAAGTTAACAAAAAGTAAAATTAAATAGTAAAAAAAAATGATGTGATTTCTCAGAAAATCAGGAATCAACCTTCCTCAAGACCCAGTAATATCACTTTTGGGTGTATATCTAAAGAATGCTCAAACATGTCACAAGGACATGTGCTCAACTATGTTCATAGCAGTTCTGTTTGTCAGACAAAACTTGTAAACAACCTAAATAAATGCCTCTGGAATGAAGAATGGATAAGGAAAATGTGGTACATTTACACATGGAGTAATCAGAGCAGAAAAAAATGACATCTTGAATTTTGCAGAAAAATGGATGGAGCTAGAAAACATTATTTTAAGTAAGGTAATCCAGACACACACAGAAAGACAATTAGCACATGTACTCACTCATAGGTGGTTTTTAAACATAAAGCAAAGAAAAACAGCCTACAAACCACAAACCCATAGAACTTAGACAACAAGTACACTAAGAGAGACTTACATAGATCTAATCTACATGGGAAGTAGAAAAAGGCAAGATCTCCTGAGTAAATTGGGAGCATGGGGACCTTGGGAGAGGGTGAAAGGGGAGAGGAGTGGCAGGAAGGGGAGAAGAGAAAAATGTAGAACTCAATAAAAATTAAAAAAAGAAAGTAAAGAATGCCAGTTATAATATTATCAGACAAAGATCCTTTAAAGAATGCCACTGAGGTCAGTATAAAATAAATGAAAAGTTTTTATTTAAATAAAATATAAAAGATAACATATCTTTTATAAATCTAATACTATTCACAGAGTCTACTCTTACAAATTGTTTTTTTCTCCACTGAGATTGTCTTGGATAGATTAATTTTTTTTCAATTTTTTAAGCAGTCATCAATCAGATAAAGCTTCTGAGTTAGGGCTGATTGCACTTCATTTCATCTATAAGACTCCATTTGGTAGAGGCCTATGTTCTGCCATAGTCTCTATGAGTTCATATTGTCTTGCTCCTTCTGTGTATAGAAGGCTTTAATTTCTTGGTTTCTTCCATCACATCTGGATCTTACACTATTTCTGCCAACACCTCCACAGGATTCCCTGAGCTCCGAGAGGACTAATTTGATGGAGACTTCCAATTTAGGGCTAAACGTTCCAATGTTTCTCACTTTCTGAATATTGTCCGGCCGTGGGTCTTTATATTTGTTCCTATCTGCTGCAGGAGAAAACCACTCTGGTTATAGTTGCATTAGGCACCAGTCTTATACAGCATATATACAGAATATAGCAGAATGTCATTAGGAGTCATTTTATTTCTTCTTCTCTTGAATATAATAGTAGTATTTGATTTTCTTCTAGAAGTTTTTCCTATCTAATCTCAAGTTTTCTGGCCATGCAAGTATCAGTGGGTATTCCATCTTGTGAAGTGATCCTTAAGGATAATCAGATATTGGTTGGTAAATCCTGCAAGTTTTGTGCCACTATTGCTTTAGCATATCATCCAGGCAGGATATTATTTTCGATTGAAGGGTGTAGTGGCATTTCATGTGTATTTTAATAAATGATGCTTGCTTGGGGATTGCAAAAGTAAAACAGCCACAGTGGCCAGTCTTCCAGACCAGGCAGCGATGACACACACCTTTAATCTCAGTAGCCACAATGATACACACCTTTAACCCCAGTTGCCACACTTGCTTGCCATAGTAACCAGGCGGTAGTGGTGCATGCCTTTACCCAGAACTAGAAAGGATTATAAAAGATGAGGAGACAGTTCTCAGGCAGAGTCTCATTCTGAGGTTTCTTGGTGATAGGATCACCATTTTTGGACTGAGGCTGAGGAAAGAGTCGTTGCCTGGCTGTTTTACTTTTCTGTTCTTCAGGTTGAACCCCAATATCTGTTCTTGAGCATATATTAGTCATGCAAAAGAAGGGTTTTTGTTATTTGTTTACTTTTCTCCTTCAGTAGTGTGTAGACATTCCTGTCTCAAGAGTACTAGCTTGTGACATGAAGGCTCTATGCAGCTGACACATCGACTGTTCTGTGTTCAATGTGTCGTGTAGGTGTTGTCTTCAACAATAGAACATTGCATCACTTTGTGGAGAGCAATCTACAGCCTTTGGAACAGCCTGTATTATTTGGAAGTTCGTTGCTACTCATTTGACCAACAATGGAGTTAGATGAAACTATTCCCAGTACAGAAATCTTCATTTGGTGTTGAGAGGTATCAAGTGGGGCTCTGTCTCCCCCATTATATGGCAATTTCATTTAGATTTTTCTCAAATATGTATATATTTTCAAAGCTTTCAATATCTTAGGTTTCCACATGATCTCCCCCAAAAGGCCCTTAATTCTAGTTTTCTCTACCCATATTTCCTTCCTTCTTTACTCTTTCCTTTGCTTTTCCATTTGATCCTCATGCCCCAGGATCCATTCCCATTCATAAGTGTCCCTTTCTAAGGAGATTTAATTCCTTCCACCTAGTTTCTTACTCTATAGCTAATCAGAGGTTCTATTATTTGTAATTTGTTTATAATTGACTTAACAGCTAACCTCCACATATAAAGAAATACATGACGTATTTCTCTTTATATTTCTGGATTAAGTCACTCAGGCTAATTTATTTTCCTCTGGTTCCACCTATTTGCCTATAAATTTCATGATGTTTTCTTTGTAGATAGAGGTCTTTACTTATTTGATCAGCCTTATCGTGAAGTATTCAGAGGCGATAACAAATGGGACTATTTCTCTGACTATTTCCCAGTTAGCTAATGGAGTAATAAAATATATACACAGTTCCCAAAATAGACAACATAATTTTCCAAACAACACATGAAAAACTATTCAATGTCACATGCGATCATAGAAATGCTAATTAAAACTACTTTGAGATTCCAGCTGACCTAAGTTAGAATGACAGTAATTAAAAAGTTCAGGTGAAGATGTGGACAAAAAAATTATATATATTGCTGGAATAAAACAGTTAATACAATCACTAAGGAAATCAGTATGGAGGTTCTTAAAACTATAATAATAGATATGACTCGTGATCTAGCTCAATCTGTTCTGGGTAATATATCAAAGGATTCTAAGCTAACATACCACAGAAAGACTTACACATCAATATTTATTGAAGAATTATTTATAGTTCTAAATTAAAGGAACATCTTAGATATCTATAGCAGAGGAATAGCTAAATAAAATATTAAATATAAACAGTGGGATATTTTAATGCATAAAGATCAGCAATGATGTGTAATATTTTAATATGAAGCCGTCTTGGTGAAGCTATTGTGTCATGACCTTAAAACTGAAAATTAGGGAACAAAGAATATTCTTTTGAAAGGAGCTCCCAACAGTCATGCATTATGTATATGACAGCACCAAGTCCAGCAGGTAAAGAGTGCATTTCATTAGTATTCAAGAAACCTGACCCAATGCTCATTTGCATATGGACAACGTTAACTGGTCTTAGTGGGATATCAAATAAAAGTTAAGAGGTAATGGTAGCCGCAGGATTTGAAGAGGATTGAAAAGGGAAGATGTGGGGTAGATAAGATCATACTTCTTGTGTATATGTATTATATTCTCATAAAAGACAAAATTTGAAAAAAAAAGTTAATATCTGTTTACTACTTTTTGAGTTTCTTGAACTCATTATCTGCAGAAACACTTCTCAGTATTTTTCTGAACTTTTTCTTATATGTTTTTCTACAAAATTTCATTACTACAGAAAGCAAATATCACAAATTTGGAGATTAATTGCAAAAACTCTGTCTATTTGATATAATAATGAAACTTTTATGTCTTAATAAAATCCAAATTTACTTTAAAGTACAAATATCTTTCATTATCCTCACTGAAGACATATTATTATAAATCAAAATATTTTATTTAAATAAAAAGGGACTTGTTAATATTGCACATTTGTTTTGATTGATATTCATGAACTTCTTCAAAATTGAAAACAAAATTTATTATTGCCTTGGACACTATGAAGAGTTTGAAGGTACCATCAAGAGGCAATGCCAATACTTCTTTAAGATAAACATTATTTGTCAATAGCTCAATAAGACCATATTTCCAATGTTGTCACATTAAGCCAGAAAGTTAACTATTTTGTGCCTATGGTTTTTGAGGAGCAGGTGTAGTTCACTGCATCAGATACAGCTTAGAGGAGTAGCATGTGTTTGCAACTTAAGTGAGATACTGTGGACATGCCTTTATTCTATCAATAAGCGTCTTCAAATGTGCTTGGCTAAAACCTGGCATCGTCACATATGTTAAAAATAACTCAATATAGCCAGGCGATTTGTGTCACATGTCTTTAATCCTAGCACTTGGGAGGCAGAGGCAGAGGGATCTCTGTGAGTTCGAGACCAGCCTGGTATAAAAGAGCTAGTTCCAGGACAGCTAGTGCTGTTACACACAGAAACTCTGTCTTGAAAAACCAAAAATAAAATAATTCAATACAAGTCACCTCTAGGATCCTTTATACTTTCAGAAAATTCTTGAAGTTTGAGCTATGCACTTGTACTCATGAATTTTAGGAAACTACTTGTGTTCAGGTGTCATCTGTGATTTATAACTTAGGATTTAGACATGTAGTAATAGTGAAAATGCAAAATTAACTATATAACTTAATAACTTTATAATTTTAAACACACAATAATATTATATTGAAAGAAAATATTGTACAAAATTTACTAATAAAGACTTCTGTGTCAATGCTGACTATTTAAAATTGGCATTGTTTAGCCTTAATTTGTGGGAAGAAAGTAAGTTATTTAAAATAGGAAGGCTTTCTGGGAGCAGGAAAGAAATAGATACGTAAACATGGGATAAAAACAGCAGATGACACACATTCTAAGAGATGGCTGTGCCCAGGGAAGTGTTAGAAGCCTGTTTGCTACAAACCAGGATGAAGGAAATATAGAATTGAATATACATAATAATGAGAAATTTTGAGAGGCTTTAATTCAGGAAGAAAATATCACTACAACCAGACATAGACACTAAAAATGACACTATAAGTGTTTTTCAGATTCTAGTGGAATTTCACAACCATATTCACATTATAGCAATGAATGAAAAATTAGTAATTTAAAGTTGAGATATTAACTAGCAAGGAATTAAAATTACCATTACAAACACAGTACATAACTCTGGATGAGTTATGACCTGCATAATTTTTAGCAAATATGAGAAAAACAAAATAGATAACCTTTCAACAAATGTGTGATATTTCATAATTTATCTAAAACCTAAGATAATAATGAACTAGCATTGTTCTTTGTTTTACTCAAGAATGCTTTAACTATATAACAAATGTTAAAGAAAATGAAACTGTTATTTCAGAAATGTTGAGATATGCATGTTTACTTGTGTTGTTCAAATAGTAAGGCCTTTGCATAAAGTCTGCCTATTTTTATCAAATGTCTTCATCTGTATTTTGTGCTATTCATCTCAAATCAAGCAGTCAAATCTACTCCTCTGTTGCAATATGCTTTGGCAAATTAATTGCATAATTTGAAACTTTAAAGTAAATTAATTATATCATTTTATTATAGACCTTCAATAATCCTTATAAACTATCACAGGATTTGACTTCCCTATAGCAATTATTATTCATTATTTTATTAGTAAAATTTAATATTATCTCTTGTATCTATTTCATCATGTTATAGTACCTTTGCTTCTTTTTTTTATGATTTAGCCCTTTATGCATTTATTTACAGTGTTTGTTATACATTATTAAATGGATCAGCACCACCTGATAAGACAATGCAAGGGATATTATTACCCTGGAAAATCGGTGGAAATATTCAGTTGGTGGCATCAAAGTCAATGAAGGATATGTTGCTTCAGACCCTTGTATCTAGAATGATGCAGAATGCACATTCTTCATGCAAATGATGTCCAGCAAAATTGATTCTTGGCCCTAGAAAAAGGAGTGGGAGAGGCATCCCAATTCTCAAAAGAGGTTCTACTTTACCTTTAACAATATAATTTAGAATATTTAATTTTCTTTCTTTTTTTTCTTCATTTTTTTAAATTTATTTATTTATTAAAGACTTCTGTCTCTTCCCCGACACTGCCTCCCATTACCCTCCCCCTCTCCAAATCAAATCCCCCTCCCTCGTCAGCCCAAAGAGCAATCAGAGTTCCCTGCCCTGTGGAAAGTCCAAGGACCACCCACCTCCATCCAGGTCTAGTAAGGTGAGCATCCAAACTGCCTAGGCTCCAACAATGCAAGTACGTGCAGTAGGATCAAAAACCCATTGTCATTGTTCTTGAGTTCTCATTAGTCCTCATTGTCTGCTATGTTCAGCAAGTCCGGTTTTATCCCAGGCTTTTTCAGATCCAGGCCAGCTGGCCTAGGTGAGTTCCCGATAGATCATCCCCATTGTCTCAGTGTGTGGGTGCACCCCTCGCGGTCCTGAGTTCCTTGCTTGTGCTCTCTCTCCTTCTGCTCCTGATTTGGACCTTGAGATTTCTGTCCGGTGCTCCAATGTGGGTCTCTGTCTCTGTTTCCTTTCATCGCCTGATGAAGGTTAATATTCAGGAGGATGCCTATATGTTTTTCGTTGGGTTCTCCTTATTTAGCTTTTCTAGGATCACTAATTATAGGCTCAATGTCCTTTGTTTATGGCTAGAAACCAAATATGATTGAGTACATCCCATGTTCCTCTTTTTGGGTCTGGCTTACCTCACTCAGGATAGTGTTTTCTATTTCTGTCCATTTATATGCAAAATTCAAGAAGTCATTGTTTTTTACTGCTGAGTAGTACTCTAATATGTATATATTCCATACTTTCTTCATCCATTCTTCCATTGAAGGGCATCTACGTTGTTTCCAGGTTCTGGCTATTACAAACAATGCTGCTATGAACATAGTAGAGCATATACTTTTGTTGTATGATAAGGCTTCTCTTGGGTATATTCCCAAGAGTGGTATTGCTGGGTCCAGGGGTAAGTTGATCCCAAATTTCCTGAGAAACAGCCACACTGCTTTCCTAAGTGGTTGCACAAGTTTGCATTTTCACCAGCAATGGATGAGTGTACCCCTTTCTCCACAACCTCTCTAGCAAAGGCTATCATTGGTGTTTTTGATTTTAGCCATTCTGACAGGTGTAAGATGGTATCTTAAAGTTGTCTTTATTTGCATTTCCCTGATCGCTAAGGAAGTTGAACATGACCTTAAGTGTCTTTTGGCCATTTGAACGTCTTCTGTTGAGAATTCTCTGTTCAGCTCAGAGTCCCATTTTATAATTGGGTTGATTAGCCTTTTACAGTCTAGTTTCTTGAGTTCTTTATATATTTTGGAGATCAGACCTTTGTCAGTTGCGGGGTTGGTGAAGATCTTCTCCCAGTCAGTGGGATGCCTTTTTGTCTTAGCGACAGTGTCCTTTGCTTTACAGAAGCTTCTCAGTCCCAGGAGGTCCCATTTATTCAATGAGGCCCTTAATGTCTGTGCTGCTGGGGTTATATATAGGAAGTGGTCTCCTGTGCCCATGTGTTGTAGAGTACATCCCACTTTCTCTTCTATCAGGTTCAGTGTGTTCGGACTGATATTGAGGTATTTAATCCATTTGGACTTGAGTTTTGTGCATAGTGATAGATATGGATCTATTTTCATTCTTCTACAGGTTGACATCCAGTTTTGCCAGCACAATTTGTTGAAGATGCTCTCTTTTTCCATTGTATACTTTTCGCTCCTTTATCGAAAATCAGGTGCTCATAGGTTTGTGGGTTAAAGTCAGGGTCTTCTGTTCTATTCCATTGGTCAACTCCTCTGTTTTTATGCCAATACCAAGCTGTTTTCAATACTGTAGCTCTGTAATAGAGTTTGAAGTCAGGGATGGTAATGCCTCCAGAAGATCCTTTATTGTATAAGATTGTTTTGGCTATCCCAGGTTTTTTTCTTTTTCCATATAAAGTTGATTATTGTCTTCTCCACATCTATGAAGAATTTTGATGGGATTTTGATGGGGATTGCATTGAATCTATAGATTGCTTTTGGTTGAATTGCCATTTTTACTATGCTGATCCTCCCAATCCAAAAGCAGGGGAGATCCTTCCATTTTCTGGTGTCCTCTTCAATTTTTTTCTTCAAAGACTTAAAGTACTTGTCAAATAGATCTTTCACTTCCTTGCTTAGAGTTACCCCAAGATATTTTATGCTATTTGTGGCTATCATGAAAGGTGATGCTTCTCTGAATTCCCTCTCTGTTTCCTTATCCTTATTGTATAGGAAGGCCACTGATTTTTTGGAGTTGATCTTGTATCCTGCCACATTACTAAAGGTGTTTATCAGCTGTAGGAGTTCTTTGGTAGAGTTTTTGGGGTCGCTTATGTATACTATCATATCATCTGCAAATAACGAGAGGTATGGAGAGAGTGGACATCCTTGTCGTGTTCCTGATTTTAGTGGGATGGCTTTGAGTTTTTCTCCGTTTAATTTAATGTTAGCTGTCAGCTTGCTGTAAATAGCTTTTATTATATTTAGGTATGACCCTTGTATCCCTAATCTCTCCAAGACCTTTATCATAAAGGGATGTTGAATTTTGTCGAATGCTTTTTCAGCATCTAATGAAATGATCATATTGTTTTTTCTTTCTGTTCATTTATATGATGGATTACATTGATAGATTTTCGTATGTTGAACCAGACCTGCATCTCTAGGATGAAGCCTACTTGATCATAATGGATATTTTTTCTAATGTGTTCTTGGATTCGGTTTGCCAGTATTTTATTGAGAATTTTTGCGTCGATATTCATGAGTGAGACAGGCCTGTAATTCTCTTTCTTGGTTGGGTCTTTGTGTGGTTTTGGTATCAGAGTGACTGTAGCTTCATAAAAGGAATTTGGCAATGACTCTTCTGTTTCTATATTGTGAAATACATTAAGGAGTATAGGTATTATTTCTTCTAGGAAGTTCTGGTAGAATTCTGCATTGAAACCATCTGGTCCTGTGCTTTTTTTTAGAAGGGAGATTTTTGATAACAGTTTCTAGTTCTTCACGACTAACAGGTCTATTTAGATCGTTCACCTGGTCTTGGTTTAGCTTTGGTATATGGTATTATTTAAAAAAAATGTCCATTTCTTTTGCATTTTCCAATTTTGTGGCATACAGGGTTTTGTAGTAAGATCTAATAATTCTCTGAATTTCCTCTGTGTCTGTGGTTATGTCCCCCTTTTCATTTCTGATATTATTTATTTGCATGTTCTCTCTCTGCCGTTTAATTTGTTTGAATAGGGGTTTGTCGATCTTGTTGATTTTCTCCAAGAACCAACTTTTTGTTTCAGTGATTCTTTGGACTGTTTTCTGTGTTTCTATTTTGTTGATTTCTGCCCTCAGTTTGATTATTTCCAGTCTTCTACTCCTCCTGGGCGCGACTGCTTCCTTTTTTTCTAAAGATTTCATGTTGCTGTTAAGTCCCCAATGTATGTTTTCTCCGTTTTCTTTAAGTGGGCACTTAGTGCTATGAACTTTCCTCTTAGCACTGCTTTCATCGTGTCTCATAGGTTTGAGTATGTTGTCTCTTTATTTTCATTAAATTCAAGGAAGACTTTAATTTCTTTCTTGATTTCTTTCTTGACCCAGGTGTGGTTCAGTAGTTGACTGTTCAGTTTCCATGAGTTTGTCGGCTTTCTGGGAGTAGCGTGGTTGTTGCCTTCTAACTTTAATCCGTGGTGATCTGATAAGACACAGGTGGACACTGATATTTTTTTGTATCTGTGGAGGTTTCCTTTGTTTCCGAGTATGTGGTCAATTTTCACGAAGGTTCCATGAACTTCCGAGAGTAAGGTATATTCTTTCCTATTTGGGTTGAGTGATCTATAGATGTCTGTTAAGTCGATTTGTTCATTACCTCCAATAGTTCTCTTAATTCTCTATTAGGTTTCTGTCTGATTGACCTGTCCATTGGTGAGAGAGGTGTGTTGAAGTCTCCTACTTCTAGTGTGTACAGTACCTTTCAATATTTTTGTGGATATAGATATACTTTACTGATATAAAAAGAGTATTTAAGTTGGAAGGATTATCAGACATTTTCTGAGGAATTTTATTGATAAACTAGAAGAAAATAAATGGATCAAAAATACTTATATTGCATATATATAACATATGTGTCTCTGTGTGTGTGTTTGTTGGTATATGTGGTCATGTGTGCTTTAATATATATGTATTGTAAATAACATACATATATAATTATAAATGCATATATTCATTATTTATTATTTTATTATATATGTCATATAATATATACATATTATAACACACACCTATATATAAAACAATGTTAATATATGTTGTTAATATTAGTGCCATGAGATGGCACAAATATTAAAATGTATATGTGTGCTGACACCTCCATATTTCATATTAAAAATGACATGAAAACATCCTGATATCCATACTTGATGGAGTACTCAAACTAGGTTAGTGTATTTATGCCTAATGTATCATTAGAAGACAGCCTGCATTGTCATATTTCTAGTGCCACTAGACAGAGTTCTCCTTTGTCCCTGCTTCTGATTCTGCTGAGTCTGAGTGGTGTATCTGAAAATTGAATGGCGTGAATGCATTCCTAGTGTTTAATTGCCCTTCACATGCTCACATTTGATGGGCAGCCGTAAAATATCAGTTTGCCTACTTAAAATTTTTCCTAATAGTTTACATCTAGTAGAGACAGATAGGGGACAATATAATTTTCTGGAGTATCTTTACACATATCAGTGTTATACTCCAGGCAAAAAGATGAAGAAACTTGATATAAGGAAGAAATAAACAGCCACCTTCTTTAATTTGCACTACATCATTTTTCAAAACATGTGAACCCATCACAAATTTAGACAAATGACTGTGAAACAACATTTAAATCATTCACATTTTGCGTCAATATATTCATGTAAATCTACCATAGCTGTAAAAATTTGATACAAACAAATGAAAAAATATTTCATGTTTCTACTTTCCCCTAGGCTCCTTCAATGTGTAATGCATGAATCCTCTTATGTAGTCTTCTTAGTTCTTAGGGCAGAGCAATTTAAAAATTTTCAGAAAAATGTCGATAATAATTTTGCTTTCTCTATATAAAAATTTAAATATTATTTGCATGCATATCTTAAGTATTTTAACATTTTCACCACACAAATTTTTATGAAAAATCATTTGGTTGATTTTTTTTTATATTTTTGATGTAAGAAACCCAGGTAATTATTTCAATAAATTTGTAATACAGAAAATATATTACCTTTCTTTCATAAAAAGGTAACTTCATCAGTTCAAAGTTATACATTAAGGGTAGGTTTCTAGATATTTATCACAACAGAGCATTCTTTTCTTAGGTGTTTTTTTAAAAATGTTGCCTTTATTCTTTGAGAAATTTATATACTATATTTTGATCATACTTATCTTGCTAACTCTGCCCTTACTACACCTCCTGCTCATCACTGTTCATCTAATTTCAAGTTTATTTTATTTTGCCCCTTCAAAGTACAGTTTATGTTTGCCGAATACTATTTGGAGTAGTCCTGACCTACAGTGTAGTGTGTGGAACTGCTGACATCACGTCATTAAAGGAAGCTGACCTCCCCTCTTACAGTGGCTACTAATGCCTATAACTCCTCAGTTGTAGGAAGATTTTGTGCCCACCTTCCCACCTCCATGCTGGGATTTGTTTCTGGCTTGAATATCGATTAAGAAAAGCAGGAAGTGACTTAGTCAAAGTGTATCAGCTACTTCTTTTCAGATTCCAAGAATTATGTTTTTGTAAATAAGAATCCAGAATGAATTTTATATTAAACTATGATGTTTTGTGATGCCATTTTTCTGCTATCCTTACACTGAAGCTATAAAATAGTCTAATGTAAGGAAAATTCAAAAGTTACATTTTTTAAGTAAATTTGCATCATAGATATCTTCATACACACAGGAAGTGGAAATAAGATCCTAATATTTCCTTAGTATTTTACTCTCTAGAACAATCAATACATTTGTTCACAATTTCTGTCATTCCTATAATTTATTCAGAATAAAACAGTGTTTGTATTAAAAAAAATTCAAAGAAAGTGGAAATAAACAGATTCATAAAAGAGTGGAAAATTTTCCTTACTAGGTATATAACTCAATTATTTATTGCACCTCAAAGCTTACAGACCCTTGGCCTCTTTTTTGCTGTCTTTGTTCGAAAAGGTAGAAATAAAATCAATAGAATGGCTTCCTACATCTATCTTAGAAGTGGCAAGTACATTATGCTCACATTTCAACTTTACTGACAATTCTAGTCTTGGGATCTCATAGATGATCTGAAAGTGTCACAAGAAACCTCAATTAAAGGAATCACTCTCCATGTTTTGACAGGAAGACTTCCAGTTCACAGATTGCCACTATAGTTGTTATCTTAAAAATATTCAGATTACTGAGACCATGACGATTAATTCATCTCTGATGCATAAGTAGTTTACACAATCTCAATAACCGTGAATATTCTCTTCATTCTAAGAAAGATTGACATCTGGATCTATTACAGAAGTTTGAGAGAATAATTTGGTGTCAGACACAAAACTAAACATTAATAAATCAACATCTAGATCCTTAAATATAATTTAGCTACTCTGTTTGTTTTGGCCTGTTCTGATTTGTTTATATTTTACCTTATCTTATGTTAATTTTTAAAATGCCTGGGGTTTTTTCCTAATGAGAGAAAGAACAGGTATGGATGTGGGTGGGTGGTGAGAATCAGTGAGAATTTGGGTGAGGAGAACCCTAATCAGATATATTTTATGGGGACACAAAACCTTTTTTTCAATAAGAAAAAATAGATTTTACATCCATCTATGTGGGGTTTCCTCAGCTACATTTGCTCACTTTTCAAAAGTTTGCTTTATTCAAATTAGGATATCTTAGAAAAATACTAAAAATCAAGTTCTGGTTTTATGCTTTGTTTATTTTGAGCAGTTTCTGCAAGAGGACAAGCTGTCTTTTTTTTTCTGTCATCTCAATATTTGTGAGAAATCCCCACCATCATAGAGTTGTGTCAAACAAGCTTCTTATACAGATATTGTTTCAGGTCTGTTAGTCTGCTCAGTCTACCCCCAAATGCAATGCAATCTATGGCTAACAAAAGATAAAATTGTATTTCTCAAAATTGGGAGGCCAGAAGTTTTAGACTGACAAGCCAAGTGTCTTTGAGTCTCCCATGTCCTCTTTCTGGATTGACAGTTCTCTTTGTCCTTATACATGGTTTTGTTTGTGAAATCACACATGGATATAAAAAGTTTCTTCTTTTAAAAAAGTCTAGTTGGTCAGGTTCTTCCGCTAAATATAATCACAGTGAAGTTTATGGTTGCAACATATTTACTCAGAGAAACAAAATATAGTTCATTGTCTTTGAAAAAGATATGAGTCCTGAAGTAGTTCATTTTTCTGTCTCTGAAAATTCTACTTCTGGAAGGAATAATCTGGGATTTGTCTGCTTCAGTACTGGAAACACAGACTAACAAAGAGAATTTAAACTTTTATTTTTGTTGCAAATTTGTCCTCTGTAAATTATTCATTCCTTGCCCTATAACAGACAATCTAAGTATGTGAAAAAAATAAAATCTCATATACTAATGCTATCTTTTAAAATGGAATGCATGACAAAAATAAGTCATATTATCTCCAAATAAAATCTATGTTATAATTTTAAAATAAATTATAAATAAAGTGATCCTAGTGAGTAAGAAAAAAATAAGTTGCCTTATTTTCTTTGAAATTTTTTTTCAAAGAAATCTTCATTTGTATACTTTTCAAAATACCAACAGCAGAATTCTCTTCCCCCGATAAGCAAGTAACAAAGGCACTAACTGAATATGAATAAGATCTATTTTACTTTCCTTCAACTGCTTTTCCATTAGATTTCAAAGTTTAGTCAAAACAAACAAGTGGCTGTTTTGTTAATAACCTTATGAGAGCTTGTAGAAAATCTGATAAAAATTTGCAGGAAATCAAAGGAAATGAACAAATAATGAGACAAGCAGATGCACACACGAACAAAGACAACCAGCAGTGACTCTATATTTTGCATGTTGGTCCTTGGTGGCTCATCTGCAGAGTCTGATGAATACTGCCTCAGGAAAACAATTGAGAAAGCAATCAGTGATCCAGTAGTATTCTGCCTTTGTACAGGAGTTATGATTGTTATAATAGTAAACAGCAATGGAAAGATATGAATCTTTTATAAACATGTATTTCCCTGCTTTTTATTTAATATTTTTAAACTAAGTAAATGTTACTACTATAAATTTATTTTAGTGACAAAATATAAATATTAAATATATAGAGTATATCTTAAGAGATAATTCAGTGATTATTATAGATTATTATGTTATATATATATGGTTATTAGATTATCACTATATATGTGTGGCATACTAATTTGGTCATTTAATAAGGATATTTTTATTGCTTTTTGTTCATAAAGCAACTTTGCTCTACTTAATTTATCATTGGACAAACTTAAATACTTTCATATATCTTCATTCTAAGTTAAATTATAAAATAATATCATATAAAGATAACTGAAATCCATTATATTTTCAAGTTTCTTTTTTTTTTTTTTTACAAGTAAAGTGTGTTGCAAGGAGAGCACTGGCTTGCTCGTCCCAGCTGCCTGGCTAGCTTAACTTCGAAATAATCACACAGAAAATGTATTCATTAAAACACTGTTTGGCCTGCTAGCTCTAGTTTCTTATTGGCTCATTCTTACATCTTAATTTAACCCATTTCTATTAATCTGTATATCGTCATGTGTCAGTGGCTTACCAGGAAAGATTCTAATCAGCGTCCCTCTCAGGCAGAGTATCCATAGCTTCTCCTACTCTGCCCTCCTTTTTCCCAGAATTCAGTTCTGTTTTCCCCACCTACCTAAGCTCTTCCCTATCAAAAGGCCAAGGCAGTTTCTTTATTCACTAACCAATGAAAATAACACATACAGAGAAGTACTTCCTACTCCACGTAGCCTTTTCTGTTAAAACAAAAAGGAAGGCTTTAACATAGTAAAATTACATATAAAAAAACAGTTATCAAACAAGAACTGCAATTATAATATTTATATCAACTTTAGCTTTTATCATAACTAAGGAAAACTATACTATAACTATAAATTCTTCAACAACATCAAAGACTCCAGGAGGATATAATATTACCTAAGTAAACAGGAAGTGCATTGTAAACAACTTCCAAAACTCTAGAACTGACAGAGATGTCTAGATACCTGGACAGTCACCCAAAGTTCTTCTGTAACATTGGGGCATCCATCTTCAGCCTACAGGTTTATACTTTTCCATGAAGCAGGAAATTTCAAAGACAGTTTCACCTATACTGACAGTTTGTCAGTCATTTTCTTCTGTGTCCTGCAGAATGTCTAGCAGACTCTTTTATGAAACAGGAGCTCTGAAGGATTATCTCACCTTTAGGCAAGTTCAACAATCATCTTTTTGTGGGTTCTTCATGTCCAGTTTACACAGCAGTCCAGGCAAGAGCAGTTTCTTACCCAAATGGCTAACCACTTCCATAAGGAGCCTCTTCAATGCCCATCTTCCTCTTGAAGTAGCTTGGTGTTGCCAGGAGCAGATGTATCTCATTGTCATGAAAAATCCTAAATTTTTAAAACATTTAAATGTCATATTCTGAAGGTCTCTGAAAGATTTGAAGAATACTTATCTAACTGAAATATATCTCTATATAGCTAGAAAATCTAACTAACATGACTACAATTTTGACTATTATAGATGACGATCTATTAAGCTATATTTCTTAATTATACATTATATTTTCAAATTAACTACACAATAATAATACCCCAATCAAGAGCAGAAATATACATATAAAGTATAACAAAATTTACCTTAAACTTGTATTAACAAACCAAGATCCATACCAATGCAAAATTATTCCATATCTATATCATATCCCCCTTTAAATGTAAGAGAATATTTGTAAATAAGACTTGAAATGATCAAGCCTCGCAGTATACTCCAGTCAGGACTTGATCATAATTCTAAATTTTCTTTAGGTCCTCATAAGATTATCAGCACCCCCCAACCAGAAGGAAGTAGCCTAGAAAACTACATCCACATTCCCAAAAAATGGACTGTGAATGGTCTGGTTTAAAAAAAAATCATGAAAGAGGGGAAAGTGGTGCAAGACAATTGTCTATATTCTGTCAATTATGTTTTAAATAAATGCTGATTGGCCAGTAGCCAGGCAGGAAATATAGGTGGGACGATCAGACAGGAAGTAAAGGTGGGTCAATGAGAACAGAAGAATTCTGGGAAAAAGGAATTCCATTCTTCCCCAGTCCTGTACCGACTCCAAAGAAGCAAGTTGTGACTTGCTTGGCTGAAAAAGGTACTGAGCCATGTGGCTAGCATATACTAGAATAATGGGTTAATATAAGTTATAAGAGTTAATAAGAAGCTCAGCTAATGGGCCAATTAGTTTATCATTAATATAGACCTCTGTGTGTTTTTTGGGGGGCATAACAACTGCAGAAACTGGGCAGGAAAGAAACCCTCGAAAACAAGCAGACCCTCATGTTACAAAAATGGCCCTTGATTTTTAAAAAAATCCTTATATTTTTAGAAGAAACAAGTAAGACCAATAGCAAATGGATTTCAAACTGTATGATGTAGTATTTAATGGGAATAAATGAATGATAGTAATAATAGAAAATAAAAGGTCTATATATTGGAATTTTTCTCACTTATGAAAATAGTTTTACCTTCTGAATTGGTAGAACAAAAACTGATTTTAAATCATATTTTTACAAAGTTTGATTTTCAAACTATTCTCATCAGGGTCTTCAACATTATTCATTTAGAAAGACTTTCTTTAGATAAATCAGTATTTTTTGATTCCACACAAAACTCAATACATCTTTGATCTGTGACAATATGAAATTGCTGAACGTTATCTGTAGGCTTTGCCTGTGTAGGCATAGACAAATGTAGTCATTTAAACACGGTCTTTAAAATTTGAACATATTATATAATTAAATAAATTATAAAAGCTGACCATATACCTATAAATATGAGCAACTATCCACCATGTGCTTGCGTTGTTACTTACAACAATAAGTATCTGAAGACACATATTAGGTATAGAGATGAGAGAGATGAACACAAATGGAATGTAATTGCTAAAATTGAATTCAGGATAAATTCTACTGGAACTCAGAGATTAGAAATTAATAAATTAAAATATATTTAATTCCTGGTGTCTGTAATGCATTTGTATTTATATAAAATATGAAATATTTTCAAAAATAAACCTTTATAATATCACTTGAAAGAGTCATTTTCATTCTTGGTTGTAAAGTTTATTTCATGACTCCACTCTTAAAAATGTGATATATATTTTGTGATGTTTCTTCCAAATTTTAAAGATTCCAAACTAATTTAGAAAGATCTTATGTTTTAAAAGATATTACAAACTGAGAATGTGTTAAGAAAACTGTGTTATGGTAGCAATTTGTCAGGACTTCCTTTGAATATTCCTTTTATGTGAGTACATTTAACATGAGACAAACAATGGAAAAGGACTGAGTGTAAATACACTAGCATACAAAAGCTGCCTCTGCTTCCTTAAACTCAATTTTAGCCTCAAGACCAACTCTGAAAGAACAATTCACTAGTAACACAGTAACTGTAAGATTTCTATATTAGATAAAAATTCTTTTAAAAGTATAGAAACAAAATTAAAAGATAGAGTATGGTATTTTTTACAACTGTGTGAGTCAAGGCAATAATTTTTTATTTCAAATCACCAAAATATTTTGGAAGGAAAAAGCACAAATTATTTATTGTTCTAATAATGTAATACCTTAATAATTCATATATTCTCTCAAAAACTATAGATTGATATTATAACATATTTTATATACTAGGATGATATAAAATTTCAAAAATTAAAGTCTAGAGAACTCTTGCAGATAAAAAGTGTAAATATTTGAGGAAGTGTCCTGTGCTTCTGGAAGAGGAAGTAAAAGGTTATATCTATGGAACACAAGGCTAAATTTATACATATGTTTATATGTTTCATGAAATATGTGGTCATAGTTTTGACTCTTTTGCTTTTTGGTACTAAAGATTTAAGTCATGTTAGGCAAATACCTCAAGCTGACTGGCTAAGTCCTTTGGACTTTATTTTAAGACAAAGTCTCTACAGATTACCTGAGCTTGTCAGTAATTTTTGAATCTCTTGCTTTCTCTTGCTGAATAATGGAAGTTACAGCTGTGATAGGACTGTGATAGGTCAGGAGCATTTTCTATTCTACAGAAAAATAAGCAGCTAGAGTGGTTTGGTGCTTTGCTGTGTCCAAACCTTCAAGGAATAATGCTGCTATGAAAGCAAAAACATCTACCCTTGCTTGTAGTATGTTTGAAATGCAAGGGGGGAAGCTCAGCACATACTAGATCAGTAAGAGGGCTTCCCACATGGCATCTCATCATATAGGCAGTAGAGAAAGATGGTTATCTACTGGGAATTAGAAAAATACAAGATCTCCTGAGTAAATTGAGACCATGGGGACCATGGGAGAGGATTGAAGGGTAGGAAAAAGGAGGGGAAAGGAGCAGAGAAAAATGTAATGCTCAATAAAATCAATAAAAGAGAAATTAAAACAAAGCATACAAGTAAAAGAAATTCTTTTTGAGAGTGGAAGGGACAGTGTTCAGCTTTTATTAAACTTATAATATAGAATGAGACGGAAAGATGCTACTGGTATGTTACCCTAAGAATCTCATCTCCAGGAGTTCATTGTCTAGAAAGAAACTTTGGAGCACTATAGGATACCTGAAAAGGTCAAGGAGGTGAGAATAAATGTTCTGGAAATAAGGAATTAATTTAGACAACTAGGAACAGGTAGACTAGTGTAGATATTCAGGGAAACCATGCAGAGAAAATTGCCAAAACACTAAATCATTTCCAATTCTGTCATTTTAAGCATTTTAAAAGTTAACAGCCGCACAAAGGGCCACTATAATAGCACAGAAATTAATTTTATATGGATATAGCTTTATATTATTTACATTTTAAAATATTTTATTTATTTTTTATTTTTGAGATGGCACATTTCACACATTTACAATTTAGCTGCTATTTATTAAAGTGTAATACACATATAACATATTTATAAAAGAGAGTAAATTGCAATTTTGAGCTTATTATTAATCTTACAATCTTCGAGAAGGCCACACTGAAAGAAACTAAAAACAGGACGTTTAAAGCAAAGCACTAAAATATAAGCAAGGAAAAAAAATAACTGCAACTTTATATTACTGTAGAGACTTAACAATTGAACAGAGTTCAGATCCACAGAACGTTTTGTTTTATATTAACATGATTAGCAGTTACTAAAATCTTCACAAATTGAGTAATAGTATCTGGACCCATAACTCAGAAAATGAAAACACCATCTCCATAATTCAAGGAACTGAAGACACTGAGAAACATTTTCTAGATCCATATTTCAAGAGAATGGATGCTTTTGCACTCAAGTGCAGAGATTCATAATAAGTAGGTAGGCAGGGACTGCAAGGCCCAAAAGTCCTTGGACTGTATCAGGATGTAAGGCAAGGTGTGCACACCTATATTGGTTTGTTTACTGAAAGCATGCCTCTGGACATGTATGATAGTGTTCAATATTCAGTGGTTCCTAAGAAAGACTACAACATGTAAATCATACATCCAAATAACTCTGTTCCTGACAACAGAGATAGGTTCTCATTCATGTTCATAGTTGCTATATTTACAATAGCTAAGACAGGGAATTACCCTATGTGTTAATGAATGAATATTGAAAATGTGGTACCTTTATGAAACTGAAATTTAGTCAGCGATGAAAAATAAAATTATTGAATTTTCAAATTGAAAAGATTTGTGAAATGCCAAATTTGCAAACACAGAATTGTGACAGTGGTTAGCAGTAGCAAGAGTCAATATAAAACAAAAGATACAGGTTAATGTTTACAAAGGAGTATGTTCATAATATGAAATATTCAAAGGGTTTAATATACTATGTGCAGAGCATAACAGTAACATAATGCGTAGATTACTAATCTTTTCACAAAATGAGGAGAATGAATATATATGTGAGATTAAGGATGTAGTTTCTCAGTTTCATTTTAATAATCCCATGTCTGTTTGTCTATAAAGATATTGTGTGCCTTAAAGTCACACTATTAATTTAACAAATTTTATATCAATGGCAGCAAGATGGGAATGACATTAAAGCATTTTGAGATAGGCAAGAGTAATGACAGTAGAGCAGCTGACAGTCAGAATGCCTAAAATCAGAGAAGAATGTATGATACTTGAAATGATACTTTAAAAATCAAAAATTGTATATAAGATGATGTGTTCCTTCAACACACAAAAGTGAAGAATCTTTTTAACAAAGAGTGGGATAACACATCAACAGCAAACGATAGTGTAATAAACAGTAAGTAGATCATTTTAGGTAGAGGAGAAATATGTATATCTGGAACTTGGAAGCAAATTTAAAAAAAGGTTATTGGAGAAGAAATTAATTAAGAGGAAAGAAAAAATAATTGAAGAGTATGGGAAATAGAGATTTTTGGGGGAATCCTTTGTATCATTGAGGACTATAATTTGATGTGACAGCTGTTTTTTCTTGTATTTGAGATGTCTAGTAATAGGTATTGGGAGTTTTTCTGCCCTTATTAGATTATTTGCATTTCTCATAGGTGTGGGTAATTGTGAGCAATGCATGCTAAGTTTAGTCTTCTGCTATTGTGGAAATGGCAAGTGCCACAATGCTACCTCAGTCCTTACCTATTATATTATTAATTGGTTTATTGATAACATGGCATTAAAAGTAATAATAAAATACTGAGTGAAAATAGTATAGAGATATGCAAAAAGATTGGCTAGAAGGATTCTGACTAAGCTTTCAGTATCACTCACCTGACACTCTCATTTTCATTTAAAAACTATGTCTGTATAGACCTGTATTTAGAAGAAAATAAGTTTCTTTAATAGCATCTATTAGTCCATAAGCAATAGACAGGAGGTTTTGGGAGGAAGGAGTTTGTTTTAGGGAAGTGACCCCTGTTAGCTTGTGCAGGCTCAATTAAAAACTTTACCAAGGAAGGATACATCTTTTTGTTCAGTCACAGTTTGAATTCTCTTTGTTCTTTACTCAGCACAAATGATGTTTTCAGTGTGAAGATCCTGCCATTGAATTGTGATGGATAGTCACATAGTTACAAGCAATGAGCCATGTTTTCATGCAAACATAGAATTTCATGTATTCATACAGTGCAGTTGGATCATATCAATACCCAGCTATCTGGTCAACTCCTCCCAGACATTCTTGCCACTTACTCTCATCACTTTTCTAGCCTTGACTTAGTTTTATAGCCAGGGAATCCAATCATTGCTGCCCATATGTTTAAGGGTGTGAGGCCATTCAGTGGTGCTGGAATCCTCAGTGTTCCACTTTACATGAGTGCAATGACCACTACTGACTGAAAAGACTGTATTTTCAAGGCGGTAAATTAATCTCTTAGTGAAATCTATTGTCTTTTTTTCCACGTTACTATTTTCATTTCGTATCCAGTTTTGCTGTACATCTTCTGAAAAACATTTTCATTAATGTCTCAGTAACTTAAAGGAAGAAGGTCTTTCATTCCTCAGATTAATTATTTGCACAGAAAATTCTGACCTGATATTATTTGTTAAGGGATTAAATCTCAAAATGCAGAGATTAACACAGAGGATATGCTGTCATGCTTAAAACTTCATTAATTAAGCAGTATTAAGTATATGGGAGAAAGAATTGCATACACTACTGCTTAATCACATGTAAAATGTCATAGAATGAAGACGTAAAAGACATAAAATAAAAAATATGTACTTTTTATATGAGACTGCTGTAACTGGATGTTTTTCTCTCAACCCCCCAGTTCCCAAATAATCACTCTGAGGCCAAACAGTTTCTGTCCTTCCCAGTCCTGCAGCCATTCAGTCCCAAAGAAACACACAGAGGTTTGCATTAATTATAAATTGGTTTCCCTATTAGCTATGTCATATTATTAACTAGCTCTTACAACTTAAATTAGCCCATTTCTATTATTCTATATTTTACCACAAGGCTCATGGCTTGTTACCTCTCGTTTTGCTTCTCTGGCAGCTGCTGGTGTCTCCCCGACTTGGCCATTTTCTCCCTGCTTGGATTTCTACCTGACTCTATTCTGACTGACTATTGGTCAAATCAGCTACTTTATTATGGTAAATAACAGCAATAAATAATAACAAGAAAACTTATTCACTGCATACAGAAATATGCTTCATATCCCACATAATTTCCTCTTTTCTGTCCAATCCAAAATGAAGTTTCTAACTTTATCATAGTAAAATTACATATAACAAAAAAGGTATCAAGCAAGATTACAGTTACAATATTTAGTTTATCTGTATTTGAAAAATTAAATAAAATACTCTATCATCTATCCTATCTTTATAAATCTAAAGTTTCATATCTAGTTTATATTTTATCACAACTAAGGAAAACTATAATTATAACCAGTCTTCAACTCTATCAATCACACCAGAAGGATGTATTTTTGCTGAGTAAATAGGAAGTGCATTGTAAGCTACTTTCAAAACTCTAGAAATGACAGCGATATCTGTAATATTGGATCATCAATCTTCAGTCTATAGGTCTAGAGCATCTGACAGACTTTTCAGTGAAGTAGGAAATTTAAAACTTTCCTGATTATATTGGCAGTTTGTCAGCCATATTTGTCTGTTTCCTGAAGACTTGTCCATTAAGGAGGAACCCTGAAGGACTGTCTTGCTTTCTTTTCGAAAATTCAGGAGTCCTTTTCCTGTAGATCTTGCATGTCTAGTTTAAACAGCATACAGTCAGTAAATCTAGAAAAGAGCAGTTTCTTGCCCATATTGCTAGCCTCTCCCTTTGAAAGCAAATACCCTAAGGAGTTTCTTAGAATACATCATCCTCTGGAAGTAATTGGTGCTAACAGGGGCAGATAAATTTCATTGTGAAGAAAAGTCTAAGTTCTTAAACTTTTTAAACATCATACTCTGTAGGTCTTTGAAGTTTTTGAGGATCATGCATTTTCTTGAAATTTATCTCTGTATTTAAAAACCTAACTAACATGATTATAAGTTTGACTATTATAGATGACTATTAATTTGTAATTCTTAACTATATATTACATTTTGAAATAAGCTGTATGAACACAATACCTTAAACAAGAATAGAAATATACATACAGCATAACAAAATTGACCTTAAATTTGCATCAATAAAACAAAGTACATACCAGTGTAAATAATTTTGAGATTACAGTGCTTTTTGGATTAAAGTAAATTTAATAATCTTTTTAAATTTCTATATCATAAAACTTTTTTCTTAGAAAGAGATTGACTATAACCATTAACCATTATAAACAAAACCCTTTATTTTAAAACAAACTTTCACAAACAACATTTTAAGAATTTGGGTAAAGCATGATTAATAAATCTCTGAGACAGAAATTTGGGTTCAAGCTAAAGTTCAGAATAGCAAAGCAGCTGTCTCTTAAAGGTGCCATGTATCTGCAAACCCAGCAAACAGAGTCTATCTTAAAAGAAAAAAAAATAACAACAATGAAGCTATGCTTGACTCCTATTTTGTGGGTCAAGGAGCCATATTAAAAAAAAATTTAGGTCTTACGTGCATCCATACCAATTGGTGGGTACCATTTGTAACTGGGGGTTTTCTCCTACCCACAAGTTCCCGAATGAGGCTTACTATTAATTAAAAACAATTTGGCATGTTAGCTCAGGTTTATTATTAACTAGCTCTAATAACTTAACTTAACCTATTTCTGTTATTCTATATTTTACCACAAGGCTCATGGTTTGTGATCTCTCTTCTCTAAGAGGTGGCTTCTCTGATGGCTGCTGTCGACTCCCTGCTGACAACTTCCTGACTCTTTCCCCCTCTTTTCCTGCTTGGATTTCCCAGATTCTTCTTGGCTACTGGACAAATCTTTATTTTTACTATTTACTAATAGTAATAAACCACATTCACAGCATACAGAGAGACATCCCACATCATCTTGCCCTTAGTAAACTAGTCAACAGATGTTTCTTTCTCTCCTGGGATAACAAGTTAGCAAGCAGAGGTTGAAAAAATGTAGATTCACTTCTACTTGCTACTTCTTAAAAAGTTAAAAATCAAAGCAAAAATAAGTTTATAAAGGATATGGACACTAAACAATAGTTCTAATGTTTGAAAACAAAAGAAGTAGTCTTACTCGTGAGAAGAAATAGTTACAAACTGAAAAGATGAATAATTGCTATGATTTAATAAGACTATCATAACATAACAATGTTTAGCAAATGCCTTGGATAAAAAAGAATGGAAAAATGATTTTCCCTTCCCTGTGTCATCTTCTATATTACTATAATCTGCTTGACAGTATCAAAGCATTTAAAGATGCTCTCATCTCTCTGTGAGATTTCTAATAGGACCAATGAAATCAAGTTAGTGCTATACTGTTATATTCCTAAACCAACTAGTTTCTTATCTTCGAGACATGCTTGAAAACTCACACATATGATTCTGGACAACGTGGAAGGTGTCCCTGAAGTACATCTAAAGCATCAGTCACCATTTTTATATCTCCAAAGAAAATACCAGTTTTTTCCCTATGGGAAATAACTACACCTAAATTACTCTCCTATTTCCAGAATCAGTTGAGGATTTCTGAATATACACAGTTCTTCCAACTGCTGAGATGTTAAGAGATTTCCCATATCTAGAAATAAAGTTTACCAATTTTTATATAAAGAGATTAAGACACACACATTAAACAAGCATTGAAAAATAATTTTATGAAGAGATAACCTTACAAAAAATTAAACTGAATTTGCTATTTAGAATATTCTTGGGAGGATGAAAGAATTAATGAATTATACATTTTAATATATTCAATAATTAATAACCACTCAGAATTCATTGTCAATAACTCCATATTCATCTTTACATCCATTTCCTCAGGAATTATATCTTCATGAACTCAGAACTAGAAGGCACTTGAATTTGTAATTATCTTCCTCAGACATTAGAATATTCCCTGTTGCACACAGAGAAAGGAAAAAGGTGCAAGGGGCATCTATATTGTATGTACATCATCAAATGGTTTAATTTATCTATCAAAAGAAACTGATTAAATCAATTTTTCATAATTCTTTATCCTGAGGCCACATTTATAGCAAAAGCTGTAGAACCAATTTGATCTTTAGATGCTTTTAAACAATATTATCATGCATTGTTAACAAATTCATTAGTAACACTCCTGGAAGTCAACAGAGGTTCATAATCAGTAACTCTCTTGTAAGATACTGAATCTGGCAGAATTAGAAGCATTGTTTAACAGAGGACATCAAATAATTGAGGCTTTTGAGAAAACTATGTAAAACCTCAAATTTAATCTTTATGAAACAAAGCCAAATCGTTGTACTAATCCAATGATGTAAAGTCATAGCAAGCTCCTCTTCAATGTTGTGGAAAAAAGACCCACACTAAATTCTGGTTTGAACACTATCATTTTCCATCCTTTTCCCTCATCACAATTTTCCTCCAACTTCATTTTCTTCCTTGTCTATTCTTTCCTGTGTATATATTTTTACTCTTTCTGCAATTGTTAATCAAAATATTATCATTGTGAGGCATTCTTAGAATTTTTAAAACCTCTGTATTAGTTCTTAAGTGTCTATCCCTACATATTAAAACCAGCATTCTCTGTGTAATTTTGCTTTCATCAAATTAGAAAATAAAGGCAAATAAATCTTGCTATTTCTACTGATATTTGCATACGCAGATTACATATACAATGAACTTGTTATTTTATTAGTGTCCTAATTCTATTCATTACCTGATGTTTCCAACCTATCCCTCAAAAAATAATTAACTATAATAACTTGTTAATCAGGTATGATATAAATGATTCATTCTTCACTCATTTCCTGATCAAATAAATGTACTTCCTCCTGAAAGAAATTAATATAGAACTAAATGTATAACTCAGTTTGTCTTAGGTCATGGATTTGGCTAACAGTTGGGAACATTTGCTATTTGGCCTAATCGTTGAAAAATGTTCACATACTTTTTTCAACTTGTAATCATGTAATTTCTTCCTATTTTCCTCTCATTAATATTTATACTTTTTGAGAATATTAATCCAAGATTACCTGCTTAAAAAGTCTCAGTACTCACTAAGACTGTACATTCTGACTTAGATATAATTTCCAAAGTGTGAATATCATTTATTAGAAAAGCAGTATAAGTGAAGAAATTCTTTGTTTATGTGAATTAGTACAATAATTACAGTTTGAGTATTGCTAACAAAGACTATATGAAATATGTCACTAACTGTGGCAGAATTATAAATAATAAAGACTTTGCTATGGGACAGGCACAGAAGTATCAATTTGTAGGCAAAGGAAGTGATGGATGATTATATTGCTCTTTATTTCTTTCTGCTTGGCCATGGTATCACATGAACTATTATTAATATATTGATATAGTTAGAAATACAACAATAAAACAGAGAAGGTAGGATGACTATACACCACCTTAGGGAAATTGTCTAAAATTTAACTTAACCTTGTTGGTCTTTTTGTCTCAGGGTCATAAAATGGGATTTCTCCTAACATCTTATCTTTATTATGCTACATTCTTACTTTTGTCATGTGGCCATTGTTGTGCCCAGATTACGACCCCCAGAGAGAGACCACCAGAGGGGCCCAGACTGTAATAAGCAAGGTTTAATCAGCATAATACAAACATGTTTGGAACTCATCTCCATCCCCATTACAACAAGGTAGAGAGGAGTTGTAGCTCCTCTGTGGGGTAAGCTTTTAAAGGCATAACTACAAAGAGAATCTTTGAAGATGTCTTGGCACTGGTACAAGGACTTTTGCTCCCTCCCATTCTGTTAAGTCAGCTTTTTCCTTGTTCTTACAGCAAGGCCACCGTTCTTGAGTAAGGCCATCTTTATCAGCCTGTACCAGGTGGCTGGCTGGGCTGAGCTAAGTGACCTTGTGCTTGGAATCTCCTGGGTGAGAGAGGGGAAGGCCACTATCTTCCTGGGAAAACATTCTGCTAGGAAATTTCTTCTTGTCCCTTTGAGAATAAAGGATGAGGGTCCCACAGCCATAATGTTGTTGTCCTAGGATTTTACAAAGTTTTATTTATTAATTCACTTATTTTTGTCTATTAATTATTTTCCTATTAATTTCTATTGATACATCTCACTATGTGACTCAGGCTAGCCTAAAACTTACTATGTATTCCAAACTCATCTTTAATTTCCAATCATTCTGTCTCAGTATTCAGACTGGTAGAATAGTCTGTGTACATTATCACATCAGACTTCCATAAAAATCTTAACTATTTCTCTGTAGCTACCCTTTCAGCAAAAGATTAATGCAAAAATATAGTAACCAAAACTCAAGAAAAGCAAGTTACCCTTACTAGTAAGAACAGGTAATCCATTATGCTTACAAGGCAAATGTATCTATAAAAATACTAGACACTATTTCACACAGAGGAAAGTAACTTGGGGGGAGGGTGTGAGAAATTAAAAACTCAGAAAAACAATGTTTGAAGACTATACAACACAGAATTTTTTCATTGGAAATCTGATTCATTCTTTTGGTGTTCTTAGTCACCTGAAACATGTGGCATATACTCTTCACAAAAACACACACATACAATACAAACATTAATAAAAATAAAACTATTTAAAACCAAATGAAATAAGATTTTATAAAATTTTATTATGACTTTTCATCTGAATATGAAGCAATAATTTCAAATACTTGTATAGGAATACAAATACAGCTGGCACAAATCAGAAACGCCTGTTCTGAGGAACACAAATAAATACAGAAATCCCATAAAAACACAAAATCAAGAACTGTAACATAGGCATAAAAGACTTGTTGGGTGACAGGTCAGAAAAATAAAATCCCCAGGCAAAGCATTATTAGAAAAAGGGAATCAAAAAAGAAAGTACCACTGACTTTGTTTTGTGTTGGCCATCTACTGCTTGGCATGGGGCCTAGCCTTAAGCATGGTTTGTGTACCCAGTGAGAATCCATGGAGAAAACTATTTTTACTTGCAAATAGATATATATTGGAGATATTTTCTGAGTTATGGATGAGGGCTGGTGTTCACTTTCACTCTGAGACTGCGACTTGTGGAGCCCCGTGCATGCTTCCATAATCTCTTTGAGTACATGTATCTTGCTGTGTTTTGGAAGACCTTATTTCCTTGGTGTTTTCATCATATCTGGCTCTTCAAATCTTTTCACTTCCTCCTGTACAGGGTTCCCTAAACCCAGAGGTGAGAGAATGAATGAAGACATTCCATTTAGGATGAGTATTCTGAGATCTATCAATCTGTGTACATTGTGCAGCTGGGTGTCTCTATGTTTATTTCCATCTACTGCATGAGAAAGACTCTCAAATGATTACTAAGCAAGAGACTGATCTATGAGCACAGCAGAATATCATTCAGAGTCATTTTGTTGCTATAGAATCAGAACCCCAGCTGGACATCTCTGCTCACCAAATGAAGATTCCAGTTCCAGAAATGGGTTCCATAGAATTGAGTTATTGGTTAAAGGTGCCCAATGGGAATCACTAAACAATGTAGACAATTGAGCCGGGCTGTGGTGGCGCATGCCTTTAATCCCAGCACTCGGAAGGCAGAGGCAGGCGGATCTCTTATGAGTTTGAGGCCATCCTGGTCTACAAGAGCTAGTTCCAGGAAAGATACGGAGAAACCCTGTCTTGAAAATCAAAAAAAAAAAAAAAAAAAAAAAAGCAATGTAGACAATTGTCAAGGATCTTAGTTGCTCTCCACAAACTGATGGTAGGGTCCTATTTCAGAGGACAATACTTACACAACACATTAAACATGGAAAAATTGAGATAATGCCTACCTACAATTTTTACCCCTACTGATCAGGGGCAATGATATTGTCAAAGATATTACCACAAAAAGAAACGTAAACACCAACTAATCTAGAAACTCTTCAATCTACAATTGTGACTTGTCTGCATGATGTACTAATCGAATAACGGCACAAAGCTTGTAGGACGAACCAACCAATATTGTATTGTGTTTAAGATCCGCTCCATGAGACGCGAGCCATACTCACGGCCATATAGAATAACTCATATTCATATTAATCTAGCAATCATTTAGAATATCTTATGCTTAACAAATTTTAGGACTACAGTATGAAGATGTTTCTGATGATTTTTTCATACTATGACAATTAATGTTTCACTTTATTTTGAGTATATAACTACAGAAAAATAAACATATAAATTGGAAATCTATAAAAACTATTCAAGCCCTGGAAATAGAATTAATCATTAGCATTTCTGGGATGATTGTTTCCAAAAGTTTTAAATAAATTATTGAATTACTTTCCTCTAGAATTTAAATTATATCTTTTTTGAACCACACAGATTTAATCGTTTGGGTAGTATAGAAGCTAGTTAATTTATATAAGTTAGTTAGACCTTATTCAAGCTCTCAGACAAAATTAAATGCACTAACATATCTAAAATTTGTACAGTAGTGTCTGGCCTATAATGACCATCGGTGCACATTAACCATTATTAGAATTGCTCACTCATTTGTAACTTAAAATGTACCAAATCCTTAATAATAGAAACAATTTTTCCTTCATTTTCTTTTCACCATCATGCATATACTTCTACTGCAACATTATCAAAATGGCACCATAGGCAGAGGTTATTTTAAAGTCTGAGATATTCATTGATTCACTTCTGAAATTGTCTGGCCTTTTATTTCTCCTCTCGGTTAACAGTTAATGAAGATTCCCAGCAGAGTGTTAAGGTAGCAATTACAGCAGAATTTTTGAGCTGCAAAATCTCTGTTGAAAAGCAAATTCTGTCTTAATCAAAGCCCCTTTGGGAAGTGAAGGCAAAGAATAACATAGCTGCTCAGAGGTTGGATGTCTGTGGAGCAAAGACCTAAGTTTCTTGCTTGAACTGCCTAACACTTCCTATCCTAGGGAAGCCTTAAAATACTTTATTATTTCATGTAATATATGATTATATAATTGAATTTATAAAATAAATGATATTACATAATTCATAATACATGAAAAGTGTGTTCTTCTGTTCATAGGTTAAGGGAGATCTTCTCATGAACCACATTTGTAAATTTTGAATAACAATATATAGGTAATAGTATTCTTCTATGTTTTGTTTGATTTTCTAGTTATTGAAGTGAATGTGATAGTTTTATATAATTTGGAAAACACTAGACAAAGCAATAAGCCAGTGAAATGTAGTGTTTATCATCTAGTTTTAATGTTATGGTTATTGCAATGTAAAATAATTTTATCCTTAATTACTTTTGAAAAAAATAAATGGAAATTTACTAGTGTAGAAACTTTCTATGTGTTTTAGAGCTACTATTGCTAAGATGAAACATCATTACTGAAAACAACTTTGAATTATTCCATATCAATGTTCATTTTTTAAAAAATTCAGAGCAGAAACTCAAACAGGGCAGGAGCTTGGAGGAAGGAGTTGATGCAGATTCCATGCGGGGGGTGGCGGGGAAGTGCTCCTTACAGGATTGTTCTTCATGGTTGGTTCTGCTTGCTTTCTTACAGAACCCAGGACCACATGCCTAAAGTCTGCAGTTAGTGATGCACTTTCTCAGCTGAGGTTTCCTCTTCTCCAATGACTGCTCCTGTGTCAAGCTCACGTAGAACTAGCAAGCAAGCACAACTGAACATGTGTCACATTGATACAAACACATCACCATTAAACCACAAAATTTTCTTTCTTGTTCATTTCCAAGATCACACACTAACACTAATTAGAACATAACAGTATAAAATTTTACAAATACTAAAGGTCACAGTCTGTAAAACTTCAAACACATAAATTCCAAATTCTCTTTAAAATATCCAAACTTTATTTTAGAAATCAGTCTTTGGAAAACTCCAAAATCTCTTTAAAACTTTAAAGCCTCTAAACTATAGGCTCACTTATAGTGAATAATAATAACGTTAACAATTTCTTCTTCAGCCTGGCAGTGGTGGCCCACACCTTTAATCCTAGCACTTGGGAGGCAGAGGCAGACAGATTGGTGTGAGTTAGAGTTCAGCCTGCTCTACAAGAGCTATTTCCAGGACAGGCTTCAAAGCTGCAGCAAAACCCTATATCGAAAAACCAAAATCTTTTTTTCTCTTCTTCTTCACAGGGGAAGAACCAGGGCACAGTATCAATCATATCAAGCAAACCAAACCGTTGGGATTTTTTTTTTGGTGTGTGTGAAGATACATACACTTCATACAATGTGTGAAGATATATCTCTATCTTTCCTAACCTGCCTAAGACACCTTATGGTTGGTTTAATGAAGAGCTGAATGGGCGATAACTAGGTAGGAGAGGACAGACAAGACTTCCAGGCAGAGACTCGAACTCTGGGAAAGAATCTGTCAGCTGGAGAGGAAGTAAGACATAGGGGTAACGAAGAGAGGTAACGAGTCATGTAGCAGATCATATGTTAATATAAAAGTGTCAATTTAAATTTTCAGAGCCATTTGGAAACAAGTTTAAGCTAACGCCAAGTTTTCATCATTGATAAAATGTCTCAGTGTGATTATTCAGAGGCTGGTGGTCCAAAGAAAGACCTGATACATTGAACACCAATTGTGTAATGTCCAATGTCTCCGATCCACTCTGTATCTTCTAGAGTTCTCCAAAAGATTTGGGTCACTTCTCTGGCTCTGTCCTCTGCAGCAAACACAGATTTGTCTTCTAAGCTCAGGCAGATTCCACTACATTGCTGCGATTGTTTTTGGCAGGCATCCCATTGTACTGTGTTCTCATAATACTGGGCCTTCCCCAATAATCTCTCCTAGATCTTCATGGTGCAAACCATAATTTTTCTTCATGACCACTTCAGTTCTGGGCATTTATTTAACTGCTACTCTGGTTTCAACTTTTTCAGTGGCCTTCCTGTTTTCTCACTATATTCCATGATATCTTTATAACTTCAAGACTAATATTACCACCTGGGAGATTCCTACATTACCAAGTTATTCTTCCAGGACAAAGTACAAACTTGGCCACTTCTGAAGCACAGACTCTGTGTGCTGGCTCAGAAGAAACAATTCCCAGAGATTTCATTTTGCTGATGCTGGTCTCTCCTTAATCCCTGCTAATTTATTAGCTCCAGCTGATCAGCAAAGATGATCTCAGGAAAGCAAAGGTTGTACTTTAGTGGTTGTGATATATTTTTAATCTTCAGCTCTCCCTAACCAGAACCACAGATTCCTCACAAACTGGCCTGGTAGAATGCTTGCTTCCTTTCAAACTTTACAAGCCAGGCCTGCATTATCTGTAGTAATTTCAACGTCTTATCTTCTAACTCTGGAAAAAAAAACTCACTGAGCTCTCAACCTTCAGTGACTTTTCTCACTGTAAGATTCAAGTCCTTCAAAAATCCTCTCTAAAATACGTGGTCATGTCTGCCACAGTAATGGTCCTACTATCCTGATATAAATTTCTGTCTTAGGGTTGCTATTGCTATGATGAAACATTATGACCAAAAGCAACTTAGGGGAGGAAAAGGTTTACTTGGCTTATGCCTCCACATCACAGTTCATCATGGAAGGAATAGGACAGAAGCTCAAATAGGGAAGGAACTGACAAAGAGGACAATTAGGAGTGTGGCTTACTGGTTTTTTCCACATTGGTTACTCTATCTGATTTTCTATAGGACTCAGGACCACCAATCAAGGGATAGACCAACCCACACCCAATGGCTAACTAGTTAAGAAAATGCCCTCTGGGCTTGCCTACAGCCTGATACTATGAAATCATTTTCTCAAATGAGAACCCCTCCTCTCTGATGACTGTATCTTGTTTCAAGTTGACTTTCTGATATAAATAATTACATGAAAGAATTTAGGTGGAGTCACCATAGGATGGGCAGAATAGTGCCCCATTTAAACATTTTGTGAAACCAACTAACATCTAAAAGACGAGGAATAGGTTAAACTTGTTGAGTCATTAGTCAAAAACCATATGAATCCTCTATCCCCCCAAATTAATTAGCTACTGCCAAGACTATTGCTTGGTCTCTACAACCTGTGAGTAAGGACTTCATATTTATGTCACTGGACATACAAAAAACGTTGAGTTGGTATCCAAATAGTAGCTTCATCCCTACTGACTAGCATTGAAACTAATATCTTGATATTTTTCCTGTATTGATATGTGATTTTTTCTGTGATATTACAGAGGCTGAATCCTCTCAGTATTGTTTTCCAGAGATGTTAGTGACAAAAATACTGAAGCAGAGAATTGGGGTGATTCTGGACATTTCTTTACAATGGGAAAATTGTTTTGCTGGTGTAGATATAATAGTGATATCAATGTAAATAGTGAGAATGAATATTTAACATAATCCTAGATGTCTCAATCCCAGATATTAGGAATTGCAGATAGATAGATGCAATAGAGTAGTCTCACACTTGCCCAGAATTGAGTATAATAAAGGGTTCTTTATTTAGGGCTAGACTCACAGATCACCATCCTCTGCATGAGCAGGGAACAGGAACCGAATCCAGCAGCCAAGATGGAGAGGCCTCGAAAGCTTTACATCTGTATTTATAGTACAAGAGACTACGCCCAAGTGTTAATGAGAAACTTTTCAGCTGCTTCAGACTCCTGTCTAATTACTGTGGCAGCTTCCAGTCTTCCAATCAATAGCAAGAGCACTGTATAAGTGGTCATTTTATTGCTATATTAAAATATGCTGCAACATTATAAAGACATTTAAATATAAATATTAATGTGGAAATAATATTCATATAAAATTTAGGCGTGATAAAATTTTTGTGGGGTGCTTTGTACAAAGTAACGCTTCATAGACAAACTTCATAGTACAAGAAAATAAATGATCCTAGAAAGGCTCACAAAGATATGATGTACACACAGCTGTATGTTTCAAAAATTCTATAATTTAACATTTAATATAATTTAAACATTTTATAACTTAATAATGAATAATCATATATGCATATAATTAGAGGTAAAAGGAACACAGAAAGTTAATTTATAGCACAATTGAATATCACCAAAAAAATAACATGTCTTTTTTTTTTTTTTTTTTGGTTCGGGAGAAAACATTTCAGAATCCAACATTTTATTTTTCTGAGACAACATGCTGAATAAATTTAAATGGGAAATTTACTTTATGAAACCCGCAAAGAGTCCCTTGCATGTCCTGATTGTCTGCTACCTATGACTAATGTGAATGAGCCTGAGTCTTTCTCAAGCAAAGCAATTAGATCTGTGTTTTTGCCTTTACTTCAATGTGTGATTAAAACAAGATTTACTTTCCTTCAGCTGGTCCTATTTCCACATGAATGATTCTTCAATTAAATGTGCCCACTCAAAAATAATTCTCATATACATGAATTGAAAACCACCTTAAATAGAAACGCTGTTTTGGAAAAATCAGAATGCATTTTTGAATGGAAATGACCGAGACATTTTACAAATAAGCTGATGCTATGATCTTATAATTGTTTTACATGTGTAATCTGTTAGAAAATTTTCTACTTTCACTGGTTTTCAAGGGAGTTTTTGTGGAACTTTGCTTTTTTCATATTTCCATAAGGAAATATATAAACATGTACTATCAAATATACACCTATTCTTCTGATATAATTATAGTCATTAAAGCAATTGTCACACTATTTGTGGAAAAACATGAGAACAAGTGTCTTCTGATGCTTTGGTCTATTGGGGAATATTATCCAGAGTTCAGAAATAATTGCATAAACCTGATAAAACTGAAATTGATGTGCATGGTGATTAAATTATGTTCTAGAAGTGGATTCTCTCTGGCATGAGTAGACCTTGGATTCTGTAATATATATTTCTCAATATAGCATTGAAACATCTCAAATGAACAGAATTTATAAAAAAAACTATCTGGCAACAAGTCCTTCTTTCTGGAAAAATGTAAATAGAAGAACTAGAAAATAACAGTAGACTACACTATACACATATAGAGTTGTAACAAACTTGGTCCATGTTCCTTTTTAAAAGTTCTTTATATTCTATCTCTCTGTCTATTCGTCCAGTCTCTCTCTGTCTGCCTCTTTGTTGCTCTCTCTTTATGTGTGTGTATTTATATATGTTTGTATTTTTGTGTGACTTGTGCTTGTGTGCATGTGTACATATATGTGTGTGTGTGTAAGATGAGGAGAGATGCATACAAAAGTGTATGTGTAGAGGCAAAACAACTTTCTGTAGCCTATTTTTTCCTTGTGTCTTCACATAGTTTTCTGTGCATGAAATCAGGTCCCCACAGCTGGAGTCAAGAGTCTTGACCTCTGAATATAGATTCTTGAACTTTTACCTTTGTTAATGCACTATTTTTGAGCCATGGGAAGTGAGTGTAGGCAAACAGATATATCAAGTAAAGCATCCAGTACTCTAAACAAGTTTGGGATCACTGTAGGCACTAGTGTGAGTTTAAACTGCAAACTTGACACAACCTAAAATCACTTGAAAAGGAGTTTTAGTAAGGAAATAGCTAAGTCAGGTTGCCTGTAGGAACACAGGGGATTGACTCGATAATTAGTTGATGTTTAATATTGTACCCTGGCAGGAGTTCCAGGAAGGAGAGACAAAGCTAATAAAGACAATCAAGGAAAGAAGCAAGTAGTAAAACATGCATTTATTTCTTTAAGGTGACAAGCTGCTTGATCTGCTGTCTTACTTTTCCCCACAATGATGGATTATCAGTCAAAGAAACATTTTCCCTGCAATGATGGAATTATCAGCCAAATGAACATTTTATCCCCTAAGCAGCTTTTCTATCAGGATATTTATCAAAGAAACTGAAATGGAAGTAGAACACCTACTTTCTTGGAATAAGAAATGAATGTTTTTCTTCTTCTTTGTCAAAGAATACACTTAATATGAACTTCTCATTTTGATCACCTTTTAGGCACTCTTTAGTCTAATTCTAGAGTTCAGCTATTAGTTTGCTTGGGATTTAAGATAGCAATTGCTACATGATTCTGAGATCATTTATTACAAGACAATTTACAATAAACAACAAAGTAAAATCCATATTAAATATATTCTTATCACATTTCATTAAATACTAGTAATAGGATTACAAATCAAATATTTTTAGAGACTTAACTCTAGTAAATATTTTATTGCAATACTTCAGTGAGTGGAATAGGCATCTCTTCTACTTAACTCTAGTAAATATTTTATTGCGATATTTCAGTGAGTGGAATAGGCATCTTTTCTACTTAAGTGGTAAATATTTCTTCACATGAGTTGCCTCATTCAATCTTAAGAGGAGGTGAGGTGCCTAGTCTTACTAAACTTGATTTACCACATTTGCTTCATATCCCTGGGATGCCTGATGTTTTCTGAAGGGAAAGGTTAGAGGAGTGGGGGTCTATGGGAGAGGGGAGGTTGTGGATTGAGACTTGGAGGAGAGGATGGAGGGGAAACTATAGTCAGGATGTAATATATGAGAGAATAATAAATTAAAGCACATATATATGTATGAACTTTGTGCAAGTTTATATATATAAATATAAATGTCATATATATAAATAAATATAAATATAAAGTTATATTTTATAGTGTTATTTAAAATGACAGAAATATAGTTACATTTGTTAATTTAGCCACATAAAAGAAATGGAGATTATAAGGGAAAAAAACCCTTGGAAATTTAAAATTAATAGTATACTAAATACAAACTCTTAGGTATATATGAAATGGTATATACACACAAATAGCAAAGCAGGACTCAGTAAGTGGTATTTATATATTATATATACATATGCATATGAGTGTATATATAATGATAATAATAAAATAAGCAATACCATTGATTTGAGAGAGGAAGTGAAATATAGGCAGGTGGCCTAGAGGTCCCATGACCTACAACAATAACCAGCCTGTCATGATAACCCTAAGGGTACATCAATGGCATGAATATATTGGTAGCAACAAACAACTCTGTAACTGCACTGAAGACACACTCAGCAAGAGTAAAATGATGCCTTGTGGAGGAAACATAGTTGACTACCCAGGGCTTGTGACATCATGGATCATGGTGGAAGGCACGCAAATGCTGCTTTACTAAGGCAGCATAATCCCTAACTATTACTCTATTTGTTCTTAAAACACGAATATAAGCGTAGCCCTCACTACTCGTCAGGCAAACTTATTTTTGCAGGAGATGGAAACCATTACAGTGTTGTGGAGATGAGTCCTAATGGCCGTATTAATTAGCAACCCTTCACCTAAGGCTTATAAAACAGGAGGAAGAGAAAGCAGAATGATTGAAAGAGCCACAAGAATTTGAAGTTTCCCATGAGACTGTGTCAGAAGCTGTGTCCATGATGTCTACATCCAAAAAATAAAGTCAAACCAATAAACATGACTGCTTAAGAATGAGATTAACAAGGATAATAGTAATAAACATACAGATATGGTAGTATAAAGCTCATGAGACCTCAACCATAAACAAAGAACCATAGGCAACTAAAGAATGTTGAGATCAGGGGAAATAGTCATCCCAAGGTAAGAACACATCAATTGGGTGCTTGATACTAATACCTGAAAAGATTTACATACATTTCATAGTGAGAAGATTACATTTATATATTTAGGAATACACACACACACACACACACACACACACCAATTAATGACAAAAAAGGCCATGAATTTCAAGACAAAGTAAAAAGACAAAACACCAAAGTGTGAATATGTATGTATTCACCATATATTTATGAAATATAGCAGATTGTCATATGCATAATATACATCAAGCAATCATTTATATGCAATTCATAATAATATATTATATATTTAAATATTATTATATAAATTAATTCCTGACTACATCTAACCTTCAGAAGTTCAATACACAGCTGGGCAGTGGTGGCACATACCTTTAACCCCAGCACTCAGGAGGCAGAGGAAAATAAATCTCTGTGAGTTCGAAGCCAGCCTGGTCTACAAGAGCTATTTCCAGAACAGCTAGGACTGTTACATAGAAAAACCCTGTCTCAAAACAAAACAAACAAACAAAAAATAAAACAAAAACAAAAAAACCCAAATAAACAAGAAAAGAAGTTCACTACACAACTTAAGCATAACAATATATTTAACGGCTCATTGTATGAATAATTTGAAATGCCTTGCAGTATTTGATGAAAGCAATCATATCACAGTGAACCTGTAAAACTTAAGAAATGAAGAAATGAAAATTTCTCTGAATTTCCCACCAAGCTCTAAGAAAATAAAAATGAAGAACGTATGTAAGGCCATCATCAGATATATCTCAAAATTTTCTAATGTCAGTGGGATATTAGATGGAGAATAATTTCTTATAGTTTAGCACATATTTAAGGAAAATACAGAAGAAAACTAAGATTTATATTTAAATAAAAGATTTTATAACAAAAAAAATTAATTTACACTGGGTATTGGCTATGTGTGCCTTTAATCCCAGCACTCAGGAGGCAGAGACAGGATGATTTCTGTGAGTTTGAGGCTAGTCTGGTCTTCAAGCGAGTTTCAGGACAGGCACAAACGCTACACAGGGAAAACCTGTCTTAAAAAAATAAATAAATAAAAATATTATTTTAACTTTAATGTCAACATTTGCAAATTTTCACAAATAATAAGACCATTAACAAACTACTGATATCAAGGTTTAAAATATTATATAGAATTTTAAATCATAGTTCTATAAAAAGCATATAACTTGAAATATGTGATAAATTAACCAAAAGCTTAAAACAAAATTCATGATTGTATATATTTTCAGTTTGTCCACTGCCAATTTAATTATTTAATTTATTTACTTAGTGTGCTAATTTATTTTCAAATTAGTATGCTAATTTATTTAATTATTGTATTTTATTGAATGATAGTGAAAAATTTGCAATATTTAAAAAGCATTTATCTACTCAGTACTTAAATATTTTCTGAGCTATTGTCCAGACTGTCTTTCTTAATTAAAAATATAATAAATAATATGAATCTTCTATTTTTATCAAGAATATTCAAATGTTTTACATGGAGTAGATGTTGAAGACAGGGAAAATGTTAAAGCAATAGAAGTTAATTGGTAGAATTAAAGTAGAGAGGTAGAGTATTAGAGGTAGATTCAAACATAGAGGGGAGTGGAACTGATGGAGGAAGGTCATTGGTTAAAAAAATAAAGAAACTGCTTGGCTGGCCCTCATAGGTGGGAGGAGTAAACAGAACAGAATGCTGGGAGGAAGAGGAAGTGAGCTCAGACTCAACAGCTCTCCTCTCGGGAGCAGATGCCTCAGAGAGACACCTTGCTCCCAGCTCCTGGGCAGACACACTCAATGAAGCTCTGACCCATGATGGAAGTAGGCTAGAATCTTCCTGGTAAGACCGGTGCTCACAGTTTATTAGAGATGGGTTGATCGGGATATCAGAATTAGCCAGTAAGGGCTAGAGCTAAAGGGCAAGCAGTGTTTAAAAGAATACAGTGTCCATGTAATTATTTCGGGTAAAGCTAGCTGTGCAGGCGGCCGTGGTACTGGGGATGCAGCCCCGCCACTCCTATTACTACAGAAGAAATCAGGAGGATGGGGGATAGGTTAACTCATGGAAGAGTGTATAAGAAAAGCATATTAAAATCTACTTCATAGACCAGGTAAAAATATAATTGAAGTGAGGTGGGGTGTTGAAAGGTTATTTTTGTGTTAAGAGCACTAATTGCACTTCCAGAGGATCCAGTTTTGATTCAATTGACCTCATTGTATCTCACAAAAATAATTATATTTGGGGGGTCATTCCCTGGAGCATGAGGACTTTATAGTAAACACACAATCCAAGAAGAATTATTTTCCAACTAGTAGAAGCTATCGAAAGATATGAATTTACAAAGATGTGCAGAGACTCATTTAGGGTGACCTAACAGAAGAGAATGGGCATTATGGGATATATGGCCATACTTCATTGTGCACATATATGAAATTCTCAATTAATAAAGTTATAAATCTTTTCTATGAGAAGTCAGTGGTTAAATATAGTAACTGTTGTTAGTCTCACTGGAATGCTGAAAAATATCCCTGCCTCTACCTCCCAAGCATTGGAGCATCCCCAAGGCTCATAACAAACAATGATTTAAAATATTCTTTGATAATTTCATATACATACACAATATACTAGGATCACATTCAGTCTCTTTTTTCCTCCACTCTTCTCGTTGAGACCCCTCTATCAGTTTTCCCTCTAAGTTCTTTGTGCTTCATTTGTGTTTTATTTTTTTATTTTTTTAATTTATTTATTAAAGATTTCTGTCTCTTCTTCGCCACCGCCTCCCATTTCCCACCCACTACCCCAATCTAGTCCTCCTCCCTCGTCAGCCCAAAGAGCAATCAGGGTTCCCTGCCCTGTGGGAAGTTCAAGGACCACCCACCTCCATCCAGGTCTAGTAAGGTGAGCATCCAAACTGCCTAGGCTCCCACAAAGCCAGTACATGCAGTAGGATCAAAAACCCATTGCCATTGTTTTTGAGTTCTCAGTAGTCCTCATTGTCTGCTATGTTTGCAAGTGCGGTTTTATCCCAGGTTTTTTCAGATCCAGGCCAGCTGGCCTTGGGGAGTTCCCAGTAGAACATCCCCATTGTCTCAGTGTGTGGGTGCACCCCTCACGGTCCTGAGTTCCTTGCTCGTGCTCTCTCTCCTTCTGCTCCTGATTTGGACCTTGAGATTTCTGTCCGGTGCTCCAATGTGGGTCTCTGTCTCTGTCTCCTTTCATCGCCTGATGAAGGTTAATATTCAGGAGGATGCCTATATGTTTTTCTTTGGGTTCACCTTCTTATTTAGGTTCTCTAGGATCACTAATTATAGGCTCAATGTCCTTTATTTATGGCTAGAAACCAAATATGAGTGAGTACATCCCATGCTTTTCTTTTTGGGTCTGGCTTACCCCACTCAGAAAAGTGTTTTCTATTTCCATCCATTTGCATGCAAAATTCAAGAATTCCTTGTTTTTTACTGCTGAGGAGAACTCTAATATGTATATATATTCCATACTTTCTTCATCCATTCTTCCATTGAAGGGTATCTAGGTTGTTTCCAGGTTCTGGCTATTATAAACAATGCTGCTATGAACATAGTAGAGCATATACTTTTGTTGTATGATAAGGCCTCTCTTGGGTATATTCCCAAGAGTAGTATTGCTGGGTCCAGGGGTAGGTTGATCCCGAATTTCCTGAGAAACTGCCACACTGCTTTCCAAAGTGGTTGCACAAGTTTGCATTCCCACCAGCAATGGATGAGTGTACCCCTTTCTCCACAACCTCTCCAGCAAAGGCTATCATTGGTGTTTTTGATTTTAGCCATCCTGACAGATGTAAGATGGTTTCTTAGTGTTATCTTGATTTGCATTTCCCTGATTGCTAAGGAAGTTTAGCATGATCTTAAGTGTCTTTTGGCCATTTGAACTTCTTCTGTTGAGAATTCTCTGTTCAGCTCTGTGCCCCATATTATAATTGGGTTGATTAGCTTTTACAGTCTAGTTTCTTGAGTTCTTTATATATTTTGGAGATCAGACCTTTGTCAGTTGCAGGGTTGGTGAAGATCTTCTCCCAGTCAGTGTGTTGCCTTTTTGTCTTAGTGACAATGTCCTTTGCTTTACAGAAGCTTCTCAGTCTCAGGAGGTCCCATTTATTCAATGAGGCCCTTAATGTCTGTGCTGCTGGGGTTATACGTAGGTGTAGTAATAGGAGTTGTGGGGCTGCGTCCCCAGCACCCCAGCCACCTCGCTAGCTTATGCACCATAATAACAACACACAAATTGTATTCATTTTAACACTGCTTGTCCCATTAACTCTAGCCCTTACAGGCTAATTCTCATATCCCGATCAACCCATCTCTAATAATCTGTGTAGCATCAGTCTTACTAGGAAAGATTCTAGCCTACGTCCATCCTGGGTCTGAGCTTCATGCGTCTGCCTCAGAGAGCAGAGCTATCACATCTTCCCGGGAGAGGGGAGCATGGCGTCTCTGAGCTCACATCCTCTTCCTCCCAGCATTCTATTCTGTTTACTCCTCCCACCTATGTTTTAACCTATCAGGGCCAAGCAGTTTCTTTATTGCTTAAACAATGAAATCAACAGATTGATATATGACACTCCCACATCATGTAGGTAGTGGTCTCCTGTGCCCATGTGTTGTAGAGTACTTCCCACTTTCTCTTCTATCAGGTTCAGTGTGTTCGGACTGATACTGAGGTCTTTAATCTATTTGGACTTGAGTTTTGTGCATGGTGATACATATGGATCTATTTTCATTCTTCTACAGATTGACATCCAGTTTTGCCAGCACAATTTGTTGAAGATGCTCTCTTTTTTCCATTGTATACTTTTAGCTCCTTTATCGAAAATCAGGTGTTCATAGGTTTGTGGGTTAATGTCAGGGTCTTCTGTTCTATTCCATTGGTCGACTTCTCTGTTTTTATGCCAATAGCAAGCTGTTTTCAATACTGATAGCCAAAACAATCTTATACAATAAAGGATCGTCTGGAGGCATTACCATTCTTGTGTTTTATTTTTTAACATTTCCCTGTATAATGTGGTACTAGCCATACACATGAGTGTGAACCCACCTACTGTAGTCCAGTTATCTTACAGGTAACCACATCTTGAAATAAAAACTGTCTCTTCCTTATTGTAATATTTTAAATTATTGTGTTATACAGAGCAACTCAAAATATTTTGCTTATGCATTTTCGCCATATTTGTAATATTTCTGTGTTGAGAATATTGAAATTCTCTGTTCTAGCAAATTTGAAATAGGTGATATAATGCTTTTAACTAGAATCATCATTGGGTTTGATATGATAATGCACTCAACTTTTTTCTTCTTTTGGAGCTGTAACATTTTGCTACTAACCAGTTCCTCTGTTACTTGTTTCCTGGTTATAAAGCCTTGGCTTTTTTTTTTTTTTTTTTTTTTTTTTTGGTTTTTCGAGACAGGGTTTCTCTGTGGCTTTGGAGCCTGTCCTGGAACTAGCTCTTGTAGACCAGGCTGGTCTCGAACTCACAGAGATCCGCCTGCCTCTGCCTCTGCCTCCCAAGTGCTGGGATTAAAGGCGTGCGCCACCACTGCCCGGCCTTCCTTGGCTTTTTAATATTATACATACATAACCTAGCCTACAGCTGGCTGTTTTACAGAGTCAAACACTGCATAAATTTAAGTAACACTAAAAATAAAATGTAACAAAACTTAACACAAGTGATTTTAAAATGAGTGAAAATAACTTGATGAGGGATGACACAAATATGTTTTATTACCATTCGTTAATAAAGAAGCTGATTTGGCCAATTCCCAGGCAGAATAGAGCCATGCAGGAAATCCAAGCATAGATAAAGGGAAAATGAGGATGAAATCTGGGAGACACCAGCAGCCACTACGGAAGTCAGATGGGAGGTAAAATGTCACATGCATCAATGTAAAACATAGAATATTAGAAATGTGTTTATTTATATGTAGAACTTACCAGTAAGAAGCCTGAACCATTGACCAAACAGTTTGTAAATAATATTAGGCCACTGAGTGGTTATTCAGGAATTAGCAGGCCAAAGAGGAACTTCAAGTTAGAATAACTGATTAGACAAATTTAGTAAAAAGTAACAAAAAATATGTGAAAAGTGTTCAATATTAGTAATCATAGGATATGCATTCAAAACATGATGATATATCTAATCAATTAAGTTATTATAACAGCTATTGAAAAGAAAGCCAGTGCCTAACATAAAAATAGAGAAAAAAGAACAAATATTTTACACATATAATAACTTAATTTATTATGATTTTATGGAAAAACTTTAAAATAATGCGAGGGAGAGACATATGTGCATTCATACACTTACACACAGAAACACACATGAGAGAGAGACAGAGAGAAAGAGGCAGACAGACAGATAGGGAACCAACTTGCAGAAAGTAAAATGATTTCATGTTGTTGAAAAACATACTTTTGCTCAAACACTATAGCAAACAAATCAATATTTCTCAAAATATAAATATACAGTCACCTTTTCATTTGGAATCTTGACTACTGAGAGTATGTCCAGGATATTATTTTAATTGGGTATACTTTCATTGAACTTAATAAACACATAGAAATAAATTATTGATTTGACAAAATTTTAACATTTTTACAGTTGAAACTCCTACACATGTTATAGTTAGTTTATTTGTAAAATTTATAAACACAGGTAGTCTTGATTTGTGAGTTGCTGACTCTAGAAGAGTAAGAAAAATGGATATTACTAAATAAATTCTAAGTTGGTTTTTATTTCACATTAACTAAAAACTGAATGTGTTTTTGATGTTGTTCCGAAGGTCTCTTTTTTCAGTTCCTCTGGTAGCAGGTTAATCAGGAGGTTTTGAATTTTTAATGAAAAAGATTGACTGACAAGTGATCTATTTTCCTGTTTGTTTTGCACAATTATACATCCTGCATTACCTCCTAATATGTGGCAACCTGCAGATCTCTCATACTAGTTCCTTGGATACTGATCTTGGTTCATACTATTAAAATGCATGTGATAGAGCAAGGAAAATGCCATAAATAAGTATTCACAAAAGATCACATCTGTATGTTAATTCTATGGGTTGATACCAAACATCATGGATTGATATTTAAACATTGGAAATTACTTGTATTTTCATTAGTTTAGGAACAATAATCTCATTTTATGTACATGGTCAATTGTTTAAGTAGATTATTAAATATTACATTATTTTTCATACCAATAGGAAGAGTAAAAGTTCTAATAACTCATTAATTATAAGCAAAGACAAAATATATGTAAAATAAAATTCATTGAACACATCATTATTATTTTACTTTACAGTTAAGAAAAATAAGTTGTGGGGTAGTTTAACAATTATCTCCTAATCCGGGCGTTGGTGGCGCACGCCTTTAATCCCAGCACTTGGGAGGCAGAGGCAGGCGGATCTCTGTGAGTTCGAGGCCAGCCTGGTCTACAAGAGCTAGTTCCAGGACAGGCTACAAAGCCACAGAGAAACCCTGTCTCGAAAAACCAAAAAAAAAAAAAAAAAAAAAAAAGTGCTACATACTGAATCTAAAATTGAAACACAGGCAAGTTTCTAAGAAAGGGCATCTGTGACAGACAAAGGACAGTCAGGAAAAAGTCCAACAGTGTATGTACTGACATTATACATCAATAAATCCAGGAGTACTATTTTATTAGCAGTTATGCCTTGCTGAAGTGTCTACATCCTTTGTCATTCCCAAATAAAACTCAGGTATGGGAGTGACATGTTACATATATGTAGATAAATTAAATTGAATTCACTAAAAGGCCAAAGTCATCTCACTTTGTTTTCTCCCTAATAGCCTGTTTCAATTTAATTCCAAACTTGTCCTTTACCTTATTTTTGAGACTATAATGGTCAAAGCATTTTTTACATCCATCATTTGTGCTTCTTTTTGAAACTTTATCATTATTTGAAATTAAATAGAATCACATAATTTTCTTATTTACCTTCCCATTCTCAAGGTACTCCCATTTACATGTTTTCTTGTTCACTCTCACAAATTTATGACCTTTGTCCTACTTTTGTTAATTACTGACATATATATATATATGCATATATAGTTATTGACATGATCTATATGTGACATATTTATACATAATATATATGTTTATGTATATGTGTGTGTTTGTTATGTACAATCTGCTCAGGTCATATAATGTTACTTGTATGTATATGATTTCAGGATTGGTCACTTGGTATTGGATAACCTGTCATGTTCTCTTTTCTAGGGAAGAATATTATTTTCATCTACTTTCAGCATTCCTTAGTTGTCTATAGTTGTTTGTATAGGGATGGGACTTAAGGAGACTTCCTCCTTCCATGTTACCATGTCTGTGGTTCAGGGCATCTTGGACGTAAACATTTGCTCCTTAAGTGTCAATCTTATACTCACACTCAACAGCTCTCAGTGACTTTCCCACAAGAGCTACTTGACGTGATCTCATAGGAATACTTGTCTTTGCTGAAGCAATCCCAGACAGCCTCGATTCTACTCACAAAAGAGTCCAGGAGAGCAAATGGTAACACATAAGATTCTGTTTGTGTTAAACCTCATCTTTGGTTTTCTTCAAGTTCTTTGCTAATTTGATCTTCCATTTGTACACATACAAATCAAATATAACATACTTAATGTTATCAGACTTAGTAGTCATGACACTCTTAATGTAAATAGGACCAATTTATATTTATTCTTTAAAATGCCTTCCTTTTTTCTAAATTAAAATTTTAAAAAGAAAAACGACTATCACAGTTTATTGGAGATATATAAAATTATATAAAGATAAGGTATACATGTGGTATATCTTAGTATTAAATATATCTGATATTTTACACTTTATATATTCCAGGTAATCACAAATCTATTCCATCTATCTCCATTATATCTTAGAAAAAGTCAAAAGTAGTGAGATAATTGACTGATGGCAAATCCCAAATATTTTGCCAGGAATTTGTGTGTGGTTCCACAATAAGCCTATTTTGACCAAAGAACTATAATTCAAATGGAAAGATGTAGATTCTTTATGGACATGTCTCAGTTTGAAAAATATTGTATGGGAAAGCAGGAGTATTATTTTCTCAGAATGTGCCTGTATTTAACAATATAAAATATCCTATAGTAATAATAAACACAAGCATATTACTACATCCATCACCGACACTAGTCTAGTAATGGACCAGGAGAAGAGAGAAAATGAAAAAGTACAGGTTCTCAGAGATAATAGCATGCAAAGTAATTGCAAAAAGAACCATTCCTTAAGTGTACCATCCTTTAGCCTTTCTTTGTGTAGCAGCATTTAATTTGTTATAAATCAATACCTTTGAGAAAAAAAAGGCCTTTATTTACTCATACAGCCTAAATATGGTATTGTTTGAAATCGTCACCTGATCACCTGAGCATAGTATAGATTGAAGCATTCATATATTCAACTGTCGGTCAAACAAATCATTTCATTCATCACGTAAAGGAAAACAGCAGAATTCTTATTGTTTCATACTTAATTTTACTGTTTTTGAAATAAATTTTATTATGTTAGTCTGGAATTGATTTTTGTTTTTATTTTTTATTTTAACATTGTTGTATAATAATATTTCTCACTTCTGCTTCCTCCTTCCACTTGCATACAAAACATACCTCCTTGCTTATGAGAGTTAATATATTTCAGAAAAAAATTACAGAATGCCAAGGGTCTAAAATTATCACAACCCAGAACATATTCCATGAGCTATGAAGTGGGAATCAAGAGAACATAGAAAAATCAAGACATTCACCCACTAGGAAAAGAAATACATGTTTGCAAAACTACAAAGAATAGACATCACAAATGATGAGGAAAAATTAACAAAATGTAGTTCAGTGAGCTATGATCATAACGCCACTTAGACCAGACTGAAAATTAAAAGAAAAATCAGAAGTGTTGTTACATTGATACACTGTGACTAGTTCCAAAGCAGTAACTCAGAGTGTCTGTATCCTTATTGCAATTGCTCAAACCAAACACCAAATCAAATATCCAGTAAATATATTTGGTTAGTGGCAATTAAAACAGCAAATTAAACCATAAATTGATAAACTAAAATCCTTGGGGTCACCTCACAGAGTTCTGGTGTCCTGCATAGTGTTTCTTAGAACAGTGAAAGGGAAAAATTCCTTGGGTTGAGGAAAGAGTAGCAGTGCATTGTCTCTGGGCACAGAGGTCATGTGTAGATACTGATTTTACCCCCACTTCAAGCCTGTGATTGTCCATGATTGACTCAGATGATACTGAGGCTTAACTCAGCAGAATCAAACAGAAGTTTAGAGATAGCTAAATACCATCCTTTGCAAATTAAAATATACTTATGTTTCCTTCACCAATGTCATAATATTGTCCTTTTTCATCTGGAGCCTCAAATGTTCTGGGAGAAGACAGGATGCAGGGCTAATGTGAACAGTAGCCACATTCATTTTCCCATAATCAATTGTCTTTTCCTCTATACCTTATACAAAACAAATGATTACTGCTCAGAGTTCTTTATGTACTAAGTCCAATATAAGATACTGCCACATTTACTATGACAGATTCTACACATTAAGATTTTGTATCTGTGAAAATGGATAGTGAAATATGAATCAAGTAGTATCTTATAGGAGCAGCATTCCCACTCCATGTCTGAGATAGTCATGGAGTTGTCTCTTAGCTGAACATATTTCTTAATGCAATCAATATGCAGAAGACTTTTAAATATTTTAATCTTGGGTGAACCAAGAATTCAAAACATCTGAAGGTAAGAGAATGTGGAAACTACTTTGTTTGTAGAAGCATTTTGAATTCTGATTCTTGATTTTAAAATCTCCTTAATTACAAAAAAAAAATGTTTTATGTTTTTAATATATTTTAATTAGAATGGTATTTTATTATTTTTCCTCACACACACTGTCCTTCTGTCCCTTTCCTAGTACCCACGCTGAATCCTTTCCCATAATCTTTCCACTCTCAAGCTGATAGCCTCTTTTTTATTATTATTGTTTCGCATGTAAATTCATATGCATGCTTGCATGTGTTTATTAAAGAATTGTCACAAATACATATAAATGCAGCCCAGTGAATTGATTTTTCTTCATAGTGTATATGTGATGTTAACACTTGCCACACTTCATTGCACAATCAATAAGGAATCTCATCCCTTAAAGAGGCCATTTTTTTTTCCAGCAGTCATTAGTTCCCTACAGTTCCTTGTCTAAGTATAGTTGAAGTTGACCTCCTTCATGTTAATAAGTCCATTGCTATTGCCATTGTTCTGGCCTTGTTTATGCAGTCATTCCTAGGAGAGACTGTTTCACAGCAAACGCCCTCCTTATTTCATGATATTCTTTGAGGCAAATGAAGCAAATGTGATGCATTTCTATCTTCTGGGGTTGGGCTAGCCATGATCTGTTGATCTCCGCACTGTGCCCATCTGCAGTTACCTGAGAAAGTCTCCATTTTCTAAAAAAGAGTAGTGTCACCATTGAGGTGTGAGAGTGTCCGTTATCTGGGTATAAGCACAAGATTTAGAATGTTGTAAAGGATCATGTTGATCTAGCAAATAATGATAGTGGATCCATACTACTGAGAAATTGTTTGGGATTCTGGGTGTGATCACAGCTAGAAAATTTTCAGAAAGTTACTGTTAGTGACTAATGATAAGACCATCATGAGTGAATAGAAACTGGATAAGACTTAAATTTGCATTTATCTATTTTGTGCTGACTGGAAATATAAGCCACTGTTTTTTAATAACTTACATATGAGGTCTCCTTACATAAGGATAGCAGTAATGATCCCTCATAGGACTGGCTCAGAATTTCATTAGAAAAACATGTACTCCCAAGAACAAAGATGTTTGATTATTTTACAGCCTCCTCCAGGCTAGGCAGCAAATAGGTCTCTATGAACTGCATGAATAAGCTTGTATTGGGCTTGTCGGTACAATGGCCCAAGGTTAAAGTATTGAGTAAAAAACACCCCAAGTTACTTGTTGTGATAAAGATGACTGCTTAAAAGAGAAGGGATATGAAAAGAGAATGCAATGGATTAAACAGATGGCAAAGAATAGGATGCTAAAAGGTATTACGAATTCCAAGCTAATTCTGCAAGAAATGTTTATATGCTACAAGTAAGGGAAGACAGAAAATAAAGAACACTGTTAAGATTCTAGATTGCTTGATGGAATGAAAGACAATGTCTTGAACCAAAATATCATTAGATAAAATGTTTCTTAAGGGATGTTGATGAGCATGTAAAACAGAGCATTTCTTTCTAAACTCGTTAGGATACCTGATGCTTAGACAAATGGTGTACCCATTTTGAAAATGTTAAGAGAAACAAAGAATAAGCCATGTGTTTAGAGACATCACAGAACATAGTGAACTAAATGGAGAGGAGGAAGATAGATGCCATAGCCCATGCTCAGAGATGACTCACTTTGTCTAATTTGTAGTTACTTGAAACTACTGAGTACACAACTAGTAATGGGGAAACACAAGAAGATTCAAAACAGAAAAACATTCATTGTGTGAATGTGTGAACCACAAACAAAAACAATTTAAGGTAAAATTTTGCTACAGTTTGAATGCTAATCTCCTTTCAAGTTCATGTTACGAATTATTCCTATTATGTCGACAGAATTTGCATAATAGCGTGGGTATATGGCTCGTTAGAAGAGTGCTTTCTATGCAAGCATTAGAATTCTGAGTTGGAGAACCAGATCTCAGCTTAAAATATAAAACAATACCTATAAAAAGTATACCTATGTTTAGTAAAATGTGCTTTTAATCCAGTTCCTGGGGAAGTGCACATAAGTGGATCCCCATCCAGACCATTCTACTGTGTTCCAAAAACAAAACAAATAAAGCATACGATTCGTGAGGTCAGGCATCTCATTTTACATTTGACCACCACATAAAGTTGCAAAAATGAGCATTAGTGTATATGTATTCCTGTTCCCCTTACACATAGATGCACATAAATCACATTTACAAACACACATACACACACACACATACACATACACACTTGCACACATAGATGATATCTTTAAATAAAGAGGCCACAAGGGCTCTAGGCTCAAGAGTGGATTATACAGTTAGTTTGGTGTGAAAATGTGTCCCCCCATTTCTGTATTTCTCAATTCCTCTTGACCTTCCAGAAAAGAGAACAGATTGACATTGAACACAGAGAGCAAGCCATACCAGACACTAAGTCTGCTAGTACCTGGATCTACCCTGCTGTAATGAATAAAAATATTAAATAATGTTTTACCTAAGTGGTATAGATGAATATTAACTTGTTAGAGAATGATTTTCTATTTACTGGTTACTTAGTTTCAGATAACCTGCTTTAGAATAAGAAATGGAATAACAGAACTCTTCCTAAAAGATAGAGAACTGATGTGGGAAGATCATATGTCAATCTGTTGATTTCATTGGTTAATAAAAAAACTGCCTTGTCCCATTTGATAGGCCAGCACTTAGGTGGGTGGGATAGACAGAACAAAATGCTGGGAAGAAGGGAAATGAGTTCAGATGCCATGCCTCTCCTCTCTGGTCAGATGCGTTGAAACTCCGGCCCAAGATGGAAGCAGGTCAGATATGCTGAATCTTTCCCGGTAAGACACCACCTCGTGGTGATACACAGATTATTAATGGGTTAAGCAAGATATGAGAGTTAGTCAAGAAGAGGCTAGATATAATGGGCCAGGCAGTGTTTAAAAGAATACAATTTGTGTGTTGTTATTTCGGGTGTAAAGCTAACCATGTGGGAGCCGGTGGTACGAAAAGAAGGCCTGCCCACTCCTCTCACTACAGAGAACAAATCCAAGAGTCACGCTCTACAGATATCTTCTCTCTATGATCTTATAATTGACACAACATGTGCTCCAGTCCTTTATTCTCTTGTATGACTTTATCCTATTTTATTCACTTTATTATTCTTAACTAACATATTTTCAATTTTTGAAATGTCTAGAAACAGTACCAGCTTGCAGATAATTCTCTATGTATGTTTGTTTGTGTGTTTCTCTATCTTTGTGTTTGTGTATGTGTGTGTGAAAGAAAGAGAGAGAAAGGCCGGGTAGAAACAGAGACAGAGAGAGAGGCAGAGACAGAGACAGAGTTTAAAAACAAGAATACTCAAGGTTTTTGGACTTTGAACTCACAGCGTAAAATGTATGCTTATCCTTAAGAATAATACACATCTATACTTTAACTGATGACTTAAGTTGCATATACACACAGTATGGCTAAAGACATTTAGATGTTTCTTATAAAATAAGACATTAGAACATAGCCACATAATTTGCAGTAATAAAATGCCAATGAAGACTGCTGTCCCTGAGGTACTGGATATACTTATCAGCATAAACTTCTAATGTTTTGATAATGTTTATAAATGTATATAAACATCAGTTTGGCATGTACCCATACATTTGGATTATCTAAAGATAATCATCTTTAACTCCTCAGTGACAATATACGCATCAATACTGATGATATGAATGCTCACATTTTAATACCCTGTGTTAAAATCATATGTTAGCCTTTAAAAATTATAGGTTTTGTTCTATTTCTATTACAAAGTCCACACCCATGCTCATTCCATTTAATCATTTATTTATGTCCCCCTTAAAATAAATCCCTTGTATGGATTTCTCTGAGAAAAAAATGCACTGTGTATATTACTTTTTCTATTGCTGCAAGACAATATCAGTCAAAACAACCTGAGGGAGGATACACACACACACATACACACACACACACACACACACACACACACACACACACACATATATATATATATATATATATATATATATATATATATTTGGTTTACAGTTCTACGGGATATAGTCCTTGGGCGTAGATGAGGCATGATTGCAAAAGGAGGAGTTGATGATCGCATATACTACAAACTTTACTCTAAAGAGGGTAGCAACATTTGATTAAGCCATTACCAGAAGTTCAAGTTTAATTATTTTTCATCAGAAACCTGAAGTCTTGAATAAATTTTACTATGGAAAGAATCCCATCCTTATTTATAGGAGGGTAATTGTTTCTGTTATGGTTTTATTGTGTAAAACTTAAGACAATAATAATAAAGCTTTGAATGAATCAAATCATTAGCCCTACATTTCATATGTAACACTTCTCTAAGATTTACAGTAGTTTTGCAAGGAATCTCTTGTTCAAATGATGTTCTAAACCCAAGATTCACCTTTATCCCAAATTTGGCTAACAGGAAAGAATAAATAATTTGTAGAATTGTAATTCATATGTGGGAAGATAAGTTACGACTTTAAAAATGTTATAATGCAAAACATTACACAATCACCATTTTCCCCAATATTAAATAGGAAATTAATCTTTTGAAATGTTGTGCAAATTATAATACATTATATAACTTTGGAAATCTTATTACCATCCTGATAATTTACATAAAAGCCAAAGCAGTTAACAAACCAAGAATCAAGCCAAAATTGAAGCATAAGAAATTATTTCATGGGAAATCATTATAATCATGAAATGATCAATTTTCCATATCTCATGAAAATATATTTAACTCCAAACAAACAATCAAACAAAAAATCAAACAAAAATTTAAAAGTTACACTCATAGCTAATTATTCAGTGCTAGCAAAATCATTATTTGAGGAGAATCCATAAGCCCTTAATTTATGAAACCAGCATAAGTCATAACATATAAACATTTGCCAATATATACACAGATAAGTGTAGTCTGCACTGCGCATTGAGAGATACTTCTCTATACAACAGATGGAAAACACTGCATGAAACCACCACCAACCAAATTACAGAGAGTGGTGAAACTATGTAATGTTCCAGTGGATCCATCTACAAAACATTCCCACACTTAAGGCTCGAGAATATTCTGTGAAATTGTGTCTTTTAGTAATATTAGAATCTACCACCATGAAATCTCACCAATGTGATAACACAAATGTGAGCTGAGCAAAGCTGGCACCAAGGAACAATGGTGCTGTTTACACAGGTGAAGCTAGTTAATACCAAACATTTAAGTGGTTCTAAAGAAATTAATTTGGAAGTACGAATAGCAGAGTCACTCCAAGATAACTAAGTAAATAAATACATACGTAAGTGCAATTTAATGCAATGTATTATATCCTGCCAGGAATTTGAAGGTTAAAACACACATACTGATGTAAGAGTGAGAAAAAAATTCTTCAGCAAAATTTCTCATAGCAATTCAATACCTTAAAAGTCTGTAGCCACAGAAGATAGATTGCGGAGGACACGCAGTCAATCTGGCTGTATTTGCACACACAGGTGGAGATCAATAACTCTGTCAAGTAGTCATTTCATTCTCACCACAGGCATTAGAGTAAAGAAAGAGCTTGCAGAGGATCTGTGCCTTGATGCTCACAATGGAAAGCACCATAGAAGTCAAGCTCGTGTCCAATGTTGTTCCTATTCTAATGAGTCATTTCTGAAAACTGAAAGGAAACTTTTACTGTCAGAAGACACTTGGGAAGGGGAAGAGGCATTCCTTTGAATCACAGTATGATGTAACAAACATAAGATTGAAGTTGTGTTACTTTGAAATTAGTTACAACCTGGGGGGGGGGGTTCTTTATTACTTCATATAAAGTGCTTATCTTTAAAACCTAACATTCTCTTTCATAAACTCTCCATTTATAAGTTATGTTTTATCCCTTGTTTTAAATAATCAGTCCATCTTTTAATAAAAATGAATCACATTTAACAGCCCCTAATCTTTTGTAACTTCATGTGGAAATAAAAGTCTATATAATATTTATAGGTGCCAAAGCTATGGTAAAGCTAGTAAATAACATAGAAAACCTCCATGTCTCTGTAAGGATTCTAAGATTCATACAGAAAAGGAAATTTTGTACAGTGCAATAGTGTATTTCAAAATTTAGTATTAAAATTTCATCTTAAAAATAAGAAAAGCATGTGTTTTTAATTCCAAATGTCTAGATACACTTGATAAAAGGAGGCAATCACTGCACGTGACAGATTCACACATCTCAGGATACTCAGTCTCTTGCATGTCTTATGGAATTCTAAAGAAAACTGTGTAGATGATGTGTGCCATATGCACATATTAACTTCTTTAGTAAGAAGAAAAATACACTCTTTAAGAAAAATTTTAAATCATATACTGGAAAATATAGTTTCATAAGGAATAAAATTCCAGTGAATACTTGGAGACATAACCAACAGACTCAAACAGTGTGATGTCAGCATTCTAAACTTTCAGGCAAGGCTTTATTTATTTATTTATTTATTTATTTATTTATTTTGTATAGATACAAGAATTTTCAAGACCTGGGGAAAAGGACACAGCGATGGTGACAAGAATGATGCATTTGTGACAAGAGAACCAAAAAAGCTTGTTTCTACTTCTTGTGCTTTGCCATGAGGAAATACAACCAGGCAGATGACCACCCGCAAGCCAAGGAACAGACACTTGTCAGGTAACACATGCCTGCCAGCACTTTATCCTTGGACTTCTCACCCTTCAGCATCAAAAGAAATAAATGTTCATTGTTTAAGCTGCCTGGTCCATGATAATTTGTTACAGCAGCCTGAACTGATGAAGTGACTGAGACACATTGTAATGCAATGAAATGAAATCGATAAAAGAAGATTTATGTGTTTTCCTACTCAGATTAAAAAACGGTGTCCAAAGAGCACTGAAATAAAATGAATTGCTTTTAAGAAGTCATCTCTTAGAGTAGAGAGGAGTTCAGTGTTCTTTTATGTTTTTTTTTTTGGTTGTTTGACTTTTCTAACTACCATGACACAGCATGTATTATAATAAAGGCCAATAATAACACTCAGTGTACATTTGCCAAATATTTGAATCCTGAAATGGAAGTTGAAAATTAAAAAGTAAAGAAAAAACCAAAAATGTAAATTATGGCAAGATTTAGTTTGATGACTTTGAAGCAAGTAGGTTTTTATAAATATATATTCAGTTTCAGGAAATTTTATAGATGGGGATTTGGTATGGGAGGTCCTTTGTCTATGAGTTGCTTTTCTTGTTTAATAAATAAACAATCTGCCTCAGGCTCCTGGCCACCATCTAGCTTTACCCAAAATAACAACACACAAATTGTATTCTTTTAAACACTGCTTGGCCCATTAGTTTTAGCCTTTTATTGGCTAATTCCCACATCTTGCTTTAACCCATATTTAGTAAACTGTGTAGCACCACGATGTGGTATCTTACCAGGAATATTCTTAACCTGCATCCATCTTGGAGAGGAGAATTATGGCGACTGCCTGACTCAGCTTCTTTCTCCCAGCATTCTGTTCTGTCTACTCAGCCTACCTAATTTTCTGTCCTATCAAAGGGCCAAGGCAGTTTCTTTATTAACCAATGAAAGTAAACCATAGACAGATAACCCTCCTCTATCACCTCAGTCTGTTGATTGATAGGGCAGAACTTAGGTAGGTGAGGAAGATGGAAACGAATGCTGGGAGGAAGAAGGGCAGATTAAGGGGATGCCATGGATCTGCCTCCAGAGATAGATGTGTTGAAACTTTGTTGATAGGTCACAACCTCGTGGTGATATAAAGATTAACAGAAATGGGTTCAATTAAGAGTTAGCCAATAAGAAGCTAGAGCTAATGGGCCAAGCAGTGATTTAATTAATACAGTTTCTGTGTAGTTATTTCAGGGCTAAGCTAGCTGGGCAGTTGGGACAAACTAGTGTCTTCTTCCTTGCAACAGGGATTAGTTCAATACATTATTATAAGCAAAATAAGATAATCTAAATTAATTATTATCTATAACACCCGATTCTGTGTTACACCCTAGGTACAGTTTGCTCACCACTGTACTGTAAGCAAGTTGGGCAAGGGCCTGGAGATTGAAAGAACACACAGAGACCTGGGTTATTCAAAAGGAGATCAGCAGATTGCCATTTATTCAGACTTGGGGAAGTCCTTATCTACCTAACTGTTGCAAAAGGACCTCTGCCCAGGCAGGTGGGAAATTACCATACCAACAATGGAGTCAATGCCCTACAGCTAATCACCAGGCGAGGCAGGGGAAGCACAGGAACAAACAGAATGCTTTGTCAGCTGACTTGCACCCCAGGACCAAGGGCAGACCCGGGCCCTACAATTTTCTTCTCATTATTCTCCATAACTGCTCACATATTGTCTAAGTCCTCATTTAGAAGATAAATTGTAAAAAATTATGCGTAATTTGTTTTATATCACCTGTCACTCAAGACAGAGCAAGAGTTAATCATTGCCTCATAAGAAGTGAGGTATACAAATGTAGTGTGAATCATAGAGTGTTTCACTAGGCAGTATATGCAAAAATGTGTACAGGGTTTAGGATGATCACAGTCAGTTTTTCAGAAATTCATGGTAAAATATTCATTTCGTTGCTATCCTTATACTATATATAACACAAGTGGAACAAAGGGTTATGAAGACATAGAGGAACATTTTGCAGAAAATGCCTCATGACTGAATGAACAAATCATATATGGAAAGATACCCATACACTGAGTGAGAGAAAGAATATATATATATATATATATATATATATATATATATATATATATATATATTTTCATTGGCCCTCCTAACCACTGTCAAGTATGAAGGGAGTCAGGAAAGACAGAAATGGTTTTAAGAATTTCCACTGGACGCATTTTACTAACATTAGCAGCAATTCCCTTCCATTTCCTATTTTCACACTTATTGGAGAAACACAAAGACAATTGGTGCTAAGACAACAAGAGCAGCTTGTGCCAAAAGGTCAAGAATTTGTTACCCAACAAATATGTTCTTATTTAAGGTATCCAATTAAATTTTTACTTATATGGTTTATTATGTAGAATATAGAAAGCATGTTTTAATATGTTGAACATATCAAAAATATCTTTACTGCACATAGTCTTTACCAGGTTCAACTATCATTATTTTGGGATGATAAGAAGAAGGGTTGTTATGTCCATATATTAACAAGTTGATGTTGAGACCACATATTCTGAAATGTTTAAATATCACATTAAGGAAATCCAAAGCAGTTCATTTTGTTCTGAAGAATTCCTTGTTATTTTCTTCTGTTAGTCTCCTACAGAGAGAATGTTGAAGAAACAGAACCCTAGGTGCTTAAAGTAAATTGCCACTTTTTAACTCTTAAAGGAAAGATTGAAATATATTCTTCATAATAATTCATCATAAATTCCTATTTGTGAAAATCTGAGGAAATAATTCAATTAATATGTATTATTGCCACCGGCCATTCATCTGTTTCTTTCCAATCTTACACTTTTATAATCAGAGAAAATCATGGGGTTCCTGTGTACAATTTGAAACTGATGTAAAATGCAGATGAAAAATATTACTTATTAGTTCAAAGATTTGAGAACAAGGACTTACTAGTTCAGTTCTTCTGAGGACATTAGCATTTCTGGATTCAGACATTCACTAATGTTAATTTAAAATGTTTTCTTTCTTAACTAAACACAATCAAGCACTGTTAGGATTTCAAAAAGGTCAAAAGTCAAAAGACACTGCCTACTCTCATCACATTATTTAATGATGAAAAATAAGATAATCACAGATACTGTGGCATACACCAACTGTGTAGAAGATGATCAGATTGTTTCTGCCTTTCTGAATCTGGGCCTAGGTCTTAAATACCAGGCAAGTGATTTTCAAGATGAACATAAGATCTGCTAGAAATCAGGAAAAGTTAGTGCAGGGATTATACAAAAGAAGAACTAAGTTCCAGGAATCTGTCTAATAACTTGATACAATCAGTTTATAGATGCTGTTCTATGTTATACGTGTACATTAAATACCTTTATTCTTCTTAATTTTGTAGAATTTCAAATACAAACTTTTTTCTTTTCTTTTTTTCTTTTTCTGCTTTTTTTGAGACAGGGTTTCTAGGTATGGTACTAACTGTCCTGAACTCACTCTGTAGACCAGCCTGGCCTTGAACTCACACAGATCAGCCTTCATCTGACTCCCTGAGTATGAGTTTAAAAGGGTACATCACCAATGCCCTGCTAAGTACAAATATTTTGCATTATCACTCTGCTAAAATATTTTGAAAACATATACAATAGAGAAACCATTCTCAGTATAACAAATATAATTTGGCATTCACTCCTTCTGGCTATCAAGGATGCTCTTATCTCATCATAAATGTCTGTCTTAGTATTAGTGAGAATAAACAAAGTTATGACCTTAATATTAGGTTCTTCTAAAAGTAGCTACTTCATTGACCATCACTCTATGATCTTATGATCTACCTTTCAATATGAAAGAGATCATTGGAAACCATTCACAAGACAAATTAAAATTAAAATAGATTTAACATTCTCAAGTATGGAACCATTAGTGTTCAAACTAGCAAATGTTTGAAGGAAGTTTTTTTAAGGGATATTGAGCTGACCTAGCATTTATATTATTTGTAGATTGTTTTGGCAACTATATGCTTTGGAACAACATATAGAATTACAGAGAAACAATGTAAGGAATACATTAAAGCAAGAGATGATATAGTTAAATTATTTAAGATTGTATGCTACAAAATATTGTGCCAGGACTTTGTATGATATGGTGGCAAATAGTAATTAAATAAATTACTGAAATAATTAATTGATATAAACCACAGTAGTTAGGTAAACAGAGGTTTCTGTCCTTCCCAGTCCCATAGTCATTCAGTCCCAAAGAAACACATAGAGGCTTACATTAATTATAAATTATTTGGCATATTAGCTTAGGCATATTATTAACTAGCTCTTAAAACTTAAATTAATTTATAATTCATGCTTACATTTAGCCACATGGATTGTTATGTTTTCTCAGTAAGGCATTTTCAACTTGCTTCCTTTGTGTCTGGTTGGTGACTGTCTCTCTTCCCTTCCTATCCCAAAATTCTCCTACTGTGGTTGCCCTGCCTATTCTTTCTGCCTGGCTATTGGCCAATGAGCATTTTATTAAACCAATGTGATTGACAAATCTTTACAAATTAAAAGAGCATTGTCCAAAATCTTTTCCCCATTTTTTCTTTTCAAAATGAAAACCCTAAATCTAATTTCCTTTGTTTAGATTATCCATAATACCTTGTAACCAACACTATAAACAAAAACATTCATAATCCACTTTTTTGTGAATTTGGGCATAGTTATTTAGGCTACTCCCTGCTGATTGGGGGCACTGATAGTCTTATGGAGACCAAAAGTAAATTTTTGGTTTTGATCAAGTCTTGATTAAAGTATGCTCTGAGGCTAGATCTTCTCAGCTAGCAGTCTCTGAAACCATTCTGAATGCAGAACTCAGAAGAAACTGTTCCAGGGTTGCTCAGAAATGTTGGATCATCTGGTCTACATGTCCCCATTGGATATTTTTCAGACTATCTTCCTCAATCAAACCTTATTTAACCAAGAATAAATTCACCACCTCTCATTTCGTGTGTATACACAAAATGAAAACCTCTTCTCTAAAGTAACATATTTTTGACTTAAATTTTTTTTATTGAAAAAAATTTCTGCCTCCTCCCTGCCTCCCATCTCCCTCCCCTCCTTCCACCTCTCTCTCCTGCCCCCAGTCCTCTATCCTCTCCCCCTCCCCCCTCTCTTCTCCCCCTCCCTTTCCAGTTAAAGAGCAGTCACAGTTCCCTGCCCTCTGGGAAGTCCAAGGTTCTCCCCACTCCATCCAGGTCTAGGAAGGTGTAGCATCCAAACAGGCTAGGCTCCCACACATCCAGTACATGCAGTAGGATCAAAACCCAGTGCCATTGTCCTTGGCTTCTCATCAGCCTTCATTGTCTGCCATGTTCAGAGAGAGACCGTTTTTATCCCATACTTTTTCACTCTATTTCTTTTATCTTTACTTTTAATTTTTATATTTTGAGGTATTGTTTGTTGTGTACCTCTGGCAGTCCTGGATCTTAATCTATAGAACAGGATGGCCTTAAATTCACAGAGATATACCTGCCTGTGCCTCCCAAGTGCTGGAATTAAAGACATGAGCTACCACACAGAGCTACACCATGTTTTTTTTTTTTGGGGGGGACTTTATGCTTTTTCTTTTATCTCTCAAGCCTACACATATTTTTAAACTCATTGTAAACCATTTAGAAGGTTTTTATTTTTCATATACTTCTCTCCTTACTATCTTTTGAGCATATGAGTATTAAATCTGCAAAGCAACATGGCTAGGATTAAAACTGCAACATTGTCAGCTCACTCCATTCTATAGCTTCTGGGAGTCTAACTTCATGGCAGATGTCCTGGCATGAGCCATTTTTACTGCCATAACGAGTTTGATGGCAGGTCTCTTAAAAGAGCTGAAAGGTTTTTGCCACTAAAATTGAGTCAGGAAGGCTTTTTTACAGGAGTCCATCTCTACTCAGCACCAGCAAACAGAGCCTAGTGGAGAAAAGACATTTACCAAGAAGCATTGCTTGACTCTGTTCTTGTCTGTCTAGAATCCTCTCTTTTAAAGCTTTCTCAGGCTTTATATGGAAAATATTGTTTAAATTAATTACAAACTGTTTGTCATTTTAGCTCAGGTTTATTATTAACTAGCTCTTACAATTTTAATCAACCCCTAATTCTTGTCTATGTTTAGCCATGTGGCTTGGTACCATTTTTTAAGTGAGGCATTCTCATCTTGCTTCATCTGTGTCTGATTTATGAATGACTTTCTGTCTATTCTTTCCTACTCCTCTTCTGCAATGTTCCCTAAGCCTGGTTGGGTGATGTTGACATCCTCTTTATACCTGTGCACTCAACAGTCACTTATTCACTTAAGGTTGTTTTGCTGTACCTGAACCTGACAAACATTATGAGTAGATAAGAAGGTTTGAAAATGCTTCCAACAGCTTTTAATTCCCTCCATTTTTGACAATGATCCACAGTACAGTTAGGCTGGTAGAAACAGAGATAAGTTACATTACCTTTAAAGACCATGAGAATCCCCAGTCATTCCATGGTAACATTTTCTGTAGTGACATGAAATTTTAATCCAGATTTGTCACTTTACCGTATGTATTTTAAAAGGGCAAATTAAAAGGCTAGGACATATAATATTAGATCTATAAATTCAAATTCTAATTAAGATAGGGATACTGTAATTAATCCAATTAATTAAGGCCCAGTGCCTCTATATTTCTGCTGCCTGTGGATCTGGATATAGAACACTAAGTTTCTTCTTCAGTGCCAGATATATGTATTTCTTATAGAAAAGGATTTTTAAGTAAGAAAAATAACATAAGTTATCATTGGTGAATATACTCACCACTGCAGACAGTATTATATTATAAAAGGACCCCAAAATGAACATTTTCAAAAATCAGCAAGCTAACTACTACACAAATGTACACAAATGATTCAATATGCAGCAACTGTGAGTACTCAATGAAGAAACTTTTCTAATAGTATATTAGTATGAAATGAAGTCCCTATAAAATTTATACTACAATGGAAAAATAAATAAATATAAATAAATAAACTCAGGTGTTCAGTGATATTAAATTTAACACAGTTTTATCAATGGCTTACTTACAGCTATTACAATTATTTAGTTTATTACATTTCTTGAAACAACTTCATGGTCAAATTCTTATGTGCTTTATTCACTATGACTTTGGTCAATGACACTGGTGGCCACATTTTGTGAAGGAACATATTTATATTTTTTAATATGGTCTTTTTTTAAATTATTCATAATCAAATTAATTTAATATTAGATGGTCTTTGGGTTAAAAATTCATATGTAAAATCAGCAATTCTATAATATTAAAAGTAAGTGTCCTTGGTCAATGAGAAACACATATTGTCTTCGCCCAAGTGAAAGAGCTTAGTGATAGAAAACCTGGAAAGTCTATCTGTACCAGGAAAAAGTAAAAGGGGGACAGAAGTATACCTTTTCAACCAGGTAGAGGCTCTGTGTTTCATTATGTGTGTGTTATGAACCAAGAAGAAGGCTCTATAAACCTGGAAGAGATATCTAGGCAACAGGAAGAGACTCGAGACTGGAGGAACAAAGCTCTAGGAACAAGGAATTCAGCTCTACAAACCCAGATAAAGGGGTTATTAACCAGGGATACAGTCCAACTGTTAAAAATGTGATTATACGTTTCCAGCCCACATAAACAATAAAAAGTTTCTCTTCATAGAGTGTGAAATTTGGGATGTTATGTCATAATATCCTAAAATAACACACTGGGACAAAATCAAGCACAATAATAGATTTATTATTATTCACAATGACTAAATCCATATTATCTACTACAATTGTAGTGATGTGCTTCATTCATCTATATTTTAACATGATATAGCTTCATCATACAGTGGACAGATTTAGTTGTATCTTCACTAGCAGTATAGTGTATAAGGCTTTCATTGACCTTGAATTCCTGTTGTTATTTTAAAATATTTATTTATAATTATATGAGCATTTTGTCAGTATATGCCTTAAGCCTGTGAGACTGGAGATATATACAGTTGCAAACTGTCATGTGGGTACTGGGAATCTAACAATGAGCCCATTAACACTAAGCCATCTTACCAGTCCCCTTATTTGTTATCTTAGGATAGCTATATTGACAGTGGTAAAATAAAGTTTCAATGTGTTTTTATTTGCAATGATATCTAAATGTATTGAATAGCTTTTAGCTCCTTCCATTCTCTTGCTATTAATCTTTTTGGGGAAGAATAATGAGAAAAATTTTACTTCTATTTTACAGTCTTGTTCTTCAAATGGTTAATGATTTCTTTTATTATGGAGTTGTCTATATTTGAGAAACTATTAATATATCCTATTAAATTATGTGTATTTTTAAACTTATGTCTATTTAAAGGATATATGTTTTGAGTAGGAAATATCTGAAGATATTACCAAATGTTGAAATGACAAGTGAGGCTTAGCAGCTCTCCAAACCCTTCTAAAAATTGTTAATTAAATTGTTAATTTTTTAAATAATCATGTTAAAATTATACTATGCTTTCAGATGAAACAGAAAACTTTTTTCAAAGCATCTACAGAGAGGAATAAATGTCATTTAAATTACTTTTAATTTGTCCTCCTCATGAAATTGCCATTCACTATTTTTTAATTATTCAATCCAAAGACATTGAGTACTTTCTTTTAATCTCAACGGTAACAGAAGTTGATACAAATAGGATAGAAGTGAGATTCCTAATATTGTATTCTCATACACATTAAAGCTGATATTTTAAATTTCATTTCTATTACATTCAAATTTGAATTATGGGTAGCCTCATGAATGCAAATATTAGGGAGTAATGAAATTAGATGAAAAATATTATATATATATATATGAATAGCTTGAATAACATAATTTTGAGCCATTAAATCATTTCATTTAAGTAAATTCAGAGTATTCATATTTTGTCTTCATAACATTATGTCAAGAGTACTAAATTGTCCTTCACAGGTTTATGTATTAAATATGTGGTGTCTAGATCCTGGTTTTATTTTAAGAGAGTTTAATATTTTGGGGGAAGAATAACTGGAAAAATATTTACTTCTATTTTATAGTCTTGTTCTTCAAATGGTTAATGATTTATTATGGAGTTGTCTATATTTGAGAGAATATCCTATTAAATTATCTGTATTTAATAGGAAAGACAACATAATTCTATGTAGCAGTTTATTAGGGGGAAGTCCCATGCAGTACCTGTCCATAACTCCTTCCTGTTTCATTTTTACTTTTCTTTTTGTGTGTTGTCAGCTGCTCTAAAATATCACTCTGCTATGATGGACTGAAACTATGATTAAAAATGAATAAATTCTTTTTGTCCGTGTTTAATGGAGATCCACCACAGTATTATGTATCTGAACACTTTGTCTCCAGCTACTATACCCTCAAACCATGAGCCAAATTAAACCCTTACTCTTTTAAAGATGAATAATGTCAAGAGTTTGATCTCATCTGTTTTGTAGAAAATTGGTGCCAGAAGTTATAGCTGTTTTTCTCATAATTCTGACCATGTTGCTTATAGGATGCTGAAACTAATTTGAGGCTGGAATATGGAAGAATTTAGAGCTGTAGGTCAGTAAAGCCCCACAATACTATAAACTAGGTTTAATGATACATTCTGAAAGTTTAGTTGACCAGAATTCCAACAAAAATGTGGGTTGAAAATCTATTTTTATACATTTTAAAAGATAATAAGTATTCAAGAAGGACATGGAATTGAAGCTCTTTAAGTTATATTCTGTAAAACTATCTGCTGATAACATATCTGTCCAGAGCTTTAGAGTTTAAATGATGTTCCCTTCAAGTGTAATGCATTGTTATTTTTTTATCACAGAAAAAAATTCAAAACTGCATAGCAGTGAGGTTATGGCTTGGTCTTTTCTGATATTTGTCAGTTTAACATGAAAAATAGTAAAGGAAAAATAGCTTAAATAAAATAAAATTTGATGGGAGTGAGGCATGAACAGGAAATTGAGAACAGAGGTGACAACCCAGAGATTAGAGTTATTGAGGAGAAAGCTTAAATTTAGAAAGACAATATGAAAAGTCCCTTTGGGGAAAGATTACATCCATTGGATGCTCTGTGGTATACCTTTGCAAATTTGTTTGAAAGGGAAGTTTCTGTGATGACAGAGCCAATCAGATACTGCACAAAAGGGACTTTCTATGTAACTGTGTTTACATGTTCAGTTGTAAAATCACACACAAGGTTTTCACCTATGGTTAAGTGGACTCTCAGATTACCACCAGCTAGAGTTTCACGAAATCCTGATTTTGAAGGCATGTAAGATGGATCTTTTCACAAGGCTTCAGAAAGCTGCTCAGGCTAGGCAACTTGTGAGAGGGTTGGATTTCATAAAATCATAAAGCTGTAACGAAGCCTACTGTGCAATTGAGGCCCCAGAATGTTGAAGATCTAGAAACAGAGGTTTCAATTAAAAGAACCTTCAGGCTCAAAGTGTTCTCCCACAATTCTTTGAAAAGACTATTCTTTCTAGCAAATCTATTTTTATCTTTGCACAGCATTTCCTCTCAATACATTAGACAAGAGTAATTAATTTCATATCTTCTGTTGGTTACTGCCCAGAACTAAGAATTAAATTGACATAGAACAATATCTAGCAACACATAGGCAGATTGAGAGCTTGGAGTCACAGCATGTGTCTGAGATTAACCATTTTTTAAAATCTATAATGTTTTGGCTACTTCCATACAGTCAAAATTATGTATAATAATTGTAGATATCAGTAAGGACAATACACATTATAAATATATGTGTTCCCTTTATTTCTTTTCTGTTTTGGAAATAATTTCTGAAAAATTTTGTTTGTATAAATTAAATAGCATTCAACTAAAAGATGTTAGTGTCTGTCCACATTAACACCAATCATACATCAAAGGCAAGTTTCCAGAGAATGATATTATTCTATAACATAGTTTGTTATTGCATTGGAGAAAAGAGTTTATATAATTTTATTTCTTTTCCACTCCTGGTTAACAACATCTGTCCCTTACAACCCCTCCTTGGGGAACTGATAATGATGAGCACATGATTCTCCTGAGTGCTTTTGAAGATGTGAATAACCTATCAATCTCTGCTTCAGCTCTTAAGATGTGACCACAGATCCTGGACCTCAGCTGTATCTCAAATTTTTCTGAGCCTTGACGACTACTCCCAGTGACAAATGGAACATATTCTACAAACTACCTTGCACAAATAATACTTTTGGATTGCTTGTTGCGCTCACTTGCAGAGCTGAAAGATCCATTTGTCTTCTAACCCTTAAGGATAAAAATGCATTAGTCTTTTTACTTCCCCTCCAATCAGTGCCATTTTTCCTCTTGTGAGTGAATGGTTGTGTGGAACCTCTGTCTGTCATTTTAAGAACCAGTTTGTGAAAGCTTCTCTGTGATTTGGGACTCTATAGTCTCCTATAAACTTGAATCTAAGACTGTGAGCGACTAAAAAGGAAAGGGTAAATATTTCAGGGTGAAATTATTTTCACTCATAGAAACTACTTAATTTTGTAAAGATCTTTAAATATTAAGAGCACTGAATATATTACCCTATAGGAAATCAAAACAAGTGACAATGATGGCTAGAAATGGTTTAATTTTATCCAGTAAGGTAAAATCCTATAATTATATTGGAGGCAGCTCATTATATTTGCCAATACCATGAGTTTGACAAGAAAATTTTCTGGTTTCAAACACCAACTAGAGCCACATTGTGCCTTCTGTGTAACCTATGGTTAATAACCTCTTCACATAGAAAGTGTCACATACATGTTATCAATGCAAGCCTGGGTTAATACAAGCATATCAAAATTAAATGTATGCCCAAATGCTGTGTTTCCAACAGAAAACCTAATGAACCATTCATATATGTGCTTATGAGTACCTCATACTTGTCTCTGTTTTACTTCATGGTGACTTTGTTTGAAAACAAATAATGGGTAAGAATGAATGTGCCCCTCAATATTGTTTGCAAAGAATTGTTCAGTACATATCAACTCAGTTCTCAATTGCATAAAACCAAAAATAATATAATGGTGTTGCTAATTTATATATGTGGTTATTATGTTAGTCCAATTTTGCTAAATGTTAGAATAGTCATGGATATAGATGGATATATATATATATATGAAAATATATTATATATTGATATTTTTATAGACCACTGCTGTTGAATATTCCTGATATAACAATTTAGATAAGAATCCCCTGAAACAACGTTTTTATTACAACTTCAATTACAGGGAACATATTGACAGAGTTTGATAAGAGGGATGTAAAAATGATAGGATGCTCTAAGTGAGATGGGTTTTCAAGACAGGGTTTTTCTGAAGCTTTGGAGCGTGGAACTAGCTCTAGTAGACCAGGCTGTCCTCGAACTCACAGAGATCTGCCTGTATCTGCCTCCCAAGTGCTGGAAATAAAAGCATGCACCACAACCACCCAGCTCTAAGTGAGGTCCTTAAATAGTCTATCCTGAAGGAAAGCTAATGAAATTGAGGAAATACAATCCTTTGTGAAATTTACAAAATATAATCCTCAATGGCTTCATGTAGCCACAGACACTGATCAGCTTCACTAATCCCTCCCTCATCATGTATGTATAAACAAGGGTTGGTGAAAAATGCTCTCAACTAAAGAAAGAAGCTGAAATCAGACGAGCAGACTGGAAGAGAGACTCAGACTACCCAGCTGTCTGAGTCTCCAACATGTCAAGTTGCCTGAAACTTGTTCAGGGTCCTCAGGATTGCCAGCTACCCTGAGCTATTTACCAATTCTGGCATGAGGTTTTAGTGACATGGTTGTCTTTTTTGCCTCTTCTGCTGATGGAAGTAACTGCTCACATGCATTACTGTAAGAAGTCCAAAGAGAACTCACTTATTCACCTAGGTGAGCTTTCACAGCATATCTACTTTGGACTATTATTGGTTCCCTATCTGAGATTAGTATATTTCTGTTCATGTCTTCTGAGGGATAGTGTTATACAAGACTATAATAACTAAGAGTTTTGTAATCAGGAATGTTGTTTAGGGGAGAAGATGTCAAAGGGCTTAGATGGTTCCTCCCTTTCAGCACTGTTTTCTGCAACATACTTTTTTCTCTTGAGCTGTTTCCACTACCTGCAAGCAGTATCCCTTAAAATAATCTCATGGCTCTTTCACCTCTAACATATGAGAATCTCCAACACGATTCAGACTTCATTTTCAGAGATTCACAAAAAAGTCTCTCAAAGTCTCCACAAATTACTCTATTATTCTACACCTGACCTCAACAGTTCTCCTTAACTGAAAAGGAAGATTTCATATCGACTTCCTCAGCATCCTCCATGACTCTAAAACCAGAACGACATTGATGACATTCCCAAGTTTAACTACCTGCCGCGCACCGGGTCCCAAGTCTCCACTCTATGCGCTAGACCCCAGTTCACGAGCTTCCAGCAAGTTGCTGGAGGTTGAGAATACAGACGCAGAGACAGACCGACATGCAAACCTTCAAACACTGGTACCAAAAGCCCCTCTTTAATAGCACCATGGAAGCTTAAATACACTGTAGTCAATGGCCAACAGGTGAAAATCCCATCTTCTGATCCTCTAAGCTAGGCACAGCTTCTATTAACTTAAATTAAAAGGTTCTAGAAGGGAAGAGCAGCTGAAGGCCAGGACTCATTAGTCCCAACAACTACCAACTTGGAGAGAACCCTGGCCTACTTAATCACATTTGCACCATCTTTGATTTCTGGTTGCTTTTTAGGAGCTGAAAATTCCTTCAACTTTTTTCTTTCACAATTTTCAGGCTTAACTTGCTGCAGTAATGGCATGAAGTTAACTCTTCTCTTATGCCAGTGTAGATCCGGCTTTTCCTTGAGTACCTTACCTCTTTGAGCAAAAACCTTGCACCAACACTAAACAGCAATCCTATTGCTGTTCTTTCTCTTCAAAATGTACTCTTTATAATTATTTTTCCCTCCTTGTGCTTTTACATGATAGACAGGCATAATACTGCTTACTAATTGCTATGTGACAGAGACAATATTAGCCTGTCCTGAAATTGCCTCAGACAAATACATAAAAGAATTACTTTTCAAGATAGCTATAGGACAGTTCTTAGGACAAGAATAGAAGGAAGTCATATTGTTTTCTATAATACTGTCAAAATCGTTTCTAACCTACTTGCTAATATGGTTAGTCCACATAACTCTAAACGCTACTGTTGTCCAAGTTACTACTAGATAATCCATTATTTTCTGCTTAATTAAGAAGCAGATATTTTATATAATATTATACTTAAAGTTTGAATTCCCAATGAACGTCCTATCAGCAATTAAAAATTTCGTTTATATAGTTTCATTGAAAATTTCTATTAACTACAAGAAAAATATTACCCTTTCTACATGTTTTCCAAGAATTATGCAGATTACTTCAAATTTTATTTTACGATGATAAAATTATTCACAAATGCAAAAAAGTAAAATTATTCACATTAAAAGAAAAAAGCTGATAAAAATTCAAAGCAAACAGAGGAAAAACAAACTCAAATATTACCTCTTTTGGAACTTCAAAGAATAGGAAACAGTAAATCATATTTGTGTGTATTCAAAAAGGATGTTTTTTGTTCATGATTGTTTACTCCAGTAATGTAAGGTTACTTCCATCAAACTATGATATTTAGTGTTAATCTAGAGTCTAAAAAATATTTAAATTAGTATATAATGTGAACATTTTTTAAAATTGATATTCAGTATTAAAAGAGTTCCCATTTTCTTGAACATTTCATAGCTTCCTTTTTCTTAGAGTTGAATAAAATTCCAATATATATATATATATATATATATATATATATTGCATTCTCTGTCAAAGCTGTGACCATATTCACAAGATCTGTGCAACATTGGCCCTTCAACATTTCATCAGACATAGGGGAAATCATGAATTGCCATCCATCCTTGATTCTCTGAAGTTAGCAGGCATTGAGAAATGTGATAGTATCATTTGCCTGTTACTATGGATAAGTTACCTATGCTCTAGGAAATATCTCCCAACTTATCCTTGTTCAGGAAACACACAAGAATGAAGTACACTAAAAGAAGTCATGAAAGTAAAAGGCGGACTTGTTGGAAAAAGGGTTTCAGTATAATACTAGATATGCGTGTGCGATGAGAGTAGAAAATGGGAGTTGAAAATGATTAACATTCTTTGTGTAGGTGTGTGAAGTTTACAGAGAATGAAACTTGGCGGGGGAGGGGAGAATTCAGAATAAATAAAAATTGCAGCTCACTTAGTCAGTCTCATAAACTATTTTCCATTTACATATGAGAATTATGTTTCAAGATGCCCAGATGATATCTAAAACAACCAAGACCCAAAGCATAATCAATATTTTGCATGTGAGGTCAATACTTATTCCTGTATGATTGCAGGTATATAGTTGAGTGCACTGGGATACCTACCTGAGGTAAGCTCATGAGAGTCAGTGTTGTAGTGGTGAATCTCTGCTTATATTGTTCCATTAGCTTTCCACCAGGAACAATAGAAGCAGACATGAAAATTCCACAAAAATCTGACCTGTGCCAGCCTCAGAGAAGAGACTTTTAGAACATCTGCAAAATTGGTCTTATGTTCTTTAACTTTTATAATAGGAATTTTCTGACTTGTTTAGTGAATGAATACTTATGGGCCAGAGTGGCTTACACATTCATATAATATTCCGTTTCCATCCATTGGACATAAAAACAATTCATAAATGTAATTAAACTACTGTCTAGATTTAATAGATTGATATTATTATTTATTGTGATAATAATCTGAAATTAATCAAAATGATCACTTCGTTTATTATCTGAATGTTTAAACATAAGTTAACATTTTTCAATAATTTGTATTTAAGCAGTTGAAATGGTGGGAACACGGGGATAGTCGGGAAGTGATGAGGTTGAGGAAACTGTGATAATACATTGTGTGAAAATAATTATTCTCAATTTAAATTAACATTTCATCATAAGGATTCACCATTTTATGCTGTAAGGATTTCCAGTTTGATTTCTATCATTTGTCTTTCATGTTCTCTGACATTTGTTCTTTATTTGATTTGAACTTTTTTGAATTGATCAAAATGTGTATCTAGGGAAACTACAACAGCTTTCACAATTGTCCTAAAAGTAGTTAGATTAAAATTACAAAGAACAAAGAAAATGTTTCGAGTCACTAGAGTTTTAAAAATAACATTGACTAAGAAGAGTGAACTGTCAGAGTTCACTTAAGGTTAAGTGTTGAAATTAGAGGCAATGGCGAAAAATATCATGGGTCAGTTAACAGAGAGTTTTGTTCTGATCATTTAAAGATATCTACTTAAATGTAGATGTTTAAAACAAAAATCTTTTCACGGCACTGACTGAGTAATGAAGTGTAGAGATAAGCTCAATTCCCCCTCCATTACTTGTTCTTTATGGTATATTACAGAGATGCGATGTTATGCTTAAATACAAAAACAGAAGCTTTGATAACACATCAGTGTGATACCTTAATATTGCCTTCCTGTAACAGAATATGCTCACGAAAATTTAATGAGAGAAATTGATGCTTCCTTACTTCATCTACAACTTCAACTGATGTTGATTTTTTTTATGAATAAGGTAGAAAAGTACAAATTTTCAAGGATTTTTATTTCAGCTTCATATTTTGCTTTCAGAGAAGTAATTTGTCTTTGAAAAATAAAACAAACATAGCTAAACTCACCCTGTGCTGCAATGAATGCTTTCCTGTATTTTTGTATGGTATAAAACATACTCCTGCTGCAGTTGAAGTATAACATGATTACGTTGGATTCAGTAGCTCCATTGACATCCAAAAGCATACACAGTAACTTAACTGGGAGCCTCACTACTCTCTTCATTATATATGTTCCTTCACCCAACACATGGTTTCCCTCTGTTTCTTCTTTACTGGAACACTTTGTTACTCATTTCTTTTTTTTTTTTACTGGCCAATAAGCATTTATTTAAAACATAATTCACAGAATACAGAATTGTTCCACACCACTTTCCCCTCTTTTTTAAAAAAACAAAGGAAAATATACGTAGTCCACTTTTTGGGGAATGTGGGCATAGTTTTCCAGGCTACTTCTGCCTGGTTGAGGGTACTGATAATCTTATGGAGACCTAAAGAAAATTTAGAGTTATGATCAAGTCCTGTGAGGCTTGATCATCCCAAGCAACAGTCTTGAATCTGTTCTGAATGTAGAACTTAAACATCTGGGCCAGCTGTTCCTACTGGAAATTTCTCAGGTGGTCTTCCTTGATTAAGCCTACACCCAACTACTCTTTCTTTCTTTTTAAAAACTTTTACCTTTATCCTGCACATATTTTTAACACATTGTAAACCATTTAGAGGTTTTCTTCATCCCTGAATCTCTTTTTACTGTATATTTCTCTTTTTTGACCACATGAATCTTTAATTTGTTAAGCAATATGGAAAGGATTACAGCTGTGGCTGTGATGGCTGGATCCAGCCCATTCCTTAGCTTTATGAGATTCTAGGCTCATTGTGTAAGTACCACTGGAGTCCACGTTTATTTCTACAACTCTATGATGCTTCAAGGTCCCTACTAGGAAGCAAGCTGCATCAGTGTGCTTGGTGTGGTGGTACACACCTTTAATCCCAACACTTGGGAGATAGAGGCAGACAGACCTCTGTGTCAAGGTGTGGTGGCAAATACCTTTAATCCCGGCACTTTGGAGGCAGAGGCAAGTAGATCTCTGTGAGTTCAATGACAGCCTGTTACTCATTTCTTGTGATCACCATCGTGGTACTATTTGAAAGAAGAACATTTCAATTTTTTTCTCTCTTACATGACCTAGTTATTTGTTGAAAAATCTCCTTGAAATGCCTACGGCATGGTAAGGAGCAAATCACATGAAAATAGATAAGTTGTATTTAACTTGGTGTCAAGAAACAAATAGAAAAAGATTTTAAAGGCTAAATAGGTATTATAAAATATACGCTAAAGGCCAGCTGAGAACTCAGTAAACCAAGGGAGAGAAGAGGAGTGTCTGTAGGAATTCATGGTGACTGTTTTAAAACCCCTTGATCTTGTGCTTCTATGATTCAAGCCAGATCTACAAACCAGAGACCATTTTCTTACCCACATTATAGGTTCCTCAAGTAAAGTTTTTTATTGGTAGAAAAATTCAAATCAAATCAGAATATTTTTTTTAAAACCTTCAAATTAACATTACAGTACCTTACCACAATGTCTTCCCACACTGACTTCTAAAACTGTGGAAAGTAGTGAACTCCATCTACTAGGTGAAAGATTAGGATGAGAAATGGCTTGATGATATAGTACTAAAAAGTGCAACAATATTACCATCTACCGCTTCAAACATTTGCCTTTTGAATTACAGAATATTTTTTATGTTTTATAATGTAAGTATACACATAACCTCTATGTTGCAACTTTTAAGAAATTTTATGCGCAAACAGATATCAAACAAGATTTGAATTTTTAAAAATCTTTAATTATATTGAAATTTGAAGGTTTTTTTACCAATAATATTCTTTCTAGAGTTTCTGCTTAAGTATAAATTTAGGCTCATGCTATAATAAAAATATGAGTGAATTTCAAATATTTCAGATAAAAGTGAAATTTTTACAATGAATATTAACTGTAACTGAAACTAAGATTATTTTGATTTTTTTCAAATTTTATATTTTAAAAATATTTGACAGTTTATGACTTATTTTCAATATTTAGTGGTCATATTTAACTTCATTATTACTTTCAGTTATACCCCTACAGACCTCAACTGCCTTCTTCCCAATTAACCTTGCGCCTGCGTTAGTGTCTCTTTTTGGGTTTTTGCAAGTCCTATAAGGTAGTAGAGCTTCTGTGACTTTATGATTTACAATGACCACACTCTGGCTACTCCAGCCCTGCTCTCCCTTTCTTCGCTGTCCCCCTAGCCTCAGAGAGGAGGATATAGATATCCTATTAAGAGCTGGGCACTCCGCTGTCCCTTATTCTCAGTTTGAGTAGATAAAGGACTCTGTTTTGAATGCTACCCACTTTAAAAAGAGGATTCTCAGACTGACACTGGTGAAAATATTGAAAAGCAAGCTAAAATAAATGTTCATTTAGAAATCATAAGTTTAGATACTCCATTGAGCCCAATGAATCTTTAAACATGAGCATTTGGCCGATTATACAATATAACTGTCCAATGTGGGGTTGGTGAAGATTTTTGTCCCATTCTGTAGGCAGCCGTTTGTCTTGTTGACCATGTCCTTATTTTTAGAGAAGCTTCTCAGTTTCAGGACGTTTCATATATTAATAGTTGCTCTCAATGTCTGTGCTACTGGTGTTATATTTAGAAAGTAATCTGTAGTCTTCTGTGCCAACACGTTCAAGGGTACTTCCCACTTTCTATTCTATGACATTCAGTGTGGCAGAATTTTTATTGAGGTCTTTGATTCTTTTGGACTTGAGTTTTGTGCATGGCAATAGATATAAAGCTATTTGTATTCTTCTACAAGTCAACATTTTGTTATAGCAGCACCATTTGTTGAAGATGCTTTCTTTATCTCCATTGTACAATTTTAGCTTCTTTTTCAAAAATCAGGTGTTCATAGGTGTGTGGGTATTAATACCACGATCTTCAGTTTGATTTCGTTGGTCCACCTAACTATTTTTATGCCAATATCAGGATGTTTACATTACTGTAGCTCTCTAATAAAGTTTGAAGACAGAGATAGTGATACCTCCTGATGTTCCTTTATTGTTCAGAATTGTTTCAGATATTCTGGGCTTTTTGTTTTTCCAGATGAAATTTAGTATTGTTCTTTTGAATTTTGTGAAAAATTGAGTTGGGATATTGATGGGGATTACACTGAGTCTATAGGTTGCCTTTTGTAAGATTGCAATTTTTACTATGTTAATCCTACCTATCCATGAGCATGGGAAATCTTTCTTTTTTCTGGTATCCTCTTCAAGTACTTTCTTCAAAGATTTGAAGTTATTGTCATACATATCATTCACTTCTTGGTTAGAGCTAATCCTAGATATTTTTGTTTGTGACTATTTTGAAGGGTGATATTTCTCTGATTTCTTTCTTAGTCCATCTATATATAGGAGGTCTACTGATTTTTTGAGTTTGTATTGTATCCTGCCACAGTACTGAAGGTGTTTGTTAGCTGTAGAGTTTCCTGGTAGAATTTTGTGGTCACTTATGTACACTATCACATCATCTGCAAATAGCAAAAGTTTGACTTCTTCCTTTCCAATTTGCATCCCCTTGATCTCCTTTTGTTGTCTTATTGCTCTAGTAAAATCTTTGAGTACCATATAGAATAGAAATGAATAGAGTGGACAGACTTGTCTTACCCTGATTTTAGTGAAAGTGCTTTGAGTTTCTCTCCATTTAGTATGATACTGGCTGTTGGCTTGCTGTATATTACCTTTATTATGTTTAGGAATATTCATTGTACCCCTGATCTCTCCAAGACCTTTATCATGAAGGTGTATTGGATTTTGTCAAAGACTTTTTCAACATCTAATGAGATGGTAATGAGGGATTTTTATTAATTTCACTTTGTTTATATGGTGGATTATATTGATGGATTTTTGTATATTGAACAAATTTGAACTTAATTTTTTATCAATAAACCAAGATCCATACCAATGCAAAGTATTTGCCTCTATATAATATCTCCCTTGAAGTTTAAATGAACATTTATAAACAATTATTTAGGGAACTTGGGTATAGTTTTTTTTTTAAATTGTATTTTTTGTTTGTTTGCTAAAGCATATTTTAGGGTTTATGGAGACCTTCCAGGGGGTCTTGGTCCATTTAACCACATTAGTCTAGAAGGAAGATACAGATTTTTATCCCCTGTGGAAACAAAAGCAAAACCTATTTTTTTAAAGCAACATATTTATGGACCCACATTTTGAAGTCAAGATACACTTAAAATATGTATGTTCATTTAGCTTAGGAACCCTGTGAATCAAATGTCTCTGAAGCCAAAAAATTTAAAGAAAACTCAATAATATACAAAATTAAGATGCTCTGAGTGTGTTTTATTTTTATGTGGCTTTCCTTTATTATTTTTTTACAAGTTTAGTATTTATTGTAGCTTTACTTCTTTAACCTATCATTGTCTTTACTCTTTTATATTTTAACTGTCTATATTCTTTTTTTTTCTCTTTCTCTCAAACCTATGTACATTCATCCAACACTGTGACCCATTTAAAGGTCATGTTTTTATCTAAATCTGTGCTTAGTTTGTGTGCCTTTTTTTAAATATTTATTTATTTATTATGGATACAGTATTCTGTTTGCATATATGCCTGCTAGAAGAGGACACTGGACCTCATTACAGATGGTTGTGAGCCACCATGTGGTTGCTGGGAATCGAACTCGGGTCCTTTAGAAGAGCACGCAATGCTCTTAACCGCTGAGCCATCTCTCCAGCCCCTTGTGTGCCTTTTTAATCTGTTTTGACCCAGAACACTTTTTGTTTTAAATGCTAAGCAAGCATGATGAGCACCAACTCTGTAGTCCTCTCTTTTGGGCTCCATCCTGTCCAATATGGTGGAGGCATATTCACTGCCTCTGTGAGCTGTGCACACTACCACAGTTTTAGGTATGCAGCAGGTCTATGTTCCACCATTAAAGAGTTTGTAAAATGTTGGTCACAAACCCCATTTAAGTGCAGGACCTCCAGAAAGAGCCAGAAGTCATTTAGCCAGCATGAACCAGGAAGCTGAATTGTTGTTGTTGTTGTTGTTGTTGTTATTGAAGATGTGCAACCTTACCTGCCAATGCTGAGTCAGGAAGACCTCTCTTAAAGGAACTGCAGCACCACAGCTCACCACCAGCAAACAGAGTGTATTTAAAAAAAAAGCCAGCTACCAAGGAGTCATGCTTAATTCTGCTCTTTTTTGTATAGACATTCTTTTCAAGCTTTTTTTTACATTTTAAATGGATGTAGCTCAGCCCCATGCTGGGTGCCATTCTGTTGGCAGAGGCCTCTTGTTTGTTCCTGGCTGCCCAGACTCAAAATAATAACACAGAAACTATATTATTGCAACACTTCTTAGCATATTAGTTCACAATTTTTATTGGCTAGCTGTTATATCTTAAATTAACCTATTTCTACTAATCTGTGTATTGTCATGTGGTTGTGGTCTACCAGTAAGGTTCTGTTCAGTGTCCTGCATATGTCTCATGCAGCAGGTACATGGCTTCTCATGGACTCTGTCTACTGTCTTTATATTTCTTTTCCAGCCAGCTATATTCTATTAGGCCATAGGGTGAAATTAGCCTTTTCATTATCCAATGGTATTCACAGCAAAAAGAGGGTAATCCCACATCATATATATACCCACACACACACACATATATATGCATATATAATTGTATATGTATATATATATATATATATATATATATATATATATATCTTATAAAATTTAATTACATTTAGTGCTGGTTGTAAGTGCACGTTGTATTGTCAGTCATCACCAGGGAATGAATTACATGGTAAAAACTATGACACACCACAAAAAAAGTTACTCAATATCCTTCATCATCCATATACTACTATTAATACCTCAACCTGTGACTGCAGCTTTTGGTATCCCTCCTAAAACTGTGCTGGAATTATTTCCATTAATCTTAAAGAAGTTTTGTGTTTACCACTATGGCTGATGTGAGCTCCTATCTGCAGAGCCTAACACTGAGTAATAATGTTGTTCCTTACCCCAGAAGTGTTCTGAGCACTTTCTAGCACTATGTAAGCTAGTCAGGATGTGGAATTTCCTCATCAGTCCAAGACTATATTTCACAACCAAAGTGTTTAGCATTTTCAAGAAGAGAGACCAAATATCTGCTTATGATGGACAAATAAGAAATGAAAATGGATATACCCTGTCTTGTTTTGGGGGCCTTTATAACAAATACCTTGTAGGGAAATAACCTGTACCTGCAATGATATTTTTATTTAATATTTATCTTTGGAAAACTGCACTGTTCACTCATGCTTTCTCTTCTTTTCTGTATAATCTTCCAGTGACTGAGATTCACTATGCATTATATATTCACAGGTGCTTGCAGTTCAGGTAATTAAAGTATTATGGTTTATTTATTTATACTACACAATTTTCTATCCAATACATAACAGGTTTTTAGTCAGCATGCTTCTAACAAGGTTTCTGTGCAAATGACTAACAAACATAAATAATAATTGAATCATGTAGTTGCATGCTCAACTTTATCCTTGAAACCCTGTTTAATTTTAGTTTAATTTTTAAATTTCACAAGGCTCAAAGTAAATTATCTCTAATGATCAACATAGTGACAAACACTGTAAAGCTCTGTTATAAAAATAAAACTTTCTGCCGGGTGGTGGTGGCGCACGCCTTTAATCCCAGCACTCGGGAGGCAGAGGCAGGCGGATCTCTGTGAGTTCGAGACCAGCCTGGTCTACAAGAGCTAGTTCCAGGACAGGTTCCAAAACCAAAGAGAAACCCTGACTCGAAAAACAAAAAAACAAAACAAAACAAAAAAAAGAACAAAAATAAATCGTTCTTTTTAAATGATAGAGTAACCCTGTGATGGTGTATTAAGAATAAAGGCATTGGCAGTGTGTGGATAGGTCTGTGTTTAAAGATAAGTGCTCATTTCTCTGTGTGTCAATGCTCCTACACATTCAATGTAGAGGAAAATAATTTTTGATATAGATTATCTCTGCATTGGTAACTCTTTACAGTGCATGACTCAGCTGTATGCTTTGGATTGAACAACACTACATTAATCTTATCTGAAACAATAAAACAGAATGATAAAGGAATGTTCCTAATGTCTCATTAATAAGTGGACAGACTGTTAAAATATAGATAAGAAGAAGAGGAAAATATTGAAGACAGGGTTAATTCCTGACCCTGTTAACTCTATAGAAAAGAGTCAAATTTTCAGTAACATAAGTATTTTCTATGTCATTTTAGTCATAAATTTTTTCATTTTTATAATATTTTCTATTCAAAGATCATCTCTGGGCCTTCATCACAAAGAACTATGGGGACATTTTAACTATGACTCACCAAATATAAATAGCTGTGACCTTTGTTTGGCCCACTTTCTGTTTTCTAGGGCAAGTGCATTTATCTGGCTGTTTGTTATTCAATATTTTCCTGTTTTCTCTTTATCTTTGTTTTTTTTGTCACATATCAGGCAAATTGAATAATAGATGATAACACCTCCAAATAATACCAGAAATAATATAATTTTATAAATTACATAATAGTTTCTTATATAAGAACCATATTAGGTATTCATAAGCAAGCACAGAACCTTGATAATGTCCAAAAGAATGATTACCTGTGAAATAATTTTGTAGGAGGCTGCTTGTTTGTCCCTGGTTATGCAGACCATGAAATAATCACCTGGTCTTTTAACTTATGCATATTTCTAGCACACTCTTATCTTTTAAATAATCCAGTTATTATTATTTGATGTTTTACCATGAGACTCATAGCCTGCTGGCAAGGTTCCAGCTGGCAGCTTGTGTCTTTCCACTCTGGCAGCCTCACGGCATCTCACCAACTCAACTTTCTTTCTCCCAGCATTCAGTTTAACTTTCCTTATCTAGTTCTATTATGCCCTGCTATAGGTCTAAAGCACTTTTTTTATTTCTTAACCAATAAAAACAACACATATACAGAAGAACTTTTCACACCATTTCCCCTTTTTCTATTTAAATAAAAAAGGCTTTAACTTTAACATAGTAAAATTACATATAGCAAAAAAGTTGTCAAGCAAGAATTATAGTTACAATGTTTATATAAACTTTATCTTTTATCATAACCAAGGAAAACTATAACAACTATAAATTTCTCACCTCCATCAAAGACTCTAGAAGGATATAATATTACCTAAGTAAACAGGAAGTGCATTGTAAGCAACTACCAAAACTCTAGAATTGACAGAGACATGTCACTACCTGGATGGTCACACACAGTTCTGTATCATTGCGGCATCCAGTCTTTAGCCCACAGACCCATAATATCAAGCAGACTTTTCCATGAAGCAGAAAATTTGAAGATCTGTTCTGCCTTGAAATGGCAAAGTTGATCAGTTGCTTTCTTCTGTGTTCTGCAGAATGTCTATCAGATTCTTTCATGAAGCAGGAACCCCAAAAGACTGTCTCACCTTCTTTAGATAACTTCAGCAGTCATTTTTCTTTTTTTTTTTACTTTTTCTTTCTTTATTTATTAAAGATTTCTGTCTCTTCCCCGCCACCTCCTCCTCCAACCTAGTCCCCCTCCCTCGTCAGCCCAAAGAGCAATCAGGATTCCCTGCCCAGTCATTTTTCTATGTGCCCAGTTCATACAGTATAATATCAAGCAGACCAGGCAAGAGTAGTTTCTTGCCCAAATGCCCAAATGTCTACCAAACTCCATAAGGAGCCCTTTTGTGCAAATCATCCTCTTGAAGTAGATTGGTGCTGCCAAGAACAGATGTGTCTCATTATCATGAAAAGTTCTAAGTTCTTAATACATTTTAAGTGCCATATTCTGTAGTCTTTGAAAAGTTAGAAGAATGTCTATCCATCTGAAATATATCTCAGTATATCTAGAAATCCTAACTAATATGAATATAAATTTGATTATTATAGATAATTATCTATTAACCTATATCTCTTAATTATACACTTTTAAATGAGCTGGACAAACATAATATCCTAATCAAGATCAGATATACATATATACAGCAAAACAAAATTGACCTTGAATTTGTATCAATAAACGGATGGAGACAGAGACCTTCATCGGAGCACTGGACTGAGCTCCCAAGGTCCAGTTAAAGAGTAGAAGGAGGGAGAATATGAGCACGAAATTCAGGACCACCGAGGGGTTCACCCACTGAGACAGTGTGCCTGAGCTAATGGGAGCTCTCCAACTCCAGCTGGACTGTGAATGAAAGAGAATGGGATCAAACTGGTCCCTCTGAATGTGGTTGACAGTTGGGGCAGACTGAGGGGACAATGACAATGGCACTGGGATTTGTCTCTACTGCAGGTACTGGCTTTTTGGGATCCTATTCTCTTTGGATGCATACCTTGCTCAGCCTGGATGTAGTGTGGGGGACTTTGGACTTCCCACTGGACAGGGTGCCTGCCCTCTCTTAAGACTGGTCGGGGGAGGAGGGAGGTTGGGTGGGGTAGCAGGAGGGAAGTGGGAGGAGGGGAGGAAGTGGAAATTTTGATTGGTATCATTTTTAAAGTAATAAAAGAAAAGGAGCTAAAGCACGCCACCAGCAACTAGAGCCCATTAAAAAAATGCATCCAAACTTTGTTTTTTAGTGTCTAGAATTTCTTTCTAAACCCTCTCAGGTTTTATATAGATATAGAGAGCACATGATGGAGCAGAATGCTGGGAGAAAGAAGGCAGAATCAGGGAGATGACATGTAGCTGACTCAAGAGACAGACAAGCTAGAACCTTGCCAGTAAACCACAGCCACATAGAGATACACAGATTAATAGAAATGGGTTAGATTAAGATATAAGAACTAGCCAATAAATATCTAGAGCTAATGGGCCAAGCAGTGATTTAATTTATACAGTTTCTGTGTGGTTATTTTGGGACTGAGCAGCTGGGAACAAAGAAGCAGCCTTCTACTACAAAATGGACTTTCAGTCAAATAGATTGAATTGCATCTATACATGTAACATAGCCTTTATCAAGGGATGAGAACATGTATTTCTTCTGCACATTTATTTTGAAAATCTTTACTACTAGGAAAGCACACAGAAATTGGTCAGATCAAGGCCTTGCATCAGTTGAACAACAATTTAAACTTTTAAAGAAAATTTAAAAAATTATAAAAGGCAAAATATAAAATATTCAAAAATAATATTTTTAAAACTCTATTAAAATGAGTTGACATGTCTAGGACTGGCATTTTGAACAATTTTTCTTACATCTGCAGTGCCCCCTTTGTATCTTTCCTGCTGAGAGAGATTTATCTGATTAATGTTCTAGAAATTCTAAGTTGTTGTTAAGAATGATTAGGATTATGTCAAGAAAATATATAGGCACAATTATATCTAATGTATTAGCATCTAATTACCATCTGCTATAGTTGAATACAAGATTAAAAAATATTATGACATTTTTGATAAAATATTTTGTTATCTTTCATAAACAAAATTATGAATGCTAAATAGACCACATAGTTAATCCAAAATAATTATTGTAACCATTTGACAAAAGCAAATTTCAGACACCTTGAATTACAAAATTCTAAAACACTGGGACTCTTAATTATATCAGAAGATTCTGTGCAAATTGCTAAGGGAAAGGACCAGTATTTAGCCCTATGAGCTGTAAGGATTATAAACCACAATAATGAATGGACAAACAAGATTTACACAATGATGAAATAGTGGCACTTTGATTTTAGGGCCTAAAACATTCATCCAATTGGACTCATTCAAGATGAGAGAAATAATATTTGGTTCTGTAAACAAAGCCAGAAAGCTCCCTGTGGCTAGAAAAAAACATAGACCAGAGAGAACCTTTCATGGACATAATCCTAGAACAATATATTTTATAACTGTGTTCTAAATACCTTAAAATAAGCATAGGTAAGTGAAGCCTTCATCCATCATTGAAAAGCTTCATTATGCAAAAAAAATTTTCATTTTGCCAAAGACTACTACAGAGATCCAGAATTGATCAACTCCAAAAAGTAAGTGATGTGGAGTCCTTTACCCCAACTGATGTATTTATAGTAATTCCTACAATGATTTCTAAAAGAAAATTCTAGAAAGGTCAGAAAGATGATAAAATACAGAAGTATCATAACCTCTAAAAACATAGTTGCTGAACAAGATAAGCGTAATGATAACACTTGATATTTTGTCTTTGAAGATGAAATATTTCTCATGTTCCAAAATCTAAATGGATAGTTGCAGGTGGTCATTTTCTGCTAAAAGAGAGACCATAAGCCTCTTCCATAGATTATCTGATTCCAAGTGGTGCATACATATATGCACATACACATATCTATTTAAATGAAAAATAATAATTAAAGAAGAGATAATGAATATGAGAGGAGGAAATCAAACAAAGTTTGAAGAGAAAGGCAGGAGTGGAAGTAATGTATATGCACCCCTGCTCATGAAGAGTGTTTAAAATAATAGTTATTGAGCAAAGAATTCTAAATTTTTCTGTTTATTGCAATGAATGAGAAAATCATATTTAAAAACTGTATAGGTTACTGAAGGATGCATTTTTTCACACATATAAAAATCTAGGCATCAATGGGGACTACTACATATTTGGAAACAGTCAGTCTCATGAGGCAGGTGTGGAATGTTAAGTGGGGTGGAAAATTTTGCTAAATTATATAAAACACCTAACAATACCTTGTATTTAGTCATAGGCTCTTAATTGTAGGTTTCACTTTAAATTTCAGGCTCATAACATATTGCAACAGAAACTAATCAAATGATTTTATATGGGTAAACAGTGATAATAGTTTTTATAAATAAATTTCATTCTTCTATGTTTTAAAGTTTTAATTTTTCATGTCTATATGAGGACTATATTAAAGATATCACATATTTTTGAATTTTTGAACTATATACAGATATTATGTCTTCACTTTGTCTTTTTTGGAAATTGTTTCTTTTCAGACTCAATTTTTGCTAGTACTTTGCCTGTCTTAATTTTTTAATCAATTAAAGCATAAAGTCTCTTATACTGCTGCACTTGACTTCAATTTTCCTGCAGTGATTTTACTCTTTTACATACTTGAAGTCAAGTACAGCAGTAGTTAAGATGTGCCTATGATTTGGTGAATAAATTATACAACTAGGTTGGATAACAACATTTTTTATTTTCTTTTGTTTTCTTTTATTGCTTATTTGAGACAGGGTTTCTTTGTGTAATAGTCATGGCTGTTCTGGAGCAAACTTTTGTCAATCGGGCTAACTATGAACTCATAGAGATCTTACTGTCTCTGCCTCCTCAGTGCTGAGATTATTAAAGGTATGTACACTCACAAATAACCTATATTCTGAAATATCATAAGTTTCAGTAATGATCATTTCTCTTACCCTGTCTACCATTATGCTGACGTTTTTATTGGCTCAAATTGAGTAGTTTAAAATTCCACTCCACTGCTTTTCCTTTCAAAAAATTATCCTACAACTGCTTGCATTTTAAGATTTAATTTAGACTTTTATGAAAATATTTTTCTGTCATTGTCACAGTAACAGATCCAAAAATTACGTCATTTTAGTGTACTCCTAGGGAAAATGATAATGGACCAGGAAATTAAAGTGAATAAGAAAAAAAGGATAATGCATCACGAGTATAAAGGCTCAGTACACCATGGACTACTGGAACTCAGCTCTTTCTGAGACGGATGGAGTCTAGAGTGTGCCTCTGAATTATTTACTTGAAGGAAGAAGAATCTAGAATATATAACCACTTGTTACCTTTTCTCAATGTTAAGAATTTTCTAATATGTTTCTGTTTACTGAATACTTAGTAGCTAAAGATGGAAGTGTATTTATCATTGAAAGTTCATGTTACACCAATATTATGAGCAAAACATGACAACTCAATTTTATTTAAAACAAATATCATAGAATGTTTCCTTCTAAAACTGTTTTTAAGTAATTAATACTTTGTTATCAAATGAATACCAACAAAGATGAGAATAGGGACCACAGCAGACAGTAAATAAGGAGTCTAACATGGTAGTTAACAAAACCAGCACACACATGCAGTGCATACCTTTGCACATGCACATTCTTTAAATGAAACTGAAGATACTAATTTAAAATTTAAAGCACAAAGAGCTGGACAGATGGCTCAGTGGTTAAGAGCATTGATTGTTCTTGAAGAGGACATGCATCCACATTGGGGCTCACAGCGGTCTATAAAGACACTCTCTTCTGGTCTGTACATGCATCACAGAATTATATGACAAAAATACATACATACATACATACATACATACATGCATTTAGGCAAGAAAGTCATGCACATAGAGGAAAAATAAATTAAAATTAATCTTTAACAAGTTTAAGGATACACATAACTTGAGCTTGGGAGAACTGAAAATCAAAACTTATCTAAGGACCACTGACAATCACTTAAATCCTAGTTTTATTTTAACATATTTTAACTGTACATATCCATTCACAACTGTATCATGATTTGTTTTTCAATCCAGTGTATAATACCGAATCCATGGTAGATCATATTTTTATCTTATCTATAACTTTATAAAGTCTTGATTAACATGAATTAATTATACATATTTATATGGAATGGAATTTATATATATTTTGACAAAGAATGTATAATACATGCCTATCATATCAGATTCATGATTTTTTCATGGTTCTGTCATAACTATTTATGTAAAGTTTTAATGTTCTCTACTCTAGCTTGAATATAAATTCTGATGCACATTTGGAGATACTGTGTATCAGTTTTATAATCTGAGAATGAAAATATTAGTTAAAGCATTTCTACTTTCCAGCCTGGACATTTAGTTGTGAGGATTCAAGAAGTTAAATCAAATTATATAGTGAGCCCCCCTATGCATGCAGTGTCAGAAATGGCTTAAAGAAATATAGCCTCTGGGTCTGGTGAAATGTTTTAGTAAGTGAAGGTGTTTGCCCTCAAGCCTGCTGACCAAAGTTCAATCTGAAGGAACCCCATGGTAGTGTGAGAAAACCAACTGATTTTAAGAAATTGTTCTCTGACTTCCTCAGATGTGTTAAGACATGCCGTCTCTCTCTCTCTCTCTCTCTCTCTCTCTCTCTCTCTCTCTCTCTCTGTCTCTCTCTCTCTGTCTCTGTCTCTCTCTCTCTCACACACACACATATACACACACACACACACTCAAACACACAAATATATACAGAGATAGACAAAAACTATAATACACATACACACAATCATGCACATACATAGACACATACACACAAATACAGAGAGAGATAAAAATGTCCCTAAATACCCATGCACACACACACACACACACACACACACACACACAAACACACAGACATAAACACAATTTAATTTATAAATTACAGAAAATTATTTCTAGTCATATGATAAAATACTAAAACTTGTTCATATGATTGTTTTAATTTATCAATATGGACCCAGATTAATTTGTGAAAGATTAGTGTGGAAAAACAGAATGAAGGAAATATTCCTTTTTCTGATCTTTTGAAAAGCCCTAATAAGGTAAATAAAAAAGCAGCTTTGCTAGTAAACATCAATTTTCACCATTTCACCATAGAAATAACCCTGCAAGACCTAATATTTCAAGATATCACAACGACAACTCTTCTAGACATCAGATTTCCTTGGTGTGACAGAGTCCTTAGCTTGCTCCAAAACACTTAGCTTGCTCAGCCATGCCTATAACAATCTCTTTGTACTTTAGAAAAATTAGTCAGGGATAATGTCTTCAAATAAGGTTGCCAAAGCTAACTGTGCAAGGAGCTACAGATAAAAAGTTAAGTTTATTAAGAAACTCATATTCACATGTCATAAATCACCATTTTATGTGTCTGCTGAATAATACAGAGGAAAGGGCATGGACGTCTATTGGAGATAACTGGTATAATTCCTGCTACATTTGTCTACTTCATTCTAGAAAAGTCCCCAAGGCCCTTTAAGGAAATACCAGATCAGCCATAACTTTGAGCTGAAAATTCGGAAGTATGGGTTCATAGGAGCCTGAATATTGTTTTGATCAAAACATAGATATGTAGTCAAGAGGCAAGAATTCACTAGCTTCAATTTCATGGAAACTGTGTGTCCACAGTTAAAAGAACTAAATGAAAGAACAAGATTGACTAGCTTCAAAAAAAAAAAAAAGACAATGAACAAAAAAAGCAAATTGTTTCTCAGCTATCCTTTTGGCATATAATAAATAAAAGTATATAAAAATCATACATCCTTTTCTGGGTACTGTTAAGAAAAAATGAACTTTTATATGGTATACAGTTGTGCATTAGTATTGTTTCATATCAAAGGTTTATCTGTGGTTCAAATACAAATGCAATTAATGACTGTGAATTTAATATAAATACCTTGTGAGGGAAAAGAATGAAAAGCTAATTTATAATGAAATTAATTACCTTCACATTTCACTTTATTTTAATAAAATTATCCTCAATTTTAGTTGTAAATTTACTGTCTTGTAGACTTTTTCATATATTCATCAGTAAAATACATATAGTTCTGCAAAAGAATGTCCTCTTCAATTTACTGAATCACATGGACCGATGTTTTTGAAGAGTGGTAAAAATCTAGCTATGGTTACTGCTTGATTTGCATTGACAGTGCCAATGCCTAGATTGTGTCTTACATTTAACGATGGGTAACATGAAGGACATGACAGTGTATATCATTGCCTTCCTGCAGCTCCAGACATGTTTGATTTGATTCCAAAGTGACAGATTCGAGAATTCTAACTCTGTGATTCAGCGTTAAGAAAGGATCAGGAGAGAAACATTTCAGAATTGTATAGTAATAACATCCAGAAATCCACTCGCAATAGCAGTGAGAGCACTGATGACCCCTGGCAAAAAAAAAAAATCAATATATCCAGAGTTCTAGAAATTCGACAACTATTTACAACAATCAAAGGAGTATACATTTTAAAATTATTAAGAACAGTGAGGTTTGTGGAGTTTAAATTTCTTATATTCTAATCTGCCCTCCCCTATTGCCTTTCTCAGATATCATTGGGTACATAGCAGCTGTGAAATGTCACAGCACACATCCAAGTCAAGGACAGAGAAGAGATTTGGAATTTATCTAAATTGATGCTGCCATATCACTGCAGCTTTTGACCAGCCTGGTAGCTTCATGTATGTTTCATTTGAAGAACTCTTACTTTTTTCTCCTTAAAGCAGTGTTCATGAAATAAAATAAAATAAATATTTTTATTTATTTATTTTTGCTTTTTTAAAAAGACATATTTGCTGACACTTTAAGAGTCTTATTTCTATTCCTGGTTTTTCCTTACTGAAATCTTCCTGGAAAGCTAAATAAAGGACTCGGTGGTTTTATTATATATTTGTTTGCATTTTAAATCAATGTAATTTAATTCCTTCCTAAGAGATAGACATCCTTACATCTGTCATACATACCTCTTACACAAATAAAAATATCACAGGCTATATTCTCTTATTTTTCATTAAGACATTTATGCATCAAATTGAAAGGACAGTCCTACTATACACATCAAGCTTCAATTTGCAAATCAGAACATTCTGGCATTCTCTTGGTGAATGTATATATATATATATATATATATATATATATATATATATATATCCTCTCATGGAATCTGAAGCAAAATATAGATGTGTCTATACAATCTCAACAGGAAGAAAAAACAAATCTTGTGAGAAAGATGTCTGGTGAAGTCTACCACAGGAAGTTTCTTCTTTCATTTGGTGTGTTACTTGGTTCTACTGAAAATGAGCATGTCCTTATTCTTGCTTCATGCAGAGTAGCTTGCAGTTTCAACTGTGTTTAGCTGCCTAAATTAAATGTTTTAATAGAAGTTTCAATATTTGACATGCTGGGGTAAGAATATGCTGTTTAGACCTCATTCAAGTACCTTGTGCTTGATCTTTCTTGTATATCTTAGAATGGACTGTGTGTCTCTATTCTAGTACATACATGGCTAACAATAAGTTCAACAGAGAGACAGTATGAAATATATGTTTGGTGGGTGGTCCCCCATGTGGAAAAAACAATAGTCAAAATATAAGAACTGTCATTGTGTAAAGATCTATGTAACTAAGGTCTGCACTCTTCAAAGATGGTGGTTTACTAGATTTTACAAATTGCCTGTACTATTTTTTGGTTTTTTTTTTTGTTTTTTTTTTTCTCTGCCAAAGCAAAGTACACGAACCTCAGGACTAAGTGATAAATACTCTTGGCAGCTCTCTCAACAGCCACTTAAGTCCTATCAAGCCTTAATTTTCCTGAGCAAGCCTCTAAATATGGCAATGCTTGCTTGAGGATCTCAGAAAAAAAGACATTTAGAAAGTAAACAATGTTGAGCATCCCCTCCTTAAAATATATCATTTCCATACCTCCAGAAAGAAGAGATTATAGGAAGACTGGAAATAAAATAAAGAGAATCACTTAAACACAGGTGCAATTTGACAAGTTGAAAAGCCAGAAATCACTTAAAGAACTCTGGAACCTGTACAGCAGAGACTTAAATTAAATTAAAATCCTAGGATTAAAAGTTGCTTTGACAAAATAGAACCCCAAAGATGATAGTCAATATCAAAACCTTATAGATAAAATGATAAATATGCTTCAATGTCATTTAGAATAGGATATTTAAGAATTGATACACCAACTTTAAGGAGCACAAAGCCTGTAGGTTAGGGTCTAACTTCCTAACTCACTACAGGTTGCTGAGCATTTAGGATAATGTTGGACAAATGCATTGTTTCAGGCTAAAGTCTTTTACTAGCCTGAACACATCCTACATTACTACCTAGACTCTTTTTTCATGTGGTCAACCTTTAGATTAGTCTCAGTAAAAAAAGTTGACTAAAATCAACTAACAGTTTAGAAATGCTATAGAACATCAGCTACTGTCCTATCCTGTGCAAAACTAGACATAGGCCAGAATATTTTGATTAAGTAGTCTGAATAGGATTATAATGTTAATTAAGAATTGAAATAAAGTTATTGCTAATGACAGTTTTGTGACTCTGTGTGTGCACCTGTGCATGCCCATGTGTGTGTATATGTGTAAATGTATATGCTTTCAGTAAATGATGGTACATAGAGGCCAGAGGACAACAATATGCGCCATTACTCTGGAAGCCAATGTAGTCTTTGAGTGAAGATCTCTTATTGGCCCAGAACTTGCCAAGTAGTCTAGGCTAGCTGATCAGTGTATTCTATGATCTATCTGTGTCTACTTCACAATAGGACAATTAGCACACATTAATTTCCCCAGATGATTTGTTCTTGTTATTTGTTTTGCTCTGTTTATAGTGTGAATTCTCAGAAATGGAACACAGATCTTGATCCATAAAAAAAAAAATTAAAACTATACTATCGACTTTTTCTTTTCCTTCTTTGTTTTTTTTGTTTGTTTGTTTGTTTTTTGGTTTTTGGGTTTTTTTTTTTGGCTTTTTTTTTTTTTTTTTTTTTTTTTTGGCTTTTTGAGACACGATTTCTCTGTAACTTTAGAGCCAATCCTAGAACTAGCGCTTGTAGACCAGGTTGACTCGAACTCACAGAATCCACGTGCCTCTGCCTCCCAGGTGCACCGCCACTGCCTGGCTGCTAACCAACTTTTTCTAATCTTTCATTTTTGAGTACCACAAAACTTAACCATTCTTTAATCCTGAAATTCCAAGGAATTTAACTATACTATGTCTGTCTATCTACATTTAATGATGGAATGTGTTTTGCTGTTTTAGTGTGAGACATATTAGGGAAATGATAGATTAAAACTCCTAACTTTATTATAATATTCCTTCATGAAAAACTGCAAAATCAGCAACTGAAAATTTTATTTAATTTTTGAGATTGTATAATTTAATGTCTTGCATACATACATAAATGTGTAAAATTTATGTAAGCAGGAAAGCCATTTTACTGAGTAACTTTAGATTTAATTGAAAATTCTGTGATTCATTTACATGTATGCTGATTCATAGATTTCATGTACAAACAAATCAAATCAGCACTATATACAAATTTAACATAGTATATATGCTAAAGGAAGTGAAAGCATCAGTTCTCTAATACATGCATTTGTATGTCTTTTTACCATTCATAATTATGTTAAAATCTATAAAAGAGAACTCATTTTTCATTGTATTGCAATTTGATTAAGCATTTCATTTTTAATTTATCTAGATGAAACCACAGGCTATTTGATGAAGGTCACCTAAATTACACTAAGCAAATTAAATTAATTGACAAAGGTTGACTGGGTATTTCTGTGTGATTAGGAATTCCATTGTAATTATCTCCATTGAGTTTGTTATTAAGAACTAGACATTGACCCTTTGTTAGTTTAACTGATCAATTTAAGCAATCATAGCTAATATAATAGCAAACTACCCAGTTATCTTCTGTAATTACTCCGCAGGTCAAAGTTTATAACCTTAGAATAATCAGCAATAAGGACTAACTAATTCAAAGCCTCCTTCTGTAGAGAAAAGCATTATTTTTAAGTGTTGTAAAGTTCACTCTAAAAGACAGTTCTTAAGCTTTTGTCACTTGATTGATATTATATTTTTAAGATGAAGTGAAGTGTATCATTCTAATTTTCCAATTTTGTAATTATTGAAAAAACTTTCTCCTATTATAGAGAAATAGACTATGAATATATTAATTCTTAAAGATTTATTAATATAGTTTTTGTTATTCTTTGTGATGTATTAATTCTATAAATTAAATAAAATGTAATTTATCCTTATACTCTGTCCCAAAATGTTAAATGTTGGGCACTACTATTAAAAGTCTAAAGAACAATTATTAAGTCATTTTAATACTAATGATACCAACATATAATATAAATATTATAATATATTCATATTATATGATATAAACTTTATCATATAAACTTATATGTTTATATTTTAAATATGTTTATTATATTATATAAAATATTAATATATAATTATATATTATATAATTATGTGTAATATATGTTAGTAAATTATTTATTAATGTTATATATGTTGGTATCATTAGTATTATTAGTGTATATATACTCTTTATATATATAAATATATGTATATATAATATGATATTGTGTGTGCATGTGTGTGTTATTACTTAAAAGAGGAAAGATAGTTTGACAACTACTTTGATCTAAATCCATATATCTTTCTGGATTATTAATCCTTATTACCCAATATGATGCTATTTGAAAGGAAGGACTCTGAGATGTACTTAAGAATATAAATAAATCTAAAAGGAGTATAGTCCTCAGGACAGGATACTCCAAACCATAATGAGGGTGAGAAATGCTTGAATCCAAATCTATACGTTTGAAAACAATGTTCTAAGATGCCTTACAGAGTATACTGCAATCTCTTGAAATGATGTTTGTTTAGGTAAAAATGGTCTCTTTTCAGTGACAGAAGTAACTTTTTTATGTGATAAGAACCACCTAGAAAGTACTCAGCAACCATTCTTTCGAATGGTCCCTTCACCCTAAAGCAGTAAATCTCTTTTGTTGAGAATAAGGTTTCAAGAAACTGACAAGTTGTTATTGACCCATGGCTGAAAATTCATTTATGATTGGAAAACCATCCACATCGCTCACTTTAAGAACACAACAGAGTGCAAATACCAAGTGTTTTTCTGTCATATAACTACAGTATTGGATTCACCCCAACATAATAGACAATAGTTATTAAGTGCTTGCTACATACCTTGTCCTCTTTATAAATCTGTATATGCATTAATCTATTAATTATCATAATTTATTGATATCACTATGATAGTAGTGTAATGTTAATGATGATTATATTATAATTAAATTTTTACTGACAGGAAAACTAAGTAACAAAGAATTTGCAAAATCTTTCCTGCTGACTTCCATATATGTCCCTCTTAGGGTCCTTCTTTTGACATGACTTCTTTGGGGTTGTGGATTATAGCTTGGTTATCATTTGATTTACATCTAATATCCACTTATGTATGAGTATATACTCTGTCTTTCTGGATCTGGGTTATCTCACTCAAGATGGTTTTATTTTAGTTACATCTATTTGTCTACAAATTTCAAGATGTCTTTTTTTTTATAGCTGAGTAGCACTTTATTGTGGAAATGTACCACATTTTCTTTATCCATTCTTTGGTTGAGGGGCATCTAGGTTTTTTTTACAGGTTCTGGCTATTATCAATTATGCTAAAAATGTAGTTGAACAAATGTCCTTGTGGTATGATTGTGCATCATTTGTAGTGATATTGCTGGGTCTTGACAAAAATTGATTCCCGATACTCTGAGAAACCCACATACTGGTTTCCAAAGTGGCTGTACAAGTTTCCACTCCCACTAGCAGTGGGACAATGTTTCCCTCCCTCCCTATCCTCTCCAACATAAGTTGTCATCAGTGTTTTTGATTTTAGCCATTTTGATATGTTTAAGAAGGTATCTCAGAGTTGTTTTGATTTATATTTCCCTGATGGCTAAGGATGTTGAACAATTCTTTAAATGTCTTTCAGGCATTTGAGTTGATTATGGTTAGAATTATTTGTTTAGATCTGAACACCTTTTTAAAATTTGGTTATTTGATATCTTTATGTCTTGTTTCCTGAGTTCTTTATATATTTTGGAGATCAACCTCTGCCAGATCTGGGGTTGATAAAGATCTTTTTGTTCTATAAACTGGTGTTTTGTCTTATTGACCTTGTTCTTTGCCTTACAGAAACTCCTCAGTTTCAGAAGGTCCCATTTATTAATTATTGTTCTCACTGTCTCTGCTACTGTTGTTATATTTAGGAACTGGATTCCCATGCCTATGCATTCAAGACTACTTTCCACTTTCTCTTCTATAAGTTTCAATGTAATTAGAAAAGGAGACATCAAAGTTTTGCAATTTTCAGATGATATGATGGTATGAAGGTGTAAGTCACAAACAATGCCACACCAGTTTGGAATTATGATTAATAGGGTGGTATTTATTTAAAGGGGAAAAAACTTACAGATCACCATCCCAGACAACAGCCCTCTGTGCAACCAGGAAGGGAGTCTAGTTGCCAGCGGTGCAGGAAGAGAAGAGAGAGAGGAGAGGGAAGTAGCTGCTTTTTTAAAGGGAGAGAGACCACGCCCCAATGGGATGGTATCTCAGCAGCTATAGGCTGGAGGAGTGGGATGACCTCCCGAAACAATGGTATATATAAATGATCACAAAATTTCAACCAGGAAATTACAGAAAAACACCTTCTGTAATGTGGAGGGATACAAGGTTTACTTAAATAATCAGTAGCCTTTCTACATATAAATCATAAACAGGCTGAGAAATGAATCAGAAAATATTACCCTTTACAATATCCACAGACAGCATAAAATATCTTGGGGTAACTCTAGCTAAACAAGAACAAGACTTTAAATCTTTGAAGAAAGAAATTGAAGAAGATATCAGCAAAAGGAAAGATCTCCCATGCTCTTGGATAGGTGAGATCAACATAATGAAAATGGCAATCTTACCAAAAACAATCTACAGATTCATTGCAATCTGTGACAAAATCCCAATGCAATTATTCACAGACCTCGATAGAATAATAATCAACATCATTTGAAAAAACAACAACAACAAAAAAAAAACAGGGCATCCAAAACAATTCTGTGCAAGCAAGGAACTTTCAGAGGCATCGCCATCTTTGAATTAAATCTCTATTATAGAGCTATAGTCATAAAAACAATCATGTGGATCAAAGCATCAGATTGAAGATCCTGGTATTAATCCACAGACCTATGAACACCTATTTTTGAAAAAGAAGCCAAATTTGTAAAATGGATAAAAGAAAACATCTTCAACAAATGATGCTGTCAGATGTGGATGCCAACATATAGAAGAATGCAAGTAGGTCCATATCTATTCCCATGTACAAAACTGAAGTCCAAATGGATCAAAGACCTCAACAAAAATCCAGTATAGTAACATTCTTAAAGGCATCATGAAATTTGCTGTTAGAAATGTCACTTGAATACTGTCCTATAACCACAAGTTAAATTTATATTATAGATATTGTCTCACTAAATCAAACATATAACTATAAGTTGTATTTTATATTTCTTTTGATTAAGCACTACATCATGATAAGGGCCTATACAAAGAAGTCCTTGGTGTTAAGTAGAAAAGTTCAGTTGTCTTGACACCAGAAAGCGATACATAGTAGATGCTACCTCACAGCTGGAATATTAAATATTTGGAGTGATTTGTTTTGAAATTTTGCAATTATATATTTGTATGTACATGTGTATGTACATGAAAATCTGAAAATCTTTATCCACCCTTTATGCTATTTCACTGTTAAAGCAACTTGGCTCTTGTAGCATGAATGCTAATTGTTGTTAATAAATAGAACCTGGACGCACAGAGGCGGAGCGGCGGCGGCGCCCAGACGCACAGAGGCGTCATTGAATAAATGAGAATATACCCAAGAGAGGCCCTATCATACAACAAAAATATATGCTCAATTATGTTCATGGCAGCATTGTTTGTAATAGCCAGAACCTGGAAACAACCTAGATGCCCTTCAACGGAAGAATGGATGAAGAAAGTATGGAATATATACATATTAGAGTATTACTCAGCAGTAAAAAACAAGGACTTCTTGAATTTTGCATACAAATGGATGGAAATAGAAAACACTATCCTGAGTGAGGTAAGCCAGACCCAAAAAGAGGAACATGGGATGTACTCACTCATATTTGGTTTCTAGCCATAAATAAAGGACATTGAGCTTATAATTCATGTTCCTAGAGAAACTAAATAAGAAGGTGAATCCAAAGACAAACACATAGGCATCCTCATGAATATTAACCTTCATCAGGCGATGAAAGGAGACAGAGACCCACATGGGAGCACCGGACAGAAATCTCAAGGTCCAAATCAGGAGCAGAAGGAGACGGAGCATGAGCAAGGAACTCAGGACCACGAGGGGTGCACCCACACACTAAGACAATGGGGATGTTCTATTGGGATCTCACCAAGGCTAGCTGGCCTAGGTCTGAAAAAGCATGGGATAAATCCGGACTAGCTGAACATAGCGGACAATGGGAATACTGAGAATTCAAGAACAATTGCAGTGGGTTTTTGATCCTACTGCACGTACTGGCTTTGTGGGAGCCTAGGCAGTTTGAATGCTCACCTTATGAGACCTGGATAGAGGTGGGCAGTCCTTGGGCTTCCCACAGGTCAGGGAACCCTGATTGCTCTTCGAGCAGATGAGGGAGGGGGACTTGATCGGGGGAGGGGGAGGGAAATGGGAAGCGGTTGTGGGGACGAGGCAGAAATCCTTAATAAATAAATAAATTTAAAATAAATAAATAAATAAATAGAACCTGGAGACAGATATTAGGCGATGCAAGCTTAATGGTCAGAGAAGCAGTGCAACCAGTCACGAGAGAGACCTTTTACCTATAACAATGCTCAAACTGAAGGGACAATCCTGTCCTCAGTCTGTCTCCTCAAGCTTAATCCTCAGACTGCATCCGTCTCCAGCAAACCTCATGCTGCAACTGTCTCCATCAAACCTCAGACTGCCACTGTCTCTAACAAATCTCAGACTGCACTGAAATCCTTGTGTGTTTTATTCCTCTCTCCAACCAGCCATATCAATCCTGTCTCTACCTCTCTAGACCTGGGCTTAAAGGCATGTGCTCCCAAGTGCTGGGATAACCTTTGTGTGAGCTCTGTTTCTCTTTTAGATAGATTCAATCTTGTGTAGCCCAGGGTGGTCTTGAACTAACAAAGATCCTTCTGCTTCTGTCTTCCTAGTCCTGGAATTAAAGGTTTTGTCACCACTCCCTGGCCTCTAGTGGCTCTGTTCTGCACTCTGATCTTCAGGTAAGCTTTATTTGATAAAATAAAACAAAGAAAATATCACTAAAGGACAACGAAACAATACTCATTTTACTGTTAATAAGCTCAGCAATTTCATGTCTCAGAAACTTGATGTCTATTAGATTTAGAATAATTTCTCTAACTTCCAAGCCACATGAGATCCTGCCATCTATACTCTCCTTTCTCTCATGTTTTTCATAAAGAAATGACCCCTATCTTGGACATAAATTAAAGCCCACTTTTACAATAAAACATCTCTGATGCACACATTCATGCACGAGCAACCATGCCTGCACAAATAGTTCACATACCACACACACACACACACACACACACACACACACACACTCACAGAGCATTCTTGAGAGGAATTAGTGAAATAGCTATGAAAATATGTTTGAGAAGTAATTGCATTGTTTTGAAATTTTAACACCATCCTTTATAAGTTTATAAAAACTCCATATGTTTGTTATGCATTCCTGTTAGGAAAAATAGATAACTTGAAAAGATATGTGCTAGAAAGTTAATAACAATTATCACAGTAAAAAGTTCAGTGATTGAAGATGGACTGTTGAAATGTTTACTCTAAAGGAAATATTTACCAATCAGACTGCTGTTACTAGTAAAAGCGAATAAGCTTGATTTTTATCAAGGTAAATAAAATGTAGGAGTAATATAGACCTTAGAATAACTAGTATTATTTTACAAGATTAAAAAGTGTTAATATTTTCCAGAAATCCCTGATCTCAAGCTCCATCTCACTTCAGAGGACATTAATATAACAACTGCAGCTGTTCATACAATTAAGTTGAAAAAGATTCAAATAAAGAAAAGCATTTTATTTTTGGATGGAAGAATACACGACAATGAATAGTGTCTCTTGGGGTTACTGGCAAATTTTCAGTATAAGTGAGATTTTATTAATGATTTCTCCATTTGTATAAAGAAATACAATTAAAATTTTATCAAATAAATGTTTAGTATAAGCAAAAACTTGTTTTTCTGTTCACCTACAAACTGGTGAGCTAACAAAGACTAAATGACAAATAAGACCAAATATTGCTGCAAAATAATTGGATTCTCCTAAAATATTTTCTACCTAGAAAGTTTTATATTTTAATTATGCTATTTTATTTTATATAACATATTTCTAAAAGTTTGGTTTAAATCAGGTTATAAGTCTGAGGATTGCTACTGTTCTGCTAAAGACAGAGTAGATGAAAATGTACATGCGTCTCTATCTCCAGTCTTCTGCTCCTTTACCTTATTTATTCTATTTGAATGCCCAACTCTACCCTGGAGCAGTAAATCTTCCCTGAGAAGAACTGTTCCCTGTGAAGCCATGCCTATGCTAATTAGAACTCCTATGATTGTGGAGATTGGTACTGTTGTAAATTGAGAATCTGAGTTGTTGTCACCGTCTTTCATCTCTTTTGGACATTTATCAATCATCTTCATTTCTAATGTGGCCTAATATTTCTTTTTTAGGTAAACTCTTACAAATGCACTAACTTAACAGATGATTAATCTCTATCTGTACAAACATTTTGACATCATCAAATAGCATACAAAATATCCGATAAAGAATTTCTATTTGGCTATTAACTTTGTATTATATGTCTTACCAATTCATTAGGTGACTGCATTAGTTTATTTCCTTCTTCATTCTGTGACGAGAAAACATTCATGTAACCTCTTCCACATTAGACATGCCATCAAAAACATGCTAGATCCATGCCCACAGGCCATGGCCACATATTTTGGACTCAAAAATTATGACCTTTTATTATCTTTGGACTAACAACAGTGTTTTGATCCAGAATTGATATCTAGGTCTCTTATAAATGAGAACCAAGTCTTAGATGGCAGAAGGTGAGGTCAGGTCCCAGGTGTCTCAGGCCCCCGTTTCCCCTGATATTCAAATAAGTAAGAGAGGGAGTAGACACAACATTCTAGAGTAACATAATGTTGGTTCAGTCTTCACACTATTCTTCAAGGTTCAGCCCAGAGAGCAACATAAAAAGATTAAAACAAATATTTATAGTCTGGGTTTACCTCCAGGTTGTATTTCAGGTCCTGCACTCCCTCCCATAAGCAGGACAGCTGTTCCAGACCCAAGGATAGTTTTGTCTTTTCATTCTGCTGCAGAATGTAGCACTATGGTACAAGTCTTGCTTTTGAATGTAGTTGACTATTGTTTTCTATTTTGCTTCTTGAGCAGAATTTGAATATTGGAGCTTTAAATAAGGGTGATATGAATGTGGATGGATGCACTAATTTGATGAAAACTTTGCAAATCAGAATTTAAAACAAAACCTCAAGTTTCCCAAGCCTAAGAATGTGAAATATATGATTTTACAGGTAATTTTTTGAATTTATTTATTTCAGTTTTTGAAACAGATTAAGTGAAAGCAATAAACTGGCTCTCTATGTGAAGAAGAAATGAAGAAACAAAAAGGAAGTGATAAAAATAACCTGAATATGAAAAAGAAACTTCATATTCACAAGTCATGTGTCGTGAGATGAGCAAGGAGCTAGAACTGAGAAGTGGCAAAGTGCAGGTTCAGGAAATGCCCGTAATTCAGTTATAGTCTGCCTGTCATTAAAGTTTTCTGTCAAGCTAGTGAAGGCATGTGGGTACTGCAGCAAGGAGCTAATTTAGTTTTCGGTGGAAACAGAGATAAAATAAATAGGTAGGGAGGGAACTAGATTCTACAACACATTTCTGGTGCACTAAATTTGAAACACACTTAAAATAAAACATTTGTAAGCTGGGTAGAATGTACATTGATATTTTATGACTTTACAATTAATTTTAATTCACCTTTTTGCTTTATGAACTGTAAAGTCACAAATACAAACCATATTTTAAGATTTACTATATTATAATGATACATATATATTGTACAGTAAAGAATAGACTAACTAATCAAAATTCCACTATCATATTTAGTTTCATTGGTGCATGCATGTAGGTGTGTAAATGTATTGTCTCAGTATATGATGGAGGAAGGTCATTGGCCAATAAAGAAACTGCTTGGCCCTGTGGGTGGAGTAAACAGAACAAAATGCTGGGAGGAAGAGGAAGTGAGCTCAGAGACTCCACAGCTCTCTCGGGAGCAGATGCCTCAGAGAGAGACGCCATGCCCCACTCCCGGGATGAAGCTCCGACCCAGGATGGACTAGGCTAGAGTCTCCCTGGTAAGCGCACCTTGGGGTGCTACACACAGATGATTAGAAATGGGCTAAATTAATATGTGAGAATTAGCCTAGAAGAGAATGGGCCAAGCAGTGTTTAAATGAATATAGTTTGTGTGTTGTTATTTCGGGGCATAAGCTAGCCGCTGAGCAGGCAGCCGGGGTGCTGGGGACGCAGCCCCGCTGCCCTTACTACAAGTATACACATATGAAATGTGTATGCCTGCATTTATGATACGTGATGGTGATTTTTTTGTGTGTCTTTGTGTGTGCATGCTAAGGAAACTTCATTTACAAGCTTTCTGCAAACTTCAATAATTCATCAATCTTGTTACTAATTTTATGATTCCACTACAGAACTCTACATTTCATCCACAACACATATTTACTCTCAAATTAAGGTTTGCCTTCTCCTTCACCCTCTCCTTCACCCCACTAGCACCTGGCAATGGCTCCTATGCACTCTACTTCAACAATTCTGACGTGTTATTGTTCCTCTTTCTACATCATATTTCCCCAAGCTACCTTCATCTCTCCTTAACTGAGTATTATGCTCTGAATTTTAAGCAATCAAGATTGTGAGACTTGGTTATAGAAACCCAAGGATACTTATGCAGCGTAATCAGATCTGCCCTGACCCTTCTGTTTTAAAATACCTTAATCATCAATTTCCAACTCACACTGACCATGATTTCACTCACATATTTCCCCATGGCCTACTCTTTTTATATTGTTTAGTGTTTCTCCTTATCTATCCTAAATATAAAGTTCACAGAAGGAGATTAATATGTATAGTAACCACTTGAAATAAATATATCTAAATTATGTTTAATTACTCTTAAATAAATAAATTGATGTAACAAAATAAGTTACATTTCTGTACAAATAGAGAACCTTATGGGGTATTACATTACAGTAGTAAATAAATGGATCACTACGTTGAAAATTATCATGAGATGCTTTTGCGTAGGAATATATAAAACAGTAGGTTGAAAAAAGAATTTTTAAAATCTCAGCTATGGAATTCTCCCATGCAAATAATAGTGGTGGAATTCCTGACAGGCTATTAAGAAACTGAAATATATTATTATATGTCAACAACTAGCAAGTAATAATTAAACGCCTTTTAGAAATAGCCAGTGCTGCTGTAAGAATTGAAAGGATAATTACAACACTGAGCCACAGTCTCTGGACCCACACTCTTCTTAATCTGCCTTAGAGAAAGCAGCTAACAATAAGCAAATTATAGCTTGGAAACCTCTGTGATAGAAAGTGCCCAGAGAGCTGAAACAAATGCATTAACACGGTTCAAACCTGGAAGGATACATTATTAGGAGAGTGAAACTTGAAAAGAATTTTGGAAAAAAAAATATCTGAAAGCTTTGACAAAGGCACGCTTGAAGAATTTGTTTAGAATACTTTTTCGTCCATTGTGTGAACTCAGGGTCATTCATAGCAAAGTTACACTGAACAACCGTGAAGGATTGTACTAATGTCAGATTTAAGGGAAAGTACAGAAATTAGAGAAAAGGAAAATTTGAAGTGCTTGTAACTATAGCTCACCAACTTACAATACAAAAGTTGAGCTAAAGCAAATTATATACATATATATATCACATATGTATGGTGTTCTTGATGCATTTACTTTTGAGCCACATAACCTACTAGTCTGATTAAACAATCCTAACATATTTTCTATCTGCTAGAGTTAATATTGATCATGAAATTGACCAGCTTTAGAACTCTCTAAGAGGTAGTCTATGGTTGTGACTAGAAATAATTTTCTCAGTAGGTTAGATTCTGGACCTGTGTGTGAGAAACTGTCTAGATCAGCCTTAATATTGTAGGAATACTTATTTTAATTGTGTGTAGCATTATTACAATGACAGAGGTCCTAAGATCAATAAAACTGAGAAACTAAGCCAAAAAACATTACTCCTGTCTCTCTACTTTCTGATCGTGTACACAAGTGACCAGCTGCTTCTCAAGATGGGATCAACATCGTCTCACAGGCTGTTCACACACTGGAACTGTGAGCTAAAAAAAAGTATACAATGGAAGAAAGAAAGCATCTTTAACAAATGGTGCTGGCATAACTGGATGTCAACCTATAGAAGAATGAAAATAGACCCATATGTATCACCATGCACAAAACTCAAGTCCAAATGGATTAAAGACCTCACTATCAGTCAGAACACATTGAACCTGATAGAAGAGAAAGTGGGAAGTACCCTACAGGAGATGGGCACAGGAGATCGCTTCCTATGTGTAACCCCAACAGCACACACTTTAAGGGCAACACTGAATAAATGGGACCTACTAAAACTGAGAAGCTTCTGTAAAGCAAAGGACACTGTCACCAAGACAAAAAGGCAACCTACTGACTGGGAGAAGATCTTCACCAACCCCGCAACAGACAAAGGTCTGATCTCCAAAATATATAGAGAACTCAGGAAACTAGACTTTAAAATGCTAATTAACCCAATTAAAAAATGGGGCACTGAACTGAACAGAGAATTCTCAGCAGAGGAAGTTCAAATGGCCAAAAGACACTTAAGGTCATGCTCAACCTCCTTAGCAATCAGGGAAATGCAAATCAAAACAACTTTGAGATATCATCTTACACCTGTCAGAATGGCTAAAATAAAAAACTCCAATGATAGCCTTTGCTGGAGAGGCTGTGGAGGAAGGGGAACCCTCATCCATTGCTGGTGGGAATGCAATCTTGTGCAACCACTTTGGAAATCGGTGTTTCAGTTTCTCAGGAAATTCGGGATCAACTTACCCCTGGACCCAGCAATACCACTCCTGGGAATATACCCAAGAGATGCCCTATCATATGACAAGAGCATTTGTTCAACTATGTTCATAGCAGTATTATTTGTAATAGCCAGAACCTGGAAACAACCTAGATGCCCTTCAATGGAAGAATGGATGAAGAAAGTGTGGAATATCTACACATTAGAGTACTATGCTGCGGTAAAAAACAATGACTTCTCAAATTTTGCATGCAAATGGATGGAAATATAAAACACTATCCTGAGTGAGGTAACCCAGACCCAAAAAGATGAACATGGGATGTACTCACTCATAATTGGTTTCTAGCCATAAACAAGGGTCACGGAGTCTACAATTGGTGATCCCAAAGAAGCTAAGTAAGAAGGTGAACCAAAGGAAAAGCATATAGTTGTCCTCTTGGCTATGGGAAGTAGACAAAATTGCCGGGGAGAAAATTGAGATCTTGGGGGTGGGGTGGGATGGGGGTAAGGGGAGATGGGGAGACAGGGGGTTAGGGGGAGAATGGGGGGAGCTTGAGGAAGGGGGAGGATTGGGATGAAGGAAGGTTGGATGGGGGAGCACAGAAGCACGGTTCTTAGTTAAGGGAGCCACCTTAGGGTTAGCAAGAGACTTGAACCTAGAGTGGCTCCCAGATGCCCAAGCCGAGGTCCCCAGTTAGTTCCTTGGGCAGCTGAGGTTGGGGAACCTGAAATGACCCTATCCTATAGCAATACTGACGAATATCTTGCATATCATCATAGAACCTTCATCTGGTGATGGATGGAGACAGAGACAGAGACCCACACTGGAGCACTGGACTGAGCTCCCAAGGTCCTGATGAGGAGCAGAAGGAGGGAGAACATGAGCTAAGAAGTCGGGACCACAAGGGGTGCACCCACCCACTGAGACAGTGGAGCTGATCTATTGGGAGCTCACCAAGGCCAGCTGAACTGTGACTGAAAAAGCATGGGATAAAACTGGACTCTCTGAGCATGGTGAACAATGAGGGCTGATGAGAACCCAAGGACAATGGCATGGGGTTTTGAACCTACGTAATGTGCTGGCTTTGTGGGAGCCTAACCAGTTTGGATGTTCACCTTCCTTGAAATGGACGAAGGGGGGAGGACCTAGGACTTACCACAGGGCAGGGAAATCTGACTGCTCTTTGGGCTGGAGAGGGAGGGGGAGAGGAGTGGGGGGAGGGGGAGAAGGGTGGGAGGAGGGGAGAAAGGTGGGAGGAGGGGGAGGGAAATGGGAGCCTGGGAGGAGGAGGAAATTTGTTTTTTTTTTTTTTTCTTTTCTCAATAAAAAAAAAAAAACCGTCACTTTCCTAGTAACTTTTGTCAGATGTTTTTGTTTTGGTAATTTTCATTGCAGAAATAAAAGTAAAAAATATATTACCTGCCTAGGTTTTATTTATCTGCGTTTTTTTAAAATAAGAGTATATAGTGACTCTTGCTTTGTATTACTGCCTAAGCTGAGAGGATTCCTTAAGTCAGGACCCAAGGAAAAGGCATATCATAGCAACACAAAAGCAACCTTAATATGGATTAACTCAAGGGTTTCATGCTTGGTAGATACATAAAGCTGTATTCATGGTCCTGATGAATTTTGTTGTTATTGTTCTTACTTTATTCTAAGGCCAAGTCCTTCTTGCTCATTTATTTTTATTATTTATTTTATAAAATTTTAGTATAATTAAATCATTAGTCATTTCTCTTTCCTGCTTCCAAACTCACCTATATACCTCTCCTTAGTCTTATTTCAAACTTCTACACTTGTCCCCAATTAATTGTCTTTACGTATGTATTCTTAAATACATTGGTACAACTGACAACAATAGACATGCTGGGATTGATGGCGTGATAGGAGGGAAACCCAGGAGGACTTAGTGCTACACCACTACATGACTAGAAGCAATAAGGAATGCTGAGAGCTGGAGTAATTGTCTTCTCCAGAGAAGCTCACGCCAATTGGTTACACAATTCTAAGTTTCATTTCTTTTGATGTTTTTGTTTGTTTGTTTGTTTCTGAGAGGGAGTCTTGCTAAGTTGTCCAGGCAGTTTTTGCAGTTACTCTGTAGTCCAGGTGGCCCTTGAACATGAAGGCGCTGCTGAGTGTGAAGTAATCAGATGAGCAGGATTATCAGAAAACATTAAAAATCTTTGATTGCATTATTTAAAGGAAATGGGCATTAGATGTTGCTTTGATACATGTTAATTAGCACGTTTATGGCTGCACAAACCTAAGAAGAAAATTTGGAGGTCTTAATAAAATACAAAACAAAAAAAAAACAGAGTTATGTGAAAATAGTGGTTTCTATAAAATTCAAAGAAAATTAGGTCGTATATGTTTGGGATAGAAAAAAATCTGTAAAGGTGGGGCTCTAGAATTATACATATAACCACCATGTCGAAGTTCTAAATGCAGAAATCATTTGTGCAGTGAACCCAAGGAAAGATCATTAGATAGTTGTTTCCTCTGTGTGTGATTGATTGTTATAATTTAAATGAAGAAAAGCATTGCTTAAGATATGCATTTGTTTCAGAATAAATCTGAATTATCCAGTGTGTTCCAGTTAAAACAAGTTTTTACTGGTTTCCATTGCAGAAAAGCTTAGCTTCTTATGCTTAAAATTTGAAGGAAAAAAAGATGTCTAAGTAAAACAAGTGACTAGAGATGATGATGATAGATGATGATAGATAGATAGATAGATAGATAGAGAAGGAAGGAAGGAAAAAAGAAACAAAAAGATAGAAGAAGAAGGAGGAGGAGGAGGAGAAATAGAAAGCAAATCTATTGCTAACATTTAGTGATTGCTCTTATTAGTCAATGTTTCTTTGATTTTTCATGGTTCCCACAGGCTAAGCAAGCACTCTATCAACTGAGATCCATTTCAGGCGCTGAAAGTATATGGAGAAGGCATGTGATTGTATAGTAAGATCAACACAGGTACTAAGTGATTTGCTTATCCAAGAAGCAGAACTTTTCCAGCCTCTGAGATAAATAATCATCTAATAACCAAAATCTAATATTCAAAATTATTCTATGTACTTGAAGTTGAAATGCCACCAATCTGTAGAATTTATTTTGTTTACAACTGTGTGGCTTAAGTTCTTTTCTAGCTCCAGAATTAATATAATCATGTACTTTAGCTTCTTTCAACTGGCAAAATTTCTCCATCCATCGGCTTTAATTGTTAAACTGATAACCGAATCTGAATTTTAAAAACCTAAAGGTCACTAACATAGGAGATATGCAGTTGCGTATGAGACAATAACACTTTAGTTGTGATGGTAGTTGTTGTCTTTTGGTTTTGTTGCTGTTTGTTATTTGTTGTTGTTGTTTGTTTGTTTTAACAAGGCCTTACTCTTTAGCTAAAGTTGGTTAAGTTCCTAGTAGTCCTTCTGCCTGTGTTTGCAACATGCTGGAGTTACTAGGTGGTAACCCAGGCTGGTTTTGAATTTATGGTCCCTCTTTCTAATATTCTTCTTCCTTCTTCCTGTTGGGATGTGCCATGGAAAAAATCAGCACCACATGGAACTCATTGTGAAAGTTTAATGCAAATTAGCTCTAGGAAAACATAAGATTTATCCTCAAGATATACATCCACGAATAGAATTTCTGAACAGGACTCCATTTGGTCAAAGATTGTGAACATCAATTGGCAAAAGAAACCTCATAAAATCAAACAGACTATGTTAAACAAAGAAACACTTAACTGAAGGAGAGGAAGCAGCTGAAAACTTACACAGGATTCCAAACTGGCCAAGGTTCCAGTTTAGACAGAGCAAAGAGTTGTAAGCAGCGTAATAACTAGGCTAGCTTAATATGAAACAGCAAATTTTAATGAAGGGATAGCTTACAACACCAGGGATCCAGCAATGAGCAGGAGATACAAAATAGAGAGCTGCGGGGCTCACACCCACCAGATTTATACGTAAACATTAGCCCGAGGCGAACATGCTTCCCCCCCCCCCCCCAATGGTCTGGCCTATCTCTACAAATAGTATCCAGATGCCAACACACATTGAAAAGCAATTGGCAGTTGGTAGATGATGGTGGAGGTAGAGTCAATCTTAATTGAAGATCTGATCAGTAGCTGTTTCCTTAAGCTCCAGTAGATGGGCCCAGCACATAAAAAATATGGGCAGCTCTATTTGGACTTAGTGATTTACAAAAATAAAGTTGGTGAGGGAGTATTAGTAAAGATATGGAAAGAGAAGAATAGAAAATGGGGGAAGAGTTGTATCATATTTCATTGTCTAAGTTTATGTAATCCTCTAAAATAAATTAAAATAAAATTTAATTTATAGTATTTGATAGGTTGTCTCTTAAACCAACCATTTTAAACATTCTTAAGAGTTCAAAGACAGGTAATTAAAAATTCAGTTATCATGTTAACACTCTTATTATTTATGTATAAATAGGAAATTCTGAGTAAATTAAAATGGTACTAATAATTATGAGAAGGCAGTAAGTAGGCATGATAGAAAACTGTCCTGGAGAAACTGACCTGTGGAGTTATCTGAGTAATTGTCCTAAGATAATTGTGTTACTTCTTTGTAATAAGCTGATAGCTTATTTAAAGCATTATATTTTTTGATCTACAATAGATTTTAAAACTCACACTTGACTTCACTAAGGTAAAATCTGTCACTTGGTAAACTATTACCCAGGATTTTAAATTTTATTTTCTTATTAGTAATTTTTATAGTTATATTCATTGTTCAACCATTGCCTCAAGAAGCAAATAAGTACATGGAATGCTACGTTCAGAATGACAAAATCATCACTGACTTTAAAGTCATGTCTACAAGATCCCCCTGTTCAATTTAAAATTATCTCAGTTTTTTTTTTCAATATTTGACTGAAGGCAAATTTTCAATTAGTGTAAGTGTCTAAGAGACAAGCATCTTCATATTCTTTTCATTTTTTAATTCGATATCACTCTTATCCACAAATTCACACAAACATATTTTTAGCCCTATTGATATTCACCAAAGGATACAATGTTCTCTTTCTTAGAGGCTGACTCTGGTTGCTCTCACCATGTATAGTAAAAAGTATGATTTACTTTGCCGATTTATGTCACTGAGTTACTCGTTCTCTTTGATCCTTCTAGCCATCCACTGTCTTTCTACCTCCTCATCTGTAATGAATCCTGAGTCTTGGGAAAGAGGAGTATGTGTTAAGGGAGTCATTTATACTGCTTTAACATGGTTTGAGAGCTTGTCCATGTACCATCTTTTCTCCTCTGTCACCTACTCTTTAGTACCTTTGTCACCATACAATATATATTCATTTGGGAAAACTATAGAGCCAAAGACAGGTATAAGTCTGTCTTCCAAAGTATGTATTATCTTTCCCTTACAGTCTCAAGAATGAGGCTCTGAGTTTTATGCAAAGCACCATGTGTTATGTACGATCTTAGGTCTGTTTTGTATTCCTCCTGAAAACCAACTTCCTTCCCAATCTCTACAGAAGAAACACAGACTGGTTGTGTGTGTGTGTGTGTGTGTGTGTGTGTGTGTGTGTGTGTGTTCCACAGGCACTTACTGACATGCAGACTTGAACTTTCTCTTTCATCTGTATGCCTCAAGAGTTTGCATCCTTCTGCACTTTAATAAACTTTCCTTTTGAGGGGTGCCCTTTGCTAGACTCCAGAGTAAGAAGAACTTTTAAAGACTTTATTTGATCCTGTGATATAGAAAGTGTCTAAAGAGGTTTGTGGTATATAATAACCTCTTGATGAATATATAATGAATAAAAAAGAAGGGAATTGGGTATTTTTTTTTACCTTATTGGATAGCAAGATGAAAGTCCTATAAACTCAGTGTGTTAACTATTATTTTAATTAGGGGCCACATCTTTTTTCACACTGAATCCAATTACCGAGTTTCTGGTTGTGATATAACAAATTCTACTGATAAGTAGTTGTAGAAATTAGAAAAACTCATTTGGAACACTAATATATGAGCATTCAAATGCCCTTTAAATTCTCAGTGCTAATGAAAAAAAGGTATAATGTAAATATTCTACGTAATAAGGTATAAAGGGCTTTGCAATGTACTAATGGAAACACAAGTGGTTAATTATAAACTGACGGCCACTGGGTCACATATTTATGCACTTTCAATTTAGTAAATTTAATTGTTACTACCTTGACTCTGTAAAAGCTCTACACATCCTTAAGTAGTAAAACAATTACAAATGCTTCCCATTAACTTACTGATTATAAAACAAACATATCCACTAAATATGCAGTTATTTAACAGACCCTTCTCAGACAAATATTTCTTTGTTTGCTAGACATCAATAAGACAGAATTTACTTTTTCTCTTGAAAGTAAACATCATTTTTTTAAATTTTTTATTGATTTTATTGAACTATACATTTTCTCTGTTCCCCTCCCTTCATCTCCCAACCCCTTCAATCCTTTCCCATGGTTCCCATGCTCCCATTTTACTCAGGTGAGCTTGTCTTTTTCTACTTCCCATGTTGATTAGATCCATGTATGTCTCTCTTGGGGTTCTCTTTGTTGTCTAGGTTCTCTGGGATTATGAATTATAGGCTTATTTTCTTTGCTTTATGTCTAAAAGCCACTTGTGAGTGAGTACATATGAAAATTGTCTTTCTGGGTCAGGTTTAGCTCACTCACTATGATGTTCTCTAGAACCATCCATTCGCCTGCAAATTTCAAGATGTCATTTTTTTCTGCTGTGTAGTACTCCATTATGTAAACGTACCACATTTTCCTTATCCATTCTTCGGTCAAGGGATATTTAGGCTGTTTCCATGTTCTGGCTATGACAAGTAATACTGCTATGAACATAGTTGAGCACATGTCCTTATGGTACAATTGAACTTCCTTTGCATATATACTCAAAAATGGTATTGCTGGGTCTTGAAGAAGCTTGTTTCCTAATTTTCTGAGAAATTGCCATACTGATATCCAGACATTGAGAGAAACAATTAATAAATGGGACCTCCTAAAACTGAAAAGCTTATGTAAAGCAAAGAACACAGTCAATAATACAAAATGGCAGACTACAGAATGGAAAAACATCTTCACCAACCCCATATTAGACAGAGGACTGATCTCCAAAATATACAAAGAACTCAAGAAAGTGGTCATCAAAAGAACAAATAATCTAATTAAGAACAAAAGAGAAGTACATACCTGAACAGAGAACTCTCAACAGAGGAATCTAAAATGCTGAAAGAAACTTAAGGAAATGTTCAACATCTTTAGCCATCAGAGAAATGCAAATCAAAACAACTCTGAGATTGCATCTTACACCTGTATGAATGGCCAAGATCGAAAACACTAATGACAACTTATGCTGGAGAGGTTATGGCATAAAGGGAACGCTGCTGCATTGCTGATATTATTGTAAACAGCCCCTTTGGATATCAACATCATTTTATTTTATAAATGTGTTTACATATGAATGTATGAGAATATGCATGATAAGCATGCATCTGTATTAAGATATATGCATTCAAGGATGAATATTCAGAGACCAGAAGAGATGCCATGCCGGGTATCCTGGTCTATCAGGAGCCACTTTATCTCCTTGAGACAGGGATTTCCCTGAACCTGTAACTAAGTTGAATACCAGCAAGATCTAGTTATACACTTCTTTCTGTCTCTCATGGCACTGGAGCATGGCACAATATGCAAGACTTTGCCTTGTTCTTTTTATTGATTATGGATATAGTTTTCTTGTCCTATGGGTAAGGCAGATTTCTTTGGTTCTATTGGTCTTGTAATCTTTCTTTTCCATTATTGGTGATGTTTTCTGAGACTTAAATGGCAAGCTTGTCCTATAGATATCAAATGGGGCTTGAACTCCATGGTGATATCACTTGTACCATGGATTTTGACCAGTTGCTGCTATGTTGTTGTTGTCTCTCTCTTCTGTGAATATACGATTTTTTGTTAAGGACTGATAACTACACTAGTGGCTATGAGAACAAATATTCAGAAAGAAATCTTGAACCCCAAACCAGGGAGAGGTGTTGTCCACTTGTAGGATGGGTTTTACCACCCCAATTAACCTACTCAAAATAATCATTCCCTTGCATGTCCTGAGGGTGACTTAATGAATACAATTTTACATATGTGCTTTTCTTCTCTGTAACACTAGATCTTGTCAAATTGAAAATTAACACTATCACTCACTACCTTGTAAAAATATCATTGACAAATGGGAGTTTCTTGATTTATTGTTTGTTTCCTGTTTTTGGTGGAAGGCTCCACCAAATGTTTTCAGCAATATTTTTTAAAGTGAAGTATGAGACCAGGACTATTACACAGAAGAAACCCTGTTTCAGGAAACAAAAAGGAAATAATTCAAAGAAGACTAAGTCTCATCAAAATTGTATTGTGAAAATTGCCAAAGGAATGTCTTCAGAGTCACAAAGTGAAAAGAAAATTCAAGTTTGAAACTTAATGTAAACTGTTAAATGATTTCAGAAGCTCTGTAAATTAAGGTAACATACATTTATTCCATTCTTACTGGGAAGAATTGAATTGAAATTATAAATTAATATTAACAACAATAGTTTATAAGGCGTAATTTATACATGTTTAAATGAATTTAATTATAACCCACTGCATTAATCTAAAATTAATCACAGGGAAGCAGGTTTTTAGTTCTATTAACATATAGGATAATGAAATATATACTCATGCTTAATACCCACTCTCAGATCATTGAGATAATTTATAACTTTAATGATTTTAATGCTAATTTGAAAACCAGTTCATTGTAAAACTGTATTATCCAGGTTGCATATTGCAAATCTCATACAAGAGCTAATATCCACAAAAGTGACAACTGTTCTTTGAGAAATGAAACAAAGATTTCATTTTTGTTTTGTTTTTCTACAGGCATTCACAGATTTCTGTGCAGTATGACACACAAAATGTTACTGGGGAAAGGCTGTTAAACATTATACAGAAATAGCATAGTCTGTAAGACTTGCATCCTTACTGCTGCTCTGATACTGTCACCATTTCAAATTGTACAAATCATTCATTGTAGATGATCCATGACGAGAAACCCTTCAGTTAAACAGATATTTAATCCATGAGCATAGCAGGATATCATTAGGCATCGTTACTTTGACTAATTTTTTTTTCCTCCACTCAAGTGTGATTTTATGCTAGGTCTTTGAATCATTGAATCATCCAGTCTTTAGGTTTTAGTATTCCAGTCAGTATCAGAGTTACCTGGCATGGGTTTATTCTGGACCAGTCATTGATTGGCCTTTCCCATAGTCTCTAAGCAACCCTTATTCCTGTATACCCCATAGTCAGGACAGATTGTAGGTTAAAGGTGATGTGGCTGGATTGGTGCCCTAATCCCTCCACTTGAAGTTTTGCCTAATAACAGGAGGTAGGTAGTTCTGGCCTCATGTCGGGTATGCCTATGAGGCTTAGCTGTGGTCACCGTTGTAGACTCCAGGGAAATTCCTTTGTTCCAGGTTCCTACATGACTCTGAAATACTCCCTTTTCCAGTAGTCTCTTTAAGCACTCCCTTCCTCGATTTATAACAATTCTACAAGATCTAGCTGATGGTATTCCTTTGCTGTGAAGTCTTCCACTTGGAATATAGAAGAATTCGAACACACAAACTCAGCGATGGTACTACAAGGTCTATGCATAGGCTTGAAATTCAACCTTAGATTTAAATTTTATTTCTCTATTAGTTTGAAAGAATTTTAAAAGGGCATTTCCTTCTCCATATGAAACAGTTATTTGCTCATTTCTTGGGAGAGTCAGCTGAGATAGTGTTGCCTAAGACAGTGTCTACTGTTTTGTAGAAATCCCAGAGACAGATGAATTAGATACTTGTAATTATCTTGACAAGCACCCACTTCTTTGTAATAATGTAGCTAAATGAATAAAAGCAGGGTATTCTTTCTTTGTGAAGTGGTATTACCAATCAAAATTATTACATATCTTTTGACACCTGTAACATATTTCCTGAAATAGACATAGTTTTTTTTTCTACCATCTATAACATCTTTATTTGTTTATCTTTTGTGGAATGCAGCTACAGGAAGAAATAATGAAAATAAAGATATGCTTCTCAAGTCATTCTCACCCAGTCTTCCACTAGTATACTGTCTTCTAAGGACTCACAGCTATATCAGTCTGTAGCATCACCAGGCCCTAATGTCCAAAGTAATTACTTAGTGCCACAAAAGCTCATAGGTAGGTGTTTACATTTGCTTACAAATAAGTCAGTTGTTTACATTTTTACTTCTTCAACTCAACAATATTTTGGTAGTTTAAAACATGTTATAACTCATAAGCAAGCCAAGTAAGGTGTTATAATACAGTTGGAAATTTGTCAGTTCATGCATTATGAGTTAGTAAGGACATTTGAAGTTACTGTAATTTTTCTTCTACAGTGGTCATTAGTCAGGCAAAATGAAATCACATTTAATATAAAAGTTTTGTTTGCCTCTAGGAAAGGATGACCACATGTATATGATACTAATAATAGCAAAGACTATAAAGCAGAAGAGTAGGATATTAGTGATTATATTTTTGATGTGGAAGTCCCCACTTTGTGCTGTAATTATCATTAGTGAATAAAGAAACTGTCTTGGCTTGTTGATAGGACAGAACTTACGTAGGTGGGGAAGACAGAACTGAATGCTGAGAGGAAGATGGGCAGAGTCAGGAGACGCCATGGAGCCACAGGAGTAAGACATGCTGAGTCTTTGCTAATAGACCACCACCTCGTGGTAATATACTGATTAATAGAAATGGGTTAAATTAATAAGTAAGAGTTAGTCAATAAGAAGTTAGAGCTAATGGACCAAGCAGTGATTTAATTAATACAGTATCTGTGTGGTTATTTTGGTTCTGGGTGGCCAGGACAAACAAGTGGTTTCTTGCAACATACTTTTTAAAATGGATGTAACTAAAAGTCAGAAAATTTAAGAAGAGAAGGAGAAGCAATCACAATGTTAGAAAGAACGTAAGGCTGCCTATCATTAAAGGAAGACAGAGAATCCAGACTTTCATGGTCTTCTGACATTCAAAACAACCAAACTTTATTTGTTGGTTTCTAACAGTTATATCATACTGATAGATGTTTTAGTATTATACATGTGTAATATTACTTTGGCAGAAAAATCTTTAAAACTCTCCTAGTTACTTAGAGTATAAAATGTTTTAGTCATTGAAATCTCAGCATGCTAAACACTCACATGAAGGCTATGAGGAAATTTAAGACTATGTCTATCAATTAGATTAATTTCCCAGATGACTAACACTAATAAGTGACAAATTCCAAGGTTCTTTTTACACATCAAAAGTTTTATAATAATATTTCAATTAACACCATCCAAAGCATCAATTCCAAGGCATGTACAAATATTTGAAGAGATAAATCTTCGTATATCAATGAATATTTAAGGCTTATTAGTTAATAGCATTTATTAAATCTCAGTGTGAGGCAAAGGCATGATGACCTCCTGGTAATTGCTGGTCGACAATATTGCACAATAATTGGTCCAAAAGAAATCTGGGTTTGCCCAAACAGCAGAGGATTTTAGTAAAATGCCATAGATGTTACTGAACAATAGGATTCAGGATCTGAAAAGCTCCAGATGCTCCATTGTTCGAACCCCGAGGTCATGTTAATTCAAGTGGTTAACAGCATACTCAAGGAGCCAGATGCAGCATTCACGTAACTAAAATTTTGTATTTTAACAAATACATTACAAACTACTGTTTTGTTCTCAACGCTTGGCATATGACAGATCAAGGAGAGAGAGATTGACTTGTCTTGAGTGTAGCCCACTGAGCAGGTATAGGGAGAGAAGATACTGGTAAACAAGTCAGGCAGTGAAATGAAGAACTTCAGTTGATAATAATGGGTAAGTTCGCCCCTCAAGGCAGAGGGGACAGGAACAACTTTGCTTCCAAAGCAGCTGTGACTCAGTCTTTGTTCCCACTGAGATTGCTACTTTCTTCCTTTGGGCTGATCATGCTTCTGATTTGAATATCTTCCTTTTCTGTAGAAAAACTTTATGATATCTTTATTCATGGCACGGCCATAAATGTTAATTTTTATATTAGCTGAGCAATCTTATTTAATGTAATTAAGACAGCCAAATCCTTCCCAAACACTAGTTTAATAGCTCATTTGAATATGCAAATACTAGTTGATAACTAATAATATTCTATACAATGTTGGTATATGAGCTAGCATATTTTGATTATTGCTTTCTTATAAAAATGGTTCCATTGTGATTCAGGAAAAGGCATCTTTTTCCCCATAGACAATGTTAACATGTCTTTCTCATTGCTCTGCTGCTCTCAGTTGATGCTCCTAAAGTTAAATGTCATTTTCTATGGCTTCCGTGGGAATAGTTTTTTCTTAATCTGATAATTAATGTGCTCTGTCATTTCTAGAAAGCTGCCAGCTCAAGCTGTCTGACTAGTGCAGAGCAACATGTCTTCTCTGTTGCTGTCTTCTAGAAATCAAAACAAACATAGATTCAATTACACTGATCTATCCCCAGTGTCTCTTAATTTTTATTTTCTTTCTTAACTTTGTTTCTGTGTATACTGAATCAATAATATAATAATCCTGAATGTATTTCCTAGGCTGACTAGGTACCTTTCTTAATTGTATGATTTATTCATTAAATATGTAAGCCGTCATGAGTCATATTTCATAAAAGATAGATATGAATTTTTCAGTTATATATTAATATATAATACAGTTCCTTTTTATATATGACTTTCATAAAGGTTCTTTATTTTTGATTTTTTTCTTTTTTGTCTCTTTGTTTGTAAGTTTTATAAGATATTGAATTTTTCATATAAGATCCTTGATGTTTAGTGTATTGTGTTGACCTCTCTGCTTTGGTGATGATTTTGTCCTGTTTGAAACATAGGTTATACAGACATCCAGACACAATTTAATCTACAAGAAAATGAAGAGGCCTGTGTGAAGGATGATACTAGAAAGAATATTTTGTTTGTTCTATTCTTACTCTTAAACTTAATCACTTTACTTAGGAATAATAAATTAAACATATGCTTAATTTTTTTTCATATGCTAAAAATTTAAGAACAAACATTGTACATATTTTTAGAAAATGGAAAAGGATTTAACTTTTTTCATACTTTATAAAAAGACAAATAGTTATTAAGCTTATCCTTATACTTTATATTTAATGTATGAGTCTCACATACCACGTGAATACATTTCCTTCACACTTCATAGCAACTGTTAGCTGTGATAATTTACTTTTTGAAAGGATATTTACACAATTCACTTAAGAAGAACTCACTGCATACAAAATGATACTCCTTCAATTTCAATTTACATTAGACATGGATATGCAAGGCTAATAATATGATAATTTTTAGTTATGTTATTATTTGGCAGTAATTTAGAAAACATGTATTCATTAACTAAATACATTTTCCTTGATCAAACTAAAATATTATTATATTATTATAATATTAAACAAATTATTTTTATTCATATAAAATATTAAACAAAGTTTATGTTTTTACATTTTTTCTTATTTTAAATGCTATATATATTTTTAATTTGTTAAGATTTATTTTCCAAAAGCATGAGTACCTTTGTCTTCTATGAGCCACCAACTGCTAATAACCTTTTAGCTTGAAAGTACAGTTTCATGAGCTTCCTCCACCAATGCTGGAAATTTGCCTTGTCTGAACTTGTATGTATACAGGCACTGTGAATTCATGCGTGCATTGACTAACAAGTTAATGATTTTTTTTCCTTCTAACTTGTAAATTTTTCTCCACATATTTTGTCCCTGAGCCTTGAGGAACAAGGGTGGAATATATATGTTCCATTTAGATTGAAACACTCAATAATCTCTTATCCTCTGAAGGCTGGCCAGTTGTGTATATGACCCCACAGTCATACGTAAACAGCCTGCACTGTTTATTCAGTAGTTCTGAATATACATACATATATATATAATCATAAAGTTAGGAGAAAAAATGGTTAAGAAAGTAGGGGAAAATTGGAAGATAGGATATGGGGGCCTTGATTTGATTTAAACACACATGTGTGAAGGATATTCTCAACAAACTAAATAAATAATAAAGAAAAATGTAAAAATAGTATTTATCTTATTTTTATTAGTTTTGTGATTGTATATGTTCCTATGGGCTCATGAATGGTAGTGCCTCTAAGTCCAGAAAATGCAGTGTTTTTTATTGGCTGGCGTCACCAGTAGCTATAAGCTGCCAGGTGTGGGTGCTAGGAAATAACTTCAGGTCCACAATAAGAGCAACAACCACCCTTAATTACTAAACCATTACTCCAGTTCCAAAATTTTAAAAATTATTTACAGCATGTAATTTATTTTTTTAGTAAATATTCAAAAACAAATGGCTAGACACTCATCAGAATATACAGTACTGAGAAGATGGCTCAGTGAGCAAAGTGTTCGCTTTGGAAGCATCATGAAGACATGTTTGGACACCCAGCACCAGAAAGAGACTTAGCACATTTGGTATCTCTGTAAATTTCCAGCGCTGTTTTGGGGAATGGGATGTGTGTGGGTTGAATCAAGTATATAACTAGAACTCACTGCCTAGCCATTCTGGTGAAATTGACAAGCATCAGATTCAATATGGCATGTGTCTCAAAAAATAAGGCAAAAATATACTGAAAAGGGAATCCAATGTTAGCCTTTGACCTCCATTTGCAGGCCATCAAACACACCCACATGCACCTACATCTCAACATGAACACACACAAATGAATTACCAAATGAATATGAATGTATATATACATTCATATAATATTCATACAATATATATATACATATACCAAATGAATATGTATGTATATATACATACATGGGTAAGGATATGGATGGCCACAAGAATCTGAAGGAATTCTAATCTGACTTGCATGATATAAAATGTATTAGTTCTGTATAATTAAGTTAAAAGCTACCTAAGTGAAATATTTACATAGGAATGCCATCATTAAATTTTAATGGTTTAACTGTTGACATTGTCTCCATTTCAAATTTCACTTAATCCTCCTTGATACAAAATGTTGATTTTGTCCATGGCCTGAGCTGCAACAGGGGGGCATGATGGTGTCTGTGGTCCCTGCTATGGCTGAAGGCTGTGTTGATATCCATGCTTTGCTGACAGAAACCATGTGAAAGTCTATGATCAGTGTTGTCGCTGACTGTAAAGGGTAAGGAAGCTTCTTTTGCAATGGTATTGATGACTTCAGAGTTGCAGTTGAGAATGAGAGACAGAGAAGGCTTCTGGGGCAACCTATAACTCCCACCCACCCCCCCAAAAAAAAACCAAAGTCTAAACAAGACTTCACTAAACAGAATGTTTAAAATTTATAGCGATGCTGAAGTGTAACTCTTCACACTTTTTGGCAGGGGTAGGGATGGGTAAAGATTCAATTTTCTTTAAAAAGTGTGGCCATTGGGAGTTTGACCATGCTCCAGTGACAACATGGCCAACACAAATTGAACTAGAAGGGCTTTTTTCTTTCTATTCTTCTTCTTTTCTTTGAGGGAGGTCACAAGGGAAGAGACTGGACCTGGGAAGTTGGAGTAGTGAATATAATCAGGGTGCATTATGTCACACTGTGTAATAATAAATGAAAATATTATATTGAAAAAAAGAAGAGCTATTAGCATCATTTGCAATAAAATAATTGGTCAAATATTACTTATTCATGAAGGTTATTCATCCTTTAAACAATATTAACAGTTATTATTGAATATATTGATTTCCAAGTGCTTCCTTAGTCGTATAGTGATATGCATCTGTGATTCATTCTAAAACATCAAACACATTTCACAATTCCCTGAATTCATTAACCTCCTGTCTCACAACAGGTACACCATTTGCACAAAATCACGGTTAAAGGCAATTTATATGCAACCTAAGTAACGCCGACCGTGAATCAATTATCCCAGTTAGTTATCTACCTTGATTAAACTCACCTTCAAGGTGTTCTCTCATTCAAACCATGTGATAAACACACACACATAGGTAAAGAATTAAGTTCAAAATCACATTCTAGTCATTCCTAGGTAATGCTTGGCTTCCTCCATGGAAGCAGCTCATCTGAGAGGCAATAACTGGGAATCAGTTAAAATATGCCATTCACAAAGAAAACTGAGTTTTGAATTTTATTTCTCACAAGAATCATCTGAAGAACTATATTTTAAAAGGCAACTCCAATATTCAGAAACTCTTTTAAAAAAACTTGTTTATCAGAAGAGAGTGAAAATATCTTTCCTAGAGAAGCTACTGAATAGGAGCGACTGGAGGAGGTGGTCATTTGAATGAGATGTGCCCACGGTTTCAGGCATTTGAATATGTGGAGACTGTTTACAGGAACTTCAGAGGTGTGGAGCTGTGGGAAGAAGTGTATCAATAGATGAGAGCTGCATGGCTTCAAAGACTCATGACCTTATCATTTTGTACTCTCTGCTTGCTACTTGAGTATCCATCCATTTGTGAACTCTCGCTTGCTGCTCCAGTTATTATGACTGCTTGCTGTCATGCTTCCCTGCTGTAAGGGCGATGGACTCTTATCCATCTGAATTCGCAAGCCCAAATAAACCTTTGCTTCTGTAAGTTGCAGTTTTTCATGGTGTTTTATCACAGCAGTAGGAACATAACTAATACAGAAGATATTGGACAGTTGATGCACTGTAACTGTTAAACAGGATAAAGAAGCTCTCAGGTTCTATCACATGGGGGCTTGGCAGTGGGGAACAAAATACTGAGCATTTCAAAAAGGCTAAAGGGCGATATTCTTAATGTTCTCATCGTAAAGAACTGGGAAATATATGAAATGATGCGAAGACCGCTTCTTTTAGCATTGCACATGGTACAGATGTGTTGCTATATCACAATGTCATCTTCTAAGTGTTTAAAAATTATTCTCTGATTGTAAAAAGAATTATGATTTTCATTCATGTTATCCATCATTCAGTAAATCTACTGTAGAACTAGAGAAAGTGTATTTCCATAATGTTTCCAAGTTAAGCAATGATAATTTTCTCAGCATTAAATTTACAGATTAATTTATATTACTAATAAAGGGTTTTTATTTTGTAGTTATCTGAATAATTATGTAATAGTTACAGAATTGCTTCATCTAGAAATAACTTTGGTTCACATACATGAATTGTTACTTTTTCTATTCCTTGCTGTTATTATTAAGTAACCAATGTCAATTCTTTCTGTCAAACTCTAAGTTATAGATTTAAATTTCTGCAATACTTCATTTTTTTTTGTTTTGTTTTGTTTTGTTTTGTTTTTCGAGACAGGGTTTCTCTGTGGTTTTGGAGCCTGTCCTGGAACTAGCTCTTGTAGACCAGGCTGGTCTGGAACTCACAGAGATCCGCCTGCCTCTGCCTCCCGAGTGCTGGGATTAAAGGCATGTGCCACCACCGCCCAGCTCTGCAATACTTCTTAATTATACATGTGAAACAAGAAGGAACTGAAGTATTTGCCTAAAGTTAAGACTTATTACTTTTAAAAGAATGTTTATTAATATAATTCAAATTCTTGAAACACTACAATAGATAACATTTTAAAAACTATTTCCTCAAGTATTTAGCATCTTCCACACTTGTTGAAAGGTAGAAGACAAAGAACCTGAAAGAGAAATGTGCTACATTTGCTTGAGTCCCAGTAAGGACATCTGAAAGTCAGGCATTCCCAGCAACCATGTCAAGACAGTGAAGGGCCCTTGCCTCTCTACCTTCATGAGTACCAGTGATATTACCTCAGTTGGATTCTTGAATATTGACAGGACAGGAAGTCAAATCTAATTTTCAGGCAAATGGAGGATCAAGAAAAAATCATATTGAATGAGGTAACCCAGATTCAGAAAGACAAACATCATATGTACTCACTCATAAGTAGCTTTTAGACATAAAACCGCAAAGAAAACCAGCCTACAATTCACAATACCAGAGAACTTAGACAATAATGAGGACTTAAGAGAGACATATATGCATCTAATCTGCAAGGAAAGTAGAAAAAGAATAGATCCTTTGAGTAAATTGGAAGCATGAGGACCATGGAAAAGGGTAGAAGGAGAGGGGAGAGGTAGGGAGGGGAGCAGAGAAAAATGTATATCTCAATAAAATCAAGAAAACAATTTAAAGAAACACTAGAAAGATATAAGGTTTACTCTTACTGATATTTGTAACAAATCATTCGAATGATGTCCGCTGTAGATGGTCCACAGTTAAATGTATATTTATAACTTGACTGTGCTGTAAAAACTATTCATTCTGTAGAAAGTATATTTTGAAGTTTTCTTTTTATTAATTATTTCTTTTTTATTATTATTTTATTTATTTATTTAAAATTTCCACCTCTTCACATCCTCCCATTTCCCTCCCACTCCTCCCACACCCCTTCCACCTCACTCTCCAGTCCTAAAAGAAGTCAGGGTGTCCTGCCTTGTGGGAAGTCCAAGGCCCCCCTCCTTCATCCAGGTCTAGAAAGGTGTGCATCCAAACAGACTAGGCTCCCAAAAAGCCAGTACATGTAGTAGAATCAAAATCCAGTGTCATTATCATTGGCGTCTCAGTCCGCCCTCATTGTCAGCCACATTCAGAGAGTCCGGTTTGATCACATGCTCCCCATCAAAATCCCAACAAAATTCTTCACAGACCTTGAAAGAACAATAATCAACTTTATGTGGAAAAACAAAAAAACCAGAATAGCCAAAACAACCTTATATAATAAAAGTTCTTCCGGAGGCATTACCATCCCTGACTTCAAACTCTATTACAGAGCTACAGTAATGAAAACAGCCTGGTATTGGCATAAAAACAGAGATATTGACCAATGGAATCAAATGAAAGACCCGAATATTAACCCACAAATCTATGAACACCTGATTTTCGACAAAGGAGCTAAAATTATACAATGAAAGAAAGCATCTTTAACAAATGGTACTGGCATAACTGGATATCAACATGTAGAAGAATGAAAATAGATCCATATCTATCACCATGCACAAAACTCAAGTCCAAATGGATTCTTAAATATTTCTAAGGCTAGGGATGCACAGTTTAATACTCTTGTCTGATGCTGAGAGGTAAGGGTGAGGCGACCCTGAAGCCAGCCACACTGTCATAAAAGTAAACAACTGTGATTCTAGAGTGGGTTGTGCCAATTAACTATTATGTTTTCTAGGTGTGGTAGAAGAAATACAAGCTCAGCTAATGATATTTCTCATGATACTGTTAGCTTAGATAGGTTTATCAGAACTATCACATTTCTTACCTTCGTTTGATTGATATAGCATAAATACCATAACCTAAGTAACCAAACATCAAGGGTGTGGTCTTCAACAGTCAAGAAGCTAGGAAATCAAAAATAACACTATGTGGAGCTCTAGCAAGTAATGGTACATTATTTCTGAATGAACAACATGACTGTCTTCTCTAGTATCTTTCTCACATGATGCAAAAGTGAACAAAAGCACGTGACTCTGTTTTCTAATTGCAAACAATAGTACTCATCAGGTTCCACTCTCATAATTTATGTACCTTCCAAATGCCTCCCTCCATTATATTAAGAGTGTAGACTTTAACAAATGATTCTTTTGGGGTTCAGATTACTCAGTATAAAATTTCTTGTATTCCTTTTTTTCCAGACATGGTGATAAGTCCCTGAATCAAAACATTGAAACATAAGGAAGAACAAATTGTATTCCCAAATCTGTCTGTGTTATTTAAAATCCCTAATGCTTCTATGTTCAAATTTGCAGTTAAAAATTATATAAATAAAATGAAAAACAAAATAAGGTTCCCTGTTTTCCAAAGAGAGGGAAGGAAATATAGTGTATTGTTTCTTTGTCATCCTTTATTGACTTGTATTTTCTTTAAAAAGGTTCTACATGACTGTAATTAAGTAGGAATAAAGTAAATCAAAATTAACTAAACAATCAAATTTTCAATATACTTCCATTGTTTAAATATGCACATACATACACATATTAAAACTAAATTCCTCTTATTTAATGATTTAAAACTTTTTTTTCTAGTACATCTTATACAAGGTCAGAAAATATACATAAATTTAGAAATGTTTGTTTGATTAGTTTTTCACCTTTTATAAAAATAGGTATCTTAATCTTTATTAGTACTGTTTGTAATACATTTTCTGCAAAAGCAATTAAGTGATATATTATTTATTAAATAAAGATATGGTATAAAAGAAGGGAAAAATAATCTCTGCCCACAGTGTATCCCATGTGTACTATTTCCAGTCTGTTATCTCATATTGAATGATATAATAATAATAGTCTAAAATTGCACAAGTTTCTCTTATGGGTGAAGTTTGTGTATTAATCACAGATAAAGAAGCATTCATTTCTGAGGTAGAAATTATGGCTACTAAGACAAAAAATAAAAGGTTAAGTCTAAGTATTTGAGATTGTTGAAGACAATATATGCATAAGGATATATTAGTTCCAAGACATATTTATCTGAAATATACAACTGTATGTTATAACATTTAGGGGAGGTTATTCTCGTCCCACTGCCCAAGAAAACTGACTCTGAGGCAAATCAAAATAAACAAACAAAAACTCAGAGTGTGTTAATGTGTAAATGGCAAGATTTCCTTGCAAGTGAACTCACAGGGGGGCAAAAAGAAAGTGAGGCTGGCAAAAAAGTTAATGTGTATCACGCCCTTGGCCATGACATTTTAACAAAATATATGGTTGCTACCTGCCATATATATTCTGAAGAGAAGACTAATGAATGAGCATATCTCTAAGTCATCTTAATTTATGCTTAAGGGGAATTTGAAGAAGAATTTCTCACTGGATTCTATCTCTACTTGATCATAGTTCATTTATAGGACATGGATTAGTGAACTGCATATTCCAAAGACAAAAGCAGAGATCTCTGTAGTTCAAGCCATTGCAGTCATATGTACATATACATAATAGAAATCTTTACTGATAAAGTTAATTTTTTCCTTAAAAATAGAATTTGCTAATACAATTATAATATTACAAAAAGTATTTCTTTCAAAACACACTGCATGAAGAAAACTCTAGAACAAAATGAAGCAGAATAACCCAGAAGGAGTAGAGACAGGAAATTATCAAATTGAGGGCTGAAATCACCAAAATATAAACAAAGAAAACAAAACAAAGAATCAATACAACAAAGAGCTGGTTCTTTGAAGAAATCAACAAGATAGACAAACCCTTATCCAATTAAAATCAAAAAACAGAAAGAGAACATCCAAATTAACAAAATCAGAAATGAAAAGGGGGACATAACAATAGTCACTGAGGAAATTCAGAGAATCATTAAGTCATACTACAAAAACCTCTCCTCCACAAAATTGGAAAATGTTAAAAAGAATGGACAATTTTCTAGATAGATACCGTCTACCAAAATTAATTTAAGACTAGGTAAACATTTGAAGTAGACTTATAAACTGCAAGGAAATAGAAGCTGTCATCAAAAAACTCCCAACCAAAAAAGGTCCAGGACTGGATGGTTTTAGTGCATAATTCTACCAAAACTTCCAAGAAGAGCTAATGCCTATACTCATCAAAGTGTTCTGCATAATAGAAACAGAAGAAACATTACCAAACTCTTTATATGAGGCTACACTTACCCTGATATTGAAATCATACAAAGACTCAAACAAGAAAGAGAATTATAGGCCAATTTCATTCATGAACATGGATGTAAAAATACTCAATAAAATACTGGCAAACTGAATCCAAGAATACATTAAAAAACCATCCACCATGATCAAATTGGCTTCATCCCATAGATGCAAATCCTGTTCAACATAAAAAATCTATTAATGTAATCCATCATATAAATAAACTGACATGAAAAATAATATGATCATTTCATTAGATGCTGAAAAAGCATTTGACAAAATCAAACATGTCTTCATAATAAAGGTCTTGGAGAGATCATGGACATAAAGAACATATCTAAATATAATAACAGCAATATACAGCAAGCTGACAGCCAACATCTAATTAAATGGAAAGAAACTCAAAGCGATTCCACTAAAATCAGGAACAAGACAAGGCTGTCCACTCTCTCCATATCTCGTCAAAATAGTTCTTGAAGTTTTGGCAATAGCAATAAGACAACAAAAGGAAATGAAGAGGATTCAAATTGGAAAGGAAGAAGTAAAACTTACATCATTTGTGTATGATATGATCGTATATATGTGATCCCAAAAGCTCTACTAGAGAATCCTACAGCTGATAAAAACCTTCAGTGATGTGTAGGATACAAGATCAACTCAAAAAAAATCAGTAGCCCTCCTATACACCAATGATAAAGAAGCTGAGAGGGAAAACAGAGAAACATCATCTTTCACAATAGCCACAAATAATATAAAATATCTTTGGGTAACACAAACTGAAGAAGTAAAAGACATGTTTGACAAGGACTTTGAAAATACCATGAATCCAAGAAAGCTTTTCATCCTGGATATAGAGACAATTACCTACGATTTGAGTTCATCTAAATTAAAACAAAATCCAACTTTTAATGATAACATATTTTGAAAAGTTAAGAGAGAAAAGTGCTATAAATATATGATTACCATTATAACAATCTGAACCTCAAATAAGAGTATAAGATGCTATTGATTTCCCAGGTTTTATACAATTCTATTTTTAAAAAACATGTGGGATGTTTAATAGTTTGATATTTACTCACCGAACTATTCTACATCAAAAAAATTAGCATTATATTTTCTTAACAAGACAATGAAATTAGCCTGTAAAGGTAAAGATAACCTGAGCTTAAATTCTTTAGGCAATTAAAATATATGAATGCTAGTGATTTTTACTTTTTAAGTCTAAGTACTAACATAAATAGGTATGTCTTTGGAAATCCTATTATATATAAGGAATGGGCCCCAAAGAAAATTTATCTTCTGAAATAGAGCCTGAAATATAAGCATTCTAAAACTATATTAATTATACCAACTCTAAAATCTCATGACTTCTAGAAAATTCAGATTGTAGGTGGGAAGCAGGTATTAGTCCCATCTGCAAATCAGAGAGTCAGGTGCTCTAACAAAAGAGCATCCTCATGCTAAAACCTCCACGAGCTGCATGCTGCCTCCTCTTCATCACAGCTCTTATCAGTTGTGCTCAATCCATCATTTGCTTCAAAGAGAAAAACAACAGAGGATTTGAAAAATCTCATAGATTATACTTTGAAAAAATGGGTAAATGAAATGACTTTATTTTAACCCATTATTCACTTTCTTTAGCCTACTCCCTATACTTTGCCATATATCTGCTAATATACTGAAACAAAATACAACACGGACTATGACTTCATTGGTCTATTTTTGGGACCTAAGTTGAAAGATGGTGCTTAATTTAATTTTTGAAAAAGGCACTGCTACCAAAAGCACTTAGAGTTAAGAAGCAGTGGCATTAGTTGTCCAGGTTTACTTTAACAGATTTATAGCCTCTCTTGAGAGATTAAGTCATTTTTAGCATGGGAAAATTGGGGAGCTTTGAACTCTTTTGTGGAGGTAGATTGATTTCAGTGTAACAAAAGATGATGCCTGGCACTCTATATTCTTTGAATTCTAGTGATGAAAGTTAACTTTGAAATATATCAAATAAAATAAAATACACTGTGAAAATGTATAATAAAAATATGAAGAATTTGGTCAATTTTGACTAAAATGACCTTGAATGATACATCAATCACTCACTTTATAGAAGCTATCAATTTGTTAGTACTAATTCCTTAATTAGTAACTGTAGGTTTGTCGAGTGGCTGTCTATCATATTTGCTTCTGTCAGTCTTACTGCTTTGTGATTTCTCCATCTGTGACTGACAAGCAATTGGCCTTTTTGGTCTAAGTAGAAAAATCATTTTAAATAATATGGCATTAGTTTGACAAAGTTTAGCAAATGGAGAAGAATTCATCAGCATAAAAATAATATTTTTCTGAATAAGATAAAATGAGGTTTTGTTTGTGATTTGACAAAATTCAGCTAGTACTTCCAATTCAGAATCTTTGTAAAAAGGTTTTATGAAAATTAAACAATGGTCACTGTTAAAGATTAACCATATATAAAGCCTCATACATAGCTCAAATTAACCTGCTTCATAAGTCAAAAATAAAAACATATGATACATATATAACTACATGCCTACACATAAATGTATTCTGAAGGCTTATATGAACATTAAAATAGGTTTTGACCAGAACTTACTTTCTATGTAATATCACTCTCTGCAGTAACTGATTTCTTAAAAAGACACAGGCACCCTAATGAACTGAGCACTGTGTGTTGGCTGGTATGAACATATGCACAAGTTCAAGGAAATTGAACATGTTATGTATATTAGATTCTAGGCTGACATTTTTAAGAATATCAGTCTGAATCTTATCCTGTAGATTTTTCAGTCTATGAAATTGCATTCATCGATACTGTTTATTTACAAGTTCTTTGGTCAGTGCAAAATATAGAAATGTCTACTAAACTACAACGTTTTCCCCTGTGATTTGTTGAATATTGTTTTAATTACAATGCCACAGTTACCAAAGTAGCTCATGATACAGCTGTTAGATTAAAGGAATCTCACTCAGTGCCTCAATTTAGTTGACGTGGGAGCTGTGCATAGCTAAGTGACTGATTCCTTATATAAAGAATTTCTAAAATATTCAAGTCCATAGGATCACCATTCTAGTTAATTACTTGTGCTTCTTTGGACCTGAGTTAAGTAGCCATTTTCATCCACAGATAATTTCATAGGGAAGTAACTACTGATGCAGATCTTTATATGAGTTTAATTTTATTCTGAAGTCTTAACAATTTTTCTTAGAGGACAGAAATACTAGACCTTAAAAGTATACCAGGTAAAGAATAATAATTCTATAAATTGTTTTATAGAAAATTCTAATTAATTTTGTTGACGTGCTATGTCAATGATTTCTAAGACTGAACACTGTCTTTCCATTCTTTTTCCTGAAGAAAAATATTCATTGGCTGAGTTTCATGTGTCTATGCAGTGGATTTCAACATTGGGAACTAAAAGAAAAGAACAGAAATCCCAAAACTAAAATTTACACCATTGAGGTAAATATTACAGGAGGGTTATTTTATTTTTTTTCAATGTCCCAAAAGTCTTTATTCATAAGGACATCTGTTGTTCCTACATCCAACAACCCTGACAAAATATGCTGGTTGTTATCTCTCCTCTTTTTATAAGAAAGGGTCATTCATTTTTTTTATAATATTTTTTTGTTCTTTTTACTTTTCTTTCTTTTTTTTAACTTTCTTTTTGTTTCATTGAGAAAAAAACAATTTCCGCCTCCTCCCAGCCTCCCACTCCTCCCCCCCCACTCCTCTCCCCCTCCCCCCACTCCTCTCCCTCTCCCCCCACTCCTCTCCCCCTCCCTCTCAAGTCTAAAGAGCAGTCAGGGTTCCTTGCCCTGTGGAAAGTCCAAAGTCCCCCCCCCCCCAATCCTGGTCTAGGAAGGTGAACATCCAAACTGGCTGGGCTCCCACACAGCCAGAACATGAAGTAGGATCAAAACCCAGTGCCATTGTCCTTGGCTTCTCAGCAGCCCTCATTGTCTGCCATATTCAGAGTCCGGTTTTACCCCCTGCTTTTTCAGTCACAGTCCAGCTGGCCTTGGTGAGCTCCCAATAGATCAGCCCCACTGTCTCTGTGGGTGGGTGCACCCCTCTTGGTCCTGACTTCCTTGCTCGTCTTCTCCCTCCTTCTGTTCCTCATTGGGACTTTGGGAGCTCAGTCCAGTACTCCAGTGTGGGTCTCTGTCTCTATCTCCATCCATCGTCAGATGAAGGTTCTATGGTGATATGCAAAATATTCATCAGTATGGCTATAGGATAGGATCATTTCAGGTTCCCTATCTTCAGCTGCCCCAGGAACTAACTGGGGACCTCGCCTTGGGCACCTGGAAGCCCCTCTATGTCCAAGTCTCTTTCCAACCCTAAGATGGCTCCCTTAATTAAGATATGTGCTTCCCTGCTCCCCTATCCAACCTTCCTTTATCCCAATCATCCCGTTGCCCCAAGTTCTCCCCATCCTACCCTTCTCACTTTTCTCTCCCCATCTCCCCTTACCCCTCTCCCCATCACCCTTAAGATACGGATTTTTGCCTGGCAATCTTGTCCACTTCCCCTACCCAAGAGGATAGCTATATGTTTTTCTTTGGGTTCACCTTCTTATTTAGCTTCTTTAGGATATCCAATTATAGACTCACTGACCTTTATTTAAGTCTAGAAACCAATTATGAGTGAGTACATCCCATGTTCATCTTTTTGGGTCTGGGTTACCTCACTCAGGATAGTATTTTCTATTTCCATCCATTTGCATGCAAAATTTGAGAAGTCATTGTTTTTTACCGCTGAGTAGTACTCTAATGTGTATATATTCCACACTTTCTTCATCCATTCTTCCATTGGAGGACATCTAGGTTGTTTCCAGGTTCTGGCTATTACAAATAATGCTGTTATGAACATAGTTGAACAAATACCCTTGTCAGATGATCAGGCATCTCTTGGGTATATTCCCAAGAGTGGTATTGCTGGGTCCAGGGGTAGGTTGATCCCGAATTCTTACTTATTTTTAAAGAAATTAACTGTTTAAATTCACAGTAGTCTTTATTTACTATTCAGATAACTATTTTCATCACAAATAACTATTTCTTGCTATGAACTATGCAACATATATTGAGCAGACACTGAAAACACTTTTTCTACCATCTCATGAGATGGCCATACTTTGTATGTGGTTTTACATGCAGTAAACTTGTCACAGGAACCAATATAACTGACAGCAACAACATGGAAGACAGAACACTTAAGCAAAGATCTTTCTATTTAACCAATAGACTGCAGACAGAATGTGGACAATATAGATTGCAAATATCTTATTCTTAATGACCTACTTTTTTCAGCCAGGCCTCCTCTCTTAAAAGCATCGCATGCTTCAAAATAACACCACAAACTGGATAGAACCCTCAAAAAATGAGCCTTGAAGGAAATTCTGTACCTAATTTTGATACTAAACTTAATTTCTTGGAGAACATCATTCCAAGAAAAGTCTGACATAGTCAAAATTCACTCTGACATAATTTAGAGACTTCTTTTTGGAGGTTGAAATTGAGAATCATGAATAAAATCTAACTTGTCAAAAAATTCCTGCAATAAATTCTTGTTGAGAAAACCTATGTGTGCCTTGTTGAATAATATTAAATCCTGATGTGAAACTGTAAAATCGTGGTGTCAGCAGTTGTCATCCAGAATCCTGGACATTGTTCTGAGTTCTCCTAAATTGTGAAGTGGGGCTTCCATGTTTCTGACAGCCACAAATTCCATCTGGTGCAATTATTATTATGATTTTTATCATTAATTATTATTATGTGTAAAGATTGAAGATTATTTCTTGCAAATCAGGTTGTAAGATAATGGTAATACTGTTTAAAATTAGAGGATTCTCCAAGGTGCTACAAAAAAGTATAAAATTGTGCATATTTCTAAGAATTTACATTTAAGAGTACAAAAGATTAACTTGAATACAGTTCAGGCAAGCTATAGACTTACAGTAACACTGAATGCTTCCATCGTGCCAAAAATCCATGTTGAAATGTGATGCACAGGTAATACTGGGATGTGAGGCACAGCTAAGTAAAAAGGCAGATGGGGTTATTGTCCTAGGAGAGACACCCAGGGCATCCCCTTGCTTTTCTGCCATGTGAGTCTACAGCAGGAGGATATAGTCTATAGGCCAGAAACTAGAAAGGAAATGATATTCTCACCAGGCAAAGCTCATGCTAAAGCCCTGACCTTGGCTCTGCAGCCTCTAGAACTAAAAGAAATAAAATTCTCTTGTTATTAATCACCCAGCCTATAACATTTTATTACAGCACACTGCATCAGAGATGTCATATTTCCTAGATATACAGTAGAGTTCTGCTACAGTCAAGATAACCCTGGGACAGAGACTGATAAGAAGAAGGTGCATCACACCTGCATGAAGCAGAAAATTAAAACTTGAAACTAATGACACCGATTCTTTTAAGGAGATTTTCAATATAAACTGTCCACCTGCCTAATCTCTCAGCAGGAATTATTATTTAGACTGAGAGTTTTCACAGGAATATGTGACAGCTAGAGTATACAGAGCACTTACATTTATTTTTCCTTTTGTAAATTGGTATCTAAGGGAAATAACAAATTAAGACTGTATCACTGTAAAAATTCCACAAAGAGTAAATATATTGGTTTGAGGGGGGATGGACACAGTTGCTCACTAATAACTTTGAAGTAATTGTCTGCATCAGAATCTTAGCTCAGGTACTGCAAGAATTATTATACCCCAACCATTTGCATGTTGGTATGTATTGTTGATGGTAGTCATTAGGGTAGTTGTTGATAATAGAAGAAACAATATTAATAGTTCTACTATGTCCCTGAGTTGCTTCAAGTAAGAAACACATACAAAAACTGGAGAGAGATGCTCAGGGATTAAGAGCACTTGTTTTTCTTGCACAGGACACAGGTCCTGTTCCAAGCACTGTAACCAGAGACTGCTCTTTCGTTCCCTGCCGTCCAGACCCAAATAATCACACAGAAACTATATTAATTACAAAACTGGCCAATAAATTAGGCATTTTTTGGCTAATTCTTGTATCTTAAATTAGCCCATTTATATTAAATTTGTGTATCGCCAGAAGGCAGTGACCTACTGGTAAGGTTTTCTTGCATCATTCCCCTTTGGCAACTACATGGTATCTCCATGACTCTGCCCACTCTCTCTCTTTATTTCTGTTCAGATTTCCCACCTGACTTCACTCTACTGACTCATTGGCCAAAACACCTTTATTCATCAGCTAATAAAGCAACACATATACAGAGGAACATATGACATGAAAGCACCTACTTATCAGTAACAATCACTCATAATTCAAACTCTACAGGGTCTATCTCCTCTTTTGATCTATGCAGATAATGGATAAATTGTGCATATAAACATAGTTTCTAGTAAAATAACCATACACATAAAATAAAGGAATATAAAAAAATAGAAATGCTTATGATCAGAAAGTCAGTTTCATCCTGAGAAAAATGAGTAAGATATTTTTGAGTTTATTTGTTAGTTTGTTTAAGTTTAGTTTGGATATACATAATGAAATATGAATTGAAATAATTTACATTATAAGACAGAAATGCTATTCTGCTAAAAACCTTCATTATGTTGAAGCATACAGGATAACATTGATTTCTAACCACCTGTTTATGGCTAGTGAAGAAATTTATGAGAATGAGTTTAATCCAACTAGCACAGTAAGAAATAAATGAGGAGGCTTAATAGTTGCTACCAGGGTTTATTTGATAGTCATTACTATCAGAGTTTAATTCCATGAAATAGTGAATTTGTGACCTTGCTTCCTAAAACAAAAAGAGACATTAATATTGCTAACTACTTTAACTGGGGGATACCAGCATTATCAAATATTTGCAGATACATGTCCAATCTGGTATGACTTAGTACCTAATTATTGCAAAGCAATTTATCCTGTGACTTTGCTGGTGAAGTTCTAGGAATATCTCAGCACACCATTGTCACCATCAAGCACTTATCATGACAAAATTTGCTCTAAAAACAAAAAAAAAAGCAAAACAAAAAACCAAAGAACTGAAAACAGAATTAGGTTAATTCACTCAAGTAATTTCTGTAAATGTAATACCAAATCACACAGTGATAATACTTTTGATGTCCTCTTATGTCATTGTATACAGAGAACATAACAAGGATTACATGACTTATTCTAGTTTATTCAGCTAAGCTAATGAACTTTGTTTTCATTTTATAAATGGCTTTTTTTCTGTATATTTATTCTGTGTCATGATGGCAACTGGCTCTATATATAGATTCTTCTTAAACTATATAAGCATTGTAAAGACTGAGAGGTGTTGAGTTTAGATTTCAAAATAGTTTCAGCTTTGTATTAAGCCTTATAGCTAACTGCAATGTATTACAGAATAATTGAATTTTCATAAAGAGTCATCACTAAGTGATCAATTAAAATTCTACAGCATACAACTTTTGTCAAAGAAATGTAAGTAGCATTTTTTTTTAATTCTAGAGAGTCATCTACAAGATAAACCAGCCTGCCTAATAGTCATCCTTCCACACTTGTTGCTTAAACCCATCCTAAGGGGTTTTCTGGCACTAAACCTTTGACAATTATCACTTATCCCTGTAATCTAGGGTCAAATGAGACCAACCAAGAGGAACCTATCCCAGAACAGTGTGAGTATGGGGAGCAAACAACCACATGGTTAATCAGCAATGTCTTTAGAAAATATTTGATCGGAGAGTCATCAGAACTGAAATAAAGCCAAATTGGCCATGATAGTACTGGTCTGCACATCTAACACTTAAAAAGTCGAAAAAAGAAGATTGTAAATTTAAATCCTGTCTAGAATGAGACTCTTTCAAGTCAAGATGGAATTGCTTTTGACAGCAGTTCCAAAAGTAACACAAAGTAAAGAAGTTAGAAAAACGATTCTCACGTGAAGCTACATAATACGAAATAATGTGCTAGCCTTCGACCCTATCTGAGTTCTGATGACCACTTGTTTGTTCTAGGGTGGGGCAGTTTTAAATAGCCAATGGGAGTGATCTTGAAAGAAAATGACAACACCTGCACCAGCTCCTGAGACTTCATCATTGATACTAACTCTCCTGGCTCAAAAGGACACCAAACAACTAAACTCTGGTTTTAAAGGGCACATCTGCTCTCATGTCTCACTTATTCACCCGTGTCTCACCTGTACAACCAGGGCACTTCTCTGTTCGATTCTTTCTGGCAGTTTATGATCTTTCCCAAGGATAGCCCCATTTATAGGGCCAATAATAACAATATATTTTTTTTCTAGCCACCTGCCTTCTCATCTCCCTCAAGAAACAGCTTTCCGGTGTCTCCAAGATGGCAGTAAACCAGAAGACTCGCCAGCCACATCTCTTGCTGAGTGTGAGCCCACCTTGCACATCACCCCATGCCCACAGAAAGCAGCCAGAATTGAGCAGATTCAGATCCAAAGAGTCTGAAATGTTTGGTTGGAAGCGTCACCCCATTCCCATGGCATCCATTTGGAATGTTGGGTGGAATACTCCATTTCAAGCCTCTTTCCCTGCGAGTTGCCTCAGTCCAAACTCTGCCTCTGAGAAAGTCTGATAAACAGTGATCCCTCCCCAGGAAGGGTGAAGACCACTCCCATAGGCTATTTAAACTGCCCCCCCCAGAACAAATCCCGGTTTTCCATGGTCACTTCAGTTCTCCTTTCCTCCTCTCTGAGTTTTCCCAGAGGCCACCCAGGATCACTGACATTCATTAAACCTGGACTTCTAATTTGGTCTGATTTGGATTATTGCATTGGCAGATAGGTTTGTCAGTCCAGAAAATCTTAACACAAGGAAATGGTTATTTTGCCAAAACTCTCATGCTAGAAAAGGAACTGTAAAAACACCAAGCAGAGGAAGAACTTATTCAGTAAAGGGATTGTCCACCATTCTATTGGAGGCTACTGAAACCACAAAAATGATTGGTTATGGTGGAAGGCTCCACACCATCACTGGTGTGTACATGCCTAGCTGTATATCCTTGTCTCTCCATTAAGCATTGATTGAGGGGTTTGTTGAATCTTCTGGTCAATCTTCCCAAAGTGCACACATTGAATAAATCTTCCTTTTCTACTTTCTGCTGAGGAGAGGGAATTTACATGGAAATCTAAGTTGAATAAAGAAGACTAGCCAGGCTAACACCAGGTGCTCTCAGATGCTCCTAGCACTGTGCAGCTACTCTAGTATAGCTTATTGTATGGTTCTGTGCAGTTTGAAGATGTTTGATTTTTGTTATAACCACTTAATTCTGAATTCTATAGAGCTTACACATGCTACTTTGGAATTTCTGATTTGATATGTCAGTTTCAAATGTTCCAAATGGTAAAAGCACTAACAAATATGTGAGCCTCACTTCCTTTGATATCAGGCTTTTAAATTGTTTGTCCATGTAACTAAGAAAAATTCAGATTTTTATAAATGTACTTAGTCACTATGTGTGGGACTGTGGGTTCTTGTTCTCAATCGTATAGATGATCTACATTGTAGGCAAGGAAAGACAAACTAAGAAGGAGGAAAGGGAGGGGGGGAGAGGCAAGGAGGAAGGTAGATTGGAAGGACAAGGAAAGAAGCCCAGAAACTGTTCCTACCTCCTAACATTTCTTTTTTTTCTTTGTTTTTTCTTCCTATCTGCAATTTAGTTAAGGACAGTTCATCTGAACGTCTTGCCAAGGGAAACTTCTTGGCTAATAAAGTGCAAATGGAGTCTGAGTAAGGAATAGCCACAACCTGGCCTGTGTTATTGAGCCGAAAACAATATTTTTAACAGCCTGAGTAGAAGGTAACATAAGTACCATTAACAATTTAGCTTCTCCGGGAGTAAAAAAATCCCTCATTATTTTAACAAGTTTTCTCTGCCAAGAAGTCCTCAAAGGCATTGTGAAAGGACAATAACTGATGTATTTTAATATGTAAGAGTACATTCGGTAAGAAAACTGCCAGGTTTACCACCTGGGCAGAGTACAGAAAAATGAACACAGACTGTACAATAGAGGCCAATTTCATTTACTCTCTAACTTACCAAGCCTCTTCTTTTGGCCTCTATTATGTACAGATTTGTTCTCTATTATATACAAATTTCATTTACAAACTTTTCTATATCCATTAATTAATTTACATCTATATGCAATTATACATAAATATAACAGTACTAATCATATTAAAATATAAGCATACCATAAAAAGGACTCACTACTCTAAATATGGCATGTTGCTTCTGTTAGTGTTCTACTCACACACAAAGAAAATTTTAATTTGGTAAGTTGGTAACCAGTGACAATATTATGTGTGGAGCTTTGAATAAAAATGGCCCCTATAGCTTGTATATTTGAATGACTGGTCTCTGGATGCCAATTAATTTTTTTGGGAAAGCATGTTATTGTGGATGAGCTTTGACGATTCAAAACCCCATGCTAGGCTTAGTTCTGTCTGTCTGTCTGTCTATCTCTATCTATCTCTCTGCTAACAGATCTGTAGGTATCTGTCAGCTATTACTCCAGTACCATAAATGCTACCATGTACTCCTGTCATGATGATATGGACTAAACTTCTGACATTATAAGAAGGTTCCAGTTAAATACTTTATTTTATAAGATTTGCAATGGTCATGCTGTCTCTTCACAAAAGTGGAACAGTGACTAAGTCTTATGCAATCATCTTGCTATGTATATTGATGTAACATATAATCTTGGTTTATCAACTAAGCCCCAAACAGATCAAAAGTCCATCATAAGTGTATTTGGTAGTTCATTTTATTATTATGAAAATTATAAGTAAGTAAAGATTTATTCATGGGCATTAAATTCTGATTGTATATTGCTAAAACTAATTCATTCAGAAATCATTTTATACATAATAATCATTAAGTTTTCTATATATGCATAATCATTACTAATTCTTAACCTTACATATGAATTCTTCAAGTTTATAAATTGTTTATTATGTGATATTTATTTACACATATTTTCAAACTTTATATCTAGTGTAAAATGTTAAATGTTTAATTTATGTCTTACCAGAATATTGATTTTTAGTGTATAAAATGAATCATTTACTTTCAGTAATTCATTTTTTGAAAACCATTACCAAGTAGATAGGCAATTATCCATTATTTAACAGAAATAATAACTTTGATTTATTTATTTATATTTCTGATGTGGGAGAGTCTTCTGTTTTGTGTTGATTTCACTGGTTAATAAAGAAACTGCCTTGGCCCTTTAATAGAAAAGAAAATTAGGTAGGCGGAGTAGACAGAATAGAATGCTCGGAGAAAAAAACCGAGTCATGCAGTTGCCATGATTCTCCTCTGCGAGACAGACTCAGGTTAAGATCTTTTCTGGTAAGCTACCACTTCGTGGTGCTACACGGATTATTAGAAATGGGTTAATCAAGATGTAAGAGTTAGCCAATAAGAGGCTGAAACTAATGGGCCAGGCAGTGTTTAAAAGAATACAGTTTCAGTGTAATTATTTCCAGATATAAAGCTAGCCATACGGGAGCTGGGTGGGAATGCAGCCCACCACTCCTATTACTACATATTTCAACCCTAATCAGTACTTTAAAAGTAACAGAAATAAATGAAAATGTCTTTACATAGGTTTCAAACAGTGTTGTCTTAGGTTTCTAATGCTGTAAAATAACACCATGACCACATCAGCTCATATAAGGAAAAGATATAATTGGAGTGGCTCACTTAGTTTCAGAAGTTCACACCAATATTATCATGACATGAATCATGGCAGCAAGAAGGCAGATATGATACTGGTGTAGGGGCTGAGATTCTTACATATTGAAGGCAAGAGAAAGCTGACTGAGAAGTTGATTGGGTACTGTTCTGAGCATAGGAAATCTCAGAGTCCATCCCTCACCAAAGTCACAGCTCCTCTAAGACACCATATCCACTCCAACAAAACCATACCTCCTAATTGTGAACTTCCTATGAGATTATGGGTGAAATTACATTCAAACTACCATAAGGTTCAAGGTTTAAGGTATTTAGAACATCATATCCTGATTATCAGAAACTCAAAATCATTGTACTCACCAGCAGCAATGTTTAAGAAGTATTTATACAGAATTGGAGCTCCTCCTGTGCACAATCACTTGGATAACTTGAATGTAATTGTTCAAAACAAGTATATTTTGGGCAAGTTAGATGACTCAATTAATAATGGCATTGCCACCAAGTCTGACAAACAGAGTTCAATTCTTCAGAAGCACATGATGTAAGGAAAGAACCAGTTACCATGTTGTTCTCTGATCTCCACACACATGACTTTCTTGCATACCTATACATGTACAAACACTTGTACACACAAACACAAATGTAGCACCTTCTAAGTCTACATTTAATTCTATTAGTTCTGTTGTATTTGAAAAGACACTAACATACTGTTAGTCACACTACAGGTTTTTTGTTCTGACACATACTGTCATTGGGTTTTTTGCATAATCACAAGCTGAAGCATGTACAGTGCAGTTTGCATCTAAAATCTGAAAGGAAAATATATGTTCATAAAAAATAACTATGTGACTGTGTTTGATCCTGAGAAGGTCCTGCAATGATCTATGTTAGTGCATAATGCATTGGTCATGCTATGCCTGAAAGATCCTTTTTCCTTGGAGCTTTCCACCACCTCTAGATTTATAATTTTCCTGCCTCTTCTTTTAAATAAATCTGTGATCCTGAGGGAGGAGATTGAAAACTCCACATCCAACAGAGGACAGATATCCAAAATATATAAGGATCTCAAGAACCTAGATAAAAACCCAAATGATTCAATTAAAAATGGGAAACAGATATAAACAGATAATTCTCAATAAAGAAAACCCAAGTGGTTGAGAAACACTTAAGAAAATGTTCAACTTAATTAAGCATCAGGGAAATTGAAATAAAAATTACTTTGAGATTTCATCTTAAAACAGAAAGTATAAGATCAATAAGGCATAAGACAGCTCATGCTAAGATGTGAAGAAAAGGGAAAACTCTTGATTGCTGGTGGGAGTGCAAATATGCACAGTTATGAAAATCAGTATCACAACAGTTCCTCAGAAATATGGGAATTAATCTACCTCAAGAATTGTTTTACTATTCCTGATCATATACCCAAAGATGTTTCATCCTATCACAAGGACCCTTGCTCAAGCATGTTCATTGCTGCTCTATTCTAATTAGAAAGAAACTGCAAACAAATTAGCTATCCCTCAACAGATGAATAGATAAGGAAAATGCAATACCTTTACTATTAAGTATTACTCAGCTCTTAAAAAAAGAATGACATCATGAAATTTCCATATATGTGGTTGGAACAATGATATAATCATCCTGAGTGAGGTAGCATAGACCCAGAAAGGTAAATTTGGTGTGTATTAGCTTATATGTGGATATCAGTCAATTAAATAAATCACAACCAAGCTACTAGATATAAATACAAAGAGATTAGGCATAGAGACATAGATGAAGTGGGAGATATGGAACTTCTGATAAGAGGAAATAAAATATATTTTAGAGGTTTCCTTGGGAATTATGGGAATGGTAAGATTAAGTGGGTTTGGGTAGAAGAATGAGTGTTGATGGAGACTGTTTATTTGTTTCCCTGCCACCAAGACCCAAAATAATCACACTGAAACTATATTAATTGTAATACTGCTTGGCCAATACTTAATGGTATTGCTACCTAGCTCTTACATCTTAAATTAACCCATCTCTATTAGTCTATGCATCACCATGATGTCATAGCCTACCAACAAAGTTCCATCCAATCTCTGTCTCCTGCAGTGGCTGCATGGCATCTCCCAAACTCTGCCTTCTCTCTCCTCCTCTATCTGCTTGGAATTTCCACCTTGCTCTATTCTGCACTTCAATATGTCCAAAGCAGCTTCTTTATTAACCAATAATATTCATAATGACAGAGGGGAATTCCCCATCATATGGAGTTGAGAAAGGGAATGCAGAGAGAAACAGCTAGAATTTAGGAGCGTTTGAGGGGTAGTAGGGAAAATCTGGTATAGTAGAAAAATTCTAAAATATATGAAGGTAATCCTAATGATGTTTCTAAATAAAAAAGAGAGATGGAGTCCCAAGTAGCCATCTCTTGTCAGCAAATGAAGATTCCAATACTGAGATTAGGATACATTTAATTGAGTTATTAGCCAAAAGGATGTCATAGAAATACCCCAAAACCACATTGTTGCTAAGATAGTAGGTTAGGTTGCTCTCCACAAACTTACAGCAAGGTCCTATGGCTAAAGATAAAATCCATACTATTCTTTGAATTGGGAGAAGTAAAGTTGGTGCCAACAGAGAATCTTCACTCCCAATTTTTGAGTGTTTTTTGTATGGCAAGGTACTCTGCAAACTACCACAAGAGAAACATAAACCTTTTGATTTACAACTGGTCCTGCCTGAAATGGTGGCACAAAGCTTGTTGGGGTAATTAACCAATGTCATTTAACTTAAGGCTCATTTCACAAGATGGAATCCATACCTGATACTCTGTGGATAAACCAAATGCAAAAACTATATTGTTCAGAGACCTAGGATAAAGCCAAGTTTTACTGGTCTATTAAAAAAGGTAACAAAATGATGGAGCATATGATCAAACCAGACTCTCTGAATGTGTCGAACAAGGAGGGCTAACTGAGAAGCCAAGGACAATGGCACTGGGTTTTGATCCTACTGCATGTACTTGCTTTGTGGGAGCCTAGTCTGTTTGGATGCTCACCTTCCTAGACCTGGATGGAGGGGGCGAGGACCTTGGACTTCCTCAGGGCAGGGAACCCTGATTGCTCTTCAGACTGGAGAGGGAGGGGGAAGGGGATGGGGATGGGGGGAGGGAGCTGGGGGAAAGGGGTGGAAATTGGGAGGAGGGGAGGAGGTGGAAATTTTATTTTTAAGTAAAAATAAAAATAAATAAATAAATAAATAAATAAATAAAAAGGTAACAAAAAATGACCCCTAATGTTATTCTGTTATAAATCTTATTCATGCAGCATCAGAGAGGCACCATCCTGAAACAGATGGGAACAAATACAGAGACACACAATCAGACATTACATGGAATGTAGAGACCTTGGAACACACAACTCTAAATTTGATGTTTCTATAAAGTCCCCCTCTATGAGCTCAGGTTACCTTAATGAAGAGGAAGCAAGAGGGAGTATGACAGCTAGAGGGAATGGAGGACACCAGGGGAACAAGGCACACTAAATCAACTGAGAAAGCTCACATGAACTCACAAAGACTAAAGCAGTAAGCACAGGACATAAACAGGTCTGCACCATGTCCTCTGTGTTATATTATAGCTTCCAATTTAGTACCCTTTTGGAACTCCTGAAAGTGTGAATGAGTGGTTCTCTGATTCTTATGCCTTTGGGACGGAGCTCTTTTCCCTCTGGTGCTTTGCCTTTTCTAACTTTGGTTTGATGGCTCTTCTTTAATCTTACTATATTTTATTTTGTTTTTTTTTTTTTAAAAAAACTGCTGAGACAAAAAAAAATGCCATTTAGGCCTGAGTGATCCAAATCCTCTCACTCCTCATAATTCCAAGTTGTGGGATTCAGTGTGAATTCCCACCAAATATAAGATAAATATATTGAGCAACTAAATGATTCATTGTTCTAAAGAGATTCTATGCAACATCTTAATGGTTTTCGTCTACTTTTAGTTTTGATTTTTGTTTTTGTGTTTTTTCTTTGGAAAGAAAGAATATAACATGACATTGGGTAGAAAGAAACGTTGGAAGAAACTAAAAGGAGTTGGGGAAGAATAAAATATGAAAAAACTATTTGAAACTTTCTTTATAAAATATGTATTTCCCTATCCACAGTGATACTACAGTCCCAAAGCACTTGTGTGTACATTCCGTTACTTAGGAGCATTGTGTCTTCATTTTTTGTCTATCATTCTCCGTAATTTCTGATTAGACTCTGCTCTCAAGGTACCAACTATGACCCTGATATGTTGTATTGTGACATCTTTTCCACTCACAATGTCAAACAAATCAGAGCTCCGATGTTACCAAGCACACATTTTATAGTAATAAAACATATCTTGCCTCAAGGAAGTAAGATACAATTAATTCTCAGTCAAACAGGAGTGACTTTGACACACTACATGGATTCCATTTGATTAAAATCATGTATATCACTATAGAAACAATTGTAATTTTTATATTTACTCAATAAAGAAAAACATGAACTGTCAGTATTTTTATTCAAATAAATTGATTGGAACACCCTGAATGTTGAGTAGAGCACAACAAAAATTTCTTCTACAAATTTTAGATTCTAGCTGATGACATGTTTTTTGGTTATTCAAAACTAGTCATCTAGTAAAAGTTGACAATTAGTAGCTTTTTGGATTTGCTTGATAATTTAAAGAATGTTAAATAAGAGAAGAGTCATCGTGACTAAAAATGGAAGTTAAGATAATTTTGGCTTTGAATCTGGAACTCTCCACAGTCTGACTTTCCATAATCGAAAGTTCTAATCAGTGAATTTTGTCTAATCTTTCACATAGAAAGTGACTTTTTTCTGAGAACTTTGGTTTACACTTTCAAACGAAAAGAGAAGACTCTAATTGACCTAATTTATTGTGAAGTCAGTGGAGCATTCTACTTGGTCAATTTCAGAAAGTGCCCACATCCTGAGGTACAGAAAATGAATCATAGAGTACTCATACTTACATGGAAAATCTACACCACATTTCTTCTTCCCAAGGAATAGGGATCATCACATAAGGGGGGACAGAGAGGCCATATAAGTCAGATGTTGCAGAGGACAAATAAAAACATTATTCTTTGGATATGACAGGACACTTGTGCATTAGAACTCTCAGTGGCTGTGGTGATACATATACGACCTGCACAAGATCATGCCATCCAAATTTATGGCATAAATGTTGGGAGAGAGTGTTTAATAAAGTCTCCCTGACAGCTAAGAAGCTATGGCACTTGATAGCCACTAAAAGAAAGTCAGTTTTCTTCAAGCGTGTGAACTCTCTTCTAGGTTGCTCCATGCTTCATTGGCTGGTACCACACCCCTTTACATAATGACAGTACTGAATGGACTCAGTGTGTTAAGATGGAAAGATAGATAGATGGATAGATAGATAGATAGATAGATAGATAGATAGATAGATAGATAAAATAGTTCATGTAGTTGGAGAGAGGTGTTTGAGGATATGGGAGGAATTGAAGGGAAAGAAGTAGGGTGGGTTTAATCAAAATAGGCTGCATACATACATGAAATTTTCAAATATTTAAGAAATAAAAAGGATCTTCAACTTGATACAAAAAAAATGAAGTTATAAAATTAAAAGAAAGAAAAAAGACTTCTAGAAAATAAAACTTCCTCCGTATAAAAAAAGAAAAGTGATGGAGTTGTTTTCCACATTTAGGGCACTTGAATTTATCACTCCTGAAAAAGACACTGGGAAACAGAACTGACTTCTCCATGAGAGAAAGTATTGTTCAGGAATGAACCACTTCAGCTGCAACTCAGAATCCAAGTGAATGGCCCTAGACCCATGCAAATACAGACAGCACTAAAGAGACTCAGTGGGTTTACAAAGAAGAGCACAGGAAGTTGAGAGGGAAAATGGTAGGAGACAGTAAAAGTTAGAGAGTGCTGTCATGCAGTCTATTAAAGACCCTTTATATGACTATATAGAATTCTCAGAAAACAAAAAGTTAATAAAAGTTTAAAAAACAATCAAAGTGTTTCTCAGGTAATTTGAACTGTTAGACCTTTAGAGGTGAGGGAAGTTTGTAATTCATTGATAGGGTAAAATTAAGTATGTCATGTTTGCATGCTTTCCCAACTTTTCTATCTAAATTTGAGCCATCTCAATTCAAGGTGAGTTATTGTCATTTTTTGACCAGGTTGAGTGATTCAAGAGCACATTTTCCTTATTTTATGTTCCTTTTACCTGTAAATAACCATGGCTCCAGGACAGAAGAAGAGAACTCAAAACCAGCATTAGACATAAAAGAAAAACATTTCTGTTGTGAAAAATTTTTATCAATATAGTTTACTTGTGCTGTTGTATTGAAGGGTCTTATAGAAGGAAATCCAATAGTCTAAAAAATAATATAATTTTATAGCAAGAAATGTATTTCTTTCCTAAAAGAACTCACTTTACTTTTCAGTGATAAAATTGTTTTCCAACCACATATAGAACCACATACATAAAGTCAGAAAATCAAACAAAATCATTTTTTATTGACAATTCTTTAGAAAGTATATGAAACAGAGTAAAACTGATAGAATCATGAAAAAAGATAAATGGTAATTTGTAAAATCATATTTAAAATTAAATATTAATAATTAATTTAGCCCATAAAATATGACCAGTGATCAGACCAAAATGGCATTCAAATAGAATAGGAAAATTAAAGGGTCATTCAAATTTACAATGCTTATGAGAGAAAATAAAGCTTTAATAGATATTCAAGGTTCTGAGTCACACACTAAGCAATGAAACTTCATTAAAATTTATATAAAGTAATTATTTCAAACACATATTTCACAGTTTTTATTTATAGTTTACTGTGATTCTGACCCTAATCATGATTTGTCATTGTCTTCAATTTCTTTGATAACCAGATTTCATTATCTTAGATCTGATTTTGTGATAGCATTTGAGGTTTGCTTTAGGATCCCATAGGGCTGGACTCATCAGTTTCTCCTTAATATTTTTGCTTTGAGAAAAAACAGGTTTTTTTTTAAATATATGTTTCATTAAGTCCAAATAATTATAAGAAAGAAAGGAAATATATGAAATGTTAATGCCAAGATTATTCCATAATTTATTACTAATTTTCACCATGTATTAGTAAAATTTTACTAATACATGATAAAAATATGTACAGTAGCCTGGTTAAATTTTGAAATTAATAATAATTGGCATCCTTATAACCATTATGTCAATAAAAGCAATTTAAATATTTTATTTTTCATTGTAATTATATGTGTTCTTTTCTTTTTGTGTAGGAATGTATGCACATGGATATAACTCTCTGATGAGGCCAGAAGAGAACACTGGCTCTGACTGAAGTGTCAGTTACAGATTTTTATGAGTCATCCAACATGTGTAATAAGAACCAAAGTTTAGTAGCTGGAATTACACATTAATATCTTGTTAGTATTTCCTTGATGGCCCATCTTGAATGAACAAAACTTTGTTCATGACTCCTCAACAAAAATAAAGCCAAGACAATTTAAGTATATTTTAGGAAAACTAAAACACTATCATTTAAATAATTAACTCAATCTAGAATACAAATCTGTAATGATTATTCTCTAAATAGGAACTCATTTTCATATTGTTCTTCTGAAGTACTATAATAATGAAAAATTTCCCTCCCAGCTATATGATATCAGCCCTGAAATTTTCCTTCACATAAGAGATATTTCCATTCTCATCAGTCTGCCCTGTGCATGCTCAGTGACAGGCTTTGCATTCTACAGTCTTTGTCCTCATTGTCATTTCTCATTAAGAGATGGGTTATGTCACTGTCACTCCATGACTTCTCGCTGTCATTTTACTGCAGGAGTTCATTATTTCTAATTGCTATTTTATGCCATTCTTTGATCCATCAGTTTTTAATGTTCTACTTAATTGACTCTTTTGTTTAAATGATGTGAGGAAAACTGAAGATAAATTTATCATTTATTTGATGAGATCTGATACAAGAAGGCTTAATTTGATTGTAGCATTTCCTGGATAGAAAAATATAGAGGGAATATTTTGTGTATTCTATTTATATGTCTGTCATATATAAGTTATCCTATGACCTTTTTTTCTTCAAAGATTTTGGAACCATTAACAGCATTCTGGGATTGTTGTAACCTACTGTCCTTGCTATTTTTCTCGGAAACATTTTACTCTTTCAAAATGATAACTTTAGTGTCTGTGTTAATATTAATATATATTATATTGTATCACAATATGTCATATATATGTGTAAAGTTTTTGCTACACAAAATTGATGTGGGAGTGATTTCTTTCTAATCTGTTGCTTTCATTGGTTAATTAATAAAGAAACTGCCTTGGCCCATTTGATAGGCCATCCCTTAAGTGGGTGGAGTAAACAGAAGAGAATGCTGGGAGAAAGAAGCCAAGTCAGTCATGATTGTCAGTCAAGTCGCCATGATTCTCCCGCTCCAGACAGAGGCAGGTTAAGATCTTTCCTGGTAAGCCAGCTCGTGGTGCTACACAGAATATTAAAAATGGGTTACATCAATATGTAAGAGCTAGCCAATAAGAGGCTGGAACTAATGGGCCAGGCAGTGTTTAAAAGAATACAAATTCCATGTAATTATGTCAGATAAAGCTAGCCAAGAACGTAGCCCAGCAGCTCTTATCACTACACAAAATAAAAAATATTTTTAGAAATCTAATTTCTATAGTATTTGCTACAATCTTTTTCATAAATTCCTTTTATGATATTTATTGAGTTATCAGTGTGTTCAATGAATTATGACAAGTCCCAGGCAATGAGAAGTACAAAAAGCCAAGTCTGTGACACATAAGTAAAAAATTAACAAAATATATTAGGAAATACATAAACTATAAAGAAACAAACAAAGGAAGGAGACTATGGAGTGAGAAAATTATCTTATGAAATAATAGGTAAGATCAAGGTTTTAAAACATAAACGGGAATATGCTGCTAAAATACTTTAAATGTAATTAACATGATATATTATTTTTGATGTTAATAATCTAAATCATGATAGATTAAATTATACTAAGTAGATCATAAAATCAATAGCTTTGTTCCCCCTTAGAACAGATGGCATTTATTTATTTTTATTTATTTATTTATTTTATTGTTTTCATTGAGCTATATATAATTCTCTGCTCCCTTCCCTTCTTCTCCCATCCATTTCAACCCTCCCCCATGGTCTCCACGCTCTCAATTTACTCAGGAAATCTTGTCTTCTTCGATTTCCCATGTAGATTAGATCCATTTGTATGTCTCTCTTAGGGTTCTCTTTGTTGTCTCGGTTCTCTGGGATTGTAAATTGTAGGCTGGTTTACTTTGCTTTATGTCTAAAAGAAATTTATGAGTGAGTACATATGATATTTGCATTTCTGGGTCTGGCATACCTAACTCAATATGATGTTTTCTACATCTATCTATTTGCCTGCAAATTTCAAGATAGATTACTTTTTTTCTACTGTGTAGTACTCCATTTTATAAATGTACCACATTTTCCTTATCCATTTTTCAGTTGAGGTGCATTTAGGTTGTCTCCAGGTTCTGGCTATGACGAACAATGCTGTTATGAACATAGTTGAACACATGTCCTTCTGGTACAACTGAACATCCTTTATGTATATACCCAAAAGTGGTATTGCTGGGTCTTGAAATAGGTGATTTCCTAATTTTCTGAAAACGCAGTACTTGTATCCAAAGGATCGGTACCAGTTTGTACTCCACCAGCAATGGAGGAGAGTTCCCTTTACCACATATCCTTTCCAACGTAAGTTGTTATCAGTGTTTTTGATCTTGGCCATTCTTTTTTTTTATTTTTTTGTTATTAAAAATTCCTGCCTCCTCCCCACCTGTCATTCCCCCCCCCCCCGCTCCCCCAGTCCCCTCCTTCTGCAGTCCAAAGAGCAGTCAGGGTTCTTTGCCCTGTAGGAAGTCGAAGGTCCTCCCCCCTCCATCCAGGTTCAGGAAGGTGCGCATCTAAACAGACTAGGCTCCCTCAAAGCCAGTACATGCAGCAAGATCAAAACCCCGTGCCATTGTCCTTGGCTTCTCAGTCAGCCCTCATTGTCCGCCATGTTCAGAGAATCCGGTTTGATCCCATGCTTTTTCAGTCACAGTCCAGCTGGCCTTGGTGAGCTCCCATTAGATCAGCCCACTGTCTCAGTGGGTGGTAACACCCCTCGCAGGCCTAACTTCCTTGCTCATGTTCTCCCTCCTTCAGCTCCTCATTTGGGCCTTGGGAGCTCAGTCCAGCGCTCCAGTGTGGGTCTCTGTCTCTATCTCTATCCATCGCCAGATGAAGCTCTATGGTGATATGCAAGATATTCATCAGTATGGCTATAGGATAGGGCCATTTCAGGCTCCCTCTCCTCAGCTGCCCAAGGAACTAGCTGGGAATATCTCCATGGTACCTGGGAACCCCTCTGGAATCAAGTCTCTTGTCAACCCTAAAATGACTCCCTTAATTAAGATATCTTCTTTTCTGCTCCCATATCCACTCTTCCTCCATTCCAACCATTCCATTCCCCCAGGGTCTTCCCATTCTCCCCATCTCCCCTTACCCCCAACCAACCCCACCCCCAAGATCCCAATTTTTGCCTGGCAATCTAGTCTACTTCCAATATCCAGGAGGATAACTATATGTTTTTCTTTGGGTTCACCTTCTTATTTAGCTTCTCTAGGATCACGAATAATAGGCTCGCTGACCTTTATTTATGTCTAGAATCCATTTATGAGTACATACCAAATTCATCTTTTTGGGTCTGGGTTACCTCACTCAGGATAGTGTTTTCTATTTCCATCCATTTGCATGCAAAATTCAAGATGTCATTGTTTTTTACCGCTGAGTAGTACTCTAATGTGTATATATTCCACGCTTTCTTTATCCCTTCTTCCATTGAAGGGCATCTAGGTTGTTTCCAGGTTCTGGCTATTACAAATAATGCTGCTGTGAACATAGTTGAACAAATGCTTTTGTAGTATGATAGGGCATCTTTTGTGTATATTCCCAAGAGTGGTATTGCTGAGTCCTGGGGCAGATTGATCCCAAATTTCCTGAGAAACCGCCACACTGATTTCCAAAATGGTTGCACAAGTTTGCATTCACATCAGCAATGGATGAGTGTACCCCTTACTCCACAACCTCTCCAGCAAAGGCTATCATTAGTGTTTTTTATTTTAGTCATTCTGACAGGTGTAAGATGGTATTACAAAGCTGTTTTGATTTGCATTTCTCTTATGGCTAAGGAGGTTGAGCATTACCTTAAGTGTCTTTTGGCCATTTGAACTTCTTCTGTTGAGAATTCTCTGTTCAGTTCAGTGCCCCATTTTTAATTTGGCTAACTAGCATTTTAAAGTCTAGATTCTAAATTGAACCATCATATAAATAAACTGAAAGAAAAGAAAACATATGATCACTTCATTAGATGCGGAAAAAGAATTTGACAAAATTCAACACCCTTTTATGATAAAGGTCTTGGAGAGATTAGGGATACAAGGTTCATAACTAAATATAATAAAAGCTATTTACAGCAAGCTGACAGCTAACATCAAATTAAATGGAGAAAAACTCAAAACCATTCCACTAAAATCAGGAACACGACAAGGCTATCCACTCTCTACACATCTCTTCAATATAGTGCTTGAAGTTCTTGCAATAGCAATAAGACAGCATAAGGAGATCAAGGGGATTCGAATTGGAAGGGAAGGAGTTAAACTTTCATTATTTGCAGGTGAACATAAACGACCCCAAAAACTCCTACATCTGATAAATACCTTTAGTAATGTGGCAGGATACAAGATCAACTCCAAAAAATCAGTTGCCCTCCTATACACAAAGGATAAAGAAGCAGAGAGGGAAATCAGAGAAGCATCACCTTTCACGATAGCCACAAATAGCATAAATTATCTTGGGGTAACTCTAACCAAGAAAGTGAAAGATCTATTTGACAAGAACTTTAAGTCTTTGAAGAAAGAAATTGAAGAGGATACCAGAAAATCGAAGGAAATCCCTTGCTCTTGGATTGGGAGGATCAACACAGTAAAAATGGCATTTCTACCAAAGGCAATTTATAGATTCAATGCAATCTCCATCAAGGTCCCATCAAAATTCTTCACAGACCTTGAGTGAACAATAATCAACTTTATATGAAAAAACAAAAAACCCAGGATAGCCAAAACAATCTTATACAATAAAGGAACTTTTGGAGGCATTACCATCCCTGACTTCAAACTCTATTACAGAGCTACAGTATTGAAACCAGTTGGTATTGGCATAAAAATAAAGAAGTCGACCTATGGAATCGAATAGAAGACCCGGATATTAACCCACAAACCTATGAACACCTGATTTTTGAAAAGGGAGCTAAATGTATACAATGGAAGAAAGAAAGAATCTTCAACAAATGGTGCTGGCATAACTGGATGTCAACGTGTAGAAGAATGAAAATAGATCCATATCTATCACCATGCACAAAAATCAAGTCCAAATGGATTAAAGACCTTAATATCAACCTGAACACACTGAACCTGATAGAAGAGAAAGTGGGAAATACTTTACAACACATTGGCACAGGAGATCGCTTCCTACCTATAACCGCAGCAGCACTGGCATTAAGGGCAACATTGAATAAATGGGACCTCCTGAAACTGAGAAGCTTCTGTAAAGCAAAGGACACTTTCATTAAGACGAAAAGGCTACATACTGACTTTGAGAAGATCTTCACCAACCCTGCAACAGACAAAGGTCTGATCTCCAAAATATGTAAAGATCTTGGACATTCTTACAGGTGTAAAATGGAATCTCAGAGTTGTTTTGCTTTGCATGTCTCTGATGGCTAAGGAAGTTGAGCATTTCCTTAAATGTCTTTCTACCATTTTAGTTTCTTCTGTTGAGAGTTCTCTGTTTAGGTCTGTACCTCATTTTTAAATTGAATTATTTGTTCTTTTGAAGAAGCATGTGGATTTATATCTGGGTCTTCGATTCAGTTCCATTTGTCCTCCTGTCTGGTATGCCAATACCAGGTTGTTTTCAGTCCTGTAGCTCTAGAATAGGTTTGAAATCATGGATTGTGATGCCTCTAAAAGTTTGTTTATTGTACAGGGTTGTTTTGGCTACCCTGGGTTTTTTGCTTTTTCATATGAGCATTGTTCCTTTGAGGTCGAATAGGTGACATTTAAATAAACACACTCTACACCTGTTTCATAGTCCAAAGTAAACAAAATGTGCTAATAAACAACTTTTTGCATACTATTGTCATGACCATGTAAGTCATACATACATGTGTATGTGCGTTATATTATAGTAACTATAAAATAAGACCACCTTTTTTCTTCCTCTCATATGTTATTGTATCCCCCCCCCCCCGCACTGCAGTTCATCCTTAGTCCTAAAAGATTGGACAGGTCCAGCTGTTCTCCATCTAATGAAGTAGAACAGCACCTCCAGGAAGCCTTTTTCCTCCAGAGTTAACTACCTAAACAATCACTATACCACTGAACACAATTATAAATGGATATTGGAATTCCAGAATTTTAAATAAAAATTTAAATTTCATATAGAACAAAATACAACACTCAGACCAAAAGAATATCCCTCCATTTACAGAGCCTGTTTAAACTATTCCAGCAACATTTTTTTTCAGTTTTCACTCTAAGAAATTTACATATATTTTTGTTCTTCATATTCTACTCATTAAGCCCAGAGATCATCAGAATACCCTTCTCGCCATTACTTCATGCTTCTCTTAAGTCTTTGCCATAATAGCTCCTTTGTGCTCATGTCTACTAATTCAAAATGTACACCCCTCTTTGGATTCTTAAATTTCTGGTTGGGAACATTTCAGCATAGGCTGAGAATGCCATTAAATAAACAAAGATGCTTATAAAGAAGATCTCTAAATTCTGTATTTTCTCCTGGTCAATTTTCTGTAATGTTACTTTAATAAATTTAAAATTTAGGCTGGGCGGTGGTGGCGCACGCCTTTAATCCCAGCACTCGGGAGGCAGAGGCAGGCAGATCTCTGGGAGTTCGAGGCCAGCCTGGTCTACAAGAGCTAGTTCCGGGATGGGAACCAAAGCTACAGAGAAACTCTGTCTCAAAAAAACACACACAAAAATAAATAAATAAATAAATAAATAAATAAATAAATAAATTTATAAACCTTATCTTTATGAATAATACTTTTTTAATTTTTAGGAACCTCACAGTTTTCTAAATTTAAAAAAAGCAATATTTTATATTTTTGGACATTTTTTGCAATAGTGTAAGCTGAGACTATCTTTGACTAGAAAAAAATTCTTCATAAAACAAACAAAATTCAGAGCAAATTTGAGCTTTATTGACATAGTTTTATGTCTTCTCCTACATACAATTTTAAACTTTTAATGAATAAGAATTATTGTGATAAATAAACTAATATCTATTCTCTAAGAACTATGGGAGGATTTTGCAGTGGCTTAAGAAACATAATTTATTTCCTTATCATGAAGTTCTACAATCAACAATTTCAGAGTAATAAGAAGAAAATGCAATATAACAGTGAGCAAAATGTAATTAGCTATGGGGTTAAAACATTATTTTTAATGTAATTTCCCTGGAATAATTCCCTTAAAGTAATTTGGTCATGAAACATAGCACACATATAACTGCATAAATTTCAAGTCTTTTAACTCTGAGCAAAAATAGAAACTGATGAAAACTTTCATCATTTTGGTTTTTCTAAGGTAAGCACATTATTTTTCTTTAAGAAATGTCTAATAATGCATAGCTATTGAATATGGAAACAGAAGAGAACTTGTCCCTCCACTGCAGACAGGATAACTTCATACAGGGGGATACAACTCTATTAAGTAAGAATAATTAAATCCAACATCATTATAATTAATTAAAACTAGAGAAAATAGCTTCCCAGTAGAAAAGAATTATTCAGTACACATCTTACGGAAAATATTCCACACTCTGATCCCTGAATAAATCTAAAGGTAAAGCAAAACAATTACCCCAGTGTACCTGGTGCCAAACCAGAGAAAGAAAAAGCTCAATAAATTTTGCAAAAGCATTTGGAGGAACTTCAGCTTTTAATTTAAATTTGTTTCCCACCTTCCTCATTCCAATCCGTTTCTGACCATGATTATTTTTAGATAAAAATTAGGTGATATCCTTCTTGGTGTTCTCAATTCCTGATCTTCACACTCACAAATTGCTTTCCAAACTTCTGCCAGACTAATTTTCACAGGGCAGTCGTCCACAACAACATGTCCTCTGACCAAGAATCCAAGATGTTTGATTTCATTGCCACCACTCGTCAAAATCTAGTGCCTACATGGAAGGTTGTTACCCCACTATGTTCCACATGGTTTTTTCCTCTTCTCCAAAGTGAACCATTAACCCACTCAATCCAGACTTCATTTGGCAGCAATATCATCGTCCACCAGTGTGCTTGAGTCTTTATGGACTACTAATAGGCACTCCTGGCCCTCTCAGAAAACCTAACCCAGTTCTCAGATGATGCTTTTGTATTCTCTTAGCAAACACACGCAGGTGAAATCATGTGTCTTCTAAACAATTATTCATTTTTTCCTTTATTTCCCATTGGGTACAGTATCTCCAAAATTTAGTTAAGTATTATGTTTTACACTTCTGAGCTGACAGTTTTTCATCAATTTAGACAATGTTTAGAGAAACACCAGTCCTTGCACTTACTCTCACTTCACTGTGTGGATAAACTTTCATCATACTTTGGAGAAAGCAGAAGCCAAGAAGCAAAACCCTGCTGCTAAGTCATTCAGGTCTCTGTGTTTATACCATCTTTCAACACTGCTTTCTTTAATCTACAATATTCTTCCTATTCAATAGCTCTACCTACTCAACATCCTCAATAACTCCTGGTTCTTTCAAGATTTAAAAAGATGCAAGATGAAGTAAATAGTCTCAGCATTTTTCTTCAAGAAAAATAAACAAACGAAAATCGAAGCCTGCTTTCTTCCAGTTTTAACTGTTCATTTAAAATTTTAACAATCACAAGTTGCCCACAGCTCCCTCAACCTGACTGCTTCAGGAGATTTTATTTATGATGTTTTTTTTTATATTGACCAGTTTTATATACTACTTTATTATCATACCAAAATGATGAAAGTTAACCACTAAGAAAAACAGTATTCAAGAAAAGTTTTGAGTCAGATGCAGTGGATGACTCCAACAAAACAGTATTTTTGGAAGCAATACAACAATTGCACCTATGAAGTCAATTCTGTTGTGACTATGTGCACAAGATCAATATGAGATGAAAGTGGACAAAATGCCTCCATGGATATGGAAGAGAGTAAAATATTTAATCCTTAGCTGAGCAGCTTTTGGCAAGTGATGGCTACTTGGAGAAAGGGAGACCAATTTATTTTAGGATGAAGCCCCTACGAGGCTACCCAAACACCAGAAGATGACCTGAACACACATACTGAAAATGCTGAGTGGGCTCACTGTGTATGGAGCAAGGGAGAACTCATGATTTTGAAACAGAATAGTCAAGAGGGGGAGAGAACTACAGTGGAGGGAATAGGACTAAACTTAATAGTTTAATTTTTTAAATTTTAGTGTTGAAATTATAATATAATAATAATTCTTTATACCCTTTCCTCCCTTCAAACCTTGCCATACAGTCCTACTGCTCTTCAAACACGGGGCCTTCTTTTCATCATTTGCTATTGCATTTATGTATGTGTATATATGCATATCTGTGTGAGAGAATATATATTAATAAATATAAGTTGTTTATTTAGTATGTGTTGCTTATATGCAGTATTTTTAGTAAGTTAAATGGAAAACACTAAAAAGCTTAAATTCATATTTTAAAAAGGCATGGTAAAATTGAGCAAGTTAAGTACATTCACCTCTTTTGATACCATGTAGTGTTCTTTATATTTGTTATTTGCAACTTTAACTTATTTAGTGGATTATTCCATTATTTTCCCCATTGTATTGCTATAGTTAATGTAAAGACTAATTATTTTTAATTATACTTTTTGTTTCTATGATACACAAAGTTTCTAGGTTTGTACTTTGGATACGATGGATGTTTATTAATATTTGTCAAGTCAATAATAATCAAATAAATATATACATTAAAATATTTAGTGCATTGCATTTATGATTAGTAGTAGATTTTATAAGTTTTAAAAATTAGACAATGTTACTTGAGAATATATGATGCAATTATAGTGTTACAAAAATAACAGTTTTTAACCATTATTGCTACTTTATGGTGGCAGTGTTGTAAGTCATGGCATAACAGAAATATTTCAGATATGAGTATTAACATACTCTTCCAATATAATCTTCCTTAAACTAAGGTATGAAGTAATTTTTAAAACCTGAAAACTCAATGATCACTTATATTGAAATAAAAGCTTTCATTGTAAATTGATACAATGGTAAATAAAGTCAACTCTAGTATAAGAAAATTTTCATTAGCTCTACCAAAAGTATTATTTTTATGCTCATTTAATTCGATTATAAATTATCTGCAGTGACTTTATTTTCCATATATTATACAGAAATCAATATTAATAATGGACAAAATAGTAGCAAACCAGGCCTTCACTCGGTATATTCATTTTCTTCTTAAATTCCATCCAATACTAGTATTTGCTTTATAGTCACTAATACTAAAATCTATTTGCAGTATTTTCATTGTAAAGGACTGTTTTAAATGACAGCTAACTCTCTATGTGAATACTAACAATATAATATATTAATTATATTACATATTGACTATAAAATGCCAATGAATTTAACCATTTGAAATAACATTGGCTTGGAATGTTGTTTTCTAAATAGAGCAATCTTCTTTTCCCTAAAATCTGTTTTTTTAATTTTTACTTTTAATGTTCAAAACCTATTTCTTAATTAAGCAAATGCTTATTTTCCATATTATGGAAATATTTATAATATTTTCATGATAGTAAATTTAGAATGCTGTGTTAGCCATGGCTTTCTATTTGATTATATATGTGGGGTGTATATATACATGTATGTATGTGATGGGAAAAGGTGATTTATTTGATTACCTTGCATAGTGGAGGTAGTCCAAAGAGTGCTTTCTCACAATTGATCACAGTCTGACCATTGCACAGCCTACAAAGCTGAATGTCTCAGCAGTCCCTCTGCCTGGGTTCTACAAAATAAAGATAAGGATTGTAATTAAGAATATCTGTATTTCCATCAGGTCAATCCCCTATAGAGAGTTACCGTCTAAAGCCCACAGGCCAATACTTGTCAGTGGTTCACCTACTTGTCCTATGTTAGAATAATTGTCTGTCGGAAACTGTCAAAAACTCTCACATTTGCCTGCTTCCCTAGACATACTTCTACTTCCCTGATATCAGTGCATGGTATTGACTTTTGTGGGTCTTGTTATACTTTCATTAAAGGCTGTGGCAGTAGGCATTAGTTCATTTAGCTTAGTTTTTTAAGATTAATTTCTTTACTACAATGATTTTCCAGTAGCACAGGTATTGATAAATGATTTATGATAATGCAAGGGCATTTTTTCCTTGAATTGCCATGTATAATCATCTCTGAAGCTAATACACACTAATTAGAACCCAACCTTCCTTGTTATTGCGATAACTGAAGATCAATTTGCTAATCACTAAATGACAAAAGAGCATGACAGGGTTATTATAGATTATCTCAGCCTGATAGGCTCCAGGTTTGGCTGATATCTGGAAGCCTGCCAGGACTTCTGGAATTCAATCAAGGTTAACGCAGCAAATTGTCCAGTTGGCAGAAAAGGCACCAGAGCATCTGAGCCCACTGCAGGAATGGCTTCCCTAAGAGGCACAAACTTCTTCTGTAGCCTGTTTCTGACTTTCTCACATAGGACATTCTTTCACAACTGGGGGTGGTACATGCGAGTCTCTCAATTGACTCTCAGAGTCCCAAAGAACACATAATTATTGGAGGCAAATTTTGTGACTAGAAAGAAAGAATGAAATGTATTATGTTTATTCTGATAGTCAAATCATTTTTTTAGAAAAATTTTAATCATCCAATATTCTCAAGTCAATTTCAAGATGAACTTTTAATTAAAAGCAATTTTTTTTAGTAAACAACCCTGTAAATGATACCAGGTAACTACAAACTCATCCCTGAGAACAAAACCTAAAGAAATCTTAGTTTCATTTTTCCTTTGATGTATCCTGTCATACATCCAGCACTTTCATCACCAAATCATGAAATCAAATACACTATTAAATACTTGAGTTTAAGTCATAACAATAAGAAATTAATTTCAGTATATTAACATTGATCTATAAACAAGAAATTAGAACATAGAAATATTTCTTAATGCTTATTAAATAGTAAATAGTTACAAAAGAAAATTTAATCTCAAAATTATTTAAAGCCATATCACTCATAAATTTCATCTTTTGTCTGATTTTCTTGTGTTACATTCATGATACTTATATATGCTGTTTGTTAATTTATTTTTATTTATCTCTCCCAAAATTAATAGTTATATTTTCTAAATACATTGCATCAGGATTATTTTTACTGTATTATTTTATGGAACTGGAGGGAAATAAATATATTTGCTAAATGTCATTACCTTTACATTAGTATTATTAAGTTACAATTAATGACACCAAGAAATATAACAGCTTTACAGTATTATGATAGATATGCATGAGCTGTCTGGAAATATCACTATGAATTAAAAGAGAAATATGACAATATAAGACAATTCTAAGCACTGACAAGATGCCTCAGTCTATAAACTATTTACAATGCAAACATGAAGACCTAAATTCAGATGCCCAGAACTCATGTAAAAAGTCAGCCATTGAATGATACTTGATACACACACACACACACACACACACACACACACACTTGTAAGCCTTGCACTGGGAAATTAAAGAAAAGTGATTCCTAAAGCTGTGTGTCTATCTAAACTGGTGAACTCTTGCTTCTATGAAAAATCCTGTCTAGAAAATAAGGTAGAGAAATCTGGTAATATACCAGACATCATCTTCTGTCCTCCTTGACATGCACACGTGCGCGCACACACACACGTCTACATATAAAATTTAAAATGAAAGAAAAATGAAGCGCCCTTCCCAAAGGCCCTTCTTAACGATTCTAAGTCTATTTATGTAATATTTTATGTAGCATTTTTATCATGTGAATGGATGGAATAAAGAGAGTATGTGACCTACGTTTCTCTAAGGACATAACCTAAAGAAAGCCCTATATTTCTTAGCCTGGAGAAACTAACAATTCCTTCACAGAAGTCTGAGGAAGACGGAAATAAACAAGAAACTTCATTCATGTTGGTTTTTGTTGTATGCACTGGACAATCATGTACATAAAAGGCAGAACACCTGCATCCTGAAGCAGGAATAACTACGGGATTTTTACAGCAGAAATTAGCTGAGAGGGGCTTAACCTAATAGAATAATTAAAAGCCCTGCAGGAGAAAACTAAGTTTAGGCAATTTTTGAAGACAACAGGTTCATTTCCACCTGTGCTAGAGACCTAAAAGATTTGTAATCATTGAAAAACAGTGTGTGTGTGTGTGTGTGTGTGTGTGTGTGTGTGTGTGTGTGTGTGTTTACCTAGTGAGGAGCTGACAATGGTTGGGTCTAAGAGCAACCACAAGCTAGTAGTGAATGTCCTTGGGTGTGGGACCTGATGAATGAAGTAGGTGGGCAGTGACAGCATTCCTTCAATTAGCATTCTGTTAGGACTGAGTTGCAGCCAAGCTCACTTTGTTTGGAAAAGATTGCAAAGCTGTATTCCTGCTTAATTATTGCAGCAGCCTTTACCTCAGCTGCCTGGTTTGGCATAGATTCTGTGGATTTTCAGAGTAATCTGCCAAAGCTGCTTCTGCCGTGTTGGCTCACTGTAAACTCTCCTGGAAGGAGCCCAAGGACAAGGGTACAAACGACCACAATGGTGCCCGCTGAATTCTCACCTTTTCCTGAGCGTCTACCTTGTTATTGCGTCTGCTGATGAATACCTTCCCTGGGCATCTTCACCTGTTACAGGACCCGCTGAAAATGTGTTTCCCTAGGCATCTTCATCTTATTATGATGGCCACTGAGTTTTGAGAAAGTTTCTAAGAAACTTAGCACGAATCCTTGGAGCTGGTTCAGTTCATTGACAGATAATTTCACTTAACCTTTGGTTCCAATGGTTCATCCCCATGTACGTACAATCACTGTGCCCCCTTTTAAAATCTCTTAGACAGCATTTACAACAGACGTGGCAGTGATATTTAGGCCACAAAATTAGATGATTTTGAGAAATAAATCTTGTTTATCTACCAGATTTTAGACAAGATCTATAAATATTTATATCTTATATTTGACTTATTATAATACTCTTTGCTAAGACAGAGTTTAATCTTTTTCAGATTTCTTTGCTACTTCTAAGCAGTCTAGTTTTGGGAGAATCACAAAAGCCTTTGATGTTCACAGTGACCCAAGTGATGTGAGATGTTTATTTTGTTAATGTTCTACAGGTCTTTGCAATTCTGTGTGACCAACCAAGATACCATCTAATCATTTATTTGAAAAGTGCATCGATGCTTTTCCTTCTTTAAAACTAGCTTGTTTGAACTGGATATATTACAAACAATAAGTCACGGTTCTAGAATCAATAAAGTCCAAAATTAAGAGTCTGTTACCAGTAGGATTTTTTTCATTATTTCCATAAGCTGTGACATAGAAAGATAGAAAAAGGAAGGGAAGAGAGAAAAATAGATGGGGGAGAGAGATAGAGATATTCTTCTTGTCTATAAGTTGCTCCTGTGATAACACATTCTAGCCACTTATGCAGCCATTCTAACATTTATGCATGTACCAACAACCTAATAAAGGGCTTATCTCATTTTTATTAATTAAATTTATTCACTTATTTTATAATTCAACTGTAATTTTCTCTTGTTCTTCTCCTCCTATTCTCTTCCCCCGCCTAACCTCTGCCCTGTCCCCAAACCAATTCTTTTCTGTTTGGGTTCAAAAGAGGACATCATAGATATATCAACAAAGCATGGAATATCAAACTGTGATAAAACTAGCTACTCTTCTTGTATTAAGACTGAGCAAGGCAACCCAGTATGAGGAATAGGTTCCCCAAAGCCAAAGTGTTAATAACAGCTCCTGTGCTCACTGCTAGGAGTCCCACAAGTAGACCAAGTTACACAACTGTCACACATATGTAGAGAGCCTAGGTCAATCCCATGCAGCTCCCTGGCTGTTGATCTAGATTAAAGAACTCAAAAAAGACATCAAAGTGATAATAATAATAATAATAATGATAAATAATCTAATTTAACTTAAAAATGGAGTACAGATCTCAAAAGACTGATATACCCTTAAAGAAATATTCAGCATTCTTAGTCATCAGGAAAATGTAAATCAAAACAAACATGAGATCCCATTTTACGTCTGTCAGAATGACTAAGATCAAAACCACAAATAACAATTAATGCTGAAGATGATGAAGAACAATGTGAATATATCTACACTGCTGCTGTCAGTGCAAACTTGGGCAGAAACTTTAGAAATCAATGTGGCTTTTTCTCGGAAAATTGGGACTCAATCTACTTCAAGACCAAGCTATACTTGTGTTGTCTGTACATCCCATCTCCCCAATTACCTGATCCCTCCTCCATGCTCTACCCTCACACTGTTACCACTCAAAATCAAGTCTATTTCCCCTTCCTTGGGAGATCCAAGTGTTCCGATAAACATTTCCTCTTTACCTAAATTCTCAGGGTCTGTGAGATTGTAGCTTGGTTATCATTTACTTACAGCTAATATCCACACATGAATACATATTATATTTGTCTTTCTGGGTCTGGGTTACCTCACTCAAGATGACTTTTTTTTTCAAGCGACAACCATTTTCCTAAAAATAGTGTCATTTTTTGATAGATATTAACACTCTACTGTGTGAATTCATCATGTCTTCTTTATCTAATCTTCAGTTGATGGACTTCTAGGTTGTTTCCAGTTTCTGACTACTATGAATAAAACTGCTATGAATATAGAAGAGCAAGCATCCTTTGTCGAGGATGGATCATCATTTGGTATATGCCCAAGAGTGAGAAAGCTATGTCTTGAGGAAGATCAATTTCCAATTTTCTAAGGGACCACTGTGTTGATTTCCATAGGGGCTGTAAAAGTTTGCACACCCACCAGCAATGGATGAGTTTCACCTTGCTCCACATCTTTACCAGCTTGAGTTGTCACTTGTGTTACTGATCTGAGCAATTATGACAGGTGTAAGACATAATCTTAAAGTAGTTTTGATTTGCATTTCCCTGATAGAGAAAAATGTTGAGCATTTCCTTAACTGCTTCTTAGCCATTCGAGATTTCTCTGTTGAGAATTCTCTGTTTATATCTGTACTCCATGTTTTAATTTGATTTGTTTTTTTATATCCAGTTTATTGAGTTCTTTAAATATTTTTATCTATTCATACTGGATATAAAGTTAGTAAAAATTGTTTCCAATTCTATGGGCTATAGCGTTGTCTGAATGACAATGTCCCTTAACTTACAGAATCTTTTCAGTTTCATTAGGTCCCATTTATTAGTTACTGATCTTAGTGCCTGCACTATCATTGTTCTGTTCAGAAAGTCATCTCACATTCCAATGTATTCAAGGTTATTCCCTACTTTCTTTTTTTTTACAAAGTTTAGTATGTCTGGTTTTATACTGATCAACTTGAACTTGAATTTGTGAAGCATAATAAATAGAGATCTATTTGTATTCTTCTAAATGTAGACATCAGGTTTTATGAGCACCATTTGCTGAAGATGTTGTCTTTTTCTCCAGTATGTATTTCTGTAGTCTTTATCAAAAATCAGGTATTCGTGGTGTTTGGATTTATGTCTTTGTCTTCAATTTGTTCCAGTGATCAATGTGACTATCTATATGCCAATACCATGTAGTTTTTATTACCATAGCTCAGTAGGACAAACTGAGTACAACAGGAATGGTGATATCTCCAGAAGTTCTTTTATTGTTTAGGATTGTTTTTATTTGTTTGTTTTGTTCTTCCATATGAAGTTGAAAATTGTTCTTTCAGAGTTCATAAAAATTGTGTAGGGATTTTGTTGTAGATTGGATTGAATCTCAAGATTGTTTTTGTCTATTTTTGCTAAGATAATCTTACAAATCCATGATCTTGGGAGATTTTTTCAATTTTCTAATTATAATTATATGATAATCCTTAAAATCCATGAGTATGGGAGATCTCTCCACTTTCTAATATTTTCTTAATTTTTTTTCTTCAAAGAATTGTAGTTTTATCATGCAAGTCTTTTACTGCTTTGTTAGAATGACCCCCAAAATATGTTATATTATTTGAGGTTTTTTTGAATGGTATTATTTCCCTGATTTCTTTCTCAGTACATGTGCTATTTGTATAGAGGAGAGCTACTGATTTTCTTGAGATAATCTTATATAAATCCACTTTGCAAAAGTGTTTATCAGCAATAGGAGTTCCCTGATAGAATATTTAGGGTAACTTGTTGCACAAATTCTAATTGATATAAACAATAAAAACGCAAAGTCAGATACTAGAGGGTGAAAGCTGAAAGAACGGAGCAGCAGAGCAGTCAGCCACTAGTTCTTACCTGTATGAAATCTTCAGAATGAATGGGTATCCTGTCTCTACAAGTCCTCAAACTGAATGCCTTGAACTCCTGTCTCCTCTGGCCTCGTATTCTTCTATCCAAAGCAGTATCTCTTACTCTATCTCTCCCTCCCTAGTGTTGGGATTAAAGGAGTGTGACTCCCAAGTACTGGGATTAAATGTCTCAGGCACCACCACCTGGCTCTTTTTGTCTTTGAGACTGAGTGGCCCTGAGTATCTGCCAGACGTGGTCCTTCATATTTTCTCCTTAAACATCTCAGAGCCGATCCAAATCATAAGGCACCTTGGCCACCCACAACTGCGCAGATGGCTTCTGGGTCCAGTTTTTCTGTTGCTTGTGGAAACTCAGACGGGATGCAGGCTTCCCCAGGTGTCTCTGTTTGGCTTTGCTTTTTTTGCTCTTTTTGTGCTCGTGCAGCTGCTGACCAGTCAGGAACTTCCGCAGAATGCACAGTCTGTGATTTACACTGAATAATTGTTTTTCATTTGAGCATATATTTCAGTATTTAACACTAAAATAAGATTTAAGCTACAAGGCTACAAGTATGCTGTGGCACTAATTGGAAGGTATCAGTTATCACACCTACTCTAGCTCAAACTCGACCATAGGTAAGCTTTATAATTTAAAATATAAATTATAAATTTATAATTTAAAAGAGAAAGATTACGGACACCTTAACAATTGAAGAATTCAATAGCTTTTTTACTTATACGATGTATGATGTTATGCAAAGGTTATATGATTTCCTTCCTATATCCGTCTATTTGATTTTGGGGATTAGCTTTGTCCCTCATATTTTTTCCTTAAAAACATGGTTCAATAATAGGGCCAACAATGATGCACTTTTAAAAATAATACAGTCTTTACAGGCTAAAAGGGGAATACAGCACTCTGGAGATGGATACAACCAATTTGACAAACAAAACCCAGTCAATGACAGAGGGTGCTGAGACATTGTCTGAGAGAATTAATATTGTTAAATGTATGAACTAGACTCTGTTAAATGGTTATGATAGACTGACTGATATAATGTCTCTCTAGGAAGATAATATGCATGCTATAAAAATTATGTTTAAGGATGAGACATTATCTTTACTGGACAGACTTCACACTTTGGAATCCTCAGTGTGGGAATCCAAACAGAACAATGGACAGGAGATCCAGACTTTACAAAAGGCAATGGTAAAAAGATTTTTTTAAAAAATGAAGATTTTATTGAATTAGATGACCAGGGACAAAAGGTTGAAAGACAAAATATAGCCTCATTAGTATGTACCAGACTCTAGGATAGCTTACCCAAAGTTCTACCTGCTTTCTGGCAATATCATCAGAAAGAGCATCTGGCACCAAATACCCTAAGGTAGTCAGAGAATATACATGGGAACCCGTACATATGACTGGTCTAAAGAAAGTTAAACAAGCAATTGTATCTTAAAAATATACATTCATCTTTTGTTAGGAAAATGGTCAAAACGTAGGCTATAAGCAACAAGGCAATGCCACAAGATTGAATTTAGTTAATCTCAGTGGTCCTAGAAAATAGACCTCAGTTGCTTTAAAAGTGTAATTGGAGAGAAGAAGTGAACATTTTAGAGCAATAGGAAAATTCAAAAGGACTTTGAAATTTCCCAAGATCAAAGTCTGGGTGAGAAACATTACTCTCAACCTCAGGATCAGGCTCCTTAAAATAAGCACACCTTGTCCCTATGTAGCACAGCAGCTTTAAATGCTTGGGACAGGATTCAGGAACTAAGAAATAGAATTAAATCATATATAAGGAATAAACATGATCAGAGAGAACCCTTCATTGATTATTTTACAAAGATTAACTAAGGCTGTACAAATAGGAGTAACATACCCAGAAGCTAGATGTGTACTAATTGAATCTTTGGTTTTTAAGAATGCCAATTTAGAATGCAAAAAAGGTCCTTGAGTCTTTAAAGGCCAGATAAGCACCAAGGGATAAATGGATCTTGCATAAAATAAATGTTGAGATATTTGACTACAGTACTGAAGCTTGGATGAGATAAGAAATTTCCAATGATATGAGGAGACACTAAAATAACAAATGTTTTAATTGTAGTAGAATAGGACATCTGAGAAGGGATTATAGACAAGAAATTCCTAGGAGTAATATCTCATCTGGGAATGACAAAAGTAGGAAGACTCGATCTTCAGGTATATGTAAGAGGTGCAGCAAAGACTGACATTGAACCAATTAATGTAGGTAACAAAAGATAGATAGGGCAACCAGATAACATCAGGAAATTCCTGGGGGGAGGTGCTCTTGCAGACCCCCATGACAAACATGGTCCAATCATTCCCAGTCTTAGTGGAGAATGTGTCTCACGAAAAAAGAGAAAAAACCAAATGGTATAAAGGATAATTTAGTGTGAACATATTCATAATAATAATAAATAGTGGGTAATAAAGTGAATATTTGTGAGCTATTATTTATGGATAATTTACATTGGTATAGTTTTTTTGTATATTGATACCAGTTCAAATTATATTTGTTATTTCTGTTTACAATATTTGTATACCTATACAAAGTTATTCTGTCAGATTGTATACATGCATGTTTCTTCCTCTGTTAGGACATTTTTATATAATGATACAACATTTAGTGTATATTTTCATATTGCATTATATATTATTCTTACCTCTGATCCAGATACTTATACACTGCTTACATATTGAGGTCATTGTTTTTATTTGCTGCACATTTGTTTACGGATTATTTAATATTCTGACATGAAGTTTTAGTCTTTAAATTTTACAGGTATACATATTATAGGTCAATAGTTGTTCATGTTTGTTATATATATAGTCAAATTGATTAGGTTCTTTAGATATATAGATATTGTAGTATGCCTATATAGGCAATCTTCAACCACTTCAAGAACCTGTAGAACATGGTATTTAAATTGCTTAAGGTTTTGTTGACATAAGACATGATTGCTCCAGCCAGCACAAATCTATTCCCCAGAGAATGTTGAGCACCAAAGACACTCCACTCCAAGGTGTTTTTTTTGGCACAATTGGCCTTTGAGCAAGGAACTGCCCATGCCTCAACCATTGACAAAGTACATAGTATAAAAGCTGGATAAGCAAGAAACAAGGAAAAGGGCTGCAAAATATTCCCAAGACAGGGTAAGATTGTTTAAAATTTTTCCCACATCTAAAAATCGTCTATTAATTTTGCTATGCCTTAGCCAAAGATGGTTGCTTCAACATTACAAATAAGACTTTTGGGTGATTTCTCAGCTAGCCAATTGTCTCCATCATATACTGGTCACTTGAAAGCTGCTTGATTGTACTTCCTGCCAACTCAAGTAATGTTACCTCTCTTTTCAGGCCCTCAATGGGGTTGAAGATTAGATAGTGATAAGTTACCATCCTCTTTTTTTGATTTATTTATTTTTCCATTCAAAAATTGCCACTTCCTTCCCTCCTCCTATTCCCTTCCTGGTCACCCACTCACCCTCCTTCCTCTTCCTCCAGTCTTAAGAGAGGGCAGGGTAGCCTTCCCTGTGGGAAGTTCAAGGCCCTCCTCACTCCATTCAGGCCAAGGAAGGTGTGCATCCAAACAGACCATGGTCCCCAATAGCCAGTAGATGCAGTAGAAATAAGTCCCAGTGCCGTTATCAATAGCTTCTCAGTCAGCCCTTACTGTCAGCCACATTCAGAAAGTCCAGTTTGATCACATGCTTGATAAGTCTCAGTCCAGCTGGATTTGGTGAGCTCCCATTAGATCAGTCACACTGTTTCAGTGGGTGGACTTCCTTGCTCAACTTCTCCCTCCTTCTGCTCTTCAACTGGACCTTGGGAGCTCAGTCCAGTGATCTGATGTGGGTCTCTATCCTTATCTCCTTCCATTGCCAGACAAAGGTTCTATGGTGATATTCAAGATTTTCATCAGTGTGACGATGGAATAAGGCCAGTTCAGGCACCCTTTCCTCTGCTGCCCAAGGACATAGCTGAGGACATCCCTGTGATCACTGGGATCCCCTCTAGAGCCAAGTCTCTTGCCAACCGTAAAATGGCTCCCTTAATTAAGATATCTTCTTCCCAGCTCCTATAGCCAGCCTTCCTCCATCTCAACCCGCCCACTCCTCCAAGCTCTCCCTATCCTCTTATGGTTCAACCAGGCCTATTTCCGATGTAAGACTTAGACTCTTTGAAACAGATGTCTATTAGAACATTTATCATGTGTTCCTTGTTTAATATTATTTATGTTGGTTTTAATTTTATACTTGATATCTGTTCCGATTGTATATTGTTTGTATTAGGTATGGATTGCTCTTAATTAGACAAAAGGGGGTGGTGATAGGGAGTCTGTGCCAACCAATTATCTTTAAGAGATGGGACGAAGTTAGAATGTGGCTTTCTGGGACCCAGAGGAAAAGGCCATGCAGCCCAGGTGGCCTTTCTCTGTGTGGTTCCCTTGCAGCACAGCTGAGCTAGTGTGCCAACATGCGGCTGACCAAATCTACTTAAAAGCCTGAGAGAGCTTTGAAAGTTATTCTAGATAAAAAAGAATAGAGTTAAACACAGCTTCTTTATAGCAGCATTTTCTCAGATTGGCTCTACTTGCTAGAGGCAAACACTCTCATTTAAGAGAGGCTTCCTGACTCAGCATTAGCTGCAAAACCCTGCAGCTTTTTTAAGAGGTCCTGTCAGGAAACACTTAAATGGTGTTGATGAAAAGCTGACCACATGCTTTTTAGTGGTGGATCTTGAAACATCATAGAGTAGTGGTAATAAACATGGCTCCTGCTGGTACCTCTGCCATGAGGCTGAAATCTCAGAAAGCTAAAGAATGGCCTGGATCCAGCCATCAAAGCCATAGCTTTAATCATAGTCATAGTGTTTAGCAGATTAAAGACTCATGTGGTCAAAAAAGAGAGATATACAGTAAAGATAGCTTCAGATGAAGAAAACCTCTAAATGGTTTACAGTGTGTTTAAAAATATATGTAGACTTGGAAGAGAAAAGAAAAAAAATTAAAGACCTTAAAATAAAAAAAAGAGAATAGTTGGGTGTGATGGTACAACCTTTAATCCCAACACTTGGGAGACAAAGGACACACCTTTAATCCCAGCACTTGGGAGGCGGAGGAAAGTGGATTTCTGTGAGTTCAAGGACAGTCTGTTCTACAGAGTGAGTTCCAGGAAAAAGATACATAGAAAAACCCTATATCAAAAAGCTAAATATTAAAAAATAAAATAAAAGAAATAGAGGTTAAAATAAAACCATGTAAAGATGAAAATAAACACAGAGTCTAGATACTATATGTTATTATGTTTTCTTAAATTGTTTGAATGCTGAGGAAGGAGCAACAGCTTGTAAAAGATACTTGTTTATAAATCCTGCTGAATTAATCCAAGATAGGTAATTTGAAAATACCCTGACTTCAAAGTTGAAGTCAAAAGGTATGTTACTTTGGAGAAGAGGATTTGCTTTTGTTTCCACAGGAAATGAGAGGCTGTGAATTCATTCTGAGTTTAGAAAAATCAGGTTTGATCAAGGAAGACCATCTGAAAAATCTCCAGTAGAAATGGATGGCCCAGAAGTCTGAGTTCTACATCCAGAACAGATTCAAGACTGCTGCCTGAGATGATGAAGCCTCACAGGATACTCCAGTCATGACTTGATCATAATTTTGAATTTTCTTTGAGTTCCCATAAGATTATTAGTGCCCCCAACCATGCAGGAAATAGAGGTGGGGCAGCAAGAAAAGGAGAATTCTGGTAAGAGCAAAGCTTATTCCATAATTGTGACCTAGCCACAGAGAAAGCAAAATGTGACTGCCTTGCCAAAAAAGGTACCTAACCACATGGCTAACATAGACAAAAATAATGGACTAATATAAGTTATAAGAGTTACTAAGAAGCCTGAGGTAATGGGCCAATCAGTTTATAACTAATATAGACTGAAGACAGTCGCTTAGAAGAAATCACACACTTGCTCAGAATTGAGAAATAGATGGTTATTTATTTAAGGGTAAACTCAGAAATCAGAATATTCTGCTGGAATGAAGATCAGAAACCAAAATACACAGCCAGAATAGAGAGAGAGACTAGAAAAGAGGCTGGATGCATGCTCTGCATCAGCATATATAGTATAAGAGGCCATGCCCCAGTGGGCTGGATACCACTAGCTGTAAGACTTCTTACAGCACCTCCCCATTTCATTTAAATAGGAGAGTTCTAAGCCTAATACAAAATTATATACAATAAGAACAAACATATTCAATAACTATTTTATCCTAACTAGTTTAAGTCTTGTATAATAAATAACTTGGCCACGTCATGAGAGGAGAGTAACTACAACTATCTAGTCTTCAACCCCATCAAAGATCCAAGAAGACTTAGGTTTTGAATTTCCAAGGTTCCCATTGATACTTATGCTTCATTCAGATTGGATGGGTTTGTACAACTCAGCAGGGAGTGTTTGATCTAATGGAGGAGAATCTCACTAATCATATTACTCCATGCCGTCCTCCAAACTCTAGAGCCAATGTGACTGGCTTGAGATTTCTCAGTGGCTAATTCCTGCTTTAAAACAGCTGTAGGCAGAAAAGCAATAATGACTGGTAAAGGAGTTCATGTGTACTGGCAATGATGAATAAATACTCCCTTTATCCAGGTTTCTTTGCTAAATTTACATTGAAAATGTCCTTAATATCATAATCCCTGAACATCATATATTTTAGTACCCAAATATAAAGGTTTACCAGAAACCAGAGGTCTTGAACCTGACCAATGACTCATTGCATTGAATATTGTGTGGGTGGAGCTGATTGGACCACAACTCCTGATGCCCCTAGGATGAATGAAGACTTGTTGGAAAAATGAAAAAGTAAGTTTTTTTTGTCTGTTTGTTTTTAATTAATTTAGGGGAGCATACTACAGGGGTCAGGGTTGGAATATGGAGGAACTGGGAGCTGAGTTGAACTGAGGTGCATGATGTGAAATTTCCAAAAATCCAAAAAGAAAAACATTAGTTACAAGAATCACTAATAAATTTGAAGCAAAAGTTACATTCAACGAATACCATAAATTCATCCATATTCTAGCTTGTTTTATAATTATACTAGATGTTGATAACAATGAAAACATTTTATAGATATCTTCCTCATCCGATAATAAATTTCTAGAACGTCAATATTTGGGCTTTTTACTAATATTTTTTCAAATTTTAACCTTAAAATTGATTGTTCTTTTAAACACTACAAACAGGTAATGTTTACACGTTTCAAAAATGAATGAACCATATTCAGTTATGTTGTCAGTCTCCATGTTAGGTGTTATGACTACTGCAGTAAGTACAGTATGTTACTGTCCTCATGGAGACGACTGGTGAGACAGTATTACCACAAAGAAGAGTGAAATCTACGTAAGGAGCAAACTTTGGAATATTAATAATCATGAACTCACCAAGGCTCAGGAAAATTGATATTGATTTCTGTGATGAAGAGAAGTAGAAGTCTAATTTTACTTTCCTTAGTTATATAAAACCCAACTAGGTCTAACACACCAGTCTTTAAATTTTTATATTTTCCTCAGGTAAATGGTGCATGAAACTCAGTGCTTCAGTCCTAGAATTTGTTAAATATTTATTTAATGTGTAAGTTACGCAGAAGCAATTGACTTAGTAAAGGGCTTTGTTCTTTTTTGATCTAATAACTTTTCTATGAAAATATTTTAAGAAAAATTCTCAATTGTGAAAGTTATTGTGAAATACATCATATTGAAACCATGATGTCATATAACATGAAAAATTATAATGTTTTGTAAGAAAGAAATGAAGGGTTAAGCATACCTCTAATGTGGTAAATATTGATTAAAATATTCAGCCATTAATACATCTAGGAATTTTGTTCAACTTGTCTAACTAGGTCCAGTTGGTATTCCTCAAAACTGACTGATGCAATATACTAATTAAAGTCAAGTTTGAGTATCAAATTATCTTTGATAGTCTCAGATAATTTTAATTCTGGCTGCCCCAAATACAATATGATAGCTAATGTTCATTATCAGCTTCATTGGTTGTAAAATTGCTTTGGGTGTTAGAGAGGCACACTTGTGGTATGTCTGTGTGATGCTCACTGGGAGTATTCACTGGAGAGAGCAGACCCATTGTTGAGACTTGTGACAGAATCTCAGGTCCTGAGTGTCCAGGCAGAATAAAAGGGACAAAAAGAAGGAAAGTAGCAAAGTGCTGATATTCCCATATTTTTTCTACTTTCAGGCTGACCATAAAATGAACTGTTCCTATGTCAAGATTTGTCTGACATGTTGGTCTCTGGAAACCTGTACAACAAGGTACTGCAACTTCCACAACATAAATGAAGCTAATACAGCAAAGCTATCTGAACATTCATTAAACAATTCCTTAGTTTCACAACTGTATTCTATCTGTTTTAAGTAAAATGCATTTCAAAAACTTAACATATTATCAGGTCCTGTTATATTGAAGGTTTATTAATATACTTTTAATATCACACTCTAATTTTATATATATATATTATCAGGTCCTGTTATATTGAAGGTTTATTAATATACTTTTAATATCACACTCTAATTTATTCCAATACATTTTACTTTTTATTTATTCATTCTATAGTTAGAGAAAAACATCCTATTTTTAAAACTTTAATTGGTTTTTATGTTTCCAGGTTGGCAAAGTGTTCTTAAGCAGTTTTGGCATGTTTCTGCTTATAATTTCAAATGATCTGTCAAAATGACAAGAATGTTGACAGCATTTTCATAAATACTGGTGAAACACATTATACTTGATGTTTCAATTTTCATCTAGAATTAATAATGAACATCAATGTTCATATATTATTTTTAACTAATTCATGTTTGAATTGGTTTCTTTTCCACCAGTAACTTGTTTGTATCCAAAATATTTCTTCACTTTTAATATATTTTCATGTGCGTTACAAGAAGTGATGACTTTGTATCCAATGTGTTTAACTAGGTTGTCATTGCTAGAATTTCTTAGTATTAACGATTTAACTTCTTTATTTTTAATTTTTCGAGACAGTCTCATGTAGTTCAGGATAATCTTCAGCATGCTTATAACCCTTGGGCTTTTGTTTCTTTTCTTTTAGTGTATATAAGAAATCAATAACAAATGTTTGCTCCATCAGAGGACTGATTCCAAAATATATAAAGAGCTCAAGAAATTAACCATCAAAAGTCCAAATAATCCACTTAAAAATTGGGTACAGAACTAAACCGAGAATTCACAACAGAAGAAACTTAAATGGCCGAAAGACACTTAAGGAAATGTTCCACATCTTTAGCCATCAGGGAAATGCAAATAAAAATGTCTCTGAGATAATATTAGAATGGTACACCAATCAGAATGGCTAAGATCAAAAACACCAAAGACATGTTATGATGGGGAGGATGAGAAGTAAGGGGATCAGTCCTCTTACTTCTTACTTTTGGTGGGAATGCAAACTTGTAAAACCACTCTGGAAATCAGTATGACAGTTTCTCAAAAAAATGGGAATCAACTTACCTCAGGACCCAGAAATACCACACTTGGGCATATACCAAAGGATGCTCAATCATACTAAAAGTACATTTGTTCAACTATGTTCATAGCAGCACGATTTGAAATAGCCAGAAACTGGAAACAACCTACATGCCTGTCAACTGAAGAATTGGTAAAGAAAATAGGGTACATTTTTCACAATGGAGTATTACTCGGGGGGGGGGGGGGGGCAATGGCATCATGAAATTTTCATGCAAATGGATGGAACTAGAGAAAACTATGCTGAGTGTGGTAACCCAGATCCAGAAAGATGACCATGGTACGTACTCATTCATAAGTTGTAACACCCGATTTTGTGTTACAACCCCGGTACAGTTCGTGCGCCACTGTACCATACGCGAGTCCAGCAAGGGCCTGGAGATTGAAAGAACACAAACACAGAGACCAGGGTCATTCAAAGAAGATCAGCTAATGCCCGTTTGAAGGCATAAGTCACAAACAATGCCACACCAGTTTGGAATTATGATTAATAGGGTGATATTTATTTAAAGGGGAAAAAACTTACAGATAACCGTCCCAGACAACAGCCCTCTGCGCAATCAGGAAGGAGTCTAGTCACCAGAAACTGAGCAGGAAGCGAAGAGAGTGAGAAGGGAAGTAGCCGCTTTTTAAAGGGAGAGAGACCATGCCCCAATGGGCTGGTATCTCAGCGGCTATAGGCTGGAGGAGCAGAAGGACCTACTGCAACACCTCCCCCTTTTGTTTAAGTAAGAGAGTTCTAAACCTACTATGAAATTATATACAATAAGTACAAATATCCTATTCTAACTAGCTTAGGTCTTGTATAATAAATAAATTGGCCAAGTCATGAGAGAAAAGTAACTACATTTATATAGTCTTCAACCCCATCGAAGATCTGAGAAGGGAAATAATGTTATCTGGGTAATTAGGAAGTTCAGTAAAACAACTTCCAAAACATGCAACAAATCACAGAGACAACTAGCTACCTGGGCAATCACCCAAAGTCACATTAGCAGCGTTGAAGCAACCAACTTTGGCTAAGCCCTAACATAACTGACAAAACATTTTCAAAGGCAAGCAACTTTTCAAAACTATCTTACCCTGTCTTGGCAGGATATGACAGTCCTGTTTTATCCATTGATGCATGCTCTGTATCTCTGTCAGTGGTTGAGGTATGGGCATTTCTTTGCCCAAAGGCCAGTTCTGCCAAAAAGAAAGGCTCTAGGTGGAGTGTCTTTGGTGCTCAACATTCTCTCGGGAATAGAGTGGTGCTGCCAGGAGCAATTGTGTCTCACTACCACAAAACTCTGAGTTAGATTAAAGGCCATTTTCTACAGCTCTTTGAAGAGAATGAAGATTATCTATCTATACTGAGTATAATCTCTATATATCTAAAGAACCTGATTAGTCTAATTATAAATGACAAACATAGATGACTATTAATCTATATAATTCTCAATATCTATCTAACTTAAAGACTAAGACAACAAACGACTGTTAAACAAATGAGAACAATGACCTGCAAATATAAACAATGTACAAATATACATTGCAGTATGGTAAATATATATCACACACACAAACAATATATAAGTATCTTAATCAGAGGTAGAAATGTATACTGCAATATGGTAAATATATACAATATATATCAATACAATAAATGTCAATACATAAAAAATATTTTAAAAAGAGGTAGAAACATGCATGCATACAATAGTCAATATAATTTAACTTGGTATCAATATACAAGAATCAATACCAATATATTTGTCTAAAAACAGTAACTCACAATTGCAAATCTATTATCCCATCATCCCTCTTTTTTTTTCAAAATGATCCCTGAGATTATAAAATTCCTCCCCCAACCCTCAACCATATACTAATTATAATCAACCCCTAAATGATGTCCCTAAACCCAAGGGCAAACTTTACAGGGAGAGGGGACGTCGTCCTCTAGAATTACTTCCAGCTGTCATGGGGGCGACGTTCTTTCTGGGGGATCCTGTGAAAGTAAAATGATGGTTAAATTTCAAGATCAAAGTCTTTTAAAATTGGCAATAGTCTTTGAGTATTTTGTGCAGGTCTGGCCAAAATGTTGTATAAGATGTGTACCATTTCAGCTAACCAAGTTGGAACTGTCTTGTGCAGCTGGTACCCAAAGCAGGTCTTGTAGTTGTGCTATCAGTATCATGACATCATATCAACCAGGAGGAGTTGTTGTTATGGGGCCCCATCTTCTTCCTGAAAACTTCAAATGTCACTTCAGGAAAAACTCATTGTTCATTGTGAAAAACTTAAACATTAATCATATATATATATATATATATATATATTCAATGAAAGGCACGATAGATATATTCAATGAAAAGTATGATAGATATGAAGAAAAGCAAAGATGTTTTCTAAACTCATATTTCTTTCTGTCCCATATCATGGCTCTTGACATGAGACAGAAACTCTGGGTTTTTCTCTTACTAATAGGCTGGGAATTGGAGAGGAACTGAGCCAGAGTCCAACTTCAAAACCAGCTTTTTAAATTTAGAAATATGTTGTAATATATTTTACTTACACAACCCATTCAGTTTTCTTGATACTTCCTATTGGGCAGATATTTTTCCATCTGTCAGTATCCAAACATCCAGGGTCCCTTGAATTTTTCAAAGATGAGTGTTTTCCTGTGGAGATAAGAACAGAACCCTGCCCCCATTCTATATGTCTTTCTTACCAACTGTATGAATATCATCATTGTGGATGAGTTGTCATTTCTCCTTTCCAAGAGGTTTCTCCTCTTCAAATCGAAACTTTATTAATTTTGATGTTATCCACAATTTTTCTTCTCCTGTGGAAACAAGAGCAAAACCCCTTCCCCAACGTAGCACATCTCCTGGCTTCCAATGAGAGGTCAGCACGCCTTTGAAATAAATCGGTTGATTTAGTTCAGCAGACTTTTCCATTATCCAATGTCTTTCTGCTGCTGTCATTCCTTTTTCATTAGCGTTAAGAAAATTCAAGGTTAATAAAGCATTATGTAATCTATTTCTGGGGGTATTTTTGGTACCTTTCTCTTTGTTCAGCATATCCTTTATAGTACGATTTGATCTTACTATAACTGCCTGACTTGTAGTATTATTTGTTATACCTGTAATGTGTTTTATATTATAATAATCAAAAAAGCATTTCATTTTATAAGATACATATGCTGGACCATTATCTGTCTTTATTTGTGCAGATATACCCATGATGGCCATAACTTCCAGTAAATGTGTGATTACTGAATCAGCCTTTTCTGAACTCAGGGCAATAGCCCATTGAAAACCTGAATACATGTCTATGGTGTGGTGTACATATTTTAATTTACCAAATTCCATAAAGTGGAACACATCCATCTGCCAGATTTCATTTCTCTTAGTACCCTTTGGGTTACTCCCTATAGGCAACGGTGTTTGATTATAGAAAGAACAAGTAGGACATCTCTTTATAATGTCCTTAGCTTGCTGCCATGTAATGGAAAATACTTTCATTAGGCCTTTACTATTGACATGATGTTTCTTATGAAATTCTGAGGCCTGCAACACTCTTCCAATCAATAATTTGTCAATCTCAGTGTTGCCTTGTGCTAGAGGACCAGGCAGACCTGTATGGGACCGATGTGTGTTATGTACATCGGACAAAGCCTGTTCCTGATTATGTTTTGTACCTGGATAAACAATGAAGTCAACTCTGTGTCATCTGGTATAAATTCAGCGGTTTCAATATGCAAGATAACTCTTTCTGCATATTGTGAATCTGTAACTATATTAAGAGGTTCTTTAAAATCCCTTAGCACCATAAGAATGGCATATAATTCTGCCTTCTGGACAGAATTATAAGGGCTTTGTTCCACCTTACTCAATTCATCTGACTTGTAACCTGCTTTCTCTGATTTATTTGCATCAGTATAGAACGTACGGCCTCCAGTTATTGGAGCATTACGTATAATTCTAGGAAGAATCCAAGAAGTTCTCTTTATGAGGTTAAGTCTACCACTTTTGGGATAGTTGCTATTAATTTCTCCAAAAAAAAATAGCACAAGTTCTTTGCCATAGTTCATTGTCTTCCCATAACTTTTTTATTTCTTCAGTAGTAAAAGGCACTATAATTTCTACTGGGTCTATACCTGCTAGTTGACGAAGTCTCAGCTTACCTTTGATAATTAATTCAGAGACTTTTCCTACATAAGTTTTTAATTTTTTACTTGGTTTATTAGGTATAAATATCCACTCTAAAATAATATCTTCCCTCTGCATTAGAATCCCTGTAGGAGAAATTCTAGAAGGCAATATGACTAGGATGCAGCTAAGATTTGGGTTCACCCTATCCACATGTGCCTCCTGTAATTTTTCCTCAATCATTGTCAGTTCCTTTTCTGTTTTAGCTGTCAGTTTTCTTGGACTATTCATATCTTTTTCACCATCTAAGGTTTTGTTTAAATGAACTATTAGATCAGGTATTATCCCAACAGCTGGTCATAGCCTGGAAATGTCTCCTAACAATCTTTGGAAGTCATTTAGAGTCTTTAACTGGTCTCTCCTAATTTGTGCCTTTTGAGTTTTAATTTTCTCTAACTCGATTCTGTAACCTAGGTAATTAATAGAATTTCCTCTTTGAATCTTTTCAGGGGCAATTTGTAATCCCCACCTAGGCAAGATTTTCTTTACTTCTTCAAACATCCTTTCTAAAGTATCTTTATTTGAATCAGAATGCAAGATTTCATCCATGTAATAATAAATGATGGACTTGGGGAATTGTTTACGAATTATTTCCAATGGCTTACTTACAAAATATTGGCACAATGTAGAACTATGGAGCATACTCTGTGGGAGGACAGTCCATTGATATCTCCTATTAGGCTGAGAATTATTATAAGTAGGCACTGTGAAGGCAAATTTTTCTCTATCCTTTTCTTGTAACGGTATAATGAAAAAAACAATCTTTCAAATCAATAACTATAAGAGGCCATCCTTTTGGTAACAGAGAAGGCAAAGGAATTCCAGATTGTAGTGGGCCCATAGGTTGAATTACCTTGTTGACAGCTCTTAAATCTGTCACCATTCTCCATTTAACAAATTTCTTTTTTTACAACAAACACAGGAGAATTCCAAGGGCTGGTTGATTCTTCAATATGGTGAGCATCTAGTTGCTCTTGCACCAGCTATTCCAAGGCCTGTAATTTATCTTCAGCTAGAGGCCACTGTTTGATCCATATTGGCTTCTCAGTTAGCCATTTTAAAGGTAGGGCTGTTGGTACCTCTAAAGGTTTGGCATTTGCTGTATGTTCTTGTATAGCCTGAATGGCTGGTGACCTTTTTCCATAATCTTCATCATATCTTTCCCAGAATTATGAGTTCTTGGAACTACAGGAATGTTAATCTGGGTATTCCATTGCTGTAGCAGGTCACGGCCTCATAAATTTATGGCAATATTGGCTATATATGGCCTTAGTCTTCTTATTTGCCATTTGGGCCCTATGCATTCAACCCATCTTGTGCTTTGTTTTACACGAGATAGGGTTCCAATTCTCAGGAACTTGAAGAGGCCAATGTGGATGCCAAGATTCTGGGGTAATGATACTTACATCTGCATGTGTGTCTAATAAACCTTCAATAAAAGTGCCATTTATACAGACTCTTAGCTTTGGTCTTTGATCGTTAAAAGAACTCTGCCAGAATATATGTTTACTCTGTCCTACTGGGTTTTTTGACTCATCCCTCACGTGTAATTCATCATTCAGACCAGTATTACTTTTTACAGCAGAAATTGGAGTTTTTAATTTTCTTGGTGAGACATGTTTTCCACTGTGACTGGGAATGACTGGGCCACTGTTGGCTTGGGGACCTGCGAGAGGCCCCTCAAGGAGTTTCCCAATGATATCGGATTGCCCTGTCTGTCTGTTGTTGACCTGCATTCATTGGAACAATGCCGGCCTTTACTGCATCTCCTACATATACCTGAAGGCCGAGGTCTCCTATTTTTGTCATTCCCAGAAGAGATATTATTCCTAGAAATTCTTTGCCTGCAATCCCTTTGCAAATGTCCTAATTTACCACAATTAAAACACCTGGCAGTTTGATGTCTCCTCATTGCTTTAGAAATCGCTTCTCCTACCCAAGATTCATCATTATGGCTAATCGTCTCAACATTCATCGTATGCTGAATCCATTCATCCATAGGTGCTGATCTAGACTTTAAAGGCCCAATTATCTTTTTGCATTCTATGTTTGCATTCTCAAAAGCTAGAGATTCAAGAAGTATTCGTCTAGCTTCTGGATCTGCTACCCCTATGTCCAGCGCCTTAATTAATCTTTGCAAAAAGTCAATAAAGGGTTCTCTCTGTCCCTGCCTAATTCTGATATATGATTCAACCCTTTTTGCTGGATCTTGTATCCTATTCCAAGCATTTAAAGCTGCTTGGTGACATAGGCACAGTATTTCATTGTCATAAAGAGCTTGGACCTGTGGATCATCATATTCTCCTGCACCAAGAATTTGATATTGGGAAACCTCAACACATTTTGCTCTTTCTTGCTGTTCCATATGTTTGGATTCTTCTCTGAAATAAATTCCAAACATCAAGGAAGGTCCATTATCTAAAACTTCAGACACTAACTGATGGAAATCATGGGGGATAGCTCTAGCATTAGAAGCCCAAGTTCTTATCATTTCCTTTACATATGCAGAGTGCAAGCCAAAATTAACAATAGCTTGCTTAATTTCTTTCAGATCATTCATTGCTATTGGCATCCATATAGCTTCTTTGACTCCCTGTGAGCCTTTAGAAGTTGACACTTTGTCAGAATTAAGTATAGGGTATGTCGCTAGAACCCTGGGTAAGCCAGTTCTAATAGCTGGTGGAGGCATTGTATCCTGTCCTTGTGCCTCTTTACTCTGTTCACCAGCTCCAATAATTTCTCCAATCTTTTCAAATCTTTTTATCATTGTCTCTCTTAAATTCTGAATCTCCTGACCTGTATATGTTTCCAGTGATTTCACTGAGGTATGAATTTTTTGTCCCCATATTGCACCTGTGATTCCAAAGCTTTAATTTTTTCCTTCAAAGATAACATGTCCTTCTTAAACTTTTCTTGTATATCATGTAGATTCCCATCTTGGAGGTACATTCTGTCTTTTACCTTATCAAAACTTTGTGATAAAGTCTGAATGTCAAATTCAACAGCCTGAACCCTTTCAGGTAACTTTCTAGTACCCTTGGATATGGAGTCAATTTTGTCTGTCATAGTATCCACTTATTCAGATAACCTCTGACTTTCAATAATTTTAATCCTGTCAATTAGTTGTTCATTATTAGTTCGTAAAGACTCTATCGTTCTTAGGAGTGCCATATTCTTCTGTTCATTATTAGTTCATAAAGATTCTATCGTTCTTAGGAGTGCCATATTCTTCCTTTATGAAAGAATATGGAAAAGAAAACTGAAACCTAGTAACAAGCAAATTAAGGTATCCCCATAATCATATAAACCTTGTATGATGTAATCCATTGTATTAGTAAATATAAATTTACTAATCCATTGTATTAGTGAAAACCAAGCAGTAAAATTTGCGTTAGAAATGAAAACTGCCATATTACCTATTTTCCAGCAGGTGGTGCTATTGCCGAGTCGCGATGAAAAAAGAATCCTGTTTCAGTGTAGATGTTAAAAACTGGAAAATGCGAGTTTCTCAACAAAGTAAATGTAATTAAATCAATTCTATAGATGGAACTAGAAACCCAGAATCCAGGGGTAGAGAAGAGCAATCTGGAAGCCGCTTATGCCTCTACGTGACAGAGTAACCCTGAGGGGTTGCAGCTTTCGGCAACCGACAACTGTGTGCTCTGGTTCGCGCCACTTAAGAGCTGTGCTTACAAGGGAGATTTAAAAACAACTCAGAAAAGAGCAAACCACGTGGGCAGAGACTATGCAGGCCTATGGAGTTTAAATACACTTGTGGGGAGGCAGACGATAGGTGCATGGGGACTTGAAGTCAATCTGAGGTGTCTAAGGGGAAAATATAAAGAACTGCAGCAAGAAAAGCCACTGTGTGATAATTTATATTAAACTCCTGGCTCCATGCACAAGGCACAGGCCTCAGCTGAGGAAGGGAGGGGCTCGTGCCAAGCCGAACTCGCGGCCGGCAGCCGAGCCAGGGGAGGAGAGGTCCTAAAACCAAACGTTGGGCACAAGGTGAAGGTGTAAGTCGCAAACAATGCCACACCAGTTTGGAATTATGATTAATAGGGTGATATTTATTTAAAGGGGAAAAAACTTACAGATAACTGTCCCAGACAACAGCCCTCTGCGAAATCAGGAAGAAGTCTAGTTACCAGAAATGGAGCAGGAAGCGAAGAGAGTGAGAAGGGAAGTAGCCGCTTTTTAAAGGGAGAGAGACCTGCCCCAATGGGCTGGTATCTCAGCGGCTATAGGCTGGAGGAGCGGAAGGACCTTCTGCAACACCCCTTTATTCAGATATGGGGGGAGTCCTTATCTACCTAACTGCTGTACAAGGATCTCTGCCCAGGCAGGTGGGAAATTACCATATTAACAATGGAGATAAAGCCCTGCAGCTAATCACCAGGCAGGGCAGGTAGAGCACAGAAACACACAGGAAGCTTAGTTAGCTGACCACAAAATGTCCCTGCCAATGCACCTCAGGAATAAGGGCAGACCAAGGCTCTACAATAAGTGGATACTAGCTGTAAAGCAAAGGACAATAAACCTATAGTCCATGACTCTGGACATGGTGAGCTCCCATTAACTGTTTTGGTAGATTTCCACATCCTGGTCTTGACCACTTTGTTCATTTTCTCACTCCTCCCACTCTTCAAGTGGACTTTGGAAGCTCAGCCTAGTGATCCACTCTGGTTCTCTACCTCTGTTTCTATCAGTTGCTAGATGAAGGTTCTATGGTGACATTTAAGATATTCATCAATCTTTCTACAGGGCATGGTCAGTTTGGGCACCCTCTCCACTATTGCCTATTTCTTAGGGTCTTAGCTGGGATCATTCTAGTATGTTACTGAGAATTTCTCTAGTGCCAGGTTTCTTGATAGTTGCATAATGGCTCTCTCAACCAAACCATCCCTTTCCTTTCTCTCCATCTCTGTCCTTTCGCCATCTCAACTATCCTGTTCCCTCAAGTTCTCCTTCCCCATCCCCCCCCCTTCTTCTGCACACCTTTCTTCCCCCATTCCTACGATCCCAATTTTGTCAGGAGATGTTGTCTATTCTCCCTCCCCAGAGGGTATCTGTGTATGTTTCTCTTAGGGTTCACCTTGTTACTTAGTTTGTCCCACAGTACTGCAACTGGTATAAGTATGTAAAATTAAAAAGATAGTTTATTTTCCTTTTTAAAAATTAAAATAAAATAAATGTTTGCTCTTCATGTTTTCATGTTTGCTTTCAAATTCTCATTAAGAAATTGGGATTTTTTTTTGAATTCATTATATATTTTGAAGATCAGACCTTTGTCTGTTGCACGGTTGGTGAAGATCTTCTCCTAGTCTTAGTGACAGTGACAGTGTCCTTTGCTTTACAGAAGCTTCTCAGTTTCAGGAGGTCCCATTTATTCAATGTTGCCCTTAATGTCTGTGCTGCTGGGGTTATACGGAGGAAGTGATTTCCTGTGCCCATCTGTTGTAGAGTACTTCCCAATTTCTCTTCTGTCAGGTTCAGTGTGTTCAGATGGATATTGAGGTCTTTGATGAATTTGGACTTGAGTTTTGTGCATGGTGATAGATATGAATCTATTTTCATTCTTCTTTAGGTTGATATCCAGTTATGCCAGCACCATTTCTTGGAGATTCTTTCTTTCTTCCATTGTATACTTTTAGCTCCCTTTTCAAAAATCAGGTGTTCATAGGTTTGTGGGGTCTTCTATTCGATTCCATAGGTCGACTTCTTTGTTTTTATGCCAATACCAACTGGTTTCAATACTGTAGCTCTGTAATAGAGTTTGAAGTCAGGGATGGTAATGCCTCCAGAAGTTCCTTTATTGTATAAGATTGTTTTGGCTATCCTGAGTTTTTTGTTTTTCCATATAAAGTTGATTATTGTTCACTCAAGGTCTGTGAAGATTTTTGATGGGACCTTGATGGGGATTGCATTGAATCTATAAATTGCCTTTGGTAGAAATGCCATTTTTACTATGTTGATCCTCCCAATCCAAGAGCAAGGGATTTCCTTCGATTTTCTGGTATCCTCTTCAATTTCTTTCTTCAAAGACTTAAAGTTCTTCTCAAATAATTCTTTCACTTCTTGGTTAGAATTACCCTAGATATTTTATGCTATTTGTGGCTATCATGAAAGGTGATACTTCTCTGATTTCGCTCTCTGCTTCCTTCTCCTTTGTAAATAGGAGGGCAACTGATTTTTTGGAGTTGATCTTGTATCCTGCCACGTTACTAAAGGTGTTTATCAGATGTAGGAGTTCTTTGGTGGAGTTTTTGGTGTCGCTTATGTACACTATGATATCATCTGCAAATAAGGAAAGTTTAACTTCTTCCTTTCCAATTCGAATCCCCTTGATTCCCTTATGTTATCTTATTGCTATTGCTAGAAGTTCAAGCACTATATTGAAGAGGTATGGAGAGAGTAGACAGCCTTGTTGTGTTCCTGATTTTAGTGGAATGGGTTTGAGTTTCTCTCCATTTAATTTGATGTTAGCTGTCGACTTGCTGTAAATAGCTTTTATTATATTTAGGTATGACCATTTCATTCCTAATCTCTCCATGACCTTTATTATAAAGGGATGTTGAATTTTGTTAAATGCTTTTTCAGCATCTAATGAAATGATTTTATGGTTTTTTTCTTTCAGTTTATTTATATGATGAATTACATTGATAGATTTGCTTATGTTGAACCAGCCCTGCATCTCTGGGATGAATCCTACTTGATCATAATGGATAATTTTTCTAATGTGTTCTTGGATTCGGTTTGCCAGTATTTTATTGAGAATAAATTTTTGTGTTGATGTTCATGAGTGAGATTGGCCTGTAATTCTCTTTCTTGGTTGAGTCTTTTGTGGTTTTGGTATAAGGGTAACTGCAGCTCCACAAAAGGAATTCGGCAATGACTCTTCCGTTCCTAATTAAGGGAGCCATCTTAGGGTTGGCAAGAAACTTGACTCTAAAGGGACTCCTAGGTGTCCAGGGAAATGTCCCTAGTTAGTTCCTTAGACAGCTGAGGAGAGGGAACCTGAAATGGCCCTATCCTATAGCCATACTGATGAATATCTTGCATATCACCATAGAACCTTCATCTGGCGATGGTTGGAGACAGAGACAGAGACCCACATTGGAGCACCGGACTGAGTTCCCAAGGTCCAAATGAGGAGCAGAAGGAGAGAGAACATTAGGAAGGAAGTCAGGACCACAAGGGGTGCGCCACCCACTGAGACAGAGGGGCTGATCTTTTGGGTGCTCACCAAGGCCAGCTGGATTGGGACTGAAAAAGCATGGGATAAACCTGGACTCTCTGAACATGGCGGACAATGAGGGCTGCTGAGTAGCCAAGGACAATGGCACTGGGTTTTTATCCTACTGCATGTACTGGCTTTGTAGGAGCCTAGCCTGTTTGGATGTTCACCTTCCTAGACCTGGATGGAGGGGGGAGGACCTTGGACATCCCACAGGGCAGGGAACCCTGACAGCTCTTCAGACTGGAGAGGGAGGGAGAAAGGAGTCGGGGGAGGGGGATGGAAATGGGAGACAAGGAGGAGGCAGAAATTTAAAAAAAAAATAAAAGAAAAAATGGAAAAAAAGAAATTGTGATTCATGATTATTTCATCAAATATTTTATATCATCAATTTTCTGCTAATAATTCTGGGCATATTGTATATTATTATATTGCTATCTAGTCCAAGTAAAAGTTTTGCCATTGCAAAATGTGCAGTGATCTCCTGTGAAATGTTCTCCCCGTCAACATTTCAAGTGTAAAATTTAAAAATCTTTTGTCTTAGACACTGTCTTGTCAACTGATTATTAAGCAACCTTGGAGTGGCTTCATCATGTTTTACTTTCCCCATGACAGTGGAGTCTCCGAGATTTTTTATATCATTAAATTAGCTGATACTGAAAATTCACTTAAAATATTAGACATCAATATTAATATCTTATTAATAAGCCTAGCTCATTTAGTTTACAGTATCAGATAATTTATCTAATCCAGTCTTAGTGTTATTGTATTTGAGGAAACATTTTGCATTTTTTTAAATCTTAACTAATCATTTAAACAATGACTTATTATTTGATATGTAAAGTGATTCATTGATTATTGTAATCTTATCTTTTAAATATTTAAGCACATACCATACATATTCCCTAAAGCAACCCATTCAAATGCATTACCTTGATAGATGACATGATCATGCTATATGGGTTTTGAGGTTGAAGATTTGAGTAAATTGATAGTTGCGCTAAAGTTCTCCAATTCTCTTAAAAACTCTAGAATATAAAACCAGTTCTCTGAGATATATTGATCAGAATAAACTGCTCTCCTTCTTAAATATACAAGCTAGCATACTTCTGGTTTTCCTTGCCACAATTACAATTAATTCCTCTTATCTCAACCTAATTTTAATGAGCTCTGTGGTCACTCATGAAAACTCCAGCTTTAATAATAAATTATATGTACATATTTTAGTAATGTTATTTGTTAACCACACACACACACACACATATATATATGTATATATATATATATATATATACTACAATATAGAAACTTACAAATATATTCATAGTAATCAGAGTCAAGATTTTAATGCATCACTTATGCTTCCCTGAACTTGCCACTTTAACTTTCAAGGAAAATGGTATAGGGGTGACAATAACAAATTTGTTAAAATTAGCAATTAGTTACTAATAATTCTAATTTTGCTACAGTGGATTCAGTGCAAGACAATAAACAAATATTATACTGAACCAGAGTGTCATGCCAGATATTCAAAGTTCTGGTCTTTTTACCTTAGCTTTACTTGAGATGAAAATAAAACAATAAAATATTTAGTAATAATCCACAATGAAATGACTTGTTGAGGATGTAAATATATAATATAAAGGAGAAAAAATAATGTGAATAAAATTAATCTAAAAGAGAAATGAATAGCCAAGAGCTTCAATCACGTCAGAAGTCTACTTTTTAAAATGTTCTAGATATATAAATAATTCATGTATTTATGCTAATCTTTCTTAAAGAAATAAGAAGGAATCTATTAGTATTATATGTACTTCATAAATATGGAAAATTGCAGAAAATGTTTCCAGAAGAGAAAATAGTCCTCACAGTTTCTGAGTTTCTTTTTCTTTTGTTTTCTGTGTGTGTTTATGTGTGCATGTTTTTATAATATATTTTTGAAATTATAGTTACATCATTTCTCCCTTTCTTTTCTTTCCTCAGAACTCTCCCACACACATCTCCTTGCTTGCTTTCAATTCATGGCCTCTCTTTTAATTGTCATGTGTATGTGTTTGTGTGTGCATATATGCTTTTTGATGTTGGCTATGAGCTGTCTGTAAACTGTCTTTATTATATTGAGGAATGTCCCTTGTATCCCTAATATCTTTAGGACTTTTATCATGAAGGGTGTTCTATTTTTTCAAAGGCCTTTTTTTTGCTTCTAATGGGATAATCATGTACTTTTATATTTTAATTTGTTTATAAAACGCACTACATTTATCAATTTATATTAGTTGAACTATCCTGCATCACCGGTATAAAGTCTTCCCAATCATGGTGGGTGATTTTTGATGTGATCTTAGATTCTGTTTGCTAACATTTTATTGAGAATTTTTGCACCTATGTCCATAAGGGAAATTAGTTTGTAATTTTCTAATGAGTTTCTCTGGAGTGGTTCTTTTATAACTGAATTCTAGAAAGATTTTAATTTCTGCCAGTAGTGAGTTTTAGTTTCCATGAGTTTGTAAGCTTCCTTTATGTTTTGTTTGTGTTGATATGCAGTTGTAAGCCATAGTAGTCATTAGGATGCTAGGTATTAGCATCCTAATAATTCTATTGAATTTTCTTATATACGTTGGTACTGGCTTTGCTACCTTTGATGGATTTGAAGTCAAGTGGAAAACACATTTTCACTTGTTTGTGAGGATGTTTGAGAGAAGTTAAGCAGAGGAAGAAGTCCCTCATTGACAGTGGATAGTTCTCCCTGACAGGTTTGGGTTGTTAACTGAATAGGAGGAACAAAAAGAAAGTAGTCTGAGTTCAGCACTGTCTCTCCATGCTCCCTAAGTTAGAGGCAAAATGACCAGATTCATCAGCCATGATGGACTGTAACCCTCATATCATGAGCCCAAATAAACACTTCTCATGTTTTTCTGAAGTATTTTCTCACATCAACCAAAGAGTGGCTAATACAATTCCTTACTAGTAGGTAGAAATGTGAAAATAGTATTTCCATTGCTCATTTGATACTGGGTAAATAATGCTGAACTCCTATTACATGAATACATCCTGAATGTAGAACTTGTTCTTTGTTGAATGTTGAAACTTGTTCTTTCTTGAGCACACTCATGAGAAAAAAAAAAATGGAGGTATAAAAAAGTAGAATCAGCACATAAAATATTAGCATTCCTGTTTCTAACTTCACATGTATACAGCTATTCAGACCATGACTGCAACATTCCTGAAATAGATGGTTGTTTTAAGAAGGTTCACAATTTGGATGCAAAGGTGTTTTCTTGTTTCAGTACTGTGAATATTTGGTTATTGAGCAAATATGTGAAGATACATCCAATGACTAACACATAATATACTTTATTTTTTGTTTTTGTAAGCTATACTATTAAAAATGAAGGGTGTCTTCTGTATTAAATGCTAGTATTTATTAGTACAAGTCACATATTGTATCCAATTTGAATGCAGTTCTATTGTTTTAAATGATATGCTCAAAATAGCAAAATTTGGAACACTGTTGAAGGTAAATCAAATGCTTGCAGACAGGTATGGAATAACTGAGGTAACCAGATAATAGGAAGACCAAAACTCTGGACAAACTAAGAAAGGTAGTTCTTGTGGGCTCTGTCTGGCTCCCAGGAAGCCTTCCCTGTGGAGAGCAGGAGAAAGGTACTGTTGTCCTTTCACATATTCTTGCATCTCAATGCAACAGATTAAATTGTAGATAATGACAGTTTCTAAAAGGTCCTTTTCCAAAGATAAGAAAACTATAGATCTTGTAATAGTACTATGAGGTAATCAGTGAAATCTGAAATTGCATCTTGGTAGCTGTTATGTATATTTCTTAAGATGAGCCTCTCTGCTGATGCAAATAATTCCAATCAGACCAAATTAGACCAAATAAAAGATGCATGCATTTAATGCAGTGCTCCTGGGTGGTCAGGAGCATGGCAAGGAAAAGAGAGAGAGGGGAGGAGAGCCCGAGAAACCGAAGACCACATGTTCTTTTTCTGGGTGGCAGTCTAAGTAGCCTGTGGGAGTGGTCCAACATTTGGTGGGCTATTTTTGAACCTCCATGGGGAGGGGTCACTTCTTGGTGGGCTTTCCAGGATGTGGAGTCCAGACCAAGACAACTCCCAGGTGGAGGAGTCTTCCAAAGATGGATGTAGAGTATTAGAGTATCTATGACAAAAAAAAAAAAAAGCTCATTTTATAAGATAGGGGTCAGGATAAACTGCCGTCAGTTCGCCTCACCTGGGAACATAGAATTCATGATTTCATTAATGACTGACATAACTAGCTAAGGCTAAAAATCCAAGCTAAGATCAAAAAATAATGAACAAGGATTATCAAGACATGTGATCATGGACACAGTGTTAGACAAACAGCACTTAACTGTCTCTGTGGTTGGACCATAGGAGCATTCAGAGCTTATGAACCTTCATTTAATTACCCACAATAAGCTCAAATAATTAACCAATTTCAATTTAAAAAAATCATTTGATTTGTTAAAATTCTGCCACCTATCTCATAAGAGCCCCAAGAAAAACTTCTTATCAGTTCTTGCCTTTCTTGGGACCTCCTGTCTCTCTCTCTCTCTCTCTCAGAAGTCTTTCTCATTCTTATTGAATAATCTTACATTTATTGTTTTCATTCCTTTCTTTGTCTACATTTCTGGTCTTCATCATCCTGAGACAATAAACCCAAGAGTCACTAACTGACACCTTAAGTTCTCTCTCTCTCTTTTTGTAACATTATAAATATCTACATCACTTTGATATAAAAACATGAAGTTAAAACCAAAGAGTATTGATGAAGATGGTTTGGATTGGGGAATTTGAGTAGGATGCAAGAAAACTGTAGAGAAGTATTAACACATAGATCATTTTCTGTGCTACTTAGTAAGATGGGTAGTTCAGAACTCACATATCAGCACTGCAAAATAGAGTAAAATTTGAAATGGTTCCTTATTTTTTATAATATTTTGAAGGTACAATTTATCTTGACCTAAAATTTAACATAATAAAATATATATCCTTTTTTATGGAAGTTAAAAAATAATTTTAACTCAATTATGCAGTGTAAATCAGCAAAGAACTACATGTGTCATTTCATCAAATTCATTTCTTACAAAAACTCTCCAATTCACTTGAAAAATGTAAATTCCTGGGCTTTCTGGTCCTCATAATAGAACATTTTAAAAAATATTTTAAACCAATAGCTTTTATTTTTTTACAGTAGCTTTATCATCTCAAAAAGGTATTTTGTATCATCATTTTATGAAACATAAAAAAATGAAGTAGAAGATGAGCATGAAATACGTAGCCTTTACAACAGAAATGAGTTGGAGTAGTGGCAAAAACTCAACCCAGTGGGACATACCTACACAAATGTCATTGACAGTTGTCTTAGACTTTCTTTTTTCTTTTCTTTTTTTTTTTTTTAGGTTTGGCTCCCTCTTTTTTTAAAAAAAAATATTTATTAAAGATTTCTGTCTCTTCAATCAAGTCCCCCTCGTCCCTCTCCCTTGTCAGCCCAAAGACTTTCTATTGCTGTGAGAAATCACTCTGACTAAAGTCAGCCTGGAGAGGAAAGGGTTTGTTACTTCTTGCAGCTTGTAGTCTTTTACCAAGGGAATTCATTGCAGGATCTGAAAGGAGAAACTTTGAGGCAAGAACAGATACAGAGGCCATTGAAGAGTGAGGCTTACTGACTTTTTCTTGATGGTTACTTTCTTATATATCCTAAGGCCAACTGCACAAAGATGGCATTTTCCATCAATCACCCCATACTCCATATGTCCACTGTTTCTGCAGGCCACGTGCTGACACAATGGAATGTAGTGGGCTAGAAGAGAGGAATAAGAAGGTCCCAAAAGAGACCTAGGAGGAACTGTGTCTGAACCATCAGGGAGAGTCCCTGCAGTGGAGGTGGGATATAAAAACAAGTCACTATAGGCAGACTACAGCAGGACTAAGAGTAAATTTGGAGACTGTTCAATGAAGTGATTCTTATTTTAATAAATGAAAGGAATAACAGGTTCCGCATTTTTACTTAAATACGTAAACACTTCCTGAACTTTTCCATAAAATTATTTTATTTTAGGTATTATGTGCTATATCCTGGCATTCCTGTTGCTTCCCTACAAAAACATTTGTTGGGTAGGAATAAGAATAAAATTCTCATTCCCTTGACACAGGAAGAACAAAAATAAGTCTTTTTGCAAAAAAAAAAGAAGCTATTTTAATTGATATATTCAGGTCATAAAATGAGCACTTATATTCCATTAAAAATATTGTCCATAAAATGTTGTAGGTGTTGAATCTAAATGAGTTCATTCCACATTAACACAAAATTTGTTCACATTATTCTATTTTTTCTAGTTGCCTTGGAAAATAATACTTTGACTATATACTAATGAATATACATGCAAACTAATGTTTTCTTATGTATAATTTTTGAATTTATTACTAACATGCCAAACACTGCAATGAGGAATTTACCAACATTGCTACCAATGTGTAATGCATTGTGTTTGCAGGGATTATTTTTGAAGATATAGTTATATTTTTCACTTTTCTCTTCTCGCTTCCAAGTCTTTTTTATATCCCACCCTGCTCTCCTTAAAAGTAATTGTTTATTTCTCTATTAGTGCATGCTTATAGAGATATCTGTTAACTTTGACCTATGGATAAAATTATAAACTCAAAGAGATTAATCAGAGGGTCATGTAGATTAAATTAAGTAGATATGAAGGATTTATAGATTTTTAAAAGTTAGGATAGTCATTACAAATCATTATTTGTGGTAATACCACATTATTTCATTATATTTGGAATATTGATGAATATAAAGAGATAATATAATGAATTAAAATAAAATGCATATGCACATATTCAATGTGTAATTTTTATATAAATTGATAAAATAATATTTTCAGGTTTTATGAAAATAAATAACCCTGGAGAGTATATAATTAATAAGATTAAACTTATCTGATGAAGGCTAGATATAGAGAACTAATTTTTACAAGTGTTTTACAAGGGAACATAAATATATGATTGTAAGCTTAATTGGAAGATGCTAGAAGAAATTTCATCAATGTCTAAACTAGAAAATATGCCAGACATTAAATTTGAGATAATTTACCTATTAAATGTGGCTTTCTCCAATTTAAAATTTGTTACATTAAAAAATAATTGTATTATGATCATTTTTTTCATTTTCTTTCCTCCTACCAATCCTTCTCCCATGCCAGACCACTTACTCCAAATTCCATGACCTTTTTATTGTTTACTTTTATTGTTTTACACACAGAGACACATACATACTCACACACAATATAGAAATACAGCCTGTTGAATCCTTTTAGCAATGTTTGAATGTATATATTTTCAAGAGTGACCATTTGATATTGGTAACCAATTATTAGGTTCATCCCTGTGAAAGATTTACTATTCTACTCTCATCATTCTGTGGTTAACTGTGGTTCTTTGCGCTGAGGTTTTCTTCCACTTTAGCACGCCTATGGGTATTGTCCTTTAAGTCCTGATTAGGCAGTCCTGTGTTTTGAGGTTCATGAGTGAAACTTTCCTGTGATTTCCAGAAGACAATATCTTAGAATGAACTTCTTGGTCCTCTGGTTCATAGGACTTTCTACACTCTCTTCTTCAAAGTTTCCTGGCCCTAGGCATACGAGTGTTTGTTGATAATGCCCTTCACTGGGGGCTAAGCATCCTATCACCAGTTGTTCTTTGCAATTTGACAGTTGTGGATTTTTTTTTTTTTTTTTTTTTGGTTTTTCGAGACAGGGTTTCTCTGTGGTTTTGGAGCCTCTCCTGGAACTAGCTCTTGTAGACCAGGCTGGTCTCGAGATCCGCCTGCCTCTGCCTCCCGAGTGCTGGGATTAAAGGCGTGCGCCACCACCGCCCGGCTTAGTTGTGGATTTTTGTAGCAGTCTATCAGATGCGAAGAGAAGATTATTTTTTTTTTGATAAGAGATGAGTACTACAGTTACCTCTGTGTATATGGATAGGTTTTAGATTCAGTTAGTAATTGTGCTAGTCTAGTGAAGTGATGTTAATAGGTTCCATTTAAGATACATGATTTCACTCATCCTGGGTAGTTGACTAGGTTTCCAAAACAAGGCTTGATTTCCCTCTCTTGTGTAGGTCTTAATTTGGATTAGACAACTATTGGTTACCATAAAGACCTGACTGCCACTAGTGCACCCTTAATGATACTGTGCCATGTTTGTCATTTTTTCCTGGTCCACAAGTGTCACATCTATTGGTATGTCCCTCCCTATGCACCTCCCAGTACTACAGAAGCTAGTCCTCAGGGATGAGGCTTTCATAATAGAATTAGGTCAGATCTTCTAAGTCGCTTTTCCCCATTTCTTCCATGATTTGGTGAAATTATTTTGTTTAATTGAATTATATATAAGCTATAGTATAATTATGGAGACAAAATAGTTTCAGAACTAAATTTGAATCCAGGTAACATAGGGTTATATCAGAATATTTTATGTACTAGATATGCAACCTTAGGTAATTGTTTAAGTCTAAACTTAATGTTTTCTCATTAATAAAGTAAAATATACAATGTGGCCAATGAAATACAAAATTTTTACTTTATAGGGATACTGTATGATCCAAAAGAAGAGTCATTTGCACAATAAACAGAAACATCAGAATTAACACCATACAACAAATGAATGTAAGAGATATCTAGAGTATTTCTATTTGCTGTTTCTTCTATCCAAACACCAAAGAAAACACATTCTACTATATAGCACATGGAAGCTTTTATAAAATAGACCATGTAGTGGAGCACAAAAATTCTTTACAAATTCACAAGATTAAAATCACTCTTTTTATTCTATCTGACCACAACGCAATAAGCCCTAAAATGGACAGAAGGAAAAAAAAACTCTAATAAATATGCAAACTCATTGAGATTAAACAACTGATTGTTAATTGATGAATAAGCTAAATAAAAAATAATTGTAGTGTATAAGTACTTAGAACTGTTATGGACAAATATATGGTATGAAATGCTTGTTTGTAAGTTTGCTGTTCCTAATCCTCTCTATGTTGCGATTACTGAGATAATCGTAATAGGTAACAGGTGGACTCCAGTCCATATAATCATCAGGAATGTTTTCTCACTATTCTATGGCACATTAACCACTGCAAATGTTGATTACTTAGTAGCTACATCTGTACCAACAGTCTTTAAATAGTTTATATCCATTGCCAGATAATATCTTGGTTTAGGGATAGATCTAATTCTTTGTGACAGTCACTAATGTCTCACTAGGCTTAGGGTTTGGATGCTGTTTTCATTTTCACCCAGAGTTATATAAATATTGCATATGGTTGCTGCTCAATTAAACTCAACTCTATTAAGGTGACTGACATTGCATATTAGCTCACTATATTTTTTCAAGTATCTGATCATAGGTGTGATGTCAGCTGTTTAACAGGAATATGGCAGAGCTAAAAGTCCTCTGGGAGAGATTTTCTACAATTACTTAAATTCCCTACACTTAAAATCCTTATGATTCTTCAACATTTAACTGTTATGCCATCTATTCTGCTTTATCTTCACATTTCCATGAATCTTGATTAGTCCAAGCTCATCATTAGTCTTTAACATATCAACCCAGGAACACAATTAGAGTCAAATAGAATAATTAGTGGTATTAAATGAACACAGATGAACATGCCTAAGAACACATTCAACAACTGCATATGTTGCCTGATTACACAATCCACTAATTCCCACAGATATAGCACTTTTAACACTTTGGTAAAAATCAAGAATTGGTAAATGGTGTATGTTACAGCCAGATAAAATACATTTAAAAGTTTCATGGGTAAAATGTTCTCTGTGACAACTACTTCACCTTGCCACTATGAACAAAACTGACCTTAGGCAATATCAAACTGGACATGGTTGTTTTCTACCAGAGCCCAATTTAAGGGCACTGAATTTGATTTAGATATAATTGCATGTGTCCATTATATTGTTTTAAAACATGTTTAAAACAATTGACAGTGAATAATCAAAAGTGGGTGGCAGGCTACTATCTCACGTATTAAAATCAGAGTATTTTAAATTTAACAAGTGCATTAATGCTTCAGTAATGGTAAAATAATAGTTAGTAATTTAAACTATCTTAAGGAACATATTATGGCAGTATTTTCCTATAAGAATAAAGAAATTTATATGTATTAGATCTCTAAAAAATAGGCAATTTCTTTTGTTTTCTTTATTTTCCACTTTTATTAAAACAGATTCCTTGTTGTTTCCAGGTTCTGGATACTAAGAATAAAGCTGCTTTGAGCATAGATGAGGAAGTATTCTTGTGGTATGATTGAGTATCCTTTGGGTATATGCTCAAGAGTGGTATGTCCCACAACAAAAAACGAACAAAGAAAATGTGTTGCAATTAAACAATGAAGTACTGCTTAGTTGTTAAAAAGAATGACATCATTAAATTTTTAGGCAAATGGTTGCAACTAGAAAAAAAAATCATGAGTGTGGTAACCTTGACTCAGAAAGACAAATATAGTATGTACTCACTTGTAAGTGGATATTAGCTGTAAAGTAAAGGATAACCATGATACAATTCACAGACCCAGAGAGGTTAGATAATAAGAGGGCTCAACAGGTATGCTCACATATCCCAGGAAAGGGGAAATAGAGATTATAAGAGATCTCATGGGTGGATTGGAAGCTAGCAAGTTGTTATAGAAACATAAAGGATCAGGTAGGGAAGGGATGGAGGGGGAGATTACTAAAAAAGACTCCTGGAATGGGAGGCGGCTTCTCAAGGTGAAGTAGAACATGGTTCAAGGGGAGCTCCGAGGAATCTATGAGGATGACCCCAGCTAGACTCCTAGCAATAAAGGAAATGTAGCTTGAATTGGTCATCTCCTGTGATCAAGCAAGATTTCCAGTGGAGGGATTGGAACACCAAACCAGTCACATAACCTTTGACCTATAGTATGTCCTGCCTATGGATGTATTGGGGTAAGGGTAACATAGAGATTGTGGACTTCACCAACCAGTGACTATTGCAGCATCAGATCCAGGCCAGGAGAGCAAACCCACTGTTATTACCTGGAGTACCGGAACTCAGAAACTGGATGACCCAGAGACCTGGGACAGAACAAACATGACTCTCATGCATCAATGTAACAAAGTCTAATAATATTATGTTATTCTCCAAGATTGGTGCCTAGCCCAATAATCATGAGAGCAGCATCATCCAGTAACTGATGGGAACAGATGCAGAGACTCCCAGTCAAACATTAGACTGAGCTCAGCAAATTCTCCCGAAGAGAGGAAGGATTGAAGAAGCCAGAGGGGTTAAGGACATCACAAGAAAACCCACAGTATCAACTAACCTGGACTCTCAAGAGCTCACTGAGACTAAACCCACAAACAGGGAGTCCGTATGGTACTGATCTAGGCCCTCTACACACATGTAACAGTTGTGTAGCTTAATCTTCTTGTGGGACTCCTAACAGTGGGAACAAGGGGCTGTCTTTGAAACTTTGGCTGACTTTTGGGACCCTACTTCTCATATTGCCTTGCCCAGCTTTAATACATGGAAGGTGCTTAGTCTTATTGTGATCTGATATGCCATGTTTTGTTGATATCCATGGGAGGTCTGTTTTATGAATAGAAATGGAGGATTGGATTGGGAGGGAAAAGGACAGGTGGGGGAAAGGTACTTGGAGGAAAGCTGGGAGGGTAAAGTGTGGTTGGAATGTAAAATAAATAGATGATGATAGATAGATAGATAGATAGATAGATAGATAGATAGATAGATAGATGATAGATAGAAAAAATGAAAAACGTTGAAAAAATTACTATATCCTGAATAGTTTTCCCATCTTCTTTTCCTCCTAGACTCTGTCAAGCTTATTCCCTTCTGAACTCACTCCTATTCTGTCTTTCATTAGAAAGAAAGGATTCTAAGAGAAAACAGCCAAATTAAACATTATATATAACTCTAAAACAGAAACCATCACATGGAAGTTAGGCAAGGCAAAACCAACACAAGGAAAAGAGCTCCAAGTGAAGGCATAAGAATCAGAGACCCACTTGTTTAGACATTCAGGAGTCCCATAAAATTATTAAACAGAAAGCTATAACACATAAACAGAGGAACTGGTGCAGATCCGTGTAGGCCCTGTGCTTGCTACTTCAGACTCTGGAAGATAATATGAACTTTACTCTGTTGATTTAGAGGGCGTTGTTCTTTTTAGCATCTTTCATCTCCTCTGATTTTTATACTCCTTTTCTCTGGGGTTCCCTGAGATGTGAGGAAGTATATGATAGAGACATCTAAATTAGATGTGTGTTTCCATAACTCTCTCATTCCATAGTGTCTGGATGTAGGTCTCTATTTATTCCCGTGTGCTGTAGGAGAAAGCATCTATGATGATGGCTGATAAGGCATTTGTTTATGGGTACAGCAGAAATTCAGTAGTATTCATTTTTTTGTTACTTTTTAATTTATACAATATTGTAAATATGTGGCAGGACAACAGAGATTGGGAGGAGGGACTGGGAGAAGAGGATGATGGGAGAAGAAACTGTGATCGATTAGAAAAAATGAATTAATGTAGTAAAAATTTTGAAAAATAAAAGTAAATAAATAAGTTGGCTCACTAAATATATATGTGTATTTATATATGTAAACACATTTAATAAAATATATATAAGTGGGCTGCAGAGATGTATCTCAGTTTGACAACACTGGCTGCTCTTTCAGAAATCCTGAGTTCAATTCCTAACAACTACATGGTGGCTCCCAGCCAGCTGTAATTTTATCTGGTGCCCTCTTCTGTGGTGTAAGCATAAAACTGTACATATAATAAATAAATAAACATTATATATATATATATGAAAAACATAAACACATTATATAAAACTTACCAGTTCACAATAGAAGAATCAATTTGCCTAGGAAAATCCTGATTCATAATCATTAAAGAACAAAGTTTATAGCACTGAAATTCCCATAATTTTTGAAAGTTGTGGTTTTGTTCCCTTCAGGGACATTTTGTATGCTTTTATGTTATTCCAAAACATTCATGATAACATTTACTAGGAAGTTGAAAAATTTTGAAACCCTCATACTGGTTGATTCTCTAGAAGGGTTAGAGAACTGAAACTTCTTTAACCTGTAAACAATTACTCATTGTGTTGTTGTTTAAATTGAAGTATCCTTGCTTAAAAGTATTTTCAAGTCTTGGACTACCTGAAAAATGTGCATGCCATTGAAGTTCATTTTAACCTTCCCATTTATCCTAGTGAGGCAAACAAAATATATTACCTTGCAAGAATTCTTTCAGTAAAGAGCTACATACTTGTTTACAGCCCTTTCTTTCTTTCTTAATGTATGGCAGTTGTGGGATGTCCTTCCTTAATTCTCTGTCCCATCCACACATTCTTAACAATGCACTCTGAGAAATTTGATTGGAGCACTGTTTATCTATCAATACATCAGTGCTCTATGACATACATAGATTAGCACTTTTCTCTCACATTTTTTAAAATCTTATCATTTTTGAAGCTTGCCCTCTGCCTCCATTGATTGCTCACGAATTCCTTCTTCACTTAGTTTTGGACCTTTACACAGTTATATGCAAATCAAATATCTTGTATCTATCTGTGAGAAATATTTAATACATATATTTCAGCTCTTTTTAAGTCCAAATCTTATGGATGATTAAAGATTCATCTTAGTTTGGTGAGTTGACAGAAGAGAATACAACCATGCTGTTTTTCAACCAACCATCTCAAACCTTGCTAAAGCTTAAAGTTATTAACATGGTTTAAATCCAAGTACTCTCTGCTTTTCTGTTATCCATTACTTCCAATATTAACTACTAACTTTTAAGTCAAGTTAGTGCATACTAAGGTATAAATTACTGCATTGCAATGTACTTTATAATATGCCATCAGCTGTTTGTCCTAATATTTCCAGAAATATATAAAAATCATAAATTCACTGTCATTGTTCTCATAGATAAAATGAAGATTCAAGACTTAAGGTTACCAAAGGCTGGTATGTGTAAATACATGGCCTTGCAAACACAGGTTAGGATTTTTTTTTTTAATCATTCTGATCCATGAAGCTGTTTAAAGAAACAAGCTTGATGTATATTTCTACATATTTTATTATACTAAATTATATTACTACCCTTTGCCTTGTTTAATAAGCAGCTTTTTATATTTTTAGAAGAAAATAATCAGCTTATCTTTAAACACTTTTAGGTCAATGTCACACTAAGATTAGAGCAATTACACCTTACCTTCACACATGAAACCAAATGACAGCCATGCAGAAATCATGTACAACCATAATCCTAGTACATTGAACTGTAATGATGTTTCATTTGTATTTTAGTAAATAAAACTTGCCTGAAGATCAGAGAGTTAAATAGCCCACACTAATACTGTTACTGTCTGTAACAGACTTTCTGACCAGGAAGCGGTGACACACACCTTTAATTCCAGTAGCCACAAGGTTTACCATAGAAACAGGGCAGTAGTGTTACATGCCTTTAATCCTAGTGCTAGAGAAAAATATAAAACAGGAGGATACAGTTCTCAGTCTCATTCTGAGGATTTCTGGAGGCAAGATCACCATTTCAGACTGAGGAAGAGGTAAGAGACAGTGGTCAACTGTTTTGTTTTTCTGACCTTCAGGTTAAACTCCAATATCTGTCTCTTGGTTTTTATGAAAAGTGCTACATTGAGCTTAGCAGAAATACAAAAAATTATCGATGAAGATTAATTACAACCCTGCTTTTAGATAATACCACTTTCTTCAGAATCAGTTTATACATAAAGCAGATTATGATGGCAGGAATACATTTAGAAAGAAAGTAATAATGGAAACAAAAATAGCTTATTAAATTATCTTTTAACAACATTGTATTATCAAATGTAACACTGTGAAAAAGCTCAAGATCTGTAATAAAATTATGTATGTCTGACTTAGGAAAAATAAATATGTATTAAATCAGACTAAGTTTTATAAGAACTACTATAAAGTAAAATTATGTTGATAAAGGATTTATTAAAAAATATAAATCATGTGAACAGCTATGTTTTTCCAAATTACCAAGAACTGTATTGAAGAAGAAAATTTAAACATGACCTAAGAAATTGGTAATAATACTTAAATTGCATTTTGTTTCTATCATAATACTTGATCTATGATGTTAAAACAATACTATAAACTTTAAAACTTACATATATGGCTTATATTATAAACTGTGTATAGGGATGTTTGCATGATTGTGCTCCTGCATGTGCATACACACTCCTACTTATGAATTTAATATTTATATCATTGGATATTAACTAGCAATGCTATATGCCAAAAGCTGATATTTGGGTGACTAATTAGGTATAAACATATTATAACTACCTATGAACATATTTACATATATGGAATTCCCTCACTTTGGGACACACCAATCTAGCAGAGAAAAATATTACCTTCAATTACTCACTTGTATAATATTAGCCCTTTTTCTGTTGCTGTAACATAATACCTAAGATTAGTTCATTTGTAAATGAAAGAGTCTTATACTGACTTGTAATTCTAGAATGTGATAAGTCTAAGTGTGTGCCACTGGCATCTATGTGGTTTTTGGTGGAGTCTGGAGATGCTCTAAGTCTAAGTATATAGCTAAAGAATGAGTAGGCATGTGAGGAAGGGCTAAACAAGCAGAGCAACTGTATCTAAAAGCAGACTTTTTATAACTACAAATTGATAATGAGTTGTGTTTCAGGGACAAAGGGAGGAAATTACATGACAAGGGCCTTAACCAATCCATAGGAACTCAAGCAGCCTCTCACAGCACTACCTAACTAACATAGATATCAACAGAGTTTTCAAGGAGATAAACCATAACATCTTCCTATTCCCATTCTTGGCTGTGACAACTCCACAAACTTGGGATAGTACAGTTTTGACAGCCAGGCTTAGCCTAATGAGTTGATTTAACCATAAAATATTAACACATATGATTCAAGTGGAAGCATCAGATAGAGCTTGCAATATCAGATTTGCTTATTTTTGACATTCTCTGCCTGTGAGGTGGAAACGCTCACATTTGATAACTGGCCGCTATAAGTCTAAAGGACAAATGAAAGAAAGCCAAGATGCCCTTGATGAGGCTAGCTGAAACCAGTCAGCCAACTTTCTAAGCCATAGATAAGTAAATAAGTAGACAGTATATCATCAAAACTACCTGATGACTACAGAAATATAGGAATGAACTATTGTTTTAACTACTTAATTTATTTCTAATATTTTACTTATTTTTATTTTCATGCATGTTGATACTCTGCCTGCATGTATGTCTATGCTGTGTGTATATGAATACTCATGGAAACAAGAAGAGGACCTAGGATCTCATGGTATATGAATTACAGAAGGTTGTTAACACTTTCGGGAGCTGGGTTTGGACCTGCATCTTCTGTAAGAGGAGTCAGGGCACACACCTGCCATCTCTCCAACCCCCCACTACTTAGTTTTAACAACAGCTCACACAGCAATATCTAGCTACAGAGTAACAATATGGTTTCAAAGAAAAAAAAGCATAATTTTGTAGCAAAAAATCGTATTCTTTGAGAAGGCGTTATTTCGTTTCTTTCCCACACAGTATTGCAATAAAAGTAATAACACTACATAAAGTACATGTCAGTTTTTAAATTTTCATCACATTGCTTTTTCTCATATTGCTTTCAAAAATATATACAATACAAGCTATATATGTATACCAAAAGAAAGTTTCCTACATGGACTAAGTCAAAGTCAGGGTTTCAATTCAACCTCAGTACATTTCATGTAGCAAGATTTTTAAGAAAGGAAAATTCTGGTAAAAGGGTGAAAATGACTTATGCAGCTATCATCCTCACAAAGGAAAAAAAAGGAGAAAGTTACGTATCCTATGATTGGATTGGTTGACTGTAGTAGGGAGGAGGGCTGCTTGCTCGTTCCCAGCTACTTAGCCCGGACATAATTACACAGAAACTATATTATTTAAAACACTGCTTAGCCTATTACATCTTAACTTAATCTATTTCTAGTAATCTGTATATCGCCATGTGGCTGTGGCTTACCGGCTAAAGTTCTGTCTGGCTCCAATGGGGCTGCATGGCTTCACTCTCATTCTGCCCACTCAGTATTCAGTTTAGTATTTCCGGCCTACCTGTGTTCTCCAATGGCTCTGCTATAGGCCCAAAGCAGTTCCTTTATTCATTAATGGTAATCTCAGCATATAGAGGGGAATCCCACATCAGTTGACATATCTGATCAAGTACACATATAGGCTACAAATGCACTCAACTTAACTTCTGAATTCCATTATCGTCCCAACCCTGCTCTGTTCTTTCTGTTTAATACAGTGCTATCTACAGGTGTAGATAGATGTAGTCTTCAGCGGTCTCTGAATGTCAAGACATCTACTCCCCAAAGATTTTTAGTGTTGAGGAAACTCTCAGCAATGTTCTATGAGAAACTCTGAATCAGATCTAAGAAGTACTAAGAGAGATTTGCTCCTGTATGGACTGGAATCAAAATAAATAAAAAAGTAATAACCCCAGGATGTATCTACGGCTTAAAAACTAAAGATCCAAGTGACTGAAATTAGTCAAACCAAAGCAAATTAAGCAAAGTAGTTGAAAAAATTAACAAAATTGTATAATTATAAAAAATCCAAAGACATATGTATATTTTTCTAAATTATAAAAGCTAGAAGACCAGGAAATCTATTGTAAGAAAGAATCTTCTCTATATGATATGGAAATTGCTCCCATGAAATTATAACAATATGTCCACCTAAACCAGGCACACAGTACCAGTTTCCAAGTAAACATGGCTTGAGGAAATCTCATAGTGGCATACCCTGAAATAAAATCTAAGGCAATTGATAATTACTGAGAGGGACAATTAATATTTTTCAAAGTAGATCCCCTGATTCTTTATCCATTTCCAAGTATTCAGTCATAAACACACAAATAAACAAAAGAAAATCCAATAGAGTGAGTTTATTTTTTACATATGTGTGTGTGCATACTTATATATGTCAATAATAAAGAAGAGGTATTAATTGGAGAGGTAATAAGGGAACAAAGGAGGTCTGGGGAGAAGAAAGGGGTAGTGTAAGTGATGGAAATATAGTAATCATGTATGACTTTCTAAAATATAAATTGATAAAAAAGAAAATATAAAAGAAAGTACCAACTAACTTTCAGAAAATAAAAGTATGGATTCAAAAATGGGGTGAGGAGAGTTATAAACGCAATCATTTCCTATTCAGTCAGGTTTTCTATTTAGTAAACAGATATAAGTTCTCAGAGAAATCATTTATATTATCATTAGGTAACACTGCATTCTTCTGGTGCTTTTTATGGATTTAAAGACTAAGTTGTTAAACTAATAATTTTTCTTAGTTATGATAGATTACAAATTAGATATAAAACTTTAGACTTACTAAGATAATGTGCATATTAAAATATTTCCTCTAATTTTGGCAAAAATCAGACTGGCTATTATAATTGTAATTTTTATTTGATAATTGTGTTTGTTTTGTAGAATTTTACTATTTCAAAGTTAAAACCTTTCTTTTTAATTAGAGAAGAGGAAAAAATTCTATGGAACAATATTTGTACACTGCATGCATCTCTCTCATTGTTAATAAAAATTTGGTTGATATGTGCAGAAAGATTGGACAAGACAGCCTGACAGAGAGGGAATTCTGTGAGGATGAAGGGTGGAGTCAAGGGGAGATGCCAGGCAGCTGCCAAGAAAGCAGGACATATAGAAAACGAGGAAACAAGCCATGAGTCAAATGGCAAAGCCTAGATAAGAAATATGTGTTAATTTGCAGAAGGAGTAGATGCCAAGAAATAATAAAATTGATAACTAAAATCAATAAATAGAAACAGAAAGCAATACAGAGAATCAATAAGCTAAAAATTTGATTCTTTGATAAATCAACAAGATAGACAAACCCTAATCGAAACTAACCTAAAGGCAGAGAGGTAATATGCAAATTAACAAAATAAGATTTGAAAAGGGGAACATAACAAGAGACACAGAAAAAATCCAGAGAATCAGCAGGTCATGCATCAAAAACCTGTACTCCAAAAACAAATGAAAATTTAAAGAAATGGGCAATTTTCTGGATAGGTACAACGTACCAAAATTAAATCAAGTACAGATAAACAAGTTAAACAGACATGTAACAGATAAGAAAATAAAAGTAGTCATCAAAAGTTTCCCAACCTAAAAAGGCTCAGGGCCAGATGATTTCAGCACAAAATTCTCCCATAATTTCAAAGAAGAGCTAATACCAATACTCCTCAAATTATTCCACACAATATAAATAGAAGAGACATTGCCAAACTTTTTCATGAGGAAACAGTTACCCTTGTATCCAAATCACACAAAGATGCAACTAAGAAAGAGAATTAAAAACCAAACTCCCTCATAAGCATAGATGTAAAAGTACTCAATAAAATACTGGCAAATCAAACCCAAGAACAAGTCAACAAAAAAATCATCCATCATGATCAAGTTGGCTCCATCCCAGGGACTTCATGAAGCTGAAAAGGCTAAAGAAACAATATGAGAAGGAAAATTGTCTGAGACCCCTAGGTCCACAAACTTTTAAAAGTGTTTTCCCTAATTCCTAAAACCAACATATTATTTCACTATTCTTTTTGGTTATCACCCACATTTGTTTTATTAGATTAAATTTATTTTAGAGCTGAGTTACTATGGTAATTGCATACTTAAGATGTTTTGTGGTTGTGCTCAATCGTGAAAACCCTCTGTTAAACACAGAAAGGAATTGGATTGTTCTAGAAAGACTTTGAACTTCTTTTAACATTGTTCCTGGCATCTGTTAATTACTCATCTTTTTCCAAAGAACCCATTACTTCTGCTCTTTCGTTTTGAGATTGCCTACCTGATTTTGAGATCAGAGTTTTCAGAGTTTCCCTAATTGCTTTCCTTCCTCACTCAGAATGATTCACAGCAATTCCATTTATTGCCAGTTTAGTCACGATGTGTCATAAAACATCCCTTAACTAGAAATTTTATTTCTCCAGTGTTCTATGCTTTTCACACTAAAAAATCAGAAAAAAGAATAAAATATACTATTATTTACTTCAAACTAAACTGAAGATCAGCTCATATTGCTACATAGGCTCTGCACAGTGGTGATGGTAGTGGTAAGCGAATGAAACAAAAGGAACCCACAAACTCAAAGGCATGGAACATTTCTTAAATAAAATCATAGAAAGAAAAATATGTCAAATCTAGGGAGAGTTATGCCTGCTCAAGTAAAATAGACACAGAGAGCACCAGATCCACTAGACAACAAAAGAAATGCCTCCGTGCCACATTTTAGTTAAAAACACTAAAAACACAGAACAAAGAAAGGGTATGGAAACCTGAAAGAGAAAAGATGCAAGTCACATCTAAAAGCATGCCCATCAGAATAATAGCTGACCTCTAGCTTTTAAAGCTAGAAGAGCTTGAAGCAATGTGCTTAAAGTTATGAAAGAATGTAGATCCAACCCAGACCACTTTTACTTGGCAAAGCTATGAATCAGAGTTGAAGGAGAAAGAAAAGCTAACAGTTATAAAAATAAGGTGAAAATACTTATGAAAACAAAACTAGCCCTATAGAAAATAGTGGAAGGAATACTTTGGATTGAATAATGATCATATAGTAAAGCAATAAAGAAAAATAATTTATGTCATTGCTTGTGCAAAGAAGGGCTACTAAAAAAAAACCCACACACTACAAAATCAACAAGATGATAGCAGCTTACTTTTATATAATGGAAAATGTCACGAATATATAAATTCATATTCTACAAACTGTCTCCACCAAATGCTAAGCAACAGCTCAAGAATAAGAAACTCTCACCAAACTTTGGCAACATAAAACTAGTTCTAAATTATTTGTAAGACAGTGTCACAACTGGTAAAACACACTGACAGGGTCCTGAGGCAGAAGCAAATGCCATGCAATCAAAGCCGAGAAGAACACCAGCTGGGATACTGGAAAGCATTTGCATAGCGGAACGGTGAGATGAGTTCGGAATGTAAATATTGACTTCTAGGTCATGGTGAACAGTTTTGAGTTCATTCCATGTGCATTAAGGAGAAAAATGAGGTAACACTTTGCACCTTTAAAGACAATTTCATTCTATGGATAACAGACTAAGGGAGCAAGAACAGAAGAAAATGCTAAGGCACCATATTGTTATAAGTTAGATGCAAACATCACTAAGTAACAGGTGAGGGACTTGTAATCTTTCTTTAAAGATAACACACTATTCTTTTTAGAAATCCACCACTTCAAAAATTAACAGTGGTCTCTAGATAAGGAAAAGAGTTAATCTGTTGCAGTCATTATGGTAGAAACGAGCAGGACTTTCAGTGTTCAATCCTCATGGATTTTACTGTGCCTGAGAAAAACAAACACCTTTATGTTGCTATAATTTTGAAGTTATTATCATTCAGATATCACTATTCAAAAATGTTAATTCTTAGATGTGTTTATTCACAGTTCTTTCTTTTTTTGTTGTCTTTGTTGTTTTATTTGAATGATATTCACTGCTTTTGCTTTTTTCTTTATGAGATGGTAATATATTTACAAAATTCACCTCTCCCATTCATTCTTCTGAATCATCCCATATATCCCTCCTTGCTATCTTTCAAATTCATGGACTCTTTTTTATTAATTTCTATTACATGATTGCATATGTATATACACATATATTCCTAAATACAATTTTTAGTCTGTATAATATTACTCATATACATGCTTTCAGGGATGACCTTTAGTATAGTATATAGTATATATATTGGTGTGCTCTTCTTTGGGGAAGACCATTTCTCCAGCTGTCATCATTCCTTAGTTGTCTATAGATCCTTGTGCAGGGTTGAAGCCTCATAGGCTTTCCCACATCTTCTTTCACAACCATATCTGTTTGTGTCATACTTTTCAACTCATGTTTGCACAATTATGTCAGTGATACTTTAAACAGTGGTTCTTTATCGTCCTATTGCTGCAACATTTTTATATGGTTCCTCTGATTATTGTGATTCCCCAAACATTGATTTGTTTTCATTACTACCTCATAACTGTAGTTTGGCTACTGTTATGAATTACAATGCAAATTTCTGATATGTGAGCCCTGTGAAAGGATAATTTGACACCCCAACAGAGGTCATGAACAACAGAGAACTGCTGCTTTATGGCATTAAGATATACAATCTCACAGAAACGTTCCTAATCTTCTGATTTTTACAATCTGCTCACCCCTTCTTTCGCGTTACCTGTGCCTTAGGTGCAGAGGGGTTATGTTACGTTGTCAGGGATTATTCTGGTTTAATAAAATATTGGTAATATTTCTTTATTAGTTTATGTATGTAGGTGAGTATATATGTGTGTACCACATACGTAGAAGGGCCTGAAGATGTGAGAAAAGCACAACAGATCCTCTGAAACTGGACTTAGAGATAGTTGTAAACTGCTGCGTGGGGATGGGAACTGAACCAGGACTCTCTCATAGAACAGTTAGTGGTTTAAATGCTGAGTCAATTTTCCAGGTCATGATAGTCATTGTTTATTGCTTTTTAAAAAAACCCACTCACTGTTGCATTATAATTATACATTACAGCCCAATGTATTATGCTAGTCAGTTCCTGTGTACCATAAAGGATAGAGGCAGTCAAAATCTGTAAGAATTAATTACTCAACGTAAAATTCAACTTCTTCTAGAGTCTTACAATAAAAAATAAAGTAATGAGATTGAAAGGTAAAGTGGAGAGATAGGAGAGAGAGGGAGCATTTGGCTAAACTAATTATTCAAATAGTATTTTGCTGGGTATGAAATATCCAGATCTAAGTCGCATTGGTTAGTCTGTTTGTAACAAAGCATTCTGTATTGAAACCAACACCATTAAAATTAACCAGGGCTTATAAAATTGCTGCTTTTACAGAGCAAGGAATGGTAATAATATTAAAACACAGTAAATAAATGACTCCTCTGCTGCAATGAAATAAGTATAGGTTAAGTGTATACTAAGCACCATATTAGAAAAAAATTAAAGGAGCCTAATTTATCCTTTTGTCTTTGTCTTATTGTTCTTATATGTCTACTTCATGTAAGAAAACAATTAGGAAGTCTTAAGCATGTGAATGCCTAGTGGAAACACATTGACAAGAGTATGCTTTGGCCAGAAAATCGCATCGACCGTGAAGTCAAAAAACAGAATGATTCTCCAAAAGTCTTAATACATACAACTTATATTACCCATATCCTCATATTTTACCAAATTATTGACATCATTTAAACACTATATCTGCTTTTTTGAGACTGTATTTTGAATTGGAAAATAAACATTTATAGCTACTCTACATTTACTCCTGATTATGAGACAAATTATAAATAATATACTATCCTGTCACAGTAGTAAGAAAAATTCATATGGACCTATAGCAACATGTACCTAATACATATGAAGCTAAATGAAAGAAATATTTCTAATGATGCAAATATATAGTAACTGCTTTGAAATATTTGGTGCCTTATTTAGTACAAATAATCAGAAAAAATAAATCTGAATATATGTAAATAAGAAAAGAATTAAGGAGCAATGGAGAGTGAAAACTGTACTCTGGGAACAGGATGAGCTACCCAGAAGCCCGGGGTTGTTGAAGAAGCAAAAATTTCACTTCTAGAGAAGTTTGGGCTTCAGAGACTCAAATGTCACACACTATTAAAACTGTAAAGATTGTTCCTTGAAACTGTTTATTCCTGAATGTGAGTGGGGAAATCTTATGCCCAAAAGGGAACAGCACGGAATGAGTTTTCGGAGTGTCTTGGGATTTGAGGTTTGCTTTCACCTTATTTTCTCACAGTAGGAGACAAAAACAGAGAGAGAAAATACCAGCATTTGGCTCTGAGATTCAAAAGGGAAGAAGAGGTGGCAAATTTAGTCAGAGAGGTCAAAGTCCTGCCAGAAGAGGTTTGTTTTCATCTTCCCTGGAGTTGAGTTGGTTGTTTTGATGTGTGAAATCTTTCAACCTTCAAAATCGTCAGGAGTGGAAGAAAAGTGTCTAACAGTAGAAAAAAAATGTTTCGCTTTGCACTGATCCTTCTGAAGGCAGAAGCTCTCCAAACATGTCTCTACTGTGAGGCTGCTCTGTACAGAAGTATAAAGAAAGCAGTGGTGGTCTAAATTTCTTAGAAGCAATTTTCCGTGTTCATATTTATTTGTTTGGTCATAAGAATTATCAAAGGAAGTGTTAAAATTACTATGATATAGTTGGGAGTTATTAATGCTTTCTTTTCTTCCTACCTATATGTCTTTGACAACACTTATGCCACCCTTACATTCCCAAGATTCTCTGTAGAGTCTCCACTGTGTATATGCTTTCTTCATATGATTTTTTTCATATGGTGCCTTAAGGCACCTACAGTTTCCAGCAACAAATGGAAATCAACAAACTATATATAAGAATCCAAGATACACCAGATTCTCCCAGCATTCTTTACATTGTATCAAAGGGTAATCTCCAAGACAGAATATTCCAGATAAGAGTGAGTTTTAGGCAGCAAAGGGAATTTTGGAAATGGAGAAAACTGAAATTTCTCTTTCTATGATTTAAAAAATTTTAATAGCAATTCTAGGCAATCAATCAGTAAAAATAGTATTAAAGTAAGCCAGAACTTAGACTGTTCTGCTATTCCTGTAGCTCATAATCTAAAGCAAAGGGTATGAGCAAAACACGAAATCATTTCTCCCGAGTGGAGAGTTGACTTCCCTGATTGAAAAGAAATGTTAGGAAGCCGAACTAAAGCACAGCATATTTCCAATGCGGTTGTAGACATATTGTTGTATCATTTCTTGAGCATCATATATTTGTTTTTCAGATAATCACTCTTAAGATCTGGGACTTTGTTGTTGTCATTCGGTCCTTGATGAGGACTCCTCTGCTCAAATGACTCTGAAATGTGCACTTCCTCCCTAAGATCTTTTATCCGGACTCATTTTCAGTCAAAACTCTAATTTATATTATTACCATTTATTAAAAAAAGTCCACGTAGATATTTTAAGACATGTTCTTGTCTAAATCATGACTTTCCTCAAGCTTTTCTCATTAAAGTTGACAACATAATTTAACCAGTTTGAGAAGATTATCATAGAAAGAGGGGATAATTGTTTTCTTTCAATTGTTACTGATGACTAATTGCATGGCATCATGAAGAGTTTGCATTTAATTGTGACTCTGAGATAATATGAAGGACATTCAGCAATTTTTGCTTACTTCTGGTTATAATGTAAGAGTATAGAAAAGGAGTTGTTGGAACAGGAATAATTTTAATATCCTTTTGTTCAAATAGAACTAGAAGTAAGATTTGAAGAAAAACATTTCTATTTTTTATGTTTATTTTCAGAATGCTGATTGGGTTCATCTTGTACTGGTCTTGTGTAGACTACTGAGTAACCACACCTAACAAAAGAACTACCAGACAAACAACTCAAATGAATGACTATTATGTTCTAGGAATTAAAAATACAATATGAATAGACTTCAAGGGAAAAGAAACAGAGAGGTGTATGAAATAAAATAAATGCAGGATATGAAAATAGTGATAAAATGTTGAAGAAAAATAAATAAATATGTTGTGAATTAAAAACTTAATAAGCTAAATAAAATATTAAAGTCTCAACAAAAGAATAGATCATGGAATAAGAAGAAAGTAGGTGATGGAAGATAGGTGGAATTAAATCACTCAGTAAAGATCATGGTAAGTTAAAAAAAAAAAGAAAAAACACTAAAAGAATGCAGGAGAGCTCTGGAATGGCATGGGCAGACCTTAAGAGGTTGACCTTCTTATTAGAACCATAGGACAAGGAGAAGAACACCATAATAAAAGCATAGTCATATTTTAAGTTAAATCATAGTAGAAAACTTTCCAAACTTAAGGAAATAGATACTCATCCAAGTTTAAAATATATAGGAGAACTCTAAATAGACAGGCGCAGAAAAGAAACTCATATAGGCTTATAGTTAAAACATTAAAGACATAGACAGACAAAAGTATTAAATAAGAGAGAGGTCATGTCACTTATAAAGACAGACTGTCAAATTAACACATGCAGAGTCAGCATAAAATTTAGCAATGTGTGACTGAAAAGATGTATTCTGTGTTATAAAAGAAAACAATTTGGGGGGAACATGGTTGAGCACATGTCATTGTGATGTGATTGAGTGTCTTTTGGGCACATACCCATCAGTTGTGTTGCTAGGTCTTTAGGTAGTTTGTTACCTAATTTTCTGAGAAACTGACATACTGATTTCTAGAGTGGCTGTACAAGTTTACACTCTCACCAGCAATGGAGGGGCACTCTCCTTATCCCACATCCTCTCCACCATAAATGTTTTTTTTTTTATCTTGGCCATTATTCAGGAGTAAGATGGAATCTCAGAGTTATTTTGATTTGCCTTTCTCTGCTGGCTAAGGATGTTGACCATTTCCTTAAGTGTCTTTTTGCCCTTTGAGACTCATCTATTAGGAGTTCTCTGTTTAGGTCTGTACCCCATTTTTTTACTGGATCTTTTAATATCAAGTTTCTTGAGTTCTTTGTATTATTTAGAGCCCGTAAACAACCTAGATGACTCTGAAATGAAGAATGGATAAAGAAAATGTGGTACATTTATATAATGGAGTACTACACAGTGGTAAAAAAAATGACATCTGGAAACTTGCAGACAAATTGATAGATCTAGAAAAAAAAACATATTGAGTGAGGCAACACAGACAAAGAAAGACAAATATAATATGTATTCACTCATATGTGGCTTTTAGACATAAAGCAAAGAAAAACCAGCCTATAGGCCATAACCCCAGAGAAACTAGACAACAAAGATGACACTGCATGGATCTACAGAAGACGGTGAAAAAGGCAAGATTTCTTGAGTAAATTGGGAGGATGGGGGTCAAGGGAGAGAGTAAAAAAGGAAGGGAAGAAAGGGATGTGAGTGGGAAAAATGTATAGCTCAATAAAAAACATTTAAAAAGAAGTAATTTTCAATGTGGAACATTAAATCAGCAAAACCATATATCACAATTGAAGTAGAGATAAGAATTTTTCATCACAAAAACAGATTAATAGAGCTATCTCTCCAGACCACTCTGCTAATAATTTCAAAAATGTTTATTTTAGTAATATATAGTTAATGGAGTATAGACTGGAGTGAAAATGTGTCACTAATAAAAATTCCCCAGAAAGAGAGCTGAGTCTTTCAAGATAATATGTCCTGATCAAATCCAAAAAGAACACAACTTTAAATTATTTCTAAGTCCTTATTATTAGGGTATATTATGTTTGGAATACTGAGACTGTACACTGGTTTTTAAATTTTCTATGTAGATTATTAAATGATCCTCATATCTGCTATTTATTACTATCAAAGTTTCATAATTAATAAAATGATTTACTTAGGTCACGTTTTTAAAGAGACTTTAACCTTATTAGCACAAATAGTTGGCTAGGTTTTTAGTACCAGATTTGATTTTCCTCCTATTGAGTAGGCCTTAAGTTCAACAAGACAGCTGCTGTCCATTGTCAAGATACAAGTGCCAGAATTGCTTCTTTGGAGATATGTTTCCATGATTGGTATTGTGGTAGTTCATAGGCATCATAGATAGTTAGGACTTCGACTGTTTTTCTGCTTTGGCGTATTACAGTACTTTCTTGTAAAATGAAAACTAGACCTCAGGAAGGAGACTTTCTGATCAAATTCATCTTGAATTACCTGTGCCTGAAGTACATAATTTCAGTCTCTTCAGTAATAAGGACTGTCTTTCAACCTTTGAGAGAAAATGGTGGGCAACACAGTCAGCCGACACTGATTGGAGGATCACTCGAACTACCCTGGCCAACAAATCTAACAAATGTGTCTGCTGCCTTCTAATACCATTTTTCGTAGACAATCTGTGACTCTCTAAGAAAGCTTTAAGCATTGATTGTCAACCTAAGTTGCAAAAGCTTCATATGAGGTGTATATGTATACACATATGTTTATATGTATTGTGCATAATTTTAGGTAAATATAAAACAGTATGATTCCTTGAGACTTTAACAAACATACTTGGTGTTATTTGTCCCTCTTCTCTCTTCTTCTGTACTGACATCCCTCCTCCCTCACAATTAGAAATCCTCTCCCATTTTCTCATTCTTTTATATCACCATTTCCATCTCTTCATGTAACCACCCCCATGAACACTTTTTACTTTCCAACCCTCTGAGTTTGCTACAGTTTATGTACTCACATTAAATTTTGGATTTATAAACCAAAAACAAAAGATAGGCTTTTGCATTCCTGGATCTGGGTTACCTTCCTCAATATAATCTTTTCTGGTTCTATCCATTTATGTGCAAAATTCATGTTTTAATCATCCTTATGACTGAATAGTATTCCATTGTATTATTTCATTTCATTTTCTGTTTAACATTTGAAGAACAATTGCATTGATTTAATTTTATAGCTATTGTATATAAGGATGTAGTAAATATGGTTTAACTAGTTCATTTGTTGAGTCATTCACTAAGATGTAGTATAACCATAGTCTTGGAATAGATTGAGTCCCTTGTCAAGACTAGAAACAGTAAGGGAATGAAAGAAGGACAAACACTTAAGAAACAACTTTAATCAACACTTTCAACAAAGACGCAATCTATTTCTTTAGGAATGTAGGCATGGTTTTCTATGCTACTTCCTGTTGATTGGGTGTGCTGATGATCTCATAGGGACCTGAAGAAAATTTAGGATTATGGTAAAGTCCTTATTGGAATATTCTATGAGGATTGAACATCTCAACCAGCAGTCTTGAGGCTGGTCTGGATGTAGAACTCAGAGGAAACTTCAACAGAGGTCCTCTAAAATGTTGAATCATCTGGACCATATGCTCCTATTGGAAATATTTTAGGGGATCCCAGCACTTGGGAGGCAGAGGCAGGCGGATCTCTGTGAGTTCGAGACCAACCTGGTCTACAAGAGCTAGTTCCAGGACAGGCTCCAAAACCACAGAGAAACCATGTCTTGAAAAACCAAAAAAAAAAAAAAAAAAAAAAAAAAAAAAACCAAAAAAAAAAAAAACACATTAGTTGGAAGGAATGCACAACATCTTATCTTCTGTGGAAACAAAAGTAGAACCTCTTTCTTTTCCGAAGCAAGATATCCTTAGACCCAAATTTTGAAGTCAAGATACCTTTAAAATATATATGTTGGTTTAGCTGGGTGGGAGCCATCCTTACCACATCAACTCTGAGCATGCAGAACATAAATTCTTTTTATCTGAGTGAAAGCTAAATCTGCCATGCAGTGCACTGCACAGCCTGAAAATATCTCTGTGTATGGCAGCAGGAATCTGCCATGTTCTCCTGTCTGTTCTCAGCCAGCAGACCTGATCCTGTTGCCTTCCCAGGCAGGGAGTGCTGAGTCATGGTCATGGTCTCAGATACTTTCCAACACTGTGTGGGTACATAAGCAACTGGACTCAAAGTGGAGGGTGGACATCAACTTCAAAAAAGAGCCAGAACTGTTCCAGTAATTAGCATGTGCAATAAAAGCTTTCTTAAATGAGGCATGCTTGCTTATAGCAAACAGAGCTCAACTGAGAAAATGCTGCTACCAAGAAGCAGTGCTTCACTCTCTCTTTTTGTGTCTACAAATACTTCCCAAGCTCCTACAGATTTTATGGAGATGTAGTTGCCCATGTTGGTGCCATATTTGACAGAGGTTTCTGGTCTGCATGGTCCTGCAGCCATTCACTCCTAAAGAAACTCATAGATGCTGACATTAATTATAAACTGATTGGCCGATTATCTCAGGCTTCTTATAACCTAACTCTAAATCTGTACCCAGAATTCTTGTCTGTGTTTGTCACATGGCTTGGTATCTTTTATCACTGAGGCATTCTCATCTTGCTTCCTCTGTGTCTGTTTGACAACTGCAGACTGAGCCTTTTTTCTTCCCAGAATTCTCCTATTCTGGTCATCCCACCTATACTTCTTGCCTGTCAACTGGACAATCAGTGATTTATTAAACCAATACAGGTGACAAATCTTTACAGGGTACAAGATAATTGTCCCACAGCATTGGAGTATTCTAATCAGATGGAAGCAAGCAAAAAACCATTATCCTAATAATATACCAAAATAGAGTTCAAAAAGTCATTCTAATTAAGAGAACAATTAACCAAGAAGAAAATATTATTTTGTGTGTGTGTATATCACTAAATTTTATTAAAATGTATTACTATATTTAGCGATACAAATTTACATAAACCCAGTAATAATATGAAAAAAACCCCACAACCAATTAGAAAGCAATCCTAATGGATATGTCTACAAAACATCCTGCAACTAAGATTAAGGAAACATTGCAGAACAGGAGGTAGAAAAATTGAGAGATGGAGAATCAAATAGTTTTCTGTGAGATTATTTCTCTTTGTGATTTCAGAAGCTACATCCATAAAGTTTCACCAACATGACTACACAAATTAACCTTAACAAGGATGGCAGAAATAGTCTTCTCTAGGGAAGAGCACACAAATTGGTTGTCCTATCTACAATGGCCCTCCCTGAAATCATACATAAATATAACACGATACAAACTGAACAAATTATATTTAGGAATACATATGTTTCTACACATATACATGTTATAATAATTAATGAAAAAGGGTCCATGGGCTCAAAGAGAACAAGAAGTGGCATATGCGATAGGAAAGAAAGATTGAGAAAGAAGAAATATTGATATATATATAATAATTTCTTTGGCTATCCCAGTACAGACACCTGCACGCTGTAGAAGACTATATATTTTAGTTGTTCACTGTGGTGATTTCTATACACTTGATCAAAACTACTTTTATGATTCTGGTCTTTAAGTGAGAAAGGTGAGGCATCTATTGGTCTTAAATGCACTTATTTGCATAATTTCCATTTGCTCCATGATCTGGGCAATCTCTGTGAAATCTAGATGGCAACATTTCTGAACCTAGTGAACATCTTATAAAATAATTTTTTCAGGACATTTTGGTTTCTTTAATTTAATCTTCACTCAATTATTTCTATCTAATTGTGACTGACCTACACAATTTTATCTTATCCCCTATTTGACATTCCAATAATTTTAATTATTTTTTACATATTTTGTTGTTAATTATTAGTTTTTTTGTTTGTTTGTTTTTCTTCAGTTTTTTAAGACAGGGTTTTGCTCTAGCTTTGGAGCATGGAATTATATCTTGTAAACCAGGCTGACCTTGAACTCACTAAGATCTGCCTGCCTCTGCCTCTGGAGTGCTGGGATTAAAGGCATGTGCCACCACCGTCTTATTAATTAGTTCTTATAACTTACATTTATGTTTCAATAGCTGGATGAGCTCATTTTTTTTGCAATTTTGTTTTATTTATTGTGATAAATTTAATGTCACTTAATGCCATGGCATTGCATAACACATCTAGGAACTATAATTGGTGAGTTGTGAAGCAAATGCATTCTTCATAGATATTCTGTGCTTAGTATCCTGTACTGTGTATATCCATTATGTATTAATTCTTAGCTTAATATGGGCTCCCTAGGTCCCAAGGCAGCTGTCAATATTTATCACAATAGAGCCCCTGGGCTTTTCCAATTTGTAATAAGTTGTTAGTTGTAATAGTGAGCTTAATATTTGTATGCATGCTCATATTTATTGTCTAAAATATTTCTCTGACACAGGTCCTTTATATCAGGCTGTAAATTCTGCAGCTTAATTGCTTTGCAAAATGTGCAATTATAGAGCTGATCAAAACTGTCAGGTACTGAAATTCTTGGACTCTGACTCATTTTTCTCATCAAACTTCCTAGTTCTTTGCATAATGAAAGCTGCAATTTAACTATGCGCTTGGAATACACAGGAATCAGAAGTGGGGTAAATCCACTGTGCCTGGCCACTCTGCTCGAGGCACAATGCCATTTGCTTTGCATTTTTATGGAATCTTTGGAGCACTTTCTTGAGTAGAGTTTTATTAGCATAATATAATTCACATCACCAGTCTTAAGAAATCAAAATCACACCTCATCATGTGCATTGCTATTTCAAAGCAGGAAAATCTGCTGTCTCATCATCACTGGGGTGTGGACACATGAAGCTATTGTTTCTTTTACTGACAATAAAATTATTAAAGAAATTATAATCAACTTCTCAATAGTTAAAATTTTTAGTGTTTTTTTCTAAAGACTTTTCTTGTCAACTCTCTGACTTTATATCTGTGCTATTACATAACTCTGCATTAACTTGATTTCTTAAAAGTAATGATAGCATTATACAATAGATTCTTTTAAAATATAGATATAAAATAACTGACATCAGGAGGGTCTAAAACAAGGACTTTGATATTGAAATGCTATCCCGTTCTGTAAGACTCTCTGAACATGTTTGCTATATTTTCTAGAAAGGCCCATGATTTTGCAAAACTTTTCAGCTACATACAGAAGGCAAATGGACAGATGTGAAGAGATGATGTCCACAGGCAATGTTAACCTGTGTTTGCAACAGTCCTGTTCTCCTCCGTTTCGACACAGTACACATGGATCTGAAAAGTGGGAGAAATCAATGGCTTCTGGCTACCCTGCTGCAGGCACTGTGCCATCTGCTTTGCATTTTTATAGAATCTTTAAAACATTTTCTTGACTATTAGCAGTAATGCAATTCACAACACTCTTCAATTTGCTCAAATATGCATAACAATATTCTATGTGTATCACCTGGAAACTTTTTGGAAAATATGCTGCCGTGACAAATTACCCAAGATAAAAAGTACACAAAAAATAAAATTCTGCTTTGCTTTGTGGAGGTAATGCTCCAGATCTACTTGGTTATATCCTCTTAGCCTGTGGTGGGGCCCTGGAATATGAAGAAGGCGCATAGTAGAGGCCTTCATGGTATTAATGTTGGAATGTATAGACAAGCGGGATACGGCCAGATTCCCTATATCCCCTTCAAGCATGTCCCTGTAAGCTGCCTTCTTTCCATTGCTTTCACTGCACAAAGGTTCTACATCCTCCTAAGAGTACCACAAGATGGAAGTGACTCTCTCAGCAGATGAACACTGGAGAAACATTGAAGACCCATACCATGGCAGGAGTCTCTCATAATGTGCTTAGTCCTCAAATTTCACACACTTTAATTCTATAAAAATCTGAAAGCATAGTATATTGGTGAGCAAAAGCATATTAGCTGTTTTACTTAATTTATAGTAATAAAATAATAAAATAATCACAAAAGTAGCACATAAGTATTACTTGCAGATTGACATGTCTAGCCTTCTAAAAGTATCTAAAATTTTGATTCAGTATTATTCTTATAAAAGAATAGTGCCTCCCATCCAACTACTAACCAGGCCCGACCCTACATAGCTTCCAAGATCAGACTACATTGGGCACATTCAGGGTGGTACCATCCCTGACTTCAAACTCTATTACAGTGCCACAATAAAGAAAAAAGCTTGGTATTGGCATAAAAACAAAGAATGAAATTGAATTGAAGACCCGGATATTAACCCACAAATCTATGAATGCTTGATTTTCAACAAAGGAGCAAAAATTATACAATGAAGAAAGAAAGCATCTTCAACAAATGGTGCTGGAAAACTAGATGTCAACCTGCAGAAGAATAAAAATAGATCCATATCTATCACCATACGCAAAATTCCAGTTCAAATGGATTAAAGACCTCAATATAAATACAACCACACTGAACCTGTTAGAAGAGAAAGTAGAAAGTAAACTGCAACACATGGGCACAGGAGACCACTTTCAGTAGCCCAGACACTGAGAGCAAAAATGAATAAATGGGACCTGCTGAAACTGAGAAGCTTCTGTAAAGCAAAGGACACTGTCATTAAGACAAATGGGAGATCTTCACCAAACCCGCAACAGACAAAGGTCTGATCTCCAAAATATATAAAGAACTCAAGAAACTAGACATTTAAATTCTAAATAATCCAATTAAAAAATGGGGTTCTGAATTGAACAGAGAATTCTCAACCGAAGAAGTTCAAATGGCCAAAAGATACTTAAGGTCATGTTCAACTTCCTTAGCGATCAGGAAAATGCAAATCAAAACAACCTTGAGATACCATCTTACACCTGTCAGAATGGCTAAAATCAAAAACACCAAGAATAGTCTATGCTGGAGAAGATGTGGAGTAAGGGGAACACTCACCTATTGCTGGTGGGAATGCAAACTTGTGCAACCATTTTGGAAATCAGTGTGGCAGTTTCTCAGAGCATTGGGAGTCAACCTACCTCAGCATCCAGCAATACCACTCTTGGGAATATACCCAAAAGATGCCCAATCATACTAAAAAAGCACTTGTTCAACTAAGTTCATAGCTACATTATTTGTAATAGCCAGAACCTGGAAACAACCTAGATGCCAGTCAATGGAAGAATGGATAAAGAAATTATGGAATATATACACATTAGAGTACTACTCAGCGGTAAAAAACAATGACATCTTGAATTTTGCATGCAAATGGATGGAAATAGAAAACACAATCCTGAGTGAGATAACCCATACCCCAAAATATGAATATGGTATGTACTCACTCATTAGTGGACTCTAGCCATAAACAAAGGATATTGAGCCTATATTTCACAAACCTAGAGAAACCAAATAATAAGGTGAACCCTGATGGAGGAAGGTCATTGGCTAATAAAGGCACTGCCCTGGCCCATTTTATTGGTTAGAGGATAGGTGGGAGGAGTAAACAGAACAAAATGCTGGGAGGAAGAGGAAGTGAGCTCAGAGACTCCACAGCTCTCTCGGGAGCAGACGCCTCAGAGAGAGACGCCATGCCCCACTCCCGGGATGAAGCTCCGACCCAGGATGGACTAGGCTGGAATCTCCCCGGTAAGCGCACCTTGGGGTGCTACATACAGATGATTAGAGGTGGGCTAAATTAATATGTGAGAATTAGCCTAGAAGAGAATGGGCCAGGCAGTGTTTGGAGGAATACAGTGTCCGTGTAATTATTTCAGGGCATAAGCTAGCTGAGCAGGCAGCCGGGGTGCTGGGGACGCAGCCCCGTCGCTCTTATTACTTCAGAACCCAAAGAAAAACATATATAGATCCTCCTGGAAATTGGAAGCAGATAAGATTGATGGGCAAAAGTTGGAAGCATGGGGGTGGGGGTAGAGTGGGGGGATGGGTAGAGGGAGAGAGAGAAGGGAGAAGGGAAGGATTGGGGAGAGCTTGGGGTAATGGGAGGGTTGAGAAGGTGGAAGGGCGGATATAGGAGCAAGGAAGAAGATATCTTCATTAAGGGAACCATTTTAGGGTTGGCAAGAGACTTGGCTCTAGAGGGGATCCCAGGTGTCCACAGGGATGTCCCCTGCTAGGTCCTTGGACAGCAGAGGAGAAGAGGGTGCCTGAACTGACCTTATCCCATAGCCACACTGATGAATATTTCGAATATCACCATAGAAACTTCATCCGGCCATGGATGGAGATAGAGACAGAGAGCCTCATCAGAGCAATGGACTGAGCTCCCAAGGTCCAGCTGAAGAGCAGAAGGAGGTAGAAGATGAACAAGGAAGTCAGGACCGTGAGGGGTTGGTCCACCCACTGAGACAGTGTGCCTGCTCTAACGGGAGCTCACCCAATCCAGCTGGAGACTCTGATTGAATGAGCAGGTAATCAAACCGGACTCTGAATGTGGCTGACAATAGGGGCTGACTGAGAAGCCATTGATAACGGCACTGGGACTTGTTTCTACTGCATGTACTGGCTTTTTTGGACCCTAGTCTATTTGGATGCACATCTTCCTAGGCCTGGATGGAGTGGGGAGGGCCTTGAACTTCCCACAGGGCAGGGTTCCCTGCCCTCTCTTAAGACTTGAGGGGGAAGGGGAGGGGAGCGGAAAGGAAAGGAGGTGAGGCAGAAGTAGAAAGTTTTTAATGGAAAAAAAATATTTGTGTGTGTGTGTGTGTGTGTGTGTGTGTGTGTGTGTGTGTGTGCCTTCTTACTAAAATCAGAGTAAAAGTATTTGGGCAAAGGAATTGGAACAGAAATACGAACCAAAACAAAATTAAATCATTTAACACCTGAGTTCTTTTGTCAGATGAAGGTAGGAACCCTTTAAGAGGGAAGACACCACTCATATTTTTAGGAAATTCTGAATAGAGAGAAGGGAATGAGACAGGTTTAATGTTGAAAATATATAATTAACCAACCACCTAAAAAGCCAATTAAGTAACTATGGATGATTTTCATTCACAAAATATATTTTGTAACATATATGGAAATTTCTTATGCAAGGTTCTCATGCCCACGGTACATCTTTCTATATAGTCTAGAATGTGTTTGTCTCCTTATTTAGTAATTAACAGCTGCTCAGCAGACACAGTAAGGACATTGTATCATAACAAGCAAATGTGATACAGTTTTCCCACTATTGATTCTAAAATTGTATGTATTATTTTATAAAGTCAGACTTATTCAAGAAATATAACAATAAATAAAAAGTGTATTTTACTAGCTTGCTCATGTACATTTTGACATTTGAATTTAATTTTAATTTTATATTTAAATTATTTGCTAATAAATTACCGTCGGTTAATGTTTAGAAATAATATTGACTACACAATGTAATTCAGCTCTTATATAATTATTGAGATAGCAACAGACTAAAAACAAGAAAACTTAGATAAATCACTATAAAAGGTGGAAGAAAGTAAACATTCAATACATACAATATATGCAATTGTACTAATTTTAGAAGAGAGAATGGGATTCTTTGGACGGTGTTAACAGGGAAGAACTGGTCATTCTGTTAGACTAAAAATTATGGCAATTGAAAAATGCTACAAAAATTGAAAAATGGAGGAACATTAAATGTTTCATAGTGTTCTCTTGCTACTGATATATTGTGTCACAAACTACAAAACTACTCATTTACACTCTTACAAATCTAAAATCAATGTGCTGGAAAAACTAAACTTAATCTGAAGACCCCAAGGGAAGAAAATTCCCTTGACTTTTCTAGAGACCAATGTTCTTTGAATTATGTCAGTATATTTAATTTTGTCTTTGTAAACTTGTGAGACATTCTTTCTTAAGTCTCTAAATTGTAAGTGGACAAGATATAACATAATCATTATTATCATACCAACCACAAAGGTTATAGAAATGACCGCTATAACAGAAAACATACTAAAAAAAGAGAAAGAGAAGCATAATAAAAGTATTTAAGAAAAATTTTATATAAGATAAGAATTTTCATTATTTTTTGGATATTGAATTGAATACAAGTTTCAAGGAAAGCCATAGTATTTAAAGGTAAGTTTGATGAAGAGTGGACAAATAGAAATGGAAAGAGACAAAGAAACTAATTGAATGGTATTGAAATTGTGGGGTTTTAGTGAAACCTATTTGTTCAGATTCATCTTAACCTTTATGTGCAACATTCCTTTTTCCCCGTGTATAGAAAAGCTTAGCACCTATCACAGGAGGGTCCCGTGACCTACATTCAAAGACTGAAGTTCAGAGAATTTCCTTATGGCAGCTCTCACTCAGAGAGGAGTTAGAGAAAGGTGGGATAATCCCATTGCTTGTGCTGCCTCTGTTTACATGTCATGTTTTAGGATACTGTGTTATGAGCATTAACAACACTATCTTCCTTCAATGGACATGTGTATTCCTGTGTATAAATCTCCTCTTACTATAAGAACAGTAGTCACATCCTACTTCCATGTTGGATTTTAAACACATTTTTAGATAACATATTTACAGAAAAGTCACATTCACAACACCAAAATTTCCATACCTTTTGGGAAGCAAAACCTAAATGAATAGGGTATATACAGTTTCAGGAGAAGGTTGAAAGACTGCAGAGAACTTGAAACATTTGAAAGACTGGTCAGAAAAATCATTCTTTCATCTGTCAAGGTCAAAGAGAATAATAACATGAAATGAATTTTCAGATGAAGGCAATCCCCTATTGGCCAAGACTAAAGTAAGTAAAAGTACTTAAAAGGTTTATAATAGCAAATATCTTAATTTTACAATGCAGTAATAACTTTTCAGCATTGGAAATGATTATGTGAATGTGTTTGAAGCTCAGTGGATCATTTTATCTGAAAAGAGTGGATATAAGAGATGTAATAGCAAACTATGGCCGTCATTAATGAGAGACACAAATTGATGAGATTGAAATTAGGAAGCCAAACTCAGGTACAGATATTGTGGTGGTTAATTTTTATTCTCAACTTAAATATGTCAGACTGGGGACCTAACAAAATATACTTCTTATACCACGAATAATAAAAACCATGAAAGAGATATTGAGGCTCAACCTGAAAACCAGAAAAGCAAAGCAGCCAAACCACTAGAGAAGTCTTATCTCTACCAAGACTGGGTAACCACTGATTAAGCAGATTAAGCAAACTGAGAAGACTAAATAGCCTAAGCCTCTCTCTCCTCCCTCTAATACAGGATTAAAGGTGTAAGGCACCACCATCGGGATTTGCATCTGCATTGATCATATGTAACCCAGGGTGACCTTAAATTCACCGAGATCCATCTGCCTCTGTATCATGAATCCTGGAGTTAAAGGTGTATGACAGCACTGCCTGACCTCTAGTGGCTTAGCTTTACCCTTTTGAACTTTAGGTACACGTTATTAAAACATAAATAAAATATCACTGTAACTCCTTGTGCCAGTTATGAGGTATTTCCAATTGTTTTGTGGGATCTAATATACCCAATGGAGTGGAAGCAAACATTGAAAAATGGGGTAATGCTAACACACTAGCTGGGGACTATATGAAAAATAGGTAGAAGGAGGACACCAGCCAATCAATCAAAGCTCAATCATCCCAAGTATTGCTATTGTTGCTGCAACCTCTACAGACATCAGACTCTAGATTCCTAATTGATACATGAAGATGCCTTACCTTTTATGTGAACTTTGGGCTGCATTATTTGTTCCTCCTGTTCTGAATGGGCCAAGTTCTTGTACTGAGAACCCAACAGGTAATCTGTTTTTCCAGCTTACAAATAGCTATCTCTGGGCCACAAAGAATCCAGTAAATTAAATCAGTCCATTAAATCTTCAATGACCATAAAACACACACACTCACATATATATATATAAAATTGTTGATGTGATGAAAATTTACAGATACAATAAGGACATTCTGTGGTTAACATAATGTATACTACACAAAATTAGAGAGAAGTTTGGGCATGTCAAATGTAGAATTGTTTAGACAAGACCAAGGAAATATTTATATAGGGTTAATTATACATGTGGAAAGATGAAAGAAATTGGCAAGGGTAACTGAATTGAATTGTATGCACAAAATGAAAACATCTTACCTTGGAAACTAAATTATCTTAAAGCTCTCAACTGTCAGTTTACGTGGACTTAGCGCAGATAAGTCTAGAAATTGGTATTCCTTTGTGTTAGCTAAGTGCATTCCATTGTCAAGTATCTTCTAGGGAGAAATTAGGACTGAAATAAATGAGTTCATTTAGTTTTATAATATCTACAAATATAAGTATAATGTACTCTCGAAACAGAATTTACTGCAAAACATTACCATTCTAAATTTTCTAAAAATTAATTTTAAATAACTTTATGTTGACTGGCAAGTTATTGACAGCATTTAGAATATCAAAATCCCCTGTGCCACACAATGTACAATAAGAACCCAAGATGTAGAAAAGAGAACCATACTACACTATTATACTTGGACTTCTTATAGTGATTTTTAATTTTCTTCAGTTACGTTTAAAACAAGAAAACTTAGAAAATACATTGTCTTTTCATCATAAATGTAAATAAATGGGATTTATTAGATCAAGTTGCAGGATGTTTCCAGAAAGTTCAAAAACTGGCCATCACACACAGGAAGATACTGATAATTCAATAATCCTGTCTACAGAGTAGGATATCTCTTAAATCTGAAGGTAGCATGGAAGGATTCCCAGGAAGCTGCTAATCTAACCTTGGTGTAGGAATGCCACAGTAACAGGATGGAGAAACTTACGTCTTTATATTGTGACATATTTATTCATTGTTCAGTATTGGCTAATCAAAATATATAAAATCAGGCACAGAACAGTCTGAGATAAGTAGCTAAAGAACAAGTTATGACTCTCATTCTTTTCCTATGAGGTAATGCTAGTATTTTATATTTTATAGATGAGCAGCCCAAGTGACAAATACAGTAAGTTACTAAAGCAAGGTTATATAAACAGGACCTGGGAAAAATCAGTTAGAAAAAGTCTAGTTTCTACTGTCTTCATCTCATATGTATTATTTTTTTCTGATTCACCAGTTCCCCAAAGAAGATTATAACTGTCATGGAACTCAATGACACTCCAGGGATGAGTGAACTTCTCTTCCCCATGGACTCTTGCCTTGGCCTCAGAACGTATTTGGCTTAATACGAAAACAGATATTCCTGAGGCTCAGAAAATGTTACCTCAAAGTATAGTGCTTTGAAATACTGAGCACTTAAAAAGAGAGAAAAATCAAAGTCTCTCTGAAGTTTCATTTAACATTCAGCCTCCAGTTCTTATAACTCACTGGCTAAACTTCTAAAGGAGGTGGAATTAATTATTTGAAATTCTCTCCCTAAGAATATCATCAAAAAGAAGGATATGCAAGTGACCATGGCCATCATGCCATGCTACACATATCTACAAATCTACATGTGGCAGTTTGCTCACAAGTAAATCCCCAACTCATCCATAGTGAAAAAGAATCTTGGGCCAAACCATTGATTATCATCTGACCATTCTAATAGTCCTGCAAGTTTATTAGCTTTCACAATTACCTGCCTTCCTGTAACTCTCGACACTTTTGTAAAGGACAGTGCAAGCACCCAAATGTTGTTAGGGTATGGATGAAGCTAGAAAAGTGGTTCAGTAATGAAGAGCTTGTCTCTCCACTAGGCAACACATAACCAAGTGTGACTCTGGCGTAATGGAACCAATGTCTACTTCTGACCTTTTACAACACTCTTCATCCACATAGACACATGTGTTATGCACCCCTGCATCCTCACACCATACACAAACGCACACACATCCCACCACCACCACCACCAACAACAACAACAACAATAACAACAGCAACAACTCTACACACAACACAACACCCACCAAGCACACAGACAAATAAAAAAAAAGCCTTTAAAGCTTACTAATATTTCTTTTCTTATTTAAGTCCTTAGTATCTTAGTAAAAGTATGCTATTTTTCTTGCTAATCTATCTTTTTCATTCAGTGAACCTTTACAAAATAGAGGAGAAATTTCCCTACAAGGAGAAGTTATGAGCAGAAATTTTAAAAATCCCCTGTGTACTCACCGTCTCACTTTGTCTTAGACCCTAAGTTGCAGGTCTGAGATGGGGGTGCTATTTTACCCCAGTTCAATAATAAAAGACATGGAAAATAAACTTATTGTAACAAAATACATTGCACAAGAGAATTTGGCTGTTTTTATTTTCAAAATGACACATAAAAATTTTAAAAGCTTATATGGAAAAGAAATTGCCATTATAAACCATAATAGCTCTTGGGCTATTCCTACTAAGCTAAAGGTCACAGTTCTTAATTACTTTATTATGTTCACTTTTAAATATTTCCTTTGTTCATTAAATATCAACATTTATTGCTCAACCATTACACTCATGAGCTTACCGCAACTGTGACTATTTTCACAAAATTTAATCAGATTTGGCTTGTCAACATTTCATCATGGATTTGTAATGGGCCTAAGAAGTCTGTACTTCTGCCTTAGGGACTCTCGTCAACTAATGCTTGATAGGAGAAAAAGTATCAGTGGTACAGCCATTAAAACATTGCCCTTGCTCTTCTAAAAATCCTACCTACCATGCTTGGCATTAAATGGTAAAACTGTCACACACAGAATGAAGACATGCAAGTAACAAAAGAATTGTTGAGGAAAAAAACTACAATTCCAGTTGTAGTGAATGAGAGATAAAAATGGGGAAATAACTAGAATGTATTATATAAATGTATAACCTATCAAGAGATTTGTTAGATAGTAAAAATATATTTAACAGCCTTGAGGTATAATATCACAACCTTTTTCTCCTTGAAAGCTCACACTATATTGTGTGTTATATTTTCCCAATACTATGAAATGATTCATAAACCATAATTCATAAACTAAGAAATTCTAATCATTTTAATAATTTATAATACAATATTCAATCAACATTCCAAACACCAATGTATGTAACATTTAGAAATATAAAGTTTGTTTGCTCTTAGAGCATCCAAAGAATTGGAGTTGAAGACATATTTGAATCACTCTATGATTTTAAGCAAATTCGTACTTTTGTTTTTAATTACAACACTGTTTGACCAGTAGCTTAGGTATATTCCTAGCTAGCTTTTACATCTTAAATTAACCGATTTCTATTTATCTGAGTATCACAACAGGGCTGTGTTCTACCAATAAGATTCCAGCATCTTTCTCCTTTGACGGCTACCTGGCGTCTGTCTAACTTTACCTTCTTTCCCTGCATTCAGTTTAGTTTTCCTGCCAAGTTCTATTCTGCCCTGCCATAAGTCAAATAGCTTCTTTAATAACCAATGGTAACAAAACACATTCATAGCATACAGAGAGGAATCCCACATCATCTCCCCTTTTCTGTCTAAATAAATGAAGGTTTTAACTGTAACATAGTAAAATTACATAAAAGAAAACAGGTATCAAGCAAGAATTGCAGTTTTAATATTTTAACTACTTTATTTTTATTAGAAATAAGAACTATGATTATAATTATCTAGTCTTCAACCCAATCAGAGACCTCAGAAAAATATAATTTTATCTAAGTAAACTGGAAGTATATTGTAAGCAACTTCCAATTTCATATTCTTCTTGGTACATATAAATTATGTAATTCAGATGTTGAATGATGCACACTCTGTAGTCATTGCAGTGTGTCTTAAAAGGAATCGTGGGATTTCAGCTACCCTACTTTTTTCTATCTTTCTAGCTCATCAAATGACAGTTGATTTTACCATGGTTTTCCCCTCTATTTCCATCTGACATCCCACCAAAAGACTTAAAGCAATAGGCCCACATAGAACTGAATAGTCTAGTCATAAGCAGTTTTTTGTTGCTTTGTTTTCCATTGATCAGCTAATTTTAGATACTTCATTGTAATGAGAGAAGGCTAACAATCTAAACAAATATGTAATTTTTTTTGCTTTTTTCATATTCTCATAAATAACTTTCTGAAATTTTTTGTTTGGCTTGGTTTGTTCTTTCATGCAATAGTGGTAATTGTGGCTTTTATACTTAAAACAATGCTTCCCCCTTGGAAAGAACTGAATAAATACAAAGAACCTACTATGGAATATCTGTGTTTATAAACGAGTATGTGTGAATATCAATCAATCAAACACTTAGAATTTAGTATATTTTATATTAAAATAGAAAAAATATTACACATGATTTCTGTCTAACCACAGAACTTCTGACAAATATGTAGGGGGGACTTTTTCTATGACAACCAGTATTCCACCTATCCAGATGCCAGCCAAGTGATCTACAATGATTAAATTCAATTATTGCACAGACTCCCTGAAGATAGCAAAGAGCTGATGGGTTAACGACTGTTTTCACAAGACTTCTTTCTCTGAGAAGGCAATCAAAAACCCTGAAATTTTCATATTTCTGACTTTCTGCCTGCAATTTAAAAACTCTCAATATTATTCATGATTTGCTATAAATAGTGAGTTATAAAACTAAACTTTTATCACTGGTTTGCTATAAAATATATAAACTATTAGAACTTTACTACAAAATACAAAAATGAATATTCAGATAGAGTAGAATTCTAACTACTGCTTTGAAGTAACAATAGGTTCCGAGAAATTAGGTTCCACACAAACGTTGATAATACATGATAAAAAAGCCTACATTAAGGATGATTTCTCTTTCATGTTGTCACAGGAAAGTAAATTAGAGACATAAATAGAGAACCCGAGGTTCGAGTGCACACACACAGTCACACACAGTCCACATTGGATAGAGATAGAGACGGAAACCCACATTGGAGCACTGGACTGAGCTCCCAAGGTCCAAATGAGAAGCAGAAGGAGAGAGAACATAAGCAAGGAAGTCAGGACAACAAGGGGTGCGCCCACCCACTGAGACGGCAGGGCTGATCTAATGGGAGTTCACCAAGGCCAGCTGCACTGGGACTCATGGAGCATGTGATCAAACCGTACTCTCTGAACATGGCTGACAATGAGGGCTGACTGAGAAGCCAAAGGCAATGGCACTGGGTTTTGATTCTACTGCATGTACTGGCTTTTTGGGAGCCTCGTCTGTTTGGATGCTCACCTTCCTAGACCTAGATGGAGGTGGGGAGGACCTTGGATTTCTCATAGGGCAGGGAACCCTGACTTCTCTTCGGACTGAAGAGGGAGGGGGAGAGGGACGGGGGAAGGGAGGGAAGGAAATGGGAGAAGGGGAGGAGGTGGAAATTTTTAACTAAAAAAAAAGAAAAGAAAAGAAAAATTTAAAAAATGAAAAAAATAAAAAATATAATAACAATCTATTCTTATTCACACATGTGCAAAAATCAGCCTCCGAAAAGAAAAGGAAGGAAGGAAGGGATAAATGAAGGAAAGAAGAACTACCCCATTCATATATAAAATGAACATGGCTTTTCATTTTAATAGAACCAAGCTCTCTCTGCCGTAGGCATGTTCTTTCATTCACACATGATCCTACCATGCTCATTTGCCCATCTTTTCCTTTCTGTTATTATATAACAGGTAAGATAACACCAGATTTATTCCTCTAGTCTTTGAATAAGCAGCCTTCGTAATAACAAAACATAAGGTTTGTTTCTTTACTTTTGAGAATTTCACATGTAAGTCTGAGAAAAAAGTGTTTTTTTTTTTTTTAAAAAAAAAAAAAAAACCTCTGGTCTGAATTTTTAGTCAGTAGCACTTTTTTTCAAAGCAACTGAAAATAAACTAGCATAGAAAGTTGGTATCAGTAAGTAAAAATTGCTTTAACAAATATGTGGAAATGTTAAATCAGCTTACAGCTTGTTTTGAGGACATGCTAGAGGACTTTTTAGAAACAAGTTTGCAAGAACCTGAGATCGTTATGAACAAAGCACTAAGGGCAAATCTAGTCAGGGCCAATAAATTTTGAATCTTCTTAGTGATGGTTGAAATGGTCACAGAGTTGGTGGAAATGGAAGCAGCAAAGAGAATTCCGAAAGCGGGCAATTCCAGACGGAAATGAGAAGGTTTGGAAACTGTAGCAAAAGTTTTTCTTGTTGTAAAACATGATAGAAGAATGCAAGACGTATGTCATAAGGCTTTGTGAAACCCGGAATTTAGAGCGATGAACTAGGAGACTCAGCAGGAGAAGAAGTGCTCTGGCAGTCAAGCGCTTAGGCTGCATTGCACCTACATTTTATGGCATATGGTGAGACACAAGTGTAAAAACAGGAAGCGAATGAAATTTGTAGTTAAAACAGAAAGATAATAGAAAGATTTAAAATCTTTCAGTCTAGTCATCCAAAGGGCATAAATGAAAAACGTGTACTGAGGAGAGATTAAAGAGTGTATGCAAGTGTGTAGTTACTAACGGGGTTCATTGGATTAAAAAAGAGTCAAGTGATGTGCATTAAAGACTGTTGGAAGAAGAAACATGTAGGAATTTGAGAGGCCAGAGAATGTTCTCTATCCACCAGAGGCTCTGAGTTATACAATTGAAGTAACAAGATGAGGAGCCAACGATAGAGTGTTCTCCGTGGCTCAATTCCAAGAACTTGAATATCTGATTCCCTATTCTAATGCAACAGTTCTAGGTACAGTGAGAACCTTAACACATTATTCCAGAAGTTTCAAATCATAAAATTTAGGTGATGTCCATATGGAGTTAACCATACAAATATGCAAAATGTAGGTACTTGGGCATGGTTTCCTCAACTCAGACTTTAAGCACGTTTCAGACTATCAAGAGAACAACCTCCAATAAAAGAGTTGCAGAGTGAAACAAAAATATCCTATTTGAAATTTTTTTCTACTGCAGCTTCAGGAATGATTCTCACTAAGAACCCCAGAAACAATAGGTTATTAACATAAGTTGCAGTTCTGAAAGAACGTCAAGTTTGACTTCATCCTTTAGAAGCCACTGAACATAGAAAAGCTGTGAGAATTCACTCTCACCCCTCTATAGCAATGCCCCTCACTTCCATTCCACTATAGGAATCCCCTTCCATCCTGCTATAGGTGTTCCCTCCCACCTCACTATGGAGCACCCTGCCATTCTCTGGGGCTTTATATATGATTGTCACTGCTGTGTGTTCAGAATATAGATCATAAAATCAAAAATGATTGGATATGAGTTACATTGTGTCCAAGGTTGAATGTTGGAGTTATTTAAAGCCAGTTACTCCTTTCTTCTTATCATGGAAATACAAACTTTATCCAATGTTTGTTTCACTATAATTTGAAAACAAATGGCTTATTTCAGCTTCACTCTCTAATTGCCTGAGAAGATTTTGCCTCAAGATGAATTTGACTCCACCCATACCTAACTCAAAAAAAGAATCTAGATTTCACACTTCTGTTTCATAATAGAAAAAGCTAGAAGAGTTTTGTGGTTGTTGGGATGGAATTACGTATTTTATGGCGAACAAAACAGGAAGCAGAATAAAATTATTTAAATTATTCCAAATTTAATATTGAAATTTAATTGCCTGTGGTAGTGATGGGAGGTGAGGTGTTTAAGGAGAGATGAGGTCACCAACTCCACCATCATTTATTAATTAATAAATTTAAAAATGTCAGCTACTTATTACAGAACTAGTTTTGTTATAAAATTGAACATTCATACATCTTGTGTCTCATTCTGATCTTCTTTTCTATACATGCTAGCATGTTTCTCAAATTCTTCTGTCAGGCTGTGATATCATAGCCTAAAGATTATTCCATGAATTCTGAACTGTGAATCAAATAAATTTCTGGCCTCTAATATCTGCTAGTGATGTAAAATAACATTATACCTAATTCAATATTAGTTAAAACATTATTTCAAACACTGAGAGTGAAGAATGTTCATGCCTGACATAGTCATCCTGAATGAGTGTGTATAAAAGCCTTTTCACCTTAGTGAATGAGTGTGTATAAAAGCATTTTCACCTTAGTGAAATTTGTTTTTAGTTACTATTAACCCGTTCTTATAGAGTTTGTCATTTAAAACAGTAAGGATTTAAGAGAGCAATAATAAAATTTCTCTTCTAATTGCAATAGTACATAAGAACCATGGCAGCAGAAACGCCTCAGTGGGTAAAGCAGAGTGGCCCACCTCTAATTGCAGCCTATGTAGTCTGATACTGGGAGACCTCAGAGCAAGCTAGCTAGTGAAGTTAGCATATCAACAAGGTCTTGGTTTGATTGAGAGACCCCATCTCTGTGAGTTAGATGAAAGCACCATCTAGAATGACTCCTAACATGAAATTCAGGCCTTATACACTATACCTGTATGCATGCTAATCTGACTTGTACATGAAATGGTCTATGAAAGCAAGAGCTATCTCTGCTACAAAAACTAACTCAGACATACATCAAAACAATGCAACTCTCCAAATCAATGGAAATGGAGAATGGGAATAGGAAAAAAAGCACAATATGCTCTCCTATTTAAAATTTCTCTGTGATTTTATTTTCTACTAAAAAAATACATTGATAAGAACACTTAAATTATAAGATTTCCCCCACTAAATATTTTAAATAATAGATTCTGCTGCTTTTCATCATTCCCAGAATTGTCAGCATTCGTGTACTTCCTAAGTAAGAATGAGTGAGTTATTAATTATTATCAACGGTGGGTTACACTGCAAAGCAGCACGCTTCCAATATGCAATCACAGTGCGGCATCTATATAGAGCAAAACCTATAATCAAGACCAGACTATGGTGTGAAATAGGTCATGGATAAGTATAGCAGAAATGTGTCAGGCTACAATAATCTAAGATTTTGAAACACAAGCTATAGCTTTTTATAAAGGCCAATACAGGCACATCAACAAAGACAAATCTGCTTTACTGTATTCTTTAAGCAATGGCTCAGATATAGAAAAGGGTGTGCACAAACCACTCAACCATGTCCAGGGACATCATTAGAACTTCTAAAATGCTCCAGGGTCTACGATGACAGCAGGAAAAAAAAAGAGCCCATCCTCCTGAAAGGCAACTTTCAAAGTTATAAAGCACCACTCTACACTGTCATTGTCCCCTCTTAAGCTTATTGTCTGTTATATTTGCTTTTCACAATTTGATTTTCACCTACATGGTAGATTTGATTTATATTGAAAAGGACCTACAAAATTATAGGGAACAAAAGTGTTTGGTGTATTAACTGTCCTTCTTGCTTCTTTTGAATAATAATCACATCACCACTAGCACACAAATACTGCAGACCAGTGCTTTATATTGCCACACAAATTCTAATAAATGGCATGGTATGACAAACGATATGATGTTATTCTGCCAAATAATAAAATCTCTCCATAATGCTTTTTGTGTTTTCCCTACTGAGAGCTAAGTAGCTGTTCTCTTCTCTTACATAACTAGTATATTATTATTTTAGAAATTCAGCTATGGAAATCAAATATTAAAAGATAATTTGATGTAGAAAATGACCCTTTCTGTCTCTACAGCTCCTGACTTTGGGCCTTCACTAACACACCCAGCACACTGTTGAGCAGGGCTTCTGGTCTTCTAGTTACTGTCTTCACTGGGGTCAATGTTAAAACTGATGTCAATCTGCACAGGCAGAGAGAAGCAAGCTGTCTGACTGTTTGCAAAGCTAAAAAGCAATCATGATCTTTATGAACTCATCTCATCTGTAATGTAACTCCAACCATAATGGCTTAGAAATTTCAGTGCAAAAGGTGGATTTTATGAGGCAGATTTTTTTTTTATTTCCCCAGGATAATCTTATAACCAATTTCTGATTTTATTAAATCCCATTGTGATATTTTTCCTGCAATAGAAACTATGTGAAGTACAGTTCTTCAGAAATTTCATTAAGACTAGCCCATGAACTGCCTCCCGATTTATTCCTGCATGAACTGCTCGACTCACAGCCTACCGCCTTATTGACATTCACACTCCTTTATATCAGAGGCAAGAAATCAGAGTTGCTGTTTGCTGGTCTCCAAAGGGAAAATTTCTCTTTTTTATAAGTGTCTAAAATAATAAATGTTAGTTGGAGACAAAGAATAGTTGAAAATATGCTTGCCTGGTATGTGCTAAGTGACATATATATCCCTCAACTCTGAGAAAAAACATATAAAATCCAGTATTATTTAAACATTTTTAATTATACAAGATTACTTCATGATAAATATTTAAAGATATTTAAGTTGCAACTCCACTTATTTTCAAGCAAATTATCTCTTTTCTAATAAGGGTAATAAATATTATGCTTATTTATTATGCTTCTCAAATAAAATTGGGGAAAAATACATTCATTATCTATTTGGAGAATGTGATAGATTGGGATATTATATTATTACTCTATAAATTACTTATATAGGTAACATTTTTCAAAAATCATTGTAGTGTTAATTTGTATTTTCTTTTCAATAGAAAACAATTTTAGGCTGCATGCATTATCAAACTCCTTATTGGAAAATTCCACTCCTGAATTTTTGTCATGATATAAGATCAATATTACTTTAAATCTATATCTAAGCTACCCCAATGTCTTGCTTTGTTTTTTTTTTAACATGTGTAGCTCCTAAGGAGCAAAAATATGATTAATTACCTAGGGTTCTCCTTTAAACTATTTAAATTTCACACAGTTCAGGAGAGTTGAGTCATAAAAATGTGACACGTACCTAATTATGTTTCCTTCTCTATCATTATTTCCCTCCATAATTAACTAACTACACTGTCAGGACACCTCTCCAGTGTATTTTGTGTTCGATTCTCTTACCCATACCATAACTTCAATGTGTTTTGTATTTCTCCATTTTAAAACTTATTTTATTAGTTTGCTTCAGTCCTTATCTCTCTTTGCTTTTTTCTCTCTTTGCCTGCCTGTTTGGCTGTTTTCTTTTCTTTTCTTTTTTTTTTGTTTATTTATATTGATTTTATATTTTTATTTTTTCTTGGAAAAAAAAATTCCGCCTCCTCCCATTCTCCCATTTCCTTCCCCTTCCTCCCACTCAACTCCCCTCCCCCCACTCCTTTCCCCCTCCCTCTCCAGACCGAAGAGCAGTCAGGTGGAAAGTCCAAGGTCCTCCCCCCTCCATCTAGGTCTAGGAAGGTGAGCATCCAAACTGGCTAGGCTCCCACAAAGCCAGAACATGAAGTAGGATCAAACCCCAGTGCCATTGTCTTTGGCTTCTCATCAGTCCTCATTGTTCAGAGTCCGGTTTTATCCCATGCTTTTTCAGTCACAGTTTAGCTGGCCTTGGTGAGCTCCCAATAGATCAGTCCCTCTGTCTCAGTGGGTGGGTGCACCCCTCATAGTTCTGACTTCCTTGCTCATGTTCTCCCTCCTTCTGCTCCTCATTGGAACCTTGGAAGCTTATTCCGGTGCTCCAATATGGGTCTCTGTCTCTATCTCTTAAGAAAGAGAAAAAGAATTAGTGTTGAGTTGCATGGGTTGCAATGTGGGAAGTTCTAGGAGGAGTTATGGGAAAGGAAATTGTGACTAGAATATATTATACTTTTCAATACAAAAGGAAAATACTACTAAGGCATCACTGTACATGAGTTTAGTTTATACTTCAGAGCCATAGTAATAAAAATGATGCTAACTGAATAACAAAGAAAAACACATTGATTAAGAGAACTGAGAATCGCCGGGCAGTGGTGGCGCACACCTTTAATCCCAGCACACGGGAGGCAGAGGCAGGCGGATCTCTGTGAGTTCGAGACCAGCCTGGTCTACAGAGCTAGTTCCAGGACAGGCTCCAAAGCCACAGAGAAACCCTGTCTCGAAAAACCAAAAAAAAAAAGAGAGAGAGAGAGAGAGAGAGAACTGAGAATCCAGACATAAATTCATGCTCTTACAACCAACCACCAGATTTTTAACAAACATGCACACATGGGAAAAAGAAGACAACATCTTCAACAAATTGTGCTGATCAAACTGGCTAGCTAGAAGGAAAAGTATAAAACAAAATCTTTGTTTCTCACATACAGAAAACTCACTCCAAATGGATCAATATCTTGAACCTAGGACCTTACTCACAACATGAATCTGATAGAGGAGAAAGTATGCTTCAACATAAAAGCATAGGAAAGGTCTTTCTGAACAATATTGTTGTAGCATAGAAAATAAGAACAACTGAAAAACAGAAACTCATGAAACTAAGACATTTTTTTATAGTAAAGAAAATGATCACCTAAGCAAAGAGGAAACTTATAGAGTAGTTAAAACCTCACTATAAACTAAGCATCTGACAGGAGGCTAGCAACAAGAATATACAAAAATCAAGAAAAAAATAAAATAAAAACAAAAACAAGAAAACAAACAGCCTATTTGAAACAATAAAACATGGAAATAAATGGAGGGCTCAAAAAGATGAAATATAAATGGTTAAGTATTTCTAAAAACATTCAATACTTATAGAAATAAGATTAAGACAAAAACTATTTTGAAATTTTAGTACACGTCATTCAAAAAAGACTAAAGTTAAAAATAAAAGGAACATCAAGTGCTGGAGTGGATATCGGGAAAGGGGAATGTCTATACATCGTTGGTACAAGTGCAATCCTGTGCATCCACTGTAGAGATCTGTCTGGACGTTCCCCAAAAATCTAGAAATAAATTTATCCAAAAATCTAGTTATACCAGTCCTGGGTACATTCCCAAAGAACTCTATATCCTACTGCAAAAATACTTGCGTCTTTACAAGATGAATGTCTTATTTCACCCCCAAGATCTACTTGAACCTGCATCAAACAGATACGTCATTTCCCTGCAACTCACAGGAATATTGTATCACATTAACTATGTACTCAAATGAGCAATGGGATTTCCAAGCTGAATTATTTATGCCCCATAAAATACAGGACGGGCTTTAAGTTCAAACCACCATTTGTATTATGTATTTAAAATCTATGATGATTCACATTTGTCCTTCAGGATTATAGAATCTGCTTAGTCAGATATGTGATCCCTTCCCGCTCCTTCGGTTGAATCAGTCAAACAGTATTTCCTATACACATATTTTTAATGTTGCCATTTTCACAGAAAAAGATTCAATCCAGGCAAGTCATTTATTTTGTGACCATATTTCTGTGGAAACAAAAACAATTTTAAAGGGAACTATTAATAATTTGTCACACAACCCCAGCATCAATCAGCATTGTGTGTTAATGACCCCTTGCAAGCATGACCCAGATCCAAGGAGACTTTGGGGATGGAGGAAAGGGAAGAAGGGCAGGGGTCTCCTGCACATGTAGCACACACATCAAACATCTGGGTTTGTGCTTAACAGACTGAGGCCTTGAATCGAGAGTACATTCTGGTTGCCTTGTGACGTAGATAGATGGCAAATGAGGATCCTAGTAAAACAGATCACACAAAGAAATAGAGAACCAAAGAAAAAATTAAATAGTTGGCCAGGAAAGTAGTTGTATAGATAGAGAAGAGGTTATAGAGGAATTTTATGGGCATAACCTACCGAAATATCAGATATATTAACAGTGGAAAACGAGCAATAGGTTATGTCAGGAGATGTTGCCAGGAATCTAGTAAAGCAGCAGAGTACGTGAGAGGTGATAAACTGACAGAAGAGATGCAGAATGGAAAGTCATCATCCACAGCTAGCTTCCATTCCTGAAGCTTAAAATCCCATTCCTCATGCACATTTGAAGCTAAAAGTATTCTGAGTACAGTAGATGTGAGTGTGTGCCAAGAAAATTAGAAAGAGCATACCTACAAAAGAAACCATCCAGTCTGCCTTTGTATTTTCCTTTCCTCCCTGTGCCTGAACTACATGAAAGCAATTGTTCAAACTTGTTCTCCTGCCCCCCTGTTGCCATGTTTGTGTGCCTTTTTTTCTTTTATATATCTGGCCTTTCTCCATAACTGTGCCTATTGAGATTTACTTAAAAATACATTTTAAAAACTCTCAGTAGTCTATTCCTGCTCCCAGCATCTCCTAGAGCAATACTGGACCAAGTTAATGGCTATATGCGTCAAGATTTAAACTCATTGTAGATAACACTTGTTCAGCAAAATTTGTTTCAAACATGCTGATGGCTGTGGGTGGGAGTGTTCTCAATTACAATTGTCCTCATTTCTTAGGACAAGTAAGTCATTAGACAACCATACAGCAAAAGCTAACACTTGAGTTTAACTTAGACAATATTTGCTTCTTGTGGGTTTTTTTTAAAAAAAAATTGTATAATTTTGTATCACTCCTTTTTCAAACTTATTTTCAAACAGAAAAGAATTTTTCTTTGATTGAAAGAAGTGCTTTTCTCTGCTCCTTTGCATTCATTGTTAGCTATTTTACCATAGAGGTTATACTAGTGATGTAGAGTTCATGCATCTAAATACATTGGGAAGGTTTTCGCCTGTTTCAAGGCAGAGTATTTCTTCCTGAACCAATTTTCACTGAAGTCACATTGCATGTCTTTGAATAAATCCTCTTGAAAGCTGCTGAGTCTCACTTCAAGGGGGAGAATTTTCAGACTCCAATGATGCATGCTCAGTTTGAAGATGCAATGGTAAGTGCTTAATTCATTTGGTGGTTTTGAAAAAATGATTTGAGTGCATCATGCTTTTTCCCTTCAGGCATTTTAAAAGTTCCTATTGCATTTGGTGAATCAGTGATACCCTTCAGACAGACTTCTTTTTGAAAGACTGGACAACTCCCATATCTTCTCTCCCTCTCCTTGCTTTGTCTCTCCAAGTTTCCACCAACCACGTTCTGTCTTTGGAGACCAGGCAAATCCATAATTTTCTACATGATTTCACACAGAGATATGTATTCAGCAGTCTGTTTCATCGCTGTCCAATATCATTAACAATGTAGAAATTCTTCATTTCTTGGGCTCTTTGTTTCCATTTTCATATTTGAGTTGCATGGTTCTAGACTGTGTTGAGAATGAATATCTTCATTCAATGTGTCTATTTTTTAATATTTATTTATTATTTATTATGTATACAATAGTCAATCTGTGTGTATGCCGAAGGCCAGAAGAGGGAACCAGACCTTATTACAGATGGTTGTGAGCCACCATGTGGTTGCTGAGAATTGAACTCAGGACCTTTGGAAGAGCAGGCAATGCTCTTAACCACTGAGCCATCTCTCCAGCCCTCAATGTGTCTATTATGTTCTACTGAATTTGTTTCCCATTGTCCCATCGTATTTTAAGATATTCCTTTTGACAGTAATTTAACAAAGCATGGATTTTTTCTCCTAAACTTTTCAAAAACATCTACTGCACACTAAAGTGATGACTTGTTCCGATTTTTAAATGTCATCAACTTGATGTTTCTTACATACATTATAGACATATTCTAGATTACAGAAAACCTAGTTTGCTAAACTCCATAAAGCAAGCAACATTTCTAACCCAAGAAAGGCCAAAATCAAGAAGAAAAAAAAGCAGAGAAATTATGATGGAATGAGACCATACAGGTTCAGACTCAATGAGTTATTAAAAAGTAAAATACAGATAGGACAGGAATTTGACAAGAACACAAGGGATGCAGGAAGAGTAAGAGTAAGGGGGGGGTGACTATAACTAAGACATCATAGTCATATATAAAATTCTCAAAGAATAAATATTTTTAAAGATTATATTAGACAAAGAGCATGTTTTAAACCATATAAGGAAGGTTTCCAAGGTAGAAAATCTATATTTGAGAAAGTCATGAAAATAGATCATGGATCATTGGATACAATGAGTCAATAGTCACTGATAAATGTTAATAGCCATTTCTCATCAAAGCATAGTACTTTTCTGAAAAGCAACAATCATTGATTTAAATAATGATGATAAAAATAATTCCCAAAATCAGCTGCATTATTTACTCATTGACAGTCAGATAACCAACATGAGAATTTTAGTAGCAGCAGTTATTTTTACCAAGTATTGGAGTCTTCATTCTGATTCCATCCTTGTTTGGGTGCTTGAGTAGCCTGAACCACAACTATTCTGCTCCTCTGGGAAGGTCAGCTTTTGTTTCATTCATAACAATTTAGTCAATGCTCAGAGACAGATATTCAGTTTCTGGAATCATTTCTCACTGAGATATATTCTGTCTCCTTTGATAAACACACAAAAGAAAACAATTTGATATCTGAGATACTGACATACATATATATTCTTTTTATTGAAAATAGATTCTTCTTCCACACAATACAACCTGACCAGACTTTCTCCTCTGTCTACTTCTCCTGACTCCTTTCCACTTCCTCTTTCCCACAGATCTACTCCTCTGTTTCTCCTTCAGAAAACAGCTGTCCTCCAAGAGGCAACAACCAAACACAACAGAACAAGATACAATAAGGCAAAGAAAGAGTTCTCCTGTGGAGACAGGACAAGCCAACTCAGTAGGAGGAAAAAGCTCTCAAGAGCAGGCAAAAGAGTCAGAGAAATATCTGTTTCCACTATTAGTAGCCCCTGAAAACACCAAGCAGGCACTCATAACATGTACCCAGAGGTACTGATGCAGATCAACTGAAGACTTGTGCTTGCTGCTTTACTCCCTGTGAACCCATATGAACCTTCCTTAGTAGATTCAGTGAGCCATGTTCTCCTGGAGTCCTCCAGCCCCTCTAACTCCTACAATTTCTTCTCCTCTTCCCCAAGGTTCTAAAGCTCTAAGGAGAGAGATCCAATGGAGACCTCCAACTATATACTTTCTCTGTGTGATGTCTGGCTGTGGGTCTCTGCACCCACTCCCATATGCTGAAGGAGGAATCCTCTCTGATGATTACTAGACAACCAAACCTCGACTAAGGAATGTATAAAGAAAATGTGGTATCTTTAATGAATGAAGTATTACTCAGTTGGTAAAATTGATATTCTGCTATGCTCATATTTGTTCTTATAAACAGTAGTTTGGAAATTTTTTGCTGTTTCCAATTACATTCCTCTGCCATGTTGTCATTATAAAATAGTAACAGTATGTTAGTAGGGAGATTTGTGGGACACCCACACGCACACATATGAATTCAGTTAAGTACATATGTATGAATATATTTGTAGCTCTCATATAAATATATAATTTTATCAATTCAAAAGAATATATGGCAACTTTATAAGATTACATTTTATAATTTATTATTTGACTTGCTTGAAATAACATATTATCACAAAAGAGTGTAATTGACATGAGTGTAAATGACATTTTCATGGGTGAAAATGCCCATGAGCATTTTATATACAGCATGCAATTACATATATCAAACATACTTGTTGTTTCTGTATCCTGATTCAGAAAGAATGTTAAATACATCATCTTCTGTTCAAGTAATTTTGCTTTTGGGTCCATGCCATTTTAAAAAGAACCGAGTAAAGTAGGGCATGGTTGATGGAGGCAGAATATGATGCATTTTGGAAGGTGTTGAGTGAAATCTAGTTTTGAAATACAAAATCTGAAAAGAAGCCAAGAAAGAAAATCATTTTCATTTCTCTGCATACCCATTAAGTTTGTGATTATGACTATACTGAATACTTAATCCATCAACCTAACTATTCACCATAGAATTTCTGAAAGTACATAAAGCATCTTAATTTATGCAGCTCCAGTAAGTTATATGCTAAGATGCCCTAGATGTCATTAAATCATGCTAGAGAACTTGTGGCTATTTTCTTCTGACTAATCTTTTTTTTTTTTTTGGTTTTTCGAGACAGGGTTTCTCTGTGGTTTTGGAGCCTGTCCTGGAACTAGCTCTTGTAGACCAGGCTGGTCTCGAACTCACAGAGATCCGCCTGCCTCTGCCTCCTGAGTGCTGGGATTAAAGGCGTGCGCCACCACCGCCCGGCCTGACTAATCTATTCTCACACTTCCAGAACACATTGACTAAAGATTGCTAAAAATCATTTATAATGAATAAACAAATTGATATTCTTGCTTTTAGTTTATTTTTTTCATTTTATATTCGAATCACAGTTCTCTGTTTCATCCCTCCTTGCACCTTCCCAGTCTCTCCCACAGCCCACCTCCCATCAACTACTACTCCCAATGGTAAGGGCTTCCATGTGGAGTCAACAAAACCTGGCACATTAAGTTGGGGGCAGAACCAAGCCCTTCCCTCCTGCCTTAAGGCTGAGCATGGCAACTCAACATAGAGAATGGGCTCAAACAAACTAGCTCATGCACCAGGAATAGATTCTGGTCCCACTGCCAGGGACTCCTCTGATAATACAAGCTTCAAAACTGTCTTGCACATACAGGGGGCCTCGTTTGGTCCCATGGAGGCTTCACAGTTGTTGCTATTGAGTTCCTGAGTTTACACGAGCTTGGTGTCTCTGTCTACATGATATTTGGGGCAGAAAAGAGGAGGGGATGAGGGAAAGGAACATGAGGGAACTGGATGGTCCTGGGCAGGGAGCAGGGGGCAGAGTGGAAGAGAAAGGAAAGAGATACCTTTATAGGGTGAGTTACTATGGAAATAGGGAGAAACTTAGTGTTAGGGAAATTCCTAAAAATACACAAAATGGCTGCAGCTAAGACTCCTAGCAATAGTGTACAGGGTGTCCAAACTTCCCTGCCAAGCAATCAGACGGATTATTCTTTTAGATTGAAAAATAAAATATTTCACATTAGAAAACACAGTGAAGTCCTCCCAGTTTACACTTAGGTTACATTCCATTAGCCCATCATCATTAAACAATATATTCAACCTTGTATCATGCCCTTGCCATGAAATTGTGTTACAGTTGTGTCGTAGAGATCACAGTCATGCTTTCCATTGGCCATTGTTCCCAGATACAACATTATCCACTCGTCATTTTGTTGTAAACTGGCATAGTGCTTTAAAAACAGGAGAGAAGGAGATAATGACAGAGGTTTAATACCTTTTACAATATTCATCATGGTAATGTTTTAGTAGAGCTTTAGAGATGCTCAAAACAGAAAATGTGTCGAGTAGAATACTGCAGATGCTCATCTGTGACCCAAGGGGTTGTCTTTCAAAATGATGATGCAGAGCTGGCAAGAGAACTCCCTCAAAAAAGTAATGGTCTCCCATGTATGAGAGCCTGAATTTGAAGCCCAGAATCCATGGAAAAATGCTGGGTATGGATGGTAGGGTGTGCTTATGATTCCAGCACTAGGTAGTCAGAGACAGTCAAATCCTTCATTATCAAAACAAAAGCAAATCAGAATTGAATAACAGTGTCTTGGATTGTCTTCTGTCATCTGCATGCACAAACATGAACATAACACACACATGCATGCACACACATTCACGCATAACACACACATGCATACACACATGCTCACACAAGGAAAAATATTTGTGAATTTTAGTGAATAGATACAAGTGAATGTTTTCATGAAATCAAAAAATATATGCCATATACCGTACTATACTCTGAGACACTAGTGTTAGGGCTCCTTATTAGTTTAATTAGAAACTTATGTTTTTTATAATTCACCAACAACTACAAACATGGTACAAGTTGCTTCATATTTTTCATATTAACTCAGAAAATTAGTTATATAACAATTAATATTTCTAGGAAATAGTGGAAGTTTTACAGTTTAGTTTTTTATCTCTGTTTTTCTTTGATATAGACATCTTTGAAAGACAACAGCATCAATCCATGGCTATCTTCTCTCTTTAAAGAAAACAGAAAAAATCCAAATATATACATATGTATGCTAAGAGCATTCCAGAATCTGGCATTTATTACTTTACCTCTATGAGAATCCTGTTGAATACTTCATGTATTTGGGTTGTGTGATTTTATGTTTTGCATTGCTAGAGATCAAAAATGGTTTGGGCGTGGCAAACTAATGTCATACACTGAGCCACATCTGCTACACTTAACATAACTTGCCTTTCTAGTATATTTTTGTTGAGTTTCCAAAGTACTGTCTCATATCTCAGCTTACATACAGCAACCCAGGACATGATTAAAAAAATATTTCTGGCTTACCTTTGCAAATTCTGAAATGGCTTGAATTTGAACTAACAAAACACCACTACATACACGCAAAAGAAGAACAGCAGTTAAAAATGAACAGCTCAAGAAACATTGCATTCTATGCATGTGGCTAAAATATGATATGAAAAAGTTTCAATACAGAGATTTGTTGAAGTATACATTAATTTATTTCTTCAATATTTATAAACATTTTAAGGTACAACATATTTAAGATGTTTAAAAATATATTTTAAGATGCAATATATTTTAACAGTGACTACTAGTTTTAGCATATGTAATCTTAAAATAAATGAGGTAAGACTTAAAACCATCTATCACAGAGATCATCTGAATGAATACACATGCACACACACACATACACACCTATCAATAAATGCATCTAAGTATATTCATTATCTTTACCAAATACACAAGCCCCAATTGTCTTTTTTTTTTTTACCAAAGAGGCCTAGTGGCCTACATTTAAACCTGCAGTTATATTATATTATTATATTGATTATAATAATTATATTGTAAATGGATTAATCAATTAATAAGTGAGCACCTTCATGATCTGACGCTTTCTAGAGAAGTCCCACAGACACCTCTAAAAGTTTGCCTAACAAGTTTTCTAGGTCCTTTCTTTTCTTTTTTAATGAATAATAGCATGTAGTTTGAATGTCAGACAATTGCAATGATGAAATGCATGCCCTGGAAAACTGGATGTATTAAAACCGGTTGAGACGAAAAGAAGTTCAGTTTTTTGTTGTTTTTTAATATGGGTTGTTTGTTATTGTTTGTTTTAGATTAAATTCTAACTGTAAAGCTTTGGTTGACCTAGAATTTGCTATGCAGAGCTCTCAAACCCACAAAGATTATATTATTTTGTCTGCTTAACGTTGGGATTTCATGAATGTGTCATTATTCTTGGTTGAAATGTTTTAAAGAGAAGACAATAATGACAAGGGCTACAGTGAGTATTTTAAAACAGCAGTCTATGACTACAGCAATTAATAGCAAGAGTAGCAGCATTCTGTGGTGGAACAGGCATTTGCTATGCAGATGTCCTATGTTCCTTTTTATAATGAGAAAACAAACGACCTGTAGTCACGTATCAAGAACAAAATAAAAGATATTTTAAAATATTACCAGATGAACAAAACCAGAATCTGTTCAAACCAGAGTTCCAATTTAAAAACAAATACTTGATAAAGACTTCCCAGCTTAAATGAAAAATGAATATACAGGAAGTCTTTTTACGTTAAAAAAAAAAGGGCTATGGCTGACAATGACCAACAAAGAGGAAGTTAAATTATCTTATTTGTGAATATATTTTCTGATTCAAAATACAACTCTATAAATTAGTAGTTATAGATCTATGTGGATAGACGGAATGTGTATCTACACATGTGTAGTCTGCTAGCCAGAGCACAAGGGAAGGAGAAGAAAGCAAGTTATATAAACAGAGTTTTATATGGAATTAAAATTGAGTTGGTAGTAGTCTTCATTAGATAGCTGTAAATTAATATTATAACTAGACACAAGAAAAATGTTAACAAAACTGAATATATAAAAGTTAGTGGTAACTAACAATAAGTTTAAAAGGAACAAAATATTTAGAAATGTATTTCTTTTTCTTTATTTTTTTCTCTTTTGGTGTTTTTGAGACAAGGTTTCTCTGTGGCATTGGTGCCTGTCATGGAACTAATTCTTGTAGATCATGCTGGCCTCAAACTCACAAATATCTGCCTGCCTCTGCCTCCTGAGTGCTGGGATTAAATGCCTGTGCCACCACCGCCTGGCTTAGAAATGTATTTCTTAATTATGTCTATATAGTCAGTAAATAAAATATAATTAATTAAAACTAACAACTATAAGAAATTTATATGAAAATAACCTTATTGTCACATGAATTCCATATTTATTAAATATGAATTTTTATATTTAATAACTTTTAAATGAAGATTAAGAGTGTAAACAATGTGAACATATATAAATGAATTACAAATAATACATATTGAGAAAATGTAACCTATATGTGAGAATATAAACTAATATAGATACATAGAAAAACCTCAGAGCACTTCTCTGAGTTCTGTTGTTATTTATCAAGTTTTCTCCTTGTCCTTTGTATTTTAAAGGAAAAACATCAACCAAGAGGCAGATAGTTTAAACTGAGGCTTCTTTACCTCAGCAATGCTCCAGGGAGTAAAAGAGAAAGGTGTGAATAAACAACATGAAGAGGAAAGCTGAGTATTGAAATATACACTGTTTGCTTCCTAGTTATATGAATATTAAGAGAATATGCAACATATTTATTCACTTTTAGCCCTACTAGAGCATAAAGACAATCTTATTTTTATTACATTTCTACACTCAATGACTATTATTATAGTATTTTATATTATATATTAGATATATATATAATATATTATTTATTTTACCTAATTTTATAGTATCTTCTGAATAAATAAAAATGGTCCCCAATAACATAATTATCCATAATGAAAGAAGCTGTCATAGTCTTAGATGGTGTCTAGAAAACTGTCTAATGAAAGTAGGACACTATGTTAAAGATAGAGAACACAGGACTTGATATATAAGTCTGGTACTCTACTATGCTTCTTGTTTCCTAGGGAAAAGGCTGCTGACTAAGTCATGTTCACCTACCATAAAGACATTATTTTAAATTTTCTCAATAAACCAGGGAGAATAGAACAAAAAATCCCTATAAAATTGTATCCTATATATTAATTTTAAAATCTAAAAAAAAGTTCCTGGATGGAATTTTATTTCCAACAAGAGCATCAAAAAAAAATAGATAGAAGGGTGGAGATTGGGAGCTCAAAATTCATCCACAGGTATGAACTGAGTATGAAAACAAGGTGAGCTACTGTTGTAGTAATGCTGCTTGTTTCTGGGCCACCCAGCAGCTCAGACCCAAAATAATCACACAGAAGCTATATTATTTAAAACACTGCTTGGCCCATTAGCTCTAGCTCCTAATTGGCTAACTCTCACATATTAATTTAACCCATTTCTATTAATCTGTGTATCACCACGTGGCTGTGGTTTACTGGGTAAAATTTTGGCATCTGTCAGTGGTGGGGCTATATGGCATCTCTCTCTGCCTTTCTTTCTCTCAACATTCAGTTTAGTTTTCCCCACCTAGCTCTGTTCTACCCTATCAGGCTAAGCCAGTTACTTTATTAACCAATAGTAATCACAACGTACAGAGGGGAATTCCACATCACCTCCCCTTTTCTGTTTAAATAAGAAGGAAGGTTTTACCTTTAACATAGTAAAATTACATATAACAAAAAAGGTATCAAGCAAGAATTATACTTAAAATATTTATATCTACTTTATCTATTATTATAACTAAGGAAGACTATAATTATCAATTCTTCAGTGTCAACGTAGTCATCAAAATTCACTTACAAACCTGAGAGAGCTTGAAGAGGAATTCTAGACACAAAAATAGAAAGTAGCAGCATGCCACACACAGTTCCATTAAGAGAAGTTTCCCTGACTCAGTGGTACCAGAAAAAAAGCCATGTAGGTTTGAAATGCCAGCTTTCCAAGCTGTGCTGCCAACGTTACCTCTGGCTCTCTCGGGAGGATTAGCATTTAAATGCGGTTTATGAACAGAGTGCTACAACTTGCTTAATGGCTCGACATAGATCCACTGCATATTTGGAACTGTGGCAATATACTCAGCTCAGAGGCTGTGAATGGACTTCTTCCACCATGTTGGACTGGGTGAAGCAAGCAGACAAGGCCATATTTGTCCTAGTAATGCTGCAGCTTAAGTTTTTAAGAAGCACTTAGCATTTTAAGAAGTTGTCCTGGTGAGAAAAGGATCACAGAAATGCAATAAGGAAAGATTCAGACATAAATGACCTCTAAATAAGACACAGTGTGTTTTAAAATGGCTTGGGATAGAGAATAAAAGGAGTATATAAAGTTATAAAAGAAAATAAATGCTTTATAAAAAGTAAAGGTTTTAAAGAAACAAATAAATAAATATAATAAGCCACATAAAAATGAAATACGTACAAAGGGTTTGTATTATGTATATTATTGTGTTTTCTTAGATTTTTTTTTTTTAGCTGTGAAAGAACTAAGTAACCAGCATATATACTTTAAAGGTATCTTGATTTCAGAATTTGAGTCTAAGGATATGTTGTTTTGGAAAAGAGATTTCGTTTTTGTTTCTACAGAAGATGAGAACCTGTAGATTCATTCCAGATTAATGTGGATTGATAGACCAAGAACCCCTAAAATTTCACCTTGAACATCCCTTAAAAAATTACTTCACCCAATAAACAGCAGGACACAGTTTAAAAATAATTATGCCTATATTCCCAGATATTGTTTATAAATGCTTGTTTACATTTAAAGGAGAATATGCTGTAGAGATTTGCATTGGTATGTATCTTGTTCTCTTGACACAAATTTAAGATCAATTTTGTTATATGTATATTTCTGCTCTTGATTAAGGTATTGTCTTTATACAGCTCATTTAAAAATGTAATGTATATTAAGAAGTATACATTAATAATCAAGCTTGAAGTCATGTTAGTTAGGTATTCTAGATATATAGAGATAAACATTTCAGTTAGATAGGAATCTTCAAACCCTTCAGAGACCTTCAGAATATTCCATTTAAAATGTTTTAAGAGCTTAAGACTTATTGTGACAATGAGACACATCTGCTCCTGAGAGCACCAACTACTTTAAGGGGAATATGGGCATAGAAGAGGCTCCTCATGGAGTTTGTTAGCCATTTGGGCAAGAAACTGTTCTTGCTTGGATTGCTTGATGGTATGTTAGGTGAACTGGACACTCAGGACCTACAGAAAAATGACTGCTGAACTTGACTAAAGGTGAGGTGGTCCTTCAGGGTTTCTGCTTCATGAGAGTCTACCAGACATTCTCAGAACACAGAAAAAAAAATGACTGAAAAACTGTCAATATAGGCAGAACTGTCTTTGAAATTTCCTGCTTCATGGAAAAGTCTGCTAGATACTGTGGGCCTGTAGGCTGAAAATGGATGCCCAAACAATACAGAATAACTTTGAGTGACTGCTCAGGCAGTAAGATTTCTCAGTCAATTCTAAAGTTTGGAAGTTGTTTACAATGTACTTCCTGTTACCTTAGGTAATATTGTATCCTTCTGGAGTCTTTGATGGATTTGAATAATTGATAGTTATAGTTTTCCTTAGTTATGATAAAGATAAAGTAGATATAGATATTATAACTATAATTCTTGCTTCATACCTCTTCTGTTATGTGTAATTTACTATGTTAAATAAAATTTACTATGTTAATAAAAAAGGTTGGATAAAAGCCTTCCTTTTTATTCAAACAGAAAAGGGGTGGTGATATGGGATTCCCCTCCGCATGTTGTGAATACCATTGGTTAATAAAGTAACTGACTTAGCCTTTTAGGGTAGAACACAGCTAGGCAGGAAAAATGAAAGTGAATGCTGGGAGAAAGAAGGGCAGAGGCAGAGAGAAGCCATGTAGCCACACTGGAACAGATGCCAGAACATTAACTGTAAGTCACAGCCACATGGCGATACACAAATCAATGTAGATGGATTAACTTAATATATAAAAGTTATCCAGTTAGAAGCTAGAGCTAAAAAGCCAAGTGGTGTTTTAAATAATATAGTTTCTGTGTGATTATTTCATGGCTGAGCAGTCAGGAACAAACAAGTGGTCTCCTTACAACAAGCTACCTAAGACCCTACCTTAATAACAAACAAAAAGATTACTTAAAATCTAAGTTACGTATAGGTATTTTGTTTTCTGCTAGTATTTAACAAAATGAATATATTAAGTTCATTGGTACCATCTTAAATTAGAATCTTAACCTTTATAATATAAAAGATAATAGTAGAGTGGGAAGACTTATGAGCTTAGAAAAAGGAGTTTTGGCATCCACAGCACAGTAAAAATGAGCTTCAGCACAATAAGTTACAAACAAAATGAAATTGCCTTGACTTGTGTAAAAGAAGGAAAGCTTGGTCCTATTCTTTAAGTACTTAATGAGCTTAAGAACAAGAAATACCTGAGAAAAATAAATAGACTAGTGTAGTTTTTGAGGACTTGTTGCTGCTTCCTATTCTGTGATCCCTATTTCCCAGAAGGTAGGGGAGAGAAGCCACTATTGCCCTGCCTCAGGCTAGCCCAAAAACTGAAAGTATTTCACCAAGAAAAATTATTTGTTTCAATAATAATTTTTTTCTTTTTTATTTAAATAACAATTTTCATTTATTTCACATACCAACCAGTTTCCCATCCCTTCTCTCCTCCCATTCACTCCCCTTTCCCATCCATCTCCATTCTGAAAGGAAGAGGCCACCCATGGGCTTGTACAAAGCTTGCCTCATTAAGTTGAGGCAGGACCCACAATCATGTAGCTTGGTCTCAAAAAAATAAAAAAAAAAAAAGAGAAAAAAACAAAAACAAAATGGCTTCAAACCGTGAGAGCAAGACCCTTACCTGGCATTTAGCTAAGTTTTGGTAAACTGTTCCCCATGCTGTATTAGCCAGCCAATAATAAAATTTTAAACGTGGTAGACCCAGCAAAAGGGACTTTACTCTCCACCACCAAAACAGAGAGAAGACACCCAAAGGAAGGCACTGTACCTTACCTAGCCATATCCAGGTAAAGCTCCAAGTTCAGCTTGTCAGACCACTCTGAATATTTTGGATCTGGTGTAAATGTCCCTCAAAGGACCTGATGGGAAATGATTCTGGATTGTGGTACTGAGAAGTGTGAGAATGAAAAATGAAATGTTATATTATTGAGATCATACACTCTATGGATTTAACACATGTCCCTCCCAAATTCATATGTTGAAATCCTAGACCCTAAAAAGAAGTAAACTGGTAGCAGAGTTTTGAGGAGGGAGGTAGTTAGACATGAGAATGGAACATACACAATTGAACTAGTATCCTTATGAGAAGAGATATTATTTCAATTTACTTTTAGAAATATGTATTCCTCATGCACATCAGTTATTAATATCATACCAATATTATTTTATCATAAAACACTATATTAACCTAAAATAAGAAGTTTGGAAAGATAATGTGAATATATATATATATATATATATTTTCCTGAAAGAACTGAAGTCCAAAGCTATGTGTAAGTCATAAACATTCTTTTCATCCTTTTATTTTTTAAAATTATAATACGATATTACTTCCCACTTTTCTTTTCTCCCTACACATTTTTCCATGTGCCTTTCTTTGCACCCTTTCCAATTCGTCTCCTTTTAAAATTAATTGTACATATATATTATTAAATATATAAATATAACCATCAAAGTCTCTCTACAATGTTACTTGGATGTCTATTTTCATTGATAACCATTTGCTCTTGACCAACACATCTGATTTTCCCTGGAGAACACCATTTCTCCCATCTCAGCACTCCTTGGTTGCCTGTAGTTCTTTATGTAGGATTAAGGTCACTTGGATAACACTCCCCCACAACACTGCTCATATAATCTTTACGAATTTTTACCACATGTATTGTTTTTCTGCATTGTTCAGACAGCCATTTTTGTAATCTATTATGAGTATAGCCTCTGGCATCGCTAGGAGACTCAGTCTCGCAGCAAATACCTAATCCTCTGGCCATTACCGTCATCGAGTTCTCAATTCAGCAATGATCCTTGAGTACTGAGTACAGAAGTTATGTTGTAGTCGACTGGGCTAGGGACTGGGATAGGGACTGGGCTAGGGACTGGGTTCCACATCTCTACATTTTGATTGATTTTAATTTTTTGTATAAAGGCCTCCAACTGCTGCAAAGAAAAGCTTCCATGACATCAACTTTGAATATGGGCTTATGTAACTACAGAAAGTCTTTTATTTTGTTTTGCAAAACTTTAATCAGGCTCTGTAATGTTCTTCTGGGTACATTTGAGCAATTATTTGGAAAACCAAGAATCATTCCTCTATACCCATTCTCTGACAGCTACTACAGTTGTGTTTCTTTTCTTTTGTTGTTTTTTGTTTCTTATTCCTTGTGTTATGTATCATAAGTGAATGTGATAGCTCTATTCTACCTTTACCAAACATCCTACTGCAGTGATTCAGTCAAAATTGCATTTACCCTGATATTGTTTCTTAGTAAATTTTTCTTCTCTCCACTTTACAGTTCCAGTTTTCATAGTATCACATGTTCTATGTGAAGTTGTGATTAGTGTCTCTGCATCACTGTGATAATCTCATTTAAATGGCCTATGTGATTATTACAATGGTCCTGAGTAATTTCCTTCACTGTACTTTACTTAAAACAACTGTCAGTGAATAATCCTATAATATTTATGAAACATTACCCAAAATATCAGCTGATGTTTTTGTTACCTAAAATTTGTCTTTAAACCTGGTTATATTAACTGAGCAAATTTTTTTCTGGGAAATCTAATTTAGTACTAGGACATTTTTCAGACTCCCTAAGCATCTTAAGTACATACAGGCATTTATTGCTACAAGAATCTTCTGATTAACTGTTGATATTATTTTTATTTCTCTTCTGTGGCAAATTTTCTCTCATCTCTCTTAAAGAATCCAAATGTCATTTTCTTCACACATTCTTATTAATCCTGAAAGTCAGAGTCCCAAAGCTAAGTAGTGACTTGGGAATGAACATTGGATATAAATAGCTTTTTCTGAGATCATATATTTGTTATTTTAATAGGAAAAACATGCAATGACTATGTTAGCATTAATATGTTCAATATACCCACAGTATATAAGGCAATGCAGGGAGTACCAGAATGCTATCCAGACCCAGAATATTATTCTAGTTTCACATCAATCAATAAGCCTATTTCTAATTTCAATTTTGATTGTAAAGGCTTTTAAATTTCTGTGAAAACCAGGTAGACATGTACCTTCTTTAAGATACCCTAATAGACACCACCAATCTCTGATTCAGCATCTTCAAAAGACATGTGTCTCTTAGAAGTTTTAAATTGAAAAGAATTTTTGTTGGCACCCATCTAACTTATCCACGTGTTTTATTATTCAGACAAATTTACCTTTACATTCTCTACTTCCATCCAGGTTTTTATTTCTTTCTGCACCATTAAGAACTGACTATTATCATCTCTTCAGCACTCCACCTTCTCCCTGGTCTTTTTTTCTAAACCATGGGTAGAGCTATATCTTAGGACTTTTAGGTGTTCATTTATTGCTTCATTTTAGATTCTAAGAGAAAGAAAAAGATGGGGGAGGAGGCAAGAGACAAAATACACTACCACTCACCACTGTATGGAATGGGTCTTGTAGAAGTCACTTTTTATTTTAAATAATATTCTCAGTTCTATATATTGGAAACTAAGCAGAAAGATAACAACAAGAAACAATAATAACTTCAGATGCATTCAAAAGTTAATTTGAATTAATTCTCATTTATCTCGTATCTTGTATTTTTAATTTAAGAAAGCAGAGATTAATGAAAAACAAACATCCATTAAGTAGAATTGTTGATGCTATAAGTCAATAGACTGACCCTTTGCTCAGAGATCATTTGTTTCTGAGTGTCTGAGTTAGCCTGGGTGTTTCTAAAGACTGACCGTACGGTACATAATGGACAAAAACTATACTGTTAGCTTATTATGAGAACATTAATTTAGGTATTATTAATGGCTAGAACTCAGAGAAATCTATTCTCTGCTTGCTGAATGAATACTGGGCACAAGTGAATCCACTTATATATAGATTCAGGATCCCCAGTGGATTCTATTGTGTGACTCTGCGAAATACTAGAGCATTTCCAACATTTGCCTTTGGAACTAGAAGAAAAAATAAATCCCTGAAGTTATCTGAAAATTCTCAGGAGATATTGGACGTGACTTATATTGTTTCAATAAATTCCATTCCCTGAAATTCAGTCATGTGGAATTTCAAAAGAGAATAAGGACTATATAATGGTTTGATGACACAGAGGAAAAATGGGTGTCTACCTCTACAAAATGGTGTCTAGCTGGATGTTATTAGTGCTATGGGAATTAACACTTAAAAATTAATGAATGTAATGAAAACCATATTGCTTTAAATGTTAAAGCTTAATGTTATTGCCAAATTCACTATTACAATACTGAGTTTGACATTCTTGTCTGTGTACATGAATATAATGTAACTATACTTAGACAGTATAGATACTAGATAGATATAGATAATAGAACTTACTCACCTTTTCCTTAGACTTTTAGTAAACCACCAGGGTGTGGTAGTTTTGCCATGTACTATTTTCATTGAGTTCTTTTAAGCAAAAAAATGGAATATGAGGTAATATTTTCAACTACAATGATAATCATAATAATACATAACAAACCATGAAAGAATAATTATTCTATTATTACAAAAGTGAAAGTTAATTCTTGTAGTGATTCAAAAAAACTAAATAGTTTGTCCTTATTAATTATGGATTATCTTTCTTGGTTTAGTAGGGAATGATTAAATTAATTCCTCTGCTAAGAAAAGATTGAAAGAGCCAAGGTTTCTTAAGTTCAAAATTAGGAACGAATGAAATATTTCTATGCATTCTCCTGCTTCTTGCTTAAATTTTATGTGTAAAACAACATTAAATTTAATTAAGTCATTTTTCAGCCATTTGATTACAATGTCTAACAGCTAAGTTGGGTTCATGCTATTTGTTGGTGACAGTCATTAGCAAGACAACTAAAAACTAGCAGTATGCTAGGATTCATGAGCCTTTATCCCAAAGTAATTCTATTTTAAGACTAGCCATATATCTTTAGCATTATTATTTTGTACTATTGGTATTTTTGCCCACATTTTGTTGTAAGGACATTTAGACTCAAAGATGGTTTAAGGAAGATCCCAAGAGTCTTGTTTTGAGAATAGCAGAATGGAATGCATTTATCACATACTACATGCAACTAAACCCGAAGTTCTCAATGCGAGCTCTTCTCAATGGTCAGGATTCCCTAGACTATTTTTTTCAGTAGTAGCTTACTTTGTATGTGTTTAAATTTATGCTTTGCATTATAAAGTTCAAATACTGTGTGCCATTGCATATGTACTCTCACTTCCAGTTTCTAATAATACCATGGTTTCCTTGCAGGAAAACGTTGCTTTTTTTATTTCCTTTTTAAGAAGAGTGATTGTTTGCTGGCTTTTCAAAGTGTGTAAACAGTGCCATCTTCTGACAGTGTGCTCACAGCACTTGAAAATAAAGACTTGACAGACGAAGTTAATTCAGAACCTTGATGGGAAGGAAGGAATCTGGAGACTTTATAATCTTGAAACAAAATGCACAACATCTCTGAGCACTTGTAAAAGACTAATTGCTGAAAGGCCTCACTGGGCAGGGCCATGTGAAAGACAGGGTGGTATGATTAATTATCTGAGTAGCCATTCAAACAACACAATGGATCAGGAAGAGACACAACAGAAGCAGGTAGCAAGTGATTATAATGATTCTGGGTCAACATGATCCAAGGTAAAATAAGTGCTTCCATTGTAAGCTCTGCTATTTGTTCATGCACAGACTTCAGTCTTCACCTTTGGGAATCCCATTGGGTCTTAACAGCAAACACTTTTGTCAAAGAAACAAAAGCAATAGAAAACGCAGAAAGAAATAGGATATTAAGCTCTGAAATGCCAAAGTTAGACATCTTTTTCTCTGCATGTGAAGCATAGTTATCAAAACTGAGGAATGTACAATGACATAGACAAAATCTTTTAGAGGTAACCCATCAGCCAAAAATTTATAAGCTCTCTCTCTCTCTCTCTCTCTCTCTCTCTCTTTCCTCTCTTTCTCTCTCTCTCTCTCTCTCTCTCTCTTTCTCTCTCTTTCTCTCTCTCTCTCTCTCTGTGTGCATGCTAAATATAAGATCTATAGACAGATAGATGATAGATACATATAGAGATATATAGAGATATGTATCCATATCACAAAATAAATAAGAATTTAAAATTAAAAGTAAAGTAATTACTACGACCTATGTAAACTAATTTAAATATTTATATATGATAATATTCATCTTTTATATATCTAGACTTTCTTAGTAGTATTCCTTTTTAAAACACATCCTGATATATATCATGTTAAGTGTCAAAACTCAATTGTTTTCAAAGGAATTTGGTGATGTGTTAGAAACCTCAAAGGGAAAAGACAGGCAATAGAAGTTATTCCCGTCAAGAATCTCTAAACAGTAACTGTTGTAATATGAGCGGCGGGGCTGCATCCCCAGAACCCCGGCCACCTGGCTAGCTTATGCCCTGAAATAACAACACACAAACTGTATTCATTTAAACACTGCTTGGCCCATTTCTATCTAGCCTCTGCTCTCTGGGACACACACAATGAAGCTCCAACCCAGGATGGACGTAGGCTAGAATCTTCCCGGTAAGTGCACCTAGCGGTGCTACACAGATGATTAGAAATGGGCTAGTCCAGGTGCGAGAATGAGCCTAGAAGAGGCTAGATAGAAATGGGCCAAGCAGTGTTTAAAAGAATACAGTGTCCATATAATTATTTCGGGGCATAAGCTAGCCAGGCGGCCAGGGTGCCGGGGATGCAGCCCCGCCGCTCCTATTACAACAAGTAACAAAACAAATGGCATTCAAGAAAGAAAACTACCACCAATGTCTTTAAAAGTACACAATTTCAGAGACAAATAACATTTTATCTTTCTTGTATGTAGGATAGAAAAGTGGACATCTAATTGTTGGCCATGAGATGGTGTTTACCAATGGCCAGAAAGAAGGTGTAGGATGGCTTGTGTGTGTGTAACATTGGTTCTCAACTGACAACCAGTTTTCAAAAGGAGAGAGGAGCTGTTTATGTTGCCCTTTATATCTCAGAATATTCTAAAAATGAAAGAAATATTTCAAATATTTTTATTAGAAGTAAGTAAAAATTTTTGAGTAGCTGTTTCTCCATATTTGACTATGACACAAAGTGTACATGTATAAAACAACACATGTTACCCCATAGTGTGTATAATTTTTATGCCACATACTAAACAAAGACAAGAAACTCAGAGTATGACTTCTTGAGAAGAGCGCCACAAAGGCAGGGACAGGGTGAGCGAGGAGAATCATAGGTTATAAACAACAAAAAATACATCATGCCAATGCATTGTCAAATAATAGAAATATTAAAAATAAATACAATTACAGCTTTGCAAGGGTTCATTTTTTCATTAGTATTTTGAATACTTGGAGACAAAATAGAGCTAGCAGCCACTTATGAATAAAATATAATGTACAGGTGAAATTTTTCTCATGACCACTTGAGTAAACACTCATTTAACTTTTGCTAACTTAAAATCTGCTTTGCTACACCTATATTCCTGTTCTGACATCTTACTGAAATGATAGAACCTTCTTAATACTTACCAAAATAAATTTTATACTATAAAAATTGCCATTCAAATTTCCTAAATCTTCCAAAACATTTTAATTCCTATTATTGATGTGTTTTATGTGAGTGGTCAGTGCTGTACAGAGTAGTTGAAATTGAAACTAGCCACACAACCTGTTATTATTTCTCCAACAAGGCTGCCTAAAGTTTGAAAGGTTATGAAGTTTAAAGAGATTCCTATAACTTATGAGTGTTCTCCATGAGATTCTTGACCTACTATCCATTCTAGTCATCATCAAGGGTTTTCAGCATTTGTCTTATAGTAAACACAATGTTTTAGAAATTAAAATTTCATATTAATTATCCAGTCAACTCTGAAATGAATTTTTCCTAGCTTAGCATACTAGGTGTGTTCCAGAAATTCACTGATATCAGTGTGTCATCTTTTTGATAACATTGCAGCCATTATGTGATACCATGAACATAGTCTGTTAATATGTGACATGACTAGCCTCATTTAAAATGCAGATAAATAGTCTTTGCTTACTGTTTGAAGCTAAAACTCTCTCCACATTTTTTTCCCTTTTGGTGGTTCCATGCCTTCTTGCAACTCCTCCTTCTTTCTCCCAGAATTAAGTTTAATTTTTTCCTGCCTAGCTCTATTCTGCCCTATCACAGACTAATCCAGCTTCTTTGTTCATTAACCAATAAAAGCGACACATATATAGAAGGACTTTCCACTTCACGCTTCCACTTCTGTTTTCTTCTTTTGGGTTGTAGATGAGTTCAAGTCTCCCAGACAGGAGTACGGCAGACTTACAGAAGGTTGTGGATGACTATCAACTGTGTAACTGCTTCAAGCCCCCTTAGACTAATCTTCAGAAAGAATATACATGCTCTACCATGTTTATGTTCATGTATTTCTTCTAGACCATGATTCCATAAGACAGAAGAAAACAAAGTGCATTGAAATACAAGTGATTTATTACAGACTAAAGTATGAGTCACTGGAGAAAATAGAGCTTGCATTGTATTTGAAGTCCCCAGGACAATCTTTGCTTTGTTTATTACTCTAACAATCTTATTTGAATGAACAGCATGTAACAGTGCTAAGTCCTTTCTCCAAAGCATAGCTTTCTAGATCACTAGTAATATCTGTTCATTGCTGTTCATCCATATGTCTGTGTCATATCCTTTGTAGTCATCTTAAGGTAAAAGGCCCACAAATAAGAGAATTAGGAGTGTGTTGATACAGCCCTAGTCTTAGTGATACCATATTTAAATAAGTTTACTAACATTACAATGTACATAGACTTGAATCCACTTATAAGTATTTACTATTTCTTATCTAATTCATGTTTATAGTGTGTTTGTAGAGTTCTTCCTGACCTTTAGGTAACCATTGATATTTCTTAGAACAGTCCCATTCCCTTTATTCAGTATTCTCATTCTCATATGCAAAAGCCCCGATTAGGTGATAATTTATGGATGCAATCTTATGAAAACCTGAAAAAGTAAAGATAGCTTCATTTAATACTTGCAATAATTATAGTACATGCCAAGAAGTGTGCTATTTTCCAAAGTCCTGCAAGAGGGACTATCCCATAATTGAGATTCAAAACCAACCATAATGAGGCCACCTCTCATGTTCTTTTGTGGGGGATAAAAATGATACATAGAGAAGGAATTAATTCTCCTTTTCAACAACTTTTGTCTTTAATATACTCTTCTTTTTCAATAAACATAACAAATCTAACAATACTTTCAATCCTTCTACAGAAATCAATAGCTTATATATTCTATTAATCCATGAATTGACTTGGGTTTTCAAAGCAATGAATTCAGAATTTATTTGATTTACACAATTACCATACAAGTAGAAGTAGAAGTTTGGTGACTCAAAGAGGAAAAGGGATTTTTAGATTTAATATTCTTGTATCGCATGTTCTGTTTTCTCCTAATGAATTTGGGTTCAATTGGTTTGGTATATTTATTTCGGATTATTATCTCCATGCTTTCTATAGCTAACTCATATTTCAATGTACTCATTTTTAAGATACCTAAATAAAATTCACAGGTTGGAGTGATTAAACAGAAGAAAATAATTTTACTTTTCTATGTATTACCAATTAAAGGTCAAAGTGAACAAGGGTTGAGGCTGGAGAAAAATAGCTCAAAAGTTAAGAGTCCTTGTTCTTGAAGAAAGACAGTATTTAGCTCCATATACCCACCTGGTAGCTTACAAAATTCTTTAACTCCAGTTCCAGAAGATACAAAAGGAAGACTTCAACTAAGGTTGTTTGTGTAAAATGATAGGTATCTCTGAAAACCTTGAAATAGTTTCAAAAAGAAAGAAATTTTGATCCTTATTTGAAACAGTTCAAGTTGGATGTGGACAAAAGAAAGAAGGTATTTTCTTTTGTCGGAGAATATTTTGACTACTTGAGAAACATAAATTGTGTATGAAAAGCACTGGTGCTGGGGCAATGAACAAAAGGATGTGCTGTAGCTAGGAAGCAGAAATTATGGATGTCAAGATGGAGGCATTAGCAATTATGTGTCCCTCAAGTGATGAACTTAATACCTTGGGACCTGAGTCAAGGAAAGAGCAACTAGAGATAGCAAATAATTTAGTACAGTTTAAACTACAAAAGAAACGTAGCTCACACAGGAGTGACAGTAGTAGTTATAAGAACTAATATTTCCTACATTTAAAAGCTAGGGTACAAATAAGTCAATGAAGCTGAATAATAGTAGTAGCAAAATTTGTAAAAGTACCTATGAGCATAGATCACTACTAGACTTTAGAATATGCAAAAAATTGACATCCTGAAGCAGAGGTATTACACTTTCTTGGATGTGATATTTCTCTATAATAAAAATTTCAAAATTAATGAAATGCTCACAAGTCTAAAAAGAAGAGCAACAAATCTGTATCTTGTGTGTGTGTGTTGTATAACAGAAAATTTATATTCAGATTTGTTTTAAATCTTTAAGTTGAAACAATCAATTTAGAGAGCTTTTGGCTTGAAATGTGATAGTAAGACATGGGAAAATTTCTCTTTAAAGAATGCTGCTATACCGATAACAGTAATGCTAGAAAAGATCTGGAATCTGGAGCAGACATTGTGGACAGGAGGATAAGATCCCACATTAGACACAGAATCAATGATGATGCTTAATTTTTTTCTTTATATTCTTGGGAAAGCTAGCATATTGCAATAAATGTCATTTGAGAATCAAGAATACACCTAGTAAGGAGCAACTACAATGGTTAATTCACAAATAGCAGCCCTTAAATATAGATTCTATTTTGCAAGACTCTTATAGAAATATAATTTAAAAATCGCAAGTCTCAGAGATTTGGGTAGTCTTTAATCTATAAGAGACAATATATTCAATTGTTATGCCATCAAATCCAAGTAACCCTTAATTTGTAACATTAGTAGTTTGATTGCACATATTGCAATTTTGAACTAAAGTCATCATAACTGTTGCAGATAGACAAGATGCCCACAATCAGAAATGGCATTTTAATGTGGGGAAAGTTTATGAGCCCCTAAATGGAAAACTCAGCAATATAATAAAAGCAATGATTTTATCTGATCTGAGTCATGAGTGTCTCGCATATAAATGAAACTCCAAGATATAAGACAAGGACCAGAAGCACTGAGCTTTGTCATTTCTGTGGTGTCAAGCAGGTGCCCATGCTATTCATCTAAAAGGGAAGAGAGAGAGAGAGAGAGAGAGAGAGAGAGAGAGAGAGAGAGAGAGAGAAGTCAAGACAGAAATAAGGGTCAAGCTTTATTTGTCTACTTGATAGACCATTTTATGAGGTAGGCGAACGAGAAGTGTATGGAATTTTGTCATTTTAGAAGACCTATGAATGTATATGGTGCTATTCTATATCCTATCACTTAAGAAAATATAATTTAAGAGATTTGATTACAGTGAAACACCAAATATGTCCACTCTGTTAGCATACTTCTACAAATTCACCCAATTTTGTACAGTGACTTCTTAAAATTAAACAGTGGTTCTTTTAGAACAAAGAAGACATCATGACTGAGGCTAGACCCCCTTTCCATACTTTGTGAGCTTCACTTGTTACTGTTGGGCAATGTCTTTCTTCTGGAAAGCTATGACAAGGTCAGAAAAAAATTATTGCATGCAACTGAATAAATAATTTATTTACAATATTTCTAAAAAAATTCAAGCAATTGACAGCTTTGTAATTACATGTCAGCAACCACAATATACTTTGGGCTGCCTAAGAAGTTATTTTTTGCTCTGGCAAAGTTTGTGGTCTAGGGCTGAGGAGTAAACTCTAAATCGCCATGGGATATTTCTCATTCACAGTGAAGAGGCATTAGTTGAATTACTGAGACTTGGTTGGTGCTAGTTATAGGAAGGCAATGTTCAGAAATATGCATTTGATGCTTTATGAAGTATGACCTCCCAGAGCTTCAGGGTACTCACTTTGCACTCATAACAGTATCTTGAGCAGAAAGAAGAGAAAAATAGCCCCCGTCATCTTGCTCCATTAGATATTATTCAGTAGCCCATACCACTGATTAACTAGCTGTCAAATTCTATTGAAGTAGGACCAGACTTGCCTGCTTCAAGAGGAAAATCCCAAAGTCTGTCATATGAGATAAACAAGTTTATGAGACAAGTAGAACTGATTGCATTGTTTCTGGCAAATATGATACTGGTAAATTTCCTGGTGCAGCAGAAACAAACTTCTGACATGTTTTTCTCCCATTTCTATTGCAGTCAGTATTCCAACAACCCTGTGCCACAATCACAAAAGAAGCACATTGACGCTCAGCTCTTTCTATGCAGTTACACAACATTTAAGTGGGAACAAAGGACTTTTTTTGCTAAAAAGATTAAATAACAGCCAAAGAAATTTTTTTTGTGTTCTTGCCTAAGTCAAATCAGTCTAACATTTGAGGGTTTTGTCTTTTAAAATTGGTAACTCCACCAGACTGATCATGTTAACAAGGCTGAAAATTATTGCAAGGTGCTTCTAATTTGCAAAAAGATGCTACCCTTTTTTTAAAGACACTTTTCCTGTATGATTTAAATTTAAGATAATACATATTTATAATTCATGAAAGAATTATTCTCATCCTGCCAATGATTTCAGTATTTTTAAATACTTTATTAATCAAGTATTTTGTAAAGGTGGTACTGGACAAGTAATTTCTACACCTGTAGAATTGTTGCCATCTGGAATGTTTAAGAAGATTCTGACTTAAGATTTCATATTGAAAGCTTCATTCATAACATCAATTTTTTTCTACAGTACTTAATAAAGTAGACATTAATAAGGTATTTGCTACAAAACAAATGAAAAAGAAACTCCGCTTAGATTAGAAACAGGAAAAACATCACGAATCTCTTGGTACTGAGTTAAAAATAAATGATAAAACACATGGCAATATACTCAACTTAAGGAAAACCAGGAAACTTTGACACATTAAGTCAAACTGAAACCAAATTAGAATATTTAATTGGTATCTACCCTAAACCATAGACTGCATAACCACTTCTCAGCTACCATGCTATTTCTGTGAGAACCAGAGTTATGTGTGTTGTCTCTTCTTCTAAGCTTGTCAAAGACTCCTCAAATTATTGAAGTTGAATGGTATATCTGCTCCTGCACCACCACTCCCTGCAAACTAAAATGTTTGCGGTTGAAATTTCACTGTCAGTCATGCTGCTTAGTCCCTGGGGAGAGATCACTGAGTCTTCATCTTCCATTGTCTTCAACGGCATTTGCAATTTTTGTCCTCATGCCACTCTGTGACTCTTCCTACTCTCTCAGCCTCTGCCTTCTATTTCACCTCTACAATTCATGGTTAGTATCACATAAAACGGTTGTATGATTTTGCTTCTTCAACATACCCAGCCTCATCTCATGGTAGCACCCTTGTTGCTCACAAGAATCTGATGATTTGCTTCTTTCTGCTTCTGGAATTCACCAAACTCTTTGCTAACTGATATTCCATATGTAATATAAGGACATATCAATTTTCCTTGAATATTTATTACTCTTCTCATATAGTTAACTATCAATTTGTTTTAATTGTTCATTTTTTTTCTGGCTGGGTCTCATTATGTAGCCTAGAGTAGTCTCCAACTCCCCATCCTCTTTCGTAGTCTTTTAAGTTCTATAGTTATGCACTTCTACAAGCACAATTAGCTTAAAGGTCAGTTTAAATGAGCAGAAAGAGAAAATGCTCATGAATCTGGACTTGAAATGAAATGTTATCCTGTTGTTAAATTACTCTTTGAAACAGGGTTGTCACTGAACCTGGAGCACTCTGACTAGCCTAGACTGACTGGCTAGCAAGTTCCAGAGATTCCCCCCATTTCTGCCTCCCCATTACTTGGACTCTAGGATTAAACTTTTCTACTCAACGTTGCTCACAAGTGCTGAGGATCCATCTCATATCCTCATGTTTGCACAATAAACATTTTACTAACTGAACCACTTCCATAGTCCCAAGTAATTTTTTATAAGCTAATTAATGTGTTTTCCAAATATTGTAATGTAATCCCAGTGATGAGTCTAGGCAATGTCCATTGGCCAGTCTTCCCCTTCCCTACACTGAACACAAGTGTGTAGTTTTCACATTATACTTTATAAATGTGAAATAATAATTATAAATTAATCTTCCTAATCTCTTGCACACCTGAGTTTGTAGGGGTCTTAGAAGATCATTCATGAAACAGCTCCTTAGCCTTATTAATGTTGGTATGTTCTAATGGTTAATTGACTTTTAGAAAAGACAGTCCACATATTCTCCTCACCTAGGCATGTGTATAACTTAATCCTAGATGGCAAATTCCAATGTATTTCCTGATCTACTCCTAAGAGACACAAGCACATGGTGTCTGGTGATTATCAAGAACACTGGCACATTTGCCTACTCAAAACATTTCTCCATGTAACATCAGAACTTAAGTTGTTCTTCAAGGAACTCATTCTCTTTTCACATGGCACCATTCTTGGACTTCAGAGATGGATGATGGTCTAGGTTTGAACAATAGCATTTTCTTGTCCCTTTTTTCATTTCCTAAGTTCTCTGATTATGTGCACCTACAAGCACAATTAGCTTAAAGGTCAGTTTAAATGAACAGAAAGAAAAAAACTCTCATGAATAGGAACTTAAAATTAAATGATACCCTGTAATTACACTCACTCATAAATATTCTGAGACAGCCTAGGAAACACCTTTTTTCATTCCTACATATTCAGTACCTACTCACTTACAGAGTAGGCATAAAAAATATGTTAAGATGTGTTTCAAGAATTAGTGATTTTTACTCTTAAGAAAGTTTGATTCTAATCTTGGATATAAAATTTGAAATATTAAAAACCATCCATTTCTAATAGAAAATAAATAGAGTTCTTTCTGTCCCATACATAGTACAAAATTCTAAATGGAATCTAAAGGACAAACATGAATCAACAGGGCAGGAGGGCTAGGAATAAAAAGAGTTCAGACCAATGCAAATAGAAAGTCCTGGAGCCAGTGGAAAGCCAACATGAAAATAAAATAAAATAAAATACACTCTTAAGATACCAATGGACAACAAAAAGTTAAAAGGGAGTCATAAGCAATCAAGACAAAAAAAATAGTGCATACAACTTATGAAAGTTTGAGATACAAAAGTAGTGTTGATGAGAGGGTCATGGTACCAAACTTAAAGACTACATTAAAGTTAGATCAGGGAATTACCTAAAATTATACATCAAAGAAATAAGGAGAAAAGGAAAAACATAATACAGATTTATACACAAAAAATAATGTAGGTGACAGAAAAATACCAAGTTCAATAAGATAAAGATCTTTTAAATATAAATGAATTTGCAATCCTTTAGTTAAAATCAGGTAAAAGAGAAAAATCCAAATATTCAGCATTTAAGAGGCAGAGGCAATAAGGGGAACGTCAGTAAAACCGGAAAGAAAGGAAGGTGACTGGAAAGCAGGAAGGCAAGAAGGAAGGGAGGAAACAAAGAAGGAAGGGAAACAAAGAGGTTGGGAAGAAGGAAAATAAGAAAAAAAGGATGGGAGCGAGGAAGAAAGACATGGAAGGAGGCAGGGAGAGAAAGAGGGAGGAGGATAAAACTCACATAAAATTATAATCACAAGTGTGGGGAACATAACCAATGTCATCTCAGTCCCCAGAAAATTGGTGGAATTAAGATATTACTGCAGAAAATAGGACATCTGCTAATGTTTCAAAGCATACAATTTCAATTTTTTTAAATTGCCTGTTGCTTTATTTTCTTTGATATAATGTTTGATATCTTAAGATATTAAGTATGTTCTATCCATGAAAGCTATTTACTTGAAAAGTATTAGCATTTTTTCATACTAATCATGATACTTTTCAAGTAAATAGTATAATAACGAACACCTATCAGTCAAAGAGTCTTCTATAGTCAATACAATGAGCATTAAAAAGTTTATTTCACTTTTCCTCATTTATGTGGGGAAAAAAAAACCAAAATAAAAACAGACAAATTAAAATAATTAATAAGGTAAAAAATACCAAATCAATAAAAACCAAACACACACACACACACACACACACACACACACACACACACACACTGAAGTTCATTTTATATTAGTCCACTACTGCTAGCCGAGGGGACAGCCCTGAAGTGTGGTCAGTAAACACAGTGACACCCTCCTGTAGAAAACTGATTTTAACTTTGCCAATGGGTATCAATTGTAAACAGCTCCTTGATAAGGAATTTGGTCTACCTCTTCTTAGCACTAGAATGTTGTCTTGTTTGAACCTGTGCAGGTCTTGTGCATGCTGTCAGTCTCTACGAATCTCTATGTATCACCCCTCTTGTGTGTGAATGATGCTGCTTCCTTCGAATCATCTACATTTTTCCCTGTCTCCTCTTCCATGTAGTTTCGTAATCTGTTGGGGATGGGGTCTTGATAAAGACATCCTATTTAGGGATGAGGGTTTCTAAGTCTACAATTTTCTTTATGCTATTCAGTTGTGGGTCTCTTTGTTAACTGCTATTTACTGTAAGAAGAAGCTTGTTCAGTAAGTGTTGAGCAATATTCTTATCTAAGAACACATCAATATTTCACTAAAAATCATTTTATTGCTCTATTCCTTAGTAAAACATTATTGTAGGTTTTTTCTTAGTCCCGTAACCTATCTAATCTCAGGTTCTTGGCCATTTTATGTATTTTAATAGGTAAGTATAGGCATATTTCGCAAAACCCTGAAGCATGTACCTCTTTATAAAAGGTATAGTCTTCTCTTTTTTAATTCAATATGTTCAACCTTTGATTCTAACATGTCAGGTGATTTAAAAGTTAAATAAACCCTCAAACTTCCAGACATGAAATTGAATTAGTCATCCATTTTTGAATTATCTGTTCAATCTGTATAATCTCTCTTATTTCTTAAATTGTATTTCTTAAATTGTATTTCTTATATGTTTTTGAATTTTCTCCGTGATTTTGGTAATATCTTTTATTTCTAAAATTGTATTTCTTTTATTTATGAACTGAAAGAAACAAATTTTGTTGTTGCTAGTTCAAGATGTGCAAGGAGCATAATTCCATTAGATGAATTAAAACTCATTTAAATAAGTTTTAAATAAGAAACCGGGCAAATAATTAGAGCCATTAATATTATTTTACAAGAAGGAAAAAAGCTGCATTGAAAAAGGAGTTACTAGCTAAACGTTGAAAAGACAGTTAAAGTACAGCTTTCTAATGTGAAATGACTTGCATATAAAGTGTGTCCTGGAGCTGGTTTCATCTGTCACAGCTTTTTGCAGGGACTTACACTGTTGGTTTTCAAGAAATGTAAAATTGCTAACTAACAATGAGGAAAACCCTGTGAACTTTTATGCTGGGCAAAAATTTCAGGCATTTTTGTTAGTAGGTACATTAATAAATGCCATTTTTCTGAAAATATCACTCAACTAAATATTTGTAAGATCACAATTGTATTTAGTAAATATAGTTCTGGGCAATTAAGTCTTCAAATAGCATTATTATATCACAGAATTTCAGCTAACAAATATTTCTGCTCATAAACATGTTTATTAAAATGTATTTAATAATCAATTAAAATAGGAATTTAATGACAAACACAAAATGCTAAAATATCTGGAGATCAAAAGTAGCATAGTTCATATTTACAGTAGATTGTTTCTTTGTTTTGAGTTGGGGAGTCTTCTAGCTTAGGAAAAATGAACGGAAGAGAGTTGTAAGTGCAGAACACCCTGGGAAGGATCATATAAATTTGTAACCTGAGAAATTACATCACAGCGTTCCTGGAAACGCTTGACTACTCGTTAGAACTCTTTCACCACCTGAAGTAAAGCCTTATGGGTTAAGAGAGACCAAGTGAAGCTGGTGAAAAGCCATACTCTACACCATTAAGTTTTCTCTTGTATAATTTCTGGATATCTTTTTATCTTTCCTTACACTTCATGATTTACATCCTTCCAGATGTAAGAACTTTTTTTTACCATCCTGCCTTTTCAAAGAGAGGCGGATCAATTTTTCTGTGCATTTACCCATGAAATTTGTGTTAAGTGCCACACTTCAGTTACTGACAACAGGACACAGAATGACAAAATCAGGCTCTGATCTTTGTCAGAGAAAAACAATAAATGGAGTAAATTCATTTTCTTCTAAAAAATAATCAATATAATAACAATGATAATAAGATGTTAGAATTATTTGGAATACTTAAGAAGCTTGATTAAGGATGCAAAGACAAACTGGCTCCAACATTTATTACCCATTAATTGCCAGGGTGAATTTGGCTGATCTGGCTGGCTAGACAGATGATGCCTTTCACCCTCACTGCTCCAGGTTTATCCCCCACAAAGCTGTGATCTTGGTCTAAGAGAACGGCCTTCCCCCAATAGACCAGTCTTTGGTCAAGGGTATGCAAGTAGCTATGCTCCCCTGCTAAACCCTCCAAATAAGAGTTCAAGAAGCTTGATTAAAAAAGAACTAAGAAATATTTCAATTTCAGGACTAGGAAAAAAAATTGTTCCTTTTGGAGTATTACTCTAAATATGATATAAAATATCTCCGAAATTTTAGGAATAAATTTAGTTTACTAATTTAACAAAACACCTTATATTATGCTTATGGCCTATCAAAATCTAATGACGTGTCAGATAAGACTTGGAAAACTAATCAATATTTTCCTATAACTCCATTTTCAGTGGTTATGTTGTATTACAAACTCCTAACTTTTACATGTGACAGGAAACTGCATCAACAAAATCTCAACAACTAACAGATATTTTTAAGGATCCAAAAATGTTTCAAATGCAACTAGCAGCCAATTTAATGATCTAAGTGTGCATATAAAACTGCAATATTTAGTAATGGGAAGGATTCCCCTGTGCCTAAAATCATAAGTGACACTTTTTGTTGGGTTTCACATTACATGAAACAGTGGGAACCACAGAAAGTTAGGGATAAACTGTTGCATTAAGAGACTTTACATCATCTCAGTATTGTATTGCTTTGGTCTACCAATACACCGTCTAACTTCTTTGCAAACAGTTATGTTCGTGTGACTGGGTATAAGTATCAAGACATTAGTATTAGTGATACATTGCACTTGTAGGGAGGAAAATAGTCTCTCACATATACTTCTCTGTAATTTACCTAAATTTAATTTAGTTATGAACTGTAAACTAGACACAGAGACAACATGGAAAAATCATGTGAAGCAATATCATCCACTTTGAAAGTAAGTTACTTTTAACTTTTTGTCATCAAAATAAAAACAAACATGTACTAAAGTAAGTCACAAAAACGTCTTAGTTTCTTTTTATAATACCGAGGTAAATTATACCAATCGACTATTGCGGTTCTTTTCAAATGACAATAGAAATTTAATACAGGTGAAACATTTTCTCTTTCTCTAATATTGCTGATAATATGTTAAAGATAGACTGCAAATTAATAAGAGCACAGGAACTGGAGAACTAGAAAGCTGGAGACTACAGAAGAACAGGCTAAGCCTCACTGTGGTAATGGTCATAGAGGAAGGGAAGGAATTACATGGTACGCTGAGCATAAATCTTTCTGATTTTGCTGATATATTAGTGATGTGAAGTAAATAAACTTTTATGACTGGAAATGATTTATTTTGAACGGGTCTAAAACTTGTATCCTCCTGAAACTTTTGCAGCAATCAAAACCTGTGACATTCTTGTCTTAATCTTTTCACTGCCATCTATCTTCTATGGTTTCTCTATCTTCCTTCTCTTGACTTAAATACAATTCTGTCTTTTTTTATCTTTTTGGCTCCTCTTACTCTCCATTATCTCTATCATGAGTGATTCTATAAATATTTCAACTGTCTTGTCCCTGTTACCATTGTTCCCAGTATTGGTCTTTTTGCTGTTACCATTTGTCATTGCTGCTACAATGACAAGTGTCCTAGCTATGGGAACCACTAACTTTGTTATGTCTTTTATTCTTAGAGACTCATCCTCTCTACCCATGATAAAGGCCAGAAATAGATAACGAAAAAACAATTCAGATGAAGGTTTTTATTATGTCAAAAATTTTAATACATAAGGGAATGATCCAGGCAGATTTAACATATGTGTGACATAAGTACCTTGATTAGACAGGCCAGAAATAAAATGTAATTTGGGTATGACATTAAAACATAGAGGTTTAATTTGTACCAATCACATCACAACTTCCATTTCAACTAAGTATAAAATAGGATCATGAGTCAGGCATTTACTGTTTTAATCAAGTTTTAAAGAGGAGAGTTGTATGGGATTATTAAGTTCAGGTTAATTAGTTTGAGAGAATCTGATGACATTCAGGATAAGAAATTTATCATTGTACTATGTCTAACCATGGCAGCTTACCCGTGTAATTTTAAAATATGTTTCTTGGATGCTTCCAAAGGGATGAAGTAAAAAAGAAAATCATTACTAGAGGTAGAAAAACTTTTGTAAAATGTAGTTTCTTCTTTCTTTGATTCAAAAAAATCTACATCAAAATCTGGATACATTATCAATTGTCATAGGAATCAAAATTAAATGTAACATATTCTGAAACAGCTCCTTTTTGATACTTCTAACCAAATGAAGTGGGATGTTTCCTTATGCCTCCCAAATGAATTTCAGTACAAATTAGTATGAAGAAACATTGTGTTATATTAAGAAATAGTTATAATATAGTCTTTAAAATGACAGAAGGAGGGAGGGTTAAGAGAAAGAATGTAAGTAACTGTTTGGATTATATTGATCAATTTATTGTCATTTGACAGGATATAAAATCTCAGGGCATGTCTATGAAGGATTCTATAGACTAAGTTCAGTGAGGGTACAAGATCTACATTTCATGTAGGTGGCATCATTCCCTAGGCTAAGATCCTGAACTTATAAAAATAATAGAGTTAATGAAGAATGACAATTCTTCTATAGCTCTATTCTGACTAAGAAGACAATAGAAATACACAGGTTTTTGAAGATGGACACTTAAAATAATTCCACACTAACTCAGAATTGAGAATAATAAAGGCATTACATAAGTTTTAAATGCCCTCACCTATGCATTGTTTTTCTATTGGGTGAGGTTGTTTGTTTGTTTCCTGGCCAGCCAGACTCCTGAAATAACCAGATAGAAAGTGTTTTAATTAAATCATTGCTTGGCCTATTAGCTCTAGCTTCTTATTGGCTAGCTCTTACATATAATTTAAGACTATTTCTATTAATCTGTGTAATGCCATGAAGGTGTGTCTTACTGGAAAGGCTCCACTGAGCACCTGTCTCCAACAGAGCTATATGTCTTCTCACTGACTAGACCTTCTTCCTCCAGCATTCAGTTTTGCTTTCCCTGCATATCCTTGTTCTGCCCGGCTATAGTATTTTTTTTTATTGATTAATGGTAATCACAGCATGCAGAGGGAACTCCCACATCACCTCCCCTTTTCTGTCTAAATAAAAAGGAAGGTTTTAATTTTAACATAGTAAAATTACATATACAAAACAGATATCAAGCAAGAATTACAGTTAAAATATTTATATCTACTTTATCTTTTATTGTAACTAAGGAAAACTATAATTATAACTGTCTCATCTTCAACTCCATCAAAGACTTCAAAAGAATAACAGTAAGTACATTGTAAGCATCTTCCAAAATTCTAGAATTGACAGAGACATCTCACTGCCTGGACAGTCACCTAAAGTTCTTCTGTAATGCTGAAGGCACCCATTTTCAGCCTACAGGCCCATAGTATACAGCAGACTTTTCCATGAAGCAGGAAATTTCAAAGACAGTTCAGCCTATATTGGCAGTTTTGTTGGTCATATTTTTCTGTGTCCTGTAGAATGTCTAGCAGACTCTTGCATGAAGCAGAAACCCTGAAAAACTGTCTTACCTTTAGGCAAGTTCAACAGTCATTTCTCTGTGGGCTGTGCATGCCTACTTGATCAAGCAGTCCAGGCAAGAGCAGTTTCTTGCCCAAATGCCTAACAGACTCCATAAGGAATCTCTTCGATGCCCATTTTCCTCTTGAAGCTATTGGTGCTGCCAGGAGTAGATGTGTCTCGTTGTCATGAAAAGTCCTAAGTTATTAAAACATCGTAAATGCCATATTCTGAAGGTATTTGAAAGATTTGAAGAATGCCTATTAAATATATTTCTACATATTTAGAAAACCTAAATAACATGACTACAAGCTTAACTATTATAGATGACTATCTGTTAACCTGTATTTCTTAATTATACATTAGTTTTTTTAATGAGCTGCACAAACACAATACAGTAATCAAGAGCAGAAATAAATAAAACAAAATTGGCCTAAAATTTGTATCAATGAACTAAGATCCATACCAATGCAAATCTCCATAGCATATTTCCCTTTAAATGTAAACAAACATTTATAGACAATATTTGAGACTTCGAGCATAATTCTCTCCAAACTGCTTCCTGCTTTTTGTTGAGCAAAGTATTTTTTAGGGCTTCACAGAGACCCTTCCAAGGGTCTCTTCTCCAAGCAACATATCCTTAGACTTAAATTTTGAAGTCAAGAAACCTTTAAAACATATGTTGTTTTAGCTTAGCAGTCCCCAGAATCAAATGTCTCTCTGCAGTCAAAAAATTCAAAGAAAACACAATAATATACATAATCCAGACTCTCTGTGTATTTTCCATCTTTATTTGTCTTGTTTTTATTCTATTACTTTGTCTACAAATTTAATATTTATTTTATTATCTTCACTCCTTTAATCTATGAATGTCTGTACTCTTATATTACATTTACTGTCTCTTTACTCTTTTTTCCTCTATCCTGAGCCTCATTTAGAGGTATTTTATGTCTGAATCTGTCTTTATTGTGTATATGTAATTATTTTCTGACCTGAAGAGCCCTTTTTTTTAAATGCTAAGTGGGCATGTCTAGGGCCAACATGACCCTATCCGCTCGCTCCACCCAGTCCAGCATGGCAGAACTGTTCTCTGCCTCTGAGAGCCATGCACATTGCCCCATTTTTAGGCACACAGCAGGTTTATGTTACCATTAATCAAGTTGTGACACTCTGCTCACAGAAACCATTTGAATGTTCCATAGCTAAACCTGAGTCAGAGCCATTTGTGCTAGTGAACCAGGAACCATGAGGCTTTTTTTCTGCTACCACTACATCAGGAAAATCTCTCTTAAAGGAGCCATAGTGTTATTCGGTGCTTATTTCTGTTCTTTTTTTTTTTAATCTAAAATTACTTTCTAAGCTTTTTCAACTTTTACGTGCATGTTGTCAGCCACATTGGAGTGACAATTTGTTGGGTGAGGTTGCTTGTTTCCCAGCTACACAGACTCCCAAAATAACCACACAGAAACTGTATTAAATACATCACTGCTTGGCCAATCACTATAGCATATTCCTAGCAAGCTCTTACATATTAAATTAACCCATATCTATTATTTTATATTTTACCATGGGTCTCATGGCCTACTGGCAATGTTTCATCCAGCATCTGTCTCTGACAGGGCTACATGGCATCTCTCTAACTCCGCCCTTCTTTCTCCCAGCATTCAGTTTAGCTTTCCCTGCCTACCTCTGTTCTGCCCTGCTATCGGTCCAAAGCAGTTTCTTTATTAATCAGTGGTAATCACAGAATACAGTGGAGAATCCCACATCAGTTTCTCCTTCATTATCTACATGTGCCAATCATCTTAAGAAATGCAGGATGCCGCAGTCACATTTAGAAGTTGATAATAAAAGATTATTCTTTATTTTCCATTGAGAAAAAATATATAACAAAAAATATACACTAATGTACGTGGTGATTCAACCTGATTCTTAAAGAAAGAAAAGTTTTCAAATATTCATAGTCTCTCCCACCAGAATTCCTTTGCAAGCAGTAACTCTTTAAAATTACATATTTGGGGGAAAAGAAAATAGCACCAATTGCATACTTAACTAAATGACTACTCTCAGTTTTACCATAAGCAATCTAAGACTTGAAATTAAGGAGAATTGTAAAGAATTATAAAGTATTGTTTATAAACTTTTCAAAGAGAAACATTTTTTTTCACTTATTCTTCAAAACTTAACTCAGGTTACTGGCAGCATTAAGTGATGATAATAACAAACCTTTTTAGTTACACAGTTTAAATACTGATTCTGCCACTAGCTTGCCAAAGATAGCATCCAATAATCATCATTTGCACAGAGCTTGTTTCTGATGAGTGCAATGTCAGGCACATATCTAGTGATGTTTCTCAGGGCCACAATACACATGAATCCTTGCAATAAACCCTTCACAGTACTCTAGTCTGAGAGAGATGGCACAAGTTCTGTCGCTAACATGTTTTGTGTGTTATTGTCAACAAAATGAACATTGCACATCACAAACATGTAAGAAATGTTTCTAACAAAACACAATGAATTAGTAACACATCTTTGCATGTAGAACATCTAAACATAATTTTATGTCATAGTCTTAAAATGTATATGAAAAACCACAAGTTTAATTGATGTTTAAAATATTGTTTATCTTCTTCACTAGAATAAGCTAACTTAACTATTGCAGTAATAATGACTCTTACACAGATTAGTATGAAAATTTAATGAATCATTTTAGGAAGCATATTTATAACCCAAGCTTTTATGACTTTAATGTCTAAACTCTAAAGATATATATACGACGTTAAAATGCTGTCATTTTTCCTACACCATCCAGCCACACACTACATTACATATTGCTGCAAAGATAAACATTTCTGTAAAGCATTGCATAAACACACTAACAGTAGTGAAAGAGCTGCTGAGTATAAAGGGGGAGTTTGGATCTGTGACAATGGCATAAAGACAGTGTACTTGCCAAATTCTAAAGTAGAATTCTCATCTACATTTAGAAAGCCTGGCAGAAGAGCAAAGGCTGATGAGAGTTAAGAAAACTGTGGTCTCAGTCATGACAACATGCCAGAGCTGTTTTGGCAAGAGTGGTCTCCATGCTTAAATGCCATAAAGCTGGAGGAACAAAAGAGTATCTTTTGCATGGTAGCTAGCTGAAGATTGGATGCTGTAACCATATTACCTCAAAGAAATACTCTCCATCATTCCCAGTGTAAAATTCTTAACTGAAATAGCTTTGGAAGACACTGTGATCAGCTGTGAATAAAATTTGTCACCCTGCCTATGCTATTTTGATACTGGTTTTCTATTTGCGGTACACCCATGGATGCAAATGAAGAATGGTATGCCATTCACTATGACACTAGGATTGGTTATGAAATGTCTCTGTACATAATTTCAGTGTCTGTCAAAGCATAACTTTGACATTTCCCTTTTCATATATATATTCATATTCATATATATACATATATATTTCATGTAATTAGTGATAGTTTTAGAATAAGATGAAGTACCCTGATATTAAGCATATGTGCCCATTACATGTGTCTAATATGTCTTCTGTTCCCATCCAGCTCCATGTAAAGCCCAAGATGAGGAAATCAGAATGGAACCACAGAGAACTTCCAGACATAATCCAAACCCATGCTGAACTAAAATATGTCATATAAATTTATCCAGTTAGGACAGAAGTAATAGAATTTTTGAGGAGGAATGATGGAACACTTGGTTACCTTTTGATGGCATACAATGACAATTCCTTACAGAAGATACCAGAGTCATAAGATGTCTTTGTACTTTCTAGAATTATCTAAGTGATTTTGGAAGAGTAATCAGTTTTCTATTTTGACTTGTCCATTTATAAAATGAAGAAAATAATAATAACAACAAAATAAAGTTGAAGTTTTATGACATCATAAATATGTGCTACTTAGAAAAGTATTTGACTGTAAGAAACGGATCATTTATTAAACATTTTTATTAGTAATACTGAATCACTCCATCAAGAATTTACAGTGCAATTCACAACAGTAGCAAAATTACAGTTAAATAGCAACATAACAAATTTTATCTTTGGGGACCATCACAACATGAAGAACTCTATTAAACTCTATTAAAGAGTCACAATTAGGAATGTTGAGAATCACTGTCTGAGAGTAAGGAGAGTTTTCAAAGTATGGTTTATTTGGCTAGAAAAACATTTTAGGAGTGATCAACATCACTTTAGAATCTCAGAATTATTAAACAATGCACACGAAGCCTTCAGTAGAGTTGTAGAACAAGGTGTTTTCAATGAATGTTATCTTAAAGTAGAATTTGGAGGAATTAGTCAATAAGGATAAGAATATTAACAATAATATAAAGTATCAATTAAAGTTAAAGTAAGTTATTTTATAACCCAATAATAACATAAAAACAGCACAGTAAACTGGAAATTGTAAATAAGAAATGTACCCTTACAAAGTAATATAAAATACAATAACATACATTCTATGGTACCAGTTTTGAAGTTATTTTTTCAGTGAGTAAATACATGAGCACTTTTATTTATGTATATGCATACCACACAACTGATATTCTAATAATAAACAAATATTTAGCACTTTTATTTAAACAGCAAAACCATGCCCATATTATAATCATTATTATATTTTAGATATTCTCTAACTATAAAATCATTCATGTGGAAGAAATGTTTCTTTCTTCAGGTAAAATAAAAAATTTCCATGGAAACTCAGAGGAAATATAATCAAGTAAAGGAATATAGTCAGACACATCCTAAAGTTAAATAAACTTGGCATGCCAGGAGTAATAACTCACATTTTTCCCACATGCAGGCCACCAAAATAGCTTGTCATATTTTCCTGGATACTGGCAAAAAGATATGAGCTTTCTGGGTCACTTGATTGCTTATAGCTATCACAGGAGCCAAGGTAACAGCTTGTCCTTGTTTTCTAAAACCAGATTCCCATGGGGCAATGTGATGAGACACAGGTGTTTCCTACCTTGGTGATGGGCTGGGCTACAAAATATTGAGACTATAAATCCCATGGTCTTATGTAGGCATTTCTGGCAAAAGGGCCCAACCACCTCTCCAAAGTGAGAGACAATACTTTTATCACCTTGGAATTCAAGTCCACTGCCAGGATGGGACTATCTCTGCCTTCCAAGGCTACTATAGAAACATCCTGTGAAGACAATCCTGAGAAAACTGGCTGATGACATCTTTATTCATCCAATAAAATCTGTGCAAATGCTAGATGTCACTGGGAAAGTTTAGCTCAGGAAAACCATCTCCAATAATTTAAACAGGGTATAATTCAAGTTCATTTGAATATGTAAAATAAAGTTTAGTTAGAAGTAACTATATTAGACAGCAGCTTGCCTGTACAATTCTTGTTTAAATCTGTACAACGACACAGTATTGAGTTGCTCTGTATTACTCCATTGGACATATTTTTTCTCCAATTTATATATTGAATAAATCCATAATGATATGGGTTTGGTAGCCTGGCTTCAAATTGAATCTTTATTCTCAAATTTTTAAAATTAAGTCTGCAATTTTTATGTGAAAAAAGATCTTTGTTAAAATTGAAACAAACAAAAAGAATAGAAGTTGGCCAGTGTGCTGGCTAGTTTTATGTCAAGTTGACACAAACTAGTGTACTGGAGAGTTGTGCTGGTTCTGAGGAAGCACTTCTCAGAAGACCTCACCTCAGTGGGGCTTGTCTCTTCTTACCAACAGCCAGTTCTTGAGCCCCAGCTGACCAACACCCACTGTCCTATCAATACAAAGGTTTTCGCTTTAGTGGTTCTGGTCCTTTGTTAATCACAGATGATTCTTCAGCTCCAGTTGACCATACATTGCAGATCCACACACAAATTGCCCAGTAATGTCTCTCATTTCCTCTTAAACGTCACAAGCCAGGCCTCAATTATCTGTATTGCTTTCAACACCCTTATACTCTAAGCTCATGCAGAGCAGACTGCTGAGCATACTTAACGACTTTTCTAATCCAAAGTTCGAAAGTTCTTCCACAAAGCCAAAACACTATATTCTCCCCAAAACAACATAGTCAGGTCTGTCGTAGCAACACCCCACTTCTCATACCAACTTTGTCTTAGAGTTACTGCTGCTGTAATAGAACACCACAACCAAAGCAACTTGAGAAGGAAAGGGTTTATTTGAGCTCTGTTTCCATATTCCTGCTCATCATAGAAGGAGATCAGGACAGAAACTTAAACAGGCAGGAAGCTGAAGGCAGGAGCTGAAACAGAGGCCGTGGAAGAGTGTTTCTTACTGGCTTGTTCCCCATGGCTTGCTCACCATGCTTTATTATAGAAGTCAGAACCACTCACAATGGACTGGGCCCTTCCAAATCATTCGCTAATTAAGAACATTCCCTATAGGATTTCCAAGAACTGTTTCTTATTTTCATTTATTATTACTTTTTCTTTCTTTCTTAATAGTTTCCCTTTTCTTCTGTTCTTCCAGTTCCTTCCCCCTTCTCCCTTCTGCCTCAAATCCACTCCTCTTGCTTTCCCTTCAGAAAAGTGCAGCCCTCCCAGGGATATCAACCAAACATGACATATCAAGTCATAAAAAAAAAACTAGACATATACCCTTATATTAAGACTAGACAAATCAACCCAGTATGAAGAAAAGGGTCCCAAAAGCAGGACAAAAAGTCAGAGACAGCTTCTGCTCCCACTGTTAGGAGTTCTACAAGAACACAAAACTATAGAACCATGATATACATGCAGAGGATCTTGGTCAGTCTCATTCATGCTCCCTGATTTTTAATTCAGTCTCTGTGTGCTTCTATGAGATCAGGTTAGTTGAAGCTGTGGTCTGGTATTTGTTTATTTGTTTGTTTTCTTTTTGTTTTTTGTTTTTGTTTTTTAGTGTCCTTGACTTTTCTGGCTCCTACAATCTTCCCTTCCCCCTTTCCATAGGATTCCCTGTCTTCCATCAAATGCTTGAGTGTCAATTTCTGTATTTGTTCCCAACAGTTGCTGGATGAAGCCTCTCTTACGACAACTGTGTTAGAATCTGGTCTACATGTATAGTAGAGTATAATTAGGAATAGTGTGTGTGTGTGTGTGTGTGTGTGTGTGTGTGTGTCAATTTGCTGGTCCTGGATCCAGTTTAGTTCTCCCCTAGGTTTCTGGGCTATCTAGTATCTACTTCCTGGCCTGGCCCTTCAGGACTTGTCAGGGGTAAGTTCCCTCAAGGAGCTTGAATCTCAAGTTGGACCAGTCATTGAATGATCACTCCCACAACTTCTGTGACACCATTAGCCCAACACATTTGCAGACAAGAAAAAATAGTAGGTAAAAGGATTAGTGACTGGTTTTGGGTCCCAATCCCTTCTCTGAAGATGACAAGTTCAGGATCCATATCCCCTATTATTATGAGTCTTCACTAAAGGATCCTCATGGATTCCTGGGAGTTTCCATTGCAGATTTCTACCTTACCCTCCAAATGTTCCCCAATTCCAGTTGTCTCTCCAAGTACTCTGTTCCTCTACCTCCTCCTACCTGATTCATCCTATTCCAAATCTCACCTGCCCTCAGTCCACTCACAAAAATATATTCTATTCCCAGAGATATTCTCTCTTGAAACCTCCCCGCTATCTATTCTCTCTGGGTCTATATATTGTAGCATAGTTATCCTTTATTTTATAACTGATGTCCACTTATAAGTGAGTACATACCATGCTTGTCTGGGCCTTGCTTACCTCACTTGGGATAACTTTTTCTAGTCCCATCCATTTACCTGCAAATTTCATGATGTTATAAAACAGCTGAGTAATAATACATTGTGTAAATATACCACATTTTCTTTATCTATTCTTCAGTTGAGGAACATTTAGGTTGTTTCCGATTGTTGGCTATTATGAATAAAGCTTCTAAGTTGAATTGTCCTTGAGGCATGATGGAGCAATCTTTGGGAATATGCCTAGCGTTGGTATGGTTTATGAAGACATTTTCTTAATTGAGACTGACTTTTCTCCACTGACTGTAGCTTGTGTCAAACTGAGATGCCAGTATCATGGAATAACCACAGCTGCAGGTGTGGAATGGAGCTGGCCTAAGCCTAGAAGACAAGTTGCGTGTTCTGCAGAGGCAGAGTCAAGGAAGTGACCCAGTGCCTAGGAGGATCCCAGAAGATTATGAATGAATTTCAGACATTTCACATTAAATTCTTTACACTGTGAGAGTTTGATTTTGATTAATACAGATTGTGACAGTGCTCTTACTTCAATTTGAAGTAAGAAAGTATTTAATTTTGATTTTTACAAGAGCCCACAGTTGAGAGACTTGGAGATTTTCAAGAGATTGATTAAGTATTCATATGGAGTTTTCAAATGATCTATGAGTTAATGATCCTGCCCCCTCCACTATCCTACACTCCCATGCCCACTCTATTTAATGCCCATTCCTTTATTCCGCTGTAATGCTTTATATCACAGCATTCTCTCACACATCTAGTGTACCCACTCCCATGACCTCTTACTAGTTTCCAGATTGCTATGATCACTCGAAATGAAAGATGCAAATCTAAAGATTCAAAGTTAGTGTCACATAATGAACAGAAGCACATGTCATTTTGTCTTTAGGTCTGGGTTACTTCACTCTGTCCACTTGCCTGCACACTTAATCTGACTTTATTTGGCTACTTTTCCCTTGAGTTTCCTACCTATTGCAAACAGAGCAGAAATGAACATATCTAAAGATGCATCTCTGTAATAAGATATATCCCTAAGAGTGGTAAAGCTGGATCCTTTGGTAGTTTATTTCTAGATTACTTTTCTAAACCCAGAAATTATATATATATAGATATACATATACATATACATATACATATATAGATAGATATAGATAGATAGATATATGTGTGTGTGGCATTAATATAATCTTTAATCTTTATCAATAAAAAAAATCAGGTATCAAATATTGAAGTAAGAACCTGAAAGATCAGAGAACAGGTGGCAGCTACCAGTCACTTCCTACCTTTTCAGAATTTCCACCCAAAGTGGCCAAAATCCTCTCTCAGTCCCACCTTACCACTTCCTGTCTCCTCTTGCTAAAGTCCTCCAAACCCCTATGGCTGAATTTGGTCAGCTAATGACTGACTCTGCCTACTGACTTCAAGCAAGCTATATTTGTCGAAACACAATTAAAAGAGTACATAACATACATATACATAGAGAGAGAGAGATACGGATAAAGCTATATAATACAAGTTCAAACATTTTACATCTAATGCACATCTACTTATGTGTATTTATAAAACATTTGACATACACATTTTATTTGTTCTAATTCTAAGGTATTGCTGTGTTGATTCACCTAATCACATACTTGCTACAGATAGTATTCAGGTCTTCTCTCCAGACTCCATTTTATCCAGCTTCCTAATCTTCTAGGTTATCTTACTATATTGCTTATGCTTTTGAAGTACTATGCAATCATCCTGCTCACTTTCTTCATCTCTATATATTCTGTATCCTAAGACATTTTACTTGATATATTTTTTTTATTAATCTCCACACAGATTTCCATGGGGCTATATCTGCTTCTAATAGTTAAGTATTCTCCATTCTCCACATCTATACCAGGATTTATTGCTATTTTTGAAGTATTTTAATCTTAGTCATTCTCACTAGAATAAGATGAAATAGCAGAGCTTTACATACGAACTTACAGAAGTGTGAGAGCATGCACAAGATCTGTAAAACTTCAACTCAGGAAACATCCCAATCCTCTACCTACAAGGGACTTGTGGGATGGCTTTTGTTTTTAAAATATGGGGCTTGTATGGTTATCTGTCATAGACAAAAGTAGCTTGGAGAGAGGAGGTGAGCATGAAGTCCTACCTTTAGCTTAGTCAACTTATAAAAAAAAAAGTTAGCTTTTGTCAACTGATAGATGTTGGAAGAGGAGGAGTCAGGTTTTCTTAGGATATAACCATACTCAACGGGATAACACCAGACCCAAGAGTATTGGGTGACCCAACTTGGGCTGAGTGGAGGTTTTGTATAATTAACAAATTTTGAGAAGAGAGAATAAATGAAGTTGGGCAGGTGAGTAGATAGGGATGGATCAGGGAGGGGTTGGGGGATGAGGTGTGACTATGACCAAAACACACAGAAATGAGATTTTTTTAACTTAATAAAAGTATTATTGAAGTAACTCTAAAGGTAGTCTAAAGCTCAATCTTCTGTATTTTTTCTTTTTCTTGTCATCCAGCATTACATAAAGGTAATCCTACAAAATCACAGACATTAACGAAAATGAGGCTGAACTACACAGGGCAAAGTTAAAGGAGAGTTTAGAAAATGAATGCTTTGATGCATTGTGTTGAGTCCTTGCTCCTTGTTTTAAAAAAAATGCACTCACTCACATAATCACAGGTGAAAACTGAAATTGATAAGAATCTTACATTTTACCCAAATTTATGCCTGTAATTTTTAAATTATTCAGAAATAAGCCTGTGTTTGACCTCTGCCTACAAGAAATGAAGAAATTGAACATTTTCCTGTTATTTCTCGACATGAGTGTCACGCAGAGAGCGAATGCTATGGCTATTAAGGTATTATGAGATACTATTGTAGGGAGCAGATGCTGTTATGTTAAACAGCATGGTGTTGATATAGATATCTAGCACAGGCCAAAACAACTAAGGCGGGGCATCCAGAATGTTGTTAGTCCACACAAATAATGGACCTTAGCTGTCCGAGGAAACCAAAATTAAACAGCAATATAATATATTATATAACTAACAACAAAGGAATTCCATGTTCATTTGCGTATTAAATAAATATGCCCTTATGCTCAGAGGTGTGAGCTATTGCCCTCACCCTTGCCATCCTGCCTGTGTGTGTTTGTCTATTGACCTGTATGCCTCCCTCCATGTGGCAGTGGCCTCTATGCTGATCCACATGTATGTCTATGCCACCACTGTGTGTTCCCATGTGTGCCTGGGCCTGGAAACCTGTAGGCATACGCCTGCCTAGAGTTCTATATGGCACCTTTTATCCACTGTAAATAAAGTATGTCTTCTCTTGTTATGGTTCCTCACATTCTCTCTACATTTGGGTTCCCACAGCCCTCGTTCTCCCCTGGCTTTATTACTAGGACCTCATAATAACTCATGAGGGAGCTAAAATATCCATTCACTAAACAGGAAGTATGGGCTAATTTTTGTGAGCCTAAACAGGTTTTCTTCTAGTCAGTTGGAGCAAGAGAAAAAAAGAAGAATAGTTCAGAAAAGAAACTTTTGCATTGCTTGCAGCAGAGTTGGTATTAAAATTGATAAAACAATTCACAACCCCAGAGAACCTAGACAACAAAGAGGGCCCTACAAGATATACGTATGAATCAAATCTACATTAGAAGTAGAAAAAGACACGATCTCCTGAGTAAATTGGGAGCACGGAGATCATGGGAGAGGGTAGAAGGGGAAGGGAGAGGAAGGAAGGGGAGTGAAGAAAAATATACAGCTCAATAAAAACAATTTTTAAAAAGAGATAGAGATTAGGAATGTGGGGAGAGAAAAGGAAAGAACAGAGCTCTTTTAAAATATCTTTTCATTCCCAATATTCTTATTACTGAATGACTCAGTGATTTCTTAAATACACTAGATACTTTTTAATTAATAGCCTTATTACAAGCATCTTTGAGAAGGTGAGAAATAAAAAAGAAGCCCTATCTTCCATAATCCCTTAACTATAAAGCAACTTCAAGTTAATTATATTCCCATCAGCATTGGTAGTTTCATATAAATCCTGTTTTCTAATTTAATGAAATATGATGGTAACAAAGCCAATTTTTGACATTGTTACAGTCTTTGCCTCCATTATGTTAAAGGGCTGCATAATATTCCAAGTTGGGGCAAGAGCAGGAAGGTTAGCCCTGGCTAGAATAAAGCAGGAACAAATTAGGCTTGAAACATGGAACTCAGAAGAGAGACTAAAATAAGGACAGAAGGTCCTAGCAATAGTAAGGAACTCTCAAGTTTGTAATATAGCACATTGGATATATACTTTACTATGTGTCAGAATCGCAAACAGTCGGCTAGAAATGGAGCATTCAGTAGTAATCTCAGTAAGAGGAGAGTTAGGAAAGGTCACCAAATGAAAGCAGACATTTGGAATAACAGCTCTTAGAATACCTTCTGTGGGTTCAGGCCCTTTCCCAAGAATATTACCGCTTATTATCTCATTTGACTTTCCAAAGCCCTTTGATATATTTGTCTATGATTATCTCCACTTCAAGAGTAGAAACCACATTTGGAGAAGTGAGAAATGTAGAAGGCCCCCATATGATCGGAGACAGCTGCAGATCAAAGCAGGCAGAGGTCACAGCCCCAGAACAGCCTCACACCACTAACTGAGGGGTAGAAGAGTTCATAGGAGCTGAGCAAACAGAAGAGGAAACTAAAGGCAGGAAAATGCTGGAAATGCCCTCAGGCCCCAGTACCACCAAGTCTAAGAGTGGTGACGGCCACTGATGTTGTTGGAGCACTAACTGTTGTCTCAGCCAACAAAAATCACGGGTAACTAGAAGAAAACACCGCTCGTTCTTATGAGGCCATGGCAAAACCAAGCTTTTCTTAGAATGTAATTTAGAAGGTGTTTTTGGGAGGAAGAGAAAAACCAGTTTCAAACATACAGAGCACAGTGTGACCAGTCCGGTACACAATATGTCATAATCACGGGAATGAACACTTCCCCTGACTGAGACTATGGGGAACACACAGATTCCCATTCAGAACTCTGATTTTGGACATTCAGATTTAAAATTTGGATAGATCCTAGAGTCTTTTATTTGTTTTGTTGGTTGGTTGGTTGGTAGGTTGGTTGGTTGGTTGGTTGGTTGGTTGATCTGGTTTGTGTTTTGTTTTGTTTTGTTTTTGAGACAGGGTTTCTTCATATAGCCCCTGCTGTCCTGGAACTACTCTGTAGTCCATGCTTGCTTTAAACTCACAGAGATCATGCTGCCTCTGGCTCTCTAGTGCTGTGACTAAAGGCGTGCGACACCATAAAAGAAGAAGACGAAGAGGACGAAGAGGAAGAAGAAGATGAAGAAGAAGAAGAAGAAGAAGAAGAAGAAGAAGAAGAAGAAGAAGAAGAAGAATTAAAGAACTGATAGAGCACAGCATGATATCGAAGTACTGAAAATCACGGTATTAACCTGAGGGTTTGTAAAATCAGAAAACCAACAGTGTTGATTTCAGTACATTCTAAAATAAGGGAAGCAGAAACAACTCGATGTTAACTTTTTAGTTGAAAAAAATTAATTTCTCCAGGAACTATTAGGTGAGTTGATAGACATTGAAGAATTCAAAAAGCCGTACAGAATTCTCTCAAGTATGAGTATCTATGCAAACTGCTCTTTTCCCTTGTGCCCGGTCACTTCAATTTGAGAACACATAGACAGAGCGTAAGAGCAAGAAGTGTGCATTTCCCGAACTCTCCTGATCACAATTGGCCATTCTAACATTTCTCTTCACATACTGTTAACTTGAGATTATAGGACGGAAGCATTGGCAACCTCTTTTAACTGCAGAATCACCCACCTATTTTCAGAATTTCATTTTAACTCCGCTGCATCCTTCTTTCTCTCTGATTTTGTTTGAGATTCTCCTTTCAAGCCTACACCAACCTCCTTATCTGGGACCTGTAAAAAATTCCTGGTAGGAATTTTGTTTACTGTTAGATTTTACCCCCAAGCTTAGGCTTGCTCATTTGGAGTTGTGTTTCTTTTAATCTAGCCTCCAGATTTTGCTAGTTGATTATAATCATTTACTCTTGATTACCCATTTCAGTTTTATCATTCTGAGGCTGGCCAGGCTACACTATTGGAAGCCACCTGTCCAGAAAACATGGTGAGTATGGCCAATTTTATCATCATTTCCCAGGCTTGATCAAATGAGAGCTACAGTATTTTTGCTCTGGATACTTTTGATCTTCCTAATCACAAAACATATCATCTCAAATGTTTATCCTTATCCATAAAACTGAAACTAAATTTTTATTCCTATCTAAAGCTAATAGATTTAGATTATTTACAGGAAATAAAAATTCTTCACTAAGATGTCCTTGACTCCGTGAAAAATCAAAAAGTGTTCATTCTATTTGAACTTTTAAATCACTAAATCCATTGCTGTCTTCAGTAGAAAACACAGACATGGGAGGTGAAGGTAAACACCAAATCCAGTCTTAAACAAGGGACACTTTCTTTAATTTAACATGGTTTTAGTAAATTTATTTCTGGAGTAATATGATTTCATTGACAGTCAGATTAACATTCTAAAGTAATGATTCCTAAATTATAGTTTCGGGGAATCCTCAAGCAATGAACTCATTGTCAGAGTCCTCTCCCTGTGTCTCAAGGCATAAGATGGTCAGTTCTCTTCGTTATTCTCATGTCTGCCGCTAGACATTCCAGTTCTGGTCCTCTTGTCAAGACACCAGCATCTCTGAATAAATATGCAAAGATAATACAATTTCTAGATAGTAATTGTCAATTCGGTGCTGAGAAATTTCTTGTTTTCTGATTTCGATTTTATTTCAAAACTATTTCTACTGAAGTATCTATGCTGTTTGTTTTTTCTCAGTTATTTTAAAATATAATCATGAGGCCTTAATTACAACAATCTAGTCTACATGAACATTTTTAAGTAACTGAAGCATCACGTAACATGTGTCGTTCAAAAGATATATCTCTAAAACCATAACTTTTAAAAATCATTATTTTTATATTTATATGAAGAATTTTTATTTATTTACTTATTTGTTTATTTATTTATTTTGAGACAAGGTTTCTCAGTGCAGCTTTAGAGCCTGTCCTAGAACTTGCTCTGTAGACCAGGCTGGTCTCAAACTCACAGAGATCCGCCTGCCTCGGCTGGGATTAAAGGAGTGTGTCACCACTATCTGGAATGAAGAATTTTTTAGAAATAAAATTAAAATTAGTCATCACATATATTGTGCTGGTCTGTTAAGAATTCAGTTCATTTTTAATAAGATGACATCCCAAAAACTGTGTAGTTAGTTATGAGCATCAGTTAGAAGCCATCAGTGACATCTATTTAAGTCACGGTTGATTATTAGCATTTGAGGGAAAGCAAAGCATTCTGTGTATTATTGTGTATACGTTTCCTGCTGTAAAACTATGAGGAACTTGAAGACCCATTAATGAGTTATGGAAGGGCAAATATACTGGAAAATCCGATGTACTTTTCCTCCCATGTGTTTCCTTTAATGGACATTCCTTACAAAGACAACATAACTCTCTTTGGCCATGTTTAACTTAGCAGTGCTGAAGTCACTAGTAACTAATGCACGGCCCCTGCTTTCATTACCTTATTGCTACTGCTTCTGCCTCATTAATTCTGAGGAGACTAAACATTACTCCTTCATATTTAACTTCACTCTGTTCAGTTGCTTCTATGTTAAAGTATACAGGCTGCTAAAACTCATGGCAAATTATGAAAAGTAAGAGATTAGGGAACCCACAGATATCATCAATAGGCAAATAGGCATGAACTCTGTAACAAGGATTCTAACATTTACTCAGCATTATGAAATGCAACAGAGAGTGTGCATAAGAATCTCAATATCTTGTCACTGATCTTTTTGTGAAGAAATGACAAAGTGTTCAGAGAGTTGCTTCTTCATTGAACTTTTATAGGACATGGAAAAAATTCCCTCTTTGCTTTTTGAATAACAATAATAATAATTAGCAATAAAAATAAAAGTATCCAAACATATATGCTTCATACCACATGGGAAGATAAGCAAAGGAATTATTAAATCTCAAAGAGGTGTCTTTGAATTTTGGCTTAGATCCTGCTGTTATTTGAATAAGAAGACCTCTAAAGTCTCTGATACTTGAATATTCGGTCCCCAGCAGATGGTGCTATTTAGGCTGGTTTGGAATGTGTAGCCTTGTTCAAAGAAGTATGTGCTAGAGGTGGGTGTTGAGAATTTAAAGGCCCATGCCATTTCAAGTTCACTGTCTTGGTTTCTGATTTGTCTTTGAAGACATGAGCTCTCAGCTTACTTTTCTAGACACCATGAGTGCCTGCTACCATGTCTCTCAGGTATAATAGACGCTTATGTTGTTGGGAAGGCTGATTGTTGGTTCCCAGCTGCTCAGCCCTGAAATAATCACACAGAAACTGTATTATGTAAATCACTGCTTGGCCCATTACCTCTAGCTTCTTATTGCCTAACTCTTACATCTTAATATGACCTATTTCCATTAATCTGTGCATCACCACAAGGATGTGACCAACCAGCAAAGTTTCAGCATGTTTGTCTCTGGTGGCAGCTCCATGGCTTTCCCCTGACTCTGACTTCTTCTTCCAGAATTCAGTTTAGTTTTTCGCTCCTAGTGAAGTTCTGCTCTGCTATAGGTCCAAAGTACTTTCTTTATTCATTAATAGTAATCATAGCAAATAATCAATGAGTTGTCGGCTTTCAAAACTAAGTAATCTGTTACTTCTGAAACCAATATAAATACATCACCCAGACACTAATGGCTTCCTGAGATCAGCTGCCAAGGTGTATTTGTGGCATTTCTTCAAATCAAGAGGTCCTTGTCCACAATCTAACAGGTTTAGAAATATTGTGAATACTACATGGAGAATTTAAGTTTCTATTTCCTTCTTGTTTAATCTGTCAAAGTGCCTTCTTCTTTCCTGATCTCACCTAGTACTTTCTTAATGACTAGCTGATGGCATTAACTACATCTTAACTGCAAAATTATTAACATATGGCAAAGTATTCTGGACCATACCCGACCCTTCCCCTGGTTGCCTTTCCAGAGGCTTTTTCTTATGTCTTCTAACAGTTAATGTGTTTCCTCCATGACTGCAAGGTCTTCCAAATCTTAGATCATCAACAATGGCAAAGAGATATTATACTTGGTGTCAGTGTCTTGACAAATAGACATGACCTTGCCCTAATTCTATAAAAAGGTAGTGTATTATTTTAGAAACAGACTATACGAGACAAGGTAATGGCAAAAGAACTAAAGGTAAGTCATTTTTGTACACACTTGGGAGTGATGCTACTTTGTGATTTTCTCAATGAGTTTAGCAATGTCCAATATGGAAATAAATAATATTTTGAGTACTGAAGAAAAATAAGTAAATGTCTTTGAGGATTATTATTTTGCTTACATGGTGTCAAAATTAAAATTGTTTTCTCAGTTATAAAAAATAGTTTTATTTATAGGTACTGTCGTGTTTCCCCTTCTTAAATAAATATTATTTTTTCTTTTCAATGGTTTATAATTTTTATTATAAAGTTAACATATAATTATTACCCAATATTGTAAAAATAAAGAATAGTACAGAAATAAAATATATCCAGCATCCTAACATACAAAAACAATCATAAACACCCTTTTGGCAATTTCCTTCCAGTTTTTATTTCATAGTTTTCTCTAAATTATTACTTTAGAAATTTATACATAAATCTAATATATTTGAAAAAGTCTGCCACCAGCTGCCTCTCTCCATACTCCATAGTACTTCCACCCTTCCCAATTTTATGTACCTTTTTAACCCACTGAGTTCATTTAGGACAGCTTTTTTTATATGCATTAGTATGGAGCAGCTATACTTCCACAGATTTTTAAAACTCAGTTCCCATTATGTATATAGCTGTATGTCCTAAACTTGACGTTCAGTATCACATATTATCTCTCATATAAAACTATACTATTCATGAATGTCAACTGAAAGGAGCATGAAAATTACATGAATCTAGCATAGTTAGATCATGATACCAAGTGAGTAAATGTTAGCATATGTCCAATAATATCTTGACCATTTCTTAATATACTCAGTCAAAAAGCTCTATTAATTTAGATATGACTCAATGATATCTTGAATTTTGCATTCAAATGGATGGAAATAGAAAACACTATTCTGAGTGAGGTAACGCAGACCCAAAATGATAAATATGGTATGTACTCACTCATAAGTGGATTCTAGCCATAAATAAAGGTAAATAAATAAAGGTTCTCGAAGGTAAAGTTGGTGTGGCCACTTCTTGAGATGAATAGACATTTGTTCACTCTAGGAAAAATGCACATATTTGCCTGGCAAAAGCCTCACAAACCAAACAGGTAGGTAGATAGATAGATAGATAGATAGATAGATAGATAGATAGATAGATCCTATAAGTCGTGATCCTAGAGAAGCTAAATAAGAAGGTGAACCCAAAGTAAAACATATCTGCCTGGATATTGGAAGTAGTCAAGATGAGTTCTCAGCTGTAGGGAGGAGAAATAAACATAAGACTCAGGAAGCTGTAGACGATTAGAGTACCCAGGTAACTCACAAAATTGCAAGACCATAAAAGTAAGAGTGATGGCTGGGGAAAAGACAACCTCTTGCTTCCATGGAGCTGCCATCAAGTTGGGTGGTAGCAAGCCCATATAGAACTGGACTTCTGAGGGTTTCAGGGCAGGTGTTTTTAAGTTGTCCCTGTTGTTGGTTCTCGAAGGTAAAGTTGGTGTGGCCACTTCTTGAGATGAATAGACATTTGTTCACCTTAGGAAAAATGCACATATTTGCCTGGCAAAAGCCTCACAAACCAAACAGGTAGGTAGATAGATCGATAGATCGATAGATCGATAGATCGATAGATCGATAGATCGATAGATCGATAGATAGATAGATAGATAGATAGATAGATAGATAGATAGGTAGATAGATGATATATATATATGATTCTAAAAACATTCTAAGGCAAATGCATTTTAATTTTTTTCATGTGTGCCTGTATGTTACATACATTGGGGCTACGTATTTTCTTACTCTTAAAATACGTAAATAGAATTTCTTTTCACAGACTCACTGCCCATTTACTTTCCAGTCCAAATTCTCTTGCTCACCAGTCTACTGAATATTGTTCACTATACAAAAGACTTTTTTCATGTTTCTCTCTCCAGAAACTTGAGTGCATTAATATCCAAAGACTGTGACATGAGACTCTTCTAAATGTGAGTAAAAGGTTTTTGTAAGTCTATGAATTTTTCCCTTTTCTTTTAATAATTGTCATTTTTAACAATTGCCATTCTTACCAGAAATATATATTTTATGTCTTTTGTGCATTGTATTTGACAATTATAGGTACTTATGATTTTCAAAATACCTGAACAACACAAGATATAGCAATTGAGTGTTATGACAGAAAGTCCCGTGTGTCTCTCCTGATTTTGACCTCCAGAGATGGCCAGTTTCTGTCTCTACTGATACCTATACTTCTCTTTGACTATCTGTCTTCTTGTCTTTAGTGGCTGTGAGGCTTGTTCATGTGCTCTGACCCAGCAGTAGATTTGCCGGGTGCCATTCAGTGCTTAGGTTTATCATAATGTGTTTATCTGCAGAGTTGTATTTTTGACAGTGTTGGGAACTAAAGCCAGAACTGTGTTCATGTTAGACAAGTATATTACCTACAGATGTATCTCCAGCCTTCTGTTCTCCTGTGGACAAGGTTTTGATTTGCCTAGTCCTATGGCCCCAAAGACACACTCAAACCTACCTCTTATAAATATAAATTTAGAATATATTCTTATATCTATTATACTTAGAATAAATTTCCTTCATTGAATTGACTGGAAGTCATAAAAATTGTTTTTCCTGTTTTCGTTTGCATACACTCAATTCAGCACTATTTGTATTAGTGTCTACAAAACTAATTTACGTGAGCTGGAGGTCTTTTAAACTTGAGGTCTCTGTTTAATCATTTAAAATTACATGTAGAAACCAGAGAGAGAACACATTTGAAATTAGACTGGACAAGTATTGTACTCTTGTTCTAAGAGCAAACACAGAAGAAACCAAACCCAAAATAGACAAAATCTAACTGGAAAAAAAGACAGAACAGGAGAAAAATTCACAAACTACACGATTGTTACAGAGTTAATATACAGGACACATAGGAAACTCTAAAAACTCAATACAGAAAACAATGGATTAAAAACTGGGTGGTAGCAAACACTATTTTTCAGAATACAAGAAAGTGGTTGACAGTATGTACTTAAAAGTTGAACAACAGGTTGCAACAGAACTGTGAATCTAGGTCACAATGAGACATAATTTTTTTTTCATTAAGAGCAGGTTTTAAGAAGAGTCCTAAAAAAGAAGGTACTGACTAGGATGTGGGAAAATGTATAAGTAGAAAATGTAAATTGGAAAGCAATTATGGAAACATTATGGAACTTCCTTAAAAATTTGAAAACAGAACATACAATGCAGCAATTCCACTACTGGGAGTGTAGAGAAAATGAACTCAGTATGTCCCTGGGAAATCTTCATTCCTATGCTCATTGTAATACTCTTCACAACAGCCAAGGCAAAGAGGAAAAAAAAAACCTTTGTGTTTATTGACTAATGAGAAGATAACAAGCATGTGGTTCATATATACAATAGAGTACTACTCAGGCATAAAATTAACAAAATTCAGTCATTTATGACTGTGAAGATGGGATTAGAGGTCACGGTAGTGAAAGAGTACAGTCTCAAACAAGTATAGGATGACATCACCTGCGTGCATACTCAACAACAGAAGTTGAGAATAAAGCAGTGGGGTTGGACAAGGAAAGGTATAAATATACAGATAAAATTCCTGAGTGGATATCTACTAATAACATTTATTCACTGTTTATGTGTCATGCTTTAACTATAGTGAAATTACAAATGTCTGTAAAGATGTGTCTTTTTAACCTGATTTAAACACTAAACTACATGTATATCACATTACCTTATTATATGTGTAAGGAGAAGAGGAATCCATAAAACCCCGAGTGAATTGTATTGTTGGCATAATCATAGCCATGACAGAGACCAAGGTTTGAACCCGTGAGAAATTGGCAAAACTATTTCCCACATGAAGTAGCAACTGCAACTTCTGCTTCCCAGGTGTTTACAGCCTGCAACTGCCTGCCTAGAGAAGTTCCAACTGACACAAGCCACCACCTCCCCTGGTGTGCACATTATACACACCCTGATGTTCTGGGTTGTAGAGATAGTATGTGAAGACATCATCAGCATGAGGATGCTCTTGAGAAAGTAAAAGAAAAACCACAAGAAAATTGACAAAATAATTAGCTATTGACTCTAAAATTAAAACCTGTAAAAAAAACCTTAAAAGTAGTATAAATTATTAAATACTTAATTGAATATTTAAAAGCAAGCAGTTTTCATGACAATACCTGTGAGTTAAATACATTACAGCCATACAAGTTCATTAAAACTATTAGTACTTTTTTATGACATCTCCTTGTGTACTTGTTTGATAACATATTTAACATATTGTCCTAAGACAGTCTTTGGTGACTGGACCATAAGGACAAAAAAGGCAGAAGCTTCAAGCAGGGCCATATCTAGCCTGCAGTATGATGGAAACAGCCTTTCAGGATACTACTTTTGTGTTACAGCTCAACTTTATTCCAGAGTGAGGAGGGATTTAAAAGCTGGGGACAGGGACTGGTGCTTCACTTAATTTGCATTAAACAGCCTGTATCCTTCATATGGGCCCATATGTGGCAGCAGGGTCCTACAGCAAAGTTCCAAACATGATGTCTGATTATCATATGGACAATAGGGAGAAGTATGTGAGGTAAGTGAGGCAACCAGGCATCAAGACATTCTCCAAATAAGACCAGGTAGAGAGGAGGAAGCCTCTGCTTGGGGGTGGGAAGGGAGTCCTCCATGATGCGCTGAGCATAGAAAGAATCCATGGTAGATTGCTTTGAGACCAGCAGGGCCTCCCAACAAGGCAGCAGTTTCCAACCTGTAGGTTTTTACACCATTGGGGGTCAAGAGACGCTTTCACAAAGACCATCAGAAAACAGAGACATTTATTACTCATAATGGTAACAAAATTATAGTTATAAAGAAACAACAAAATAATTTGGTTGAGGGTCACCATAACATGACGAATATATTAAAGGGTCACATCATTAGGAAGTTTGCAAACTATTGTCTTAAAATATTGATTATTATAATTTTAGATTTTTTTAACTTGTCAGAATTATTGATGCTTACAGAATCTCATATGCACAAATGTGGGGCAAGCTATATATTTATAAACCTTTTATTTAGTATTCAGCAAAACTACGTATAAACTTCATTTAACAAAAGATTACACTGTATTATATTATTAAAATTCAAATAATATAAGATGAACTCATCTAAAAGGTAGCATATTTAGCTTTAGGCCTCTAGTTTTGACAGTTTTATAAAAAGAAAACTCTCCAGTGTCCCCACTTGGCTATATTGAAATTCTTGAGCAAATATCAAGAGAAAAGGCTTATTTTAGACCTACTGAGTTAGAGGTTCTGGTCCACAGTTATTAACCACTAGTCCTTGACTGTGACAAGGAACCATATTACTGTGAGTGCTTATGATGGAGCAAAATTCCTCAACTCTTGACCCACTAAGCAAAGACAGAGGTCAAAGAAGGTACAGTGATCCCATACTCCCCTAGAGTGCACACACGTAGTTGTCAAAAGGCCTCCTCCGGGATCCCATCCACTGAATAATTCTGTTGCTTTTTAGAATGTTAATTGTCCTAGGAAGCTAAGATGTTTATGAGACATTTGATGTCTGACTTGAACTAAGACACCTTCACCTTCCATACGTGATTCCAACTACCAATACAACAGTAAGGATGCCTGACCTTAAATTTTCATTTTAAAAAGATAATTCTTTTCTATTTTATATAGTGTGAGATTTGCTGTTGAAAGTCTTCCACAAAGTTATCATCTGGAAAATATTGTTAGAAGTTTTTGATAATATTATCTTAGATTCTTTAACAAGTCAAATTTTCTTTTGATTCTTTGAAAATAATGTGACTCCAACATACTTCATTTCATATACTATTTGAATATGTATATACATAATAAATATTGTGTTATAATCATCATAATATTTGTTATGGAAAAAATAAATTAAAAACACAGTCCAACTTGAGTAATCACATATGGTTATAATTATGAAAGTAAAATATGGTTCAATTCAAATAGCGTTTAAATTATTTTTATGTAAACAAAGACAAATACAAATACAAAAAGATCTTTAATTCTTCTGGATCTAAAAGGTTTTAAATTACATTAAATATTTATTTAATCTTTATTTTCAAAATTAAAGAAAAAGAGCAATTTTCTGGGAATATAACATACTTTAGAATGTAATGTTTTGATGTGACAAGAACAATGAGATTGTCTTATTTGAAGGTCATAACTTCCATCTCATTTGGCATGGATTCCCTAGTCTTGTTTGTCTAACAGATTTAAGATTTTTTTTTTAAGGTTGCTTGATTTAATGTCTTTGTAATGACAAATAACTGGTCTGTAGTGACCTACCTATTACATATTATATATTCATTGTTTTCTTTAGGTTCTATCTACAAATATTAGACTAGAAAGAGAAAATAAAAATATGTTAAGGAAAACCTATCAGCATATGCCTAACTAGGCACATTGATTGAGCATTAAATTTAGTTCTTGGCATCCTGGCAAGATAAAAATGGAAACATGACAGATTATCCAATTGTCGTGATCTGATAAAAGTCATATATCAATTCTTCAAGTGAGATCATTTTTTCCTTGTACTAAGTCATGCAACCAATACATCAATTTAATGGACAATATATTATTAAGTAGAATTCTGGAGTCATATCATGATGGTTTACTGAGCAGATCTATCATGGTGTAATCGAGGTCACATTGAAGTGGGTTCATGCCTAATGATTTATCCTGTTGTGGGATAAAAGTTTGAGAAAATCTTTTTGTGAGTGGTTATATAGAAGTGAACATATGTAATGTTAGTAATGAAAATGAAATTTAATGTTTAAAGTGCTGTTCTAGAATTCATTGAAATATATTCACAGTGATACCTGTACTTTTTCAACTTTTTTTTTCCTTTCTGGAACTATATATCATCTGCAATCCATATAACTGTTCAGGCTTTCATGAAATTCAATTCAAGAAATTTGAAGGTGGGTGATTCCTGGTGTGTTGACACTCCCACTACAGCAGGCGGGACCAGCTCTGTTCAACATCCTAGCAATGAATGGATACTGTTAATAAATAACATAGTAGTGTGTGTGTGTGCGTGAGTGTGTGTGGGGGGGAGACAGAGACAGAGATTACTCAGGGAAGTTCAAATTTAAATATACAAAAAAGAAATGTGAGCAATAGGCAGTCAAATTATATAAATTTTTATTTAATATCTTTGCTCAAGTCCATTAAAAATAAATGATCAACCCAAAACTTAGAAAAAAATTAGCATTCTGGTGATGAAAGAGAAATAATGATTTTTTCCCTCACAGTTCTAGAGGTTAGGAAATATTGTCCCTGATAGAATCAATATCCGTCTTTTTCATAAACAGCACGTCCTGTGTTCGTACATGGTGGAAAGGGATGGATATGCACTGTATAAGAGAAATCTTATACCTGAGGCACCCAACCTGGTGACTAAATTACAAAGTCAATTTCTTTTAAGGTTATAATTTCAACACATCAATTTTTGGAAAGCACAAATGTTCATAGCATTATGTTTAAAGTGATTTAATTATAGTCCTGAGTAAGGAGACTACTCAAAAAAAAATGCCAATTAGAACAAATGTACCCTTTACTAAAGAATTTATCTATTTCTCTTTCCTACATGAACGATATGTGCATGTTTGTTAATATATGTGTATATAGCTATGTATTTTGACATGTGAACATATGTTTGTGACACATATTTTGTATACATATCAAACCATCTACCATACAACTATAAGAGAACTTTCATTAGTACCTTTGTAGTGTTCAGATACACAGCTAAATGCATGTGCCAGCTCCATCTCTGAAGACTACTTGGTGTAAACCGGTTATTTGAGTGTATCAGCTTCAGTCACCCTTAATCCTTCAAGATAACATTCAGAGAAGGCAATAAAATGGAAAAGCTAATCCTTCTTTCTTCCTATCACACTTTTTGTGAGCAAGGAGATCAGCCTTGATAGCAGATTAGTGAGTGCCACATGCTCTCCCTGAGACATCACAGATTGGATTTAGCACAGAAATATTTTCCCTGTTCTGTAAACATTTGCTGAATCCATATTTCTCACAAATGTCCTGCCATAGCACAGTGTTTTCTTCATCATACATCCAGTTTTTTAATGTAATTTTCCACTGGCCCAGCTTCTAAGTATTTGCATCTGTCACTTGGAACTGAGTAACACGAAGGTTCACCACCATTCTCGAAAATTGGAACTTGATTGTAGTGCTACATTTCCTAATTTAGATGCCAAGGAACTGTCTTTAAGTGGTTTTAAGCTACTTGATCTTAGCTCTCTTAGAGATACAGATTTCCAAAACCTTACCTTAAGTTTCAAATTCTCAGCATTGTGCACAGCAGGAAATGGTGACCTGATTCTTTAGGGTTAGACTTTGACAATATTACATCATAGCTACAAAAAATGTCAAACTGTTTAGAATTTTGTATTTTTGTGTTTTCTCAAATTCCATGTGATTTGTTTAACCAAAAGATAAATTCCTCCCATAAATATTAGCTGATTTATGTGTAAGGAGAAAGCCCACTGAGTTTTATCATTTTCTATAGTCATGCAAATTTAAATTGAACTTCCAAAGTATATGCTGTGTCAGGGCATTTTCATGGCCAAGTACCTTGGAGTGAGATTTCACCAAATCTCAACTGAATTTGATAAAAATTAATATACATTATTGTTGGCCATCTACTTGAGAAAAATATGAATCATCTGAAGAAAATGTTGAGTCAAGGATAAAGCCTGAAATATACATCAATAGCAATGCAGGCCCTAGTGTTTCCATCTAAACCATACAGGATGGGTAGTATATACAGATATTCAGAGAAGAGTCAAACATTCTCACTACTGTATAGCACTTTCTCCTGTAGTAGAGGAGCCAGGACTCCCAGTAACACAATTAACAGAGCTAAGATTGAGAAGTCATTGGCAGGTACCAGCATTTCTGTCTTCATAGAACACAGACCACCCCTCAGGGGGAAGACATAGCTAAGTGTTGCTATCAACTTAGCAGCTGCACCTGAGTCTACTGATATTTTAACTACCATCTGTAGACCCACAGCCATAGCCTGGTGGAATTTCCAATCTGGCCACCACTGGCTCTGCAACTGCCACTAAATGTAGTTTTTAACTGAATCTCTAGCATTCTATTTACCAATAAAGACTTGGGAGTTAGATGTTAATATGAAAACCTTCTAGCTCAGAGAGGCCAAGAAGCAACCAGCTGACCTTTCCCTTCCATCAGAGACCTAGCAAAAGACTGTGTCTCTAGCCATCCCATCCAAGTCCCTCCCTACTCCTTCCTGTATGTCTCTCTATCCATAGTCCTGGTTCCTCCATACTCTCTGTGGCTAATTTCTGTCAACTAGTTGCTGGCTCCATCCCCTGACCCAAGGTTGATTTTATTAACACAGTTTCAGATTTCACAGTATAATCAAATATGTTGCAACACCTGACTCAAACATTTGCTCATTTAAATGTAACTATTATTAGTGGTATTTTGTCTCAAACATTTTCTATTCTTTCATAACCTCCAAAGGATGAGGCTTATCTCCTCAGAGAAAAAAGAGACTAATCACTTATTTGACTCCTTATCTGATAAAAAAGATTCCTTTATCCAATATCTGTTGGGGCTTAATCTTAGTAGTGGTTCTTGTCAACAAGAAGAGATATAACTGAAAATCCTGAGGATAAAAAAATATGAAGACTTACAGCTGTGAGATTTCTATCCAGTCTTATAGGCAGGGAGTATGTCTCCATTTACTAGCAAGGAGTGGGGTATTTTATCAGGAATGCAAAGTCTATGGGAATTTGTGAGTTCAAGATGTTCAGAGAATCAATTCAGATGTTCCCAACACATGAGCAATTCCTTTCATTTCTCAGTCTGAGCCTTGATTTTTCACACAGAAAACCTTCCTTGATTCTCTTCACCTTCAGGGCCTCATAAAATGGTCTCTCTAGGCTTCCATTCAGGGATACCTTTGACACATGCCAGGCCCTGGCAGCTATCCTTAGTTCCTCCTTGGCACTTAAGCCAGGACAACGTGACTGAAGAAGCCAAGTTATGCTGTTTTCTGGGGCTGAAACAAAGCCCTTCATTCAATTACATCTTCACCAGCTTTGTTTTTCCAATGATTTTCTTCACTGCCTAAGTTTGGCTGTCCTAGAACTTGCCCTTTAGAACATGCTGGCCTGAAACTCAAAGATCCATCAGCCTCTGCTTTTCAAGTGCTGGGATAAAAGGTGTGCACCATCACACCCTGCTCTAAGCTTTTCTTTAATTCCTTTTCATAAGTCAGCACTCCCTCTATTCCATTCTTGCAATCTTTTTATCTTCTTGACTGCAGGACTTAGCTCTATTCCAATTCCTGGTGTGCCTTTTCTTCCAAAATTGTTCCTTTTTGTTATAAATCTTTATAAGCAGGAACACTAGCAATCACATGATCTATGCTGGGCTGTTTTTCAGATTTCCACTGTCAATAGAATTATTTCAAATCTCTTCACTTTAACCTTAGGCAGAATCTTCAGACAAATGCAAAAAGCAGCCACGTTCTTCATCAAAATAGAATAAGCAAAATTTCTAGACAACCTACTAAAGTTCTTCTCTGGAACCTCTTGAGCCAGCCCACCAATACTGTTTTCCATATTCCTACTAGTAAGGTCAATTAAGCAGCACTTAAACTGTTAAACTGTTTTTCTAAGACACAGTATCAAGTTCATATGTCTTCAAGCAAAAACATGATCAGGTCTATTGGCGCAATACCCCAATCCCAAGCACCAATCTCTCTTAGTAAACATTTCTATTGTTGTAAAGAGACACCATGATCATGGCAACTCCTATAAAAGGAGAACATTTAATTGAAATGGCAACTTACAATTTCAGGGATTTAGTCCCTTATCATCATGACAGGGTGGTGTGGGAAGTCCTTCTATCTATGGGTTGCTTTTATTGGTTAATGAATAAATCTGTTTCCACCAGTGGCTTCGCAGAAAAGGGCAAGGTAGGAGTTCCAAGCAGATAGAGGAGAAGAGAGTAGGCAGAGTCAGAGAGATCCTGTGTAGCCCCTGAAGAAAGACACCTGGGACAGAACTTTACTCAGTAAGCCACAGCCACTTGGTGATACACAGATTAATGGAGATGGGTCAGTTTAGGATACAAGAGTTAGCTAGAAATATGCTTAAGCTATTGGCCAAACAACATTGCAAATAACATAGTTTCAGTGTGATTATTTTGAGTCTGGGCAGCCAGGAATGAACAAGCAGTCTCCCCCAACCGCAGGAAGCATAGTGGCTGACAGTATGGCAATATGTTAGCAGACATGGTGCTAGAGAATTTTCCATCTTGATCCAAAGGCAGCAGGAAGTGAAATCAGACACTGGATAGTATCTTGAGCATAGAAAATCTTAAAACCTGCCCCCTACCGTGACACACTTCCTCCAATAAGGTAACACCTCCTGATAGTGCAACTCCCTCTTCAGGAGGCTATTTTCTTCCAAACCATCATGCTGAGGTTGATTCTATATTTAATTTATATACTTTAGATCCGATCTCTGGTTTAAAGGCACACCTTGAATATGGCTAGCACAAAATATGAGGCATTCCATGTGGCATGATAAAACAGAATGGCAAAAATTACCAAACAGTAGGAGAGACAAGCACCCCAACTAGAAATCTTTTACAAAATAAAATCCCTGATGTGGGGATTGGGTAACATCCAATAGAGTTGTTGTCCATCTTCTTCTGGCACTCCACATGGATCCGAACTCCACCCCTATAAACCGGTTTACCCAGTAGGTGTGGAGTTCGGATCCATGTGGAGTGCCAGAAGAAGATGGACCTTAAAAGAAACCCCACACTAGCTCAGAACTTAGTAGAATAGAGGGTTATTTATTTAAGGGTATACTCATAGATTACCGTCTTCTGCACAAACGAAGAACAGGAACCGAACCACGCTGCCAGAAGAGAGCCCGGACACGTGCTTTACATCGGCATATATAGTATAAGAGGCCATGCCCAAGTGGGCGGGTAACTTAAAGACTACAGACTGTAGGAATTCCTACAGCATAATATAGCAGAACAATTTTGGTGAGCGTTCAACAAATACACAAGCTTTTTTGAAATTTGTTTTGAAATTTTTGAATTTGTTTTAAATTTGTAAGAGGTCACAGAGGCATACCAAAAATAACAAAATTGTTACTTGAATTCAATCTGTTTGAAAGACTACATAGATAATAACTCAGATTCTTTGATGTGTATAAAAACCTGACTAAACATAAACTGCAGGAGAGAACAAAGAAGTTCGAAACTAATCATGGACCAAAACAGTCTCTTTCAACAATGCCTCTGGCAAAACTAGAGACAGACAAACTGAGCAAGGAAACCAGACTTCTTCATTGTGCCAAGAACAAAAATAACTCAAAATGGATCATGTACCTAAATACCAAATGGAAACTATGAAATTGCTACAAGAAAATATAAATGGAACATTTGGAAACACTGGTGTAGGTAGTGGTGTTTCAGGCTGGATATCAAAGTCACAAGCCACCAAAGTAAAATAGAGAAATAAAATTATATTAAACTAAGAAGCTTCTGCACTGCAATGAAAATTACAGAATTAGAAAGCAACCTGTAGAGAAAATATTGGTAGCTATTCAATTCACAATATAACAACATCCATATATATGAGTCAAAAAACTGAACACCAAAACTATATAGTATATAATCAAGTGCACATTTCTCAAAATAAACATACAAACGGTCATGTATACATACACATAAATATATATGCATATATATATATTCCATTGATCATCAGAAAAATGTAAATCAAAACCACACTATGATATTATCTCTCCTCAGTTAAACTGAGTACCCTCCAAAAGATTAATAAAAGATGGAGAAGAAAATAATTCAGAAAGCATATTAGTAAATGGGAATTCAGTTCCTGGAACCATCACTAAAAGGCTGGAAACAAATCCTTCAAGTTATCCATTAAATCCTAAATGGGTATCATTGCTTGTGCAGACTGAAAATGATATATGCACATCACACACAAACACATACACCTGAAAAACAATAATAATGATTACAAAAGCATAACAAATACTACTGATAATAAGGAAATATAATTTAACTCTTGTACATTAGTAGTTGGAATCTAAATTGGGATAGCTAATATTGTAAATAATAATATTCAGATAAGTATAAAATCATGCAGTATAAAAATTCACCAACAGAGAAATTTAATATTGAATTAACACATAATCTAGCAATTCTACTACTGAGTTGATACATGAAGGAGTTAATATCATTATTGCAAAAATAGTGCAGCCAATATTTATTTCATCAGAATCTCCAATACTCAAATTTGGAATTAAACCACTTGCCCAGTAGCTAGTGGTTAGGTAGAGTAAACTACTAAGAATATCAAATAAACTTATATTTTTCAAGTCTTTCATCTTAATATATGTGATTTTCTGACTTTTTAACAAATCATTTATTCAGAAAATCACAAGGGTTTAACATTAAGGTAAAATGTGTCTTAAAAATAATTTTTACAGGTCTTAACCAAGAGTTGACAAGAGAAAAGAGATAAGCAAATGCAGTCAAAATACCTAAAATAAAGAATTGATGACAATATTTTTTTTTAAAATACGGAAACATTGAGCTTTTTTTCTAAGAATAGACTACTTTGTTTAAAATAGTCGAAAATTATGTCAAAAGTGTAGAAAATAGAGAAACTATCATATATGGTGAAAATAAAATATTCAAACTATTCTTGATGCATATATTGATTCAGACAAATGTATAAAAAAGCTATGTTGTTAAATTTAATTGTTAATTGATACTAGTAGTCAATCTACTTTCATTATTTTGGTAATATAAATATCAATAGTTTAAAATGAATATTTAGTAACCTGATGATCTTCAAAACAAATTGATTTAAATAACTAGAATAAAAAATTCTGAAGTATTTAATTTTTTCCTAAACTTTACTAATTGAAAGAATCTGGTTAAGTATAAATTAAAAGACAATTTTAAGGACAATATTAGAACTTTTATAGTTTATTTTAAGTAGAATCTTTGGGGATTCCTAATTAACAAGTATTCTGAAATGTTTTCTTATTTTGACAACTTCTTTAACCATCAAATATGCCACAATTCCATAGATCCAAGATATTAAGAGATCAAAGCAGAACAGGTTATATAGTATGTAAGGAATGCAAAGTATTTTAGTCAATTGAGATAGCACAGCAGATAATATTTGACTATGCTTAAGGATCTGTTTGAGGTCAAGAAACAACATGGTGTAGGAGAGAACCCACTCTGAAACATTGTCCTCTGACTTACACACTATGATACATGAGTTTATGAGTTATGGTACAGAAAATGAACCAGGAAAAAATTTAAATAACACTAAATAGAAGATATAAAGAATAGTCAGTGTATAAAGCTAATCTATAATCAATGACTAAATCTTCTCATTGCCTTTTTGATGTCCCAAAATCAGTAAATCTATTCAAAATTCAAAAGATCTAGGTGTCCCTCAAATAGACACCCTTGCTGTTTTTTAATAATTTTTCATACTTTTGTCAAGTCTATAATCATCTATATAACAAATATTTTTCACTCCTTACATGTTCTGCACTTTCTTTGGTGTACAAAGGAGAGATGTCTGTAGACAAAGCAAGAACTATATTCTAATACAATAATTCAGAAACGGAGTAAGACAGAGTACAGGGAATAGAAGCAGTCAATCTCCTGTGAGGCTAGATAGTAAGGGTCTTACATCTACTCTTCTCCATAACTCAGCAAAACTGAGCCTTCGTGAATAGGAGCTCTGCTACAAGAAAGGGCACAATACAAGTCAATAGTAATAAAAAGGAAGCTGCAATGCCAGAGACATGTGAGATTTGACATTGCCTAATGTGTAGGACTATTGTCAGTGCAATTTTAAGTTAGACAGGAATAATTCTAGGGGCTTAAATGGATATGAAACTACAAGAAAAACGCAAACACTAGAACAGTGAGAGGAACAGGGGTACACGTACATCTAAATCTTCCTGCACAGTGTCCTGGAAAATATGATGTTTTGCAAAGTTTTAGCATAATTATTGTTACCTCTACACCAGTCTGCTAAAGATACAAAACTGAAGGGGTCTAGAAAACTCTTTCTCTACAGAATTTTCAAAAAGAAGAAACATAGGAAATGAAAGGCACATGTTCTGCTTGAAGATGTCATGTTGCCCTGACCAAAATTTCATTTTTCAAGTACCAGGAATGATATGCAAAAGACTCAGGAGGTGGAATAATAAAGTCATGCTGAACTTCTCTCGAACAATTACCTTTGTATGTTCAAAGCAACTGTGTTTGCTGCCAGTGGAAAGAAAATAGGCGACTACTGAAGTGAAAAGAAGATAAAACGTGTTCCTAGAAGATACAACATAAGCTATATGCAAATAGCCCGACCAGCTCTATGAGACCATTTTCCCTCTTTTGGGACTGCTGACACTACAGTGAAAATGTGTCCAATCTTTTCTTTCTTCTTCTTTAGAAGCTAAGTCAGAATCTTACCTGTTAGTTTTTGTATAAAGCAATCTATTATCTGAAGGAAAATACCACTACTGTCCTTAATAAAAAGATTCCTTCTAAAAGTGAAATGATTGTCTTAAAATTAACTAAAGTATATAAACAATTACCTTTAGAAAACTAACATTTGGAATTGGACTTCAGAGATAAGATTAAAAAGCACATGTGGTCATTTGAATCACAAAATGCATGAATCTTAAAGACTCACATATTCAAATGTTATAAAATATTCAAGGCATAATCATTTTCGCTGTTATTTTGTTCTGCTCTTGTTGCAGCTATAACTGTTTAATTTACCAGAAGTCTTATTCAGGTCCAAAATTATCTCTTCCTTACAAGTTAGCAAACACCAATGTCCATGCAAAGAGTGACAATTTAATTACAGTAACATGCTTGCATGATGGAAGAGCCAAATGATCAGTAATCTCTCTAAACGCAATGGTTCCCTACAGAGTTATAAGGAAAAAATGTGCTTTTATTCCTTTGATGTGCAGGTTTATGAATATATTTTATAAGAACACAGAGCATGTATAACTTTAAAAGGTAGTTTAGGAAAGATTGCAAAAGGAAACCGGAGCTTTTCTCAGAGACTGGAGTTGGGGGTTAGAAACATTCACAAAACATCCCTAGTCTTTTCTGGGTAGATGTCAACTCCAAAAGTTAAGGTGGAAACATCCTTACGAGGCAGCAGCATCTGTATTTGTGTCTTCTTGCCTAGAGTATAAACCAGTGTGAACAATAACATCTGAATTACATCATTCAGGAAAATGAGTCACAAATGAGTTTTGCTTTCTTTGCCTTAAAGATGAATGTGGGGAGTATTACAGGGTTAAAATGTCCATGATAGCCAAGCAGAAATAGCAAACAACTAGAGCAGCACCTGAGACCTCCTCTTGAACAACAATGAGAAGTCAGAGGGACAACTAGGGATGAAGGGAATCTTTTGAAACCTCAAAGACCATCCCCAGGGATATCCAACAAAGTCACACCCCCCAGTTCTTCCCAAATGATGCGGGACAATTGTCTATATTCTGTCAATTATGTTTTAATAAATGCTGGTTGGTCAGTAGCCAGGCAGGAAGTATAGGTGGGACAACCAGACAGGAAGTAGAGGCAGGTCAATGAGAACAGGAGAATTCTGGAAAGGAGGAAGCCCATTCCTCCACAGTCCTGTCCAGATACCAAAGAAGGAAGATGTGACCTACCGTACTGAAAAAGGTACCAAGCCATGTGGCTAACACAAATAAGAATAATGGGCTAAGGTAAGTTATAAGAATTAATAAGAAGCCAGAGCTAATGGGCCAATCAGTTTATCATTAATATAGACCTTAATTTTGGGGCCTGGTAGGAAGACAAAAACTAGGCAGGACAAAAAACTCAGACAACAACAAACTGTTCCGTCAAATGGAGAAAAAGTATTGATACATATAAGCCAGTGGTGGGGACCTCTTAATGCTAAACAAAACAGCTCCCATCCACATTGACATGTTAACTATTGTCATTATGCAAGTCTTGTGTAGGCAATCATCATGCTGAGTTTTCATGAGTATAGCTTTCCTGTTATCTCACAACAGGCATCCTGGTCTTCTGGTACTTACAACCCTTGTATTATGATTTTTCTTTGGCCTTAGGACTAGGATTTGTATTATAGATGTACAAATTGAAGCCAGACTCTCTGTATTTGGCCAATTGTGATTTCTATAATAGCTTTTCTGCTGCAAAAGAAGTAAGGTTCTTTAATGAGGGGTAATAATCATAGTTTTCTGTGGCTGCAAAGATAGGTATTTACCATAAAATTAAAACTATATTGACTTAGGAAATGTTAGAAGCAGGTTCACCTATAGGGTCTGTGAGCTCTCCTGCCATGGATTGATGACTAGATTTTCAGTACCAGACATGAATTTCCTCCTGCTGAGCATGCATTAAGTCCAATTACACAATGAATGATTGCCCTCAAGGTAACAGTTCAATTTTTTCCTCACTTGGGACATCCTACCAAGCTGATCATTATTGCCATGAATAAGCTTTATAACTGGGTAGGATTATTGATTGCTTTTATCCCTTAGCCATTTATGAACCACCTTCTGATACTAGGTGAACAGTTGACATGAACATGGCAATCATAGGCCTCAGTGCCTTCAGCCCATAGTGATGGCAACGTTTTCCCCAAATTAGGCTAATGCTCATGCCAGACCATCTTCTGGTCTCAGTAAGAATGTTGACACTGTGTGCAGAAAGTGTTAAACACAGTGTTGTCTTTCTTGATGGTTGCATCCTGAGATTGTTCACCTATAATGACCTGAACTATCCAGATTAGGTAGCTGTCTTCCTCATTCAACTGTAAATAATAAGCCTGCTTTCTTGTTCATCTATATATAATTGCACAGAGTCTTTGGGCTTCTGGTGAGTCTATCCAAGTGCATGACCCTCCCAATCCTAGCTGTCCTTTACGTGTCTCAGGCCACAACACATAATAATTCCAAAAATAATCATTGAATGATTTTTTAACAAATGTATAAACTAAATTAATAAAAATAATACTATAACATTGTAATATTCTATAATAAATCCAGAGTGGTGTTATATGAAACAATGCTTGGAATAATTACAAATGAAAGTTTTAAGCTCCACTTTAACTGCAAAATAACTTTAAAATATAGCTTCTGTACTGTGAAAGGAGAGAAAATTGAATCATATAAAAGAGTGAATCAAATCTAAACAGTTCAGAGTATTTTCAATAAACCTGTAAAAAAGTAATTTCTCTGGGTACAGGTAATTCAAATATACTAATAAGAGACAAGTATTATGAGAACAACTTAAAAATCAATATTTAACTTAACTTTATCCATAAGAAACCCATTCTAGAAGTAAAAGTCACAGTAAAAGATGGTCGGGAAAAATATATTATGCAAACTCTAATAAAAATAAAACTTGAACAATTTAAGGCAAAGTAGACTTCAGAATAAGAAAATTAAAATGAATAAAAGAAATAGATAATTCTAAATTAGTTAGTTTTTCAATGAGACAAAACAATTATTGTTATGCGCCCAACAACAGATCATGAAAGCACATGAGACAAAATAATAGATTAGAAATGACTTCTATTGTGACTTATAAAATGTTCATTTCTACAGTTGAATAGACATGTTTTTTAAGGATACATGCAATATAATATAAGCCAAATTCTGGGTAAGAATATATACACTGATAAATATGTTAAAAAGTAAATCACTCAACTTCTTATCTTAGAGAAGATAAAGTTAAATCATAAACCAAAGACAAAAAGATATTTGGAATATTATTCAATATTTGGATAGCTAAAAGTCATATCATCTCCAATGTTGTAATAATGACATGTGTGTCTTAGAGTAAATAAGAGCTTTATAATTGGACTTAAAATCTATAGATGGTGACTATTACAGATATCTGCAACTGGTCATAATTGAGGGAATAAAGAAATGTAGGTGTTAAATACTAACTGATACATCTTCATCACAAACCCCGTACCTAAGTCTCATGGAAAATCACACAAGAGGAAGAGGAAAGATTGTCAGTGTGCTTACTGCTAAACAATGTATCCTAAGCATGACAGGAGAAATGTGCTCATAAAATTTCTGTTAGAGATATTTCCTAATGTGAACTCCCTGCTGAAACAAAAATCCCAATCTAGCCAAATAAGAAACAAGCCGAATTAAAGAATATCCAGGTTTCACACTGTGGAAGCTGGTCCCAGGGGATTTATGTGAAGGGTCACCACAGGTTAAAAGAGTGCACTCAGAAAAAATGGAACTGCAGTGAGCTTATCCGGGAGCTATGCATTGTAAACATATAGATAAGTAAGCATACACTGTAAATATTAAAAGAGGTTAGCTGTGATGGCGTGAAATATAAGTAAGAAATAACGAGTATAAGTGAAATAAAAGTAATTATAGGCCAAGGAAGTAGCAAACATCTGTTTGAACATTTACTCAGAGATATTTTAAAAGCTGGAGGTGCCAAAGTCATCAACAACTGTGTGAATTTCTAGAGTTTGAGCCTTTACCTATAGATGCTTTAAAGGTTAGTGGTAGTAATGAAGGACAACCGTTACTGCTTCAGTTTTTAAATGCGTAAAGGATGTGTGCCCCTGCAGTAAGGAGAATGAGTCTAGAGATTTAAAATGTGAAAGTGAATGAGCGCTCTTTGTCTTGGTCCATGTTTTGACTGTTATTATGTTGTTGTTCTGTTTTATGTGTTCATGCCTCTAAAAGCTTAAGTGGTGCTGGCACCTGTTTGTCAGTATTGTCTGTTTTTATCTGTTAATCTTCTTTGTTATCCTAGAGGAGTTTAGGCAAACAGCCTCTACGTCTAGCCCCTGTTCATTTTTATTGAATCAGTTCCAAGACTTTGGGTCCCTAAAAAAAACTTCTCAAAAAGAACCACATGGCAAGGGTCACCTCCCTCCGTTGCTCTCTGACCCACAGCCAGCCAACAACTCCTGCAGATGGTGGGGGTGCACACACTCAGCTGAGCCGAGAGGATACTACAGGGAGATGTGCTCATGTGAATGGGACGTTGGGGAATTGACTGCTGTCTGTTGAGAAGTTTCATGAATCCATAACAGGGAATCTGAGATTGCGGCCGGAGAATTTAACAAAATTTTTTGTTCAGGAACACTGGCAGCCAAAGACACACTCTTTGTCCACCAACTCTGCCTGCCCACTTCTGTCCTTCCTAAGCCAAGTTCTTCTGCACTATGATAGTGTCAAGGTCTATTCTGCTGGCCAACAGTTTCTCATCTTAACCCTTTTCTTTCCTGATATTGCTTGAAAAATTTGAAAGAAATATCAAATTATACCAATCTGTGTGCTTTGGGGAGCGTTGATTTTAAAGTAAAAAGTTCTTTGTATTGGGGAATAATTATACTTTTTTTTCATAAGAAAAAATATGTGGGTTTTTGCCATTTATATCCAATGGGTTACAAATACCATCTCTTAAGGAAATTAAGTGCAAATTATTATTGATTAAAATATAGAAAACTGCTGCTAGTCTCAATTGTTTCACATTGTTACAGGCTTTTTCATTTTAATGCAAATTTCAATTATTTCTATTATGATACATACATATATATTTCTGCTCTTCTTTCAAATGTTGTGTTTATGCAATATTTTAGACTGCTGGAACAAGCTACAGAAAATGACTTGGATGGAAATTTGCATATTGTCTGGGAAGTAAGAGGAAAGACAAGAAAAAACACAAGAGACTGAAATAATAATAGAGAAAGAAAAAGGGAAATTGTCTATGTCTGGCTAAAGCAGGGGAACAAAGACAGAGAAAACCACCTGAGGATGCAGAGAAAGTTGTAGACAGTCATAGGCAATGTGAATAATACTAAAGGGAAACTGTAAAATATGTATGAGATTTTTTTCATGTTGTCTTAATTCTGCTTGGTTTTCTTCATTAAAAAGACTGGTTAGTATTCACCTTCCATCCCTCTAATTTGTCCTGTGTCTGGTTCTGTCTCCATTTCTCTCAATCTGCCATTTCCTTAACAGAGAACTCCAGGTACCACCTGCTGATTCCTTTCGGACAGACTCTGTACAAATTTCAAAGAGAATAAAAGTTAGAAAAATATTTTTAGTATCATACAATTAAGTAACATGTTGCCGTTGTGGGTGACCAGCCATTATGGTAATGAGAAGAAATGGGTAGATAGTAAAAATTTTCTCCATTTAAAGTTGAGTAGGAAGAATTATTTACTACATTCATATCCTGTAAGATGACAGTGAAATAGGAAATAGCAAGAGAACTTCTGATTCATAGTACAATAGCCTGTTCGGGTTCTTATTTTAGATATGTGATTTTATGTTTTGGGTGAGTTTATCAAGAAAAAATAAAGTTATTTTAGATAGAATATTACAATGCAACATCTCAAAGGACTATGAATATAAAGTTGTACTCATGGAAGACTTAAGACACTGAATAAACATAATAGAAATAAAATGAAAAATCTACCGTCAATGATCTACTACTTTTTGTCAAAAACCAATGTAGTGAGAAGGAAGTTAAGTCTAAAATAAAGCAAAATTAAATTACAAAAATCACTTAAACCCATAGTAGACTCTTTAAGGTTATCAATGAATTGAATAAGTTAATCAAGAAAGAAGACACAAATGTAAAACAAGTCATTCATAATGAATTTGGGTACACCTTAAGGATAGCAACAATAATATATATATAGATATATAGATATCAGCAAATTAAAAATTCATGGAAACATGGACCACTACCCTAAAATTTATATCTACTGAAATGTCTATAAGAATAAATAGGTCATCTAAATAGAACTATGTCTATTACATAAATATAGTTATTAATGGATACGCTGACAAAAAAGAAAACACCAATTCCTGAAAAGTCTAAAGAAAAGTTTTAGGGTGGCCTGAGGGGAAAATGATGCAAGATGTCTTAGGAAAAAGCAAAGTGATTAATCGAGGCTTTTTATCAAGAGCAACTAGTTACAGATGATACAGAAAAGTAATTTTCTAAGTTACAAAACCAAGAAGATAATTTACAATAGTGTATGTCAGAAATGCATATATCTGAAAAGTAATAGCAAATTAAACACATTTACAGATAAGTAAAAGAAGAGAATGCATTTCAGGGGAAAGTGTAAGTTCTTTGTGTTAACAGATAATAAGACTAGATGCTGGCTAATTCCTTTGAAAAATAAAAATCAGTATAGATAGTAAATAGGTATTTAATTTTTTTCTGCTTCTCTTTAAAAGATAGATTTGCTTAAAATAACAAATGCAATATTGGTTTGTAGATTTTGTGGGGAAAGTATGTGGAGCTACAATAACAGAACAAAAGATAGAGCATAGAGATGCACAGAAATTGTGGTTTCTATAAAATGCTTTATCATTAATTTCAAGTAGAAAATTTTTACATTAGTAAATGTAGTTGAATTCTTAAAATGAACTTAAAAATAAAAGAAAGAGGAGTTGGAGAGATGGTTCAGTGGTTAAGAGTGTTGACTGCTCTCAGAATATACTGGTTCAATTCCCAGTACCCACAATCTGATTTATAAGTCTAGATTCTAATAACAGACTTAAATATTCCCTGTCCAATCACTTATTAGCAATGTGATTTTTAGCAAGAAAATCATCCTCTTTTGAGATCAATTTTATCAGGAAAAATAATACCGTGGTTGTTCTTTATAAGGTCAGAAGTCAAAAACAACTTAATATAGCCTCTGTAATTTAATAAAAAGGTGTCATCTCCAATTTTTCTCTTCCCCGCAAATAAACATATCATTTTAATATAAATAGTGACAAATCACATAAAGCTTCTTTTATGTATATAGGAATTATATTAGAAAAGTAACAATACAAAAAGAAGTATATGGGGCTTTATATAGGTAATTGAGTATCTATCAGATGAAATCACATAAAACATTTTATAAACATGTGATGGGTTTTAAATGGATTTAAAAACAATATGTGAGTAGTCTAAGGGGGTAAAAAGGAGATAGGACTTTCTTCTAGACAATGTCTTGTGGAAGTGGTGAAAGAAGCAGGAGAAGATGTAAGATCTAAACCCAGGGCTGTGGGTGGCTTCCTCAGTAACGACATCCCTTTGCTTGTTCTCCTTCTTTGTACTTCCCCCATCTCGGTCATTCTGTTCCCTCATGTTCTCCGTTGCCCTTCCTTTCTCCTTTCCCCTTCTGCTCTCCCTTCTCCCTGCCCCCCCCCCCACAATCCTAATTTTCTCAGGAGTACTTGTCCATTTCTCCTTCCCAGGGGGATTCGTGTATGTTTCTGTTAGGGTTTCCCTTGTTACCTAGCATCTATACAGTCATGGGCTATAGTCTATTATCCTCCACTTTACATCTAATACCCACATATGAGTGTGTACCCACTGTGTTTGTCTTTCTGGGTCTAGGTTTCCTAGGGTGTTTTTTTTTTCTGGTTCCATCCATTTGGTTACAAATTTCAAGATGCCATTATTTATACCTCTCAGTAGTACTCCACTGTGTAAATGTACCACCTTTTCTTTACCCATTCTTTGGATGAGGGACATCTAGATTGTTTCTAGTTTCAGTTATTATGAATAATGCTGCAATGAATATAGTTGAGGAAATGTCTTTATGGGATGAATGTGCATCCTGTGGGTATATGTACAAAAAGTGTCAAGGTGCAATATATAGATGTTTTTGTTTTTAAAGTAAAATTAAACTACATTCCTCCCTTTGTTTATGGAGTCACAGCTGCTCCTTAACTATGTGGTATTTTAAATTAATTGAAAGTCAATTTTTTGTTTTAAAACATAGTTTAGCAGCTCCAGAAGTATATTAAGGATATGTGTTCAATTATAGATATTTGGGCCATCAAAAATGACCTTTCCTCTCGTTGTGTGGGTCTCAAGCTGTACCTGCCATTGGTTGGCAACTCCCACATGTTCTGTACTGCCTTTGCTTGGCGGGCCACTACCAGAGGCTGTATAATCTAATGACGTAGGAAAGAACAAAACACAGCTGAGAAAAAAAAACAATGAAATGATACCTAATGATATTCTTCTATACTCATAGACCAGAGTAGACCAGAGCCTAGTATAATCATCATCAAAGAGGCTTCATCCAGCAACTGATAGGAGCAGATGCAGAGATCCACAAATATCAGGCAGGACTCAGGGAATCATGCAGAAGAGATAGAGTAAGGATTGTAGGAGTCAGAGCAGTCAAGGACACCACAAGAACCTGGGCCACAAAATCAATAAACTAGGACCTATAGGAACTCACTAAGACTGAATTGAAAATCTAGGAGCCTGTATGTGTGCTATGTAGTAGATTCTGTATATATACAATATGATGTTTCAGCTTTGTGTTCTTCTGTGACTCCAAACAGTGGGAGATGGGGCTGTCTCTGACTATTTGGCCTCCTTTGGGAAGCTTTTCCCTCCTACTGGGCTGCTTCGTACAGCCTTGATATGATTGTATTTGCTAGTTATAGTGTAACATGTTATGAGTTTCACTGATATCCCTAGAAGCCTGCTCTTTTCTGAAGGGAAATAGAGGAGAAGTGGATCTTGGGAAGCAGGGATGGAGGTGGTAAAGGGGAGGGACTAGGAGGAGAGAAACAAGGGGAACCTGCAGTCAGGGTGTAATATATGACAGGAGAAAAATAATAAAAATTAAATGGAATTTCAGTGAGAATGTGTAGTCACTTACAATATTATGTCAGTCTTCCACTTTGAAAGCTAACTGAACAATCTCCACCATGGCTCTCAGTGGTTTCCATAGTTATCAACTATATTTGTTCCAATGATCACACCTTGCTTTTTGTAATCCAAATCTATCTTAACACTTTGATAATTGAATGGCTGTATACCTTGACATTGTATGTCATAAGAAGCTCTTGGAAACTATTTCCTGTTAGATTTTATTGTGATTTTAGTTCATGCAAGCTTTTGTTATAAGTCATGAGAAATACATTCATGGGAAGATGTGTGCCTCTTCAAGTCAGTTGACGAACAACTTTAAAGTGTTTTCCAGCTTCCCAATGAGAAGAATGCATGCAGCATGCTCCTTTTCATTCACTGAGTGACTATTACTTGAGCATCTGTTAAACACTGGCTTTATAAAGCTCCTCAGCATGAAAGCAAATTGAAAAATAGAAACAGTCATTTTCATTTCAAAGCAGCTCACCTCCTACTAGAGCAATAGACACTATAAAATAGCTATACACTTTAAAATCAAGCTATGAAAGAACTATAAAATAAATATATAGAATGTATAGTAAACATGACTGACTTGGAACTGAGCACTAGAAGTTGAGTGGGCTAGAGTACCAAGTACCCAGGACACTAAGAGAAAGGCAAAATTCACTTTAGTGAAGGTGATGAGTACTGTGATAGGGAGGGAATGATTGTTTGGAGACTTGAAAGGAAGTTATAAAATGGAAAATTCAACAAGTCAACATGTTTTGGTGTGTTTGCATAAAATCTGCTTGTGTGTATACCTACTCACTTACAGAGAACCTGAGATTTAATTTAGTAGTGAGAGACGGGCGTGATTGCATATGCCTTTAATCCCAGCACTTGGAAAGACGAAGCAGGAGACTGCTGTGATTTCAAAGACAGTCTAAGACATCTTGGGCTACAAGGAGAGCACTAAGTTAATTAAAAAATTTTAGCTAATTGTAATGATGTTCGCTAAGCCCTTTGAGGTATTTACACTATTCTTTGTAGATTAGCTGTAAATTTCCCTATACAGTTAGCCTTGTTGACCAATAATCTGTAAGGCATGATAAAACAAGATATATATTATCATTTAAATTGTATTAGACATTTTAAGTCAAATAGAGATGACAATACATAGGGACATGTTTGCAGATTATATACCAATACTGTCCAATTACATAGAAGGGATCTAAGTCTCTGTAAGTTTTGAAGTCTATTCATAGTCCTAAATATTAAATTAATATAATTAAGTAAATTAGATTTTAAAAAGTCACCTTTATTGCCCTTTGACCAAAAGAGAAAAAAGAAGAAAATATATGAATGAAAAGTGTCTTAGTATTATCATACCCATGATGAAACAGTGTGACCAAAGGCAAGTTGAATAAGAAAGGATTTTTGCTGTTGTGATGTGGGAGTGCCCTCTGTATGCTGTGAATATGTTTTATTCCCATTGGTTAATAAACAAATTTGGTTTGGCCAATGATTTAGCAGAGCAAGGCCAGGCAGGAAGTCTGAACAGAGATTTATATAGAGAGAGTAGGCAGAGTCAAGGAGACGCCATGTAGTGGTTGAAGGAGAAAGACACCAGCTGCCAGTCAGAACCTTACTGACCACAGCCTCTTGGTGATTCACAGATTAACAGAAATGGGTTAATTTAAGATGTAAGAATTAGCAAGAAATATGCATAAGCTGTTGGTCAAACAGTGTTGAAATTAATACAGTTTCTGTGTGAATATTCCCATCCTGGCAATGGGGAAATAAAAGAGCAGTCTCAGTCAACAAAACTGTTGTTGATTATTTATTTTTTTGTTTATTTATTTATTTATTTATTGGTTTACACTCTCAGATCATAGTCCATCTTCACAGGAAGCCACGACAGAAATTCAAACAGCCAGGAAGATAGATGAAGGAGATAATACAGAGACCATGGATGAGTGCTGCTTACTGGCTTGCTCCACATGACTTTTCAGCTTGTTTTCTTACAGAACCTAGGAATTCCATTCCAAAGATATTCAAACCCACAGTATTCTGTGCACTCTCCCATCAAGCACTAATTAAGAAAATTCCTTATAGACGTGCCAACAGCCTCATCTAATGGAGGCATCCCTCCTTTCCAATGACCCTAGCTTGTGTCAAGTTGACATAGAATAGTCAGGAGAAAAGGCAAGGTAAAAGAAGAAGAAATGAGAACAAATAGAAAACAGGCAGCAGGAAGGAAGAACAAAAAGCTAGGTATAATATATAATCCTGTTACATTGTCAAACCCCATATTGTCTCAATTAAATCTGTCACTATAATTTATGCTTTAAAAGAAATGTAATCAAAATTAACCTTTTTTCCAGGTAAAAATAAGCAATATAGTCTTAAATGAATTGGTGAAACTGTAATAGATTTGTATGTACTAAATATACTCATGTAGGTCACAAATAGAAACATTCTAGAATTGAACTAATGATACAAGTAAAATATAATATTGACACAGCTGCAAAGGAAATAAAAACTCACACACTTTTTCCAAGGCAGAAAAAAGATCAAAACACTTATTGACATAAAATTTCCTGCAACTGAGCAACCTTCAGGTTGACTGGCAGTTTAACAGAGCAAATAAAAGGTACACCTTAATTTATTGCCTTAATATGATTAGCTAGAAAATTAAATCATTTCTACATTTGCATAACAAAATTTATTGTCTATAATTAACTAACCTTTTAAAAATTTATTTTCAATTTCCACCTGTCAACATACCTAGAAAATGTCAAGTTCTCAAGCGTTAACATATAATCAGCTATGTGACTATGTAAGCTATGACAAGCATTAGATGGCTGAAGTCACCAAGTCCTAAGTTAATTAAACAGTTGTCATCTCATCATCATTGTTAGACTAAAAGCATACAGAGAAGTTTTATATATCGTTGCTAAGTGGCAACAAAATTATAAGACATTATTCTGAATATGCTAATCAACTAAAGCAAAATATTCAATTAACATTGTTTATTTTGAATTCCTTTGCATTTCACAGAACCATAGCTCATATAGTAAAAGCAAAATATGAGAAACTACTTGCTTTAAATATAGCACTCTAAACCAACAGCAATAAACATGTGTCTGCTTTCGATATTCAGAAGAAATTCAGGGTTTTGTTTTTTTAATATTCAATTATTACTGGAAATGTAAAACTTTGAAGATTGTTGAATATTTAAAATGAAAATTTTTATTTCCTTACTCTATTCTTAACATATAAATGAATTACTAAAGAATTAAAATGTGTGTTGAACCATGTGTGGATGGCACCCACTTTTAATCGCAGAACTCAGAATGCAGAGGCAGGTGGATCACTGCATTTAAGGCCAGTTTTGTCTACCAACTAAGTTCCATAGCTTTCACAAAATAGATTGTAGTAATACAGGAGCAGCGGGGCTGCGTCCCCAGCACCCCGGCTGCCTGGCTAGCTTTTGCCCGAAATAACAACACACAAACTGTATTCATTTAATCACTGCTTGTCCCATTTCTATCTAGCCTCTTTTAGGCTAATTCTCACATATTAATTTAGCCCATGTCTAATATTATATGTAGCACAGCTAGGTGCGCTTACTGGGAAGATTCTAGCCTACATCCATCCTGCATCGGAGCTTCATCACCTGACTGCCCAGGAGCCGGGAGCATGGCGTCTCTCTGAGGCATCTGCTTCCGAGAGGAGAGCTGTGGAGTCTGAGCTCACTTCTTCTTCCTCCCAGCGTTCTGTTCTGTTTACTCATCCCACCTATCTTCTAACCAATGAGGGCCAAGCAGTTTCTTTTTATTTAACCAATGACCTTCCTCCATTATTTCCCCTTTTTCGGATTAAACAAAAAAAAAAAGGCTTTAACTTTAACAAGCAAAATTACATATAACGAAACAGTTAACAAGTAAAAGTTACAATAATCTTTATCATAACTAAGGAAAACTATAACTATAACTAAATATTCTTAACTCCATCAAAGACTCCAGAAAGATACAATACTACCTAAGCAATCAAGAAAAAAGCAACTTTTAAAACTCTAGAAATGACAGAGACATCTCGCTGCCTGGACAGTCACCCAAAGTTCCTCTGTATCGTTGGGGAATCCATCTTCAGCCTTCAGGAACCCTGAAAGATCATCTCACCTTAGGCAAGTTCAGTAGTCCTCTCTCTGTGGGTTCTCTGTGTCCAGTTTATGCAATAGTCCAGGCAAGAGCAGTTTCTTGCCCAAATGGCTATCAAACTCCATAAGGATCCTCTTCGATGCCCATCTTCCTCATGAAGTAGATTGGTGCTGCCAGGAGTAGAGTGTCTCATTGTCATGAAAAGTCCTAAGTTATTAAAACATTTAAAATGCCATATTCTATAATCTTTGAAAAATATGAAGAATGCCTATCTAAAATATATCTACACACATCTAGAAAATATTAACTAACATGACTACAAACTGGACTATTATTTATGATTATCCATCAACAACCTATATTTCCTAATTCTACATTACATTTTAATAATGAACTACACAATCACAATACCTTAATCAATATCAGAAATACATATACATATAACAAAATTGACCGTAAATCTCTATCAATAAAGCAAAATCTATACTAATGCAAATTATTCATACCTATATCTTATCCCTTTTTAAATGTAAAAGAACATTTGTAAACAATATTTGAGAACATGGCCGCAGTTTTTTCTCTCCAAACTGCTTCCTGATGAATGGGGGCGTCGTTAATTAGGTCTTTCATGGTATAACCTGTGTGCTAGTTTCATCTCAGTTGGCAGTTGAGCAAAGCAATTTTCTGAAGATGTTCACAGCAACTCTTCAGGAGGACGTGGTCCATCATACCAAATCAGAATAGAAGAAATGAACAGGGTCTCATCCTCTGTGAAAACAAAATAAGAAACTCCTTTCCAAAGCATCATGTCCTTAGATCCAAATTTCAAAGTCAAGGCATCAAAATATCTATGTTGGGTTAGTTCGGCAGCATTTATAAATAAATATCCTTTAGCAGCTGTTGCTCTTTTCTCAGCATTCAAACAAGTCAAAGAGAGCATAATAGCATACAGTATCAAAATTCTCTGTGTATTTTCCATCTTTGTGCAGCTTTGTTTTAACCTCTATTTTGTTTATTTTTACTTTTAACTCTTTGCTTTTTGAGACAGGTTCTCTGTATCTTTGACCTGAAGTAACTCTGTAGACCAGGCTGTCTTTGAACTCTCAGAGATCCACCTGCCTCTGCCTCCCAGGCATTGGGATTAAAGGTGTATGCTACTACACCTTGAACTCACAGAGATCTGTTTGCCTCTGCCTTCTAGGCACTGGGATTAAAGGCGTGTGCTACCACACCTTGAAGTCACAGAGGTCAATCTCCCTCTGCCTCCCAAGTGTTGGGATTAAAGGTGTGTACTACCACACACAACAATTCTCTTCCTTTTTTTTTTTACTTTAAGAACTTCAACTTTTAGTCTGCATATATTTTTAATACTCTGTAAATCATTTAAAAATTTTCTTTGTCTTTGACGCTCTTTTTACTGTATCTCTCTGTGTTTTTCTGACCACATGAGTCTTTAATTTACCAAGCAATCTCAGTAGTACTAAAGCCGTGGCTTTGACGGCTGGATCCAGCCCATTCCTTAGCTTTCCAGCGTCATGGCTGAGGTACTGGCTGTAGCCATGTTTACTGCCACAACTCTATGGCATTTCAAGGTCCATGCCAGCGAGCTTCAGCAGCCTGTACTTGCAAACCACACGAATCGCCTGCCTAAAAGAGTCAGAGTTTGCCCTGGCAGGACAGCCCAGAAAGCAGGCATTTTTAAACGGCGCAGCTTTTTTCCTGCTATGGCTGAAAACCGAAAAGCATGCATTCAGCTTTTCATCAACACCATTTAAGTGTTTCGTGGCAGGACCTCTTAATGAGCTGCAGGGTTTTGCAGCTAAAGCTGAGTCAGGAAGCTTCTCTTAGATGAGAGCACTTGCTTGCCTCTAGCAAGCAGAGTGCCACAAATGCTTTAAAGCCAGAGTTCACGCTGGCAGCACAGCCCCAAGAAGCTGCGCTTTAAAATGACACAGCGTTTTTTCTGCTGCTGTTGCTGAATCAGGAAATCTCTCTACAGCACGCCACCAACAAACAGCAAAAATCTGTGTTAAACTCTCTCTCCCTTATTTTTAAGCCTTCTCAGGTTTTTTAAGTGGGTTTAGTCCATCACGTCGGGCGCCAAAATGTAGCGGCATAATCGAATGCAGACAGAGTGTAAAAATATATATATAGCTTTAATGGAGCCTTACAGAACCACCGTTCCGGAGAAGACCAGGAAAGCAGAAGCGGCAGCAGTGGCTGGGAGCATGCTTGCCAAATTTATAGGCAAACATTAGCCTGAGGTGAACACGCCCCCTTAGGGGCGGGACTTATCCCTACAATAGATAAAATTATCCCAAAAATTAGTAATGGCTTTTTATTTATTTTTTTATTGAGAAAAGAAAAAAAAAGTTTCCGCCTCCTCCCAGCCTCCCATTTCCCTCCCCCTCCCCCCACTCCTCTCCCATTACCTCTCCAGTCCAAAGAGCAGTCAGGATTCCCTCCCCTGTGGAAAGTCCAAGGTCCTCTCCCCTCCGTCCATGTCTAGGAAGGTGAACATCCAAACTGGCTAGGCTCCCACAAAGCCAGAACATGAAGTAGGATCAAAACCCCGTGCCATTGTCCTTGGCTTCTCATCAGCCCTCATTGTTCGCCATGTTCAGAGAGTCTGGTTTTATCCCATGCTTTTTCAGTCACAGTCCAGCTGGCCTTGGTGAGCTCCCAGTAGATCAGCCCCACTGTCTCAGTGGGTGGGTGCACCCCTCATGGTCCTGACTTCCTTGCTCATCTTCTCCCTCCTTTTGCTCCTCATTGGGACCTTGAGATCTCAGTCCAGTGCACCAATGTGGGTCTCTGTCTCTATCTCCATCCATCATCAGATGAAAGTTCTATGGTGATATGCAAGATATTCGTCAGTATTGCTGTAGGATAGGGTCATTTCAGGTTCCCTATACTCAGCTGCCCAATGAACTAACTGGGGAGCACGGAAGCACAATTCTTAGTTAAGGGAGCCACCTTAGGGTTGGCAAGAGACTTGAACCTAGAGTGGCTCCCAGGAGCCCAAGTAATGGATTTTAATAATGGTAGTAATAAAATGTATGTTGAACTCTATAAATAATTGACTTCTAAGACTTTATAAAATAAAGACAAATAGAGATGCAGACATAGATAGTATGTAGATAGATGATAGCTAGATGGATGATGGATGAGTGGATGGATGGATGGATGCATGGATGCATGGATGGATGGATGAATAGATATGCCATTCTTCAGATTCCACTGGTATTAAAGGCAAGTTGAAATCTGCTCAATATACCAAAATTTTAAGAATAAAGTCATATGTTTTACCTTAGGATTTGTCAAGACTTGCTAAAATCTTATCTAATTATTACAGCAGTTCATAAAAGAGAAAACAGTGGTATCAGGTATTATAAAATTAACCCACAACCAGTAAGAGAACAGAGGAATGTGTCAGTTTCCTGAATACATGTCACCTAGAGTGTTACATTTTCAAACTAGTCCTTCCATTAAAAAGCTGTAGTTTTAAATTTTGATTAGGAGTTTTATTTCTCTCCAGGGGCTGATATTTTATTCATTAAAGTCAGACTCATTTATTCTAACATAAATACTCTAGACAGTTGATATAAAGATAAAGCAAAGGGAGATCTTTGTGTTAATATTTTTAGATCTATAAGATGCTTTACAATAAAAGCACAGGTGGTCAGTTGATGTGGGATTCCCCTCTGTATGCTGTGAATACCATTGGTTAATAAAGAATCTGTTTCGGCCAGTGGCTTAGCAGAACAGAGCTAGGTGGAGAAAACTAAACTGAATGCTGGGAGAAAGAAGGCAGAGTCGAGGAGAAACCATGTAGCTACATTGGAGACAGAAACCAGAACTTACCTGGTAAGCTACAGCTTCGTGGCTCTACAGAGATAAATGGAAATGGACTAGTTTAGGATATAAGAGTTAGCCTATACTTAAGATATTGTATTGCAACTCATACAGTTTCTATGTGATTATTTTGAGGCTGAGCAGCCCAGACCTAATTAGTGGACTCCTACTACAGTCTATATGTGGACTTTTGGTAAAAATACTTGTGGGTTTGTATGTACAATGTTCAGTATAGATGTTGTGAGGTAACATTTTATAGTAAGACACGGATTAACAAATTAGTTATGCTGGCATTCACAGTAGGAACATGTTAATTTAGTTAATTCTCATTAATATGTTAGCAAAGATGTAATAAGGAACCTTCTTATAAATACTATGTTCCTGCAGACTGCAGCTTTAAGTCTCATTTTAAATCGAACATTAAGGGAATGTTGAATGTATATTGTATCTCTGCCAGAGCTTTGATGCCTGCTGTTATTTCAGTCTTCATGAAAATTTTGTCCCCAAGGAATACAGAAACTCAATTTCTGTCTGGCAGATTGAGTTTGTGTATTATGTTCTTAGTTATTAAAATACCCAATGGCTTTGTACTTGGGGTGGTGAATAGCCACAATGTGTGGGAAGGCATGCCACATGCAGTGCAATCTCAATTACCTAGCATGAAATTCTGAGTGTACAACTCCAGGACCGATTGAATGGCTGATGACTTGATACTTGTTTCTGTGCTTCATGTTTTCTTGTCTCTTGTTAACACAGGTTAAGTTATAAAAAAATAAATAAACCATATAAAGCTGTTCCTAGCACCTGTGGAATACAGAGTTACTGCAATTGTTTTAAAATGAAAAGTAGTATCTAAATTTATAGTAACAATCTTAGTGAAGTAAACAAATGAGCCAATAACAAAATTTATTTTTACAATCAAGAGTTAACTGTACTGTACATTACATAATTATACTTATGAAGTTTTGTACAAGTGTTGCACCAAAGTGCCTTTATTTACAATCAAATCACCATGAATATCAGAATACTTCGTTAACTTATAATGTTTTGATGGCTAAACCATTACTGCAAAATAGAAAATTTTCAAGTGTAATACAGGTAATTTTATAGTGTCAGTGTTGGATGTTACTAGACCACCACTGACTAAAATAACTTTATAAATTCACTTTATAGATACTTGTTAAATGGATGCATATATTTATATTGAAATATCTTTGAAAGTTCTAGTGTAGTTTAGACACAGGTTCTCTGTTTTGGGCTCACAAGAAATTCTAATTATGTTTTCTAGTGTTGTCTTGGAGTCATGTGTTTGTTATGCATAGAGTATGGGCAAAACTTATGTAGATCACTGCTAGACATGGCCTCTAAAACACACTCCACAGTCCCTTACTATCTCTTCTACCTCCAACTCTGTAGTTGGAAAGTAAGACTTAAAAATAACAAGGTTCTGTGATAGGAAGTTTCTGGAACTCATGATTATGGTATTGAGATAGAAAAGCCAAGAGACCCCTTGGTATCCTTGACCATGAATAACTTGAACAAACCCTTATTTTGTTGTATTAATCGTAGGAAGGATCTCCTAAAAAATCAAGATATAAATTTGGGAGATGAAGTATGCTCTGATTTTTGGGTTGAGAGACAATCAACATGGTCATAAAAAGAAATTTCAAAAATATGAAAAGAAGAGTTCCTGGGACTTATCCAGCTCAAAACTCATTTATATATTTATATTTTCTCACCTTAAGAAGATTTTATTTTGATTCATCAGAATCTTTAGTATGCAGAGTGAGAAGGTTGTATTTATGTTTTTAAGAATATATGTACACATGTATATACGTGACAATTATTAAAGAAAGGTAAGCCATGAATTTGAAGGAGAAGAGTGGGGTTGGAATACCTGGAATGGTCTTGGGGAGGAAGGAGAGGGAGGATATGATGTAATTATGATATAATCACAAAAATTAAAAGCCTTCATATTAAAAAGATTACTAGTAGCTATTTTTGCATTAATTCATTTTTAATTATGGTGGGTGTGTGCATATATATCCAGTTGTTCACAGAGGCCGGGATAGGGTGTTACCTCCAATGGAGCTAAAGTTATAGGCACTTTTGAGCCATCTCATGTACATACTGGAAACCAAACTCAGGTTCTCTCCAAAGAGAAATATATATTTCTAACCACTGAGGAACCGCTCCTGTTCCATTGCAAGATAGTTTTTACACCCACAATCACATTCAAGAATTTATTCTGCTTCTTTTGCACCAGTGTTCATCATGATGCAATCATAGAGCTCAATATTCATTATACAGGGTGCTTTATATATGTACATGTTGCTATTAATGGTAGGTGGACTTTTTCTGCCCCACCAACCAGCTACCAAATAATCACACAGACACTTAATAATTATGAAGCTGGGCTAACAGTTTAAGCTTGTTTCTAATTTGTATAATGAAAATTAGTTCGTTTCTATCAATTTACATTTTGCCTTGTGACTTTATTACCTTTATTCTGCCCATGCTGATTTCCTGCTTCCTTCATGTCTGGCTGATGACCCTGCTTTTCTTTCTCCCAGCATTCTCTGCCCTGAAAATCTTGCTTAGCTATTGGCCACTTAGCTTTGTATTAAGCCAATCCTAGTAATATTTCTTCACCATGTACAAAAAGATTATTTCACAACATTTCTCCCTTGTGTCTAAATAAAAAGCCTGCAAGTAATGGCTAATGGATGCATCTCTATGCAGCCAAGCTTACCCAAGTGACCGCAGTCACCATCAAGCTGCTTTTGACTCCATGTTGCAAACTTCTTTTTAAAGCTGTCTCAGGCTTTATGGATGCTGGGAGCCATTTGTAGAAAGATTTTTCTTTTGGCTGCCAGCACACAAAAATCGACACAGAGACTTATTATTAATTATGAAAGCTTGGCCTTAACTTAGGCTTGTTTCTCACTTGTTCTTATAACTTAAATTAACTCATATTTTTATTATTCTGTATTCTACCATGTGGCTCTTACCTCTATCACATTCGTGTCTTCCACTCATTACATATCTGGGTAGCTTCTCTTTTTTCTTCTCAGCATCCTCTCTGTCCAGAAGTCACTGCTATACCAGTTGCCTAGCTATTGGATGTTTAGCTTTTTTATTAAACCCTTTACAGTAACATATTTTTATACAGTGTAATAAAATATCTCTTGGCAATTGATTCTGTTGATTGTTATTAAAGGATACTGATGGAAAGATAATATGCTTATACAGTAGCTAGAGGAGATATATGATAGCTGAGAAAAAAGTCATAAAAAGTTGGAATTTATAAACAATTATGTCGTTACCTCTAATTATTAAGAATACAGAAAATATCTTTAAAGGTAAATATAATTTGAGCTTTCTCTACATTTATAGAAATAAAACCTTTATGTTTTATCATAACATTTATGGCATTTGTCCTGAGATTTCTTCATGATGGCTCTGTTAACAATGCTGAGGCCGTATAGCAAAGTTTTAATTATCATTCTCCTTTTGGTTAGGGATGTTGAACACATTTAAAAATAATTATTAATCATTTGTGTTTATTCTTTAGAAAGCACTCCTTTCATTAGCCCATTTATTGACTGAATTTTTTATTTTCTTGGTATTTAATTTATGAATTTTCTCTTAAATTCTGAATATTAACCCTCTGTCTAAAATGTAGTAATGACTTTTTCCCATTCTTTGTGCTGTCTGTGTGCACTGCTAATAGTTTCATTTGCTGTGCAGAAACATTTTGATTTCCTGTCCCATCCATTACTGCTTGGGGCTAGTCCTGTGCTGCCCAAGTTCTGTTTTGCATGTTCTTACACACCCCAGTGTCTTGAAGAGCGTTTCCTATGTTTGACTTTAGAAGTTTCGGCATTTCAGGTTTGATTTTGTTTTATTTTATTTTATTCTAAATGTCTTGATCCCATCCATTTCCCCATCTCTTTACAGCTGCAACCTGAGAGAGACGCATTTCAGGTTTTAAACTAAAATCTTTGGCCAATTCAAGTTGATTTCTGCACAAGAAAATATTAATCTAATTTAGTTCTTCTATCGATAAATATCCTGTTTTTTCAGTACCATTAGCAATACTGCTAATGTGCTGAGAGCCTTGCTCTTAATAGGTTCGAGGACCTGGGATGGATATTTGAAGAAGTAGGCTAAACAAAGAGAAGTCTGACCCAGCTGATTCAAACAAGTGACCCTGGAGAGCCTGAGTCTTTTTTATTTTTCCATTTCAGTAGTTTGCATGAACAGTTTTTAAATGATTTTTGTTTCCTTAAGCTTCTAATAATTACTATAATTGCCAGTTTGTACTCTTTTCCCCACCAGTAATCATTACCTACAGGATTCATAGCCTTAATATTAGAAGCATCAGCGGTATAGCAAGCAACAAAGGAAGTTTTCTAACTGGGCACATCTACAGGTGGAAATGTGTGCTCAGTTGGCAGCGTTTGCACTGACATCATTTTGCAAAGTGAAATAGCATTTTAGCTCTGATCAAAGCTAAACTCGCACAATCACCTCAGCCAAGACTGAATTGCTTCATTCTATGTTATACTACTCTCTCTCCTAAAGGGAATACACCAAGTTTCTTCCTACCATCCTGTAAACTACATAACTAAAAATCTTGATCTTAATAGTTGGCGCTGCTTATTCCTTGTTCTCATGTCCCCTTCCTCTCACCTTCCTACAACATTGGCTTTCTACAGTGTTGGCACAGCTATTAGAAATGAGGGCATTATGCGATTCTATGATTCTCCTTCATTCCCTGTTCTTAGACTGTTCCCATTAACTCTTGATATTATCTATTCATTTGCATTACTCTTAGAGTCCTGAGGTTAGAATCATTCTCTCCAGGACAATTATGCAAATATGTAATCTCCTGAACTACTGTGACTCATGCAGGTTAGTCACAAAGTAAGCTGGAAAGGCAGCATCCTAGTTTTGAGAATCCTGAATTCATGATCACACTTCAAACATCAAAAAGTTTAAGAACTGAATCAGATCCACTGTATATTTTTTTAAAACGTCCTCTCTGGCTCAGCCAGAGGAGAATCATCAGGGGAAAGTTTTCCTAATAGAATAGCCATTTTATCTATGGCTCTAAGAAAGTAAAACTAAATGCCTTTAGCAATAAGTTGTGTAAGGAAAGCAAGGAGAGCAGGTAGCACATTTGCTCCTGGAGTCATGCCCAGAACTATACAGCAAACTATCCTTTGGCCTTGCCAAAAATGGACAAATTCTCCCAGGCTTTTCTGAAAGGAGAACTTATTCATGCTATTCTCAGGTCTTGTATGCCAAAGAAGTCACATGGCTCCCGACAAAACAGGCTTTATTTTTTTCCACGGTGTTTTTCCTGCATTTCTTTTAATTAGGTTATCATAACATTGGCTTGTTTCTTGGTGCGCCCTTCTGTTCCATTGATCGAACAGTCTGGTTTGTCCCACTACCTGGCTGTCTTTACCACTGTAGCGTGGTAGTGTAGTCTCAGTCAGGTCTTGTGATACGTGTGCCGATGTTCTCACTCCTCACAATTGCTTTAGATATTTGTGGGATTTTTGTGATTCCATAGGAACTCTGGGGTTGTTTTTTCTTTCTAAACTTGTAAATGTGACAAAGGGATTTGATGAATATTGCATTAAATGTATAAACTAATTTTGGTATTATAGCCATTTTCACAATATTACTTGGGCCAATTTGAGAATACAAGAGTTATTTCCATCATTTGATATCTTCTATATTTCCCTTTTGGTTTTTTGCTGTTGTTGTTGTTTTTAATTGAGTTATATGCTTTTCTCCATTCCCTTCTCTTAACCTTTCTCCCCTTTAGCTTCCCTTTTCAGTATCTTAAAGTTTTTTTTGTCATAAAGGCCTTTCATTTCTTTGAGTATATGTGTTCCTGGGAACTTAATTTTGCAGAAAGGACTATTATGAATGAAATATTTTTCTTTATTTCTTTCTTTGAGAGTGCATTTGATATATATAAAAGCTACATTCTTTTTAATATTGATTTCATATCCTGAATCTTTACTTTGGTTATTAGATCTAAGAGTTTTCTGGTAGCTTCTGTCAGGTCTTCCAAGTATAGAATCAAGTCATCTACATATACAGATGGTTTCATTCCTTCATTATTTTTATCACTAATATGTCTTTCTTTTGTCTAATTGTTTCTACATTTAAGATTTTTTAGCTCTAGGGTGAATAGCTATCCCTGTATTTGATTAGTTTAAGAATAAATTATATATTCCTACAATAAAGAAAATTAGTTAAAACATTGTTTTCTTCTAATATAATTGCATTATTTCTCAGGAATAAATAAAAATTTTAATGCATTTTCTATGAAATGATTCTACAATATAAGATTTAGTTTATATCCCTCATGTTTTTCTGTTTCAAAGTAATAATGAAAATTTTCTTGCCACCTGAATGCTACTTTGCTTGAAGCTCCAGGAGATACTGGAGATTCCGGATGTCTGCTGATCTGTTTGTTCAGAAGCATCAGTGATCAGAAAACATGTGAGCTTACACTTGACAAAAAATGTAAAAATTAAAGTGCAAACCCTAAAGAAATTTGCATTATTGGATATATTCCACACTCTAAATACCTACTTTCTTCTGTGGTGTTCAATTTTGTTCATAATTATCATCAAGGAAATACTTAGTATAAAAGGAAAATTCATAAAGTAACTATATAAGTATAGATTTTAAAGAAAAAATTCAATAGTAAAACACATACATGAGCAATTAACCACATTACTGTAAAGAAACTTTATCCAGCCATTTGAAAGGGAAATATCTATTATTTCAAGTAAAATTTCTATTTCAATTTCAAAATCTTTTGTGAAAATACCAAGCAAGCCTAAATCCTTTTCAGAGTATTGCTGCTCACCGCAGCCCCCATCTACGGTCTATGTGCTAGAACGCAGTTCTTGAGCTTTGGGCAAGGGGCTGGAGGTTGAGAATACACACACAGAGACAGACCGACACACAGACCTTCCAACACTGGTACCAAAAAGCCCTTCTTTAATAGCACCATGGAGGCTTAAATACCCTGCAGTCAATGGCCAACAGGTGAAAATCCCATCCTCTTATTCTCTAGGCAAAGCACAGCTTTTAGTCACTTCAATTAAAAGGCTCTAGACAGGGAAGAGAAGTTCAAGGCCAGGACTCTATTAGTCCCAACAGAGTAAGTCTAATAAAGTTCAAATATTCATGGACAGCCCAAAGACACATTTTTTCTTGTAGACCATATGCTTAAGATGAAAAAAATGAGCAAGAAAGCTGATATGAAGACATAAAAATGCTACAGGAAATGGTTCACAAGGATGGATCACACATTCAGTGGGCCAGAGGCTGTTGGTACCATCTGACATCTGGGTCACTGGCATCAACAGGAATGTTTGCTACTAATGTTACTTGGTTTGAATGTAAGCCTCTCTAGTGTAAGATTGCACCAAGCTGATGTGAGAAATTTTATTTTTTAAACATAGGCTGTCTTCATGTATCTACAAGATACTTCCTACTTACTTATTCTTGTATTTACTTAGCTCATATGACAGAGTTGATTTGCTCTATTTTTCTTGTCACTAAATTAAATCTACCCAGACGAGAAAGAATCAGTGAAAACAGCTACAACTAATGAATAGCTAATGCTGTTTACCATGCAATTATCTTGCCTGAAATAACAGGATAATGTACAGCAGTTGATAAGATAATTTAAGGGATATTATCGCTCTTTTAAAAGGTTTCATCTCAAATCATGCAAAATACATTTTGACAGCATCTTTAAGTTCCTAATTAGCTTACAAAGAACTTTTGAAGTATCATTTCACATGTCTTACTTTCCCATATTTTTTTCAATTACTGTTAACTTATTTCTCACTAAAAGCACAGTGGTAATTACCTTTCAGTTTTTTAAAAAATTATTTACATAAGGAATCTTCAACTACATCTGTGATTAAGGCACTCTGAAGCAGATTCCACATCGATTATTCAGTCTCTGGGCATTCAAACTAAAGTGTTACCTATATCCCAGTAAGAAGTTATGTTTGTGGGTGACATCTAACAAATCTTGACTGAGGCCAGGCTCCGTGCCATGATCTTTATGCTGACTAATCAATTACTCATCAATCATCTTCCAATGATTAAAGTTGAAGTTTAATCTAAATGGATTAAACAGTGGTATTAAGATAATCAGACAAAAGTAATAATCTGGAAAGAAATTTTGATACTTGAAAAAAAAGAAGATTCATTTTAAAAGAAGATGCTTATAGACAACACCAATCCAGGCATTTGTTGGAGCTTAACGTTTCTTTTGTTTCTGCGAATCTGTTTTTCATGTCAAGACTTTCATATTATTTTAGATTAGACCCTTGAAATAACAGTTTAGGTTCTTGGTTATTTTAAGTAAATCATGCTAAATGTGATTTCCCTTGACACTATGGATTTTATGTACTTCCTCTGTGTCCAAAACAGTTCAAGTTCAAAATAAACTCAGAGGGGCGTTATTCATTCTGAATGATGGAAATGGCAGCTTACCCAGCAATCTGCTGTTTATTGTCTTGGTTCCCAATTAAGAATTTTTAATGCTTTAAGCCCATTCAATTTTTAATCCCTGTTCTAATGCAGTCAGAATACAATAGAAGAAGGAGACAGCACAGCAACAAAGCAAGCACATCAGATGGAACACTTTGCATCTTCTAACAGAGTAGCTCAGAGGAGCAGGACTCACGTGCATGTTAAAAACCACAATTTGCTGAACTCCTCACCCCCCAAAATTCAATTACTACTTTCTCTATTAGAAACAAATGAAGAATTGCCAGAAATATTTCTTTAAATCTGGTAAGGATTTGCTTTCTGTGAACTCTAAAATTATAAAAAGCTTTTGTTTTATAATTGAAAATATACAAACCAAATCATTTGTCAAGCCTAAAGCTTTTAAGTCTAAAACCCTAAGTAATTACAAACCCCACTACAGACAGCACACATATGTGTAGTAAATTTTATAAAATACCTTCATTATCTTGAAGTCGCTTTGGCTTGTGTGTTTCCTAGGATTTTATGTCATAATCGCCTCCTTTTTGGTTTACTGCAACTTCAATTTTCCTTTACACTTGATAGTCATTCTTCTAAAGAAGAGAAATGATTTGGGAAATGGTGTGGAATAGGATTACCCTACTGCCTTCAATACAGAAGATGTTATGCAGTGAAAGCCGCCTGGGGGTCCCCACTGTTCTGTAATGTCCCATCAGTATTACAAAATGCTACTCCTAACTAGCAGTCTTATCTGGTTCGTCTCAATATAGGAAATATGATTACTGTCTGTGGGTGAGATTTTAAGAGAAAACAAGGCTGCACCCTATGACCTTCTGAAATAAATTAAAGAATTTGTGCATTCTGTCATTCCTTAACTTTGCATTCACACATGACAATTATAAATATAATACACTTCCTTAGCCTCTCCTGAAGAACTTGTTAAAATGGTGACAATATTTTATTTAGATTTTATGAGAATGCCAAGCTCGTAATTCGTTGAAGATATGCTTTTATTTAATGTGGTTGGAATAGTTTGCAATAGAACTAAGATGAAAATTCATTAAAAATATTTTTTCTGTAGACATTTCACATATCTTCATATGGAAGGTATAATATTTTCACATATGAAATGTCTGCTGAAATCCTCAGACATTTATCAAAATTTCCCACACTATCTTTTATCTTTGTTTCTAATTCTCTTGAACTCCATTTGTCTCTCACTCTGGAGCATTGTATGAAAAATATCTGATACAAATTCACATTTAATAAGGACACTTGTACAGTTTATTGCAGAAGCTTGAATTAGCCCGGGTTCTTTAGGGGGCCACATCAAAATAATGAGACTATTTCAAAGGATATGAATCATACAAGCGGATGGATTATGCATTGGGTAATTTAATAACAGCTATCTATACACTGAAAGGAGTGAGATTCCAAAAACTGTTCAAGCCACAAAACTTGGATATCTTGGCCATCCCAATCTGTCACTGAAGGCTTGGAGGAATCTTGTAGAGCCAGTGCTCTTCAACTTGCATTGAAGTTTGAGGAAACTGGGTTGAAGCACTGGTGAAAAATGATAGCAGCAATAGCAGCAACAGAGTAGATGCACTAAGGTTCAAGGTGTAAAACCAATAAGGAAAAGCAAATTCCTTATTCTTTCCCTTGAAATGTACTTACAACTCTGTGGAAGTCTTTCAAATCTCAATTAATGTTTCTAATCAATTAGATACTCAACCAAAGATGTTTCTGTTAGTTGATTTCAGATTTGATCAAATTGATGAGCAAGATTAAATGTCAAAAAACAATCACATCTTAAAAAGACATTCATATTAGATATGAAGACATACCTTTAATCCTAGCATGCAGGAGAAAGAGGCAAACAGAGCTTTTATGAGTCAGAGGATAGTCCGGTCTATATAGCAAGTTGAAAGGCTGAGGCAGGATTATTACTGTGAACTCAAAATCAACCTGAACTATAAAGTGAATTTCTGGCCATCTTGGGCTACAAGATGAGACTCACTGAAAAGAATCCTAGGAGGGGGAGGCGGAGATCAGAATGAATTAACATGGGATGGGAAAAGAGAATTAAATCACATATATTCTCCATCTTAAGGAAAAAGAAACACCAGTTGAAACTGTTTAGACCTCAGTTCTAACAGTTTAATGAGGGAACACAGCACTGAAATGTGTATTAATGAAAGACCTGGGCAACCAGTCCTACATGGGTTTAAAAATACAGATAGATAGATAGATAGATAGATAGATAGATAGATAGATAGATAGATAGATAGATGGATGGATGGATGGGTGGGTGGGTGGGTGGGTGGGTGGGTGGGTGGGTGGATGGATGGATAGATAGATAGATAGATAGATAGATAGATAGATAGATAGATAGATAGATAGATGATAGATAGATAGATAAAATCCTTAATGGAAGACAGTCAGGTGCTCTAGTACTTTTAAAAGACAATATTTCAGAGGGTAGATTACCTACAAAATAAGCAACAAGAAGCTATTGTTGCCACCAGCAGCAAGGCTAGTTGTAAGACTAATGTAAACATGTCACACATAAAACCCAAGGAACTCATGAAGAGAAAGAATGCATGTGGGTTACGAGAAAAGTAATTCACATAATTTTGGTCCTAACTTGTCCAGCTTTTCTACTTTGCATTCAATATTTAAATCATCAGCCATAGAGTAAATCCAGTTTTGCCTCAGCTTCTTCCTGACCAGTCTCAAAATATTTACATTCTATGACTCATTTTCACATAGTTGTCAACCACAATCCCATAACCCAAGTTTAAGACCACTCCTCTGAGTACATAAGAAGTTCTTCTGGGACATGACAAGTCATCCATCTATGGATTCTTCTTAACATCTGTACCCTAGAGTGACAGAGGTATAAACAGACTGCAAAGTCTGCAGGATATAAAGTGTCCTTTCAGTGCCTGATACTTTTTATAAAAATGATAGTTAACCCAGCAGTAATGGTGGCCAAGTCTTGAATTCCTTGCATTGAAACTAGAATCAGAGCATATAGAATCTTCATGAGATAGTTATGCACTTAATAGATCTTCATTCTCATCTTCAGCCTCATGGAATCCATAGGCTTTTCTTTCTTTTTCTTTGAGTTATTATCAGTGGCCAGTGTCATTAAGTAAATAAAAATGTCCCGAGTAAGCCACTGAAGAGAGGCTACAGGTACAACTGAGAGCCTTGCTCATGTGAAGATGTACCAGTACCTTACTCAGAAGTGAAGCTAAAATGTGCTAGTCATTAGTACTTGAAAGGCTGAGGCAGGATTATTACTGTGAACTCAAAATCAATCTGAGCTATAAAGTGAATTTCTGGCCATCTTGGGCTATAAGATGAGACTCACTGAAAAGAATCATAGAAAGTGGGGGAGATCAGAATGAATCACCATGGGCTGGCAAAAGAGAATTAAATCACTTATATTCTCCATACTAAGGAAAAAGAAACACGAGTTGAAACCGTTTATACCTCAGTTCTTCTGTGTAATGAGGGAACACAGCACTGCAATGTGTACTAATAGAAGAGCTCAATTACCACCCTTTTCTGCCATTTATTTTTCTTAGACAATCTTCTTACTTAGAGCATAACTTAAAACAAAAAAAATATGTTTCTTGTCATACACAAAACAATTCTCTTCCAAAGAGACTTCCAGAGTGATCATCAAATGTATAAAAGACCCTCTGGCAACTGTACAGACACTAAATCTTAAGGCAAGTCTGAGAGGCGGTTTGAGACTATGGTTAGTGTTTGAAATAAAGTGGCTTTTCTTTGATTTCTTATTTTTTCACTTTGAAAAACTGCACACACCCTGGATTCTGAGTGATGTGGCTGTCTCAGAAACAGAAGCCAACTTGAAATTATAGTTTTCTCTGCTGGGTATGTTTGCAAATAAAACAAAAGCAAGGAGGAAAACAAAGACATAATTATGGAAGACACTAGAATGTGGAAAAGAGATTAAACCTTATTAAAATATCATTCCTGGGCATTAGCAGCACTTGGATAATTAATAATATAACAGTTGACTGCACTAAGAACCATAACAAAAATTAAATTTTCATTTATGAACAGAAATAATGAGGTAATATAAAAAGATTAGGTTTGGATTTTCCTGCTACTGAAGATGAACAGTTGCCTCAGGTCCCCATGCAGAGCTGAGACCTACATTGGGTTGCAGAGAAAGATGACTTATCTGACACACTTTCTCTAATCCTAGACTGTAGTTGTGACATGAGACAGTTTGCCTTTTCCGTTTCTCCAGCACTGCAGTCAAACGTGCCCCCTTCTTATGTCACCGCAAGCAACAATGAGGTGTGCATTGAGCATGCTCCCAAGGAAGTGGAGCCAGGCCCTGAATTACTGGGAACCCTGCTTAAGCAACCTGCCTAAAGCAGCTGATGAAAGAATTGTAGTGAGAAAATGGACACATAGGTATTTGGGGTCACTTAGTTTTATTCCTTACTATGTCTTCAGAATCATGTGCGTGTGTATGTGTTTGTGTGCGTGTTTTACATTTAATCATGGAAATCTACTCTGCACTACTAGCTTTATGGTTTGGTAGGTTGAACAAGAGATGGGAGACTTAGGTGATAGAGTAACTTGGTGGCACATTTTCAAGAAGATATAGAAAGTCAAGAACTGTCCACCAGAGAGAGTGTAGTTCTTTCCAAATGATGACAAAACTTTACTTCAAAATTCTAAGGGCCTCTTCTATGGATCACTTATGGAAACCTGAGGATGGCTAAATGCATCATTAATAACTACCCTCAAATGCCACTAGGTGTGTTGGGTCATGTAACCCAAGAGGCAGCTCAGCCTGCCCTGTAGCTTGAACCTGTTGAAGAGCCTTACCCAGCTTCAGACACCCTCAAAACTACAAGTTCTCAAGGTTACTTTATTTATGGGTCACAGTAACACACCAAAGTGAGGAATGTACTTCCTCCAAAATCTGAATAAGCACAATGTGTTTTCTTTTTTTGACAATAAAATAAGCTATGTTTTTTTCTTAATAAATATCTATATGTGCCACTCATCATTGGACCACTGAAACTGCACTGAAGTAGAAGGACATTGACTTTTATTAAATTTATTTTCTAACCTCAGATGCACTCAAAAATGGTCTTCAAAAATCCAGGTGGTTACTATCGCTTGGTCCAATAAGTATTTTATCAATGTCATGGATCAACGATATACTTTGCAAAAAAAAACAGGTGAACAAGATTCTACGAACACAGGACTGAAAGGTTATAATATACCATGGAGGAAGAACTGTGAGCATATACTAACCTTGCAACTTCAAGGAAAATGCTCCCATTGGGCCTTATGGATATGTGCTAGACAGAGAGCTGCAAACCAGATGTGATAACGTGATTAAGGAAGGAAACCACATCTACAACAGCAACTGCATGTGGAGTCATCTTAAACTTGCAACAATCAAGCGTGGTCCTCAAAGATTCATGTGTCTTCTGCACAAGTCAGACAGGAGAGTTAAATAGAGATGTGGTGGGATCTACTAGCAAGTTCTCCAAAAAAGTGATACAAGTTTTGGGTCATTATTTCTCCAGGCTGATGCAGCTCTGGTGTCTTCCATTTAGCCTTTCCATTCATAAAAACCCTCCATTGACAGGTCAGGGAACAGTGGCATAGTCTTCCAACTCCAAAGAACATCTCTTCTTGTTGGAGACTTCTCCAATCAGTGTTGTGGTTGTTTTTGTCTTGTTTTGTTTGTATTGTTATTTGTTTTATTTTGTTTTTAAATAGAATCTTCTGTTATACAAGACATCCCGACCAGAGTTCTCCCTTCCTCCACTCCTCCCATTTCTCCTGCACCTCTCCTCTTCTCCAGATCCACCCCCTCTCCATTCCCTCTATACTGCAGAACCCCTTCAAGGCTAAGACCTACACTTGCATTGTAAATTAGCAAGTCCTAGGATGAGAGTTTGTATTTGTTTTTCAGAGTTTCAGCCCTCTGACTGTAGGAAAGACGATTCTCTCTCAGGGCACACTTACAAGACTTAAATTGTTTATGCACATCTGGAGCTGGGAAATTGAATCTCTGATCTCATATTTTGCCTTTGTTAGTTTACCAAGAGACACTCGATGCCCCCAGCCAATATCATCAATTCTCCAGAAATGTTTTGAAGTGTTATACATACAGTCACTAAATTCATTGCCACTCACAACTGGTAAATCAGGATTATGAAATTTATTTGTCTTGTTTAATTCTTCAAACATATACTGAGTAAAAAATATAATGTACTTCATTTTAAAGGTTTTGTGGACTAGAGATATTGACTTTGTGTGTCTATTTGGCATGGGTGGCCTGAACCATTATATTATATGAACTATATAGAAAACCATAATTAATTGTGTACCAGAAACTGTTTGAACACATTATGGTACTCTCACATTTAATATACTACAAAAAATAGAATAAAATAAATTATGCCTTTAAATTATAAATGTGAAAATCTCATAAACTGTAGGAATCGGTGAAAGGAAAGAAAATGGAACACATACTCTAAAATTGTGTCTTCACCAACACTGGAAATGACCCAATCCAAGGGGTGAAGCACATGACTTTGAAAAAAACTAAACAAATCTTTTAATATGTATTTGTCTACCTAAGTTCTATGTTTTAAGAGCTTTACTCATTTAAATCCTGATTTTCCTCAGCTATTAGCAATATTTATACTTTATTCTGTGTAACTATTTCAGGAAAGATAGATAGATTGACAGACATGCAGACAGATAGAATAAAATATTCAGTAATTTCTAGACAAGCAACCATGACTTCTTTTGCCATGTTAAATAAACCATCACTCTTAGGAACTCTTTCTTCCATTATAAAGTGTTTGTTGAATCTAGAATCTTGAGCATGTTAAGGGTGGGGTCTAACACTCACTCTTAACCTTAGCTTTGACTTACTTTCAAAGTAATTCAGACACCACTTGAAAACCAGCTCTTCTAATTCCTAATTTTATTCCTTTATGATAGAGTGTGAGTCTTTATATGTACCCTTTTCCAATTAAACTTAAAAGATAGAAAAATTGTGACTCCGTGGTAGAGAAACAAGCAACCAGCCTGAATGGCATTCTGCCTTTTTATAGCTCATTCAGTTTCTTTTATCTGCAATAGACCACATGGAAAACAACAGAGAGCCATGGCAATCCCTAAATGATGACTACACAGATGACTCTTAATAACTCTCTGTGCTATAAATACAGTGCAAAATAATTGCACTGTTGCTTCAATATATTCCGTTGTTGAATAAAAGCAGAATATGACTCTAAAAGAAATGAATTTTATGGCACTTACAGTGTATATTATCAACCTCAAAATTAAATAGCAGTTTCCCCATAAGCCAATCACACATTTCAGAGGCCATCGCTGCTGTAAATTATATAGCAGGAACAGAAGAAGTGTTTCTGAGAAGTTCTAAATGCTTTGTTCTAATGAGAGTTCAGAACCACTTGAATTTTAAGTGGGTTAATAGGCACTCAAAAGATACCAAAACAGTTTCAAAGTTGTGATCACATACAACTTTTGTTATCTATATTCAATACTTTTCTGGGACTGTGATTAAGCAGCATAACCAAGGAAACTTATAGAAAGAAAAGTTGATTTGGGCTTATGAAGGATAAGACTCCATCAAGACATGAAGGCATTATAGCAGTCAGACATGGTAGCAGGGTCAGGAAGTTGAAAGATCATATCCAGGGAACCAGGAGTGAGGTGAAGCTATAAGATATTAAGGCCTGCTATCAGTAATGTACTTAGACCAACAAAACCACCTCTAAATGCATCTCAAACAATGCCACCAGTTGTGAATTATTCAATTATTCAAACACCTCGAGCAATTAAGGATTTTGTTTCTCATTCAACCCAACACAATATCTAATGTTTGAATATGGAAAGAGAAGAGTCATTGAAGGTCTGTAACATCTTTCACCTAAATTCAGCATATTTATTTCATAATAGTTACTTTACCCACAATCATTTGAACTTATTTCTAATTTAAAACTCAAAAAGCATTATTCCTTTGTGAATGTGTACCACATCATCTTCATCCATTTAACAATGGTTTTCTAGCTAGGCTTCCTCTATTTTCTAGCTATAATGACTAGGACAGCAGTGAACATGATGTGTCGGTCCCCAGGTTATAAGATACATTGTCCATTCTTCTGTCAAATGGATGGAGCTAGAAAACATCATTTTGAGAGAGATAACCTAGACCCAGAAAGACAATTATCACATGTACTCATTCATAAGTGGTTTTTAAACATAAAGCAAAGAAAAACCAGCCCACAAATCACAATCTCAGAGAACCTAAATAACAATGAGGACCCTAAGAGAGACATACATGGATCTAATCTACATGGGAAGTAGAACAAGACAAGATCTCCTGAGTAAATTGGGAGCATGGGGACCTTGGGAAAGGATTGAAGGGGAGGGAGAGGTGGGAAGAGGAGCAGAGATAAATGTAGATCTCAATAAAAGTAATAATAAAAAATAAGATATATTGTCATTTGGGCAAATGCCCCAGATTGGTATAATTGGATCATAGAATAGTTTTCTTTTTAATGTTAGATTTTTTTTTTGCTGTTGTTGTTTTAAGAAACTTCCAGACTTGTTTCCAAAGTGATCACACTAGTTTTCACCCCACCTACACTGAATAAGAGTTTCTCTCTCTCTGAATCCTTGCCAACATATGTGGTTACCAGTATTCTTGTTGACAGCCACTCTGACTGACAGGAGGTGGAATCTTAAAGTTGTTTAAGTCTGCATTTCCCTAGTGACTAAAGACATTGAGCACTTTAAGAGTTCCCTGTCCAGTCTTTACTTTTGTGTTTGTTGGTTAGATTTTGTTTTGTTTTTGTGTTTGCTTGTTTTTGAGGCAATATCTCACTGTGTAGACTAGAGGCTACAGATATCTGATTGTTGGTACTTCTCCAGTGCTAAGATTTAAAACTTATGAGACCACACCTGACTCTTGTATTGAAATACAATGTTTCAGAACTTTCAGGTTAGATTTACAGTCCATTTCTTAAATTATGCTGTTTGTTTTCATGCTGGTTCGTTGTTTTCTATTTTTGTTGGGTTTGTTGTCTTTGTTTATGGCTCTCTCTATATAAAAGACACCAAACTTCTGTCAGAAATATAATTGGCAAGAATTTTCTCCCATTGTGTGGACTGCCTTTTCATTCAACTGAAAATTTCATTTGCCATATAGAATCTTTTAAATTCCATGAGATTCTATTTGTCAATTGTTTAGAGTCTTGTTCAGAAAGGCATTGCCTATACTTGTATGTTGAAGTTCACCGCCACTTATTCCTCTTAAGATTTTAGAGTATCAGGTGTTAAGTTGATGTCTTCAGTCCCTTTGGAGCTGTGTTTTGTGCAAGATTTGAGAAAAAAATCCAGCTTTATTCTTTCTCATTTTGATATCCACATTTCCTGGCACCATTTGTTGAAGATAGGTTTTTTAATTTATATTTTGTCACATTTGTCAAAAGTCAAAAGGCTATGGTTAAATGAAGTTCTATCAAGATCCACAGTAGAATGTTAATCAATTGTAAAGAGAAGTTAAATTGTTTGAGAAATTGGAAAAATATGAATGAAAGTGGAAACTGTTATTCTAATCCACATCCCCAATGATGAAATATGTTGGGTTCTTTCTTATAGGAAGAGCCCAGATTCAACTCTTTATTCTAATGAATCCAACACAGAATACCTGTGTTAGCCAGGAACAAGGGAAAGAACTGGAAAAGACTTTACCTTATGGAAAGGGCCATACTAGAACATAGATCAAAAGAAAATAAAAAGATGGCCAACATGGTAGTGAAGCATGCCTCTAACCCCAGCATGAGTAAGGCAGAGGCAGGTGAACCTCTGTAAGTTTGAAGCTAGCCTAGTCTATGTAGAGTGTTCCAGGACAGCAAGGGCTGCATAGAAATGCCTTGCTTAAAAAAAAAAAAAAAAAAGAGAAAGAATGCTGAGTGAGAACATTTATTCAGCAGTGATTAGAGGGATGAGGATGTAGGTTAAAGGAAATATAAAGAAACCAGTGAGAAGGCAAAATGTGCCCACCTGTGAAATAAAGCCTTGACTGTTGTGGTGATAATCAACGCCCTCTGAATGGATTCAACATCCTCACCATGAGCCATAGGAACGGACCAGTGTCGGGTACCGCACACTGACTAACACACCAGGAATGGTGGGTTAGTAGGACCATGAAGAGACTGTTTTTCTGATGGTTAACAAAACTGACCTAGAAACAAACTGCTTTCTAGATGCTTGTGTTAAAAAGGAAAGGCACACCTCAAACTGAGAAAAGCTTGAGGTTAATGGTCTTCTTTGTGATTGAAATCAACTTTAGCGTAGCCTTACAAGAAACATTACTTCTGGGAGAAAGATCACGGTACACATTACAATTTACTAGAAACCAATATGGAATACGTACATGATGTAAAGATCCCACATGGCTCTACAGATAAGGAGGGAAGTGAATCGTAGTCAATAAAAATGAATATTTTTTTTTTATATTTTGATGCCTCAGTAAAATTTTTCTAAGAATCTATGACTCTTTTGGATATTAGCTATATCATAATGCCAAACTAACACAAATAAAGCTTTCACATAACTTTTTGAAACTGGAAGAAATTAAGCTTAATTAACCTGTGAGTTTCAGCTTGACTTTTTGTCAGAGATTTGTAATTTCTTTTGAATAGGATTCACTTTAGTCTTCAAAGTTTAAATTAGGAGGTTGACTTTGGCTTACTATTAACATGAACTTTTCCTATTGTTCGTTTTTACTTTCTGCTGTATCTCCTCACTAAATGATTAACTTCTGACCTTTTTAAAGATCACACACATTTGCAAGCTTCATGATCCAAACGGTCATTGTGAAATGCATATTTCCTCAGTCTGTTATAATTTTTCAGTTTTAACTGTAAAACAGATTATAATTAACCATCTCTCGGCTCGTTCAACCATGTAAATGCTTGTTATTTTTGTTGATTATATAAAACAGACTTTTTATTGTTTTGGCAAACAAGATACAGAGACTATAAAATAAAAGCCAGAATGGGCCATAAAACATTTTTGTTAAATCAAGCTCCATTACTGGCCTGAGAATACATGTATAATGTAAAGTAGATATGTTTTTGAAAATATTAAACCAATTTCAATGCACATTTTCCCTTTAATAAAAAATATAGGGCAGATGTACTGAATTCAAACTGAAGCTAACAGATATTACCAATCAGGCTTCATTCAATCTGCTCCCAGGGTCAACTTGTTTTGCAGAGATAGATAAATCAAATGCTGTATGATAAATCTTTAATAAATAAAGCCTTGTGTTTTTGCTGGGTATTTTTCAGACTCTGCTTGAGCAGTTATCATGATACAGAGAAAAATAGTGAAAGAAGCAGCCTGCAATCATGAATTCATGAGCATGTGGACAGCAGAATTCAATAAAACATTCTCTGTTTTTAGAAAATACTTAATCTTATGATTCTCCATGCCTTTTCAGACATCCTCCATACTTTACAAACCTCCCTACTTCTTTGATATTCATCTCTTTCACTCTTTCTAAAGAGGCCTTTTCCCATTTCTCTTATCATATCCCATATACCCCATTTTACTTGCTCCCCAATTTCTATTCTGGTAATAGTCTCTAAAAAGTACACCTATAATACATGTAATTCCATGAATAAATATATGTATGTGGAATTTTTCCAATTTAACTTTTTTGTTGATTCTTTGTGGATTTTACATCATACATCTCAATCCCACTCATCTCCCCTTCCTTTTTCATTCACCATCTGTCTTGCAATCACCCCCACCCCACAGGGATAAAACAAAAGAAAATTTAAAAGAAAAGAGAAAAGAAGAGAGTAAATAGAAAAGAAAAAGCTTTTCAAGCTTCAGTGTGATACAGTGAGTCATACAGTTTATGCTTTAGTCCACTTGTCAGTACTTGCAAGTGTTCATTGCAAAGAGTCATTGGTCTGGTTCAAGGTCTCTGTTTATTGCTATACCATAGATACTGGACTCTCACTAGTACTCTTCTTAAATATCCTGTTGTCCTGTGTCATGGAGACCTTGAGACTTTGGGTCGCATGCTCCAGCAGATCGTAACTGGGTGGATAATGGATGCGCCAACTCATAGCCCTAGCTCTGGTTGCTGGGTTGGTCAGTCTGCCAGCTCTCCCTCATCCTCAACATCAGGGTGAGCTTTCTAGAACCTACTTGATATCTCAGCCTATGTAGTAAGGAGTAGGGGTTTGGCCAGTTCTCCTTCTCTCATGTCCTTGGTGACTGGCTCACACCTCACCCATTAGTGGGGTCAGCTCTACAATGTTGTCTAGGTGAGGTAAAGTGCCTCCTTTGCTGACGGCTGCAACTGTTGAGGAGCAGGGTCAGATCTCTCATCTGTCTCATGTGTCAAGAAACCAGGGAGGAGGGCATCTTTCCTCATCCTTGCCATGATATGGCAGACAAGGGGTACTGGGCCAGCTCTCTCACTCTCAAGACCTTGGGGCAGACTCACCTGCACCCCTGCCAGCAGAGCCAGCTTTGTGTAGCCCAGGTGATGTGCAGTGCCTGCTCCCCGAAGTGCTGCAGCCATTTAGCTACCAGGCCACTCCACTGGTGCTCAAGACCTCGGGGGCAACTCTCTCATCTGCTCCAGGTGGTGAGGGGTTAGGAGTAGGGATAGCATCTCCCCCTCCCTCTCATCACCACATGGTGGGTAAGAAGTGGGACTGGATCTCTCACCCTCATGTTCTCAGCATTGGCTCACCCATACCTCACACTGGGGGTCAACTCTACTTGTTGCCCAAGTAATGTACAGGCCCTGCTATCCTGAGTTCTGTTTTTAGTGAGGGGCAATGGCATCGCTCTTGTTTGCCTCAGGTAGCAAGGGATGAGGAGGAAGGGAATCTTTCACCGTTGCCACCATATGGTGGACAAGGTGTGCCAGGTCAGCTCTACCACCACTTCCATGATCTCAAGAAAGGCCCACCTGCACCCCTATCCACTGAGTCTGAACTATTGTAGTTCCCAGGCAAGGTGCAGGGTGTGCTCTTTCAGGCCCTACAGTCAGTGAGGGGCAAGGCCATCAGTTCTACTCTCTTGTACCAAGAGCCCCCTCTCCTGCCTGCTGCAAATGATGAGGGGTGAGGGGCAAGGGGAAGCATCTCTTCTCAACCCAGATTGTGGCATGAAATGTGAGTACCAGAACTGTCCCTCTCACACTCACACTCTCAGGATTGGCTTGCCTGTGCCATCACCAGCAAGGTCAGCTCTACTGTGTTGCCAGGCAAGGTTCAATAGTAATGCAGCTCTCCCTAGTACTGCAGCCAGAGGAATTTGGGCCAGATCACCAGCTCTGATGACCTGAAGGCCAACTCTCCAACCTGCAATAGGTGGTAAGGGGCATGGGTGTAGGGCATGTACATAAATAGTTTTAATGAACTTTTCTCCTTTTTATATTTTATTGTTTTTATTTATTTCACATATCAACTACAGTTCCCCCTCCCTTGACTTAGTCCACCCCAATCCACTCCTCAGAAAGAACAAAACCTATAATGGGGAGTCAAAAAATCTTGGCACTTTCAGTCAAGACAGGACCAAGTATTGCCTCTCTTCCCCAACATTAAGGCTGAGCAAGGCATCCCTCCGTATGGAATGGGCTTTAAAAAGTCAGCTCATGCACTAGAGATACATTTTGGTCCCTCTACCTGTGGTCCCACAAACAGATCAGGCTATAAAACTGTCACCCACATACATAGGGCTTGGTTTGACCCCATGAAAGTTCCTCAATTATTCGTACAGAGTCCATAAATTCCCACAAATTTGGGTCAACTGTTTATGTAGGTTCCCCGTCATGATCTTGACCTCCCACTTGCTGATATAATTCCTCCTCACTGGATTTCTGTAGCTCCACAGTGCTTGACTGTGTGTAGAAGGAGCTGAGGGCCACTTCCTGCCTCCCAGTTCCAGGCCACCGGCTAGCTTTATACCCAAATTAACAGCACACAAATTGTATTCTTTTAAACACTGCCTGGCCCATTAGTTTCAGCCTCTTCTTGGCTAATTCTCACATTTTGCTATAATCCATACTTAGTAATCTTACCGGGAAAGATTCTAGCCTACGCCCATCTTGGGCTGGAACTTCATTGCGTCTGCTCTGGAGAGGAGAGGCATGGCATCTGCCTCACTTCCTCTTCCTCCCAGCATTCTGTTATGTTTACTCCACGCACCTATGTTCTAACCTATCAGGCCAAGCAGTTTCTTTATTAATTAACCAATGAAATCAACAGATTGATATACTACACTCCCACATCAGCTGTGGACCTCTACACCTGCTTCCATCAGTTACTGGATGAAGGTTCTATGATGACAGTTAGGGTAAGTTACCAATTGGTTTATTGGGGTAGGCATCTTAGGTAGGCTCTCCGGTATTGCTAAGAGCCACACACACTTTTCTGTCTGTATATATAGTACATGTGACCACATCTAAAGTGGGCCAGTAGCTTAAAGGCTATTGGCTAAAGGGGTTCCCACAGCAGGTCTTAGCTAGGAATCCATCCTTGTGGATTCCTGTGAATTTTTCTACCATCAGGTTTCTCCCTAGCCCCATGATGGCTCCCTCTATCAATATATCTCTTTCCTTGCTCTCCCACCCTATCTCTCTCCCAACTCGACCATCCCATTTGCTAATGTTCTCATCCTCCATCCCCTCCCCTTTACCCACCCGCCCCTAGTTGACCCAGGAAATGTTATCTATTTCCTCTTAACAGAATAATTCTTGTTCCCTCTTAGGGTCCCCCTTATTACCTAGTTTCTCTGGGGCTGTGGATTGTAGCCTGGTTATCATTTGTTTTACATCTAGTATCCACTTATGAATGAGTACACACCATGTTTGTCTTTCTGGTTCTGGGTGACCTCACTCCACTAGTTCTATCCATTTGCCTGCAAATTTAATGATGTCATTGTTATTTTACAGCTGAGTAGTACTCCATTATGTAAAGGTACCATATTTTCTCTATCCATTTTTTAGTTGAGGAACATCTAGGTAGTTTCCAGGTTTTGGCTTTTATAGTGTGAGCTAAGGAACTAATAAAGTAGGTTAAAAAGGACCAGGAGTGGATATATTTATGCAGAGATAGAGCTCAAAATAACATCAGAAGATCTTATGTCTGGAGACCGTAAGAGATTGGAGATTGAGATATTAGTAAAAATAAATAGATAGGTAGATAGATAGATAGATAGATAGATAGATAGATAGATAGATAGATAATAGGTGAAGGGCAACACTGGGAGAGACTTGGAGAACTGGCAATGGCCTGGAAACTCCATAGATTAGAGATGCTCTGGCATATAAAGAGACATGGAAATAGTCTCAATATTACAGGAAGTAGACTTTAGGGTCACATTTGAAAGAGGTATGAGTACCAGAGAAAACAAGATGTTGTATTAAGAGACCCCTTGTTACAATTGTAAAAAAAAAAAAAAAACTTATGGAGTCAGTTAGGATGGTTATTCATGAGGTTGGGCTAAAAGTAAGGTCCCTAAGCTTTGAAATTTCTGCATTTTGGTTAGATGAAGATTGTTCAATGGCCTTAACTATGGCATCCATAGGGGTAGAGAGGGACATTTCTAGGGATCTAAAGATCACCACCTGTCTTTTATGACTCAGAGAAGTTCCCACATACAAATGTAAATAGCTCCTGTGACCCTTTAGACCCACTTTTTAAAATATATATACTTGGAGTTCAAAATGGTGAAAGTAACCATATTCCAAGTAGACCCATGGTGAAATTGTTGATGCTACATGCTTCATTTCAGTTTAAAGTAATGGTACTTACACCTCAATTAGGATACCCACCTAAGGATGAGTCAGGTAGCAAGACACATTTATTTTGAAGCCTCTAGGACACCGCAAAATCAAAGTCAGTGGACAAAGCTTAAAATGAGGGCTTTCTCAGAAACTTTGAAGGAGGACTGTCCAGCTAAGCTGAGATGCTGCACCATGTTCCAGGTCCTCAAAGATAAGGACAAAGTTGTTATGTAAGTTTAGATATAGAAGAATAGTAAGAAAGTTGTACTTTAGATTCAAGATGGAAGCTAGAAGTGGTGAAACATGCCTTTTATCCAAGAACTTGGGAGACAGAGGCAGGTTATTCTCTGAGTTCAAGGCCAGCCTGGCATACAGCTTAAGTTCCAGCGATACAAAGAGAAACCATGGCCAGCAGGACTGGGACCGAATAAAGCATGGGATGAAACCGGATTTTCTGAACATGTCGGACAATGAAGGCTGATGAGAAGCCAAGGACAATGGCACTAGGTTTCGATCGTAATACATGAACTGGCTTTGTGGGAGACTAGCCTGTTTGGATGCTCACCTTTCTGGTCCTGGATAGAAGTGGGAGGACCGGGAACTTCCCGCAGGGCAGGGAATCTGGACTGCCCTTCATTCAGAGGGAGGGGGAATGGAGTCGGGGGGAAGGGGAAGAGGAGGAGGGGAGTGGGTGGAGGGGGCGATGTGTGCGAGGAGGGGGAGGGAAATGGGAAATTTTTTTTTGCAACAACTAAAAAAAAATAAAATAAAATAAAAAAGAAACCATGTCCTTAAAAACTGTGTGTGTGTGTGTGTGTGTGTGTGAGAGAGAGAGAGAGAGAGAGAGAGAGAGAGAGAAAGAGAAAGAGAAAGAGAGAGATAGAGAGAAAGAGAGAGATAGAGAGAGAGAGAAGAAAGAAGATGGAAGATCAAATACAGAATGGTAATGTGGGAAGTAGAGGAGGAAATTTGAGAAAGTAGAGTATAAGGGTTTGACACCACTGGGTTCTCTTGGAAGACTGGCATTTATCAATCCTTAGGTCCTGAAATTGTCCATCTTTAAAACTGGCAGGATAAGAGTCTTATGGAATGAATGGTCTGGAAGATCCCTTTGCTGAGAAGGAGTATTATGCTAGTGTTAAGGCCTTGCCTGTGTTTTAAGAAGATATGATTTGGGAGGTGTGGTGGTTTGAATGAGGATGGTTCTCATAGGCTAATAAACTTGAATTCTTGGTCACTAGGGAGTAGCACTATTTGAAAGGATTAGGAAGTGTGGCCTTTGGGGAGGAAGTATGCCACTGGAGGTAGACTTTGAGGGTTTTAACAGTTAAAGCCAGGCCCAATGGCTCTCTCTTTATACTATCTGTGGGTCTAGATGTAGAACTCTGTTACTTCACCAGGCAGCTTAGCTGTCTCTGTGCTTTCTGCCATGATCATAATAGAGTAAACCTCTGAAACTATAAGCAAATACCAATTATTTTTCTTTCTTTTATGAGAGTTGTTGTCATGGTTTCTCTTCACAGCAATAGAACACTGACTTACACAAAAGGTTACAGGGATATCAGGTAGGGTTATGGAACAAGATCTTAGTAGGGAATTAATAGAAGGCCAACAATAGAGAAGAAGTATCTCCCACTTTGGATATAACAAGAGTCTAGGAAGGAGTGGGTTGGAGGCTTTACCTCTTTTGAGTGGGAAAGAGAATCCTTGGAGACGAGAAGAAGGAGGAAATGCTCTCAGGGTGTTAGTTGAAAAGAAAATGAGAAATTAAGCCTTGCTTTCATGTCTCTGCCTAGTCAAGGGTTCAGGAAATTAGGCTTAATAAGGAAGAAATGGGTTGATGTGGTAGCCCAAATGGAAAGATAAACAAGCCAATAGTCCTAGGCTGATGGGAAATGGGAGAACAATAAGTTTTACAAGAGTGAACAGAAACTATAAACCAAGTGCTTACTATGTTAATAAAAAATTACAGAGATTTCCCTCCTACAGTGATAGCTACCCTTGGACCTTCCATAGTTACCTTGATGGTTTCTATTCCACACCAAGCCCAGAAGAGCAGAAAGATTTCCTTGTAGGGGAAGAATTTGGGGAACTGATGTTCCTTGGTAAAGTAAAGATGGAGAGTTGATGACCAAGTGTCCTATCTTTTCACAGTTAGGGCAGAGTCCTGTCAGCAGACAAGGTGAAGGGCAGTTCTTTGTCCAGTAGCCAGTGTGGTTGCACTTGAAGCAGGCTCTGTCTAGAATTTATTGTTGCCCCATCCTATTCAAAGATTGCCTTGGTGTTGGTGCCAGAAGCTGGCATTTCTGACTATTACTGGAGGTCATTTTGCGCTTTTTCTCCTCTTCTTTCCCATTAACACCCTAAACACCATATTCAACAGATCACTCTGAGTTTTCTGGGTTATCTAATCTTATTGGTAGCTTTCTTCTGATATTATGGCTGACTGAGAAAGAAAGTGAGTATTGAGGACAAGTATGTTTTTCTGTGTCTTTAGTTCTAGTGTAGTAAAGGAAAGAAAGGCATCTACTAACTAGGCAACCTGTTAAGGTTTACAATGGACTTTAAGTAATTCTTTTTAATTTGACAAAAGTGACAACTTTATGAGCAGTCTTTGAAAGGCAATCATCTTGTTCCAGATTTCCATTTGGGAACTAATTTTTTGCCCTGATTTTGTGGCTTCAGTGAAGGACAGTAACTACCCTTATGGGAAGGCTACCATCATTATGATGGACTTTATCTACATGTGTATGGGCCAAAACATTCATCCAGATTCTTTCCTGCTCTTCTGGAATGAGGGTTAAGAAAAGAAGGACATAGAGATCCTGCCAGGTAAGATTATATACATGAGTAAGGTACCTAAAATTTTTGGTGAAATAGTAGGGTCATTTAAGAGATAGCCAAGATATTATTTTTTTTACTTGAGAAAGATAAGACAAAGAAAGTGGGAGATGGAGTAATAAGACCCATGAGCACATGTCATCTCCCTGAGGGACTATCAATCAATGCAAGACCTGGAGTGAGCCACCAATGGGATGAGGGAGGTGGCAGTGCTCATGGAACACTAGAGACAGATGATAGTGGTGGTAGCACTTGGGGAAGATGAGGTTGGTAACCCAAGTAAGGATGGGTAGAAGCAGAGGAGGTTGTTGATAAGAAGGGGATTTAGGAGGCTAAAAAACAGACTGAAAAAGGTTTTGGTAACATAAGAATAGTTGGTTGTGGAGGTGCATATGACCAAGTCAAATTTTTTGCCTAAGTCAAATGAAGAGGAACCTCTGGACTCAAGACTATGGTCAGCTTTGTGAGGAGGTTTGGCTTTTCCCAGGTGTGTTTAATATGTATGTCAAGAAACTCAAAGAGGCAGACAGGAAAGAAGATCAAATAAGGCTTGGATGTAAGGGATGTTGAACTATTTGCCTGGCAATCAGCAGAAGTCAAAATCAGTGAAAATTTGGAAGTCAAATTGCTATTCTCTGGACATGGAGACTTACAAGTAACAACAAATACCAAGGGAAGAAAGAGAGGATACAGTCAAAAGTAGTAGTAGAATTTGGCTTAAAATAGGAGTATCCCATAGTTAATGAGAAGAAGGAGCCCTGAATGGTAAGTGTTCAGAAAGAGAATCCCAGGACTAGGGCAAAAAGTAGCTAGGAGACATTTAGGAAGAGGTTTTCCTTCTAAGTACAGCCATTAGGGACTCTGACTACAGGAGGAGCTTGCCTGTAGTTTTGGTTCTGTTAAAAGAGGAACAATATCCCCAAAGGAAGGCCTTGGCATCTCTGCTAGGGTTTGGCAGCAAACATAAGTAGGTAAAACAAGACACCACTAAACACTGCCACTCTTGTGTATAGAATTTTATTAAAATACTAGTTTATTAAAATACTTCTAGGAAACCTTATGAGTTGAGTATAGTAAGAAGTTGTAAAAAGCTTGTTGTATTTAACATGGCTTCCAGACAGATGAAGTACTGACCATAGGGGTTAGCAGCATTCAGCATGCCCTTAAGGGTTTCAGAGAAATACCTTAGGTTTCTGTTTCCTAAAAAAACCTATATCACATAGGAGTTGAGTCACTGCTATCATCATGGTCATTTTCAGGCATCACTCTGTTCCCCAACATCTATGAAAAATTTTTCTTGTTTTGGCAAATCACTCTAACTCATCCACATTTTTTGTTTGTTTGTTTGCTTGCTTGCTTGAATTTTGAAGAATATATGAAAGGGGGAACAGAAATCACTTCCTGTCAGGATAAAGATTTTTATGAGAATTTTTTTTCAATTTACCTTGAATAGTTGTAAAAGTGAGAAGTAATACAGCAAAAAGAATCAAGTAGCTCTCCAACCATGTGTGTGTGTGAAGGGGTGTAATTTCAGTTGTGAAAACATTATGTATTTATGTTATATTTTCTTAAATATGTATAATGGTCAATATTAAAATTTTATCGCCAACTGTTAAAAGTCCTTTTATCATTCCTATGCTGTTAGCCCAGTGTACCATACAATTATAACACTTATGCTGATAGAATTTTAGATTGTTCCCTAGAGAGGTTCTGAAAGAAACTTTTGATAAAAAATGTCCTGTTAACAGTATCTTGTCAAATAAACAACTTTAGAGCTATCAGTGGTCAACTAAAAAGTTCAGAGCTGAAAGCAGCAAGAAAAAAAGTTAGGAATCTCAGTGAACTGGGTCACCTGGAGGATGTAGGGCTTGCAGCTTCGTTAGTCATAGCAACCGATTAGGAAGACAGAACAATCGCAAATTGCACATGACTAAAGGGACAACAGATACCATGCTCAGGAGATCTTGAACCTTGTTCTTCCCCACTAGTTATGTCCTTGGTCGGAAACTGCCATAATTTTCTATTTCTTCAAGTATCCTCTGGTTCCCAAATTTGTTCAACTTGAATGTTCTTAGAAATTAGAAAAATCAGAAGATAAGATTACAAATAAACCTCTCAATCTTATTGTATACTTTCTTCAATTCCCTACAAGATAATTACGAGGTCTTGCCCAAAGTATTGTTTATCTATTTATCAGTTATCTACATACTCCAATGTCTATTCAGTGTTTTAAGACTGGAGGTTTTCTCTAAGAAATTGTTTCTCTGTCTTTATACAAGGTCTAAAAATTGTTTTTCTTTTTGGGTAATGGTCTGGCAAAGTGCTGTAATGCTGAAATTTCAATATTCATTTATGATTCTCAGTGAGATGCCCTAAGTGAATCCCAGCTACAAAAAATAATTTGTATTTAGAATGCTATTGCCTAATCAGACTCATAACTGAATTTTTAATCAATTAGGTTTGTTTGATTCTTGAACCATTTAAAGGTTTGTCTTGTAATATAAAATGCAGAAGAGATAATAGTTCATATATTAGTGGTTTGCCAAATAAAACTCATTAAGTAAATTGTTGCACAAAACATAAACACAGATATAATGAAAAACAATATAATGTCATTCTATTTCTGAGAACTAATTTTTCTAATATAATAAATTAAATGGTATTAAAGATACAAAAAGCTTGTTCTGCTCTTAGTGGGAAAAATCACATTTTATCATTTCTTTCCAATAGAAAGCAGTGATAGTGATTGAATTTCCTAATTAAGGCACTGCATATACATTAGATTAAAATGCAATGAGTGTAAGTGTTCTATGAAACATTTATGTGTCTGAACTAATTGACCACTTGCAGGCCAATTAAATGCAGCTTAATACTCATGGAATAATTACAGCAAATAAAAATTTTGATACACTTCTATCTTTAAAAGAATAGAATAGGAATCTTTCACAGGGAGACAACAGCAAATTCCTTGTCTGATAATAATAAAAACTTGAGGGACAAATAAGGACCAAAAGAAGTGGAAAAGGAGGAGGATTAGATCTGGAAGAGTGGAGATGGGGAGAGGTGGAAGAGTGGAGAGAGGAGAAACTGGTCAAAATGTACATATAGTATAAGAGAAGAATAAGTTAAAATAAATGTGGAAAAGTTTCACTTCAAATCAAATAAACCTTTGGAGGTTGACAACACCACTGTGGAGGGAGAACAAGATCACTGGGAGGAGCTAACCAGGCCTCAGGAAAACAGTGGTTTTCTAGCTCTGGCACAGACAAGCTCAGATATTCCTCTGGCAAACGAATTTACAACTTTATCAGTCAAAGTTGTTGAATATCAGACAGAAAAGATGGTTCAGTTAAAGGCACTAGCTGTTAATCCTGATGAGCTGAGTTCAGTCTCCAGGATTCACTTGATAGGAGGAGATAAGGGACGTCTGTAGGTTGTCCTGCAATTTCCACCCAAGCTGTGGCACACACAAGCCTGTTCATACATACCAAAATACACACACACTACATATAAACACACAAGTGAACAAATATAATTTTGTAATGCTATGTATTACACTAAAATAAAAGCACACACGTCACTTATATATTTTTTTATATATACATTACACATTTGTGATTATGTGTGTATTTGTTCGAATCTGGGTGCGTACATACATCAAATACAAGGAGATAAAACACAATATATAGGAATCAGAAGAAAAGAGAGAAATAAGAAACTTAATCTCAAGTCTTAGATAGGAATAGATCAGAAATAGACCAAAAATAAGTATATAAAATGTTCAGTGAGATGAAAGTTCAAGTTGTAAAATAATAATACATGAACAAATAAACAACATGAATCAAGTAGGCTAAAAAAAATCACAAATATAAAGAAAAACTTTGTAGAATGAAAAACAGAAAATAGAGCAAGCACTCCACAACAATGGAAGACAAAATATTACCATTGTAATGTCTTTGGAGGAAGCCACAGAATATTCATGCAGAGAATATTTGCATATAAAATAGTCAGTAGAGGACCTCCACAGGAATAGGTACAAGAGAGCAACCTCTGCAAACTCTGAGGGAACAGGCCTGAGCCACCTTCCTCTGTGGAACCTGGGCCAAGTCAGTGACCTTTGTGGGAGCAGGCCAGAGCCAGCAACCTCCACAGGAGCAGGCCTAGGACAGCAACCTCAATGGTAGCAGGCCCAATCTAGCAACTTCTGCAGAACCAGGTCCAGGCCAGTGACCTCTGTAGAAGCAGGCCCAAGCCATGGACATCCATGGGAATAGGCCCAAGCCAGCAACCTCCAGCAGAGCAGACCTGAGCAAGCAACATCTTCCAGAGCAGGCCCAAGTCAGTAAATTCCATGGGAGTAGGCCTAAGCCAGCAACCTCCAGTAAAGCAGTTTTGAGCCAATGACCTTCAAGGGCCCAGGCCAAAGCAAGTGACTTCCACAAGAGCAGGCCCAAGCCAGTGACCTCTACCTGAGTAGGTCTGAGCCAGCAACCACCATGGGAGCAGACCCAAGCCAGCAACCTCTGTGAGACCAGTCCCAAGACAGGGAAACACACAGGAACAGGCCCATGCCAGAAATCTCGGCTGGAGCAGGTATGAGTAGCCTCCAAGAAAGCAGGCCTGAACCAGAAACCTGGGTGGGACTGTGCCTGAATCAGTGACCTCTGTGGGAGCAGGTCTGAGTGAGCAATCTCTAAGGAGCAGACCTGAGCCATGGGACTAGGACCAGGACAACAACCTTTGTGGGAGCAGGCCCAAGCCAGGGACATCCACGGGAGCAGGCCCAAGCCAGCAACCTCCACCAGAACAGGCCCGAGCAAGCAAACTCTATCAGAGTCATCCTGAGCCAGCAGCCTCCACTGGATCAGGGTCAAGGAAGAAACATCCACAGGACTAGGCCTGAGCCAGTGACTTCCACCAGAACAGGCCCTAGCCAACATCCTCTACAAGAGCAGGCCCAAGTCAAATATCTCTGTGGTACCAGAATCAAGCCAGAGACCTCTGCAGACACAGGCCCAAGCAAGCAACCTCCATACAAGCAATACCTAATGACCTCTGAAATTGCAGAATGACCTCCAGAATGTCAAGTGACCTTGGGAGTGACTAGACCTGTGGCCCTGGCTCCACCATGAGGAGCAACCATCTGATCCTTGGATCCACTGGCACCTTGAAGATTAATTACTACACCAATCAAAGGAAAAGATGGGTAGACAAAGTAAGAATACACTCAGCACCACAAAGAGCAACATGATACCAATAAAAACTAGTGGCTCTAAAATAACAATACTTGAATACCCCCAAAACAAATGAAGCAGAAGAAAATGACCTAAAAATAAATTCAGAAAAATGTTTGAGGCCCCTAAAGAGTAAATAGAAAATTCTCTGTAAGAAATAGAAGAAAAAACAAACAAAAAATTGGAAGAAATCAATAAATCCCTTAAAGAAAGTCAGGAAAAAGCCATCAAACAGGTGAAAGAAATGGTTGAAGATTTGAAAACTGAAAGAGATACAATAAAGAAAACACAAACCAGGAGAATTCTGGAAACAGAAAATATGGGAAAACAATCAGGAACCACTACTACAAGCACAAACAGCATAATACAAGAGATATAATAGAGAATCTCAAGCATTGAAGACACAAAGGAGGATATACACTCATCTATCAAAGAAAATGTTAAATGTAACAAAAGCTTGCCACAGAATATCCAGACAGTAATCTTGAAACCTAACCAGCATTTTACTTTTACAGGATCCCATAGAAATAACATCACCCCCATGATAGCTGGAAGTAATTCTAGAACACAACGCCCCCCTTTCCAACAAAGTTTGTCCTCAGGGTTAAGGACATCAATTAGGGGTTGAGTATAACTGGTATAGGTTTGGCAGTTGGAGTGGAAAATATGTAGGCTCAGGAATCTTTTTGAAGAAAGAGAAATTGAATTGGGATGATAGGTAGATTAGTGTGAGCTTACACTAGTAATAATAGTGAGTAATTGATGTAGAAGGGACATCTGTCTGTGTGTTACTTTCGTTGGTTAATAAAGAGACTGCCTCGGCCTTTTTGATAGGGCAGGATTTAGATAGGTGGAATAGAAAGAACAGAATGCTGTGAGAAAGAAAGCATAGTTGGTCAGATGCCATGGAGCCAGCAGCCGGGTCAGACATGCTGAATCTTTCCTAGTAAGCTACACCTTGTGGTGCTACACAGATTATTAGAAATGGGTTAATCAAGATGTGAGAATTAGCCAATAAGAAGCTAAAACGAATGGGCCAGGCAGTGTTTAAATGAAAACAGTTTGTGTGTTGTTCTTTCGGGTGTAAAGCTAGCCATGCGGGAGCCATGCAGGATGAAAAGCAGGCCTTCCCACAGCTCCTCACTACAAGAAATAGAGTTAATACTTGTGAACTATTATTTATAGACAATTTACATTGGTATAGATTGTTGTATAGTGATACAAATTCAAACTATATTGAATATGTTCCTATTTCTGCTTACAATATTTGTACACCTAGGCAAAGTTATTTTTCATATTATATACATGCATGTTTCTACCTCTGCTTAAGACATTTTATATACTGATACAATTTTAGAGACAATTTTAGAATATGTTTATCATATTGCACTATACATTTCTACCTCTGATCAAGATACTTATACATTGTTTACACTTTGAGGTCATTGTCCTCATTTGCTGTGCAGTTGTTTAAAGCTATTTAAATATTATAATATGAAGTCTTAGTCTTTTAGGTATATAGGCATTAAGTATTATAGGTCTATAGTCATTCATGTCTGTCATACTTATAGTTAGACTAATCAGTTCTTTAGATACATAGAAGTTGTTTTTCACATAGTTAGGTAATCTTGAACCACTTCAAAGAACTGTAGAATATGACATTTCAATAATTTAGGGTTCTGTTTATAGAAGACAAAATTGTTCTTGACAACATCAATCTATTTCTGAGAAAATGTTGAGTACCAAAGATACTCCACTTGGAGCTTGTTTTTTTCTTGGCAAAACTGACCTTTGGTCAGTCAGATACTCTAGGCCTTAGCCAAAGTTGGTTGTTTTAACACTACAAGTGAGACTTTGGGTGATTGCCCAGGTAGCCATTTGTCTTTGTCATCTACTGCACATTTTGGAAGCTACTTGATTGCAGTTCCTGCCTACTCAAGTAATATTATCTCCCTTCTCAGGCCTTCAATGGGGTTGAAGATTAGACAGTTATACTTACTTTCCTCTTATGATTTACCTAAGCCATTTCTAATACAAGACTTAGACTCCTTAGGATAAAATGATAATTAAAACATTTAGCATATGTTTTTGCTTAATAATGTCTATGCTGGCTGTAATTCTAATTTTTATACTTGATATGCTTCTTATTATCTTATATATCTTATATAGTTTTGTATTAGTCTTATGTAGTAATTAGGGAGCGGCGGGGCTGCGTCCCCAGCACCCCGGCCGCCCACATGCTAGCTTATGCCCGAAATAACAACACACAAACTGGATTCATTTAAACACTGCTTGGCCCATTTCTATCTAGCCTCTTCTCGGCTAACTCTCACACCTGGACTAGCCCATTTCTAATCATCTTCATAGCACCGCTAGGTGCGTTTACCAGGAAGATTCTAGCCTACATCCATCCTGGGTCGGAGCTTCATCTCGTGTGTCTGCCCAGGAGCCGGGAGCATGGCATCTCTGCTCCAGAGAGCAGAGCTGTCCGTCTGAGCTCACTTCCTCTTCCTCCCAGCATTCTGTTCTGTTTACTCCTCCCACCTATGTTTTAACCTATGAGGGCCAGCCAAGCAATTTCTTTATTGCTTAGCCAAAGAAATCAGAAGATTGATATATGATACTCCCATATCAGTCTTATAACTCTTCTATTTTAAAAAAAGGGGAAGGTGTTGTAGGAACTCCTTCAGCCAGTAGTCTTTAAGATACCAGTCCACTTGGGTGTGGCTTTTTATACTATAAATGACTACATAAAGCGCGCACACACTCTCTCCCAGCTTCTAATTTAAGTTCCTCTTCCTCATTCATGCAGAGGACTATGGTCTGTGAGTCTACCCATTAATAAATAACCCTTTATTATTCTCAATGAGCTAGTGTGGGATTACTTTTTAACTTCCATCTGCAAGTGAGTGCTTAGATTCCTTGTTAATTGTTTATTGACTTTGACACATTTGCAAGCCTGGTACCACTTCAGTGTGTGATACACAATAGAAATTCTAATGTAATTGTTGAATCAATGAAAGCCCAAGTGAAGTGGAGCTCAGTGGTATAAGAAGCATATGTGAATAGTCTATGACCATTATGGAGTATGAAAAGTACAATAATTAGTCTTTTGATTCCAATTATTCCTTCAGTAATATTAGGTAGTGAATGACAGTGTATGATTGCTGTACTAAACAAGAGCAACAGGAAAACATAAGTAGTTTCTATTTTGGCATAAACTTCATATTACTTTCTAGTTGGTTAGTCAAATGCCCTACATCTCTTTTCTTAACATCTTCTTGAACACATTGCATTTTTCACATTTAATAGTGTCAAGACTTTTCACAGTAGGCTTTACATTTTATTTGAGCACACAATAGACAACTCCTAAGGCAACCTATAATTCCAATCCATTAGGCTAATGGATTGCAGCTGCTGTGAGCAGTGGGCATATCATCTTTCCATAATAAAGTCTTGTAAGACATAAAATATAAAAATAAATAAACTGAAAAATGACTGTATTTAGCTAACATAGATGGTTATTTTCTTTTTTCCTCTTGGAGACCTAGAAAATTGACAAAGTCAATAGAACTTTCTGAAGCATGTATAAATACTTATGAATAATTGTTCTTTAAACATTGGAAAAGTTGTAAAAGAGATAGATTTTTGTTAGAAAAATCTTTGGAAATAAATATTCTTTATTTCCTTTCTTTCAATTTCTATTTTTAAAACCCATTACTTTTACATGCCTTTGCTTTTTATGACACTATTTTTCATTATAGATTTTTTTTTCTAAGCAGATTCTATTATACTGCATTCTTGACAATTTGTTAGTGTGAGAACTTGCTCATGGGTTGAGCAGAAGTGCCAGTGAAAAAGATGAAGCATCATAAGGAGGAGATGTTGTTTTTATTTTTAATGTCTCTAAGTTATTCTTCTGAATTACATGAAAATAAATGACTTGCTAAATCAAATTCAAAGATTAAAAAGAAAAAGAATCTCTGTTCTTAAGACACACCGGGTTGTATCTCTTTGTAAATATGGAATGAAAGTTGGGTCCCAGAACCTACCTGGTCTTGTTAACTGGTGATCAGCTCCTTTAGTCACTATCAAGTTTTACTCTCTGTCCTCTATGATAGGACATGAACTTCTTCACAGAAAGTTGCTTTGCCATGTTTCTATGAAAACAGTGCCAATAAAATATATTACACATCAGTAATATCTAGAAATTTATTTGTTCTAAATAAATATAAAGGATCAATTCTAATGTTAACTCTAAAAGGCTTCTCTCTAAGAGGAATGTTCTCCATATTTGTCAATATTAGTATAAACTTTTTTTGTTTATAAGAAAAAAGAGATTATAGAAGGTGGACAAATAAGAGAGGAAAAGGAAAAATAAAATGAGAGAATGAGAAAAGAGAGAAGAGGGTAATGGGAATGAAACCTTGGGGAGAGGAGAACATGAAAGAGGAGAAAGAACATAGAATAAAAAGGGGAAAGAACAAGAGGAAATGAAAGGTTTGGGAGGGTATAAGGGGTCTGAGAAATCGAAAGCGGTTGAAAGAGGAAAGAGAAAAAAATGAGGATAAAAGGACAAGGGAGAAGAGAGGTTTTGCTGACAAGAATTCATTACAATGCATAATTTAGGTGAAGACCATTGTATATAGCCCTATTCTGGGAAAGGAAGAAAGAAGGAAGGCACTAGAATAAATAGAGATTTATGGATCATTTAAAGGATGTAGAACCAGTCATCATTACAAGGTAGATGGGGCTACATGTGATGAAAGTAGATGTTAATATTTCAGGAATCTAAATGTCTTTCCTCTCTAGCCAGGAGTACATACTTGGCTGTGCAGTTTGTTCCAACCTAGTCACAAAGTCAGGCTAATGAAGGCAAAAATTTGCAGAAATACCTTGATCAACACCATGCAAGATGAACAATGCTGAGGGGGTCATGATAACCCTGGGGGCGACTTTATACTCCTAGATTCTGTTTGGCATTGCTGCAGACATACTTAGGTCAGTCACTAGAGGCCAACACACAGGTGGGACTTGTGTTTCTTTTAGAGAATGAGAACAAACAACGTAAGGAAGTTCAGCTAAAGCTAGCTTCTCCAGGTGTCTTGCAGAATAGTGCAGATGGTTCCCATAGAGAACTTTGCCTCCAGGAGCTCCTTGCTGTAAAGGGAACTCTCTAGCTTTGGATTGTAGCCTCAGGATAAGAAAGCCAATAAGGAAACCTGTGCTTATCATTTTCCTTTAGTCTTCCCTGGCAGAAAATAACAGAAGAAAGCTTCTGAAGAGGCAGAGCAGAGATTATAAGAAGGCTTCTAAAGTCCTCCAGGAGCAAATGCTTTGAAGACTACTAAAAAGGGTGGACACTTGAATAGAAAGATTTAGGGCTAGGCTTTGGTTTTGCCTCTACACAGTCATCCTCACTCTGAGGTACATGTGCAGTATGCCCACTCACAAAAAAAAAGAAAAACTGTTCACAAAGCAGTCCAGGGTCCACATAGACCCACAAACATGAGGTAAGGTTCAAAGTCCTGATTCAGCTGCAATGCATTGCTTGTCCGTTGTTGCTTCTTAATAAGGCTGTGTTAGAACTATAGTGTGTCTTTTTGAGCACCTCAGGGAATTTAAAATATTTGTACACATAAAAATGGGAATTTCTCTCAGTGATACAGGGATGTCACAGGACAGAGAAGCATTAGAAAATAGACTATTTTTTTCACCCTTGTCTAAATGCTTTGGCAACCTAGAGAGATATTTATTGTCAATTACAAATCCTTCAAATTCTCCTTAGTATCATTAAATGAAGAATATTTTTAATTCATTGGAATACTGACATAAGTCACTTCCCATACTAAACTTATGAATTGACAACTATATCTATATACCAAGATTTCCCTATTTTTTGTATTTCACATGCATAGCTAATATCCATAACTTTTCATGTAATCCCAAAAAATAGCTTAACAATGAACAGTATTTAATATCCTATTTTATCCAATTATGTTTTATTCTTCTCTCACACATTATATCCTGACTGCAATTTTCCCTCCCTCCAATAGTAACAGTTTCCCAATGCCTTCCCTCTCCCTCAGATCCATTCCCCCTCTCTTTCCCTTCAGAAAAGAGCAGGTTTCCCAGAGATATGAAGTGAACATGTCATAAGAACACACTTACTTTTATAGGAATCTGGGTGTAGTGCAAAAATAAAGTTGCAATAACAGTTTAACACTGTTAAAATTATAGCTCTATGAAAACTTATTTTACATTTTAATAAAATGTTCAATGATATGTTAAATAAAATTATAAATAAACTCCTGGATTAAAATTGGGTTTCATTTAGTATAGTTTGAAATTAAATTATTCAAAAGTAATGTTACATTCAAATTAAAATGATTAGATACTGAGCTTACTTTCAAGGGTGGAAGTTTTGTCTTAATTTGTGAAGTAGTTGAATTCATTTTGTGACTGTATTGTTCTATGAATCATAATATATTTTTTATTATATGAAACTTTGTTATTAAATCATTAGGATTTTTTAATATTTAGATTAATTTATTTTATTGTGTACATGTTAATGTTTTACATGAATGCATGTCTATGAATCAAATTATGTGCCCATTACCTGATGACGTTAAAGTTGGGGGTCAGATCATTTGGATCTGGAGTTACAAATAGCTATTAACCTCCAGATGGGTGCTGGAAATCAAACCTGGGACTTCTGGAAGAGCAGCCAGTGTTCTTAACTGCTGAGCCATTTCTCCTGCTTCCGCTTTTGTTGTTTTTATTGGCATATTGTTAGTATATATTCATTGTAAAAAATAATGGGTTTCATAAAGGCTTTTTCTTTCCACTAAATCATGAATTTTGACTACTCGTAAACTACTCCTTCCATTTTCCTCTTTCTATTTCCACAATTCTTCTGTTGCCCATAGAGTCTCCACCTCTGTATACTTTTATATCTCATGTATATACATATGTATATGTATGATATATACTTTCATATCTCATATATATGAGATTATTTCATATCTCAAATACATACACATATATGAGATCTTTAAATATTCCATATATATTATATATATAACATATATATATTATGTATATATTACATATATATTATATATATAACATATATATATAACATATATATATATTAGATCCATACAAAAGAGATCATCTTTCTGAATATAGGTCATTTTGCTTCATTTTTAATTAAATTTATTTTTCTGCAAATTGTTACGGTGTAAATGAACAGCAGACAGAAATTATAATAAAATATTCAGCTTTAATAAGGGAAGGACTTACAAAACCGAGGCTTTCGCAGAGAACAGGAAAACAGAAGGGAAGGCTGGAAACACACCTGCAATATTTATAAGTAAATAATATCCTCAGGGGATCCCGCCCTTCAAGCAAAGTGATTGGCTGGGCTTTCCCTACATCTCCTCCTTTTGTCTAAATAAGATAGAGCCAAACCAAATACAACTATATACAATAGGAACAAATAATAAATATACTGAACATTCTATTTTAAGGAGTCTAAATAATGTAAAGAGTAACTACAATTATCTAATCTTCAACTCCGTTAAAGATCTGAGAAGGGAAGTAATATTACTTAAGCAACCAGGAAGAACAAATGAGAAATTTCCAAAATGTGCAACAAATGACAGAGACAACTGACTACCTGGGCAATCACCCAAAGTCTCGTTTGCAATGTTGAGTCAACCAACTTTGGCTAAGGCCTAACATAACTGACATACCATTATTAAAGGCAAGAAACTTTCTTAGAACTATCCTACCCCGTCTTGGCAAGATAAGACAATCCTGTTTTATCCACTTATGGATATTTTGTATCTTTGTCAGTAGTCGAGGTATGGGCTTTTCTTAACCTGAAGGCCAGTTGTGCCAAGAAGAAGACAAGCTCTCAGTGGAGTGTCTTTGGTGCTCAACGTTCTCTCAGGAGTAGAGCGGTGTTGCCAGTAGTGATTGTGTCTCGTTGGCACGGAATTCTAGGTTAGATTAAAGGCCATTTTTTACAGCTCTTCGAATAGGTTGAAGATTAAACTATCTATACTAAATATAATCTCTATGTATCTAAAAAACCTAATTATCCTAAATATAAATATGACAAACATATAATTCTCAATACCTAACTTGAAGACTAAGAGAATGAACAATAAATAAGCAATATATGAAGACAATGATCTCCAACTGTAAACAATGTCATTACATACCAAATGTAAACAATGTCATTATATAAATAATATCAGAGGTAGAAATGTACATTGTAATATGGTAAATGTATCAATACAATATAGACAGAGTTGTAAGCATACTCTTATACAAAAAAAATAGAGGTAGGAGCACTCACATTTAATAATTAATATATCAATATGCAAGAATCAGTACCAATACAATATTCTAAAAATAATAATTTACAAATACCAATCATCCCATCAAACCAGTTAATCCCCCCCCTTTTTTTGAAAGTATCCCTAATTCCATAACATATCTCCCCCATCCCCTCAATCCTATACCAACCACTAAATGATGTTCCTAGACCTGAGGGCAAATTCTGTTGGGAGAGGGGACAATTTCATTCTTTTTGTTGTTTTGGGTTTTTTGTTTAGTTTTTTCAAGACAGGTTTTCTCCATGTAATCGTCCGGGCTGACCTGGAACTCGCTTTTTAGACAAAACTGACCTCAAACTCACAGAGGTGCACCTGTTTCTGCCTCCCATAGGCTGGGACTAAAGATGTATGCCACCACCACCCAACAACTGCATTCTTAAGGGTAAATAAAACAAAACTCAAAATGTATATACATACATACATGACACATTTTCTTTATTCTCTCATAATTTGATGACTACCCAGTTTGATTTACTGAAATTTGGATGAAATTTGGATGAAATTCACTGAAATTGTGGATGATACTGTTGCTAACATGGGTATGCAGGGGATCTCTAGAATGTTGACTTAGATTCTCCGTACTCCTGAGAGTGATATACCCAAACCATATGGCTCTTCTATTTCAAGTGTTTTGTTTGAAGTAACTCCACAGTGATTTCTGTACTAGCTGGACCATAGTAAGTTCCCATTGTATGAGGGTTTACTAACATTGTTGTCTTGTTTTCTTAATAACTGGTGTGATAATTAAATATCAATGTAGTTTTAATTTGCAAATCCTAAATAGCTAAGGATTTTAACAGTATGATTATATTTACTGGCCATATGCATTTTACCTGTCTATTATTTTCACTTGATCATTTATTGATCGGTTAGGTTAACTTGGGGTTTTTAAATATCCAAGATATTAATCTTCCACTAGACACATCACTAGTAAATATCGTCTCCTATTTTTCAGGCTGTCTCTTCACTTACTCAGTTGTTTCTTTTGCTTTACTGTTCTGTTTGTCAATTCTTGATATTACTGTCTATAATATTGAAGTGCTTTTGATAATGACTTTGCTGATGTTTATATTTTAAAATGCACTCTCAATGTTGGTCTCTAACTGAAAGTTTCAGCTCTTATAATTAAGTTCTTTGATTCGTTTTGATTCTATGTCTTTGCAGAGTCATGAGTGTGGATCTGCTTTCTGTATTCTACATATGACTACTCAGTCTTTCTCAGACACTGAGAGAGACTTATATAGATCTAATCTACATGGAAAGTAGAAAAAGACAAGATCTCCTGAGTAAATTGGGAGCATGGGGACCTTGGGAGACGGTTGAAGGGGAGAGGGGAGAGGCAGGAGAAGAGCATTAAAAAAATGTAGAGCTCAATAAAAATCAATTAAAAATATTCCAAGTATTATATTGATTATAAACGGAAAGAAAGATGCCTGTCTTATTCTTAATTTTAGAGAATTTTTTTGCTATATCTACACTTTACATTCATAAATATTCCTTTAATCTCTATTTATTTGGGGTTTTTATCATGAGGAAATATTGGGACATTGTCTAACTTTTTCCTGCATCTGTGGGAGGTGATCATATGATTGATGACCTTAATAGAATTGATATGCTGTGTTACATACACCTGGTGATTTGTGTATATTCAACAACATTTACATCCCTGAAATGAAACTAACTAGATAGGTCTGAATGAGTTTTTAGATACATTGTTGAGTTTAATCTGCAAATATTTTATTCAAAAAGTCTGTGTCTGATTGGATATCATCTTAAGATTTTATTTTTCATGGGCCCTCATTTGGTTTCAGTGTTGGGTAATATTGTCCTTTTAAAATGAGTTTGATAGTATTCTTTCCCTATCTACTCTTTATTATATAAAATGGTTACAAAGGTATTGGTGTCAGTTGTTCTTTTCTGCTAAAATTCAGCAGTGAATCCATGGGGCCTGAAATGGTTCTTTTTGCTTTGTTTTTATTGTTTATTTTGGTTGCTTTAGAAAATATTGTCACATTCTTATTGCTCATTTTAGATCCATTTTTAAGTTCTTATACCTTCTTGGTTTAGTTTTGATAAGTCATATGTGTCCAGATATATAAACTTTTCTTCAAGATTTCCCCAATTATGGAAATTGAGATTTTTCTAAGCATGCCCTAATTATCTGGGCATACATTGTAGCTGGGGTACATTGGTATCCTCTAAAATCTCTTGTCTCTAATTTTATTAATTTGACTCTTCTCTCATATCAATTAGTTTACTAAAGATTTGTCAATTTTGTTTATCTTTCTGAAGAACAAACTCTGCTTTTTAGATTCTTTTTACCTTCTTTTTACCTCCATTTTATTTATTTCATCAACATTGCCTCAAAAAACTAAATATTTTAAAGCATGTTCTACATCTTTATCCATCATAGAAATGCATTCTATAACTACTTTGGCATTTAATTTTATGCCAATCACAAAAAAATAATACCATTAAAAATTAAACATAACAAATTCTAGCAAGGATGTGAGGAAATAGGCTCCTGGTGTGAGTGTGAACTAGTGGAACCACTATGAAAATCAATATGAAGGTTTCACACACACACACACACACAGAGGGGGGGGACTAGCATATGATTCAGAAATACCACTCTAAACATACATTCAAAGGGCTCTATATGCTATTACATAGATAGTTTCACATCCATGATTGTTGTTACAGTTGTCATTTATAATAGGGAAATAGAACCACCATATAAGTTCATCTACAGAAGAACTGATAGGTAAAATGTGGTGTGCACACAATAAACTGCACCTAAGTAAATTAAAATTATGAAATTTTCAGAAAAATGAACAGAACTTGAATTATATCAAAGTGACCTAGAATCCAGAAAGACAAAATAGCTTGCTCTTATTATTACCTAACTTGAATAAATACCACTAAAAATATTCCACCTGCCTTTAAGTGAATCTAATTGCTTTCCAATACCTTCCTTATCCTAAACAGCTCTCTCTTCCCTTATTTTACTTTTTTAGTTAACATATTTTCTTTAGTGCATATTATAAAACCATCTGTCAAAATTTTAAATATAAATTCATATTCCAAGATATGTTTCTTAGAATGTAAGCAAATCTACCCACATCCTAGTAGGCTACCTTAAGAAATAAGTTCTGAAGAAACGGCTCAGTGGGCAATACCACTTACTGAACAGATCCTAGAATCCAAGTAAAATGTTGGGTATGGCCAAGCAGATATACAACCCCATCACTGGAAGGGTAGGGAAGGAGGATCATTGGGATTTGTTGGGCACTGACTTAGCTCTGGCTTCACTGTGAGACACTACAGGGGGGATAATTCTGGGGATGACTGAGCAGAGCATCCAACATCCTCTTTCTTTGAACTGTAGGCATACTCTGCAATACATGCATATGCCAGCTGTACCAGATGCATACACACCGCCTTACATGCTACAGAATATACTATATTCTAAAATACTCATTATGCACACAGATGTTCCTAACCTCTCCCATTCTGATAATGATAGAAGAAATAAAGATACATAGTATGTGTATATATGAATACCCATTGTCAGTAAAATCTGGGTGCTGGAGAAAACAACTGTAAGTGTAATCTTAGAGTCTTTTTCTTTCCAGTTGTTTAAGACAAGCACCAAAATGTGCTGTTATGATAATTAGGAGGGAAGCAGTTATATACCATTTCCATGTGAAATATTTCATATGGGTATACAAAAATGATTCTTTTGAAACTATATCCTAACAGAGATTGTTTATAATTAAAATATGTCTGAGTTATAAAAAAACACTTTTAAAGTGCAAGTATTTTTTCTTTGCATCATTTAGCAGTAACATTATATGAAGAATCATTAAGTCTTCTTCAAACATATCCATATACAGCACCGAGGGAGGACAGAACCTTCTAGTAGAGGCCATAAGCAAATACATGTATTTCTCCTGCTCATGGCTAAGAAATTTAGTATTTTGAAATGTCTTTATCCCTAGATACCAAAGCAATAGGATGTTTCCTGCTGTTAAAAGTTATCATACATCCCACCTCCTTTTTACAGTATCAGGCAGACTTGGCATGAAGGTGACAACTTAAGCTAAAAATCTGTCAAAACAAAGAATAGCTAACAGGCATCTGTAAGGCTGATGTGAAAATGGAACCTGTGCCAACTGGAATGAAATGTGCACAATATAGACTCTATCTCAGAAAATAAGTACCTCAGTGCTTACTGAACTGAACACATATTTCTGTGCAATCATTTATTTTCTATAGACAATATAAAATTCTTTGAATCTATAGGTAAAGAAAAGTCCCTGTGTTCAAGGACATAAAGATGTGAATAGTTAAATTTATGTTTTTGTATACTAGAACTCTTCCAAATGTTTTCATATTCTTGTTTCCTTTTATCCACAGGGGTATTTTCCAAGATCATCAGCATATGCCTAAACCTATAGACAATAACAAAGTGCAGGCATACTCTGGTTTTTTTCACATGTGAATACTCATATGATAAAGTTGAACTTGCCATTAGCACAATTATAAAGTAAATATAATAATGACCAAATAGAACAATTTTACAATATTCTAATATACAAATCACATAAATATTGTCTCCCTCTACATTTAATTTAAATATAAGCAATGGAATAACATGATACCTCAATAATCAGTCTAATAATCAGTGTGGCTACTGTGTAACTAATGAGTGGAGAGCACACAAGCCCTAGATTATAGCTAAAAAGGAAACATGCTGAGCAGCATGGATATTTCACCACGTAACTCAGATTGGTATAAGTCTAAAACATGAATTGTCCATGTTCTAGAATCATTCATTTGATATTTTTAGATTATATCTTTGGCCACAGGTAACTAAAACCATAGAAAACAATATCACAAAAGGAAACCACTGTGTTAATTCTAGTGCCCACATAAAAATATCATATGAGAGGACAATAGTTATACAAAATTCATAGATATGAAATATCTATGTCCTGAATACAAGGAATTTGTGCTTTCATCCAAGTAGGAGATAAGCAACAGACCATCACCTCTAATTCAGTATGTTATAGGAATCCCCTCTGTATGCTATGAATATGTTTTGTTACCATTGGTTAATAAAGAAGCTGCTTTGACCTATAGAAGGATAAAATATAGCCAGGCTGGAAGAGATAAAGAAAGGGAGTAGGTGGAGTCAGGAAATACCACGGAGGTGTTGAAGGAAACAGACATCAGAAACTTACCCAGTAAGCCACAGCTTCATGGTGATACTCAGATTTTAAAAAGTGGGTTCATTCATGATATAAGAGCTAGCTAAATAGAACGCTGAGCTAATATGGAAAACAGTGTTGTAATTAATATAGTTTCGGTGCTATTATTTGGGTTGGGAAGCTGGGAAATGAATAATCAATTTTTACTTAGAAATGGTGCTCCAGCCTGGCGGTGGTGGCGCATGCCTGTAATCCCAGCACTCGGGAGGCAGAGGCAGGTGGATCTCTGTGAGTTCGAGGCCAGCCTGGTCTACAAAGGGAGTTCCAGGACAGGCTCCAAAGCTACAGAGAAACCCTGTCTCGAAAAAACAAAAAAACAAACAAAAAAAAAAAAGAAAGAAAGAAATGGTGCTCCAAACTGGGTCAACTGCATCTACATAAAATTAAGAGAGCTTGGGAAGGAATTCTAGACAAAAAAGAACAGAATTAAACATGGCTTTTTGGTAGCAGCATTTTCTCGTGTGGGCTCTGTTTGCTGGGGCAAGCAGAGGCATAAATCCTTTAAGAGAAGGCTTCCTGACTCAGCATTAGCAGCAAAATCTGCATGTCTCCTTTAAGAGCTGTCTTCCTGGTTCATGCGAGTGTGGTTACAAAGCATTTAAATGAAGTATGTGGGTAGCATGCTACAAATTGCTTAATGGCAACATAGACCTGCTGCATCTCTGGATCTCAGGCTGTGAGCATGGCTCACAGAGGCAGTGAACATGTCTTTCCTCACATTAGACGGGGTGAAGCAAGTAGGCAGAGACTCGGAGTTGGTCGTAGCCATGCCCACTTAGCATTTTTTTTTTTAAAAAAGCACTCCTGGTCAGAAAATGATTACAAATTCACGATAAAGACTGATTCAGATGAAAAGGACCTTTGCATGGGTCACAGTGTTGAATACATGTATGAAGCTTGGGGAGAGAAGGAAAAAAGTATAGACATTTATAAAAAGAAATAGGTTTAAAAAATAAATCAAAATGTTTAAAGAGACAGTAAAAGTAATGTAAAAGAGTACAGACAGTCATAGATTAAATGGGTAAAAACTAAGCCATGTATACACAAAGAATCTGGATTATGTATACTATTATGTTTTCTTTGAATTTTTTTACTGTTAATGAGCAAACTGCAGAGAGACATTTGATTCTGGAGGCTGCTAAGATGAGAACCTGTGGATTCCTTCCAGGCTATTGTGGTTTGATGGACCCAGATCCCCTGAAAGGGCTTCATGAACCTTAAAAATACTTCTTCCAACGAACAACAGGCAGCGGTTTGGAGAAAATTACACCCAAATTCCCAAAATGATGGTTTATAAGTATTTTCATTTTAAAAGGGTTGGTTACAATAATGGCCACAGTCAAATTCTTAAAAAAAAAATAAGCCGGTTTCCGTAGTGTAGTGGTTATCACGTTCGCCTCACACGCGAAAGGTCCCCGGTTCGAAACCGGGCGGAAACAGCTGGTCAATTTCCTTTGCCGGGCGGTGGTGGCGCACGCCTTTAATCCCAGCACTCGGGAGGCAGAGGCAGGTGGATCTCTGTGAGTTCGAGACCAGCCTGGTCTACAAGAGCTAGTTCCAGGACAGGCTCCAAAACCACAGAGAAACCCTGTCTCAAAAAACCAAAAAAAAAAAAAAATAATAATAATAATAAGGGGGGCTTTTGCCCACCCAGAGCAACTGATTCCAAGGCCTCGCTCCAGCAATGGCCTTCGCAAATCTGCGCAAAGTGCTCATCAGTGACAGCCTGGACCCCTGCTGCCGGAAGATCCTGCAAGATGGAGGGCTGCAGGTAGTTTAGAAGCAGAACTTGAGCAAGGAGGAGCTGATAGCGGAGTTGCAGGACTGTGAAGGCCTTATCGTTCGGTCAGCCACTAAGGTCACTGCTGATGTCATCAACGCAGCCGAGAGCTCTAGATGGTAGGCAGGGCTGGCACAGGCATGGACAATGTGGATCTGGAGGCCGCCACGAGGAAGGACATCCTAGTCAAGAACACCCCTAACGGAAACACCCTCAGGGCCACAGAACTCACCTGTGGGATGATCATGTGCCTGGCCAGGCAGATTCCCCAGGCGGCGGCTTCGATGAAAGATGGCAAATGGGACCGGAAGAAGTTCATGGGGACAGAGCTGAACGGAAAGACACTGGGAATTCTCGGCCTGGGCAGAATTGGAAGAGAGGTGGCCACCCGAATGCAGTCCTTTGGGATGAAGACTGTAGGCTATGACCCCATCATTTCTCCAGAAGTCGCTGCCTCCTTTGGTGTCTAGCAGCTGCTGCTCGAGGAGATCTGGCCTCTCTGTGATTTCATCACTGTCCGCACTCCCCTCCTGCCCTCCACCACAGGCTTGCTGAACGACAGCACTTTTGCCAGGTGCAAGAAGGGCGTGCGAATGGTGAACTGTGCTCGAGGAGGGATTGTGGATGAAGGTGCCCTGCTCCGTGCCCTGCAGTCTGGTCAGTGTGCTGGTGCCGCCCTGGATGTGTTCACAGAGGAGCCACCACGGGACCGGGCCTTAGTGGACCACGAGAATGTCATCAGCTGTCCCCACCTGGGTGCCAGCACCAAGGAGGCCCAGAGCCGCTGTGGGGAGGAAATAGCCATCCTGTTTGTGGACATGGTGAAGGGGAAGTCTCTAGCAGGGGTTGTAAACGCCCAGGCCCTTACCAGCGCCTTCTCTCCACACACCAAGCCTTGGATTGGTCTGGCAGAAGCGCTGGGCATGCTCATGCATGCCTGGGCTGGCTCCTCTAAAGGGACCATCCAGGTGGTGACACAAGGAGCATCTCTGAAGAACGCTGGGAACTGCCTGAGCCCTGCGGTCATTGTCGGCCTCCTGAGGGAAGCGTCAAAGAAGGCAGATGTGAATTTGGTGAATGCTAAGCTACTGGTGAAAGAGGCTGGCCTCAATGTCACCACCTCCCACAGTCCAGCGGCCCCAGGGGAGGGCAGCGGGGAAGGCCTCCTGACTGTGGCCCTGGCAGGTGCCCCCTACCAAGCTGTGGGCTTGGTCCAGGGTACCACCCCAATGTTGCAGATGCTCAACAGCGCTGTCTTCAGGCCAGAGGTGCCACTATGCCAGGGCCAGCCCCTGATCATGTTCCGAGCTCTGCCCTCCAACCCTGTAATGCTGCCTACTATGATTGGCTTCCTGGCAGAGGCAGGGGTACAGCTGCTTTCCTACCAAACCTCCAAGATGTCAGTCGGAGAGACCTGGCACATTATGGGCCTCTTGTCCCTGCTGCCCAGCCTGGACGCATGGAAGCCACACGTGTCTGAAGCCTTCCAGTTCTGCTTCTGAACCTGGGAATCGGAGGCACCAGGCCCTCAGCTTTTCTGAGAAACCTGCTCGCTGTGATCTGTAGGGAGAGGAGATCCACGTTCCTGGGACAGAACCCAGGCACCTGCCTGAAATAACATCTAGTAAAGAGTCCAACATAAAAAAAAGGGGGGGGGGATATGATATAGAGATGGATACTTCTTTACAATCAGTAAGGACATTGGTCTACTGATACAAATTTAAGGTCAATTTGCTACACTGTGTATATGTATTTCTGCTTTTGTTTCAGGTATTGTAGTTGTGCAGTTCATTTAAAAATGTAATATATAAGAAACACAGATTAACAGATAGTAATTTGTAATGTGATTATATTAGTTAGGTTTTCTAGATGTACAGAGATACATTTCAGATGTATAGGTATTCTTCAAATCTTTCAAAGGCCTACAGAATATTGCATTTAAAGGTTTTTAAGAACTTAAACTTTTCTCAACAGTGAGACATGTCTGCTTCTAGCAGCATTAATTACTTAGGGATGTTGATGGGCATTGAAGAAATTCAATGTGGAATTTGTCTTCAATGTGACAGGCTAGCCATTTGAACAAAAACTGCTTTTGCCTGAACAGCTTGATGGTATACTGTATGAACTGGACATGTAGGACTCACAGAAAAGAGACTGTAGAACTTTCCAAAAGATGGAATGATCCTTTACAGTTCCTGCTTCACAAAAGAAACTGCCAGCCATTCTGAAGGACACAGAAGAAAGCAACTGAGGAGAGTTGCCATTACAAGGCAGAACAGCTTTTCAAATTTCCTGCCTCATGGAAAAGTTTGCTGTATACTATGGGCCTGTAGGTTGAAGATGGATGCCCCAATGTTACAGAAGTATTTTTGCATGACTGTCCAGGCAGTGAGATGTTTCTGTCAATCCTAGAACTTTGGGAGTTGCATACAATGTTTACTTAGGTAATATTATATCCTTCAGGGATCTTTGAATATTTGAAGACACATAGTTATAGTTTTCCTTAGTTATGATAAAGATTTAGTTAGGTATAAAACTTTGGACTCACAAAGATGGGATAGATGAGAGAGTATTTGCCAAATGGAAATGAACTAAATATTGTAACTATAATTCTTGCATGATAACTGTTTTGTATATGTAATTTTACTTTGTTAAAGTTAAAATCTTCCTTTTTATTTAGACAGGAAAAGGGAAATGATGTGGAATTGCCCTGTGTATACTATAAATATGTTTTATTACCATTAATTAATAAAGAAGCTACTTTGGCCTACAGCAGGGCAGAATATAGCCAGGCTGGAAAAAGATAGATAGATAGATAGATAGATAGATAGATAGATAGATAGATAATGTAATCAGGAGATACCATACTGCTGCCGAGGGAAATAAAAACCAGAACTTACTCCTTATTATACAGCTTTGTGGTGATACACAGATTAATAGATAGGTGTTCATTTGAGATGTATGAGCTAGCCAATAGGAAATCTGAGCCAATAGGTCAAATAGTGTTGTAATTAATATAGTTTCTATATGATTACTCAGGTCTGGGCAGCTAGGATACAAATGATCAGTCTCAGATTACATCAATAAAGTCGTATTCTCCCTCTATTGGTAAGTGTACCCCTCTAGGAGGTAATATGACTAACAGTAATACAAATGAGAATTTATGGTTGAGGTTCACACAGGGAGAATGAACCCACAAAAGATCCGCATGAATGGTGATGTTTAGCAAGCCCCTGAACAAGCTGAGTGCCCATCAACCAGGTAAAACAGCAAAGTACACAGAAAAGAATCTGCAGTAGCATCCACATCAAAACATGTCCTAAATTAAATAAATATTGGGATTACTTCAATGTACAAAGAGTCATAGACAAGATATTTTAATTGTTACCATCATGCGTGAAGCTGAGATAGTCATTGTTCCACTTCATGGAAACGTGCAGCTTACATTAAAGAATCCCTCCAAAACAAAGAAGAGCCAGCTTATTAATGAGCCAAATTAAAATCATTCAGTTTTATTCATGGGCTACATTTAATCTTCTTAAGAATAGGACTGCAGTCCAGTACTAAACCATACCATGTGTGCTCAGTTCTCCAGCCAATGTCATATAGGTCAAGAATGCATTCTGAATACTGGATGAACTAATTTAGACCTTAAATGAGTTGCTGCTAACAATACACAAAGCACAATTCAATTCTAATTTTCTGCCAATGCAGTAGAGAGCATAAGAAATTTTTTTACTTGAAATAACCAAAGAACACATCAACTCGATATTTTAAATACCTGAATTCATATTTTGTGACTATCAACCTAAGTAATATAATTTCTTTTAAAATAGTGCACTTATTTCCTGGAAATGATTCTGCCTACATGTATGTTTTGTATGTTAGGTTCCCGACTCCCACCAACTATCTTCCTAAAAGTTAATGTCTTTAACAGAGCTCCTGTTGACTCCAGAATGGATTTTCATGAGTGAACTAAGACTCTTTTGAGAAAAATTATATGTAAAAGTTAACATATTTTATTGAACATTCCACCTTATTCAAATATATTTAACTTACAGTTATAGTTTATTTGAGGAAGTTTGTAAATATTCCCTAGGAGTTCTTTTACAAAGAAAATATTTTTGAAAGAAAATAGTGTGATAAAAAGTAAGACATTTGAAATTAAAAAAGAAATGATCACTGAAGGAGATTTTAAAATGGAAACTTGGGAGGGACTAGAGAATTCAAATGTAAGCTACACCATGGCTTCTTCTGTAACTCTAACAGATGGAATGTCTCCAGTGAAGTTATTTTCTGTCCTGTTAAAAAAAAAATTAGCTAGAACAATTCACATTCTTTTTTCCTACCTGATTTGTGCTCTGTGTACAATTGTACAATTAAGTATTAAATGACTAGTTTTCTATTGGGTAAAATTCAACTCTATGTAAATTGATTTTCTTTGAAATCACCGCAATTGTCCAAGCCATTTTAAGTTTTTATAGCACTCTAATGTCCATTTTAAATGACTAGAAGAGAATAACTATCTTAGGCAAGTATAGTTATAAAGGTTTATACTGGTAATATCATAAATTTTTCCTTCAGGAAACTCTGTAAATTTACATATATACATGCACACACATACATACTGCAGGCAACATAAATGCTGTAGCAATGATATTAATTTCCCTAGGAAATTCAGCCTATTTGCCTAGAATTTTATGGTTGGTCATTTGCTAAATATTCAGTAGTAGGAGTCTTTGCAAATATCTCCCAGCCTCACTATATAAGTGGTTTTTTACCACCTATTTTGTTAGCTTGTGCTTATATACCCTGCAGTGATAGTGTGAGAAAAGATAGATAAATAAATGCAATAGAGGTTCATGGTTCATATACTTTAATTTCTTGAGTTGTAAGTTACAGCTGCCTGTACCAATTTGTAGGAATAAACAATCTCAGTATTATAAAGTAGCTTCAAATAAATGTGAAGGGAAATTCAAAAGTTGTACTCTCACTGATTAAAAAATAGACATGTCTCTGTTGACTTCCCATTTTCTAAGGCTGAGTAATTGCAATTTATATATCCCCCTGGCTATATAGTCTAGCCAAAGTTCATGGCTATAAGTGTTATGCAGGAGTAACATGTGATCAGGATAGCCTGTGTGGTCCCAATATGTTCCGAGCTCATGTGGCAGGAAAGGATAAAGATGAAGTAAGCAGATGATCTTGTAAGTGGTGATAATCACCTTGGAGTAGATTGTATATTTCTTACCTACCCAAGAATAAATTTGCTTCCAAGGCATAGTCAAAGACACAGCTCACCTCTATTTCATAATGCTGATCTCTCATTTTATCCTCGAGGGTTTAATATCTAATATTTCTCTTATAGTTAGCATTTCTGCCACTTGTAAATCCTAGGGAATGGTGAAGTAAGATTATTTTCGTAAGTAATGGCTGTTTTGGCTTTCTTTATTGAAAGAGCAGACATTTAATTCACATTGAAGGTCTTTAATGTCTCCATTCCTATTGCTATCTGCTTAACAACTTAGAATTAAATATGACCCCATCTATGTAACCTATGAAATGACCCTTATTACAAAAGTTTACTCAAACTTAAATCATTAAATCCTCAAATTGAGATTCACTACTTGGTGCTGAGTTATAATGCAAAAGTTCAAAAATATACTGTATGATTTTAAATTATTTTTCACAAAATGAACATAGGACTCTCCCTCCATTGAACTTTGCCCTGAACTTAATTCAAATCTTGAGGGTAAAAGAACATGTAGCTGTCTTACATTTTGTATTTTTCCTATTATGTTTTATTGTTAGATTCCTCTTGCTTTACCTACCAACTCCAATGCTTACATTGTTACCTTTCAAAGGGATTCATTAAAAAAAAATTCTAGAGCAGCATCTAGATTGATAATGAGGTTAACACTCAAAGGTAACATAGCCTTTGGGGATGTTTCTGTATTCCTTTTTAAAATGACCATTATCTAACAAGAGAGAAGAGCTTTCTTGAAATAAAAAAGTACCCATCAAAGCTTTCTGGCAAAACCTTTTCCCCTGCTGTGACTTTATTGATCCTTTCAAGCTTCATGCCTTTGTTGGATGTATTTGTAGGTGTTAATGAGAAAGAACACGCAGCCCCAAAGAATTACACATATTTTAAAAGTCTTGAGCTAATCAATTTAGCAACTAGATGCTTGCTCCATTTCCTAAATGGCTTTCCATGAACTGACATTTTACAGGAAATATTGAGATATGCATACACACACACACACAAGAGAGGGGAGAGGAGGAAACTAAAACATATTTCTAAAATATGCCAACAAATGGAATAATTGATCATTAATTAAAATTTCAAATGAATGTAAGTTCCATCTTAAACAAATGAGATGGACCCTAAGAGACTTATTGGAGACTATATACACATAATACTCAGTGAAGATCATACATTTCACTTGAATAAATTATAATAAACACAATACAAACACTATAAGTTTGCTAGGTAGTTTTGTTTTGTTTTGTTTTTGTGAATTAAACACAAGCACGGGTCATCCGGAAAGTGGGAATCTCAATTAAGAAAATGTCTCCATCATACTGGCCTGTAGGCACGTCCTTGAGATACTTTCTTAATGATTGTTGTGAAAGGGATCAGCATACTGTAAATGATACCACCCCTGTCCTGATTTATATAAGAGAATAGACTAAGAGGGTCATGGAGAAAAAGCCAGAAACCAGAATTTCCCGGTGGTTTCTGTTTCAGTATATGCCTCCTGGCTCCTGCCCTGAGTTTCTTCCCTGATTTCTATTCATGTTGAACTATAAGCTGAAATAAACCCTTTCTTTCCCAAATTGTTTTTGGACAGTGTTTTTACCATGTCAACAGAAATGAAAAAGCACAGTAGGTCTTCATCAATTGATAAACTTTTTCATATTAGAAAACAAAACAAAATAAATATATTGCTTTTTCTTTTCATATGGTATTTCATTGAGAATTATGTGGGCTCTACAGAATACAATATGATGTAAGGAAAACAAATATGCTTGGTATCTACAAAGAATCCTTTTTAAAAACAAAGATAATATTTAAATTTTTCAGTAAAAGTGTTCAAACTCAAACATCATCTGTCATTTTTTCTGTTATTTTGATAAAACATTCTGACATAAGCAACTTGAGAAATGAAGTGTTCATACCCAGGCACAGTTCCAGGGTACACATTCATTATGATGACAGAAACTTGTGGAAGAAGTTGGTCACAAATGTAGTTGGAGGTTTGTGTCCTAGATCACTCTAAATCAAATTAAAACTTTGAAATTTCAACTGACCCCAGTCAGAACGGCTAAGATGAGAAGACAAAGGATAACAACTGCTAGCAAACGAGGAAATAGAATCCTTGCTCGCTGTTGGTGGGAGTAAAAACCAGTGCAGCTACTATGAAAATCCATGTGGAGATCCCTCAACAACCTGAAATTAGATCTGCTGTATAATCCATTTGTGCCATTCCTAGGTATATATCAAAATGATTCTATTCCTTACTAAAAAGGTACTTGTCTAGCTAAGTGGTAGTGGCACACACTTTTAATGCCAGCACTCAGGAGGCAGAAGCAGGCAGATCTTTGTGAGTTTGAAGCCAGCCTGGTGTATAAGAGCTAGTTCCAGGACAGGCTCCAAAGCTACAGAGAAACCTTGTCTAAAAAAAAAAAAAAAAAAAAAAAAAAACCCAAAAAAAGTACTTGCCCATTCATGTCCATTGTTCCTCTGTTCACAAATGACCAGGAAAATGAAAACAGCCTAGATGACCCTCAACTGACAAATGGATAATGAAAATGTGATGCATAAATACAGTGGGATATATACAGCTTTAAAAAAAATACAAAATTTCCAAGTAAATTTTCAAGTAAAATGCCAGAGGGCAGACTTAGATAGGCGGAGTAGACAGAACAGAATGCTGGGAAGAAAAGCAGTGTGGCAGACACCATGATTCTCCTGCTTGAGACAGAATGGGAAAAGATCTTCATCAACTCCACATAAGACAGAGGGATGATCTCTAAAACATACAAAGCACTCAAAAAACTAGACATCGAAATACCAAACAACCCATTTAAAAAAAAAAACGTGATACAAATCTAAACAGAGAATTCTCAACAGAAAGATCTCAAATGGTCAAAAGACATCTAAGAAATTGCTCGACATCCTTAGTCACGAGGGAAATGCTAATCAAAATGATTCTAAGATACCATCTTATACCAGTCAGAATGTGGCTAAGATAAAAAAAAAAAACACCAATGACAGTTTATGTTGGAGAAGATGTAGGTTAAGGGAAACACTCTTCTATTGCTAGTGGGAGTGCAAACTTGTACAGCCACTTTGGACATCAGTATGGCAGTTTTTTCAGAAAACTGGGAATCAAACTACCTCAAGACACAGAATGGCCACCCTTGGGCATATACCCATAGGATGTTCAGTCAATCATACCACAAGGACACTTGCTCAACTACATTCATAGTAGCATTATTCAAAAGAGCCAGAACCTGGAAAAAACCTAGATGTTCCTCAACTGAAGAATGGATCAAGAAAATGTGATGAATCTACACAATAGAGTAGTATTTAGCTGTAAAAAGTGACATTGTGAAATATGCAGGCAAATGGATGGAGATAGAAGAAATAATCTCGAGTAAGGTAACCTAGACTCAGAAAGACAAACACAGTTTGTACTTACTCATAAGTGAATCTTAGATGTTAAGCAAAGGATAACCAGGCTGCAACCAACACTCCTGGAGAAACTAAGTAACAGGGAGGACCAAAGAGAAACAGGCAAGAATCACCCTAGGAAGGAGAACTAGATAAGATCTTCTGGGTAAACTGAGGGTAGGAGAGCAGAGGAGAAGGGGAATAAGAACTGGTGGGAATGGGATGGTCAAGTTGGGGGAGGGATGGAAAGGGACAGGTATGAAAGAGGCATATTGATAGAAGGAACCATTAATTGCGTTATGGAGAGACCTGGGGCTAAGGAAACACCCAAGAACCAATGATGACCCCAGCTAAGACATCTAGCAATAGTGAATAGGGTGTCTGAACTGGCCCTCTCCTATAATCAAACTGGTGACTAATGTAATTGTCATCACACAACCTTCATCCAGTTACTGATGGAAGCAGATGCAGAGATCCACAGCCAAGCACTTGGCCACATCTTACATCCAATCAAAAAGATGGAGGAGGGGTTATATGAGCAAAGGGATTAAGATCATGATGGGGAAAGACACAGAGACAGCTGACCTGAGCTACTGGGAGCTCATGGACTCTGGACTGACAGCTGGGGACCCTGCATGGGATCAAACTAGACTCTGTGAATGTGGGTGACACGTGTATGGCTTGTTTTTCTTGTGGGGACTCTGGCAGTGGGACTAGGATCTATCCCTGGTGCAAAGGAGCCCATTCCCTCTGGTCGGATGCTTTGCTCAGATACAGGGGGGAAGGGTTTGGTCCTACCTCAATTTAATATGCCAGGCTTTGTTGACTCAACATGGGAGGCCTTACCCTCTCTGAGGAATGGATGGGAGGGGGAGGAGAGGGGGACGGTAAGGAGTGAAACTGTGGTTGGTATTAAAATAAATTTAAAAAATAAAAATAGAAGAAAAGATATAGAAAGCAAAGTGTTCTTATCTCATTACTAGGAAAACATTAAGCTACATTTTTAAAAAAGAATCTTCTTTTACTTAGTGAAGGGAGAAGTTTTCAAATCTGCACCTTAGACCCAAAACCTAAAATAGACCAACCACAGGGAAAACTACTGTCAGGAGGAGATCCTGAACCCTTGATATCTATTTCTAGGGACAAACAACTGTGGACTAACCTTTAGAACTGCATTACTTGGCTTAACATTCTTCGTCAACCCTCCCCACTTAGGGACACACAAAAGGGAAATACTTTTCCATCCGCTGGCAGTTAGGGCACAAAAACTAACATGAGACTTATCTTCCATTTCAAATCTAGACCTCCAAAAACGAAATCAAATTCTTTGGTCAAACCAAGTTATAAGCCTTTCCTAGAATCTGCTAGGGACCTGTAAATAGCAGAATAGATTTGAGTTTGAACAAACATCACTGACAGAGTTGAAGGAGCCCTGAGGCACAGAGTCCCACGAATATATGCAAGGCCCTGTGTCTGTGAGAAGCAGCCATGATACAGTTGAGTATAGTCTTGATAGACAGTGGTCTGTCTTCACTACCCATTTCTCCATTTCCATGCAAGGCTCACAAGGCAGTGATCACAGACAGAGCCTTTAGATCTGCCTGGCACCATATCTTGTAATCAGTAGAATGAACATATGTTTCAGTCTATAAAGCCACCAGCTGTACCATGGATCTCCATGCACAATTATGACTGTACAGCCTCTTATAAGTATGAGACCCAGTTTTGGGAAACACAGCAAATGTAGAAATCCATTAGTTGAAGACAGGTTGGGTTGTTACTACAGAACTTGGTATTGGAATTTAAGCCAGGCAAGTAAAACATAACCAAGAGGATATTCTGGATCCCAAACACAAGGCTAATACTTGTGATTGGAGCGTCTCAACAGACTAGCGTCAGGGCAAGACATATGATGCCAGTCTAGTGGATTTTTACATTACAAGGAGATATGGGCTACTAGAAAGTAGAATTGAGCTAAATTCTTTGTTCAAAATGAAACAGATTAAAGGAAAGCCTGATATAAAGTAGAATGAAGGGAGTGGTGGGGGCTGGAGAGATAGCTCGGCAGTTAAGAGCATTGCCTGCTCTTCCAAAGGTCCTGAGTTCAATTCCCAGCAACCACATGGTGGCTTACAACCATCCGTAATGAGGTCTGGTGCCCTCTTCTGGCCTGCATACACACAGACAGAATATTGTATACATCATAAATAAATAAATAAATAAATAAATAAATAAATAAAATAAAAATAATAAAAAAGGGAGTGGTGACTTCAGGGCTTCCAGCTAAGCATCCTACTTGTTGGGGCCAACTAAGTTCTGGCCTTCAGTTGCTGTTCCCTGTCTAGAGCCTTCTAACTGAAGTTGCTAGAAGCTGTGACTAGCTTAGAGAATCAGAGGATGGGATTTTCACCTGTTGGCCATTGACTGCAGTGTATTTAAGCCTCCATGGTGCTATTAAAGAGGGGCTTTTTGGTACCAGTGTTGGAAGGTCTGTGTGTCGGTCTGTCTCTGTGTGTGTATTCTCAATCTCCAGCCCCTTGCCCAAAGCTCCTAAACTGGGTTCTAGCTCATAGAGCGCAGACAGGGCCACATTGTGCGGCACCTACTTGTGATAAGGAATTAAAGAAAAGTTTAGAATCAAGTGTGGTGGTCCACACCTTGCAGAGGCAGGAGGATCTCTGAGTTCAAGGCAAGCCTGGACTACAGTTCCAGGATAGCCTACCTTAGACAGTGAAGGAAAGCATCAAAAACAGAAAGCTAATCAAGATGTAATTGCATGAGGGGACCATATTCCAGTCCCAGCAAGCACATCCTTCTGGCTTTAGAGCCAAGGATAGAAGATAGGGGTTATTGAATCTCCCTCTGTGACTAAGGAAAGCTTCTAAGGCCAGGTATGTGTCAGTAGTGTCCCTGCACGGAGGCTTAGAGGGTTCATTGGGTAAAGCTGTAAAAGTGATGCTTGAATTGCCTTTGAGAACCCAAGATGCTGGAGATGCCAGAAATGTGGGCTATCTGCCAAAAAAAAGCTGCCCTCATAGAGTGAGCCCAAGGGAATGACGTGTGTTGCAGTCAACAAAGCTGAAAGAAGCTGGAGATCTGAAGAGCACTTTGGCAGTAGAAATGGAGATATAGATTTGGGAATTTGAGAAAGCAAGGAGGATGTATGGGGAGGGATGTATACAAAGGAGGATGTTTGAAAGGAAGAGGGGAATGAAGTAATTATATTTTAATTTCCAAATTATAACAAATTCATTCAAGAAAATAGAGAAAGAGAGAGGAGAAGAAAGAGGAGATATGGAAGAAGGGAAAGAATGAAAAAGGAGAGGCAGGGAGGTTTTTTTTAAAGAGAGGAAAAAAGAAGAGAAAATCTAAAGTTTATGAAGGTATATTGTGTTTCCATTCCAACTTTTAAAATTCTTTAGTGTTTGTTTGTTTTGTTTTGTTTTCCTCTTGCCAGGCAGCAAGTGTAGAGCCTATGTCTCAGAATACATGGGTACATGAATCCACACGTGATAACTGTTTCTCTGTGGGTAGAAAAGAACAAAGCACCACACAAGCTGCTTCAAATTGGTCTAAGTCCAGCAGTGACTTCACTTTGTTAGTTTATTCCTCTTTGAGACCTGGTCATATTTTTCCCACATCTTCATGACGGACTTCACATTCTTCTTTCCAATCTTTTCATTTTCCTTTCCTGGGAACTCTGCAAAATAGAAATATTAAAGCCTATCTTTACTCATAAATTTTATAACCCTCCATAAAGCTTTACAGAAGACCTATAGCCTGTGTACTTGATCCATACAGATGACTTACCTATACACACTGACTGTATCCCACAATGTATTTTTTCTGATTCAACTCTATAACTTGTGAAAATAAGGCTCTAGCAACTGAACGTTGGAAATTTTCAGATTACACTGTGACCTCTGGAATGCTCCTTACAGGACAGAAATGTCAAGCACTGGCACCTAGGTCATCCTTGCACCTGTTCCCCATCACATGCACACTCTCAAAAGGGACAACCCCTTTTCTCCCTCATTTGCTCATAGGGACCAAAGTGACATGCTGGAGCACGTGTTGATCCTCTGTAACCAACTGCAGCATCTAGGAACTCTTATTTCTGTGTGCAGTTATTAAAAGCTGTTCTCATGATGAAAAATTTCTCTCTTTAGTATAATCTATATTTTCTTTGTAATTAAACAAAAAAGGGCTTTGATCCAGAACATTTTCTCAGCTGTTATAAAATTTGTCTATCTATGAATTTTTTTTCTTTTCTTTTTTGTTTTGTTTTTTTTTTGTTTTTGTTTTTCAGTTAGTCCTGCAACTAATCCTCTATGTAGACCAGGCTGGTTTGAAACTCACAGAGATCAGAGATCTGCCTGCCCCTGCCTCCCAAGTACTAGGATTAAAGGCATGTGCCACCACCACCTGACAAATTTTCTATTTTTCAGTGTACTTGCACTTTGTGTAATTTTCCTATCAATAAATATTTTACTTTATTTTTGAGGCCCTTGCATGTTATTCCTTGGTAATCTCAGTATTGCACTAACCAACTACAATTCAGTTAGTTTAAATACTGATTTTTCATTTCCAAAATCCAATAGTTAGCATATTTCAATTTCTAAATGTTGGAATGATATTTTAGTATTCTTTTCAATATTTTAGTATCTATCCTTGTTGTGCTGTAAAAAAAAATATCCTCTGTTGCGGGAGGTCCTTCCGCTCCTTCAGCCAATAGCCGCTGAGATACCAGCCCATTGGGGCGTGGTATCTCTCCCTTTAAAAAATCGGCTACTTCCCTTCTCATGCTCTTTGCTTCCTGCCCCAGTTCCGGCGACTAGACTTCTTCCTGATTATGCAGAGGGCTGTTGTCTGAGACAGTTATCTGTAAGTTTTTTCCCCTTTAAATAAATACCACCCTATTAATCATAATTCCAAACTAGTGCGGCATTGTTTGTGACTTATGCCTTCAATCCTCCATAAAATGAAATAATAAAGCTCCAGGTAGTTCCTTATACAAGCTAAAAGATATACGTAACCAACACTGCTGTGCCAGTCTAAACTTACGTGTGTCCTATTTATTTCAAACTGTTACCAACTTACCTGTCATGATATAAATTTATTTAAACTATATATGTGTGCATATCTATACTCATATATTTTATAAATAAACTTTTAAGTCAGGATAGTCTGATCGTCTCTATGTCAGTCAGGATATGTTGGTTTTCATAGACATGCATAAGAACCAGTAGGTTGTGGACGGAAACCTTCAGAAGCAAGAGTTAAAGAATAAATATTTCTTCATTTTCAGTTGGTTACGTAAGGCAGTTTCAACCTGTGTGTTGTGACACCCTTTGGGTTGAACAACCTTTTCACCCATGTCACATGTCTGATATCCTGCATATCAGCTCTTTGCATTATGATACAAAGCAGTAGAAAATTTACAGTTACGAAGTAGCAATGAAAATAATTTTGTGATTGGAAGAACATGAAGAAATGTATTAAATAATTGCAGCATTAGGATGGTTGAAAACAACTGATGTAAAGTATGTTGTAAAGTAAGGAAAAGCTGACTGACACACACAAGACAATTCCATGCTTTCACAGAAGAGGATTATAGTCATGTGTTTTGAAAAGGGATATAGAAGAAACTAGATGTTTAGAGACCATTTTAGTAATAAATCTTCTAAAAATATACAAAATACTTCTAGCCATTCATGTATTATAAGATACACCTTCTTAAAACTTTGGCAGCCTTTTCACATTGATGAAAATATCTAATTTTGTGAAAAAAACAAATTGGACTCAGGGCCTCATCTGAATTTCATGTCCTGAAGTCCAATTATATACAAGATCAGTCACTATATAATATAATCTTGGATATGAAAAGAGATATTTAAATCAAGAACAATTGGGTTAAAATAAATTTGTGGTTCAACTTTTATGAAAATCACTCAAAATATAAGAATAGGTGAAGAACTGAGTTAACACAATTTGTATTGTTTTGAGAAAGGTTTATTAAGAAAACATTATTTAGGGAAATTGATATATAATAAATGGAAGAAGCCTAGCACTAGAGATCAAAGTGTGATTGGAATTCTGGTCTGGATTTAGTATTATCTTCACATGTGAGACTAACATAAAAGTACATATGAAGTTACAAATAAAACTAGCAAATTGTTAAGTAAAATTTTCTTGCCCTCATATTCTTGGCTACTTTATAACAAATAGAAATAGAATAATAGATTAAGTACAACCCATGAATAAATGGCGTAAAAAAATATTTCCAGTTCTTGCTCTTGCCTCTGTGTCTCATCCTGTCTTCATCCTACCCCAAACATCTGCTTCCAATACATGCCAGCCTTGAATCTTGTGTATCCTGGATTTGATCATTTGCTTAATATAGGATGCCTTTTGGATAGGTATTGGCCATTTTAAATGTATAATATATAAGCATATATACACAAATTTATTTTTGAAATTAAAATGAAACTGCATCACTTTTTCCTTACCCTTTCCTCCCTTGCTGTGGGAGGTCTTTCTGTATATGTACTGCTTTTATTGGTTAATGAATAAAGAATCTGTCTTGGTCCTGGTAGGGTAGAATAGAGGTAGGCAGGGAAAACTAAACTGAATGCTAGGCAAAAGAAGGCAGAGTCAGAGAGAAGCCATGTAGCCCTACCAGAGACAGATGCCAGACAGAATCTTGCTGATAAGCCACAGACACATGGCAATACACAGATTAATAGAAATGGGTTAAATTAAGATGTAAAGGCTAGCCAATAAGAAGCTAGAGCTAATGAACCAAGCAGTGATTTAATTAATGCAATTTCTCTGTGATTATTTTGGGGCTGAGCAGCTGAGAACAATCAAGTAGCCTCTTACAACACTCCCTCTAACCTTTTCCCATTCATATACTTCCTCGGGCTATCTTAAATTCATGCCTCTATTTAATTGCTGTTATATAATGGATATATCAGATTATAATCATATACTATATATTTATATATTTCATGTTCATATATATTCATATATTCAGGAGGGTTATGGCCCAAAGAAGAACAGAGCAAGGTTCTATAAGAGACCTTATCATCTTGTACTGACTGGTTGCCTTAGTTAAGGTTTATTGCTTTGAAGAGATACCATGACCACAGCAACTCTCACAAAGAAAACATTTAATTGGTGTGGCTTGCTTACAGTGTCAGAGGTTCAGCCCATTATCATCATGGCTGGGAGCATGGTGGCATGCAGGAAGATGTGCTACTGAAAGATTAGCTGGGAGTTCTACATCTTGCAGGCAAGAGGAAAGTCGACTGACTCACTGGGTGGTATTCTGAGCTTAGGAAACTTCAAAGGCTTCCCCCAAAGTGACACACTTCCTCCAACATGGCCATACCCACTCCAACAAAGCCATACCTCCTAATAGTGCCACTCCCTATGAGATTATGGGACCAATTACACTGAAACTACTACCCTAGCTAATGGTATTATAAGTATTTGAAGGACAGTAATGCTTTAACTTTCAATTACTGTAAGAAGTGTTAGAGATGAATCTACTTGAAGAAAAGGCTTGTCTTTACTCACATTTGGAGATTCTCGTCACTGCATGGACACATTGTTTTTAGACCTGTAGTGGACAGCACAGCACATTATGAGAGGAGCACATGACATGAAAGTCATTCACTGGCATTAATGCTGTGAAGGAGAGGGATAAATGAAATGCGATCCTGTATAAGTAATGCTCCCAGAAACATACTAAACACTATAAAAGGCTTCTTCTCCTAAAGCCTCCACTAGTCTCTCATGCTTCATGGTCAGAAGATGAAAACTTTAAGGTATTGGCCTGTAGATAGCATCCCAGATCTAAATGTATCAAGAAACTGTCAGAGGTTATCATTTGATCTCCAAATAAATAAATGGGTCTGTGAAATGCATATTCAAAGCACTGCCTTGCTGAAATGAGATCCTAAAATTAAGATTAGATGGCTCAAGGGGCTGAGTAAAACTAGCCTTTTTTAATTAATTAATTTATTTATTAAAAATTTCCACCTCTTCCCCTCCTCCCATTTTCCTCCCACTATCCTCACTCCCTCTCCCCCTCCCTGTCCAGTCCTAAGAGCAGTCAAGTACCCAAGATTAAAACCAGAGATAGTGCGAAGAAGAACTTAACCAATCAGGTGCCAGAACTTGGAAAAATAAAATTAATAATGGCATTCAGCAGAGAGTAGGGTTACAAAAAATGGGAATAACATATGTTACCCTCATGACAGATGTTAATATTTGAAAGATTTAAAAATACACCAGAGTGAATTTTCTTCAAGTATCTTGTGAAGAACCTAAAAAGCAATATTAAAGTCAAGAGTGTTGGCGCACAGCTTAATCCCAAAACTCCAGGGGCAATGTCAAGCAGATTTCTAATTTTAAGGTCAGCTTGGGCTATAGAGTGAGTTGCAGGACAGTTAGGGGTACAAAGGGAAACTTTGTCAAAAAAAAAAAAACAGAAAATCAATGTTGTAGCTACCTCCTAATTTTGCCAAGACCAAAGCATGGGAAGAAGGAAGAAGACATGAGCATGTAGAACATTAGGAAAGTCTAATTTTCTGAGTTCTTGGAGTAAAAGGGCCAGGGTTACTAAGCACACATCTATTTATGTAGTATCTGGGTGAGGACTACTAAACACACAGTCAATTCATAGGGATAAAGTAGAATGCACAGCTTACAGTAGGTTCTCCATAAAACAAAGCGAGTTCATGAAAAATACTTCACAGCTGCAAAGGCTTTCACATGATGCTTTATAAAGGCTGACTAGACATATATAAGGAATTTTATTCTGTTAGACAGGGCTAGACACCTTTTAAGTTCTGTTCCTGGATTACAAATTTAAGACCTTGTTTAGATTAATTGAACTTCAATGTTTCAATATCTATGTCTTAAACATAAATTGTGCATGAACAAAGCCATAGGCATATTGCATAAATTATTATTTTTATAATTTAAAGATTAAAAACAACAGCTATATTGGGATACAAACTATCACAGTATTCTATAAAAATTTTAACATTTACGGAAATAAAAGTCAAAAAGATGTGACCATCTACTAATTTACATAATTACTGAAAATATCATTAATTAAGAACAATTTTTACATCAAGAGAACAGTCATAACAGTGTTTTAGAAACCACAGGTTGCAACCCATTAGATTAGAATGTTTTAATGAAATAAAAAGAAAGAACCTTAATTTTACATGTAACTATTGCTTAATTAAACATATACTGGTTTCATGTAATACATGTGTCATATAGATAAAATTATTTATTAAACTTTATTGTTTGTTTATGTATTGACCAAATACTTGTTGAGGAACTACTATGGTAACAATTGGAAATAGACTTGTTGTTAACAGTCATGGAAATTTTATCTATAAAGTTCATGGTCTAATCACAAAGAAATATGCTAATCATGAAATTTTTTGAATCATTAAAATGTTTTTTAATCAATGCTTATAAGTGAGATAATAAGTATCTAAAGAGTGGGTATGGAGAGGTGGAACTATAAAATCAAGATGATACCTGAACAACAAAGACATACTAAATGCTGAATCTGAAATAACGTCCAACAGTCCATGTTAAAGTTTTGGGCCCTTATATTTTGGAATGTGAACCTATAATTAATGACTGAGTGACTACCCCTTCCCTGTAACTCATTGAATGTAGAGATATTGACCTGGTGTTTGTGTAGAACCTTCACATCTATGTTCAAATTTTTTGGTGCTAAAACGTACACTGCAGGCAATGAGAAGAAAAACCTGAATGCCACCAGCCACAAAATCCTTCACTTACAATCTATTCTGCCTGAGAGTTGTGCAGGAGCAATGGTGGCAGAAAACTTGTATGGATGGCCAACCAATGTCAAATTAACATGGAGTGCACCCACATCACACCATGACAGGGAGGAGAAATCCACAGGTAGAGATTCTGTGGGAATGGAATCTCCATTGGGTCCTTACCTTAGAGGCTGGAGAACACCACCAAAAAAGAGAAGGAAAGATTGTAGGAGTCAGAAGGGGTGGAGTACAGTAGGAAAGCAAGGCCACTGAATCCACCAAGCAGGTCTCATATGGGCTCACAGAAACTTAAGCAGCAAACATGTGGCCTATATGGGTCTGCACTAAGTCCTCTGTGTACATGTTATAACTATTAGCTTGGTATTTTTATAAGAATTTGGAGTGGAGATAGCTTTAATACTTTTGCCTACTCTTGGGACTCTTCCTCCTATTAGGATAACTTATCCAGCCTTGATTGGAAACCTTTTGCCTTGCCTTACTGTATCCCATTTTGTCTTGTTTGACTGGTCCCTTGGAGTCATGATTTTTTCTGAATGGAAAACAGAGGTGGGATAGACTTGGGGTTGTCAGTTGCTGGGAGGAATGGAAGGAGAGGAAACTATGGTCCGAATGTATTGTATTTTCAATAAAAAAATTAGATGATATGTAGAGGGATAAATAGATGATTGATAGATACATAGACAGATAGATAGATAGATAGATAGATAGATAGATAGATAGATAGACAAATAGATGATACATACATAACAGATGATAAAGTTTTTGCCATCCCCAGTTGATATTGAGAGGAGGTGATTGTTGTTGGAGAGAGTTAGTCAACCACTGAGACTATGTCTTTTGTTTCCTCTAACTCTTTTGATTCCTGGCTACCATGAGGGTGTCAGTTAACCCCTGCAACATACTCTGCCATGGTGTAGTATAATTCACATAGACACAAATAAACAAGAACCAATGAAAATGGACTGAAACCTCTGAAATAATAAGCCAAAGTAAATCTTTTCACCTTGTAAAATGAGTATCTCAGGTAATGCCTTAGCTACTTAGCTTGTTGCTAAAACAATATACTTAGCAAGAGCAACTTAAGAGTTTACTTTGGCTCTTAGTTCTGTGGCACAATCCGCAATGGTAATGAAGTCATGATGACAACAGAGAGGCAGCTTATCATATTGCGTCTGTAATCAGGAGGAAGCACAGACAATAAAAACTTATGTTCAACTGCCTTTGTCCTTTTGATCCAATTCAGTCTGGCAGCCCCTATTAGTGTTACCTAAAGAGGTGAATTCACCTCTGAGGTGAAACTAGCCAATCCCTCACAGGCATGCCTAAAGGTTAGCTTAAAATAGAAAATTCCCCATAGGGGTCCCAGACATCTATCTCTTAAGTGATTCTAGACATTATAATATTAAAACTGGATAATCATCATCAAAGGTACATACATAACCATAGCAAAGAAAATCGACTACATAATTTGATGCTCATCTTCTACATAGGGAACTAGTAAACACAATAGCTACATGTAGTCAGAGGCTGGTTTTTTTTTTTTTTTGTTCCCAGCCACCAGTCTAGCTCAGTTGGTAGAGCATGAGACTGTTAATCCCAGGGTCATGGATTTGGGACCCATGTTGGGCCTCAGTTTGCAGCTAGGAGACTGCATGTTGGTTCCTGGGCACCCAGCTAGCTAAGACCCAAAATAACCACACAGAAACTATATTTACTAAATCACTGCTTGGCCCATTAGCTCTAGCTTCTTATTGGATAACTCATATATTAATTTAACCCATCTCCATAATCTGCGTATCACCATGTGACAGTGGCTTACCTGTAAAGTTTCAGCATGTCTGACTCTGGTGGTGGCTCCATGGTGTCTTTCTGACTCTGCCCTTCTTTCTCCCAGCATTCCGTACAATCTTTCCTGCCTAGCTCTGCTCTGCCCTGCCATGCTCTACTATAGGCTCAAAGCAGTTCTTTTTTCATTAACCAATAAAAGCAACACATAGACAAAAGGACCTCCCACACCATTTCCCCTTTTCTGTTTAAACAAAAAGGAAGGCTTTAAAATATTAGAATTACATATAACAAAATAGGTATCAGGTAAGAATTACAATTACAATATTTATATCTACTTTATCTTTTACCATAACTAAGGAAAACTATAACTATCAATATAAATTCTTCAGCTCCATCAAAGAATTCGGAAGGATATAATATTACCTAAGTAAACAGGAAGTATATTGTAAGCAACTTCCAAATCTCTACAAATGAGAGAGACACCTCACTGCCTGGACAGTCACCCAAAGTTCTTTGAGCGCTTTCTTATCCTTTATCTAATAGCATTTAAGATACCAGTCCACACAGGCATGATCTGCTGTTATACTGTAAATGCACCTGTTAAGTGTATGCTCACTCTCTTGCTTTTGGCTCTCACTTTTGGCTGTGGGATTCAGTGCTGCTCCCCATTCCAGCAGAGGATTGTGATCTGTGAGTCTAGCCCTAAAAAAATAACACTTTATTACTCATAATTCTGAACTGGTGTAGGATTATATTGTGACTTGTACCTTTAGCTACAGATGCAGATTTTGTGAATCATAATATATTATTATTTAAAATCAACCTCCAATATTTTCATGGAGAAAATATTCTACTATGGTAAACTTCTTACTTATAACAAACTACCCCTTTTTAAGTTCCAGGATTATTTTAATTTTGAAAAGTTCAAAGTCTATGAAAAGACAAAAAATTTCATATTTTAAAAAAATAACATACTTGTGATTAAGTGTTTTGATATTATCCAATTATTTGTTAGCAATAAAGAAATTTGAAAATTAGTCAGAACATGAGAAAGTTCACTGGGCCAGTTTCTACATGAGGTTGAAAGATGTCTAGTGTATCTAATCTACTCATCATAATGAGACTAGCAGTCAAACACCTCAAATGTTTTCACAAGAAAAGTATTAAATCTAGACATATCAACAAAAAAAAGAAACAAAACCCACTAATGATTTAGGAATAAAAAACAAAGCTATGAATAAATATAGTACCAATACCCTGAATGACAGAAGAAAATTCCTGTATGTAGGAAAACTGTCATTCTTCATCTTACCTGATTACAGACTGCTGTTGACAGTTATTATGATGAATCTTTCTGAGAATGCAGTACTGCTATTTAGGAGTTGAAGAACGACAAAGTAATCGTCATTTGAAAAGTTAAGTAACTTCCAAGAACAGATTTTTTAAAGTTTTTTGTTGTTTATGAACAATCGCAGTGGGTTTTTGATCCTACTGCACGTACTGGCTTTGGGGGAACCTAGGCAGTTTGGATGCTCACCTTACGAGACCTGGATAGAGGTGGGTGGTCCTTGGGCTTCCCACAGGTCAGTGAACCCTGATTGCTCTTCAAGCAGATGAGGGAGGGTGACTTGATTGGGGGAGGGGGAGGGAAATGGGAGGTGGTGGCGGGGAGGAGGCAGAAATTCTTAATAAATAAATAAAATAAATAAATAAATAAATAAAGATTGTTATTATTAAAGTGGCATGAGTTCATGAAATGGATTTGATGTGAAATGTTCACCACCATCACATATGTTTGAATATCTGGACCCCAAAAGACTGTGCAGCTGGAGACACTGTGGAACCCTTAAGGATGGGACCTGCTGAGAAGTCTTGGGGGATTAGAAGAATAGGAGATTGCAAATGCCATATAACCAACTGTATCACATGCCTGATGTTATGGCATGAGTTGTCCCATTATGTTGCCTAATGTCCCTATAAATCTGACGCTAAATAAATACTTAGACCAGCAAGTAGATCGTTTTAAGCTATTTGATCATAGGCATGAAAAAAATTAGTAGTACAGTTGGTGAGGACAGAATATGAAAGAAAAAAAAGCTCTAAGTATTGTGCTTAGCTTTAGTTGCTCCATTGCATGTGGCATTACAAGGAGTCAATGTGAGGTACGATAGATACCAGTCCACAAAAGACACAGTGCGAGCAGGTCTTGTTCTTATATTGTGGAGAAGCTGTTGGTTGGTGGGTGAGCATTTTTACTCCACTGTTTCTGACAGAACTGAACTTCCCCCAACATGTGAACCTTGATATTGTTGAGTGTGTCTCCCATATTTTCAGTTTTGAATTTGGGTATTTAATATTTATCTATTAATTTTTCCCTTTAATTAAAACTGATTATTTTATCATACACTATATCCATAATAAAGTTTACTCTCCCTCTTCACCTCTCAGTCCCCTGCTTCCGTCCCATTTGGATCCACTCTCTATCTCTTATTAGAAAAGATCAGGCTTCTAAGAGATAACAACAAAACATGACAAAATAATATATAATAAGATAATGTTGTTGGGGCACACAGCTTTGTTACGGGAGGTCCTCCCACTCCTCCAGCCTATCGCTGCTGAGATACCAGCCCACTGGGGCGTGGTCTCTCTCCCTTTTAAAAAAGCGGCCATTTCCCTCTCCTCTCTCTCTTCACTTCCTGCTCCACCGGCGACTAGACTCCCTTCCTGGTTGTGTAGACGGCTGTTGTCTGGGACGGCGATCTGTAAGTTTTTTCACCTTTAAATAAATACCATGCTGTTAATCATAATTCCAAATTGGTGTGGCATTGTTTGTGACTTACGCCTTCATTTGACACCCAACGTTTGGTTTTAGAACCTCTCCTTTCCCCGCTCGGCCGCTGGCTGCGAGTTCAGCTTGGCGGGAGCCCTCCCTTCCTCAGCCGCTGGCAGCGGTGGCCTTGGCCTCCCCACGTGGATTTAAACTCCACAGGCCCGCGTAGTCTCTGCCCGAGTGGTTTGCTCTTTTCTGAGTCCTTTTAAATCTCCCTTGCGAGCACAGCTCTTAAGTGGCGGGAACCAGAGCACATGGTTGCTGAAAGCTGCAACCCCTCAGGGTGACTCTGTCATGTGGAGGCATAAGCTGCTTCCAGGTTTCTCTTCTCTACCCCTGGATTCTGGTTTTCTGGTTCCGTCTTTGGAATTGATTTAATTATATTTACTTTGTTGAGAAACTTGCATTTTCCAGTTTTTAACATCTACTAAGGCACTGAAACAGGATCCCGTTTTCATCGCGACTTGGCAACAGCGCCACCTGCTGGATAATAGGTACTATGGCGGTTTTCATTTCTAACGCAAATTTTACTGCTTTGTTTTCACTAATACAATGGATTAGTAAATTTATACTTACTAATACAATAAATTACATCATACAAGGTTTATATGATTATGGGGATACCTTAATTTGCTTATTACTAGGTTTCAGTTTTCTTTTCCATATTCTATCATTAAGGAAGAATATGGCAATCCTAAGAATGATTGAATCTTTATGTATTAATAATGAACAGAAGAATATGGCACTCCTAAGAACGATAGAATCTTTACAAACTAATAATGAACAGAATATGGCACTCCTAAGAATGATAGAATCTTTACAAACTAATAATGAACAACTAATTGACAGGATTAAAATTATTGAAAATCAGAGGTTATCTGAACAAGTGGATACTATGACAGACAAAATTGACTCCATATCCAAGGGTATTAGAAAGTTACCTGAAAGGGTTCAGGCTGTTGAATTTGACCTTCAGACTTTATCACAAAGTTTTGATAAGGTAACAGACAGAATGTACCTCCAAGATGGGAATCTACATGATATCCAAGGAAAGTTTAAGGAGGACATGTTATCTTTGAAGGAAAAAAATTAAAGCTCTTGAATCACAGGTGCAGAATGGGGACCAAAAAATTGATGCCTCAGTGAAATCACTGGAAATATATACAGGTCAGGAAATTCAGGATTTAAGAGAGACAATGATAAAAAGATTTGAAAAGATTGGAGAAATTATTGCAGCTGGAGAACAGAGTAAGGAGGCACAAGGACAGGATACAATGCGTCCACCAGCTATTAGAACTGGCCTACCCAGGGTTCTAGTGAAATACCCTATACTTAATTCTGAAAAAGCATCAACTTCTAAAGGCTCAAAGGGAGTCAGAGAAGCTAGATGGACGCCAATAGCAATGGATGATCTGAAAGAAATTAAGCAAGCTGTTGTTAATTTTGGCTTGCACAATGCATATGTAAAGGAAATGATAAGGACTTGGGCTTCTAATGCTAGAGCTACTCCCCATGATTTCCATCAGTTAGTGTCTGCAGTTTTAGATAATGGACCTTCCTTGATGTTTGGAATTTATTTCAGAGAAGAATCCAAACATATGGAACAGCAAGGAAGAGCAAAAGGTATTGAAGTTTCCCAAGATCAAATTCTTGGTGCAGGAGAATATGCTGATCCACAGGTCCAAGCTCTTCTTGACATTGAAGTACCGTGTCTATGTCAACAAGCAGCTTTAAATGCTTGGAATAGGATACAAGATCCAGAAAAAAGGGTTGAATCATATACCAGAATTAGGCAGGGACAGAGAGAACCCTTTATTGACTTTTTGCAAAGATTAATTAAGGCTCTGGACATAGGGGTAACAGACCCAGAAGCTAGACGAATACTTCTTGAATCTCTAGCTTTTGAGAATACAAACATAGAATGCAAAAAGGTAATTGGGTTTTTAAAGTCTAGATCAGCACCTATGGATGAATGGATTCAGCATACGATGAATGTTGAGACGTTTAGCTATAATGATGAATCTTGGGTAGAAGAAGCGATTTCCACAGCAATGAGGAGACATCAAACTGCCAGGTGTTTTAATTGTGGTAAATTAGGACATTTGCAAAGGGATTGCAGGCGAAGAATTTCTAGAAATAATATCTCTTCTGGGAATGACAAAAATAGGAGACCTCGGCCTTCAGGTATATGTAGGAGATGTGGTAAAGGACGGCATTGGTCCAACGAATGCAGGTCAACAACAGACAGACAGGGCAATCGATATCATTGGGAAACTCCTTGAGGGGCCTCTTGCAGGCCCCCAAGCCAACAGTGGCCCAGTCATTCCCAGTCACAGTGGAGAACGTGCCTCACCAAGAAAATTAAAAGTTCCAATTTCTGTTGTAAAAAGTAATACTGGTCTAAATTATGAATTACGTGTGGAGGATGAGTCAAAAAAACCAGTAGGACAGAGTAAACGTATATTTTGGCAGACTTCTATTAATGATCAAAGACCAAAGCTAAGAGTCTGTATAAATGGCACTTTTATTGAAGGCTTATTAGACACAGGTGCGGATGTAAGTATCATTACCCCAGAATCTTGGCATCCGAATTGGCCTCTTCAAGAGGTAGATGTTCAGTTCCTGGGAATTGGAACCCTATCTCGTGTAAAACAAAGCACAAGATGGGTTGAATGCATAGGGCTCGAAGGGCACATAGGAAGACTAAGGCCATATATAGCCAATATTGCCATAAATTTATGGGGCTGTGACCTGCTACAGCAATGGAATACCCAGATTAACATTCCTGTATTTCCAGGAACTCATAATTCTGGGAAGGATATGATGAGGTATTATGGAAAAAGGTCACTAGCCATTCAGGCTGTACAAGAACATACAGCAAATACCAAACCTTTAGAGGTACCAACAGCCCTACCTTTAAAATGGCTAACTGAGAAGCCAATATGGACCAAACAATGGCCTCTAGCTGAAGATAAACTACAGGCATTGGAACAGCTGGTGCAAGAGCAACTAGATGCTCACCATATTGAAGAATCAACCAGCCCTTGGAATTCTCCTGTGTTTGTTGTAAAAAAGAAATCTGGTAAGTGGAGAATGGTGACAGATCTAAGAGCTGTCAACAAAGTAATTCAACCTATGGGCCCACTACAATCTGGAATTCCTTTGCCTTCTCTGTTACCAAAAGGATGGCCTCTTATAGTTATTGATTTGAAAGATTGTTTTTTCACTATACCGTTACAAGAAAAGGATAGAGAAAAATTTGCCTTCACAGTGCCTACTTATAATATTTCTCAGCCTAATAGGAGATATCAATGGACTGTCCTCCCACAGGGTATGCTCAATAGTCCTACACTGTGCCAATATTTTGTAAGTAAGCCATTGGAAATAATTCGTAAACAATTCCCCAAGTCCATCATTTATCATTACATGGATGACATCTTGTTATCTGATTCAAATAAAGATACTTTAGAAAGGATGTTTGAAGAAGTAAAGAAAGTCTTGCCTAGGTGGGGATTACAAATTGCCCCTGAAAAGATTCAAAGAGGAAATTCTATTAATTACCTAGGTTACAGAATAGGGTTAGAGAAAATTAAAATGCAAAAGGCACAAATTAGGAGAGACCGCTTAAAGACTCTTAATGACTTCCAAAGATTGTTAGGAGACATTTCCAGTCTACAACCAGCTGTTGGGATAACACCTGATCTAATAGTTCATTTAAACAAAACCTTAGATGGTGATAAAGATTTGAATAGTCCAAGAAAACTGACAGCTGAAGCAGAAAAGGAACTGACAATGATTGAGGAAAAATTACAGAAGGCACATGTGGATAGGGTGAACCCAAATCTTAGCTGCATCCTAGTCATATTGCCTTCCAGAATTTCTCCTACAGGGATTCTAATGCAGAGGGAAGATTTTATTTTAGAGTGGATATTTATACCTAATAAACCAAGTAAAAAATTAAAAACTTATGTGAAAAAAGTCTCTGAATTAATTATAAAAGGTAAGCTGAGACTTCGTCAACTAGCAGGTATAGACCCAGCAGAAATTATAGTGCCTTTTACTACTGAAGAAATAAAAAAGTTATGGGAAGACAATGAACCGTGGCAAAGAGCTTGTGCTAATTTTTTGGGAGAAATTAATAGCAACTATCCCAAAAGTGGTAGACTTAACCTCATAAAAAGAACTTCTTGGATTCTTCCTAGAATTGTACATGATGCTCCAATAACTGGAGTCCGTACGTTCTATACTGATGCAAATAAATCAGGGAAAGCAGGTTACAAGTAAGATGAATTGAGTAAGGTGGAACAAAGCCCTTATAATTCTGTCCAGAAGGCAGAATTATATGCCATTCTTATGGTGCTAAGGGATTTTAAAGACCCACTTAATATAGTAACAGATTCACAATATGCAGAAAGAGTTATCTTGCATATTGAAACCGCTGAATTTATACCAGATGACACAGAGTTGACTTCATTGTTTATCCAGGTACAAGACATAATCAGGAACAGGCTTTGTCCGATGTACATAACACACATCTGGTCTCATACAGGTCTGCCTGGTCCTCTAGCCCAAGGCAATGCTGAGATTGATCAATTATTGATTGGAAGTGTGTTGCAGGCCTCAGAATTTCATAAGAAGCATCATGTCAATAGTAAAGGCCTAAAGAAAGAATTTTCCATTACTTGGCAACAAGCTAAGGACATTATAAAGAGATGTCCTACTTGTTCTTTCTATAATCAAACACCGTTGCCTGCAGGGAGTTACGCAAAGGGTACTAAGAGAAATGAAATCTGGCAGATGGATGTGTTCCACTTTATGGAATTTGGTAAATTAAAATATGTACACCATAACATAGGCACGTATTCAGGTTTTCAATGGGCTACTGCCCTGAGCTCAGAAAAGGCTGATTCAATAATCACACTTTTATTGGAAGTTATGGCCATCATGGGTATACCTGCACAAATAAAGACAGATAATGGTCCAGCATATGTATCTAAGAAAATGAAATGCTTTTTTGATTATTATAATATAAAACACATTACAGGTATACCAAATAATCCTACAGGTCAGGCAGTTATAGAAAGATCAAATCGTACTATAAAGGATATGCTGAACAAACAGAAAGGGACCGAAAATACCCCCAGAAATAGATTACATAATGCTTTATTAACCTTGAATTTTCTTAACGCTAATGAGAAAGGAACGACAGCAGCAGAAAGACATTGGATAATGGAAAAGTCTGCTGAACTAAATCAAGCGATTTATTTCAAAGATGTGCTGACCTCTCAGTGGAAGTCAGGAGATGTGCTACGTTGGGGAAGGGGTTTTGCTCTTGTTTCCACAGGAGAAGAAAAATTGTGGATACCATCAAAATTAATAAAGTTTCAATTTGAAGAGGAGAAACCTCTTGGAAAGGAGAAATGACAACTCATCCACAATGATGATATTCATACAGGTGGTAAGAAAAACATATAGACTGGGGGCAGGGTTCTGTTCTTATCTCCACAGGAATACACTCATCTTTGAGAAATTCAAGGGACCCTGGATGTTTGGATACTGACAGATGGAAAAATACCTGCCCAATAGGAAATATCAAGAAAACTGAATGGGTTGTGTAAGTAATATTAAACAATATTTCTAAATTTCTAAAGCTGGTTTTGAAGTTGGACTCTGGCTCAGTCCCTCTCCAATTCCAAGCCTGTTAGTAAGAGAAAAACCCAGAGTTTCTGGAGTTTCTGTCTCATGTCAAGAGCCATGATGTGGGACAGAAAGAAATATGAGTTTAGAAAACATCTTTGCTTTTCTTCATATCTATCATACTATTCATTGAATATATCTATCATGTCTTTCATTGAATATATATATATATGTGTGTGTGTGTGTGTGTGTGTGTGTGTGTATGTCTATATGATTAATGTTTAAGTTTTCATAATGAACAATGAGTTTTTCCTGAAGTGACATTTGAAGTTTCCAGGAAGAAGATGGGGCCCCATAACAACAACTCCACCTGGTTGATATGACGTCATGATACTGATAGCGCTACTACAAGACCTGCTTTGGGTACCAGCTGCACAAGACAGTTCCAACTTGGTTAGCTGAAATGGTGCACATCTTGTACAACATTCTGGCCAGACCTGCACAAAATACTCAGAGACTATTTGCAATTTTAAAAGACATTGATCTTGAAATTTAACCATCATTTTACTTTCACAGCATCCCCCAGAAAGAATGTCGCCCCCATGACAGCTGGAAGTAATTCTAGAGGACGACGCCCCCTCTCCCAGTAAAGTTTGCCCTTGGGTTTAGGGACATCATTTAGGGGTTGATTATAATTAGTATATGATTGAGGGTTGGGGGAGGAATTTTATAAGCTCAGGGATCATTTTGAAAAAAAAAAGAGGGATGATGGGATAATAGATTTGTAATTGTGAGTTACTGTTTTTAGACAAATATATTGGTATAGATTCTTGTATAGTGATACAAAGTTAAATTATATTGACTATTGTATGCATGCATGTTTCTACCTCTTTTTAAAACATTTTTTATGTATTGACATATATTGTATTGATATATATATATATATATTGTATATATTTACCATATTGCAGTGTACATTTCTACCTCTGATTAAGATACTTATATAATGTTTGTGTATTGATATATATTGACCTACTGCAGTGTATATTTGTACATTGTTTATATTTGGAGGTCATTGTCCTCATTTGTTTCACAGTCGTTTATTTTCTTAGTCTTTAAGTTAGATAGATATTGTGAATTATATAGATTAATAATCATCTAAGTTTGTCATTTATAATAGACTAATCAGGTTCTTTAGATATATAGAGATTATACTCAGTATAGATAGATAATCTTCAACTTCTTCAAAGAGCTGTAGAAAATGGCCTTTAATCTAACTCAGAGTTTTGTCGTAGTGAGACACAATTGGTCCTGGCAACACCACTCTATTCCCAAGAGAATGTTGAGCACCAAAGACACTCCACCTGGAGCCTTTCTTTTTGGCAGAACTGGCCTTTGGGCAAAGAAATGCCCATACCTCAACCACTGACAGAGATACAGAGCATGCATCAATGGATAAAACAGGACTGTCATATCCTGCCGAGACAGGGTAAGATAGTTTTGAAAAGTTGCTTGCCTTTAAAAATGGTATGTCAGTTATGTTAGAACTTAGCCAAAGTTGGTTGCTTCAATGCTGCTAACATGATTTTGGGTGATTGCCCAGGTAGCTAGTTGTCTCTGAATTGTTGCATGTTTTGGAAGTTGTTTTACTGAACTTCCTAATTACCCAGGTAACATTATTTCCCTTCTCAGATCTTTGTTGGGGTTGAAGACTATATAAATGTAGTTACTTTCTCTCATGACTTGGCCAAGTTATTTATTATACAAGACCTAAGCTAGTTAGAATAGGATATTTGTACTTATTGTATATAATTTCACAGTAGGTTTAGAACTCTCTTATTTAAACAAAAGGGGGAGGTGTTACGGGAGGTCCTCCCACTCCTCCAGCCTATCGCCGCTGAGATACCAGCCCATTGGGGCGTGGTCTCTCTCCCTTTAAAAAAGCGGCCACTTCCCTCTCCTCTCTCTCTTCACTTCCTGCTCCGCCGGCAACTAGACTCCCTTCCTGGTTGTGTAGAGGGCTGTTGTCTGGGACGGCGATCTGTAAGTTTTTTCCCCTTTAAATAAATACCACGCTGTTAATCATAATTCCAAATTGGTGTGGCATTGTTTGTGATTTACGCCTTCACAGCTTGTTTGTTCCCAGCTGTCCAGACAATGAAATAATCACAGAACCTATGTTATTTGCAATACTGTTTGGCCAATAGCTTAAGCATATTTCTGGCTTACTCATATCTTAAATTAACCAATTTCCATTATTTTATATTTTACCTTGAGGCTTGTGGCCTACCAGAAAGGTTCTTGCTCGAGGCTTATGTCTGTCTCCAGTGGTGTCTCCATGGCTTCTCCTTGACTCCACCTTCCTTCTCCCAGCATTCAGATTAGTTTTCCCATATAGCTCTATTCTGCTAAGCCATTGGCCAAAGCAGATTTATTCAGTAACCAATAAAAGAAACACATATACAGAAGTACTTCCCACACCAGACCATCACATCAAAACTAGACAAAGCAAACCAAAAAAAAAAAAGAAGAAAAGAACCCCAAGAGAAGTCACAAGAATCAGAGAGTACCTCATTCACACACTCAGAAGTCATAAAATATTAATGCAGGCTGTGTGCTTTCTGACTTGGTATTAAATTTGTTTAGTTGATTTAGAAGAATTTATTCTGATGTCCTTTATCCCTGCAAGCTCTTACATGGTTTCTGTCTCCTCTTCATCAGTTTTCCCTGAGCTCTGAGGGGAGGGATTTGATGGAGATATCTCATTTAGAGTTGAGTATTCTAACAACCCTCTCTCTCTCTCTCTCTCTCTCTCTCTCTCTCTCTGCTCTTCTCTCTCTCTCTCTTTCTCTCTCTCTCTCTCTCTCTCTCTCTCTCTCTCTCTCTCTCTCTCCTATTCTCCTCTGTGTGTGTGTAAAGTCTGGCTATGGGTTGATAATTTGATCCTGTCTGCTGTAGAAGGAAGCTTCTCTAATGATGGCTAAATAAGGCATTGAATTAGGAGTATAGCAGAATATCATTAGGAATCATTTCATCACTGTTATTTTTTAAGACAAGTAGTATTTGGTTTTACCTTAGGTGTCAGGTATGGGAGCGATCTCGTTGAGTGACCCTTAAGTCCAATCAGATATCTGTTAGTTACTCTCGCCTATTTTTTGTGCCACCATTGCCTAACATATTTTGTAGACAGGACAGGATTGTAGATCGAAGGGTTGTGACTGGGCAGGTGTGATTATTTCTCTTTTGGTATCCTGCAAATTACCTTTCAATACCAAAGATGCTAGACTATGTGAGAAAAAGTTCTATGTAGACACTAGCTCTACTTCTCTGTGTACAATGAGTTGTGTGGGTGTTATCTCCACTGACTGACAGCAACCTATTTTCTTAGCAACATCATGAGTTTGGGGACTTCTATGGGACCCTTTGGCCAACACCTCAATTGGATATAACTGAGTCACAGTACTGGAATCTTCATTCAGTTACAAGAGATGAATGTTTCAGACTCTGTCTTCCCTGTTATCTGGAGACTTCATTAGGATTGCCTTCATATATTTTAGGAAGTTTCCACTGCACTGGATTTTCATACCACCCCTCAAAATGTCCCTCAATTTCAGCTGGCTCTGCTTGCATTCAGTCCCTTAATCTCTTCCCTCCCCCTGTCTTCCTGATCTTCACCATTCCAGTCTCCCCCACCCCTCAGACTGCCCATAAAATCTTTTCTATTTTCCCCTATGAGGATGATCCATGTAGCTCCCCAAATGGATTGTATCTTTGTTATCATGTAGTTAATGACTTAAATCCACATATAAGTGAATATATATCTTATTTTTCTTTTTGGGTCTGGGTTGCCTCTGAGGACAGAGTTTTTTTTTAATTAATATGAATTTTTATTTATTGACGATTTTGTTAAACTCCTTAAATCAAAAGGTCTTGAATATGTGCAAATGTCTAAATGAACAAGATATCAGTGTAGATACAGAATTGTAGTATGAAGTTAAGTCATTTTTAACCTGAAAAATGGCAAGGGAAGAAAGCATAGGTGGTATAACAACTAATCTTCATTGTTAACTTGACTGCATCTGGAATTAACTAAAATTCAAACTGCTGGACACACCTGCACAAGATTTTCTTGACTGAATCATTTGAGGTGAGAAGACTCATTGTAAATTTGTATCATATTAACTTAGAAAACCCACCATAAAACTGGGGCAAACTTTTGGGGTAGGCCTACATAAGAGGACATGCAAGAAGGAAGCTTTTGCTGTCTGACTGCTTGTCTTCACTCTCACTGGAAAGTTTATCTATCTTACTCTTACATGACGGACATTAGAACCTCCTCTTTCGTCATTGCAATGTATACTATGAGAAGCTCTCTAGGAATTCCCTTATACTCCTACACTAGATTGGGACTTCTGAGACATCCAGTCTCATGGACTGAATAACTACCAGATTCTTGGTATGTCAGGAAAGAGTCATTGTTGGATTACTTGTACCATAGCATGTAAGCCACTCTAATAAGTCAAGTATATAATATAAAATATTATATATTAATAAATACAAAATATAAAGTACATAAATATGCTGTTTGTTTAGACATCCATAATACAGAGGGCTCTAAAGCCTAAGGTGTAAACATGATTTGCACACAGAAGGAAATAAGGTCAGAGATGTAGACCCAGGCAACTGCAGAGTTTATTTACCATAGGCTGACACTTGTCAGTGTAGTCAGAGAGGTAGTCATCAAGAGCAATCAGGCAAAGAGTAGAAGGTGGAAAATACAAGAAGGGATAATCCTGAAGTAAATGCTATATATAGTGCAAAGGTTTTAAATATAGTTTATTCTTAATTGAAAAACAATTTAAATAAGAATATCTACCTAAAATTATTTTAGTTCAAATTACTATTCTTCTGAAACAGTTAAATATAGAAAATAAAAGTTCAATAAAAGTATCATTCCAATGAGGGAACATAGAACATTCTCTAACTGCATTGAGTTTAAATTCACGGGATGGTAGGGGATACCCCAGAGGACTGTATCTTCCATGTATAACTTGTACACTGAGGAAATGCTCCTTGTTTCAAAGTAAGGAGTTATCATGTACCTTAACCCTATCTAGCATATCTTCAGCCATAGGCATTCACTGACAATGTTGGGCTTTGTTGTTCATCTGTGACTATCACTATAAGTTATTTTTAACAGTCTTAAAAGAAAAAAAAATAAAGTTAAATCACTTTTTAAAATCTCACCTTTGGAGCTGAAGAGACAAGTAAACTGTCAAAATCATTTTGTTCGTACAGAGAATATGAGTTTAGTGTCCAGCACTTCTGTTGAGGACAGCTCACAACTATCTTTAATCCTGCCATGCTTCTGGCCTCTGTGGGTGTTGTTTGAGTTTCTGTCCTGCCAGGTTCCCGCAATCGTTAAGTCCCAAACAAATCACACAGAGGTCTACATTAACTATACTGATTGGCCCATTAGCTCAGGCTTCTTAGTAAATCTTATAACTTATATTAGCCCATTATTCTTGTCTATATTAGCCATGTGGCTCAGTACCTTATTCAGCAAGGCAGTCTATGTTGCTTCTTCTGTGGTCAGGTCACAACTGCAGAGGAATGGTCTTTCTCCTTCCCAGAATTCTCCTGTTTTCATTGACCCACCTATACTTCATGTCTGGTTGTCCTGCCTATACTTCCTGCCTGGCTACTAGCCAATCAGTGTTTATTTAAAGTATAATTGACAGAATAAAGACCATGGTCCTATACCATGGTGGGCACCTGTGTTCATATGTGCATATGCCAAAGCACATACTTATGCCTAATTAAAACATTAAAATAATTTATTAAAAAAATGCAAATATAGGCAAGTTTGTTAATCAAATGGATGTTATTTGATTCACAAAATACCTTCCATAATATCATCATTTACATATTTTTAAATCAAACATTACAAACAAGTGGTAATAAAAATACAGAGTGATCATCTCCAACCCATGAAAACGACTTACTACCCAGTGTGTTGACTTCCAAACTTCTAAAATTAATGAATTTGGTCTCTCCCTAGTGGATGTGAAGTATTTCTGGCTATAACAAGCTGTATATAACAAATGTTCAGACATTTGTTTGGGGTTGTAGAAATAGAACCAGCTCTATAGAAAAACTATTTTTATATAGCTAATGGAAAAAGAGAACCACAACAGGGACCAGGAGACTCAAGTCACATCTAAAATTTTGTTCTGGTGTTGCTTTGCTTTAGTGGGGTTTATTATCCTTCTGGGCTTCAGTTCCCTTTACTGTCGGTAATTTGAGAAGGTATGATGAACACATCACGATGCCTACTACCCATGAAGTAAGAACAAACATATATTCATGAAGCTCTTAAGTGATGGAGGAATAATTTAAAATGAAGAAAGGTAATATGGAGGGAAAGTAATTCATTTGTCCTATCCCCGCCATTACATCGTGTCCAATTCAAAACCCAATGTCATTTGAAGAAAAAATTCCCAGAAATATTACTGTATAACTCACAAGTTGTCAGCATGAACAAGTTGAAAATCTCCTTCTCACTTCAAAAAGGTCATCTGCTGAGAAAAGCTTTCCATTTGGGGAGCTTCACAAAATAAGTTTTACTACCACAAATACCCTACCTCCAAACATCTAAATTGCATCTACTCTAATCTGATTACTCTAAATTGAATGTGGCAGTGCCAAATGTCATTCTCCATCTTTAGGGTTTATATCACTACCATGACAAACATGATATAATATAATAATTGTTTCTCTGGACTCAGTAACTCTCTTGTAATAGTTTCTTTTGCGATTAGTGACCCAATATAGAAGTATTTCACTTTATTCTGAAGGTCTATTCCAACTGTGTAAAAGTTTATTGAATTGTACAGATATTGGATCTAGTTTATTTTAATCTCTAGTATTTTTATTTATTTCCAATGATTTTTTTTATAATAAAGCATACAAAATTAAAATTTAGAATACCATTGTCCAAATTAAAAACAGAAGTCCAAAACAAAATCAATGGTATTTTCAGAATTTTTTATCTCATAACTGTTTCTCAGAGATTTTTTTCTTTTACTTTATAGGTTTTTTTGAGCATATATTGTGTTTCCAGGTTTTCTGTTTTTATGGGATTTATCTGTAAGTGAATGTGTGTGTCTCAGCATCTACATATGCTTCTTTAACTCTTCTTTGGCTCTTTTTCTTCTGTTTTGTCCTATTCTAGTTTCTTTGTTTTTATTTTGCATAGTTTTATTTTATTGTAATTTTAGGTGCATTTTTGTATCCTATTGAGAAGGAGTAAGGAGGAACAGGTATTGACTTGGGTGAGTGGAAAGTAATGAGGATCTGAAAAGAGTTGAGGGAGGGAAACCATAGACAGAATTTATTGTATTAAAACATTTATTTTCAATAAAAATAAGAACAAAAATAAGTATTTTATTCTAAAGATAGCCATAAAAATGCATTTACCACTATGTCACCTTGAGAAATGGACCTCAAATCCAGTCAGAATATAGTTGATTGTTTTGGACATATCACCTTTATAATTAAAAAGGAGGTAATTAAAGTAATGGTGAAAAAGTCAGTTTAGAAGATAACTTTGAAAAGGCTAAAATATCAGAACATAATTGAGAAGGTCATGGGAGTTTATTTGGGCAATCTATTTTGTGGTTATATATTTACAGTATTAGGGAGTGAGTCCAGGGTTTCAATTCTAGGCAAGTAACTTTGTCACTGGACTAGATTAGTAAGTCACTTCTCTGGCCCATAATTTCAAAGAATCTTTTTGATTTTCAAATCTTTTCTTTCTATAATTTTGTAGCAAAATTTCTTTTACATGGAAGATATTCCAACATGCCTAAAATTAAATACCAAATATATAGTTGGTATATAATATTTTTATATATGTATATGTATAATATATACACATATTCGAGTTTTTCTTGAACTAATCAAGAAATCATTCGCTGGAGGTGTTAACTTATACAATACTGTAAAGGTTTATTTTATTTTTATATATTTGTATTTTATGCCTGTCTCTGTGTATGTACGTGTGCATGAGGGTGCTCAAAGAAGCCAGAAGAGGAAGTCAGATCTTCTGGAACTTATGTATCTGACAGTTGTGATCTACCTGACAACTGTGGTGGGAACTGAACTGGAGTCCTCTCCAAAAGCAACAAGTGCTGCCTACTAGATTGTTCCATTGATCATGTTCAACTACATTTCTTTTTCTTTTTCTGGTTTTTTTTTTTTAAGACAAGGTTTCTCTGTAGCTTTGGAGCCTGTCCTGAACTAGCTCTTGTAGACCATGCTGGCCTCAAACTCACAGAGAACTCTCTACCTCTGCCTCCCGAGTGCCGAGTGCTTGGATTAAAGGAGTGCACCACCACTGCCCAGCATTTTTGGTATTTTTATTATTATTTATTTAAATGTAGATATGCATATGTCTATGTACCTGAGATTAGGGCCATTCCCTGAAACTGAAATTACAAGCCATGTGGGAGATGAGAATTGACGTCAGGTCCTCTGAAAGAAGAATACATGTTCTTAACCACTGAGCCATCTCTCCAGCCCCTCGCCTACATTTCTAATACAGTCCAAGCCTAGCTAGTGGGAAATGGTACCATCTACATTGATTTGCCCTTCCTATATCAATCAGCAATTAAGAAAATGCCATGCAGACATATCCATGGGCCAATCTGTTTTGGAGAATTCTTCTGTTGAATTTCCCTTTTCTTCCCAAGTGTGTCAAGTTGACAACCAGGATCAGCAATCACAGAGGTGTGCACTCTCACAGTGTGTAGCATGCACTTATGAATCTTCATTTCTTGAATTTTCCATTGAACATTTTCATACTGCATTTGATCCTTAGTAACTAATGCTGTGGAAAATTAAATTACAGACATGGAGAACTATTTAATTTCACAACAAATTTACTTTTAAAAGGAATCATCAAAACCAGTGACTAATAGAGCCAAGAAAATCATATTTCCTGACATTACCTCTATCACTCAGTGTTATTATTGATAACCCTTTTACTCTTAAAAGTATCCAAGTTTTTATAAAATATTGTGAGGTCCTATATGAGTACCCTACTGCACTGTCATCTTTTAAAACTGGAATGAGCATAGAAGTCAGAAAGTGGCTTCCAAAATGGCACTCAGAGAGTATTTTGAAATCTCTACTAAAGCTTCTGGTTTCTGAGTGATAAGAAAGATTGGCAGTTACCATAGTAACCAAGGATGCAGGCAAAGCAATGTGTCAAAGATTAAAAGCTTAGATTCATGTTGTTAATTTAATTACATAAGAGCACCTTCCTGATAAAAGATGAGTCTCATTCCTAAAACTAAGAGTTTTTAGTTTACCTACCAGCCTCCATGAGCACCTGGCATATATTAGAGTGGGGCAAAGTGGGTAAAGGCACTTCAACAAGCCTCAAAGCTCATGTTTGATGCCCAGGTCTCACATGTTGATATATCATTACTTTGCTATTGCTGAGACAAAACATCATGACCAAGGCAGCTTAAAGAAGGAAGAATTTATTCTAGCTTATGATGCCAGAAAGATAAGAGTCCATCACCATCACTAAGTAATGCAGAAATGTGGCAAAAGGCAGGCAGACCAGGCAACAGGAACTATTGAGAGCCCAGATCTCAAACAGCTGACAGTGAGAAGAGAAAGCAACAGCAAATGCAAAATGACACAGGATTTTAAGCTTTCAAAACCTAACCCCTGGGAAGGAAGAGATGGATCAACAGTTAAGAGTACCTGCTACTCTTCCAGAGGAGAATTCAATTCCCAACACTCACATGATGGCCCACATCTGAAACTCCAGTTCTCAGAGATCTAATGCCCTCTTCTGGCTTCCATGGGTACCAGTCACAGACATGGTGCACAAACATTCATGTAGGCAAAAGAACCATATAAATAAAATAACCCTGTCCAAACAGAATCACTAAATGGAGACCAAACATTTAAAGGACTAAAAATATAGGGATATCTAAATCAAACCACCACATGATGGATGGAAATAATTAACTGTCATGAGTTGCCGTCTCACCATGCCTGCTGTGGCATAAACATGCTCATACACATATGTGCAAACAAGATAAAAAAATTAATATAAAATAGATAAAAATTCTCCATCTTTTTAATTAAGTTTGCTTTTTGACAACTTCGTATATCTATGTGCATGTAATTCTGATTACTCTCTTCTTCACACCCTTTATCACTCCCGTTCTTGTCAACCAACCCCAACCATATTAGTACCAGTTCCTTTCACAGAATTATGATGTTAATTTTTGTTTTGTAACTCATTTAGTTTAGCCATGGAATGGTTCTATTCACTGGCACTGGGAGCAGTCATGAATAGGTATACAATTACAAGTCAAGGATCTCCCTCCTCCTGAATTTATAAAAAGTAAAGGGTTGAACCATCTGACTCACTCTTCTGCTCATGTCTACTGATTGACCTATTCCTTTTTTAACTTTATTTTTATTTATTCTTTGTGTCTTGTACACCATGCATCTCAATCCCATTCATTTCCTGTCCCTTCATATCCACACTCTTCCATTGCAGGACCCACCCAATAAAACTTAAGAGAAAAAAGGAAAGGAAAAGAACTCTCATCATGGAAGTTGTACTCTGACACAGTGAGTAAGTCACACAGCAAACCCTTTTGTCCATGTATATTTACTTGCAAGTGTTCATTGCAAAGGGTCATTGGTCTGGTTCGAGGTCTCTGGACTCTGCTACACTGTCATTGCTGGACTCTCACTGGAACTCCTGTTGTTTATCCTACTATGGCCCCAAAATCATACAGTTTTGGGTCTGCAGGACCGGTCCCCTTCATTGGTTCAGCAGATCATAGATGGAGTGAATGTTGAGCCAGGCCAAGCCATAACCCTGGTTCTGGTTCTGGGTAGTTGCTGCCTTGGTCAGCCCACCAGCTCTCCCCTGTCTTTACCATCAGCGTAAGCTCTCCTGCATTATTTTTGGATATTATAATGTACTTGCATCACTTTTTTTCTTCCCTTTTCTCCCTCAAAACTTTCCTTACTCTCTTTCAAATTTATGGCTTTTTTCATTAATTGTTACTATGTGTATGTACATTTATATACATACATATTTTTAAAATATATAAATACAGTGTTCAGTCTGTATAATGTTACCTATATGTATGTTTTCAGGGATACCAATTTTAGTATTAGATGATGCTTAGATCCAACACAGCTAACTGCATTTGCTGTGCATTTCTGATTACAAGGGCTATGCTTGTGGAAAAGATGACATTTCATAGCTCTTCCTCCTATCTTCTAGCTCTAATAGACGTTTACCCTTTCTACTATGTTCTCCTAGCTATAGAGGTGATGTTGTCAACTCAATGTTTACAGCTGAATACTCATTTGTTTTTTATACTTGGGATCTTATATAGCCATGAGTCTCAACATTTACCAATGGTTATAATAAATAATGGTTACTCTGATTAAAATTGAAAGCAGTATTTATGTCATAAACACAAATATTTAGAAAGCAGCTTAAAATCATGTCTACTTAACTAAGGAACAGCATTCAGTACCCCTCTAGGGCCTGTGATCTTCACCACCATTGGTTTTTGACCAGGTTTATACTACAGAGTATAAATGTATTCCCATGGAATAGTTTAGAAATCCAATCAAAGAGGAGCTGGTTACCCTTATAATGGTAGTGACAGGTGGGGAATACTTGCCTGGCAGGTTGATTTCATGTATCATAAGATAAACAACTGGGTAAGACATTTGAAGGATGTTCTAACCCAGAAGCTGACTTAGAACCTTCTAGATCTTTCTAACACAAAGGAAGCAATGAGGAAGAGTTTTTAACATCATGCACACATGGTTTGTATTGTCTTCATGAAATGAGTCTTCTAGTACTTTGAGAGCAACCAAAATGAGTAGGAAACACTGGGGCAATCCTTGATCAGCAATTTATCTCACCCAGGCACGTACGATTTGCTTAATAATTCATGCCTTCTTGGGAGATTATATATCTAGCTTTTCATGCTATCTCCTTTCAAACGTCTTTCCTTTAATAAACTGTGTTTTCTTTGTTCTTTTCTTTCTTTTCTTCCTCTTTCATTTAACTTTCAAACTAAAATTGTGTCTCCCTTACCCACAGCACATTTCCAGCACAGCTCGGCTTTTATTAATAGGTCATAGAGAATCCAATTTGGCATCCAAAAAAAAGTGGGGAATTGTCTCTTAGCCCAGTGCAATAAGCATTCTGAGGACACATCATTTTTAAATTCAGATTAAAGGCATGAAGCCTCACCTCTTCCAACTCCTCCGTTTTCCCTCCAGGTTCCCTCCCCTACTATACTGCCAAGTTCAGTTATGTTTCCCAGAATACATGACACAACATCTGTGGTGACTTCCACAGAGATTTATTTCCCAGATTTTCATTAAAATAATAACTGAATTGACTCAGTAAAATGCTGCTTACCATGAAATAGCCCTTTAGAGGTTTGCAAATTTGCATTTAATACTCTTTCATGTCATTACAGTGTTAATAATCTATGCCTAAAGACCAATAAAATATTTCACACTTTCTGTTTATGGAGATAGCTTCATAACCCTCCATTTTAATGTGACTGGGTCACAATAGAATTCTTGACTTAGTCTGAGTGAATCTAAGACTATAAACAATTGCCCAATTCCATATTCTTCACTTCTGAAAAATAATGCAGGTACCTTGCCTCAATCTGATGAATGGCATGACCCTTCCTAATTTTCTTAATGGCTGTTAAGTTGTTCAAGTTTCTAACTGCAAACAGAACTGAAACTGAAGATGGGAAGTCCAGAGCAACAGCAGCCACACATGAAGAGTACTTCACCTCAAACTTTAATCAAGACCCATTATGTAGATCCAGTGCTTAGTAAAAGGGAAGGTTTTCTGGTCTTCCTCTGCCTTCTTCCTTCCTCCTTTCTCCATCTTTCTTGCTCTTCCTCCCCCTTTTCCTTCTCCCTTTCTTTTTCTTTCTCCCCCTCCTCTTCTCTCTTTCTCTGTCCCTTTCTCCTTGTTTTCTTTCATATGTTTAGATAATAACAAATAAAAATGAAAAAAGTTGGATTTTTTAAGATGTGAGTTTTATATAACTACTAAAAATAAAAAAATTACTTAGAACGTAAAGTCAGCTGGTGAGTTTAGGAAAAAGATGATAAACAGTAGAAAAGAAGTAGTGAAGTAGAATCAAGAGAATTTACAAAAGAGGGTTGGGTTTTTATTTCTGTTTTGTTTTGTTTCATTCTGAAAGCCACAGCCAAATCTCATCTTGAGGAAAAGTGGTTTTTCTGACAATTTCTTGGGGACAGAGGCCTATGTGGCCACACCTGTCTCAAAGTCAAAATATAAATCAAGTGATCTCCACCTCCATAGTCTCCTGTCTCCGTCAATCGAACACTAAAATTACAAACTTGAACTACACTCAACATGTAATAAGAAAGTTATTGTCTTTTACTGTTTTGATTTAATTTTGTTTTTATTAATGAAATGGGGGAAAGGTGTTTTCCAAATGACAGAGCTTTACTTTATTCTGTTTTTTATTAGTAGAGAGAAGGCATTTCATCAATGACTTGCATTCCACCAAAATACTGTACAGAGATTTGTAACCCCCTCAAAAAATACATATTCTTTAAGATACATTGGTCAAGTAAACTTCAAAGACTTGAGATTTGGAAAGATGAATATGGTATATCTAATAATGTCACAACCTATTATGAAATGCTGGTGTGCCCATACAACAATGCTATGACAACATCGAATCCTGGCAGTGCCACAGTGAAGGTCAGTGTGATACATTGATTGGCCTCCTCCATTTTATTACTGAGATTTTACTGATGTCCATAATGTTCTTCACATGCCTCTAACCTTGCTGCCAAGAATGACCTTCAAAGTTTCTTCTGTTATGGAAGAACTGTTAGAAAGAGATAGGCAAAGGGGGCTTGGTGCCAAAAAAACCTTTCTTGAAATTCAGAATTATCTTTTGTTATCAAAACAGGAGATTCTACCACCATGAATGCCAAAAGGCTGTACCAGATGATATTGCGAACTTTTACACAGTATTCACAGAGGAAACCATTCCTCACTGCATGTGTCTTCTATTCTGTGCAAGTAGCCAGAGTCCTGAAGGAGGATGATATGTACCATGGCTTTTCTCATGATCCTCCTTCACAAGTCTAGTTTTTGAGAATTTTGAGATTTCTTTCCAGAAGTCATAGAGCAAATGTAAGCCTATAGATGAAACCAAACTCTCATTTGTGAAAATATATTCAGATATTTTATATAAATATATAATTTGTATAAAATGTCAAAAACTGAAAATACATTTACTGCTGAAAGTGAAAAATGGAGCATTTCAAAACGCTAAACTTTTTATTGCACTTTTTCATCTTGTTTATTAAATTTATTCTTTAAAATAAAAAAGTTAAAGTTACAGTTCTTAGTTTTAATCTTGGTTTAAAGAAACTATTTTACTGCTGATTACTTTCTCCCTAAATTTACACACACACACACACATACACACAAGATAGACTGCTGTTAATACATTAATATCTTTATAATTCTACCACAACTTTTATCAGCTATGTAAACTGGGATTGTGGGTATCTAATAAAAATGGGTTTTCATGATAAACCACCATTTAAACTAATTCATTCATGTATGATTAAAATGTAAAAACATAGTCAACATACTAGCTGCAAGTTAACAGGAAGCTTTGCAGTAGAAAAAAGAAATAACAAACATAAATCACTTCTTTTGAAACAGATTTTAAATTACATACATCATTTTCCCTTTGGAGAAGAAGAAAAGCTTTGTTAGAAATATTAAAAATTATCAGATATCTCAAATGCAATGCAGAACTTCCAGAAGTTTGCAAGGTGGTACCAAACTGAATGCTTCTGTGTCATGTATTTAAATTGTAAATAGATTCTGTTTGTGATGCTTTTTGCTTTTTGCAATATTGAATGCACTATTAATTCAGTACAAATCTGTTTCAGTGAATAACTATGTAGCTATTTCAGACTCATCTTTCTAAATGTTCGAGTGAAATAAATTAGAGAATAGAAAGGAGCCCTCTCAAAGGCTAACGTGGTTATGAATGAGAACAAGACAAAAAGTAAAGAAAATAGAATTGAGCACAAATGACCACAAAGTTTCAAGTGATCTTCTCTCACAGATAACAGATTCTTGGCCTAAAAAGAAGGATTTGGACAGGTGGCACCAGAAAATGTACAAAAAGAAGTAATGATTTACATTAAAAACCACAATGCTTGATAATGAAAGTGTAAATAATCAGAATATTTTAAAGAGGAATTTAAAAAGTAGGAGAAATTTATCTAAGCAAATGACACAGTGGAAAATTAATACTAATTGTAATGAATTCAAAGGTGTGAAATCACTTCTGTGTCAGAAAACAGACCAACTCACAAACAGTTTTAACCACATCTTTATGGGATGTCTTTACATGCAGTGTAATTGGAAAGCCATCTAAACCACTCTCCAGAACTCTTAAAATTTTAGTAACAAATGAGAAAAGGGGAGCAGGGTAAACAGAACCAGTGATTAGCTTATGTACATTAGACAAAGACAGAGGATCTTAGAAATCAATTTTTACATAATGAGCTAAAACTGAGTGTTTCTATTTATAAGAACAAATGAAATGGTAATTCCCTAACTCACATACATAGCCCATGTCATTGAATAGCTTTTTTATAATGTGTTCTTTGCAGGTTTATGGATTCTACAAAAGACTTTGTGTTTATTCATACTAGTTATGGGATTCTATTTTCAACTTTCAATAAGCTTCTCCTAAATATTAGTTTAAATATTATGGGAAGATAGAGAAAAATCATCATTCAAAGTGTGAAATGTGAGGCATGTCATGATAGTAAACAATGATAAAATTTTTCTCAAACCATATGTAAGATACTTTATACAATAATAAATAACTAGCAAATATATCTGATTTTAAGCATTTATATTATTTGTTCAGTCTTATAAAGTATTATTAAAATAAATAACTAAATAAAATTGTTTTTATTACCAATTAATTAAGAATAGTTTATTTCTTATAGAAAGTGTAGAAATCATGCAATGGAATAAACTGCTTAATCTAGAGTCTTGAATTCGCCATCATATATTAAATTTTAGCAGTATGCCTTAGAGAACAAAAAATAAATTTTGTGATTTTCATTTAGACAAAACTATTAGGTGGTTTATTAGATATTTTGAGATTTGGAAGTTGTCAATTCTTGCCTCTTTTTCCATAATCAGCATGTTGTAAAGCCAGGATCCAAAACTACAGGACTCTGAAAAAAATGGAACCTAAGTTTTATCTCAGTCCTTGGAGAAATAGTAATGTGAACTGTCTGAAAATTCTGTAATAGATAATGTAAATCCTGAGATTATTATCTATATGAAAATGATCTGATAAAAAACAAGGGAGGAGATGTCACTGTTCCTTCTAGTAAAAGTCCTCCCAAGTGGGACTGTCAGTCACTTGCACAGAAAAAAAAAAAAAAACCCTCCAGGCCGGGTGGTGGTGGCACACGCCATTAATCCCAGCACTCGGGAGGCAGAGGCAGGCGGATCTCTGGGAGTTCGAGACCAGCCTGGTCTACAGAGCTAGTTCCAGGACAGGCTCCAAAGCCACAGAGAAACCCTATCTCGAAAAAAACCAAAAAAAAAAAAAAAAAAACCTCCAGAAAAGCCTGTCCATTGTAGAGAATTTATAAGTGAAATAAAGCCCACGTAAAATGAAAATTTACACAATAATCTCTTTGACCATTGCCCACTTTCACCCCTTAAAAATATGTTGCTCCACAATATTCCCTCATTATTCTCACCACTTAATAGTAGCCCATTGTCTTAAGTCCTGTTCTATTTCTGAGAAGAGACAATATATACCAAAACAAAACTTATCAAAGAAATCATTTAATTGGGTCTTGCTCACAATCTCTTAAACTTAGTCCATTATCATCATGGTAGAAATTAGACAGGCATAGAGCTGAAGCAGTTGCTGAGAGCTACCTACCAGTCTTCAGACAGAAAAAGAGTCTCTGGGCCTGGCATGGGCTTTTGAAACCTCAAAGCCCACTGCCAGTGAAACATTTCATCCATCAAGTTCAAGTTAATCCACCAAATTCACAACTCCTAATCCTCTTAATCCTTTCAAATAGTTCTAGTCACTGGTGACTAAGTTAAATATATGAGCCTATAGGACCCACTTTTATTCAACAACCATATTCACATTGCCCTACAACAAGCTCTGTCTATCTTTTACACTGTATTCTAGTGTTTCATCTGCCATATTTCAATGAAGATGATAAGGACTATGGAGCTGATAAGTGTCCTCAGTGAGATCCTGGTGGAAAACCTATATTCATTTGTATAAGCAGTGAATATATTTTTGATGAGACAAGTGTGGTTCTGTAGCTAGTGATAGATTGAATGTACCAATTACATAAAAGGAAATTTGACTTTTCATCTCATATCCTGAGGTAGATGTGCTCATTGACACTTCAAAAGCTGTTTGTAATCACCATTTACAACAGAAATAATAAAAATGTTCTTAATGAAACCCAGTAAATACTGTTAATCACTATTCATCTGATCCTCATTTTCTACCATTCATTGATAATTTTTTCTTCAGAGAATCAGATACCAACACTATCAATTCTTTTCATGTAAAATCATATGGTGTTTGCATGTGACATATACATCTGCTTCCATGTACCTTAAGTCACCTCTACCATAGAAATTATACTTAAAGAGTTACTATACTGTATCGTTTAGGGGATAACTGCATGTAAAAGACTGTAAACATTCTGTACAGATGGAACTTCTTTGAGGAGACTTTTTTATTTATTAAAAATTTCCACCTCCTTCCATCCTTCCACTCCCCCTACTCCCCTTCATTCTCCAGTCCTAAGAGAAGTCAGGGTGCCCTGCCTTGTGGGAAGTCCAAGCCCCCCCTCCATCCAGGTCTAGGAAGGTGTGCATCCAAACAGACTAGGATCCCAAAAAGCCAGTGCATGCAGTAGAATCAAAATCTGGTGTCATTATCATTGGCTTCTCAGTCCACCCTCATTGTCAGCCATAATCAAAGAGTCCTGTTTGATCACATGCTGGTTCAGTCCCAGTCCAGCTGACCTTGGTGAGCTCCCATTAGATCAGTCCCACCATCTCTGTGGGTGGACGCACCCCTCACGGTCCTGATTTCCTTGCTCATGTTCTCCCTCCTTCTGCTCTTCATCTGGGCCTTGGGAGCTCAGTCCAGTGCTCCAATGTGGGTCTCTGTCTTGTCAAGCATTTTCAATCTGCAGTTAACTTGCAGTTATAGTACTCACAAATACAAAGTAAAATAATTTACAAAACATATGAGAAAACAGCTGAATATATTGATTACATATGACCAAAAGCTCTTGGCTCAGAAGATGGAACAACAGGTAGAAGTGCTTCTCATGCCTCCAGTTTATGAGGACTGGAGCTTAGATATCTTCCCCCACATAAAGCCCAGAGAGATGAGGCAGCCTACCTATAATCCATATCAGGGGAGACAGAGATGGGATCAGAACACCAAAATGACTAGATAAACTGGGTGAATTGATAATCTCTGGAATCAAGAGAATGATCTTTGAAATAACCCTTGCTGCCTCAATATATGAGGTATAGAAGAACTGAAAAAGAACCCAACATCAATCTCTGACTGCAACATACACACACACTTAAAGTCATATATATGTGTACCCACATACATTTAAGTACACATACTCTCATGTATGAACAGCAAATTCATTCATACATATGCAAACAAAAGAAATTTAAGAATTATATTGATTACCTTCATAACACTTAATTTTTTATCTACAGCAAAAGTTGTTTGATATAAAATTAAGTTCTAAATATTGTCTAAAAGTTACCATCTTTGTTGACCAAAGTTGCATGTGTATGTAAGTGTGTGTAAGTGCATTACCTCAATATAGAAATCCCAAGGATAATAAAGAGGCTGAGTCATGGAGAAGTAGCAGTAATGATTGGTGTGAAACAAAAGTAAAGCATTATGAACAATTGATTTTCTTGTTTCACTCATATAGGTGGTATTCATTGTCTGCTCAGATTCTGATCGATAAACCCCAGAAATATGTTTGATAATTGAAACATAAGAAAATTCAGGTTATTATCATTGACTCTTGCATTTTTATGTTCACATCAAATTCACACATAACCATAAAAATGTTTCAAGTTTTAAATTTTAACAAAGAATGGAAAATATATAAATAGAATGAAAATAAGGAGCATCTTTCTGGTTAATAATTATTTGGGTAATATTTTGGATTTCTCTACGAGATTGGAAATAAAATACAGCCAATAATCAAGGTATTCCTATCTGAAGAAAAAGTATATGGACACAAATATAAGAAAGAAGAGACAGAGAGAGGGTTGAGAAAAAGTGGGCTGGGAGTACAATGCACAGAGGCAGGTCTATGGAGAAACATTAAGGAAATGTAGATACAAAATAGACTATTCAGCAGACAGAGTCAAGCTAGAGTCTCTTCACCAACTGCTCAATCCTTAATCCCCCAAAATACCTCCTGCATTACAGCTACCTCTGATATTTGTAGATAAATCATTCATTCTCATTAACATGACCAATGGAAAAATGTGGGTTTCACTGTGGTCAAAATACTGAGTATAGCTGGCTACAGCTAGAACTACCAGGCATAATAAGTCCTGTTTTGTTTTCTAAGGCAGGACTCTGCTTTTAAAAAGCATTTATAAAATTCAGCACAGCATGCAATCCCTCCGTTTGGAGACACCAGGAGTATTATGTATAGATTTATGTTTGGCAAAGAGTTGTCATCGGGTTTGAATGCCTGTGAGTTCTTTAAACTTCCAAGAGAATGTGTGAACAGTACTTATTAGCACTTAACAAGCCAAAGAACACCTGCTAATCAAATTATGTTGGCTCTCAAAAAAACTGCATTAAATGTTATCAGCTTTGCTACTGAAATTATATTGAAGATGATACCCAAGTCCTATTCACTCATATCTTTATGTTTTCCAAGGTTATTTTTATTTCAATTTAATAACTAGTAAATACCCATGAAATTACTAGAGCATTTATGTGGGATATTTTTCTGTATATGTGTTCCTTTTATTGGCTAATAAATAAAACTGCTTTGGCCTATAGCATGGCAGAATATAGCAAGTCTGGAAGAGATATATAAAGAGTAGATAGAGACAAAGAGACGCCATATAGGTGCTAAAGGAGAAAGACTCCCGAACACCAGAAACTTACCAGTAGGCCACAGCCTTGAAACAATACACAGCTTAATAGAAGTGAGCTAATTTAAGATGTAAGAGTTAACTAGAAATATGCTTAAGCTATTGGTTAAACAGTATTGTAATTAATATAGTTTCTGTTTTGTTATTCAGGCATGGGCATCTAGGAAATGAACAAACAGTCTCTGCCTACAAAATGGTGTGCCAATGTGGGCTGACTACATTCATATAAGACCTGAGAGAGCTTGGAAAGGAATATCAGACACACACACACACAAAAAAAAAAATCAGAGTTAAGCCCAGCTTTTTGGTAGCAGCACTTTTTTGGGTGTGCTCTGCTAAAGGAAAGCATAGACATGATTCCTTAAAGAGAAGAATTCCTAACTCAGCAGCAGCTCCTTTGTGTTAGTTGTGTGAACAGCTCTCGCTCTTTCAGGAAGCCGAAAAGAGTTTGTGGGCAGCCTGCTGCAAGTTACTCAGTGGTAGCATGGGCCAACTGCTTACCAGAGTTGAGGTGGTGAGAAATGCTTTTACTCAGAGGTCCCAGAGCTAGTTGTAAAGGTAGCTCTGCCATATTGAAAGGCTGATAGAGGCAAAGCCAGCATCCAAGGCTACTGAGACCAAGCTACTTACCATTTTAAAAGCATTCCTGGTCAGAAAATGATTACATATATGCAATAAAGACAGATTCAAATGAAAAAGACCTCTGAATGGGTCACAGTGTTGGATAAGGCTCGGAAGAGAGAAGAAAAAGAATATAGACAGTTACAAAAAATAGTTTTAAAAAATAAAACAAAGTCTTTGAAGAGACAGAGTACAGTGAGTCATCGATTATATGAGTAAGGAAAAATAAGCTACATAAAGATGAAAAATAAAGAGAGTTTGGGTTATGTATATTATTTTCTTTGAATTTTTTGACTGAATGAGCTAAGTACAGAGAGACATTTCATTGAGTGGGCTGCTATGCTAAACAAACATGTATATTTTAAAGATATATTGACTTTAAAATTTGGGTTTAAGGATATGTTTCTGTGAAAAAGAGGCTCTGCTTTTATTTCCATAGAGGATAGAAAGCTGTGGATTCCTTACCCATTAATATGGTTTGATCAAACAAACCCCCTGCAGCAATGACCCAGATGGTCCAACATCTATGACAGCTTCAGGACTGCTAGTTGAGATGGACCCACCACCAGGATAACCCATAAAAGATCTGATTAACAGCATTCCCAACCAGCAGGACATAGTCTAGAGAGTGATACCCAAATTCCCTAAATGATTGTTTATAAATGTTTGTTTACATTTATAGGGGATATGATATGGAGATGAATACTTTGCATTGGTATGTATCATGGTTTGTTGATAAAAATTTAAGGTTGATTTTGTTATATTTCTGCTCTTGAGTAAGGTATTATGTTTGTGCAACTCATTTAAAAATGTAATGTATAATTAAGAAATACAGGTTAATAGTCATTTATAATAGTCAAGATTTTAGTCATGTTAGGTTTCTAAGAGGTACAGAGATATATTTCAGATGAATCAGTATTACTCAAACCTTTTAAAAACAGACTGTGGATGGCATTTAAGATGTTTTAGGAATTTAGGACTATGCTTGACAATGAGACACATCTGCTCCTAACAGTACCCATCTATGTCAGGAGGAGGATGAGCAATGATGTTCCTTATAGAGTTTGTTAGCTATTTGGGCAAGAAACTGATCTTGCCTGGACTGCTTGATGTTACGCTGTGTGAACTGGACATACAGGACCCACAGAAAAATGCCTGTCCAAGTTGCCTAAAGAAGGTGAGAAAGTCCTTCAGGTTTCCTGCTTCATGAAAGAGTCTGTCAGACATTCTGCAAGATACAGTGGAAAGTTATTGACAAACTGCCAATATAGGCAAAACAGTCTTTCAAATTTCCTGCTTCAGGGAAACGTCTGCCAGATACTATGGGCCTATGGGCTGAAGATTGATGTCCCAATGTTGCAGAAGGACTTTGGGTAACTGTCCAGGCAATGAGATGTCTCTGTCAATTCTAGAGTTTTGGAAGCTGCTTGCAATGCACTCCCTGTTAACTTAGGCAATATTATATCCTTCTGGAGTCTTTGGTGAAGTTGAAGAATAGATAATGATAATTATTGTTTTCCTTAGTTATGAAAAAAGATAAAGTAAATACAAATATTGTAATTGTAATCCTTACTTGATACCTGTTTTGTTATATGTAACTGTACTATGTTAAAGTTAAAATCTTCCTTTTTATTTAGATAAAATGTGGAAATAATGTGGGAATCCCCTCTGTATGCTATCAATATGTTTTATTGCCATTAGTTAATAAAGGAACTGCTTCAGTCTATAGCAGGGCAGAATATAGCCAGGTTGAAAGAGATACATAGAGAGAATAGGCAGAGTCAGGGAGATGCCATGAAGCTACCAAAGGAGAAAGATGCCAGCCACCAGGCAAAACCTTACCAGTAAGTCACAGTCTCATGGTAATTCACAGATTAAAAGAAATGGGTTAATTTAAGATGTAAGAGTTACCTAGAAATATGCATAAGTTATTGGCCAAACAGTGTTTTAATTAGTATAGTTTAGGGGGCTGGAGAGATGGCTCAGTGGTTAAGAGCATTGCCTACTCTTCCAAAAGTCCTGAGTTCAATTCCCAGCAACCACATGGTGACTCACAACCATCTGTAATGAGGTCTGGTGCCCTCTTCTGGCCTGCAGACATACACACAGACAGAATATTGTATACATAATAAATAAATAAACATTAAAAAAATAAAAAAATTAATATAGTTTATGTTTGATTATTTGCATCTGGCCAGCAAGGAAAGAAACAAACAGTCCCTCCCTACGCAGCATTGCATATACTTCCAAGCAGCTGCATCTACAAAGTGCTTTCAATTTCCTATCAAATGTATCACTTGGGATTTGTTGCATTAATTGATATAAAAAGGCTTCTACACCTGAAAAAAACTAATTTAAGTGCTGGATAAATGACTCACTTGGGAAAGTACTTGCCACTGGAAAATAAGAACTTGAGTTTGACACTAAGAATCCACTTTTTAAAGAAGTTTGAAAGCTGCTAGCTGCAGGGAGACAGAAAAGTATCCAAGAAATTTCACTTTCCTTAATACTAATTAAAGCAAATACAGGTTCTCATACTTGAATCTTAATTACTATTCTTAACCTAAAAACCATACATTATACAAGCCACTACATATGAATGCTGCAGAAGAACAGCAAAGGGTTACAGAGGCCAAAGACATAGAAAATGAAAACCTGATTGAGGATGCAGAGAACTTCTAAGGAAAGAAGATGAAGTTGGATGTGTAATGGAGATACTTTTCCCATGGTAAATCAATGCATATTCAAACTTACCATAGTTTTGTTCATATTTATGTACATTATCTCTTCATATTTAACAAAGTTAGCATAAAACAAGAGCAGGCTGTCATGGGATATTTCGGCACACTGTGAAACTCCAAGATTGTGTTAAAAAATACCTTGGATCAGGGGGTGGAGCCAGCAACTAGTTAATAAGAATTAGCCATAGAGAATAAATACAGAGGACCAGAGAAGATAGATAGAGAGATGGACAGGAGAGAGTAGGGAGGTACTTAGAGATCTGTGGGACTTTGGGGGTTAAAATGAATGCAGAACTGTTCTCTTGCTGGGTCTCTGGCTGAAAATTAAAATCAGCTGGCTGATTCTTGGCTCTTCTGATCTAGCAGTTTTTCATCCCAATATCTGATTCCCAAGTCTTTATTGGTAAATAGAATAACTTTCATGAAAATAATATTTGACACTGTTATAATGAAGACATCTTACTGATTGATTCAGATGCAGGTACCTTTTAAATGTTTGATGAGGTTTGATGAATTAAAGAGAATTTTTCCTTGTTGGGGCTCACATATTGCTCCTGAAAACAATGCAAAAAGAAGATTCTATTAATTACATAGAATATAAGATAATTTTATAGAAATTCAACCTCAGAAATTAGAAATCAGTAGGTATCAATTATAAGCTCTTAATGATTTCCAAAAATTTCTGGGAGATATTAATTTGCTATGGCCCACAATTTGAATAACTACTAAAGAACAAAGTAATCTATTTCAAACATTACAAGAAAATAAATTGTCCAAGAAAATTATCAGTTGAAGCTGAGAGAATTGACTTTGAAAAAAATTACAGAATACCCATGTGGATCACTTGGATCTAGAGCTTGATTGTATTCAAGTCATATTACTTTCTACTCATTATCTCCAGAAATTCATATGCAGAGAGATTATATCTTAGAATGAATATTTCTACCACACAAGATAAAAAATTAAGGACTTATTTAGAAAATGTTTGAGAACTAATTCTGAAAGCAAAATTGAAGCTTCATCAATTAGAAGGAATAGACCCAGAAGAAATTGGATGTGTTTTATAGAAGGAGGGCCTGCTTGTTCATCTAAGCTGCCCGACTAGCTAAACCCCAAAATAGCCAAGCAGAAATTGTATACATTAAAACACTGCTTTCCCATTAGCTCTAACTTCTTATTGGCTAACTCTTATATAAATTTAACCCATTTCTACTAATTTGTATATTACCATGTGTCTGTGTCTTACAGGGTAAAATTCTTAGCGTCTGTCTCCTGTGACACCATGGCTTCTTCCTAACTCTGCCTCCTTTCTTCCAGTATGCCATTTAGTTTCCCCTCCCTATCTAAGTCCTTCCGTATCAACAGGCCAAGGCAGTTTCTTTATTCATTAACCAATAAAAGCAACACATGGACAGAATGACCTCCCACAACATTTCCCCTTTTCTGTTTAAACAAAAAGGAAGCTTTAACTTTAACATCATAAAATTACATATAACAAAACAGGTATCATACAAGAATTGCAGTTACAATATTTCTATTTACTTTATCTTTTATGGTAACTAAGAAAAACTATATCTATCTTTCTATTCTTCAACTCCATAAAAGACTCCAGAAGGATATAATATTACCTAAGTAAACAGGAAGTGCATTGTAAGAAACTTCCAAAATTCTAGAAATGATGGAGACATCTCACTGCCTGAAAAGTCATTACAAGTTCTTCTGTGCTGTTGGGGCATCCATCTTCAGACTATAGGCCTATAGTATCCAGCAGACTTTTAAGCAAAGCAGGAAATTTCAAAGGCAGATCCACTTATATTGGCAGTTGGCCAGTCTCTTTCTTTTGTATCCTTCAGAATATCCTTCACAGTCAAAAACTTCAAAGAAAACACAATAATATACATAATCCAGACTCTCTGTCAATTTTTCATCTTTTCGTGGCTTATTTTTACTCTATTGCTTTTAAATATTTATTTTATTACCTTTACTCTTTTAACCTATGACTGTCTGTCTTTTTCAACTCTCTATACTCCTCTTCTCTCCCAAGCCTATGTAAATTTATCCAGCACTGTAACTCATTTAGAATTCTTTTATGTCTGAATCTGTCCTTATTGTGTTTTCTGTAATTCTCTACTGTTCTGAAGAGCTTTTAAAATGATAGGCAGCTTGCTTGCAGGCGCTATGTATGCTGGCTCTGCCTTTCTCCTCTTTGAAAAAGGTGGATGTACCATTACTGCCAGGTCTGGAAGGAGTTGCACTCAGTATTTAACTTTAAGAATGAGCCTGCAGCACACAAACCCTCTTTATCCGAGTAACAGCCAAATCTGCCATGCAGAGCACTGCACAGCCTGGAAACATCTCTGTGTATGGCGGCAGGAATTTGCCATGTTCCCCGCCTGTGCAAGCCCAGTAGACCTGATCCCGCCACCTGCCACCTGCCCAGGCAGGGAGAGCTGAGCTGCAGGCATGGTAGCAGCCACTTTCCTCCCGATCCCGAGTGGGCACACTGTTATGGTTTTGGTCCCTTTAAGAGACAAGACACACCCATTCCCCCTCCCCATCCGCTGAAGCAGGCTGATCTTCAGCTTCCAGCCTGAGCTCGCTCTCTTTTCCATCTTCCTCTCGGAGAGGCAGCTTTGCTTCTGCCTCTCTCCCCACTTCTCTCTTCCCCCCTTCTCTGTCTCTTTCTCCTCTTCTTTCTCTATCTCTCTCTCTCTCTCTCTCTCTCTCTCTCTCTCTGTCCCCCCCTTCACCCTTCCTCCTCCATAACCCCCTGAATAAACATTCAACTTCACCCTGCATGTCGTGTCTATCCATGTTTCTGTCTTCTGCCTGCCCGCCATGTGTCTCCCTGTCTGGAACCAGCCATTGCTCGGGGACCAGCAGCCATCTCTGCCTGGGGCCCACTGCCTGCTGCCACACGGCTCGCCACCACTGCTCTGGGACCAGCAGCTGTCTCTGCCTGGGACTGGCTACTCCCAGGGCCCGCTGTCTGCCACCACATGGCCCGCAGCCACCATTTGGGACCTACAGCATTTCTGCTGCCTATTGCCGCGGGGATCTTGCAGCATTTTTAAAAAAGAACAACACACACAAATCCCTGGGTTCACAAATGCCGTTGAAATAATCCATAGCCAGAGTTTGCGCTGACAACATGACCCAGGAAGCCGTGTTTTAAAATAGCACGGCTTTTTTTCTGCTGTTGCTGCTGAATCAGAAAAACCTCTCTTAAAGAAGCTCTGGCATGCCACCAGCAAACAGCAAGCTGTGTTAAACTCTATATTTATTTTTGTCTAGAATTTCTTTTTTTTTATTGAGAAAAGGAAAAAAACAAGTTTCTGCCTCCTCCCAGCCTCCCAATTCCCTCCCCCTCCTCCCACCCTTCTCCCCCTCCCCCCACTCCTCTCCCCCTCCCTCTCCAGTCCAAAGAGCAGTCAGGGTTCCCTGCCCTGTGGTAAGTCCAAGGTCCTCCCACCTCCATCCTGGTCTAGGAAGGTGAGCATCCAAACTGGCTAGGCTCCCACAAAGCCAGCACATTAAGTAGGATCAAAACCCCGTGCCATTGTCCTTGGCTTCTCATCAGCCCTCATTGTTCGCCCTGTTCAGAGAGTCCAGGTTTATCCCATGCTCTTTCAGTCACAGTTCAGCTGGCCTTGGTGAGCTCCCAATAGATCAGCCCCACTGTCTCAGTGGGTGGGTGCACCCCTCGTGGTCCCGACTTCCTTGCTCATGTTCTCCCTCCTTCTGCTCCTCATTGGGACCTTGGGAGCTCAGTCCAGTGCTCCAGTGTGGGTCTCTGTCTCTATCTCCATCCATCACCAGATGAAGGTTCTATGGTGATATGCAAGATATTCGTCAGTATTGCTATAGGATAGGGTCATTTCCGGTTCCCTATCCTCAGCTGCCCAAGGAACTAACTGGGGACATAGAATTTCTTTTTTTTTAAATTTCCTTTTCAAGCCCTCTTAGATTTTATGTGGATTTTAATTGGCCACATTAGAGTGCCGATTTGTAGGAGGATGACCTGTTTGTTGGTCCCAGCTCCCCAGCTTCCCACACAGAAATTGTATACATTAAAACACTGCTTAGCCCATGAGCTCTAACTTCTTATTGGCTAACTCTTATATTAATTTAACCCATTTATATTCATCTGTATATTGCCATGTGGTTGTGGGTTACCAGGTAAAATTTCCAGCGTCTGTCTCCTGTGACTCCATGGCTTCTTCCTATTTTTTTTTGTCGCCTTTCTCCCAGCATGCCATTTAATTTTCTCTGCCTATCTAAGTTCTGCCCTAGCAAAAAGCCAAGGCAGTTTCTTTGTTCATTAACCAAGGTAAAAACACATAGGCGGAAGAACCTCCCACACCAGTGTTTCACTTTGCAGAAGTTGGAAAATTAAAGTGTGTGTACCATACCATAGATACATATTTAGAATTTCAATGGGAACCTGCTTTGAGTTCTGTGAACACTGACTCTGTAATTACCCATTTGTTAGTAGTCACTATGGGAATACCCGTACAAATTAAGACTGACAATATACTATTCTCAGATTTTTTTTTTTTTTTGGTTTTTCGAGACAGGGTTTCTCTGTGGTTTTGGAGTATTCTCAGATTTTTTAATGGGATTGAAGACTTACAAAAGAGATGCAAACAAAGTTTATAGGGTTGAGAGAAATAAAAGCTTAAGTTGTTTATCAAACAATGTTTTAAGGTCTGAAAAGACATTTTTAGGTTGGCAATACAAGTTATGATATTAAATAATTTATGTACAAAACTTTGGACTCACCAAGACTGGATAAATAATAGAGTATTTCCTCCTAATTTTTCAAACACTAATGGATTGGACATGGTAAATATAATTCTAACCTGATAATTTTTTTATTGTAGATAGTTTTACAACTATACAGTTACAGTTGAAATCTTTCTTTTTATTTAAACAAAAAGGAGGAAATGTTGTGGAAAATTGATCACACTGAGATCAAATGTGAAACTCCAAGACCATGTTAGTAAAATTAACCTTGAACTGGGGGTGGAGCCAGGGACTAGCTGACAAGAATTTTCTTCAGAAAATACACACATATTAATAATAAATGATTTTTATAAGCTAAGAAAAACTTTTCAAGTCAGGCGGTGGTGGCGCACGCCTTTAATCCCAGCACTCGGGAGGCAGAGGCAGGCGGATCTCTGTGAGTTCGAGGCCAGCCTGGTCTACAAGAGCTAGTTCCAGGACAGTAACCAAAAAGCTACGGAGAAACCCTGTCTTGAAAATCAAAAAAAAACAAAAACAAAAAAAAACACGGAAGGCTCTTCATTAAGTAAAAGCAATTCTTTAAGGTATCACTTGTAACTGAAACTGAAATAATGCAATTTTGTTAGTAAATAACCTCCTGTTCATGCACAAACTGCTTAAGACACTTTAAAATTTCTTACATTGGAAACCCATTAAGATAAAAAATATTGAAGCCATGCAATAGAAGAAATACTTACTAAGTAAATTCAAAAGATTAAAACCATAGGTTAAATGAAAATATTGAATTACCCAATATTTATTAATTTCTTACCAGGCAATTTATGAAATTATTAGTTGTATGTGAATAACGAAAATGTATAAGAGATTTTGAGGGAGGATTTATTCATTTCTTTCTCTTTTTTGTGTTGTCTCTAGTCTTCTTGAGTTTTCAAATACCTTGAATCTGAAGAAATAACTGTATACATTCGTGCAAACTTGAGAATTCTTTCTTAGTTATCTTCAATTAACAACTATACTTATTCTTACTTCCAATTTGCAGTTGCTTCATCCCACCAGTATTTATTTAATGCTGGGCATAAACCACTGTTAAAGAGCTCTTTCCTTCTGTCTTGGCCTAGCCATTGCCATATTGAAGCCAACGCAATGGTGATTAACCATAAGCACAAGATTTGACCCACTAACATTCCTCATAGGGGCATGGCGTGGGGTTTTCAGAAGATGCTTCATGAGTTTCCTTTCTCTAAACACAGAAAAAAAAAATTATGAACTAAATAATGACCCCCTTGGAAAAGCTGTTGTCACTGAAATATAAGCATTTGAGTTTGACATTTAGAACCCAAGTTTTTTTTTTTTTTTTTAAGGACAGGTCTTGTAATACAACTTTTCACAGTGCTGAAGAGATAGAGACTGTGATATCTTGGCCTTTACTGGTTATTCAAGCCAGTCTAGTCAGAGAGACCCAGGTCAAAGTGAGAGAAACTGGGTCAAAATAAGGCTAAAACTCCTGATAATGACTGCTGAAATTGACCTATGATCACAAATAATAATAACCATAGTTGTAAACATGCACACATACATACACATGTACACACACACACACACACACACACACATATGTACATACACACCAAACCTTGATTAAGAACTATATTAAATAGTTCCATGATATTTGAGCCATATATGGAACATTTTTAGCTTCTGCATATTGTCACTCTATCTACAGCAGTGTTAATAGTGTAAACACACATGAAAAACAGAAAATCAGTAACAATAATGTTCAACATTTTACAGAAAGAAACTCTAATGCTCTACTTTTTAATCAGAAAAGCAGTTTGTGAATATTTAATCAAGAAATACAATATCCAAACTCCTGATATTTCAGTAAAAAATCCAAAATATGTAAAATGCATTTAAATTTGCATGTTATTATTAAAGTTCATGCCATTCTCAGAAAAAAAATGAAGTGCTTGTTCAGAAACACAAAACTTTCAGCAATAAAAGGGCACAATACAAAAGCAATCCTAGTCAAATCACCCATTGGTGTTTCATTAAGCCAAGAGCTCTCTTCTACATAATTGAGTGCTGCCAAGATCAAACATTTTTTAAAGTTCATCTGAGAATGATTTTGAATAACCTTTAAAAACACTCTGGTGAAGAATGATGGAATATTGTATGAGTTACTCAGTATCTGGACATGATCCTGAATATATTTACCATTACCTTTTCACACTGCCATAATATTTTCAAAACAGTTTGTAAGATCTCAAAAGAACCATCTACTGAAAGGTATTTTCCTAAATACATCTTTGTGAATAAATGTACACTCATTCCAAGGAAAAGTGACCCTCAGCCATTACAAAGTCACATTGTTCTAAACAATTTCCTTTAGTAACTTGGCACATTCTTTTCAATTATCAATTTTTCTTGAAACGTTAACACTAGATACTATAATGTATATCCCTTTAAATAGATTGTGTTGTGAACATAGGAAACAAGTATTCCTTCAGGAAGAAAATGATATAATTTTATGTAAATATGGCAAACTAAATGAGGAAATATTTTTACACTGTTACAGCAAGCAAGAAATAAGTGTTTCAAGTAAGAAAGAGCCCAGTTGGGTTTTCACAGCCTACTAAAATGAATGTAAAAGCTAAAATATACATGATATCAGAATGAAAGCATTTCAATGAAATAATATTAATTCTACAAATCAAAAAAAATGGTAATTTGCATTTCCCCTAACAGAAAACAAAATAACATTAGTTTTAAAGATAGTATAGGTTACTATCCACTCAAGTACTGAGTTCTCAAAAAAAGTTCATCACATTCTTCTATAGACCCAATAAATTTGGGAAGTTCTACCATACATCTTGGGTTTACAAGGAATATTATATCTTTAGAAAGAAATACTTAAGCTACTTGATATCAGCAACTTGCCTAATTTTATATAACATCTCAGTAAAACTCACAAATCTAGAAAGTGTGTTTCTAGGGATATATGCTGATTTACTATTTAATTAGTAGTTTTCAAAAGACCTTGTAATCACATTTTCTAAAAGTTTAAGAGCACAGGATACTTTTAAAGAATGTTCATGATTACCCTATCTTCTGATCACCCTTTAAGAATATTATAATAAAGCTTTATATTCATATAATATTCCAATGTATCTTAAAAGTACATATGATAGTAAAATACAAATAAAAGAAATTGGTTGAGCTTTGTCTATGTAATGATCAGTTTGACTTTAAATAGATAATGCTAAAGCAGCTGATACACTAATGTGCCACTGAACAAAATAGTACACCATGTGTCTAGAAAAATCTTATTTCCCTACTTTAAAACTATTATTTCTTTATTGCAAATATAATTTTTCATTCATTATTAAGTATTGCAGTAGAGCAATGGAAAAAAACAAAGGTTCATGGTTTCTCCTATCTTCAGTAAAACTTGGTATCTTTTACTAAAAAAACCTCTTCCAGTAAGCACAAAAGTACCATGAGTTCAATAAGGTATTTGTAATAGATATTTCCAATATTCACGAAGAAATCTTGTGCTATGGTTAACTTGAATAAATGTATAAACAGTTCCTAAGACATTTTGCTTTAGGTCTTGGGCAATAGTCTGAGTAGTAAGGCTTTCATTACGTGACTGAAGCAGTAGATTCACAGAAAAAAAAATATTTGGAAGATAACAGTACCATCTCGAAAACAGAATGTTTATAATTTTTCTTCTGTTGAAGGCAGGAACCTAGATGTGCGGGAGTGAAAAATTAATTCGAAAGTGTCCTGGCTTAAAAGTTAAGTGCCATATGCTGGTGTGGGAAAAACGTGAGCTGCCAACTGGGACCTTGCTGGTAGACCGCAAGCCTCATGGTAAACTATAAAATAATAGAAATGGATTAACCAAAGATATAAAAGCTAGCTAGCAAAATGCTTAAGTGATTGAAGTGATTGGCCAAGTGGTGATTTAAATAATATATTTCTGGGTAATTATTTTGGTTCTAGGCAGCCAAATCAAACAAGCAGCCTCTGACTACAAACTGGTGTTCCAATATAATTGACTATATCCATATAAAACATGAGAAAGCTTAAAAAGTAATTCTAGACACACACACTAAAAAATAGAGTTAAGCATGGCTTAATGCTGTGGCCCCTGATTCACAGAAGCAGAAAAAAAAAACAAAAACAAAAAACAAAAAAACAACAACAACAAAAAAAAAAAAAAAACATGATTTTGAAACAGAGGCTTTCTTAGCCATGCTCCCAGCATGAACTCCAATTCTTTAGGGAGGACAACTATGGAGAATTTAAATGTGGTTTGTAAACAGAGTGCTACATCTTGCTTAATGGCGACACAGACCTGCTGCAACCTGACCCAGGATCTGGGAAAAAAAAAAAAAGAATGGCTCTCAGATGCAGTGAACAGACCTCTCAAAAGGCAAATCTCAGTCCTAATTAAGCTGCTTAACATCTTAAGAAGCACTCCTGGACAGAAAAGGATTTCAAATACACAATAGGACAGGTTCAGACATAAAAAACCTCTAAACAAGAACAGTGTGTTTTAAAAATATTCATAGGCTTGGGAGAGAGTAAAGAGATAGTAAATGTAATATAAAAGAGTACAGACAGTCATAGATTAAAGAGTAAAAATGATAAGATAAATATTAAACTTGCAGGAAAACTAAAAGTGTAAGAAAAATGAGCTATGTAATGATGGAATATATACAGAGAGCCTAGATTTTGCATATTAATGTGTTTTCTTTGAATTTTTTGACTGTGAAGGAAATAAGTACAGAAAGACATTTCATTGTATGGACTGCTAAGTTAAACCAGCATATATGTTCTACAGGTGTCATGACTTCAGAATTTGTATGTAAGGATATGTTATTTTGGTGGGGGGGAGGTTCTTCTTTTGTTTCCACAGAGGATGAGAACCTGTGGAATCTTCCAGACTAATGTGATTTTATGGATCAAAACCCCCGAAAGGTCAACATGAACATCCCCAAAAATACTTCACCCAACAAAAAGCAGGAAGCAGTTTGGAGAGAACTACACCCAAATTCCCTAAATGATTATTTATAAATGTTTGTTTATATTTAAATGGGGATATAATATAAATATGAGCAATTTGCATTTATATGGATCTTGGTTAATTGGTACATATTTAAGGTCACTTTTGTTATATATCTGCTCTTGATTAAAATATTGTGTTTGTGCAGCTCATTTAAAAATATAATGTATAATTAAGAAATAAAGGTTAATAGAGAGTCATCTATAATATTCAGGCTTTTAGTCATGTTAGGTTGTCTAGATATATTTCAGTTAGATAAGTATTCTTCAAATCTTTCATACACTGTCAGAATATGGCATTTAAAATGCTTTAAAAGTTTAAGACTTTTCATGACAGTGAGACATATATGCTCCTGGCAGCACCAATTTATTTCAAGAGGATTATGGGCATCAAAGAGGCTCCTTATGTAGTTTGTTAGCCATTTTGGCAAGAAACTGCTCTTGCCTGGACTGCTTGATGTTATTCTGTATGAACTGAACATACAGGACCCACAGGAAAATGATTGCTGTAGTTGCCTAAAGATGAGACAGTCCTGCAGGGTTCCTGCTTCACACAAAAAAATCTGCCAGACATGATACAGTATACAGTGACTGACAAACTGACAAATGTCAAACTGACTTTGAAATTTCCTGCTTCATGGAAAAGTCTGATGGATATTATGGACCTGTAGGCTGAAGATGGGTGCCTCCAATGGTACAGAACTTTGGGTGACTCTCCAGATAGCAAGATGTCTCTGTCAATTTTAGAGTTTTGGAAGGTATTTACAAATGCACTTCCTATCTACTTAGATAATACTATATCCTTCTGTGGTCTTTGATGGAATTAAAGAATAGATAGTTATAATTATAGTTTTTCTTATTTATGATAAAAGATAAAGTAGATATAAATATTGTAACTGTAATTCTTGTTTGATACCTGTTTTGTTATATGTATTTTTACTATGTTAAATTTACTATGTTAACATTTTTTATTTGAACAAAAACGGGGAAATGGTATTGGAAGTCCTTCTGTATTAGTGTTGCTTTTATTGGTTAATGAATAAAGAAGCTGCTTTCATCCTATGGCTTAACAGAATATAGCCAGACTGGAAGAAATATATACAGAGAGAGAGTGGGCTGACTTATGAGATGCTATGGAGCTGCTGCTTGAGACAGGCGTGAGCCGCCAGATGGAAACTTGCTGGTAGGCCATGAGCCTCATGGTAAAATATAAAATAATGGAAATCAGTTAATTTAAGAAATAAGATTAATCTAGAAATATGTGTAATTTAATAGGTCAAACGGTGTTGTAATAATACAGTTTCTGTGTGGTTATTTCAGGTCTAGGCAGCAAGGAATGAATGAACAAGTGACCTCCTACTACAACATGCCATTGGTAAAAGTGAAGAAAGAAGGAAGAGACTAGAGGAACCCGTTTGAGATAAGTAAACTTGAAAAAAGCAGCACTCAACTTAAGGGGTAAACTCCATGACTGAGAGCACTTATTGCTTCTGGAGTGTATTCAAGTGTGCTTCCCAGAACCCATATCAAGCAGCACAAAACTTCGTGAAACTCTAGCACCAGGGTACCTGACACCTTCTTATGGCCTGTGTGGGCACTGCATCCATGTGATGCCCAGACAAGTAAGTATACACGCACGCATGCACACACACACACACAAATTTAATTTATTTTCATTTTAAATGTAAACATTTTCATGCTTATATTTTATTTCTTGAATTGTTTCTCAACATTCTCCAAATAAGTAGTATAAATTCACCAGAGGTAGATTAGATATTCAGTGGGGTTAATTACAGGAAGGGTTACATACTGCTACAACCATAGACTGTCTATCAGCAGGATAGGTACAAAGCTGGGAGGAAGATCCTGCAAAGTGAAGAAATTGTTTCCAAAACTGGAAAAAGTCTTGTCCAGAGTAGAGCACTCTACACCTTTCCTCCCCTTCCACAAACTCTTCCTTCATTCTACCTCCACTTCATGATGTTCCCCGAGCCTTGGTGGTAGTTGTACTTACTGGTCATGGTGTTGTTGCTATTGTTGTTGTTGCTGTTTTCGGTGGTGGTGGTGGTCATGTTGCTGCTGCTGCTGCAATTTAGGGATGAGCATTCAGTCTCATATTATCAGCAGTATGACTAATTATGCATGGATCAGAAAAGCCTGGATACACGCATATAAGCTAACAGATTTTAGTATATTGAAATATATTCTGATTTAATGTGATATGTTAACATAAAATTATTTTATACAGGTTTTGGTAAAATAAATAGTGCTAGTTAAGTCTCTTGGTCATCTGTATTTTAACATTAATTTTTTGCAAATCACTATGTACTCCTTATACTGATTTTCTTTTCTTCTTCCTAACAAAGTTTTGTAGGACAAAGACTTTATTAAATAAATACCATATTTTAATGAGCCCACATCCTTCATTAAGGCCAGAAAAAAATGAGCTTATTAGTTTATAAATTTAGTTTAGTTGTTCTAAGCATTTTCAGAGAGAACATATTTAGGTTCCACTTAGTAATAATTTTTTTAATTTATTTAAAATAAATAAAAATATTAGGAAAATATAATAATACAAAAAAACACAATTTGCCATGCAATACAGTATTCTGTAAACATACCTGTCACATATCTAGTATTTTGGATATTGTTTTGCCATGATTCTGAAAAATAAAATATAACAGGAAAAAAAGACATGGAATTTTTAAGGTCCAATGAAAATGCCTTTGCGTGTTTGCAGGCTTTACAAATGAATAAGCTCCGTGTATGACACTATTGCTCCTAAGGGGTCCATTGAATGTTCTGCTATTGTGTGAGGAGCTGAATGACAGTAAAATAAATGATCTATGATCCCATGGCAGCTGAACAATTGAGCAAGTCTGCATTGTACATTTTTTAAGAAAAGTTTTTCTCCTTTTAGTTTAGATTGTTTTTATGAAGAAAAAAACGCATTAATTTGTTGGTTTTGACCCAATTTAATTCTGAAAATATGCTCACATTTCAAGTTCATTTCAGTTACTAATTAAGCTTTTTTGCTGGCTTGCTGTGAGGTTTGGCAATGTAGCAGCAGTACGGAGTCTCTATAGCTTATAAATACTTAATAGAGGAATGATAGCCAGTTTTCACAGTTACTTTCCAATAGCCAAGAGAATGAGCTATGTAATATTTAAAAATCACTGTACTGAAAGTGGTTCCTAAAAAAACATTTTTACATCAGTGTCTATCAATTGTGGGATTATATAAGAAAAAAATCATGTTGATTAAAACCATATGAAAGTTATTATTCAAAAAACAAAATTATTTAGTTATTAATGGGAACAGAAAATCCTTGTTTAAATCAAGTAAATTACATCTATTACTTCTGCTAATCACAGGAAATAAATTATGTTAGTTGAAGTGCCTTATTCTCTATAAAACTGTATTTATTATTGTCTAGAACCATCTGTGATCACCTACATTCATACTGATAAGCAGAAAAGAGATCTGCATTACCATATTGATTAAAGAATTATAGACTCTTTTCTCAGAGTTCAGCAATTAGAAGTGACATCTTATTCCTTCCCTGAAAGAATTCCAAGACCCACAAAGAAAGTGTGCAGAGTATAAGGTCATGGAATACTTCCCAATGAAGACAGGTTTACAGCAGAGGTCTCCAAGTTCTCTTTCAGAAACACATACCTCAATAGTTAAGAAAGAGAAATAATCTCTCTGGGCTTAGATCCAGTTGAAATCACAGGTGCAAATATTCTGAATATAAGTGCCAAACCTTAAACTGTCTATTGAGTTTTTATATGAGCTATTAGGAATTGAAAGATATATAGCTCACTAAATTTCCATCCCTAAAATCATAGGTTAGAAGTAAATATCCCATCACTCTACTACCTTACATTCTCAAATCTACAACTCCCTCTAAATCCCAGCACTTCTCCTGCCAATTCAATCATTTTAACCGACAAAAACAGCAAAGAACGCCAGATATAACACACCTTAAATGTATGTCGAATGCCATCTAAGATTTAGGTGTATGTCATTTTTTGAAAGAACTTTTAACCTTCTTTGGAAGTATTTTTCTACTTTTCTTTTTAATATCATAAATGCTCAAAAACTCATAAAATTTATGAAATCAAGAGAATGTGTTTCCAAGCCAGGGCATTTTATAATTCAGTTGACAAAACATACACATCAACTTTCACTCTCAAAAGACATTTCTATATTTTTAGGTATAAGTCTGTTTATGATCTCAGATCTTTACAAACCATGCATATTTCCTGGATAGGACATGGGCAAGCCTTTGATGACCCTGTAGAAGGAAGCTCTATCCCAACATAACAGGTGTTAGGAGGACATAGCAACTCTGACTTTCTGCCTAAATGTCACTGAAAGTCAATTACAATTTCTCTGTCTTTAGTAACATTTTCAAGTATCCTCTTTTTATAATAACTTCTTGACTATCCTGCACTAGTTCATTCATTTTACCTTGAAACACAACTCAGATCAAAGGGGCTTAAAAGCTAGAGACCCTCCCTACATCCCTGGAATTTGGAGAAGAGTTTTTATCTTATTTCCACCCATAAACGATATTAAAAGCAAAATATTTGATAGATAATAAACAAGTGCTTGCTTAGCAGAAACTCAAATTACCACAATTTCCTGATCCCATTATATTTACCCTTCTCTTGGAATTGAATCTATTTCTAACATTTCCAGTTAGTTAAAGCTTCAATGGATTTGAGCTGGGGGAATGACTAAGTAGGCAAAGTGATGGAAACCCTAGCAAGAGGAGCTAAATTTTGTCCGTAAAAATTCTAGCATAAAGCAGCTGCCTGAATCCATCACCCCTGTGCTTAGGAAGGCAGAGAAAGGAGGATCATTGCAATACACACCATAGATGAGTTGAGCTCAGTGGATAAGAAGAAGCATAGAACAAGTCTGATGTGGAATTCCCCTTTTATGTTTTTAATATGTTTTATTGACTTTGTTAATAAAGAGACTGCTTTCAGCCAATGGCTTAACAGTAAAACCAGGCAGAAAATCCAAAGAGAGATGTACAGAGAGACTACGTGAAGTCAGAGAGATGCTATGTAGCCACCAAAGGAGACAGAGGTCCTGGAACATTACTAGTAAACCACAAGCCTATATAAAATAATATAAATAGGTTATTTTAAGATGTAAGAGCTAGCTAGAAATACCTGTAAGCTACTGGCCAAACAGTATTGCAATTAATAAAGTTTCTGTGTGATTATTCAGGTCTGAGCAGTCTCTGTCTATGCAAGCCAGTTGTAGAAACTTGTTTGAAATCTTAAAGCAATTAAATGTGGAATCAGTTTCAACTGAGGAGTCCAGCTTCTACATTCAGGGGGAAACTGTATTGAAAAAGTAAATAACTTTCCCAATCCCATGCAGACACAACAGAAAGTATCTCTATCCATACCAAAGGGATTTGGAATGTTGTTGTTACATGGCTGTAGAAATAACGAAACTACAGAATATTAACTCTACTATAGTACATTATTGATAATACAAGTATGCATTATGTGACATCTTTTGCAATATTTATGGTATTTTCAGGATCTTAAGGTTTATAATCCAGTCTGGCATAGTCTATCATTTAAAAACTGAAGAAGCTAAGCCACATTCTTGAACATGCACTGCCTATTTATCTAGTCTCTTATAAACAATATAAAATGACTAACTGCCGAATCCCTTCACAGAATACACAGCATGGTCCTTTTACACCAGACATTTTCACAATCAGTTCAACTCAAGGAGGAAGGGCCCATCAGTCAATCAGCCAGACAGTTAATCAAAACACACACTGAAAGGTCTATCAAGTCAAGTTCTGAAAGGAATTTAACTTTGATTATTTGAACACTAAGAATGCCTAGGATTTGGGAGTTGAATCGCTTCCAAATAGAAGATGAAGCTACTTCTTTTTCTGTGAAATAGTTGTCCTATGTTATTCAAAATGGGGTCAACCAATCAGTCAACTTTCTGAAAAGCAATTCATTCTAAATGTTTACAAATAACTCCACATAACAGAGAGAGGCAACAGTGCAATAACAGTGTTCATTTTGTTCCTTTTAAATTTCTAAGGAAACATGTTACATCTAGAAAGACAAGAGCTTTAAATGACTGCAAACTGCAAAGGAGCAATTACTCTTCATAAAGATCTACAATGAACTGAAATTGTACCGGCCAGATTGACTTCTTTCTTCTTTAACACATTGTGATAACAAAACATGTTTTTACCTGAAACTTGAAATTTTTGTGGTTCTTTCCACAAGCCATCATTAAAGCTTGACTATAAATAAGGTAGACAACTGCCTCCCACACTTACCCAATTTCATCTTCTACAAATATTTGTGTGTATGCATGTATAATTCTTTGAGAATGAAAAGTTCTTCATTTTAAGTCAGTCAGTAATACCCATGGATAATTATAAATAACAGTCTATATCAACTCTAAACTCCACTGCAGTTTAAAAATTACCAAATAACTCAAAATGGTCAACTAAATAGACATTCTTCAGATGTGAAAATCTTAAAATTCAGAAGTAAGGATTATTATGTTCTGAAGAGTAATTTATCTGGTGAAATAAATACAACCACCTCCAAACAGTACAATTCTACTTCAGAATTTTTTACATGCAACATCATACTCATTTTAAATGAGGAAAGTCTGGCAGTGTTTCTCCTAACATCTGAAGCAAGAAAAAGATACATTTATACACTAATGAAATATGTATATGAATATTTGACATTTTAGCCAGAACAGTTAATCAAGAGAAACAAAAGATATGCAAATAATAAGGGAGAAAGACTATTTATGCTTGTTAATAATTTGATTAAATATATAGAAAGTCTAAAAGCTCCACAAAAGTACTGCTATAATTGATAAACAACAATTAATGTGCACATTATAAAATGAATATACAAAACTCAAGCACATTTTATACACAAAGAAACAAACTTGCAAAGAAAAGCAATTATAGCAATTCCATTTGCAAGATTTACAAAAATAACATAAAATGAAATACCAAGGTAATTAGTTAAATTTATTTGCTACCAGAGACTTTATATTTTGTTTCTGTTTTAGTGATGTTAATAAGAGTAACAAAACACTGTAAAATCAAAGCCACAGAATACAAAGTTCCCCCATGTTCATATATTAGCAGAATGAATGCTCTTCTTAAAATAGTCTATTATATCTAAAGTAATTATCATATTTGATACAAACTGTATTAAAAGCACACACTGTTATTATTAAAAGAACTTGAAAACCAAGTGTTGAAACTAAGTAGAACACTCATGTAAGCACAAAGGGCTCAAATAGAGAAGCCTCATGATCTCTTTAGGAGCAAATGTTATAGTATATAATCTCAAGGCATACTATAAAGTTATTATAATAACAACAAAAACATCAAATGAAATAACACTAGACAGGTAGACCAAAGGAACAGAGGAGAATGCCCAGAATTCAATGCAACTTCAGTTGACTGCTTATTAACAACACTGTCAAGAACAGATATTAGAGAAAGTAGAGCCCTCTTCAGCAAAAGGTTTTGGAGAAACTGGATTTTTTTTACATTTGGGCAAGGTTCCAAACATTAAAAAGTTGTTAAGAAAGAGAAATGTTTTGCTACTGAAATATAAGCATCTGCTAAAATACTACACTGAACCCAATAATATTAATACTAATAGGTTTAATTAATCCATAAGTGTTAAATTTCTTAATTTTAAAACTTAATTTTAGCTATCTAAGATGCATTCTAGTACATTTCTAAGACATATAAAATTATCCTCAGGATGTTATTACAAAACAAAAAGAATCTACCAAATTGGCTATTTAAGGGCAAATCTCCCCAGTTCCCACTCCTCCTGAGAATGGTGAATTGAGTTGTGTTTCCAAATATATCTGAAAAATTTAAACCCTCTATACTATTAGAGTATAATTGAGTGAATTAAAAGGATTGTTAGGGATAAAGTTGAGAGAGAATGAGAACAGTGGGGACAAGAAATAACCAGGCCAGAAACTGAATATTTGATTGGCAAGCTGACCAGAAAAGAAGGGACAGGATCCCAGAGAAAACAGAAAAGTTAACCTTAGCAGTCTCCAGCTGACCCTCATAAAGCAACAACATCTACTGCCTGCCCAGGAATACAGGAAACGCACTGTTTACCTTTCCACTTATCCTTACTTATAATGTCTCTAATTGAGACAGATTGAAATGAGGGTAGGAATGCCACGTAAGCCAGGAAAGAGATCATCTCAGACCACCAGCACATAGGCAAGGATTTAGATATTAGGTGACCAATGAAAACCACAGCTGCCTCTGGGTGCTTATGTCTCTGGATTGTCAGAATGCCATTTGTGGTTAAGCATCCTTGATGCTTGTCTTTAGTTAGGATTTCTATTGCTACAAAAAGATACCATAACCATGGCAACTCTTATAAAATAAAACATTTAATTGGGGCTAGCTTGTGGTTTCAGATGCATAAAAGCAGACAGGGTAATGGAGAGGTAACTGAAAGATCTACATCTTGATCTACAGGCTATAGGAAGTGAACTGTATACCATACTGGGCATAGTTTGAGCCTATAATACCTCAAAGTCTGCCCCCACAGTGAGACAAAGTGTCACACCTGCTCCACATCTACTCCAAGACCACACTTCCTAATAGTGCCACTCCCTATGACCAAGCTTGCTAGCATGAGTCTATAGAGCTCATTCCTATTCAAGCCACTACAATACAACAGTAAACTTATGCCCATTATATGAAAATGAGGCATCAGAGTATTTATCTACATGCATATGTGAACTGACAATGGGCCTGGGTCCTCAAATAATCTGATATCATTATGATAGCACTTGCAGGGTGGTTCTGACATACCTCTACTTTTGTGGAGATTATATGAGTAAATGTGCTAAAAGAAAGATCCAACTTACCATGTTTTGGAACAAAAATTGGTCATCTGACTTCATGAATATGTCATCAATCTTATAAGTATTCATAAAAACTTTAAATCCATAACAGAATCCATCATACTCTTCCCAACTTAAGGCAACTCACTTCAGTCCCTTCTTGGAATCTTCACTTTGTTTAGCTTTGTTTCTACTGATTTGCTAGATGAATTTTTATGCAAACTGTCTCTATGTCTTAGTTGAAGTTATTCTTTCAAGAAAAGAAGATTCAAGAGGCTCTATATAGCATAATCAGAAGTTTCTCTCCCCTCCAGCACTCCCTGGATAACCACTCAGAGGCTTAATATTACTTTTAAATGCTTGGCCAATAGCTCAGGCTGATTATTACTTAAATTAATCCATATTTTTTATCTATGTCTTGTCACAGGGCTTATGGTTTGTTATCTTAATTTTTATATGTCTTCCTTCCTCTACAGCTGAATGGCATCTGTCATACTCCACACTTCTTTTCCTGTATCCCTGCTTAGATTACCTGCCTGACTGTATCCTACCTTGCCATAGGCCAAAAAAGCTTTATTTATCAACCAATGAGAGCAACACATATGCACTGTATAAAGACCATTCCATAGCATTTCCCCCTTTCTGTCTAATAAAAAGGAAAGTTTTAACTTTAACATAGTAAAATTACGTGAAACAGATATCAAGTAAAAATTACAGTTACAATATTTAGTCTATTTGTATTTGGCCAAATTAAAGAAAATACTCTATCATCCACCCTATCTTTGTGAGTATAAAGTTTCATATCTAATTTATCGTTTAACATAAAAATTTTTAGTCTTCAACTCCAATAAATACCCCAGAAGTATGCAATATTACCTGAGTAAACAGGAAGTACATTGAAATCAACTTCCAAAACTCTAGAATTGACAGAGATATCTGACTGCCTGGACAGTTACCCAAAGTTCTTGTGTAATGTTGGGGTACCCATCTTTAGCCTATAGGCCTTGGGTATCTGGTAGACTTTTAGTGAAGCAGAAAATTTGGAGGATTATTCCACCTAAACTGGCAAAGTTCACCAGTTGCTTTATTCTGTCTCCTGAAGAATGTCTGGCAGTTTTTTTTTTCTGTGAATCCAGAACCTAAAGGACCATTCCACCTTGTTTTGACAAAGTTTAGAGGTCATTTTCCTGTGGGTCTTGTATGTCCAGTTTATATAGCATACTGTCAAGTAGTCTGGGCAAGAGCAGTTTCTTGTCCAAATGGCTTGCCTTGCACATTCAAAGCAAACTCCATAATGAGTTTCTTTGTTTTGTGACTTACTCCTTTAACTCACATCCAATGTTCGGTTTTAGAACCACCCCCACCCCCACCCCCAAGGACAATGTTTCCTTTCTCAGCAAAGTTTGTCCTCGGGTTGCTTCAACACTGCAAACGTGATTTTGGGTGATTGCCCAGGTAGCCAGTTGGCTCTGTGATTTGTTGCATGGTTTGGAAGTTGTTTGATTGCACTTCCTAATTACTCAAATAACATTATTTCCCTTCTCAGATCTTCAATGGGGTTGAAGACTAGATAAATGTAGCTACTTTCCTCTCATGACTTGGCCAAATTATTTATTATACAAGACTTAAGCTAGTTAGAATAGGATATCTGCTCTTATTGTATATAATTTTGTAATAGGTTTATAACTCTCTTACTTAAACAAAAGAGGGAGGTGCTATGGGAGCGCCTTCTGCTCCTTTAGCCAATAGCCTTTAAGATACAGCCTACTTAGGCATGGTCTCTTTGGCTTGAAAAAGCAGTTATAGCCATGTGCTCCCTCTCTTGCTTCAGACTCTGCTTCCAACTACCAGACTCTTTTCATGGTCGTGCAGAGGGCTGTTGTCTAGGATGGTGATCTGTAAGATTTTCCTTTAAATAAACAACACTTTTATTAATCATAATTCCAAACTGGTGTGGGATTGTTTGGTCACTTACGCCTTTAGATGTCCATGAACAAATAGATGGATAAAGAAAAGATGATATATATACACAATGCAGTTCCCTGAAGCCATGAAAACCTAAAGCAAATTATTTTCAGGAAAATGAAAGTAGAGAAGGGGGGAGACTCAATTCGAATCCATATTATTGAGGGGGGAAATCCACCAATAATTTGGGTCATACCTTGTGTTAGCAGCCTATATAAAGGATGTGGAAGAAGGGAGCTTCTCTCTTTGCCTGCTTACTTTCTTGCTCAGTAGAAAATCCATTCCTTCACTGGCATTTGAGCCTACTTTGGGGGGATTCCAGCATATACTGAAGACCGTTCATAGGCAACTATTCTTGGATTTGCTGGACCACAGCCTGTGAGTCATTCTAAAATATGCTATCTAGAGACTAATTCTATCAGTTCTGTTACTCTAGAGAACTCTGAGTAATCCAATCATGTTAAGCAAAATAAGCCAAACTCAGAAAGTCAACACAACACAGATGGTTGTGAACATATGTAACACCAGTTCTAGGTCTGATGCACTCTTCTGGCCTCTGTGGGGACTAGGCATGCAGTGGGCATGTGCATACAAGCAAGCAAAATACTCATACATGCAAAGTAAAATAAATAAAACTTAAAATATTCAAATAAAAAATAAGAATCTTGTCTCAAAAAGTAAAACAAGAACTGGAGAGATGGCTCAGTGACTAAAATCACAGGGTGTTCTTTCAGAGGATGCCATTACAATTCCCAGCACACAAATGGCAGCTCCCAACCATCTGTAATTTTAGTTCCAGGGGGTCCTCCAACATTCTCTCTGCCATTTTGGACCAGCATACAAAAACTTGATTTAGCCTTGTAACATCACACTGGCAGCCTCAGTGAAATTTAGGACTTGTAAGTCAGCAGCCCTAAGACTATTAGTCACCCTATCCAAACGAATGGCAAGTTATCAAGGTCTAGACGTATCTGTCAGTCTCCTACCTATTCCCAGGGTTACCAAACATACTAAGAAACACACATCCATGTGAACACACATTGTTTCTTTTCTACTAATATCCTGATGTGAGTCTGCTATCCTCTTTCACAAGCACCCCACATTTTTCCAAGTCTATCTTATTTTTTCTCTATTACTGGGAAGTTCCACATAATAATGAATACATTAACCTTTGTATCTCATGCTTCCCTGCATATTCTCTTTTCAGTTTTCTGAAATGACACCTTCACACACATTTTCATGTTCCCTCTTCTTACAAGTCTTTCTTCTTCCAACAGATCACAAAACAGCTAATCTGCCCACACTAAACACTCTCTCCAATTTGTTTGCTAATCTTATACTACCACATTTTCCAAAAGTATAGTATAATCACCCTGGTTCACCTTCTTAGCCTTTAGATACTTTTCCTTTGACTTGTTCCTTCTTTCAATAATATCTTAAGTTTTCTCTTTTACACAAAGTATAAGACTATGTGTTTGCATATGTGTGGATAATAGAGTTGTGTGACATATATATATATATATGTGTGTGTGTGTGTGTGTGTGTGTGTGTATGTGTGTGTGTGTGTGTGTGTGTGTGTGCCCGCATGCACACACTCATGCCTGGATACATGACTGCCAGTATTTCAAAGAAAAATGAGTGTTCATAGTGAGCACTGTGAAAAGATCAGAAGATGGTATCAAATTTTGGTTCTTTAAAGCAACTGGACAGTTCATGATCAATTACAGTTGCATAGGCTTCCAGGGCATCTGCACTGTTAGCTTTAGCCATGCTAAGACAAAACTGTCACATGTATTCAATAAGACCTAACTCTCAGGAAAATAATGGGATGTTTCTAAGACTATCAGTCACTTTGTATTTCCTTGTATCTTTAAATTATTCTAGCATATCCTGAGAAATTCAAATTGCCTGTTAAACTGATACTATCTGATTAATGATACCAATGAATTATAGCTAATAGAATGCTCTTTGAAAACATCTACTGAATATGGGTGTTAAGATGAGGATAAATGGGAGATAAAGAAGGAACTACTTGTTGAAAAGGGCATCTACCTCTAAATGGATTACAAATATCTCTTACAATATCAGTCATAGTATTAGAGTAGCATCAGAAATTAGACCAGGCAACTTTTTCTTCAATAAAGGAGGCTCAGTGTGGTCATGTGCAATAATTATAAAAGTTAAAACATCATCTTGCTTTTCCAGAATCTCCTCTTCAGATCAGTGCATCCCTCAACCCTCATTTGAGAAGGTTCTATTTGCAGTAGATGACTATTAACACAGGGACCCACAACAGACCAAGGTACAGAAAGTATGAAATTTCAGAATCCTCAAGCCCTAAATAGAACAATTATAACATAGTCTCTCCTTCAAAGCCTTAGGGATCATTGGAGAAGATAGGATGGGAAGAGTATAAAAACCAGAGGTGATGGATAACTACAAGTAAATAGAATCTTCAGGATAAAGCTGGGAGCTACACACAGGACTCACAATGGACACAGCAGCATATAGAAAACTTGTGCAAGCCCAAGTAAGGCAAACTGCTAGCATGGATATGAGAGTTGGGCACAACATCCTATCCTGAGCGGTGAAGCAATTAGCAACTGTTAGCTGCTATGAGAGAGAGAAAGAGAGTTAACTGCAAGCCCCTAGCAAATTAGCCACATCCAAAAATATTTGAGCAGCACAAACTGGTTTTCTTGGGTTTAGAGAGAGAAAAAAAAAGTACACAAAGTAGATGGGCAAGGTGCAAGAATCTGATAGAGTGTGGAAGAGTGGGTGGAGGCATAAATATGGTCAAACCATGTATAAAAATCAATTAAAATTTACATAGAAAAAATTTAAGTATTAAAAAGTTCTAGTTACAGCATCTTATCAAACATAGGGAGTAAAATTAATGCTCATTTGAACAATAAAACTGGTCCTTTATGCTTTTCCAAATTGGAATATTGGATGAAGAAGCAATATTTGCCCTAAGTATATATAAAGCTGTTGGTCAGCTTTATTAGTTACTACAACAAATGCCTAAGGAAACAGCTTAAAGAGAAGAAAGGTTCCTTTGCTCTCATAGTTGCAGAGGTTTCAGTCCACAGTCCCTAGCTCCATAGTTTCTGGGTGGTGGTGAGGCAGAGCATGAAAAACAAGAGAATGTGTGCACTGCAGAGCAGCTCCCTTTTATGGCTAATGAGAGGTAGCTAGAGTAACAGGAAGTGGCTAGGATAAGAACACACCTCCCATAATGCACCTTCTTAAGCCAGGCTCATCTTCCACAGTTCCACCACCTCCAGTCTGTTCAGACCCAGGAATGGATGAATCAGTTCATAAACGCAGATTTCTTCCAATCTAGTCAGAGGATATATTACATAATTCATCTTCTTAAATGTGTTTTGCTTATGCTCAAAAGATGTATAAAATCTGTGATTTTCAGCTCTACATCTGGTACTAGGGAGTTTGTGAGTAAACAAATCTGGGGCGTTACCTAAAATGGTAAATATTGCTTTGATATAGTTTATTAAAGAGCACAGTACAAAAAATAAAAACTAATGTGCAAGATTAGACACTGAGATTTATAATACATTTTCTTTAATGGAAATGCAGTTATAAACAAATAATACTAATTAATTACTAAAAGACTATTGCTTTTAGTGGTGGTTCTTCAGTTTTAATGGAAAGGTTCATGTCTTTAATGGAAAAAATTTTAAAACATATTGTTTATATGATGAATACCAGAAATTCAATTTGTAGAAAAAAAATCTTAAACTTTCCTTTTTTCCAACAACTAAGAATGAGTAAATCATTGTAAACACATCCATTATAAAATGTGGTAAGATCACAAATAAGCATTAAAACAAATGTTGATATTGTCTGGCTAAAGCAATTTGAGTTCTTTTGTAAGTAAAAGAAAAAACAAAATGTCCAGAGCTAATCTCACATGAACAATAGATAATGCTCTGACAAGATTCTTTTCTACCTTCTATTTGTTCTAAGTCTATCAAAAATGATCATGGATTATTAATTCCATCAGAATGAATCCAAAAATTGTAATGTAAAAGGTGAACACAGTATTTGTAGAAGGAAGTGCTACCATTTGAACTGTAAATATCCTGCAAAGATCCATTCTGTAGCAGTGTTGAAAAGTAGTGGAACATTTAGGAGGTGGAACTCTTCACCACGCCATAAATGAAATAATACTGGAATCCAGACCCCTTCCTTTTAGGGGTGTCAGGGGCCAGGGATGCTTTGGAGAGGTGGCATTTTGTTTTGCAGGGTTTTTTTTTTATTCTCTGACAGTTTCATACTTGTATACTATATGGTCTTTTTCAACCCTGTTACTCTGTACATTCCCTTTGTCTTCTGTTGAAAATTCTTTTCAGCTATCCTTCTACTATTTTGACCTACTGTGTTTAAGATTGCTTACAGGAGTGTGAATAGGGCTATTTGCTGGGGCATGGGTAGACTACCAGTGTCTGTAACACTGAAGCAACCCTTTAGCTCTTATGATTGCTCCATTAGGAACATCAAACTTTCCATTAAAACTGAAGTAGGAGCCACTACTGAGCAAGAATCTCTTAGCAATGTGTTATTACTATCCGTTTTTTAACTGCCTTGTCATTAGAAAACTTCACCTTCCTCAATATACACTAGCTACCCCATAGACCCAATGAGCTCTTTGTCCTTCCATAATGAAATATTAATAGGGTCAATGTTGTGCAGCTCTTGTTTATTCAGGGAACCACAGCTGCAGGGAACTCCTGATTGCAATAGCTGTTTCTTGTCCAGAAGAAGCTGCTTGCAGTATTCCTTCCCAAACTCTGGCTCTTACAGACTTTCTCCACTCTCATCTGTGATGCTCAGAATTGGGGGAGCAGGGGTAATACAGGTGACCTGTTCAGAGCAGAGCAAACCAGTCTTGGTTCGGTTTTAGTTATTTTGTTTTGTTTCCTGGCCACAATGAAGTTGACTGGCTTCTCCCCACCACGTACTCATAGTGTTAGCAACTGTACCCTGATGTGACTTCCTGCTCCATAAAGAGGCCATGAACTGGCACTCTGAAATCACAGGCAGAAAGAAAAAAAGTTATTTACTTGATGCTGGTTATCTAAAGTATTTTGATAAATAATAAGCCAAAGGATTGTTTGTTTGTTTGTTTGTTTGTTTTATGGTTTCTTTTTTGTATTTGTTTTTGTTTATTCTGCCAGTTTTCAATCAATTTGTCACATATTTATTCATAGAAATGATCCTTTCCTCTTTAATCTGAAGATTTGAGTTTACATAAGACTGAACATGCTGATTCAATACATAATGGGACTCAACTCAAGAGTATACTGCAGCAGAAATCTATTTTGTTTTTAAAGTTGTTCAACTTCAGAAAATGACATCCACCACAAAAATATGTAGGTCTGTCTATGAGGTGAGAAAACAGGTGCTAATCAAGAAATATGAGTTGACATGAATTTTAAGAACAAATGAACTTTCTATCATTTATACCATTTTGATATACATATTCTGAAATGAATATATAATTTGCTCTAACCAATATCTGCAATGTAATTCTCAAATACAAAAACTCAAGTATGGTCTCAAGTTTCTAATTTGAAGAAATAGAGGTCACATAGTAGATTAGGATTGTTTGATGAAAGACACTGGTTATAGAAAAATGGATATTTTTTAACTAGTTTGCCAACTTTAAGTAGAAAACAAACATATTTAACTGCCAGGGCTAAAGTCTGTGAGGCAGATGGGAGCAAATCCCAAATGGCGTGAGCAGACACAGTAGAAACCCAGCATGACCTGAGAGAAACAAGGTCATATCAAATTAGAAAAGTAAACAGAGCCTAAGGAAAGACTTTGAAAGCACACATTATGAGGATATCAGAATGATGTTCTTTTAGAAACACAAAAGATATAAGTAGTCTCAAAAAATTTTACCAGTTCCTAATGAGATAGCCTGGCAGTTGAGAGTGTCCCCTGCTTTCTTGAGGGAGTTTCAAAGGATCTCCTCTCTCTCTCTCTCTCTCTCTCTCTCTCTCTCTCTCTCTCTCTCTCTCCCTCTCTCTCTCTCTCTCTCTCACACACACACACACACACACACACATGCACACATATACACAAACATACATATACACACACATATGCACACACACAGACCACAGACCCACACACAAGAGTCATACATATAAATAAAACTTTTAAATCTTTTTTTTAAATCTTTTTAGAAATGAATTTTCTATGATATTCACAGCTGGTTCTTCATATTGGTTTACCAATGTATAGAATATAAGACATTCATTAGATGGTATATTGAAAGTCTTCATATTTTTAATCACGTATTCACAAATATCCAGTATTAAGCTTGTATATTCCCTTAGACTGAACATGAAACAATAAAATTTCAAGAGGAATAAAGTTGATCTGTTTTTCTTCTAAAACTATTCAGTCACATTTGGGGATGCTGAGTGACAGCTCCTGGAAAGAAGCTGTCTTCATAGACTGATGAGCTGATAAGAACTTCATTGAGTAGTGATAATTTGAAATGGTCCTTATTTGTACCCTAATTACAGTTCCTTTGGGGTTATATTTATCCTCCTAAAGAACCAATCCTTGTCCAACTCAATAAGACGTAACAAATGAATAACAAACAATACCATAAGAATGTATAAACTTAAAACAAAACCCTATTGTCCACTAGTGGAAGGACAAAGACAGGATTCACCTGTCTGATGGTTCAACAATGTATTTTTTAAATGCCTTGATTTTATTATGTCCTTTATTCCAGTACCATTTAAAGAAAACCTCCATGAAGCTGCTTTTACATTAAAACATTGTATTTGGGGAACACGGTCACTCATTTTGCCCCAGAATTAATCATCTATATTATTCCTTTGATTTGAGGTGACTGATTTTGCTTTTCATGAAAAGACACATGGCTTTGAACTTCAAAAAATTATGTTATGAAATACTTCCTTTTAAAGAACATAAATAATTACAGCGCTTGATCTTTGTATTAAATTATTATGTAGAAGGTAATGAGCTTACAAAAATAATGTCTAATATTCTATGAAGAATATATGGAAACTATCAAATTCTGTCCTAGTCACAAAGTAGAAGAAAAATCTGGTTTTTGTGTGTTATATACTGTAAGCTGTCTAATCTGGTTTCTGTGTGTTATATACTGTAAGCTGTCTAATCTGGTTTTTGTGTGTTATATACTGTAAGCTGTCTAATCTGGTTTTTGTGTGTTATATACTGTAAGATGTCTAATCTGGTTTTTGTGTGTTATATACTGTAAGCTGTCTAATCTGGTTTTTGTGTGTTATATACTGTAAGCTGTCTAATCTGGTTTTTGTGTGTTATATACTGTAAGCTGTCTAATCTGGTTTTTGTGTGTTATATACTGTAAGCTGTCTAATCTGGTTTTTGTGTGTTATATACTGTAAGCTGTCTAATCTGGTTTTTGTGTGTTATATACTGTAAGCTGTCTAATCTGGGTTTTGTGTGTTATATACTGTAAGCTGTCTAATCTGGGTTTTGTGTGTTATATACTGTAAGCTGTCTAATCTGGTTTTTGTGTGTTATATACTGTAAGCTGTCTAATCTGGTTTTTGTGTGTTATATGCTGTAAGCTGTCTAAACTGGTTTTTGTGTGTTATATACTGTAAGCTGTCTAATCTGGTTTTTGTGTGTTATATACTGTAAGCTGTCTAATCTGGGTTTTTGTGTGTTATATACTGTAAAATGTCTAATCTGGTTTTTGTGTGTTATATGCTGTAAGCTGTCTAATCTGGTTTTTGTGTGTTATATACTGTAAGCTGTCTAATCTGGTTTTTGTGTGTTATATACTGTAAGCTGTCTAATCTGGGTTTTGTGTGTTATATACTGTAAGCTGTCTAATCTGGGTTTTGTGTGTTATATGCTGTAAGCTGTCTAATCTGGGTTTTGTGTGTTATATACTGTAAGCTGTCTAATCTGGGTTTTGTGTGTTATATACTGTAAGCTGTCTAATCTGGGTTTTGTGTGTTATATACTGTAAGCTGTCTAATCTGGTTTTGTGTGTTATATACTGTAAACTGTCTAATCTGGTTTTTGTGTGTTATATACTGTAAGCTGTCTAATCTGGGTTTTGTGTGTTATATACTGTAAGCTGTCTAATCTGGGTTTTGTGTGTTATATACTGTAAGCTGTCTAATCTGGTTTTTGTGTGTTATATACTGTAAGCTGTCTAATCTGGGTTTTGTGTGTTATATACTGTAAGCTGTCTAATCTGGGTTTTGTGTGTTATATACTGTAAGCTGTCTAATCTGGTTTTTGTGTGTTATATACTGTAAGCTGTCTAATCTGGTTTTTGTGTGTTATATGCTGTAAGCTGTCTAAACTGGTTTTTGTGTGTTATATACTGTAAGCTGTCTAATCTGGTTTTTGTGTGTTATATACTGTAAGCTGTCTAATCTGGGTTTTTGTGTGTTATATACTGTAAAATGTCTAATCTGGTTTTTGTGTGTTATATGCTGTAAGCTGTCTAATCTGGTTTTTGTGTGTTATATACTGTAAGCTGTCTAATCCGGTTTTTGTGTGTTATATACTGTAAGCTGTCTAATCTGGGTTTTGTGTGTTATATACTGTAAGCTGTCTAATCTGGGTTTTGTGTGTTATATGCTGTAAGCTGTCTAATCTGGGTTTTGTGTGTTATATACTGTAAGCTGTCTAATCTGGGTTTTGTGTGTTATATACTGTAAGCTGTCTAATCTGGGTTTTGTGTGTTATATACTGTAAGCTGTCTAATCTGGTTTTGTGTGTTATATACTGTAAACTGTCTAATCTGGTTTTTGTGTGTTATATACTGTAAGCTGTCTAATCTGGGTTTTGTGTGTTATATACTGTAAGCTGTCTAATCTGGGTTTTGTGTGTTATATACTGTAAGCTGTCTAATCTGGGTTTTGTGTGTTATATACTGTAAGCTGTCTAATCTGGGTTTTGTGTGTTATATACTGTAAGCTGTCTAATCTGGGTTTTGTGTGTTATATACTGTAAGCTGTCTAATCTGGTTTTTGTGTGTTATATACTGTAAGCTGTCTAATCTGGTTTTTGTGTGTTATATACTGTAAGCTGTCTAATCTGGTTTTTGTGTGTTATATACTGTAAGCTGTCTAATCTGGTTTTTGTGTGTTATATACTGTAAGCTGTCTAATCTGGTTTTTGTGTGTTATATACTGTAAGCTGACTTGGAACTTCTCTCCAGCTCGTGCTGCGCTTACACTCATAGCAATTCTCTGTCTCAGCCTCCAAATGTTGGGATTGCTGGCATATCCTACCATATCTAGAAAAATCCTATTTATAAAAAAATTGTGTTAAATCATCACTTATCTGCAAATTTTTGCGATTCTAATCTTGTCATGGCACTTCGGTTCTTCTTATGAAAATCTTTCCTTACATTACGTTCAGCCATGGCCTAACTGAAATTATGAGGGGGAATTAAGCCCCCACATGCTTATTTCTAAACTGTCTCTTTTCTTTGAGAATTGTCAGTCATCATCACAGGCATGAGATAAATCTTTAGATGCTGCCTAAAGGTGCATTATATTCTTTGCCTCCTAAAGCACCAGCCTTTAATCGATATAAATAAAAAATTCAAAAAGAAAGAAAAGTATTTTCCTTGCCCTCTGGAATTCTCTGCACTCAGCAAATAACTATTCACTAACTACATGCTCATTCTGACATCCTAAGACAATATTCAAAAGGCAAAATCTAGTTCCTAGTTTTGCTCTTTGGACTGCATAAAACTCATCCAATTTTTATTTCATTTGACTTTCAAAGTGCATCAAAGTGAAAATACTGCAATGAGGTTTAACAAGTTAATGGTAAATTAATGCATTCTCTCTTTTATTGGGCAAATTTGCAGTGCTGTGGAACACTGAGCTCTTTGGGATAGCACTGGCCACTTCATATGCAGATGAGTCAACAGGAGTTTAGTTAGCTTTTGCCTAAACCTGTACCTTTATTTGTGGAAAAAGCAGGGTTTTTTGTTGTTGTTGTTGTTGGATCTGTGTATATGTAAGAAAGAAAGGAAGAAAAGAAGAAAGACAATTCACTACTTATAAAATACCAGTTATAGTCCTCTGGCCCTGTCACTCCATGTTTTCCTACTATAAAAGATTACTGTTGTCAAGGATAAAAAAGTAACAGAACTAAACGCTCATTCTGAATTCCAATTAAAATGTCGCTGCATTCAATTAGTGCTTCCGATGAAAAGTGACTATGCAATCCCCGAGCAAACAAGAGATTGGACTTTTCTTGTTGTAATTAATGCATAAACAGTTTCATGTCTTGCAGTATTTCCCATTCAACAATATTAACTAGTCATGACAAAAGATACAAACCAGTGTCCATTATTTTCAAAGTTGAGTCTGGATGCAGATCCAGATCTGGATGGGAAGAGAGGTGAGAAAGAACTTGGAGGAGTAAGGGTGGAGAAACCCTAATAAGGATATATCATATGAGAAAAAATCTATTTGCAACCAAAGAAAAGAATTCAAAAAGTTAAATCTGTGTAGCAAGAACTATCACAGAGCTGGAAAGATGGCACAACAGTTAAGTGTCTGATGCTCTTGCAGAGGACACCAATTCAGTTCCCAGCGTCCACAATGGACGACTCATGCCATCTGTTATTCCAACTCCAGGCTACTTCTTCAAGCTTCCTCCGGCCCCCACATGGTGCACTTACACATGCACATACACATAAATAAAAAAAAACAAATATTTTTACAGTAAAAGTCACTTCTAATCTTTAGCTACTTGTATTTTATAGATCAGTTACCATAGCCATCTTGTTTGGAGGGAATCAATTTAAAATTAAAATTTTAAGTTGCTCTACGTGTTGCAAGGAGGCTGCTTGTTCTTCCTGGCTGCCTGGCTAGCTTAGCCCCAAAATAACCACACAGAAATTGTATTAATTAAAACACTTCTTGGCCCATTAGCTCTAGTTTCTTATTGGCTAAGTCTTACATCTTAATTTAACCCATTTCTATTAATCTGCGTATCGCCACGTGGCAGTGGCTTACCGGCAAAGCATGTCTATCTCTGGCGGCGGATCCATGGCATCCCCTATGCTTTCTTCCTCCCAGAATTCAGTTTTATCTTCTTCATCTACTTAAATTCTGCCCTATCAGACCAAGGCAGTTTCTTTATTCATTAACCAATACAAGCAACACACAGAGGGGACTCCCACATCATCTAGACATATAATAACATTTTATATATGTTAATTCCCAGTTATTTATGCTCTAAGTTTTCTTTCTAAGTGGATTCCAACATGCTGAATATGTAACTGTAAAGTATGCTGTATGTGCCATTCTTCTTTTCAAAAAATAGGATAATAAAGATATAATAAAGATGAAGATGTAAGTGTAAGGATTATAAGAATAAAAATGTTGTTCTAATTTACAGCAGGGATTCAGCTTCCCTATGCTCAGTTTTATATGCCCATGGTTTTGTCTTTATCTGCATTCTGTCCTTCACGCCTCACTATTTTTTTTTTTGTGATTCATCCTCATTGCATCACTTCCTTAGGTCCCATATTGCTGTGAATGACTTCTGTTGGTAAACCACGGATCACCCATGATCTAGAAGCAATTGTGCCCCCAGCCCGCCTTCAACGTCTCAGTTCCAACAGACACAGCATCATCTCTACTGTCCACAGTCAGGTAATTTCCCTATGTGCATGCTTTATCTCCCTTCATAACATCCTGGCTCTTAGCAACTGCTCTTTCTCCTTCTTGTAAGTCAGAGGCAGTCTTTGTCTATCCAACTGACCCCCAATACATCTGTCACATGAGGTTTGTTGCACGGTGTGACCTTGTGGCATTCCTGGGCCATCCAATCACTGTAAAAAGGAAAAAAGAAAAAAAAAACTAATGCCACCTCCAATTTCTGCCATTCCTGCCTTGCAACTGGCCCCAGTGATAGCTGCAGACCCCTCTCTCACTTTAAAGTAAGCTTGCATCATCATAAATCATGATATAAGACTAAAAGTCTATACAGAACACTTTAACTGTGGTTTTGTTAATCCCTAAAGATCAAAATTCTTAGTTTCTTCGCATCTGTCTGTAAAGCCATGTATAAAAGAATATGGAGTGCAACAGTATTCTCATGTCGAAAGGCATCAAGCATCATTTCTGTCTCCTTCCCCATAATTTGTAAAGTCTTGCTAAAATATACAAATACCTTTTGTAATGGAGACAAATGGAAAGAGTATCTCGCAGATGTCCAGATGAGTTCTTTTTAACTTATAATTCAAATAGTATTTTCAAAATTAACCAATTTGTCAAGATCAGTTCTAAGCTTTTCTAAATCTTTTAAGTAAAATGTGACGAAAAAGTAAACCTCTGAGATTGTCTTAAAGATACAGCTGGTTTTGAAACTAACTTTGAATGTGTTTGTTTATGTAACTGCATGACTAAAAATAACAAAATGGAGGGAGATTTCGATTCACATGTTCCATGAGGTCCTCTCTGCCTTTCTTTTCATTTCTTAATCAACTAATTTATATCAACAGAGAAAACAAAGATGTTGTTGCAGAGACCCTGGGATTTCTTTAGCTTTAGATATATACTCATCTGCAAACCATATGACTTTTGGTTGAAATCATGTTTGGAACTATTAGAGATGAGAATGAAACCTCCATTAGACTGAACAAGATGAGAGGCAAGGGAATGTTTGTATGAAATTTAGGGAATGTTGGGCTAATAATAGCAAAATTTATCACTTGTTTAGAACTATCCAGTTGTTCTATTGAAGTAATGCTGGAATAAAATTACTTAGCTCTGATCAAATTGGGAAAAAAGCCAACATTTTAAATAATTCTGATCTTATAATTTTAATTTAATAATTCAAAGATAACCCAAATTAGAAAACCAAGATTTTAATCACAGTACTCCAGAACCTGAGGGAGAGAATGGAGGCAAGCCCAGGACCTGTTTGAATTACAAAGCAAAAATTTGGGAAGAATTTTTCAATAATCATAATAACAAATTTTAAAAGTTGTTATTTATTTATGGCTTCTATTTTTCATTTCATACCAAATAATAGCATATGTTAGGTATCATCAGAAACATGATTCCTTCTGACATTCTGTCTTCTTTATAAATATGCTCAATTATGCTTGTATGTAATGAATGGCTATAGTGAGAAAACTCAAAAAGGGAGAATCAGAATCTGAAACTAAAGCCAGGCTGCAGCTCTGGGCATACATACATATCTGCATTTAACTGCAGTGCAAAGCAGCATTTCTGTCAATTGGGAATAGACTTGAGTCTATTGCTTAGAAATATTGGAATTTAGCACTTTAACTACCTAGCGGTGAGTCTAGCTTAGGATAACTTTCAAAAAACGTTACCTACTTTGGAAATTTGCTGTTTTTCATTGCAAACACTTAAATCAACAGTCCTACTTTATTAACCTATTTTGTACAGTACTGGAGCAGAAGAACAAGAGGAATGTACTGCTCCCCGCCCCCACATAGGCCTCTGAATGTAATCTGTGTGTCTCCTCTTATGTGATAAGTTCCAGAGGATATAAACAACAATTCCACACTTTTCCAATTAGACAAACCTAGCTTAACCAGAGGAGAAGAAACAATGAAGTTTAAGATGAACTGCACCATTTTCAGAACACTCATTAACATATGCCCAGAAGTCCCTCTATTACATCTCTTGCTTTATTTTGTATGTTCTGTTTGTGGCTTTAACTAAGATAAAGGCATGACCGAGAATTACAAAGATGCATGCCTATCATTAATTTACTGTGTGGAGTTAACTGCTTATAAAGAGTATATGCAGATATATGGGGAGATGTAGAAACATATAGAAAAAAAGGGAAAAAAAGCCGGGCGGTGGTGGCACACGCCTGAGGCAGAGGCAGGCAGATCTCTGTGAGTTCGAGGCCAGCCTGGTCTAGAAGAGCTAGTTCCAGGACAGGAACCAAAAATCTATGGAGAAACCCTGTCTCGAAAATCACACAAAAAAAAAAGAAAGAAAAAGAAAAAGAAAAGAAAATGGAAAAAAAACAAGTTTCACTGTTTCATCAATGGGTCATTACAGTTTATGCTGAAATACACAACTGGTCAAAATACAAATCATGGGTGCCCAGTCCAAATGGATATATATATAACGTAATTCTTTCACTTAAGACTCAGGATACACAACAGAAGGGGAAGAGAGATTGTAAGAGACAGAGGAACAAGAAGTTTACATATCTCCTAGAAATGACAGGGTAGTTTTACCCACGATGCCTCAACAAGATAGCTGACTGAACAATCTATTAAGTATCCCAATAATAGACATGCAAACATGGAAAAAGACAAAATCTCACAGGCCACACCCACAAAGAACTAACATCAGACAACTAAGGAATGTGGAGGGAGACTGAGAGTAGACTTCCACAGGATGAACCCATTAAATGGTTATTACCAAGAAATCGATCCTGAAATCATATATATATATATATATATATATATATATATATATATTTACAAGCAACACTTGAAGTAAATGGACTCAGAAGGTTGTATTTACTATATTTATATCATACCAATTATACATATACATGTAACAATAATAATTTAATAAAATATGTCATGAATCTGAGAGGGAGTAAGGGGAAGGGGACCTTGGAGAAGTTGGAGTCTCTTGAACAAAACTATGACATAATTATTCTCCTCACTGCTATTTTTAAATATATACATATTCACCATGATCGGTTGTTAGTACAATACATGAAATCTAGAAAATACATAACTGATTAACTTATATAGATATCTCAGAATTTACCACTTTACATGCTCAGTTTTATTGACTAAATTGCAAAACACCCTGATTCATCTAAACCAGCAAACAAAAACCTTTGATTCATATTTTTGAAATTGTATTTCATTCTTGTGTCTTAAATCATGTACTGAATTTCTTTCTTACGTTTAACCTGTGTTGGACATTCATTATATTCTCACAAAACTACACTGAATGTTTTTTATGGTGATGCAAAGTTCCTGTAGCAAATGTGCCAGAGTCCAGCTCTAGCAGGTCAGAAGAACTGGGAGGAGATGTGGAATTGGTGGCTATACAAATACAAAGGAGACATATCTGAGGGGCAAAACCTGATTCTTCTCTTTACTTTTATCTTTTTTCACTTACTTCATTTTTTTCTTTTATCATTTTTATACAACCTAAGACAAAAATCTCTACGTAAAAAGAAAATCACATCACAACCACATTCTCCATATTTTACAAAAGCAAATCAGACTCTTTGCATAGAAAGAAATCACATTATGATCACAAGTTACATGTTTTTCTTAGAAGTCTACAATAGTTAAATATTTTTCTTTGTATTAATTTCCAAGCATAACATATTCACCCTAAAGAAATGATTCTTTTTATTCTTGATTAACAAGCCAGGTATATGTCAGCCAGTTCCTTGTACTGCAAGTAGCTGTTTGCTGACTCATTGTAGCAGATTCATAACCTGTTTCTACCCTACAAATGTTTGCTCAAGTGGTCAGCGATAACCATATATTTTCCTTTGTTCTTCACACACAAAAAGGTCATTTCATTCCCCTTCGCAACTTTGTTTCTCAAGATGCACACCGAAACCTGTGATTAATTCTGTAAGCTACATGACCAAGAAGCTCAGACCTAACCTAGGGGGTAAGGACATAATTGTTTTCTTTGATCATCAGCCCATTTTTCTGCAGGCAGAATTTCTGGGTCTATGATGCATGAAACTTTCTTGTTTTCATTTTCCATCCCTGGCAAATTTTATACCTCCGAATGCCATTGCTCTATAAAAATCATCTTCATTATGATCTGCAAGGGAATTACTCAGTGAGGAGTGGGATTTTCCCATAAAACAATCACACTATACTAGATACAGTGGGATTCTTTCACATAATAACCACACCATGCCAGATGCAGTAAGAACACAATAGCAGCAAGCAGAAGGCACAGCAGAAGCAAGGGGCACTCTGGAAACAACCCCCCTGGGCTGTGCTTCTCTGGAATGCAATCATTGTAGCTATGCTATCTGGTGAGCTGACATAAGCTCCATTGCTGTCTGCAGGTCTACCAACATGGCCATTGCCACAAATGTCTCACACGTATTTACTCTATTCCACCAATACTAAGGCTATACTATAAGAAGTAGCTAATTTTTTAGACTGCTCAAATCTGGAAGTTCCCTTTTCTTTTTACTTTGAAGATATAAATGTTATAGCACTGCTGTCTGAGAAAAGTCTAAACCCACAATTATAAATAAATAACAATAGTTCAGATCATCCTACAGAACACAATCTCAGGGACTAGGGATCTCCTCTAAGTATGAAAATCCAACGGTATATGCAATGTGTCCAAGTGAAAGGACCTCATCTCACGTGGTTGTAATACACTATGCATAGAGTCACACATATTGATGATAAAAGTAAGTGTTTCAATTCAGAATTATTAATGATCCCCTACATTAAATACTGATAGAATAGGAAAACAGGGAGAGTGGCCCATATTACATTCTCAGAGTGCTGTGCCAAAAAAAGAAATATATGTCTGAGTTTTCATGAATGCACTTTAAATATTTCTTCATAGAACTTTACAATAGAAATGAATAACCAGTGAACAACAAAGTCAAATTTAAACACATGTGGAGGACTGTCATTCCAGCATACAATCTGTACTATGCAATTTTATTTACTAGATGTCTCTTACATAAATAAGGTAAATGAGATTATTTGAGACAATGTTGCTTTTGCATAGGGGAAGCAATGCACAATATTCAGGACAATTACCAATATCAGGGTGAATATTGTTAGAATCTAAGAATGAACTAATAGCTGAAGAAGGGATTGGTTGTGGAAGGAAGGGCAGCCCCTCAAAGAATATCCAGGTGTAGAATGAAATATGGCCTTTGTGTCATCCCATGTGCAAAAACAACTCAAGCATATTAAAAACATGAATACAGGACCTTAAAGTAGCAGCGTACACATTGTTTGGATGGTAGAACCATGACCTAGTTACATCCTATGCCACATTAAAAAAAATCAATTGTCTTTTAATGTAAAGCAATTTCATGTAACTTTAATAAATGGCATATAAAGTTATTCCATGAGTCAATCATGGATAAATTAGAACTGCTTTGGAGCCTGTCCTGGAACTAGCTGTTGTAGACCATGCTGTCCTCGAACTCACAGAGATCCGCCTGCCTCTGCCTCCTGAGTGCTGGAATTAAAAGCATGCACCACCACTGCCCAGCTTCTTTCAGAATTCTTGTTAAATTCAATAAAACATTTCATAAAGTCACCACCAGAAACAAAGCACCCCTCCTTCCCAGAGGAAAAAAAATATTGAAAGTACTATGAGTTTCCAATTTGTACCTATTTAAATTTTGTGATTTTAAAATATAAGTAAAATATGTACTTTACCTTGGTCTAATTTCACTTCAAAACATGATATCTTCTGAAAACACCATATACCAGTCAGGTATAAGCCAAAATAATTGGAATATATTGAATTCCATTATGGGTTTGTCTCTTCAGTTTTCCTTATAGAATGTAATTATTGTAGTCGGCTCAAATTAGTGTGACCTTAGGCAGTAATTTGAAGAACCGATCCCATAGCCATCATACAAAATAATAAATATTTCTTAAACAAACATCATATAATAAAAGAGCCATTGTAAAGCAAAACACTCATGTGCACACATGCATTCACATATACATATAATTTTTCCTCAATGATTAGAAGGGAAATGATCTTATCATTCCAATAAACAAAAAAATATGTTATTTTAATATTGAAAGTATAGTCGGCATGTATTAACTTACATTCTAACTATTTCCCTTTAAAGACTATTTTTAAACAGCATTATGCTCACTGAATCACCTTCCTTCCTAAAGCATGGAAGACTACTAAATTTATTTACTACATCTACAACTTGAAGCATTTAGAAGATCAATGTTATGACTGCAACTTTCTGGAAAATGGCACATGAAAGGAGTTTGACCTAGTGATGCCTGAATTACTGCTCTAGGTACTCTTCCAGAAATACCTGACATCATAGTGGAAGCTGGGGGTGTAGGCTAATGCCCATAGAAGCAAAGTAGAAGCTAAGACACTTGGTGTGGTTCGCGAAAATTTCACAGACCAAACCCAAACAATGCTTCATTTTGCTCCCAAAACTTTAGGTTGTTGATGTCTTCAAAGTAAGAAAAGAACAGAAGATTCTGATCCAGCCAGTTAGAATACAAAAGAATATTCTGTGCTGCCTGAATCTGTAAGTTCTCTACTGCCACAAGGAATTCCAAAATGAAGAATAAACATTAGAGCTCTCTGGGGAGAAAGAAATGTCCTCTCTAAAAACCTTCTTTTCCTTGATAAATGTCAGTAACATGGGAAGAAGAACGAAGAGATAGAACGGAGTTGCATTGTGCAGCCACAGCATTCATCTCTCTCTGACAAAAATCCTTTTTAGTTTTTTAGTTTTTTTGAAAAAACTGAAGCCCCATGTCCACAAATAAAAGATTTATACTGTTGTTGACTTGATATTTTCTTCATAAACAAAGTCTTTATTTAAACATCTATATTTTTGGAGAACAGAGATTAAAATTTGGAGATTATTAAAATTGAGAAGTGGTCAAATTTTCAAAATCTAGTCATTTATTCACTTATTTATTAAACATTTATTTAAGAAATTTCTAAAATAGGTCAAAAGTAATCACTGTTAGTAATATAGCTGTAGAGGAAGGAGGCCTGCTAGTTTTTCCCGGCCACCAGGCTAGCTTACACCCAAAATAATCATACAGAAACTGTATTATTTAAATCACTGCTTGGTCCATTAGCTCTAGCTTCTTATTGGCTAACTCTTACATATTAATTTAACCCTCTGAATATCGCCATGTGGCAGTGGCTTATCGGAAAAGATTCAGCATGTCTGCCTCTGGCCGCAGATCCACGGTGTCTTCCTGACTCTGCCCTTTTTCCTCCCAGCATACAGCCTAGCTTTCCCTACTTATGAGATTGCTCAAGAGTTAAGGGCACTGACGGCTTTTCAGAGGACCCAGGTTTTGGTTCCCAGCACAAACATGACAGCTCCCAGCAATCTGTAACTTTGGGTTCAGGGGATATGACATCCTCTTCTGGTTCCTATGAGCACTTCCTGCACAAGATGCAGAGACATATGTCCCTGCAAAAGAGCAAAAGCATAAAAAATAAATTGAATAACAAATTTTAAATTATTGATACTGTCATATATATATATATATATATGACTTAGGGTTATCTAGACATTTCGAGTCTATAGATCCTTGTATTTAACTAATTTTGAAAGAAAATTATTCACTTTCCTAACTTTATGCCTGTCCTCTGCGCTCCTTAACTGACCTCTGTGATTCATTTCCTGACTTTGGGTCAATTTTCTTGATCCACTTCCCAAAATTTCTCATAAGACAGACCTAAGAATAGATTCACACATCTAAATTTCACCTCTACTTAGGTTTTCAAATTTGGTCCTTAAAAGTTTGCTATGAATCTCAGAACATTTGCCATATAAGCACCTAGAGAGCTGTTTTGTCCTGAATGAGAGAATGGCACCTATGTAATAATATTCCTGTGAAAATATGCTCCCTAATCTTCATCAGATAATGGTTCATCTACCAATTACGTATATAATTGCATATATATACATATGTGTGTATGTGTATGTTAATTGACTTGATTTAGTTGCATAAAATTCTTTGGAATTCCTCACCGTCTTACAAAAGTGATGAAAGAATTGGTTGCATACAGTAAATATCCTGACATTATTACTAAATATTTATATCCACTTAGAAAGGCAAGGTAATGCTTGGTGATAAGCCAGCCCAAACTCAGTGACTTTGAATTATTCACCATTTTTATGTGCATTGCTCTGTTTTGCATAATCTTTATTCAGAGTTCAGCATTGCATCTCAGTGTGTTCATGGTCTCCAAGATTTTAAAAGCACATTTAGAATCCTGCTCAGGATGTTAGGGTTTTTTTTCACCTGAAAGGGACATCTGCTCTCCTAGCCCCATTTCAATAACCAGAGTTAGTCATTCTTCTCCTTCAAATGTGTCAGAACAGAGTTTTTTGGTGAAAAGAGCTAAAAATCACAATATTAATTCTCAATTTTCTAAACTAAAATACTAATTACTAACACCTAATTGTCATTCTAGTCTCATAACAATTACCACCTACACTCAATGTGGCTTTTAATACTTGCAGTGTCTATAGTACTGATCTTTTAAAAATTAAACAATATGTCCCATTCTGTCTGCGCATCTCAAGTTTTCATGGAGAATTAAATAACTTTGGGGAATTGTATTTTTTTCTGTCCATCATTTATATTTTCTTTGGGAAATCAAAGATAAATGCCATCTGGACATAGCATTTTATCATCAGCTGTTTCAATTTTTTGGTCATCTGTTCTGGCATGATACCATTCTTCTCCACGTTTATTTCCCTGCCCTGAAAACTGATTGCTTCTGGCGCCTGCTCCTCTCTTAACGGAGCAAGCAAAGAGTTGGCAATTTAGCAGTGCCTTGGTATGATACAAACTCACTGCTTGCATCATGTGTCATACTGGGACCCCTCAAAGTCAGTGTGTCAAAATGGAATGTGCAAGTTCAGTTTCCTGATTTAAGTAGCTGCTGAAAAAGGAGGTATAGCCCTTGGCTTCTGTAGCCTATTTTGACAGACTTCATCAAGAAGAACGTTTCACAATTGAAAAGATAACGAAATTGTATGTGCACTCTGGTCTTTCCTTAAATACTTACTAGTTAATAGGCTATTAGAGATTGTTTTTCTGTCTTGTATTTCATTTTAGCATTCTCAGGGCTTGTGGTCTATTAACCAACTCGCTCATTCCACACCCACTCCATCTCACATACAGAAACTTTCCATTCAGCCTCTTCCATATTCATAGTCATTTTGTCACCACCCTTCATTTGGTGACTTATCATACTCAGCTGAGCATTCTTCCACTATATATAAATGGCGGGTGAACCTAACCTTTTAAAATAATTTAGCATCATTTATCTTATCAGACTTTCCATTTTCTCCCTGGATATTTCTTCCACATCATTTGATTTTCTATTTAAAACTAGAAGAAAACATGACACTTTTATATTTTGACTCCATTTCATGAGTGCATTTTAACTGCTTCAGAAAAATCTGCAGCAGAGTATATTTATCCTGAGACACAAACCAAATCTTTCAAATACAATCCATTCTAATTATTTATAACTATTACATCTTATTTTGTAGACTTTATGCACAGAGGTACCTGAGATTCACTGGAGAATCCCATACTTATTTTGACTACTTAGAAACTATTCATCTTATGAAAATCACAGAGAAAATCATCTTCACTGACAATCATTTTCCATAATTGTGGCTTCATTAAAGTATTTCACAGTAATATTATCCAACTGCCCATTTGAGAGCTGTAACTTTCACACTTTTACAAGAACTCATGAAATTATTTTCTGCTGTCAAGATTTTCCTGGCCCTGTATATGGTTCTTATACATCTTCTCTGGGTGGAACTGCATCACCTCATGACAGAAGATGAACACAATTTATTCTTATATATCAACTATGTCTCCTTTGGTTCCCTTGATTGCCACAAGAACATTACTTCTTTTATAGCTTTATTCAAAAGTCAGAATCTCATGGAGATCACCTCATCATGTTTGATTCTCTCTCTCTGTCTCTCTCTCTCTCTCTCTCTCTCTCTCTCTCTCTCTCTCTCTCTCTCCCTTCCTCTGTCTCCCTCCATCTGAAAACCCCATTCTCTTTTGCTGATTTTTAAAACAGAAATAAATTTTAGTGTTAGTATGATTGTATGTTGTGTGTGCATGGACATTTCTGTGACACAGTATTCATGTGGAGACCATATAATTACTTTGTTGAGTCAGTTATCACTTTCCACCTTTAAGAGGATTCCAGGGTAGAACTCTGGTCATCAAGCTTGAACTGCAAGCACCTTTATCTTCTAATCTATCTTACTGGCTTCCATACTGCCATCTTGAAATTGTTTGTATCATTGTCTCTGTCAGTTTAGGGCTTCCTGAAATCAGAAACCAGCACAGAGCTGGAAAAACAAGAAATTGATCAAGTCATCTTGCCTGCAAAAGCTAAAGAGAAGAATGGGGAGCATACGAGGAAAGCCTTGAGAATCCAGCAGAAGCTAAGAGTTGTGAAAAGACTGAGGAGAGAAGGTGGCATGGATCAAGTGGATAAAGTGCTTGATGCACCACAACTAGAACCTGGGCTTGGATTTCTAGGTCCTGCACATAAAGCATGTGCCTGTAAGCTTGCTGACAGAAGGGCAGAGACAGGGGGCTTCACTAGCCAGCAAAGGCAATCACAATCTCCATGTTCAGTGAAAGACCATAACTCAAAATAGTAAGTAAATAAATTATTGATAAAACCAACACATTATCAACTTCTAGCCTTCATACACTCTTGCACAGGCAAACACACTTTTACATCAAACACACACACACAAAACCCAAAAGGGGGTGGTGCTTAACAACGATTGAGCAAGAATGTCACAGTGAAATGGAGAATGCAACTCAGGTCAGGACTGGGCAGGACTAACCTGAGGTGTTCGTTTGCGGATCTGGAACTGATGCAAACACTGGGAAATCTAACCAGTTGCTACTTTCAATATATCAGATCTTATCTTCAATGAAGATATAACTCAGGTTTTACATATTTTCTAAATATACATTATTTATTACTAAAATGTGTCACTTCATTTTGAGTCTTTGGGAGAGGCTTTGTATGTATGTGTGCAGGTGCATGTACATGTGTGTACACATGCATGAAGAAACCAGAGATGGGTGATGAAAGCCTTCCTCAATCACTTTCTACCTTATTTTTGGAGGCTGAGTCTTTTGCTAAGTCTGAAAATTGTCAGTTTGGCTAGAACACTTGATCATTATTCCTAAAAGATCACCCTGTCTCCACACCTCTACTACTGGGATAATAAGCAAGTGATATTGTAGCTGGTCAACCTTTTCATATGTGTTCCAGGAGATAAAATTTGGATTATCTCACTTGAAGAACAAACATTACCAACTGAGCCATCGCTCTAGCCCCTGTTATGTATGTCTCCCAGATGGGCACCCAATAGAAACTCAGAAACCATCAAACATTAATGAGTCCAACAAGTCACCACGTCTAACTCTTCTATAAAATATATTATACTATAAAATGATAGAGTGCATATGATTCATTTAACCTCTATTATTTTATAAACAAAACATGTTGAATCAAATACCACTAATGTTATCAAGAGGTTTTGAATCTCCTTAGAACCAAATATCCAATTATTTTTGAATTTTCACTGCTCTGCACATTTCTTGACACAAGTTCACTAAATGTTGACAAATGTGGAAATTAATAAATGGCATTTGGGCATCGCAATGACAATATTCTCACTGTAAACATACAAATGTGAGTGGAAACTGGAGGGTTTTACTGTAAAGTGCATCTTTTAATGAATGATGTCATAATGTTTCACATCTTCGGGTGCTGAGTGGATAAACTGTGAAAGTCCTCCGTTCAAAAGAGATGTAATACCACCCCAGGAAGATAAATCATATCTTAGCCACACGTGTAATTAAAGGGCAAAGAGTAACTTTTCCCTTAGAGAAAAATGAAGCCCCTGGGGGATAATGTACTTAAATAAACCGGCCAGATGCAGTGGCTTAAATCAACTGTGTGTGGATTACATGGCAAAGAAAGATTGCTGATGGGACTCAAGGTCTCACAGCTTCAGGCCAACAGTGCTCAATTAAACTGGGCTTTGCAGCCAAAGAAGGGAGATTTCAGCAAGAAAGGAGGGGCTTGTTTCGCAGTGCCTTGGGAAGTCACTGATAAACGGTGTGCTTGGTTTAATAAATAAGATACGATAAACTGAACTGTGTATTTGTGGACCAGGCACTGCACAGTTCAGCACAGATGTGTGTGGTGGAAGAGATTGAGGAAAGAGGAATGCAAAGACTACAAACTAGTCCACTGGACCTAGGAAAGAACTCACTAGCCAAGTCTAGAGCACTCTGCATCACTTCCTCTACAACGAATAATGGGAGTGCACGTGAAACAAGTGATTCACTCAAAACTGATGGTTCCAGTTTATTCTTTATATATCTAGCTCTTATCTTATAAGATCCATATTCTTGATGATCCTAGTGTGCTGACTCTTGGCTTATGGTAAAAAGGTATAATCCTCATACTCAATACATTTTATTAGGCAAATCCAATTTAAGAAGTTCACTTACTATTTTTACAAAGTTTTAAAATCCTTTCAAATTGAAACTAGAAACTGATATACTAAATTTTACTGTGAGTCCCCATATTGACTTTTCAAACCTGAAGATAAAATAACTTTAATTCAGGTTATTCACATTTTCTAATGACTTTAGCAGAAAATTTAAGACAGAAAAACTTCTCACCCTATTGAAAAAAAAGAGCCCTTTTTCTTAAGGCACATTTAGTCTACTACGTAAAGAACACATTGATTTTCATCTTTGTCTACCATGAATAATACCAGTTGAGTTCAGAGCTATCTCTGCCTCAGGCATATTGTGAATTTGAAGCTCTTGCAATTTCTCCTTCTCTTGAAGTTAAAAATGGACTTGAGATGTCATAAGAATTTTTAAACTAGATAGAAACTGTGGAGCCTAGCAATTCTAGTCTTACAAGATTCATTTGCAGAAGTGTCACACATTATTTTTATAAATCTGTAATTTAAAACAGTATACTTTAAAACAATTTAAGAATTTTGAATTAAAACTAGATATATTTATTGCTACCCACTATGTTATTAGATAAATATTAATGTAATTTTTAAATATTCAAATAATCTTTTTTAATAAATATTTCCAAGGCTATAGTACAGCTTAGGGGAAGAGAAACACTCTAGCACATGTAAGGATTTGAGTTCAATTCCCAGCCCTGCAAAAATGAAGAACAACTTTCAAAAAATTATTATTTACAAAATTACAAAACTTAACAATAAAGGAAGCATTTATATTTACATATTATGAGTAAACCAATACGTTATACTATGAAAATTATCAAGAAATATCTGAAACACCTATATTAATGGGCATAAAAATTAATGCAAAATAAGAAATGTAGCTGAAAACAAAAGACTGCAGATACGTTTAGTGTCACTAATAAATAAATAAATGGGATAAATTAAAAAGAAATTTGTATATTTCAACAAAATAATTTGAAACAGAACTCTGGTGCTAAGACTCACAATAAGAAAGGAGAAAGATAAGGCCACTAGGTGCCAAAGTGTTTATGTATTTTGTAAACAAATTATGGCATAAGACCAAGTAGAAAGGGCAGAAGACCAGATGGTATCTTCTCTAAGAAATATAATTAGGACTTTGACAAAATAAATACATTTGGCCACTACATTATAGCGAACCTACACTTTAATCCATATTCAGCCAATAAATTGTTATCTCCATTTTATGCATAGAGAAAACATTTCTGAGAGATGTAATGATTTATCCAGGAGGTGCAGGATATAGACAGGGCATGTGGTACAAAGGGTAGAATAGAGACAGCCTCAAGGAGACAGAATTCTGGCATAGTCTTACCCCTCTTCTTGGAATTATTTTTAATACTTCTCTTAGTCTATGTGGAATATGCCTTAACCCATCCTTCACTGACTATGCAGTGTGTCCACAATATTTCCTCAAAAGAATACCTGAGCATTCAGTCTTCCACCTAGCTCAATGGTCTCCTTCTTAATAGTATATTCTATGTTGCTTTTTCCTCTAATCATCAGGTTTGCCTCTTATAAGAAGGCCACTTGTTGGTTCCTGGCTGCTCAGCCCAAAATAATCACACAGAAACTATATTATTTAAATCACTGCTTGGCCCATTAGCTCTAGCTTCTTATTGGCTAACTCTTGCATCTTAATTTAACCCATCTCCATTAACCTGTGCATCACCACAAGGTCATGGTCTGCCAGCAGTTTCAGCACATCTGTTTCTGGTGGCAGCTCCATGGCTTCTCTTTGAGTCTGTCTTCTTCCTCCCAGCATTCAGTTTAGTTTTCCCCACCTACCTAAGTTCTGCCCTATCAACAGGTCAAGGCAGTTTCTTTATTCACCAATGGTATTCATAGCATGCAGAAGGGATTCCTACATTACCTCCCCTTTTCTGTTTAAATAGAAATGAAGATGTTTAACTTTAACATAGTAAAATTACATATAACAAAACAGGTATCAAGCAAGAATTACAGTTACAATAATTATAACTATTTTATCTTTTTCATATCTAAGAAAAACTATACCTATATTCTGCAACTCCATCAAAGACTCCAGAAGAATATAATATTACCAATGCATTGTAAGCAACTTCCAAAACACTAGAGTTGACAGAAACATCTTACTACCTGGCCAATCAGCCAAAGCTCTTCTGTACCATTGGGACATCCATTGTCAGCCTATTGATCCATATAGTATCTGGCAGACATTTCCACGAAGCAGGAAATTTCAAAGACAGTTCAGCCTATATGGCAGTTTGTCAGTCACTCTTTTCTGTACTCTGCAGAATATCTAGCAGACTCTTTCATGATGCAGGAACCCCAAAAGATCATCTCACATTTATGTAAGTTCAGCAGTCATTTCTATGTTGGCCCTGCTTGTCCAGTTCACCAAACAGTCCAGGCAAGAGCAGTTTCATGCCCAAATGGGTAACAAACTACACAAGGAGTCTCTTCAATGCCCACCTTTCTTACCTTACTCTTGAATTAAATGGTGCTGCCAGGATCAGATGTGTCTCATTGTCATGAAAGGTTCTAAGTTCTTAAAACACTTTAAATGCCATATTCTGTGGTCTTTGGAAGATTTGAAGAATAATTATCTAACTGAAATGTATCTCCATATATGTAGAAAACCTAACTAACATGACTACAAGCTTGACTATTATAGATGATTATCTATTAATCTATATTTCTTAACTATATATTACATTTTTAAATGAGCTGGAAAAACACAATACCTTAATGAAGATCAGAAATACATATATACAGTATAACAAAATTGACCTTAAATTTGTATCAATAACCCAAAATTTCTACCAATGCAAATCTCTATAGCATATTCCCCTTTAAATGTGAACAAACATTTAAAAACAATATTTGGGAATTTGAGCATAGTTATCTAGACTACTTCCTGCTTATTGGGGGTGCTGTTAATCAGATCCTTCATGGTGAGATGCTAGGTTCATCTCAGTCAGCAGCTGGGCAAGGTAATTTTTTCACAGCAACCTTTCAGGGGGCCTTGGTGCATCAAATCATATTAGCCTGGAATGAATCTACAGGTTCTCATCCTCTGTGGAAACAAAAGAAGAACTTCTTTTCCAAAGTAACAAATCCTTAGACCCAAATTTTGGAATGAATATATCTTTAAAATATACATGCTGGTTTAGCTTAGCCACCCATACAATGAAATGTCTCTCTGTATTTAGCTCCTTCAAAGTTAAAAAATTCAACGAACACACAATAATATACATAATCCAGACTCTCTATGTATATTGCCTCTTTATGTGGCTTGTTTTAAATCTATTACTTTTTAATATTTATTTTATTATATCTTTACTCCTTTAATCTATGACTGTCTGTACTCTGTCTTTTTAAAGACTTTGATTTATCTTTTTTAACAATTTACTTCTTTTCCAACTCTATATACTTTTTTCTCTTCTCTCTCTCCTACATACATTTATCCAACATTGTGACCCATTTAGAGGTCTTTTTTATCTGAATTTATCTTTTTTTTTTTTTGGTTTTTCGAGACAGGGTTTCTCTTTGGTTTTGGAGCCTGTCCAGGAACTAGCTCTTGTAGACCAGGCTGATCTCAAACTCACAGAGATCCGCCTGCCTCTGCCTCCCAAGAGCTGGGATTAAAGGCGTGCGCCACCACCGCCTGGCTGAATTTATCTTTATTTCTGTCTCTTCCCCGCCACCGCCTCCCATTTCCCTCCCCCTCCCCCAAATAAGTCCCCCCCCTCAGCCCGAAAAGCAATCAGGGTTCCCTGTCCTGTGGGAAGTCCAAGGAACCCCCACCTCCATCCAGGTCTAGTAAGTTGAGCATACAAACTGCCTAGGCTCCCACAAAGCCAGTGCGTGCAGTAGGATCAGAAACCCATTATTTTTTTTTCTACTTTTAGTTCTTTTTTTTATTTAAATTTATTTATTTATTAAGGATTTCTGCCTCGTCCCCGCAACCGCTTCCCATTTCCCTCCCCCTCCCCCGATCAAGTCCCCCTCCCTCATCTGCTCGAAGAGCAATCAGGGTTCCCTGACCTGTGGGAAGCCCAAGGACTGCCCACCTCTATCCAGGTCTCGTAAGGTGAGCATCCAAACTGCCTAGGCTCCCACAAAGCCAGTACGTGCAGTAGGATCAAAAACCCACTGCAATTGTTCTTGAATTCTCAGTATTCCTCATTGTCCGCTATGTTCAGCTAGTCCGGATTTATCCCATGCTTTTTCAGACCTAGGCCAGCTGGCCTTGGTGAGATACCAATAGAACATCCCCATTGTCTTAGTGTGTGGGTGCACCCCTCGTGGTCCTGAGTTCCTTGCTCGTGCTCCGTCTCCTTCTGCTCCTGATTTGGACCTTGAGATTTCTGTCCGGTGCTCCCATGTGGGTCTCTGTCTCTGTCTCCTTTCATCGCCTGATGAAGGTTAATTATTGTGTATCTGTAATTATTTCTGATCAGAAGTGCTTCTTAAAATGCTAAGTGCTTCTTATGAACTTAAACAGTGCCATTGCTAAGGTAAGTATGGCACTGCCTGCTTTCTCTGACCAGTCCAGTGTGGTGGTGGTGCTCACTGCCTCTGAGAGCCATGCACAGTGCTCCATCTCTAGGCACACAGCTGGTCCATGTTGCCACCAAGCAAGCCAAAGCATGTTGCTGATAAACCCCATTCAAATGCTCAGTCTCCTGAAAGAGCCAGAGGTTGTGCTGGCAGCATGGCCCAAAAAGTTAGTATTTCAAAATTGCATGGTTTATTTTCTGCTACCCGTGAAACAGGAAAACTTCTCTTAAAGAAGTCACAGTGTGCTTCCAGCAAGCAGAACCCATTTGGGAAGAAATGTGGCTAAACTTTGTTTATTAGTGTCTAGAATTTCTTTGCAAGCCCTCTCAGGCTTAAGTGGAATTTAGTTGTCCACATGGGTGCCAATTTGTGGCCAGTAGGCTGCTTGTTGATTCCTAGCTGCTCAGACCTGAAATAATCATACAGAAACTATATCATTTAAATCACTGCTTGGCTCATTAGCTCTAGCTTCTTTTTGGCTAACTCTTACATCTCAATTTAACCAATTTCCATTAATTTGTGCATCACTATGAAGTCATGGCCTACCAGCAAAGTTTCAGCATGTATGTTTCTTGTAGCAGCTTTATGGCTTCTCTCTGACTCTGCCTTCTTCCTCCCAACATTCAGTTTAGTTTACCCCACCTACCTAAGTTCTGCCTTATCAACAAGCTAAAGAAGTTTCTTTATTTACCAATGGTATTCATAGCATACAGAAGGGAATCCCTCATCAGCTTCTTACCCTTCCAAAGTCAGGATAAGGAGAAACAGGATCAAAGGAAATGATGTGCATTGTTAGGCACCAATAATATCAGGATTTATGAGAGAATCCCTTAAGTTTGTAGACATTCTTATCTGTAAGTCTTCTTTAAGCATTGGCTAAATTTCTCGTTCTTCCATGAAGAATTTCCATTCCCAATCAGAAGAGAAATACCCCCTTTTACTGGCTGTTTTGGGGTCTTAGCCTCTGGCTTTCTGGAAGTTGCTATTGTGACTCTATTTATTCAGTCATCTTGGATAATTCTTCACTATGTGGACAAGTAAAACAACCACTGATTTCACCATCATTAAACATCATCTCAAGGCAGTGTAGCCTGTTTTGTCTGTTTCTGTCTCAGAAAGACCTGGATACCATCTGTTCTAAGTCATCTTTCTGTTGTTATAATAAATGACATGGCTCAAAGTAACTTAGAAGAGAAAAGGGTTTGTTTGACTTACAGGTTACAGTTTATCATCAAAGGAAGCCAAGATAGAAACTCAAAGACAGAACTTGAAACAAAAATTATGGAGGAACACTGCTTGCTTTCCTTGACTTACTTCGGTAACTTTTCCTTTCCTTTACTTTTTGTTTTTGCTTCTTTTAATTTTTGATATTATAATTAGATAATTTCCCCCTCTCTTTCCTATCTCCAACTGGCTTCACAAGGCTAATGGAAGGGATGATCCATCACTTCTGTGATGATGCTGCAAGCAGAGCAGAACTTTCACATTCTGTGGTTTCTCATTCTCTCATTTGCCCACTCTAGGAGAAACTGTCCTGTCCTCCAGGATAAGAGCTTCCCTATGGAAGAACAGATAAGAAAGTAGGATATTTAGCTAGAAGTGGTCCCCTTTAAGAGGAAAAATTAAAAAGAAAAAACTGGGTTCTATGTCCAACAGCCTAAAAGAAGAAAAAGATGTTTAGAAGCAAATCTGTCTCCCAGTTTCCACAACCTATTGATCACTCCAGTAAGACCCCATCCTCTCCACTTAACACATTGACTGCCACCCCAAAGACACCATACTCAAAACCTGTGAAGCTGTAAATATTTTAAGCTGTGTTCTGCTGAGTTAATATGTCATGTGGTAGTAAAACTTTATCATCTCTTACACATATATTTTTCTTAAATAGTAAAAAGATACAATACATTCCATCCCTAATTTTTAAGACATTTTAATTAGTGATGAAACCAAACGGATTTTAAAAATTAACTTGCAGGTCAAAATAATCTTATGAAGAAAGCACTCAATTAAATAAATATTTTGATAAATTCCTTAATTGACAGAAACTTCAAACTACTAATTTCTTAAATGTATCATCGCTAATGGCTTTTACAACCTAATATTTTTCTAAATCTTTCCATAACCTTTTGGTGTTAATTTTATTTATAGGTGAAAACAAAACTCAAAGGTTATAACTTCATGCCGATATGGCAACATACTTTCCCTAGGAAACCCAAAATTTTTGGCACCAAAATTATTCTCATACAGCAAAACAGTTTTACTCTAGCTACTTTGACTACCTTTCAATTCACTCCTAAATACCACTGTTATGCAACAAATGTTTGTGTTTTCCCAGGTTTTAGATATTCAAACTACCCCTCAAAACATGATGGTATTAGAGGGTTTGTGTAGTGTCTGGGGTTAGATCAGACTTTATGGACAGCACCCTCATTAGAGCCCTGGAGCATCCTGCCTCTTTGTTCTCTGGGAGAACATAAAGGGAAGTTTGCATGCTGAAACCCAGAAAAGACTTCCTTAACAGAATTCATTCATGCTGGCATCCTGAAATTGAACATCTATGCTCCCAAATGTGAGAAATAAATCTCTATCATATATAGGCCACCTTGCCTGCATTTTTGTTTTGTTATACCAGTTTTACCTAAGACCTTGCAGGGATAATTATTATCATTATTTACACATGTGAATTTCTTTTAGAGCTCTCACAATGTCATAATATCCTGGCAGACTGTCCCCCTCAATATATGCTTCTCTTAATCAAGAGTTTCATCTTGTATCCTCCGGGAATACTACATTTTATATAAAGCAAGTTCTTAATGATTCCTATAATATGAAATTAAGATTTAAATTGTGCATTTTCAATGGGAGCTGTATTTCCACTGAATGGGAAAACTAGAGGTTTGAGAAGAAAGCTTACATATATTACATATATGTGTGTGTGTGTGTGTGTGTGTGTATGTGTATGTGTGTGTGTAGCATAAAATACTCCACAGTCAGATATAGTATGTTTGCTAAATTTCCATTTCAATGGCATTAATTTACCTCGGAAAAGTTGTCTAAAAGAGGTCTCTTGGAGGATGATAATCAAAACAATTGAAAAATAGACTATTAGGTAAACATTCTTTAAAAAAATTAGAGGCAGGACTTAAGGACACAAATTTTCCAACTGGGTTCATTAATCTTTACATTATGGGATAATGACATAGCTTCATTTCTGTTTTTATGATGAAAAATACCCTCACAAAAAGCAATTAGCAAGAGAGAAATTTATTTTAGTTCTCAGTTCCAGGTTACAGTCCATCATTGCAGAGAAGTCAAGGCAAGGACCTGAGATAACTAGTCACAGTACATCTACAGTAAAGAGCAGAAAGAAAATAATCCCTGCATGATTTCTTGTATGTAGCTCATTTTATACAAGCTAGAATGCCCTGCCTAGGGAGTAGCACCACCCGCAGAGATAGTCCCACCTCAATTACCATAATTAAAATAATCCCTCACAAACATGCCTAAAAAGAGGTCACACCCTGATCTGTATACTCCTATATTGAGACTATTCCTTGTTATTCTAAATTGTGGTAAATTGACAATTTACTAACCATCACACATTTTCTTCAACAATTAAAACAACAAAAAAAGACATTTTACAAACTTACATGCTCTGAAAACAAAGATAATTAAGAATTCATGCTTATAAGAACATATTTATGCATGGTTTATTTGGGGTTTGCTTGATTGTTTATTTCGACTATATAAAACATTACTCCAAATTTATTAACCTTTTTCTACTGTACAAGCTCTCACACAGGCATGCGGTCTCCATACATATATATTGTTTAGAGAAATTTCAGTGGCATGGCTAATTCACTTTGTATGATGAGCAAGCTTATATAAAGTCCATCTTTATTTTTATATAATTTCAGTGTTCAACAGTTACATAACCCAGAGTTTTCAGATAACTTTTTTTCTAAGTAAGGAGTTGACAACTGTAATTATCCAGTTTGCAGGCAATGTTAGCCAATACTGAGTATTCCCAGCCTTTAACGATCACCTCAGTTCCTGGAACAAATGGATCTCCTGCTGTCAGGTCAGATTAACTCTTTCTTTAGCCTTTTGAGTCATTTCATGACAAAAAATCAATTGGTAGAACTGCAGTACAGCTGTCTGTCATCCACTTGAATCAGTTTCATTGTGACCATTTGTCAAAACCGATGCCAAATACCTTAGAAAATTTGTCAAAATAATGGTAATGGCTGTTCAACATTCAGTGTATGGATGAGCTATGCAGCAGCCACTGTCATAAAAAATCAACACACTGGATATCTGCTATGAATTATGATTAGTATGAGGCAGAAATGACTAGATGTTATGTGGATTTTTTTTATGTATATGATCTTCCACTACCTTAGAAGGGAGAACATTTAGGCTCAATATTTTAAGAGTTGGAGGCAAAAACACAACGAATTCATGTTTGTGATAATAGGTTTTAATTATTCTTTCTTAAGTCTAAAGCAGTACATTTTAAAAAGAAAATATAAACCAATCATTTAAAAGCAATCCTAAGGCATTTACAAGCATACAATGGTGTTTCATATTTTTACATTCCACAGTTTATTATTAATACCTTATAAATACTTTGGTAAAAAAAATATTTTTTAAACAATTCTGCTAAACAGTGGACCTTTTCCTATAAAAATGACTTCCTTTCAATGAAATGTCAAGAAATAAGGAATCACTCACTTGGAAATTCTGTTTCTTACCTACTAACCAAACATAAATGCTGATATATTGAAAAAGAGAGCAAAAGTCAATTCTATAAATATTTCAGAAAATTAATTTATCCCAAAAATTACAGCTAAATGTTAATTGTTTCTGTGCCTCCCAAAACTACTGACAGAGAGGTGGGAATGTACTCAGGTATGGTCTGTGTTTTGTTGTATAACATTCCCAAATACTAAGCTATGTGCTTAGGTTTGGCAATGCCCCCCTTTCTCTCAGTTGGTTTTATTACTCATCCCTCTCCACAAGTATGGGTTGCATTTGTCTCAGAGAAGAAGATAAATCAAAAAGAAAGAACATTCTTCATGCTTTTGAGTTTGAAAAGTCAGCTTTCTAGAAGAAACCAAATGATTACTGTGTTTGAACAATATAGAGAATACAGAACAGAGAATATAGTACAGAGTGTTACGGCAAAAAAAAAAAAAACACTGCAGGTCCCCACATGTCCCAAGGGAAGCAGGCCATGAGGAGCAGCAAGTCCCAGTCAGGAAGCCACGTGGCAGGTGAGAGACCGAGACAGACATGCCATGCAGGGTGCGGTTGGATATTTAGTGGGTTATGGAAGAGAAAGGCAAAGAAAAGAGGGAGGGAAATAGGAAATGAGGAAAAAGAGGCAGAGAGAGGGAAACAGAGAGATAGAGAGGAGTGGGGAGAGGGAGAAGTGGGAAGAAGGGAGCGAGGCAGAAGGTACCTCTTCTGGAGATAGACAGGAAGAAAAGGAACTCAGGTTGGAAGCCAAACCTAAGTACATAGCTTGTCTCAGAGGTGGAGGAGGGAGTGGGCAGAATTTATCTCTTAAAGGGACAGGACAGACCTTTACATTCCCATCTCTTTTTATAATAAAAAGGCAGTTAACAACAGGTTAAAGAAATTGGGATGGCAAATTCTTAAGACTGCTTTCTGCTCATTTGTGGGCATCATCTTGGCGGGGGGGGGGGGGGGACCTGAGAAAGCTGGATGCTGGTCACATCCTGGAGTAGCTGATCTCTTTGTTCCTGTCTGGTGTTTGTAGTGTGAAAATGTTTGGTGTCTCTTACATCTGTTTAAGGTATTGGCAGAATAGAGAACAAAGTTAAGTTTAGGAAAAAGAATTTTTAGGACCAGAAAATTGAGAGGGGTGTATCTGACCTGTTAAAGTTAGATCCTTTAATCCAGCTCCCTGGAACTCATAAGAAATTTTTGGGTTTGTGAAAACATGAGTTTTAGACACATGTCTTATATAAACAGTAGCATATTTATGTCAGAATGACTGTGACAGATGTTTTTGCACAATGAGAAGTATTTTCAAGACTACGGAAGGCAGCATGAGAGATAAATTTGATTAATGTGTATTTGTCCTCCCACCTTTATAACTTACAGGTACATACCTAAATAACTTGTATTTGTTAATAGGAGGGAAGGGCTGCTTGTTTGTTCCTGGTCACTTAGCCCCGAAATAATCACACAAATACTGTATTAATTAAATCACTGCTTGGCCCATTAGCTCTAGCTTCTTATTGGCTAACTCTTACATATTAATTTAACCCATTTCTATTAATTTGTGTATCACCACAAGACTGAGGCTTACTGGAAAAAGTTCCGGCATCTATCTCTGGTGGGGCTACATGGCCTATTTCTAACTCCACCTACTTTTTCTCAGCATTCAGCTTAGTTTTCTCCACCTAGCTCTGTTCCTCTGTAGCTTTACTATAGACCCAAAACAATTCCTTTATTTATTGATGGTAATCACAGCATACAGAGGGAAATCTCACATCACCTCCCCTTTTCTGTTTAAGTAAAATGGAAGTTTTTAACTTTAACATAGCAAAAGTACATATAACAAAACAGGTATTAAGCAAGAATTACAGTTACAATGTTTATTTCTACTTTACCTTTTATCATAACTAAGGAAAATTATAACTATAAATTCTTCAACTCCATCAAAGACTCCAGAAGGATATAATATTACTGAAGTAAACAGGAAGTACATTGTAAGCAACTTTCAAAACTCTAGAAATGACAAAGACATCTCGCTAACTGGACAGTCACCCAAAGTTCCTCTGTACTGTTCTTCAACCTACAGGCCCATATTATTCAACAGACTTTTCCATGATGCAGGAAATTTCAAAGATATTTCAGCCTAAATTGGCAGTTTGTCAGTCACTTTTTTTTCTGTAATCAAGCAGCAAACCTCAAGGAGCAGCAAGTCCCAAACAGGGAGCCACATGGCAGGTGAGAAACCGAGATGGATAGGCATGCCATGCAGAGTGAGGTTGGATATTTATTTAGTGGGTTATGAAAGGGAAAGGGGAGAGGGAGAGAGAAGAGGGGCAAGGAGAAAAAATCATAGAGAGAAAGAAAGAGAGACAGGGAAGACAAGAGGAGCCACAGCAGCAGCTATCTCTTCGGGAGAGAGACTGAAAGGAAAGAAACTCAGTCTGGAGGCAGAAGGAAGATCTGCTTGTCTTAGCAGACAGGGGGAAGGAGTGGGCAGGGTTCGTCTCTTAAAGGGACAGAACAGACCATTACACAGAGAATACAATACAGAGAAGTAATAAAATCTGTGAGAATGCTAAGGAAAGATCCTGAAACTCACAGATACTATTTCTTTTAAATATATGAGTTAGAAAGAAAGAAAGTTAGGAGAACAGATAAATAAATGGTAAATCAATTTGTAAGGCCCTAAGAAAAGGGTTCCTCTACCCACTATTCCAGCCTGATCATGGGAGGGAACTGTGCACACAAGATTAGAAGAATTTAAAGTAGAAAGCACCTGACTTAACTAACTTGAGGCTGTTATAATAAAATACTATATATGATAGCTTATGTAAAATGAAAATCCTGTCTCACCATTTGAGAATTTATAAGTGTAAAATAAAATCCTTACACTGGCAAGTTTGATGTCTGGTCAGTACGCTCTTCTTGGTCTTCTACCTATATCCACACATGTCAGAATGTATGAAAGAGGAAACTCTCTGTAGCCTCTGTTATATAAACATAAGTTACCTCTTTATAAGTCCTTACTCGTGGTCTAATGACATCCAAAATACCCCTTGAGTGCATCACACTGGTGATTAGCTTCCAACAACTAAATCTGGAAGGGATAAAAACATTTAAACCATAACATTATCTTACTCAATCCCCTTTCTTCCTGAAGTAGAATTCTTTAAGTAATAAAAACCCAGACTAAAAAATGCCTATGGGTGGGTAATGGCATATTGTCAATGACAGATACAAAAAAAGCCCTCCTGCTCCAGCAGAGCCTACAACAGCAAATTTTTGACACTTGTGTAACATTAAATAGGTACAGAAATTAAATGATACCACATTGGGTCTGGAAACCCAGCATCAGATAATGGAACAACCTTAAGCTGACAAGGAGTCTAAAGAGATCTATCTTAAAAATAGCCATGATGGATAGAGTATTGACTTGCAAGGGTCAGTTCATAATCTGAGTGGATAATGGTGTCAAGGAATTACATTCAATGACCAAGGACTAGATAATTTAACTGTGCCTCTTTTCTATCCATTTCCCCACTTCCATGTCAATGATAAATGAAACTCCTCTTTTGCATGCATTCTTAAAACAATAACAGTGCTATTTAGTACTCGGCATCGAAAGCCTTCGTCCAGGTATGCTGCTGTATGTGCCCTCATTATTGCCTCCGGGAAAATTCGCAGCCCACTTCTCTGCATTGGTCAATTGCCAAGCTCCAGTTTCCTCTTGATCTCTGCCCCTTTCTCTGTAGGAGGAAATTCTCATAATGAACTGGATGGCTGATGAAGGGATTCTGTGTGGCTCAGGACAGCTGGAGGTGCCAAAATAAAAAACATCCACAGGAACAAAAGCCAAGGGCAGAGGAACTCTATTGCAGATCTGGAGATGGCAGTTAGTACTAATATTCCCAAAGTAAGAGCAATCATAAGTAGTTTATAGTTAGAGTTCTCTTGATCTGAATAATAATGAAAAGTCAGGAATAGCGTAGGGAGATGGGGTGGACCACAGTGAGTTGCTTAGAAAAACTGACAGTCTTTGAACTTTGATCTTGGAAGAGACAACAGACAGCATTAAAAATGAGTTATTAATACTCAAAGTAAGATTTAGAAATAAAGAAAAAGAAATATTGGGCTGAATAGGTGACTCAGTCATGAAAAATACTTGTAAGTCTTCAAAAGGCTAGAGTTCAGTTACCAGCAGCATGTCAGGCAGCACACAAGTACATCTAACAGGGGTCCAATGCCTTTTTCTGACCTCCGTGGAACCCACACACACGGTATATGCAAACACATGCAAAAATATAAATAATATAAATAAAATTGCTTTAAGTAATTGTTTGAGATGACCCATATTGAAATGAGTGTGGCCCTTTCTGTTCCCAATCCCAACAAATCATGAAGCTCGTCTACAGTCTTTGCCCACCACCCGCTCCCTTTGTCTAAGCTGTTGGTTCCAACATGTATTCCCCGGGAACCCACCAGCCACACCAGCCAGGAAATCATGTAGATAAGCTTCACTTGCCTAACTCCACTCCAATTCTAATCCCTCAATTTTATCCTCAAATTTGTAATAATCTCAGACCAGATAATCTAAAGGCAGTGGGGGGCCCCACACAACAACAACAAAATAACAGGACTCAAGAGTCACTGCTCATTGATAATTGATAACTCTCGACATCAGTAGCCTCAATTCAATAGAACAAAACAGACTGACACAATGGATGCCAAAACAGGATCCATCCTTCTGCTGCATCCAAGAAACAACCTTAACATCAAATGATAGACATCACTTCAGGGTAAAGGGATTGAAAAAGATATTCCAAGAAAATGCATCCATGAAGCAATCCAATGCAGCAGTTTTAATACCTGACAAAATAGACTTCAAACCAAAACTAATCACAACAGAAAAGGAAGAATACTACATTTTCATCAAAGGAAATCTGTCAAGAGTATATTATAATTCCATAATCATTGCACCAAAGACAAGGGCAGACAAGTTCATTAAAGAAACACTGCTACACTAAAATCACATATTGATCCCCATACACTGATAGTGGGAGACTTCAATAACCCACTCTCATCAATAGACAGGCCATTCAGATAAAAACCAAGCGTAGAAATGCTGAGTCTAAATGATGTCACAACCCAAATAGAACAACCATATACTTACAGACTACTTTACCGAAACACGAAAGAATATACCTTCTTCTCAGAACAGTCTCCAAAACTGACCACATACTTGGACACAAAGCAAGTTTCAACAGATACAAGAAAATTGAAATAGAATCCTGCATCTTATCTAATCACCATGAATTAAAGCTGGATATAAATAACAGAAACAAGAGGAAGGTTACAGATACATGGAAACCAAGCAAGTTACCACTCATTGAAATAAATGGGTTAAGACAGAAATGAAGAATGAAATTTAAAACTTTTTTGAATTGAAAAACAAATAAGAACACTGTACTAAACTTGTGGAACACAATGAAAGCCAGCCCCTATCTCCAGCAGGAGATGGCCAACATAAAAATAACTCTATAGCTTCTTTGAAGTTTGTCTCCTACAGTTCTGTTGGGACACTGATTCTTTTTTTTTATTCTTTGTTCTTTTAAACTTAAAGTCTTTTTCATGTGTTTGTTTTTGTTTTAGTATATTTTAACTTTATTTTAATATTCTATTATTATTTAGGTGAATTTGTTTTCTAAGGAGAGACTGAAAGAGTATGAATTCAGAGGAGGAGGGGGTGAGTAGGATCTCACAGGAGCAGGTACAGGGGAAATCATCATCAGAATATATTATGTGAAAAAATCTATTTTTAATATTATTCTTAATTGGTTCTTTGGGAATTTCATACCATGCACTCCAATCCCAATCACCTCCCCATTCCACCATATCCATCCCTCACTCCTACAGTGTGCCCCACCAAAATATTTTTAAAAACAACCAAACAATAAAACCACCTCAACCCTCTATCTTTTCAATACCGCTTGGTTTCCTAGTGGCATCGGGAGCTCTGGTGTGTCAAACAGTGCATACTTTTGTCTTATCAGCCCCACTTGCAAAATGTTCATCGCAATAAGTAATTGGTCTGGTTCAAGGCTCTGACAAACCATCATCTCTGGACCCTCACTGAAACTCCTCTTAGATATCCAGTTGTTGCCCCGAGTCATGGAAATCCTGGGGTTTTCATTCTTCAGGACCAGTTCCTTCACATGCTCCAGCAGACCATAGATGGGGTAGATATTAGAATGTACCAACCAAGGCCAAGGATGTAGGTCTGGGTGGTAGCTAAGCTGGTCCATCTGGACAACTGAGACCTCATCCTCAGGTAAAGTGCAGAGCCAGCTCTCCTAGACCCCTAGAGAGGTGGGACAATCTCTCCCAACTGTGGGGGCCAACTCTCCCATGGGGGAGCCAGCTCTTCTGTTGTAGTGTCCAGTGAGGGGCAGGGCCTTCTCATCAAGGCCCTTGGATTTCAACACACAGAGTTCCCATTGCTCACTGTAGCAACACTGGTCATGGACCTCATCATAGACCCCAACTGAAGCAGGAACACAAACTCAGACATGCCCTGAGCAGTAGCTCAGGCTGAGATGCCGCCATAGCTCTGGCACAGGTCAACAAGATCAGTATGGCCCCAATGGCAACAAGACCCTGAGATACTAGCATGGTCTCAGGTGGATGTCGAGACCCAACGCATGCTCTCAGCCCCTGGTGGCAACAGGAACCATTAACATCTATCCAGACAGACCCTGACTGCTTCTGAGCCCTCAGAGCCAGACATAGACAGTGGCAGCAACCCAGGACCGGATGACATCATGGCCCCATGTGGCAGATTGGTCACACAAACCAGCATGGCCCCTGTAGTAGCAAGGCCCTCAGACATCAACATGGGCATATATTATAACCCAGAAGCCAGGCATCTGTGTGACCTTTGGTAATACCATCTGTGTGGCCTTTGGTAGTACCATGGGCCACAGACATCAGCACAAAACCTGGCTATCCTAGGATCACAGATGCTAACATGGTCCCCAGAAGCAACCCAAGCTTAGATGTCACCATGGCCCCAGGTGGCAGCACCAGCCACTAAAGTTGGCATGGCCCCTGAGGCATCATGACCCTCGGACACGAACATGGCCCCAGGTAGTGCCCCAAACTCCCTGCAACATTATAGCCTTTGATGCTCTCAGGAGTCACAGATATCAACACAGACCCTGGCAGCAGGAGGACCACAGATCAAGACATGGCTGTAGGTAGCGGCCCAGGTCCGGATGCCACCCTGATCTGATCCCAGGTGTCAAGCAGGAGGCCAAGACCAACCCATTCTTTATCACTCTCACGTCTTCAGAACTGTGTCTTCCCACAGCACATCAACCATTCCACCTCTCTTTCTCTCCCATTTCTCCACCACATACACCTCCTCATCATAATGGTACCAGGTGGGCCTGTGAACCTTACAGGCAGACCAGAGGAAAAAGAAAGCTATTTTTTTTTTTTTTTTTGGTTTTTCGAGACAGGGTTTCTCTGTAGCTTTGGTGCTTGTCCTGGAACTAGCTCTTGTAGACCAGGCTGGCCTCGAACTCCCAGAAATCCGCCTGCCTCTGCCTCCCGAGTGCTGGGATTAAAGGCGTGCGCCACCACCGCCCGGCAGCTATTTTTAATAAAAGAAAAATAGAGGAAAAATAAGCCACTGGAAAAAGCAACTACTCCCTTTTTGTTGTTGCTGTTGTTGTCACTGTTGCTCTTGTTGTTATTGTTGTTGTTGTTGTTGCTGTTGCTGTTGCTGCCACTACTGTTGCTGCTGCTGCTGTTGCTACTGTTGTTGCTGTTGCTGCTGCTGGTGTTGTTGCTGTTTTTTTGTTGCTACTGTTGTTGTTGTTGCTGCTGCTGTTGCTGTTGTTGTTGCTGCTGTTGTTATTGTTAGTGTTGCTTTCTCTGCTGCTACTGTTACTGCTGCTGCTGTTGCTGCTGCTGCTGTTGCTCCTGCTGCTGTTGCTATTGTTCCTGTTGCTGTTGTTGTTTCTTTTGTTGCTGTGTTTTTGTTGCTGCTATTGCTGTTGTTGCTATTGGTGGTGCTGCTGTTGTTGTTGCTGCTGCTGCTGCTGCTGCTCCTGCTGCTGCTGCTGCTGCTGCTGCTGCTGCTGCTGCTGCTGCTGCTGCTGCTGTTGCATACCTGGCCTTACCTGTAGTTCAGTGTCTGGTGGTTTCTGAACATTTTTATCCAATTAACTGTTCCTGTTCTGTGGTGACCCCTATGGTATTAGAGCAATAATGCCTTTGCTTTTTTAAATTTATTTTCAGTTTTTGTGTCTATGTGTTTTTGCTTTAGTGTGGGAATCCATGAAGGCCAGGAGAGGGCTTCAGACCCCCTGGAACTAAGTTACAGATATTTATAAGGATCTGGTCTGATATGGTTGCTTGTGCTAGATTGGTAGATAAGTGAGTTACAGAGATCTGTCTGTCCCTTCCCCACCTCCCAAACACTAGGGTAATAGATACACCATGCTGGCCATCTTACCTGAGTGACTACAACTTCATACTCATGTGTATGTCAGGAATGTTACTGTCTAAGCCAACTCCCCATTCAACACTGACTTTTATTTTGTTTTCAGCTTTTTATTGGACAAGTTATCATTTGTAGATAATATTTATTTTACTTGTTTAGACAGCTTGTCTAGTTTATAGAAATTTTAATATTTATAGAACAAATAGTATTTTTAAAAATTATTTAGTGTAGAGACTCCTCCATATTAACTTGAAAAGTTAGTTCAAGGAGAATATTAAATTTATAATAATTTTTAATTAAATGCAGTTTTTAAGAATTGGTTTAAAAATATTGAAATGTGGTAGTTCATATCTAAAATCTCAACACTCTAGATGCTGAGGCACAAGGAAGAAAAATTTGACTACATGTTGAGTTCTAGACTGATGTGGGAGTGATTTCTTATTAATAAAGAAACTGCCTAGGCCCATTTGATAGGCCAACCCTTAGGTAGGCGGAGTAAACAGAACAGAATGCTGGGAGAAAGAAACTGAGTCAAGGAGTCGCCATGATTCTCCCACTCCAGACAGACGCAGGTTAAGATCTTTCCTGGTCAGCCAGCTCGTGGAGCTACACAGATTATTAGAAATGGGTTAGATCGATATGTAAGAGCTAGCCAATAAGAAACTGAAACTAATGGGCCAAGCAGTGTTTAAAAGTAAACAGTTTCTGTGTAATTATTTCGGGTAAAGCTAGCCGTGCGGGCGGCCAGGTGCCGGGGATGCAGCCTGCCCCTCCTATTTCAACACTAGACCAGTTATTGCTCTTTAGCAGATACTGTATCCAAAAATGTTAATGATAATAATAATAATAGTGAAATTGGAAAATATTTGAAATCATTAGGGCATTCATCAACTCTTTTCTGTATGGCTTTTCCCTACCTAGGCAAGCTCTATAGCAAAAGTCATATGACACAGCCTCCATGAACTCCTATTTTATTTATAAAATTAATTTTCTTTTTCTATTACTTTAAAAATCCATCGAAGTCATTATAATCAAAATTACACACAGAAAGGAACTTAACAGGAGTTTCAGGCTAAGTTAGAAGATTCTGCACTAAGTTATTATTCAAAATCTTTAAAGAAATGAAACCTTTTCATCACACACACACACACACACACACACACACACACACAAAATTTGGAATAAGAAATAGTTATGGAAATCTTTCCTCAAAGTGGGAAATTGATTAGAAACAAGGTGAATGTGAATTCAAATATGAAACTTTTTCTTTTGAAAATCTCATCAAATGCTGCATATTTGGGAAATAAGATTTAATAACTGTTGAAGTTTGTGCTTAGAATAAGCTAGTTTATAATATGTGTTCACATTTTGTCATGCTGGAGCACAGTAAATCACTATGCCTTCCAAGATAATTCTTTGCTCCATTAAATCTCAACTATATAGAATAATTTCTATTTGGACAATGTTCATTTCTTTCTATGGTGATACATAATACTACAAAAATAAATGCCATAATTTATCCTATCCAAACATTTAACTCTAAGCTTTATGCATTTCTGGGGTCTATAATTTCCTAGTATAACTAATATTATCAAGATTCATGTCATTAAATTCCAAAATGAAATCTAGTTACTTCCAAGATAGAGATTTCTAAAATGATTAATAACCAGAAAAAATATGATCAGGGAGTAAAAAGTCAAAACAATTGATCATCTCCCCCACTGTGTGCTTTGGAGGGAAGAACTGTGCATGATAGCTAAGGGCAAGAGAGTATTTACTGATAAGTTGGCTTCTTTATGTCCATATGTATATTTATTTAATCAGTATTTGGATATTTTTAAAATATAGCAGCTCAGATGTACTCTACTTCTCCTTTTATGTGAAATTGAAGTGTCATAATAAACTATAGATTGCCACCAGAGAGTGGCTTTTAAAATGATGTCTTGCCTTGTAAGACAGCCTTTTATCTGTAAATTGTTTTAGTTACATTACTGTGTGTTTTATTTTGTTTTTTTAACTTACAATATGTTGAAGAATGTTAAAGCTCAAAACCATATTGTGAATCTTCAAAACAAACAACTTGAAAGGTATCTCTGTTTAACAAAAACAGGGGAAATTACAAAACTCTTAAATCTGTAAAAATTTAAATATTGTATTTCCCCAAAGCAGTAGGGGATAAAAAAAGACTAGCTATGAATGGATCATTAGGACCAGAACACATTAAACACTGGTTTGAAGTGTTGGGGGAGGCAGAAAAGAAGAGTTATTATAATTTTGTCTGTATTTCCTATATATTTGAAATGAAAATAAAAATTATATGCAGCTCATATTCTTGTACTATGTTTAAATTCTCAAGATACATACATACACACAAATATATCAATTTAATTTTTCATTTTCAGAGAAATAACTATTAGACTACATACACACAAATATATCAATTTAATTTTTCATTTTCAGAAAAATAACTATTAGACTACCTTCAGATTCTCTCAGAAATAAAGTAAAATGTGGCATAATAAGATAAAGGGTGTAAATAACATATATTTCAGTTTCTGTAACGTTATATGTATAAATTATTAGATTTTATTAAAAATGTTTTCATAAATTGCTTTCTTATATTTATTAGATAAATATTCATTTCAGTATTTTCCTACATCTGTTGCCATGTACATTAAAACTGCGTGTGTGTGTGTGTGTGTGTGTGTGTGTGTGTGTGTATCATGGTTCTGCCAAATTTTGTTACTTGCAAGGTTCTGAAAATATACCAGTCATTTCACAGTTTCACAACAGTGTTCTACTGACCTTCTGTCTCAAATGTCATTTTGTCAGTCATGAACTTGAAATGTTTGCTACCAACTTATAGAGTGGCTAAAAAAAATAAAAGCAAGGTCAGTATGTGGTATCCAATGACTCTGAAGTAGTCACAAACAGGTAAATATCATTTAATGGTGCGTAGTTTTTGTACGTACATGTGGCATGCTGAAAGTCATTCCTCGCTGCATTCTAAACATTGATTCACTCATCTGCTAAAAGTTGGCCATTTCCAACCCTTTCTCATCATTCAGTTTAAAGAGTCACCAAAACACTTTCAAATCAGTGGTTCATAACCCAAAATAATGATTTTTATCTAGAATTTTATCTTCTCTGGTCTGGATATCTACAATACAATTATTTCCTCAGTTTTCCCCTCGCATTTTCTCTCTCTCCTCCCATGCTCATATCAAGCTTGCTAGTAGCTATAATACTTCCTCATACAATCCAGTCAACCAACTGTTATTTAACATCATAAACTAAGATAAGGGTTGTACACAAATAGTGATAGCAGTATGCTACCAATAACTGGAAAAATCTAGACATTCTTCAATATGCGAACAGACAAAAAGACAAAAAAAAATGTAGTACTACAATGTCATACAATCCAAACACGAAGAGGAACTGTATCAGTTACTTTTCCATTGTTGGGACAGAACACCATGGCCAAGGTAACTTAAGGAGGGAAGAATTTGGCTTGAAATTTCAGAGGTATAAAAGCCCATGATTACAAAGTGATGACATGGCATGGTCACAGAAAGTATGTGTGTTACTGCATGAACGAGTAAGCAGGAAGTAGGGGATGCCATTTAATCTAAAAGTCTACCCCCAATGACTTGACATTCTCCAGCAAAACAGAACCACCTGAACCTTGACAAACAGAAGGCCAAATGTTCTAAAGCCTGGAACTATGGGGGTAATCTCTTTCAAATCACTACAAGTACGAACAAAATTCACACAGGCATGCATACACACACACACACACACACACACACACACACACACACAAATGGATAAATTTAAAGTGGGTTTCTAAATAAAAGAAGTCAATGAAGAAATGTTCACAAGTTGTGTGGCTTTAGGTGAAACATCAGAAAATACAAAACCAAAGGAAAAATAGATTAGATTAGATTAGATTAGATTAGATTAAACAGGAATGAGAGATAAGAAAGAGGTGACAACATTAGATATCTAACTGTAGTAAGAGGCTGCTAGAGTGGTCCTGGCCACCCTCCACTTGTTTGTCTCCCAGCCGCCCAGACTCCTGAAATAATCACACAGAAACTGCATTAATTAAATCACTGCTTGGCCAATTACTTAAGCATGTTGCTAGCTAGTGCTTACATCTAGAATTAATCCTTTTCCATTATTTTATATTTTACCATGAGGCTTGTGGCCTACCAGCAAGGTTTCAGCATATCTGTCTCTGGCAGCAGTTCCATGGCTTCTCTGGATTCCACTCTTCTTTCTCCTAGCAGTCAGTTGAGTTTTCCCTGCCTAGCTCTGTTCTACCCTATCAGGCCAAGTAAGTTTCTTTATTAACCAATGATATTCACATCATACAGAGGGGAATCCCACATCATCCAACTCTGTGTTTATTTAGCCTATTTGGACTAGATAATAGTAAATTTTACATACTTCCAATATGTACGTTTCTAAGATTTTAGCCATCTGAAATATAAAGGAGATATAGAAAATAATAATGCATACGTAACCAGAATTTAAATGCACCACACAATTTTGTTGAAGGATAGAAATATCCTACATTACTTTGAAAATTGTTTTGTGTTGCCGTTGTAAGTCAGAAGACAAAAAAAAGAAATGAACAAAAAAACCCACAAACTTTGCTTTTTAGTTGGGAAATTATTTCCCATAGCAGTTCCTCCATTACAAATTCTCAAGTTACTTTATATATGTACTAGGTTGAACCTTAAGTAAATAAGTTGAATAAAGCCTCCAATCTTACTAATAATTCTACATCAATGGTAATTCCTTAGTTTTAGTTTTCATATTATGTGTGACACATCACAGTAAACCGAGTAAAGAGATTTAAATTTTCTATTTTATCTTTGTAATAATTCTGTAAGCCTGAATTATTTCTAAGTGAAAACCTTGTAAAAAATAATAGTAAAGTAGAGCCATCACATAGTTTAAAGCTTGGTGATCAAGAAGTGATAGCTGTTGAACAATTCAAAAAGATACCACTGGGTATTTTTGGAAAACAGGCTTATATTGGAACAAGGAGAAGTTTTGTTTTGTTCTCTGGAATCATGACACAGTAATGTTAGAGCTTCTAAGAGCAGTTACCCACTCCCTAACTACAAAAAGAAGCAGATTAAAAAACTAAAGAAAGATGGAAGATCAAAATTGGTGCCATTGAGTCGTGTCTAGCTCCCTGGATTTCCAGCTTTATTAACCAAAGTTTTCTCTTTTCTTGCTTAAAGGGGAAAAAAATCAAGACTGTGTGAGCTCCATTTATAGTGTCTTATCATAATGACAAGCTATTCAAAACTGCTTTCTCCATTTGCTAATTGGCTGTCATCACTCAGCTATAATAAAAGCTAAAATATGGAAAATAGCTATCTGAGGATCCAGATGCTCCAGATATTAATGCTAATGAATAATCCCATTGATGAGACTAGAGTTCAATGTCATATTGAGGGTGTGTAAAAGAGGAAACACATTTATACTAACAATCTTGTGGGATGAACAGTGTATCCGTATCAGTGCGGCTCAAATCTGGTGAATGTCTGCATTTTTCTTGGAAAGAGAATATAATAAACCTTCTCTCAAATACATGTAATAATTGACATTGCTACAAGTAAAATGAAATAACACGTGTAAAATCATTTTGAAATATTGTAGAAACACCTGATGTTAGCTAGGAGAGAGCAGAGATGAGAGGAAGAATAAAAGTAATATATTTTTTTTAATTTTTTATATTTATTTATTTTAAGTGTTTAAGTGCTTTGCCTACAGGTATTTATATGTAACATGTATGTGCTTGGTGACTATGTATACCTGAAGAAGACATCAGATGCCCCAGAACTGATGTTACACATTGTTATGGACCACCATGTCGATTCTTAAGGTTGAACATAGATGCTCTGTAAGAGCAAAACATGCCCTTAACTGCTGAGCCATCTCTCTAGGCCCAAGAGAATGTGAATTCCCAATTGAAACTGTAACTACTAAATCATATATTCATATTTGAGAACTTCAAAATGAACCTCATCAAGCTGAAGAAAACAGATAGAAGAGCAAGTTGTAGTGTCATTCTTGAATGCAAGAAAGGGTGACAGATATATTGAACAATGTCTAAATGTGTGGTATCAGAGCAAATTGCACTGAGAAATAATGTTTATCTGTCACAGTTCATATAGATCTTTAAGCCATTATGTTAATATATGATGTACAATAAGCTCCAGGTACTAAAAATGTAAAATTTGAGTTCATCATAAGGATTCATTTATGTGTCAGTCACTAAAATCAAGACATAAGCATCTTCATCTTCTTACCCTATTTCTCACGTTCCCTCTGTGATACATTTCTCCTCCCATTGTCTTCTTGATATACCCATTAAAAGAAAACAATGACCCAATATAATATAATTTTGACCCAAAATGTGGGATCACCATGTAATTATTTCTTGACAAAATGTAAAGTCTTTTCATTGAACTTAAATTTCATCCTTTACTTCCTTTTAGCGTAAAAATGCATCCACACCAAAAATATAAAGTGATGTGCATGAGTGTCAGATTCTACACAAAATAACGAGTTGGGTGGCTTCCCTGTTCTAATATCTGACTTCAGAACTGCTGCAGAGTCTTGAGGCTTGAGTAATATGTGTGCAGCCTGGGTAGTAATTCAGTTTGTTAGCCTGGCAACCCGAGATAAGTCATCAGCCAGCAGATTCCTGGATGTCAGTCATCCTGTCACTGTATGAATATTATCAGTACTGTGACATCATGACATTTCTCCCAGTCTGAGCTTCATTCAACTTTTTTGTTACTCCTTTTTTAAAAATTGTAATGGTGCTTCCTCCTCATGAAAAGCAAAAACCTTAATTTTAGATGCAATACAGATAGAAGAAAGTATAATTTATAGCTTTCCAGTATAGAATTCATTCCATGTCCCATAAAAATAAAATAAATGAGCCTACTAATAATTTCTAGGAGCACTGATAAAAAATAGCCTTTGCTTATGTTTCTGTTTTACCTTCTTAAAGTGTTTGACCATATATAATGTAATTGTATATTCCTATCATATTTTAAATGTGAATGTTTACTTTTGTGTTTTTGCAAAATGTAATTATGGATTGCTCTCCCATAACCTGTAATATGATGTCATTTGCTCTCAGTGAAAAAGACTGCCTCAATTCCCTCAGTGCTCGTTCACCAATGCGTCAACAGTTGTCAGTAGCTAGGCTTTAATCTTTGCTCTTCACTGCTTTACCATCAACCCTGAAGTCAAGCTCTGTGCACAAATATTCTCACATCTCTCCTCCTTTCATCATGTGGATATTTTGATAAACATGGCTTCCTGAACTTTTATATTCACAACTTTCATCTGCTTATGACTTTCTATTTTTAAGGCATCTTAATGTTAAAACATGAGTTTTAGCATATCAAACTTAGAAGAAATGTATCTTTTAAGAGATTCAAATTTAACTATAAAAGGAACTGATTCTATTGCAAAAGACAAATGAGCTGAGGAAAATAATCAAAAGACCTGAACAAAAATTTTTGCAAAGAAACCACAAAAAAATAGCCAAAGGGTATGTTAAGAAGTGATGGACATCTCTAACCGTCAAAGAAATGCTGATCAAAATCACAGGAGGTTGGAATCAGAAAATATTATGAGTTAGAGCAGATATGGAGTAAAGGGAACCTTTTTAATGGGACTATAAAATGGTACAGCAAATATAGAAAACAGTACTAAGGTTTCTAAAAGTGTTGAAAAATAGAAGTATCACATGATTCAGCTAACCTATTGTAGATAATTTATCCCAAGGAAAACATTATTGTCCCAAAGACATATACATTTGTACATGGGTTTTTTTTTTTGGTTGCATTAGTATTCCCTTGCAACAAACAAGAAATGGAAGCAGCCTAAATACCAACCATAACAAAAATGTAAAATAGAAAAGATTTTTCATCTCTTAAAATAAATTCTACCATTTGTAATATCTTAGATGTTGCATCTGTTGCAGGGAGCTGCTTGTTGATCCCAGCCACCCAGAACCAAAATAACCACATAGAAACTGTGTTCATTGAAATGCTGCTTAGCCCATTAGCTCTAGCTTCTTATTGGATAACTCTTACATCTTAATTTAACCCATTTCTATTAATCTGTATATCACCATAGGGTCATGGCCTACCAGCAAAGTTTCAGCATGTCTATCTCTGGTGGCTCCATGGTGTCTCCCTCTGACTCTTCCTTCTTCCTCCCAGTTTAGTTTTCCCTGCCTACCTAAGTTTTGCCCTATCAACAGGCTACTGCAGTTTCTTTATTCATCAATGGTAATCACAGCATACAGAGGGAAATCCCACATTGCTTAGATAACATTTGTAGGCATTATGCCAAATGAAATAAACCAGAAAAACATAGATCGATATTGCATAATTTTACTTATACATTGTATGTAATGAAAGTCAAACTTTCTTGAAGAAAGAGAAGTAGTGAAAGAAGAAGAAAAGCAGAGTTCCTGGTCAAAGAACACAAACCATGGCCTGAAGAAACACTAGAAACCTGACAGAGCACATAGTGACTACAGCTATTAGCAAGTATTCATTACTTTAAATTTACTGAAAGTAGATCTCAAATATCCCCCAATAAAATAATAGTTGTGAGGTATATGTGCCAATGAACACAGAACTCAAGGGTTAAGGCAGGAAGAACATGAGTTTGAAACTAGCCTAGTATACAGCATGAGTTCAAGGACAGTCTAGGTTACAAATTGGCTTTGAAGCTATCATAGGATACATAGCAAGACTTTGTCAGTGCAGAGGCTTCTCAAAAATCTAGAAATTCATCTATCACATTATCTATCTATACCACTCCTGAGCATATCCCAAAAGGCTGTCTGTATATTGTAGTACAGAGATATTTTCTCACCTATGTTCCAGGCTGCTTCAGTCACAATAGACATGAAATGAAAATAGCCTACATGCTCAAATATTGATGAATGAATAAAGAAAATGCAGTGCATATACACAATGTAATATTATTGTTCAGCTGGAGAGAAAGATTAAAATTTGAAATTTACTGGTTAATGGATGAAGCAGGAAATAATCATCTGCATGAGGTCACTCAGACTCAAGAAGGCAAAGAAGCCAGCTTTTTCTTGTACACATGCTGGGTTTGAATATTTAAATACAAGTATTTAATTGGAATACTTTCATGAGCCTGAAAACTAGTTAGGGGCCATCGGATAGGAAATTTCAAGGGAAATGGGATAGAACACAGGTGTATGAAGGGAGCAGGAGGAATAATAGGATAAGAAGGATGAAATAAGGCGGGGAGTGGGGGCGGCAGGATATAGGAGGGATCATGAAAAAGAATACCTATCACAAAGACCTCTGAACAGTCCATATGGAAACAACTACTCAAGAAGCTTCCTAAAATATATGCATATATGTATAAGGAGAGTTTAAATGGGATAAAACTGCAACAGAGCAATGCTTCTCCTAAACATAACATGCTGTCAAACATGTCAGCATGGCAGTGCCAGGTATAGGTTAATCCTTTTCAAACTCTTAGTCATTGGGGTCTCACAGATGCCCCAAAACATGGCAGGCTATTTCTACTCCTCTTGGTGACCTAGCAGCTCTTTATGGTAAGATTTTATTGCTGAAAGCATCATATACGTGAGCCATAGAACTTGAAGAACTCAAACTGGCCCCAACCTGGAAGCCTTATTCCTACTTGCTTAGCTTCAACAGTGCTGGAAGAGGTCATGCACACAACTTGGGAAGAAAAATAATCAAATATCACTCAGCTGTGAACTCTGAACACTATAATAATGATTGCCATGGTAAGATAGGTCAATCGAAGCAACAGTGATGTGACTGTTAGGGGAATAACCCAATCACTTTAGGATTGGTTTTAAAGCCCTTTCACAAGATGGAATTCATGGCTGGTACTGTTAACTGAGCTAAAGTGCAAAGGCTGGCTAGATCATAGCTCCAGGGGAGTACCTGGTGCCATTATTCTACTAATGAAGTTTGTATTAAACTGACTCTTAATGACTTTTTATGATACTCAAAGATTAGTGCAACTCTCAAGCCTCATCAATGAAGCATCTTTTTTCAGTAGGTAGCAACTAATACATGGACCCACTATTAGTCAGTATGCAAAGAATAAGAGACTAGGAGCTTCTCAGTCTAAATGATACATATATCACACACCTGTGCACATTCAAACACACATGCACTACTTGGGAATCATCACAAAAGATGGAACAAAAAGGTTGCCAAAATGCCAAAATGTATAAGTGGGGGCCTATGAACTTCTAATTCCAGAAGATGCACTATTGTCTGTTGATGGAGCTGTGGGCCTACTTTTCATCCCACCTGGCTCCCACACGGCTAGCTTATGCCCCGAAATAACAACACACAAATTATATTCTTTTAAACACTGTTTGGCCCATTATATCTAGCCACTTCTTGGCTAACTCTCGCACCTGGACTAGCCCATTTCTAATAATGTGTGTAGCACCCCAAGTGCAATTACCGGGAAGATTCTAGCCTACATCCATCCTGGGTTGGAGCTTCATCGCGTCTGCCCGGGAGAAGGGAACATGGCGTCTGAGCTCACTTCTTCTTCTTCCCAGCATTCTGTTCTGTTTACTCCACCCACCTATGTTCTAACCTATCAGGGCAAGCAGTTTCTTTATTGATTAACCAATGAAATCAACAGATTGATATATGACACTCCCACATCATTGTCAATTGATGACTTTTAGGGGAGAGAAAGTCAGTTTTCTTCAGAGATATGGCCTCTGAGAGATTACTAATGTTCCAATAGTGATCCTCAACCCATGCAAATGCAGACAACAATAAGGAGACTCTGGATTTAAAAAAAATCATAAAATTGGAGGGAGTGGTCGGAATGTGGATTGGGAAGACTTTGAGGGGAGAAATTGGGAGTGGATTTGATCAAAGCAATACTATATACATGTATAAAGTCCTTAAAGAATAATAATAATTTTAAATAAACTGTTAGTCAATGTTTATTGACTACTACTGTAAAAAGACACGTGGACTACATCAACTCTTACTTTTAAAAAGCATTTAATTGTAGCTTACTTATAGTATCAGAGGTTTGGTTCATTATCATCGTGGTGGGATGCAAGCAAAGGTGATGCTGGAGATTAGTCGAAATTCTACATCTAGATCAACAAGCAGCAGGAAGAGAGAGACATGGGGCCTGACTTGAGCATTTGAGTCCCCTAAGCCCACCCTCAGTCTTCCAACAAGCCAATAAATTAATTATTAAACTACCACATCTACACCCCAAATTCATACTATTTTTGTCAATCGTACGTATGTGAATGATGTTCAGTTCACAATTATACCACTTACTGGATTTTGAAATTTGGCTAAAGTCTTTAATGTTTCTGATCCTCAATTTTCTCTTCTGTAAAATGCAGAGCTTAGGCATATGACAGTTGTGTTGTATACACAAGCAGCAGTGAGGACCTGACATACAGGAAATGGTCAATAAATGCTAGTCCCACGATTACCCTCAACACGAACGCAGTTATAACTGCTTTTCATAAATTATTTTATGAATAGAATGACAAATGGAAGATCTAAAAATGAAGTAATGATTTTCCTTCCTTAAAGACAAAATTGACCAATATTTTTGTTTTTCCAAGGGAAACATTTTAAACAGAGAAAAAGAGCTAAAGAATAAAAAAAACTTCACATCTTCATATGTCTTAATCTTTTTTTAACTTATAGGAGTTCAACAAGTATTTTCTCAGTCCACTGATGGAAGAGACTATGGGGATGAATTTCTGAGTCACCTGGGACTTTTGAACACAGTGCAGGAAGAAAAGAAGGTAAGATGCAGCTGTATCTTCCTGCCGCGAGGGATCATAGTGAGTGGGCACAAGACAATATCAAATAATTATAAGTCCTCAGGATCTAAGTTCTTATTCATCACAGCCAGACGAGTTATCTGAAAGTATAATTTCCAGACCACCTGCAGTGCACCAGCTGGGTATTTCCAGCTTTGAAGGTAGGAAGTTTACAGCTCACACTGTACTGAGCCTGCCTCCTGGGGTGATAGTGAATTGAACTATAGCATTCTTGTGTCAAGAATAAAATGCCATGCAGTGAATTCTTTCATTTTCCACTTTAAGAAAAGAAGTTACGCTAGCTTTAAAATGTGTTACCTAGGCAAAAGAGAGGAGTTTGGTCCATACCAAATAGCATGATAAATGATGCCAAGGAAGCATGCGTACTTTACCTGTTGTTCATCACCTGTGTAAACAAAAGCGCTTGGATTCCAGTTCTCACAAACTTTTAAATTATATAAGATTTGGAGTCAAATCTTGTTCACGGGTGGCAAAAGCAGTTATCCAAATATAAATTTTACTAAACCACATGCCTAACCTCATAAAGTATCTGCTTCAACTTTTCAAAAAATATATTCTTTAAAGTATGTTTTTTTTCTGTCCTAATTTTTTTAATTTATTTATTTCTTAAAGATTTCTGTCTCTTCCCCGCCACCACCTCCCATTTCCCCCCTCCCCCTATTAAGTCCCCCCCCTCAGCCCGAAAAGCAATCAGGGTTCCCTGTCCTGTGGGAAGTCCAAGGAACCCCCACCTCCATCCAGATCTAGTAAGTTGAGCATCCAAACTGCCTAGGCTCCCACAAAGCCAGTGCGTGCAGTAGGATCAGAAACCCATTGCCATTGTGGCTACAGAAATGGCTTAGTGGATAAGAATGCCTGATGAAAAGAAAGAGGACCCAAGTTCAGATCCCAGCACTGCTTTGTACATACCTCTGTCCCTGGTGCTGGAAGCTGAAACAGTAGGCTCTCTGGACTTGCTGTATGCCAGTCAAAATCCAGGTTCAGTGAGAAACCCTTGAAAGAATAAGGTAAGACTGATAGAGTAAGGCACCCAATATTGTCCTCTAGACTTCTCATTCCCACACGCAATTACATGCATTCAGAACCCACACACATTCATTACATATACTCACACACATACACATGCAAAGTATTTGCCACAGACTATATTTCTTTAAATATAGCCCAGGCAACAATGGTTCATTCAGTCATAAAGGCTGGCAGATGTGTAATTATCTTCCTTTCTAAAACTAACACAGAGAATAATTTTATAATTATGCCTTTGAAATATCAACATTGCATTTTCTCTATGATCTTGCAAAAATATACCAGGCTGCTTGTGCATTGATACGAAATTTTATGTTGATTAAGTCAACAAAATAAATATTGATTCCTTTGCAGTTTTATTTTATCAGATAATATTTTTACTTCAGAAATCAGATTTTCAGCATAAAATATTAGAAATTACAAGCATTCAAAATGTGAGGCAATAAAATTTTATTTTAGTTCTATTTTGTATTATTGGATTTATATTTGAAAGGAGATGCATATATTTTCTAGGTATTTACAATGTTAGAAAGTAGTAAGACTCACACTTCTTCCTTTACATGAATACATTAACAATAACCAAGAATTATTATCAGTTTCCCTTAATTTTTGGAAGCTATTTACAATTTTGTCTCTATTTAGAAGATTTTTATTGCTATAGAAGGTGGTTTTGTTAAAAGCATTGGAATTTCTTATGTTCTAGCAAAAGATTGCATACAACATAAAAAGAAATAAAACTACTTAGACCTAAAAACAGAAAAAAGATAAATGAGGAAAAATCACAGAAAAATATTACTATCTCTTTTCTAGTTATGTTTGTGAGCGCTTCAAGATTTGCACAAAACAAGCTGCTGTAGCATCAAAGAGGTGGAAATTACCTTCATTACAAAATAGAAAAACAACATTGAGCATATTTGTTGTTTTATGAAGCAGTTATTTAATTCATTTGCTATTTCTCATCTGTAACATAAACACTACTCAGTTGCCATATGGTTCTTTAAAACTGAGAATACCTACTAATGCTTACTTGTCAAAACTGAGAACCTAAATAGTTGAAAAATGTGATTATAGAACATTGAGGATGCTAGTCAATTGAAATTATGGTCTTAAGAGTCCAGAAACTCAATTTAGGATTTTTTTCCTGTGTAAAATTATTTCCTGGTGGGTATAGTTTAAAGACACAGTTCTATTTTTATTCTAGTAGACTTTATGTAGAAAAAACATACACATCCTTTTTCATTTATTTTATAAAAAGTGGGGGGTCAGCAACTCAAAAGTACTTTTAATTGTACTCCTGCATAAAAAACAGTGTTTCAAGTGAACAAAAGACAGTGACCAGAGTCCTCACCAGGTAAGAGCATACCAACTGACCATGGTGTCAAATGATCAGCTCTGAAAACATACTCAAATAACATTATATTTAATAAACAGGTTAAATTTAGGAATATATATATGTATATACAAATACATACAAAAGTTCAATAACAATTAATGAAAAAAGAAGTCATTAATATGAAAAAGAGCAGGGACCAGTATATGGGAATGTTTGGAGGGAGGACGGTGAGGGAACTGCAATTAAACTACAAACTCAAAATGAACAAACAAAAATAATGATAAGAAATCTTACACTGAGCATGATAGTCTGCACCTATAACCCCAGCACTCAAAGTCTGAATCAAGACAATTGTCATTTGTCACATATACTTAAATATGTAAGATTGTTGATAAAGGAAAAATCTTATGCCTTCTCCTTTATTTAACTATTTCTATCTAATTGTGTCAGGTTAATTAGAGTAGAGCTAATGTTGAGAGGTGGATATGAACATAGAAGAAAATTATTCATATTATATAGAATGAACACATTCTATTTAAGCATTTAGTAATATATACATATATCTCAAAGGCTAGTGCCTCAGAATAGTACAAAACAAAAAATCAAAAGGAAAATCACCTGAGAGATGGACCCACTCATTTACCCACTCAATCCAAAAACATTAAACTGGAAATCAAAATAAATGTGCAAAGGACTAAAAATAAGAAATAAGAAGGGAAAAAACAAAGGAGAAATCTGATACAACATTATGAGAAAAGGAACCTCCAAAGATGACTATTTTTTTTTTTACCATCTACTGCTGGGCTTGTAGCCTAACTTTAAGAGTAGTTTGTTTCCCCAATGAGACTCCCTTGGAAACTAATTTTTCATTTACAAGTGGTTATCAGTTAGAGATATCTTTTCGGCTTGGGATGGGGACATGTGTCCACTTCTCCTTTCATCTCTACCACCCTATTTGGCACAGAGCCATGCAGGCCCTGCGCATGCTGCATCGCTCTCTGAGAGTTCATGTGCTCATCAATGATGCCTTGATACTTTGGTGTCCTTCATCCCCATGGCTCTGATAACCCTTGCACATCCTCTCCCACAGGTTTCTCTGACACCTTAGGGGAGGTACTTGATGCAAACATTCCATTTCTGGCTGAGTTAATAGGGGCATGGCTACTGTCTAACAAGTTAAAGCTTGGCTCACATAGTCAGAAAAGAATAGAGACACACAGAGAGAAAAGTTATATAAAAGAATAAGCCATGTAAAGATGAGAAAGACACAGGGAGTCTGAATTCTGGATGGTGTTGCATTGGCTTTGAATTTTTTGAACACTGATAAGTTGAATGAAAATTGCTGAGAGAGACTGGATTGTAAAAGGGACTTCAAAATTTAACCAGCATAGATAATTTAAGAATGTTTTAACTTTAAAATGGAATCCAGAAAATGTATTGCATTGAGGAGATGTTATGTTTTTTGGTTCCACAGGAAACAAAAGTCTGTGGATTCCTTCAAGATTAATAGAGATCAGGTTTGATCAGGGGAGACTCCTGAAAATTTTGACTACAGACATAAAGAAATAAACCAAGAAAAACTACTGAACCCTCTGCATAGGAACACTTCTGAGACTGGACAACAGATCCTACAACTAGTTTTCCCAGGACTTGACCATTATTTCAATTGTCTCAGAATCTCATAAAGATGCTGTCATCTCCAGAAAACAGGACGAAGTCTAAAAAACACAACATCTACATTCCCAAGATGTGGGGTGGGTGATTTTTAATCATTTGGTGAGTTATGGATGTTTGTCATCATTTGGGAGGGATATAGGAACATAGAAGAATGAGATAACTATTAACCTCAAATATTTTACATTGGTATGGATATTGCTATAATGACACAAATTTAAAGATTTTTTTATCAGACTGAATGTATGTTTCTACTCTTGTTTGGGGTATTGTTTTTATGCAGCTCATTTTAAAATGTCATGTGAAATTAAGAGATGCAGGTTAGTAGTTAGTCATCTATAATAATCAAACTTGTATTTACTTAAGTATGTTTCTAAAGTTAAGCAGATATATTTTATATAGATAGGTGATCTTCAAATGTTTAAGAGAACTATAAAATATAGTATTTAAGATGTTTAATAGCCTAAGGGTTTTCATGACAGTGAGACATGTTGACTTCTGGCACTACCAATTTGCTTCAGAAAGAATGATGGGCATTGAAGAAACTCCAAATGGAGTTTGCTTACAAAGTTAGCCACTTGGACAAGAAACTGCCCTTGTTTTCACTACTGACAATATGATGGACAATCTTGAAAGCAGGACACAAAGGAAAAGGACTGCCAACTTTATCAAGACAAGGCAGGTTAGTCCCTAAAAATTCCTGCTTAATAGTAATGTCTGCCAGATATTCTAGGCCTACAGGTTAAATTCCCCAAATTGCAGACTGTCTAGGCAAGCAGACATCTCTGCCATTTTTATAGTTTTGATAGTGGCTTGATCTACACATTCTGTTTACTCGGGTTATATTATATCCTTCTTGGGTCTTTGATGGAGTTGAAGACAGATAGCTACAGTTAGAGTTTTTCTTAGTTATGATGAAGATAAATTAGTTACAAAACTTTAAACTCACCAAAGTAGAATAAGTAATGGAGTATTCTTTTGAACTTGCCAAATACATTTGTACTAGATATTGTAAATGTAATTCTTATTGTATATAGTGCAGCACAAATAATAAAAACACAAAGATGGATATTGGATTTCAACCTGAAGCTCAGAAAAGCAAAGCAACCAAGCCAATAGAAAGTGCTTACCTTTAAGAAATCCTCAGACTAAAAGAGAATGAGTTCCTGTGTAATCCCACCTTATGTTGCTCTCTAGTGTTGGGATTAAAAGTATGAGCCACCACTACCTGTATCTGTTTTTTTTTTTTTAGACCTCAAAGAAATTTTTACTCTCCGCAGATATACAGTAAGCCACAATTAAAATATTGCCAACAAACCACAATTTTCATCTCCCTCTACTGCTTAAGAAAGAAAAGAAAAAGAGTCAAGAATCGATCTCCCTTGCCCAGCCCAGCAAAGCCAAAGACGGGTGGTCGCTCTCTGCTTTCTTCACCTTCATACCAGGAAGCTCTCTCTGTCTTCCCTTTTTCTCCAGTTCTAAATAACATGGTAGCTCCAGGCCAAGCCCTGCATAGCTCTGCTAAAATGTCAACTATGGCCACACCTTTAGCAGTTTTCAGTTCTTTACAGAATAAATCTACAACCATGCTGGGCATGCTGCCATTTAGATCTTGAATATTCTCCAATGTCTATGTGTTGAAGAACTGGTCTCCAGTCCATGGTGCCGCTGGGAGTTGATGGAAGCTTAAAGAGTAGGGCTTAGTGGAAGGAAGTAAGGTCGCTGGGCATGTTCTCGCAGGAAGGATATTGAGACTCTGGCCCTTCTTCCTCTTTCTCACTTTTCTTCCTGGCCATGATATAGTGAGCAGCCATCTCCCTTGGTACTCTGCCCACGGTGGGTCACTTCATGTCCCAGGTCCAAAAGCAACAAGGGTCACCTGGCCAGCTTTGGGCAGTGGCGGGAAAGAAACAGAAATCTTTAATGAATAAATAAATAAATAAATAAATAAATAAATAAATAAATAAAAAGGAACATCAACGAAAAAGCAGAAGGCTTTAGTTTTGGGGGATTGACTCAGAACTCTACTAGAGATGCCTTAGATTAGCTCACTGTTTTTTCCTATAAGTCCCCAAGGTAACCAATTTATGAAGAAAATCTATGAGCTCCAGATCGATTTGTTTGTTTGTGTTTTGAGATATGGCCAGGTGACTTGTATCTGTTTTTGCATTGATTTTGTGTAACCTAGGGTGGCCTTGAACTCACAGAAATCCATCTGCCTCTGTCTTCCAAATCCTGGGATTAAAGTTGTGTGACACCACCGTCTAACCTCTAGTGGCTTAGTTTTATGTTCTGGTCTTCAGGCAAGCTTTATTTATAAAACTTGGTCTTGCTATGTTAAAATTAAAACCTTTCTTTCTGTTTAGACAAAAAGAAGGAAATATTGTGGAATACTTAACTATGTAAAAATGTGTTACAATTGTTTATGCTGCATTTGTTTAATGGTGTAAATATGTGTTACATTTGTGTATGCTGCATTTATTTAATTATATAAAAATGTGTTGCTATTTTATCTTGCCTAACTAAGGTGCCTGATTGGTCTAATAAAAAGCTGAATGTCCAATAGCTAAGCAGATGAGGAATAGGTGGGGCTGGAGGGCAGAGAGAAGAAGAAGAAGGAATATAAACTCCAGAAAATAGAGTGGAGATTGAAGGTGAAAAAGAGGAAGGGCCTGGGGCCAACCAGTCAGGCAGACATGGAAGAAGGAGGAAAAGTAAAACATGCACAATGAAAGAAGGTAAAAAATCCCCCATGGCAAAATGTATATGAAGAGAAACATGTTAAATTTAGTTATAAGAGCTTGTGGGACAAGCATAAGATAAGATTGAGTGTAGGGATAAGTCCCGCCCCTTAAGGGGCGTGTTCGCCTCGGGCTAAGGTCTGCCTATAAATTTGGCGAGCAAGCTCCGAGCTTCTGGCTTCTGCTTTCCTGGTCTCCGCGGGAACGGTGGTTCTGTAAGTCTATTTCTACATTAAAGCTATATATATATTTTTATACTCTGTCTGCATTCGTTTACGCCACTACATTTTGGCGTCCAACGTCGGGCTATTTTGCCCCCGACTCAAGCGGGTAGCGCTAGCTAACACAGCACCCTCCCGGGTGCTGTTTTTCAGTTCGTGACTCCGGCCCCAGTGCCAAGTCCGAGACACACTCGGCAACACAGGCCCATTCTGCCTGCCTTGGCTAAGTTTTGCAGTGGAACCCCACTGCCTGAATTAGCAGAAGCTCAAGTACTTGCGGTTTTGCAACAAAAGCTGCCACAGCGTCAGATTTGGTTTGTTACAAAGTGACTTGGCCGGTTGTGGTGGCCCATGCCGGTAGGATTTGCTGAAGGAGGCAGAGGCAGGAGGATCACAAGTTTGAGGCCGGCCAGGCAGTGGTAGAGCACGCCTTTAATCCCAGCACTTGGGAAGCAGAGGCAGGCAGATCTCTGTGAGTTTGAGGCCTGCCAGGCCTTGGTAGTGCACGCCTTCAATCCCAGCACTTGGGAGGCAGAGACAGGCGGATCTCTGTGAGTTCAAGGCCAGCCTGGTCTACAAGAGCTAGTTCTAGGACAGGCTCCAAAAACACAGAGACCACCACTGGCAGGAACCGATCATTGCAGGTAAAAAAAATTTTCTTTTATAAATAAAATGTCTGAACACATTACTGTTCAAGAATTTAATGATTTTTTTAATTGTACCATGTGGGAGATTTTACAAGAGGTGTCTATCACCCCACATATATGGATCCTTCTCGGATTCGTAGTTTTCATTGGCACCAAATGGTTTGATAATAGAAATATGATAAAGTCTTTACGAGATGAATCCAGGATTCTTAAGGTAGAGATTGAACGCTTAAAAACAATTGAGAATGACAACAATCTTCTCAAGAATCAGTTTGAAGTTCTCCAGGCTGATAACAATCTTCTCAAGAATCAGTTTGAAGTTCTCCAGGCTGATAACAATCTTCTCAAGAATCAGGTTGAAGTTCTTCAGGCTGATGTTAAGGAGAAATTCATTACTATGGAAGAGGGAACAGCTGATCTGGACCATAAGATTCAGTCCCTTTCTGTAGGAAATGAAACATTAACTGAGAGAATCAAAACTGCTGAATGTGACAATCGGATTTTGTCTAAAGCTTATGACAGATTGACGGAAAGATTGTCAATACAAGAAGGCACGGTTTATGCCATAAAAATTATGTCCAAAGATGAGATGTTATCTCTAACGGACAAACTTCATACTTTAGAATCCTCAATGAAGGCTTTGGAACATAATTCTGGACAGGAGATTCAGACATTGCAGAAGGCAATGGTGAATAGAATTGAAAAGATTGAGGAATTTCTAAATTCTGATGAGGAAGAGCAAAGGGTAGAAAGGCAAATTTTAACTACATCTGTGGGTAAGTCTCTCCGGGACAATTTCCACAAAGCTCTACCTACAGCTCTACCTGCCTTTCCAGTAATAACAACAGAGAAGGTGATTGGTTCCAAAAACCCTAGGGTCATCAAGGAGGATACATGGGAGCCTGTGCGTATGAATGATCTCAAGGAAATAAAACAGGCTGTCATGACTTTTGGGATGCAAGCCTCTTTTGTTAAAGAGATGCTAAGATCTTGGGCCACGACAAGCAGAGCAACCCCCTCAGACTGGCTCCAGCTGAGCTCTGCGGTACTCAAGAGTGGACCGCAATTGAAATGGAAATGCTTATTCAGGCAAGAGGCTAGACTCTTAGAACAGCAGGAAAAAGCGAAGGGAATTGACATTTCCCTAGATCAAATTCTAGGTGAAGGGCTCTTTTCCGATCCTCAGGAACAAGCTAATTTGGATGAAAACACACTCTCCATGTGTACTACAGCAGACTTAAGGGCTTGGGACAGGGTACAAGACCCAGGACAGAGAATGGAATCATTTGTCAGAGTTAAACAGGGTCAGAGAGAACCCTTTAGTGACTTTTTACAAAGATTAACTAAGGCTGTACAAATAGGAATATCTGACCCAGAAGCAAGACGTATAATGATTGAGTCTTTGGCTTATGAAAATGCAAATGTGGAATGCAAAAGGATTTTGGGTCCTTTAAAGCTCAGATCAGCGCCGTTGGAAGAATGGGTCTTGCATACACTCAATGTAGATACATTTGATTATGGCACTGAAGCATGGGTAGAAGAAGCAATTTCCAATGGTAAAAGGAGACACCAGAATACCAAATGTTTTAATTGTGGAAAAATGGGTCATATGAAAAGGAATTGTAGACAACGGGTTTTCAGAAATAATAATAATAATAATAATAATGATTCTTTCAGAAATAATAATAATAATGCATCTTCTAGAAATAACAGAAATAGGAGGACTCAGCCTTCAGGTTTATGTAGAAGATGTGGAAAGGGCAGACATTGGACGAATGAATGCAGGTCTACAAGAGATAGACAAGGCAACCTGATACAGCCGGGAAACGTGAGAGGGGGGGCCTCACAGGCCCCCATGGCAAACATGGTTCAGTCATATCCAGTTTCTGCAGAGAACGTGCCTCATCAGGACAATTAGGAAGCCCCATGCCTACTGTTACAAGCAATAATGATCAGAAAGATAAGTTACGTGTGTTTTGGCAAACTTCTATAAATGATCAAAGACCTAAACTGAGAGTGTGTGTAAATGGCATTTTTATTACTGGCCTGCTGGACACAGGTGCTGATGTAAGTATCATTACCCCAGAATCTTGGCATCCATATTGGCCTCTTCAAAATGTAAATGTTCAGCTCCTGGGAATTGGAACCCTATCTCGAGTAAGGCAGAGCACAAGATGGGTTGAATGTATAGGGCCAGAGGGACAAATAGGAAAATTAAAGCCATATGTAGCCAATATCGCAATGAATTTATGGGGTCGTGACCTATTACAACAATGGAATACTGAAATTAACATTCCTGCTAAATCTAGAGCCTATATTTCTGAGAATAATATTAAAAGATATTACAAACGGAGAAAACCGGCCATTCGGGCTGTACAAGAACAAGCAATTGATGTCCCTTCAGAGATACCAACAGCCTTGCCTCTAAAATGGTTGACTGAGAAACCAATATGGACAAAGCAATGGCCTTTAGCTGAGGAAAAGTTACAGGCTTTAGAACAGTTGGTACAAGAACAATTAGATGCTGGACATATAGAAGAATCTACCAGCCCTTGGAATTCTCCTGTATTTGTGGTTAAGAAAAAATCAGGTAAATGGAGAATGGTGACAGATCTCAGGGCCATCAACAAGGTTATTCAACCTATGGGCCCTCTGCAATCTGGAATTCCTTTGCCCTCTTTATTACCAAAAGGATGGCCTCTCATAGTTATTGATTTAAAGGATTGTTTTTTCACTATACCTTTGCAAAAAGAAGATAGAGAAAAATTTGCCTTCACAGTGCCTACTTATAACAATTCTCAACCTTCGAGGAGGTTCCACTGGACCGTTCTCCCCCAGGGTATGTTAAATAGCCCCTCCCTGTGCCAATATTTTGTGAACCAACCATTGCAAATAATACGCAAGAAATTTCCCAAATCTATAGTATACCATTACATGGACGACATCTTGTTATCCGATTCAAACATGGATACCTTGAATAGACTGTTTGAGGAAATAAAGATACTTTTACCTAAATGGGGATTGCAATTAGCTCCTGAAAAGATTCAGAAGGGAGATTCTGTTAATTATTTAGGTTATAAAATAGGTTTGCAAAAAATTAAGACACAAAAAGCACAAATTAGGAGAGATCGCCTACGGACTCTTAATGACTTTCAAAGGCTGTTAGGAGATATTTCCAGTCTACGACCAGCTATTGGAATAACACCTGATTTAATAATTCATTTGAACAAAACCTTGGATGGTGATAAGGATTTAAACAGTCCCAGAGAATTAACAGCTGAAGCAGAAAAGGAACTGACAATGATTGAGGAAAAATTACAACAGGCACATGTGGACAGGGTGAATCCAGAGCTCGATTGTATTCTCGTCATACTACCATCAAAAATTTCTCCTACAGGAATTTTAATGCAGAGAGATGATATTATTTTGGAATGGATCTTTTTACCACATAAACCAAGTAAGAAACTGAAAACTTATGTGGAAAAAGTCTCTGAGTTAATTATAAAAGGCAAGCTGAGACTTCGTCAACTAGCAGGCATAGACCCAGCAGAAATTATAGTGCCTTTCACTGCTGATGAACTAAAGAAATTATGGGAAGATAATGAACCATGGCAAAGAGCTTGTGCTAATTTTTTGGGAGACATTAATAACAACTATCCAAAAAGCAAGAGGCTTAACTTCATAAAGAGAACCTCTTGGATTCTTCCTCGAATCATCCGTGATGCTCCAATAACTGGAGCCCGTACATTCTATACTGATGCCAATAAATCAGGGAAGGCAGGTTACAAATCAGAAGACTTGGATAAGGTGGAACAAAGTCCATATACTTCTGTCCAGAAGGCAGAATTATATGCCATTCTTATGGTGCTAAGGGATTTTAAAGAACCTATTAATATAGTTACAGATTCACAATACGCGGAAAGAGTTATTTTATATATTGAAACTGCTTAATTTATACCTGATGATACTGAACTAACCTCATTGTTCCTCCAGGTTCAAGATTTGATCAGGAACAGGCTTTGCCCTATGTACATAACACACATCCGATCCCATACGGGTCTGCCAGGTCCTCTAGCACAAGGTAATGCAGAAATTGATCAATTATTGATTGGTAGTGTGCTACAAGCCTCTGAATTTCATAAAAAACATCATGTTAATAGCAAAGGTTTGAAGAAAGAGTTTTCAATTACATGGCAACAAGCTAAGGAGATTGTAAAGAAATGCCCTACTTGCTCTTTCTATAACCAAATGCCACTGCCTGCAGGGGCTAATCCAAAGGGCACCCAAAGGAATGAAATCTGGCAGATGGATGTGTTCCACTTTGCAGAATTTGGCAAATTAAAATATGTACACCACACCATAGACACGTATTCAGGTTTTCAATGGGCTACTGCCCTGAGCTCAGAAAAGGCTGATTCAGTAATCACACATTTATTGGAAGTTATGGCCATCATGGGTATACCTGCGCAAATAAAGACAGATAATGGTCCAGCATATGTATCTAAGAAAATGAAACGCTTTTTTGATTATTATAATATAAAACACATTACAGGTATACCAAATAATCCTACAGGTCAGGCAGTTATAGAAAGATCAAATCGTACTATAAAGGATATGCTGAACAAACAGAAAGGGACTGAAAATACCCCCAGAAATAGATGACATAATGCTTTATTAACCTTGGATTTTCTTAACGCTAATGAGAAAGGAACGACAGCAGCAGAAAGACATTGGATAATGGAAAAGTCTGCTGAACTAAATCAACCGATTTATTTCAAAGATGTGCTGACCTCTCAGTGGAAGCCAGGAGATGTGCTACGTTGGGGAAGGGGTTTTGCTCTTGTTTCCACAGGAGAAGAAAAATTGTGGATACCATCAAAATTAATAAAGTTTCGATTTGAAGAGGAGAAACCTCTTGGAAAGGAGAAATGACAACTCATCCACAATGATGATATTCATACAGGTGGTAAGAAAAACATATAGACTGGGGGCAGGGTTCTGTTCTTATCTCCACAGGAAAACACTCATCTTTGAGAAATTCAAGGGACCCTGGATGTTTGGATACTGACAGATGGAAAAATACCTGCCCAATAGGAAATATCAAGACAACTGAATGGGTTGTGTAAGTAATATTAAACCATATTTCTAAATTTATAAAGCTGGTTTTGAAGTTGGACTCTGGCTCAGTCCCTCTCCAATTCCAAGGCTGTTAGTAAGAGAAAAACCCAGAGTTTCTGGAGTTTCTGTCTCATGTCAAGAGCCATGATATGGGACAGAAAGAAATATGAGTTTAGAAAACATCTTTGCTTTTCTTCATATCTGTCATACTTTTCATTGAATATATCTATCATGCCTTTCATTGAATATATATATGTATTTCTATATATGTCTATATGATTAATGTTTAAGTTTTTCACAATGAACAATGAGTTTTTCCTGAAGTGACATTTGAAGTTTCCAGGAAGAAGATGGGGCCCCACAACAACAACTCTACCTGGTTGATATGACGTCATGATACTGATAGCGCTACTACAAGACCTGTTTTGGATACCAGCTGCACAAGACGATCCCAACTTGGTTAGCTGAAATGGTGCACATCTTGTACAACATTCTGGCCAGACCTCCACAAAATACTCAGAGACTATTTGCAGTTTTAAAAGACATTGATCTTGAAATTTAACCATCATTTTACTTTCACAGGATCCCCCAGAAAGAACGTCGCCCCCATGACAGCTGGAAGTAATTCTAGAGGACGACGTCCCCTCTCCCAGTAAAGTTTACCCCTGGGTTTAGGGACATCATTTAGGGGTTGGGAGGTTGGGGGAGGAATTTTATAAGCTCAAGGATCATTTTGAAAAAAAAAAAGAGGGATGATGGGATAATAGACAAATATATTGGTATAGATTCTTGTATATTGATACAAAGTTAAATTATATTGACTATTGTACGCATGCATGTTTCTACCTCTGTTTAAAACATTTTTATGTATTGACATATATTGTATTGATATATATATATTGTATATATTTACCATATTGCAGTGTACATTTCTACCTCTGATTAAGATACTTATATAATATTTGTGTATTGATATATATTTACCTACTGCAATGTATATTTGTACATTGTTTATATTTGGAGGTCATTGTCCTCATTTGTTTCACAGTCGTTTATTGTCTTAGTCTTTAAGTTAGATAGATATTGAGAATTATATAGACTAATTGTCATCTAAGTTTGTCATTTATAATTAGACTAATCAGGTTCTTTAGATATATAGAGATTATACTCAGTATAGATAGATAATCTTCAACCTCTTCAAAGAGCTGTAGAAAATGGCCTTTAATCTAACTCAGAGTTTCGTGATAGTGAGATACAATTGCTCCTGGCAACACCGCTCTATTCCCGAGAGAATGTTGAGCACCAAAAACACTCCATCTGGAGCCTTTCTATTTGGCAGAACTGGCCTTTGGGCAAAGAGATGCCCATACCTCAACCACTGACACAGATACAGAGCGTGCATCAATGGATAAAACAGGACTGTCATATCCTGCCAAGACAGGGTAAGATAGTTTTGAAAAGTTCCTTGCCTTTAATAATGGTATGTCAGTTATGTTAGGCCTTAGCCAAAATTGGTTGACTCAACGTTGCAAACGAGACTTTGGGTGATTGCCCAGGTAGTCAGTTGTCTCTGTCAATTGTTGCACATTTTGGATATATCTCGTTTGTTGAGTAGTGTTTATTCCCTTCTCAGATCTTTGACTGAGTTGAAGATTATATAATTGTAGTTACTCTTTACATTATTTGGACTCCTTGAAATAGAATGTTTAGCAAAGCTTTTGTTCTCAATATTGTTTGTTGTATTTATTATTTGTTGTTATTGTATGTAGTTGTATTTGGTTTAGTTCTGTCTTATTTAGACAAAAAGGGGAGATGTAGGGATAAGTCCCGCCCCTTAAGGGGCGTGTTCGCCTCGGGCTAAGGTCTGCCTATAAATTTGGCGAGCAAGCTCCGAGCTTCTCGCTTCTGCTTTCCTGGTCTCCGCGGGAACGGTGGTTCTGTAAGTCTATTTCTACATTAAAGCTATATATATATTTTTACACTCTGTCTGCATTTGTTTACGCCACTACAATTGAGCATTCATAACTAGTAATAAGTCTCTATGTCTTGATTTCGGTGCTGGTTGGTGGCCCAAAAGAAAGACTGCTACAGAGAGGTGAAGATGTAGAGTTAACTCCACTGCTTCCCTGACTGGACTGGCCTACATGTTCCCAGGGAATAACTGCTGGAGCTGAGGGTTTGGAGAAAGCAATGAGTGAGAGGAAGGACCTTTGGAGGAAAAGATCTATGTGACCCACTGGAGAGGGAGGTTGAAGGAAGGGAGACAGCAGCAGAAGGACTACTACAAAATTGAGGATAAGACTGGGGTATTATATGTGGAGGAGAAGAGGGAGAGGTGAATATCTGCAGTTAGTCTACCTGCTTCCCTGGGTGGACTGGCAGCTATTCTTGACTTAATTAATGCAGAATAAATCAGTGAGTATGTTAGTGTGTGCTACCATAACAAAAGACTGGGTGGTTTAACCAACAAGTATCTTTTCTTTCGCCATTCTTTTAGCTGAAAGTCTGAGATCATGGTGCTAGTGTCATGGATTCTTGGTGACATTTTTTGACTTCCCAATAGTTTGCCACTATCCCATCACACAATTCAAAAGTGACAGATTGTTTTCTCTTCCTTTTTGGAAAGAAGATAGTAGTACCCATCACTGTGTACCACTCTCATCTACCCCTAACCACCTATCAAAATCCCCACCTTCCAAAAATATTACAATCAGCACTTTGGCCATCAATAGAAATTCTGACAAAACACAAACCTTAAATCCTTACCAAAAAGCTATTGCTAAGGATAAGAATTTCAGACATCTTGAAAATTAAGAGCATTCCAGGTGCTGAAGAGAGATAGTTCAGTGGGTAAAGTACATGCTCACAAGCAGGAAAACATGGTTCAATTCATAGAAAGAACCAAAGTAAAAACAAAACAAAGAGGACAAAGAAAAACATATTAATATTTATAATCCTACTGCTGGAGAAATGGAAACCAGTAATGTCCTGGACCTCACTGGCTAGACAGATTATCCTCGTGGTTGAACTCCTGGACAATAGGAGGTCTTGCCTCAAAAAAAAAATGTGGTTAATATTGAGAAAAAACACCCAAGCTTTTCAGTGACCTACACATACACACCTACACCCACATGTATACATTCCTACTTTCACAAGTATTACAGGAAAAAAAAATCAAGACTACCACATTTTCAGGAAAGACATTGATAGAACTAAATGAAAAAAGTAAGACTGTTTGGAGAAGAAAAAAGTTTGTAAATAATGGTAAATAGAGATTATGGATTTAGAATCTTTGGTTAAAATATTGGAATGTCAAAAATTAAAATATTTAATAAAATGTTTGACAACCTAAATGTGTGGGGTGTTTGATATTAGCACTAGATGAGGTGACATGCTTAATCTAAATAGGAAAATATGAGATGTGTATTAGCAGTGGCCTACCAAAACAATAGGAGTATTAAGAATAATGAGGTTTGGGGCTGGAGAGATGGCTCAGCGGTTAAGAGCACTGGCTGCTCTTCCAGAGGTCCTGAGTTCAATTCCCAGCAACCACATGGTGGCTCACAGCCATCTATACTGAGATCTGGCGCCCTCTTCTGGTGTGTGTGCATACATGGAGGCAGAATGTTGTATATATAATAAATAAATAAATCTTTAAAAAAAAAGAATAATGAGGTTTATGTATCTACTCATTTACTCATGATTTACTCATGATAAATAAGAGACATATTGAAATTCTTATCCAACAGATCATAACAGAGCTACAATTCATGAAGTTGGGAATAACTGCCCCTAGTCACTACCAATGACTTATATTCAATACTAATATGTTTTTCATAAAAACAATGTTGTTTTCTTTCTCCTTGGATAATGTAGATAGTGAAAAGTGAGGAGTCCTGAGCCATGTATTGGTCTTTGCTCTCCATTTTCTCTGAATACAGACTTTTCTTTAATAAAGTCCTTGGATGACAGTGAAGTGGAGTCCGTGACTTCTTTTTTCATAAAAGATGCATGGACAAGGGATCTGTGCCAACAAAGTATTGATCAATTCCTCAGCACCAATGCACATTTTTTTCTGAATTATTGCCAGCTCAACCCTTAGCCAAAATTTATAACACATCCTTTTGTAGTTCTCCAAATTTGTCTTTAACTGATATAGAGTCTTGCTCCTTCAGGTCAGTTCACAGTACGTTCATCTTTTCAAAATATTACAGCCAGAGCAGCATCCTGTGCTGTACCTCACCATCAGCATTTAGTTTTCCAAAATATTTCAGGAATGATAAAGACATATACATACGTTTTCCCAATGTTATTCTTAAAATATCACTATACTTCACCCTAAGATAACAAAGTCAGGAAGCTGTGTGATGTCATGTGACTTCTTTGCATATAACAGAGATTTTCTGTTCATCTCCTACATCCTACTAACTTTTCCTAGTCCTATCCCTCATCATCAACACATCCAGTCATACATTTAATTCACAAATGGTGCCAGCAAAGACACATTTAACTGTTCCTTACTCTTTTCTTATAGTGCCAAGGATTTTATCATTTTGAAAAAGTTGTTTCTTATAAATTTCCAGACCACTGTATTTCCATCTGCTTGTCTCCGACTCCTCAAGTCATACTCAGGATCCACTTACTCTGCAAAATTTTGACATCAGGACAACCCGAAATTTATCATCTTAGCTCTTGCTGCTAGTATAATTTTATATGCTTAATATGCCATTCTCCTTTGCTTAAACATTACTATCTCCCTCTTCCCTGACCTCTGACCACAATGCAAATTTTTTTTTAAAAAAAAAAGAAATATAGCAAATTGCTATGGTCACCGTCCCATTGGTGATTATAGTAATTGTCAGAAATTGATAATAGTGGCAGAATTTGTGTTCGTGGTAAAAGGCAAATTCATTACACCATTATTTACAGTAATGAACTTTATTGTGACACCATTATATAAAAAAGATTTGAAAATTTATAAATGCTTTTAATCTTAGAAGGTCATGAGACTTTTCTTAACCCACATCTACACCTAGATAGTTCTTCCTCATTACTCAGGTTTTACCTCAGTGTTCCATCTACTCATTTTTAATCTTACCTGTTCTTCTACTCAATTACTTTCCATCCTGTTACCCTCTTTTAAAAATGGTTCTTATAATTTAAATAACTTTGTACTTATTGTTTGGATACATAGCAGAATACAGTCAGTCTTCTGTATCCATAAGATCTACATCTGTTTATTCTACTATGCACAGTCAAAAAAATACTTTTAAATTTTGAATAGTACATACAGAGTATATGCATGTATTATATGTGTATATTATACAGAGAGATACATAAATACTTTCTTATTCTTCCCTAAACAATCTGTAAAAATGATCTATACATAATTTATACTATATTTGTAATCTATACATGGTTTAAGTATACAAAGTACATTCTTAGATTATGTATTAAGAAATATGCTGTTTTATATAGGAGACTTAATAATCCTCAAATTTTTGTGTGCTAGAAAGATCTCAAAGCCAATCTTCACTGATTCTAGGGTACAGTAGTACAAGCTTTCCAGTATCAATTTATATGCATGCTTCTGAGTGCATGTTCATATGTGTGTGCACATATATGTATCATGCATGGGGGGTGGGAGATCAATGTCAGTATCCTTAGCAGTTCTTTGTATTATTTTTTGAGGAAAGGCCTCTCACTGAACCTGTAGATTACCAATGTTGCTGGGCTGGTTGCTTAGTGAGTTCCAAAATGCCTCTGATCTCTCTCTCCCCAGCCCTAGAATTACAGGCATTCATGGGTTGTACTAGGAATCAAACTCAGGCCCTTCCACTAGGGTAGCAAATACTTTACTAAGCCATCTCATGAGCCACCCAATAACAGCTTTCATTTTTGGTTTCTCAGTTTTCAGAGTCAGGTAGATAATCTCCTACATACAATAAATATTTAGAATATATTTATGAGTAAGTAATATTTTATTAGATAATGACCTAAGGTTCTTGGTGTGGGAGGTCCTTCTGACTATGTGTTGATTTCATTGCTTAATGAATAAAGAAAACTGGCTTGGCCTATAGCATGGGAGAAGGGAAGTGGAGTTAGGAGAAGCCGCTTGAGACAGAAACTGGGAACTTTAGCTGGTAAGGCACAGCCACGTGGCGATATACAGAATAATAGAAATGGATTAGTTTAGGATTTGAGTTTAGCCAGAAATATGCTTAAGCTATTGGCCAAACAGTATTGCAAATAATATAGTTTTCTGAGTGGTTATTTCGTGGCTGTGCAGCTGGGATAAACAAGCGACCCTTCCCACAACAGGTTCTATTGAAAGGCCGCTCTTTGTAGGTGTATTTGATGGCTAATTTTTTTCTGGTTTTTCAAGACAGCTTTGGAACTTTGGAGCCTGTCCTGGAATTAACTCTTATAGACAAGGCTGGCCTTAAACTCACAGAGATCCACCTGCCTCTGCTTAGCAAGTACTGGGATTAAAGGTGTGCACCACTACCACCCAGCTTGATGGTTAATCTTTTTTTTATTAGAGTTTTAAAAAATACCAATCCAAGTTTCCACTCCCTCTCCTCCTTCCATTCCCTCCACACACCCTCCCACCCCACCACATCTAATATAGGCCCTCCCTCCTATATGTAGGCCGATCAAGGTATCCATCCAAAGAGAAAGGTTCCCAAAAAGCCAGTACCTGCAGTAGGGATAAATCCTAGTGTCATTGCCAGTGGCTCCTCAGTCTGCCCCAGCCATGTAACTGTCAACCACATTCAGAGGGACTAGTTTGGTCCCATGCTTGTTCCTTCTTAGTCCGGCTGCAGTTGGTGCGCTCCCATTAGCTCAGATAGACTGTTTCAGTGTGTGTACCCGTCATGATCTTGACCTCTTTGCTCATATTCTCATTCCTCCCACACTTAAACTGGAGTTTGGGAGCTCAATCCAGTGCTCCATTGTTGGTCTCTGCCTCTGTTTCCATCAATTTCTAGATGAAGGTTCTATGGTGATATTTAAGATATCCATTGGCCCGACAACAAGGCAAGTCAAGTTCAGGCCCCCTCTCCTCTATTTCTTAGGATATTAGCTGGGGTCATTCTTGTGGTCCTGGGTTGATGGCTAATCTTTATTGTCAACTTAATTACATTATTAGTCAAGCACACTTGAAAGTGTATCTGCAAAGGCATTTTCGTAAAGGATTGACATTTGGGGCAGTATTGAGAAGAAGACCTATCCTACACCATCCCATAGGCAGGAACTGATGAACTTTCTGCTTCCTTGCCTGCCATAAGGTATGTATGCCTTTCCTTCCATGGTGAAGTAGCTCCTATGAAACTGTGAGACAAAACCCATCTTTCCCCACTTCAGGCTGTTCCTGCACATTGCCCCATATCTCTGGACACACATTACAAGCAGAAGTGCTGATGATATTTTTGCAAGACATTTCCTTAAAGGACATACATAGATGTGGAGACTCAGAGAAAAAAAGACAGTTTCTTATGGAACTAATGCCAAGTCTGCTCACAGTCATGGAAGGTGGAGACGGAGATGGTGTATTTGTCAAACCATTTGGAGCCAAGATCAGACTTCCTCATTACATTGCTTACTAATGTCTCTTCCTATGTATGCAAAGCTCAAGTAGACCAACCCTCCCTACCCTCAAGATTCCTCCCCTCCACACACATGCCAGAATATTTATAGCACTTGCTCTTTCTAGTGCTGTCCTGTGAATTAGGAGTCTGAAAACTGGTACAAATACTGAAAGTCTGCCTACTGACATTGATCTGGCCAGAGTCTTTTATCTATGGTCCAGGAGCTGTCGACGTCCATTAAACTTGAGTCAACTGCCTTGTTAACTTCAGTAGTTCTTGATACATACTAATTGCTTCTATTATTTTCTACTACATTAGTGAGCACAGCCAACCTACACTGAAGTAACAAGGCTATAATTCGGTGTCTTTGGGATTAATTTTTGTCTGAGAAATCAGTATCTAGTTTTTATCTTCCTCAGTCTTCTGCTGTTTGTTAGATGACTGTTTTTCATCAAACATGTTTTTGGCACCATAGCAAAGAACACATTGGCTCTAGCTACATAGCATGATTTGTTTTCCTTCTACATGCCTTTCATCTACTAGCTGATTAGGGGGAGGATAATACTTTTTCCCCCATATCTCTGTAGTATAATTTGAAATTAGGTATCATTCAACCTCCAGCTTTGCTCTTTCTGTCCAGATTGGTTTTTCAGAGTATTTTTGTGTTTTCATATGAATTTAACATTGTTTTTCTAGTTTTGTAAAGATTGGAATTTTGATGGAGATTGCATTGAATCTATAGAATGCTTTTAGTAATGTTGTTGCTTTCACAAATTCTGCCAAACCATGAGCACAGGAGATCTTTCTATCTTCTGGTGTCTTCAAGTTCTTTCTTCCCTCTTTTATTGCTTTCATTATTTTGGCAAAGTATCATAGATACTTTAGCTCTCTGCAGCAACTGTCCAACCCCATGTGGACTCTACTTTCTAGCTTCTTTCTTAATGTAACATACCTGAATATAAATTGATGCTACTTTAATTTCCTAACAACTTGCTGGTGAACTTAATTTCCCAAGTCAGGTGTTTTCTCCTGTAAATGTCACATATCATTTCCTGACTTACACTGATCAAAGGTTGTTACTCAGTTATATCGAATATTAACAAGAAATCTCTATATAGGTGAAACAAGAAGAGAAGTGCATATGTGGATATTTTCGGGTTATCACAACTTCAACATATATATATATATATATATATATATATATACACACACACACAATTTCAACCTTTCCCCTCCCTTCAAGACTCAGAGATATATGAGGAAGAAGAGATAGAAAAATTGTAAGAGTCAGGAGATGGATGACTCCAAAGAAACAGCATCATTCAAACATAATAGTAGTGATACACATATGAACTCACAGAGATTGTGACAGCACACATAGGCTCTGCTCTGGTTCAAGCCAGACAGTGTCTCAGCAGTGAAAAGAAGAAGTAGACATGGAGTTTCCCCAAAGCAAAAAGTTATTTGCAATTGAAACCTGCTGGGGAAAAGGACTCAGTTTTCTTCAATAGAAGATCATTTGATATACCACCCACACTCAAGTGCAGGTTCTATGCCCCAGAGTACTCAGTCAGTGAAAAACAAACTCTATGGAGCTTTTTTGTTTTGTTTTAGCCTTATTTATTTATTTATTTATTATTTATTGCCTTATTGGTTTCTTCCTTGTTTTGTTTGTTTTTGATTGGGGAGATTTTACAAGGTTGACAGGGGAGAGAAAGAATATGGACTTGGGTGGTGGGATGTGGAAGGATTTGGTGAAGTGTAAAAAATAGTCAAAATATATTGTCTGGAAATTTTTAAATTAAAACATTAAACCAAATCCACAAGAGAAATTCAAAGTTTTTTTTTAATTTTTTTTATTGCGAAAAGAAGAAAAAAAAACATAAACAAAAAAACAAGTTTCCACCTCCTCCCAGCCTCCCATTTCCCTTCCCCTCCTCCCACCCTTCTCCCCCTCCTCCCACCCTTCTCCCCCTCCCCCCCACTCCTCTCCCCCCCTCCCTCTCCAGTCCACAGAGCAGTCCCGGTTCCCTGCCCTGTGGTAAGTCCTAGGTCCTCCCCCCTCCGTCCATATCTAGGAAGGTGAACATCCAAACTGGCTAGGCTCCCACAAAGCCAGCACATTAAGTAGGATCAAAACCCCCTGCCATTGTCCTTGGTGTCTCATCAGCCCTCATTGTTCGCCATGTTCAGAGAGTCCGGTTTTATCCCATGCTTTTTCGGTCACAGTCCAGCTGGCCTTGGTGAGCTCCCCGTAGATCAGCTCCACTGTCTCAGTGGGTGGATGCACGCCTCGTGGTCCCGAATTCTTTGCTCATGTTCTCCCTCCTTCTGCTCCTCCTTGGAAAAACTATATAAAAAACATATAGTTGTCCTCTTGGCTAAGGGAAGTAGACCAAATTTCCGGGGAGAAAATGGGATCTTGGGGATGGGGTGGGATGGGGGTAAAGGGAGATGGGGAGAGAAAAGGTAGAAGGGAAGGAGGGGGGACCTGGGAAACAGGAGAATTGGGATAAAGGAAAGGTGGATAGGGGAGCACGGAACCACAATTCTTAGTTAAGGGAGCCAGTTTAGGGTGGGCAAGAGACTTGACCCTAGAGGGGCTCCCTAGTGCCCAAGATGAGGTTCCCAGTTAGTTCCTTGGGCAGCTGAGGATTGGGAACCTGAAATGACCCTATCCTAGAGCAATACTGACGAATATCTTGCATATCATCATAGAATCTTCATCTGGTGATGGATAGAGATAGAGACAGAGACCCACACAGGAGCACTGGACTGAGCTCTCAAAGTTTTAAAATTACTTTGTTTTTAATTACTTGTTTTACTTTTAATGTGTTCTTCCTAGCTTTATTGAGATACAAATTATGAATAAAAATTGCCATTTTAAGGATGTAAGTTGGTGCTTTGATAGATGTGCATGCATTATGAATTGATACCATTATCAAGTTAATTAACACATATAATTCCTCATATTGTAATTGTGTATGTGTGGCAATTTTAGTAAATATCAAGTGTAAAATACATTATTGATAATTAACCTCATCATATTATCATTACAGTATACATTTAAATTTCTGGAACACATTCTTTTGCATATATGAAAGGTCAACTCCCTTGACCAGCATTTCACTATTTTTCCTAATTAATTCACTGTTAATTAACTGCAGAAGCAGAGGTCACTATTCTCTGCTTCTTTGGGGTAATCTTTCGTAGATTCTACTGATGCTTGAATTTTGCAAAATTTGTCTTTTGTGCTTAATTTATTTTAATTAGTATGATAACTTCTGGATTCATTGTGTATGTTCACAGGTGGCAGTGTTTTCTTCTTTTTAAGGGACGAGAGGGTAGAAAGACAGACACAGAGATGAAGACAGAGAGAGATACTCAGGTACTTCTCTGGCTTTTCTACACGTTCACTACCTATCCACACACTAAGGTTTTTCCCACATCTCAACTTCTGTGACTAGTGCTGCACCAGACAAGAAAGTAAAATATCTCTGTATTAATGTCAAGAAGAGGTGGTTTAAATTAGCATTTTTCCAACTTTACAGCAAAGTCAACTAACATGAAAGTTAAAGATAGAGCAAAAGTTAGTTACCCTCTTAAGCATAAAAGAATATTTTGAAAGTCATTAAGAAGACACACATTTTTCTCATGAAAGAAAATAAATAAAAGAGAAACACTAGAAATTTTGGAAAGTGTTAACTTTCTCTGTTATCTGTAATGACAGCATGAGGGATATTTGCTTATCTCCAAATTCATCAAACTTGTTGAATTTATTCATTAAACATGTGCAGGTTTTTTTTTTTTAAATAAAATCACTGCTTGTAGTGCTAGGTACTCTTCTGCTGCTGTGACAAGATGCCACGACCGGGACAACTTAGAGAGGAAAGGATGTATTTAGGCTGACAGTGTCCTACATTGGAAGTGTTCACCATAGTAAGAAAGGCATTGACATCAGACAGTAGGAGCAGGAAGCTGAGGAATCTTACCTTCAACAGCAAACACAAGCAGAGAGCAAACTAGAAATGGGCAGTTCTATAAACTGACCCATTTTCTCCTGCAAGACTCCACCGTCTATACTGCCCCAAAAAGTGCCAACAACAGGGGTCCAAGTGTTTAAATACCTGAGCCAAGGGGGTATATTTCTCATGCCAAGCACCACAGGTAGTGTAGCAATTTTCAAGACAAAGCTTTATCAGATGATTCTGGCTGCAACTGAAAAAATAAATAACTCCCACTTGATGTATCATAAGCCAATCTTCTTAGACCTTGACAGTGACTAAAGCGGTAGTGAACAGCTAAGCAATTATCTCACGATGCCCATCAGTTTGAATCTACAAATAGCATCTTATTTTCTATTTTTTAAGAAGCCTTATATTCTGAATTCTTAGTTCTTTACCTTAGAAATGTATCCACAGAACCTAATTAGGTCATTATCCCTTCTACAATCCTAACATCTGCAGCTCAAACGAAAGACAGCAGACTCGTCATTCAACAATGCAAACATTCTCAAGTGTGTACACAGTGATAAACATCCATTAACTAATCAGCACATCAGAGGACATGCAGGGAGGATAAAAGGAAACAACAATCAAGAAAAGCAATTTTAAAATAAGAGGGAATGATTAGGTAGAAAATTGACTTCTAATACTCTGGGGTAGAAAATGCATTTTGGCTTGTTTTTCAATGCATATATTTGAAATCTTTATCATTGAGTTTTCCTACACCTTTGATCTAAAAAATTTATTTCCTTAATTGTGCAAAATGATTCTCTCCAAAGTAGTATATTGATGTATTATTTTCTAAATGAACGTTGTCATTGAATCGTGTAGAATTGATGGAACATAGAACAAGAGCATCATTGCTTATGTGACCTTGGAAGGTCTATTTAAGATTTTCCTCTTCTCACCTGCCAAACAACAGCAATGATCCCTGTGAGCTCTGAGGGTTATGGAATTGCCAGTCGAAAGGTGTTAACGTGAAAAAGTTATGTATTTACTATGAAGAATGCAGGTCAGACACTTCCTCACAAGTATTAACAAATTGTTTCCTTGTTCTTGGTTTTGTTTTCATTACTCATGACTTTGAATCAAGATTTTCCCCACATTTTCTCAGCTCTACTAACAAATGGATTTCTTACTTTAATCTGTATACGAACATAGCATTTGCTCTAGGCTTTTTCTCCACATCTTAATCTATTATATATGTAAACAGGATCCTGTCACATGTATTTATAGTAAACACAGATTGTAAAATTCAAGTTTTAGAAAGATGTTGAACTGGATGCTTCAAAATACTAATTTTAATGTTACAGATATATTAGCATTCCTGACTAGAGTCAACAAATATTATTAAAGAAAACTCACCAGACAATTGAATGGAAAAAGATTTTGTTCCTAAATTATTTGCATGCATGAGAAGAACACAGACTAGATACCAATAATCATCTGACTAAATCAGATGTTTTAGAGCTCGAAGAAAGTGGATTAAACTTCCTGTGTTTACTAATTACCTTTAGTTAATGGCAAAGTCACTTTCTCCCTTTTTTTAAGTCAAGAGCTAGTTTTCCAATTTAGGAATACATGCCCCATAAACTCGGGCTCCTAAGCAACTTTAGAAACTATAGGCTGAGGTTCTAACATCCCTGACACTTACTTTCTCAGGTCCCTAAGACAATATCAAGCAATAGAACTGGCAAGAGGATTTTAAATAGATTTGCATCTCAAAACCAGATGGAATTGATTTACAGTTGCAGGTTTCTGAAAGCAGTTCTGAGGACCTAACGTCAGGGAAAAGTCTGGTCTAAGGTTAGATGAAGGGAATATTGAAACTATTATCTCTCGTGGCGTAAAATCCTAAAGCAGATTTACCTTGTCTTCCAATAGTAAATAATTTGGATGGTAGGCAAGAAAGGCAGCAATAACCACAAAGTAAAAGTCACAGCTCTGATCTTAAAGGTGATAAGAAATATTTTGCTGTGGGGCCATTTTGAGTAACCATTGCTAAGGAACAATGATTTGTGTTATCACAAAATCCATGTTCCAACATGGAAGCAATTTCATAAAGTTTTCATAGTTTTACAGACCATGAAAATTATAAATCAAGGCCAATATCAAATGAACTAGTGGGTATCATAGTTGAGCTTTTATTGCTGTGAAAAGACCCCATGACTACCACAACTCTTATACTATAAAACATTTAATTGGGCAGACTTAACAGTTTGGAAGTCTAATACATTATTGTCTTGCTGGGAAGCATGACAGCATGCAGGCAGACATGGCGCTGGAGAGGTAACTGAGAGTTCTACATCAGGCAGGCAGCAGGAGGAACAAATTGATCTGCTAAGCCTAGCTTTAGTTTCTGGAATCTCAAAGCCCTCCCCCATTGACATATTTCCTCCAACAACAACACCCCTACTCCAAGAAGGCCACACCTCCTAGTGGTGTCACTCCCTATGAGCCTATGGGGACCATGTTCTTTCAAACTACTGCAGTAGATCACCAAATAGGTGGTTACATCAAAATTGGGGAAGCTTTTCTACAGGCCTAATATGCTATCTGTGACATCCCTAGCTTTTAGGGTAGTGGAAGCTAATGGTCCACTAAGTTAATAGATTCAAAATATCAATAGGAAAATCAGAGCTTAGAGAAATAAGTAGAAATGTAGTGAGGGAAAATAAATCTGTCACAGGGAGCGTGAAGATAATATTCTGTGAGGAAGATGACAAATTTCAAAATACTTTAGTATTTTAGTAGATACAAATATAGATAAATTCTGATAACTCTGGTGAGGTTTAGGGGTAGATATGTGGAAGGGGATGGTGAGGTTAGGGTAGAGATGTAAGGAAGAAGATGGTGGGGTTTAGGAGTAAATAGAGATGTATGGAAGGGGATGGTGAAGTTTATGGGTAGAGATGTGTGGTTGGGGGTGTCTTGGGATGGTTTGTTTCTTGACATGCATCATGGTTGTTAAAGAGTACACCTTATAACTCATTGCAATGTACATTTTGTATGATCTCATGAATTTATATATAATATTTGACCATTGAGATAGATTAACTTCTCAAAAAGTAACCTATTTCTCTTCACTGTTTGCTCTCTGATCCTATACAATATTCTGGATGGTTGGAACAGTGATTTTTCTTGCAACATTAACAATTTAATTTGGCCAAGGACCACTTTTTTCCCAAAATACCTTCAACAGTTCTCAAGACACTATTGTTTTCTGATTCAAAGCTCAGGAAATATTCTCCTAATTTATACAACAAAGTGGAAAATTGGCAATTTGGGTCCTTTAAATATGTGGGAGGGGAGAAGGGAGGTCAGGTATTTAATAACAATTTAACTTACTCAGCACACAGTAGAGAATATATGAAATATTTTATGCTTGCCAGAAAGAAATTAAATTAAATCTCATAACATTCCACTTCTTATGGGTCTGTCAGGGTCTTCTGTTAGAAATAAACTTCTAGTTACTAGTATTTCATCAATACTTTGTCTTTTCTTGATCGTTAAAATGCAATGCTTCATTTTATTAAGAACAATGAAGCTATGAATTTATAGAGAAATACAAAATTAATATCAACATAATTGAAATCTCACAGTTTTATAGTTGTACAAGAGAGCTTTGTTTTATGCTGCCACAAAACCAGCAGGTATAAAAAGCTCATCTAATATATTTAGTAATAATGGTATATCCTTATCACACTAGATAAAAAGGAACCCTACAGAGATACAGGAATTTAAACTTACCCATGTACTTGCAAGTAAATGTTTAGTGTTCCATCAAATAGCTAAGCAAACATGATTGCTCAGCAAAAAATAAAAAAAAAATGCACTGTATAGTCTAAATGCCTCACCCCCTTCTTTAAAATTCCACATTGGGATGACGATTGTCCTTGTTACAGAAGAGATCTGATGTGGGAGTGATTTCTTATTAATAAAGAAACTGCCTAGACCCATTTGATAGGCCAATCCTTAGGTAGGCGGAGAAAACAGAACAGAATGCTGGGAGAAAGAAGCTGAATCGGGAGTTGCCATGATTCTCCCACTCCAGGCAGATGCAGGTTAAGATCATTCCTGGTAAGCCAGCTCGTGGGCTACACAGATTATAAGAAATGGGCTAGACCAGGTGCGAGAGTTAGCCGAGAAAAGGCTACATATAATGGGCCAAGCGGTGTTTAAAAGAATACCAAGCGATGGTGGCGCACGCCTTTAATTTCAGCACTCGGGAGGCAGAGGCAGGTGGATCTCTGTGAGTTCGAGACCAGCCTGGTCTACAAGAGCTAGTTCCAGGACAGGCTCCAAAACCACAGAGAAACCCTGTCTCGAAAAACAAAAAAAACAAAACAAAAAAAAATAAAGAATACAGTTTCCGTGTAATTATTTCGGGTAAAGCTAGCCGTGCGGGCGGGCGGGTGCTGGGGATGCAGCCCGCGGCTCCTATTTCAACAGAGATCCACATGGTTAAATCATAATGAAAGTCTTGTCAAATGTGAGTCAGCTATTATAAATTTTGAAGTTAATTACATAAAAGTTTAACTCTATCACTATGCTTGAGTGATCCTGGGTGTCACCTGTGTGAGGGATTTGCTTTTAGTAAAGGGAGTCTTCTGTCTTTGGGTAAGCAGATCTCTGTTGTCAATTGCAAAAATGGGTAATTTATGATTAGGTATTGCTTAATTTTACTAATGTAATATTAAGTACCAATATTTTACTTAGACAAATACCAGAATCAGACTGAGGATTTTCCTTCTAAGTTTAAAACACTACTAGCATGAGTCAGTATCTAGACTAAAAAGAAAAAGACATGAAAGGAGAAAAAAACTACTCTTTAGTGATGTGGGAAGGTCATTTGTCAATCTGTTGTTTCATTGGTTAATCAATAAAGAAAACTGCTTTGCCTGATAGGTCAGAAAATTAGATAGTTGGAGTAGACAGAACAGAATGCTGGGAAGAAGGGAAGTGAGCCAATCGCCATGCCTCTCCTCTCTGGGGCAGATGCGATGAAGCTCCAGCCCAAGATGGACGTAGGCTAGAATCGTTCCCGGTAAGGTACTGCCTCATGGTGCTACACAGATCACTAAATATGGGTTAAGCAAGATATGAGAGTTAGCCAGTAAGAGGCTAGAGCTAATGGGCCAAGCAGTACTTAAATGGATACAATTTGTGTGTTGTTATTTCAGGGCATAAGCTAGCCAGGCGGCCAGGAGCTGGGCGGCAGGAATGCAGCCCGCAGCTCATCACTACACTTTAGGAGGAAAAAAGGGATAGTGCAGGCAGAACCAGAATCCAATAGAGGTCAAAGTATTATTGCACACATGAATGAAAATGTCACGATGAAACTGGTTTTGTATAATTATTTTACACCAATAAAAACAGTCATTAAGAAAAAATGTTACAAAGAGATAAGTAATTTATGCCTAAACCCTTCATTAATATACACAATTAAGGCAATAATTGAGCATCACAATATGCTAACCTACTTGCATTTGTGACTATCATCAAAGCTGTTTTGAAAAAAATAAAAAAACCTAAGTAGCTATAATTGCTTGAAAGCTTTCTATAACTAATTCCTGTAAGAAACATTCACTGAGTGTGTTCTAAATGCAGAGAACAAAGCTGGAATTGGAGGTCAGTGGTAGAGTGCTTACATAGGTCCAATCCCCTTTAAGAACAAAAGGATGGATTTAAACACTTGCTACATGATAGTCAGTCTAATAAAGGAAAACATGTTTCCTGCTCTCAGTGAGTGTGAAATAAAGTGAGAAGATCAGGAGTAAAGAAGCAAGCAATAGTCTATAAGCAGTGAGTGCAGCAGTCGTGAAATCACAGGACACCTCAGAGGTTTCATCTGTAGGCCCCGACTTGGTGATTCGCAGACAAAGGGGTGTGTCTATAGAGAATGTCTTCTAGGCTGACACTTCAGGAAGGAGAAGGGTTAACCTAGCAACAGCATGACAGAGCATCCTAGTTGCAAGGGGAGGAAGATGTCCAAATTTCCATGGTCAAAAGCAATCAAGGGCTTTGAAGTAAGTGAAAAACAGAATCATCAGCTGGCCAAAGCCCAAGTGGGAGGAGGTTGATATAATAGACAGGAAAGAAATGAGCAGAGCGGGGGACTCATCTTCAGCAGGCCACTGAAGGATTAAATGCAGCAGTTTGATGTCATTTTCCCTTGAACTCAAACAGCCATTCTGTAAATCTAATAAGCTATTCGTTTTTACTCGGCACATGGTTTCAAGAACAGCTCTAAAATTATCTCACTTCTCACTACATACTTGCAAATTGAAAGCAGCACGAATGAGCACATGTTTCTTGAGCCTAAAAGAAAGACGGGGAACTAAACAGAAACCATAATGAATGTGAAATATTCAACTCATGGACGCAGGAAGGGCCTTTGCATTTGTACTTAGAATCGTGTGTTAATATTAATCTAATTATTTCAGCATTTTGCACAAACTGCCAGCATTATCTATTTAATGGATTTAATTTTATTTCTGGCCAAATCGGGTCCTTTAATTAGAAAACACATGGGGTATCGCTTTCATTACAGCATAAAAGCCTTTAATCTCAGCACCAGACTAATAACATGGTGCTGTTATTGGTGCAACATTCAAAATTTATCTGCAGACAAAGCATGCAGATGAAAGTTGACACAGTATTAGGATATGTAAAGTAAGCACCTGAAGTTATCAGCAATGATTTCAATTTGCTCTGTTAGGTATATTCATTTAAAGAGGCAGCGTTGCTAAGAAATGGTGCAAGGAGGCTGGTGTCATAGTTTTAACCTCATAGGCATGATTTAGCTTCTTTAAATTAAAGAAAAGTCAAGTCCAGAGCTATAGCCATATTGTAGCTTCAGGGGGAGAAATACTGAACCGGAGAAAATTTGTGCCTAATTTCACTTCTGTTTCTAATTAGGCATTACTTCTCCCTAGTGGTAAACAATAGGAGCAGTTGTTTCTGTAGAGGGCAGTTGGCTTTGTCTTATTTTGGGACATTTGCAAGTGGCTTTAGAGCTGTAGCTAATAAAAACAAAATAATAGAGATCTAATATAGAAAATCAACTTGTCTAACTCTTTCTTGAGCACAATCATTTTTCAAAATAATTCATTGACTTTATATACTAACATTCTAAGACCTTGATACTTTTTCTACATTTTTGATAAATTATGTCTAAAAATATATTGATATATTTTAATCCAGCATCTCCTTTGCTATGAGTAATATTTTTTTTTTTTTGGTTTTTCGAGACAGGGTTTCTCTGTGGTTTTGGAGCCTGTCCTGGAACTAGCTCTTGTAGACCAGACTGGTCTCGAACTCACAAAGATTCGCCTGCCTCTGCCTCCCAAGTGCTGGGATTAAAGGCGTGCGCCACCACCACCCGGCTTATGAGTAATATTTTAAGCATGAAAATTCTTCATATAAGACTATGAGCCCGGAGGTGGCTGAGCATGCCTGTAATCCCAGGATTACAGGCAGAGGCAGAAGGATCTCTGTGAGTTCAAGGCCAGCCTGGTCTATAAGAGCTAGTTCCAGGACAGGCACCAAAAGCTACAGAGAAACCCTGTCTTGAAAATAAAAAAAAGAATATTAATATATCAAAACAAGTAACCATGGAGTTCTCAGCACTACATCTCTATCACATTTGCATCCTCAAGGTTCAGAGACTATCTTAAAGAGGAGGTGGGAAGATTGTAAAAGCCAGAGATAAAGGCTGCTACTGTCAAACAGGACCTTTGCTTCCATAAGCTCAGAGCAACTGTAGCACAAGATCAAGTCAGCCAACATGCCAGCATGGAGTGGGGAGAAGCTGATAATCTCTTATCACTAACTGTGGAAATATTAGCAGTGGGTTGCTGGAAGAAAAAGTGTTTTCTCCAGGGATATGACCATGGGTAGGTGGGTCATGTGCCAGTGTGTGGCCCACATCCAAATTAATGTGGGGAACACAAATCTAACTCAATGGGTTGAAGAAGAAAAAGAAGAGGATATGAAGTTGAGGAGAAGAACTTAGAGAGAAGGCAGGGTAGAGCAAGCAGGTGGTAGTAAGAGGTAGATATGATCAAATACATTGTATATGTGGAAGGAAGTGTCTAGAAATAAATTATTCATTTTTGCTAACACTATCAAATCATATGAACTTTTTTGTTATAAATATAATTTCTTCCATTACCAAAATAGAAAACATCAATTAATTAAGACTCAAAAGCTTGCTATTTTCAAGATTCATACCAAAAGCCAGGGTGGGGAATCCAGGCTCAGTCCTTTAGACTATCAGCAAGCACCATAACTGTGCAAACATGGTAGTAACACCAAGTATTTTCACATCAGAAGTATCCGTGAGACAGCATGAGAATAGTAACGAAGATGATTTGTGCTCCATAGTCTTGGTTAATTCTAAAGTACAGCATATTTCTACTATAATTCACTTAATATTTTTAATTAAATCACTTCCCTTTTGTTGAAATATACTTATTCCAAAATGGAAACATTTCTCTATTGCAAATGAGAAATCAAACATTAAAATAAGTTGACATATATTGGTGAATGCATGGGAACTTATCCCTGTTCATCTCTGATGGACCTAAGGTTGTCCTTTTTTTCTATGCTTTAAAATTTGCGTTAGTTAGTAAACTTTGTTACTTAAATGAGAATTCAAAGCAAAATTTAAACCATAGTTAGAAAATTCACAGTGAGTGAGACCACTCATTAACACCTTGGCCACAGTAGGTGCATCTGTCTAGAAGTCATCCTGCAGGCTTTGCCTGCAGGGCTTCCTTTTCCAGCTGGTCCTCAGTTTACAAAGTGGAAAGGTAATCACTGTCATTAAGAATACACAAGACAAGCTCTAGGGAAATGGTTTTCACAGCCAAATTGCTTGGGAAGATCACTGCACATGTCCAGCACGCTCTTCTTTTACTTAATGTTTAATATTTATCATCTTTTAGAAATACTATGCATAAAGCAATTTTCTTCAATAAAGTAAGAAAGTCACAAGATAGTCAATTTTAAACTACTTAAAAGTACAATGACAAACATCTTTTTCAGTGTTCTGTTTTCACTTTACAAAAGTAGTCCATGCATTTTGTTATACTTCTTAATGCTTTTCTAATTTACTCAGTAGGATACATCTATACATACATACATACATATATGTATGTATATATTTATGTCTGTGTATATATGCTATAATATGATGAATATGGATTAAGATAGACTTTATTATTTTATAGAGAGACAGAGACAGATATAATTAATACAGATGACAGAATTACAGATATAAGAATATTATTTTTATCAAAAAGAGTCTCTAATTCTTATTTTCAAAACTATCTTAAGCCAGTTATAGCAATGCATGTCTTTAATCCTAGCATTCAGGAGGAAGAGAAGGGAGGATTTCTAGGAGTTTGAGGCCAACCTTATCTACATAGGGAATTTCAGATCAGTCATATCTGCACAGTAAGATTCCATCTCAAAAAAGAATAAAAAATAAAAACAAAAACCTGTAGAAAAAAACTCTACTTTCACTTCCGGCAGCCCAGTCTCAAACAATCACACAGAAAATATATTAATTACAACACTGCTTGGCCAATGAGCCAGGAGTATTTTTAGCTAGCTCATACATCTTTAATGAACCCATTTCTATTATTTTATACTTTACCATGAGGCTCATGCAACAGATAAATAGCATCTTCAACCTTCAGCAGCTACATGGCATCTCCTTGGCTTCTTCTACTTTCTCTTTATATCTCTGTTTGGATTTCCCACCTGGCTTTATTCTTCCCTGCCATAGGCCAAAGCAGTTTCTTTATTAACCAATGCTAATAAAACATATTCACAGCATACAGAGGGTAATCCCACATCAAAAACTTAAAAAACTAAATCTGATTATTGAAAAATTTAAGACCAGTCATCAATTAGAATTAGGAAATTTGGTAACTCCAGTCAGATCAATTTAAAAACATATAGACAGATTTTTATTAGAAATTTATTGATATATTGATCATATAATTGCAAAACTTCTCATCTGTTATAATTTGAAAGTCACGGGTCTTTCATTGCTTGTGTATTTGAGCTTAGTCCAGATGGTGGTGATATTTGGGATGCTGTGGTACCTTTGGGTCAGAGACATAGGTGTTAGAATCTACTGGGGACCAACCTTTGAGCATGAAAGCCAGGCCCTGCTTCCAGTTCTGTTCTCTGCTTCCTGAGTGGCCACTATTATGTGACCTGCTAAATATTCACCCATGAACAAACACTGGGTCATGCCCATCACCATGTGTTCCCAGCCATGACGGTCAAACCCCTAAATCCAAACCAGTCCTTCCTCTCCTAAGGTGCTGCTGCCAACTATCTTGCCAAAATGGCAAGAAAAGAAACTAACACAAGTGAGAAAAACAGTTCAACTCAGAGCTTGTTTTGAGAAAGAGTTCTTCCTATGTGAGAAACTTTAACATTTACCAGACTGTTTCATAGAATTTACTTATTTTTGAATGCAATATTATTTCTTTTCATATTTTACACGATTACTGGTATAAGGGCTAATATTTTTGTTTATCATATAGAGAGAAATATTGCTAATCTCATTAATTCTAATGAATTTAGTATTTTTTAATTGACATTTAAAATTGGAAAAGCCCTTGGAGTGCTAGAGTATTTTATTTTCTAAGAATATGTGCATGTCAATTAAAATTGGTTTTTTCTAGTATTTAACTTTGCTTTTGCTTTAACTTTTTAAATTGTGTAGTTTAACTAACCCACTAATAAATTAATATGTGTGAAATATGTCTCCTATGTCTTTAACTATATTGTGTATGTCTTCAGTATTGCCTGACAAGCACATTTCAATTTTTTAGTTTAGTTCATGCTCTGACTTTCATGTGATTATTGTATGTAATTCCTTACATTCTCCAACATTTTCCCTTCTGAATCTTTGGGTAATCATCACCTTGACCCATATTACAACTGAAAACAATTAGAACAAAAGAGTTTATTTTTATAAACATCTACTGTGTTGCTTCCAGGGATGGCTGAGTATCACTATTTGTCTTCTTCTCATTCTTTCCTAACCCCCTGCTGGACAGGTTTTCATCCCAAGGCTATACTGAAACCTGCTGTCACTAAGTGCACAGGAAATCTCCCTGGCTTAAAGTTAGATGGCAGCACCTCATTTCTCTTCTTTCTTAACCGGCAGCAACACTCCACAGCTGAACACTTTCTCATTTGCTGTGCACCGTTTCCACCCAGCCTCAGAGCGATCACTCTGCACACTCCTGCCTCACCTCTCTTCCTCCTTTTCAGGCTCTTCTTCTCCCAGTCATCTAAAGCTTGAGTCTACATGACTGAGTTCACACAGCCCTTTTCTTCCCTGATTATTCTTCTCATAGGTGTGGGTGGGGGGGTAGGGAGTGGGGGAGGTGAGCATATGTGTGTGCATGTGTGTGTGTGTGTGTACAGTTTATAGATAGATATGGAGAGTATAGACTAAAGAGACTAAGTTACATACAGTGATCATTTCTACTACACTCTACAGTTACTCACTGGCTTCCTAATTGCTCTCTTTGCTTCCACTTTTTGCCCCAAGCAGTGAAGTTTTTTTTTAAAAAAAAAAAAAAAGAATTAATCACTTTATGTCACATTCGTGGTCTTCCTTTACACAAAAATGAAATCCAGAGTCCTCCCTTGGCCATAATGCCTCTGTGGTCTCACTTTTCACCACCCATCTCTCAATCACTCTATTCTACCTGCACTGGCTTTATTGCTAGTTCTAGACGGACAATGGTCAGTACTGATTCTGGCCTTCAGTGCTTGTCATCTCTTCTGCAAGGCAGTACCTCCCTTATACTCATGGCCCCTTTACACTCTTCACTCAGGCCATTGCTGAAAGTCCTATCTCCTTAATCACCCAACTGAAATATTCCCCACACCGTCATGATGCATGACTGTAACCCATGGCCCTTTTCACCAACTTGAGTTGTTCATGGTCATTTACTTCCCATCTCTCTCCTTTATAGAATATCTATAAAAGTGCTAAAAGAGCAGGAGTTACTCCCCACTCACAGGCGCATCCTCCTGTCTGAGAACATTAGTCAGGCAATACCTGGGAGTGGGTATTTGAAATAAAATAAAATAAAATCAGTAGTAATTACTGCCATTCCCATATTTAGCCAATTCTGATAAAATTCACCTTTCTGGGTTTTGTTTCATCTTGATTTAACTAGTCAAATTTAAATTTTTACTAATAATTTTCTTGATCTAATTGATTAAGCTTCATCAAATGCGTTTGTGGCCCATGGCCATTCCATAAAATTAGTGTTCTCCCTTAGCCTCAAAGCTAGTTATGTTGGGAACTTCTAACATTATCCTTATCTTGTAGGAATAAATTTTCATTGTCCATAATGCATTGTTCCTTGACAAAATTGAGGTTTGGATTCCTGATTTTCAGTTTAGAATTTTTCACATACATTCAAATACAAGTTTATTCTATGTTTTCATTTTATGAAAAGATTTTCAGAATTTTCCAGTTCAAGTAACATTTTTAAACTTTGTCATTGCTTTATAGAAATGTCTTAGGTTGTCTCTTGAGAGCCTTGGGTAACTGAATCTTTATTGTGTGAGCTGCACTGAATGTGAATCCAATAATTTCACTAGATGTCCATGAATTGCCCAAAATCAGATCTAGCCATTGAGATTTTTCAAGAATCAAATCTGAATTTTATCTTAATTCAATATGCTTAACTTATATCTAAAGCCTTAGTCTAAGTGGTCTACGGGGACTGAGACCAAAAACCAAGCACAGCTCTATCCTCAGCAATCTCATTGTCCTATAGAATTTTATATTAAACAAAAGAATATGTAAAATTGGTTTTTATATGTTTAATTTTTAACCTTTTCTTTTATCTGCTATATATCTGATATCAGAATTTGAATCTTTTTGTAATCTGCGTTTATTGCTGCATTTATCAGCTACTATTATTTCTTCCTAACTTGCTTCATAGTTGCTATTAAATACAAAAAGGTAAACACTTTAGGCTCACCAATTGTAGACTCCGTGACCCTTATTTATGGCTAGAAACCAATTATGAGTGAGTACGTCCCATGTTCATCTTTTTGGGTCTGGGTTACCTCACTCAGGATAGTGTTTTCTATTTCCATCCATTTGCATGCAAAATTCGAGAAGTCATTGTTTTTTTTTTTTTTTACTGCAGCGTAGTACTCTAATGTGTATATATTCCACACTTTCTTCATCCATTCTTCCATTGAAGGACATGTAGGTTGTTTCCAGGTTCTGGCTATTACAAATAATACTGCTATGAACATAGTTGAACAAATGCTTTTGTCATATGATCGGGCATCTCTTGGGTATATTCCCAGGAGTGGTATTGCTGGGTCCAGGGGTAGGTTGATCCCGAATTTCCTGAGAAACCGAAACACTGAAGCTAAATAAGAAGGTGAACTCAAGGAAAAACATATAGTTATTCTCTTGCCTATGGGAAGTAGACAAAATTGCCGGGGAGAAAAGTGGGATCTTGGGGTGGGGTGGGTTGGGGGTAAGGAGAGATGGGGAGAGAAGAGTGAGAAGGGGAGGATGGGGGGAACTTGGGGAAACAGGATGATTGGGATAAAGGAAGGCTGGATAGGGGAACACGGAAGCACAATTCTTAGTTAAGGGAGCCACCCTGGGGTTGGCAAGAGACTTGAACCTAGAGTGGCTCCCGGGAGCCCAAGGCGATGTCTCCAGTTAGTTCCACGGGCAGATGAGGATAGGGAACCTGAAACGACCCTATCCTATAGCAATACTGACGAATATCTTGCATTTCACCATAGAACCTTCATCTGGTGATGTATGGAGATAGAGACAGAGACCCACACTGGAGCACTGGACTGAGCTCTCAAGGTCCCAATGAGGAGCGGAAGGAGGGAGAAGATGAGCAGGGAAGTCAGGACCACGAGGGGTGCACCCACCCACTGAGAAAGTGGGGCTGACCTATTGGGACCTCACCAAGCTGGACTATGACTGAAAAAGCATGGGATAAAACCGGACTCTCTGAACAGGGCGAACAATGAGGGCTGATGAGAAGCCAAGAACAATGGCATGGGGTTTTGATCCTACTTCATGTTCTGGCTTTGTGGGAGCCTAGCCAGTTTGGATGTTCACCTTCCTAGACATGGACGGAGGGGGGAGGACCTTAGACTTTCCACAGGGCAGGGAACCCTGACTGCTCTTTGGACTGGAGAGGGAGGGGGAGAGGAGGGGGGGGGAGGGGGAGAAGGGTGGGAGGAGGGGGAGGGAAATGGGAGGCTGGGAGGAGGGGGAAACTTTTTTTTTCCTTTTCTCAATAAAAAAAAGAGAGAGAGAGAGAAAAAAGGTAAACACTGTTTCTAAGGGTATCCCAGGAAAATGGTGATTTTTTTTATAATTCTAGGTTCCTTTCAGTGAAATGAATTAATAAAATAGCAATCTAAAACTATTCATATTAATCATGATACATTATATGTAATTTAAAATATCTTCCTTTTTAAATGGGTAAAACATAACCGTTTTAAATGCCATAAACCATTTCCTTCACTAGGCAGTACCCTTTCCAGATCACTGAATCTGATATAGAATTTAAAAACATAAAACAAACAAACAAACAAACAAAACACAGATGGCACTGTGAATTGGTCCAGATGTTGCACTACACAATATCAGTTAGTGAACAATCCACATTTTATACCATTAATTTTGGGGAGGCAGTCAAACTACACAACTCAGCTTTTAAAGTTAGAATATGTAAAAGCCCTTGAACTTTGAAAAGTCCAGATTAGTACATTCTGCTCAAGCATCCTTGTGATTTTGGAATGGTTTTCATGATGGAAACCCTACTTTGGCAAGCATGCCGTAATAGTTATTTAAAGAAAGTCACCCACAGCTCAGTAGATACTGACAAGAGCACTTTGAATACAATCTCCACTATTAGCCTTTATGCTGTATGCCTCTAAATGAAGCATAGCATGACATAATAGACAGATCAGCCACAATTAAGCCCCTGAATTAAAGGCAAGAAATGAGACGTTTTGACAGCTCGGAACATTATGTTTCATGGGCTCAGTACACAGCATGGTAACACAGGTGTTCCTGTAATTGCAACACAAAGGGAAGATTCAGAGCTCTGTGGCCTTTTGGAGTCCCTTGTGTGTTGAGATGTGAAGATCAGGTGTTGGTATTGTATCCTTGTCATTAAGGGAAACACAACTGAAAACACTCCAGAGTTTGCACTGACCCGAACGAAACCAAGGGTACTTTGGGGGCTTCTTTCTCATGGGGCCCAAGTTTCTGCATATTTACCTGTCTTTCCACAAACATCATAGAAAAATATTTAATGGACATTTTAAACAAAGTATCCAAAATGTTTTAAAATATCTTCTTTTAAAATATTTTGTTTCCAAACCTGCCGTTTTCTTAACCAGCCTGTGCAAACGGTACTTAATGACAAACAGCCCTGTTATGTGAAGGAACGTGCTTACTGTTGCGCCTTTCTGTAGAAGGAAGAGGAGGCAATGGAAGAGGAGTGAAATTGTGGCCTTTGAGAGCAGATTGTGGCCATTGTGCTTGTAAACTACACACCATTTGATGTTCTGTGATAGGGAGCAGTTGCTGCTCGGGGATCTCTGGGAGTACATTGGATCCCAAGAGCAGGGTTCTGGAAAGTACTGAGGAAACAGCAGATGAAAGTTAAATCTGTTGGGAGAATGCAAATGACGTTCACGGAGTGCAGATGTACAAAGTTCTGTCATCTACTGTGAGCATCCATGTATAAATGGGGCAGAGAACCGTGTCTGAGCACAGAGAGGCAGTGAGGGAGCCTCAGAGCTGGCTCCACTTCCATCTGTTTCTGCTGAAGGAAGCTTGCAGTCAGGCTTCACAGAGCTGTCTTTGTCTCACCAACAGAATAACAGGCACCCCAGGACTAACTCCATGCAGGAGTCCTTTGGCTTATAGTGTCCATATCAATAAACCCAAGTGGTAGGAAAGCATTTTTAATCCATAGAGGAGAGTAATAGTCTAGACTATACTCAACAATGTTTAAAGTCATTGGCGATATATCCATTGTATATTTATGAGATTATACAGAACATTTCCCAGGTCCTGTGGAACCGCCCCATTTGTTATCTTCTGTGGCTTCTATTTCTCAAAGGAATTTACAGAATAAGGTGAAAACAGCATGTAGTTGAGCTAGGAACATACTGACCAGCACAGTCCAGATTCTTAAGTCACCACCTCAACTCCCTGAGCAGGTTGTCCATCAGCAGTTGAGTCCTGTGATTTACATAGCCCTCATTCATATCCATCCAGGTAATGTTTTTTAGGGTCCTTTATCTGATGAGTAAGCTGGGTGTGCCCAGAGGAACATCTACCAGTTCTGGTTAGTTTGCAAGAATATCCCAAATAATTCAAAGTTTATTTAAACCTCTGCTGTATAAGAAGCCTATTTCATTAACATATGATATATATGGTGATAAATGGTCTCTATTTCTATGAATTCAGACAAGTTTGTTTTTATACTTTTAGAGTAAATCTGAATCATAGAACATGGGGTATGTAGCAACAGGTTGCGATTAAACCGTAAAGCACAGTAACTTTGTTACAGCTGTTACTGATAAATTTAAAAAGAGTCTTTATCTGATTCTTTGAGGGACGTCTGTATAAAGAAGACATTGTCTGCTGTTTATGGCAGTATTATGCTTTAAATGAAATTTTTATTAGGCATCACTTTCATTTCTCCAGGTCCTATATTGTCCTGCACAACTTCTCTACCCTAAACGCATCATCTATGTTTCTGATCTACGAACTGTACTTGATCAACAAGTAGTCTATAGAATCATCCCTTTTCAAACAGGGATTTTAATGATGTCCTAAACAGTAAGGATTTGGTGCACATGAAACAATCCACACCAGGTAGTTATTAGCAACCAAAGCTGACTAAGCCCATTAGAAGTTTTAAATACTTTTTAATTGATGGCCATGCCAAGAGCAGACCTGAATCTCTTGGAGTCTAAGTTCAGGAGTATAGCATTTTTAAAGACAAAAACCATAATTACATTAGTGCTCAAGTGGAGTGGGGCGAGGAGTTACATTAGCAAGGGATTTAGAGTTGCCTAGTAACATCTGTTTTGCAAGGCCCAGCAGTATCTTCCAGACACTACATAATATGTTTGGACCATGATCAAAGCCATCGATAGTCCCAGAAGCATTGGCAAATGTGAATGTGGTTGTTGGGTATGGAAGGCAAATGACCATGTAGGCACAAATAACTTTGGAACAAGGATGGCATTACCCTAGTCATTTCACAAGAGGCACCGTGGCCCCTCACGCTAAAGATTAAAATAGTAATTTTGCCATATATTTGGCTATTGAATGTTCCTAATTTGAAGCATAATTTTCAAATAATTTCCATAGCAGGATTATTTCACTGCCAACTTTTCTCTTACAAACAATTTTTGTGGTCCATAGAAGCAGAACATAGGGAAGAAAGAATGCCAGCTGGCAGGAGTACCCGGTGCAAGAAATGTTGAAAACCCTTCTTTAAAGCCTTGTGTCTCCTCAGCCCTAACTGGGGAATCTCCACCAAATCCTGCCCCTCAGAGTTCATAGAACCCTTCAGAAGAGGAGGCAGACAAAGTGTGAGAGGCAGAGGGGATGGACACCACCAGGAGAACAAGGTCCCCTAAATCAATGAGCAAGACTGATATGAACTCACAGAGACTGGAGTGGCATGCACAGGACCTGCACAGGTCTGTAGCAGGTCCTCAGTATATATTTCATGGCTTCGAGTTGAGTGTTTTCATGGAATTCCTGAGTGTGTGAATGAGTGGGACTCTGATTCTTGTGTCTTGTCTTGGGTTCTTTTTCTTCTGTTGGTTTATAGCATCCAATGTCAATGTCATTAACATTGATGCTTTATCTTAATATAAGGAATGAGTGAATGAATGAATAAATGAAAATCTAGCCACTAGGGTGAAGGTTAACAACTGAACTGTTATTTATACCATCTGAGACAGGGAAAATGGTTTTTTGTTTGTTGTGTTGGTTGGTTGATGGTTTTTGGTTTTCTTTTTCCAATAGAGTAACACTGGATATATCCAGCACTCCATGGTAGGTCTCAGGTTCGGGAGTAGTTGTACAACATAAAATAAACTGCAATTTTTTGTGTGTGCTTTATTTGGTTCATTGGGGATATTTTTGCTTTGTTTTCCATTTGGATATTGTTTTGTTTTCTTGTTTGAGGGGATTGTACTAGGTTTTTGTTATTATGAGAAATAACTTATAGTTGGGTGTGTAGGAAGGGGAAGAGGATCTGGAAGGACATGGGGGAATGAATGTGATCAAAATACATTTAAATTTAAAAATTGTTTTAGATAATAAAATATAATTAGAAAGAAACAAATGAAAGTACTGTGTCTTATCCACCGGCATGGAATTCAACAAAAAGAGCAGTCAAAAATGTTATGATGACATAAAAGAAATGGGATTCATTCTGCTTCTGCACTGCTCAGGGGTCATCAGTAATATCAGTATCAGTAGTCATGAGCAGAGCAGGCATCACCCTGTGATAATGACAAAGGGCCACAGCCCAGAAGTTTAGAAGTCATCCACATGCACTTGACTGGCTACTCTCTTCTACTCTGCAGGTGTCCAGGCATAGAAGTCACGACTGTCTCCTCCTGGTTTTATCTCTCACAGAAGGAAGGCTTCTAGACAGTGTAACATGAGTCTTCTGCTCCCCTTACTAATTCCTCTTTCCAACAGTAAGTAATACTTTAATTGCTGAAACAAACAGGGGAAATGATCGACCTACAGTCTAGCTCCTTTTAGTCTAAATGCAGACACACATATTTAATCGGATTTTTGGTTCCATATCTTTAATTTTCAAGATTTCCATACTACATGGATAAACAGTGAAGTTAGTGGGGTTGGAGTGGGACAGCTACCTTTGATGACTCATTTTACGATATTAGTTTCTACCCACAGAAGGGGCATTTTTGTTCCTCTCTGTCTTGAGAGTCTTCATCTTTCATTTGGCTCGGAACACACAGAAAGATCAAGGTTTCTATTTTGGTGGCACTTCAAAGACCACAAAAATCTGTTTGCTAACAACTTTGTGTTCCAACAGCTTTTGCCATCTGGAAGGTACCTCCTGGCTATTCTCACCTTTTTCAATATCCGTGTATCAGTCAAGTTGGTTTCTTTGGTTTTGGGTTTTTTTTTTTTTTTGAGTCTGAACTTCGACCACAAAATGTTTCACAGAGTAGCTGTGATATTTAAATAATGTAATATGTGTGAAAGCACTGAGCATGAGCCGGAGCCGTCAGCACAACCTAGTTGTGACTTTCCTTTTTCCATTTGAGTCACTCGGGGCCTCATTAATCTTCACTGTTTGCTGCTGTGTTGAACAGAAAATAGTACAGATTTCTAGAAAGCCATGTGATGGTATAGCCACACACTCAGACAGCTAACCATGTCCTTTGAGACAAACATTTTCGTCTGACAACCAACGGGCGCTTCGAGCCTAAACTTATAAATATTTGCACACCAAGATAGGTGTTGTAAGGAGCTTAACAAGGAAATGACTAAGAAAACTGTGGTACAGCCACCAACTGGATTATGTCATTGCATGTAAAATTATACTGCAGAGATTTTAAAGATGATTCCATGTATGTCTCTATTTCCCATGACCTGACTGACTGCAGGGTGACCAATTCTTCTCTTGCAAAGTAATATGCAGTTTTGTCTGCTACTCCAACTTATGCTTTCCTTAATATCTCATTTTTCAGTGTGTCATTTGAGCACTGTAAGATATATTCTGCCATCTTAATCCTCATCATTGCCTTCACCTTCAAGCATATTGCATGGGCTGCTATGGTATCTATTGCACTAAGAAGCTTTCCTCTAGACTTTAGAACTCAAGGAATGAAGCCACATGACACAGTAAAAACTCAGTGAGTTTGTGGTGTGATTGAGTGACCATGCTGGCATAACGTATAGAGCAAAGGTCTATTGTCAAGTTCATGTTGGCATGCTGTCTAAATGAAGAAATGGACAACTAATAAATAACCTGCATTCTAGATATATCTAAATCATCTACTTGGTGTTTCTCTTTAATCTAGGAAAAAACTGTTCTCTGGGAAATTTCCCCAATGTTTATACAACCTTAAATAACTGACAAATCAACTTAATATTTGCTGTTGAACTACATGAAAATTCACTAACTATAAAAAACTTTTCTAGATTTTAATCAAATTAATCATTCTAGTGAAATATCCTCAAAGTTAAGTTCATTCAAAATCTAGAGAAACTGGCTGATGGGGGTGAGTTTTATATGTATTCTAAGTATTGATGACAATATAAACAAGATTTTCTTGGTGAAGAGATTTTCATGATGATCAATTTTCCAAAGCAGGAAAGATTTTTGAGACAAGCTTTACTCGTGCTTCTTACCAGACTTTAAATCTTCTCCTTCTTCCAAGAAGCCATGACTTTCAGTGATTTGTGTTTCATAAAGAATGTACTGAGATGAAACATCACCTTTGGAGTGGGGTTGTAGTAACCAAGCCAGATGCCATTTTGCTAATTTAGATCAAGAAGTCCAGCTGCTAAGGAAAGCAAGTGTGCAAATCCATTAGTCAGGATACGTCTACTGTGGGCATGTGTGTCAGCAATGAAAGACAGAGTGTTCTGAGACTGGTTGGCAAGTGTGGGTGGAGAAGAAATATGAGAGCCTGTGATCTTTATACTGGCTTCACAGGCGGGGATTACCATGTATAAGCTTCTATAGGCAGGTTCTTGGACTTTCCAGACCATTTTCTTTCTGGCTCAAATGTTACAGGTATATTTGTTATACCTGAATAAGTTATGATTGCATTTCACTTTGAATATAAGTTTGTCAGTTTCCTTCAGGCAGACTACAGTGCTATAAATAATATTTTTGGTTCATTTGGTTTTTGGAGTTTTGGTTTTGTTTTGTTTTACTTTGCTTTTTATAGATACTATCCAGTCAAGTACCTTCTTGGTATATCCTGTATATTCTATACATTTCCATGGTACTGATGTTGAAATCGTTCTATAGATGGATGATTGTTTTCATCATATCATTAATTCTTAATTTACATGTCAGATAGCCTTAGAATGCAATAGCATTACAGACACTTTCCAAGAAAAATATAACACAGGTATACCACTTATAGTGTCTGATGGGGAACTTAAAATTTGTCCCTGCACTGCATATCTCTCAGACTCTACCTTTTGTGTCTAAACCAGATCAAACCTCTACATACTTTCAAACTGAAACAAATTTAATACATAATTAAACTCATCATCTGCCAAAGACAGTGCAGCCCTATGGCTGAGCAGCTAATAAAATTGAATCTAGTTTCATGTCATCTCCTGAAGAGCTGGTTTTGTTCCTATAAAGGATGGAGATGAGCAAGAGACCAAAGATTTAATCTGAAGTTATCAACACAAGAGAGCTCTAGTCCTTATATTCTCCAAGTGTTATTTAAAAAAAATGTTTCGGGGCATGATGACTCACCTTGTAACTCTAAAGAACAGGAATGGCAGGCTTTACCCTACTGTATTTATAAAACAGGAGACTAGTACACATGATCCCTAGATTGAGATTCATTAAACAGTCCTCAGGTAATACATGTACTCTTCCACTCTTCAAAAGATAAAGCCAAATTTTTAAATTCAATCATTTTTGAGATTTTCATACATTGATATTTTATATATAATTTCCCCTTACTCTCAGACTCTTCCCATATCCCCCATTCCTCTCAACTCCATAGTCTCTTGTTTATTGTTGTTACATATATATATATATGTATATATACACACAGACACACACACAGGTTGCCCTTCTTTGCCTCTCAGAATTTGAACATACATCCTGGGCAGCCAGGAACTGAACCAGCAGCCTCCTACTATAATACTATCCTATGGTACTATGCAAACTGCCAGAGGTGGAAAAAAAAAAAAACAGTAGTCCTACCACACTGAAAACACTGGGGACACAGGAATCCAGTGAAGGAACCCAGCTGTAACTGACATGAAAACCTCTTCCCTGAAAACTAACTCTCATAGTATGATGTGGGAATCCCCTCTGTATGCTGCGAATATGTTTTATTACCATTGGTTAATAAAGAATCTGCTCTGGGCCTTGACAGGCCAAAATAGAGCTAGGCAGGAAAACTAAACTGAACAATGGGAGAAAGAAGGCTGAGGCAGAGAGATACCATGTAGCCACTGAAGGAGACAGATGCCCTGGAACCTTACTGGTAAACCACGAGCTTCATGGTAGAATATAAAGTAGTAGAAATGGGTTAATTTAAGACTTAAGAGCTAGCTAAAAAGACACCTAAGCTATTGGCCAAGCAGGGTTGCAATTAATATAGTTTCTGTGTGATTATTTTGGGTCTGGAAGCCGGGAAATGAACCAGCATCCTCCTACTACAATAGCACCCTATGGTGCTATGCAAACTGCCAGAGGAGGAAAACAATCCACAGTTCCTACCTAACTGTGTAGCCTCTTGACCTCAACAATGGCTGGCTTGGCAAGACTTCCCCCAAACTATTAATACTTGCACTTGTATTTGTGAATAACAAACAGCTTTCAAACTGGTTGTAAGCCCCACTCTGTGGAAGGGAACTCATCTCTGGTGCTGTATTCATAGACAATTCCCATGAATACAGAGGAGAACCCACTACTGCTAGCCTCCTAAGCCAGTATCGTTTCTACCTGCATCCTAGATAGAGTTTTTCTTCTAAAAGAGCACAAAGGTCTTGATGCATGAAGTTGAAAACTAGTAAAACTTATCATTCCATTACCTCCGAGGAAACCGTAGTTTCATACCTATGCACCCAAACGGGAGACTTCAAATCTACCGCAAAAGTTATGCTCGGTTAAGTGGATTTTTAATTCCACACACAGATTCCTAGTTGGAAAAATCCACGTCCAGGAAAACTCTGGCCTCTTTATTTGACTTAAAATTGTGCTAATGTGCTAAATGGCCAACCAAAATAGACTCTAAATAACAACTAGTATGGTTTTTTTTTTTTTTTTTTTTTTTGGTTTTTTCGAGACAGGGTTTCTCTGTGATTTTGGAGCCTGTCCTGGAACTGGCTCTTGTAGACCAGGCTGGTCTCGAACTCACAGAGATCCGCCTGCCTCTGCGCATGCCTTTAAACAACTAGTATGTTTGCACTCCCTAGATATACAGACTGCGACGGTCTCAGGTGGTCCTGTACCTTAAAACTCACAAAATGTGGGAACTGTTGCTCAAATAGGACTGAGTTTTGTTACTGTTTGTGTCATTTCAGAACAAACATAGTAATTGTAAAAAAAAAGTTATTTCAAGTTCTGAGACCAACTTACCTTTATTCTTTTCTTCATTTTCCTTTTTTTAAAAAATATCGGAATTCTATGAACATAGCCCATATTAATTTTTAATGTCCAATCTTGAAATACTAGCTTTCAGAAGTACCATCTCATAGCAGAAAATGCAAAATATACATTCCTCTCCAACAAGTTAGAGTACATGATACAAAACAAGAAGTAAGGCTTTGAAAATGGTGTGCAAGGCAATGAAACCCGCTTCTAAATGGTCTTTACATGGGTCTCTGTAGGCTTCTTCTGTGCACTCCTTAGCAAACTGTCTTATTTACAGATATCAAATGGTTTCGCTTATCAGTCACAACTACATCTTCCCATGTGTTTGTCTCTTAATTCTTTTGCCACTCTTGCCTCCAGGTCAGAACCCTGTCCTCTTTGTATTCCACATTTCTACTGTGTCCACCTGGCCTGTTATTCCTCCTGAGTTTTATTTCTTTATATTCCTTTTAACCATCTTCTAAGAAGAAGCCCAAGTTACCCAGGCATCCAATTGCATTTTATTTAGGAATAAAAGGGTTCTGCTATCTTTATATTTGTTTGCCTATGCTTTTATTAGACTGAAGCAAAAAAAAATTGTCTTTTTATTTAGGTGAAATATGGTTGAATAAAAGTTAAAAGGCCGCATATACAATTTCATACATATACTTGGAAAAATAAAGGAAATTGTGAGACAGAAATATTCAAAATGTTTGACCCATAAGAGTCCATAATTTTTCTATCCTGCCTTAGCCATTAAATTATTTTTACACTTTGTACAGTAATGTAGCTGTACAAAGAATCTGGGGTAGTAGCTCAGATAAAATCTGCAGTAGACCATAATGCTTAGGTAAGTACTCCAAACACAATGCAATGTTCTTTAGATGTTCTCATGTCATTTCTAAGTTGCCCAGTGTAGTATTTATCATTGTCAACATACTTGCAGGATTATGTTTTTACCCAGTCATATGCACCTAGCAGTGTGAACTACTTTACAGTAACATCCTCAGGTGCTTGTCGATGTTCAATAAAGTAGGCTAACGGTGAATGTAAAGGTCTGGGTATATGGCCGTTATTCTAAAATGCTGCACTGCAAACATATCAAATATAGAAACATATCTTTATTTATGTTCAAGTGGTATGGATCAAACCCTCTTTAAATCCCCTTTGAATTATCTCATTGCCACTTTAAGAAAAGACTACATAAACCTGAGCAGAATGAGACCAAGAAACAACAGGCTAAAGTGGACTAGGAAGCTTCAACCCTACACAAAGAACTGCAGACAGCTAAGGAATTCCGAGACCTGGAGAAATGGCCTTTCCCAAGAAGATTATGCCATTGCTTAGCCAACAACAAATGGCCAGCCCTGAAAACATACATACAAGTAATGTTATAAAGACCAAGTAGAGTATACTATTTAGGTATATATAAATGTATATGCATATATATAATAACAACTTTTGAAAAGGAGGCATGAATTTGAAAAAGGAAAGACAGCTATAATGTAGAGTTTTAGAGTATGGAGGAACGAGGGGAAAAGGGAAAATAGTGTGAGTATATTATAATAAAAAAAAGAAACTAATTTTTAAACTCAGTTTCAAATAAAGAGGTAGAATTGCTGGTTGAGTCTTTGGACATATAATCAAGTCTCTTGTTACCATTAGTTTAAGACTTGGTTTCATGACTGATTCAGAGTTAACTTGAGGAAAATTTCAGCAAAGAATAGACTAACTTAAAAGCTGAATTAAAGGGTTTGCTAAATGCATGTGTGTGCCTTCTTGTACTTGAGACTTTAATGACGGCTTCTGTTAACGCAACATTGTCATGAAGTATGGGTGGCTTTCACAGCGCTCTCGTCATTGCTATAATTTATTCTCTCTTGGAACGGGCACAGCACTCGTCACGTTTTATATGGCGTTCCAGCATGCTGTGTCAGAGCAGAAGGAAGGTGGTGATTGACAAAATGTTTATGTGACGGATACACTCGCCATATAAATACACATTTGATGAACTCGAAAATTAGCTTGCTGTTTGGAACGCTGGCGCATATTTTAAAGAGCTAACTTCATAGAAATGCTATTTTCCACTGCTCATTTAAGCTAAAAAGAGAGTGGTAACATAAAGTTCATATACCAAAACAAAATGATTTACTTTATTCAGCCATTTCAAACAACTTATGGCAGGGAATAGCAGGAAACTTAAGGCCAGGCCACTTAAATTCCAATAATATGCAAGGAGTGAATTTTATATCTGACAAAGGAGAAGACCAAATGTTTTTGTGTAGTCCTTCAACACTTTTTATTGCATCTTAGATATGTATACATATTTTCAATGATTTTAATCTTCAGAATTAATGCAGCACATTAATTCTATTTCTATTCACCCTAGTTTCCAAGGAATTACTTCACTTTGGTGTTATTTTATACAATGCTCAGTTATCCAATCCTTTGCCTTCACCCTTGCTAACCAGTAGTATGTAGTAATCTCCAAAATAAGAGGTTCGCTAGGATAATTTCTTATTAATCTACAGGCTGGTTGGGATATGTTTATTTTCTCTCAGATGAGCATATTATGTGTGTGCATATCAGCTGAGGTCTGGCTGCTCTAACATGACCCAATTCACATTTTATGTGTGGTTGGACTTATAGAAATAGTTGGGCCATGTGTTTCTCATACTCCAGCAGCATATCAAGGCTTTCTCTTAAGAGAGCTTGGGCATGGAGAGCAAAATTGCTTTCAGGGGTCCTGAGATTCACACCTTGGATAAGCTCAAGAAAGTTCTTCATCTTATTTGGCCCAAAGCAAGTTTAAGACTATCTGAAATTCAAGAATGAAACAGATCCAGAGAGAAGAAGCTAAAATGCTCCACTGAAAATCTCCTGATAAAAAGATAAATAAATAAACAACTTAAATAGATGTCTCAGTCCTTGGAGCACATTCTGCTCTTAAAGAAGATCCAGGTTTGGCTCCTAGTACACACATAGCAGCAAATAATTTCCTATAACTCCAACTTGAGGGGATCAAATACTCTTGACTGACCTCTGTGGGTACCCACATGCATGTTGCATACACACATAAATACGGGTAAACAAAAATAAAAGTAAATAAACTTGCAAAATAATTAAGAACACTTTGTAGTCATTCTACCATACCCATTAACTATTATTTCAAAAATATATTCTCAATTTTCATTGCCCATACCCCTAAAAGCCAAATAGTTTTGTTGACTAAATTCCTACAGACAGCGAAAGACAGACAAACAAGTCAAGCAACAGAGTCAAAAGATAGAAGAGAAGTGGTTCTATTTCCTTGTTTTTAATGTGTGACTTCAATGTCAAAAAAAAAAAAAACCAAGTAAATAAAATCTATCAACCAGAAACTTCAAAATGACTTCACATCCTACCCTAGATTTTTTTGGATCACAGTCTCAGGTCTCATCGATTTTTATTAGAATAACATGGAGAGATTTTAGAAACAATAATTGTTTTGTAAGATAGCTTTCCATTCAAAAGGAGTTATATTCTGGGAATTAAGCAAGTACACAGAAATATGCAATGTGGATTTTAAACCAGACAAACAGAAATGCAAATTTTACTTCTGAAATTTACTGTTGTATGACTTTAGCCAAATTGTCACTCTGACTTCACACTGTATTACAGACTCATCATAAGACACTCATTGGGTATTTTATGTAACTTGAATACACACACCAAACATCAATCAAAATTCCTTTGTGTGCTAATTCACACTTTGACAAAAATGAATAAACCTAAGAGGGAAGGACCCAGGGTATTTTGGCACAGAGCTTGCCCACCTAAAACAGATTGCGAGGACTTATATTTTAAGTTCCTTGAAAAATAATCCATTTTTTTGGAATCCAAAAGGATTTCAAAAACTAGCAGTTCAGTGATATTTTCAAATTCATTTTAATGAGTTGTCTTTTATGTATAAGCTGTCAAAGTATTCTTGGACCCAATTATTTAATACAATTTGTAATTTGCAATAAGGAAAACTGTGAGAAGGCAAACAAGGGGCTGGAAGGTTGGCTCAATGAATATGAGCACTGGCTGCTCTTCCAGAAGACCCAGATTCAATTCCCAGCACCCATATAGAAGATCATAATCATTAGAAACTCCAGTTTCAAAGGTTCCGATGACCTTTGTGGTCACTGCACACACCTGGTACACACACACACACATTCATACAAAATGTCCATACACATTGTGGTAGTCTGAATGTAACTGGTTCCCATAATCTCTAGGAAGTGGTACTATCAGGAGGTATGGCTTTGTTCAGTGGGTATGGCCTTGTGGAAGGAAGTGTGCCACTGTGGGGGTAGCCTTTGAGATTTCCTGTGTTAAGGATACTGCCCAGGATTCAGTCACATTCCTGGTGCCTGCCACTACTACTCCATTTCCACATCTGCCTGCATGCTACCATCATGATGGCAATGGACTAGACCTCTGAATCTGTTAGGGAGACACCCCAATTAAGTGTTTACTTGATAAGAGTTGCCATGATCATGGTGTCTTTTTATAGCAATAAAAACCCTAAGACACACATCAAATAAGTATATATGAACAGTTTGAAATGGTCTGGGAAATGTGTAGTTTGTCCCTTCACATTAGTGTCTCTCTCTCTCTCTCTCTCTCTCTCTCTCTCTCTCTCTCTCTCTGACTCTTGAGTTCCTTGATAACCCATGACAAAAATTATACTGACAACATGTATAGTATAGTCAAAATAAATGGATAAAGTATTTAATGCTTCCAAAAGAAGATTGTTTGCTATGAGGGAGAAAAGAACCAGTCTCGTTTATTTAAAAGTTAATTTATTTGTATCTTCTGTACCCAGAAGGCAAAACTAAATCATTGTTATATAAATGTAGAACATGCCTTTCATCATTTTACAGAAGTCTCAAGACTTCACATCCCTTGAGTCACAGTTAATTCTTTCAGCTCACAGATATTTTGAAGCTGGTTATACCCTCTATTCTGTAAGATGTTTTTTCATTTATTCCAAATTGTTCATTTGCACATTATTTATCTCCTCTGTCAAGGTCACTGATACACAGTAAGGCTTCTTCCCTCTAAGCAGAATGAAAATCATCCCTGGAGAAATGGTACTTTGGAAACCTCATTTGAGGGTGCTACTTCCCAAACGGAAAATTGTTGAGAAAGGATCAACAATCTTTAATTCTATCAGAAATTTAATCTTGTAATGAGGCCTGAAAATTCCATTTTTGTTAATAGAAAGAGAATCAGCATGAAATGTGGTGAACAAACCGTTTCCACTGGCGGCTAACACAGTCACACTGAGTCACCACAGACTCAGCATAATAAAACTGATTTAATTACATTGAGGCGAAGACAGTGGGGATGGGCTGGATTGGCTCAGTCAGCCAAATACAAAGAGGACACACAACTCAAACTCGCTATTGGGAAAGCAATGTGCTTTCTGTATTGAGCAGAAGTGTTCCCCTCTGGCTGTGCTACTAACAGGTGTTCTAACAGGTAACAATGTTGTTCCTATTGAAAATCAGCAGAAAAAAAAAGTTAACTGTTATGCTCATTTCCTTGGGCTGCTTCTTAACCAACAGTCTCTTATCAGAACACTTTTATCTGTTAAAACTGACTATGTCTCCAAAGTGGTGCCATTAGGAAATGGTAGTTGGAGGACGATTACATGAGACAGAACCCCCATGAATGGAGTTAGTACCCTTATCAAGGATTCCCATGAGAGCATGCTTGCCTTTCCCACTATGGCAGGACACAAAAATAAGTCACAGACTACAAATTGGGAAATATCTTATTCCCAACAACAAGTTGATGTCTGCCTTCACCTGAGATTTTCCAGTCATTGTTTATATGATATGTAGGTTATAAAGTTGTACTGAAATCATTCCTGTTGAATTAGACTAAAATAGCTGTTTCTTATAAGTTCCAGGAGCATTTATCCAATGCACATAGGACATATATTTCCCTATTTTCCTTTTTATTAATTTGATAACAAATTTATTTGAAATAAGGTATATCTTCACACATATAGTTGAGTGATTAGGTTATGCCTCAAATGAAAAGGGACCATATCTAAGGTAAGAACAGCCTTCAGATGGACCCAGTTTCCAGGCCTATATCGAGCTATCAGACCAGTGGCCCCATGTTCCTCCAGGTTAAGCTCCATTGCCCCTGGATCCAGAGTATTCAGAATTGAAACCTCTTTGGTAGACCTAGGGTCCAGGCCCAGCCCAGCAATGCCTAATTACATTTTGTCCCCTGACCGTGTCACCAGGTCCATTCCTAAAGACTCAGGTTCTGTGCCTATGACAATTACAAACTAAAGCCTATGAATATGGGCTTCAAAATGTTCCCTAAAGATACAGACTCCAAGAAAAACCCTTCAAGTCAAGCAAACAGGTCCAGATTAATAGATACAAACATCAGACACAATTCTGAAAATGAGGTGTCAGGACTATCAAAGTGTTGACCCATGTACCAGGCCAACCCGCTTCTAGAACTCCTGCAAATCTATTCATGGCCTTCTTGAAATCTCTGAACAAGGAATTTCTCAGACAAAGCCAGTCTACAAAGAGTGACACAAATCCCTACTTCACTGCGGTGGTCTGAAAGAAAATGGCCCCCAATGGGAGTGGCACTATTATGAGGTGTGGCTTTGTTGGAGTAGGTGTGACCTTGTTGGAGGAAGGGTGTCCCTGTGGGTTTAGCCCTTGAGATCTCTGATGCTGAAGCTACATCTAGCGTGCAGCACAGACCACTTCCTGTTGCCTGGAGATGAAGATGTAAAACCCTCAGATCCTCCAGCACCATATCTGCCTTCACACTGCCTTGTCCCACAATGACAATAATGGACTAAACCTCTGAAACTGTAAGTTGGCCCCAATTAAAAGTTTTTCTTTATAGAGTTGCCATGTTCATGGTATCTCTTTACAGCAATAGAAACATTCATCAAATACATACACATTTGTATGCAACAGAAATAGAACAAAATAGAAAAGTCATAACAGCACAGAAAGAAATCTTCTAGCAGCTGATCTCAAAAAAATGCAACTATGTGCCACCTAACAAAGAATTCAGTGTGACTAGTTCAAAGACCCATGTGTTCGGATAACACAATAAGATAAGTAAATAAAATCAGAGAAACAATATCAGAAAATACTAAGATTGCACTGTGAGTATATTGTAGTAGCAGGGAACATATTTGACATGCATGAATCAGTGGAAAAAATAAATAAAGGGAAGATTAACACAGATATTGAATATACATACATAGATACACCAAGATATTTATATTAGAACTTCTGAAAGAAAAAATAATTGAAATAAAATTTAGAGTTGAAGTAGAATACCAATAGCAGAATTGATCAAGTAGAAAAAAAATCTCATCAAGCACAAAGGTATGTGACATGAAAATGATGGCAGTAGGAAATCTAGAAAATTCTAGAAAATCACAGAGTTGAAAATAAAATAATAGCCTCCCAAGATTAGAGCAGAAATAAATGAGAGACTAGAAAATAACAGCAATCATCAATAAGCCTAGGTGCCATTTTCTAAAAAGGTAAAACATATGCATATTAATTCGATAAGAAAGAGGGAATAAGAGAACATGAACTTGATGAGTCAGGCAGACAAGAGTTGGAAGAGGATAATTTCTAGCTGCATTCTAAATGCTTGACCTTATGCCAACAGATTAAAGTGCTTACAGCACAGAGACATATACCCCTCATCAAAGAAACTTCTCTCTGCTGCAGATGCAAATCTTCACAGAAAACAAAAACTGATCAACATACAGAGATCAGGGAATATCCAACTCCAGTGGATACATCTACAACAAAACTCCTGTTCTTAAGGCTCAGGGATCATTATGGAAAACTGGAAGAAAATTTTATAGGAGCCAGATGTCGGGAAAATCTTCTATGAAACCATTCTCCTATGAATGAGAGAGAAGCTACACTCACAATGCCTCAACAATATGGCTGCCTAAACAAGACCTGAACAACGACAACTCTAATAGGCATGCTAATGTGGAAGAGTGAAGTATCCCAGGTCCCCACCTCTAGAAGAAAAGCTACAGACAACTACTGACTACGGAGAGAGAAAGAATTAATCTTACCTAGAGATGAGCACTCAAATTGGCTATACAATACCAAGTAGTCAATCCCAAAATCACATACATACAAGCAATGCTAAATGTGCTCAGCAGGTAGTATTAACATATTTATGCATATATGTATGCATTTGTAGTGATAATTATCAGAGGAAAAAAGCTTTGACTGTGAGAGAGTGTAAAGGAGGACTTACAGAATGGGTTAAAATGAAAAAAGGAAAACGGAGAAATGATGTAATTATATTTTAATTCAAGTTTTTTAAATGAGCAAATTACCTATTTGGCACTACTTGAAACAAGTATAAATAGTGGTCAATAAGTATATGAAACAATTTTCAACATAAGCTGAAGAGGTGGATCAACGAGTCAAGGCACTTGTCACCAAGTCTGACAACCTGAGTTCAATCCCCAGAAGACACATGGGAGAAAGACAGAATGGTCCTGAATTCATCCTCTGCCCTCTACACCCATGGAAAAATAAAGGTAGTTTTTGATAATAAACATTCTTAAGATTGTTTGACATCATTTACCAGAGAAATACCAAAACCTATGATGAGTATTTGTTTCTATTAATGTGACTTGTATTGAAGGAGAAGTAAGAAGTGGAGAAAAGGAAACACGTGCATTGTTGATGAAAATGAAAATTAGTACAATATTTTTGGGAAAAAAATGTGATGCTACCCTAATATTGTGGAATAATCTTTTTGAATACCGTGAAGATTTGTCACTGAGATTGATTTAATAAAAAGCTGAATAGCAAATAGCTAGGCAAGATTTTCAGAATAGAGAGGACACTGGGAAGAAGAATGGTGGAAACGCAGGAACCACCAGTCAGATGCAGAAGAAGCCCCATAGACAGTAATAGATGAGGTAAGTGAACCTCCGAGCAGCACATAGATTAAAAGGAAGGGCTTAAGTTATAGAGCTAGTTAGAAACAAGCCTAAGCTATTGGTCAAGCTTTCATAATTAATAAGAAATCTCAGTGTGGTTATTTGGGAGCTGGCAAGTGGGACAGAAAAATCTGCCTACACCCTAAGTTAAAAGTAGAAGTAAAATAGTAGTGTTACTATGGTATGTGTAATCAAATAAAAAGGAAATACGTGTGTTCAGCCTGCATGCCCATGTTCATTGCAGTACTATTGACGATAGCCAAAATATGAAATCAACTAAAGTACCCATTGACAAATTAATGGATAGAGAAAATCTGGAATATATATATATATATATATATATATATATATATATATATATATGATGGAATGCCAGTCAGTCTGAGAACTAGGTAATTCATGTCATACATGACAGTGTAGATGTAGCTGGAAGACATTTTGGAGCTGAAATAAGCCATCACACAAAAGTAAACATTAACTAAGTTCACTCTTGCAGAGTCTTCCAAAGATAAACTCATAGAAGTACTAGCAAGTCCGTGGAAGGTTATTGATTAATACAAAGGATACAAAGTATCAACCAATAAATTCAAGAGATTGGCCTCCCCCTGTTGATATAGTTAATAGCACATATGTTCCTGAAAAACATTGATAGATTTTGAGTCTAATCACACAATAACTTTGTGAACTAATGAACTGGGATCATATCTCACATTAGAGGCTGCCTTTTATACCACAGTATGTGATGATTTCTGTCAGCTAAAGAAATTAAGAAAATACATAGAAAAACCGGAGGTGGGAAGTAGTAACCCATCATGGAAGAAACATGAAACCCACTGTGAATCCAGTTATATATCAAACCTGCTAGTGATCCTTCAGTATCTACCATATTCTCATGTGTAGAATGAGAAGACTGGCTGTAATTGCTGACAGTGCTCTTCCCGGGACAAACGGTCTATAATGTATCATTTACCATGATTTTGCAGGCTATCTAAACCATAGCCTGCATGAACCAAAGCAAAGCCTAATTTTTTAAAAGATATTCATTTGCTTGTTTGTTTATTATTTATTATTATTGTTCATTTAAAATAAAATATAATTAATATCATCTTTTTGTTTCCCTTCCCTCCCTCCAACTCTGTCTATGCACTACCACCCCTTTGCTCATTTACAAATCTATGCCCTCTATGTATGAAACAGTAATTCAAGAAAAGATCTTTTAAGTGTTTAAGTCATAATTTTAATATGGTGCATAAGTAGGAAATAAGAGAGCAAGCAAAACTACACAGCTCGATCCACTGTTCCTTTCGAGAACCACTAGGAATTTGTTTTACAGTTATCTGCACAGAAACACACTTCAGAGGTGTCCCACCTACCATCCATGCTGAGAAGATATGTGAAAACTGTCACCGTGTTTTGTCTTTTCCTGGCTTATACATTCTGTTACTATGAGCATTATTACTTTACCCTTGAACTCCCGTGGAATTAATGAAGCCGTGCAATGGCCAATCATAACTTGCAGTTTACAGTCTGGTGTCCTGTCGGGTTTATAATTATTTTTTAAGACAGATTACTAGTTTAGTAAACACCTTCATTAAGTTATTCTTAGAGCTGGAGAAGCTGTTCCTTATGCAGCGCTCGTCGTGTTCCTGTGACTTCCTTCTTGGCCACCGCTTGTAGTAAACCTCCTTTTTGCTCCATTTTAACAGAGCTGCCCGCAGAAGGTCATTTATTAGGTAATCACTTGTCTGTGAAAAATCCTAATTACTCTATGTTTGTCAAAAGGGAGGAAACAGAGTTGCATTTGAATGAGGAATGAGGAGCAGCCACATACTCAGAAACAGGAAAGTTTGTTAAATCGGCAGATTAAAAAAAAAAAAAAATCTTTAACAGGCTACAGTTCGGGAGTTTAAAAGACCTGACACACTATCGGCTATAATGAAGATAAAAACACAGAGTTTATGGTGTTATCAATTTCGGAGTTAAAGTAAACGAAGATTGATTTGTAAATGTTGTAGGGATTCTATTTTTCTATGGAGTCTTAGTGCCCCCTGCTGGTCCTCAGAAAATGTGCTTTAATCGCTCCCCCCCCAATTTGTGATGGTTCCTGTTGTTCTCCCTGGGGGCCTTTTCTACATGACATTCTGCCTCAGCAGTGCCATGACATGATAGTGTCTTCAACTTCCCACTATGGTTAGAGGAGAAGCCTGTGAGGCCCCATCCCTTTCAGGAGAACTTATGACTTAGAGGTTGCTGGAAGAAGGGTTGACATTCTCTCTAATGATATAAGCACTATGGGACCACAACGAAGAGGAAACAATTCAGAGGAGATGCCAGAGGAAAACGGGGAGTGAATGCAATCACAAGCCAATGCATGTGTCTATGAAATTGTCGAAAAATTAAAAATGAATAGACACAAGCTTTAAGAGATAAATTCACAAAGTATGAAATCACTACTTTAGTATCATAAGCAAATTGGCTGAACTTCCAGGTTAGAAGAAAAGTAGAGTCAAGAGGACACAGGAAAAAACCCTTGATGAAAATGAGTACACATCACAAAGTTATCTCAATGGTTCCAATCTCAGAAGGGCTCTGAGATTGGTGTTTCCTAAAAAGATGTTTTCTGTTCACATCAGTTTCTGAACGGACATGGACCTAACAGACACCAAGATATAGCACACACTAGAAATATTAATTAATATTAATTGTGATCCCAATTTAATCATCTCCCATCCATCATCTGTGTAGGGAATCATTGTTATTCCCATCTGAAGACTGAAGACTTTGAAAGCTTAAATAACTTATCTCAGTTGGGGATGAACAAACATTAATTGCAGATGTTTCTACAAATGGAAGAAATATATTTTCCACATCTACTCCTTAGTTCTGTTACGTTATTTCAAAACAAATCAAAGACTGTTGTAAGGTATTTCTCCATTTTCCCTTCAGATGTTTTCTTCATTCCTTTTAATCTAGTAAGCTTGACTATTTAACTATGGTGTTAATAGCTCCAGTCTTTCCACCTGTTAATCAAGTCTTTTATCACATGTAATATGACGATGTGAACTCTTGAAATTTTGTTAACCTATCCCATGTGTTTATAAACAACTGACCTGTGAGTGAACTTAAAAGATACAAACCAATGTGGCCAGAGCTCACACCTCAACCATTTTCGTTAAGGCCTTACAATACCTACTCACCATGCATCTATCCTAATGTCTTCGTGGCTAGGTACCAGACACTCAAGGAAAGTTTCTGTGCTCTAGAACTCACAGGAAATAGTCAAACCAGCCAGTCCTGAATCTTACTGTTCTACCTTGCCTCTTCCCAATTTAAAACTTTTACATTAAAGACATTTATCACAACCATTTTCTGCCTCTATCTCCTGACCCACCCCATGTGACAACACTGTGGAAACTGAATGAGAAAATGATAAATTATTGGGCTATTCAAGTACACAAAAAAAGTTTTAAAAAGAGCCTTTCACAAATACAATAAGCCTTTCTCGTGAACTCAAAGTAGTAAATGGGAGTTAACGTAGTTAAGAGTCTTCTTTGTGCTCTAATAAATGGCTGTCACGATGCTGTTTCCCCAAAACAGCTTCTGAGCCATAACAACCCCAAGCAGTCCACTCGAACAAGGCTGTCAGGGTTCAACAGCGTTATGATGTTTCCAAGTTAAAGAAGGCAAGAAGTCAATCAATCTGAGGTATTGCAGGGTTGAGAGAGGGGAAATTCAAACATCCCATTTTGTGTGTGAGTGCCTGACCAGTTTTGATATATAACATCAGGGTTTCCATTACTATGGATCAAAAAAATACGTGGCAAAATCCTATTGCTAAAGACATCACACATTTTGGCCGCAGGATATAAGAAATCAATCTCAAACTGACCAAGGAAATCCTTCCCTGTTTAATAACTCTCATAATGCCAGAAGGTGCTATACAGGCTGCTGGGTGAGAAAAAATATCAATGTCTTATCTGGTACAAACCCTCTGTGCTACAGTACTGATATAGTATGTTATGTATACAGTTTAACATACCTCCTAGTACAATAGCGGCATGACTGTCATGGGTAACCAACTGCTTTCTGATTAGATTTGAGGCCGGTTGCATGAAAGAGTTCCATTCCTGGTATTATAATTATCATCAAAATTCATAACTAGAGATATCATAGGCCCTAGGGCAGCACTTGCTATTGCTATTATGATAAATCACCACGCCCTCTAAATATTTATATTTACATCCATAGACATGAGCTACATTCAACTTCTTTGTCAGAGAAGTTTCTTTTGCAAAGGATATCAGTAAATGGAGAGATGTATAACTGATTACAATGCTAAGAATAAGATACTGAATGTTCAGCCTAAATGGATTATCTACTTTACCTGTTCCCTCAACACATGCTACCTAAGCTCAAAAAACATCATAGTGGAGAAGGTGGAAACAATGCAAGATCTGAAGGATAGAGAAGAACATTTTGAAAAAGCTTTCATCTGTGTATGGCATGACCATGTTAATCATGAACTTGCACTTGCTATGGTTACCTGCAGAAGGTCAGCACAAGATTATGCTAGTGAAACTCCAAGCATAGACTGGTAGATGACCGCCATGCACCATGCTCTACTGAGGAACGATAAGCAGTGGAGAGTTTCTAGGGGGAGAAGAATCCTTTTCTCTTTTCTTTTTCCTTTTTTTTTAGGATGTGATCTCTGATAAGTTTCGTATGCTCTGGTGGATGGTCCCAGATCCATGAACATATGGGCAGCACTAAATGGCCTTAGTGGGTTATTTATTTAAAAAGGCAGAGCACGATGCTGGAAGGGCATGGGGCATGATTGGGAGTTATGGGGGAGTTAAAGGGAGAAAAAAGGGGTAGATAGGACCATATTTCATTGTATCAATTAATACAGAAAATACAGAAAAAGATTAAAAGTATAATAAAAGTTTTCTACCCACATCAGTTCATATAAAATTCTCACCAGCACAGTGTCGGGTTAATAAACCTCACTTCTTAGACAAAGATAGAAAGTTTCCATGTCACCTTCTGTGTCTGCCCTTTGCACATCATATTCTATCCACTAGCCACCAACATATCCACAAGCATGCCAGGCAGTGGTGCCAGATGCTTTTAATTCCATCACTGGGGAGGCAGAGGTAGGTGGATCTTTGTGAGTTTAAGGCCAGCTTGGTCTACAGAGTTAGTGCCAGGGCCAGGATGGTCTATAAGGCTACACAGAGAAGCCTTCTCTTGAAAAGTCTAAAAAAAAAAAAAAAAAAGCTACAAACAACTCAAACTCTTTAACCAAAACTGCTACTTGAGGAGAGGTAATTCAAATATTCAAATAGGTATATGAGTTTTTCTGTGTCACCCTATTTTTGATAATAAACATTAGGGCTTCAGTTAGTTTCTGTCATGAAATCTAAGTTCAATTTTCAGCTCAAACCAATGTGAAAATCGGTAGGCAGTGGTCACCCTCCAGTATCCGTGTCATTTTCTATATCCCCAAAAGGCCATGTTTGCATTCACCCCCTTGTGTCCTGACCAAACTCCACAACAGAGACCCAGCCTAACACTGAGAAGCCCCTAGCTCAGAATGAATAAACCGGAGGCAAGTCAGAATAATATGAGCTTAAATTTGAATTTCATATAAACAATAATGATGTTTAAGATCAATATCCCCCATACATCATTTAGGTCATATTTATATCAAGCAGCAGTATTAACTATCTGCTGGAAATAAAATTTTACCCCATGTATTGTATTTTACCTGTTAATCTTACCCCAAAATCTCTAAGAGAATCTGAATCCCTTCTGTGGCATCATCAGGAGGAGAAATTGCTGAGGAAGAAGACTGAACCTTATTTCTCACACATCTACTAGAATGGAAAAGTGCTACAGAGCTTCTCTGGTCCTCATGTGTATCTGATTTCACTGCCACAGCCCACCCTGAGTAGGACCAAACTCTTTCTGGGATGACATACCACCAGATAAGTCCCCAGATAAGGAGAAAGAGACATGATGTGGTCATTTGCTTCTGTCTCTTCTGGCCCCCTCAACAAGCCCCACTGGACCTCAGGTTTGGCATTTGCTGTCTTTTCAATGACTCTGTGAGAAGATAAAAGGAAAATATAATAGAGCAAAGGAGAAAAAGATGGTGTGCCAAAATAAACCACTAAGTTGCTCATCACATCGGAATAGGTTTTACTCTATTTATTTCTCTAATTTTCACCTTATTTTCCAATAATAAAAATTTATTTTTTTAATAATAAACAGTTTTGGTGAAAATGGAGGTTTTGTTTGAGACTGCTCAGACAGGCTTGTGTTTTCCCCACCATATTTCTAAACTCTTCCTGTCGTGGCTTTGAAGCCAATTTCTGTTTTAGATTCTCAGTCTATTATGATTGCCTGGTCCCACCAGATATGGAAGCGTTCTTTTTGTCAATGTTTCCCCCAGGAATAATTCATTTTTAAAGAAAACTATGATTTATTTATCAGAATTCAGGCTGCTATTGCTACACGTTGCTGGCAAATATTTTATGAAGTTCCCTTTTTTTCCCCGTAACTCTAAAACTCATAACTTGGTTCAGTGAGGGTGAAAGCTTTGACTGAAAGATGAAAATGACAAGGACAGTCTCACACAGAGCGTTAAAAAGGGCTCTGACTTGGGGAAATATTGGTGGTTTGGTGACATCCATCTGCATGCATTTCTAGAACAGCAAATATCACATTGTTCCACTTGCCAAAATGTCATAAGTTTAAAACTGGCTTCGAAAAATACCGTCAATGCTGGCTGTGAAATTTCCTTTGACTTAAGTGAGAGAACAATATTACATGCTCTCTTTTGTGCGAGAACTGCTATTATTAAAGCAATTTAAATCAATGTCAGTTTTTCTGGGCCAGTCTTATACTCCCAACGCCTGATTACAGACTCAGAAGCAGTAGAGTCAATGAAGATACTTAAAAAGTGTTTGGAAGGAAGAGGTGTTGAGAGCATCCTATAACTGACTCTTTAGTGCCTGCTTTCCATCATCCTCATCCCAGAAGATCTTGGTCTAGTATTGCTCTGTATGTAAGAAAAACATTAGCACAATATGGCAATGGCAGTACTAGGGACCTATTTACTATAAAATTAATCAAATAAAAATAGGATAATCAGAAAATCTGACACTAATGAACAGATACCAGAGATTTAGCAGAATTACTGTACATCTGGTAAGAACTGATGAGCAAAAATTGATGAGCAAAAGAGGAAATAACATTTGAAATGGCCTACATGCTTGAATGCAAGGAACTCAGGATCATGAGAGTAACATAGCCTTGACATCCACTTCCACCTCTGTAGTACCATGATGCTCTGATTATTAGGCAACTTTCATCTTGCTTTGATGATCCATCAGTAGATGACAAAAAAATTATTCACACTTCAGCTCCTGATATCTGGTGTCGGAGGTTCTTCTGTCTATGTGTTGCTTTCATTGGTTGAATAAAGAAACTGCCTTGGCTTTTTGATAGGGCAGAACTTAGATAGGTGGAGTAGACTGAACTGAATGCTGGGAAGAAGTGCAGAGTGGCAGATGCCATGAAGCTCTTACCTGAGGCTGATGCTGGTTAGAATCTCTCCCGGTAAGCCATGACCTCGTGGTATTATACAGACTATTAGAAATGGGTTGAATTAAGATGTGAGACTTAGCCAATAATAGGCTAGAGATAATGGGTGAGGCCGTAATTTAATTAATACATTTTCTGTGTGGTTATTTTGGGTGTAAGCTAGCTGGGCAGGACGAAACAAAAGAACCTGCTCTCCCTACAACACATATCTTTTAAGCTTGATATATTTTACCATACTACTTTGTTTCAGATCATATTTAAGGTTGGAATAATTTGTATTGATATGGACAACTTTAAAATTAAAGACAAAGAAGGCTATGCTAAATTAAACATAAATAAAACCATACTAAGGCATATCAAAATTAATCAATTGACTAAAAGCAATCTTGAATGCAGAAAAAGAAAGTGGTCCATTAGAGGCTAAAAATGATTTGATAATGGGGAGCTATAGAGGCCAGGAACAAACAAAACGAAATCTTCAAATTGCTGATGAGAAAACCCCTGTCAGCCAAACGCGTGTGTCTCATAAGCATATATTTCACAATAAAGGCAGATCTTAGCATACAGAGCCCTACCAAAAGAGACGTAAGTGACGTCAGGACATTCTCTTAAAGGAAACCACCCAGAAGCAGAAAAAGAAATACCACAAGCTCCCACTTGTATGTGGAATCTAAAAGTTTCCCGTAAATGCACATCAGACATCACAACTTTAAAGTTCCCCATTTAGAATTTAACAAATAAACAATAAATTAGAAAAGACAGAAAATATATTGATAACCTTCACAAGCACACTAATTTAAATATTTGTGGCTAACTATATTTTTAAGAGGCAAGAGACAGTATCAGAATCATGCCAGTAATCACATATTTCTATTCAATTATTTCAAGAGCATATAGGACATATTCAAGAATTAGAGGCTAATCAATATGACAAACTGGTTCTAGACAGTTCCATAGCTCATCCTCATTCATAGATGACAGAAAGCAGGCAGGAACAGGGGCCCTAGGGTCAGGTTGACTTAATAAAATCCTGGTTATACAGCCTGGGGTGTAGTACTTAATCTCCCACAATCCTTCCCTTTCTCCTCTGAAAATTGCAGATAATGATGGCTCATGGCTCGTCAGGCTAAGCAAGACATTAATATTAGAGTTTTCATCCTGTTGCTACACATTTATCAAAAGCAGGAACTAAATTTGCTCTATATGTCTGTAAGTAAATACATTTTGATTTGAAAAGTGCAGATCAATCAAACTTGTGAGGATCACAAAATGCCTTTGAACACTGTGGAAGTTAAATCTGGAGATTTATCTCGCAAAGCTACTGAGATAAGATTGAAAAGTTCAAATCACTACACCAGAGCTGAGCCCCCTATGGTTCAGGAGTCTTTGCCTACAAATATATATGCCTGAGCAAAATTTTCAATTTGTTCCTTTTTGAAATTCATTGCTTCCCCTTCATTGCCCCCAAATATTTCTTATTTCCTTCCCTAGGTTGCCAAAAAGTATTGATTTTGATGGTGAGAGATTTCTGTCCAGAGAGCTCAGAGGAGGGTTTTTTTTTTCTTTCTTAATAATATCTGCTTTAAATGTCATTTAAGCTGTTTGTTTTTCTGGTCACTGTATGTATAGATAGCAGAAAAAGAACCTAAAAGACTGACACAAGTTGAGACCATTTGACTCCTGATGGAACTGAAGTTCGAAGTAATTTCTCTCTTCGTTTGCTTTGACTTCCAATCTCAACAAATCCAGTTTTAAAATAACTTATCCACAATCTTACTTCTCAATACATGCTTTTCAATAAATTATTCATAACTAGAAATTGTAGAGCAGCTATGACATATAATTTAGATGTAATTGTCATTGATACTAACTATAAAAATCTTCTTAAATAAGACAAATTTTAAAGTACTTTTTTTCCTATCTAGCATGGTCTTATTATAATAGGTTCAATGAAGACAGATACTTGACTTCTACTTTCATGGGGAAAATACAGTTATTAAATTGGGGGCAGCCTCTTAAAGGTTGCCTTCAAATCATAAGTAAAAGGTAATTTACAAAAATATTTCCTTTACATTACATTTGTTTAGCAAAATTTCAAGCCAGAGAAGTGATTCTTTTCAGTCCACAAATATTGGGCTCATAGTTAAAGAGCTTTCATTTCGGAAACAGGAGACTCGTCCTAAAAGAATGTTGGCTAAAAATACAGAACACTAAGCCATCACAACTCCTCAATTTTGGAGGCAAAGCATCAGAGAATAGCAGCTGAGGCCTGGAACTTCTTCCTTGGGATGTACCACTGCATGTGCTCTGTACTTGCCTTCATAAAAAATGGCTGGATGGAAGAAAGAGGTTCAACCTCACACACACAGAAATCTACGTGAAATATGTCCATGCTTGTTTTTCTTCTTCTTCTTTTTATTATAATTAATTTGAAGACTGCTTGCTTGGCTTCTGAATGCCAGCACCTAAGCCACAATCAATGACTTTGGTGAAAGCAAATCGTGAAATAGAGAGATGAACATGGTCCCCAAATACGTAGGTAATAACAAACACCTATAGTCGAAGGTGATGCTTCTGTCATTTACTCATGATTTGCTGTTAAAACATCCCTCAACATCTTGCCAAGATGCTAGCCTCTGTATTTGAAATTTATGATATTTCTATTTAATCTTTCCCACATTAATAAACTGCCTAAGAGTAAACATGAATGCATATCCTGGGTATTTATATTTAATTTCAGTATGTTGTGCATTTTAATATTAATTTATGTTCATTAGCATTAGAATATCAAAGAAAGCAAAAACAGCTTCAGTTTGTCAGTGAATTTCAGCTCTTGATAATCGAAAAGGGTGTCAAATTCCCGTGTTGAATTCCTTAAAAATAAAGGCTCATCTCCCAGCACCAGTAATGTACTTTATCGCATCCTGGATTTCATGGTCTGAAATGATTAGCAACTCACCGAGAACTGTGAGAATTATTCAAAAGAACTAGAAAAGGGGAAGCAGGATGCAGTGAGAAAGTCATATAAAGAACAGGGAATTATACTTAGGTACTTTGCGCCACAGAGCCCACAAAGGGTAGAACCCATTGTGTTTTCTCTCAGCTCAATGAGAGGGATGCTTTGTCAAGCATTTCTGAAAGTAAGGCATCCTGCTGATTTTATTTTGTTAAACAAGAAACAAAGCACATTGCTTTATTCACAAGACTGCATTAAAGTCATGGACACTCAGCACAGAAATCAACTGGAAAAAGTCATAATTGTTATATCTGCCCACCCTGAAATGTCACCAGCTAAAATTAATGGAGAAGTGAAAGACAACTGGCAGAAATATCACTAAAATGAAAATTGCATGCCAATGTGATTATGTATATGAATCTCCAATAATCCATAATATCATGATATTCTACTTACTGAATAGCGTCTCTTTATATAGTAACATGGTAATTGTTGGGAAATGACTTCTGGGAATTTTAAGAGCTCTCTGGATCATGCAGGCAATCTAAGTTACTTTTCCCATTAGGATGTACTGTGTGAAATCCATGTTCAATCACCACTTTACAGAGCTAGATTGCAAATCTGAGTTAAACAATAATACATACAGCTCTTGTTTTTCCTGAGGAGATGAAAGAGTTTTTAAGAAAGCCTCAGATCTGCAGTGAACAGACTATGTGTCTAAAGACAAGTCAGATTGACACCTGTGGCCGTAAGTGCCCAAGTATTCCCATGGCTCCTAGTCATGACCTGTTCCTTCCCAGTTCCACCCTCATGGGCCCCAAGTGGGAATCCATCTGTTATTTATGAACTCATCTCTGCCATATAATATGTACAAATAAAGAATGAGGCAATAATGTGGCAAGGGCATGATTCCATCATCAGTAGGACTGGCAATACAGTGCTGTGGTTGAAAATGTAGACTCTGGTTGCACACAAACTGTGGAATTGCCCCTGACGTTCACTATGAGGATGGTGACAAATACGTTCAACTCTTTGCACTCAATTTCTTAACTTGCAACATGAAAAAGGACCATCGTTTTAGAGGTCTTCCCATCCCATTTCCCGAAGATATACCCTCCTATCATGTCCTGCACCCTGTGATTCAAGAATGTAAACAATGAGAACAAGAAACAAGTTTGAGGAGGCAGAGGCAGGCGGATCTCTGTGAGTTCGAGACCAGCCTGGTCTACAAGAGCTAGTTCCAGGACAGGCTCCAAAGCCACAGAGAAACCCTGTCTCGAAAAACCAAAAAAAAAAAAAAAAAAAAAAAAAAAAAAAAAAAAAAAAAAAAAAAAGAAAGAAACAAGTCTCCTCAGCCCTGCAATTTTTTCCTTATTCTCTGTTCTTGTTTGGATCTTTAAAAGCCCCCCACCCCACCCCACCCCCCAAAAAAAAAACCTTCATGAGTTTCAGGCCAGGTACCCAATGTTTAGAGACGGATCTTTTGTAGGTGATCCGATCGCAAATTTCTGCGCTTGTGGACGAATTTATCCACTTACGCATTCCTAGTCTTTGAAGAAGAGCTTTACTACAAGTTGTTTCTTTGCTTCTCTCCCCGCTGGCATGAGTAGCCTCATCTATCACACAGCCCTGATGTGATGACGCTCTCCTTCGGCTCCCACGCAAGTGTGTGTCCCGAGACTTTCTGGTTCAGATCCACTGTGCGTCCCATTTTCATCTTCGTCCCCTGTGCGGATCCTTGCTCTCCGACCTGGAAAGGACTCAGAGGGCAGGTTGAGTAAACCTGGCATGTGCGCACCGGAGCCAGCGGAACAGGCCACTTGTGGAGTTTGTTGGTAACTGAGGCCGGGGAGGGGGATTGTATGCCTAACGAGGATTCTTAAGGATGCAGGCCTGGTCTGCTGCGAAGTGAAGCCCGGGTTCCAAGGATGTACCTGCCTGTGGAGACACGAACCAGTACCTGCCTCCATCTGAAGAGTCCCTGTTGGACGAAATATTACCCACTGACCTGGCTGCTGTCTATTCCAGTGGAGTGGTGGTCCTGCTGAAAAACATCCAGGATGTGAATGTGGAGGAGGAAAGGGTCCATTACATTGGGAAGGGCTACACAGTGGCACTCCGGTTCGCAACCAACTTCTCCAATCCCCTTCCTCAGAGTGCAGTCATAGGCCAATGTGGTGGTGTGGAAGCCATTGCCAAACTCATCACTATCTTTTGGGAGTTGCACAGCCTGGAGTGGTCACAAAGCTGTGACAGTGAAACTGATGGCCCTGGTGACAGCCAGTTTCACTGTGACCATCAGCTGACTGTGAAATGGCTGCTGGTAAATGTCACCCATTTCTGACGTGTCTGCAACTGACTTGCCAATTAGGAAGGTGCAGGCAGATCTTGGCTCCTTTGAAGTTCATGTGTTGACCGCCTGCCTTTTGCTTGTTTATGCTTCTGTGCTTTACAGAATCATGGGCTTGATGTTATCCAAAAATCACGAAAGGCTGCATCTATCGGAACACAGGAAGTGGGTGCCACATCCGGAGGAGGGCAGGATCTCGGAGATGGGTGCCTTCTCCTGTCAGACTGCAGTTCTGCCTTAGGCAGCACAGCCTGGTTCAGATAAACTCACCCAAAGGCAGCTGAGGTATAAGATGCCAGTCTTTCTTCAACATAGGCCTGGTGTATGCCTTCAAGATGGGCATTCTTGGAGGTCAGGGGCTTCCCTGAAGACAGCTTGAATGCTGAATGCCCGGGTGCTGCCTGGCTATAATCAGAGAGCTGCTAACTGCCCTGTTCCTGCCTGGACCACTGAGATCCCAGCGGTGTTGCAGCACCGCTGTTAGGAACAGAAGGCTCTCCCAGCCCAAACTGGGAAGAAGCTGTCAGTGGAGGAAAGGCCACCTCTTCTGGCTTTCTGTAGCCTTGGAGAACTGCAAGCTGTTTTGCAGATATTGAGTCTCAGCCTCTCAAGTCTTGAAAAGATATGAAGATGATAGGCATTTGATAGACACACACACACACACACACACACACACACACACAAATTCCAGCCTTAAGCGAGGAAGGAAGACAGTTCAAGGTCAGTCTGAGCCACTGCTCCTTCTAACAGAAGTTGCTACCTGCCAGTGACAGCCCTTTTCTGCTCTTCTAATTTTCTTCTAAGTGAACTCAAGTCCCTCAAAATTGCCAGCATGGCTTCCAGGCCTGAAAGCTGTGGAGGGGAACTTCTGATCTACACACAGCCCCACCCCCTACAGCTGTGTGCCCGTGCCTGGCCAGGTAGAACTGGGAAACTGAGGAGTGGTACAGACAAAGAGGTCAAGGCAGCCTTAAGGCCGCTCTACTGGGGCTGAGCAGTAAATAGTTAGGCCAGAACCTTTAACAGGTTCTTTCACATGACTGCTTCCGGTTCTGACTTGGGGAACATGGTCCTCTGAACATGCCAAAGTGAGCTTTTTAAATGGTCAAGTTAGACAATTTTTTTCCCACAAATGAAAAGTGTGAAATATAGCTGTTGGTTTTTAGTTTGTTGCCTGCAGATTCTAAAAGTGCTTTAGACATGGGAGGAGGAATCTGTCTCTTGGGAGCTATCATATCCCCTTCCTGTATTTCCCAGTGCTAGGACTCATAAGCCAGGGCGGTGGTAAAAAGCTGATTCAAGTTTCTGTTAGTGGGACTTCTGCTTCTACAGGTTTTTTATTTCATAATTAATAAAGCTCTACATGAAGATCGAAAAAAGATATCTTGTCAGAGTGGGGACAAAGACATACACAGATACCTAAGCCCTGTGAAACATGCTGATCTAATTTCTGTAGCAAGTATTCTCTCTGCAGATGACCTCGGGCTACCTGACCCAATAGAGGCAGTGCTTCTGCTCCGCAAGCATGGCCCCTTTAAAGAAGGAGGGAGCACTGGCTCGCTTTCTCTTGCTCCCAGGCTAAGGTGGATGGTAGAAGTGAAGTAAGCAGCTTGCTGTTGGTGCTCTTTCCCCTTGGGCAGACCAACCATGGCGGCATCTAACTTGTTCTGTATCAGTGAGTGTTCGCCCTTATTATACAACTAAATAAATTCTTTGGAACCTCTCCCAGATTTTGGTGGATTTTTGCTACACCTGTCAAATCTGAAGGGACATGAACCCCCCACCTTCTCTTGGTCTCATTTTTTTTTCCACTCAGAAATATATTGCTATCTCTTCAAAGAAATGAAAACAAATTCACAGATCAAATCTAATGGAGATAATATTGATGACATCACATACTCCAGAATATGTCTTTCTCATACAGACCAGCAGTCTCTAAGTTCTCGCCATCACACATCTCCTCTAGTTAAATCTAAAACCTACCAGAAGCTAGGTTGATCTTGATTGCGGCTGCTCACTTGCCTTGTTGAGTAACAGGACTCAGTTCAGACACAAGAGCAGTAAGACTTGCTGGACATTCAGCTTCCCTGGCTGAATAAAATAACCGCAAGTAGGCGCCATTAAAACAGAAGGACGCAGAATGTTCTCACTCGCAACAAGTTCAAGGCTAGCAACATCAAAGGGTTAAGTGACAGTCTCCTGAAACAGCACGTCTAGCAAGTTATGCCAATATCAAATCATTCATGGCATTGCTATCATAAAAACTCTACAAAAACCCTTGTAGCACACTCCAGCAATGAAGGACTTAGTCAGCAGAGCAGTCACAAGGCCTTACATTTGGAAATTTTCCATTCACGGTAACTTGTTTATCTAAATCATTTAACAATTATGATTATTCATTTTGTTTGAGATGACACATAAGCAGTTTCTAAATCCACAACTTCCTTATTTAATCTCCAGTCCTGTTAGAATTTCAAATAAATAACAGAGATATGGACCACTTATGATTACAGCAATTCAAGGAACCTGATACTACTGACTACTGATGGTGAAATGTTAACTACCTTCATTCCGGCTTTCATTTCAGTGAAGTAGGTCAGCAGTCACAAATACTCCATGACCTTTGACTCACTGACATGTTGGCCTAGTCTTTTTGAAAGTAACACGTACTAAATAAAGTGTGAGGGCACTCTTTTTTATTGGTTTCCTTCATCTCCATAAACAGAATCAAACCAGAAGAGGAACTCCTTAAAGACATCATCCCAACTCAGCTTCTGAAAAAGGAAAAAAATAAACAAATGGAGATTCTCAACAACCAACCAAAAAATGTTACATTTACCTGAGGCAGGTATTAGAGAACTCATTGTTTTAAAACCCATTAATTGCTAAGGAAGTCTCCTCTAACTCTTTTTCCCCAGCCCCCTCCTCTAACTCTTAATGTTAAACTATCCATCTGCTTGCATTCTCTGCAGCTCAGCTCCCTGAGGCATTCACTTTTCTAGGATGAGGAATTCCTTAGCTCTAAAAACACAAAGAAAAGCCAATAAGATTCTTTTACCTGAATACGTTATTATTATGCCTTTTAACATCTGTGATGTATAAAATAGTAAGTACATTATTTGAACCATGATATATATTTAATGACACTAAGAAACAGATAAAGAGATGATAAAATCTTTGACTAAGGTCCTGTTCATTATGAAAATAGCAGCCACTGTGTGGAGAATGTGTTTTCTATGCAAATGGTGTAAAGAACCCTCAACATGGTGAATGGTTAAGAAAAGGTTTTAGGTGATTTTGAGTCTGGCAATTACTATTGGGTATGTAAATATCTATTGACCGGCAACTAAAGAATACAAAAATGCAACTTTGGACCAGGACAGAAGCTTAAGACCCAAAAATTAACAAAAATAATTAATAAAGAAAGGGGAATAATTATAGGGAGAAAATGCTTTATTGCTCATGGCCAACCCCAAACAAATATACGAATGGTGAGAGGAAATGCCAAGGTGAGGAATTCCGATACTTAATGTAGTATTTATCTTTCCTTTTGCACATAGCCTCCCATGCAGCACAAAGCAGTGGATGTGAAAAATGAATTCCATATGGGAAGAAAGGACACCTGCTAAAATCTTGCCCCTGGAGGACTTGAACATAAAAAGAAACTGTGGAAACAATGCCTCTATGAATGCTTGAAACGTGTGTGCCTTTCCATTCTCCTATCCCCATTTCTCTGCCTCCCACTCCCGCCTCTTATGCCAACATCTTTATCAGCTTTTGTTTTCATTTTGTATAACAAAAGCCAAGGAAGAATAGTGGAAATGATTACGTAAATGCAAAAGAAAATGTCTATTTTTGACCAGAAGTGACATTACTCTCTGCATTCCAACTGGATCTGATTCAAAAAGCAAGAGGAGAAGGCGGAGAGAGGAGGAAGCTTAATTGAAATATAAAATGAGAAAAGGATGTAAACTGTGCTTTTTCTTTTAAACAGGAATGAAATTTACATTTTTGATTTTTTTTTAAAATCAGAACAGCTAACATTTCAGCAAACAGCCTGCTTCTGTTTTGCCCAGCCATCATGGAAAGCATTGTAGAGCAGAAGTTGCTTTTGGTTTGAAATACGGCAGATTGGGAAATGTTTACCATCCACAGGCATATATTGAAACTACCATTATAAAGATTTGTTTAACCAGGAAATAGGGATTCTAAATTTGCTCCCTAGTCTGCTACTATCATTGACTCAGCTTCTATACTGCTAAACCACTTACTATTCAAGAATTGGTTCTTCTTTAAAGCTTCATTATCTGAGAAAGGTCATGAACACCAGCACAGTTTTTCTGCTAACCTCATAAGGGGCATCCTAACAGTGTTTCCAATCTACTGTGTTGAATTTAAGATATGTATGTTTGTTTGGTACACATCTTTAACTCTAGCACTTGGGAAGCAGAGGCAGGTAGACCTCTGTAAATTTAAGACCAGCATTGTCTACACATCAAGTTCCAAGACAGCCAGGGCTACATAATGAGACCTTGTCTTTAAATAAATAGATAAATAAATAAATAAGCCAAGAACCCATGTTTTCATATTTAAGAACATTATTGTATAGATTCTATTTGATTGATATATCATATTTCAGATATCAAGGAATTGTTTTCATATGTCAACATCTACTCTAAGCAGCTAAACTACAATTATCAAAATGAATGCAAATACCTTGTTCAGAAAAATTAAATATTAACAAAAAAATAAAATAATGTTGTGGATATGACATATGCTATCAGAAACAAAAAGGAGGGGAATGTTTCAAATGTGACTAAGGAAAGGATAGTCAAAAATGGCTTCTCAAAGAAGCAAGAGTTGAGACTATGCACAAACTGAGGAAGGGAACCGAACTGGTTCAGATTTTAGAGTGAAATAGTCTGGGTATATAAGCAAGAATTTTGAAAGCCCCATTTGAGCAGTGCTTTAACTGTAAGGAAATATGACAGACTAGAGCAAAGCTAACAGTGGAGAAAATAGCAAGAGATTTGATTCAAGGACTGGGCATGAGATGAGATAGACTGCCGGGGACCAGCCATGCCAAAAATACCTCTCACCAGGGTAAAGGCATAAGGATTTAGAAATATAGTAAAGAATATGAGATGTGAATGAAAATGATAAAATGGAGAAACATATAAGATAGTATCAGGAAAGAATCCCAGTGAATACTGAAAATTTACTTAATTTCCAACTTTTTAAAATACCCCTGACCCCAAAAGGTAGGAGTAAGACAAAAGACTGCATTAACATGATACAAGAAAATGAACATACCAATTGGAAATCGCAGGCTACATTCATAGTTAAACATTCTGTTGCTAGAACAAAGCAAGTCATGCTTACACCCCAGACCAAAACATTCTGTAGGCAAAGCACTCCCTGGATGGAATCCCAAGTTATCTCCATAAAGGGAACTGGAACTTAGTTGGATCCCTTAGACTTTTGTTTGAGATAGGAACAATCTACTTCTCTATTCCTGGAGTACAACGACTGACCATTAGCCACACCTGTAGACAATAACCTTGGGAGAGCAGAACTCTCTGGTCTAGGTAGGACCTTTGTCTGAGGTAGAAGCACAAAGAAGAAACTAGAGAAAAGTTCCAACTCTCTTTGCTCAATGTAGAAATAGGCTCACATTTCCAGGCCTCCACAGTAGACTGGGCTTGAAGGTATGTTTGCAAAAGCTAGAAAGATTATCTTGTAATCTTCTTCTTCTTCTTCTTCTTCTTCTTCTTCTTCTTCTTCTTCTTCTTCTCTTCTTCTCTTCTTCTTCTTCTTCTTCTTCTTCTTCTTCTTCTTCTTCTGCTTCTTCTGCTGCTTCTTCTTCCACTTTAACTTTTTCTTTCCTGCAGCTAGGAAAATGTCAAGCACTTAAGTGAAAAGATCCTTTTGTTGATGTTTTTGCTGTTACTATCATTGTTGTTTCTATCATTGTTGCTGCTGCTGCTAAGACAGAGTCCTCTGTAGTTCAAACTGGTCTCAAGTTATCTATATGACCAAAGCTGTGCTTGAATTCCTAATCCCCTGACTCTCTCTCCCTAGTGTTGGTATTAAATGAATACAGCATGATAAAAGGCTCAAGGATGCTGGTCAGTGAAGGCTGCCAGCAGAAACTCAGAAAGCTAAAGAGAGAAGGAATGTCTTCATCAGTCGCTTTTCTGACTAAGTGGCTCTCTTCTGTGTAAGCTACATCTCCCATTATTGTTCCTCTCAATATTATAAACTATAGCTTCCAAGCCTGAAGTAGGAATGACCTGGGGCTTTATATCATACAATGGAGTGTGGTGTGCCTTCCCTACCCTTGCTGTGACTTTTAGTCCCTTAAATAAACAATCCCTTTTTTTCCACAAAAGCTTTGATAATTCACTCATAATGAATGTGCCAACTTTTTTCTTGCCTGACCTCCAACTGATGTGTAGAGTAGGTAATGATTTGTGCTTTGATTCTAAGGATTACAATGCATGTGAAATGACACAGGGTACACAGTATGTACCCTGTGGAATATCATGTTTAGGAGAAATAACTGACTCATCAATGCATTGAACATCACTTTAGTAATATCACAGTTACACTGAATATTGAAGCTTGATAGCTTTCTTGATTATTAGTCAACAGTGACCATGACAAGATACAGATTTTTGACCATAGACTGTAAAAAGTAAATGTGGTCAAATAAAATAATGAATTCTCTGTTCCATCATCCTGCCATGAAAATGCAGAATGGCATGTCATGAGTATGAGTGAGATTAACTGAGACACTCTGATTATGTTACAGCAGGTGTAATTCCATGCACAAAATTAAAGCTCATAAAGAACGAATGCTGTAAAATTAGTTTTTGCCTCATTTGTATCCACTTAATAAATGTTATAAACAAAAAGGAGCTTTCAATTAACTAGAAATTCTGAGCCAGTCACCAAATGGTCAGGAAGAATGGCTGAATTTTCTATACAGAAAATGCTTCCTTGCATGAAGACATTAAATAATTGTTTCTCCCTACAAAGTGGAAATACTGAAATCTGTATGACCAAATATTGTAGTAAGAAGGCAGCTTGTTTGTTTTCTGGCCACCCAGACTCCAGAAACAGTCACAATGAAACTATATTATTTGCAATACTGTTTGGCCAATAACTTAAGCATATTTCTGGCTAACTCTTACATCTTAATTTAACCTATCTCCACTAATCTGTTCATCACCACGAGGTCATGGCCTACCAGCAAAGTTTCAGCATGTCTGTCTCTGGCAGGGGCTTCATGGCTTCTCCCTTGACTCTGTAATATTCTGGCTCTTTAAGAGACAAGCCATGCCCACTCCTTCCTCCTTGCAACCTCTGTCCCACTTTTCTCTCTTCCTGTCCGAAGAGGCAGCTTCTGCCTCTCTCACCACTTCTCCTCTCCCCCCATCTCTCTCTCTTCTTCTCTTCTCTCTTTCCTTCTTTCTCTCTCTCTTCCCCCTTCTCCTCTTTTTTCTTCCCCTCCATAACCCATCTAATAAATATCTAACTTTACTTTACACGGTGTGTCTATCTGTCTTTCTTGCCCGCCCACGGCAGTCACATGGAGCCTGTGCCGTTCCTGCTTGGGACCCCAGCAGCTTGTAGCAAACCCATCTGCATGGTACAGATGGACAAACCCATCTGTCTGTCCCTTGCCCACCCACTGCCCACATGGCTAGTCACCGGGGATGCCCAGGAGACCAGCCACCTTGGTTTGTGGGGACCCGCAACAAATCCATAACAGACTCCACCTTCCTTCTCTCAGCATTCAGTTTCCCCTGCCTAGCTCTGCTACCCTATCAGGCCAAGCCAGATTCTTTATGAACCAATGATATTAGCAGCATACAGAGGGGAATCCCACATCAAAATATCATATCTGAATATATACTACTGTTTTATGAATACTTCAGACTTCTTCAAATAATATTCAAATGGATTTTTCTGATTAATTTGTTGTATAATAAAATCAGAAAAACATTTATGTTGGGAGAAGAATGCAGATTCACATGCAGATGTGTGCAGAGGCATAGGTTGACCTCAGCTGTCATTACTCAGAATTCATCTACTTTGTTTTATGAGATAAGATCTCTCCCCCGGGATCTGGAGCTCAAAGATATGCCAGACAAACCCCAGTGATTCTCCTCTCTCTATCTCCCACGCTGAAACTCCTCTTTGTTCATGTTGTTGGGGTGCTTGTGCTTTTGCAGCGTGTTTTCCTACCAGCCATCTCCTGAGACTCCAAATGGGAAGACATTTAATCGAAGTTCAGATTGTGTATAAACACATTCATGTACGTGCTATTAGCTAATTGGAATTGCTCTAAGATCATACATTTTACGTTTACCTGGCTAGATCTCAGCAGAACTTTGGGTAGAAATTACAAGTTTGCTCCAGTAGGAACTGTCAGCGTGGAATCCCTCAAGTCATGTCTCACGCTCTGCTCCATGCGAGTTTTAGTGCATTTTTTTGTTGTTGATCACAGTAGAATTAATCAGCGGGTAAACTGGAAGTTTTGCATTTTCATTTAACCTTGCCCTCTGCAGGAAAATTTAATCATCCTGATGAAATTGGACATTCCGTCTTGAAATTAACATGGAGCTAAGTATAATGTTGGAAATTACAGGCTGGAGCTGTGTATATTTTCACAAAGTCCCCAAACTCATGCCCTGTCATTTTTCCTTCTTTCCTTAAGGGAAGAATATTTCTGTTTGGAAGGTAAAAGTTTCCTCTGGCAATGAATTTACTGAAACCAGTAAGCAAAGCTATTGGAGGTTCCTTGTCAAATGGTAGATGTCAGGAGAAACCTTCTGGGGAAAGAAGTGGGATTGCGTGAAGCTGAACTGGGGAAAGAGAAAACATTTAACTCACATTGTCTATCCCGAGGCTTAAGAATTTTAAGTACAACCCTTCTAATAAATCACTTTGCTTTCATTCTGCTATAATGGATGTTCACTAAAGTTACAGAAAACAATAGAAAAATACTTCTTTTTCTTTTCTAAAAAATTATTTCTACATCTTGATCACAGTTTCCCCTCCCTCCTCTCCTCTCAATCCCTCGCTCTATCCCACTCCCTCTGTTCTCATACCCCAATACATTCTTTCCCCATTTCTGTTAAGGAATGTGCAGCTCTCCCATGACTATCAACAGAACACAACATATTAAGTTGCAGTAAGGCTAAGTACCACCCCATGGATTAAGGCTGGACAAGGTGAGGATTAGGGTCCAAAAGCCAATAAAAGAATCAGAGACATCTCTACTTCCACTGTTAGGAGTTCCACAAGAGGACCAAGCTACACAACTGTAACATTTGTGTAGAGGGCCTAGGTCAGTCTCATGTAGCTTCTTTTGTTATTGGTTCAGTTTCTTTGAGTCCCTATGAGCCCAGGTTAGTTGATTCTGTGAGTTTTCTTGTGGTGTCCTTGACTCCTCTGGCTCCCACAATCATTTCTCCCCCTGTTCTAAAGGATTGTCCGAACTCTGTTTAATGTTTGCAGTAAAAATATTTTGTTTTCATTCCAACAGAATCTGTTAGAATAAGCTGCATTTCTGTGGTTATGAAACTTCCTTCTCGGATGAATAACTGGTTCCTGCCCATTCTCAACCTTAGAATTTGTTTATTCTTTATTTATTCATCTATTGAATATACATTTATTAAATGTTTAAGTATTTCTTAAAAAGTGCCAAACAAAAGATTATAAAATCATATAAACAGATATGGTTGGTTCTTTTCATGGAGAGATGAATAGCCTCTGAGATGCAAGCAGTATTCCCAAGCTAAGGAAAATAACCATTTACCCACAGTTATATCAAGAATCTGCAGAAAAGATACAGGGAAAATGGACCTTCACCCTTGTCACATTTTTATTTAACCTGTATTTATGCTAAGTATAAAAGAGACTATCAAAAACAAAAAATAATAGAGAATGCCATGATACCAATATGAGAGACTGGGTCTATTGTCAAATTCCTCCTGCCTGGGAGGTTAAACAAATTGCTGCACTTCAGAGAGAAGCTTCACAAATGGAATTTGACAAGGGCGGTTTTCCCAGCTGAGGGCATTAATGTACATGCATTGTTTGTAGTCAGTAAGTGTGCAACACATCTTTTGGAAATGCACCAAAATTTTTATTCTTCTCTAAACGTTTCCTGCTCACATTCTTTAAGGAACCTACTGTGTCTGCCTTTTGAGACACTTAGAGCATTTAGGGTTAACTTCTCAGATCATGACAACTCTTAATGACCCAATTTCTAGATGAAAAGTAAAGAAAAACAAATTTCACAACAAAATCCTGCAAGCACAAAAGCAATGACACTTCTAAAGTAAGCTCACGCACAGCTCGAGGGGATCCTTAATACCCACAGATCTTGTCTTCTTATGGATTTAACAACTGTGCTCTAATCTGCTTAAGTTCCGGTACTCCTCTCTTCTTCTATTCCTTTGGATAGAATTAAACAAGCTCGCAGGGACATTGCTATCCCTGAGATTGCAAATTAAAGAATTATGAATCAAAGGAAGATAAAGAAGACTTGTGACATTAGTAATGCTTATAAGTGGCCATTCTAGACTGTTCAAAGTCAGAGGTGAGTTCCATGGAAGAGAGAAACTTGCAACTCTCCATTCCAAAGGTAGAGACTAGGAAGCGGGGGCCAGAGGACTTGGAGGAGGCAGCTACCCTTGTGAACTAGCTATGTTCTTCACCTAGATTAGACATCTTTGGACATAGTGTTGTCCCCGTTTGCCCCATCATGGTTATCCTCCCACCATGGTTATATATTTCCCCCAGCAGTTTTTGAATACCTCCTCTCTTTTCAGTATTTCATCTATTTTTATAATTTATTTAATTTTTATTTTATGTTCATTGGTGTTTTGCCTGAACCTAAGTCTGTGTGAGGGTGTTGGATCCCCTGGAACTGAAGTTACAGACAGTATCAAGCTACCATGTGGGTGCTTAAACATTAACCCAGATGCTCTGGAAAAGCAGCCAGTGCTATTAACTGCTCAGCCATCTCTCCAGCCCCTCTTTTCAGTATTATCAATCTGATCATATCAGCAGAGTGAATGTGTCTTGTAATCCTGGAAAATATTTACATTAGTCAAGACAAACATCATGTTATTTACATTAGTAGTACACCAACAGCTATTTTAAAAATTAGCATAATTTATAATAATTTAATCCATATTTCAAGAAAATAGAATTTTATTTTTAAATTATGTTCAAGATTATACTTAAGAAAACTGAATACACCAAAATTGCAATATTAAAATATTAACAAATTTGTTTTTCAAGTTTTCTTATAGTTCTGTGCATTATTCCAAACTTTAAAAAATAATTTACCAGGACAGTCTCCAAAGCTACAGAGAAACCCTGTCTCAATAAACCAATAATAATAATAATAATAGCAATTTACCATTAGGAATAAAGCCCAAGCTTTGAAACGACATTCTACAACTAAAGCCATTCAGGCTGTCTTCAAAGAGAATTGTGTTATTTTTCAATGATGCTCAAATCTGTGAAAGTTAGGTTTCACAATTAGTTTCTTCTCAAATGAATAATTCATCCTGACAAGTAGCACATGTTCTTATTTCTTGTGTAACCAAACTCCACTACCTGCAGGAAATAACCCAAAGGGAACTCAAAGAAATTAAATTTGGCAAATGAAAATGTTTCATTTTACAGCCTTTGGAAAATTAAAATATTTATACCATACCATAAATACGTATTCAGGAATTTAATGGATAACTGTTTTGAATTCTGATAAGGTTGATTCTGTAATTACACATATATTAGAAGTCATGGTCATCATGGGAATACCTATACAAATTAAGAGAGACAGTGTATATGTCTCTAGTAAAATGAAATAGCATTTTGCACATTACAAACATAAAGCATATTACATGTATGCCACATGAATCAACAAAACAAGCAGTTATAGAAAGATCAAATTGAACTCTAAAAGATATGATTAATAAGCAAAAAGGGGGAATAAAGACCCCAAAATAGAATTCATAATGCTTTATTAACTTTAAATTTTATAAATACTACTAATAAAAGAATGACAACTATTGAGTGATACTGGATAATAAAAAAATGCTGAATTAAATCAGCCTGTATATTTTTTTTTCTGGTTTTTCGAGGCAGGGTTTCTCTGTGGCTTTGGAGCCTGTCCTGGAACTAGCTCTGTAGACCAGGCTGGTCTCGAACTCACAGAGATCCGCCTGCCTCTGCCTCCCGAGTGCTGAGATTAAAGGCGTGTGCCACCATTGCCCGGCTAGCCTGTATATTTTAAAGATGTGATGACTTCAGAATGGAAAATAGGATATGTGTTACATTGGGGAAAACGTTTTGTTTTTGTTTCCACTGGAGAAAAAAAAGCTATGGATACTTTCAAAATTAATAAAGATTAGGTTCAAACAAGAGAGACCTCTTGATTAGAAGAGACAATAGTTCATCAACCAGAGTGATCATTTAATCTAAACTAATTTATAGGACTAACAAATACTTTTCATTTGATCAGATATAACTTGCCAAAAGAAAAACAAATTTAGGGTTGGAGAAGGGTTTTGTTTTTGTCTTCCCAGGAAAATAAAAGTAACCATCTTGAGAAATTTAATGACTTTTGGACAAATAAGCTTCCAAAGGAGAAGAGAGAACAACCTGGAAAAAAATTACCAAGAAAAGGAAGAATCTAATCTAGTCTGACCTAATGGGATCTCTGAAGTCGCCAAAAAGATGATAAGAGTCCCACAATGACAATTCCACCTGGACTACGGTAATGCTACTAACCTGACAAGTACTACCTAAAGATCAGCTTTGGATTACAAACAGCTCAGGACAATTTCAAGGTGGTTAGCTGAGGTGGTTCAATCCCATGCACTACTCAAGCCAGGACTTGAGATAAACCCTACATTTTCCCATTATATGTAGACTGAACAACAAATAATACAACTAGCTCAACCAAAACTTGACAATTATCCCAATTTTTTTCAGGGTCCTAAAGATGCCATTACCAATAAGACAGAAGGAAATATTTTTAAGAACACCACACCCACATTTCCAAGAGGTAGATTGGGTGGTTGTTTGGTCATTTAGGGGGTTATGGATATTTGTCATCATTTGGAGGAGGGGGTTACACGTTGTTATTGGTAATGGTCAAGAAAAAAAAAAGCTGAACAAAAGAGATTAAATTCAGGAATCTTGTTCTAAAAAGAAAAAGGGGGGTATAGACATCGGATAAAAGGTATATTATTTAATCTAGTTTTAAACCAAAAAAGCAAATACTAGTTTTAAATATTTATGTTGGCTTAGATTGTTGTTTATTGATACAACATTGATATTGATATAAGATTATTTTGGTTAGAACATACTGTACCTACATTTCTACTCTTGTTCAAGGTATTTTACCTATTCAGCTCATCTAAGAACGTAATAAAAATTTCTAGTTCTTGAAAGTTATTATTACAAAAATTTAGAATAATACTAAAAAAAGTGCAGGTTCATAATTATCTAATACAATCAAATTTATAGCCATGTTAGATATATTTTCAAGGTCAAACAGACATATATTTTAGATAGACAAGTGGTCTTCAAACATTTCAGAGACCTACAGAGTATTGCATTTAAGATATTTTAATAGCATAAGGTTCTTTTTATGATAACGAGATATGTCTGCTTCTGACAGCATCAATCTACTTCAGAGAAGATGATGGATGTCAAAGAAACTCCAAATGGAGTTTACTTTCTCTGTGGCAAAAGTTAGTCATTGGGCAAGAAACTGTTCTTGCCTCAACTGCTGACAGAGAGAGCACTGCCAAAACTGGATAAGCGGGACACAAAAGAATGTGGTGGCAGAATTTTGCCAAGACAACATGGGACAGACCTTCAAAAATCCTGCTCAACAGCTAAGCCTGTCAGATATTCTAGGCCTGTAGTCTGCATATGGGTGCCCCAGTGTTGCAGAGGAACCTTGTTTGACTGTCCAGGCAGCCAGATATTTCTGTCATTTCATAGTTTTGGAAGTCGTTTGCTCTGCATTTCCTGTTTACTCAGGTATTATTATGTCCTTCGCAGGTCTCTGATGAAGTTGAAAACTAGACAGTCATAGTTATAGTTTTCCTTATTACCAGACTCAGAAAAGAAACTCACTAAAGTGTATAAAATTGAGAGACATAAAAAGATACTTTTGGGTTGGTAATGTTAATACAGAAAGAGAATTGGATATAAACGTTAAACTCACCAAGATAGGACAGATGGAATATTTTCTCTCTGCTTTTCAAATGCTAATAGACTAGACATTGTTAATGTAATTATTGCCTATATATATTTGTATACAGTTATCATACTTACTATATATAGTTTTTCTATGTTAGTTAAAACCTTTGCTTTTTATTTGAGACAAAAAGGGAGAAATATTTTGGGATATTTTGTTTGTATTCTGACAAATAAACCTGACAAATAAACCTGATCAAAGGTCAGAAGTAGCCACTAGTTCACCATAAGGCCAGGCACTGGTGGCTCACACCTTTGATTCCAGTACATTTAATGAGAGCACTAGGAAGGTGGTGGAAACAAGACTATAAGGCAGGTGGAGAAAGGATCTCCAGCCCATTCAGTATGATAGTTTGACACGCCCCCCCCCAATTTGTTCTGAGGATTTGTAGAGACAGGTCTGTCCCTTTGGACTGGGATTTACTAGGGGTAAGAAGTTTTTAGTGGCTGGATGTGCTACCTCTTTCAGTTTTCACCCTCACATCTGACTCTGGGTTTTTATTGTTAAGATTAATTAGAATTGCACTTCAACTAAGTGTTGAAACTTTTGTGAGCTTCTTTGCCACTGACTAGTTTTAGGTGTGCAAGAAGGGACTGTACAGACTACTGGGGGGAAATTGTCAATAATGGAGTCATAGTCTTACTCCATTGTGACCCCAGAATGACTGCTATAGTACAGACCTATCATGCAAGCTGAGCCCACTGGTACAATAGTGGCATAACTGTTCTGGGATAACCAACTGCTTATTGAGTGGGTTTAAGGCCTTCTTCAGGTAAAGGAATTTACATCTGGTACCATAAACCTAGTCAAAAGCCCATGACTGAGGATGTCATAGGTCCTAGCAGGGAAGCTGATGCTGTCATTTTTGCTAAATAAATATATATGTTCATCAAATCATCTTCTGAATACTTAGTTTTTGCCCATAGATTAGTACTACTGTCAACTTTCACCATAGAAATTTCTTTTTGCAATGGGTGATTGTTAGTGCAGAAATTAATAAATGGTCAAAGACCAGAGAATAAGTCACTGCTTAATGCTCACCTCTGAATAGGACATATACCCCTGCTTTAAGCTCCTAGGAACATTATGGAAGAGAAGATGGAAAGTGTGTAAGGTCTGGAGAATGGGATGAAGCCTTTGGTGATGCTGTCCTCCAGGTATGAGCTGACTGTTGTTCTCTTGAACGCTCAGCAACTGTGGATTTGATTACCCAAGCAAAACAAGCAAAAGATTGCGTCTGCCAACCTTCATCATGAAGGAAGGAAGGACTCACAAGGCCCTGCACCACCCCCAAGGATTTATAGACCATTAATGGTTGTTTGGTGGAAGCGGGCATATTTTATTCAGAGGTAAAACACCCAAGCTCTTGTAAGGAACCCTAGTCCACGCTCCGATAAGCAACACTAAACTGGGTCATCAAAAACAAAAGATGTGAAAGGAGAAAGGGACCAATGACAAAAAGGAATGGGATCAGTGGAAATGAGAAGGTACAAAGGAGGATAATGGGAGATAAATAAAGATTAATATGATCAAAGCATAGTATATATGTATATTAAAATATCACAGTGAAATTGATTAGTATGCATTACTAATATGCAGTAATGAAATTTTTAAACAGTAAGATACTACAACAAATTGAAATACATGAAAAGCAAATAGATTGTTTTTTTGTTTCTTGCTTTGGTTTGGTTTGGTTTGGGTTGGGTTGGGTTGGTTTGGTTTGGTTTTTCGAGACAGGATTTCTCTGTAGCTTTAGAACCTGTCCTGGAGCTCTCAAGGTAGATCAAGCTAGCCTTGAACTCACAGAGATCCACCTTCCTCTGCCTCCCAAGTGCTGGAATTAGCAGTGTGCACTACCACTGCCTGGCACAAATAGATTGTTGATGAGCAGTATAATATAAAATTGTTAGAATTTTTGCCTAAATAAATTCTCATTTAGTTATAACTGAGTAATATAAATTTTCCAATATGTGGCTTTCAGCATAAATGAGAGAGTGTAAAAATAAAAAGAAGAAAGGGGGAGAGAGGGAGAGAAAGAAGGAAGGGAGGAAGTAAAGAGAAGAGAAATATATTGTCTCATATTGAAAAGAAGTTTTAGACTGTGATTAGCCTAAAATAATATACAGTACTTTTTACTTTATAGTAATATAAAACAGTTCTCTAAGTCATTATGAAAGTTGTATTAAATAATATTTCAGAATGTGAAAAGTATCGTTAGAGACAGAGGAATTCATTTCTAGACATCCATAGAGAAGTTTCCAGAGATACAATTTTGCAAAGATTAATCGGCAGGCTTCTGCTACAACCATGCTTTGGTCATGGCTGTGGATATGTATCAACCTTTGCCTTGCTCTGTGATTAAGTACACAGTCTACTACCATCCTATTACTTCCTTCCACAGTACCATTTGGCATCCCGCCCCCCAAACTGGGCTTGAACCCAGCAAGTGCCCCACTCCTGTTCCGGCTAGTTTTCTGTCAACTGGATACAAGCTAAGAGTCCTGAGAGGAAGAGAACCTCAAATGAGAAATGCCCGGATAAGATCCCGCTGTAGGCAAGACCATATGGAGTTTTCTTAATTCATGATTAATGTGGGAGGGTCCAGCCAGTGTTGGGGGGAGCACCCCTGAGCTGGAAGTCCTGGATTTTGTAAGAAAGCAGTCTGAGTAAGCCATAATGAGCAACACTGTAAACAGCACCCTTCTGTGGCCTCTACATCAGCTCCTACCTCCAGATTCACGCCCTGATTGAGTTCCTGTTCTCAATGGTTTTGATGATGAACTGTGATATGGAACTCTGAATGAAATAGACTCTTCTTTCCCCATGCTCCTTTTGGTTTTGCTGTTTCATCACAGCAATAGTGACCTTGACTGAGGCAGCCGCAGCCGCAGTCCTAGATCAGAGATTCTCATAAAATGTCCCAGGGTCACTGCTGTCTGGGTGCGTGCACTCACCTCTTTATTCCCACACGGAATCTGTGGTTTTGAAGCCAGCGCTGCCGCCCTCCAGCCCAGCTGTAGGAACAGACAATGTTTTAGTTCAAACTAAATTCACCAGCCACATTCAGAATTATTTTTTTTTTTTTGTGGTCAAATTTGGACTATGCAGAAGGACTTGTAGTGCTCCCCCTCCTCCCTCTAAACTGTGCCACACAATTTACCAAAACTATACAAGTCTCTTCAGGAACAGAGCCATGAGGTGAATACAGCCAAAAAACGAGCAAGAAAAGGCAGCCAGAGCCACGGGATTGTAAACGTTCTGGACTTGCGATTATATGAGCCAATAAACTTTCTCGAGGTTTGAGCACTCTGAAATGAGTTTCCATTTGATTATTCCTGGAGGCATCCTAGCTGGTACACATGCTTTTTGTTCCCCTTTTAAAATCTGGACCTCCACGAACACGTTTTAGATTCAATCAACAATGGTTTCCTCATTGTGTTGCCCTGCTGGGGACTGAAGATTTGTAGATAGAGACTTGATTGGGAACACTCTAAATTCTGCCTAAGCTTCGAGTTTCCAGCGCACAGAAATTTCCTGGTGATGTGATATGTAATACAAGGAAGACTGCAGCCTCCCAAAACAACTAAACATGTGCACAATAGAACATTCTCTTCAGGGAGGGATATCTCAAAATATCTCACATTATCAACTTGAGATTTTACTAAATAATGAGATCAAGTGAGAGTAAACACAGCTATAGCAGGTCTCAGCAAAACAAGGGGTAAGTAAAGTGGTTGATATGATTTACACACAAAAGGGTACAGTATGTTTGCAACTTTCTGTTTTCCAAAATTTTGTCATCAAACTAAGACACAGACTTCTTTGAATCCCAGCTATAGGGATATTTTTCATTTTCTTTGTGTACAGAATCACAGTCCTCAAAATTAAGATGCCACTGTGAGGGAAATGAAATGTTGTATGTTGTCTTACTTTTGTTTAGCTACTCTAATGAAACCTGGTAGACCGGCTGACTTATCAGCAACGGGAATTTATTATTCTCAGGCCTGAAAGTTGGCCAGTCCGAGAGCAAGGTTCTCACAGATTAGGGACTAGAGAAGAGACACTGGCTGCTGCACACACAGCATTTGGAGCTTTGTTTTCCCACGATGGAGAAAACAAACAAGATCCCTTGGGTTTGCATTTGTATGGCATTGGTCAGGCTGGAGAAGCTTCTCTCCTAGATGCCACCAGATGTTCTACTGTGCCAAGTAAGTAGGAATAGGATTACATTTCAACACAGGGGTTCTAGAGGAACAAAAATGCTCACCCCACAGCAATGACACCCCACACTTGGTCGTTAAGAGCTAGGAAAGCCTCGTCACCAGACTCCACACCTCTCTGGATTAAACCCCTTTCCTCCCACTTAATAAGTGATCCCAAGATAGCTGAACTTACAGAATCACTGAGATTTTTAAGGAGACATGTGTGTCTGGCAGAAAATGTTCCTATTGTGCTCTGGTTCCCTAATTAGGAAGGCTTGGAAAATGAGAAAACTCTCATCTGGGAGAAATAGCATGTTGCAAGGGGACATGGCAGAAGACCAAAGATACCTAGATTTTAGCCCCTTGTTTTTTTAGTGTTACTTCAAAGCAAAGTACATAATTGCTCTTCAAATTGATTTAGAATACAAAATTTTTAAAGGCCCAATGCAATACAATAAAAACAATTTTTAGTATAATATATACGTCTACTTTTTTAAAAACATGCATTTCCAACATTTGACTTTCTGCTAACATATTCTCTATCTGTCTGTCTTTCTGTCTCTGTCTCTCTCTGTGTCTCTGTCTCTCTCTCACACACACATCATTCTCTCTGTTACTCTCTTATCCTCATGAAATTTATATAAAAAGATTTTAAGTACAGAAAGAATTAACCAATGGATTTTGAAGAATTTACTTTGACCCATATAAACCTGAGATCAGCATCATATACTCCCAAAAATTTGCCCACCTAGTAAAGCTATGCTTCATGCAGGGAGACATTCTCAACCTTGAAAATGGGCTATGAATCATATCTCAGAGTGCAAAGTTGACAGAACCATAGGTATTTCAGAACACATACTTGTGTGTAATTTCTATATATGTGTTCACTCACACAAATCCATAATAGTCAGCCACTTCCAGCCCATATACAAAATGTGAATGTGGTCAAATGTATCTGACTGTTTCTTAGATGCCCAACATATACTAGCTCTGTGTAGAAGTAACAAGCATATTGCCTGCAGTACACCATGAGACGACTGTCAACACGATCTGCATTCTGCCATTTTTTGAGGTTTTTTTTTTAACAGGAAGCTTACAATGCAGGGGTGTGGAGAACTGACAGATTTTGCACGTTTTAGTGCCTTTTTACAATGTTTGCTATGTTCAGCAAAATATAAGCTTTCAGATTTAAAATATGTTTTCTAGCTTATCCCACTGTGCAAATCAGTACATTAAGCAAGCCTAGCAGAAAACCATAAGTAGGCAAGCAGAAAAGCTGTGAGAGGCTTCCCTATTAAATGTGATGGGAAATAAGATTTAAATATTGGTTTGCCTACCAGTCTATGAAGCAAAAGCAGCCCAGATACAGAAGAAAAAAAACCACCACAAAACAAGGTCAACAGAGATGCCTAAGTGACAGCCAGAGGTGGAAGGGTTTGTTCTAAAGAATTCAGATTAAAACCTACTGCATTAAGCATTCTACATTAAACATACTTTTCTCAAGTTCAGTGTCATTGTGAGATAAACCACTATAGCAAATAAGCCCACGGAGAGGATTTGCCTCTTGCTCAATAATAGCCTATGCAGGTGTTCCTGGATGGCAGGAAACTCTTCTGGGCAAGGAACCTGAAATCCAGCCTGCTTTCATAGAAGACACTGGAGTCCAGGGAATTGTCTGTGTGTCTTGTTAGAGTTTTGATATGAAGTATCTCCCAATGGCCCATACAGTGAAGACCAACTGCTACTTGGTTTCCAGTGTAGCAGCTTTAAAGGTGGTTGGGTCATAAGGGTTTTGCCTTCGTCACTGACAGAGTCATAGCTGACCAGATTACTAAAAGGCTGCAGAAACGGGTTGAGATCAAGCCAGTAAGAGTAAGGGGGTCCTTGGAATCATGCTCCTCAGGATTGTACCCAATCTCTGGTCTCCTCTCCTCTTCCTCCCTCTACTTCTCTCTTCCCTTATCCTTGCTATCCTTGGCCTGATCCTGTCTCTGTCTCCCTCCTTCCTGATTGTCATAAGTTGACCCATATTCATTCACCTCATCCTTCCACCTTGACTTTTCTGCCTCACAACAAGCGTTAAAGCAATGGACTGGGACTGTAAACTGAAAGAAACTTCCTCCTCTCAATTGCTCTTCTGGGATTTTTTTTTTTTTGTCACAGCAATAGAAAGCTGTCTGATACATCCTAGTCACATAAACTATGGGCATTCCTAGGACCAAGCTATACAAGGGACAAGACAAGGAGGATGCATGTTCACTGAGATGAACCCGGTTGGCTTGGGTACAGAAGTTTTCCACTCTTACTCCATCAAGAACTCAGTGACAGTTGCTATTAGCTCAGTTGATTAAGGCAAGGTACCACTAGCTCAGCCACAGCATCCCACTAGATGCAGGAGTTGGAGGAGGCAGACTACTGGGTGACAAGGAAAAGATGAGTAGAATCAGTACCCACCAGATAATGAAAGTAAGAGGGTGTGTATAATATTCATCACAAACACACAAAAATATGTTTAAGAAGCAATCCCTGCAAACTGGATTGTTGAGAAAATATCTGAACACATCAAACGAAAGTTGGACTAAGAATGATGCAGGGTGGTATTTTGCAATAATTGCAGAAAATCATTTTGATATCCCATCAGAAAGACATTAGTTTGAGAAGACAAGTTGCAATAAATTCCATGACTCTAATCTGATGACCTGCAGGCGGCACCACCTACGTATGAGCAAATGTGATTTAAAATAGAGAAAAGGAAATGGGGCACTTAGGGCCTGCATGCACGTCTCAACCCTGAATCGTGGTATTAAGTGCCAACTTCTGTAAATTCCACTTTCTCATCTTTAACAACATACTGAGAATGTTGTCTCCCAACTTGCGGGGATTTTTTAAACAGTCAGAACTAATATTTGATAAAAATAGAGAAACATTTTGAAATGGCATAGAGCTAAGCATGCTTTTATGATATATTTTCAGATTCATAATTATTTACTTGGCCTTGTTTTTTTTCTTTTAACCTAAATACTAATAGAAGATAACTCAATGTGTAATATGTGTTAAAAATTGAGAGAACAGCTTATAAAATTACCATCAGGCTGATGAGAGAGGGGGAGTTGATAGGGGGAGGGAAATGGGAGGCGGTGGTGGGGAGGAGACAGAAATCTTTAATAAATAAATAAATAATAAAAAATTACCATATGCATTGTATTATTTTCTGTGACCAAATAACTGACAAAACACTGAAAGGAGGGTTTGTTGCTCATGGTAATTACCGGAGAAGTAGCCTATCAGGGTGGAGAAAACATGGCTGCGGGAGTTTGAAGCAGCGGTCATATTGCATTCAGTCAGGAAACTGACAAATGCTGATGCCCAGGTTACTTTCTTCCTCCCGTTCTGTCCAGAAAACCTCATTGCCCACATTTAGGATGGGGCTTCCTTTCTCAGTTAGCCTAATCTAAAAAATTTCTCCCAGACAGGTTGAGAGATTTGTCTCCATGGCAATTCTAAACCCTGTCAAACTGGCAAGGCTGAGCCTCGCATGCACCCTACACAAACAAACACTTAGGAGATGCTCACTGCTAATGGTTATAGGTGCACACCCATAGTTCAATTGTGATAACTCCGAAGTTGAGCTGAGTTACTGTAAGGTCCAATTGATGACTGTGTGAGTTTGACTCTAAGCACATAGTATGACTGTAAGGTTTATGAAGACCTTCTAAAACTGGGGGAAATTTTCAAACAAACCCCAACTCTGCCGCCGGTGCTGGCCTCCCAAACTGCTACCAGCAATCATTCAGCCCAGCCTCTGCAGTACTGGCCTATAGACTGGCAGAACGGTAAGGAGGGTGGGGGAGAGGTCAGGAAAGAAAGAAAGTCTATTCTCAACCTGAATGTGCATATTAGCAGGGCCCTCATTTGGGAGAACCTTTGTTCATCCATTTGAAAAAAAAAAGATTCACTAAGATAAAAAGAGGCACAGGAAAAAAATGCAATTTATTGCTATATACCTCAGTCACATGGAAGCATCTCTGTGGTTTCTGTAGCCCCAACTCTCACTGCTCACTGCTCCTCACCTCCCCAACACCTCCCTTCACTCCTCCATGATTGCTATTTCCCAGTTTTCACACTTTTCTCAGGATTCCTCACTTGTCCTGGCTACACCCAATCCTACCACTTGGGGACGCCAAAATGTGTGTGTCTCTGTGTGTCTGTCTGTCTGTCTGTCTGTGTGTCTGTCTGTCTGTGTGTGCACGCATGCAGGCACACTCAAATCCCTTCCCATATGCTTTAAAGAAAAGTAAGGAAAGTTTAAATTGTACCACGGGGACACATTGCACCTCTCTGGATGCATACAGCCTTACAAGGCTAGAAGGCAGTACTTTGGAGTTTCCGGTTGATTAAGTCTGGCATTAGAACCTTAGACTCTGCGAGGTTGCAGGTGTCACCCACTCTGTTGATCAGGGGTCTCATGACTCATAGTAGGAATTTAAAATAGAATCCCCTTACCCATTGAGTTCCAGGTTCACAAATATGGGCAGACTTGCCGGGAGCAAGACTTTAGTCTGAGATCTGTCTGTATTACCTGGAAGTGAAGGGAATGGGAGAAGACAAGAAACAACACAAACACTAACCAAAATTTTCCCAGAACAGAGCTGCACTGCACCACTTCGTGGACCTTGGTGCAGGTTTGATATGACCATCTGAGAAGAAACCAGGTATCATGTGTCCTCTACAGTTTCTCAAGGTACGGTTCAACAGCAGTATTGATTTTACGGCCTTGGTGGCTACATAGTCTTGGCTTTCTGGTTTTTATCAATGAAGTGATGGTGGTCCTTATCCAAGCAGTGTGATACCTAGTGTGAACGATCCCTACCCATCCTGAGAGAACTGTTAGGTCTCAGGGTTAGAACTCTTCCATTTACGTCCTTTAATGTCTAGATCTCTAACGCTTTACTTTGCCTCAGAAGGACTCTAGAATATCTTAGTATAAATTTGTATGAATTACGGCAGTAAATAATGCCTAAGTGTTGCAGAGAATAGTAAAGCGAGACAGAACAGCTTGCTTGCTTATAGCGCAAGGGTCATGGCCACTTCTTCTGAATTCGGTGTCCTTGAAGAAAGCAAAAGCAGCTTTGCAGAAGAACTGCAAATGTTTACGAAGAATATTTTAAAAGAAAACATAGCCCTAACAATTAACAAGGCAGTTTTATTGTGAAAGATTGTATCAGCCTAGGGGAGAAACAGACAAGGAATAAAAATGTGCTTCTGAGAGTTTTCAAACACACAGAGCACTTCAGATCTTGCTTACCCACCCTGAAAAATGATAATTTCAGGATTATGCTGTGCACAAACAGCCAAACTCTAAACATTCAATCAACTGAGTCTTCTCACAACTCTGTTAGTCCAAATTTCCTAAGGACAAGGTTTTCAAATGGTGTTTTGAATAAAACCTGAAACAGATTGTTTTATCATTTGCTCTGAAGAGGAAATCTAAAGGGAGGGGGACTAGCAATGAACAAAGAAAAAAAAGTGAGTGTGATTATTTTCATGGGCAAAGCCCTGCCAAGGACAATGACACTTCAGCCAAATGGCCCTGGCAACACCTTCCCCAGAGAGGCTCAGAGAGATGGTGAAGCCTTCCTCTGGTCTGAGTGTGGATTGAGAGTGGGTACAGAAAATGCCCACCCTACCTTTCTCCCCTGCCCCACATATGAAGATTGATCCCCTAGAGAGTCTGATCCTACAAAGTTTAGCTAACCCTGTTTCTTTGACTCAGTTCTAAGCACTAAGCACACATTCCTACTCAATTGTATAAAATAAACACGCTGAGGTTCTCTATCCCAGAACCCCGACCACCATATCCCAGGTTATGTCCTATGTTTGTCTTTTCTTCACTTCTTTGTCACCAGTCAGGTCAAGCTTTCAAAGCCAGGCAAAGAATAAAACAGAAAAGGAAGAAAAGAAAGAAGAGAGGGAGGGATGGAGGCATAGAAGGAGAAAGGGAGTAAGAAAAGAAGGAAGGGGAAAAGAGGAAGTGGGAGGGAGAAAGGAAAAGAGTGGGAAGAAAGAAGAGATAGAGGAAAGGAAGAAAAGAAGGAAGGAAAGGAGAAGGTTTTTAGAAGATATTTAAATATTTGTTCCATTTCCAAAGGAACTTTTAAAAACATTAATCTCTGAGGTCTGTGCAAATGATCTGGTACATATGAAAACACAAACATCTAAACATGCATGTTCTTTTATCTTGCAAAAAGTTATGCACTTTAAGAAGTAAGACTGCCTCCTACATATTTCCCTTTTTAATATTACTAGAGAAATAATTAACTTTGCTCAATAAAAATGTCTGTATATCTTCAGATACACAACCATAAAAATTGTAATGAAGAGTGCTTTAGAAAAATCTTGCTGAGATAAATGGTTCTTATATTGGAGAATATGAGTGAACAGAATAGAATTAGCACAAAGCCTCTGTCTGTTATAATATTAAGAAGACGCAAGTGTTTCCTTTGTCAATGTCCTCAAAAAAGACAGAGTTGTCCCTTACAGGCTTTTTGATGCATCGCCACAAGATGAAAAGGGACGTCTGTTAAACATCAAATATACAGCAGGCACTGTGTGTCTCAGACACCCCACTCCTCACTTAATATCTTCAAAAAATGAAGGATGATGGTCCAAACAGTTCCCAGTCTGTGAAGAAGAGATTCATGAAGATTAAATCATCCTGTCACTGCAAGAAAGGGCAGAAGTATAGGCGTACAGACACAAGGCATATCCCTGTACTCTGTCCACCACACAGCTTAAGCCATCCAGTATGGAAAAGAACAAAAGTAAAGCTGACTGAAATAGTATGACATAAATAATAAGACATGAAACCACTCACTGATATCATATAATGGCGGTCACGCCTGAATTTGTGAAGTAACAGCATGAACATTTAATCTTCCTCATAAGTCAAAATAAAGTGCAAACATCATCTGAAGGCAAGATCTATGACTTCACTTTAGTTTTTTTTTTTTATTTATTAAGGATTTCTGCCTCGTCCCCACAACCGCTTCCCATTTCCCTCCTCCTCCCCCGATCAAGTCCCCCCCCCTCATCTGCTCGAAGAGCAATCAGGGTTCCCTGACCTGTGGGAAGCCCAAGGACTGCCCACCTCTATCCAGGTCTCGTAAGGTGAGCATTCAAACTGCCTAGGCTCCCACAAACACTGTCCTGAGTGAGGTAAGCCAGACCCAAAAAGAGGAACACGGGATGTACTCACTCATATTCGGTTTCTAGCCATAAATAAAGGACATTGAGCCTATAATTCATGTTCCTAGAGAAGCTAAATAAGGTGAATCCAAAGACAAACACATAGGCATCCTCAGGAATATTAACCTTCATCAGGCGATGAAAGGAGACAGAGACAGAGACCCACACGGGAGCACCGGACAGAAATCTCAAGGTCCAAATCAGGAGCAGAAGGAGACGGAGCACGAGCAAGGAACTCAGGACCACGAGGGGTGCACCCACACACTAAGACAATGGGGATGTTCTATTATGACTTCACTTTAAACATGGCCTCTCAGTTCAGAGTGTCTACTTAAGATACATAGTGAGTGCTGGACTTCAGAAAAGGGAGGAAGGAGGACTATGTGTGTCCCCAAAACAATGCTGAGAAACAAAACTACAATTTCACCAATCAACTATACAATGCACACCAAAAAAAAATCAATTTTAACTTTGCTTTCTGAAACTATGTTAATATGTCTAATTCACTGAAAAGCCTGTTTCTCAAAGTAACAAGTACACATGTGGATGGCTACCAAGTGCTGAAGTTCAAGGTTCTACACATTCACTTAGGTCTCCGCCGATGCTCCATACTTACATGGCACACAGAGTTAAACTTGTATAGGAGCAAAATTCAGAGGCTCACAATGGCTCTTTTATAAAGAGTGATGAAACTTTTCAAGTGGAAACCAAAGAAAAGCCAAAGCTTACTTTCTCTGCTTGTTTCATCTTCCTACGGTCGCCAGAAACTGAACCAAAAAGAGAATCTTCAGATAAGAGACAATTGTTTTCAATGTTTTGAAGATGCTTTAGTGTAAGAAGCAGTAGAAAGGGCTAAGCAGGGAGGATAAAGCACAGGAGGACAGAAAGAGATGGGACTAAACGAGCAATGAGAAGCCCTTGTGGAAATTTGCTGGTTTATAAACTTACTTTTTAAAAAGTTTTCTTTTTATTTTAATTTAATTTTAAATATGGATGTTTCATCTGAATGTATGTCTGTTCACAGCTTCCATGCCTGGTAATTCTGAAGGCCAGAAAAAAACACTTGATCCTATGGACCTGGAGTTATAGACAGTTGTAAGTCCCTATGTGGGTGCTAGGACTTGAACCTAGATTCTGTGTAAAAGAAATAAGTTCCCTTAACCACTGAGCAACCTCTCTAGTCCCTATATTACAATTTTTTAAAAAGTTTGAACAAAAGTATTCCATGGGTGGATAATCCTCCTCCAAGAAGCAATGAGTTTTCAATAAAAATAATCCCAGTTCTAAGTGGGACATATACAATGCCTTCTTAAAATGTGTTCATCAAGCAGTGCAGAGGCCCCAAGAATAACAACGACTATAACCATTGTTAATTGTTCCACGTAAGAACTGGATGGTAGCACCCTATTGTTTAAGATGCCTCACACCTCTGTTGTGGTACATAGCTAACTCAAACTGGAATCATACTGGAAGCATCATCTCTACTGAAGAGATTTCACAGTGCTAGAAGGTGCTGGGAAGAAGATCTACCAACATTCTTACCCACCTATGACTCCCATGCCCTACAATAATAATCTTCCAGAAAAGATGGGCCCTCTGGTGCATTGGCATGACTGTTATACAGGTAGCCAACTGCTTTCTACTAGAATTTCAGGTCCACACCATAGAAGAAAATTCACACTGATACTATAAGCATGGTCAAGAGCCCATGGCTTAAATGGTTATAAATCCTAGGAAGAGCTTTACTACAATTATTTTGCTAAATGTTAATCTTGTCAAATCCCTGCTAAATATTAATGTTTGTATACATAGACCAGTGTTGAGCTGGTCAGAGAAGTTTCCTATTGCAGCAGATGGTGGTTAATATAGAGACTTATAACTATACAAAGCTCCAAAAATAACTATCAGTGGCATTCTTGGCCTTGAATAAGATAGCTAATGGATAAGCATCTCCTCCAAGGTTCAGGGAACATTACAGAAGAAGAAGCCAAAAGAACATAAAAAGTCAGAGAATAGAGATTTACGCAATAAAGAGATCTGATGGACATAGCATGCACACTACACTCACAAACTGACTTCAGATGTGGTTGTCTGCACAAGACCTATGCATGATTGTGCCTGTCAACATTTCATGATGTGTTAGTGGAAGGGCCTGTGAGCCCTCCACCCAATCCCTAATGATGTATTATCACTGAAGGAATGATGTGGTTTTCTTCAGTGGTTTAGCCACTGACAAGTTGCTCATGTTCCAATAAATAACCTCCTACCCACGCTCAGGCAATCAACTTGAAAATTAAACTTAGTGGGGCATATGTACTGGTGTGGGTGCGCATGCGCACACACACACACACACACACACACACCACACACACACACAGAGAGAGAGAGAGAGAGAGAGAGAGAGGGAGGGAAGGAGAAAGAGGGGGGAGAGAGAGAGAGAGAGAGAGAGAGAGAGAGAGAGAGAGAGAGCGCACCATAAAAGTAGAAGGGAAACTTGTCCATATGAAGAAGGATTTCAGTGGATGTGATGGTCTGAATGACAAATCCCCCACAGGCTCAAGTATTTGAACACTAGGTCACCAGTGGTGCTATTTTATGGGGAAAGGAACAATGGAAATTTTGGAAGTTGGAACCTTGCTAGAAGAAGTAAGGCAGAGACAACAAATTCTGGAGGTTTATTACCTTGCCCCACTTCCTGTTTCCCCTCTCCTCTATTGTATGTGGATGAAATGTGAGCATCCCTCTTCCTGCTCCGGGTGCTGTTCCACAGCCAGGATGCCTCCACCAGGATGGACTCACCCCCTCAGAGTCATAAGTCTAAATGAACTCTTTCTTCCTTTGCTTTTCATCACAGTAGCAAAAAGGTAACTAATGTAATGGGCAGGGGACAAGATGGAGGATAAGAGCATATGAAAATTTTTAAAATTCTATATATGCATGGAACTGTCAAAGAATTTAAAAAATGAAGAAAAAACAGGAAGAATCTTGAGAACCTACATTTCTATTCCAAACACACTGACTCGGGTGTATAGTTAATGCTTAATAAGACAGCCAAAGCCTTCCAAATTAAAACAATTCATGGCCTAATTTTAAAAACAGGGTGATAGTATTTATGATAGCTATTCTTTCTTGTCAACTTCATTTCGAATTAACTAAAATCCAAAATTAGAGGTCATACCTGTGAGGGAATTTTGCTTAATTTGAAATAGAAAAATCCCCTTCTAATCTTGATCTCTGAGGTGGGAAGAGACACCTTCTGCTGGAAGCTTGTATGAGGACATAGAGAAAGGAAGCTGTTGCTCTTTGCCTGCTTGCTCTTGCCCTCCCTAGCAAGTCCATTCCTTCACTGGCAGTCAAGTCTATTTCTTCAGATTCCTAACATGTACTGAGGACAAACTGAGACATCCAGACATATGGATTGAGCAATTGCTGGGTTCCTGAACCTTCCATTCATAGTCAGTCATTGTTGGATTAGCTGGATCGCATTCCCAGAGTCATTCCAATAAATTCCCTTTCTATATATAGGGAAATTCAATCTATATGCTCCATGACTCTAGAGAAACAGCCTCGAAGCTCACCTTGGCATCAGGGTCCACAACTAGTACTTGGTTGTTCAAGGAAGGCTTCTTTCCATAGTCTGGTTCTCTGCCTCGAGTACTATTGGTGTCCTCCTAACTCACCTTCTTCTTCCTCCTCATATTTGATGCTCTGTTTCTGCATCATCCTCTCTCCACTAAACCAGAGCACCCCTGCAGTATATGCCTATCTTTTCAGACTGAAATTGTATATTTACATTTTATTAAATACTTTATATTAACAAAACATGTTTTCTTTTTCATACCTTATATGATAATTTTCTTTATTATTTCTAAACTCTAACAGTCATAATTTCTGGGGAAATGCGTGGTTTTATTTTTCATTCCCAATTACCAGCAGAGTTCCTGTTGTGCAGAAATTTTCCAAATGTATGGAACCAAATGACTTCCAAAGACCCCAATCCCATCAAACAGCTGATTCCAGCAAACCACCATTCACTTGTTTTACTGCTAAGAATCAAACTCAGGGCCTTGCACATTTTAGAGAAAGTGCTTTGCTACTAAACTATATCCACCCATGTTTATTTTTTTTAGACAGGACCTCTTTATGAAGCCTCTGTTGTCTGGCCTTGAACTCAAATCTCCCCAATCCCACCTCCCAAATGTTAGCATTACAGGCTTGCATCCCCACAATAGACCCCAGCCTATGGGACACTTATTCTCCCTAAATTTAATATACTTCACCTTTATTTAGACTTTAGTTTTATCTCTGTGATGTCCAATTTTTCAAGTATTTTATTATGCATTGCTGGAAAATTATACTTGAATCAATTTCATTTGCTTGTCATAAAGTATTTTTACTCTCAGAATGAATGGTTTTCTTTAATTCTATAATAGTTTAGGTGATCCTCTGTCGGGAATTTAATATTTCAGTGGTGAGTTGCAAGTGTTACTCTGCTTCTTTCCACCCCTAGGTCTTTATTTCAATTAGTATAATATGCTCATTAAATTAAGACATCTATTATGGTGCCAGTGCGCATATAACAGACAGGAAAATGTCTCATATGGGTCAAATGGAATCATTTTGCTAAATTAACATTGCAGCCTCTTATAAGAGGGTCTTACTAGATACTGTTATTAACACAGATAGGGCACAAATTGAAATGAGGTTTTTATGGTTTGCATACTCTGAGTAGATCTTCAAAGGACAAATTTGTATAGATAGCAGCTAGGCCTTCAAAATATACCTGACTTGTATATCCATAGGCTCAGTCACTACTTTGTACTATATTATGTAGCACGCCTGTTCACCTGACTCAATAAAAAATAAAACATAAAAAGAAGCGTTCAGCAACTTGAGAAATATATGTTACTTGATACTATTTTATCTGAATTTCTTCAAATGTTCTCAATATGTTTGTGGTCAAATATATCCATGAATAAAAAATCTATGACATAGTCCAAATACCTGCACCCTCTCAAAACATATATTTTGTAGCACCCTACAGTAATGGTATTAAGAGGCAGACTCTAGAAGGTTAACAGATCAGAATTCTTGTGAATAGGACTATTGTAATATATTTATTAACAGGGAATCAAGGGGTTTCATCAACACTTTCACAGTCAGGGCATATGTAGAAGCATTATCTACCTGCAACTGGTCCTCACCAACCACTGAATCTGCCACTGCTTTTACTTTGATCTTTGCTCATCCTCCAGAGCTCTGAGCAATAAGTGTCCATCATTTTTCAACCACCGTATCTATGTCATTTTGTTCTAGCAGCCCAGAGACACTAAGACACTCTTCTAACTTTCATGAATATTCTATTTTTATATGATACAATCCTTAATGAAGGCACTGGGCCACAGTCTGTAGTGAACAACATTGCACGCCAGCTGTTGCTCACTAGTCAGGGCTTAGTAACAGAAGTAAGACTGATTAATAACTGTGGTTAGCTACATCCTGCGCCCTAGAAGCTCTTCTACATTCTTACTAGATGTATGACCTTGAATGCGTCACATATTCTCTTACTTCATCAAAATTAAAGCCTATCCTGCATCACTGAAACATTGTGAGTACTTAATGGATTACTGAAATGACAAATGGCAAAGCATGCGACAAACAGAAGGTTTTGTGTTGTGATCAATCTGCATTTCCTATCTCTAGTTGTTTGACCACTTTTATAAGAAGGTCTTACTAGATACTGTTATTAATACAGATATGGCACTGATTCTTCTCTCCATGTTTCCCAATTCATTTGCCTTCCCAAAAGCATGGCTTCAATCACCACATCTCTCACACATGCAAAACTTTCTGTGACGCTCTGCTATGGACGTTCACATGAGCTGGAACCCTGAAGTCTAAGCTAGACCCCCACATAGCTCCACTCTCGTGTACTTCATTATTGACAGACACCTTGAAGCTAGGGACAGAGGTGGCCATGAGTGTCAACTAAAAAGGGCTGGAGATGGCCACTTTCACATGCAGGTATTTTCTGAATTAATAATGTATCTGTTTTGATGACTTTTCCTTATCCTTTGCTGGTTATCTTTCTTTTAAAACAAAGTGTAGATAGACTTGGGAAAATGCCCCTAGACTCTGATGAAATATCGAAGAGCAATAAATAAAATACTCTAAGACTTCATTATTCTTACAACACATAGTATATTGTCAACTTAAAAATTACCAATTTAAGGCAATATTTTAACATTGCCAACCAGCAATGAAACACAGCAGTCACATGCGCATTTAGGATAGGTTTCCTGTAAAATTTTAAAGACTCGATGGTTTCATAGCAATTAATAAAAGTCACTTTATGCTTTCGCATTTCATTCTGTGGTTAATATTATAAGATGTCATGACTGAAAATAATATACCCAGGGTCACAGAGAAAGGACATGAGAGGAAGCTTTTAAAACAAGAGAGCAGGAATTGGTACTTCCCATTAAACTGTCACAGCAAGTTGGTCACATACTGTGTGAATCTATTCAGAAAATGTTCTTGAAATGACAAAATTATACAGATGGAAAAAAAATTGTGGTTCCTTGGTCTTAGTGATAGTGGGGATAGGATGGTGGGAGGGAGGCCCATTACTAAGAGATAGCAAAGAAGTGACCTCCGCAGTGATACTGGTCATGTGCCTTCATCATGACAAGCTTAATTTAAGCCCACATGTGTAAGGGAGGATGCCCCCTAGGAGTCGGTACAGGACACTATTCACTACTTACATCAAATATTTCATTCTAATACTAAATCCCTTTTTTCCTTTCTCCAAATGTATGAGAAAAGCTTGGAGCAGCAGATAAACAGGCAGGACAGGCAGAGCTGAGAAGCAGCCTAGGACAGAGGGAGGCACAGCACATCTCAGAGAGGGGAAGTGGAGAGGGAAAGGAATGCATCTCTTTCCTTCCGTGCTTTTGCCCATAAAATTGTAAAGATTGTCATTTTTTTTTATTTTCTAGGATGCAGGTCTATTTTTGAGTACCAGGATGCATCAGTAATGGTGGATGTCTGTGTGTTAGAGTTTTCAGTTGGAATGAAGAGAACAGATTCCCTTTGCTAGTGGCTGGAGCCAGGGTCAGAAGCCCTGAGTTTCCAGTGGTTGGTAAGGTCTCTGTGAGGAAAGGGTCGTTACCCAAGCTCTGTCATGCAGAGGGGGGACACAGTAAGTCCAAGGAGAAATCTGGGACCTGTCGACAGGGTTTTTGTACAGTTAAAAATGAACACCAGATTTCAGCAAAAACCTCAATAAACAAATGGAAAACTACCAACCAAGCCCAGCCGAATGGAATGTGACTAATGGACATCCAAAGGAATCCATCGTGGCTGCTGAAAGCCTGGAGGGTTGCATTCTCCCCTCCTCAACATGACAGAGCCGGGGTGCCAGACACTTGGGGAATGTTTAGGTTGGGTAGTAAGGGAAACTCACCAAATAGCTGCTGTTCGAAAAAATTGAACAGGCCTTGGCTGGTTCAGAACGTGCGAGAACTAGGTTGGGAGCCCTGTAGACCTAGTTGAGTAAAGATCTGTGTTGCACCACCAATGTGAGGCAGGACAACCCTTTGGGGTTGGTACAGGACACCCTCAGACACCAGGTTCTTGGCACAAAGGAGATTTTTCCCCCGGAAGGGAAGGGGGCACCCGACTGCAAAGGCAGCAGCAGCAGCAGCAAGCAAACAAGAGCAGTTGTTTCTGATGGACTGGGTTTTAAGGAGACAATGGGCCAGTCTGAGCTAGGGTGAGTTGGTAAAATCCTTATTGGACATGCTAGCCAAATAATGAATTTTAAGTCTTGGACCTTGATGTTTTGCCTCAGGAATGAGTCAGTGGCCAAATAAGGGAATAGACCTTGATGGCTAGCTTTAGGAATGTAATCTAATGGTTTTTAGAAAAGGTGAGAGGGAAGGACAAGACCAATTGGCACCATGTTTGCCATGCACAGGCCTGCTAGGAAGCCCTTCAGTGTGTGTGCTAAACTGGCATCTCACTGCCCACACGGACTGCACTGAGGTCAAATTTTTCAGTTTGGTGTGCACTGTAGCTATAAGTGCTACAGTCTAAAGTCACCAGGTAAGCTGGATGGAGGTTGGAGGGGACCTTTGTATGGCACCTTTGCAGCTTCCTTTAACTCTCTAAGTGTCTTAAAACCAAACATTGTTTTTATTTTTCTTTTTTTTTTCGTTATCATGTTTCTTAAATTAATTTATTTATTAAGGATTTCTGCCTCGTCCCCACAACCGCTTCCCATTTCCCTCCCCCTCCCCCGATCAAGTCCCTCTCCCTCATCAGCTCAAAGAGCAATCAGGGTTCCCTGACCTGTGGGAAGCCCAAGGACTGCCCACCTCTATCCAGGTCTAGTAAGGTGAGCATTCAAACTGCCTAGGCTCCCACAAAGCCAGTACGTGCAGTAGGATCAAAAACCCACTGCAATTGTTCTTGAATTCTCACTATTCCTCATTGTCCGCTATGTTCAGCTAGTCCGGATTTATCCCATGCTTTTTCAGACCTAGGCCAGCTGGCCTTGGTGAGATCCCAATAGAACATCCCCATTGTCTCAGTGTATGGGTGCACCCCTCGTGGTCCTGAGTTCCTTGCTCGTGCTCCGTCTCCTTCTGCTCCTGATTTGGACCTTGAGATTTCTGTCCGGTGCTCCCGTGTGGGTCTCTGTCTCTGTCTCCTTTCATCGCCTGATGAAGGTTAATATTCATGAGGATGCCTATGTGTTTCTTTTAAAAAGGAAGTAAGCACTAGCAGCTTCCCATAAAGCTACCGGTTGAATAACATGTGGAAACCAAATACGCTTTTAATTTAACGCAGAGATGTCATATGCGGTGTGAAACATGCAAGCAGTGTGGCCCAATCCCTTCAATGGATTAGGAAGCAAATTACAAATGTTAGATTATTAAGAGCAGCCATGGAGGGATCGAAGGCCGAAAGAAAGAGAGGTTGGTTTGATCTCAATTGGGACCGTGCTTATGCATGGTAATGAGGCACTCACATGTACTGATGGCCAAAATACCTACAGAAGATGAGATGTGGCCCCTTATAGGAGTGGAAATGACCTATGTGGTCCGCAAAGGAAGCTGCCAAGTGTAGGCTTTTGGAGGAAACTATCATTCCTAACTCTAAGAGGATGTAAAAAAAAAAATGCAAGCAGGGATGCTATAACTGTTTTCTGCTAAAGAGGGATTTTGTGGAGGGGGTAGTTGGTCCATTGATGAGGGGATCCTCTGGTCAGTAGCAAGGGGAGAAGCTTAACTTGATCTGCTGTGATGGGCCAGGCGACTGATGTCCTGTGCTCCTGAGAAACGTGGAAAATAATTACTAAAGGGCAGTAAGCAGTGGGTTTGGTTACACAGTACAGCCGAGAGATTTTCTGGGGAGGATGGGCAGGGGAGGTGCAGAGTGGGTCACTGAGAGAAAGTGGGCATAGAGTTGACTCAGGGTAACAGCCACTGGTCTCATTGCCAGGACTGTTGCACCACAATGAGCTGACCGAAGGAGTAGGGAACTATGACGCATTCAAGGAAGGGGACAGGAGAAAATAGAGGATAAACTAATTCTGAGAATTGTGGGATTGAAGGTCCCCAGAGTTTCTCCACAGCACCTCAGAGGTCCTTTTACAAATGTGTCAGGAACACATGGGACTGTTGTAGGGTGAGAGCTACTGGGAGAGCTTAAGAGGAACATTTAGTCTGAGTACAGGATGAAGTCCAGTAAGTAGCACTCTTAAAAGACACTGTGAAAACACCGACATGGGGCTGATAAAGAAGAAAGAGTGATCAAAGGGAAGAGCAAACGTGAGAAGGAACCAGGAAGAATTTTTGTTTGGTCCCATTTGCTTAAGTCCCATTTCAAATGTTGGCAGGGAAGCAGTGCTGTTCAAGGAGGGCACAAATCCCATTCTGTGCAGTAGTCTTTTAGTTACCAAGTCTTTGTTAGCTTTCGAGTACGGAAGCAGCCAAGGAATCAAGCTGGTCCCAAAGGATGTTAAGTTGATCTGAGCTGATGAGACAGAGAGGAGAAGCGATGCAAAGGACACTTCAGTTCAGATGTTTTAGTTCTTAGTCCACAAAATAATGTCCAGATTGGCAAGAAGTGTGATTACTTGTAAGGCCTATTACTCATTATTTCCTTTATAGAGGTCACCTTAACTGCGCTTCGAGGTTTGGGGGCATTGATCACTCGGTAACAGCTTCAAGGCTGACAGAAAGGTAAGATGGTTAGGGTGCCTCAGGGGAGGGTCCACTCAAGGGCCCATGATAAAACAACAGTGGCCAGAGATCCAGAACATGTCAGAAAGCAATAACTGTGGGGAAAATTACAAAACAAAGTTACATGAGGAAAACTTTTATATACAGACTAACATGCAATTGTACAACTGGCTGGATGATGCATCAGAGTTCAGTAGAAAAATAAAGTAATTGCAATTAGCTATTTGCTTACAGCAAATTCCTGAGCAAGAAAGAAACGCCTGGAAGCTTTGTAAAAGAAGTCAGCTAAAATCAACACCCAAGGAATGAATCGGGACAGAAAGTGTCTAAGTGGTATTCATTGCTTTTACATACACTGAACTTTGTATATTTGTTTCAAATATTAACAATATTAGCTATTATCTAATGAACAAAAGTAGAGTAATGTAAAACACATTTTCTTTCTTAGAAACAATTTGATAAGGTGAAATTCTAAGAATTGAGATCATTCGTGTTGTGGGAGCAAGGGCTGTCTCTGACTCTGTTGTCTGCTTTTGGAACCCTTTTCTCCTATCGGATTGCTTCATTCAGCCATAATAAGAGTGCCTTTGATATTTGATATGCCATGGCTGTCTGATATCCTTGAAGGCCCACCAGAGAAGAACCAGAGAAGAAGGAGTGGATGAGGGAAAGGGAAGATGGGGGAGAAACTTGGAGGAGAGAAAGGAGGGGAAACATCGGTTGGAATGTAAAAGCAAAAATATAAAAAATACTTTCTTATGAAAAAATAATAAGAAAAAATGAGGAACATTACCTTAAATGACCATATCTAGTATTTTAAAATATGGCAATATATTTTGAACATTAGAATGTTATACCTATATTCCAAATTTACACAGTAAATAAATTTTAAATTGTCAAGTTACCTAAAATGAAATGCTAATTCGAAGTCATGTTCCCCAAAAAGAAATTATTTCCAATTTCCAATACAAAAAGCATATTCCCAGAGATAGTGTATGCCTTGTCAAGAGCAAATCGTTCATTTTACAAAGTTTACACTGAACAACCAGAATGCTTTGTCTAAAAATAACCCCATTAACGAAACCTTTAAAAAAAATCTCTCCATTTTCATTCCATACACTCAACCAACAGATGAAAGGTGAGAAAAGTCAGTCATGTCAAATCTGTAATAAATAATTTACATGTAACATGAACTGAATTAACAATGAAGACTTAAACCTGACTCCACTCCTTGGAGGTCAAATCCACAGCTTGCCACATACCACAGTAAGGGTGTTTCTTACTGCCATTCTATGTAAAAATAGATCGGTTGTTTGGAAGCATAATTTGGAAAGCAAGATAACCGAATTAAATGAGTTTTAACAATATTGGCTTTTGAGATTTCTTAGAAAGCACCCACAGGCATCCCCACTAAAGCCGGTGTACTCTTTGTAGACCTGGAGGCAAGAGCAAAGGTGCTGCACCTGGACCTCTCTATCTGGGTAGAGACTCGATTATCTTCTCAAAGCACCACACTTGAGCTCAGGTGAGAGACTCTTCATTCAAGTCATCTCCTCTTGAAGAACCTGAAGGTTGATATATCTCGTCATAGAATCCTTTGGTGACTCAACAGGTATGTCAACTATCAAAGACACTGCTTGGATATTCTGAATAACTTTCTACAGCTCTGAGCTTGATGACAAAGTATCTGATATACTCCTTTAATGGAGGAACATTGGTGGTTTTAGGGTATAGAACCTGGAATTAGCGTTTGCTAAGAGAAAGAGCTGAATATCAGGATAAAGGGCATAACCCATTGGACTAGCATATAGGTCCCATAACAGTTGGGTGGTGGGTTTATGAACAATGTTACCCTCTTCACAGAATCATTTGCATGTCAGTTCAAGAAACACTGAGGGCAGAATACTAATGAAGATTTGCTTCATTGTTGTTTAAGACTTCTGAGATGTGGATACAGACTCTGAGATGCTCCACTGGGCAAGAGAACCCATCCTCGTGTCATGTGAAGCGTGAGACATAAGAAATAATTCGTCTTTAGATAAGGAGAGCTTGCTGTTGTTGTTTTGGATTAGTTTTTTGTCAGGCCTACTTAAGCAGAGCTATTTATGTCTTTGCAGCCAGGGGTGGTCTGGCCTTGCAGTCAGAGGTGGTCAGAACTGCATGGTAGACCTCTGGCAGGTCTTGTTTCCCATGAATCCTCGTCCTGTAAGGAAGCAAGCACACCACTTACTCTAGTAGGATGGTATTCCATCCAAGGACGTTTGTGCTGCATCTGAGGGAACTGCTTGAGCTTGGAGGCTTCCTCCCATTGAAGTATGTTGTAAATTTAACACATTTTATTCAAACACTCAATTTTTTATAATCGATTTTCATAGAATCAATTTTGATATACCTGATATTGAATATTATTTTGTACTAAACAAACTTTAAATTTACTTTAACTTTGCTTAGTTTTACTTGCTTTAAGCTTAATTGTAAAAACATATACAGAATACTATATGATGAAAGACAAGAGGACACAATATGATGGGAGAAAATAGAAATTGCTCTCTCCCTCCAAACCTGTCTCTGGAAATAAATTACATTTCATTTCACATAACTGTTAGCATTAACTTGTATATCTTGAATATCTTTGACAGTTTAAATCAGTTAGTGACTCTCTGGGTATGTTTATAAGGCAGAGCCTTGAGAAAGTTTAAACTGAATTGTGAGTTATATGGGGAAGGGAGCTCAGACCACACTAGCATTCCATCCTGCAGAGTTACCTAAACCAATTTAGATACTAAAAATCAAAACTTCCAAATTTAGACCAGCAGTGTAGCCATTTGTCCAGTGTACATTGAGGCTGGATTTGGATGAAGAGCTAAATTAACTCAGTATGAGTTCTCTTTGGTAGAGTTTTTACATAACATGCAGTCAGACTGAGGGTGTCAACTATTGAATACAGAATTTGGAATCTACTGTAAGGCCCAGGATCAAGGTAAAAATGGATATCATAGGGTTTTTTATTGCTGTGAGAATGCACCATAACCAAGGCAACTCTTTCACATAAAACATTTAATTGAGGTGGCAGCTTACAGTTTCAAAAGTTCACTCCAGCCGGGCGGTGGTGGCGCACGCCTTTAATCCCAGCACTTGGGAGGCAGAGGCAGGCGGATCTCTGTGAGTTCGAGACCAGCCTGGTCTACAAGAGCTAGTTCCAGGACAGGCTACAAAACCACAGAGAAACCCTGTCTCAAAAAACCAAAAAAAAAAGTTCACTCCATTATCATCATGACAGAGAGCACAGTGGTGTGCAGACAGATGTGAGGTGGAGAGCCCAGCGGTGTGCAGGCAGATGTGGTGTGGGGAGCATAGTGGTGCGCAGACAGATATGATGTGGGGACCAGAGCAGTGTGCAGGCAGATGTGATGTGGGGAGCACAGAATGTGCAAACAGATATGATGTGGAGAGCACAGTGGTGCGCAGGCAAATGTGCAGGTAGATGTGATGTGGGTCACATCTGCAGGAAGTCAACTGACAGTCACACTGAGGGATCTTGAACAAAAGAGACCCCAGAATCTGCCCCCACAGTGACACAGTTCCTCCAACAAGACCACACCTCCTAATAGTGCCACTCCCTTTAGGGACCATTTTCTTTCAAACCACCACAATAGGAGACAATAGGCAGTCACTTAGAGCATCCTCTAAGTCTGGAAATGATCAAAATGCATGAAAAGTAAGGAGGTGTCCCCAACTTACACAATTCCAGGGTTAAGAATCCACAGGGCCAGAGGAAGATTCTTAGAGTTTTTGTCTGATCACAGCCACTGGCCTTCAATGGAGTGGGTCTTAGGACAGATGGAAGAAAGCTCCAGTGAGCTACCAAACCTAGCAAGGGCTCCCCTGAGTCAGATCCAATGGATTACCTTGCCCTGGTGTTTTGTTATGTTGCATGTATGCTCAGGTCAAAAGCAGTATGGCTTTTGATCAAACTGTCAGGAGAGACAGTAAGGTGAACGGGAAAAGGCAGAAACAGAGTGAAGAGAAATGGGCCTCGTTAGGTCTGAGCCAGAGAGCGTCCGAGAACTAGGGCTGGGGTTGAGCCACTAGTAGGCTCACATTTCCCATCCCAGGTCTTCGGCGCCCAGAGTAGTACCAAAGAGTTCCACAACAGCCCGGAATTCAGTATGACAAAGATTTATTTATGTGAGGATAAACTCACAGTAAGGGTAGCAATCCGCAGTCCTCTGTGTGCACTGGGAACTGGAACCGAATCCAGCAGCAAAAAAATGGGGCCCATGCACGCTTTTCTTCTGCACTTACAGTAAGGACATGAGACCACGTCCAAAGTGGGCCAGTATCTAAAAGGCTATTGGCTGAAGGAGTTCCCACAATAGGCACCATATGTTAGATTATTAAAGAGTGGCCACACAGAGAAAGAAGACAGAAAAAAAAAATAGGAGATTTGACCTGACCTTAGGCTGGACCATTTTATTCACAACCAGGGGCCACTTTTTTCCAACCACATGTGCAGATGACCAAAATGCATATAGAAGAAGATGAGATGTGGCCCCTTACAGGAGTGGAAACTAGGAATTGTAGTCTTTCGGTAGGAAGCTGTCAACATGCAGAAAAGTCTTCCTGGATACCTCACTGCCATTGTGTCCCTATAACTTAGTGATATGAAATATTTTTAAAGGACAGAAAAGAAGCCTGGAGCCAGCCACCAAACATTATTCCAAAGTTTATATTGCTTCTAATTCAGGGCACACAATTTCTGGTTATTACCTGAGGTAAAAGGAAAAATATCTCAACTAAAAATTCAAAACTTTTCCTCAGAAAGTGTTAAAAGCAGAGCTATTAAGTCATCCAAATTAGAACTGATATAAGAAGTTTAAAATACATAGCAATTTTTTATACTAATGGGCTGAAGTACCTCTTGAGTCTTTCTTCTCATTGGTGTCTACAGTTATACTGTTTCTGTTGGAGTAAAATTGTCTACCTAATGTCATTCCGTAGGTCCCCCGTGTATCAAGATAATGGAAAGTGCTTCCACACTTGGCAAATGCATTATGTGCTAAAAGAATATTAACTTTTTATCTAATGTAAGTTCCTGCCAGGAACATTTCTGAAACTCTAAAATAATTACTAGAAATGTCTTTATAGTCACATCTGCAACAACCTTTATGAAATTATATATTTTGGAAGATATCACTCTATCTAGTGTTGTTAGGATACTAGGGATTCTAAGTTTAAACTTTCATCAACTCCATCTCTACAAAGTAAAGATGCCTGCAGGTTAGCTATCGAACCAGCCTGGTCATAAAAGTCTATTACTGAATAATATAGCCAATCCATACCATACCACAAAACATTATACCTGATAAATTTCAACCTGGACACATGGCGTATTCTGTCTGTGGATGGCTAACATGGTTCTGCAGTCAGTAACTGCACAGCATGCTCTGTGGATATATTTACTTAATCCATGGGTCTTCAACCCTAACCTCTCATAGTTTCCATAAATGAGAATGCAGAGCTACAGAAAGGAAAGAAATACAAACTTGTCTTTGGAATTAAAACTACCTGGGGCATGTGGGTATGGGAAGGGAGTGAGAGAGTATTAGGAAGCTTCTAATGTTAGCCTTAGAGCCAACCCACTTCCACTGTCTCATATTTTGAGTTTTTGTAAGTTAGTATTATACCATCTCCCTATACCACCCTAGCGTCTATTGCTTTGATGTATTTTAACAAAAGACTGTGCAAAACGTTAACCAATTGCCAGAATTAGTACTTACCACCCTCAAAACTATTTTCTTCCTCAAGCACAAGTGTGCCATAATATTTTAAAACTGCTTTAAGTCATTTGAGGTATAATAAAATAGAAATATAGCAAGTAAACATTTCAAGATTATATATATAATATATCATGTTATATAGCATCTATGTTTTATATATATAGCCAATCCTGTGTTCCTATAACAAAATACCTGAAGCTGAATAATTTATAAAGAGGTTTACTTAGCTCACACTTTGATGGCTAGAGAATCCAGCCAGAATAATATTGTTATTCTGATAATATCCTTCGGCCTGTGTTATTACAGGCAATAAACAAACTGTCTGTGATGGGAATCAAGTATGCTGAATGGCCTAGCGCTATAAAAGTCTTCAATCATACTGGGTGGTGACACGTGCCTTTAATCCCAGCATTTGGGAGGCAGAGACAGGTGGATCCCTGTGATTCCAAGGTCATCCTGGTCTAAGAAGAGAGTTATAAGACATCAAGAACTGTTACAAAGAGAACCCTGACTCCAAAAACCAAAAATAAATAATGTGTATATATACACTATCACAAAAACTATCTTCGTAACACCAGCATTAATCCCTCTGGAAACAGTGTCCCCATGACTTATTTACCTTTCACTTAGGTCCCCACCTCTAAAGAGGTCCAGCTCAACCACATTGGGAACCAATGTATACATTTATGAGACACATCATATTTTGATGTACGTATACATTGTAAAATGCCTGGATCATGGCAATTAATGCATCAATGACATCATAATGTGTTTTTGTGGTGCAGCCATTCAAAAACCCACTCTTGGAAATTCCAATTATGCAATACACTCAACAAATTACTATAGTTCTGTACAGAAAAAAAATTAAATAAATGCTGACTACAAGAAGTAGAACGCTTTATTTTTTTTAATGTTTCACCATTGCTGAGATGAACATATGATGGGTATTCTAAGGACAATTAAAATATATCTAAATAGATCAGCATAGATCTAAGCCCACAATCAGAAAGGAGCACACCACAGGGAATGCTGAAATGCACTGCCATTTGCATAAAGTTTTAAATTATAATTAGGATATATTTTATGCTGCACACAAATATGCTGTACACAAAAAATATGGGAAAATACACTGGTAGGATAAATGTTAAGTTTGTCATTAAAGCTTTGTCAAGAGAAGAAGCAAAAGAATAAATTAGCGATGGTAGCTTCAGGGCACTTCAGATTTATCTATAATGTCATATTTATTTTAGCAATCTAAAATGTGTAGCAAATTGTTACAAAAACTGCAAACTAGGAGGCAATTCATTTTCATCAAGAATAAGAATTGTCTTTTTTAAATCTTGGAGGGACACATACTGCTTGGGTACACTTGGGAGATACAGTGTGTGTTTTGATTTGATTGTGTCCACAAGAGCTCAGTCATCACCTGAAGCCGTCATCATTTCTCTGTGTTGAGAGCAGAGTCCTCTCATAGGTCTATATTGAGCTGTATGCTGTGTACTATTGGGCCTTGAGCTTCTCTTCTGTATCCAGACCTGTATCTCTTTTCCCCAATCCCAGGTACTCCCCAGTTTCTAGTAACATGCTTACCAGAGACATTGGAGTCTCATCTTTTTGTCTCACTTGGATAACCATCCCTGAGTATTAATAAAACAAAAAGAATATTTTTTTCACAAAACACACTTGAATGTTAAAATATTTGTCTTTTATACTGAAGGCTCCTAATTGCTCTCGGTGAAAAAACATGGGTTTTATAACCACAAACGAGTTTGGTCATGTATCTTTCCTCCTTACACAGGTTTAGGCAACATGAATCAATTAGACCCGACACTTAGCAGCCTCAGGAGTCATGACTGAGGGAAAAGGAATCACTCACAGATAGCACATACATGGCTAATGTTAGGAATATTTCCTAAAACAAGCCTCTTCGCCAACGCAAATAATCCCAATCAGACAAGAGCAAATTAAAAGATATCCCGGTTTAATTGGACGTCTGAACTCTCGGGTGGCCCCGAGGAGGAAACAAAGAGCTTACACAACCAGCGAAGGAAAAGAGGAAAGACCACGTGTTTATTTTCTGGGGAGCCGTTTAAATACCCTGTGAAAGCGGTCCTGACTTTTCCTGGGGAGAGGTCAAGGTTTGGCGGGCTTCCTTGGCCATCCCTGAGGAGGGGTCAAGGTTTGGACTGAGGCAGCTCTCAGGGGAGGGGGCTTCTAAAGATGGATGCCAGGTATTACAGCTATATTTCGAATCTTGGCAACAGCTGGGTTAAAGGAGGTTCTGAAAAGTACAGAGACGCTTCCAGCCCAGATATCAACCTGTGTCTCAGTGTCCCAGAGGCCAGTTGTATGACTTGTAGGTCTTCCCAGTCTTTGAGAGAATCCTACAAAAATGCAGCAATATTAAAAGAACTTTACCCTTAAAACATTCATTAAACTGCAGCAGATCCAGCGATGTGGTACCAGATGCAGCAACAAAGGCCATGCTACTTGGCTGCAAGGAGTACCTGTTTCTTTCCATTCTGCTTCAGAATTTGAGGTGAAATCAAACAGCACCAGTTGAAGACAGCCACAGTTGGCCATTTGTCAGAGCGTGCCTTGCTCATAATAAGGCATAGATTATGCCGATCTATAACGGACTTCAGTGCCTTCTACCATTGACCCCACACATAACCATAGATCAATCATTGTTCCAGGGCTCCCCATCAGGATGACAAGATTTCTCAGTCCGTGCTTCCTCCTCTTTCTTTGACAGGCATTTTGTTCATTAAATCTTTTGTTCCCTGGGGGTTTTGCTGTTTTGTTTTGTTTTGTTTTGAGAGGTTTTAAGTTAGGAATTTGGGTTGGATTTTTAGAGACAGAATTTCACTGGGTAATCCAGGGTGACCTTGGACTCCACACCCTCCCATCTCAGTCTCTGGAGGACTAACAGTACCAGCTTGCATCACTACCCTAAACAGTTCTTCAAACGTAGTCTCAGCTTCTGCTTTCTGGCAACTCAACCTGAAGCAAATGCTGCTGCATGGAATAGAGCCTATGACAGCAAGGTCAGGCTGAGAGAGGTCATGCAGGGTTGGCTAAAGAAAACTGTCAGAGTGAGCAAGGAAAAAGGGACAGTCTCTAGGGTCTCTCTCTTGCCTTGCCGTGGCCAAGAGGAAACTGCACTTTAGGATTTATGAAGTGTGTCTTCTGTCTCAGGAACACTACAATCACTATCATCACCATCTTCGAAGATCACATTTGAAACTGATATTCCTATATCCACATTGAGTCCATCAAATTTTTTACAAATATTATTTCCATTTTCTTATGCTGTGTCACAAAGTTTCCTAAGCAGAAAAGCAATGAGAATTTGATGAGAGTCATGAAACAGAGAGGAAGGTGTCAACTTTCTTACAATAAAACTGAGAGCAGACTTCTAAGAACAGTGAACATTTGAGCAGAATTGTAGCATAGATGGATTCATCAAGAGTTAAGCCTAACGGGGACGAAAAAGCACTTGGAAGATTGAAAAACTCAAGATATTAACGCGAGAGGAGTAAAAAGGTCATGTCCAAAGTTCTTAAGAAAAGCTAAGACCAGGATTCAGCATACTTCAACTCTAACGACTGTGTTCGTTCCATTTCTGCTAAACGTAGAACTAACAACAAAAGCAGACATACCTAAAAATTCCCCTCCATCAAACATATGTAGAGTCAATCCCCATGTCTCTTACTTCCCAGGGCATGGGTCTCTTTTGCTTTTTGCCATTAGGTGTAACATGAGGAACGGGGTGCTTGTCTAATGCTGTAAAAAGCTACCACAGAAGCACAGAGCAGTAAAGAAAAGATCTTTTCTGAATACTGAAGCTCCCTTGATGGGTAACCAGCAGCAAAAATACTTTCTGGGTTAGAAAGTCACTGAGAGTAAAGACTACGGAAACATCACCCTTGCCGTGTGCACGCCGTTGCTCATACGACACGCTGCTCTGTCTGTGAATCAAGCATCAAAGAAATGTCTGCTTTATAACTCAGTGTGCTTTTATACAATGCTTAGCATTTAACAATTATTCCTTTGCAGCTGGAAAGATAGACGGCTCAGTGACTAAGAGTACTTGCCCTGCTTCCAGAGGAAGAAAGTCCAGTTCTCAGCACCCATCCTGGGCAGGTAGCTAACAACTTCCTCTTACTCCAGTTCCAGATGATCTAATACCTTCTTCTGCCTTTACAAGAACCTGTATTTATGTATACATACCCACACACAGACACACATACATATACATAGTTAAAATTTAAAGCTTTTTTTAATTATTAAGTTTGCTTTTTAAAAATGCTAATTTTAAGTGATTATATAAATCTCATAAAATAAAAATGTTTTACCTTGCCAGAATAATGGAAACAGCTTCATGATTCCATGCTTAGCTAATGTAAATTATCTCCTCTAGACGCACGCACCCCAAATGTTGCAGGAAGGAATCAGAACCATTTTTATTAGGGAATGATGAGTCACTAGAATGTGAAATTAAGGAACTCATAATAAAGCAATCTTCACTGTAATCAGTTACTTCAGCAGTTGATGGATTCTATTAGCAGAGACGTTTTGGCACTGGTTTCCAGGTGGGGCATGATTAGTCACGACTCCTGCAAGGCACTAATTCATCATTAACTGAGTAAATAAATATTTTTACATCTCTTAATTTCAGTACCTAAATCAACCAGAAAGAAATTAGTTTATTCACTAGGGCAAGAGAGATTGCTTCAAAAACTAAAAGCCAGTGTTGACCAGAGAAAATAATTCAGGTATAAGGACAGGAGACTGGCGTACATACTGACGGCAGGAAAAAGACTTTAGCCTAAACAAGGTTTTAATAAGAAGCTAGCCACGTGTTAGGAGGATGGCTCATTTGGTAAGGATGGGCTCAGATCCCTAGCATCTGTTTGATAACAGGTCAGTCTAGCCAATCAGCAAGCTTCACATTCACTGAGAGACCCTGTCAAAAATTAAGATGGAAAGCAAATTGAGAACGATACCCAATGTTGACCTTTGACCTCTACACACATGCACAGAGATGTTCATGTGTATATAAATAGGTACACATATATAGACCACACACACACAAGCCAGCCACATTGCTAATGTCCCCTTTCACTTTCACACAGTGACCAGAGCTCTAAGCTGAACATGGGTAAAAATGTAGTTATCGTGGAGTAAGAGCTGTGCAGAGAGCCTGTGCTGGGGCACAGACCCATGCAATGTTGGGAAAGGACTCCTAGCACAGTTGGACCTTGACACGGGGCAAGGAGTTGTCCACAGCAGCCAACTTTCAAAGGGATAGCCTTGCTCCCATCCACATAGTATCCAGCATGGTCTGGGATGGTTGCCCCTGCTATTTTATCACATTTCAGAAGGAAATGGTCTGCTGGTTGAAAATCTTCCTTTGCTGAAGTAACCCCATCAGCTCCCATACAGTAGGCAGGTATGCAGCTCAGAGATCTGCCCTTCGAAAATTCCCCTTGCAATTCCTAGGTAGCGTTCCAATGAGAAAGCAGATAGCGTAAAGACAAAACAAATTGTGAAGTAAGATAAATAAGTTATATTTTACTTTACAGAGTGGAATATAATAAATAGTTGCCTAATGTCTCGAAGGCCTAAATTTACGTCTTCTACCACCTCTCTGGTACACTCTAACTGTTACGATGTCATTATGCTACCACCAATTTTCAGTGGCTATTAAAACTTGCTAAGAAACTAATAAATAATAAAAAAACAAAATTAGGGATTGTAGAGATGGCTCAGTGGGTAAAGTACTAGATGCAGAAACACAAGGCCCTGAGGCCCCAGCACCCACACGAAAACCAAATATGGCCATACCACCTGCAAGGCAACCCTGGAGAAAAGAGGTTGATGCCCAGGGAGTTGGTGACCAGTCAGTGTAGCCAAAATGCCAAGCTCAATGTGAGAGACCCTACCTGTAGGAACCCACAGAAGTGGGTTCCCTCCACCCTGACCAAGTATATGGGAGCCAACAGAAGTGGGTCCACTTCACCCTGACTGAAAGTCAGAGAGTGTTAAGCCTACTTGTTCTTTCAAGATTATTGACAAAAGGTTTGACTTAAGGTGTGGCTATAAACAAGGTATCTTGACCTGGGGTGTGGTTACTCGGTGTTTTATTGAGATGATCCCCAGAGATGGATCCATTCCACCCTGATCAAAGGTCTGAGAATTCAAGCCTATTCCTGCCCCTTCAAAGATATGACAGGCAGTTTGAGCCAGGGCGTGGCTGCCTACAGGATACTTGGTCTAAGGTATAGTCACAGCCTTGTCCTGACTAAACAACAGAATGATATAGTGACTTGAAGTTTCAAGTACTGAAGCAATTGCTCTATTTGTTCTTTATGTCATGTTAAAGCAGTCTTTTGCCTTCCTCCTCCCTTTTTGGATTGGGATGTATAAGCATATGGAAAATAAACATGGGCATATTCAGTGTTCACTGGATCGCCCTCCTGGTTCTATCCTATGTCTCTGTATCTGTTTTGTATCTCAGTTCCCCCATCTCATATTTCTAACCTGCATGCTCCTACCATGAAGCTTGTGAACCCTGTCAAGGCTGCACCCCGACACCTACCTCACAATAAAATAAGGGAACAAAGCACTAGAGGCAGACACTAGGTCCACCTGGGTTCGGCAGCCATTGGCACAGGTGAGCACATCCATGCGCACACTTATGCACATACACATATTATAGTGGGAAAGGTTATTGTACAGTAAAGGGGGAAAAACCTGAAAAAAGCCCACATCTCTGGCTCAATAATTATCAGAATGGCATGTTGCTCACAGCCCAGGCATCTTGATTCTTTTGACTGAAAATTCAGATTAATAATAACTGTGGGCAATTGTTGTTGTGAGGAGTAGATCAGGTGCATATTACAAGCCCTGAGTGCTCCAGGTACACAGAAAAAGCTCTGTAATGTTTTGGGCTGGCTGGATGAATAAATGAGAATCTAGGTGAACAAAAAGGTTTTTGAAATTAAATTAATGCTGAAAATATTAAGAGAGATAAGTTACTAACGTTTAAATCAGCAACAATGACCAAAACTGTTTTTATTTACCAACTTCTTTCCCACCTCCAACGTGCTTTCTACCCACTAGAATCACAAGTGTGATCGTTCTTTATTTTTACCCTGCTTGACTTTGATTTCTTACATGACGGTGGTGTAAATCACTCAGAACGGCCATTTAAACCACAGCCCAGCAGAGCCTGGCAGCCTTTGGATCAGACTTGCTGAAGCACACAAGAAAGCGAATCCATTCATTTGGCTTTCATTTTGTGTATCTTTCCCATCGTCTTCGGTGGTTTTATTAATTTCTAAAGCATGGTCCGTGCGTAGTTCCACAGAACTTGGTGATTATGTGGCGCCTTCTTCCATGTTAACTCCTCAAATGGCTTCATTTATAGGCGCAGCTGTCTTGTCCTGACTTCCCCAGGAGCGAGGCAGAACCGGCATTTCCCGTCTCACAGCCCATTTATTCTCCGACACGTGTTGCAGCATACATTAAGTTCAATTTCTCTGGAGTTGTTATTGAGGTGTAGAACCATGCACAGTTGGATGGCATCATGCCCTCCAAATGGGACAAAGATGAATAATGCAGACAAAAGGGCGGGCGGCAAGAAAGGTAAATTTCCCAATCTGTGACATCCATCTCTGGCCACAGTGGAGAGTCCACATTTCCCCCGGAAGAGAAGAAACTGCATAAATTGGAGATGGATGGCACTTTTCTATTTATAAATAATTTCACACATACTATTTGATATTCTATGCTATGGCACAGGAATTATAATAGGCCTTATTTTAGAGATGAGGAAATAGAAGCACAAAGGGTTATGTAAATCAAGGTCCCACAGTTGGCTTCTTGCATAGCAGGAACTGGAAATAACAGAAATCACAGCGTTTTCTAACACCGACTCACAGAGTCTCCCAAAGCAGACTTTCTCTATATTCAGACAAGGCTCCAGGGTTTTAGCAGCTTGAATGGGGACAAGGAGGCACGGACAGAGCAAAGGCACGAAGGAGTTCACGTCCACTCCTGTTATCCCCTTCTGTTTATCATGTTCTGCTGGAGACTAACCACAGAGATGCTCCACTTTTTTTACACAATGCTGCAAGAGTGCGGACTCACTTGAGCGTTTTGCTGTCCTACTCGGTTGGATTCTTTTGGAATAGAATGCTCCAAACTTCACTGGTGTGCCCCAGCTATACTCCAGGGGAGCACTGCACATGACAGAGATTTCACACTGTACGTTACAGCATATAAGTATATGCCGCATAATTTCCAGTGTTCTGAAGATAAGTGTTTGATGAACAGTATTTTCCCCATGCAAAATAAAAAAGAAGATAAAGAATTCATTTTTTATTGCAGTTCATAGAAATGATATGCTTGTGCCGACATGGGAACATGGTCACATGAGGGATTATGCACTCTGATTTCTCCTGTGCCCTCGGCTAGGACAATATTATTGAACTTTTGATTGGTGTTTTATTTACATTTCCAGATTCAGAATATTGCTACGCATGCCATGTATGAGGAGCTTGAGTCGGAGGGGAAGCTATCCAATGGCCGCAATTTCGTGGACACACACTCTGCACCCTCACCTCCCGCTCCACCTGTGTCCACAGAGATACACCTCAGCTTGCCTCGCCTACTGCCTGGGTGTGTGTAAGGATGTCTAGAGAGGAATCTCTCCGTTGGTTTAGCCAATGAGCCTGAATGGGAAGAGATTAGCAAGCTGACAGCTTGTCTGCTGGACTGGCACTGCTCTCCTTCCCTGCTCCCACACCCCTGTGTTTATTTCCTTCTTGTATAGTCATCTGGGAGAAGTAATAACAAAGCTGTTCCCACACATTCTTGCATCTCCGACTAATACCATCAGAATATGCTGAAATGTCTCTTGTTTACTCTACTGGATGTTCTTAACTCTACTCTACTGATCAACTGCAAATAGTGAAACCCGAAAAGAGAGAAAACCAGATGCATCATGGGGATACTGACAGACAATTTGTCTGTGTCTTGAAAATGGCCTTTTAATCTCAGCATTGCCACATTCATGGAATTAAACCCACCACGCTGTGAATTACCTCTCCCATCTTCTCTCCAATTTTTTGTTTTAGTTTTTGCCAGTTTACTGACTGGCAGGATGTTCCAGTTCTGTCTTATATCATGATCCCTGAGAGGCGATCCTTCATCAAAGTCTTAAAGGCAGTGCTTTATTTGGGAAGTGAGTCTCGTGGGAAGCAGAAGGAAAAGTCAATACAGGGGTGTTTTATCAACTTAGTGTTTGCTGCTGGATCTGCTTGAAACATCTAAGGAATTTCATCAAACATTTCTGAATCAATCTCTCTTCTCACCAGTCTCCCTCTCTGGGAAGAAGAAACAGAAAACATTTATCAGTTGGCTCTCATCCTCCTGTGGGTAGGAGTGTTACCAGGGCCTCATATCCCCTGGATGCTCAGACTTTACACTTACGTGAACTAAGCATCCTAGGGACACTCAGTGTCAACACCTCAGAAAAGACCAAGGCAGAGAGTTAGAGGTCCATAAAGACAATAATATCTAGGAGCTCTGTCAAGCTGGATATGTGCACCTAGTTAAAGCTTAAAGCCTGCATCAAGCTGGCTATCACAGAGATAGATAAGCTAGAAGATAACACTATGTCCAACAGCCTCTTCTAGATTACACAGTTCTGGGGGCCATTTCATGCTGCTCAAGCCAGAGACCAGCCGCTAAACATCAATGAACCAGTGCTTGCTGCTGCTGAGGTGTGATTAGCATCTTCCATCCATCCATCCATTTCCTTTATCATCTATTTTCAGTTTCCCTTGGACAGCGTTTTGGCAGCTCAAGGTGGCTTTTCTGTTTGACCTAGAATTCGGTCCTCTAGAAAGCTTGGTCTTCATTTATCTTGCCCTGGTTAGGCTAACATTACTCCATGCCTGTTCAAAGTTGTAGCTGGTCATAATAGTGTAAAAACAGAAGACACCATCACTGAATGCTGAATATGCAAATACAAATAACCATTTCTCCCAGTGTCCATTAGATAGCAGTAGGGGTATCTCCAGTGGTAAAAAGTGGGACTCAACTTTCCCACCAGAAAGATTTCCCCTCTCCCTGTCTGTTGGACCCAGGAGTGAGCCAAAAGAGTGAAGCTTCATTCAATAGAATCCTTCCTGAGTCTCAATTAATGTATTACACCCAGGAAAACCGCAAATGCCTTGGCCAATTCTACCTCTCTACCTATTGCTTAACCAGGCCACTGTTTTCAAGTCATAGACGGAAGAATCGTATACAAGATTGACTGTTTTTCTATGAAAGCAGAACTTAGCAGAAGCTCATTAAACTTACTCAAAATGTTTTCATAATTCAAACTGACAGTTGTCATTACTTCTTCTCCAAAGCCCTTGCTAAATACTGTTCTTCTGTCTCTGGGCACATGATTCTTCTAGCTACATCACGCAAGCAGAGTCAGGCAACACTGGGACGTCCTCATTCAGTCTCTGTTCAACACAGTGTTGGACATTCTAGGCAAGGAAGGAAATAAAAGGCATGCAAATTGAGAAGAAATAGTTAAATTTCTAACTAGTCACAAATGATAGGATTTTTTTTAATCCAAAAAACCCCGTAGACTTCAAGCACATAAGGAAGAAACTGTAGAGTGAGATAGTGCTATTAAAATGTGGATGCGGCTATTATTACTGAATCATGAACTAAAAATTGGTTTCAATGGTAAGTTTTACAATGTGTCTGTTTCTATTACATGTGAATTATTGTATCATGTAATTTATTAGTCACATATTTACTATAATTGCATAATAATAACTTGTCAGTGGTATGTGTATTTCAGCCTTTGTCTTTTACTAAACCAAAATAAAGAAGAAAAGGCATTTTTCATTTTCCTCACTGGGAGGAGTATAGAAAAACAATGTCATGTCAGTGAGCTGAAGTCAATGTCAAAAGTCATAAGACCACATGCGTCTCAACAGACAATTGGAGGGTGCCAGCTGGTGGACTATTGGCCGCATGAGTACAGAAATGGAGGGAAGCATATTAACTCAGAGAATAAGAAACAACACAGCAGTGATTTTAACTGACGAGGTTGTTCTTGTGATGGTTGATATTGATTGTCAACTTGACAGGATCTAGAATCACCATGGAAACAGCCTCTGGGCTTACAAAGGATGATTTTGATTAAATCAGTTGAGGAGGGACGATTCATTCTGAAAGTGGATGGCACCATTGCCAGGGCATGGGTCCTGGATTACAGAAAAAGGAGAAAGCTAGCTATACATAGGCGTTCCTCCTCTTCACTTCTTTGCTGTAGGCAGTCTGAGCAGGACCCTCAAACTCCTACTGCCCCGACTTCCTTGCCATGCTGGAATTCTTTAGAACTAGCAGTCCTTCCTTTTTCAAGTTGCTTTCATTGATATTTCATTACAGCAACATAACAAGTAGCTAATACACATCTCGAGGACAGGAACAATTTCCCCAATGGGAGCTTATGCCAGGCTTCCCGGCTGCAAGAGCAAAGCTGCTGTCTCTCTTAGGGATATGGAGACTTTTAGCCATTTATATTTCAGCAGAACTCTGGGCAACTAACAGGGCCATGTCCGTTTGCAGGATTGCTGGCAGAGCAAACAGAAGCAGGGAACAATTACATTATAAAGAAGATGCCCAGGGAGACACAAGGTCTCCTCTGTGTGCGCACAGGCACTTCCGGTTTTCAGGCTCATCAAATGGACCAAGGAAACCCGGAAAGTCCAAGTTCATCAGGATATTGGAGAAAAACTAGATCTATAGTTTAAATCCTCTGAAAACTTTCGACCCTTTAAGACATGCGTTCCAAAGCACAGTCGTAATTAAAGAACATGCAGACATACCCAAATATTCCTACCCGCATTTCAGATGAGCAGCCCTTTGCGGGGACAAAAGCTTTCTGCATTGTTCCCTGGTGTCCCATTTCACTTTCTCAGACATTCTTTTGAAAATGTGCTTTAATATCTTTCTTGCCTAGGACCAAATATATAAGACCGATCTAAAACCCTCCCCAAGTTACACAGTGCGTTCCTAAGAATCCTCATGGCACCTTTGCCGGTAGCCTTGTTCAGAGGACACAGCTCTACGCCTCCTTCTTGCAAGCAGCCCCATTCCTTCACAGTGTAGACATGAAAAACATGAACTATAGCCTCATCCGATTTCTCACACCGACCCAGGTTAGGGCGCAGAGGCGCCATGTCAGTCTCTCGGCTTCCTGCAGTGTGGGGTGATGAGTTGCCGCCTGCGCGCTGACTTTGTCAGCTCTTGGTAAATCACGTCTGAGGATAAAGAGGGCAGCATTGCCTGCCAGTGAGCCATGTTCTCCATTCTCCTTCTCCTACAATGCAGCAAACAGCACAGTAGATACTTTACATTTCAAACAGATAATTATAAGGAATAAAGCCCAAACACACAAGCTGCAGAGAATACCCTGTTTCCTAACAACAAATGGGAAGATGTTTCAGAACAGTGAACACAGGGTTTAGAGTTGGAGACCTTTGAGCCTGCTCCTTTTGAGCAAGTGTATGGAAATTTGAGCAAGTGTATGGAAATTTCTACTCTGCTAGCTAGATGTAGATTTTAGCGTTCTCACTTGCATTAAAACACACGAAGCAATTAGCAACATGAAACTTTGAAATAAAGGAAGCAATTCTGTCATTTTGCACTGTCTTTTAAATCAGCCACGCATACTTGTGATGTCACTGAGTCTGCCGCAGCCTTGTGGAATAAAGATTATTATTACCTCCACACCACAGGGCAAACTAAGAAGTATTAGAGACTTATCCACAGTCAACCATGAGGAGGTGAAGGCAGAATCCACACAAGATCTATTTGAATCCTTTCGTTTTAGGCTCCTCAAACTCCAGCACACATCTTTTCATTCATTCTGATGTATATAATTAAGAGATTTTAACGTCCTGGAAGAAAAAGTAATTAATTTTTAAAAGACTAAATTAAGGATATGAGATACATATTAATAATATCTCTATATAAAATCTGTGTTTTTACATGTGCTTCTTACTGCTAAAACATGTCTACCTCATAATGTTTAGTGGCATTTAAAATACATTTAAAAAGCTATCAATCTCAAAAAATATATAATTTATTGAATTAGATTAATTCTAGATAGCTTACTGATTTACTTCCTGTAAACTTTTAATATTTAAGACTTTAAAAAATATTAATACTGGATTTTTTAAAGGACCTAAGCTATATACGTTTTCAAACCAACAAAATGGTAAAAATTGAAGGAAAGTTGGGCAGAGGACTAAAGATCAAACAAGGATGCTCCTCAGAGGCTGAAATGGAGTTCTTCTGCCACCTGGTGGCCAATTTGTGTTATAGCAACAGCTATTTTTTTAAAAAAAAATTCAAATGATTTCTGATGTTTTGTTTTTAAAGAAATTTTCTAATATATATTTATTCTCAAAAGACAGACTACTCCCTCGTGCTTTCCAAATATATCTATCCAGCACGGCTACCCTTACAACCACCGTGGGGCCCATCCCTCCGTATTTTTATCCCTGTGTGTGTGGGAAGGACTGGGAAACAATGCCGATTGTTTGCAGCGATGTGTTAGTTAACACTAGATTGGATGCCTCAAAGTGTCCAAGCTTTACCATCAGCAGCCTCTTCTTTCTGAGCTCGCAACTGGACTTTTATTGTGCTGTTCTTCAACAGTGTTTGACCACATGCCTGAGTTTGGGACTAATGGAATCCAGGCCCCGGCTTTGTGATCGTTCGGGTTCCATTTTCTTCTCCCTTTAGGTAGCTAATCTTCGGGACTGATGACAACTTCTTTCTTCAAATCTTTTCTACAATTAGATTTTCGGCCTTTGTTCTGTTCCTACAGAATAAACACCCTCAGTAAGTCTCACATCCCTCTCCTCTCTAGCCAAGCCGGTCTACCACAGCATACACATTCTAAGACAGCCTTGCACACCCTGAACTCTGTGGAGAGAGCATATGACCCTCTGACACACACACAGTCTCTGGCCCTCTTCTTTCAAGCTTTTGTTCACTGGTTTTCCTCACCATATACTGTATTTTGCAATGTTACTTCTAATAAATTCCTGATTCTTCTCCTCTTGCTAGATTTTTTTCCATAGCAGTTATAGCAGTCTATATAAGCTACACAATTTTAAATACATTTTCTATTTGTTTCTCTTCTGCCGTGCTGCATAAAACCCATGAGCACAAAGATTTTTCTTTACCTCACTGTCATGCACCCTTCCCCCCCCCAAAAAAAAACCGTGCCTGGCACGCTGTCAGCTGGGTGACTAAATAGAAAAATAACTGAATGAATAAATTATGAGCCATTCCACTCAGTAAATAAGTACACGGGGCCACAGTCAGCCGCACAGGTACTCTGGCATACACATTCACACAAAATATCATATGATTGTATTAACTAGCTGTTCCCAGTGTCTAGTTCAATTCCTGTGATAAGGACACTCTGACCAAAGCATTTAAGGGTTAAGGGGTTCATCTCAACTCACAGGTCCAGCTTACAGGCCATCATTGTGTGAATGTCGGGGTCTCACAAACTTGAAGCCTTTGTCACATCCACAGTCAAGAGAGAACAAATATATGTATGCTCATCCTAAGAACACGTTCTCCATTCCTACAGCCCAACACCTAGCCTGGGAAATGGTGCCACGCACCCACACTCAAGGTGGGTCTGCCCACCTCAAACACCACAGAGAAAATCCATCATAAGCCTGTCACAGGTCAGCACCATTTAGATTCCTCCATGGAACTCCCTATCCAGGAGGCTCTTCATTGTGTAAAGTTGAGCCGACCATCACACTGGTCAATTTATACCATATGTACTCACACTCTTTAAATTCCTAAACTAATGAGGATGCAGTGAACTGTGTACCACCACATCCCTGGGAGACGGGAAATTATAACTCAGTTTGCATAGTCAACAGTTTTATAATCCTTAGCCCAGCAACTACATGGGATATAACACAGATATAAAGCTATATAGATTTCATGGAAGCTAGCTGCGGTGACATTATTAATAATGGCCAAGTGATGAAGAAGCTAAATTCTAAAGAAAAAGATAGTGGACTAGATGATGTTGATATGCAATGACACACTCTGCTGCTACAAAAGCTGTAAGGGCTTGCTGCAGCCTGGAAGACAGTGTGGAAAATTACAGATTACACAAAAACTCAAGATATTTTAAAGGTTTAAGACTCTGCCATGACATCAACATAGGAAAAGACTACAGGCAAAGTATAAGATTTAGAATTATTGTGCATAGGTAATGGAGTAAACTTTTTTTTTTGGCTTCCCACTGCACAAGTATTCCAACTTATAGTTGCTATAGATTTTAGTATTCCAAAGAAAAGGCAACCACTTGTTCCTTAAGTGTTTAAGCTACACTTGATGTGTTTCACTCTCATTTCCGGAAAGTGATTATTACTGGCTTTCACCATGTTCAAGAACAATACGTGCTCCTTTTAAAATGTCCTCAGTTAAAATTGTTAGACTTAGAGTCCTTAGATTCACATCCATAAATTGAAAACTTTATTCAATAAATTAAAGCTGAATTTGACATTACCAAAGAACTCAAGTATGCTCTTGCTTTAAAAACACATTTGTTCTAACTTCCTGTGCTGATTTACCTAATAATCACTAAATTTCTGCAAAAATACTTACAGGCCCCTACATGCTTTAATAAACAGAGTGTCTATAGCCATTCCTTTTTTACATTACTTCATAGCATATTTTTCAGGAATTCATGGTAGACAAAGGATCTAGACTGAAGATGTCAGGGGCTGGATTCTCTCCATTCAGATATCAAACCCACTCCTGCATTTGATAACTGAAATGGCCATAAGTCTTCATCATATCCACGGTTCCTGACTCCCTGTCCTCAGTCAAGCTAGTCTTCAGTTTCTGTGAATTAAACATTGCTGAGATTGCTCTCCTGCCCTGTGCTTTGCTTAGTAAAAATTTTGGAAGTATGGGATTGGGATCCACACAATAGGACTTGACTGTATTTGTTTTTCAATGTTTGGATGTTTACTCTCACCCAGTTGTGCCCTAGAGGGTCATTCTGAGAAGCAAACACACACCCCAATTTACAAGACTCTGTTTCTTTAATCCTTCCCATTCTATACCAACAGCCCAGGAATTACTTCCTCATACACATTAACTCTTGTTGTGGAACAAATTCAAGAACATTTGTTGATTTTCTTCCTTGTAAAACTGAAGATTCGTATGACTGCTCATCCCACCACCACCACCACCCTGCACTCAAAAAAGACTAAAACAAAACAAAACACAAAATACAAAAGTCCCTCTCTGTGGATTCTCTTGTTCTTTCACACCCAAAGTCCCTCCATGCAATGGCACCACATACCTTATCCCATGGACAGGCTTGTCACATGACTTCCCCTAGACAAAGACAATGCAATATACCAGCAATACACCTTTCATATGATTCTCCTCTTGCTTTTTATTGCATCTCCAAAAATCTAACAGTGTCTTCGATGACATTTGCTTCTTTATCCTAAATCCAGAAATGAGGCAGAGCAAGGATCCTGTAATGGAATAAGAAAACCACACTAACATATACCAAGTAGCAGTGCCTAGTTCAGGTAAATGCTGTGATAAGCTTTTATTCTGCAATGCGGTGGTGTGTATACACTAGTACTCTGATACACTGACACGCCACGCTCTTGAACAAGTCACCTGATCTCGCGGTGCCCATTGGTGGCACAGGCACAAACCTGCCATGAGGTTGACGAGATAAATGAGTGAAAACTTGGAAACACAAGCACCCAACACTCTATGTGACACACAGTTAGTAAATGTTAATTGTTCCATATCGCTATTATTTCATAGCACGGCACACATGGAATCTACACTTGTGTGCCTGTAGTCTCCAGCAGCATCTCGCTCGCTGAATGTTCCATCTAGGTCAATTCTCCAAACCCTTTCATTAGCAGCTTGCTCTTTTCGCTAGGATCTTGTACGTGCATGCTTACCTCCCCTGGTTTATCCCTTTGCATCATTTTCTTCTTCTCCTTGAAACCAGAGAAGATTTTCTAAGTTCAAACAGGATCCAAATATCTTCAAAGCACTGATACCCTGAAGAGACTTGGTAGAACTTCAATTTGTTCTTTTCCCCAAAGCCTTCTCTAAAGAGATCACTTTAAGTACCCAAGTTTCTGCTAGGAGGACATTGTAGGATATAATATGCTTGATTGGTAAACACTTAGAAGTCCCCAAAACAGTCACAAGGTATGCTGCCAGGAGCCTTAAGGAAAACTCCTTTTAGAAACCATTCTTTCCAACTGTCATGTACTCAGGGGTGAGAATAATGTTCTTTTCTTTTTTCCCTGCATAGGACAATTGTACAAAGAGACAACCTTTGTTTCTTACAAATCCTATAATTTTTCTGTCCTTCATTTTTGAGCATCTTCCTTTTTCTCTCACAATGCATCTTTAATCATCTGTGACAGTGATTTTTACTGCAACCCATTTTCCTAAACTCTATAAACAGGAGACACATGGCTTAAATTACCAGACTCTCACTGTTCAAAACACCTCATTTTTCACTGAAAGAAAATAAGGTAAAAAGTTTCTTTTCAAAGTAAAAATGTTTCTTTTCAATTCAGCTTTGTAGATAGTAAGAGATGTTTCTTTCTTACTTCTTGATTTACTAAGTGGGCACTTTAGACATTAGCTTTTCTCTCAACCCAATGTATCCTTTGTTATTTTATTCTTAGAATCTTAAGTTGGTCATATGCCTTTCTGAGAGAAGATGGCATATGATTCTCTTCATATTTTCCAATAGAATAAAGCTCAATTAATTACCAAAGTCATATTCACTGGCATGACTTTCTAAAACTCCAGATTCCCCGTCCACCCAAGACACTAGCATCAATTTCTCTGTCTTTGTCAATTAATTCTCTTTGGCCTCATTCTCCTCTTAGATCTGTGTATTTTGCATGTTCTACAATTACAGCCTCATCCCCAACGTCTCTTTGATATCTACCCTTAAGCACTCTGTAGAGTGGAACTTCCCAGTAGAAAAACAATAACAGCTGCAAATATAAGCAGCATACACAAGTTTTGATTTCTGGTAGCTGAATTTTTAAAATAAGAAACAGCTAGAGAGATAACACCATGGTTAAGAGAACACACTACTCTTTCAGACAACTCGAGTTCTGTTTCCAGAACCTTTGTTGTACCTAACAACCATCTCTACCTCTAGATCCAGGGAATCTGACACCTCTGGCCCTGTGGGAATCTTAAGGCACATTCAGATTCACATACACAGACACGCATGCATAGACATAATTTCAAATAAAATAAATAGCTTTTGAAAATTAGAAACAACAAACAAAATCAAGGTTTTAAGATGCCACCGATATTGAAAAGGTATTTAAAGTTGAGGGTGTTTAAAATTGAGTGTGTACCTGAAACCACACATATTAGACAAGATTGGCCAATCTTTTTAAAGTCCTCTACGACCATGTGACCACCGCATTAGGCAGTGTGGGTCTAACACACTAAACGCTTTCTCCAAATGTGTCATTGTTGGCTTTTGGTTGTTTGGTTGGTTTGGGTTTTTGGTTTGGTTTTGTTTTTCAGTGCTGTTGCTCAAACCCTGGGCATCAGGTTCATGAGGCTAATACTTATCTGCTAAGTAGAATCACCTGCCTCAAAACAGGTCCAGAGCCATCTGTTTAATATGTACCCATAAATGTCCTACAGGTGCTTCAGGTTGGCCAGTTCCATAAACAAAATCTACTGTTCCCTGTGTTCTTTAGTGTCTCGCATACATCTCAGTTTCTTTTTCTGACTTCTTTGTCACTACCGGCAGCTCACAAATATTCATTTAGTTAGGCTCTGTAACTAGTCTACTGTTGAGGAAACAGAAAGATCTTCCTGCCAGCGTGTCCAATTCTTAGGCATTTTGTCCGCAAAAGTATTCTTAACTTTGAATTGCATGATGAAGCCGTCTCCTGAAACAGTACATAGATTCATTCATGAGGGTGTCTCTAAGTTTAAACAAGATTTCTATCATGGAAAATACATTCTTCTCTCATACAATACATTCCAACCACAGTTTCACCTCCCTCCACTGTCCCAGCTCTCCCAACCCAACTCCCCCTCTTTCTCCCTTCAAAAGGAGAAGATTTCCAAGAGACAGCAACCAAACACAACAAAGCAAGACACAATAAGACAAGGCAAAAGTCCCTCACTGCCTTGAGACTGGACAAGGTAACCCAATAGGTGGAAAAGAGTCATTGGAAGAGAGGGAGGAAAGATTGTAGGAACCAGAGAGGATGGAGGACACCAGAAGAGCAGGACCTGCTCTTAAACCCTTTAAACCAGAGAGTTTAAGGACTATGGCTCCAATCAGTCCTGCTTCTTCCCTACCCTGAATGGCTGCATCTAATATGTCACAAAATCCTGTCTAGGCAGCCTTCCTGATATTGCTACTTCAAAGCTATTTCTTTTTTTTTTAATTTATTATTGAGAAAAAGAAAAAAAAGTTTCTGCCTCCTCCCAGCCTCCCATTTCCCTCCCCCTCCTCCTGCCCTTCTCCCCCTCCCCCCACTCCTTTCCCCCTCCCTCTCCAGTCCAAAGAGCAGTCAGGGTTCCCTGCCCTGTGGAAAGTTCAAGGTCCTCCCCCCTCCGTCCATGTCTAGGAAGGTGAACATCCAAACTGGCTAGGCTCCCACAAAGCCAGAACATGAAGTAGGATCAAAACCCCGTGCCATTGTCCTTGGTTTCTCATCAGCCCTCATTGTTCGCCATGTTCAGAGAGTCCGGTTTTATCCCATGCTTTTTCAGTCACACAGTCCAGCTGGCCTTGGTGAACTCCCAATAGATCAGCCCCACTGTCTCAGTGGGTGGGTGCACCCCTCGTGGTCCTGACTTCCTTGCTCATCTTCTCCCTCCTTTTGCTCCTCATTGGGACCTTGAGAGCTCAGTCCAGTGCTCCAGTGTGGGTCTCTGTCTCTATCTCCATCCATCACCAGATGAAGGTTCATAGCCAGGAGGATAACTATATGTTTTTCTTTGGGTTCACCTTCTTATTTAGCTTCTTTAGGATCACCAATTATAGACTCCATGACCTTTATTTATGGTTAGAAACCAATTATGGCTAAATTCAAAAACACCAATGATAGCCTTTGCTGGAGAGGTTGTGGAGGAGGGGGTACCCTCATCCATTACTGGTGGCAATGCAAACTTGTACAACCACTTTGGAAATCAGTGTGGCGGTTTCTCAGGAAATTCGGGATCAACCTACCCCTGGACCCAGCAGGGGAATATACCCAAGAGATGCCTTATCATATGACAAAAGCATTTGTTCAACTATGTTCATAGCAGCATTATTTGTAATAGCCAGAACCTGGAAACAACCTAGATGCCCTTCAATGGAAGAATGGATGAAGAAAGTGTGGAATATATACACATTAGAGTACTACGCTGTGGTAAAAAAACAATGACTTCTCAAATTTTGCATGCAAATGGATGGAAATAGAAAACACTATCCTGAGTGAGGTAATCCAGACCCAAAAAGATGAACATGGGATGTATTCAAAGCTATTTCTTACATCTGGATAGGAGGACAGTGGTAGCCAGGGAGTCTTTCAATCAGAGGCTGGTCATGCATGAATGCTCATAGCAAAATTAGATAATCTGAAGGAATTAGGAAACAGAGTCAAGCCATGGAGGGATGAGCTGGCACTAGAGCGATGGCCAAGCCAAGGAAGAAGTCATATTTAAGGTACCACTGATGCCCTTTGCTTAAAGGTTTTGGTACTCGAAGAATTTGACTGTAGTCCTCTTGGAAGTATCACTAGGACTTTTCATCCCACACACCTGACTGATGTCCCAGCCACCCATACCATTAGACTTGTTCTCATTTACTTAGAACCTTTCTTGGTACCCTCAGTTCAGGTGGGAGCTCATAGTCTACATAGGGACGATTTCCTTTTAGCATCTAATAATGTCCATCTGACATTCACAGGTCTGCTAGTCAGTTTCTAGATCTGCCCTGTAGTCTAAAGCTTGATAAGCAGAGTAGCCTCAACTGAACACCCTCTTCTGGCTGTCACTCTCAATCGCCTTCTGCAAGCTTCTGTGTAATTAAACCTTCCCCTTTGGGAACAATAACACTGCCCTTACTAATTACTCTTACAAGTGTCTCATGGACAAGAAATAAAACCAAAAGCTCTCTAGCACGGACTTCAAGGACCTGTGGGAGCTCCTTTCAAACCCAGTTTTGTATTGTTCTCCATTTCTTTACTCATAGCGAACACTCCAAAAGGGGAACATGAAAGCTCTCGATTTCTGTATATTCATTGCCCAATACTTCCAAACTAAATAAATTAATAGTACTCCCTCTGAACCACACAAGTGAGCTAGAGCAATGCAAGTTAATGAAGCCTCCAGGACCAGTCATGAATTATTCAAATATCTCAAGTTGTCAGAACTCTTCAGGCCTTAGAAGCTGTAACAGATTCACAAGCTTGTTAATGATGGATCTCGTCAGAGCTGCTTTCCCTTCTGTGAGAGCTTGAGCAGGTAAAGTAGCATGTCACGACAGCTTAGGCCAGATTCTGAAATGAAAAAGGACACCAAACCAAAGTGAACTGTAGACATAATGTTGGCCCTGATACAAAGTCCTGTGTGGACACTCTGCCATCTACTCATCTTCACAAATGCTGCCTGGAAAACACTGATGTTTCCCAAGGCTATGGATAGACAGAGCGAACCTCCACTGTGGCCCACATGTCAGGGCTGATGTGTCTGAGATCAAGCCCTTCAGCCGCTCTCTGTGAAATCCTCTGTCTTACACCAGCCCTATAACCAAAAGCGTTAGATTTATTCTCCCTCACACTGCTCACTAATCACAGGACAAATTGTTGTCACATCATTAAAGTCTTTATCGCTACTCACTGGCAAAAACAGAACCAAGCCCATGAGAATATTGAAGGCATGGAGCTGCCTGTGTAATTCGTCAAAATGCCTGTCTAGGAAAAAAAAAGTCTCACTACTAAGAGAAATAAATTATGGCTCAATCATCTGAGAGCAAAACCCCAAGCCTCTAGTATTTAAAAATATTCTCCTTGACCTACTCTAGATGAGCCGTTAAGCCTCCACACTTCCCTCATTGCATCTACTGTTGTTGGACCCATATTGCCCAGTTTTAGTAAAAATCGTATCAATTCATTTTACCGAGAAGCCCTCCCCCACCGTTAATGTGTGCTCGGAATTCTCACTCCGTTTCTCCCCAGATTAGATATCTGAGCATCCTGGCCTGCCTTCAGCAAGATCCTATTAGAGAGTTGGTCAGAAGTCCCCATTTTCTCTGGTGTTCCTTCCCAGTGACCCTCCAACAACTGGCCTACACTCTCCTGCCCCCCCCCACTACTTTTCTTTGCTATATTCAGAATTAAGTCAAATTCTACACTGAGGCCTGTTTTCAACTATTGCAATAGCTTCTGAACAAAACACACTTTCATCTTTTTTCATTTCTGTATGTTTTTCTGCATTGCTGTTTTTCTTTAACTTGACCAGTAGCATCTTCTGTTCAATGTTAAGAAGTCATAGAACTCACAGACAGCCTGGGGAAAAAAATGCAAGGTTTATAGTTGTCTCACAAAATCCTTTGTGAATTAGGAGCTAATATTCTGTTTAAAAACAGTATTCCATCATTTGACATGGGGCATGTTTATTTTAAAACAAATCCCCTCTTTTAAATATAAACTCAAAGTGGTAAATGAAATAACTCTGAACATCCAGACCAAGGGAAACTCTTCTAGGCACATACTAATAGTATGCCTTCAAGGTCCTCTTTAAATAATCATAAGAAAAATACAGAATGGAGGAAGAAAGAAATAGGGAGGAAGAGAAGTAGAAACAGAGGACAAAGAGAACATTGGAGAGAAGAGGGTGGGACAGAAAATAAGTGGACAAAGAGGAAAAAGAAAGAAACCAGACTGGAAAAGGAAAAGAGATAAAGGACACTAAAGAAGAAGAGAGAGAAGTGGGAATGAAGAAGAGCGGGAAGGAGGAGAAAGAGGAGATAGACGAAGGACAAAAACATTCCTTTGCCTGAGTACTCATGGTGCCTTACTAATCAGGAAGAATATTAGGTAAATTGATCCTCACTTAGAACACTCTCTAAGCTGATAATATCATTAATTTCATAATTTTGCATTATTAAGTCCAGAGAAAATCTAGATTTATTTGGAAACTTACAGAGACACTTAATTTTGTCAAAACACAACCAGAAGAAGGGATTTTTGCATTCTCATTGTCTTACAGATGTGTGCATGGAAGTAGCCATGAGTTGTTTGCATTCTGAATTCAAACTCTGCTCCAGAGGGAGACCTGGGGTGCTCAAGGTGTTTGTTAACAAGTAATAACAGCACAATTCATTCACCCAGTCTTGTTTCTTAGCAACAATTGAAAATGTGTCCGTTATATTCCTTGCCCCTAGTAGTTAAGCAATATCTTCATTATATGAAAAATAATTGTGCTTTGTGTAACACTGAGGGGCCAGGCTTGTTGGGGTATCTGTCCTGCCCGGTACCCCACAGCCAGCAAGCCCCAAAGAAAATCACACAGAGATCTCTATAAGTTATAAAGCTGATTGGCCCATTAGCTCAGGCTACTTATTAGCTCTTGTAGCTTATATTAACCCATTATTCTGATCTATGTTAGCCATGTAGCTCAGTACCTTTTTCAGTGGGGCAGATCACATCCTGCTGCTTCCATGGTCTGGGCAGGAGAGTGGGAGGAATCAGCTTCCTCCTTCCCAGAATTCTCCTGTTCTCATTATATCATTTCTATTTCCTGTCTTGTTTTTCCGCCTATATTTCCTGCCTGGCTAATCAGCGTTTATTTAAAACATGATTGACAGAATACAGACAATTCTCCTCTTCATAAGCTATAGATAAGGCATAAGGTGTAAAGAAATAAAAAGCAATGCCAGTTAACATGTATGTTGAAAAACTAAAAGAGTACAAGTTATCATTGTGGTACAGAAATCTTTGGCTATGTCTCAATAAACCTATTTTTGCAGAAAAAAAATTGGTGAGAAAGAAGATGAGACAAACATTGTCCTTAGAGTGTTTAGAGAGTCACAGAAGCATGCTCATAGAAGCATGGCTTCAGGGGGAGATATTTCTGAGGAAAGATAAGACTGAAGTCATTCCAGGATACAGAGTTCTTAAAGGTGGTCCATATGCCTTATTTCCTCAGAAAATAATGTTGGAGACATTATTTTTTAAAAAATTGGATCATGACAAAAGGAGACGTGGTGGAGAGTTAGGGAAGCACGAACAGATGAGAAACTGTAGTCAGGATGCATTGTATGCAAGAAGAATCTATTTTCAACTAAAAAATAAACAACATAACTAAAATCACTGGAAGCATGCTTTTGAAGACTAAACCTTGTAGCTGACCCCTCCACCTCTCTCTTTCTCTCTCTTTCTCTTTCTCTCTCTCTCTCTCTCTCTCTCTCTCCTTCCCTGCTATCATGCTGTGAGTGGATTCATTCCACTGCCTATTAGATACAGAGTCGGCTTTTAGGACCAAGCATCAGAATGAGTTTTTCCTTCCTTCAGGCGTTTTCCTAGGGCATTTGGTCAGAAACATGAAGAACTGAGTATCACAGGAAAGAACCACAGAAAGCCTTGATCAGAAAAACCCTCCGCCTTCAAAAGCTGATCAGGTTACCTATCCACCTCATTTCCCAGGTGATATCTCCTTCTTTTGTACTATCTTCAGTACTTTAATGAGTAGATTTATTTCTTGGAGAATTTGTGCACTTATTTTAAGGAAATGCATTGATATGCAGAGAACCCTACACTTATAATGGTTACTGTGAGACATTTGGAATTCATAGCAGTGATAAAACTGTATGGTGGTAGTAGGAACAAACATTTGAATTTTGAATTTTGATCTTTTCCTTGACTTGATGTAGAGTAAATACTGTCTCCAAATGCTGGCCCACAATGGCCAGCTGCAACTATCAATCCATGTGATCAAAAGAGAAACATCCACAGCTCTACAGTGGATAAGCTATGATACTTGGTAAGTTATGATACCTGATATATTTGATGCATTTCCAATTTGTGATAAGGTTTTGGGATTTAACTTCTTAGGTCAAAGATCATCTGTATTATTATTGAGGGATTTTTTATTTCTATGTACTTTTCTTCATTTGCCAAGTAATATAGAGGGACTGCATATGGTTTTTTAAAGTTATAAATATAATAAAATCGAAGAAGAAAAAAGGTGAGATACACAGAATAGGAGAAAAGGTACGGGATGGTGAAGTTTTGACCTAAAATAAATAGATGCTTTCTGTGGTGTCTATGATACTAGCACCTGAAAGACTAAAGCAGAAGAAGTGTAGAGGGGCAAGTTGAATTACCATATAAGATCTTTTCTCAAAATTACATAGACATAACTTATGATTAATTTACTTGGGTTAATTGAAAATATAAATAATTTTGTGAAGTTTCGTTTGCTTGTTGCTGATTAGGGTTGGGCTTTTTATTGCTTTGTTTGTTTGTTTGGTTGGTTGGTTGGTCGGTTAGTTGGTTGGTTGATTTTTACTATTCGAAGAACTTTTCCAAAATAAGATGTTATAATCTTTTATTATGACAGAAAAACTTCTCCAAGCCCTTATAATTTTCAAAATAAAATTTAAAATAAAATGAAAAATTTTCAAATAAATATATAAAATAAAAACGTTAACTGGGAGAAGTTAATGTCAGGCCACCAAAATACATTCAAGTGGAGAGAGAAAATTAAATAGACGTGCACAGATCACTGGGCTTCGAGCTGCAAGGAGAGGTAGCAAAGAAGATCAATTTCAAGTGCTCGTGTCACAAAAATAATATGTACATGAGCTTTACAAAAGTATATGAACTTCTGCACATACTAATTCTCTCCATTTAACTAGTCCACAAAATGTACATATTTCACAATCCTATATTGCACATCATAAATGTACACAATTTAGTGAAAAAAACATATGGGCTAACACAAAGTCTCCTTTTAGGCTTGATTCCACCAAAGTCACAGTTATTTCATCCAATCACAAGGCTCTGCTATATTCTAAGAAAGAATGATTTTAAATTCCAGAATCGTTTAAGCATGACTTACAGCGAAGCCCATGTGAGGACCTGGATTTAACATCGAGAGCAGCAGACCCAGAAGGTCCCTGGAGAGAACAAGCTAGTGAGTTAAGGATTAGCTTTAATGCAAGCCTCGGATTAAATCTGATTACATGTGATACAGTAATAAAAGAAGAATGATGTCTGAGTAAAATCAGGATGCTTGACATTCTCTTTCTGCTCATACTTCTGTGTGTGATATTAAGTATTCATATTATTATCTTCTCCACAAATGGGCAAGGGGGACTTTTTTATGAATTTGTTTAAGATTACTAAAAAATCTAAGGTTGTTCTTTCAATATGGGAGCTACTTTAGAAAAACTAAATAAAGATAATCATTGCAGTGGAAATCCTGCACATAGGCAAGCTTGAATTTCTATTGCCAACATATATAAAGTAAAACAGATGTTCTCTTGTGCATTGTGGTTCTAAAAAAGATATAGCACATTTAATGAAAAAAGAGGCCATGAATTTGAAAGAGATCAAAGAGAAGTGAATATAAGAGGGGGTTTGGAGAAAGGAAAGAGAAGAGAGAAATGATACATATACAATAAAATAACTCAAAAACTAAAAATAATTTTTAAAGAAAAAAATGTTGGTTGATGTGACCGTATGGATAAGTAATATGAATATAGTACCAAATGGATTACTGGAGATTTAAGTGACAAAATGGTTTCTAAAATTGGAAGTTTGTGATATGGAAATTATTCAGGATCAAGTTTATCAAAATGTTAATGTCACCAAATATTCTCCCTATGTGAAGAAAAAAGGTTCTGAAAACTTGGAGAGGTTTCTAGAAACATCAGGTAGGTCATAGTCATGTGGGGCAAATATTCAATTGAGTATTGGTTGGTAAAGAATGCTGCTGGTATCAACCAAAAGCAGCTCACATGTTTATATAAGGCATCTCAGAGACTGAAAAAAAAATAAAGAACACACACACACACACACACACACACACACACACCTGAAAAAAAAGCTATAAAATCTAATGTGTGCTTATGTTGATTTTAAGTAGTAGAAAGATTGACTTCTAAATATATCCAGTCTTCTGTCCACATAATCAACCAAAGATCAGACATATTTATAGATTTTTTTTTTGTTGTATTTCATTTCACAAGTGTGGGTATTTTGCCTCCATGTATGTCTGTACATCACTCACAAGCCTGGTGCCCATGGAGGTCAGAAAAGGGCATTGGATTCTCAACCCCTGGAATTGGAATCACGGATAGTTATGAGCTGCCATCTGGGTGCTGAGAATAGAGCCTAGGTCCTCTGTAAAAGTAGCCAGTGCTCTTAACTGCTAAGCCATTTCTTTAGCCAGAAGAGATTTTTTTCATTAACGTTTCCACTGAATACATACAGACATTTTTGTCATTAATCCCAAACAATACATTATATCTAATTCTATGATCTCTAGGTCACATTAGGTATTATAAGTCATTTGCAGATAATTTAAAGTCTATGAGAGGACTGCATAGCTTAAATGAACATATGACACCATTCTATGTGAAATTCTTTAGCGTCCAAAGGTTTTATTATCTGTGCAGATCCTAGAACCAATGCCACACTGACACTGAAGTATCAATGATAGAATCCTAAATCTATATCAAGTAACTGCATATTTAAGTCATCAATTGATCTTTAAATAATAATTTAAAGAACAGGTTATCTTGGCCTAGGAAAGTGATATCCAAATGGATTTAGTAATTTACCCACATTCAGACTTAGTGTCGTGATCCAAATCTATGCTTGTGTCTACAGTTTGAGCTGTATCCTTCTGACTTTAAATACAAGTGTATGGGATAGCCTGTAGTCACAGTTCTGCCCCAAATGTAGCTAAGATTTTGGTCACTATGGATGTTGCTGCTGTCATTCAGCACCTGTGAGAGGCACTCTGGGGGAATCAGTTTAGAATTCTGCATTCCCTGGAATTTTCTAGAGTTTCTGAAAGCCCAGACACTTGGGAGTCCTCAGTGAGTGACTAACTGCCGAAGTAAGATCAGACATACGCAGAGGCTCGTGCATGTGGTCTCCCTCATTGTATATGTCATGTATCTGTTTCAGCAAGAAAACAGAAAGATCAAAAAAAAAAAAATCTAACCTTTTGAAATCTTGATCTACTTAAAATACTCTGATTGCTAGCTGTCTTGCTTCTTTGTGATTCATCAATTCCAAAAACAAAGCTAGATCTTCACATTTACCCTGGGATTGTACCAAGTAAACACATGCACATGCACACACACACACACACACAGACACGCACACACTCACATTCACACATGCGCACACACACACATACCTACAGTACAACACATGTATTTACAGCATTCACAGCTGGGTCCTCTCAGTAGAGTCTGTGTGGGATATCCAACTTTAAAACCCTTTCAGGATTGTCAGCACTTGCTGACTTCCGAGACTTGCTTAGCAGAAAACAATGCAATAAACCACAGTTTCCTGCGCCTGACACCGTCACATGGCACCGATGCAGCGACTACCCACAGAGCACCAGATGGCTCGGAGGCATCAATTGTTCAAGAATACTCTGAGCCTGGGTGTTGCTCAATAATGTCTCAGCTGCTACCGGGGGTAGCAAGAAGTCCTGTAACTGCTTCACGCTTGTGATTTTACAACTGGCACAGACAGCAGACCAGTTTAGATGGCCTTCCCCAAGCGCTGTGTTCTGCTTGATTACAAAGCCCTCCACATAGCTCTAGAAGTTTGCATCCAAAGACTAGTGTCAAATAAGTTCACAGACAGTTACAAAAGCAGCAGTGAACACGCACATTCAGAGTGTCAACCCGAGTTATTGGGCTGCATCACTGATGCGGTTGGTGCTGTAACAAATCCTTGAGCATCTCTACAGGATGCTAATCTTAAACCCAGTGTGGAGGGGCTATCTCGCGGTGAATCTTCCTGGGGGATAAAAGCAACTACAAACCTACAGAATAATCTTCAGATTAGGAAATCTGCTTCCACACAGAATTATCCTGCTATGTTGCTCATTTCACGCAGCACGGACCAGAGACTTGTCCCAGGAAAGCACTAAATAAAAGTGGAAATCTTCTAAGCCTGTTACATTTTCTGTCGAATAAGATTTTTAAGTCAAGATATATCATCTGTATTACACCACTCCTCCTGAAAATGATTTTCATGTCCTTGGTGAGTGACCAAGAAACCTGGGGCAAGAATCAATATTGAATTTTGTGTGCTTTTCCGAGGGAAGGAAAATCTAAATTGAGGCTATCTCTTTTGTAAAAACTGAGCTGCAAGATCCATGTGACCATCTCCAGAAGCTGGCCCTGTGATTTCAGGATTATTGCTGCCACGCGCCGATGCTTCTGCCAAGGAATCTGAATTTTCATCCGCTGGGCTAGAAGAATGTATACAGAACTTTCTCCCCAGTGATAATGGAGAAGGCACCTGAAGGAAACTGTACCTAGGCTGCTGGAGGAGAGTGTCCACACAGAGAAGGCCAGCGCCAGCTCTTCGTTCATGTTTGCTTCATTTTACAAGGTGTAAGCCAATGCCGTCTGGTATGATCGCCTCCAGTAGTGATAGCTTTCCCCATGCTTTTTCCCGTCTGTGCAACCACTTCAGGCAATCAGTCCATTCTGTGTCGTTTCCTGAGGATGTGGGTATTACAGGGTGGGGTGGAAAACCAAAACTTCCTATACCTCTCTGGCTCATGTGTTCTCTAGCTTAAAGGGGCAAAAATTGTCTGAGTGGGGAAATATTCAAGATGCAAAAGAGCAGGTATTTTCCCTGGAGACTAGAAAAAATACTCTACCTGGCTCGAGGCCATGAGAAGAAAGACCAAGTGTGACAATTTAGAGAAGAGATGGTGGCTTTTCCTAGATAAGAATAGGAGACAGAGACAGATATGTACCCCTCCTCTTGAAACCTTAACCCACAAGAAATGATAAGGCAAAATGAGGCTTCAAAGAAAATGGGATCAGAGATATATCCCGGTGATTGTCCCTTGCCAGGAAATAACATAGAAGAAATAGAAAGATGACCCTGTTTGCAAATGGGGTGAGATAGCAGAAAGAGACTAATTACACGTTAAGCTCTCAGTGGCAGAGAATCAGAGTCGTCTGGGCACTTCTCCATGGATCAGTGACCAAGGACTGAGGATCGCATAGATAGTAGCAGGTATTCATATGCACAGGACACTCGGTGGCAGGATGGCTCACTATTCCTTTCTATTCCATAAACCTCTTGAGCTTCAGTACAACCAGGAAAAAGAAATACAATTGCATTGTAGTATAATCTGGAGGAATGAAAAAGTCAAAGAGAAGTTAATTGCAGGAGAGAAAAACAAGTTATAATTTATTTTTCTTATACACTTCATTTGATACCGAAATGTGTACCTGGGATTAATAGAAAATTAATATTTACATAATAACTTATACTTTATAGGCTGTTTCTTATAATTAGGAGTGGATGGTTGTTTCATGACCTGTAGGCCTATATGCTCTTTCAACTTCAGGGTTTTTTTTTTTTATTGTTAGTCTGTATTTCTCTCATTTATTTCTGCTTCCCAGTTTTTAGTGCATTTACTATTTATGGAGAATGACAGTAGGGTAGTCTCTCTGTCCATCAAGGCCGATCTTTCATATGAACTATCGTCTACTGTTTACAACAATACTAAATGATTTATAGGGCTCTCTTTGCAAATGCACACAGAAAGAGTGAATTTCAACACAATGCTTTTTGTACAAACAGAAATCACAGACTCAGGATAAATAAATAACTGAAGCCATAAAGGAGGGGGCAGCTTTGGAATCTTTTCCCATCCTAAACCTTCAGCCCAAATTGGCCTCTACACACAACCTTGTGAATGTACTCTCCACTACACCCCGCAGTCACCTCAAAGCAAATTACTTTAGGAATACATCTAGACTCTTCATATAAGTGGCCTGGTTCTAGTTATCAATTTATCTTTGAAAGAAACTTGGGGAAAAGTGAATGTTATCAATATCATTTGAGGAAAATGTCTTTCCTATTATTTTTATGATTTTCTCTAAAGTGGGCTGTCTTAGTTACTCTTTCATTGCTGTGATAAGACTCCATGACTAAAGCAACTTACTAAAGGAGACATTAATTGGGGGCTGGCTTACAGTTTCAGAGGTTGAGTCTACGATCATCATAGTAGGAAGTATGTTAACAGGCAGACAGATATGGCACTGGAGTAGAGGCTCAGAGACTGAGCCACAGGCAGAAGTGAGAGGGAGCAAAGCTGGCTCTGGCCTTGGCTTTTGAAACCTCCAAGCCCACCCCCAGTGACGTACTTCATTCAATAAGATCACACCTATTCTAACAAGGCCACATCTCCTAATCATTCCTAAGCAGTACCTGTTGAGATAATCTTTTTGTACTCTATGTAAAGATATTTCTCTGTCCTTCCTTACCTACCTAAGTCACCTTCTGATTGGTTTAATAAAGAGCTGAATGACCAATAGCTAAGCAGGAAGAGGATAGGTGGGACTTCTGGGCATAGATGATAGAAATTCTGGGAAGAAGGTAGAACTTATGAGCAAAGATAGGAACTCTGGGAAGAATCTGAGGCACAGGTAGGAGGAATCAGAAAATATGATTAACCAGCAAGACACAGAGGAAGTCAGTTTTAAGATACTGCGAACAGGTAATGAGCCACACGGCAGAATGTAGATTAATATAAATGAATTAATTTAAGTTTTAAGTGCTAGTTCTGAACAAGCCTAAGCTAGGGTCAAGCTTTCATACTTAATAAGAATCTCCATGTCATTATGTGTGAATTGGCGGTACAAAGAGGGACCCATTACAAGTACCACTAACTGGGGTTCAGGAATTTAAGCACATAAGCCTAGGGGGCCATTCTCATTCAGTCCTCCTCCACAAGCACTCTCCCAGAAATGTTTAAACTTTTCTTTCCCTCTAGAAATTAACCTATCAGTCTTTTCTCTTATCCAGTAAAGGGAATCTGTTGCCTCTATGTTCATTAACCCACCTCCTAGATACTCCCAAGTCCTCTTTGATCTAGCATCCAAACCCTAACCCACTAAAAACTCTTCTCCCATGAAACACTTGTTTCTGAATCCACTGAACACATTTTTCCCTAATATAAGTACTTCTTGTAGTAAGATCAATTAGAAAAGACACAGTTTAGGGGCTGGAGAGATGGCTCAGAGGTTAAGAGCACTTACTGCTCTTACAGATGTCCTGAGTTCAATTTCCAGCAACCACATGGTGTCTCGCAACCATCAGAAATGAGATCTAGTGCCCTCTTCTGGTGTTCAGGCATACATGGAATGTTGTATACATAACAAATAAATAAAAGACACAGTTTAGTCAGAAGGAGAGAAAGTACCCTTCTGGAACACTTTCCCCAAAAGTGAAAACCTAAAGATATTTATTATAGAGGTGACATAGTCATATATCCAGGGAAGCTGCTATAAAGCAGTGTTGGGAACAAGAGGAAGAAACAGTGTGAACACCACATAACCAGCAAGAGAAAGAAGACAGCCCACAAGGGAGCAGATCCTCAGAGAGACAGACGGGGGTCATTCGTCACATTCACTGATATAACAATAGCACCTAATAAAGATGGGGTTACTTGCTCGTGCTCCCCCCCATCCTACTGCACGTACTGGCTTTGGGGGAGCCTAGGCAGTTTGGATGCTCACCTTACTAGACCTGGATAGAGGTGGGCGGTCCTTGGACTTCCCACAGGTCAGGGAACCCTGATTGCTCTTCGAGCAGATGAGGGAGGGGGACTTGATCGGGGGAGGGGGAGGGAAATGGGAGGCGGTGGCGGAGAGGAGGCAGAAATCCTTAATAAATAAATAAATTAAAAAAAATAAAGATGGAGTTAATAACTATCTCCCCAAATGTTGATTTGAATTATACTGAATGGAGAATTTATTAACACAATGCACTTGTGACACAAGCAGTATCTTAGTCAGTTTGGGCATCTGTGACAAAGGACCACAGTCTAGGTTTCTTGGGTGATATATCTTTGCTTCACACAGCTCTAGATGCCTGAAGTATGATATCAGGATCCCATCATTGGGGTCTGTCTGAGATATGTGTAATCACAATTAATGAAAGAGAGACCATGGGTTTGAAAGTGAGCAAGGAGTATTATGGGAGGGTTTGGAGAGATGGAAAGAAAAGGAGAAATGTGCCATATTATAATATCAAAAAAATAAAAATTCAGATTGGAGAAATAGGTTTTCCTTTGTAAGTGGAAAAAAAACTGAAACTAATACAGCATCTTGTGTTCCCCTTAAACCATACTGAGTTTAGGCAGCATAGTGACACAAGAATAGGTGAAATAAACCACTCAGAAGGAACCGTGCTGAACACACATTACTGTCAGGACTCTTTTCCCTCCAGGCACATTGGACTTACTCTACCATATAATCAACTTGTATTGTGTTCAATTTGTTTTTAGCTGAGGCTGGTTGGTTGGCTGGCTTCTATCTGCTGTTTGTTTTCTGTCCCAGTATGTATAATTCATGAAGAAACTTACTGTACTGGCCTCTTTCTCCTGAATTCCTTAGCCTCAGTGTGTGGTTTAGTAGAAGCAGTTGCTCAACAAACATGAAATTGATGGCTTCCTATTGTTAATGAATACTCTTATTATTCAAAAATTCAATAAACATTTTATAGATGCTCAAAGTTTCCAGTCAGTTCATATCCGTTGGGACATGGCTGGTAGCAAGATGTAGCTTGTTAAAGACAATTTAGAGGATTGAAATTATTTTTGAAAGAAAATCATGCCATAATATTATTGTACTTAGTGTTATGGGTCTAGGGTTAGGAATGCTCTCTGCATTGCTAACATTCTATTTGGTATTCTTTCTGTTTGCCCTTTCTTGATTCAGTACTAGGGGAAAACAGTACTTATGAGAGTACTTATTGAGAGTTATGGACTTAAAAAAATAATTGCATAAGCAATTTAAACTAGACAGAGGCAGAATTTAAGCTGTTTTCCATCTGTTTTACTATTGCCAACTTTATTTAGCTTTTCTCTACTATTCAGCAATATAGCACATATGTGTTCCCATTTACACACACAAACACACACCAAAAAAAATCATTAAAATACAAAGCAAATCAAAAATTTTTTCTTGTAAGAAAATAGTAATTTTGTAAGGTTAAAATAAATCTATTTAAAACTAAAGTCATTAAATTGTAAGTTTAGATTTGTCATGAAGAAATGTGCTGATTTATAGTATAATGAAAATGATTTTATCCTTTCTAGTATTTCTTTTTTAAAATATAAAAAAATGTTATTTAATTTGTACATAGTCCAGAAGTGGAATAGACAGTGGAAAAGACTCAGAATATCTGTAAAAAGATAACATTATGATAGAGTAGATGGATGCAGAAGTAGGTGGGAATATATGAGTCTGGGAGACTGAAGGAATGCCCTCACACAGGTAGATGCACTGTGGTTCAGGTACTTAGTAAGCTCAGACAGAGTTTACTACATGACCCCAAAATGTTGGCTACATGGGGGTGTGGGTGCAAAGACTCCAAATTCACCCCTTCTTAAAGAATACTATCAGCTATTTCTACTTATTCACAAATGGAAAAGATATGCTTTTCTCCTATTCTTCCTACTAATTACAAGTTCTTAAAACTTCATTGTTTATAAAAGAAACAAAAGATTAGTAAAGGATGTAAAAATAATGAAAGAAAGTAGACTTCTAATATTAAACAGCATAGTGACATCTATTTCCATTTCCACTCTATTTCTCCTTCCTTCCTGGGATTAGAACCCAGGTAAACACACAATAGGGAGTTCTGAGAGGGATAGGGTTATTTCTTGTTGTTTTTAAGTACAAAGACCTTTGCTTCAGGAGTCAACTCATTGCCCCTCTTTGCAGGAGAAACACAGTGCTTGTTTTGCTCACCAATGGTGTCCAAAGATACCTACTCTGCTTACCTAAAATGAAGTCACTGCATTTACCATACTAACCTTATTCTATCTGCCCAACTCAGCTACCTGAGCAATTTAGATTACAAATGTACATGCAGAGAGGATGGAAAAATCACTTATCTTAGGTTGGAGACAAAGCTTAGTAGAAGAGTGTTTATCTAGTATGCATAAGACCCCGAGTCCAATTCTCAACAATGAAAAACAAAACAAAACAAAGACAGAAATCACTCATCATACTGTTCATCATACTCCACATGAATGACAAATATAATGAATACCAAAACCATGGTTTTACAGAAGGCATAAATATATAATAATATGTAAGCAAGATATATTTAAATGTAATTATAAACATTTTGCAACAAGCAAAAATAGGAAATATCAACAGAAGAGGTGAAGATCAAGCTGAAAATAAGTGAAGATACTTTTAATTTAAATACAACAAACAGAGACTTGAAAGATGTGGTGTGTGTGTGTGTGTATGTGTGTGTGTGTGTGTGTCTTACACACATATGATAGGGATGGAGGGAGGGAAGGAGGGATGGAGGGAGAGAAGGATAGAGAGATGACTAAAACAAAAGAAGATTATCTCAACAGCAGAATGACAAGGGCTGATTAAAGAACCAGTGAATTTGAAGAAAAAATAACAGCAACATCCTAATTTTGATGTAAATGAGTTAAACATTAGGAAAAAGGCTATAAATATCCCTTCAGGGATACATAGGGCTCTTGACTTTCATGTCATATTAATCCCAGGAGGGAAGGAGATGCAGAGCAGGGCTGGAGCAGTTGTCAGAGAGTGATGGAGATCTGAATAATGCCATTGGCTTAATGGTAACAGTTCCTTGCTTCTCATCCCAACCATCCTCAGAAGCTGAAATCAGATCCAATTTACTTCAGGACATTTATATTGGCATCTTGGTACATCATTATCTGAAGGACAATCAACATAGCATCCTGAAACCAACTCAAAGTTGAATATTTGATATGTAAGTTATGAAATGTAAGTTAAAACTTCTGTTTATGGTGGTGGTGGTGGGGTTTGAGACAAGGTTTCTCTGTAGCTTTGGTGCCTGTCCTGGGACTAGCTCCTGTAGACCAGGCTGGCCTCAAACTCACAAAGATCTGCCTGCCACTGCCTCCCTAGTGCTGGGATTAGAGGTATGCACCACCACTGCCCTGTTAAAACCCCAATCCATTTTATATTCTTGCTCCTGACCTCAAGAAGAACCTGAGACATACAAGAAAGAAATGGAGTGGGGCCAGTGATGGGACCACTCCCTGGAAAAGATCTCTTGGGTTCGATCTGATGGAAAGAAGTGGTTAGTAGAACATTATGACTTTGGGATTTTATATTCTGGAAGATGTAAAGCAGTCTCCTGGGGACTGCTTGTTATAGTTTAAGCAAAATGCTGAAGGTTTCCTGAGGGCACAACGGCAAATACACTGCAGGTCCCAAAGTGGTGGCAGTGGGCAGCGGGCCAGGAGACCATGGTGTTGTAAAAGGAGCAGCAGGGTGCTTTCCCTCAGCCAGGCTCCCAGCTAGCTTTACACCCAAAATAATTACATGGAGATCTGTATTAATTAAAATGCTGCCTGGCCCATTATCTCCAACCCCTTATTGGCTAACTCTCACATATTGATCTAACCCATTTCTAATAATTTGTATCGCCACTTGACTGGGACTTACCAGCAAGATAAATAGTTTAGCCTCCATCTCGGAGAGGAGAGCCCATGGCGTCTGCCTGACTTTGCTTTCTTTCTCCCAGCATTCTGTTTGGTCTACTCCACCTATCTAAATTCTGCCCTATCAAAAAACCAAGGCAGTTTCTTTATTTGACCAATGAAAGCAACACATAGAAAGAAGACCATCCTACACCACCATAGTAGACCACGAAGGCAGCCAGTTCCAGGCAGGGAGCTGCATGGTGGATGAGAGACTGAGACAGATAGACATGCCACATGACCACACCACAGGTCTCTGAAGGCAGTTGGTCTGGAGCAGGGAGCCACATGGTGGCAGTGGGCAAGAGACAGAGACATGGATAGGCATGCCATGCGGAGTGAGGTTGGATATTAACTTATTAGGTTATGGAGGGAAAAGGGGGAAAGGGATAAGAGAGAAAAGCAGAGACAAAGAGGGAGAGGGAAAGAGAGAAGGGGTGAAGAGAGGGGGAGAGGAGAGGAGTCACAGAAGCAGCTACCTCTTTGGGAGAGAGAGACAGAAAGGAAGGGCTCAGGCGGGAAGCTGAAGATCAGCTTGCCTCTATAAGAGGAAGGGGAAGGGGTGGGCATGGTTCATCTTTAAAGAGACGGAACAGACCATTACACTGCAAGGTACCTAGGGGGAGAAGCAATATTGAGTAATATCTCAATCATGAGATTTCTTAAGGATTTTGACTTTACATAGTTGAAGAGGACTGTGATTTTCAAAGTTTCTGACAATTCCCCAATCATGAATTGCACATCACAGTTGATTAGTGAGGACATATCATTGACACTTTTATGGTTGACAGCAGCATTTGGGGTCAAGTCTTAAAAGGCTGAAATGAAGGAGGCTAAACTAATTTAACACATTACTGATAAGTTTCACATGCCATAATGGTTAGAATTTATGGGAGATACATTTGATGACTTGAGAAAAGAGGGGATAAAGAAACAATAATGGTATAGCATAAGAAAACAAACCTCTAAAACAGTAGCAGGCCAGAGCCAAAACTATGAATAGAAATATATGAGTCCACAAAAAAAATGGCTGTGATTCATTAATTTAATTTTATATTAGACTATTTCCTGATTTGTGCTTTGAAGACTCTTTCCTACTGTCACCAAGTCTTTAAATAAAGTCAGATCTCATAATATCTCTGAGCTGTGGATGATATGAGTGAACCAGTGTGGACAAGTACTGGGAGATGACAGATTAAGATCTAAGGAGAGGGAGCCAGGAAATGGATGCTGGGAAGCTTTAAAAAGCACAGTCCTAAATGCAGTCCTCTTCACAACCAGACTCTGGAACTTTTTAACCATTGCAGTTTCCAGGATCATTCTACGTACCTCACCTTACATACACAGAGAAGTGCAGCTCTCGCCCTTCATTAAAGAAGATTCATTAGAAGCTGATGGAGGTTATTACAGAAATCCACAAAAGGTCAAAAGTGCAGAGATAAGCTATCTTTCTGGTTCCTGTCCCCAGTTAATACCTTTCAGCATAATCCCTACTCTTAAGCCTCAGGGAATGCTATAGAAAGAGAGGGGGACCCGACTTCTTTGCTCATGTTCTCCCTCCTTCTGCTCCTCATTGGGGCCTTGGGAGCTCAGTCCAGTGCTCCAGTGTGGGTCTCTGTCTCTATCTCTATCCATCACCAGATGAAGGTTCTTAGCCAAGAGGATAACTATATGTTTTTCCTTGGGTTCACCTTCTTACTTAGCTTCTTTAGGTTCACCTATTGTAGACTCCGTGACCCTTATTTATGGCTAGAAACCAATTATGAGCGAGTACATCCCATGTTCATCTTTTTGGGTCTGGGACACCTCACTCAGGATAGTGTTTTCTATTTCCATGCATTTGCATGCAAAATTCGAGAAGTCATTGTTTTTTACCGCAGCGTAGTACTCTAGTGTGTATATATTCCATACTTTCTTTATCCATTCTTCCATTGAAGGGCATCTAGGTTGTTTCCAGGTTCTGGCTATTACAAATAAAACTGCTATGAACATAGTTGAACAAATGCTTTTGTCATATGATAGGACATCTCCAGTTTGGATGTTCACCTTCCTAGATATGGACGGAGGGGGGAGGACCTAGGACTTACCACAGAGCAGGGAACCCGGACTGCTGTGTGGTCTGGAGAGGGAGGGGGAGAGGAGTGGGGGAGGGGGAGAAGGGTGGGAGGAGAGGGAGAAGGGTGGGAGGAGGGGGAGGGAAATGGGAGGCTGGGAGGAGGTGGAAACTTGTTTTTTGTTTATGATTTTTTTTCTCCTTTTCTCAATAAAAAAATTTTTTAAATAAAAAAAAAGAAAGAAAGAGAGGGGGAACAATAAGAGTCAGAGGACCAGATAATCTAAAGGTAATCTCTAAAAACAAGAGGTAGACAAAGTGAGAGAGTAGGAAAGAGCAGTCAAGATTCATTGTATAAGAGTCTCAAAGAATCAGTTAAGATATATTGTTAAATAAATATTAAGTGAACTAAATGATTTGTTGAATTTGTGCAGGGCAATCATATACTGAATTTTTCTTTGAAAGGACAGGGGAAATACTCAAATCACACATTTTTTTTTCTCTTGAGAGTTCTTAAAATGTTACAAATTAAGGTAACTATAACCCAGCATTGAAAAGGTTTTGAAGATCTGGGTGCTCTTGTTCTTGGAGATACTACATAAATTTGTGCTTATTTCCTGCCCAGGGTTCTTGAAGACAAATGAGACAAAAACGAAAATTATATAACTCTTAGGAAACAGAGGAAAGATATGCTAAGACCACAAACAAGCAAACAAATATTTTCATCTGGAACTAACCAGTGATAAGGAGTGCATGGAATCTGTGAGGGAAATCATGCTGAGTGTTATATACACTTCCTAGAGCAGAAGGGTGCTGGCCATATTAAATGTATACTCAAGGCCTCTGCCATTGACAGTGTTGTCCTGGCTTGTGTCTCCCTGATAGCAGAGCTTGACTTAGCATGTGGGTTCAGGTGGTTATTTGGAGTAAGAGTTGGGAAGCAAGAATGAGGAAGTGAAAGTGTGGAAAAGAGGAAAACATACATACAATGTTGAATCATGCTTGAGCATCGGATTCTGCTGCAGTCTCTCAGAAGTAAAGCAGTCATCTCACAAAATTTCTCCCCACCCCCTCAAAAGACATGAAATCTGAGACATTTCTAAAAGAGAGTCCCAGTGGTGCTCCAGAAATAGAAACCTATCCACATCTAGTCTGCCCTTACCTAAGACAGTTCTGAAGGAAACAGGACACCATCAGCAAAATGTCCGTCTGTTCTCTCAGGGAAAGTCCACCAACACAATGCCTGAAATTAGAAGTATGCAGAGAGGAAGAGGGTAGGAAACCAAAGTCATCTGCCCAGCACAACTCCCAATCCGGCACTCATGTGATGTACTTCTTTACATTCCCCACAAGCGTGCTAGTCTGTTCTAAGGGAACAGTCTGCTCTTCTTGATCCTCGGAAGACTGGCTCTTTCTTTCCTCTTAATCATGCTGTATCTAAAAATTCAACCCTTAGCAAACCACTGTCTCACAGGTGTATTGTGTCTATCACTGCCCTTAAGAGGGCTGAGAAAACAGACAAAGGATATAAGTTTTTAATAATCTTGTGTGCTCAAAGAAAAGAAAATCCACACTTGGGCATAAAACACTGGGAGAGTTTGTCTTTTCATCCGGCCTGCAGAGTGTGGCCTTGGTTAGTTAAGTCTTCTTCAGAGGCATAATGGTTTGTAAAGAGCATTTCTTTAAAAAGTTCTGGGAAGAGGCTGTGGGTAGCAGCATTTGCCATGAAAGCCTAGGGACCTGGGTCCAATGCTAAACACACACAAAAGTGGGTGTAGTGGTGCACATCTGTAACATCAGCAGAGAAGACAGAGGCAGGAAAATCACTAGAGCTGAATAGCCTGCCCGGCTAGCCCATCAGCAAGTTTCAGGTTCAGAGAGATACCCTGACTCAAAAAGTAGAATGGAAAGCTCTTTTAGTTTCTTTTTCCTGTCGCTGTGATAAAATACATGACAAAGAAGCATACAGGAGGAAGAAAAAAAGAAGGAAAGGTTTATTGTGATTCACATTTCAAGGGTTCAGGGCATCATGGGGAAGAAGCCAAGGAGATAAGGTCTTGAAGCTTATGGTCACATGACCACTAAAATCAGAAACAATGGTGTTTAGAGGTGGGGGCTAACCAGTGCAATTAAGGTATAGGAATTTCATCCTTAAGAATGAATCAATGTTGTCTCTTGAAAGTAGATAAGATCTTCTAGAAATGGGTTAGATCTCATGAGAATATATTTTTATAGTGAGTTCAAATTTCTTGGCTCTTTTTCTCTTGCTTTTTGTCTTGCCATGTGACTTCAATGTGATCCAGTTGTGATGTCATCCAGACTATAGCAGTCTGTTATTTGGACTTTCCAGCTACCGGAATTTTGAGCTTAAACCCTCTTATTCTTATATATTACCCAACATCAGGCATCACGTTATATTAGCACAAGACAACGACACTACCTATTATGTGCTATGCTATCTACATTTTCTTCTAGATTTATTTAATTAAATATTAATGAAGAATTATAGGTATCCATTGTAAAATGATGATATGTGTATTCCTTGTGAAGCGTCTAAATTGAGATAATTAATAAATTACATCACATGCTTTGTGCTGAGAACAACTGAAACCTACTCTTAGTGATTTTCAAGTATACAGTAGTATATTTTTATCAATAGTACTGGCGATCAAACCCGCAACATCTGTATAAATAGTCATGGGCTCTACTGGTGAGCCACATCCCTATCCCTACAATATCACAGTTTTATTAACTATAGTCTCCATGCCATACAGTAGATTTTGTGAGCTTCTTTGTCCTGTCTAACTGAAATGTTCCTTCCAACTATCATGCTTGAAAAGCACTTCCCCTTCTCAATAAAACTATATGAGACAGGGTCTCACTTTTCAAACCCAGCTGCCTCAAACTCATTCTACCCCTGCCACAGACTCCCAAGAGCTGGGACTACAGCCAGGTACCACCACACCTGTCTTCTTCATAACAATTGTTATGCATGGCAATACTTCATGTTTCATCTAAGAAAACCAGGCCACTCTGTTCATTTTACTCCTCCATCTCCTGTACAAACCCAGAAGGTTCTCAGTTTCTGATGAATTATCTAAAGAATGACTGAGTGGCATTTCTATAATATGAAAAGGTTATTAAGAGTATTTAACAGACAGAAAAGAAATTCTTCAGGTAATGCATTGTTGTTTCTGTGGGTTTTCTTGTGATTTTCTTCCTTCCTCTAGCTTCTATGATCCTTCCTCCCTCTCTTCAGCAAGATTTCCAAAGTTTGACCTAACATTTGGCTGTGGGTCTTTGCATCTGTTCCATTAGCAACTGGATGAAAGCTCTCTGATGACAATTTGGGTAGTCACCAATCTAATCACAGGAGAGGGCCAGTTCAAGCACCCTGTCCACTATTGCTAGGAGTCTTAGCTGGGGTCATCCTTAAAGATTCATGGGAGTTTCCCTTGCATCAGGTTTCTACCTGGCCCCAAAATGCCCCCCTTTTCAGTCATCTCTTTCGGTATTTTCCTTTTCCATCTACCTCCTGACCTGATCCCTCAAGTTCCCATCCCCAACCAACCCCAACCCACCTAGGAGATCTATTTCCCCTTCCCAGGGAGATCCATGCATCCCACCTTGGGCTGTTCTTATTACCCAGCCTCTCTGGGTCAGCCATTAAGAATATACAGCTAGGTAATAAGGCTGCTAAGTGTACATTCTTAATTATTCTTGGAACATTTTTGATATTTCAGAACATACAGGCTTTATCCATCCCAAACTTTATTATCCAAAATTAGGTAGACATAAGAGATACCTTCTAATGTAGGCAAAGACTTCTCATTCATTTCCAGACTGCTCAGATCCAAATAATCAAACTGAAACTATATTAATTGCAAAACTGATTGGCCTATGAGCTCAGGCTTTTTATTAGCTAACTCTTATATCTTAAATTAACCCATTTCTATTATTCTGTGTATTGACACAAGGCTGTGGCTTACTGGTAAGGGTCAGGGGATATCTTTCTCCTTCAGTAGCTACATGGTATCTCCTTGACTCCACCTACTTTTACTTTATATCTCTGTTTGGATTTCCCACCTGGCTTTACTCTACTAAGCCATTGGCAGAAACAGCTTCTTTAATAACCAATGGTAATAAAACATTCATAGCATACAGAAGGAAATCCCATATCACTCTAAAGCTCACTTTAACCACATGTATGCTACTGATTATAAATATTCTAGAGGTGAGTTATAGGCATGTCCGTTGAATCAGGACTCTTGATATATGGCTCATGGGTACTGGCTATCAGCTGAATCCAGTCTTGTTAAGTATTATCTAATAGCGCAGTAACTTTTTACTCTCAGTTCAACAATGGCCATGCACACAGATAGAGATGGCTTATACTCTTCCTGTAATGGTCTAAGTAAAATGCTGCAGGTGGTGGCAGTGGGCAGCAGGCCATGAGACCATACTGCACATTCCATCAACAGCCCAGAATCAGGAAGAGAACAAAGAGCAGGACAAAGTTACAAAGTCTGAAAGCCCACCCCAGAATATACTCCCTCTAGTAAGGCTATATACACCCAAAAGTATTCAAAACTGTCCCAAACAGCACCACTAGCTGGAGACTAAGAGGGGAAACACATGAGCCCATGGGGGACATTTCATATTCAAATCACAGTGCAAATGATCTCATTCCAGGACCTGGGAATACATTGGAAGAAATGTGTTGGGGACAAGCCACAACAAAAATACCTCTCACCAGAGTAAAGGCATGGGGATTAGAAGTATAGTAAAGAATATGAAGACACAAATGAAAATAATAAAATGGAGAAACATATAGCATAGTATTGGAAGGGAATTCCAGTGAGTACTGAAAATTCACCCCTGTTTAATTTCCAGCTGCTTAAATACCCCTGACTTCCAAAGGTAGGAGTAAGACAAAAGACTGCATTAGCATGATACAAGGTGATGAACTTACCAATTGAAAGTTGCAGGCTACTTTCATAGTTAAACATTTTGTTGCTAGAACAAAAAGTCATGCTTGTACCCTAGACCAAAACATACTGTAGGCACACCACTCCCTGGTTGGAATCCCAAGTTATCTCCATAAAGGGAACTGGAACTTAGTTGAATCCTTAGACTTTTGTTTGAGGTAGGAACTTCTCTATTTCTGGAGCACAAGGGCTGGGTATTAGTCACAATAACCTTGAGAGAGCTCTTCAAGCTGGGACCTTTTGTTTGAGGTAGAAGCACAATAACCTTGAAGGAACTAGCGGAAAGTTCCAACTCTCTGACCTTTGGTCATCGTGAAAACAGGCTCACATTTTTAGGCCTCCACAAAAATATAATCAATGTGTGAGTGATATCTGCATATTCATGTTTATTTCAACACTACTCATAGTAGTCAACAAATGAACAGCAATGTTAAATATTTCTAGAAAATTATTGTGGTCTAATTCAATGATCTAAATTATTACAAGTGCTACATTTTTTTAATTCCTTTTTAACAACAGTATGATAGTCTTTATCATTAACTAAAGAAAAGAACACCTAAATCTGATGTGGGAGTCCCCTCTGTGTGCTATAATTACCATTGATGAATAAAGAAACTGCCTTGACCTGTTGATAGGGCAGAGCTTACGTAGGCAGGGAAGATGGAACTGAACGCTGTGAGGAAGAGGGGCAGGGTCAGAGGAACACCATGGAGCTGCCAGAGACAGATGCTGGGAATTTTACCTGGTAATCCACTGCCACGTAGCACTACACAGATTAGTAGAAATGGGTTAAATTAATATAAAAGTTAGCCAATAAGAAGCTAGAGCTAATGGGCCAAGTAGCTAGTGGGCCAATTATGATTTCATTAATATAGTTTCTGTATGATTATTTTGGGTGTAAGCTAGCTGGGAAGCTGGGAAGAACAAGCAGCCCTTCCCCTCCTACATAAATCCAGCTTAAACAAGGGGCTGACTGGACCAAAAGTTTGTGATCAAACTCTATAACCTTTGAGTAGAGGTGTGATCAAAATTTAACAATGGGAGATTGGAAAGATAAATCAGTGGTTAAGAGTGCTTGCTACTCTTGCAAAGGACTCGAGGTCAGTTCCCAGCACCCACGTCACGTGTCTCACAACAGCCTGTAATAATAGCACCAGGGATCCAATGCCCTCTTCCCATCTCTTTGACATTACTCTCATGTACAACACACACACACACACACACACACACACACACGTTGTGTGGAGAGGCTGGTTGTTCATCCAGGCCACCCAGCTAGCTTAGCCCCAGAATAACCACACAGAAATTGTATTAATTAAATCACTGGTTGGCCCATTAGTTCTAACCTCTTATTGGCTAAATCTCACATCTTGATTTAACCCATTTCGATTAATCTGTATATCGCCACGGGGCAGTGGCTTACTGGCAAAGATTCAGCATGTTTTACTCTGGCTGTGGCTCCATAGCATCTCTCCCTGATTCTGCCTCCTTCTCCCAGCATGCCATTTAGTTTTCCCCACCTACCTAAGCTCTGCCCTATCAACAGGCCCAAAACAGTTTCTTTATTAACCAATAAAAGCAACACAAAGACAAAAGGACCTCCTATACCACACACACACACACACACACACACACACACACACTTGCAGACCCACAGGCAAACATTAGGCAGAGTTCAGGGACTCTTACAGGAGAGGAAGACAAAGAATTGTAGGAGCCAGAGGGGTCAAAAACACTACAAGGAAACTCACAGAATCAACTAACCTAGGCTCATAGGGGCTCACAGAGACTGATCCTATAACCAGGGAATCTTCAGAGGACTGACTTAGCATTCTGCGTATACATTACAGTTGTGTAGCTTGGTCCTTTTGTGGGACTCCTAACAGTAAGAGCAGGGGCTATCTCTGCCTCTTTAACTGGGTTTTGAGACTCTGCTTCTCAAACTGAGTTGCCTAATGCAGCAAGGGTAGGTGGTTAATCTTACTGCACCTTGATATGCCAGCTTTTGTTGATATCAATAGGAGACCTGCCCTTTCCTGAACAGAAGTAGAAGAGGGAACAGAAAGGGGGTTGGGAAAAGGGCTTGGGAGGAAAGGAGGGAGGGAAACTGCAGCTTGGATGTAAGATAGATAGATAGATAGATAGATAGATAGATAGATAGATAGATAGATAGATAGATAAAATTTTCAAACAACAACATAAATCTTTTTTTAAACATAACTGTAGACTGTTCAAATTGGACAAAATCCTGTCCTGTAAATTCCTTTTTCAGACAGACTCCCTTGAAGCTTCTTTTCTCTTTTTTTTTAAACATGATTTTTGGCTATATTTCATGTTTTAAGTTTAGGCCAAACTCCCTCATGCTTGTCTCCTTCTCTTTCTTTTCTCTCTCTCTCTCTCTCTCGCTCTCCTCCTCCCCTGGTCTCTGTATCTGTCTGTCTCTGTCTCTCTCTCAGGCAACACATGGCATACAGTCTTCTTCAGATTCCCATCATCAATGAACCGTGGAACATTTCTTCTCAGTCACTTCCCTTTTTTACTTTTTAGAAAAAGACTATGGCATCTGTTTCAACACAAGAAAATCAATGGAAATTTTAAGAAAATTTCTAGATGACTATTGATAGTAGACATTTTTAGAAAGTAATTTTAAAAACCTAAATGTGTGGGCCTTCTACCACTAGCTGCTCTGTTCCACCTCCATCCAGCATATTTAAAGGGGGAGTTGTGAATCCACCACATCTGTAGGCTTTCTTCTCAATTACGTGAATATGTGGGGAAATTGTAGAAATTGCTACTTATTTATCACAATTTCTTTCTTCCACCATATCATTTCAAGTTTGCTCCTGAGATAACAAGCTTCTTTCATGCAGATGATGTAAGTAGCATGTCACTACCAGAGTGAACTGTTTCTCACAACTTCTCTGTTCCTCTGCTCTTTCTATTTACAAAGTCACTGGAAGGATGAGACAAGGAAATTCCCTTCTAACAGTGACACATCCTGGGTCAGGGAAAGCTACTAGGATTCATATGCCCAGGGGACACACTCTAAAAGGTCACCAATTACATAAGAGATACTTGGACTTTCTGTTTCCTAAGAAATGGTATGCCAGTACTGGTAAGTATCTCAGTCAATCAAGTGCCTGCCTCTCAAGCTTTAGGGCCTGAGTTCAATTACTACAGCTCACACAACAGAGTTGGGCATTCTGCGATGTGCTACCTTCCCAGCACCGGGAAGACAGTGACAGCAGATTCCTGAGGCCTTATCAGTGAGTGCCACGACATCAGTATAAAATTCTGTCCCAAAACATTCAAGGTAGACAGCACATGATGGATACCTAAGGTCAATCTCTGTCCTGGATTTGTGCACACACACACACACACACACACACACACACACAGCACACACAAATCCTTTTCTCTCCTGCCATTTCTATCCCAAGTTTCAAAGAACCAACCTATGATCCTCCAGATTTTCATGATCTGACTATTAAAAAAGACACCATTGTGCTGTTTATTTGGGGCATTTTTATAAGCTACCTAAATTTATAACTTTTGTAAAAAAAAAAGAAGAAGAAGAAGAAGAAGAAGAAGAAGAAGAAGAAGAAGAAGAAGAAGAAGAAGAAGAAGTGGGTTAATTAGCATTTTAAAGTCTAGTTTCTTGAGTTCTTTATATATTTTGGAGATCAGACCTTTGTCTGTTGCGGGGTTGGTGAAGATCTTCTCCCAGTCAGTGGGTTGCCTTTTTGTCTTAGTGACAGTGTCCTTTGCTTTACAGAAGCTTCTCAGTTTTAGTAGGTCCCATTTATTCAATGTTGTCCTTAATGTCTGTGCTGCTGGGGTTACACATAGGAAGCGATCTCCTGTGCCCATCTGTTGTAGGGTACTTCCCACTTTCTCTTCTATCAGGTTCAATGTGTTCTGACTGATAGTGAGGTCTTTAATCCATTTGGACTTGAGTTTTGTGCATGGTGATAGATATGGGTCTATTTTCATTCTTCTACAGGTTGACATCCAGTTTTGGCAGCACCATTTGTTGAAGATGCTTTCTTTCTTCCATTGAATACTTTTAGCTCCTTTATCAAAAATTAGGTGTTCATAGGTTTATGGGTTGAAATCCGGGTCTTCTATACGATTCCATTGATCAACTTCTCTGTTTTTATGCCAATACCAAGCTGTTTTCAATACTGAAGCTCTGTAATAGAGTTTGAAGTCAGGGATGGTAATGTCTCCTGATGTTCCTTTATTGTATAAGATTGTTTTGGCTATCCTGGGTTTTTTGTTTTTCCATATAAAGTTGAATAATGTCCTCTCAAGATCTTTGAAGAATTTCGATGGGATTTTAATGGGGATTGCATTGAATCTATAAATTGCCCTTGGTAGAATTGCCATTTTTACTATGTTGATCCTCCCAATCCAAGAGCAAGAGAGATCCTTCCATTTTCTGGAATCCTCCTCAATTTCTTTCTTCAAGGACTTAAAGTTCTTGTCAAATAGATCCTTCACATCCTTGGTTAGAGTTACCCCCAAGATATTTTATGCTATTTGTGGCTATCGTGAAAGGTAATGCTTCTCTGATTTCCCTCTCTGCTTCCTTATCCTTTGTGTATAGGAGGGCAACTGATTTTTTGGAATTGATCTTGTATCCTGCCACGCTACTAAAGGTGTTTATCAGCTGTAGGAGTTCTTTGAATAAGTATGACATCTAAGGAAGAAGGGGAGCAGAGAGAGAGAAAGAGGGTGAGAGAATCTCTTAAAAATATACAAAATGTATTTTTAAGAGAGCAAGAGAAATTTTAAAAACAAAATAACAAACACTGAGGAAAATACCAATTGAAAAATAATAGTCTTGCCTATAAAAACCATTCCTGTAAATATTAGTCTACTAATTGAAAGGGACAAACACTTGGGATTCATGAAAATAGGAAAATTGTTATTTTAAAAAAAGAGGCAGCTATGCTTGCTTTATTTTGAGCCTCGGCTGCCATCTCAACAGACATCACACATCAGTATGCCCTTCCCCACTGAGCAGCCCTCACGAACCATTAAATGGAACTATTAAATCGAAAATCAAAAGTGACCAACTTCCCTCATCAAGAAACACTTGAACTATTTAAACTCAGTGTTGAACTTCCTGTTCTACTATGGTATCCTGAATTCCTTTTTGCTTGGTGTTTCCTGCACAGAGAAGTGGTGACAGAGAATACATAGTGACTTAAGAACCCAGAAGTAAAAATAATAGTAATAAAATTAAATTAAAGAAGACAGAAAAATATTTCCACACAAGACAATATCCATAGATCAACAATTCCAAGAACCATAAAATCTTCATCTTGCATTTTCTAAAGACAATACCCATCTTAGGATAAGTTGTGAAAGACAGACTCTGTCTCTATCACACACCTTATTGGTGACCATCCAACTACGGGCACTTGTGACAATGATGATATTTAGAGTGCATCATTTAATAGAATAAAGGAAGTCACTGTGAGCGCACATCAAATAACAGCTGGTGCCTAGGTTGGAAATATGACCTCTCAGGTACAGTTTTTAGGTAAACTGAGACAAAAACATAGATGCCACCAATTTACTTCAGTTGTGACCCACCACATCTAACTCTCATCTTGAAAATTTTCTGAAAGCTCCCATTTAGTTTTTAATTTCTCTTTTTCTTCACCTGCAATTTTTTATTATTAAACATTTTTAATGTTTTTGATTAAAATTCTGCTTTGACTTATAATCAAGAAATTGAGCTGTACAGCCTCAATAGAGGTGGGAGTGGGTTGGTCCTGACTCAACTTGGTATGCCAGACTTTGTTGACTCACCAGGGAAGGCCCTGCCCACTCTGAAAAGTGGGATGAGAGAGGGAGATAAAGGGAGAGAGGAGAAGCTGGGGTTGGTATGTCAAATAAAAAACAATTAAAAAAAAAACAGAAGTTGTACTGTAAAGCTAAAGGCCACTTTCAGAGCACTGCAGAAACACAGGTACTTGCAAGAGTTTCATTTGCACCTTCGACACCCGACATAGAGCCCCACAGAGGATAATGATACCTCAGAAGTCTCCCAGATGACCTCAGCTAACCAGAATAGAATATTAGTTAGTCCCTAATGAGATAATTCACAAACACACCAATGCTCTTTCTGAGACCAGACTGCACACAGGCAAGAATATGGAAAATGGGTTCCTTCTGTTAAAATATATTAGAAGTTCCTTCTTAATTAAAAAAGAAAGAAAAAATATTTCCCTTTGTGTAGATCTATATCAGGACAATTGTTTGTTTTTATTGAATCTAGCATTGATTTGGAAATTAGTTTAAACCTTTTTCAAAAAAAAATTCAAAAACAATATGAAAGTTTAGGGAAACTTTACTCAATGCCAAACAAAACCAAATATTTCTTCAAAATTCAACAACCAAGGATTATTAGCTAATTAATTGCACAAATATGATTGTCATATACTTTAATGAAAGTGATTATATTGTGAATAACATTCTTCAAACTGTGAGTCATAAGATATTTGCCAAACATCCCATTTCATAGTTCCACAAAAATATTTCCCATTGATTTCTTAACCAAAGTTATGAGGAAATATATTAAATAAGATTAAGTTTAAGTGCTAAATGATTAACACAAGAGAAGAAAATATTGACTTATTCTGGTTTTTATGACTCCTAATACTTAATGCATTTAAATCTCAACTTCTAATTGTCTTATTAATATTATTAAATAAACTTAACCTGACAACATAAATTTCCCATTATTACACAACTCTACTGTTTAAAACATATAATTTCAACTCTGATGTTTATTCTTCATTTTTCTTCTACAGCCCTGATAATTTAAAGAAGTAGACACTGTCTTCAATTATAACATATTTGAGTTTCATACAAAAAATATGAATCTAGGTACTGTCTTCAAAGGAGTTCCTAGAGAAAGACAGTATTTTCATGCTGTTTAAGGCAGTTGCTAATTTTGTATGCTTCAATCCAAAAGATATGGATTATTGTTGGTATGAAAAGAGTAAAACTCTATGCTTCCATTTCTCTAATTCTCATTAATATTCCTGTCCCTGGATATCTGTTTTTTCATATGCAACATTAAAAATCATGCTATCGCATCACTTATTGTGAATATGGTTGTTCACTTCCATAACCCCACTACTCAAGAAGCTGAGAAAGAAGAATGCTGACTTGGAAGTCAGTCAGGGATACATAATATTTTGTCTCAAAAAATCAAAATAATAGTGAATAAATCATAATATTTTATGTTTTTTTTAAAGAATAAAACTCAAGACAGAGATGAGAGTTGAGCCCATATACCTGTACAGCTGAGGGGGGTTGCAGAATTCCAAGATTCCAGAGCATCCACAGTGGGAAACAAATAAGTAGGGCATGTATTTAAACCCCACAGAGTAAGTGTTGATAGATAGTTTTCATGGGTAAGGTCACAGTGAAAATATTAAGTAGAACAAGTCTGCTAAGAGATTGATGGACTACAGAAAAGAGAAGACAAACTAAGGACTAACTCTTGGGAAGCCCCAGTGCCAAGAATGGGGGAAGAGAAAGAGATACCAGGGCTGATGAGACTGAAGATGCTGTGGTGATCTAGAAAAGATACCAGGGTTTCCAAAGAAGGAGTTTCAACAAGATCATATGCGCTGAATAGTCAAGAGGAGGAAGCTTCCAAAAAACCATAGTTTGTTGCGGGAAACATGTCACTAAATCACAAATGATCTGCTTCAGAAGCCAACGTTTTATGAGACTGATTTCATTTCAAAGTTTACAAACAGAACACATGGTTAAAAAAAAATAAAAACACAACTATGGGCATCAAGAGAAGATGTAGTCATGAAATGGAAGGAAATATATTCAAAGCTGCTCAAACAAGCATAAGCAACCAAAGGAGAAGAGTTGGATTGTTCAAGGGACCCTTGTGAGTTGTTAATGTCAGGAAAGGTCAAAATGATAGATTGTGAACCCCCCCAAGGAAGGGTGCAGTAATGTGGGAACAATGTTTGAAAAGCCATGATGAAGGATAGCTCAATGCCAGGAAATGTTAGCTTTACAGAATACAATAGAAATAATGGCAGTTAGCACTCGCTATAAATTGATTTTGTACAAAGAACTCTTCTACATGTTCCATGCACATTCCCGCCCCCATTGTTATTTAGCTCTTACAAGGTGGGTTCCCTCATTCCCACTTCAACAATGAGAAACTAGAACCAAAAGAAATTCAGCAAATTACCAAGACCACCTAGAAAGCATGAGACTATGTCCAAACACAGACTCATCCAATTTCAAGTTCAACCAAAGAAAAATTCCTATTTACTATAATTGTTCAAGACAAGAAAGCAGAAGGCAAAATATATATAATTCTGACTTTCAAGAGTGATGTAGGTGGGTCTTCTATCTATCTGTTGCTTTCATTGGTTAATTAATAAAGAAAATTGCTTGGCCTGATAGGGCAGAACTTAGATAGGTAGAGTAGACAGAACAGAATGCTGGGAGGAAGAAGGCAGTGAGGCAGACGCTATAGCTCTCCTCTCTGAGATGGAAGTAGGTTAGAAACTGCCCAGTAAGCCACCACCTCGTGGTGCTACACACATTAATAGAAAAGGGTTAATCCAGATGTGAGAGTTAACCAGTAAGTGTCTAGAGCTAATGGGCCAAGCAATGTTTAAAAGAATACAGTTTCCATGTAATTATTTCAGGTAAAGCTAGCCAGGACCTGGATCACAGCCTGCAGCTTTTTCTACACAAGGGCTTAAAAATCACATATATCTGTCTCTTAGGGTTAGCATCTTTATTGCTGCAATCGAACACCAAAAGCAAGTTGGGGAGGAAAGGGTTAATTGGGCATTTCTGGTCATCACTGAAGGAAATCAGGGCAGGAGCTCAGCATGGCAGGATTCCAAGATGCAGAGGCCATGGAAGGGAGTTGCTTACTGACTTGCATCCCCTGGCTTGCTCAGCTTGCTTTCTTATAGAACCCAGGACCACAAGCCCAGGGATGGGCCCTCCCCCACTGTTCACTAATTGAGAAAATACCTTACATCTGGATCTCATGGAACTCTAGAAAGGCAAGCCAAACAGTAAGGGGAGAATTGGTGTTTAAAAATTGTTTCAGTAAATTACTTCAAAAAAAAAAAAAAACAAAACAACTCTTCCACCATGCTATCTCCTTGTGGATATCAGAGTGGTGTGTAAGCCTTTCTTTATCTTGTCTCTAGTTACCTGTGAGCCCAAACCCAGCGAGAAGCCAGAAGAGCGAATGTGGAAAAGGAGCGTATTCATTCAATGGTCACTCAGTGTTTCTTCACCTCCATGGAGAAGTTGAAGTTCTCACCTCCCTGTGTTTTACTGACTTGCAGTCTATTTAGAATGACCTCCCTGCTTCCTGGCTTTGTCTTCTCTGTCAGATGCTTTGCCTGCTACACATCTTTAAATGCTGGGACTTCCTCTGCCTATGCCCTTCCTGCTGTCCCTAAAGGAATCCATGTTATTTAATGACCTGAACCTCTTTATTGATAGACATTCCTGGGCCTCTCCACTGAGTTCATTTATCTATGAAAGTCTAAACCCACTGAGTATTCTATACAGGTGTGCCAGCATATTCTGAACAATTGTCAAAACAGAAAAGTGGCCATTGACTTTTTTTATTCATCTTTTCTTTCTTTTAAGTCAATCAATGGACTCAGTAAATTCTGTTTCTAAATATTCCTCAGACACCCAAATCCTCTTTGCCCTCTTGATGTGTGTTATCTGGGAGATGGGTTGCTTCTTGCATCGAGCATTTTTAACGGAAAAGTCTGGCTTCTCTGCTTCCAGTATTGCTTACTTAGAGTCTCACTTCTAAATTTAAATTTTATCATGTTGTTCATCCGTGGTATCCTCAAAGTCTTCCTACTGATCTTTGAGAAATGCCCATCCTGGAAAAAATACTATGCAGTGATGCTATATAAGATCCCTGCATGCCTCTATAACCCAATTCTTTTTTTTAATTTATTTATTTATTAAAGATTTCTGCCTCCTCCCCGCCACCACCTCCCGTTTCCCTCCCCCTCCCCCGATCAAGTCCCCCTCCGTCATCAGCTCGAAAAGCAATCAGGGTTCCCTGTCCTGTGGGGAGTCCAAGGAATCCCCACCTCCATCCAGGTCTAGTAAGTTGAGCATCCAAACTGCCTAGGCTCCCACAAAGCCAGTACATGCAGTAGGATCAGAAACCCATTGCCATTGTTCTTGAGTTCTCAGTAGTCCTCATTCTTAATCATTTTCCAGTTTCTAGTCTGAGTCCCCAGTTCACAAAGAAAGCATTTTGTTTCCAGCATTTGCTAAGGTCCCTTTCAGTGCCTAAAATACAACTTCCTTCCATAGCTACTGACTAACAGTTATTATCACACAGTAGTTTCCTTCTCCAAGATGCGGTATCTAGTCCCATAGTCTAGCTTGAGTGTCTATTCCAATATCCTCTTAGAGTTTTAAAGGGAAATACTAAAGAATATTGTTCAAGAGCATCGGATTTGGAATGAAATGAATGTAGATTTAAATTAACACCATGTTAATCACATTATATGTATGGAAGGCTAGGCAAAATCATCCTTTATAATTGAATATATTCAATTATAGTTTCCATTTAGGATATTTTGCATTAAAATATGTAGTAATACTACTTTAAATATGATTAGATGAGATGGTTTCACTCCATTTTGCCCAATGTGTACTTCCTCTTATGTAGCAGGTCTTTTAAAATGTATGTGCACTCGCTACCCTTGCTCCCTTGTTGCTGGCAGTGTCTGATGAAGTCACAGAATGGAAGCAGACATAGAGGCACTGGAGCTTTCCCAATCCTAATGCACTTTACTGACAGTGGAAGTGCTGAGTGACTGCAGACACTAGAAGCTATGCAAAGTCCCAAGGTCAGCTCTAAAGCACACATTCTGATAAAGAATTGTGCTTTTATCCCATAATAGTTCATTCCAAGCTCAGCGCCCCTGAAATCAGCAAAAGAAAAAAATCTATATCCTTTCAAATGCAACTCGGTACTTCCCAGGGATAAGAATCGCAGTCCCTCAAATACAGCTTTTGCTTTTAACTCTGACATATTGTCCTAGTGGCTCTAAGCCAGACACTGTGTCCGCATAGACTTGATGTGATCTCTATACTCACCCTTTATCTTTTGTCAAGTTTCAAAATGATTCTAGTACTAAGGATAAGAAATTTAAAAAAATGAAGATAACTATTCTAAACAAGCCCCCCAAATCATTGTAGAATAAAATGTAGGTCAACCCCAGCTCTCTTATCCATAAAAAAATGCAAGATGTTAGAATGCTGGGCAGAAGTGCTGCTTAGGAACAATGAAAAGTCTTCTGGTTTCAGATCTTTGCTGCTTTAACTCAGCTCAATTGTAAAGGAAAATGAAGCCACTTGTAAAAATAATAATAATAAATACATTCATAATATTCCCCAGTGTATTTTCTATGCCTTAATAGAAAAACGTTTTCAAAATATCTATCAAACACCTACAAGTTGAAGCCTTTTCACAAGAGATGAGAACGAAGGTGTAAGGTAATTGGCTTTATAGTTTTGTAACTAAGGTTTAATATTTGGTTACAGATAATGTCTTTCACTAACCATGTATAATAGGAGCCTGCATTATGCCCTTCTGGGAAAGGAAACTTTATATGAATGTCTTTTTAATACCTCTGTGTAACAGTTTAAGTATGAAATGATTCCTAAAATCTCATATATTAAAAGCTTGGTCTTTGATGGGACAGTGCTCAGAAATAAAGTCTTAGGTGATTAAATCATGAATATCTAGCTTCTAACCTCATTACTCAAATTTATTGCTTAGCTCATAATTAAATGAGTAACTAGGAGATGATGCCCAGGAAGTTATATCACTACATTCTCCCTGCAATGATGTATTGACCCACTATAGCCCAGCAAAAACATGAAGTCAAATGACTATGGATTGATAAGTCTAGAACAATGAGCAAAAACAAATAACTCTTTGATCCTTTAAAGTCATTCATTTTGCTTTTTAAATTTTTATTTAAATAACTGTTTTCACACAATGTAATTTGATTATATTCTTTCCTATATCCTTATTCCTCCAAGACCCTCCCTACCCATTCGTCCTTATGTTCTTCCTGTCTCAAAAAATTCAATACAGACAAACTAAAAAGAAAATTGGCACAATAATAATAATAATAGTACCAAACAGAGATGTGCCTCCAAAAAATTATCTGAAATCGCTTTTGTGTTGGCCAACTATTCAAGGGTCACGGGGCCTGGACTTGAGTGTGATTAATATACTCAATAACACTCTATTGGGAAAAAAACAGTTTCCTTTCCCAGAAGGTTATCAATTGCAAATGGCTTCTAAGGGATAAAACTTTGCATCCACTTCCCCTTCTCGGAGCTGGGACCTTGTCTGGCTTAGATGTGTATAGGACACGTTCATACTGTCACAAGCTCTGTATGTTTACATGTATGTCCGTTGTGTTGTGTCTGGAGAACACTGTTTTCTTGGAGTTACTTAACACCTTTGGCTCTTTCAAGCCTTCTGCCTCCTCTTCCTCATAAATTCCTGAGCCGTGGGATAAGGGTGCTGATGAAGATACCCAGCTATAAACCCTACAATATAGTAGTTTGTCACAGTGACAGAATGCTGACTGGCAAATTTTGGGTTGTCAATGATTAAAGTTCCCTTTTGTATTTATCCCTTCAATCTAAATTTCATTTAGTGACAATGTTCACATCAATCTTGAATAATACAACAATATAGCTAAAATGTCACCATTTCTACATATAATCCACATTATGCCAATTAGTGAGATATTTTTTACTTTATAACAAGGTTTTAAAGTTTGGATTTTTAGTGCAGTTTGGACTGAGTGCAGAGAATATTGGGTGTTACACATGGTGAGAGGCCATGGCATTGGACCATATTAGTCAAGGACACAGCAACAAGGTGAAATGGAAAGATGAAAGTGTGAAGTCATACAGAGCAGAATTTGAACTCCATCCTCTCACTGAGGTGTGGTGGATACTAGGTAAAATGTCCACACTCCTACCTGGAGGAGCACTGGTAGCCTTAGATTTTCCATGCATAGAAGAGGAATGATAGGACCTACCTTGGAAAGCTGTTGTGAAAACAGGGGAGGGGGGAGAGGGATGTCCATAAGCACCAGGAATGTCTTTCCCAGTGAGTCTTTGCTGGTGTTTTTCTGCCTCTGTCTTCAAAGAGTGGATGCTGGTTTCATCGTTGTTTCCCCAGCTTTGTATAATGGTAGATAAAAGAATACATGTTTGTGGAACTAATGGTCTCGTGTGACTTTTGTGGCTATACCCACTTGTGATTTGTATTTTCCTTTAATAAATCAACCATTAAAAAACTTTGGCAAGGCTTGCAAGCTGTAGAGGTATTGGCAGTATGGTGGGTGGTCCAGCAGAGCCATGGACCAAAGCTGGAGTTTGGCTACTCAAGGGAACAGGCTGTTAAATTATAGGAAATTTGAGGCAGCATCAGAAATGAAACAAACCAAGGAAGATGTGCCACAGACATCTCTGACCCGAGAGCACAGCAGATGTTATAATTCATTTACAAGTGCAATTTTCCATTACTTCGGGTAAATTTGACAAGTGTTAATGAGATGAGGATGTATCTCCATTAATAGGAAAACATCAAGAAACCCATTTTTCCTGATTCACAAAAACCCAAGTTTAGTTGAAAACATGTTCCCCTGCCAATAAGTATACCAGAGAACTAATACAGAGTTGGGGGTGCGGCTCAGTGGTAGAGTGCTTACCCATCAAGTACAGGTTCAATCCACAAACAACAACAAAGGGAGTACTAATTCATTAGCAAAAGTAGAACTCTCTAGCAATATTCCATAATGTGAAGATGCCTGGGGTACAAGTCATGGCTCTCCAGGAAAATAACCAAATGAGATATATATTTGACCTTTTCTTCAACAACATTTGCTCTCTAGCCACATTTAGTGGTATGTTCATCTCAGGTTATTGGTGTGACCAGCACTAGAATGTTCTGACAGTTGAAATTGTTTGCATCACATCTGTTATTTATTTCTCATTGGTAGGTGCTGGTGTGGGTGTGTGGATAAGTAGGAGCATGCCAAGGTGTCCATGTGGAACTCAGAGGTCAATGTTCAGGAGGAAGTTGAGTCCATCATGGGATCCCAGGTATCAAACTCAGATTATCAGGCTTGGAGGCAACAACCTTTACCCCCAAGCCATCTCACTGGCCCAAGCTCTCATTTTTAAATGATGTTTTGGGTCACACCTGACAAACTTTAGAAGTAGCATATTTTCTACTAAACCTTCTTTACACACTGCACATCATGCCTGACAGACAATTCTCTTGCTTACCACACAGAGATCCCTGTTCCTTCTGTGTTCTGACTCTTACAGATCTCAAGTGACAGACTGAACTGGTACAATGGTTTAAATCAGAAGAGCAGTAAGGAAAGTGGATTAATGTTATAGTCAGTAGTTGGTCGAGAAGATCCAAACTGTCCTTAATACAAGCAAGTGGGACATGTTTAATGTTAATTACCCTACACTAATCATAACTTTGAATATATATTGAACTATCACGATGACTCATACATATGTACAATTATTATATACCAATTAACTAAGTTTTCAAAATTCATCTCACATGAATGAGAACTTGTTTGGAGGCTCTAGTAGGGGAATGTAGTTACTCTTATACCTTTGACAGAAGACTTGTTCTCCTCTATTTGGGGAATGTTGTCCTCTTGAGCTGAGCTCCAAGTTTCAGGGGGTTATACATGAAGCTGTGAGAGATTTAGGAGATCAGTCAGATCAACTCTGGAAATCAAAAGGGTACCAAGCTGTAGCCACATGAGCCTCACATCCCATCTCACATAACTGAAAGGTTCCTCTTCTCTTAGGTGCCTTCTCTTAAACATCTTCAGTTAGACGAGCTGGTAACATGAAATAAGATTCAAAGATTAGAAAGAAAAATTTCTCTAATCTGGGGAGGAGAACAGTAGAGGTGAGAAATTAATACAATTATAGGGAAAGGCATAGCAAGGCAATTCTTTGGTAGAAACATTTGGGTGATAGACAGCCTGAGACAGTGGTTTTCTTCTTAATGGAAAGATTAAACACCAAAAAAATTCTTAAATGATGTCAAACTCTATTAAGGGCTTATAAGCCCTGATAAAATTCTCATTCAACAAGTCCAGTTAAAGAACTAGATTCTACTAAAACACTGAGCACAAGTCACATACTTTATGATGCTGATACTTCTCTATGGTCTCATAAGAACATTTTGTAGAAATTTCCTGCTCCTTCACCCTTGCTAGAATACTAAAATCTCAGAGGAAATTTTTCCCTGTAGACTTCCACAGAGTACAAGGATTTGTTTTACAGATGCTGTTTTCATTTTATTCAGCAACTGCTTGTCAAGTGTTGCTATGAACAGGAAGGGAGGCACAAAGACATTGCTTTGTGCAGGCACCACACTAACCCAAAGACAACTTGCAAACTTACAATATGAATACACCATCTCCAACCTGTAGAGGCAGTCTCTCCCCTACCTTCTTTACCTCACTCTCTCTTTCCCAGTCTCCCTCTGTTCCTTTCCTCCTGTCTCTCGCCGTTACTCCCTCTCTATCTCTTTCCCCCTCCCTCTCCCTCTCTATAAACTGATATCATAATACAGTGATTAAGAAGATAAATGCTAGAGTTGAAGTTTATACCCTATTTCCACTAAGAACCATGTGTTTTAAAGTCATAACGAATTTATCAATACATAAAAAATAAACAATCACCCTACAATATCTCAACCAGTGCTATAGTGTGCAGCAAGGCAGCCAACCCTCCCGCGGCTGTCTGAGAGGCTTTGATTCGTCACACTACTTCTTTTTTTATCTTGAGCAATGGTTCCTACCCTGTCGCCAGTCAGCACTCCTTGAATATTTCTAAGTTATTCCATCAAACCCACTCTTTCCCCGGCATGATGAGCTGTTCACACTGGGACTCGTTTTCAGTTTCACTTTTTCAAACTGATAGTATTGAAAAAAACAGAAGTGAAAGTGTGAATCATAATGCACTCAGGAGTGCACGGCCAGCGACCCATTTATAACTCAGAAAACCATGGGGTATTTCCAGACTGATGTCATTCAAAGAAAGAATGCCAGGGCTGCCAAAGAGTGAGAGAAATTACCCAGACCATGTGGGGATTTAGATAGCAAGTGGGATATTCCCAGCTAATTATTTTTATATTAAAAATTGCTTTTCACAAAGACCAATCTAAGTTTCAAATCTTCACACTGACAATTATCATAGAAATTACAATGGCACATTGAATTACTTTTAATTCTCATAACTGAGACAATGTACATTGTGATTCTGATTTAGAAAGTACAGCACCAAGAAAAGGGTAGAGACATGCACCACCTGTAACTCATTCAGAAGGCAGAGCCAGGATAACATGTTCTTGGTAAGGCTGGGCTACATAGCAAGTTCAAGGCCAGCTTATGCTTCCCCATAAGAACATATCTCCTAAATACAATGACTAAGGAGTTACTGCAATATAGGACCATTTACTTAGCAAGCAAAAGTCCCGGGTTCACTTATAAAAACAAATTAATAATGATAATACAATGTAAAACTCCCTTTTATTTTCTTGACTTATCTAAATTTCATCTATCAAAAAATCCTGAGGAAATACTTTGCTTACAGTTTTGCATAGAAGAAAAGCTAAGAGCAGTCCGGGTTCCCTGCCCAGTGGTAAGTCCTAGGTCCTCCCCCCTCCGTCCATATCTAGGAAGGTGAACATCCAAACTGGCTAGGCTCCCACAAAGCCAGCACATTAAGTAGGATCAAAACCCCGAGGGAGGGGGAGAGGAGTGGGGGGAGGGGGAGAAGGGTGGGAGGAGGGGAAGAAGGCTGGGAGGAGGGGGAGGGAAATGGGAGGCTGGGAGGAGGTGGAAACTTGTTTTTTTTTCTTTTCTCCTTTTCTCAATAAAAAAAAAGACAAATAAATAAAAAAAAAACATGTTTAAACAGAAACTATCCAAACTTGATGGCCATGAAAAAGAAATTTAAAGCATTGTCCAGAGAGGAGTGCACACGAAGCCAAATAAACCTGGAAATCTGATCGTGTAAGGTACATTTTTTAGAGAATGGTGCAGGTGCACAGTAGACACTGCAGGGAGCCGGACGGGATCGCCATTACAAGATGGCGCCGACATCCTGTCTTGTTGGAAATAAACAACTCCATATTTGGCTATGCCTTTGAGAGCTGCATGTTCCCCCCCCCCCCCCCCCCCCCCCCCCCCCCCGCATGCGCGGAGGATGAGGATCCTTGAGCCTATCCCGATGCGGTCTGGTGTCAGCTGTTGGTGGCAGCCAATCACAGGGCGACCCGTGTGCCAATTCCCTATTTAAGCAGCTGCCTCAGTGCCCTTTGCCCCTTTGCTTTATGCTGTCTCTCCCCTTAGCTCCCTGCCCCTTCGCTTCATGCTCTCCCTGCCCTTCCCTTCCTGCCTTTCCTTTCCTGCTCCCCATCAATCAAGGGTACTCCAGTAAAGCGTGATCTGAGTGGAATCCTGGTGTGGTGGTTGTTCTTTCTCACCGGTCGAGAAGTCCGCCGCAAGACACAAGCAAAAGAATTGGGCTAAGTAGTGTGTTATTAGAAGAGGGTGGTGTATATAAACCAAATAAAAAACAGTGCCAGTTGACTAAAGAATTCCCTCTGCTTTTCTGCCTTTACAGTATGTATTGGGAGTTAATTCTACCAACCTGTTATGTTGTAGAAATAAAGTGTTATTTGCTCCAATATCTTTGTTTCATTATTGTTTAATAAAGTTCTATTTTGTGGTAAAAAAAAAAAAAAGAAAAGCTAAAATCACTGCCCAAACTACTGAAATTGATTGGTTTTATTTCACACCTTTTAAAAGACAGAAATAGACATAAATCACAATTTTTTTCAACTAAACATTGAAATAGGGTGTTTTTCTCCTTTCCACTACAATGAAGCTCTTTGGAAAGTGTCCAGGCTTTAATATATGTTAAACCTTGCGCATATCATGAAGAAGAAATGTTTCCCAATGAATAACCCTACATTTGCCAAGAAAGTGCTGTTGATATCAGCTTTGCCATACTGGCTCTTTTGTTTGCTGCTTGGTCTCATAGTTGCTTAGGTAACGTTTTCTATACCCACTTGTGAGTCATGGCTACTCTTACCCTTTGCAATGAAAGCATGCCTTTAGTCCCTTTTGAAATAATGTCCCTGACTCGTTAGAAACCAGAGCTCTCTCTTCACACACCAATGCTTGTAATAGCTCAATTTGCCCCTTGACTTTTAAGGCTCACTCATGGGTTAACCCCAAAATCCTGTCCTTATACTTGTAAGCAATTAATTCATTATTCTGGATATTTCAAACAATTCTCTCAATCAGATTGACAGACCCCATATGATGAAGGAATAAAGTTCAATGTGGTAATTTAATTTAAAAAATTAAATTCCTCCTCTTTCCTAGAGTAATTGGAAGCTCCCAGACTTTGAGAACTGAAACAAATAAATTATTAGGTCTGTCATGGTAGTATGCACCTGTAACACCAGCACTTCGGCGGCCAGGCAGGAGGGTCACACGCTCACTCAAGGAGCCTAGACCACACAGCAAGACTCTTCAAACATTAAAAAGAGGGAATACAAAGAAAATGTATGTGGATGAGGATGAGCAAAAAATAGATGAAAAATCTCTACGTTTTTAATTTTACTGTGAAACTTAAACTTTTCTAAGAATAGGGCTTCTTATGAAAAAATAAAAGAGCAAACTATTACATGCAAATTAAATCCTAGAATATGTTTTATGACATAGGCACTTTTACTGTCTACCCATTCAACACTGTAAACAAAACTAAAAGGCAAGCTAGAGAGAAAAAAAGGAAAATATTTACAGGATGTTTGAACAATAAATTCAATCTAAAATATATTTTAACAACCTATAAACAAGAAGACAAACCTTGTAAATATGTGGTTATAAATCCTTCAGCTTGAAAGACAGAAAAAAATAAAGCTATAAAGAAAAACATAGCTGTGACTTAGAAACATACAAATTAAGATGGGATACTCTTTCATGTCTTCTAGACTAGAAATGTTTTTAAAAATCTGACAGTGACAAGTCACAATGAGGATACAAAACTTTCAAATTCTTAATGTTAATTACTGATGATTAATGAACCTTAATGTTCTTCTCTGTGAGGCATAGTATAACACTGAAGAAAAATAAAATAACTTTGAGAGAACAGATTCATATAATTTGGAAAACAGTTTCTCAATATTTAACATGTTGAAGTTTATGACCCAGAAAATTCTCCATAAAGTCCAGAAAACCTCTTGACAAGAACAATAGAATGTTCTATAGTCCTACAGTCTGCCACTGGGAGAAGATAATCTGTCTTCTACATTTTCTTTGCCCCAATGGCAGGCGTCCAAGATCAGCTTGGGGGTTGTACCACCCTCTTCTCTCTGTAGCTGGAAGTCAAGACAGTGACTGGGCCAGGTGATGGTGGCGCACGCCTTTAATCCCAGCACTCGGGAGGCAGAGGCAGGCGGATCTCTGGGAGTTCGAGACCAGCCTGGTCTACAGAGCTAGTTCCAGGACAGGCTCCAAAGCCACAGCGAAACCCTGTCTAAAAAAAAAAAAAAAAACAGTGACTGGGCCTGCTTGTACCCACCAATCCCTTCTTCTCCTCCTCACTTCTCTCCTCTAATCCCCAGTGAATCTCTGCTTAGCTGAGACAGAGTGTAAATCCTTCATTTTTCTAGTTCTTGCAGTCTCGCTTGTCTTCTCTTTCAGTCTTAGGCTGCCAGAAGTTTACAACCAGAACTGTAACCTGCATGCTATCTGCTACAGAGAAAGAGATGTATAAAGAGAAGGAAAGGCATGAATTACTAAGTCCAGCCATTACACCAGTCTCCACTCCAAGTAAACCACTGCACAACCACCTGCACACTTGCATCTGTAACTGGAGGTGGGCTGAGGATGGAAACCTGAACATCTGGCAAATGCCATGACTCACGTGGAAGTCTCTTCTCATACAAGTAGTAAGTCATCCATAAACAGCCTTTGATTCTCCTCATCCTCCACACTGCAAGAGCTTGAGCATGTATGGGTAAGAGCAGAACATCTTCTAAGACAGGATACTGCTAAAATTTTTCACATAGCTGTGTTATCACTTCCCTGAGCATCTTTAGGGTCACCAGACATGAAATGGGGCTTTCGTAATGCCAGGTACAGAGCCTGATCTAGCCACATTCTCTTCTGCATCAGCCAACATCCTCTTCCAAATGTATGTGCTCAATCAAGGTAGCCCCAAACTCCCACTTAGGAAACCATAGTGAGTCTAGCTATCATACTGTTGCTCAGCCATCCTTCCCCCAGCATCTTTCAAGAGGGTGACTTATTTCTTACCTTTCTTTCCCCTTTGTGTCTTCTGTTTTCTGTTATAATAAATGAGAGTAGAAGCTAAAATCATCCCAAAGCACCCACAGGTAACCCATATGAAAAACTGAATACATGCTTAACCCTATTTTCTCTCTAGTCAATCAGATAGCCTATTGTAGGGGAGTGGGTTTGATGGTATGGGCAGATTACATGAATTATCTTTTTAAAAAATTTCACTTCATACTGTGAATAATCATACATATAAGTGAATACATACATGAATGGTTAGTGGAGTCTGTGAAGACCCACATCCTTCTCCATTCTGTGTCTGTATATGTAAACATGCTATGGTTTATCTTGTTGCCCACTGATGAATGTTCATCATTGCTTCTGGTTTGTTGACAATGTGATTAATGCTGTAAGTATCATTGTGTCTAGGTAAGTACTTATCACGTACAACTTTTTAAATATGTTAGAGTTTTAAAACTTGGAATTGATTCATTAATGCATAATGAATAATTGATTCATTATACATAGAGTGGTTTTAATTTTAATAGACATTGAGTTTTCGCTGCCAAATTAAATTGAGGAGCTCACACTCTTACTACCAGAGTATGAGGATAATTATATCCCTGAGAATTTGAGGGTGATGGATATCGGGTCCTGAAACAAAACATTTGTCAATCTAGTATGTGACTGGGATGGGGCAGAATGTAAATCCGAAGAGAAGAATGTTGATAACCTGAAATATTTAATTGTACATATAGATCCTGATCCCAGTTTGAGTTTTATATCCCTCTGTAGAAACCTGAGGAAACTGGAAAGATCTGATATTTTCCTTACAAGAGTTTTCTTTCCCCACAACAGGGTTATGTCAAATGTTATTAGAAGGAAAGGCAATTGACACACCAGAACAAAAGGAAAAGGTGTGTCTGCTGGTTTAAGTAAATGAAGTAGCAAATACTGAAACATTAAAAAAAAACTAGCAGTTACGTTAAAACTGAGCAGACTAGTGGGATAAAGCCAGATCCAGTGCTGAGAAACTCAGAAGGTCTCCTGAATTTAACTTCCTAATTTGGGACATTAGCAACCAGACAGCCTTGAAAAGGTCAACTATGATCTACTTTCAGCTTCCCATGATATTAATGATTTCAGAACTAGTGGCCAGGCACATACTATGCTCAAGTATGGCCTCATCCAATCTTACTACACAAGATCCCAAAAGATGGGTACAATTGCAAATCTTTAACCCTGTCTTAATTTTATTTCAAAGTCCAAGGGAAATCATTCTTCCTAAGTAAAGGGTAGTATTTCAAATAATGTGGTCACTGAGTTTACATCATCTATCATATGGCAAAAACTCAGCTAAGAAGATAGAAAACCATCTAAGGATTCCTGATCACATTAACCTTAAGTTGAAAGAAAGAAATTATATACATAAAAACAACAAAAGTAGACTCAGCACCTTACATTTATATAGTTGTACATATATATGTAACAATAACAATCATAGACACAAGAGGCTATTGCTTTGAAGATGAGAGGAGACATGGGAGGGATTGGAAGAAGAAGACATGGGAAGGGCTGGGAGGTAGAAAGGGAAAGGAGGGTGTAATATGAAAGGCCACTTGTTTGTCCCAGCTGCCTGGCTAGCTTCGCCCTGAAATAACCACACAGAAAGTGTATTAATTAATCACTGCTTAGCCCATTAACTCTAGCCTCTTATTGTCTAACTCTTACATATTAGTTTAACCCATTTCTATTAATCGGTGTATCACTATGTAGCAGTAGCTTACCAGGAAAAATTCAGAACATCTGTCTCTGGTGGATCCATGGCATCTCTCTGCTTTCTTCCTTCCAGAATTCAGTTCCATCTTCCTTGCCTATCTAAGTTCTGCTCCTATCAAGCCAAGGCAGTTTCTTTATTAATTAACCAATACAAGCAACAGATAAAAAGAAGGACCACCTACACCATTTCCCCTTTTCTGTTTAAACAAAAAAGGCTTTAACTTTAACACAGTAAAATTACATATAGCAAAACAGGTATCAAATGAGAACTACAGTTACAATATTTATGTCTACTTTATTTTTATCATAACTTAGGAAAGCTATATTATTACTATCTATTCTTCAATTTCATCAAAGACTCCAGAATGATATAATATTAAAAAGATAAACAGGAAGTGCATTGTAAGCAACTTCCAAAATTCTAGAATTGACAGAGACGTCTCACTACCTGGACAGTCACCCAAAGTTCTTCTGGACCATTGGGGCATCCATATTCAGCCAACAGGCACATCCAGCAGACTTTTTTATGAAGCAGGAAAATTCAAAGACAGTTCAGTCACTTTTTTCTGTATCCTGCAGAATGTCTTTCAAACTCTTTCATGAAGCAGGAACCCTGAAGGATCATCTCACCTTTAGGCAAGTTCAGCAGTCATTTCTCTGCAGGTCATGAATGTTCAGTGAAGTAGTCCAAGCAAGAGCAGTTTCTTGCCCAAATGGCTAAGGAAACTCTTCGATGCCCATCTTCCCCTCGAAGAACCTTGGTGCTGCCAGGAGCAGATGTGTCTCACTGTCATGAAAAGTCCTAAATTTTTAAAACATTTAAATGCCATATTCTGAAGGTCTCTGAAAGATTTGAAGAATACCTAACTAACTGAAATATACCTCTATACATCTAGAAAATCTAACTAACATGACTATAAATTTGACTATTATAGAGGATTATCCATTAACCTATATTTCTGAATTATACATTATATTTTTAAGTGAACTACAGAAACACAATGCCTTAGTCAAGATAAAAAATATACATATAACAAAATTGACCTTAAATTTATCAATAAAGCAGGATCCATACCAATGCAAATCACTATAGCATATCCGCTTTAAATGTAAAAGAAAATTTATAAACAATATTTGGGAATATGGGCATAGTTTTGTCCACACTGCTTCCAGCTGATTGGACATGCTGTTAATCATGCCTTTCATGGTGTATCCTCTGTGCTAGGTTATTTCAGTCAGCAACTGAGCCAAGTAATTTTTTGAGGCTGTTCACGGTGACCTTTCAGGAGGTGTGTTCTATCAAACCATATTTGTCTGAAAGTATTCCACAGGTTCTCATCTTCTGTGGAAACAAAAGAAAAACCTCTTTTCCAAAGCAACATATCCTTAGACTCAAATTTTTGAATTCAAGATACCTTTGAAATATACATGCTGGTTTAGCTTAGCAGCCCATACCATACAATGAAATGTCTCTTTGTACTTAGATCCTTTACAGTCAAAAAATTCAAAGAAAATACAACAATGCACATAATCCAGATTCTCTGTGAATTTTTCATTTTTACATGGTTTATTTTGTTTACTCCTTTTAATCTATGACTATCTGTACTCTGTCTCTTTAAAGATTTTGTTTTATTTTTTAAAAACCATTTACTTCTTTTTATAACTCTCTATACTTTCTTTTTCTCTACCAAGCCTACATACATTTATCTAACACTGTGACTTGTTTAAAGCTCTTTTATGTCTGAATCTGTCCTTATTGCATTATCTGTAATTCTTTATTGTCCAGGAGTGCTTTTGCTTTGTGTTTTTAAAATGTTAAGCGTTTAAGAATCTAAGCTGCAACATTACTAGGTCAAATAGGGTACTGCCTGCTTGCCCCGCCCAGTACAGCATGGTGGAGCCGCTTGCGCCTCTGAGAGTGAATCACACCACCCCACTTTTAGGCACACAGCCAGTCCATGCCACCATTAAGCAAGCCACGACACTCTGCTCACAAACGCCATCCAAATTGTCTGTCTCCAGAGCCAGGGGTCATGCTGGCAGCACAGCCCAGAAAGCTGACATTTTAAAACTGCTGGGTTTTTTTCTTGTTGTTGTTGTTGTTGTTGTTGTTGTTGTTGTTTGCTGCAGCTGAGTCAGGAAAATCTCTCTTAAAGGAGCTGCAGCAAGCTGCCAGCAAACAGCAAAAAACTGCCAAAATCTGGGGAGTGTTTTTGTTTGTTTTTGTTTTGTTTTGTTTTTATGTAGAATTCCTTTTTTAGTCCTCTAAGGTTTTACAAGGGTTTAGTTGAACACGCTGGAGCACCAGTTGTTGGAGGGAGTGGCTGCTTGTTCATCCCAGCTTCCCAGCTAGCTTAGCCCCAAAATAACCACACAGAAACTGTATTAATGAAATAACTTCTTGGCCCATTAGCTCTAGCCTCTTATTGGCTAACTCCTACATATTAGGTTAACCCATTTCTATTAATCTGTGTATGGCCATGTGGCAGTGGCTTACTGGGAAAGATTCAGCATGTCTGTCTCTAGTGAATTAGTAGATCCATGGTCTCCTCTCTCTCTCTCTCTCTCTCTCTCTCTCTCTCTCTCTCTCTCTCTCTGGTTTCTTCCTCCCAGAATTCAGTTCCATCTTCCCCGCCTACCTAAGTTCTGCCCCTATCAGGCCAAGACAGTTTCTTTATTCATTAACCAACATAAGCAACACTTAGAAAAAAGGACCTCCTATACCAGGGATTACTGTGGGACAATGGTTATGTACCCTCTAAAGATTTGTCACTTGTATCGGTTTAATAAAATACTGATTGGCCAGCAGCCAAGCAGGAAGTATAGGCAGGGCAACCAGAATAGGAGAATTCTGGGAAGAGAAAAGGTTTGGTCTGCAGTCATCACCCAGATGCAGAGGAAACAAGGTGAGAATGCCTCAGTGATAAAGGTACCAAGCCACATGGCCAAAACAGACAAAAATTTTGGGTTAATATAAGATGTAAGAGTTAGTTAATAAGAAGCCTGAGTTAACAGGCCAACCAATTTATAAGTGATATAGGCCTCTATGTGTTTTGTTGAGAATGAATGGTTGTAGGACCAGGCTGGACAAAAACCTCTGACAACAGAAGTTATATAATTATATTTCAATTTAAAATGTATAAAAATAAACATATCTACTAAAATAAAAATTAGCATAATTATTGCTGTAGTGGCACATGGCTGTAATTTCAGAGGCAGAACCAGGAGGATTGCCACAAGTTTGAGTCTAGCCTCATCTACACAGTGATTTCTAGGCCAATCTGGACTACAGATTGAGAAAAAAATCCAGAAATGCAAAAGTTTAGTCTGTTATTCTCTCCACTTTTTTATTCATAATTATGACCTTCTGAGTTAGAATCGGCACATTTTTCCTATAATTTCTGAAATTCTGAGTTCCAGTCTTCATCATTTTACATTAAAATATACATTCAAATAAATTTTTGCAGTTTATATCTTAGTGTCATGCATAGAGTAACTAGGTCAACATGTGCTGTTCCTAAGCACCACAATGAACTACTTTTGTTATGCCCATAATAGAACACTACCAGAGTAACAGAACCAAAGTGACTCATTGATGCTTGAGTGTGCTCTGTATTGTAGGTGATGTCAAATTGAGGGCTCAATGACTGACACAATTGTGAACGTCTCTGAGGGATCAAACATGATCCTCACCCAGACACCAACCATCATATGAGACCAAGTGTTGGTCCCAGAAAAAGGGCAATGCCACCCCAATCACTCTCTGAGAAGGAACTCTGTATAGTGAAGGTTTGATCTCCAGCTCGTGGTGCTGCTGAAACTCAAGGAGGTGAGGCCTAGTTGTAGATCAAAGTCACTTCTTGAAGTTATGAACAGCTTTTCTCTTTCCCCCTCTGTGGTGGTTGGAATGGGACTGGCCCCCATAGACTCATGTGTTTGAATGCTTGGCCAAGGTGTGGTGCTGTTGAATGTAGTGTGTCACTGTGGGGGTGGGCTTTAAGGTTTCCTATGCTCAAGTAATGCCCATTGTAGCACACTATTTCCTTTTGTTGCCTGCAGATCAAGATGTAGAACTCTAAATTATGGACTAAACCTCTGAAACTATAAGCCAATCTGATGTAGGAGGTGATGTATGCTGTGAATATGTTTTATTGCCATTGATTAATAAAGAAGCTGCTTTAGGCCAATGGCTCAACAGAGTAAAGCCAGGCTGGAAAAGATATAGATAGAGAGTAGGCAGTCAGAGGAAAGCCATGTACTCACCCACAGGAGACAGACACCTCCACTGGAGCACACCAGAACCTTGCAGGTAAGCCACAGCTGATGTGGGAGTGTCATATATCAATCTGTTGATTTCATTGGTTAATAAACAAACTGCTTGGCCTCATAGCTTAGAACATAGGTGGGTGGAGTAAACAGAACAGAATGCTGGAAGGAAGAGGAAGTGAGCTCAGAGACTCAACAGCTCTCCTCTCGGGAGTAGACGCCTCAGAAGAGACGCCATGCCCCACTCCCGGGCAGACACACACGATGAAGCTCCGACCCAGGATGGACGTAGGCTAGAATTTTCCCGGTAAAACCGGTGCTCACAGATTATTAGAGATGGGTTGATCGGGATATCAGAATTAGCCAGTAAGGGCTAGAGCTAAAGGGCCAAGCAGTGTTTAAATGAATACAATTTGTGTGTTGTTATTTCGGGGCATAAGCTAGCCCGGCGACCGGGGTGCTGGGGATGCAGCCCTGCCACTCCAATTACTACACACAGCCACGTGGCAATACACAGATTAATTTAAGATATAAAAGTTAGCCAGAAATACGCTTAAGCTATTCACCAAACAGTATTGCAACTAATACAGAGTTCTGTGTGATTACTTTGGGAGTCTGGGCAGCCAGAAAATGAACCAAGAGCCTCCAACAACACCAATCCCAACTAAATGCTTTCCTTTGTAAGAGTTGCCATGGTCATAATGTCTCTTCACAGCAATAGAAACACAAGTTAGTACAAGGAACTGGGGTTTTGCTGTGATAGACTGGATCATGTTTTTGTTTGGAGGAATATGGACTTTAGTATTGTGGATTAGAAAAGTAGCCGAATGCTTTAAAAAGGCTTAAGGGGCCATCCTAGTAGGAATGTGAAAGACAGTGGTGCTGAGGATAATTAGAAATGTGGAGGGCAGGATAAAGGGGTTTCAGATGAGAAGAATGTTAATGTGTGGGCTAGAAACTGCTCTTTTGATATTTAGTCAAGAATGTGACTGCTTTTCTGGCTTTGTCTGAAGAGTCTGCTTGAGGCAAAAGTGAAGAGATTTGGATTAATTCCATTGACAGCGGAAATCGCAAAACAGCCTAGTATTGACTCTGTCATGTGGTTATTAGTGTTCTCTATTGTGGAGATGTATAATGAAAAGGAGCAAACTGATTAAGTAAAAATACAAAATGTAAAGATTGAGGAGAAAAGGGGTACCAGGAAGTGGAATGGATCTAAAGTCCAAGGAGATTAACAGATTTAAAAATGGAATTAAGGGAGTGGTGACCTCAGAACAAGACATCACAAAGCTAAACTTCCACCCTGTGAAAAGGAATTAAAGGAAAGATTAGGTCCAGGCTTGGTGATGGACACCTTTAATCCCAGTACTCACAAAGAAGAAGTTGGCAGATCTATGGGGTTGAGGCCAGCCTGGTCTGTCTTCAGGATAGCCAAGCTTAGGCAGTGAAGGAAACCACTGAAAACAGAAAGTTGGTGAAGATGTAATGTATCGAGGATTCCATGTCCCAGCACCAGAAAGCAGCAGAACTTGGCAGCATGCCAAGTGGTCCTGGCTGTAGAATCAAGGATAGAAGGAAATCATTGTGGTATCTTACTCCACAACTAAGGAAAACTGCTTAGGCCAGTCATGTGTCAAGGGTGTCCCTGCATGGAGGCCTAGAGAGGACATAGCATGAAGCTGTGAAGGTGAAACATGGATTGTCTTAGAGACCTCAAGATGTTAGAGATCAGGTATCCCAGCCAGGGTCATGGGATACCTGCCAAGGAAGGCTACTAACAAGGAATAGAACCAGCCCAAGAGAAAGAAGTATGTTGCAGTCAACAAAGTTTAAAGGAGTTGAAGATCTGAAGAGTGCTTTGACATCAGACATAAAAATCAGTTTGGAGTTTGCCCAGCTGGTTTTTGGTCTTGCCTTGTTCCAGTATTTCCTCACCCTTCAGCCTTTCCTCCATTTTGGAATGATAATGTGTATCCTGTGCCATTATATGTTGAAAGTATATAATATGCTTTTTAATTTTGATTTTATAGGGGATTATAGTTAAGAAATTGTATGACTCATAGAAGAATTTTGGACTTTTAAATAAATTTGACATTGTTATAGACTGTGGGGACTTTTGTTACTGCTTTTTGTTTGTTTGTTTTTCAAGACAAGGTTTCTCATTGTAGCCTTGGCTATTCTGAAACTCTCTGTGTAGATCAGGCTGGCCTCAAAATCACAGAGATCCACCTACCTCTGCCTCCTGGGATTAAAAGTGTGCACCACCACTGCCCAGCTTGTTGCTGTTTTGGGGGGTTGTTTTATTTTGTTTCCATATGGGGACTTTTGAAATTGACTGAATATATTTCTGCATTATGTTATGTCTATACACATATGGGGCCAGGGAGTGAAATGTGGTATCTTGAATAGGAATTCCACTATAGACTCACATGATTGAATGTTTGGCACATAGGGAGTGGTTCTTTAGGGAGGTAAAGCCTTGCTGGAGTTGATATGGCCTTTCTGGAAGAAGTGTGTCATTGTAGAGACAGGCTTTGAGGTCTCAGAAGCTCAAGTCAGTCTACTGCTGCTTGCAGATCAAGATTTAGAACCCTGAGCTCCTTCTCAGAACCATGTCTGCCTGCATACCATCATGCTTCCCATCATGAAGATAATGGACTAAACCTCTGAAACTATAAGCCAGTCCCAATTAAATATTTTCCTTTATAAGTGTTGCCATGGTCATGGTGTCTGGTCACAGCAATAGATACTCTTTTCCTCTCTTCCCCTCTCTCCCTGCTTCCCTCTCTCTCTCCCTCCTTCTCTTCCTTCTTACCACCTTCCAGGAGATGAACAGCTGTGCTCCAACACATTCTCTTACCATACATTCTGACTCACAACAGTACAGAAACAAAACAATGGATCCAAGTGACCACAGCTGGAAGTCTCTGAAACTATGAGCCAAAAGAATCTTTCTCCCTCCAAACTGGCTGTCTCCTATATTTTGTCACAGCAACAGAGTAATTAAACAAGTTAACCTGGATATTACATTACCCTCACCATCTTTCCTTTTAAACACTATGTAGAATTTGTCAGCAAATCCTACTTTTTTAATTTTAATTTATTTTTTAAAAACTATCTTTTCTCATTTCACTTGTCAAATCCATTTCCCACTTTCTCCCTTCTTCCTGTTCCCTCCACTTTTCCCCCTCCAACCTCTCATTATCCCCCATCCACTCCTCAGGGAGGGTAAGACTTCACCATGGGAAGTCAAGAAAGTCTAGCATATTGCTTTAGACCAAGGCCCTCCCCACAATATTTAGGCTGAGTAAGGTATCCCACTAGGGAGAGTGGGTTCCAAAAAGCAGTAGGGATAAATCCTGGTCTCACTGCCAGTGGTCTCACAGACTGCCCCAGCCATACAACTATCGCCCACATTTAGAGGGCCTAGTTTGGTCCTATGCTGGTCCCCTTTCTGTCATACTGGAGTTGGAAGGCTTACATTAGCTCAGGTAAGCTGTTTCAGTGGGTATCCCCATCATGGTCTTGACCTCCTTCAACTGGACTTTGGGATCTCAGCCTAATGCTCTACTGTGGTTCTCTGTGTCTGCTTCCATCGGTTGCTGGATGTAGGTTCTATAATGACAATTAAGATAGCCATCAAGCTGACAGGGCAAAACCAGTTTGAATACCATCTCCACTATTGCTTAGGATCATAGCTGGGGTCATCCTGGGGATTCCTGGGAATTTTTCTAGTGCTAGGTTTCTTGCTAGCTACATAATGGCTCCCTCAACCAAGTTCTCCATCTCTGCCTTTCCCGCATCTCGACTTTCGCATTCCCTCTAGTTCTCCTCCCCCCTCCCTTTCTCTCATCCTCCTTCCCTTCTGCCTTTTTGTCTCCCCCCCATACCCCCATGCTCCCAATTTTCTCAGGAGATCTTGTCTCTTTACCCTTCCCAGGGGGGGGGGATCTATGTATGTTTCTCTTAGGATTCTCCTTGTTACTTGCTTCTCTGGGTCATGGACTATAGGTTCCTTATCATTTGCTCTACAACTAGCATTCACCTATGAGTGGGTACATACCATGCTCATCTTTCTGTGTCTGGGTTACCTCACTCAGGATGGTTTTTTCTAGTTCCATGCAAATTCCAAGATGTCATTTTTTTTTACCACTGAGTAATGCTTCACTGTGAAAATATACCACATTTTTTATCCATTATTTAGTTGAGGGGCATCTAGGTTGTTTTCCACATTCTGACTATTATAAATAATGCTGCTGTGAACATAGCTGAACAAATATCCTTGTAGTATGGTTGAGCATTCTTTGGGTATATGCCCAAGAGTGGTATTACTAGGTCTTGCAGTAGGTTGATTCCCAGTTTTCTGAGAAACTGCCATACTGATTTCCAGAGTGGTTGTCCAAGTTTGTATTCCCACCAACAATAGAGGAGTGTTCCCCTCGCCCTGCCTCTTCTCCAGAATAAGCTATTATTGGTCTTTTTTATCTTAACCATTCTTTCTGCCTGGTGTAAGATGATATCTCAGAATAGTTTTGATTTGTGTTTCCCTGATGGTTAAGGATGTTGAACATTTCCTTAAGTATCTTTCAGTGATTTGAAATTCCTCTGTTGAGAATTCTCTGTTTAGATCTTTACCCAATTATTTAATTGGATTATTTGTAATTTTAATGTCTAATTTCTTGAATTCTTTACATATTTTGGAGATCAGTCCTTTGTCTGATGAAGGGTTTGTGAAGATCTTTTCACATTCAGTAGACTGCCTTTTTGTGTCGACTGTGTCCTTGGCTTTACAGAAGCTTCTCAGTTTCAGGAGATCCAATTTATTTATTGTTGCTCTCAATGTCTGTGCTAGTGGTGTTATATTTAGGAAGTGGGCTCCTTGCCTATGCATTGAAGGCTAGTTCCCACTTTCTCTTCTTTCAGATTCAGTGTGGTAGGTTTTATATTGAGTTCTTTAATCCATTTGGACTTGAGTTTTGTGCATGGGAATAGGTATGGATCTATCTGTAATCTTCTGCATGTTGACATCCAGTTATGCCAGCACCATTTGTTGAAGCTTTCGTTTTTCCATTGTATATCCCAAGACAATACTTCACAGACAGACTTCAAAATAACAATACTTCATATGTAAAACAAACCAAAACAAAAAACACAAAACTCAAGAGAGCCAAAACAATCCTGTATAATGAAGGAACTTCTGGAGGCATCACCCTCCCCTGACATCAAGCTCTGTTTTAGAGCTATGGTAATGAAAACAGCTTGGTATTGGCACAAAAACAGACAAGTTGACCAAAGCAATCAAGCTGAAGACCCAGATATGAACACCTGATTTTTTGACAAAGAAGCTAAAATCTTACTTTTTATCCTCCAACTATATCCAGTATCTGACTGCTTATTATTTAATGTCATCTTGGTCCAAGACGATTATTTTTGCCCATATTTTTGTGATTGGCTTCTATCTATCTCCTCTATTAATATTTGTCCAATTTCAGCATATCAAAGAGTAATCAGAGAAATGATATTGTAACATCTCCCCAGGGCTGGGGAGAAGTCCCAGTGAGTAAATTGCTAGCTGCACAAACATAAGGATCTGAGTTAGAATCCCAGAAGCCATATAAGCCAAATGCAATCATGCAATGCACATCTGTAATCTAAACACTCCTAAGAAAGTATGAAAGAGCAGAAAATCCCCCAGAAGCTATGAAAAATGGTCATTGTAACACAATACACAGCAGCAAAAGTTGGCAATAACCTAAGTAAACAATAGAAAGAGAACATAAGTTAAGCTAGTGTGTATCCATATAATGACATGCTTTCTCTTACAAGGATAAAAAATATGAAAAAACAGATTGCAATGTAATATCCAAAGCATTTGATCAAAAAGTCACCAATTTTTGGTCCTTTCTCCTGGTCTTTGTCTTCTGACATTCCTTTTACGATCATGATCATAAATGTAGTGATAAGAAACATAAATGTAGTAATAATAATCTACAGAGCAAGGCTCTTTTAACAAATGAAGCATTTGTTTATGTACTTTCATATAAACTTCAAAAAAAATCATCTACTTTACCAAGACAAAAATGACTTCATAAACTTTAGAAAATTACTTTAAAAAAAATCCCTTCTCATTTGAAGAAAAAATTAAGACAAAAAAAATTCTCCTCCTAATCCTCAGATGCTTGTGGCTATTGGGTAAGAAAAATATCAATAACATTATCATTTATCAAACACATACCACTGCCTCATTAGGACCATCTGTTATTCTATGTATAAATTATCTTTCAAATTTCATTAATCAAACTCAGTCTCTGAACATAAACATTGCAAAGTTTAAGAGCTTCCATGGGATTGAAACTTAAACCCAGTTGTGCCCTCAACCATTTACCACTACAGATGCTTGAGCTGAGAAGTTTTATGCCCATCCACTGCCCAGAGAACCAAACCTGGTACTACTGACTCTGAAAATATCAAAGATTGTATATGGTAAAACTGGGCATCAAGAGATAAAGGACGTAAAACTTTAGTTCTTTAGAGGTAAAGAATCTAGAATGTACATTTATATTTCTCTCCATTTCAACAGCAAATCTTGTATTGACTGGCATGAGATGGCATTAACAAAAGAATTCAAAAGAGATACTAAAGATGAAAGGCTCTACTGCTATTGAACTACATAAGGCAAAGCTGGACTCCACCCTCATGACCTCACCTAACCCAACCACTTCACAAGGTGCCTACCTCTCAGGGCCATCCTCTGGAGCCATAGGGCTTCACCATTTGAATTTGGAGAAAGGATGACATATCACACAATCCCTAACACTTATCATGTAAGCTTGCACAAGAATTAAATCAGATAACATATATAATCCAGAACCTGATTAATGCGAGTGTCTCATACTGGGCAATGGAGGGACATAAATTTCTGCAAGTGTGCCAAAAGAGGAGTGAATTATAAGATGCAAAAGTGGGAATGCATCATTATATTCAGAGAATCACAGTTAAGATGAGCTGGGATGAAACATTTCATCAAAAGACATGAACCAGAATTGAAAAGAAACCTAGATTTCTTTAGGTGTAATGTGTCAGGCAATTACTGGCCTTTATGCTCTCCGGAAATGCCATTCATTTCTAGAAGACCAATCTCAGTACTCAAAGAACAGCCAGCAATCATAAAAGTGGAAATTACTTTGGCGGTTCATTCAGAGCATGTCCCAAATATAATTGAGCAAAGGAGACTTCAGTATTCTCAAGGCAGAAGAGCAATGAAAACTCCATATCCAAAAAGATGCTATTAATACCTCAAGAGGACACTTCCAGTGAAGTTAATGCAGAGAACTGTATTACAAAGAGGTACTTAAGCTTCCTTTTCATTAGCCCCACACTGAGAGATGCTAATCCTTCTGCTTTGAAATTGACCCCCAGTGATTTGTAGTTCACTGGGGAAATGTCCTTTTTAGTGGATAACTCTTTCAACCCATTCTGCTTTATTGTGCTATGATTAAACTTGACAGAAAGATGCAGAAAACAGATGTCAGTGCTAACTTTCAGGTAGGTGAGGTAAAAGAAAATCAAGTACATTTATCATTAGGAAGTCAATATTATTTGTTGGTGCATTGACCTAGTAATGGTCTAGATACCTGATAAAGTACTGAAGGTTCACAAACCAACCACAAGAGTACCTAAGAAATATTAGGAATACAAAAGTTCAAGCATCAACCCTCACAGACTAACTCAGAATTTTTTTAACAAGGTCCCTTGCTAGTCAAATGTGCTTGAATATTTGGGATATATTACTATAGAAATTTTATTGTCAGGTCTTCCCAATATCTTTCCCTTACTACACATATCTATTAAGACTGCATTTAGCTCAATTCCAATGGTTAGCGCTTCAAAGAAATTAGTTGTTTTTCTCACACAATAAGGGATTGGTAGTTGATGTAAAGCTCAGAGAGAAGAGATCCCAATCCCAACATAACTCAAATTTACTCCATCTTTGTGCCCAGTGTTTCAGTTTTGTCATAAAACATTCCCCACAGTCTAATGTATTTGAACACTTTGTTCTAGGCTCTCTCTCTCTCTGTCTCTCTCTCTCATGTGTATGTCTCTCTCTCTATGTGTGTGTGTGTGTATGTGTATGTGTGTGTGGGTGGGTGGGTGTGTGTTTCTTTCTTGCCTTTGAGATGAGAGGAAAAAAGAAATCCCATCTATGTGCTCCTGTGTTGTAATAGGAGTAGCAGGCTGCATCCTGCATGCCCAGCTCCCGGCCACCCAACTAGCTTATATCCCAAAATAACAACACACAAATTGTATTCATTTAAACACTGCCTGTCCCATTATTTCTTATCGGCTAACTATCACATCTTAATTAATCCATTTCTATTCATGTGTATTGCCACTTGACTATGTCTTACCAACATGAGTCTAACCAGCATCCGTCTCGGAGAAGAAAGCCATGGCATTTGCCACACTGACTTCTTCCTCCCAGATTTCTGTTCTGTCTACTCCACCCACCTAAGGGCTGGCCTATCAAAAGGCCAAGGCTGCTTCTTTATTTAACCAATGAAAGTAACACATAGACAGAATATCCTCCTACACCAATCCTGTCCCTGTGGAGTTACTTGCCACCATGTCTTCACCACCACAATAGAATAGACTCTCTAAACTCACGAGTCAAGTTGTTTCTGACCAGGTATTTGGTAACAACTGTGTAAAAAATTAAGCAGTAGACAGAAAATTAGTGATGAGAAGAGAAGTCCTTGGTGCTGATGTGAGGAATCTGACCATGTAATATGAAGCTCTTTGGAAGCTCTGGGCTAGGAAATGCCTATGACTATAAAGTAAAGCTTATCGAGAAGCTCTCGTGGGAATGAGGAAAGCCAGAATACTGAAAAAAAAATATGGACAAGAAAGGTTCTGCTCACTAGATTTCAGATGGAAAAGTCTTTTGGAAGAAGTTTATTACAGGTCATTTATTTTAAATTCTATCAAAATAAAAAAAACTGGCAACATTCTGCCTATGTCATGAAAAGCTGAGCAATTAAATTTAAAAATAATTGGTAAATTTACGTAGACGAAGAAATTTGAGGACAAAGTCTAACATCCCGACTGTAGTACTGTTATTGCTCACTACATTTGTCCAGATTTAAGGTGAAAGAGAGCCTGAAATGTAAGCAAAAGTATGAAAATTGAGCAGCTTGGTGCGTGAACACATCAAAGTTGCAGGCAGAAATCGGCAACACGGTGCCACTGAAGTAAAACCTTGGACTTTGCATTTAACAATAAGAAGTGTAACTTTAGCAGGAGCATGAGACCCCAAACATTACAAGTTCTAGGATTTAACAGTAAGAATACGTTTGAAAGAAAAGTCCCAAAAAACACAGAGCATTCACGGTATGATTCTTGAAAACAGCCACCTAAGGAAGTATTTTCTCAGCTTTCCATAAAGGTACAGGGAGATTAGTAGGGTTCATGTTCATTTGGAAATATCTGGTAGAACTCAGCATCATTGATCCAGTACTAGTTGTGCAAGTGTTCAAGACAAAGGGGGTCATGTAAGTGTTTACCCATGTTTGAGACAGTGGCTGAAGGCGGGTGCTGTGTAGCAGAGACAGATTCCTTACAGGAAGCTTCTGCATGGGCTGTGCGTTCAGCTGGGAAGGGGAAACGTATATGCCAGTGGAGATCCCAAGATATTGAAGGTGCCAGAAATATTGGGTGTTTACCAGCAAAAGCTTCAGATACTGAGTAGAGCCACCCCAAAACAAAGTACACACATGCAACAGAACACAAGTCCAAGTGGAGAGAGGGAGCTGCTAACACTTATTGGAGCCCAGACGATGCCACAAAGAGCCCAATAAGCCACATGATACTGCAAGACTTAGTATTTGTCCTTCTGGGTTTCTCTTTGATTAAGGCCTATCTTCCCTTGCTATGCTCCTGTTCCCACATTTTTTAATTGAAAATATGTACTTTATGCCATTGTATGTTTGAAGTATGTAACTTCTTGTTGTTTGATTATTGTTGCTTTGGGTTGTTGTTGGGTTTTTTTTATTTTTAGGGATCTTCAATTTTAGTTTAATTTATCCAACACTAAAAGCAAAACAGTATAACACTTGGGGAGATTGGTGTGAAATGTTTGGGTCTTTGCTTTGTTTTGTTTATGCATATATAACATAATTCTTTATTGATTCTTTGGGAATTTCACATCATGCACCCTAAGCCCATTCACCTTCTATTCCCTCCATATCTGCCCCTCATGTTTGCAGCATCCCCTCTGAAAGAAACTTTGTCCCAAATTAATTCAAAACAAAATAAAAAATTACCTCTCTCCTCCTTCTTTCCTATCTCTCCAACATCTCTTCATTTGTACTAGTGGCACTGGGAGCCTCAATATGTCATGCAATACACTCTTTTGTCCATCATCCTCAACCCACAATTGTTCACTGCAACGAGTCATTGGTCTGGTTCAAGGCCTCTGGCCTCTGGCATACCATCATCACTGGATCCTCAACCAAAACCTCTCAAATATCCTGCAATTTCCCCAAGTCATGGGGATCGTGTGGCTATGTCATGCCATCAAGGCCAGTTCTCTCACACACTTGGTGAGGATCAAGGCCATCTCTCCCAAGTAAAGAGCCCAGCTCTCCCATGAGGACCGAGACCAACTCTCCTGCTTCAGTGTCCAGTGACAGGGAGGACTTAGCACAACCCTCAGATTTCAGCATGCATGGTTCCTATGGTTTCCTGTGGTAACACAGCCATGGACATCAACACAGACACTGGCTACTAGGGTCACTGACACAGACATGGTCCTTGGTAGCATCTCAGGCCTGGATGTCATCCAGGACCAAGTGTCAGCACAGCCCTCAGACACCAACATGGCCACAGGTGGTGGCTCAGAGCCTGAGCATCTTTGTGGCCTTTGGTGGCAACATGGGTCATGATGTCAACAGAGACCCCAGGTGCAGTAGACCAGGACCCAGACATTGTCCTTTGATATAGCCTGGGCCTGGTCATCACCCTGGCCCCAGGTGGCAAGCAGGCCACCCAGATCCTACCCACATCAGCCAGTTCCTTATCACCTTTGCTTCTTCAATTCTGCCTCAACCATTCTGCTTCTCTTTCTCTGCCATTCATCCACCCTATGTTTTCTCATCATAATAACACCACCTGCCTGAACTGTGTCGTACTGGGCAGGCCTGTGGATGATTTCAGCAAGCCTGGACTATGACTTCTTATTGCATTGTTATTGTTGCTTTGGGTTATTTGTTTGTTTTTTTACAAAGGCTTATAACAAAGATTTTTGTCTTGAATATCAAAAGATATGTTGGATTTTTGTGTGTGTGTGTGTGTGTGTGTGTGTGTGTGTGTGTGTGTGTGTGTGTGCGTTGCTAGAGATTGATCTCAGGGGCCTGAGCATATTAAACAAGTATTCTACCACTGAGTTCTGTACTTTGGACATTTGAGCACCATTGGAACTACAAGACTGAGGGAGCTTTTGAAGTTTGGCTGAATCCATTTGGCATCATGAGTTCTTATGGTAGAAATTTTATATCCAGACTATAGAATGCTATAGCATTCTGGATATAAAATTTCTACCATAAGCTCCTGTGTTTGGACATTTTGACTCTAGCTGGCAGTCTTATTTGGGGATGTTTTAGGCGGTGAGGTTCAACAGGAAGAAGTGGGTCATTGGTTGTAGGGTAACCTACATCCAGACTCTCCTCTCTTTCTCTATTGCTACTACTTATTCTATTAAGATAGAAGAATGTATAGAGTCCCAGTTGTAGGCTCCTGCTGCCATGTATACAGCTGTTCCATCCCCTTTCCACCATTATGGATCATATTCTCTCAAACTATGAGCAAAAAATAAAGCTTTCCTGCCTCAGATTGCTTCTTGCCAGGTATTTGATCGCAGTAACTCAAAAAAGTAGCTAATATACTTAGTAACTTGCAGTATGTGTTTATTATGTCTCAGTAAAAAGAGGAAATGCTATTCATCTCTTGATTCAAAGAAAAGTAAGGGAAAAGGGCAACCAGTTTTTTTCTAACTTTCTAGAAGTTTCCCTGAAAGCCTCAGCCAGGGACTGACTTTGACCTCATTGACCCAGACACATCAAAGGTGCAATGCTCCACTTCAAACAAATAGGTCTTCTATGACAGTAAAGTCAAAATGAAAATGTTGAGGCAAAGCTGGTATGGGTGTGCATGTTTATAATCCCAGGTTTAGGAAGCTGAGAAAGGTGGATAGCCATCAGTTTAAAGCTAGCATTGGCTAAACCAACCAGGAATATACAATAAGACCTACCTAGTCCATAAAAAAAAAAAAAAAGTCGAAAGAAAGCAATGGAGTTGGGAGATAAATGGGGGCAGCGGAAAAAGAAAAGAAAAGGAGATATGGTATAATTATAAATATGATTATATGCAAAATTAAGCAAATATGAAAGGAATATGAACTATGTTCTTATGTATTTGCCATATATAAGAAAATTCTTCTCAAGTTAATTTTTTCAAAATCTAAAACAATTATTTATCAGAGAATATGATTTATGCTGCTTTCTTCAAGAAACTCTAGAAGCAGTTGGTCTGGGATAATCATGGTATTCACTGAACACTTGCAGAGAAACAGTTCAAAGGTCTAATATCTTATAAACATTGACATATATATGTCATATAAGACCTTGCATGGTTTAGGTGCTGTCGTCTGTCTTGTTATAAACTACATTGGTTAAACATTATCTGGAATGCAGTCTAAAACTAGATGTATCACTTCTAAACAAAAGTCACCAGAATAAAAGCAAAACTAGAAATGATAAAATTAGAAGCAAGACTATAAAACAGAGAAAGTAAGAGACTAAGGGTGTAACTCAATGACAGAGTGCTTGCCTTGGGGAGCACAAGATGTTGGATTCAATACCCAGTACTGCAAAAATAAAAAATAACAAAACAAAGCAAAGTTAAAAGAAAACTCTGTACGCAGGATTAACATTTTCTGTGCTGCTATTTTCTCATCAGCCAAGCCTAAATAAGTCACCTTGTCCCACACCCTCTGTCATGTGTCTTTCTCCTGGCGATGAAAGAGGGTGGCAGGAGAGGAATAGTAATGAACAGGGAAGCTATTTTTAAAGTGAAAAAGTAAACAAGCTAATAAGTTATACTGTCAGCAGTTCAGCTCTCTACTCTGCTTTAATAACTTCTCATGCTTTAAATAAAATCCAAAAGTACTAACACACATTAAGCAAGATTGTCTAAAACTGAAATCTACACAGAGATCAGGAGACATGAACCAACTTCTCCAATCAATTTCTCCAATCCTATCTATTCAAACGCCTTATCTATTATTTAATCTTTAATCACATAATACTTTTTGTAAACCAGGCATATTGCCTGATAAACATTAGGAAGATGAAGGTAATAAATATGTTTAATAAATTAATGACTACACACATTATCCAAGAGTATTGAGCAACATCCTAGATTGGTGTTTTCCCCATCTATACCATTAGAAATTTTTCTTTACCTCAGGGATATATATGTTGATATTTTTGTGAAATATCTACTCATCCCAAGTTGAAATCCCATCTTTCCTTGATACTCCCATGGATTTATTTCTATCAACACTATTGTATAAAACACTATATTATTATTTGTGCTCTGTGCTAATATGACAAGGAAAACCGACTCGCATCATAATCCACAGAAACTGATTTCATATATTCAAAAAAGTTGTTTTAACTTACATGTTGTGTGAATTTTCCTGGCAGGTGTGAACAAGCATCCATTTACCCTAAACAGGGAGCTGATGACAAATCAAAGAAGCAGTCCTCAGTCTAGCTTAGTGACTCATGAGCTTCTTGAGGTTACTTACAGGAGTGGGTGAGAGATTGCTTACAGGAACACCAAACTCTCAAAGGAAGTTGTCTCACCAAAAGGCTTACCCCACCATGGGTGATAGTTCATAAAAGATGAGTCCTTGGAGCACTCTGCATGAGTTACAGGCAGTTCGCAGGTAGGAAAGTCTCCCCTCTCCCAACTTGGAGAGAAATCTTGTGAGTTTTATAGGTTTCCAAAACTTTCTAAAATTTATAAGATTTTTTCCTGCCATAGTTCCCTCTGTTTTCTGTTTTTCATTGTGTTCTAAATTTTAAAATAAAGCTAACTACCTTCTCATGTATATATTTTACGTTGTTTAACACAAATTCTCTTTTTAAAAATATATATATGTATATATATATATATATGCTTGACCTTCATTATACATTTTATCAAAATGTAGACTTGAACATTTTTAAATGTATATTATGAGTTTATTTATTGGAGACTACAGGAGTTTCCCTTATCTTTGAATCTAAAAGCATCATCCATAAAGTTTAAGTAAATTTTCATTTTAAATAAATAGTTAATAAAAAGAGAATGTTGATTTTTTTTTCATTTATAAAGAGACTCTGTATTAAGAAATATAAGGATCTGGTAAGGTGACTCAGTGTGTAAAGTGTTTTCTGCCCAAGCAAGAAGACCTGAATTTAAATATAAAGAATTTATTTAAAACTTGGCTGCTTAACAAGTGCCCATAGTCAAAATGTTCCAATGGGAAGACTAGAGTTTCCAGGAGAACTCACAGGATTTTTGATGTAGCCCTCATAGCAGTAAGGTTTTGAAACTCGTGGGCTAGCTAGCCTGGTGAACGTTGCTGGGCAGGGGTCAAAAGAGAGACTTATCACCTATCTCAAACAAAGTGCATGGAAGGACCAACACCCAAGGTTGGCCTCTGACCACATGGGCACCTTGACATGTTCACACCTGCATTTACATACATGAATGTGTGCCCCCACATACAAATATACATACATGAAAAGTATAGGCCCAGACATGGTGGTATATGCCTGAAATATCTAGCATGAAAAAGGTAGTAACAGAGGCAAAAGAATCAATACAAACTTGTGATTAGCCTGGTCTACGCAGTTCTAGACCAGCCAGGGCACTAGTGCAAGATCTTATCTCAAAGTCAAAACAAACAACAAAAGAAACAGAATCATCCTTGGCTTTTGTCTACTCAGTCCCTTCTTTTCTCTTTGAGGTCAAGTTTTCAGTAATTTGCATCTCTGGGTTTTTTTTTGGTGGGGGGGTTGGCACAAGAGTTTGGCAGAGCTGACAGAACCTGGAAACAGCATTACCCTGGTGACAGTGGCGTGGAACTAAATGAATGGGAAAGCCCTCTAGTTGTCCTGTGTTCCCTTCAGAAACATCTCCAGTCAGCCATGGTTCCCAGTGTCTTCTGTTCTTTCACGTAAGAATTATAAACTATATCATTGTCTCACTCTGTTTCTCCTCTCATTGGTTCAATAAAAAAGAAAGAAAGTAAAAAACAGAAAAGATGTCAAAATGAAGGTAAAAGTTTTCAAAATATTTGAGTCATATATTTATACCACTGACATACAAAAGTTCTAAAAACGATAACTGTTGGAAGAAAGAACACAGTGTGAACCTCGAGAATCTATAAAGGCATGGAATTCAAGGGCAACCTCTTTTGTGTCTCTGTACAATGGTCTCCCACAAGGTTCCAAGCCAAGCTCTATAAGACCAGAAAGGCTGTATGACCAAGAAGCCTCGGTGAATCAGGGAAGTTAGAGAACTTGGACTCAAAAGAGAAAGGAAGAAATGAAAGGAAGGAAGAAAAGCAGGGAGAGAGGATAAAAAGAAGAGTTATTTTGTTCTATTTCATATAAGAAGCAAGCTTTTTTCTTTTAAGCAACAATAATAAGACAAAATTTTAGCCCTAGAAAACAATTATAAAGGTTTATTATTATTTTCTCATATTTATTATTTTACTGACTTAAACTAACCTCAGCACAGTTCTCCTGTCTATATATTTTATATTTTCCTTCAAATAATCATTATTTCCTTGACTATTACTAAATGTTCATTCACATTCATTCATATTACTTTAAAGATCACTTCAGTATATTTTCTCTGACACTGTGATTTAAGGGGAAAAGGTAAGGAATGCTCACTGGTTTTTCCAAGACACACAGTCACTTCTCTGAACAAAAACACTTAGTTTTCAACCTGAGTTAAATGCATGTCATTATAGCTTGAGAATATTGTGTGATTGGCATGCACAAATTTACAATGCTGTTGATTGGGAAAATGCTCATTTAAAGAAAAAATTACAATTGTCTGAAATATAATTTGTATTGCTATATTATCTGTTGTCTTCGGGGTTAAAAAGAAGAAGAAGAAGAATGTTTACTTTTCTTGGCTGGTTTCAGATGAGCAGTTTTCACACAAAATACAACTAAAGTTTAAAACCATTTAAACAGAAATTGCTGTGGACCTCAGTCAGGCAACTTTAAACAATCAAAAACACTCCTGTCAGTTGGCCATGTCAACTCATAAATTTGTTTTCGATGTAGCCCTTACAGCAGTAAGGTTTTGAATAACATGAACCAAGACTTATCCTAAGGCACATAAAGCATTTTTGACACAAACATTCACAACAGCCTTCAGAGGAAAAGGGAACAGTGAAAGTTCTAAGAAAGGGGCAAGAATACTTCCCAATGTCTAGCGGTGGAGATGGGTTGCTACATTCTACATTGCAACAGGCTATGTACTTTGCATGAAAAAAAATACATGGTTTTATTCACCATGCAGACAAAAAGTCCCTTTGAACACACTCTAGTTGGGGGTAATTTTCTGACTCAAAGAGTTTGTCTTATTTCCCCAGGGATGCTTTAATCATTTCTCTCTTTTACCCACCAAAGACCTCAAAGAATCCAGTTATGTGTCATGAATGCACATGTGTGCCAGATACATTCAGAACATACCTTTCCTACTAAAGAGTCGGGAGCAGAAGAACAAGCCTTTGTAAGCTGAACAAGAGCTTTCCCACATATTTGAGGACAGATTCTTAAGACACAATTTCACAACTCCTTAATATTCATTAATGGATCAATGTCCCATGCCAAAATACTATGAGTCTCAGTGATTTTTTTTCCCCTCCATTTCACAGTTCAGCCAAGGGGCATGTTTTAGAGAAATAGCTGAAATCTAGAAAAGCTTACTGGAAAAAATATATATTTAAAATAAACTAAGTCCAGATTTCCACAGCTAGTCCAAGCCAGGAAGTGTCTAGATTAGACACAGTGGTATAGATCAAGATGTATAAGCAAATCCTATGTGTTCTTAAGCCAGAATTCTAGTTTACAATGTCCTATAGCCCACCCAAGACAGGACAATCACCTTTTCCTCCTGTGTTTATCTTTATTTTCATTTTTTGATACTTTTTTCTCTAAATCTCTGTATTTCAAAGAAATGAACTGTTATAAAATTGTCAATTACTTCAGTATTTTAAATAAAATTTTTGTATTCATGTAATCATAGTTTGCCTTCTGTTCCTATAATAAAATACCTGGGCCTAGGATAGTGAATGGCAATTTCTTTGACTTACAGATGTTTGGTGCTTGTGGTGGGCTCAAATCCAGGACCTAATCTAGGCAAGCACTCTGCCACAGAAGCTCCTATAAAGCAACATGCATTCCTCATAATGCATTTTTATTCCTCTCATTCTTTTTTTTTTAAATTTATTTATTTATTAAAGATTTCTGTCTCTTTCCCGCCACCGCCTCCCATTTCCCTCCCCCTCCCCCAATTAAGTCCCCCCCCCCTCAGCCCGAAAAGCAATCAGGGTTCCCTGTCCTGTGGGAAGTCCAAGGAACCCCCACCTCCATCCAGGTCTAGTAAGTTGAGCATCCAAACTGCCTAGGCTCCCACAAAGCCAGTGCGTGCAGTAGGATCAGAAACCCATTGCCATTGTTCTTGAGTTCTCAGTAGTCCTCATTGTCTGCTATGTTCAGCAAGTCCGGTTTTATCCCAGGCTTTTCCAGACCCAGGCCAGCTGGTCTTGGTGAGTTCCCAGTAGAACATCCCCATTGTCTCAGTGTGTGGGTGCACCCCTCGCGGTCCTGAGTTCCTTGCTCGTGCTCTCTCTCCTTCTGCTCCTGATTTGGACCTTGAGATTTCAGTTTATGATACTCAAAAGCTTGACTTAGCCTCTGCACATGTCTGTGAAATGGGAAGGTTAGACAAATTTCTAGTTTCTTTGAAGACTGCATCTCTCCTAAACCTTAACTGGCTTTTCTGACTTCTCAAACCATACAGAAACAAAGTCAGCATTCATGAGTCAAAATACTGTTTCCAGCTACTCACGGCAGCTGAAATATGGAGTCAGAGCAGCGTCTGCCACCAGATGAGTGCCGTGAGAAAATGCAACGCACATGTGTAATTCACTCATATCGAATTAGAGGATATCAAGTTAGCTAGAATAAGCCAGGCGCAGACAGACAAGGATAGCATGTCTCCTCCCATATGTTGAAATGACAACAGCAAAAGAGTCATCCTGAAAATACAAGAGAGATTACTGGGGTTTTTTGAAAGTGGTGGCTGGGAGCTAGAGGCAAACAGAGTGAAAATGGGTGGATGGTTATGATAATGTACATTGTATGTGTGTGTGTGTGTGTGTGGAAATATTTTTCTATTAACAGTAAATATATGCTAATGACAATGTTTTGGGAGAGGGGAGGCACTGCCAGCCCACATGGGGAAATTTGATTTCAACTATATATGTATATTCATACATTCACTTACATGTATTATAGGTATTTTAGGTAGATAGTAGTATGATTGCTTATGATTTATTCAGAAATTCTGTTATTTTATCCTCCTTGCTCTTTCTTCTGTATTTATCTCCTTCCTCATCTCCAACTTAAAACCCACCCCATTTTTCTAATTTCCCCCCTCAGATCACTTCATTGCTCCTACCCTCTCCTTGCAATGGTCCCTTTTTACTTTCCTGGTTTCTGCAGTGACTCCACATTACATACTCACAGCTCAAGATTTGGAGCAAGGGGCCTCAGATTAGAGAGAACACACTATGGTTGTCTTTCTGGATCTGGGTCTGGAACACTCAATATAATCTTTTCTGGTTCCACGCATTTACCTGAAAATTTTGTTTCCATTTTATAGCTGCTATGAACAGAGCAGCAATGAACATGGTTAAATAAGTATCTGTAAAGTAGAACATGAAGTCCCTTAGCACCAGCTATAAGAAGTCTTCTTATGAATTGTTCATCAAGTTTGTCAAAGAAACTCAAAACATTGTAAGCTTCATTATAAGCTATTGTGTTGCCCTTGGTTGTCACTGCCAATACCACCCCCACAAGATGTAAGTCCCTATTGCTGAAGACATCATGCATATGATGTTTACCTTGTGCTGTTATGGGCTATATATGTCTCTTACCCAGAGCTGTCATCAAATTCTCATCCACAAAAATATTAACAAGAGCTACTCTTATCCATCATCCCTTCTGTTATTTGTGAGTTATAGAGTGCATCTTTTTTTAACAAATTTATACAAAGGGCATGAAGCAGAGGGATGATGGCTACCTCAGCTGAGTTCTGACTTTCATTTCTTTACCATATTTTCTCACTCCTGACATTAGTTTTTAACACACAAAACTCAGTATCTTCTTCTTTTTAGGTTTCTTCTAATTAATCATTATGATGCATTGTCTGCATAGAGGTTAATAAAAATAAGTAATATTTGCTCAACAAAGATGTGTTTTAGAAGTGGTTGTTTACTCTCATGACATTTTCACCACTATAGCACCATTGGCAATGTCTTGCCAGGTCAGTCATTGCCATAGTTCACAGGGTTCATAGCTGTAAGGCAGAGCTACTGAAATGTGCCATAAAGAGAAAGCTAGCCAAATGCCTGTCCACAGTAAATGGACCAGTAGATTATGGTACATTCACACAAAGTGCTACAGTAAAAGCACAATAAAAATGACCAAGATTAATTGAATAAAATAGTAAGAATGTATCACATAAACATAACTTTAATGGGAGAAGTTTGACACAAAATATTTAACTCTGTGATTCCATTTCTATAAACTATGAAACAAGGGAAGGCAAAATGATATAGTCAGATGCCAGGTTCTCAATCACCTTTAGAGATCAGCAGGTCTTTGAGTGGCAAAATGGGTACCTGCCATTTGTGTATGTGTATGCAAGCATGTGTGTACAGGCACGTGTGTGTGTGTGTGTGTGTGTGTGTGTGTGTGTGTGTGTACATGAGAGGTCACTATCAGCTGTCTTCCTCAATTGCTTGCCACTTACTTGAGACAGTGTCCATCATTAACCTTAGAGTTTACTTACTCAACTGGATTGGTTGATCAACAAATCCCAGAAGTTCCCCTATCTATGTATTTCCAGCATCAGGATTACAGGCATGTGTTGCTGATCCCATCAATGGGGTTCTGAAAGATCTGAAGCCAGGTCTTAATGTTTGCATCTTCCAGATTTCTCCATATTTGTTCTAAAAGCTGATTGATAGAAGCATTCAACTTGTGAAAACTCAGTGTGCCCATCACCATAAGATATATACTGTCTGTAAGTATTTTAAATATGTTATCTTATTTTGAGGGGAATGGCACTATCTAGTCTGAGAGCTACCATCAGAGCCTGTTTTCTGTTGCTATAGAAAAATACCTGGTACTTTATAAAGAAGAGCAATTTCATTGGTTATGGTTCTTGAGACTAGGAAGTCCAAGAGGATGTACCAGCTAGTATCTTGCTGCATCATAGCAGGACAGGGGACATCATATACTGAGACAAAAGGTATGCTAGCTTGAGTTTCTCTCCTCTTATAAATAGCACAAGATAGTATGACCTCAAATTCACCATGTGGTTGAGGATGATCTTGAGCATTCTGATCATCCAGCCTCCACCTCCCAAATACTATGATTAGAGACATGTACCTTCCTGTCTTGTTTATGTGTTACTAGGGATTGACTCCAGTGGTTGGTACATGCCAGGGAAGCCCTCTGCCAACAGAACTACATCCTCAGACATATGCCTTAATTTTTTAAAGTTTAATAAACTAAATTACAAAAACAAAATAAGGCATTACAATTGCAAACATGCTAAAAATATATCCAATAGATAATCTTTATTATTCTTCCTTTGTGCAAGGTGGTATTTGCTTATGAGAAAATTGCATCCTCACTCTATGGCCATGAATGCACATCTAGAATTCTAATGTAACAGTCAGTGCACTGGTTCAAAACTTGGCTTTGCTTATTTCTAGGTTCTTGGTGTTCTGCTTTCAATGTTTCCCATCTTTTCTGATGACTTATTTAATCCTCAGTTCATTCTCAACACTTTTAAAGGTGATAATAGCAACTATGTCATAAGCAAGGGACAAGGATGAAATAGGCAAATCTTTGAAAGGACTTAACTATCCCAAGGCCTAGCAGACACTGTGTTTCATAAACCTTTACTAAATTACAGTTTGTGGATTACTCTGCTTCACACTCTACACCTCTCCTAAACTGAAGCCTCCCAAGATAGCCTACAAACCTTTTCACCTCTCATAGATCAGGAACTAGTGATAGAGTGACATGAGAGGCTCAACATAGGAATGAAGAAGTGAGACCTGGATAAATGCCATCCATACTACCATGGATGATTATACTTAAGCAACGGCACTATCTAGTCTGAGAGCTACCATCAGAGCCTATTTTCTGTTGCTATAGCAAAATACCTGGTACTTTATAAAGAAGAGCAATTTCATTGGTTATGGTTCTTGATACTAGGAAGTCCAAGGGGATGTACCAGCTAGTATCTTGCTGCATCATAGCAGGGCAGGGGACATCATATACTGAGACAAAAGGTTTGCTAGCTTGAGTTTCTCTCCTCTTATAAAGCCACAAGTACCACTCATTGTAGGGGCCCTACAACTCCTGTAGCCCTAATTATCTCCCAGTGGCCCCATGCCCAAGTATCATCAACACATGAGTTTATTAATTCAGTTTCCATGAATTCTGGGGGGAAAACACTCAAGCCTCAGCAACCACTTACATTATCTATACAAATACTTACTTCCTACTCAATTTTCTTACCTGTATAATAACAATATTATTAACAACCTCCACGTCCCAGCTTGGTATCTAAAACAGTTAATTTTTATTAAGGGCTTGCAATTCTGAGCAAACTGAAAGCATTCATAGAAATTTGTGAGACACAGGAAAGACATAAAACATTCCAGGTTTCCTCTGAACGAAGCTGTGAAGTCAAAACTTTGTTCCACCTTCCCTCATCAGTTTTTTAAATGCTTCTATCCCTCTCCCTCTAGACCTCAAATGCATGCAACTTTGCCTCTAGTAACTCAAATCTTCCCTGAAAAATACCACACACAGGCCTACTGTCCCCCCATCCCAGATGCTGTTCCAGAATCCTTGCCAAATTAACATACAGTATGCTTCATTCCACACTGTCTGAAAAGTGTGATCCTCTCCAATCCACACCAATAACTGGACTTTTCTCAGGCACCTTCTCGCCTCCTAACAAAGCCTTCTGAGACCTGCATTATGGCCTACTGAGGAGACACAAAAGATCAAGACTCCCTTTGGTACTGTTTCTTGCCAACTGTGAGTATTTTCTCTCAGAACGACCTTACCATTCTTGATAACAACAGCTTGACCTCTCCCTGCTTATTTAGAAGCTGCTGATAGAAAAAAAAATTGCTTCTTCATGTCCAAAACAAAAAAAATGGAACACTTAGAAGAATATGTTGTTACTCTTCTGTTGGGTTTTAATTTCTCCAAGGAATAGCCAGGAAACTGCTGTGTGTAACCCATGCTTCTCTATGTTGAAAAGCTTTCTATTTCTCAATGCTCTGTAAGCATAGGAAACATTCCCCCCTCAGCCCTCCCTCTAAAGTCCCCTGATTGATTCCAGGAGCAACCACATGGCATGCATGCATTTTGTGTGTGATCACACCCATTCATGTGAGTATATACACACAGAACTCTACTGCCTTCCTTCTTTCTGGTGCTGTAAAATATTTCCCATTTACAGCTTTTTCTTTTAAGATTATTCTGATGACCCAATCAATATGCAAAACCTATGTGACCCTGCTGACCTTTGGATCACAAGAAAGTTTGGTAAAAAATCAGAGACGAGTCTTTGTTGAGCCATGCCAGGTATTATTGATTGTATGATATATAGACATCATGGAAATAAAGTGATCCATAGTCTGTGAGAGTCAGAAGAGCAGCAACCCATGGAATATGCTGTCACCACCTTCAGGAAGTTTCATTTAATCTGCACTGGACTTTAGAACTTGATAATGGGTGAATTATAATAAATAGAAGTGAGTCTCTGTCCTTAGGAAAATACAGGATAGTGACTAACCCCTAAGGTACAAGCCCTTTCCCTTCTCTTCCCCTAAAGGCATCTGGCCTCTCGGGTATGTCTTATACCATGGATCATTTAGGGTTTGGGACTCCCCTCTCGGTACAGATATTTTAGGAATATTCTGGTGCTTTTGAGCACTCTCTTCTATTTTTGGTTGTGAGCCTAGCCTTTAATGGATGAGCCATCTCTCCAGCCCATGAGCACTCTCCAAAGCCCAGCTCACAATCTACCTATGAATCAAGGAATAGAATGAGCCCTCATCATTACAAAATGACAAATAATAAGTAGAAACTTGAAGATTGGTCTTAAAGGTGCACCATCTGATATAAACCTGTGCCAACCAATGGCTTAGACACTCCAAGGAATAAATGATTGCTCACACACAGAAAGCATCCCAACATGAGCAGAGTAAGTCTAGACCAAAGGATAGCTCAAGACATCCAAAACAGAGCTTTCTCCTTCCTTTAATCTCTGTACAGGAAGAACTGTTTGAAATACTTGCTAAACCAAAGATGGGGTTTCTTATGGACATTTTATATGTGGCTATGCACTTATCACCAGTTGTTCTTTAGAAAAGACTAAATACTTAAAGTCCTAGAGGGGCTAGCTTCCCAGAAATAAGTTCACTGGATAAGAGCCATCATCCAATACCTCTGCACTGAGCCCTGTCTGGAACTGCCCCATAATTTATTCTGGCAGAAACTCATGGCTAGCCTTGGCTCCACTCACAACACTACCATGAAAACCTCAACAACATCCAGCAACATCCATCTCTCTGCTCTGCAAACCCTAGTTCCGAATATCTCATGCTTTCAGGTTCCTCGGCACTGGGAAGACAAGTACCGAATAGAACATGGGTTGCTCAACCTGTGTGGAGAAAAATCAAATCAGGCTTCTGTACAATGGCTAAGGGTAAGAGTACCCTAACCCTGAACTGCAGCCTATGCCAAGTCTATTTGCGAGATATGATTTTTAAAAAAAAATCTGAGATATTGTGACAGTTCCCCCTGGCAGCCAGCACCACCAGCCAACCTTGTAAAGCAGTTGCCTTGAGTGTTTCAGTAAAATGAGCCTCCCATTTGCAGTGGCCTCTGTCAGTCAATAACACAAGGCAGAACTACTCAGCTAATTCCATCAACTCACAGAACTTCAAAAGGAAATAGCCAGTTATTCATGTACTCTGTGACTGGCTTGTTGTACTGTTCTATGGAACAATAGGTTAGCAAGTCATGGAAAAACACAGACTTTTTAAAGAGTGAATTGGGCATTATGAATATATTTTTCTCTAACTTCTATTATCAAACAACAGTTAATGTGATTTTTCCATCCTGAGTGAGGTAACCCAAACCCAGAAAGACAAACATGGTATGTTCTCACTTATAAGTGGGTATTTTCTGTAAAGTAAAAGATAATCAAGCCACCATCCACAGACCCAGACAGGCTAAGTAACGAGCTGGGCTTAAGTGGGGACAGAAGGATCTCCCAGAAAAGGGGAAACAGAATAGATTTCATGGGTCAACTACAGGGGGATCAGGGTTGGGAATAGGAGGAATCAAGTTCGGTGGGGAGAAAATACAGGGAGAAACGACTAGAAATGGGAGGTGGGATTAAGGGAGTGTGGTGGAAACCTAGTACAATAGAAACTCTGTGAAATCTACTAAGGTAACCCTAGCAAAGACTAGTAATGGGGGATACAGAGCCTGAGCTGGCCATCTTCTGAAACCAGGCAAAGCCTCAAATGGAAGGATTGGGACACCAACCCAGCTACAAAACGTTTACCCTATAGTTTATCCTGTCTACAGTGTATTCTGGGAACAGAGCCTGCCATAATTGTCATCAAAAATACCAGAGAAACGTCATCTAGTAACTGATGAGTTCAAATACAGAATCCCACAGCCAAATAGGCAGAGTTTAGGGAGTCTTGCAGAGGAGGTGGAGGAAGGATCAGAGGAACTACAGGGGTCAGGGACACCAGGAGAACATGGCCCCACTGAATCAATTGGCCAGAACTCATGGGGCTCTTAAAGATCAGAGAGCCTGTAGGGGTCTGACCTAGGCCCTCTGTATATAGGTTATGGAGGAAAATCTTAATATTCTTGTGGGATTCCTAACAGTAGAAGCAGGAGCAGAGGTGGTCGTTGACTCTTTTGCCTATTCATGGGACCCTTATCCTCCTACTGGCTGCCTCATCCAGCCTTGATGTCATGCCTGGTCTTACAGCAGCATCCTATGTCGTGTTTCATTGATGTCCCTAAGCAGGCTGCTCTTTTATGAAAGGAGATAAAGGAAGGGTGGCTAGGGGGAGAGGCTGAGGGAGGGAGAGGGGGGAACCTGCCCTCAGGGCATAATATATGAGAAAAGAATAAAAAATAAATAGAATTTTTAAAAAGTTAATATGTGATTTTTCAAGTATGCCTACATATCATTTGAATTTTGAGGAGAAACACTGAGATAGATACAGAGGCCTTTTATGAACTATAATGCAACATCTATCAGAAATTTTTAATATTTAGCACAAAGTCCTTCTTTTCACATCCTTACAATAAAATAAACTAGACATTTATTCTATGAATTCAAAAACAAATTTTCAAAATACATACAAAGGAAAATACAACATGGAAAAAATTTCCAATGATATATAAAACTTTTAATGTTGTGGCTGAAATGATGGCTCAACAGCTAAGATAAGGCTTGGTTCCCCATATCTACCAGGCAGTTCACAACTATCTAACTCCAGTTCCCAGGTATCTAATGTCTATTTCTGTCCTCCAAATACACCGCATGAACATGGTATAGATATGCATGCAAGCTAAACAGTAATATACCTAAAAATGAACAAGTAAATAAATAAAATATTTTTAAATTTTAATAGCTGAAAATCACTGAAATTTCATGGTTAACTCCATATTCTTCTCTCCACAATACTGCCTGCCCACTTCCATTGTGAATATATGCCCTAAGGATCCATCAGTGGCTATGCTATCCTTAAAAGAAATCTCTCTCTGCATAGACTCACGCCTGTATAATGATCTGTAAACAAAGCCTGTATTCTTGAGTGTATAAATCATGTGTCAAGGGTGAGGAAGAAGGATTTCCACATGCTTGAGGCCAACATTTGTTACATAATAGGTTTTAGGCCAGCCTGAGCTACATGGCAAGACTTTGTCTCAAAACAAACAAACAGGGAAACTTGACATATTAATAAGTACATTTACAGAGCCAATCCATTTTTATTTGGGCAGTTATCACACACTTTAGGATTCTTGCATCTCCGCGAAATCCTCTTGGCCACTGGGAAACAGCCACAGTTGTTCTGAGTCAGTTTCTCTTAACAACAATGTACAAGGCTGCCAACTTTGAATCAGTGCAGTTATTTTCTCTCTGTGATCCAGATCATTGGCTGGTTTGCATCCTTGACCGTCCCATCCACATGTTCGAAGACCATTTAACTAATGTTAGCCATGGCAGAGCCAGATAAGGTCTTAGTCATCCTGATTCCAAGAAGGAGTTCTAGCCGGATGTTTTTATCCACCCATCAGATAAATTGGAAGAGTCATGAAGAACACTGTCACTTTCCACAAGCAGAATGACCAGCATCCTGACTTCATTGGTTGTATCAAGTAAACTAAGGCAGCTGCCTAATCCTTCTTCAGCTAAACTGGGTTTTGCCGAACCAGCAGGAATCCTAAACATCAAGATATTGCCTCATAGATTGATTCCTACGAAAGAAATGAGCCAAATGTTTGCCTCAGTCATCTCCAGGAAGCACCATCAAAGCAAGGCACAACTATTCCAACTGCAGAGCAAACCCCACCTTCAAACATTAGAAATACTTCAATCCCTGATAGTGGCTTGAGCTAGAACTTTAAACTCAGTCTCTGAAGAAAGTTGGTATTTTGATTTTTCTCAAAATTAGTACTATTTGAATATTTGTTCAACTTTTTATAGCAATATAGAGGTAATGCTTTTCCATTCTCTAAAAGAATGCATATTGATGGTATTGCCTCAATGAGAAAGTTCATTAATAATGAGATGAAGCCATTTGGTAAGTGTATGTTAAAAGTAAACTGTATTCTTGGTAAGTAGCACTGTGTGTTTTAACTGAGAGAAACTTATAACTATATATTCATTGTGTCCATTTCATCAAGGAATTAAGATTCAGTAATAAAAATCAGTCATTTATCACCTTCTGTAACAGATAGGATTGCATTTGATTGAATGATTCAATTATATTACAGTAACTTTTCAGAAATAATTTAATGGAGAGGCTATTTGCAAAGTGTGGTTTAAATGGCTAATCTTGATTGATCTCAATGTCACATGTCATTTACATTCTCAGCCCTGCTCTCTCCCCAGAGGTTAATTGCTTAGACAGCAACCAAGCTCTTCCGCTCTTTGGCTTAGATATAAAGGGATCACATATTTATTTTCCGCAATGTCCCTTACCTCACTAGATATTCACCACCCCCACTTGTTTAGCTGTAGGTCTTGCGGTGGCCTTGCTTTAAAGTCACACATCATGTAAGGCCACTTCCCTTCCATAGTTCTAACACCTGACAGCTCCATTGAACACTATTTCCTTACTTAGACCTTTAAACTTCCCACCATTTCTAGTTCCTGAAGGTCTCGTGCTACTTTCAATGATAGCTAAATATAGGTACGAGCAAACTACCCGGGCCAAAAGACACTGAGATACTTTAATGAAACATGATTTGGAATGCATCTATGAAGATGCTTCTGGATGAAACTAACATTCAAATCACAGAACGAGCAAAGCAAACAATGTCCAGGATGTGGGTGGGTCTGCACAAAAGACTAACTTCCCCACTCCCAAGCAGGAAAAAATTTCCCTGTGTGAGAGCCTTCAAATTAAGACGTCAGCTTTACTTAATCCCACAGCAGGGATTAGGACATCAATGAGGCAAATTTTGGATTTTCCAAACTCTGCAATTCTGTGGGACAACTTCAAAAAATAAACAATTTTAGAAATCTCCTATTGACTGTATTTCTCTGTTAAAAAAAAAAACCCTGAATATCCTTCGGGTATACCCTCATGTCTTCCAGACCCCTGTGTGATATCAGTTTTGCTTGCTGTGGCTTTTTTCACTCCACATTCCCCATAGACAATGAAGCCGGGTTCCTGCTTCTGTATCCATATTTTGCCATGCTTTGCATGTGACTTTTAACATCATGCTTCCAAAATACACCAGACTGATAAAAAGGAAGAGGATCAGGACTGAAGAGATGACTTAGCAAATAAGACACATGCTACTCTTGCAGAGGACCTGGGTTCAGTCCCTAGCACCCACATGATGGTTCACAATTGTCTGTAACTTAAATTGAAGGGCATCTGATGCCCTCTTCTGGCCATCACAGGTACTGCATTCACTGTAGCACACAGGTACATGTCCCGAAAAACTCATATACATAAAATAAAAGAAACAAATCTTTTTAAAGAGGGCAGAGGAGATGATCAAAAACTTCCTCCTGAAAAAATTCCTAAATTGGAGATATCCATCAGTTACTCCCCCTTGGAGGTTGAGGAACCCCATGAAAGATGGGGATGAAGAATTATAGGAGCCAGAGGCACCAAGGACACCAGGAAAATATGGCCCACAGACATCAACTAAGCAGGGCTCATAGGAGTTTACAGAGACTGAAGCACCAATCACAGAATCTGCACACATCTGCACTAAGTCCTCTGCATATATGCTATGGCTGTTGGCTTGGTGTTTTTGTGAGACTCCTATCAGTGGGAGTGGGGATGTCACTGACACTTTCATCTGCTCTTGGGACCCTTTTCCTCCTACTGGGTTGTCTTGCCCAGCCTTGATATGAGGGTTTGTGACTAGTCTTATTGTATCTTGTTATGCCATATTCGATGGCTATCCCTGGGAGGCCTGCTCTTTCATGAAGAGAAAACAGAGGAGGAATGGATCTGGGAGAGAGGAGAGATGGGAGAGGGACTGGGAGAAATGGAGAAAGGGGAAACTGTGGTCAGGAAATATTGAAAGTAAAATAATAAATTTAAAAAAATCCTGCTAGCAAAGTTTAATTTAGAAATGTACTTCTCAATATACTTTAGCTCACTTCCTACTGGCCAAAATCATACCCATATCGCTAATATATGCAAGTGAGCTGGAGATATTAAAGAAATTTGATTTCCAATCTTGATGCTAAATTGATATTGTAAACGTCATTGCCTGTTTCACATGCTCCTTTCGGACCTCAATTCCACTTCTCTTCACACCTCACACACCTCTTTGTACATATTTACCTGAAACATGGCAGAGAATTGTAGATGGAGATTTGTAACCTGAGAATGCTCATTTGTTTCCCAGCCACCCAGACCTGAATAATCACACAGAAACTATATTAATTACAACACTGTTTGGCCAATGACTCAAGCACATTTCTGGCTAACTCTTATATCTTAAATTAACCCATTTCTATTATTTTGTATTTTACCATGAGGCTCGCGGTTTGTTACCTCTTGTTTTTTGGGCAGATTCGTGGTGTTTGCCTCTTTTGGCAGCCACATAGTGTCTCTCTGACTCTGCCTACTCTCTCTCTCTCTCTCTCTCTCTCTCTCTCTATATATATATATATATATATATATATATATATATATATATATATTCCAGTCTGTTTATATTCTGCCCTTATAGACAGAGACCGTTTGTTCATTCCCAGCTGCCTTGACCCAAAATATTCACACAGAATTTGTATTAATTACAGCACTGCTTGGCCAATGACTCTAGCGTATTTCTACCAAGCTCTGACATCTTAAATTAACCAATTACTATTATTTAATATTTTGCCACATGGCTTGTGGCCTACAGACAAAGTTCCAGCTGGTGGCTCACGTCTTTCTATTCTGGCAGTTACATGGTTTCACTCTGACTATACCTACTCTTTTTATATATTTTTCCAGTCTGGCTATATTCTGGTAAGTCATTGGCTGAAAACAGCTTTTTTATCAATCAATGGCAATAAAACATATTTACAGAATACAGAGGAGAATCCCACATCACCTCCCCTCATCTGTCCAAATAAAAAAGAAGGTTTTAACTTTAACATAGTAAAATTACATATAACAAAATAGGTATCAAGCAAGAATTACAGTTACAATATTTATATCTACTTTATCTTTCATGATAACTAAGGAAAACTATAATCGTAACTATTTATTCTTCAATTTCATCAAAGACTCAAGAAGGATATAATATTACCTAAGTAAACAGAAAATGCATTGTAAGGTGGTGTGAGAAGTCCCTCTGTATATGTGTTGCTTTTATTGGATAATAAATAAAGAAGTTGTTTTGATCTGTGATAGGGCAGAATAGAGCTAGTAGGGAAAACTAAACTGAATGCTAAGAAAAAGAAGGCAGAGTCAGTGAAAAGCCTTGTAGCCCTGCCAGAGATAGAACTTTACCCAGTAAGCCACAGCCATATGGTGATACACAGATTAATGGAGATGGATTACTCTAGGATATAAAAGATAGCCTGAAATAAGCTTAAGCTACTGGCCAAACAGTATTGCAAATAATATAGATTCTGAGTGATTATTTTGTGGTCTGGCTAGCCAGGAACAAATGAGCAGCCTCATCTAACAGTAAGCAACTTCCAAAACTCTAGAATTGACAGAGATACCTCACTGCCTGGACAGTCACCCAAAGTTCTTCTGTAACATTGGGGCACCATATGCTACAATGGACCCAATACTACAGGTCCATAGTATCCAGAAGACTTTTCTACAAAGCAGGAAATCTCAAAGACATTTCTGCCAATATTGGCAGTTTGTCAGTCACTTTCTTCTGTGTCCTGCAGGATGTCTGGCAGACACTTTCATAAAGCAGGAACCCCAAAGGATCATTTCACCTTTAAGCAAGTTCAGCAATCATTTTTCTGCAGGTCCTTCATGTACAGTTTATATGGCATAACATCAAGCAGTCAAGGCAAAAGCAGTTTCTTGCAAAAATGGTTAACTAACTCCATAAAAAGACTTTTCAATGCCAATCATCTCCTTGAAATACATTGGTTCTGCCAGGAGCACATGTGTATTCTTGTCATTAAAAGTCTTAAGTTTTTAAAAAACGCTTTAAATGCTATATTCCATAGGTCTTTGAAAGTGTTGAAAATTATCTATTCATCTGAAATATATCTCTATGTATCTAGAAAGCCTAACTAACATGACTACAAGCTTAACTATTATTGATGACTATTAATAATTAAATCTGTATTTTTAATTATATATTACATTTTTAAATGAGCTGCACAAACACAATACCTTAATCAAGAGTAGAAATATATATACAAAATTGGCTTTAAATTTGTATCACTAAACCAAGATTCATATAGTATATCCCCCTTTAAATGTAAAGAAACATTTATAAACAATATTTGGGAATTTGGGCATAGTTCTCTAAACTACTTTCTACTGATTGATCTGCTAATCAGATCATTATTTTGAAGTATCCTATGTGATAAGTCCACCTCAGCCAGCAGTCCTGAAGTTATCATGAATTTTGGACCATCTGGGCCATTTTCAAAGGATCTTGTTTGATCAAACCGCATTAGTCTGGAAGGAATCCACAGGTTCTCATACTTTGTGGAAACAAAAGTAGAACCTCCTTTCTAAAGCAACATATCCTTAGACCCAAATTTTGAAGTCAAAATACCTTTAAAATATATATGATAGTATAGCTTAGCAGCCCATACAATGAAATGTCTCTTTCATACTTAACTCATTCATAGTCAAAAAGTTCAAAGAAAACACAATAATATACATGATTTAGACTCTCTGTTTATATTCCATCTTTTCATGGTTTATTATTCTTTACTCCTCTATTTTATGACCATCTGTACTCTGTCTCTTTAAGAGTTTGTTTTATTTTTCTATACTTTTTCTTCTCTCTGTCGAGCCTATGTAAATCTTTTAAACACATTGTGACTTGCTCAGAGGTTTATATCTGTATCAATTTGTCTTTATTGAATATCTGTAATTATTTTCTGACCAGGAGTGCTTTCTTTTCTTTTTTTTAATGCTAAGTGGACATGGCTAGAACCAACTCCCTGGTCCTGCTTGTTGGCTCAGCGCAGACCAACATGGCAGAAGCATGTTCACTTCTTCTGAGAGCCATGCACTATGTGGGATTCCCCTCTGTATGCTGTGAATATCATTGGTTAATAAAGAAACTGTTTTGGGCCACAGGGAATAGAGGGAAGCAGGGAAAACTAAACTGAATGCTGGGAGAAAGGAAGTAGAGTCAGAAAAGAAGCCATGGAGCCACTGCTGGAAACAGATATTCTAAAACTTTGCTAGTAGACCACAACCTTGTAGTGAAGTACAGATTAATGGAGATGCGTTAAATTAAGATATAAGTGTTAGCCAATAAGATGCTAGAGTTAATGGGCCAAGCAGTGTTTTAAATAATATAGCTTCTGTGTGATTATTTCAGGTCTGAGCTGCCAGGTGACTGGGAAATGAACAAGCAGCCTCCCATAACAATGCACCCTACCCCAGCTCCAGGGTTGCAGTGGGTTTATGTCACCATTAAGCAATTTGTAACACACTGCTCACAGACCCCATTTAAATTCTCAGCCTTCTGAAAGGGCCAGAGTTCATGTTGGCAGCAAGAACCAGGAAGCCACCATTTCTTATGCAGAGTCAGTAAGCGCTCTTAAAGGAGCCATGATGCTCCTGATGGCAATCATCAAACAGAGTCCATTCAAAAAAAAAAAAAGGCTGGGTACCAATAAGCCATGTTTAACTCTGTTCTTTTGTGTCTAGAATTCCTTTCCAAGTTTTCTCAGGTTTTATGTGGATGTAGTCAGCCCCATGTTGGCACACCATTCTGTAGTCAAAGGTGACTCTTTCTTTCCCGGCTTCCCAAACCCAAAATATTCACACAGAAACTGTATTAATTGCAACACTGGTTGGGAAATGACTCTCGCATATTCCTAGCAATATCTTACATCTTAAATTAACACATTCCTATTATTTTATATTTTGTCACATGGCTCATGATCTATCAGCAAGGTTCTGGCTGGTGGCTCACATCTTTTTCCTCTGGCAGCTACATGATTTCACATGTATATATTCTATTATTTCTGTATATATTCTTTTAAGCTGTTGGCCAAAGCAGCTTCTTTAATAACCAATGGCAATAAAACATATTTAGAGAATACAGAGGGGAACCCCACATCATGCCCTGTAATAGGTCAAAGCAGCTTTACTCATTAGCCAATAAAAGCCACACATATGCAGAAGGACATCTCACATCAGCTACCCTTTTCTGTCTAAATTAAAAAGGAAGGTTTTTAACTTTAACATAGTAAAATTATATATGCCAAAATAGGTATCAAGCAAAAATTACAGTTAAAAATGTTTATATCTAATTTATCTTTTATCATAACTAAGAAAAACTATGACTATCTGTCCTAACTCCTCAAAGATACCAGAAGGATATAATATCATCTATGTAAACAGGAAGTACATTGCAAGCAACTTCTAAAACCTTAGAATTGACAGAGACATATCACTACCTGGAAAGTCATCCAAAATTCTTCTGTAACATTGGGGTATTCACCTTCAGCCTAAAGGCCCATAGTATCTGGCAGACTTTTCCATGAAGCAGGAAACTTGAAAGGCTATATCACCTATCTTGGCAGTTTGTCAGTTACTTTTTTCTGTATCCTGCAGAATGTCACAGTTTCTTCTGTGAAGCAAGAACCTTGAAAGACCATCCTGTATTTTAGAATGTTCAGCAGTCACTTTTTTGTGGGTCCTGCATGTCCAGTTCATACAGCCTGGCTCTATTCTTCCCTGCCATAGGCCAAAGAAGCTTTATTCATTAGACAATAAAAGCAACACATATACAGAAGGACATCCCACATTAGAGAATCACTTTTCTTCCTACTTTCCTTCAAGGTTATTGACCTTTCTGACATTCATCCTCACATTTTTATCTAACATTTCAGAATTCAAAATGAATCTTCTGCTAAGGTGGCTCCCAGGAAGATGACAGTACCTTGATGGACCAGGGAAACAAAATTCCTCTTACAGGTGAGGGAATAAATTCTCTGTTGTTACATTTTTTTTTCCCAAATGTGAACTGAACTTCCACCCTCAAGCAACACTAGGAGGCTCAAAATCTACAACTGCACTGCATAATTTCCACATATGTAGAAGAAAATTTTTTTAAAAAAATTCACTTTATATGTGTTTGTTTATGTGATGAATCTCTAGTACTCATCACTGCCTAAAAAAGAGATGCGCGTGAAGACCTGAGATGTTGCTGTTTGACATGGTTCCCAAACGTGGCATGGGTGTGTTCACAGTGAACTAAGACTTCTAAATTATAGACATTAGAAAGTAGAAACTGCCCAGGAGAAATTGGCTGCATGAGGGCTTAGTATATATGAGTCCTCAGTGAAGCTTAGAGTGCTCCATGGGTGGCTGCACAAACAATGTTCCCTTCATAGGTGTGTCACTAAAAGGATTCACATGGGGGGAAAAAATAAGGGTTGAAAGTAGAAAGCATGCAGACAGGAAGAAGTAAGATGTCTGTTGGAGTGGGAGGGCAATAAGACAGAACATTGAGGTGTATTGTATACATGTATGAAAATGTCCAATATTAGATGGAAAAAATACTTACATCATTATGACTGTAAAATGGCTATTTTACTCTAGAAACATTTCAGTCATGCCTCATATGGGACTTACTGAATGCCTTTGCCAATCCCTGTTAGGAGATACAAATTTGCGTATCACTAACAATGTATACTAAAATCATGTAGGATGTGGCTTATAAAAATCTGACTTAAGTGGCACTAAATTCTCAATTTATTCCCAAAGTAATTTTGTTCTCTCTCACTCAGGGAATGAAAGGATAACCAAACACCAAAAAGAAATACTTAGAGACAGAATTTAATGTAAGTGGGGAAGGAGAGTGGGCCTTTGCATCAAATCGGCTCTGAACCATGCTATTATTCATAAACAACACAGAAGAATACTTGCTTAATATTCTCTCAGGTGCACCTTCACCACTAAAGTCAGGGATGGGTATTTAAGCCAGTGACACTGACCCCAAATACACTAAGGTCAATATTATTGACATATTTCCTCCATATCCCAAGATGACTACATTGCATTTAATGTGATGACCTAGGAGATATCCAGAAATTAGTTTAAGAGGCTCAGAAGCCTTAATAACATTAGGTGAAATTGTGATTTTGAGTAAAAATTGATTGACATTCCCATTATAATATTTTTCCATGGAAACACCTTCATGTGGGACTAGGAAGCTGGCTCTGTAGATAAAATGCTCACAGTGCAAACATGAGAACCTAAGATGGAATGCCAAGCACCCACACAAAAGTCAGGGACTACAGAAGTACATCTGTAACCCTATCACTGAGGAGTAAAGGCAAGCTGATCCTCAAGGATTTCTGGTCCATGAGTTTAGGTGAAACGGTGAGCTCCGGGTTCAGTGAGAGAACCTATCCCAAAATAAACAAGTTGAAGAAGTAGTAGAAGACAGCCAACATTAACCTGTACACACATATTCATCCACAAGGAAGTACAGCCACAAGCACGTGTGCACAAACACATACCGCACACATACAGCCAAGCAATGTTTTAGTGTAGTAATGAAAGATTGTTTTTATGTTGGGCAAAAGATCATATCAAATAACCAAAAGAAATACCCTTAAATAATTGTCAGCATTTTACATTTTAATGCATTTTATAAACTTGAACACAGCCTTTGGACCCAATGGAATAAAAATATTATTAATTTATTTACAATATTTGGTAGTCAATACAATTTGGCAATTATTAATACTTTTATATTTGAGAACTTTATAAAGAGAAAAGAAGTCATGCAGACTACTCCAAATCTGAGCCTCTGTGTGTGGTGTGTGTGAGTGCCACATCTTTCTCGTGGAGAGAGGGGGACTGCTTTCAGAAATGTGTTCTTTCCTTCCACTAAGTGGGCTCTGGGGATGGACCTCAGGTTGTCTGGCTTGTTTGGTAAGCACTTTGACCTACTGAGCCATTGTCTCTCTGGTCCCCTGTGTCCTGTTTTGAAATTTACACTTTTCAACTGCAACCGAAACCCAGATGCTTTCTGTAAATTCTGCTGTACCATGCCTTCTGAAATCAACCTCAGTGTTTAACCAAGAGTCATTCAGTTCACCATATCAGTACATATTCTGAATCATGGACACAAAATAATGGGCAAGGCAGGCTGCTACTGCTAATGTGAGATTTAAAAATCAGGCGCTCTTTAAAAAGCCTGTATCCTAAATCGTGTGCTAGTAATAGACAGCAAAATTACAAAGACAGTTTCCCTCGCTCAAAATTCACATTGTAATGGAAGCACTTTTATGAGACAGGTAAATCTTTTTGGGCTACCATCATGGCTCATTACTTTGCAATCTCACGCTACTTCCAAGATCCAAGTCCGATAGATTAAAGGCATATAAATGTGAAGACCTAAGTAGACTTTAAAAGATCAGGAGATAGAAACCTCTTTAGAACAAAGCTACTTTCAATATTTTGTATTGTTAATAATTTCTAGAGGCAGCAAACGAACCACCAAAATAAAATGCACTTTTCCTCCATTTCTGTAGCTAGAAAGGCATTCCAGCTTCAAGTTCAATGTCTTTACCTTCTGAGTGCAGATAGCAATTCTCTAATCCACCAAGGCTAACAAGTACATTTTGTGGATGGGACGGTCAGTTTTAGCTGTCAACTTGACACAATCTACAATCACGTGGGAAGAGAGTCTCCAAAAGAGATTACCTAGATCTGGTTGACCGTTGGGTGTATCTGTAGAGAGGAAGGTATCTTGGTTATGTTAATTAATGTGGGAAGATCCAGCCTAAATATTGTTGGTACCATTTTCCCTGTGATTGGGTCCTAGAGTATATATTCTACATAGATGTATAGATGGACACAGCATTTATATTTTGTACTTCTCTCTGTTCTGAACTGCCAAGTGTGACCAGCTTCTTCAAGTTCCTGCCTTCCTGACTTTCCCAAAATCATGACCTAAATCATGGACCCGTGGCACTACTTGTGTCTTCTAAGAATATGGGACCCACTGGATATGAATCAATTAGGTCATTGCAGGAATATAGGGAGCCCTTGGCTGGGTGGTGGTGGTGCACACCTTTAATCCCAGCACTCAGGAGACAGAGGCAGGGGGATCTCTGTGAGTTCGAGGCCAGCGTGGTCTACAAAAGCTAGTTCCAGGACAGGCATCAAAGCTACAGAGAAACCTTCTCTCAAAACAAACAAACAAACAAAAAAGTAATAAGGGGCTGGAGAGATGACTTAGTGGTTATAAGAGGGAACTCTTGATAGAGATACGAGGACTCAGCTGTTTTCTCTCCATCTTTTTGTCTTCTTGTTTCCATGAGGCAAAAGCCTCCCTCTCCCAAAAGCTTCTCACCATGATGTATTGTAGTAAAAAGCATCAAGGGATTTATCTCCTTGAAATCATATGCCAAGATATTCCTTTCCTCTTTTAAGTCACTCACCTGGAGCATCTTGGCCATAGAGATGGAAAACTGCCAAACCTGTGAGTCAAAATCAGAACATGAACAAATTTCTGCCTCTTGGGAAAAGTATTTGACATCTTCAGCACTCAGTGGAAAGCAAGCACTTCTGAGACACAGCAATGCCATCTTCTGCCAGCATTCCTGAGCCATAGCCATGTTATCTGTTACAACTCTGAGTATCCTGTGGGTAAAAGAGCACCACACTGTCCAAGATCAGGAATGGCCAACAGAAGACATCACTAGCACCTCTTTTTCAAACCATTGTTTGTTTTTATTTTACTTTTATTTTAGTTTTTAAAATTACAGAACAATTAAATCATTCCCTCTTCCCTTTCATCCCTTCAAACCCTCCTACTTGCCCCCTCCTTTCTCTCTCTCTCAAATTCCTGGCCTCTTCTTTCATAATTATTGCTATATACTTAGATGTATATACAAATATATTCCTAAATACTTAAACATAACCTGTTCAGTCTGTATAATGTTACTCATATGTATATTTTCAGGACTAATCATTTGGTATTAGATAACCAATTTCTGTGTTCTTCCTGAAAAAACTATTTCTCCTACTCTCAGCATTCCTTAACTCTTTGTGTAGGGCTGTGCCCTCCTGAGCTTAGCATTACCATGTCTACTGCTGTTGTCCTTGTTCAGCCATATTTAGGCAGTCATGTTGGTAAGATTTCATGAGTGTAGTGTTGGTGGAGGTCACTAGTTCATTTCCTGATATATATCTTTTCCAGCCTGGCCATATTCTGTTAAGCCATTGACTAAAAGCAGAATTTTTAATAACCAAAGGCAATAAAACATATAGCATGCAGAGTGGAATCCCGCATCAGTGTAGCTTCTAATATTCCTAAAAATCCCACTCACAACAAGTTCCTTGTTTCTCTGGCTCTTAACAATCATTCTATCCCATGTTCTGCAATGATCCCTGAGCCTTATGGGCAGGAGTTATACGATATATGGATCCATTAGATCTAGGCTCCATAACTTTGTATTTTGATTGGTTGTGGCTTTCTATAATGATCTCCACCTATTGCAAAGAGAAGTTTTCTTGTTAAGGGGAGAGAACTACATTTATCTGTGAGTATAAGGAAAAACATTTAGAATATAGTTAGGGATTGTCCTAATTTAGTGGTGGTTGTCATACTCCTTGAAGATCTATGACTTCATTTGCCCTGGGTAGCGAAGGTGACTAGTCTTTCAGTACCAGGCATTGTTTAAATGTGGGATTCCCCTCTGTATGCTGTGAACACCATTGGTTAATAAAGAAGCTATTTGGGGCCTGTGATAGTGGGAGAGAGAAGAAAAAGGTACAGAGAGTTATAAAAAGAAGAAAATGGTTTTTAAAAAATAAAACAAAGTCTTTAAAGAGACAGAATAAATTTGAAGAAAAAGTAATAGAATAAAAACAAATAAGCCACGTAAAGATGTAGAATACACAGAGAGTCTAGATCATGTATATTATTGTGTTTTCTTTGAATTATTTTTTACTGTGAATGAGCTAAGTAAAAAGAGACATTTCATTGTATGGGATGCTAAGATAAACTGGCATAGATATTTTAAAGATATCCTGACTTCAAAATTTGAGTCTAAGGATAAATTTCTTTGAAAAAGAAGTTCTTCATTTGTTTCCACAGAAGATGAGAACCTGTGGATTGCTTCCAGACTAATGTGGTTTGATAGGCCAAGACATCCTGAAAGTTCAACATGAACACCCCCAAAAATACTTCACCCAACAAAAAGCAGAAAGCCGTTTGGAGAGAATAATGCCCATATGCCTAAATGATTGTTTATAAATGTTTGTTTACATTTAAAGGGAGATATTCTATAGATATGAATACTTTGCATTGGCAGGGATCTTGGTCTATTGATACAAATTTGAGATCAATTTTGTTATGTATATTTCTGCTCTTGATTAAGGCATTGTGCTTGTGCTGCTCATTTAAAAAATGTAATGTATAATTAAGAAATAAAGGTTAATAGATAATCATCTATAATAGTCAAGCTTGTAGTTATATTAGTTAGATTTTCTAGATGTACAGAGATGTATTTAAGATGGATAGGCACTCTTCATACCTTTCAAAGACTACAGAATATGGCATTTAAAATGTTTTAAGAACTTGGGACTTTTCATGACAGTGAGACACAACTGCTCCTGGCAGCACCAAGCTACTTCAAGAGGATGATGGTCACCAAAGAGGCTCCTTATGGCATTGGTTCACAATTTGGGCAAGAAACTGCTCTTCCTGGACTGCTTAATGGTATGCTGTATGAACTGGACATGCAAGACCCACAGAGAAATGGCTGCTGAACTTGCTTAAAGGTGAGATAATCCTTTAAGGTTCCTGCTTCATGAAAGAGTCTGCCAGACTTTCTGCAGGACACAGAAGAAAGTGACTAACAAACTGCCAATATAGGTGGAATTATATTTGAAATTTCCTGATTTTTTAAAAAGTCTGCAAGATACTATGGGCCTGTAAGCTGAAGATGGATGCCCCAACAGTATAGAAAAACTTTGGGTGACTGTCCAAGCAGCAAGATGTCTGTCATTTCTCTAGTTTTGGAATTTGCTTACAATGCACTTTCTGTTAACTTAGGTAATATTATATCCTTCTGGAGTCTTTGGTGGAGTTGAAGAATTTATAGTTATAGTTTTCCTTAGTTATGATAAAAGATAAAATAGATATAAATCTTGTAACCATAATTCCTACCTGATAACTTCTTTATGTAATTTTACTATATTGAAGTTAAAGCCTTCCTTTTTATTTAAACAGAAAAGGTAACATGATCTGGGATTCCCCTCTGTATGCTGTGAGTACCATTGGTTAATAAAGAAGCTCTTTGGGGCCTGTGATAGGGTAGAGCAGAGATAAGTGGGAAAAACTAAACTGAATTCTGGGAGGTGGCATGAGAGAGAAGCCATGTAGCCCCACTGGAGACAGATACTAGAACTTTATCTGGTAAGCCACAGCCTCATGGTGATACCCAGATTAACAGACATGGGTTAAATTAATATGTAAGAATTAGCCAATAAGAAGCTAGAGTTACTGGGCTAATCAGTGATTTAATTAATACAGTTTCTATGTGGTTATTTTGGTTCTGAGCTGCCGAGCAGCTGGAACAAGCAAGCGGCCTTCCTACAAGATTGTTTTTGTCTTGTAAAGTAGGTCTTGGCTTACTAAGAGTTCTATTGGCTACCACAATACACTAAGAGTGTCACCAGGGCATCCTTATGGTTATTTGACATCACAGGCTGCCTTTGAATTAGTAATATTCCCTGCTTAGCTTCTATACTGCTGGGATTAGAAGTTTGTACCACATCTGGCTCCTAGAACTTTCTTTGAGCCAGGTGTTCATACCTGCAATAACTTTGTAATGTAAGGAATATATTGTCCCTTTTCTCTAGATAACCAGTTAAAGAAAAATTAAGTATTTTTGCTCAAAGCAAAACTACCCAGAAATTAATGGCCCATGATCTTACCTTTCATGATTACCTAGAGGCAGATATATCTATCAAAAAACTTGCAATTCTACTTTTTAAAGTTTTGGGCGTGGGGATAAGGGTGAAAAGAATGTGAAGAGCCTCATTAAGCAAAAGAGGTTAGACTGAACATAAAAGTGGCAGGCTATATTAATAAGGGAAACCTTCTAACTGGTGAGCACTGGGGTACTGGTGGTATCAAACACAAAGTATGTACCTAAATCTTACATTATAGTCTTTCAGACACAAAGCATGTGCCTAAATCTTACATTATAGACTTTTAAACATAATACCAATCCTGTAATGTGAAAAATGTTGATCTAAGTGTTCTGAAGTTATGCTGAAGATCAAAATAGATTTGTAGATAGCCAGTTCAAAGCCCTGTGTCTCCAGAGAGTGACCAGCAAAAACCCTCCAAAGTGCTGAACTTCACTTTGCCTTCCTGGTAAGAACAAAACCTCACAAATGCAGAGGGTGTAGATGGAGCAGAAGCTTCTGAAAGAACCACACAGAGGCAAAATGATCAACCAGTGTGGCTTGCAGGACTATTTCAGGTTAGCGTGGAAAGCTCTGCATTTCAAGAACCCCTCTCCTGTAAAAACTGAAACAGACAGCTATCCTGAAGCTAGAGGTATCCTAGCCAAATACAGGCAGCCAGCGCTGAAACAGAACCAGGCCTCAGAAAAAGACAGCCCTGTCTATTCCAGGACTGCTTCTGCCACTCTCTCAATATGAGATGTGACACAGACGTGTCACTTGCCCTCCTTTGGGGAACTCATTTTTCTCTGCCTAGAATGTGAGGGTGAGGGTCCTTCTCTTCTTTGTCTTTCTTTATGAGACATAAATAGAAAGTTAAAAAAAAAAGTTCCTGGCAGTGTGTCTGGCTTAAAGCAGTTGTCCAAAAGAATGGTAGATTATATTCCTGGAATTAAAACATCAAATAATAACTACGTCTAGACAGGGCAACTGTTTTGTTTTCTGGGTTTTTGAAGTGGGGAATGGGGTACATCTATAACCATGTGTGTTTCAGTTTGTGAAAAGTCAATTCAAGCTACAGAATTTGTAAAAACCCATGTTGACTCATGCTCGCTAATAAGACAGTACATTTTAAAATTCCACTTATGAGTAGATTCAACTGACCTTTTATAAAGTAAGTATTTCAAGTGAAGAAATAGTTCCTATTATGAACAAAAGCATTTTTTGTCTGGTATTTTAGGAAAAAGCATAGCAAGTGTGAAATGATGGCTTACTTATCTGATTATCTCAGTAAAAACAACAGGGCTCATAAACTGACACATTTTTATCTAACAATACTTACACTAAATATATCTCAAAGAGTTGTTTAGAAGAGAATCAAGATTTAAATCTGTTCTTCAAATGAACAAGCTATGAAAATGATCTAAAATTAAGATCCATTTTTGGGTGGCTGTGCCTGATTTGGGGGCTGATATGAAACAATGAATTATTTTTATCCAATTATTCCTTTCACGGCTCTTATATGCTTGCTTTCTAAATACTCACCGAAGTGAATACAGTTTTCTATACTTCAATTTTAAATTACCTAAGGAAAAGTCATTTCAGTTAGTTAATTTCTTTCTTATTTATTATCTACAAAAGATAGATTGTGGCACTCAGAGGACAACTTAGTACAATTGGTTGTCTATTTCCACATTTATGTGGATGCCAGAGATCAAACTCGGGTTGCCAGACCTGTGTGACACGTGCCTTTACCCACTGAGACAGACATCTGGCCAGTTCTCAGCTAGTTAATGTCAAACTCCAAGCTCTAGTTATTCATCTTCTAATATAGAGGACTTTGATGGATGGTCCCAAATGTTCACAAAGACAGATACTCAACAGTGGGTCTAGTTTATTTACTTAGGAAGTCTTTGTCTACCATGAGAACTACAGGGAATATAATTCTTCAAATCTTGCCAAAAGGGTTTATTACCAAAGCAACTTTTCTCCTGCATTTTTAAGAGGTATTTTGTATTTGTGCCCATAAATGCTTCAGTTGATGTATAAAACTAAAGCACAAAGAGATACTGAGTAGAAGCTTTGAAATGCTCAGAGAAAGTGTGAAATCCCATGTGTTACTAAAATCAAGGGACTGTCTTAGTTTAAAAAAAAATTCTGATCATGTTGTAAGTGGATAACCCTTTGTAGAAAAAAACTCCCCACCCACATTGTTCTCTGAAGCATGTCTCAAAGTCCAAACCAGCCCTCCCATTCCTCAGCACCAGAAAACATGTTGGTTTCTATGTCTCAGCTTGCCATCTCTAAAGTCAAATATGTCACATTCAATCTTGGGACATTACAGGAAATGTGATCAAGATTCTTCTTGTTACTGTGACACAGTGTGAAACAAAAGTCCCCCTCAGTTTTTCAAATATCAGCAATTTGAGTAGATCTTACCACTCTGTTAGTAGAGGAGACACTGCTTTTTACAGTGGTATTTTTTATATTTCAGATCAAATTCTAAAGAAATAAACTAAGTCTTTCTTTTAAATTTATACTTAATAAGATGTACACGTTGTTTCTACAGATAGTATGACAAATCAAAAACTAGAAATCTGGGGAACTGGTGAGAAGCTTAGTGGAGGAAGTGCTTGTCATGCAAACCTGGTAGCCTGAATTTGATCCCTTGCTTCACACACTGGAAGAAATAATTTATTTCTGAAAGTTCTCTGACTTCCACATGCATGCCATCTGCACGCGCGCACGCGCACACACACACACACACACACACACACACTAACACACACACACAAGACACATTCACAACAGCACAACGATAAAATAAATTTTCTAAAAATAGAGATTTTTTCCCAAAACTGAGAGTACATATTATTTTATCACCTTTATTGCTCCCTGTTTTTCACTGAAACATTTTTAAAGAACTTTGAAAGTGGATTATTTAGTAAGAGACCGTTTCTATTTAATTTTTGTCTGCAAGAATTTGAATTTTTAACTTAAACTAAAAGTGCTAAGGAAATGAGCAATAAATAGCTTTATTGAACAAAATAAACCCAAATTGCTCATGTTGCCCTCTCAGGAACCTGGCCTCATCACAGTGCTGTTGGGCATTTTTCTCATTTACTGCAAATCCAAGACTTCTAATAGAGTTAAATAAAACATTTTACTTATGTTAACAAACTATCTCTATGCCTTTGAGATTCTCTTAGAAGTATAGTCCATAAGCTTGGTGACTTTTTTGCATAAGACACTTGGTGCACTTTTATGAATGCAAGTGTAAGCTGAAAGATTGTTCACTGTTCCCAGGACTGATGGCTTGCCTGACATTTCTTTTTTCTTTAAGACTATTTTTCTATGCTAACTTTCCTGTAGAGGAAAACAGATGCAGCGCCTTTGATTCTAAACCCTTTGCTCACTTAAAACATGGCATAATAATGAACATCTTCCAAATCTGTAACTCACTATGCTGAAGCTAACTGAAAAATAAAGTGATGTATGAACCAGACTTGCAGTTTGAAAAGCAGTGACTAAATGCTATAGAGCACCAAGCAGAAGGTGATGTCTGCCATCACTGCTGAAACAGGGGGTTTGTTATAATCACCCACTGACACAAATTCTACACTTTCCCCGCATAACCTTCAACATCAGGAAGAAATCAATGGGTTAGAGAGAAAGTGAGTTGTGCCTAGAAATGAAAATTGTACATAATAACAGTCCACAGAGAATACATATCAGAAAATGTCACTTGGGACTTAGCCTGGCTGGTGGGGAGAGGCATCCAGGAGGTAAGGTACAGACAGAGGCTGCTTGTTTGTTTCCCAGCTTCCCAGACCCAAATTAAGGAAAAAACTCTATTATCTATCCTATCTTTGTGAGTCTAAAGTTTTATACATAACCTATTTTTTATAATTACAACTATCTTTCTTCAACTCTATCAAAGACTCCAAAAGGATATAATATTACCTAAGTTGTAGAAAGAGCTGCGGGCAGGCCTGTTTTTCGTCCTGCCCAGCTCCTGCAGGGTTAGCTTTACACCTGAAATAACAACACACAAACTGTATTCATATAAACATTGCTAGCCCATTATATCTAGCCTCTTCTTGGCTAACTCTCATATCTTGCTTAACCCATTTCTAATAATCTGTGTAGCACCACGAGGTGGTGTCTTACCGGGTAAGACTCAGCATGTCTGGCCTGGTGGCTGGTTTCATCGCATCTGCCCAGAGAGGAGAGGCATGGCGATTGCCTAACTTCCCTTCTTCCCAGCATTCTGTTCTGTTTACTCCGCCTACCTAATTTTCTGTCCTATCAAAGGGCTGCGGCAGTTTCTTTATTAACCAATGAAAGTATGACCCTCCTCTATCACTAAGTAAACATGAAGTGCATTGTAATCAACCTCCAAAACTCTAGAATTGACAGAGACATCTCATTGCCTGGACTGTCAACCAAAGCCCTTTTGTAACATTAGGGCATCCATCTTCAGCCTACAGGCCCATAGTATCTGGCAGACTTTTCCATGAAGCAGGAAATTTGAAAGACTTCTGTCTCTATTGGCTGCATGTCACTTATTTTATTCTGTATCCTGCAGAATGTCTGGCAGACTCTTTCATGAAGCAGGAATCCTGAAGGACTGTCTCACCTTTAGGCAAATTCAGAAATCATTTTTCTGTGGTTCCTGCATGTCAAATTCATACACCATAGCATCAAGCAGTCCAGACAAGAGCAGTTTCTTGCCCAAATGGCTAGCAAACTCCATAAGGAGCCTCTTCAATGCCCATCTTCCTCTTGAAATAGCTTGGTGGTGACAGAAATAGATGTGTCTCATTATTATGAAAAGTCCTAAGTTCTTAAAACATTTTAAATGCCATATCCCCTAGGTCTTTGAAAGGTTTGAAGAATACCTATCCATCTAAAATATATCTCTCTACATATAGAAAACCTAATTAACATGACTACAAGTTTGACTGTTATAGATGACTAGCTATTAACCTGTATTTCTTAATGATACATTACATCTTTAAATGAGCTGCACAAGCACAATACCTTAATCAAGAGCAGAAATACACATTTAACAAAACTGACCTTAAATTTGTTTTAATAAGCCACAATCCATATAAATACATAGTGTTCATCTCTATAGCATACCCCCCTTTAAATATAAACAAATATTTATAAGCAATATTTGGGAATTTTGGCATAGTTCTCTCCAAACTGCTTCTTACTTTTAGTTGGGTGAAGTATTTGGGGGGTTTATAGAGACCTTTCAGGGGGTCTTATTCCATCAAACCACATTAGTCTGGAAGCAATTCACAGGTTCTCATCTTCTGTGGAAACAAAAAAAGAACCTCTTTTCCAAAGCAACATATCCTTTGACCCAAATTTTAAAGTTAAGATACCTTTAAAATATCTATGCTGGTTTAACTTATCAGTCTGTACATTGAAATATCATTGTAATTAGCTCATTCACAGACAAAAAATTCAAAGAAAACACAATAATATACATGATCCATACTCTCTGTATATTTTCCATCTTTATGTGGCTTATTTTTCTTTACTCCTTTAATGTATGACTGTCTGCACTCTGTCTTTTAAGAACTGTTTTATTTTTTTAGACCATTTACTTTTTTATATAATTGTCTATATTCTTTTTCTCTCTCTCCCAATCCTACATACATTTTTAATCACACTGTGTCTCGTTTAGGGGGTCTTTTAAGTTTTAATCTGTCCTATTGTGTATCTGTAATCCTTTTCTTTCCAAGAGTGATTATTAAAATGCTAAGGAGTGTGGCTAGCCTTAAGATTGCTTTGCCTTCTGACACCACCCAGTCCAACATGGCAGAGTTCCATTCAGTGCCATGAGATCCTATGGAATCCTTCCAGACTAATGTGGTTTGTTGGACCAAAATCCCCCGAAAGGTCATGATAAACAATCCCCAAAACTACTTTGCCCAATAAACAACAGGAAGTAGTTTGGAGAGAACTACACCCAAATTCCCCAATATTGTTTATAAATGTTTGTTTACATTTAAAGGTGGATATAATATAGAGATAAATACTTGACATTGGTATGAATCTTTGTTTATTGATACAAATTTAAAGTCAATTTTGTTATACTGTGTATTTGTATTTCTGATCTTGATTAAGGTATTGTGTTTGTCCAGCTCATGTAAAAATGTAATGTATAATTAAGGAATATTGGTTAATAAATAACCGTCTATAGTTATAGTTTTCTTTAGTTATGATAAATGATAAAGTAGACATAAATATTGTAACTGTAATTCATGCTTGATACCTTCTTGTTATATGTAGTTTTACTATGTTAAAGTTAAAAACCTTCCTTTTTTACTTAAACAGAAAAGGGGAGATGATGTGGTATTCCCCTATGTATGCTGTGAATATCATTGGTTAATAAAGAAACTTCCTTGGCCTGTTGATAGGGTAGAATTAGGTAGGTGAGGAAAACTAAACTAAATGCTGAGAGAAAGTAGGCAGAGTCAGGGAGAAGCCATGGAGCTGCCTCCAGAGGCAGATGTCAAACCTTGCTGGTAAGCCACAACCACGTGGTGATACACAGATTAATGGAAATGGATTAAATTAAGATGTAAAAGCTAGTCAATAAGAAGTTAGAGCTAGTAGGCCAAGCAGTGATTTAATTAATATAGTTTCTGTGTGATTATTTCGGGGCTGGGCAGCCAGGAACCATCAAGAGGCCTACTACAACATACCAATCAGCATTTTATTAAAATACAAGTAAAAAATCTATACAAGATACAAGACCATGGTCCCACAGCAGTAGTCTTCTCAAATATTAAGATGATGCTAGTAATGAAAATTTCTTTCTGGCAGGACAATTAAGACATTTCTTCTCCATATTTTCATCTCTTTTTTTTCTTTTACTCTTTTGCAATACTAGAGAAAGAATTCACAGTCTTGTGCAGCAAGTGCCCTACTACTGAACTACATCTCTAACTGTTTTCAGTATAAGCTACAAATAAATTGAAAAGTATTCATATTATATGTGCATGTAAATATAATCATGCTACATCAGGGAGAAAGTAAAAGAGAGATGGAGACAAACAAAGAAAGAAACAGAGGCAGGGATATTAGAAATTGGTCCACATAATTGGGAACTTTATGATCTAGGACAGCTAACAATGGAGTTTTGTCTGAGGCTTAAGACTTAAGAACTAGAACTGATTGTATAAGTTCTAGTCCATGTTGGAGGAAATAGAGAAACAAATGGTATAAATTTCTATTTCAAAGCAGGATATGACCAGTGTTACAACCCAAAGAGTCAGGCAGTGAAAGGAAGACTCTTCCCTTCCTCTAAATTTTGTTTTACTTGGGTCCATGGAAGTTTGGATGAGGCCAACACTGAGAGGATGGGCTTGAAGAGAGGACATTATACCTACCTCATTTCACATATAAATGTACTGAATGAAAGAGTGATGACAATATAGTCTTTCTTCTCTTCTGGCTCAGGAATGTCATGAGTGATTTCTAAAAAGGAGGTGGTGAAAACTGTCATCAGACAAGACCCAGAGCTGTGCATACTGAGATATTCACCTACAGTGCAAAGTTAATTTCCGTCAGAATAGGATAAAATAGGGTAGAGTCGGGTAGGGTAAGGTTGGGTAGGGTAAGGTAGGTAAAGATAGGGTAGGATAGGAAAGGATAGGATGGGGTAACGTGTGGTAGTGTAAGGTAAAGTAATGTATGGTAGGGCAAGATAGGGGAAGGGAGGGGAATGTTGGGTAGAAGAGAGTAGGGTAAGATAGAGTAAGTAGGGTAGGATAGGGTAAGACAAGGTATGGAAGGGGAAGGCAAGGGAGGGGAAGGAAGGATAGGATCAGGTAGGATGAAGGTAGGGTAGGATAGGATGGAACAGAAGCAAAGTTTCAACTGGGTAGAGAGGATACTAGTTTACAGATTAGAAGAAACTGCAGAGCTCAGTTTCCTATCCTTCCTCTGTCCATTGGTGCTATAAAAAAGGCTGCACCAACAAAGTAAATGGGTCATAAAATACCTTGTACCAAAATTATAGAACAGAAGAGATGTTAAATATGTCAAAGGTGGATACCTAAGCAAAAATCTGGCCACAGTCAATCAGAGAAGATCAAATTTCTAAGCAGAACCAGAAAACATGGGAGCCACAACAAAAAAGGAGCCATGTAAGAGAGAAAGAGAAAAGAAAAGAGTGGGGGAGAAACACATAGAAAACAGGAAAATGTGCCTCACCTCACACCTGGGCATCCAGTTATGTAGAACATTAGTCAAAAATATCAACTATGGATTCTTTAATAAAAATGAATGAATGAATGAATGAATGACCCCAAGAGATTGCAGGTTTAGTGAAACAATTTGAGGACCTGAACAATATTAGGAAAGACCTCATGGGTGGATATTTTAAAGTACAGGAAGTAGAACAGCAGAGTAAATTACTGGCATGGGACAAAGACCAAGGTGACCAGAAGATACAAATTTGTATTCCTTAACACTAAGAAAATCCTTTACATTCTTTTATTGCTATAAAAATATTGATTTATGTCATTTTTAATATCTCCATGTTTTCTTTTTCAAATTAAGTGAAATTATCCTAGAATTACTTATTTTAGTTGTGGAAGGACAGAACAAAGCTAAATTTTAAACAATTGTCTCAACTCAAAATAATCTTTTAGTGAAACATTAGTTTAATAGAAATTAAAATAAAACATTCCTAGAGAACCAGGGAAGCAATTTGCCACTCTAAAATTATTTTTGCTGTGTCACTAATGATCAACATACACCAATTTCTGAATTTCCTATTGCTTCTGTGAGCATTTTGTTTTCATTTTTATACTATACTTTACTATGAAGAACAAGCTTTTTAAAAAAATGTTTATCTAAGTATTCATTCATTTATTTAATGCATGTGAACATGCAGTACAAGCCACAGTGGTTTGTGGAGGCCAGAGAAATACTTTGCTGGAGACCTTTCTCTCCTTCAACCACATGGGTCCCAGAGATTGAACTCAGATAATAAACCTTGGAGACAAAGCCCCTTTACCTGCTGAGCCATATCACCAGCCTAAGACATCAACTCAATTCCTAAAAATGTCCCTAACTACCCCACTACAAACCCACATAATTCTTCTACTTAAATTTTCCATTATTCACTCTCATTCATTTCTTTTTCATAAGAGACCTGGGTACATTAAATTGGATTCATTGAAATTTTTAGTCAGTCATAATTACTGGAATTGTCATATCTTACAGTATAGGCTTGCTTGGCATGTGTTAATGATTTATCAGCAGAACACAAGAACACCAGCTACATATCTTCCTCCATGCCAGAGATAGCTTATCTCTAACTTTGTGTTTATCATTGGCAAACTTTTTAAAACATGTTTTTATATCAACATGCTTTTAAAAATGCTGTTTTAATTAGTTCAACCTTAAAAGTATTAGTTTTATAGAAATATTTTGTCAAATCTTTCTGCTTCTCAAATGATGGAGGAAGGTCTTTGGTTAAATAAAAAGAAACTGCTTGGCCCTCATTGTTTAGAATTGGGAGGAGTAAACAGAACAGAACGCTGGGAGGAAGAGGAAGTGAGCTCAGACTCCACAGCTCTCCTCTCGGGAGCAGACGCCTCAGAGAGATGCCATGCTCCGCTCTCCCAGGCAGACGCACGCGATGAAGCAAGCCGCCAGGTTAGACATGCTGAACCTTTCCCGGTAAAACCGGTGCTCACAGATTATTAGAGATGGGTTGATTGGGATGTGAGAATTAGCCTGTAAGGGCTAGAGCTAAAGGGCCAAGCAGTGTTTAAATGAATACAGTTTGTGTGTTGTTATTTCGGAGCATAAGCTAGCCATGTGGGCAGCCGGAGTGCTGGGGACGCAGCCCCGCCACTCTTATTACTACACTCAAATGTTTAATACTTTAACTGAAGTATAGCATAGGATAAATAACTTGGCAAGGAATTATTACAATAACAAATCTTCATACATTTGTTGACATAATCTTCAAGTACAGTGTATGAAAATTCCTTGTGGTGAAAGCCAAATTATTCATCCAATACCATTGAGGTTATCAATGGGTACACAACTGAAGGCAATGACTCCCTTCCCTGACTCTCTCAGTAGCAAATAGTCCAGTGGTGTAGGACAAGGATCCCTGAGCCCCTTCTCCATCTGTGCCTGGATGTTGATGGGACCAGTGCAGGCATCCATAGCTGCTTTGAGTTGCAACTGCAATGGCTGTGTCTTGCCCAAAGGAAACATTCCCTATCTTCTGGCTCTTACATTCCTCCTGGCCCCTCTTCCTTAGTGTTTCCTGAGTCTTAGACATTTAGAAAACTAAATGTCTTGCTTAATCACTTACACTCAGCACCTTGAGCAGCCATAACTCTGCATTTAGAGATTTCTCTGATTAAGGCTGAGAGTTGTTTGTGTCTATGGCATGCATCTATGGGTATAATATAAATATAAATACAAATATTTAGAAGGCATTTTGATATTGTTGATTTTATAAACAACAGTATTCAGTTCTCCCCTGGAGCCTATGTTCTCCCTGGTATGTGGTTTTTTGGTTGATTGTTTTTGTTTTTTATTTTGTGGTTTGGGTTTTTGTTTTTCCCCACATTTACAGTAGATTCCCAATAGAAAGCATAGATTCCTTTCTTGGAGTGTGCCTCAAAGACAACAGGTGGTTTTGCCAAATATCTTCTTTTTAACATTATTTAGCTTTAAAATACTACATGAAATTTTTCTTTTAACAGAAATTTTAATTCTAATATAACTAGTATAATTCCATATTAATTGTAACCATTAGTGCTGTTTGAAACAATTTCTTACTTTTTTATGATGTTTTAGTTATCTTTGATAGTGTTAACCAGAAAATTTGTCATATTTAAAAGTTCTATTCATAGTTGCTTTGACATTTTACAATGTTTTGGGGAAGAATAAAACTCATGTATCCAATCAGCAAATATACTCATCTCTTAATCAACAAATATACTCACCACTTAACTCTTCTATTACATCTGCTGTGATAAAATAGACATATTATGTTTTAAACAAAGATAATCTACTTTAGTTTCTACATGACTTAAAATCTAGTTGAAATATAAGCAGTTGAATAAGCATTTATAAAGCATTATTAAAGAGGAAGTTACTGGAAACATGTGTTAGTTTCCTGTCACTATGACAAATACTGAGACAACCAAATTACAAAGATAGAAGGTCTGTGTACCACTTTTGGAAGTTCCAGCCCATGTTCAATTGTTGTTTGGGGCTGGGGGTAAAGTAGTACAATGATATTATGGCAGACCACAATAGTTCACTTAATGGTCAGTGGGAGAGAAGAGGAAGAAGGGCTATGTCCCACAACTGCCTTCCAGAGCATTCTTATCCCCATGACCTCAATAGTAAGGCACACCTCCTCCCACCCCCAGCTATCACCAAGCTAAAGATCAAGGTTTATCCCAGAGATCTTTAGGAAATACTAGCATCCATATATTCTGGAAACTGAGGATGTAGCAGTCACTTCTCTCATCACTGCAAAGGAATATCTGGGAAAGGAAACTTAGTAGTGAAGCCATGTGCCCACTTCTCCTCTCATTCTAGGATGCTCTCTGGTGTAGACCTCTGCAGCCCCTGTGCATGCTCCTTAGTTTCTGTGAGTTCAAATGTGCATCAATCCTATTGTTTAGTGGGCCTTGTGATCATGGTGTCCTTAATCTCCTCTGGTTCTTACACTCTTTGCATCTCTTTCTCAGCCCTGTGGGAAGAGATCCCATAGAGGACTAAGTGTTTGAGATCTCACATTCTCTGGCTGAGGGTCTCTATATTTGTTCCCATCTTCTGCAGGAGGAAGCTTCTCTAATGATGGCTGAACAAGTCACTGATCTATGAGTATAGCAGAATACCACTAGGATTCATCTCTCTCTCTCTCTCTCTCTCTCTCTCTCTCTCTCTCTCTCTCTCTCTCTCTCATCTGAGGTTTCTGTCCTGCTTGGTTTCTGCAATCATTAAGTCCCAAAGAAATCACACAGAGGTCTACATTAACTATAAACTGATTGGCACATTAGCCCAGGCTTCTTATTGACTACTACAATTTATATTAGCTCATTATTCTTATCTGTGTTATCCACGTGGCTTGGTACCTTATTCAGCAGGGCAGTCACATCTTGTGTCTTCTGTGGCTGGATCAGGACTGCAGAAAGCAGAATCCTCTTCCCAGAATTCTCCTATTCTCCTCGCCCTGCCTCTACTTCTTGCCTGGTTGTCCCACCTATACTTCCTGCCTGGCTACTGGCCAATCAGCATTTATTTAAAATATAATTGAGAGAATATAGACCATTGTCCCACACAACTCTCTCTGTCTTTCTTTGTTGTTTTTTCGGGATTTTTTGTTTTTGTTTTTCAGAATAATAGTATTTGGTTTTTTTCCTAGATCCTGGGCTATCTAGTCTCAGGCTTTGGATCACCCAAACAGTATTGGTCTAATTTCCATCATGTGGAATGGGATTTAAGTCAAATCAGATATGGATTATCCCTCCAGCTTTGTGTCATCATTGTCCTAGCATGTCTTGCAGGCAGGCAGTAGCTCAAAGGGTTGTGGATACATTGGTGTTTACATTTCTCTCTCTCTCTCTCTCTCTCTCTCTCTCTCTCTCCCTTTGATAGCACACAGAGTACCTTCCTGTACCAAAGGCACTAGAACATAGGGGTGAAGGTTCTATGTAGGCATCATTCATTTTCTTTAAGCTCATTGAGTTGCCTTGCCATCAGTTTATAGAGAACAACCTATATACTCTTGGCAACAGCCTGGGTTGTTTGGAGGTTTCCATAGGGCTCCTTTGGTCAATGACTCAATTAGATGTAATCCAATCCCAATTCTGTATGCTTCATTTAATGAAAAAAAAAATGTGACTCTGTCTCCCCCATCATTTGGTGATTTTATTTAGATCCCCTTCTCATATGTATATACTTTAGAAAACTTCTACAATATTAAGTTTTCATATTATTCCTCAAGTGGCCCTTTTCCAGACCTCCTTAGCCTTATTCCCCAGGGAAAGGTTAGTGCACTATCCGCCCATTCTGCAGCCCCACAATGCAGGACAATCAGACACAATAGGGAGTCAAGTCAAAGCAGGAACTCAGTTTATTACTGTGAGTGTCAACTTATATAGCTTAAGTGACATCATGTGATGTGGGGGTACCTACCTCCAGCCAATAAGAGACAGCCCAGTCCTCCCTCTGGCTGGAGGGGCATCTACCTAGATTGTGCTGTTTCATCCCCCCTCAGTAGCTTTAAGACTATACTTCTAACTCAAGCCAGGCTTTTCTCTGTCCTACAGGCCTTGAGGTACAGGCCCTGAGATAATTTTGGCCCATCATCTCCTCCTTTTGTTTTATACCCTACTCCCTACCACAGTCACCAAGCCAGAATAGCCAACCAGAGAGAGAGTAGGGGTCAGGGCCACCCCTTTCCGGAGTTTTGGCCTGGATACCCTCAAATTGAGAGTTCATCCATGGGGTGAGATGTGTCAAGCCTATCATAATATACTTGAAGGGTCATGAGTTGTACCTGTTGTATCTGGTTTTGGAATGCTTGTTTCAGCCTTTGGAGAATGCATGGGCCTAAAAGACAGATCAATAAACAAATATCCATCGGCCTAATGAGGGAAGAGATGAGTGTGTTAAGCTATAGGGACCAATTAAACCAGGTCTCATAGGGGGTCCTTGACTTAAAGGAATCAATATCTCTTATTAACTCATCTAGGGTTCTTGTAACTATCCTGGAATGGTCCACATAGAAGCAACATTCTTCCCCAAGTGTCCTGCAAATTCCTCCCTGTTCCATAAACAGCAAGTCCAAGCACCTCCTCTTTTGTAAGGTTACCCTTGTCAAGGAATCCAAAGACTTTTGTAAATAATGTAATGCAGTCTCTGTCTTTTCTAATTATGTCCAGCCCAGCCTGCTCACATTCCCTGAAAGAGCAATAGTACAATAGTAATCAGGAGTCATTGTCCCCCCCACCACCTCCAAAGTTTCTAAGAGCAGAAGCAGTCCGGTTGCTTTCTGGGCATACATAAAAGGGTGTTTGCAGGAAGGTATGTCTCCTAAGGACATGAGAACACCCAGGTTCATTAGGGTAAGATGCCTGGGGTAGGGTGCACCCCTGAGAACCTCCACATTCAGGTCTCCCTTTAATCCCTGAAACCCAGTCTCCCACGTCCCAGCTCCCACATGCCAAATCGCAGAGGTCAAACATCAGGTCAGCCCACCATGTCCAGGGTGTTGTCATATGAGAAGTCTGGTTTAGGATCCCCCCAGGACCAGCACTCAACAAGATCCACATCACCTCTGTGGTTGGTGGAGGCTTTCTGCCTGGACCTTGATGCCCTTGAGGAGAGTTAACATGATTAAGGCCAAGAGAGCCATCTGAAATAGATAAACAAGCAACACTTTCCTCAAGGGTCAGTCTCTATTGGGCAGTGGTGATTTTTCTTTTCTTGTGTTTGAATTAATGGGTTGTCCACCATAATCTCTTTCTTTCTTTATTGGTCATCTTGGTCTTCCCCATTGTCCTGAGGGGAGGGGATAAATTTTAAGTTACGAGTGGGTAGCCATATAAGTGTTTTCCATGTTTGGGAAGACACATCCATATTCTCTGCCCTGTGTCAACAAGGAATCTAGGTTCCTCCATTGTTAGTGAGAGGATCCTTCCACCTAATCTTTAGGCAGGGCCTCATTGGTAGGGATCCCCAATGTTTCTGGAATCTATTTTGTTATCTGATTTTTGAAAATTTAAAATATTGATGGTTAATAACACCGTTTGCAGTTGTAGATGGGGGGAGACTTCTCCCCCCCCTCCCCGTGTTTTTTATAAGAACCTTCTTGAGATATTGGTGATGTCTTTCAACAATGGCTTGACTCTGAAGGTTGTATGGGATTCTGGTGGTATCGGATATATTCCATCTCTGGAAGAATTCTTTTAATGGTTTACTTATAAAACAGAGGCCATTGTTGGTCTTGACCAGTTGTGGTAGTCCCAATGTAGCAAAACATTGTAAGAAGTGGATTTGGCTTGGGTTGCCTCTTCCCCTGAGTGAGTAGTAGCCCAGCATGTCTTAGAGACATGTCTATGGTCAGAAACACAAATGGAGAGTAATGCATTACATCTGTTTGCCAGATGATATTGGGTCCTAACCTCCTTGGGTTCACCCCCAGCACTTGTAAAGGAGGAATGTGGAGAAACTGTTGGCAAGTCTTACATGTATGAACAATTCTTTTTAATTCTGTTGCAGAAATTTGGGGATATAAGTATTTGAGTCCTCTCCAGTTGACATGAGTTAAGTCATGCATTTGGGTAGCATTTTGTATGGGCAGAGTTGAGACCTTTATGAGACAGGCCCCTGAAGCTGCAGCATCTGCAGCAGCATTCCCTTGGGAAATGAGGCCAGGAAGGTTTTGGTGTCCTCTAAGATGTTGAATATATATGGGTTGTTTTTATATCTTCTAAGAATAATCTGAGTTGTATCATCAAGGCAGAAATAGGATTAGCATCCAATCTGATATAGGCATAGGGTAAGTGTGGCAGTAGGTTCACCACATAAGAGCTGTCTGAATAGAGGTTGCAGGGTTCTGGGACCTCTTGTAGGGCAATATATATAGCCATCATTTCTTTATATTGAGCAGATCCTCCACAAGGGAGAATTTTGGTAATCTTTGTCTTAATCCCCCTTCCCTGCTGGGAAAACTACAAAGGCAGCCCCATTGTTCCTGCCATCTGGGCAAACAGAGAATGCTTGGGGCAGGGGCCTCAAAGAGAAGACTAAGGGTCTCTCCAGTGTAGTTCTTGTTATAGCTCCACTAACTGGGACTCTCCAAAGTGGGTTCCAGGGTCCCCAGAAGTCCCTCTAGGGCAAAGTTCAATTGAGAACAATGTCTGGCTACCCATTCTAAATCCTTAATTTTAATGGAATTATTTTTTTTTCTTTGTGTTATTTTTTTTTATTTTTTATTTTTATTTTATTTTTTAATTTTTTTTTATTGCGAAAAGAAGAAAAAAACATAAACAAAAAACAAGTTTCCACCTCCTCCCAGCCTCCCATTTAGAGGAATCTTTTCCATAATGTCAAAGGGACATGTCCCTGATTTTTATGATCATATCAGCTATTTAATCAACTAGAGAGTACACTCTGGGAGTGCCCCCCAGGGTGGTGTGTGCCCATTCTACCGGTTGTGACTGCTGAAAATGGTAGCCATCATGGTCTTTTTTCCTAATAAAATCTAGCCTTGAGTTGGAATGTTAAGATTATATCTCACCAAAGAAGGCTGATGGAGCTCATTGATGAATTTAGTTACGAATTCATTTGATGACCTTCCGGGGGCAAGGAAATGATCTTATAAGCTTGCCTCCCATTTAGTAGATCATGCAACACATCTAGTCTCCCAGTCTCTACAGGAAACCAGGGCCTTACCCAATTCTTTTCCCCCAGTATCTTTTGTAACCCCGATAATTGGGGTCCATTCACTTTGGCATGAGTGAGTTAATTTGGATCCTAGTATATGAAATGGAGGTACCTTTTGTATTTTGTTTGGGGCTATTATAAAGCCATGTTGTTGGAAGATACCAACAATAGTAGTTACCCAGGGAGCTTGCCCTGATTCCTCCAAATGCCCAATGATTAGATCATCCATATAAACATATAGAAGGGTATTATCTTGGTCAAAATAAGGAGAGAGGATACTATACAAATATTGTTGGCAAAAGGCCAGACCCCTGGCCATCCCCTGTGGGAGAATAATCTATTCATATCTCTCGTCAGGTCAAGAAGAGTTAACTGTAAGAATGGAAAAGGTGAACTTTTCACATCCTCCTCATGAAGAGGAATTGAGAAGAAGCAGTCCTTTAGATCAATTACAATAAGGTGAAACTGGGAGGGGATTGTTGGGACCCAAGGTAAGCCCCTTAAAAGGTCCCCTACTAGCTCCATATGGGTATTGATTGCTCATGGGTCCTGTAAGATTCTCCAGGTCCCATAGGCTTATGAATCACAAACACAGGGATATTCCAGGGACTCACTGAGGGCCTTATCTGTTCTTCTTTAAGCAGATTTCTGGTGATTTCCTTGAGCATCTTAAGTTTAAGTATAGGTAACGGCCACTGCTCCACCCATTCTGGCTTACCAGGTACCCACCTATAATGAGGGGAGACCCTGAGAGCAATGGCTTCTACTTTTAGGGGCAAATCCAGGTGTCAGGGGTCTGCCTGATGACACCTTGCTCAGTTTTACCATCATAAAAAGCTAAGTGGTCTGTGATAATAACAGCATCCATTGGTCCTAACAAATCTTGTCCCAGGAGGTTTGCAGACAACTCCAAAGCCTGAACTTTCCTTTGTCTCTTTCCTGCCCCACCCAAGTGTATATTCATTTCCTCCTGGCAAGGATGGAGCCCCCTTATTTGTCACTGTTTTGTTATATGTAATTTTACTATGTTTAAGTTAAAACCTTCATTTTTGTTTAAACAGAAAAGGGGAAATGGTGTAGAAGGTCCTTCTATTTATATATTGCTTTCATTGGTTAATCAATAAAGAAACTGCTTGGCCTGATAGGGCAGAATTTAGGTAGGCAGAGAAGACAGAACTGAATGCTGGAAGGAAGAAAGCAGAGGGAGAGAGCTGCCATGGAGACACCAGGTCAGACATGCTAAATATTTCCTGGTAAGCCACGACCTCATGTGAACACAGATTATTAGAAATGGGTTAAATCAAGATGTGAGAGTTAGCCAATAAGAGACTAGGGCTAATGGGCCAGGCAGTGTTTAAATGAATACAGTTTCTGTGTGTTCTGTGTGATTATTTCGGGTGTAAGCAAGCCAGGCAGCCGGGACGAAAAGCAGGACCTCCCTCCATCAACACTGTTCCCTTCTACCATTTTATCCTTTCCAGTGCAGCTGGGGACAAAAGGAGGCAGCCACTTCTTGTCACAGACAATATCTACTTTCCTTTTTGTCTTTGCCTCTGCCTGCTGTACTCCTTCCCTCTGGAACTGCTCTTCAGTAAATTGCGCCCATTTTTGATCTTCCCCACCTCTGTCTCCTTTTCTCCCATTCTTTTGGTTAATTGGTTACATTTGGATTCTTCAGACATCTCCCGATCTTTGACCTTTTCCTGCTCCTAGCCTGTCTCCTCCCCCATCCTTCTAGCCAGTTGGGTTTTTGTTTGTTTGTTTGTTTTTGGATTCTTTAGACCTCTCACCCACCATTGGGGGAGGCAGAGCAGCAGGGTGAAAACATCCCTTAAGGGTTGTTAATAGTTGGATAGAATCCCAATGGAGGGGGTATATCAAAGTGTTTTTCCCTTTCTCTGGCCAGAGTCTCCACCCTGTTCCACATGAGGTCCCATGAGAAAAGATTCCCAGTGGGTACCCATGGAGCCAGGGTAATTATATCTTCCCATGCCTGGATAGCCTTGTGGTCTGACAATTCCAGGCCTCAGGAGAGTAACATATATCTCAGAGATTTAAACACTGGGTCATTTTTGTGTGAAGTTGCGTTACCCATTGTGAGGTCCCACTCACCTTGACCAATCACTTTGCTCTGGGACCAGTCGCCCCATATTCCAGTGCCAGTTGCCCAGTCTCCTTAGCCTTATTTCCCAGAGAAAGGTCGGGGTGCTATCCACCCATTCCACAGCCCCATGATGCAGGACAGACGATAGTGAGTCAAGTCAAAGTAAGAACTCAGTTATATACAGGTTAAGTGACATTGTGTGATGTGGGGGTACCTCCTGCCAATGAGAAACAGCCAAGCCCTCTCTCTTGCAGGAGGGACATCTCTAGATTTTGATGTCCCATCCCCCGTCGGTAGCTTTAAGACTACACTTCAAACTCAAGCCAGGCTTTTCTCTGTCCTATATGTAGGCCTAAAGGTACAGGCCCTGAGATAATTTTGGCCCAACAGCCCTTAATTTTAGCCACCTCTCCCAGAAATTCCCTCATCCCTCTCGTCCCTCCCATTCTCACTTGATTCACCCTTCCAGTCCCCCTTCCATAATTATGTTTTATTTCACTTTCCTAGATCTATCTGTTCCCCATCCCAGTCCCTTACTCTCTACCTACCCTCTGTGGTTATACAGATTGTAGCTTAGTCATCATTGACTTAACATATCCCCACATAAGTGAATACATACCCCATTTTTTTTCTGTGTCTAAATTACTTCACAGAGGATGATTTTTTCAAGTTCCATCCATTTACTTGCAAATGTCATTACTTCATTAATGAATGAATATTTCATTATTCAATGCCTGAATAATATTTCATTGTTTAAATGTACCACATTTCTTTTACTCCTTTATCTGTTGAGGAACATCTAGGTTGTTTCCTGTTTCTGGTTATTATTTATAATGCAGCAAGTGAACATGATTGAACAAGTGCTTCTGTGGTAGAATGAAGCACCTTTTGAGTATATGCCTAAGAGTGATACAGCTGGATCATAAGGCAGATCAATTCCCATCTTCCCGAGAAACTGCCACACTTATTTCCACAGTAGCTCTGAAGTTCGCATTCCCACCAGCAATGAATGTGTGTTCCCCCTGCTCCATACCCTTGCCAACATGAGCTGTCATTTGTTTTATTGATCTTGGCGATCGTGAGAGGTGTAAGATGAAATCCCAAAGTAGTTTGATTTGCATTTCCCTGATGAATAAGATGTTGAACATTTCATTAAGTCATTCCCAGCCATTTGAGTCTCCTCTGTTAAAAAGTCTTTGATAGCTGGGCAGTGGTGGTACACACCTTTAATCCCAGCACTAAGGAGGCAGAGACAGGTGGAGCTCTGTGAATTTGAGGTCAGCTTTGTCTACTACAGAGCTAGTTCCAAGACAGCTAGGGCTGTTACCAAAATAAAAGTCTTTGATTAGATTTCTACCCCATATTTTAAATGAGCTATTTGTTTTGAGCTCTTTGTATATTTTGGATATTAACCCTCTATCACACAATTCTTTCATTTACTTGGCTAGAGTTTCCCCAAAGTTATTTTATATTATTTCAGGCTATTGTAGGTTTTGTTTCCCATCTTTGACAAATGCTACTGATCAATCTGATAGAGACTGGACTCTCGTCCTGCCACACATTTCTTTCTCAAAGCAGAATGCGTAAACCCCCATGGCGAGGATGCCCAGCTGCAAGGCCAGTGCTTTTTCAACTGCTAGTCTACTGCTCATATATTGCACACTGAGCTCAGGATATGAATCCCTATGATATTTGTAGCTTGATATAGAAATTACCTTTCTGCTTACAGAAGATAGTTTTTTACCATGAGAACTTTCCTAGAAGTTGGTATCTAAAATATTCAGTTTCCTGAATACATTTTTTGAGGTAGTGGCAAGATTTTATAATACTGTTCTTTCTTAATACAAATTAAGATGTTCAGGTTAAACTACAGCATTCCTGATTGCCTTTGGTAGTGATGGGAGAGGGACTGCTGGTTGCATTTGTGCTCATAAGAAGGTTGACTTTCCTTTCTGGTTGGAATGATCTTTGATGATCTCCACACTGTAAGTCAACATCATATTAATAGGATATTTACAGAAGGCAGTGGCACAAGAAAGGTCAAAGTAAGGTCAAGTTTTACGGGAAGCCATGTCTTATTACAAGGTGCTTTGTGATGTTGAATTGTGCTTTGAAGCAGTACATGTGTACATATACATATAGAAACATATTTAGGGCCAGGGAAGCAAGAAGACTAACTGCCGACCTTCACCTCATCCTCCCTTCCTCCAAATCCATTCTCCGGTGTTATCCAGCTTCTTCTGCTCAGACCATCTGCTACAGGCTCTCTCCTTCCCATCACCCTTGTCCTCCTCTCCAGGGATATTCCCTTCCTTATTTCCTTCCCCCAGACATCATTTTATACCAATCCCCACCTCCGGCATGAATTCCCTAGAAATATGCAGGGAACTTAAGCCAGTGGAACAGGTAGCCTAACAATGGATCTTTACTGTCCCCCCCTCCACTAAATCCATTCCCTCAGTCTCACCCCCAACTCTGTAGCAAACTACCTGTCGCAGCCTTCCCTTCCTCTTCGCCCCCATTTCTAGTGGCTCACACATATCTCTGTCACCACCCCTTCACACTCATCAACCCCAGAAGGCATTCATTCTCTGGGAACCTGAGAAACAAGTAAACAAACAAAGCAGGTAGGTGAGCTTCAGATCACATGTGTCCTCCTCTTCTTCACATCATATTCCCTAGTCACATTCTTAACTCTATAGCAAAGTACCTGTTGTGATCTCTCCTTACTCTCTGCCCCCATCCCAGGGGCCAGGGGACTAAAGAGATGAGGGTGGAACATCCAATTTTCTTCTCCCCTGTAGACTCCCTCAACACTCCTCATCCTATCCTATCCCATCCCCATCCCTAAATGACAGCCCCCAATATCTAGAAATACCTTTTGCCTGGAATACTCCAGTGACCACAACTAGCAAGATTCCAGAAGAATTCCCTACCAGGCAGAATATGAATTTTATTAAAGCAATATGAGTGACAAATCTTTACAGTGTACAAGAGCATTATCCCACAGCACAAAGCAGACAATGCTCTTTGAGTTCAAGGCCATCCTTAACTACACAGTGAGTTCCAAGCTAGCCAGAGTTAAATGGTAAGACTCTCCCCCCCCCCAAAAAAAAGTAAAAAGTGGAGGTAAAGAGATACACTACTTTGGCTATATATGGTGTGGGAGACAGTTCACCCAAGAGGATTAGTAACTTTATTATAATAGCAAAATAGATGTGGGCAGAAGTGGATGGTGTTAGGATATGATTTTATGGTAGTTTCTATAGAATTCTTACATTTCTATAGAATGTCCAATTCTATGAATTGGACATGTGCAATAAGAGAAAGCAAGAAATCAGAGGTGTTTAATGAAATAGACAGTAGAACCAATTGCTCAGATGGCCAAGGCCAGAGAGGAGTAAGTATTATCTCTTAAAGTAAGAGTTATAGCAACTGCCAAGTTAAAAATCAATTTACATTATTCATTAAGGAGGGGCTTATATCAAAACATAGTAAACATTCTAGTAGACGCTAACCATCTTATCTGCATTAACGGATTCTTAATTTGTTATATCAAAATTGCACCCTATTCAGGCAACCTTGAGTTTGGTTTTTATTTAATTGCTTTTGGGACAAGATCTAGCTCTACAGCTCTGACTGGCCTCAAGTGTATGGCAGTCCTTCTTCCTCAGTCTCTCAAGTGCTAAGGTTCCAGGTGTGAGGAATTCCTGCTTATTGCTCTTTTGTTAACCTCCTGTTTCCTAGAAATATTACTTATTAACAACCAAATACTGATAATGCAGATATATGATGAAATTAAGATAATTATTAAGTGTACAGCTTAATAATAGAAAAATATGGAGCTGAGGATATGACTCAGTGACAGAGCATTTACCTAGAATGTGCAAGAGCCTGGATTCAGTCCCCAGATTATGAAAATTAAGCAACAACAATATTAACAATAGGACAAATTAATGTAATGGAAAGTAGAAGAGAAAGTTTGGCTTTGGAGACTAGAAATGTCAGAGAAAGTTTTGGAAGAATAAACATATAGAACACCAACAAAGCACTGTTTGCAATGTAGGATAGGGAACAGAATAGAAACCTAAAGATGTGAAAGACCTCGGCCACTTCTACAAAGAATTTTAACTATACAGTCCTTCCCAGGCTTCTTTGAAACTATACTTGTAGAAGGAGCAGCAGGCTGCATTCCTGCCACCCAGCTCCCAGCTGCCTGTCTAACTTATGCCCCGAAATAACAACACACAAATTGTATTCTTTTAAACACTGCTTGGCCCATTATATCTAGCCTCTTCTTGGCTAACTCTCATATCTTGCTTAACCCATATTTAGTAATCTGTATAGCACCACGAAGTGGTGGCTTACCAGAAAGGATTCTAGTGTACGTCCATCTTGGGCTGGAGCTTCATCGTGTCTGCCCTGGAGAGGAGCAGCATGGCGTCTGCCTAACTTCCCTTCTTCCCAGCATTCTGTTCTGTTTACTCCACCCACCTATGTTCTAACCTATCAGGCCAAGCAGTTTCTTTATTAATTAACCAACGAAATCAACAGATTGATATATGACACTCCCACATCATATAGTGAAATGAGGTTCACTTTGTGTGTTCATCTTGTAACAGAAGCTATTTTGCTCTGTCAATGATAACTGAGCCTGAAGCATATTTGGATGTGTATGTTTCTGGTTACAAACCACTTCCTACAAACCACTTTTATTACTCCAATGATCACCTTGTAGCTCAAGACCAGCTCCGTCTTCTACTGTAGTGCCATTCTTCATGCTAGTCCTTAACATCTATTTCTTTCCCACACTCTAAAGTTGCTGGGGTCATCCTTGGTTGCATTCAATACAATGAACAATAGAACACTATTCTTTTGAAGACAAATGAAGATCTGAAGATGCTAAGTAAAGTCCAAATGATTTTGTAGAGAAAAACTGGTAGTATTTCATTTACACAAAGAAAGGGGGAAAAAAACCTAATGTCCTACGCCAGTGAGTGTGGTAGATCAAACTATATCCCTGATTTTATTTTTAGATATGGCTTTGTGGAATAATTAAAGGCTACATAAAGTCATAAAGGTAGTGTCCAAATCCAGTAGAACAGGTTCCCTGGTGTGAAGAAGCAGAAAGAAATCTCTTTCTGCATGCACACAGGGTGGAGAGCTATGTGGCCACGGTGAGAAGGAGGCCCTCTGCAAGCCAGGGAAAGAGCACCCTCCAGGCATCTAATAGGTCTCACAGCTGAGATTAGACATCCTAGGTCTAAAATCGTGAGAAATAAATTCTGCTAATTTAGCTAAAACTTTGCCTCTGATAGTTTGTTAGAGTAACCATAACAGAGTACTAACTGATATAGGAGTGTCTTCTGTCTGTCTGTTGCTTTCATTGGTTAATTAATAAAGAAAACTGCTTGGCCTGACAGGTCAGAACATAGGTAGGTGGGGAAGACAGAACAGAATTTTGGGAGGAAGAAAGCAGAGTCAGGCAGACACCATGAAGCTCCAGCCCAAGATGGACGTAGGTTAGAATCTTCCCAGTAAGCCACCACCTCGTGGTGCTATACACGTTAATAGAAATGAGTTAATCAAGATGTGAGAGTTAGCCAGTAAGAGGCTAAAGCTAATGGGCCAGGAAATGTTTAAATGAATACAATTTGTGTATTGTTATTTCGGGAAGCTAAGCAGGACAGAAAGCAGGCCTGCTCACCTCACCACTACAACTAATAACTTTGGTGTTAATAAGTGGAGTATGTCTACAACAAAGTGTTAAATACAGGAGGAAGTTTTGGAACTGGGTTCTATACAGAGCCTAAAACATGTTCAGCATACATTCTAGAAACATGGGGCTAAAAGTAATTCTAGTGATGTATAAAATGGAGAGAAGTGAGACAGAGAGAAGGATTGCTTCTTGTTAGTGAAGAAACTCTTGGTAGAAATATGTCTGCTAAAGGCTGTTGCAGTGAGGTCTCAAAAAGGAATAAGAGTTAGGCTGTCAAAAACATGAGGAAAACCCATCCCTGTTACAAAGGGCCAAAGAACTTGCCTCAAGTGTGCCCATGGTACAGAGTCTTAAAGGACAAAACAAACAGCAACAATAACATAGAACTTGAGAGTGATGAAATTGGCTGCTTAGCTGAGGATTTATTAAGCAGGGTGTTGAGAGAGTGACTGGATTACAGCTGAGTGGGAAACATGAGTGAAGAAGGAATTGTCAGCCAAAAGGAACAATAAGACTTGGAAAACTGCCAGCCTGTTACAAAAATAAGAAGAGGACACTATAGGCGTTGCTGGACTGTAACTCAGTAAGGGTCCTGTTTAATTAGATAAGCAAAACATTTCAGTTTGAATTGAAATGGACAGAGTAAAGATAGAAAAAAGGAAGGTCATCCAACTCCTTGGCCCTGATAAGACAACAGAGCATTCTATCTATAAACATACCCCATTCTTCAAGAAGGAAAAGGGCCTCAAAGGTTATCAAGACCACTGCCTTGATTTCACAAAGCAGCTGACCTGACACCAAAGCATTAGGGCAGAATCTCCTCCTGGAAATACTCAGGTACTCTGCCACAAGTAGGTCGGGAAGGAAGAGCACTGAACAACAGATTATTCTCAAGCATTACAACCAACCAAAACATGAATTACCAGCTTTTGGACACCTGGCAACAGGCCACCTCCTCTTTCTTCCCTATTTTCTTTTCAGTTTTGAATAAGATTATTTGTCCTATTCCACCATTACATTTTAGAATCAAATAACTTATCTGGTTTCAGGAGTTCACAGCCAGAGAAGAAAATTAGTCTCTCTGCATCTGGTTTAGAAGGTATTCAGAAGAGACTGTGCACTGCAAAGTGGATGCTGGAATGAGCTAAGGCACTGGAGACTCCTGGGCATGATATATCCCACATGAAAAGGACATGCAAGTCAGGGAAGACACAAAATACTGTGCTTTGAACTAAGGTCTCCCTAAATTCCTACATCAAAGCCCTAACAACAATGTAAATATATTTATATATAAGACTATTAGGATGTGGTTAATAAGGTAGTAAAGGTGGGGTCCTTATTCAATAAAATTAGTGGCATTATTAGAAGAGCAATAGAGTAAGCAACAGCCAAGTTCTGGGGAGGTTCTAGGGAATGGTTCACAAGATGCTGCTGGTCTTCAGGCAGAAACAAAATCCAGAATAGACATTGTCGGTGCTTAGAGAAGTCTTCCCACTATTTCATGGAGGAAGGGAGAAAAAAGACAGTGGAGAGTAACTTATTACAAATGACTCATCATTCACCAAGTACAGCTGAGAACACTGGACCAGGTCAGTTGAGATAAGAGTGTGGTTGGCATGAGTTACTGAATAAGTTGAGTACTGTGGGGGATGGGGTAGGCAGAGGAATTCGCTCTGTATGTGGTAATGGCGGAGGCTAAGGCAAGAACACTTCCCTTTCCATGCTGCTCATGAACCAAAATGCTCTGAAATTTTCGGTCTGGGCTCCAGAGCCTCACTCTTCCTTCACTGTGGGAAAATCTCCATAACACTGTGACAACCTGGCTTTCCAAGACTTTAAAAAAGATGAGATGGGTCAAACATGAAAACTCTGAATCCCAAAAACTTGAAACATAAAGTTTACAAAAGAAGCAGGATGGTGGTGGCGCACACCTTTAATCCCAGCACTCAGGAGGCAGAGGCAGGTGGATCTCTGTGCGTTCGAGGCCATGCTGGTCTACAAGAGCTAGTTCTAGGACAGGTTCCACAGCTACAGAGAAACCCTGTCTCGAAATAAAAGAAAGAAAGAAGGAAGGAAGGAAGAAAGGGAGGGAGGGAGGGAGGGAGGAAGGAAGGAAGGAAGGAAGGAAGGAAAGGAGTTATCTACAGAGGTATGTATGCACACAAGAATCTTAAGATACTTTGGTCAGCAACTAACCCATCATTATAAACACTGTCTCCTAGGTAGAAGTTGGACTTCATTCCACTGTTGTTTGAAGAGAAATGAATAGAAAAGAGAAGGTGGAAAGATTAATGGTTTCTAATCCATGAACTCCAACTACTGGGTGGACAGAGAGCTTCTACAAGTGGGTGGGCACAGAGAAGACCACCCCTTTATTCTCTGAAGGTACCCCAGAATCTAAGAGGGCCACAGACTACAGAGGAAATGTGGGTGCAAAACATAAAACTGTAGACTTCAGACTTGGGCATCCAAAATGTTATAAACAGTGAAAGCAAGACAAATTAAATTATGATAGGAAAATAAACACGATGCTTTGTTTGTGGCAAATAAAATGAACACCATTAAGTCTGAACATCTTATGAAGGCCACATTTTTAGCTTCAGGCATCAATTATGGTTGCTCCACTGATGGAGTCTAGAGGAAACCGATTCAGCCTGCCTCATCCTGGGGGACAGAGAGCATCTACAAGTTCACAGAATAATTAATAATATCCATGTTATTGTCCAATCGAGTTAACAATGACCTGAAACCTTCGGCTTCATTAAATAAACTAGCCAAGCCTGACACCCGGGTCTGTTTCTCCACCCACCGTCGAAGATGTATTATACACTCTGAGAAATATCCCTCTCATATTCTTCCAAAGAGCCAAGTTGCAAGTTGTGTTTGGTAATCACCAGGCCTGAATTTCAGCACTCGGTTAACCTTAAAAGATTATTTTTTTCCACCATTTATTTTCAGAGAAGGGAGACAAGAGCCTGGCTTCTAATTGTTCCCTATGATAATCATGAATTCTGTAGAACTTCATGGACTTGCTAGAATATTTCTAGTAAGAATCTTCACTGTTATATAGTTGGCCAGTTGTCATAATCTATAATAGGTTCATCCAATCTCTAAAAAGCAATATCAACAATCAACACTTTTATCTGGGAGGCTACTGGAAGCATTGAGTCGTCGTGAGGAAAGGGAGGAACCAAAGCCAAATGAGCCCAGGTACACACTTGTGCCCCTATCGATTTGCTAGGGTCACTAGGAAACAGGACCACAGACTGGATGTGGATCACATCACAAATCCACGACTGTTCTCAGAGCTGTAAGTGCAAGCTCACAGCTGTGGAGGAAGGGTCTGTGCAAGGTTTCCACACTGCATCTCTTCTCATCATCTTCACCTCCCTTCTGGACCTTTCTGTTCGTGCCACGTTCTCTTTACAAGGACACCAGGTGTATGGGATGCAGAGCATACCCTACCTCATTGATCTAATTTTAAGTAATTATACCACCAAGATCTTATTCCCAAATAAGGTAGAAGATCTGGGGTTTAAATATGGATGAGGTTTCTGGCCAAAGTCATATCCATGGGATAAATATGTTACAGCAATGAGGAGGCCATTACTTTCCTCAACCATCACTTGGAACAGTTATTCTGTATTAATGAAGATGAATTCAATAATCATATTGTTCTTCCCTTGGTCAGTTAGTATTAGTATAACAATATATATGCTGGGCAACTCAAATTACAGAACCTAGAATTTTTGGAGACTAGAAAGTCCAAGATCGGGGTCCAGCAAGTGGGGCTTCTGGGGAGACTCACTCCTTGGCTTATAAACAACAACCATGTCACACAAGTGGCATCTACTTTGTAGAGAGGGGAAGGAGCAGGAAGGAGAGGGAAGTAAATCTGCTTCCCCTCCCTCCTTTGGCTTCACTACTCCAATCTGTTTTGAGATCCACTGTTAGGACATGATTGATTTAACCTTGTCCAGCTACTTACTGGCCCCACATTCAGAGTACTTCTGAGTGGTAAGAGGAAGCCTTCAGGGTTCACGCTTTAGGATTAGTTAATTCTGTTCCTAGCCATCCATTGTCCTCATTACAGATGAGGATACAGACATGCAGCGAGATTGACTCTCAATTTCTATAACCAGAACTAGTGTGAAATCCAAGTGACCTTGACCCCAGAAGTCCATTTCTCTGTCCACTAAGAGGGAAGGTCCCATTAGGAATTGAAGGATGAAGGGTGAGATTGCAGCTGATGACACCTCCTTCCCTGGGGGATGGAGAACTGAGAAATAGAAACCCCGCCTCTGCTGCAAAGGCTTATATGAACTCGTTATCTGGGAGGTGGAGAAACAGGAGCGTTTGACTGGCCTCACAGATGTCTCTTCCCTGCCTGAGTGCAGTCCAGTCTTCCTGGCTGCCTGCCCAGGCTACTTGGTCCTGCTGCCTGGTTCTTCCTGGACCGCAGATGCCACAGGGACCTGGAGAGACTAGACTGTATAGCCAGACTACCTGGGCTGGAGGTGGGCTTTATTCTGAGCCTATATAAGTTAGTGTAAATTGTTTTTTAATCTCTCTGTGCCTCACTTTTTTTCTCTCAGAATATCCTGAGGACCGAAAGAGCAAACACATATGTGGAGTTTTAGGGGAAGGCCTGACTTATGTCAAATGCTTTATAAATATGAGTTATAAACAACGTGGTCACTCTTTGAAATACACAAGAGGGAAATTTTATGCCTTAAAATTAGAGGTTCTTAAAATGCTCACAAGTCCCTTAATCAGCCTGGGCAGTCTGTAAATTAACTGTAATTTCCAACTCTGCACTCATTCGGGAGTTCAGAAACTAAAGCTCTCACATCAATTACATGTGAACTATTCTAACATGTCTTCTGACCTTGGGGTGGAAGATCCAAGTGTTGGACAGTCGTTCTGGAATGCAGTGACCCACTAGATAGACAGACAGAGATAGATAGATAGATAGATAGATAGATAGATAGATGATAGATACATACATACATAGATATAGATATGGTTTGTATGTATATGTTTATATACACACACATATATATATATATACATACACATATCTACATATATTTATGTGGGTCCACGCTGCTGAGGTTCGCTTTATCTCCATCCTCTGCTCAACATCAAAGTTGTGTATCTGGATCCCCACATGTAAATGCAGGTTCTAGTAAAGCACATACTTTCTCGGACCTGTTGCACATTCTGAATGTGGGGTCTGGAGCGATCACGAGGAAAGAGGGGCCCAAACCAGGATTCCCTGAAGCCCTGACTGTCCTCATGAGAGCTGAGCTGGGGAAGCCTACCACCTGGGTCTGGAGTTATGACCTGCCACCCTGCTGCCACAAGTTAGCAACTTCCCCTCCAGACGGCTGGGCGACGTCTGGCCGTCATTTGAATGCGTTTCCTTTAAGAATAAAGCACCGCGGAGCAGGTCAGGAAAGTACACGGAGCGTGTCAGAGAAAACACGCAGTGACCCCCCCCCCCCCCGCTCCCTCCCACCCGAGGAAGGGAAAAGGGGAAACACCGGTCCCCGCTGCGCTGGACTTTTTTCGACTTTTCCTTTAAAACGAAAAAAACTTTTTCGAGCAGTAGGTTCCAAGAACAGGCGGGAGGGGGGCGAGGCGGGGGCTTTTGCAGCCGGCGCTGGTCGGTTATGAGTCACGAGCGGGTTATAAAAGGGTCGCCGGTTCGCAGCGCGGGCTTCCTGTGTGCGACCGCCGCGGGCAGGCGGGCGGTAGGGCGAGCGTCTGGGGACAGGGAGCGCCAGGCAGCGGAGGCCCGGGACAGCAGCGCAGGTATGGTGGCCCGGGACGCGGGTGCGGTCGGCCGGGCGGGCGGGGTGCCAGCGGGAGTCAGCGGCGCACGTGGCCGGGACCTGGGCCGACACCGGTCGGGTGGCCGAGGAGGAGAAGCCACCTGTGAGACGGCACTGGAGGCTCAGCGAGGCCGGCAAGTATGTCAAGGGAAGGGTCGGAAGGAATTGGCTTCAGCTAATAATCCATCCGAATATAACGAAGTTAGGGTCCTATAGTTTTTGACCCAATGAAGCCTGGCCGACTTGAGCTTCTGTACCTACTACTCCTGTTGTGCGGAGGGAAGGTTTTCCCGAGGCACCTTAGTTGTCTTTTTTTTTTTTCTCAGAAATCTCAGAAATGGGTGTAGATCACGTTTTCAGCTTTCAAGAATGGACCAGATCTTTTGGATCTTGTGCCATCTAAATCAGAGATATTAATAATACAACACACGTAGTAAATCCCAAGGTTGACAAAAATGAAGTCCAGGCTACTTTAAAAATGGGATGCAGAGGACCAGACAGATGAAGTTACTTCTCCAACATCACACAGCAGATGTAGGACAAGCTGTGATTTGAAGAGCCCAGTGGCACCCAGGATGATCATAACTTATATTTTGTGTCCAGTGGATGAGGGGAAGTGCAAACTATATATGTATTCCTAGGCAAAAGTTACTGTTTATTACCTCAGCTTACATCTTAAGAAGTACCACCTCTTTTCTTTAACATAGTGTATATTCTAAGTAGCAGCACGAGCAAACTTGTAATGATCGTGGGATTCGTCTTGCAAAGTAGGTGTGTGTAAAGTAGCTCATTGCTTGTGAGTGAACAGTAATACATGCTATTTAATTTTCAGAGAAACTCCCAAAATGGGTAGTGACAGTGACTGGGATCTGGCAGAGTAGCTAGTACTATCTCGTTTCTGACAATGGGGACTGGGAATTTGAATGGTCTCTAGTAAAGCCTACTAAAGATTCCTTAGAGTAGAGCCTACAGTTGAGTCGAAGATGGGATGGGTAGTGTGGGTTGGGAGGCAGGCAGCCTGCTACCGATTCTCAGGTAGGCTGGGTTTCATGGTAGCTTGTTGCCAAGGGGCCAAAGCACATTTTAAGTACTTTTGCTACAAGGGCTGTTCCTCAAGGGGATTATAAGAAATGAGTTTCCTTGCAGGGTAGGTCAGTTGGCCATGGCCACAGGACCACACAGTTTGAGAGGAAAGTATCAGCCCTGGGTAACACTTGTGAGAGATACAAGGCAGAGCAATGGTCTTTGCCCACCCAAACACTACTGTTGGCTTAGAGATACAAGGCAGAGCAATGGTCTTTGCCCACCCAAACACTACTGTTGGCTTAGAGATACAAGGCAGAGCAATGGTCTTTGCCCACCCAAACACTACTGCTGGCTTAGAGATACAAGGCAGAGCAATGGTCTTTGCCCACCCAAACACTACTGTTGGCTTAGAGATACAAGGCAGAGCAATGGTCTTTGCCCACCCAAACACCTACAGCTGGTTTAGCTTCAACATGCACTAACCATAATAATGTATTGATCTTCACCTCTCGTAAAATTCCTAAGTGCCATGTTCTCTTTCTGGGATGGCCTTTGTCACATTCTGCAGTGTGGGACACAGCACTGCTTAATGATCCAGATAGGCACAGCTCCACCCTCATGGATGGAAAGTGGAAAAAGAGGCTAACAGGATGCTGATGTGCTATTTGATAGGATTTCAACCTTGGTAACCTTAAACCGCCAAACTAATTAGTGTGTACTAAGAATTTTGACATTCTTTACTTTCCGTGTGTTAGTGTGATAAATCTGTAATGTTTGTCCTCATATGTCAACAAATGAGTCCTCTAAATAATAAGTTCATTTTAAAAACGACCTAAGTTTTATCCTCTGGAGTTTTCTCATCAGTTATGTGTGTTATAACCAAGATCTAATGATCAATTTAAAGAAGTCTTTTTCGGGGTAGAGTAATTGTCCTTAAGCCCCCCATTCCTTTTGTACATCTTTTGATTCTGATGGAAATTGTATAGGCTTTTTTCCAGAGATTTCTGCACTTCACATCAGCAAGTCTGAGGCTTGTGTCGTGCTCAGCCACGATCCCTGTGGGTGGTCCATTTACAAGGTCCTATTTTGAGTTTAGGAGGACTAAAGAGCTTGAGCATAGAGAGGAGCTTGTGGATTCTTCACTGTGACTAGGTACCTCGGTCTTGGCTTTCTGTTTTTGAGCCCTGAACTATTGCTTAGCTGAAGATACTGATTTTAATAGCTTTGTTTGGGCATTAGCCCTCAGCTTCCAGAAAGAGCCTAGAATCTGCCAGTGTTCTCAGGGCCACCTGTATGCAACAGTCCTGTGCCTCTTCTCCACTGTGCCTTGATAAGTGGCTGCAGCTGAGTTGGTTCTAAACTCTCTTAACCTGGTGATATTCTGTTATTCCACAGAGACCACCAAACTCTAATGTGTGTAGACACAGCTAGCCTTAGTACATTCATATCCTTTATGTCCAAAGAAAGTTCTAGTGGGCACTACTGGAAGCCATTATTGAATGTGTCAAAAATTAGCAGATATTTTTCAAAAACATTGTAACTCCCAAAGCCTCTTTAAAATCCCCTTTTATCTTCAATACACGGCTACAACTTCCATATAGACATGTGCATGTATATGAAAATATATATATGAGAAATAAATTACAGATAAAATGTATAGTATATACACACACACCCCTTCTCACTAAAACTCTTATGAAAAGCAATGCTTTTAATTTGATATATGCTCTATAATTCTTCCCTATAATGAGACCCTTAAGGCCTGTCCATCGATGTCTTTGACCTTACAGTAGCCAAGACCTTAAACAAAACCACCTCAAAAGAACATTTGTTAAATTAGCACGTATGTCATAGCCGTCAACATGCTTACAACCCCAAGGCTCTTGGCCATGTGAAAGAACACTTGATTCCTAAATTACCATCCTTGAACACAAGGGCACACTCACCAGAAAATGAGATCTGGCCTCCACTAAGTAGCCCTAGCTTAGCATAGATTGTAACTGTTTATGCTGGCCCTGATAACGGTGAACCGCATAGAAAGACAAGGTTAAGACACTGGCCCAGCAGAGGTGTGAAGAATACCAAACTGTTCAGAAACTGAGAAGCTGACATTTGGATAGGATCAATAAGGACGTTCTGTATAAAGTGATGTTTCCTGGGTGTCCTAACCCAGAGATGTGGTCCTTTATTCGCCCATGCATCATCAGATGGGCTAAGAGTGGATCAGAGCATGTGAACTGACTGCTGTGTGTGATTGTCCAGGTGAATATCATGACGGTGTCCTTCCTCTCCCACTGTTTGACATGAAGTCATCACATTGGCTGCCTGTACTCATTCTCCTGTGTACAGGCTGGTGCTCATTCCCAAGGTTGTGAGCAGTAAAGCAGCCAATCAGAACTGTGCCTGCCACACAGGCAGTCCTGAGTACTTGCTGTTATTATGTATAGATGGATGAGCTTTACATTTCAACAAACCAGTTTGGAAAGGAAGATGCAAGTGAAGTCTGAAGGTGTAATGAATAAAGGCACAGAGAGATTTCTAAAAATTCTTGCCATGGTAAAAATTACTAAGTGTTAAAGTTTTTAACAGCTGGCAAATTCATTCATCTCCTTAACCAAATAAAAAAACAAAAAACAAAAAAAATCAAAAAAAAAACTAATAAAGAGTTGAGAAAACCTCTTCTGAGGCATTTCGACCTTTTAGCAACTATTCTAAAAGAGGTCAGAAAAGCAAAAGAAATTCATGTGTTTATATAGGCTTTTGTGTCACCTACATCTGATATAAGGATTCAGCTATCCAGTGGTAGACGTATTTGCATTTGCACATTTAAAATGGCAGGGTTAGAAATCCCTAAGATCTCAGGGATAACGTAGGGTAGAGTGCTTGACTAGAAAGCATGAACCATAGGTTCAATCCCCAGCTCCACATAAAATGAATTGGCAATATTAGCATGAGATTAATACACAAAAAGTTGATGTCATCTCAGTTGATGATGTCACAGCAGCTGATAGCCTTTGACACTAGTGTCACTTAAACCGCACAATGAGATCCTAATACAGAGTCCTCTAAATGGGTCGGTTTCTCATCTGGAATACCAACAAATTTATTAATATATTTCCATGTCACAACCTTCTACCACACTAATTCAAGAACATGCCTATTATTTCAATCGCACTGAAATGTTCCAGCATCAGTCTAAGCCCACTGTGCAGGAGGAAAGGTCTTTAAAAAGTGCCTCGTGCTTATCCTGGACTAAGTGCTCTGGACCAAGCACGGAGACCCAGTTTCTGCCCTCATATACAAACTAGGTCGGTAGCAGAAATGCAGACACCAATTACCCTGCAATGTGATAGAGGGGCAAGAGAGAATGGACCACCTGGGGAAAGGCAGGACAGTCACTTCAAGCAGCAAGCAGAGCCAATCCTCTGGGAATGCCCTACTTGAGACCATGGCGAAAGGCAAGGTGAGAGAGTCCATACTTGAGCCTGTGGAGCACACACGCTGACTGCCTGACGGTGCGCTGTCTCAGAGTGACATCTGGAAGAGCAAAGCTGTAATCCTCATGTGGTCGTTAAAGCACTGGCAAATGCTATGGTGTGTATAAAGTAAATGGTGAGGACTTACTTTGCCTTTTAGCTCAGAGTAATCGCCCACCTGTATCTCACACAACTACTTTTTAACAAGACAAAAGCAAATCCTTTTATTGTAGAACTTCACATAATTCTTGTTACATAAATCCTTGCATACTTGGAGTCATAGTATATGAGAAAAGAAAATGATATGAACTGTTGCTTTTCAAGGTGGCTGTAACTAATAGATAGTACATAAGTTTCAAAGGGGAATTCTATTAAAATTAATTGTTGGCAATTAATACATGAACTTAAATATACAGAGAAAATTTATAAAGAGGGGACCCTTAAAGAGTGATATAAAATACTATAGAATTAGTAACTGCTATACATTTCTCTCCCAAGATGGAGAAAAAGGTAAGATTATCAAAATAAATTATTAGTAAAAAAAAAAGAAAATAGTTATTAAAATCTTCTTATTGGAGTTATGGCATTACAAAGTCTGCCCAGTACATGACAAACCTTTGCATAAATATGAAATAAGGAATAAATCCACAGATCATGTCTCACCAATGAGCTCTCCCCTTCCTGTCTCTTGTTTTTTCCATGTTTATTTCATAATATTTTTACAGAGTTTTGGGCCTTCACTAAGCCAGTGAGGCCACTAAAGTAAGAAAGTTGGTCCCTCCCTGTGATGCCCTGATATGGTGAGAAAGCTGGACTCAGGCTAACTCCACTCAACATTAGCTGCTTACTCCACTGCCAGACTCTGGGGGAAAAGAGCCTAACCTGTTTTTTTCCACATCCTTATCTGATGAGTGAAGATATTAATCACAGTCCACAATGAAACTATTGGGATGGTTACTTCAGGTCCACGGGTCATTTTGTAAAAATATTCTAGTTAAAACTGGGAAAGACAGACTCTTCTAAGACCAATATTCTTTCTCTTTTCTGCATTCATAATTAAATGTTCTCTCAGAATTATATTTCCATAGTGAGCCCAAATTAGCACATTGCCATTCTTCTGAGACAGCTCAAAAGTATGCCATATTTTTGCTTGCATATATTAATCTTACTGGCAAATTCTCAAATATATAAATGTATGTATATTTAAGCTATTCAGTATCCTTGGGCTCCTTTTAGTAAGGAACTCATAATTTAGAAATGTTAGGGACTTTTAATAAAGAGCTCTTAATTAGAAATAAGAGCAAAAAAGGAATTAAGGGCTTTATGAAAGAAAATATTATGAAATAAAGAATTAATAATTCCCCCAAAATAGCTTAGATATTTTTTCTCATAAATAAGAAATATATATGAAATGTAATCTTTTGTAATTCACTCTGAGTTCAGGACACAGGCTATCACCATAAAGCAATCATTTTACCTTTAGAAGATGCATTTTTGCTTTAGAAGCAGTCAGTAGCTGGTCACACCACACGCCTCTCTAATGATGGAACTCGTGGACTCAGGAGGAAGTAGAATATTATTTATTCCATTTCCTGATAGCAGAGAAGGAGATCTATCCTTAAAATAAGTGACTGAGATGTGATACAGAAAAATAATGTTCTACAGAAAACAAACGTGCTTTGCATAAACACACTTTAGAACAGCAGAAACTGAAATATTCCTTGAAACTGGTCTTTATATGAAGCATTATTGCAATACATTCTAATGATGTTCAAAATACAGAGAACAACTAAATCTTAGATAATGCCATTCAATAGCGTAACTCTAATGTCAAACATAAAAGTATTTGAGATAAACCATCACTTTGGTCCAAGTCATGCTTTATTCCAGTTAAAGCCTAACTACCAATATGTGGGTCCTTTCTCCCAGCCTCTGCTTTGCATCACGACTGGTTAATTAGTCCAGTATGTGCAAGTTACTGAGGACTTAAACCCCAACCCTCCTTCATGTACTTTAGGAACTTGCTGAAGCCTTCCAGCCCTACTTCTCCCACTCTGGAGGAATGGTCCTGACAGCTGGAGACGCAAGCTGAGAATGGAAACCAGGCACTAGAGCAGATGAAGAGCTTGTGGGGATGCAAGAACGTAGGGCATCATGTTCAGTCATCTTCAGCTTTCATCTTAGGTCAAAAAGCAACCAAGAAATTAATTAACCCGAACTAGCCCGGAGCTTCCCTGGATCTTGATTTTGTTTTTACACATCTGCCTTAACCTTTACTTCCTAATTCCCTGGTCTAACCCAGAACTGCAGCTTCAGAATACTTAGGCGCAGGATAAACTCTGGTGGGAAAGCCAGATGCTCCACAGATGAAATTATATGCAATTGATTTTAGTAAGTAAATCCATACAAGACTCAACTCTGAATTCTATCTTTATCGTTATGTTTTTAAAGGTAATAAATAAATAAATGCATGAGAAATTTGATGAGGTCATCTGAACTAATCATTTTAATTTCCAAAAACATGACTTTGTTTTCACCTAGGGGCTTTAGAACTTAAATTTGTGCTGCTCTACCAACACACAACCATGGCTTTCCATAGAAGTGGATTCACTTCAGAACACTGAAGTCAGTTTCTAAATATTTGTATGTCAGAGTGAATAGCTAGGGCTATCCCACAACGATGCTGGTCAGAAATGCAACCACTGGTCCCTATAAAGAAAAGTTTTTAACATAGAGTTTCTTTGGTAACAACAATTGAATGGTTGATGCTGAGAATAAACAGCAAAACAAAAATATGAAGATATATATAATTGTGGGAAGTTAGAACTCATGATTTTCTTGTTTGTTTGCTTGTTTGTCTGTCTGAGAAAAAGTCTCTCCCAACATAAACTAGGGTAGCCTGGAACTCCTAGAGATCTGACTGCCTCTGCCTCCTGAGTGCTGAGATTAAGGGTGTGTATCAACATAGCTGGCCTAGAACTCATGACTTTTTATACAGTGAGAGAAGATGAATGGAGCTATTTGAGAAGAACAGTAAGGATGGATGCAGAACATTAACAAATGAGTTGGATAACCCCATCATAAACTTAAAACTGGTTACAACAGTAAACTTTGTATATATGTTTCACCACAAAGAAATTACTGAAAATAAAAAAGATTAAGCCTGGGACATAGTCTTCTCTGAATAGATAAGATGATAACATCATCCCTGGCAAATCAATAAGGTAAGACTACCTCAAATAATTATCAGGCAGAAAAACCTAATTAAAATTTCCTGGAGTGTCCCTTAGGTTTAAATCAGGGAAAGAGTAATTTGCCATTCAGTGAGTGCTATCTGGTATCAGCATTTGTCTGAACTATATAGTGCTTACCACTGGGCTAGATTTCTGCCCAAGGTCAAGAATTATTTTCAGTAATGGTGAGTAGCAATTCCAAGTGTTATGTTTTGTCATTTATTGAGACAGAAGCTCGGGTAACCCAAGCTGACCTGCTCAGAGGTGCTGAGTAGTTGATAACAATCTTGAACCAATGATCCTTCTGAGTCCATCTCTCAAGTCCTAGAATTCTAGGCCCGCACCAGTGTCCAGTATATGTGTTAGCTGAGGATTGAACCTCAGGTTTCATGTATTTTTTTTTACAGATAAAATATGCCAGGTGTGGTGTTGTACAGCTATAATGCCAGCTGTAATTTGGGAGACTGAAGTGTAAGGTCATGAGTTCAAGACCAACCTGGGTTACATAGGGCACTCTTGGCTACCTATACTAAATATATTCATGTGAATTCCTTTATTCAGATGATGTCTTTACAAAATAAGATTTACAGATACCAAACCTATTCAGTTAATAGAACTGTGTGTGCGTGCATACGTGTACATGCACACGTGTGTATTCTCCCTAAAATGGGTCAAATAATATTGTCTGAAGTAGAACGAACAACAGAATGTTCACAGAATTACAGAGCATTCACTGCGTCCAATGCACTGTGAAGGGGGAAAGTCTGTAAAATAAAATCCTGGATTGAGACTGTTTAATTCAAAGATTTTCATCATGAAACCAACTCATCTGAGAAAACAGCAAAGTTTAAAACAATACTATCAGTAAGTATGATAGATTTCCTTGGTTTGGAAATTTCCAAGCCACGATATTCTGCCCTGTCAAAATATATTCACTGGGGAATTTTTCACTTGATGCATTTCTTTTGAACTGAATCACATTTTTACATCTAGCTGGTTTCATTATTAAATAAAAGAGAAGGTGGTTCCCCTCTGGTCCTGAAGGGAACCACAGCCTTGAATGATGGTCTAACTTCTAGGTTCGCCTACAGTAACACCGAAACCAGAAACTTGTGGGAGAAATGTCACTTTATCTGAGAGAGTAAAATCAAACTCTAACAGGAAACAGCAAATTCATCTTTTTCTTTTTCTACTCGACTCTCTGCTGGAGACCACGTCCCTGGAGCCAGAGCTCTTTAAGTTGCACTTCCTTTACACGGATGAAACTGAAGTCACTGGCCTGTGCTTTCCCCAAAGGAATACCTACAGAGCAGTGGGAACGCTTCAGATACATTTTCAGAGCAGACCTATACTGCCTGCATCGCACTACTTGGAAAAAAAAAGATGAAGGGGAAACCTCAAATACTCATTACAGACTGAAAATGAGTTCATTGAGTTGAAGTTTCATAAGTCAGAAGGTGCTATTCTAAATACCGGGGTTGTTTTCTTGAGTTGTCTAGGGACCCGTAGGATACAAACCAGAGTTTAACTACACTGGAACTGAAGCTATATCCTTTGAACTTCAGCATTTGGAACTGTCAACAGTGGTTTTATTTTAGAGATGATACATGTGTACAAATTATTCTCACCCACACAATTTAAAATGTAATTTTAAAATTAGCCATTTAAATGCAAATCTTTCAAAAAATTTTCCAAAAATTAATTATTAGCACTTAGCCAGCTCTTTCCTTTCAAAGCTGAAATCCATCTTGCCTTCAGATGTATAGTCAGTCACTCTGTCTTTATCACTGCACGTGCACACAAAACTATTTATTTTTCTCTCTCTGCAGGTGGTGAGAACCAGGAAGGAGAGCCTGTGGTTTAAGTTGCTTGCGCCTCATCGTCTGGATGCCCAAGGCTCACTGGAGGCTCGCTAGAGGCTCGCTGGAGGCTGTATGCTGTTAATGCTAATCGTGATAGGGGTTTTGCCTCTGACTGACTCCTACATGTTAGCATTAACAGGATACGGTGCCTGTTACTGGCGTTCACATGGAACAAATGGCTGCCGTGGGAGGATGACAGGACCATTAGTCACTCTGCTGGAGGAGCACAGACTTCAAACTCTACCGTTTCTTAATGTACTAATCATAATCTGGTTACTAGGATGTTCCACTGTAAGTGTTAAGATAAATGTCATTTAAAAGATTTATCAGCGGTATCCCAAACAACATTTCAACTTCAAGCCCACAGCATGTTTATTTTTATCTTTAATGGAAAATGAAACTTGTATCATTTGTAATCCAAAATGATGCTCATAAGCACTTTTGATGATTCCACCAGAATACAGGTTGAATATACTATATATAAAGCGTATCTATAATATCTCTGTAGTTAAAGTTCAGGGCTGCCATTCTCCACTAACATCAAGGATTATCTGAAAGTAGCTCTTATAAGACTTGGAATTAGCATTTTTCCCGTTACGATGTCTTATTTAGTCAGCTTTGATTAAAGTTCTTATCTCTCAATTTGTATTTTATTTTAAGGGATAATTGAGACAACACGGAATGATTTTTAAAATGAACTATTATCCAGGTGGTGGCGCACACCTTTAATCTGAGCACTCAGAAGGCAAAGTCAAGCAAATCTCTGAGTTGGAGGCCAGCCTGGTCTATAGAGCGAGTTCCAGGACAGCCAGGGCTACGCATTAAAAAAAAAAAAAAAACCATCTCAAAAAACATATACATACACACACACATACACACACACACACACACACACACACACACACACACATATAATAAAGTATTACAACACTGATATAACCCCTGAGAGCTAGCTACCTGTATTTTCCTCACAAGGCACAAAAATTTAACTCAGAAAAATTCTGATTTGAAATGAAACCCCAAATCTAGGTTCAATAGCTGAGCCCCACAGTAAAGCTTCTGTTTCTTTATGCACTGAACGGAATGACACTTTCAAGGCTGGTGTGTGACTTCGTGGAGATACAGAACTATCCATAAAATAGTAAAGTGCCACATTAATGCTCTTTCAAAGTTAATTCAAAACACTACCTGCTGCTTTGTTATAATGAATAATTTGATTTGCAGAACCAATGTTTAATGTTTGAATTTCTATGTCGCTCTCCATTACTTATAAACTATATTTAGACAGTTGTATTATCATTATATTCAATCTATACATGTTCTGACAGTTTTCATGAACATTTTGTCAAGCACCTTTTTCACTATAGACAAATAAATTTCATGAGTCTTCAGCTGGCTTAGAAAATTGTGTGTGTGTGTGTGTGTGATCTTTTTCCTTTGCAAAGTACAGAGTGTGATTTCTGAAGCTATTTACACAAGAAGACAATGGAAAAGAGTTATAAAGATAGTGAGGGGAATGTTCCCTCCTGCTAAGACACGGTATTCCCCTGGAAGGGCACCCCACCCCCATCCCATGGCCCCATCGCTTTCTGCTGTGTATGCTGCCAAGACAAATTCCTCTTCTCAACCCTTGGCCCGATCCTGTGGTTCCACAGAGGTTCTGTGGAAATGATCACGCCACGGTGCTTCTTTGGACTGCTGTTCTCTGGCCAGTCTAGCTTCAGGACTCCTTGTTTCCAGTCTCAACTCTTCAGAGTCCTTTTGCAGCTACAGCCACAACGTCAGAGCACGTCAATAACGACTAGGTTTTCTACATTCCCGTCCTTCCCGTCCTGCAGTTCTAGTCAAAAGCTATGAACTTCCATGCCTTCTGTGACGAGCTCTGGGCTCTACTGCATGCCTAGGCAAATTACCTGATCCAGCCTCAGTTTCCCCATCAGTGTATGCATCTCTATGACTTGTCTGTTTTTAAGGATGGCAGGCTAAGATGAAATACACAGGATAGAGCACAATGGCTCTATCAATACCAGCACTGTGAAAACACAAACCTTGAGCATTTCCATTTCCATCACCTAAACTGAGAGATCTACGATAGCAGGTGTCCCTAACACTCTAGCTCTCCAGCCATAACCCAGATGTGGCCCAATGGTCAGGTCTTCTGATGCCCAACTCTCCTGGGCTTCTATTTGTTGATCTGTTTGTCACAGACTGGATTATTCTGGCCCATTATTTCAAGCCATTCCGAAAGTTCTTGGAGCCTGAGTAAGACTGGGTGTGTTTGGGTGGAAGGCGGAGTCATGAGGAAGTGGAAGTACACTACCTTGGCTGGGACTGATTTACATGAAGGGCAGTTTTATGGGGTTGAGGAAGGAAATAGCAGTCCTGGGGCAGTTTTATGGGATTGAGGAAGGAAATAGCAGTCCTGGTTTTGTATGCAGAAGATTGAATGACACAGGACACAAAGAGAATTGGCTGAGCACTCGCACTCTCTCCCAGACACTTGCTGAGCTCAAAACTAAACTAAACTAGAATTATGATTTTTTTTTTATTTGTAACATTTTATCAATAACTACAAACTAGCAGAGAGGGTTGGGACAGGGAGTTGGGAGACTGAAGCAGAGAATGTGGCATATAAGAAATTTTCTGAAAACAAATGGCCAGTACCTGAAAGAATGGGGAAACTATAAGAGAAATGGGAACTTGAAGAAAAATGGATGCAGAAAAAATATGCATTCACATAAAATTAAAAATGCATTTATGAATTTTTAAGCAGACCCAGTAAGTACCAAGAAAAATAACTGCTTGAGACTGGCACAGCTATAGAAAGTTATCGTTCTAGAACAAAAGAAGGTCCAGAGTGACCAGAATGTGCTGGGTCTTAGGAGGTGCACAGCTTCAGGTCCAAAACCAAACAAGAACTTAACAGCATCACTTGCTAGATACCAACTGAACTACTTCTAAAGGCTCACAGGGAATTTCAAAGAAGACTTTGGCATCTGGCCAGAGAGTTGCGCAGAAGCAAGAACAGAGAAAAGCCAGTTAGAAACCCGGTTCGCCTTCCCTTTTCCTGTAGGAAGGATCGGAAAGATCAACTCCAGGAAAATGAGAATTGGGCAAGAAATAGACGATAAACTGGAGAGACGAAATATATATTACACAGGAAATAATAGCTTTAGACAAAGCCTGGGCACCAGTTCAGAAGTATTCAGACTGGAAAAGAAAAAACAGTTTTGGCAAAGGCTTCCAAAAAAGAAGAAAATCCAGTAATCAAAGTCTGCTCAAAGGTGAGATGAAGCAGGTATTTTCAAACACTGTGGAGAATATCCCTTGTCAAAACCTGAATGCAAGTAATGGACATGAGAAGGTAAACGGTGTAACATGGGGGGGGCTGCTTGTTGTTGGGGTTTCTGCCCCGCCCAGTACCCCACAACTGTTTAGCCCCAAAGAAAATCACACATAGGTCTCCATAAATTATAAGCTGATTGGCCCATTAGCTCTAGCCTCTCATTGGCTAACTCTCACATCTTGATTAACCCATTTTTCTGATCTATGTTAGCCATGTGGCTCAGTACCTTTTTTCAGTGGGGCAGATCATATCCTGCTGCTTCGGTGGTCTGGGCAGGAGTGGGAGGAATCAACTTCCTCCTTCCCAGAATTCTCCTGTTCTCGTTACATTATTTCTACTTCTTGTCTGGTTTTCCTGGCCAATCAGCGTTTATTTATAACATAATTGACAGAATACAGACAATTCTCCCGCACCAAAAGGGGTATAAAGCTAATTCCTTTTCCAGGAATTAGCTGGAAAACACTGTCATGGGTCTTTCACAACTGGTGTTGGCTAAGTGCACACAGATATATTCAATAGTTAAAGTATGAAAATCCGATGTGATACTCTATGGCCTCTATCCCAAATGGCTATTCTAACTGCGTGGAAGTTCACTGAGTATGTGTACAGACTTGGGGTCTAGTTAATTTTGGTGTACGATATTTTTTATTTGCAACATTTTATAATAAAGTTTACTAAAAGTTTAATATTTAAATATATAAAAAAAGTTTTATATATTTTTAAAAAATACAAAAACCAAGCCCTTTGGAGGCTAGCATCTGCAGCATCTAGCAGTAGCTTCACTACCGGAACTGCAACCCTATGGGGGTTTTCATACAAGAGGCAGCACAAAGTAGTGGAGACAAATCACCTGCATTCAAACTCTGTTTCCTCGCTTATGAATTGGAAACACCATCTGAATGAATTGTGACAATTAACTAAAAGGCAGGCGCGCACCCTAATTCCAGCACTCTGAAGGCTGAGGCAGGAGGACAGCATAGCAAGTTCCAAGCTAGGCCTGACTACATACTAAGACCCTGTCTCAGACAAAAACACAGAAAAACTTTCTGTGGCGGTCTTACCATGCTGGCACAAAGTAACTGCACAGTTAATAGCATCTTCTAACTACAAAGGCATGATTTTAGACAAGGATGTTTACCACACCACTGTTTAACAAAGCAAGAGATGGCAACAGATACAGTGTATTTCCACATATGTTTATAAATGGAGGCTGTGGGGCATGGACTTTGCTGACATAGCCAGAGCTAAAGCAAACATATTATATTAAAGGCTTTTATTTTAACTTACTGTACATACTTAAATTTTAGAAAGTTACTGGGTAGATACAGTGTTCTCTGTTTGTCTGATTTCATCTTCAGTCACCTGTAAAGACACCAACAGCTTTACTTCTCAAACAGACCATTCAAAATTCACCCTAACCCACAGTCCAACCTCCACTCCTCCTATGAAAACCTGTCCCACTTTCCCTCAGTGATTATTATGGAAAGCTAAACAAGCACAGAGAGTTAAAAAACAAGTTGCCAATATAGATCCCCAAATGTATCCCATTTAAAACTACATAATCAGAGGCATATTACATGTAGGCTTCCCAAGCTTCTCACCTTGTTCTTTCTATCTATGGAACAAAAGCATCACTGTAGGAAAAATCACCAGCTGTGAAACACAAGGTATTCTACTCAAGGTGTCTTGTGTGGGCACAGTTGTGTTTGCACCAGAATTCGTTACAGACCTAGTGCAAAGAGGTACCAGCACAGCCCGTGGCCCCATTCTATGGACAAGCTGTCATGAAGAAATAAGCAACTTAAAAATAAACTGGTCATGTGCTTAGTAAGTTTGTTGGTTAGCCTTAATTTATTGTTCACAGAGTGACTGAGTAAGTTAGAAGAGCTGAAGCAAGTCTCAGGCAGCTCTCACAACACGGTTGACAACATGGTGCTGAGGTCAAGAAATGTGGCACTCTTACTTAAACCTCATAAGCCTTCATTTTTCAAATGTTTATTAAGTTCACAAAATTTTTTTAAAAGAACTCAATTAGGACTAACAGAGCTACTAAGAACAATCACCATCACATCCCTTCTGTTTCAGTTCTATGCTATCATTTTAATGATATTAACAAATTTAAAAGGCAAATTATAGCTTTATTCTTGCCAAAGCACCATCAGTGAACAATCACTACTAACAAGACAAATTAGTACTGTTTTTATTTTGCTTCTCTCCAAGGCCACTACCTCTATTTTGTTGGGGGTTTTTTTGTTCGTTTTTTTTTTGGGGGGGGGGGTGTTGGTGGTTTTTTTATTTTTGTTTGGTTTTTGGTTGTTACTTAATTTCTAAGACATCCCTTCACAGAAGAAAATTTTTGCAGTGAAAACTTACCATTTTCCGTGATCTTTCCAATAGCTTGTCCCATATTGTAAAATGTGCCTAAAAAGAGAAGATCTGCTATGAATGCATACAGGAGGAAGCTGGAGTTTTAGATTTATTTTCATGTGTTAAGTATATATGCATATATGTACATGCACCACATCTGTGCCTGGTGCCTGTGGACATCTCAGGGTTTGTTATGAGCCATCTTATGAGGGCGGACTGTAGGAGCCAGAGGGGCCAAGGGCACGAGAAAACCCACAGAGTCAACTAACCTTGTCTCATGGGAGCTCATAGAGACTAAACCGACAACCAGGGAGTCTGAATGGGTCTAACACATCCATGTAACAGTTCATTGCTTTCCTCTGGTGGGACTCCTAACAGTGTGGACTGGGACAGTCTCTGCCCTATTCACCCGCTTTGGGGACCCCTTTCTTCTTACCAGGCTGCCTTGCCCACCCTTAATATGAGGGAAGGTGCCTAATCTTATAAGTTACGTATGGTTGATATCCCTGGGAGGCCTGCCCTTTCTAAAGGGAAACAGAAGCGAGAATGGGGGACTGGGAGGAGAGGAGAGGGAGGAAACTGTGGTCAGGATGGAATATAGGAGAAGAATAAATGTGATAAAGATATTAAAGTGCAGCTCTCCACAACTGATGGATTCTGGAGGGGTGCAGGTGGGGAAGGACTCAGTTTTCTTCAAGAAGATGGCCACTGGGAGTTTGGCCATGCACCAGTGAATACAAATTGGACTTTTTTCTTCCTTCCTTTCTTTCTTTCCTACTTCTCTTTTTATTAGGGGTAAGCAGGTCACAAGGTAGGGGACAGACCTGGGAGGACTGGGAAGTAAGTATCATCAGGGTACATTATGTGAAATTCCTTGATAATCAACAAAATAGTATGTTGGGAATAAATAAACAAAAGTGACCAGAGGAAGGACGTACACAGACCCCTCACCTCATGTGGCTGGGATATACCATTCTCCCGTCTTTGTCCTGCTACTTCATGTACATCACGTCTATCATAGAAAGCATTCTCCCTAATGGGAAGCAAAACTGTGCCCCACTTTCCAAAGACTACAGCTCTTTCCATGACTAGCCATGTCACCCTCTAGAGGTCATCCTTCCTGTCAGACCACAAGCGCCCACAGGCATGTCATCAGGAACCACCTGCAATGCTCTGACACTGAAATGGCAGAGCCATGGCTCAGAAAATTACACCCCAAAGAATGAGCAGAAAGCTCACTGATGGTGGCAGTGAGGCACAGGGGTGGTCAGTGACCATTTCACACAAAAATGAACTCAGTCTGCAACAAAAGGCAAAATTATTAACTATCTCCATGCAAACCCTTCTATAGATGGCATGGAATGCCAAAGAGGAAAACTTAACCCTCCTGAGGCAGAAGGGACACTGGTGAGAGAACTTAGCCTGTAACGGGGACAGAGCAGACGGAGGAAGGAGTGGCCTGCAGTGAGGTCAGCAAGGCAAGCAGGGGAGACACTGAAGGGCTTAGGGACACAGAACAGTCAGGTTTGTTTCAGGCAGACCACAGGAGAGTTGGGGCATGAAGAATTAGACAATTTGTATATGGCTCACACCTGTAATCTCAGCTTTAGGAAGCAAAGGCAGGAGGGTCAGAAGATCAAGGTCACCTTAATCTACACAGTGACTTCAAGGTCAATCTAGACTACAGGAGGTCCTGTCTCAAAAGAAGGAAACAAAGAGTGGGCCATCTCAGTGGCTGGGGTAAAAAGGACTGGCTGTTCTAAAGGAGCCAGGTTCAATTCCTAGCACCTACATGCTGGCTCATAGCCATCCTAGTTCCATAGGACCTGATGCCATCTTCTGGCCTCTAATGACCATGTAGTGCACAGATATACTTACAGACAAAACACTCATACACATAAAAATAATAATTTATTTAAATGAACAGTCGGGCGGTGGTGCACACACCTTTAATCCTAGCACTTGGGAGGCAGAGGCAGGCAGATCTCTGAGTATAAGACCAGCCTGATCTACAGAGCTAGAACCAGGGCAGCCAGGGATACAGAAAAACCCTGTCTCAAAAAACAACAAAGAGTAAGCAAATAGATGGCTCAGACTACAAATTTAAGGCTACACTATAGAAGGTAAGGATGAAAGCAGGAGGTAGGATGGTGTTATGCAGCAGATAGGTTAGAATCAGATTGCACTGAGCTAGGAGTCCAAAGGATTTGCTAATAAATGGGAAGAAAGAACAAATCAAAGACTATCTATAATAAGTAGAAATGGGGACAACTAGGGAAAGAAGCATGTGTGCAGGAAATCCAACATGCAAACATGGGTGTTATCATACTTGTGAGAGTGGATTCCTGATTCTGTCCTATTGTCTATCCCTTTCAATGCCACAGTCTTGATTGCTGCAGCTATAAACTGGCTGTGAAGTCAAGATGATGCCTCCCATGTTACAATCTACAAAAATTCTTTGAGCTATTGTAATTCCTCTGTCCTTCACTTCAACTTTAGGCTATGTGCACTAAAAATTTTTAAATGAAAAAAATCTTTAAATAAATGAAAAGATATTCCATATTAATTTATTAGAAAACCAAACATATTAAAGATAATAATTCTTTTGAAACTACAACAGAGGTTAAGAGAAATTCCTGTTATTATCACAAAAGGATTACACTAAAGTTAAATGAAGCATAAAGGGCCCATCAAAATCCCAGCAAAATTCTTCAAAGACCTTGAAAGAACAGTACTCAGCTTCATTTGGAAAAGCAAAAACCCCAGGATAGCCAAAGCAATCCTGGGCAATAAAAGAACTTCTGGAGGCATCACAATCCCTGACTTCAAACTCTACTAAGGAGCTACAGTACTGAAAACAGCCTGGTACTGGCATAAAAACAGACAGGAAGACCAATGGAACCAAATAGAAGACCCAGATATCAATCCACACATCTTCAAACACCTGATCTTTAATAAAGAAGCAAAAAATATCAAATGGAAAAAAGAAAAAAGTGGTACTGGCATAAGTGGATATCAAAATGTAGAAAAATGAAAATAGACCCATTTCTATCACCATGCACAAAACTCAACTCCAAATGGATCAAAGACTTCAACATAAAGCCAGCCACACTGAACCTTATAGAAGAGAAAGTGGGAAGTGCACTTGAATGCATTGGCATAGGGAACCACTTCCTAAATATAACCCCAGCAGCACAGACACTGAGAGAAACAATTAGTAAATGGGACCTCCTAAAATTGAAAAGCGTCTGTAAAGCAAAGGACACAGTGAACAAGACAAAACGACAGCCTACAGAATGGGAAAAGATCTTCACCAACCCCACATCAGACAGAGGTCTGATCTCCAAAATATACAAAGAACTCAAGAAATTGGACACCAAAAGATCACATAATCTAATAAAAAAAAAAATGGAGTACAGACCTAAACACAGAACTCTCAACAGAGGAATCTAAAATGGCTGAAAGACACTTAAGGAAATATTCAACATCCTTAGTCATCAGAGAAATGCAAATCAAAACTCTAAGATTCCATCTTACTTCTGTAAGAATAGCCAAGACCAAGAACACTGATGACAACATATGCTGGAGAGGTTGTGGGGAAAAGGGAACACTTCTGCATTGCTGATGGGAATGCAAGCTGCTACAACTCCTTTGGATGTCAGTGTGGTGATTTCTCAGAAAATTAGGAAACAATCTTCCTCAAGACCCAGTAATACCACTTTTGGGTATATATCCAAAGGATGTTCAATTGCACCACAAGGACATGTGCTCAACTATGTTCATAGCAGCTTTGTTTGTCATAGCTGGAAACAACCTAAATGCTCCTCGACCAAAGAATGGATAAGGAAAATGTGGTACATTTACACCATGGAGTACTACACAGCAGAAAAAAATAACGACAGCTTGAATTTTGCAGGAAAATGGATGGAAATACAAAGCATTATTTTGAGTGAGGTAACCCAGACACAGAAAGAATTATCACATGTACTCATAGGTGGTTTTAAACATAAAGTAAAGAAAACCAGCCTACAGACCACAATCCCAGAGAACCTAAACAATAACCTGGACACTAAGAGAGACTTACATAGATTTAATCTACATGGGAAGTAGAAAGTATAAAAAGACAAGATCTCCTGAGTAAATTGGGAGCATGGGGACCTTGGGGGAGGACTGAAGGGGGGAGGAGAGAGGAAGGGAGGGGAACAGAGAAAAACGTAGAGCTCAACAAATATCAATAAGAAAATAAAATAAAACAGGAAAAAATGAAGCACAAAGGAATTAGAGTAGTTAACTTTTCATATGGATATAATATATATACATAGGAAGTTTATAAAACAAGTCCATGCGGCTCTTCCAGATGTCCATAGTTAACTGTTCCTCCTCCACCCTACACTCCCATTCCTCTCTCCACTTAACCCACCCTTCCCATTATCCCCCTCCTCCTTACTATCATGTGTTTACAATCCCTGTTCCTTTAAGATCTTGCTTCCCCTCCCACCACTGTCCCCCACTCCTAGCTGAGAGCTGACAGCTGAATGGGAGGGGGAGTCCGTTTTCTTTAAGAGTGGGGCCTCTGGCACTTCCACCTCACTCCAGTGGATGACCTCACACCCATGAGCACATGGGCACCACAAACTGGACTCCGTGGGAATATAAAAAAGGATAACACAAACTTAGAAAGGAGGAGAAAATAACGGATCTGAGAGGAGTTAGGGGAGAAGGGAGTAAATATGACTAAGATACACTGTATACATGAACTGTTCAATTACTAAAATTAATTAATAAAAACATATTGGTCAGGAATCATGGCACATGCCTTTAATACCAGCACTTTGGAGGCAGAAGTGGGTGGACACCTGTGAGATCAAGGCCAATCTAGTCTACATAGAGTCCCAGGATATCTAGGCGTATGTAGAGACCCTGTCTCAAACAAATATATTGAAAAAATAATAAAAAAGGAATTTTGACAAAGAACAATAAAACGGAATAAATTATTTACCCTATTCAGTGCCCTATTTATAGCCACAGTAATTAACACTGTGGGTATGTAGAGAGAAGGTGACCGATGGAACAGAACTGAAACCCAGAAGCCGCCCTACCCACCAGATTTTTCCTATCACCGTGTCCATATCCTGACAGCCACAAAGACATTACCACTGAAGAAACCAGACATGGGTTTCTTCTGTGTCTGCATGACACGTATTATTTCTTATAACTATAATTACCACAAAAAACAATGTTTAAAAAAAGAAGTGAAAGGAAGAGCATTACTAAGAGGTGGAGGCGATGTGGGAAACAACTGTCTCCTTGATTTATAAGCGATCCTAACAGTAGAGGAAAGGGCGACTCCCAAGGCCCAGGGCATTCCAGAGGCCTCACTCACTAGCAACCACCCCAGGGCCTCTCAATTCGTCATTACCTGTTTCTCCTACGCTACTTCGGAAAATTAAAAATACTATCTCAATTTGATTCCTTGAATGAACCTTCTGTTTTACATTATGAAAGAGCTTGCAAAATTATTAGTGGACCCCGAGGAAATGAAAACGCTTGTTCTTCCAATTTCTATAAAATCAAGTCTAGAATCAGTCCATCCCCACACTAGAAGCTGTGGAGCTTCGGTTTTACTTACTCTCAAGTGGGTGGGTAAAGACAGGCCCTGAAATCTCCTTGTGAGGCTCGCCTGAGTCGAGTGGAGATTATGGACTGCTGACACTTCGTACTGGAAACAGATGCTTGTTCTTGGGATAAGAGGGCCTTCACTCACATCGATGAAGTCACCAATTCTGGTGTGATGTTAAAAAATAAGCAAAGAAAATATTAATATCAAATCACAGTAGTGTGAAAAATCGACTTCTTTCCACTAGATCGCAAGGCAAAAATAATCCGCCCAATTACCTTTAATAAGTCTGATATACAATGCCCAGAGAACAATCCACCTGTAACAACCCTGACATACAATGCCAAGAATAATCCACCAATCCACCTGTAACAAACCTGACATACAATGCCAAGAATAATCCACCTTTAACAACCCTGATATACAATGCCAAGAGAATAATCCACCCAATCCACCTGTGACAACCCTGACATACAATGCCAAGAATAATCCACCAATCCACCTGTAACAACCCTGATATACAATGCCCAGAGAACAATCCACCTGTAACAACCCTGACATACAATGCCCAGAGAACAATCCACCTGTAACAACCCTTACATACAATGCCCAGAGAACAATCCACCTGTAACAACCCTGACATACAATGCCCAGAGAACAATCCACCTGTAACAACCCTGAAATACAATGCCAAGAATAATCCACCTGTGACAACCCTGACATACAATGCCAAGAGAATAATCCACCTGTAACAACCCTGACATACAATGCCAAGAGAATAACCTAAAAATTGTAAGAGAACTCATTTTTTTAATTAGGATTCATATAACTATAAAGGATTTTGAGAGTCATGGGACACATCATGTTATCAGACACATCCAACTTGTCTATGACTGACAACCTACAACCTTGCAATAACTCACAGTAGCCAAGTCTTCAATTTGGTACGCAGAATAAAAGAACTTTTTCTACAAGAAAACACCCTGGAACATTGGAGCTGGGAAAAGCTCAGAGTTATAAGAGGACTTGATGTACAAGCATAAAGACCTCAGTTTGATGCTCAGCAACCACACAAAAGCCAAGCAAAGCTATTTATGCCTATAACCGCTGTTACATGAGGGGCAGGGTCAGACAAATCCCAGGACTTCACTGACTAGCCAGTATAGCTGAAGCTACAAGCTCCCTGTTATTGAGAGCCTTTTCTCAAGGGATAAGGCAGAGAGCGACAGAGGATACTCAGTATCCACCTCTGAAAGAGTAAGCACTCATGAGCTCTCTCTCTTTTCCCTCCTTTCCTCCCCCAACCCCTATGCCTGGAAACTGCTCTCCATGAGAAACCATCAAAATAAGCAGTGGATTTTCTTCATTTCTGCAGAGAGTACATTCCAATTTAATTGACATGAATCATAAATAACAAATTAACACACATGGTTCTATACAACCATTTCCAATTCCTATCTAAATATTTTGCCCAATTTCAGAATCAACTCTCAAAAATTTCATTTTTAACATTCTAAAATCATCAACTGAATAAAAATAAATCATAAGATCACATGTGGTAGCACATGCCTGTAAATGATGTGGAATAATCCTCTTGTACATTGCTAAAATTGGTTTAATAAAAAGCTGATTGGCCAGTAGCCAAGCAGGAAGTACAGGAGGGGCAATCAAACTAAGGATGATGGGAAGAAGGGCAGAGTCAGGAGATGCCTGCCAAACATGAAGAAAGTAAAATGGGCATGCTATACTGAGAAAAGGTACTGCCACGTGGCGGACTGTAAATAAGGAATATGGGTTAACTTAAAATGAAAGCGTTAGTTAGTAATAAGTCTGAGCTATTAGTCAAGCATTTATAAGTAATATTAAGCCTCTGTGCAGGAATTTGGGAAGCAACTGCCAGGTATTTGGGACTGAGCAGCTGTGAGACAGGAAACTTCCACCTACATGTAATCCCAATACTCAGGAAGCTGAAGCAGGAGTATCACATATTTGAGGCCAGTTCATAAGAAGCCCTGTCTCAAACAAACACAAAATACATAAAATGAAAAGCACAACTGTCCCTAGAGATCAAGTGAAACTCCCAGCTGCCACATAAACACTAACAAAGCAACAGAGGAAGGTAGTGACAGCACAATACTGTACACGCATCTACTGCACCAGGGGAACACAGCCAGGCTTCCTATAGCATAGCCACCCAATTTCAGGCGCTTACCTGTGTAACTTGACTATTCTCTCAGGATTCTGAGATGCCTTCTCCTCTATGAAGTCCAACTTATACCTGAAAGGCAGCACCAAAAAAGAAAAAAAAAATTCAAACTTCAACTATCCAGAAACACCTAAAGATGCCATTTTCACTTCAGCTGCAGCAGCTGCTTCAACTGTAACTTCCTAATCCTCACGTCCCTCTTCTCAGGCTCCGGTCCCATGGCACCACTAAACTCCTCTCACTAAATTCACAGCACGATGGTTGCCAACTGAGTGGACATTGGTTTTGTGTGTGTGTGTGTGTGTGTGTGTGTGTGTGTGTGTGTTTCGAGACAGGGTTTCTCTGTAGCTTTGGAGCCTGTCCTGAAACTAGCTCTTGCAGACTAGGCTGGCCTTGAATTCACAGAGATCCACCTGCCTCTGCCTCCTGAGTGCTGGGATTAAAGGCGTGCGCCACCACCCAGCGTTGAGAGGACATTTTGCTCCTCTCCACTTCTCGCAGCATCCTTTCTGTGGCCTCAGTGACATGCCAGCTGCCTGCTAACTCAACTCCTTAGCCACCCTTCACTTCCCTTCCTTTTAAGGCCAGGCTATCCTAGACCCTCATTTTCACTTAAGCATCTGCCTTAAAGTCACTTCTTGACTTACAAGTGTTAGCTTCTACTGAAGCAGTAAGTTCTCCCACACCCTGCCCCCAACCATGTCTCTCCTCTATGCTGGAGATCCAAAACTTCTTGACAACCCACAAACACCTTAACCCACCAGTCACCAAATGGAACAACAAAAACTTCTTATTTTCTCACGAATTTCCTATCTTAATATGGTAAGAAAACTGTTCGTGTGTCTCAGTGAAAAATCAGAGATTTCTTTGATTCTTCTATCGCCACACCCTGTATCACTACCTCCAAATCCTACCAATGTCAGTGCCTGAAGTCCCTGAGTTTACCCAGCTGTCACTATAACTAATGCACACACGCAGAACACAAAGCCCAGATAAACGCTTACTAAGAACTTGTTCGTTTATCCTCAAGTCCCAAGTAGATATCCAGTGGGCATGAACATGAGGTCGTGAACTGTGGATGCAGTGGGATGAACCGATTTACACCCAAGGCAGATGGAGGGCCAGTTCCCTTGGATATGTCCTAAATGTAAATGCACACTGGACTCTGAACACTTCAGAATGGAAAGAATATGAATACTTAGCAGCTTTGATACTGATAGTATGTTAAATTAACATTTTAGTATCACAGATTTTCTTTTAACATTTTTATATAGCCACAAGAAAATTTAATAAAATTAGATAAATGGCTTAATCATATTTCTATATGTGTGTCTTGGCTTTTGTCAGAAAGGAAGCTGATAAGCTCTGATAACTCAGGAATTGTCTTGCCATAATGCTACAGGATGGTTTGACCTATGGCACTAGTTACTACCTATTCTCTAGTTGAGTTAAACATACGTTAGTACAAAGTACACTGGACTAGGATATGTCACAAACACTTCACAGGAAAGGGCTTCCCAGCCAGTCTTTTGCACGCTGTCTTCTACCTCCCGGGAGGCCTTGCTTTGCAAGTGTGCTAAGTGTGGGCTTATCACTTCAGCAGCAATGTCTCTGGAAGGTACTTGCAAAGAGGTATGCTGCTTTACAAGATGCCAACCTAGACAATAGACAAATGTATCTCTTGATACATTTATGACAAAATATTCCTATAAGAGTCTGAGTTCCTGGCTACACACTAAGGAAATTCTCATCCACACCCTTCACTAATTCCAAGGTGTACACTGTAGCTTTAGGCCACAATGTTTTCTGTCTTCAACACAGATCTCCCTTTAAAGTCTCTGTAATGTTTTCTAGTACATGAATTCTCAAATTCAGTTTGCTCTTAACAACACAAGTAGGAGGGAAACTACAAATTTTAAGGGAGAAAGAGACTTGAGAAGCCAAGCAGGATTTGAAATGTTGGCAAATCCATCATATGGCTATTTCACACAGAGAAAAGTATGACCTAAATGCATAAACACTGTCCAAAACTACTTGTATTTTCAGCCTTAACCTTCTGAGACTGGAAGACCATCAGGGAAAGGCTGATGTGTGCACAAAAGAATACCACTCTCAAACACAGGTCATCACTTCAGAGTGGAAACAAGGAAACACACCATCTTGATAAAAAGAGAAGGGCTGGCCTAAAAACAGACACTAAAACCCAGTGAGGAAATTATTGAGGAAATAGGGACCACTTTACTTAGGGAATCAGCAATGAGGTGAACACAGACAATACAGAAAGAGAAATGTGATAAAGAAAAATAAATCTTAGGGCAAAAAAATTAAAATTATGCCTTATGTAAACCAAAGATAAACATTCCTGCTGAGTATGGAAGTGTAAGGGCCCTACAACCCCAGGTTTCCAAACACTAAGCCAGGATGATGAGGACTGCGAAGTCGGCCTGCACAACTTAGTGACACTGTGTCTCACACTCAACAGGAAAGGAGGGCTGGAAATACAACCCAACAGCAGAAGGCTTGCCTAGCGTGCACAAGACCCAAGGCTCGACCAGCAGTACTTGAAAAATATATATACTAAGTAAAATAAAAAGACAAAACTTCTTAAAAGCTGTGTTTTCATCATTATATGCTATTCTTAAGAAAATGCAGCCAACACTTACTTGTTATGTTGAAAGATTTCTAAGGCTACTTTTGCATCAACTTCCAGCGTTTCAAAGGGAAGGTCCCGAAACATTAAAGCATGGGCATCTTTTGTGAAAGAACGCAGGTTCTCCTGGGGGAAAAACAAACAAACAAACTGCTAGAAACCATTCACCCAAAATGTTTTCTCCATAAGTCACAAAGACAAAACCACATACTTAGTGCTACAGATCTTCACTTAAAAGAAAGAAAAACTCATTTATGAAGACCCTTTTCATTCACAATATTTTTTCATTCTTTTCAATTTCACAAACTAAAAATCTTGTAAAATAGTAAAACTGTTAAACATAAATCTGCAGAGAAAATCTTAACACTTCACTCAAAATATACAAACAAATGTTTACTAAAATTATAACACCAGTAGAAACATTAATAAGCAGCGAAGCATAAAAGACTGCATACTGTGTACACATGACTAAAACTATGTTCAATAAATGCAAGAAACGACGCTGAGATTGCATCTTACACCTATAAGAATGGCCAAGACCAAAAACACTGATGACAACTTATGCTGGAGAGGATGTGGGGAAAAGGGAACACTTCTGCATTGCTGGTGGGAATGCAAGCTGGTACAGCCCCTTTGGATATCAGCATGGCGATTTCTCAGAAAATTAGGAAACAACCTCCTCAAGACCCAGCAATACCACTTTTGGGTATATATCCAAAGGATGTTCAATTGCACCACAAGGACATGTGCTCAACTATATTCATAGCTGCATTGTTTGTCACAGTCAAAACCTGGAAACAACCTAAATGCCCCTTGACCGAAGAATGGATAAGGAAAATGTGGTACATTTACACAATGGAGTACTACACAGCAAAAAATAAATAAATAAATAATGACATCTTGAATTTTGCAGACACACGGATGGATCTAGAAAACATCATATTGAGTGAGGTAACCCAGACTCAAAAAGACAAATATCACATGTACTCATTCATAAGTGGCTTTTAGACAAAATAAATAAATAAATAAAATGTTTAGCAAAAAAATAAATAAAGCAAGCCCACAATTCATAATCCCAGAGACCCTAGACAACAATGGGGACCCTAAGAGAGACACACGTCACACATGGGAAGTAGAAAAAGACAAGATCCCCTGAGTAAATTAGAAACATGGGAGAGGATTGAAGGGGAGGGGAGGGGAACAAAGAGGAAGGGAGGAGACAGAGAAAAATGTATAGCTCAATAAAATAAATAACAAATAAATAAATAAATGCAGGAGAAAAGTATCATTGTTTTTATCCCTGTTTCGCTGGTCATGTAATGTTAGCATATCCCAGATCAATCAAGACCGACATTTTTTAATGAGGCAGAAAATACACAATTAGTTAAGGTTTTACAAATGTCATTGCTATTTAGGACACTTTTTCATAGTTAAACTTACTCCTTTTAAAATAAAAAAAAAGTTTATTTATTTTATTCGTATGTCTGTGTGTGTGTGTTCAAGTGCCCACAGAAGCCAGAAGAGCATGTCCAATCGACTGGAACTGGAGTTACAGACAGTTGTGAGCTGCCTGATGTAGTGGCAGGAACAGAACCCAGGGCCTGTCAGGACAGCAAGTGCTCTTTTCATTGCCAAGTCATCTCTGCAGCCTCATCTGGCTCTTGCTATGACTCCTGCATATACAGAACGCTCACTGTATGCACAATGCTAAAACAGTGTAAGGTGACAGTTTTCACACTCTGCTCTGCGGACCCAAGTAAGTATGGCTCCAGGTCCCCTAACACAGCATTAACCAACAAGGTAAGCTCATGCATATACATGCATATGTATATGGTGTGTGTGTTATGTGTATGATATATATGTATTCGGTGTGTGTGCATGCGTGCGTGTCTGTATATTGGGTATATATGAACCTGCTGGGGTGAAGGATACATGCTGAGGCCCTAAGAGAACATCAGGTATCAGGTGTCCTGCTCTGTCACTCTTTACCATATTCCCATCAGTGTCGGTCACAGGACCTGACGCCAGGCTGATGCTTAGCAAACTCCCGTGAACCCCCCATCCCTGCTCCAGCACCCAGTACAAGGGGTGACAAGCAGGAAGCAGGTATCCCACTCAGCTTTTTGCAGGGATACTGGAGATCTGCACTGAGAACCACATGCAGTCACAGCATCTGAGGATTCTTACTACTGTAAAACACCATGACCACAAGCACAGTCATGGAGGAGAGTTTACTTCACTCACACTTCCACATCACAACTCATCATCAAAGGAAGGCAGGGCAGGAACCAAAAGCAGGAGCTGACGCAGAGGCCATGGAGTAGTGCTACTTAATAGTGTGCTCCCATTGCTTGCTCAGCCTGCCTTCTTATAGCATCCAAGAGCACCAGCCCAGGGATAGCACTACCCACAATGGACTGGGCCCTCCTACATTAATCACTAAGAAAACTCCATACAAAGTTGTCCACAGGCCAATCTGAGAGGAACACTTCTCAGCTGAAGTCATTCTTCCCCTAGGACTCTAGCATCTGTCAAGTTAACAAAAAGCTAGACCGCACACAGCAAGCTTCTTACTGAGCCAACTCTCCAGTCCAGCTTCTGTATCTTATATTCTGGATGTCTTCAAACTACTAACCCCAGCACTAAGGAGGCAAAGGAAGGCAGACCTCTGTGAGTCTGAGGTCAACTAACTTTGTAAGTTATTTCCACCGCAGCCAGAGCTATACTGTAAGGCTCTCGTCTCATGCAAAAACAAAAAAAAGAATAAATAGACAAACAAAAAAGAGAAGGTCAAGCAAGGCATAGAATATACAAATCCAAATAAATATACAAATAAGCTAAAAAAAAATCACCAACAGATGTGTTTACAATATAGAGTGATAGAAAAAAGATGAATGGGTGGATGAGAGATTAGTGACTGACAGGCACACAGATAAGGGAGATATTACTCTTGGAGAGAGATTCTCTAACTGTCCTCAATGTGCAGAACCACTCAGCAGTACTGACAGCAATATTTTAGCAGAGAACAACAGACTCCGAAAACAATGCTCTAAAGAGTAGACTTACTTTTGTTGGCATCCATTCATCCAGCCTCTTATCCAAAACTATATCATAGCAGAAGGCCCCAGCGATTACTGTGAATCCAACAGCAAGAAAAAAGAAAAAGCAAGCCAAATCTGTTAGAGCAAGAAGTTTCTAATCTGCAACAATCAATTAGTTAGATCACAGAATGAAAAGTTAGCAATCACTCCTAACTCTACAAATGGATACAAATATAACTCTACAGGAAATGCCCAAATTCTTATCTCTTAGAAAACTTCATTTTTTAATTTTTTGTACTTAGAATCATCTGAGCTTCCTTCATTCATTTTGTCTCTCTCTCTCTCTCTCTCTCTCTCTCTCTCTCTATCTCACACACACACACACACACACACACACACACACACATTAATTTCATACATTGCTGCTATACCTACTGACGAGAACTTCTGGGGTAAACAAAGCTATAGACTCTTACCCTTGCACCTCATCACCAAGCTGCCCCTCTGGTCTGCTTCTGAAGAACGGAACCCCCCTAAAGCACAGCTCTTCTCAGCAGCCTACGCATCTGCCCATTCTTGCACCCTCCCACAAATTCAGTTTAGAAATAGTCTTAATATGGAAAAGAACACTATAACACTGTGTTGTAGTAGGTGCGGGCCGCGTTCCTGCACCCGGGCACCCTCATGGCTAGTTTATGCCCCAAAATAATTACACGGAAACTATTCTTTTAAACACTGCCTGGCCCATTAGTGCCAGCCTCTTATTGGCTAGCTCTTACATATTGACCTAACCCATTTCTAATAATCTGTGTAACACCACAAGGTGGCTTACCAGGAAAGATCTTAACCTGCATCTGTCTGGAGTGGGAGAATCATGGCGACTGCCTGACTCGGCTTCTTTCTCCCAGCATTCTGTTCTGTCTACTCCACCCACCTAAGGGCTGGCCTATCAAATGGGCCAAGGCAGTTTCTTTATTAACCAATGAAATTAACACAAAACAGAAGAGTCTCCCCCATCAACAGTGTAATTCCATAACATTGTATGTAAGAGTAACTAATTTCATTTTGTTAATTACTGACATCTGATTACTTCACATTTCATCCTAACACAGTAACTGTATTACCTACAATACATGAACCACATGCATAGTCTTATACTAGATAAAATCAAAAATCAATACCAAAGCATTCATAGATCTTAAAAGTATAAATTATTGATGTATATATTACCAGGAACTTCTGGTGCTCTCACCAAGCTGACTGTATACTCGTCTTTGAAGGCCCTTTCTACTACACAGCCCATGATCATGGCACAAGAACGCCAGTAGGCCTAAAGAAAGAAATACACACATAAATGTAACATACTAAGATTCACTAAAGTTTCTACAATATTAAAACTTAAATCAACTCTTGGCTTAGCACATATTTTTCCAATACCTGCCCACTCATCCAGGGCAATTATAACATTAATACAATCAAAAATCTATTACGCTTTTGCCAAAATAACCAGGTTCATATCCAGACCTTACTACTTTGTAACTCGTAACCTTAGTCAAGGTGTGAAAGTTCTCTTAATCATTTATTCATGGAAAATAGGAAGAAAACCACCTACTCTCTAGAGTTTATATGAGATCAAATGAACATCTGTCAATTACTTAAACCAGTACCTCAGTGTTACTATTACTAAAGGCTCTTAACATCTTCTTGCTTAAGTATGTTATTTCAACAGATGTTTATTGAACATTTCCTGAAGTGAAAGACTAGATCTGAAACAGAAACTATCTCTGTATTCACAGAAGGAGTCTAATGCACCCAGTAATAAGATGAAAATACTGTATTTAGAGACTCTAGCCAAGTGTTGCTAGAGCCTACAGAATTTTGACAAGATGAAACCTAGTAGATTCCACAGCGCAGATGGCATTTTAACTGAACCATAACACATAAACAGAGCGCTAAAGGGGAACGACAGTGATCTGCACTGAAGGAAGAGCACAGCAAAAGCAGGGAGGATAATACCGTATAAATCGTTCGCCACCAAGTACTCTTGTGTGGCCAGAGCAAGAAAGGGGCGGGGTGTGGAGATCTAGTGGACGGTAAGACTAAAACAGCAGGCTGGAGACACATCATGCAAACCCAGAAAGCTACGTCCACTTTACCATGCAGGCAAGTTCTTCGGGAACAAGTGACAAGACCCCCAGAAAGCTATGTCCACTTTACTATGCATGCAAGTTCTTTAGGGATCAATGACAAGACCCCCAAAAAGTCACTTATAAAATGTAACAGAACTGCAAAGGATGATGTTCTAAGAGGTAGTTGGGATGGAAAAGAGTCAGAAAGTTACTAAAATCATCCACAGACAATGGTTTGATTTCAGACCAAATTCAAGTTATATCAATAGAAGTGGAACTCCCAAATACATAGAGGGTTACCAAAGGCTATGAGCATAAATGACATGCCCTATAGACTTATCAATCAGAAATACAAACAAGTTGATACCACTAGTATTTTGAGCTACAAAAATACTTAAGCTGACGTAAAACACTAGTAGAATACCACAGAGGAGTCTGGCCTTATTTATAGATTTTCTACTTCATAGAACATAGGTGTGATTTGTAAAAAGAAGAAGAAAGCTGGAGAAGCCAAGAAAATACCTTATTCACTTCTCTTGGGTCAGGGTCTTTGAAAGTAAGAAATTTAATCTCACAGGACTTGGTCAAAGGCTTATACATGTCCCACGGCTGTCCGTCCACAAGCGCCAGAATGGACTTCCTGCAGTACCACTCACTTAAATCTGTGAATGCAAACTGAATTGATGATCTAAATCTAACAAAAATCCAACGTGAAAAGTTACATGTTTAACTGATATGTTCCGAAACAAAATAATGAAGAGCAAAATTCTACCAACTATTTTTGCAGAAATATTATATATTTTATATATGATGAATTTAAAAAGAAAACAACACATGAAAGCATTGCCAACAAACTACCAAAACCTTTAACAAAATCTATTACAGCTAAGTGTAGTCTTAAATTAATTTGCCAACTAATAAAATAATATTCAAAGAGTTATAATTAAATAGTCAAAGGGAAACAACATAGATATATGGATTCATTCACACATACACACAAGTCAGAAGAAAAGGAAAATATATCTATATATTCACATAAATTTGTTTAAATTATCCTTGAGTCTTGCTCCCAAACCACCTCTTTCTTACATTATTACATTACAGACATTTCAAATAAAATAATGTAGTTACAACTGTAAAATTATAAATGTGAATTCACATGTAAACCAATCACCTCTAATCTGTTCTATTATCCCACCCTAAGATTCTAACCCTAAATACACATTCAACACATATTCACAAAAATGGTCAAACTACAGAGTCTAACATATAAACTAGTATTAAGTTCCATAACAAAGGTCTTAAAGGTCAAGATGAGGATGGCTCAGAAACTTCATCTCTGCAGACGGTATGTATAGAGAGCTCCATTAGGGCCTTCGGTGTGTCTTATTCTCCTCGCCTGTACCACACAGCAAGGTGAAGAAATACATGAATATCAAATGAGCAATTACCACCAGTGCTTGTTTAACTGTCAAGAGTAGAGGAAGGCTGAGAATGCATGCCTTAAACCAGTTTCAGCTGGCAACTAACCCTGTCACCTACTGAAATGGTATTACTGAGTCTCTTAAGTTTAAACAATACAGCCAATTGTTCCTATCTACTATTTGGAGATATGCAATTTAAATATCATGTGTATCAAAGCCCTATCCAAATGTCTTTAACGCCTTAATTTCCACACCAAATCATATATAAGCCCAAGGCTCTCTCAAACAATATAAACAGAGGGGCTGGAGAGATGGCTCAGAGGTTAAGAGCACTGGTTGCTCTTCCAGAGGCCCTGAGTTCAATTCCCAGCAACCACATGGTGGCTCACAACCATCTCTAATGAGATCTGGTGCCCCCTTCTGGCACGCAGGTGAAACACTGTATACATAATAAATAAATAAATTTTAAAAAAAAAAAAAACAATATAAACAGAACAATTAACTTTTAACCCTCACTATACTTAACAAGTACATTCATACATTGAGTACCTATACTGAACAAAATCACAACACAAGGGGCAGGTAGCAAGCAGATGAGAGTTATATTCAGTTAGGAAAAAAAGCTAAAAAGGAAAAGGTAGGAAAAAACAAAAACTCAAAATACTTTAATGAGACCTGCAGGATAAAGGCTCCCAGTACATGAAAAGAGACAGTCTCAAGAGCACCAAGCACCCTAGGCTTAGTTACGTTCAAGCAAACTTGGAGACAACCTGCATGCCACAGAAATGCTGCAATATCCGCAGTACCCACAAAGTAAAAGGGACCGTGAAGGGCTACCAAGTGTCAAATAAAGAAATTCCTTAGCCTCGCAAAACAATTACAGCACTTTGCCCTCCGCAGTGTTCGCGTCGAATGGTCAGGGCCGTACACTGATTCTGCTACTTACGCATGGCACAACTGTAGGGAGTGGAAATGTTTTTGTTCATCAAGAAGACGACGCCAGGATCAGTTTTCCCAACATGCTTAACTTCAATCTTTTCTGTTCGGGGAGTTAATGATAACTGCCTACTTTTCTCTTTATTAAAAAGTTCGTTCCTCATTTCTGTCAGTTCGGTGGGTGACAGCTGAGCAGCTGGCGATGTCGCTATAAATCCTATGAAGAAATGAAAGACTGAATAAATGAATAGCTTACTAGAGGCCTGTAACAAGAGAAAGCAACAGAATTTTTGCATAACATAGGTCAAAAATTCGACCGGGGCATACTTATACCACTTTATAGCATTAATAATTTAGCTTAGCCTACGCCCGCACCTCTGGTTTTCTCTCACATCCACCGATCTTCTCAGTGGCGTCCCAAAAGCAAGTGGGAGGAAACCAGGCTCGGTGGAAAGGAAGCAATGTTGGAGTTGGAAAGTGTCTGGGAGGGGACAAGAAAGTTCCATGAGAGCGGAAAGCCCATGCCCAAACTATCAATATCTAGCACAAGAAACGCTGGACTTTTCTTCCAAACCCCAAAGCAAGAGACTTGGCCAGGCAAGCACAAGTATGAGGACGTTTGCAGGAGGCTGGGGCTGCTTCCTAAAAGCCCCGCAAGCGCCCCCCGTGTGCGCGTCCCTCTCTTTCCCCGATTCTGCACAACAGATTGTCTTCCCAGGCTGGGAACGCGAAAACTCACTCCAGCGGGCCCCGCCGCCCGGGCTGGGCCGGCAAAGCAGCAGCCTTCCGAGCGTAGTAGCCATGACCGCCAAGGAAGCCAAGGGAGCCTCTTCGCCAGGGTCCTTCTCGTCCCTCTTCCCCCGGAAACCAGAACCGCACGGCCGAGGTTCCGTAGGACCGCTCAGTTCCGGACCCGGCGCTGGAGCTGCGTGGCGCCACAAGGGGGCGCGATCGCCCTTCTCTGAGGATTGATCTGATCAATCCTTGGTTGCAGAACAGGGAATCTTCTCCAAGGTGCAGGGACGACCCGGTGTGAGGCTGCTTGGTCGAGTAGCAGAGATTTAATTGTACAGGGGACACGCGCGAGTCACACACGCGCCTTTGTCTTCCAAGGCTTCCAGTTTCCGGGCAGAAAAGTTACGCTTTTGCTTTTTTGACAGCCTGGCCAGCCACCAGGGATACAACTCTAGGTGGTGGAATAAAGAGTTTTGCAAGGACCTAGATGCCCTTCAATGGAAGAATGGATGAAGAAAGTATGGAATATATACACATTAGAGTACTACTCAGCAGTAAAAAAACAAGGACTTCTTGAATTTTGCATGCAAATGGATGGAAATAGAAAACACTATCCTGAGTGAGGTAAGCCAAACCCAAAAAGAGGAACATGGGTTGTACTCATTCATATTTGGTTTCTAGCCATAAACAAAGGACATTGAGCCTATAATTAGTGATCCTAGAGAAGCTAAATAAGGAGAACCCAAAGAAAAACATATAGGCATCCGCCTGAATATTAACCTTCAGCAAGCGATGAAAGGAGACAGAGACCCACATTGGAGCACCGGACTGAAATCTCAAGGTCCAAATCAGAAGCAGAAGGAGAGAGAGCACGAGCAAGGAACTCAGGACCACGAAGGGGTGCATCCACACACTGAGACAATGGGGATGTTCTATCGGGAACCCACCAAGGCCAGCTGGCCTGGGTCTGAAAAAGCATGGGATAAAACCTGACTCGCTGAACATAGCAGACGATGAGGACTACTGAGAACTCAAGATCAATGGCAATGGGTTTCTGATCCTACTGCACGTACTGGCTTTGGGGGAGCCTAGGCAGTTTGGAGGCTCACCTTACTAGACCTGGATGGAGGTGGGTGGTCCTTGGACTTCCCACAGGGCAGGGAACCCTGATTGCTCTTTGGGCTGACGAGGGAGGGGGACTTGATTGGGGGAGGGGAGGGAAATGGGAGGCGGTGGCAGGGAAGAGACAGAAATCTTTAATAAATAAATAAATTAAAAAATAAAACAAAAAAAAGAGTTTTGCAAGGGTGAATGTTTAGGTCGGCTGCAGTGGGTCTGTGCCACTTTTCTGTGGTCTTGGAAAAACATCATGTTGATTTTGAAGAGAACATCCTAGAACTCTTTGTGAATGGTCTAGGAAAGTTTGTATGGAGCCTTTAACCAGAGCACAGTAAACTGGAATGTGAGTCTCATCCGTGGATGGATCCCAAAAGAGCAACCGTTCTGCACGGTTGGCACTCAACAAATCTTTGTTATGACTGTTCGTGTAAAAGTTCTGCTGAGTCTAAGGCCTTTGTGGTGCAGTGTTACAGTTGAAGCAGCATACAGTTCTATACTTATGCAAAGCTGGACCAATATAGTTCAATAAATTTAGCCTGGGACTTCCACATGACCTCTTCTTTTAACTTGCGGTGGAGTACACCGCTACCAGGTGTCAGCTGGGACACAAATACTCTGTCTTACGCCACCACAAATGTGCTGGCTCCCTGGTCCAAATAATACATATTTACATAGGAAAAGTGTTAAGACCTGTCCTCAACCTTAAGGTAAGAAATGTAAGTTTGGGTTCAACCATTTTACTGCTCTCTATCTCAGGAAATACGCTGATTCGAACGGGAAGGGTGATGCACCTAGGCCGTCCTTCCTCAAAGAGTCTTAGGAGGGAGGACCAGAGCTGGAGGAACTAGAGCTTTAACAGACCTTTTCTGATCAACGACCAAAATTCTAATTCAAACCTGGAAAAGTATATGCGTGCGTGCGTGCGTGTTACTTCTTTAAATGTACTATTGTTCCTGAAAGCTTTCAATTTCACCGGCCTTTTAGAGACTGTGTTCATTTAACCCCACCTAGAAATGCTATGGTTTGAACTCAGAGGTCCACTTGTCTCAGCCTCCTGAGTGCTGGGACTAAAGGCATGTCCCACCACATCCATTACAGAGGCTCTTGTTGCCCAAATTTAAGAACTGCTTCTCCCGGCTGTGGTAGTTTGAATGTAATCCCCCCCCCCCCTTAGGCTCTTAGAGAATAGCACTATTAGGAGGTGTGGCCTTGTTGGAGGAAGTGTGTCAGTGTGCCTTTGGGTTTTGAGGTCGCATATATGCCCAAATTACGCCCAGTATCTTAGTTCACTTCCTGTTGCCTGCTCAAGAAGTAAAATTCTCAGCTCCTTTTCCAGTACCATGTCTGCCTATATACCATGATGATAATGGATTGAACCGCTGAACTGTAAGCCACCCAATTAAATATTTTTCTATATATCACTTGTCGTGACATAGTGTCCCTTCACAGCAGTAGAAACCCTAAGACACCCACTTTCATTATTTTTTAATTTAGTATACAACATATTGGGTTTGTTACAGAAATTTCATGTCATTAAACATTTCCAATTGTTCCCCTGCCCCTCCTGTGCCAGACTTGCTGATCCCTTCCCTCAGACAGCCCACTGTTAACACTGGGTTTCCAATCTGTGTGTTAGTGGAGTCCTCTGAAGAGCAGACACAAAGGCAGAGTTCAGTAGGCAGAATTCTGTATGCAGGTATTTTAGTAACAAAAAGAATAAGGAATTAAGATATACATACTAAAAATCACCAAATCCATAGTAACATTCAGAATTAAATGACATTAGGAAATGAAGGAAGAGATTTCTTTACCAAGAAAAAGTGCTGGATAATGAAAGGGAAGAAATCAACATTCTGCAGCTGTGGGTCTCATAACTGGTTCAGGTGAAGGAAATAGTCATGGAACACTAAAGCGAGAGATGTTGGCAAGCATTTTAGCTCATGCCTTTAATCCCAGCATTCAGGATAAAGGGGCAGGAGGATCTCTGTGAGACCTGGTCTGCATAGCAAGTCCCAGGCCTGCCAGTTATCTAGTGAGGCCCTACCTCAGAAACAGTAAAATTAAATAGGCCAAGTTTGCTTGGCGTCATTCCTATAACTTTTATGCCTGTGTGGGGACATGCCTGTGGAGGCCAGAAGTTAGCTTCAGAGTTCAGTATGCAAAGATTTTAGCAGGGGCAATGCCTGTGTCTCAGGGTTTCTATTACTGTGATAAAAGATGACCAGAAGTAACTTGGAGAGGAAAGGGTTCATTCCCTCCATCACTAAAGGAAGTCACGGTGGGAATCTGGAGGCAGGTACTGAAGCAGAAGCCATGGAGAAGTGATGAATACCGGCTTGTTTGCCCTGAATTGCTCAGTTCGCTTTCTTATACCCTCTGGACCACTTGTCCAGGGGAAGCACTACTGGAAATGGGCTTTCCCACATCCATCATTAATCAAGAAAATGCCCCCATAGGCTTGCTTGAAAGCCAGCTTATGGAGGCATTTCCTCAATTGAGAATCCCTCTGCTAGGAAACCCTAGTTTGTGTCAAGTATGCAAAAAACTAACCAGTATAGCCTGTGAAGGAAAAGAACAAGCAGCCTGGTAAGGCTGACCACACATAAGTTCCAAAGGAAGGAAAATTAACTAGAAACCTTGAGTCCAAGTTCACCAAGAACTTTGGTGTCCCAGGAACTTGCCTCAGCATCATTTCCACGTTCAGTGTTTTAGTGGGAGCAGTTCCTGAGAAGTGGGGACAGTAGCCTCAGAGTACACACGAGAATTTGAGCTTTACAATTCATTAGGGGGTGGAGGATCAGCCATGGTACCTGTAGCTGGAGGTCTCTGAAGCGCTTGAAATAAGTTACATTTCAAAATCTAGTAATTTAGGAAGCAGTTGATACACATTTTACATGCACTGGGTAACACAAATGCGTGCACGCGTGCGCACGCACACACACACACTTCTTTTTTAATGGAAATATACTTTATTATTTCATTGATTCAACTTGATAAATCACATTTAATGTATATCATTTAACCAAGATTTTTTTTAACAGCTTATTCCCATGAAATAATTGTTGAATGGTCTTTATACTATATGAGGATTTGTGTTTTGTTTTTTGTTTTTTTCAAGATGGGGTTTCTCTGTGTAGCATTGACTGTCCTGGAACTCACTCTATAGACGAGTTTGGCCTCAGACTCAGATATCTATCTGCCTCTTCCTCCTGAGTGCTTGGATTAAAGGCATGAACCCCATACCTGGCAAGAGGTTTAATTCAATACAAAGCTGAAACAGGGCAAAACTTAGCATCAGAGCAGAGTGTAGTAGAAGAGGGAGATAAATATTTAGAAGAAAAATGTGATCTGTGCGATAACCACTCTCTCCTTCAAGTCCCATAGCATCAAAAAGGAATGAATGCCTTTGACAGGGAGAATTGTGGCACTTAACAATGAGCAAGCTCACAGAAAGCCAGTTTTACTATTCAAAGCACGGCCCAGCAGCTGGTAGCTTTATTCATTTGGACACACACGCACTTCTATCTTTTTCTTTTTGCATCAAGAATCTAGTTCCACCTGATTTCAGTGATGCATGGTGCTGCAGAATAACCCAAGATAAAAGCAAATTAAATTTTTTTTCCTCTCTGTTGACGCATGACCCCATGAAGTTAAATGGTAGGGTTCTTCTACTAGCTTTATCAACTCCTTTGTGAACTGACTTGGCTGTGAACCTGTCTGTGTGTGTCAGATGTGCCTGGAAGATAAAAGGCTGTTGATTGTAAAAGCCAGGGATATGGCTGTGTAGTAGAATGTTTGTCTAACACGCACATAGCCCTGGGTTTGATCCTGGCACTGCAAAAAGATTTTGATGTACAATACAATTGACCCCTTCAATTATCATTCCTGTTTACTCCACCCCTGTCTGTCCTTAAGCTATAATAAAATCTTATCAGTTCTTAAAGAGGGAATCAAGGATATAGACCATGAAGCTATAGCATTTTTTGCAGATAATACTTTTCTGTTTCATTTTACAAAAATACAGGTAATAATGTATATACATGTATATATGTTAAATATTTTTACCTTCACTCATAAACATAAATAATGTTCACTTAAAATGACGATTCAGTAAGTGCTGAAAATTCCAAATAAAATCACAAGTTGAAAAGATAGTACAGATTATTTATTGCACTCCTCCCCCTCAGTTAGTAGCCAGAGAAAGTGCATCATAAAGAGATTGGTATTTGGCTCAAGGTCATCTGGAATGCTAGCTTGGCGCCTGGGTTTCTTGGAAACACTAGAGTATGCCAAAAATGCCAAGACTCCCGAAGCATGCAGCATGTGGTTCTTAAACCATTCAGATTTATCCCAGCGTGGGACAGCCACGTAAAAAATCCCTCGCTTCATAGTTTGGAGGGAACATCACAAGAATTCCCATACCCATTTGTTTAAGATTTCAAAGTGACAAACATATGTTCATAGGAATTTTCTTTGAATGAAAGAGGCAAGTATATTCCGTTTAGCTGGGAACCAACACCCTTCTTTAAATTGAGAGCACCTATCAGACCAATTAGAATACAAACTCACATAAAGTTTTAGAATTGAAATGCATGGATCCTGGAGAATAGAGTAAAAATTGGTTAGAGTTTCTGTTTCTTTTCTTTTTCATGTGTGAGTATAGTAATATTTTATTTATGTTTTAATAAATAATGCTTGCTTAAAGATCAGAAGCGCAAAGCTAAGCCATTAGAGGTCCGGCATTGATAGTGCACACCTTTAATCCCAGGATTTGGGAGACGGCGCAGACGGATCTTTGTGAGTTCAAGGCCACTCTGGGCTACACAAGATCAATGCAGAAACAGTGCCTCACACCTTTAATCCCAGCACTAGGGAGTCATACACCTTTAGTCCCAGCACTAGAGGGAATATAAAATGGGAGAAGAGAAAGGCTCACTCTGCTTAGTCTACAGTTATCCGCCTTGGTAGAAGTGAGACTTCTCTAGTGGCTTGGCTCTTTTGCTTTTCTGGTTTTCGGGTTGAACCCCAATATCTGTCTCTGAGTTTTTATTATTCGTGCTACAAATGCACATGCGTGTGTGTGTGTGTGTGTGTGTGTGTGTCTTCTGTATCCCTCTATCTTAGTTTCCCGAGTTACCTCTTGTCAATTGTTCTTAATCCTTCTGGATCCTATTTAGGAAGCCTGTTTCTGTGTAAGTAAATTGAATTGTACTCCCTAAGAACACTTTTTTCTTAATTATGAATAATTACACCTTCATTTTCTTGTTTCAAATTCTTGGCCCACCTTTCCTTGTTTCTAATCCCTTGACTGCCACTTTCCTGCTTTTCACTGTCTCCCTACCCTGAACTTTATGAAGATGAGGGTAGAGAAAGAGACATCTATCTACAAAAGAAGGCAGTTGCAGGAAGAATGGAAACATATAAGTGATAGAGAATGTGTAAGAAAAGCCCACATTCTCCAAATGCAGAAGCTGGACACTGTGTCAATCACTCCTGGGTCAGGGCCTTTGAACTTCTAACCTTTCCCAGTTCTCCATTCCACCTTTAACCTTGGAATTGCTAGAAAAAAAAGAAAAGAACTGTCTCTCTAGAAGGAGAAATAGTCTTCCCTTGAGATGAGTCCCCAGTTGGTTATCCAGTACAAAGCCTTGAAAACATATACATACAAGCAATGCTCAAAGGACTCAGCAGTCTTTTGTTTGTATGGTGTAAATATAATCTTTGTGTCTGTTTCTCTCTCTGCTCCTGTAGTATATTTGAGATTGAGAATTTTGCTTCAGTAAGCATCTGTCTGTTTTTTTTTTTTTCTGGAAAGGTATATGGAAGTCCTTGCCCAAGAGTATATGAACTTACCATTTTGATAGAACTGCTAAGGAGACCACTAAAGCCACTAACATACAAAACAAAGTAGATATATGTGTTCACAGCTATATTTCAGATAATTGTGAATGATTATCCTTGTGAAGAAGCACTACGCTTGCTGCATCTTTGAGTTTGTGGCTGTGGTCCAGGACCATACTTCCCCAGTCTTCCACCTTTTCTGCTTCTTACGCAATAGTTTTCAAACCCAGGTTGGTACCGACCCACTGGGGTCATCACAGAACCTGCAAACTCAGGCTCAGTCTGTTTCTAAGGACTATGGACTATCTCTGAATCTTCTGTTACATTTTTGCACCACACAATTACACACTTTGACTAGAATAAATACGTCCAGCCCGACTTGTGTGATTCTTTCTCTATAATCTTTCTCTCTAAAGCTTTTGAAAGGTTTTCTCGTTGTTTCACTTAGCACAACAGCTGCCCTATAAAAATGCAAACATTAAGAACACAGCACACATAGACAGAAAGCATGAAACCTATACTTTCCGGTCTTCATTCTATGGCTGTAGGTGACCCTCAATCCAAGTTTTAGAATCTAACCACTGCACCATCCATTATTTATATTATTCAAATAAATCTCCAGGAAGTGGCAAGACAAGGAGTTTGTGAGGACATCGAGAATAAAGAATCAGTAACCCCCAGAACAGTTCACTCTGTGACAACTGGGGGAGTGTTTTGATAAGTGTTGGCAGCAGGGCAAGGCATGTGATGTAGGGCCGGAAACGTTGGCATTCAAACAAGCAAATGGTTTGGCGACAGTTTCTTAAATTTCTGCCGTGTTTGCAAATGCCAGTAGCAATTTCTCATGCTGCAGAATTGCTACACGTGACAGGTTCCAGAATGCTTTACACAATTTCCACCAAGTAACTCATCCTTCCAAATTAATAATTCCATGAACCCTTTGAATAATTGGAACTGCTAAAGCTAAAGCCATGCAGGGACTTTCTATATTTAACATGTGCATTTTGGTGTTCAGCTGTAGAATCTGAAGCGAGTCAGGAATCGAAGTGGAATCTTACATAACACCGTTTTTATGTGACTGGGAAGAGGTGTGTGCACACAGGGGTGTGTCTGAGTGCCAGCAGGAGTAAGTAAATGGGAGGGTCTGGTGCCTGTCTCTCTCAGCCTTATGGCAGGGTCTTTCGCTGAACCTGAAGCTTGCCACTTAAGCTACGTTTTCTGGTCGCTGTGTTCCCAAGAACTCACCTGTCTACCCCAAAAACACTAGAGTTACAGACACGTATGGCATGCCCAGATACTTACCTGAGTGCTGAAATCTGAACCCTAGTCCTCTTACTTTCAAAACACATGCTCTTACCTCCAAAGCCATCTCACCATCCCCAATTCAATCTCTTTTTTACATGTATGCAGTTAGTAAGCGGGTTGCATGCCGTGGTATGCACGTGCATGTCAGACAACTGACGGGAGATACTTTTCTCCTTCCACCAAATCGGTCCTGTGGACCAAACTCAGGCTTGGTGGCACGTGTCCTTACCCACTGAACCATCTTACTGGCCCCTAATTCAGTCTTCATAGGTTTCTATCACATTATTAACTCTCCAGGCTAAAATAGTACCTGTTCCTTCCTGAATGTTTATAGACATGACTGCCTGCATTGTAAGAACAGGCAAATTGAATGGATATGTGGTGAGAATTTTGACCCTTGAAAATCTTTATTATTGGCACTCATTTCTGCAGTTTCTCCAGAAATGTGGTATGCTTTGAGCTTGTTTCCAAGGAAAAGTCAATTCTAGTGAATTCAATTTAGACTTTCCCATGCCCTCACTGCAAAGGTCATAAAATCAATGTAGGGTGTCTGCATGCAATCAAGTAGATCCATTCCAATAAAACATTCCGAAACTGGGGAAATAGCCACAGGATAGATTAGGGAACCCAGAAGGCTACTGCAAAATGCACTCGAGCTAAAATTCTATTGATCTCCTGACACCATAAGCTCCTGTTCTAACCACAGGAGGCCAAGAGTCCATGTGGAGCTGGTGACCAAAGCTGGTGATGTGGGAGTAATTTCTTATTAATAAAGAAACTGCCTAGACCCATTTGATAGGCCAACCCTTAGGTAGGCGGAGTAAACAGAACGGAATGCTGGGAGAAAGAAGCTGAGTCAGGGAGTCGCCATGATTCTCCCACTCCAGACAGACGCAGGTTAAGATCATTCCTGGTAAGCCAGCTCGTGGGCTACACAGATTAATAGAAATGGGTTAGATCAATATGTAAAAGCTAGCCAATATGAAACTGAAACTAATGGGTCAGGCAGTGTTTAAAAGAATACAGTTTCCGTGTAATTATTTCGGGTAAAGCTAGCTGGGTGGCGGGACACAGCCCGCCGCTCCGTATTACAACAGAGTGGCGCCCGACGTGATGGACTAAATCCACTTAAAAACCTGAGAAGGCTTAAAAATAAGGGAGAGAGACTTTAACACAGATTTTTGCTGTTTGTTGGTGGCGTGCTGTAGAGAGATTTCCTGATTCGGCAACAGCAGCAAAAAAAAAAAAAAAAAAGCTGCATCATTTTAAAGTGCGGCTTCTTGGGACTGTGCCGCCAGTGCAAACTCTGGCTTTAAAGCATTTCAATGGATTTTATGGGACTGGATGTTTGTGTTCCCGCTTGGGATCGGAAGGAGATTGCTCTCAGCGCTCCCCGCCTGCACCTGGGCAGATGGCAGAATCAGGCTTAGGCAGGCGGAATAACATGGTGAAAGAGACGTGTTTTCAGACTGCGCAGTGCTCTGCGTGTCAGATTTGGTTGTAACTTGGATAAAAAGAGTTTCTGTGCTGCATGCTCAGTCTCAAAATTAAACTACTGAGTGCAGCTCCAATGAGGACTTGCTGTGTGCCTGGAACTGTGCACAGCTCAGGGGCACCAAATGGATCTGAGGCAGGAGCTGCTGCTCCTTGCTGAACTGTGCTGGTTGGCAGGAACTACCGTAATTACCATAATAACAGCACAGTTAAGGTTTAGACTGGGCAGGACACAGGTGGTACCTATTACCTGTACATGGTGCAACTTAAGTTTTTAAGAAGTACTTAACATTTTAAGAAATGCTCCTGGATAATAAAAATATTACAGATTCACAATAAAACAGATTCAGACATAACAGACCTCAGTGGATCACAGAGTTGGATGAATGTACATAGGCTTGAGAGAGAGAAGAATAAGAATATAGAGAATAAAGCAAATGTCTTAAAAAAAGGGTAAAGTCTTTAAAGAGACAGAGTACAGATAGTTAAGAGATTAAAAGAAATAAAGAAAAATAAGCCACGTAAAAATGGAAAATTCACAGAGAGTCTGGATTATGTACATTGTGTTTTCTTTAAAATTTTTGACTGTAAAGGAGCTAAGTACAGACAGACATTTCATTACATGGGCTGCCAAGCTAAACCAAAATGGATATAAGGGTATTACAATTTCAAAATTTGGGTCTAAGGATATGATGCTTTGGAAAGGGTCTTCTTTTGTTTTCACAGAGGACCAGACCCTATGGATTGCATCTATCCTGATATGGTATGATAGACCACGCCCTCCTGAAAGGTTGCTGTAACACCCTCAAAAAATTACTTCGCTCAACTGCCAACTGAGATGAAACTAGCACACAGGTTATACCATGAAAGACCTCATTAACGACGCCCCCATTCAGCAGGAAGCAGTTTGGAGAGAAAAAACTGCGCCCATGTTCCCAAAATATTGTTTGTAAATGTTCTTTTACATTTAAAGGGGGAAATGATATAGGTATGAGTAATTTGCATTGGTGTGGATTTTACAGTCAATTTTGTTATATGTATATGTATTTCTGATCTTGATTAAGGTATTGTGATTGTGTAGTTCATTTAAAAATGTAATGTATAATTAAGAACTATAGGTTAATGGTTAATCATCAATAATAGTCAAGCTTGTAGTCATGTTAGTTAGATTTTCTAAATATATAGAGATACATTTCAGTTAGAGAGACATTCTTCATATCTTTCAAAGACTGCAGGATATGGCATTTAATGTTTTAATAACTTAGGACTTTTCATGACAATGAGACATATCTGCTCCTGGTGGCACCAATCTACTTCGAGAGGAAGATGGGCATCGAAGAGGATCCTTATGGAGTTTGATAGCCATTTGGGCAAGAAACTGCTCTTGCCTGGACTGTTGCATAAAATGGACACAGAGAACCCGCAGAGAGAGGACTGCTGAACTTGCCTAAAGGTGAGATGGTCTTTTGGGGTTCATGACTCATGAAGGAGTCTGCGAGACATTCTGCAGGACACAGCAGATAGTGACTAAACTGTCTTTGGAACTTCCTGCTTCATGGAAATGTCTGCTGGATACTATGGGCCTGAAGGCTGAAGATGGATGCCCCAACCACACAAAAGAACTTTGGGTGACTGTCCAGGCAGCAAGATGTCTCTGTCATTTCTAGAGTTTTCTTATTTCTTGTTTACTTAGGTAGTATTATATCCTTCTGGAGTCTTTGATGGAGTTGAAGAATAAATAGATAGTTATAGTTTTCCTTAGTTATGATAAAAGATAAAATAGATATAAATATTGTAACTGTAATTCTTGCTTGATAACTGTTTTGCTATATGTAATTTTACTATGTTAAAGTTAAAGCCTTTCTTTTTTGTTTAAACAGAAAAAGGGGAAATGATGTGGGAGTAATTTCTTATTAATAAAGAAACTGCCTAGACCCATTTGATAGGCCAACCCTTAGGTAGGCGGAGTAAACAGAACGGAATGCTGGGAGAAAGAAGCTGAGTCAGGGAGTCGCCATGATTCTCCCACTCCAGACAGACGCAGGTTAAGATCATTCCTGGTAAGCCAGCTCGTGGGCTACACAGATTAATAGAAATGGGTTAGATCAATATGTAAAAGCTAGCCAATATGAAACTGAAACTAATGGGTCAGGCAGTGTTTAAAAGAATACAGTTTCCGTGTAATTATTTCGGGTAAAGCTAGCTGGGTGGCGGGACACAGCCCGCCGCTCCGTATTACAACACCCATTAGTTACTCAAATGTCTGATGCCTTATTCTTTTCTAATGCTAAATTCCCTAGTAAAAAAAAATCATCAATTAAAAAAATTGTGGGAAAACTAATGGAAAGATTAACAGCATAAAGTTTCAGTGTTAGAGTCCTTTATCAAATGTCCCTCCTGCTCACTGAAAGGGTATGGACCTATTGATTAGCTCAAATCTGAAAGTGTATGGAAGCTGTGTATTGATTGTTTTTCTCCTGCTGTAAAAAAAAAAAAACACTTGACTGAGGAGAGGAAAGATTTATCTTGGCTCACAGGTTCAGAGGTTTCAGTCCATCCTGATGGAGAAGGCATGACGGCAAGCACAGTGGTCCATATAGGAGGAAATATGAACTGGTCTCTCTTCACTTCTTGGATCTGAAAGCAGAGAACACAGACAAGAATCAGCAGTGGGTAAAACCTTCAAGTCCCATCCTGGTGACCCACTGTCACCAGTTAGGGCTCAGGCTCCCACTGGGAACAAAGTGTTCAAACTACATGAGCCTATGGAGGACATTTCACAATCTATCCAGACCATGTTATGACTGTTTTAGGATTTACATTAGACTAAGAAAGAAGGTATACAGATTATCTGCTTCATTTCCGCAAACACCGTGATCAACCGGCAACACTGGAGGTTTGAACAAGGCAGCTCATTCGGATTGCTGCTGTGACCCTACTGCCCATCACTTCACCGCAACCACTACCTGTGGTGATCAAGAGCATCCTCTTTTTATCCTTATTATACAGAGGCCATGAGCTGTACAAAGTTTCCAGGGCTCCCCTCACCATCACTGTGAAATGTGTCATCTTTGAGAAGTTGGGTGTAATTCTGATAAGTCTGCCTCTATATGTTACTTGACCTTGTTCCTTTGCAGCTCTTAATATTCTTTCTTTATTCTGCATGTTTTGCATTTTGATTATTGTCAGGAGCCATTTCCCCCCAAAAGTATTGCAGGGACCACTGTCCTGGGGAGTTTGCAGAGAGCCCCACACCCCAATGGTATTAAGAACTGTTTAAAAAAAAAAAGAACTGTTTTATTGGCAGAGCCTACCCCACACCCAACTATCTTGAGATCTATCTGTTAGCGGAACCCGCCCCACATTCCAACTATCTAGAGAATTGTTTGTGGTTGGAATCACAAAAGGAATGATTCTGCTTGCGTAGAGAACTAGGTGTGCCCCGGCAAGATCCCGTGCCCCTGTCCACTGCCCCATCCCAAGCCAAATTCCTCATCCAAGGGCTATATAAGCCGCAACCATGACGCTAATAAGCGGAGGCTTTGACAACACCTTGCTTGGCCTTCTTCCTCTCTCCCGTCCATGTCTTTTCAGATAGTGCCTCTCCAGGACCCTGGAATAACTGACCTGCCAGGCGGGTTACAACCCCTAGACTAACAGACCCGCCAGGGCGGTCTACAGATTATTATATGGCAAGGAGACTTTTTCTCCTGGTCCGGTCTAGTTGGTGTTCTGTAAGCTTCTTTTACATTCATAGGGATATCCTTCTATGATTTTGTTGAATATATTTTCTGTGTCTTTGAGCTGGATTTCTTCTCTTTCTTCTATCCCTATTATTCTTAGGTTTGGTACTTTCATGGTGTCCCATATTTCCTGGATGGTTTATGTTAAGAATTTGTTGGATTTAATGTTATCTTTGACAGATGAATCTATTTCCTCCATAGTATCTTCAACACCTGAGATGCTCTCTTCCATTTCTTGTATTCTGTTAGTTATGCTTGCTTCTGTAGTTCCCATTCATTTACCCAGGTTTTCCATTTCCAGAATTCCCTTGGTTTTCTTTATTGCATCATTTCAGTCTTCAAGTCTTGAACTGTTTAAACTGTTTGCTTCACAAACTGTTAAGAGAAACATATATAGATCCCCCTGGAAAGGGAAAATAGACAAGATCTCCTGACAAAATTGGAAGAATGGGAGTGACGAGAGAAGGGAAGGCTGAAGGAAAGGAGAAGAGGAGATGGGGAGAGGGGAGGAGAACTTGAGGGTACAGAATAGTCTAGATGGGGGAATGACAGAGGCAGAGAGCAAGGAAAAAGATATTTTGATTGAGGGAGCCATTATGGGGATAGCAAGAAACCTGGCCCTAGAGAATGTTCCAGGAGTCCACAAGAATGACCTGAGCTATAATGGAGAGGGTGCCTGAACTGGCCTTGCCTTGTAGTCAGATTTATGAATATCTTAAATCTCACCATAGAACCTTCATCCAGCAACTATTGGAGACAGGGCCAGAGACCCACAGTGAAGCACTGGGCTGAGCTCCCAAAGTCCAGTTGAAGAGTGGAAGGAGTGAGAAATATGAACAAAGAGGTCAAGACCATGACGGACACCCACTGAAACAGCTTACCTGAGCTAATGGGAACTCACCGACTCTGGCCATTCAGGGAAAGAACCAGCATAGGACCCAATGAACATGGTTGACAGTTATATGGCTGGGGCAGACTGTGGAGCCACTGGCAATGGGACCAGAATTTGTGCCTGCTGCATGTACTGGCTTTTTGGAATGCATTCTTTTTGGGTGGATACCTTGCTCAGCCTGGATATAGTGCGAGAGCCTTCTTGGTCCTTCCTCAGAGCAATGTGCCTTACCTTCTCTGAGGAATGGATGAAAAGGGGAAAGTAAAGGGAATGGGAGGCGGGGAAGGAGTGGGAACTGGGATTGGTATGTAAAATGAAAAAAAAAAGATAGTTTGTTTTCTTTTTTAAAAAAAGTTTGTTTAATTTCTGTTTAAATTTTTTAAAAAAGAATATTATCCTAAGTGAAAAAAGAAAGAAAGAAATGTGTCATCCTGACCCTCTCAGCATAGGGCAGTAGATCTGAACTGAATGATTCATTCTAACAGTCCAGTCTTCCTAGGCCTTGGCATTCCTCACTCGGCACTAAACTGGGGGAGTTTGATTGTCTGCTACTCACCCACAGTGGAACACCTGTGGTCCATGTTTCTGGCAGACAACCAAGCTGCTAGAGCCCTACTTATTCATATGTTCATTCATTTGCTTTCTGTGTAAAATGTTTTTTATTTATTCCCTAATTGTCAGGCAATAACTATACTTTCTATAGAATAGAATGTGTTTTAATAGATTTGCAGTGGTCAACATAGGATGTTTAGATTTGTTCGCTTACTTCAACCACATTGTTTCTTTGTATGAGAACACTGAAGATCCTCTCTTATGGTTACATGAGTTGTGTGGCATACCATTGTTACCTGCGATCACCCTTCTGGGTAGTAACATACCAGAACACATTTCTCCTCTCTGGCTGGGATTCTGTACTGTTAACTAATCTCTCCCTCATCCCACACCTACCCAACCCCCAGGGTCCACGCTTCTACTTTCAGCTCCTATGCACTCAGCTTCCTTAGACTTAATATGAGCGAATCAAGCAGTGTTTGCCTATCTGTGCCTGACTCTTTATGGCTGCCGGGACTATCCATGCTATTGTAAATGGCAGGATTTCATCCTCGGTATTCTAGCATTTTGTACACGCACATTTTGTCTATCTAGTCATCTGCTGATGGACATTTAGGTGGAATGTGTGTCTTGGCTGCTGTGAATAGTGCCGCATTAAACCTGGGAAGGCAGATGCCTTTTGGCACACCTGTTTCAAATCCTCCAGCTGTATATTCAGCAATAGGATTGTTGGATCATACAGTAAAGCTCTACCTTTAACATTTTTCAGATCATACATGCTTTTCTTACTCCATTGATTTATATTTTCATCACAATGTACAAGACCTCCTCCTTCTTTGCATTCTGACCAGCATTTGCTATTTATTTCTCCATTTGATTGGCACCAGAGATTCTAATTTGGGTAAATGCTGCATTGTAGATGATTTGCATCTTGATGAGGACTGGTGATATATGTGGAGCAGTTTGATGTAAGTGCTGACTATTTTATGTGTTAGATTCCCTTTGGACAGACAGAGCTGTAACAGTGATAGAACCTTGTTCTAGAGAGCTCATGTCAATAGATTTGGCTGGATCTAGCTTCCTGTTCTTCTCACACTATTCCATGGCCTCAATGTCCACCCCTGCATATGCTCCCCACATTTCTGTCTGTGTCAATTAGAAATATTTTTCTGAAGTGCAGTACATATGGGCCATATTTTGAACCCAACCTTCTAGGAATCTGCTGGGAGTTAAGTGCAGTTATAAGACTAGAAGCAAAAATAATGGGGATGGTGGCTTCGAGGAGAGTCAGCATTGTCAGACAGTCAACTGTCTCAGAGGCTATTGCAATCCCCACAGGCACTGCAGGGCTAATTGTAGTTAAGAGGCCACTTGTTCATTCTCAGCTGCTCAGCCCTGAAATTATCGCACAGAAACCATACTACTTGGAATATTGTTTGCCCAATAGTTTAAGTGTATTTCTGGCTAACTCATATCTTAAATTAACCCATCTCCATTAATCTGTGTAGCTCCACAAGTCTGTGGCTTACCAAGTAAAGTTCCGGTGTCTGTCTCATGCGGGGCTATATGGCTTCCCTCTCTGACTCCACCTTCTTTCTCTCAGCATTCAGTTTAGTTTTCCCTGCCTAGCTCTATTCTACTAGGCCACTGGCTGAAACAATTTCTTTACTCATTAACCAATAAAAGCAACACATATACAGAAGGACCTCTCATACCAGCTAATCTTCTTAGGTGGAGATATCCATGGCATTCAGAGGGCAGTAAATGTATAAACATTGAAATTATAACTTTTTAACTTTGCACTTAGTTGTAACTTGATCATTTATATGCACTGCAATTCCCTACTTGACATAAATCATCTTGGTGGTCATGATATATTTTATTTTTCTCTCTTTTCTTTACAATCTACAATATTCGGGTGCAAAATTTAATCATTTCTTCTTACATTAATAATAAATTCTTATTGTGTTTGTCAATGAGATTTTGAGAATCTACATGGTGATATATAGCTAGTGTCCCAAGTATTAGTAATTGGTTATTTAATATTTAAGCAGCCTTGTAGACTGACTTTTTATTTCTCCAAGTTTTATAAGATTTAATGATAATTTGAAGCAGTCTCTCTCAAACTTTTTCTCACTTTACCGCTCTCCAAAGTTGCCCTTTTTGTGTAGATGTCTGCTGTTGCATATGTTTAAGAGTACGTGTGTGTGTGTGTGTGTGTGTGTGTGTGTGTGTGTGTAAAACCGAGAGGACAACTTCAGGTATTATCCTCATGTTGCCACGTTCTTGGAGACAAGATCTTTCACTGTTGTGGAGTACTTCAAGAAGGCTAGACTGGTCAGTGAACCCCTAGCTCAGTGCAGAGGTCACAGCAATGGCCACCACACCTGAATTTCTTATGTGGTTCTGGGAAAGGGTTTTACATCATTGTAGAAAGCAAGATAAAATGAAGAGGAACTGGAGTGTCTGTTTTTCTCCATAGTTAATTTGACTTTCAAAGACTCCACAATAAATAAAGTTGCTTTGGCAGTGATTATTTGCCTTGGATCAAGTAACTGAGTAGAGCCAGAGATGGGAAAGGGAGTTTGCCTATTTTACTAGTGAAAATAGAAAACAATCTATTCAGAACCAAGTATGAATATGAGTAACCCTGACCCAGGGAAAAGATTTAAATTACCTAGATTGACGTGGTCCAGTGTGGGGAAACATTGCAGGAATTTCATAGCCAAAGAGAGAGGTCATCCATCAGCACATGTAAACAATATAGTGATGGGGCATTAGGTAACTAGGACATAGCAGACTTGGAAGTCTCTTCTATGGGCTTTAGTTGCCATAGCATTTTTATTGCAGCTTTAAGGATAGAGATCCGCTATGCTTAGAAGATATGAGTTTGCCTATAAACTCATAAAGTAAGCTAAGACATGAAAGTTAATGTGAATACTATTAAAGGCCCTGCGATCGTTCTATTATATCCACCCCTCCGCAATCACAGTGTTCCAGGCCAAGGTCATCCTGCAGGATCTTTAGCATAGTTGTGACTTAGTCAGAGAACTGCAGCTTCTTAAACTTGGCAAGGCAGCAAATTAACTTAAGGAAGAAATGGGCACAGGGTAATCCAGTATACTAAGGTTTCTTTTTGGTGAAGGTGGGGTTAATGATTTTTATGTGTGTTAAATATTTGAGACCTACAGGAAACAAGGAACAAATAGCATAACCATTGCCATGTAGCTACATGCAGTGCTACTGTCTGGATGCTGAGTCCTCATAATCACCATACTGAGCCTGATCCCAAATGTGATAGCATCAGGGACAGGACCAGTGGGAAGCGATTAGGTCATTGGGTAGCATCCTCAAGAATGGAACTAATGCCTTTATAAAAGATGTCTTGAGCAGCTGCCTTTCCCCTCCCACAATCCAAAGATGCAATGAAAGAGATTCATCTATACCTCAGAGTGTGGAGCCTTAATAGATACTGAAGCTGCCCTTGCCTAGACCGTGAAGGTCCCTGCCTCTACAACTGCAAGCAACACAGCTCTGTGGTTTACAAGCTCTCTAGCTTACAGCATTTTGCTGCAGCAGTCTCAACAAAGTAAGGTGCCTGGGTTAATGATCAGTCACATTGCTGCCGCTTTATTCTTATGAAGTATTTTATCATAATACATAGGTAGTATATAATTTTTCTTCAGTGTATATCTTTTATAAACATACTATTTTCTTATATAAAAGTGAATTTTACTTCTGAAATCTTTAAGATTAAAAGAAGGCATTTCTGGTATTAAAAAGCATTCATTATTATTCTCATCACTGTATCTTCTACTAGCAAAGGAAAAGAAAAAATACTTGGACTTGTTAAAATAGGTCCAAGTAACAGCTGAGACTTTCTATTTTGGTGTTTACAGAATGGCCTTGACAGGAGGAAGCCAAGTTCTTTTTCATCTTGAACTATTGGTGATGACTGTGGTCAAGTTAGGTCAAAAGCTAAAGCTCCTCTCATTGGAAAGTGCTACACAAAGATTTCACTAAATACTTGATGTTTTTGCTTAAGAATTTAGTCAAGGGGGCTAGGAAAATGGGCCAGTCAATGAAGTGCTTTCCACCCAAGCAAGAGTTTACTTTGGTTTTGTTTGTTGGTTTTTAGAGACAAGGTCTCTCTGTGTAGCCCAGAGTGTGCTGGAACTCACTCTGTAGACCTGGCAGGCCTTAAACTCAGTGATCCACCTGCCTCTGCCTCCCATGTGCTGGAGGGCATGCGCCACCACTGCCTGCAAGGACCTGAGTTTAATACTCAGTACTCCTGCAAGAAAAAAGTCAGGGGGATTGAAAGTGCGAAGATCTAAGTAGTGATGGGGATCATTGAGATGAGGGAGAGACAGAGACGAAGGAAGGGATCAAAATTAGATGTGTACAAAAATGCTTTAAGGGAACCTACTTGTGAACTAGTTTAAAAACAAGATTTCTATATAGATATACATATAAACAGCTGGGGGCTAGCATCTCAGATAGGAAAACAGGCAAGAAAGCGTCTGTGAGGCGTACCGCCTAGTGATCTAATCAAATCCATGAGCTCCAGGTTTAGTGAGAAACCCTGCATCAAAGGGTGGAGAGCTGTTGAAGACGCTGACATACACCTCTGGCTTGCACGTGTGCAATGGTCATATGTGCTTATAACCACACACATGTGCGTGTGCACACACAGAGAGAATCTCAGTCAATATATTGAAATTGTGAAGGCAGAAAGGAGAGAACATAGAAAAATACAAAAGAAATATTTGAAGAGAGAAGCAGGGTAGGGGAGATGATCCTATAAACCCAAGTAATATACTACCGTCAAACCTTCCTTTATTCTCTCTGCTTGTATCCCCTTCCTCTTTGGACATTAAAAAGTTAAGATTTCCCTTGCTTTTATTTTATGTGTATAAGTGTCTTGCTTGCGTGATTCCTTCAAGGTCAGAAGAGGGCATCAGATCACCTGGAAATGGACTTAGGGATGGCTGTGAGCCACATTGTGGGTTCAGGAAATCAAACCGGGGATTTCTGCAAGAGCAACAAGTGCTCTTAACCACGGAGACATCTCTCTAGCCCACTTCCTGGTACTGTAAGTCTGGTCAAAAAATACAGCTGGCAAAGTCATAGCTTCTAGGAGAGAACTCGCTGATTTATTAGTTAAATTGATACAGAGTTAAAACACCTTCTAAATATTTATGTTTATGCACAGAGACAAATGCTCTTCTCAGCCTTAACCAGAAAAAAAAAAAATCCTATTTTCTTTGAATGATGGCAAGCACAGAGATTGACATCTTCTCGGGGTGCTGAGAATGAGTGACAGTTGATTACTTAGCCATTAACAAGTCACTTATTTCACCCCCCTCTAAGGTTCAGGGAACTCAGAGAAAGAGAGGATGGAAAGAATATGTAAGAGCCAAAAGATGGGGAGCAGGGCCTGAAATGTGCTCTTCTGGGCGTGACACAGTCATTGCAATTACGAATTAACAGCAGCTGCCCTGCTCTGTACCTGTCAACCCCAGGAACTCCTGGAGTCCTACTCCTGCTCATTGAACTGTTGACTACTGAAATATTCTGGGGAGAAGAGTCATTGCCTTCAGCTTTGTTCCCACTGGTGAGCCCACCAAGCTCCAATGGCTAGTTCCAAGCTCATAGCCACACAGACAGCTGTGATTAAACTCAGAGCACCACAAAATCAAAGCAAACGATGTGATTGAGAGAAAGGGATTGTAAGGAGTTAGCAAGAGTGGAATGGAGATTTAAAAAAAAAAAAAGGTGTGGTGAGAGCAATTAGGATGCATTATACAGTTTTATGAAATGTACATGTCAAAGAACAAATCAATTAATAAAAAGGCAGTTTTGTTATGAGAATTTAATTCTAAATTCAAAGACTCTAATATAATGGCAGTGTCGTTTTATTCTTGAAAATGTCTTTAAAATTCCATCTCCTGTTTCCATTAAAAGTTTTGCAAACATATGAGTGTTTAAGGTGTCAACTTCAGCCTGGTCTACACAGAGCTAGTTCCAGGACAGGCTCCAAAGCCACAGAGAAACCTGTCTCGAAAAACCAAAAAAAAAAAAGAAAAAGAAAAACAGATGTCAATTTATAGGGGTTCAAGAAAAAATTATTATTGATTCTGGAGTGGCCTGTGGATCTTGAAAATCCTTGATTTTCAGTACTCTAGAATGGTTAGTACCTATTCTACAAAGGGGAGGCAGGGACCACAACTTCTGCCCAGACTCTAACCCTGTGTCATGTACCCCATAGTATAGCTTCAGTCTTCTTGTGTGCAGACAAAAGTTTGAATTTCTGTCTCTGATCTTAGCACCTTAAGAACCAACAGACAGGCTTTCTTCATGGTATCACGCCAGGAAAAAGAGCACGGCAGAAGACTGTCCTAATTCCGAGCATTCACATCTGGAAAGTTCAAGGCAACCTTTCAAATCAAAGACGTGAATAAGAAAGTGCTCCATGAGTAAACATCTCCCCTCTATGAAAATACTTTTTATTCTTTGAGAATTTTGCACCACGTATTTTGAGCATGTTCTCTGCCCTTCCCACCCTTCTCAAGCTTCTGCTCCCTTCCCATTCATCTTTGGGATCAGTTCTTTTCTTTTCTTCTCTCCCTATCAAGTCCAGTTTGTGTTTCCCATCTAGTCTTGGGATTATGACCTGCTCTGGTGTGTGGTCAGCTTGCCAGAGGTCACATCCTGGGAATGAGTTTACTTCTTGCTGAGTTGTTGGCCAATGGTGTCACAGAGATCCCCAAACATTGCAGGTTACTGCCAATACTGGTCACCCTCCAGAACTTGTCAGTTAGACCTTATTGCTGAAGACACCACATACTTGAACCACAGAACATGAAAACATCAAGCGGATACTTACCTTCTGGCTAGCATCCATCATACTGGAAGGTGCCAGAAGGAGAAAAATAAATCTCAATCGCATCCAGCTGTGAACCCTGGAAGTTACAACAGAGAGTGGCCCAACAAGATAGGCACACTACAAATGCTAAGAAAGTATCTGACCACTTCCAGATTGGATCAAGGGCCTACTCTATGAAATGGAATCTATACATGACAGTGTTATTAAAGGGGGCCAAGACCCTGTAGCTAGATAGGTCATGGGCCCTAAGGGAGAACACATCCCTATTACTTTGCTCAACAGTATTCAAATAACTTTTAATACAACCCTCCCTTTAATTCCCTAATTCCCTAAGGAGAAAACATTTTGGTCCACGGAAAGGAGAACATTGTCACACTGTTATCCATCATGAAACTAAGTGTTAATCTTCTGCTGCTATTCTAGTCTAAAATGTTTTCATCAGCCAAAAAGAGCATTCCAGAAAGATTAAAATAATCCACCTGTTAGAGTGGACAGATCCAAGAACACAGAATTCCCGAGTCTTTGGGAAGGAGAAGACATCATTAGTCTGCTTCATGTCTATAACACTAAGTTCACACATGGGTCCTATTTGTTCATGCTCTCTGTTGCCCTCGAGATGATCACTCTTTTAAGGTGAAAAAGTGAATCTGGGACACTGGTAAGCAACGTTGTTTCACATGTATGTGTATTCCTTTGTGGAGATAAATTAGAGACACAAATGAACCATAAACCACCTATATTTGCTGCATTTACCCTTATTTATCTACTTATTTAAGGTGAACAAATTAAATTCAACCCTCCAAAAGAGTGCCTTGAAAAGAAGTTACACACCTACTTTTCAAAGGCTATGTAACGCCTCCAGCTAGTGATGATTCTGCACAGCTGTTCTCTAGAAACTAGCTTCGTGTCTCCTGTCACTGTACTAAAGAAAAGGGGATGTTCGTGGGCTAATTAGAGCCACTGGAGCAGAAGCAAGGGGCCAGGTCACTGAGGTACCACGTGTGCACAAATCCATATTGACCTATGCATATAAGGGAGTATTGGGTTGTAACTTAGATGTGGGCCAAGGTCTATAGATACCATTACTTTGCAAAGCTAGAGAGAAAGAAAGAGTTCCTTATGTTCAATGGATCATCCTGTAATGATGTTATACATCTCCATAAGAATTGTAAACAGAAAAGAAACCAGAGTTAATAGCTAGAGAAATTTAATTCATCAATTTGCCATAAAGGAAATGATTATGCTTTACTTGGGAAGTAGACATAAAATTATGCAAAGAGTTGAAAAAAAAAAGAAAAGAAGTTACACAAGGAAAGGAATCCAAAGGAATCTATCATTTCTTTTCATTTTTCTTTTACAGTTTTTTTGGGGGGTTATAGTGGCAGAAATATCCTCTCAGCAAATAGGCAAGATAATAGAATCCATTGCTAAAATCCAGGTATTTATGTTGCTAGTTTAGCCACATGCCTCAAAACAACAACAACAACAACAAAACCTTTTTAAAACTGACTAGCTTTTCAACTTCTTGCTGTGGTTTAAGTAGAAATAAATGTTCTTCCCAAAATTCAGGTTGGGAGCTGGGGGATTGTCTTGGTTGGTAGAACACTTGCTATACTAGCATGGAGACCTGATCTCCAGGATTCATATGAAAAGCCTGACATGCTATGGAGTGTACCTCTAATGCCAGGAAAGGGGAGCCCGAGATAAGACCCCTTGGGCTTGCTGGCCAATCGCTTTTAATATAAATTACACTCATAAATTGTCATGTGCTATTTGTGACTGTCAAGAACTGACCCCAAGGACAAGACAGGCTACCTTGTCTGAGACCTCAGGCATGTTTAATGCGAATATCCTCACAAACATTCCTTCATGGGATAGGCTAGTCACCTGCCCCTGCAACAGAGAGAACAGAAAACGGCAAAACATCCCAGGAGTTAACACAAGGTGCCCTTGAAAACAGAAAGAGAGTAAATCATTTGAGAAAAAAGAAACAAAGAAACCATTGTGTCCTTTAGAACAGCTAGAGGAGAAATCTTTTCCAACAGAGATTACTATTGTCCGTGGAATGGGAGAAAAACTTAGTGGGAACAAGAAGGTGGAAGGTCCTCTGTGGAGAGATGGCTCTGCTCTGCCTGGAAATCACTGTTGATAACTTCAGTATTGGAACGGGAGAAGTGGTTCAGTGGTTAAGAGCACTGGTGGACCTCACAGAGAACCCACTTACATTTCCAACATCCACATGAGAGATAAACTCTCATCTCTCTCTAAGTCCAGTTTCTCTTCTGGCCTCTGTTGGCACTGCATGCCAAACACACATATATGCAGACATACATGCAGTCCAAACATTATCCATATAAAATAAAATGAAAAATTAAAAAAAAAAAAGAAAGAACTGCAGCACGGCCATGTCAGAAGGGCCTCCCCAGTAGTTTTCACTGGATGCTGGAAGCATCTGATATGATGATATTTTGCTATCTATATATTGTTTCTCTCTGCTACTTCCTATTTGTTTCCTTTAACTTTTGGTTGCTATGTACTTAATAAACTCACACATTCCAAACTCAGAAGTACAGCTCTAAAGATCATTCCGCATACAGAGACCCAGTCTAGCTGAATTGCAAAAATAAAGCAGAGAATGAGTGAAGATACTGGCATTGATGCTTGGTCTATGCTTGCAGCTGTGTGTGCACATTCACACATGCACACAAACACACACATGCACGCGCACACACATACATATGTGTACACACACACACACACACACAGGCTGAAATGGGATCTTTATTGTGAAGCAATAACAGATAGGACCTATAGGAAGTGATTGGGCCATGGAGAATCTGCCCTAGTAACAGATCAATCTATTTCTATTTGTTGATTGATAGTATGAGGCCAGAAAAGATTCCATTTTTGTGCTGGGACTTTGTGGGACTTCGAACTTCACCTCTACCCCTGAGGGAAGCCGGGGGTCACTAGCCCCTTTTAGAAGTATTAGCTAACGGAGAAAAATCAAGCTACACAAAACTGCTGACAAGATGCTGACCACCTACCTAACTTCCCTTACCAGTTGAGTAACGAGAAAACAATCAGATTAAGTTTCCAAGCAGCCCCTGTGGTTAGCAAAGGGTCAGCAGGATCTCTGGAGGATGTGACCAGGGACCAGTTGCTATGGGTGAACAAATGTCCCCCTAGACAAAGACAGCCTATCAGATAATAACAGCTGAGCTTTACATAACCTTTAGCCAATTGTGATACAGGATAAGTAATTCTGTATCTTGAGACTGTAGTCCTGTGACTGCTTTGTGGCTTTTCTCTTTATAAACCCCTTACAATAATAGGCAGGGTCATTCTCCCTCCATCTGCTGTGTCAGACTGTGAGGCAAAGGACCTGTGCAAGCTGTTGTTCTTTTTTAAAAAATGCTCCAAGATCCCCCGGCAGTAGTAGGCAGCAGAAATGCTGTAGGTCCCAAATGGTGGTAGCGGGCCATGTGGTGGCAGGCAGCGGGCTCTGGGAGCAGCCAGTCCCAGGCAGAAATGGCTGCTGGTCCCAGAGCGGTGGCCCGAGCAGTGGTGGTGGCGGGCCATGTGGCAGCAGGCAGTGGGCCCCAGGCAGAGACGGCTGCTGGTCCCCAAGCAATGGCTGGTCCCAGGCAGGGAGACACATGGCGGGTGGGCAGAAGACAGAAACATGGATAGACATGACATGCAGGGTGAGGCTGAATGTTTATTCAGGGGGTTATGGAGGAGGAAGGGTGAAGGGGGGAACAGAGAGAGAGAGAGAGAGAGAGAGAGAGAGAGAGAGAGGAGGAGAAAGAGGAGAAAGAGACAGAGAAGGGGGGAAGCAGAGAAGTGGGGAGAGAGGCAGAAGCGAAGCTGCCTCTCTGAGAGGAAGATGGAAAAGAGAGTGAACTCAGGCCTGAAGCTGAAGATCAGCCTGCCTCAGCAGATGGGGAGGGGAATGGGTGTGGCTTGTCTCTTTTTTTTTTTTTTTTGGTTTTTCGAGACAGTGTGGCTTGTCTCTTAAAGGGACCAAAACCATAACACTAGCCAGTACTTAATAACATGAAACCTTGCTTTTGCATTTGGAATTTGCATTGTGGCTCCATGGTGGTCTTCCTGGGAGTCTCAGGACCCAAGCACAACAATGGATTATCTCCAGACTGGAACTTATGCTGGAGATGCAGCTTTGTGGTAGGTAACATGCCTAGAGTGTGCAAAATTCTGGGTTTGATTCCCAATACTATAAATAGGGGGGCTAATTTGACTCTCTCTTATTTGTACCCCTCTATACATGTGCCATGATGCTGTACCTCAGGACCCATCAGAGCCCCAGCAAGAAGGTCCTCACAAGAGCTTTTTCAAGACAGGGATTCTCTGTGTCATCCTGGCTATTCTAGAGATCATTCTGTAGATTAAGGTAGCAGAGAATTGCCTGCTTCTGCTTCCTGAGTGCTAGGATTAAAGGCATGCACCACTGCCCAGCTAAAACTATTCTTAAATTGACTGATTTTGTAAATTTTTCTATTCTAGCAAGATAGTAGGTCATAAGACTAATTGCCATTTCTGCTTTTGTCATCGAGCTTGCTTACTCTACCCAATGGCTAGGGCAACTGCAAGACATATATGTTAAATTTAGATCCTGCTTGCACATAGACTCTACCCAATGGCTAGGGCAACTGCAAGACATATATGTTAGATTTAGATCCTGCTTGCACATAGACTGAAAGCATATAATCTTACAATTTTTTACTTTATAAACCTTGGGCTGATATGGCCAGATTCTACATGTTGTTTGCAGTCCTGGTGCTCTGAGGATCCAGCTCCAGTATTTAATAAAGCCTCTTCTTATTAAATTTTATTTATGGTCATGGTGCATCTCAGAGTGATCCCAGACTTATATCACCAGCCATAGAACCATAATCAAAAACTCCTTTATAAGTTGCCTGCAGTAGTCAGTTTAAGCAACAGAAAGGGGGCTGAAGAAAGATATTAAAGCTCAAATTTTTGTTGACCTAAAATGACCTTGATATGTTAAAAATACTACTTTCTTGTTACATCTATATAGTCATTCAGTAGCCAAATGTTCACTGCATGTTCATTAACTGATAAGCAAATTATTAGGAAATTAGAATATAAAAATGGTCCAAAACTACGTAGACTGCCTTCATGGAACCAGTCTATTAGCTTTTGAAAAACCACGATGAGTTAAATGTAAAAGCCCAGCTCTAATATAAGGGAGGCAGTGGAACAAGAATTTTGAATACCAACATTTGATTCCACAGGGAGGGGAGGGTTTCTCCTAAGAAAATAGCTATTGAGCAGAGGCAGGAGGAGGATAAGTAGGCACTGATCAGACAAAATGCTATATGAGGGGTCCCTAGAGAAAAAGAACTGGCAGAGGAACTATGTGTTTTTAAAGGGATACTTATTAGATCAGCTCACACAGTAGGGGCTGAGAAGTCCAACAATGGCTCTCTGTATTCTCTTAGGCCGAGAAGCCAATAACTGCCCAGTCCAAAAAGCTTGGTGCCTTAGTAATCACAACCTGCCAGTGAAGGCCGGAAAGATTCCTAGTTCATGTGAGAAGACCGGGGAGCCTGAAGTCTGTCGCCAACAAAGGATAACGGCAGCTGTAATGGAGTAGCACTGACCCACAAGAAGTGTAGTCAGGGAAGCACACAGCCCAACATTTCCCCAGGTATCTTTATATTTGGGCCAACCCTGGAAGAAGCCACTTGCTGTAGGAGAGTCTGACATCCTTCCCAGATGTCCTCACAGACCCACGAAGAGGAATATCTCTTGGCTGACTCCAGATCCCAGCAATCACAAAGGTGCAGGCTCTTGAAGCGATTCCTCTGAGAGGTTAAACACAGAGATCCAGTCAAACGTGGTTCAAACCTCCCTTTGTGTGGCTTCAGTCCAATCAGGCCTCTAGCAGAATACCACAGATGGGGGCATAAGCAACAAGACCTCATCTCTCACAGGTTTGGGAACTGAGAAGCTCAGGGCTGTTTAGTAAGGGTTCATTTCCTGGCTTGCTGAGTGACATTTTCCAAGACCCTTTGTGTCCCACTCTAAAGGAGCTAATCCTGTCTATCTGGGCTCTATTATCACTGTGAAACTACAGTCCAAAGACTACAGCTTCTAACACCATCGCTTTGGCCGTCAGGACTTCCACAGACGAATTTGGGGGAGGTGCAAGCATCCATCCAGAAGCACTCAGAAGCCACGATGACTCTGGCATGTTGTTCAACCTTTCTGTTCCACACAGCTCACCTATAAAACAAAAATCAAGTTATTTTCACTGATTTAATATGGTTGTTATGAAGATAAAGTTCAAGAACATGACAAGACTTGAACATCATATCTCCCATAACATATGTTTAATAGCTGCCAAAAAATTAATAATTTTAAGTAAGAGGAAAGAATCAAGAGGAGGAACAGCATGTGCAAAGGTGCTGTGAAACTTGATGAAAATGAAAAAGGATGAGAGTTTGGTTTCCTTTCTGCTTTTGTTCTAAAAGCCGCGGGCAGCTCCTGAGGGTTTCAAGAGGCAGTGTCTTGTAGGTTCCATCCTCCTCTTGACGTAATGCTGCAGCCTCAGTGGACCCCTTTCCTTCTCCGGTATGTATCACGTCTGTGTATTTTCTTTCTGCCTGTCGTCGACACAAAGAGGCCTCCCCCCCCCCCCCCCCCCCGGCCTCTCCGAGCAGCCCTCTGCCTCCTGTCCACTGAGATAGTTCCACTAGAAGGCCCACGCTATCCTGGAAGTCATGATCCTTCTACTTCAGTGTGCTGAAATTACAATCACAGATGTGTACTGAGTGCTGGGATCACAATCACGGGTGTGCACTGCTGTATCCTGCTCACCTTTCCCACTATTTAGATTGTGGTTTGTTTATCTATTGGGAGGAGGCCTTCACGTGAGCCATGGTATCCATGTAAAGATCAAAGGGCAGGATTTCTGAAGTCCCTTCTCACCTTTCACCTACTTTTTGAAGCAGAGTAACTTTCATTTCTGTTACTTCAGTGCGTACTCCAAGTTGTCTGGCCCGTGCTCTTCTGTCTTTGCTTCCCATATCCCAGCAGGAGTGTAGGAATTACAAATTCATGCTGCCACATCTAGCCTTTTAGATGGGTTTCAGGGGCTGAACTCAGGTCTTTGGGCTTGCATGGCTAGGGCTTTTACAGACTGAGCCAATTTTCTCAGCTCAATGTTTGTACTTTATAGGGAGTGGGGAAATCCCTGAATGAAGTCCTGAGTGAATGTGTGTTGTTGACAAGCATACAGCAATGTTGAGGACTCTGATGCCACCATCCCACCGGAGTGACAAAGTCCTGCCCAGGTGAAGTTCAAGGGGCATAGCAAAGCTTCCCTAAGAGGTGAGTGTTTTTGATGATTTATCAGGGCACACAAAAACTAGCAACTGCAGCTTCCTCCTCCAGGATGTTTACAGCCAGAGATGCTTACCTACAGAGAACTCCTAGCCAACACTGGCCAGACCCTCCCCTGGCGATGCACCCACAAACATGCTAAGGTTCTCAGCTGCTCCTCCACCATGTTACTAATGAAGACTCCAACTACTCAGATGATAATAAATATGCTTTTTAAGAAAGAAAAAATGTAGTATCTTTATAGATAAATTGCTAACGAACTTCATTTAAATTGGAAGGCAGAACTCACTGAGTGATAATCGCTAATTTAGGAATAAAACATGCAGAGGAAGGAACATTCCTGATTGCAGTAATTAAAACCAAGCAATGCAATTAAATAGTTCCCACTCGCCTCTTGGGACTAAGTTTTGAGCAGCATGTTGTTACAAGAAACTGGGGAAAGGCATCATGCTAGGAGAATAACTGAGGCCTCAGATACCATACGGTCCTCTAAAGAAGCGTATTTGCCTGGATGTGTGCATGAATTAGTTTCATGTTACTATAATAAAATATGAAGGCAGATGAACCATAAAGAGAAAAAGGTTCTTTTGGCTTACAGTTTTGGAGGCTAAAAGTCCATACAGTATGGCGCTGTTTTGGTGGCCCCTGATTGGCTGAATCATGTTTCAGAGGACAGGAGCATGGGGGGTATACATGGAGTAAGCTAATGGTTACATATTGAATCAGGAGTAAGAGAGGGGGAGGAGAGAATAATATCAAGTCTGGCTGGGGGCTGCCAAACCCTCTGAGGATAAACCTTGTCTTAGTCAAAGTTCTACTGCTCCAAAGAGACACCATGGCCACCACTGCCCTTATATAAAGGAAAACATTTAACTGGAGCTGGTTTACAGCTTCATAAGTTTAGTCCATTACAGTCATGGTGAGTAGCAGGGCGGCACACAGGCAGACATGGTGCTGGGGAAGAAGCTGAGTTCTACATCTGGATCCCCAGGAGCAGGAAGAGAGAGAGAGAGAGAGAGAGAGAGAGAGAGAGAGAGAGAGAGAGAGAGAAACCTCAAAGCCTACCCCAAGTGACACTTCCAACAACAAAGACACACCTACTCTAACAAAGCCACATTACCTTTTACTGCACTCCACCTCCTAAACTTCCACAGCACCTTCCAGGATCACCCCACCCCACCCCTTGCAGGACCAAACATTTAGATGAGGACCTGTGGGGGAAACACCAGGCCATAGAAGGGCAACGGGAGCAGGAGTGTGGACCTGTGGGCACCGCAGGGTGGAATGTCGAAACTTCAGAAAATGGTCTGAAGAGACGACGTGCAATGGGGGAACTAATCGAAGACCTTGACTTTTTTTTTTCCATACAAAGTTAAATTTTATCTGTGAGATAACTGAGAATTCACGTGGTACTGGAAATGGAGACTTGTTTTGTGCTCTTGTCTCTAAATTACAGCGTGGGCACACTTCCCAGCACCTTCTCCACACCCAGAGGAAAAATAACCCATGCAACACAGGAACACCATATCTGAGACACTGTGAGAAGTCACTCAGTTTAAACCCAGCCCTTTTCTTCATTGCTGCTTTTAGGAAATGTGCCTCCACACCTCCTCATCGTTATTTGAATTCAGAATTAGAGTGGGTGGGAAAAATAAAAAAAAAAAAAATGGTGACGAGTCCCAAAATACCAAATCTCCGTGTGTGGTTACTTGAAAAACCCTGTTCTTATCGCTAAGCGAAAGTGAGTCTGGCAGGTGGGGTGCATGTGGAGATTAGAATAGAGCAGTGTTTCTTATCCAGGAGCACTGCAGCTCTGTTCCCACTCCCCTGCCTTCTTGCCCCTCTCACCCTTACTTACCTACTGCTAGTCCTGCTCATCAGGTTTGTGAAATGCCTACTGAGTTTTCAAACTTCTCACTTACTGTGCTCTGACCACTCCGCACCCTCGTCCCTTTCACAGACCATAATAATGGCTTTAGTCTTAGCTAACACTTCCGTTTCTCTTGTCTCCGACTCACCCTCTGCATTCTGTGACGACAGAAATTATGTTATTCTATATTGCAGCTCCTTCCTCGGGGCACCTATTGAGAACTACAGCTATGGCAAGTGGCACTGAGGAACTGAATATTAAATAGAATTAAATTCAAACCTGTGCAATCATTTGAGTATAGAGGCCACTACACTGGACAATGCAGTTCTAAAATATGGATCTTAAGCTGATTACAGTAACAGAGGTACAGGATGGAAAGTCTGAGGCAGAAGTTGGTTCTGGAAGGCAAGAGAAGCCATGAGAGTAACTGTTGTCAGTCGGAGGGGGAAAGTAGCGTGAAGAGCTACAGTGAAAGGGAGAGGAGAGCCAGGTGTGGTGGCAGCCCACCTCTTTAACTCCAGCACTTGGAGGTAGAGGCAGGCATATCTCTGAATCTCTGATCTCGAGGCCAGTCTGGTCTACAGAGTGGGTTCCAGGACAGCCAGAGCTACACAGAAAAAAAACCTTGCTTGTCTCAAAAAACAGCAACAAAGAAGCAGGATGAAAATGCAGAGAAAGCACACAGAAAAATAACCCTAAACTGTAAAAAGGAATTAGCGTGAACTATATGCAAGACATTGCTTTAATTAGTTAATGCAAATCGTTTCCTCCCTTACCACATTGCTTTCAAAGCACTCATTTTTTGTATCGTAATGTCCAGAGCCAGTGATATGGTGTTGAATGGCATTTGTAACCCAATCTTTTGTTCTCCACCACTAATGTCCTCTGTCCAGCTACAATTATAGGCCAATGCGCAATGCCTGCTTCTCCTAAGCAAAACCCAGTTTTAGATCTTCCAGTTATCAACCCTGTTCTCTGCTCTGATGAAAATGCCCATCTTTTGTTTCTTTCCTTTCAAATGTTCCATATTTCAAGGCCTAATAACAAAGTGCTAACCTCATCCCCATCTGGGAAACCATCGCCTTCTCCTTGATCTTAGGTGAGCCTTGTGGCATCTCTCAACCTAGTTTTCCTCATCTATAAAATGGGAGCAACAACATTTTCTCTTTGGGGGAGGATTAAGTATTGTAACTTTTAGACTCTACCACTGAGAAAGATGAGATAAAACCAGCTGCTGTTGTCCCCACCCCAAAAGTTATCAATGGGATGTTAGAAATGTGTCCAAACGGAACTGTCTCTCTCCTAGAGACTGAATTTCTTAACAGCAAGGATTGGTCTTATACAGTGCTCTTCCTGGAGATACAATGTAGCCACTGGACAGATGCCTCTAACAAATGAGTCAATAACTAAATAGAATAAGTTCTGAGTATGCTTTTTTTTTTTTTTGAGATAAGGTTTCTTTGTGTAGCCTTGGCTGTCCTAGAACTAGCTCTGTGGACCAAGCTGGCTTCTTACAGAGATCCACCTGCCTCTGCCACCAGAGTGCTGGGACTAAAGCCTTGCATCACCCCTGCCCTCTAACAGCTTTGTCTTGTAAAAATGTAATAAAATTTTGGGCCAGGTGTGGTGGTGCATGGTAGGGCAGCCTGGTCAGCATAGTAAGTTCTAGGACAGCCAGGGCTATGTAGAGAGCCCCTGTCTGAAAAACCAACAATTGTGATGGTTAGTAATGGTGGCACACACCTTAAATCCCAGCACGCGAGGCAGAGGCAGGCAAATCTCTGTGAGTTCAAGGCCAGCTTGGTTTATAAATCGAGTTCCATGCCAGCCAGGGCTGTTATACAGAAAAAACCCATCTCAAAGAAACCATAAACAAACAAATAAGGGAAACATTACATTTACATCTTAGTCTTACTTTGCAAAAAGTGAAACATGCCTCTAACATGTAACCCCTAACTTGTACAGAATGGACCCTGCCAGCCCACTTCCATTTTTTTCCCAGATGTTGAAGACCATCCTTAAAATGACTGATGATGCAGCCAGGTGGTGGTGGCGCATGCCCTTAATCCCAGCACTCGGGAGGCAGAGGCAGATGGATCTCTGTGAGTTCGAGGCCAGCCTGGTCTACAAGAGCTAGTTCCAGGACAGGCTCCAAAGCTACAGTGAAACCTTGTCTCAAAAAACAACCCCCCCCCAAAAGAAACACTAATGATGCAAAATTCACTGTTTTCAGAACACAATAGTGGGTCACAAGACTAACTGCTATTTCTGATTTTGTAATTAAACTTGCTAACTCTGCTCAAAAAGATGACTAAGAGAATGACAAGACATCCATGCTAAAACTAGTCCCTGCCTAAGCACAGACAGAACTCATATAATCTTGTGGGTTTTGCCTTCATTATAAGCCTTGGGCTGATATGACTAGGGGCTGCCTCTTGAGAGAACTCTCAGGTACAGTCCTGGCCCCACACTGGGTGCCAGTACCTAAATAAAAAGCCTCTTCATATTAAAATTTATTCATAGTCAAGGTGAATCTCTGAGTGATCCCTGACTCATAATACAACAACAACAACAACAAAAAAAAAAAAAACTGGCACTTTCCAGAAAGATTAAGCAGCCTAAGCAGCTTTTTGACTTCTGCATCCTTTAAATGCCAAAGGAATAGGAATTTCCCCAGGAATCCCATGCTGGGAAAAGGAAAAGACACCTTCCAGAAGGGCCATTTGTCTCCGGGAAAGAGACTTCATACAGTTGTAACAATGTGTCATACCATACTATACTATAGCATACTATAAGATGAGACAATGAAGCCCAGACAATGAGTTCGAGGTGGAGTGCTTAGTTTTTCATATCTTTGGCTCTGGACCTAAAGACAGATTAGGGGGTTCAGCGGTCCTCTATTCATTCTCTCTCTCCCTCTCCCTTTCCCTCTCCCTCTCCCTCTCCCTCTCCCTCTCCCTCTCCCTCTCCCTCTCTCTCTCTCTCTCTCTCTCTCTCTCTCTCTCACACACACACACACACACACTCTTCCACTGCTAATTTGACTTTTTTTAGTTGGCTTGTTGAGGATGAGTGACCTAACCTGCCTCTGAGCACAGGTCATGACCCTTAAGCGAGATGACCCTCCTGCTGTTTGTGAGCTTGGACTACCAGCGCCAACATTTTTGCCACTGTTTTTTTTTTTTTTAACTTTTCTTTTCTTGCCCCAGGGGTCCTATGTCCCCTCCCCTTCCCTAAGGGGACAAAGCTTCCATCACTGTTACCAAGGCAACAGAGGAGATGCCTCATTCTTTAGAGCTCTGCATAAGTATATCTTAGCCTTTGTCCACTGAGCTGGCTCAGTTCTTTGTAAGGGGTCTTCCACTAAATCAACTACCGTCTACACAAAACTTTATTCAATATTTTACCTTATTTAAACCTATCCACACACACACACACACTCTCTCTCTCTCACACACACACACACACACACACACACACACACACACACACACACACACATATATATATATATATATATATATATATATATATATATATATATATATATATATAAATGTCTTCGCCTGGAAATGGCCTTTACACTGACGGGTCAATTTTCTTGAATGCCCCAGACATCAGTTCTGGAGAGCAAATGTGGACATCTCCTTTGCAAGTGCGCGCTTCCGAAGTGCGGGTCAATTTTACAGCACGCACTACAGCATTCATAATGGATTTCCCTTTTAAAAGCACAGGAGACCAAAAATAAACCTGACAAAAGGGCAGCTGTAGAGTTTTAACATGTGGAAAACTCCACAGGCGGCACTTACATAACGGGAAAGAAACAAGATAAATATTTCACACGGCCAGATGAACTTCCAAATGACGACGGGAAAAGTCAAGAACTCAGAACACACCTTAACTCTTTAGTGGGGGGGGGCGGGAGGGGCGGGAGGGGCCCCTGATAAAATCTGGGACCTGACTTGCAGCACAAATGAAAGCTGGCTTTTCTCCTCCTATCTAGAGTCCAAGGCAGAACTCACGAACCAATATTTAGGAGCGCTTTCCCAACGGTTTTGTCTGCTAGGTAGAAAATTTCCAAAAATCTCCCACCCTAGACAAAACACCGAAAACGAAGTTTTCTACACAAGAGAAGAAAAGAAACGTGGCGAGACAGATCGAGCCAACCACACCCCCAACAACACACACACACAACGGTGCCCATCCCACCCGGCTGCGCTCTCCCGCCCCCATCTCCTCGCCCTGGGGACAGCTGGCAACCCAGCGCGGGACCAGACACAAAGCGGATCAGCCTGGGGGAGGGGGCCGACCGACCTGCCGGACTCTCCTTCCAGCACCAGCCTTCAGCCACCCCTCCCTTAGGACCCTGCGGACACCACGCCCCGCGTCCACGCCCTCTCCTCAAGCCCCCCCCCCCCCCCATCCTTAAAAAGAGGAAAAGTCCCTGACCCGGCGTCCCAGGGCCAGAAGACCTGCCACAGGGAAGCCAGTGGAGACAACCCGACCACAGAGACTGACATCGCGACAGGACCCGCCCCTCTGCCTCCACCTCTCCCGGACCTCTGCTGCTCCGCCGCCCCGCCAAGTGCTGGGGGCCGGCGCGGCTGTCACGCTCCAGCAGGGGGACCCTCGGCTACGCAGTCAGCTGGCGCCCGCGTAGATGGCGAGGAGCCCCCAAGGCCTCCTGATGCTGCTGCTGCTGCACTACTTAATGGTCGCCCTGGACTGTAAGTCTCTGGGGTACCTCAACCCCGCCACCCTCTTACTCACCCTCGAGTCCCGCTATACCAGCCTTCTGGGCACTTGCCGGCAAGCGGGGACGCTCAGGGCTGGGGCTCTGCCACGGGGCACCAGGTTTTACACTCTGGGAGCACGAAGGGTAATCCGGATACAGAAAGGCTCTGGGCGGGGAGACTGAAGTCTTGAGTGTCTTGTAAAAAGTTAGTGTCAGGTTTTGCCAGTTTAAGTTGAAGAAAATTAAGGGTCCCTACTAGAAGATTCTCATCTTGTAAAGTTGGGGTAAGTTTTCACAGACACAAGGACGTGATCAGAATGCAAAACTCATAAAGTATTCAAGATGCAAAAAGCCCAAGAAAGATGGCATCCGGGATTGGCGCAGGGCACTCTTAAGTACCAGCGGCCAAGTGGTCAGTGGTGGAGTCCCGACTGTGCAGGGAAGGTGTTTGTGAAACACTTTAGGGGCCAGGGTGAGCAAAAGTTCGAGGCTGCTGAGCCCCAGAGGTAGCTTTTAGCCTCTCCGCCTGCAAAATCTAGTTAGAGAAGTCTTGTCTGGCCACTCTAGCCAGCTGCCGTGTCCTCAGGGGACATCCGGCCAGCGGGACGATTGTTCGAAAGGCTCAGGAGATGAATGAGTGAGCTGGCAGCTGGTGTAGCAGGGAGATGTCCCAAAGCCAGTTTCTCTGGATGCTTTTAAAATGGATTTGCACGAATAGCGGACTCATGTGATTTGAAATTTGATTTTGTTTTCTTCGCGTTAACTTTTTAGGAAAATGGAGAAAATAAGGATACATTTTAAGTGACATGGTCTTGGTGTTATTCTTTTTTTTTTTTTAACTTTTTGTTAGTTTTGTTTTTTAATACCCCACATGTTTCCTTTTGTTTGGTTTTGTTTCCTTTGAGGAGGGGAGACGTGTTTTTGTTGACCTTCAAGTTCTAATCACAATACTCACAATAAATTATTTTGCCTGATGAATGTCTTAACGCTGCCACACTAAGGCTTTTGCTCAAACTCCCTTAACCCCAGCCCAAAGTGGTGGGAGCTCACAAAGCGGTGTGTCAATCAGAGTGCCTGCTGTCTCAGGGAAGACATGGCAAACCAGGAAGCTGAAGATTCACAGTGAAACCTTTATGCATTTTGAAATATCAGCTGGTATCAAACGGAACACACGGGGGTTGAGAGGTAACATACTCACAATGAAAATGAGCAAGAAAGCTGGGATCTGGAGGAAGTTAACAAAACCCTGCTGGCAAAGTTGTGTGTTCCTCTGAGCTCTTAAATCTCACTTTAACAGGAGTGTGAACTGTGGTGTAAAATTGCTCATTAAAAAAAACAGAAATAGTTTTTCCTCTGTTATTCCCGTTCAGTCATCAAAGAAGAAACAATAGGCGCTGTTTGAAATTGTCAAGAACTCAGAAGCAAGCAAAGGCTTACTCAATGGGCAGAATGTTCTCTTTCACTTCTTAGCTTTTTGTGGGCTCCACTAATCTGAATACTTGTAAGGAATGCTTGGGAACCTTTTCCACACTATTTCCATACAGAAAGTCTGGCATTTCATGGGTGTTTCTTTCCTTTTAATGGGTTTTCAACATTTAAAAATTCAAATTTTAAACAAAAAAAAAACTACATTAGTATAGAAAGTTCCCATCTATCCCATACCCAGTTGCCACCATTGCTGTCCTATTATAATGTTGTCTGGAACACTCTGCTCAGGTTTTTTTCATTTCCGCGGAATGTTCTTTTCTGTTCTGGTATTCCGGAAACATTGTGCTTAATAGCCATGTCTCTTTACCCTCCTCTTGGCTGAGGCAGTATTTTAGGCACCTCTTGTTTGTGCTGGTCAAGTATTCTGTTAGATTGTCTTCAACAGGTATATCTCAGACGCTTCCTTTGTGGTTAGATGAGGTTATGGGACTTTTAGAGGAAGAGCACAGAGCAAGTGTATATTCCTTCCAATCATAGCCCAGGGAGCATGTTGACAGGGTCTGCCACTGTTGAGATTAACCTTCATTGCCTGGTGGAGGCAGTGTGTGTTCTCCACCTGTTGTCCTCATTCCCATTCTTTAGAGGAGGCCAATATTTGCAACTCACACTCAAGAAAGGAGGCTAAGGTGGTGATACTGGACTATAATTTCAGCACCCAGACACCCAGGCGGGAGGCAGGAGGCTCATTCAAGGCCATACAAGATTCAAGGCCAGCCTGTGATTATGGCGTGACTATCTCCAAAAACAATCCAGAAATAAGGTGGGGGTGGAGCTCAGAGGTAGAAAAAGGGGTTGGAAATAAGTACTTGTAGAACATGAACATATACACACATATGAACATATCCGTGCACGCACAAGTACACACACAGGAAGGAGCGTGGATTTCACTCCTTCAGGGTGATATTTCCTCACACATTACTTGGGATTTGTATCCATCACAGATATGTCTTCTTGAATTTCTTTACACATTTACTTAATCACTTATTTTAATATCACCGTGAGCTTATTAACAAGTATGTAAATAATATAGATTTAGTTGATAATATAATAGCATTTTTATTAAATAACTAGAACATCTCTTATCTGTAATTTTTAAATATTCCTCTCAAATTTAGCTGTACTGCTCCTTTGTCCCAATTCAACCATGTATAATTACAATATCATGCTTATCAATTCTTTCTACTATCAGTCAATTGCTACTATACTTCACAGTAATCTAAAGAACTTTTGTTATGACTTTTTAAAGCATGAATTCAACATCATTTATTAATGTATGGATATTCACTTTTGTATTTAGTTGATCAGCTACTGTAACAAAGCACCTAGGATAATCATATTAGAAAGATCAAAGGTTTGTTTTGCCTCCCAGTTTCAGTGGTTTCAATCTATGCCTGGCCTCTGCCTTCGCTGCAGTGTTGACATAACACGTGGGGAACAAGAGAAACAGAGTTCTGCCCAAGAAAGAACCAAAGGAGAGGAAAGAGGAAGGTTCCTGTTTCCCAAGGCCACACCACCCATGATAGAACATCCAGGAGGCCTCATCTCCTGAAGGTTTACCACTTCCCAATACTGCCACAGGGCAAGACCAAGTCTTTAGAGAATATGTGTCCAAACTCTAAACAGTTAGACTACTTTCCTTCTCCAGTGGGACAGAATGTCTTTGATCTTTGACTGCCATTCTTATGCCCATTACTGAACAAAGTATCTGGTTCATTGTTCATGTGAGCATGTATCTGTTGATCAGATGATACCTTGGTCCATTCAGACTGCTATGACAAAATACCATATACTGGGTTGCCTATAAACAAGTATTTTCTCTCTCACACAACTACAGAAGCTGGGAAGTCTACAAATAAGGCAAGAGTATTTCCAGTATTTCTGATGAGGGCCCAGTGTTTGGTATATATGTATTCCTCATGGCATCCTCAAGAGGTAGAAAGGACAGGGAAGCTCTCTGGGGACCTGTTTTATAATCTCCTTTGCAAAGGCTCCCTCTATGGCCTAATCCCCTTCCAACAGTTCCGTGTCCTAATGTCATCTGTTATGTTGGTAATCAGGTTTCCACAAATGATTCTGGTAGACACCAGCATTAAGACCATAGATTGGGATGGAGATGAGGTTTGGGAGATAGACATAATTTGTGTGTGTGTGTGTGTGTGTGTGTGTATACATATATATATATATACACACAAAGTGTATAGAGTAAATTAATGATTATACTGTAATCATGAAGCACCAACTTCGTGTTGAGTGAGCAGAGAGAGTGTCAAGTGTTTCTGTAAAGTGATAGCTGTTATTTCTAAACACAGGAGAAATGGAATGGGTTTTTGGCATTGGGAATGGGGCTCTCGTGGGTATTGGGATCTCTTGGAGAGCACTTCCTGCCTCTTAACAGGCTGATTGCAGCTGAGTCTTCAGCTGTGCACTGGAACCCTAGCCAGCCACAGCCTGAGACTGCAGTCTGTCCTTAAGTGATCAGGGCTATGGTAAGAAAGAGAGGTCTGGATATGTCATAGACTCCAGGGGACCAGTGACGGGAAACTTCTGCCAACTGTAGACATTGTCAAGAACGAAACGTCATGATGGACTGGGTGAAGATAATGGTTTGAAACTGGTACAGTTTCAATTACCTAAAGAACATAAAAGCCAAAATGGGAATTTGCTGGTGGACCTGACTACCATTTAAAAACTCTGTCAGATAATGCATTTCAAAAAGTCTCAAACAAAAGCTTCAGCCTTACAGAGAACATTGAGTTTTCCTTGGCCAAGAATGCTATTTATCCTTTTATCTGTGCATAAGGAATGGAGCCCACGGGAGAGTGTGGGTGTGGACCACCCACGACTTCCTTTGCGCTGGATTTCCCCCTAGGGACTTGTCAGTGGGCAATAGGTAAGAACTGACATCTTTCCCCCCCCCCAAAATCAAAGACCACCAGGGTTCTGTTGAGGTTGTCGTATCAGATACATGTGTTTGTGTGTATGTCTGTCTGTTTATCTGTCTGTCTGTCTCATCACATGGTGTCAGTGGTAAATTTCTGAGCCCATTCTCTAGAACTTGTAGAGGAAGGTGAGGGTGAATTTAGAGAAGAGGAATTATGGCTGGGTCAAGTGTTTCCTCTGGAAAGCTAGGAAAGGAAGTCTTAAAACTGAGCACTGCTTTCTCAGAAGGCCTTGCTGTGTTCAAGTAAAGGACTCAGAAGAGTAACCCAAATGATGCGTAGTCTATTGCTGTGCAAACAAATGGCCATACCAATGCAACACCAATTCATTATGTTAGTGCTCTGGAAGTCTGAAATAGACCGCACTGGGATAAAACCAAGGTATCAACCAGCAAGAATCCTTCTGGGGGTCCCAGTAGAGAACCTGTTTTTCAGCCTTGTCCAGCTTGTAACGCAGGACAGGACCCATCCCTCTACCTTCAAAGCCAGCAATACCAAGCTGCTTCTGTCTCCGTGACTCTTGCTCTTCTGCCTGTTTCATCTGAGTGATACAAGCTAATGTAACCAATAGGTCAATTAATCAGCAATATGAATAGCCTTGATTCCTATTGATAGTATAAAGTAATGAATATGTAGGTTGGGAGAGTAGGATACGGACATCTGTGGCCTTCTGGGGTGTGGTCAGTGTCACGGTCAAGAACATCTTACAAAGGAAGCATATAGGCTGTCGTTCGTGGTTATATAAAGCTATATTCTTGCTTTGCCTTTGGCTGTATGGTTTAGTAGTAAAGAACATGTACTGTGGGGGCTGGAGAGATGGCTCAGTGGTTAAGAGCATTGCCTGCTCTTCCAAAGGTCCTGAGTTCAATTCCCGGCAACCACATGGTGGCTCACAAGCATCTGTAATGAGAAGAAGGTGCCCTCTTCTGGCCTGCAGGCATACACACAGACAGAACATTTGTATACATAATAAATAAATAAATATTAAAAAAAAATAGTGGCAGAGTTCATTCCCCACTGACAGCAGTTTCTTAAAAAAAAAAAAAAAAAAGAACATGTACTGTGGGCCAGTGTGATAACTTGGACAAGTCTGATCGCTTGGGTTTGATCTCTAGGACTTAAAGTTATAGAGAAAACTAGCCCCCAAAGGTGGCTTCTGACCGCCACATGCATGTGCACCCTGCACAATAAGAAATCAGTGTTTAAAAATACGCCACAAAATGTTCTGTGACGCCAAACTCCCGTGCTTACTCCCCAGCTGGGCGACGTGGTAGCAATTATTTAATTTCTGTCTCAGTTTACTCATCTGTGGCAGTGATAATCCCTGTAATGATGCTGACCTTATAGCAGTTGAGGGAGAATTAAGTGTGTTGGTGCAGAATTAAGTGAGCTGGCAGCCAGCCCTATTCTATTATACACGTGTGATCAGTTAAGGTTACATTTGGAAGAGGACCTACTGGGTGGTGTGTGGAGAATGCACAAGTGAGGGGGACTGTCATGTTGGCAATTGCTTCTATAATCATTTCTTAATGGCTTTTAAAAATATACACAGTTGATTACACAAAGTTATAGTCCCACAGAGAATTGTCTTATATTTGAAAAGCAGTTAAATTTAATGAGGGACTTGATAAATTATACTTGGATTTCTATGATTCTCCCCCCTCCATCTCTATCTCTCTTCCTCTCCTTCCCTCTTCCTGTTTTGAAATTAAACCCAGCACCTGGTGCAAGCTAAACTTTCACTCCACCACTGAGCTATTTCTCAAAACCCTAAGTAATTTAGAAAGAAACTGTCTGCAGTCGACATATTCAACTTCTTGTTCAGATACACAGCATTCACTCTTTGGTTACTATTTACCTTCCTTCAGTTTTGTTCCTTTTCTCACCCCTGGGTTTATCTTTCTTCAGCATTTGTTTGTTTCTGAATTTCCCTGAGTTGCCACCCTCAGGAAGGTTATTTTAGTTTATATTATACATTGAATAGTCTGCCTTTGTCTTTCTTTGTCTCTCCTCTCCCTCCTCCCCCCATACACATAGGAGAGTGAGACAGAGAGAGAGAGAGAGAGAGAGAGAGAGAGAGAGGGAGAGAGAATATGAATGTCCACACATTTAAAGACATAAATACATGTCTCCTCTGCTCAGCTGGCAAGCCTACTATACTCCAGCCTTTGGATGGGTCAGTGAGTGGGTTAGAAGTGTTTTCTGCTCTGAATTGTCCTACAGTTTATGAGAAGCTAAACAAAGGATGGCCCTGACCCAGTCCTGTGAACTGTTCAAGAGTACACTCTTCGCTGTTCACTGTCTTGGCTCCAAAGTCCTGAGCAAGAATCCTTGTGACCTCAACTGACAGGAAATCTGGCTCTTTATTGGAATCTCTGCCCCACCTCCCTCTCCCTCTCCTCATTCTTCCATCACTAGCACCCAGTTTTGAATTAGTTGTGTAAGGTTTTGTTCTGCTTTGGTTGTCAACTTTTCCCTTCTCCAGAGGGACAACTTATCTTTTAGAAACTGAACTCCTTTATATGAAAACTTTCACTGCTCAAAACTCAGAAACTTTCTGAGTACTGACATAATCCCAGAAGTAGAAGATTCTTTTGTGGCCACCAGTACAAGGAAAATATTGTATAAATTACCTTCAGGTTACAAGAGCCATATAGAAACAGATTTTATATTGAGACTTGGACCCTTTCCCTAGAATATCGTATTATGTCTGTACATAATCCAAAACAGTGATGGTGCCAAGCCATCCAGACAAAGCTGTATTCGGCCTGTAGAGAGGAAAGACACCACTTCTCGTGCCCTTCTGGCTTGGCGTGTCCAGTGCACTCGCTCTCAAGTCTGCGAAAGTGTTTTCTCTGTTCTCAGAACCTTTTCACATCACGAGGACCTGTGGAATATTTTACCACAGACAGAACCAAACATAAAAAAGTAAGACTCAAAGAATTAGATAATCAATATGTGAAATGATAGACACGTGGTAGAGCCACATAGTGTGGAAAGGGTACAGAAGGAAGCCAGGCCCCCTTTGCAGCCCTTGACTCCTGTTGTGTGACCCACCGGTAATTGCTCGTGCGTGCTTAGCGGCATACAGTTCCAGAAAATAGAAAACAACCATTCCGGTGAAATATGACTATATCTGTGTAGTTTCTTTACAAATGAGGGAGACAAGCATTGTGCCACACACTGAGACAGATTGCCATCAGTTCTAGGTCATTTTGGGTCACATAAGGCGTTCTGTGCCAACTGGGCTCTCTATTGAGACCATCTCTCAAAACAAAAAGTTAGAAATCAAAGTTTGCTGCTTTGCATCCTCCAACAAGTGTAGTGTGCTAGAATGCATGTAGCGCTCTCTCTACTGAAAGTTCATTTACTAGTAAAGACGTCCCTCTATACAGTCAGGTCTTACACTTGCGACCCAGGATAACAACATAGAGAAGCCTTGAGAGATTGTATGCCAAAATGCAACAATCTCCTAACAAACCAAGAAGCAATCTCCTAACAAAAGCAAATAATGGAACAGAGTAATTAACAAAATTGAGGAAAATAGACTTCCAAACTACTGACCAAGGCTAAGGAGGGAAAAATGCCAACCTAGATCTAATTAGAAAGTCCAGAGAAGGTGTGTGCCAGACCCACAGAGAACACCAGCTACAGCTAAGATTCACAGACAAGGGCAAATGGCTGCTATTTAAAGAGGCCAGAGAAGAAGTAATGACCACAGATAAAAAGGGAACATGGGGAGCCGCTGGGAAAGTGCTAATTTCGAAAGGGAGAGTGGTGTTTATGTTTTCGAAGCGGCTCTAGAGGTATTTAAAAATAGGGATGGGATCTGAGTGGCAGCCGAAATGACTTAATGGAATGAACCATGACTCAAATGTCTATTTTTTTTTCAGTAAACCTAAACCTGCAGCCCTTTATATCACAAAAAAAAATAATAATAAAATCATATTGGATAAATGTATCCAAACTGGGAGATTATTGCAGTTGGACCCATATCATGGTTTAGTTCCAGAACAAATGAGATTTGTTGTATGAGTGAGTGTGTGTGTGTGTGTGTGAAAGAGAGAGAAAGAGGGAGAGAGATGCACGCACATAATTTTAACACTTCTTGTCTACCTCCATCTCTCCTATCTTACACAGTCTACTTCTGTGTTGACTGGTTTAAAAGGCAAAAGAAACTGCCAGAGTGAGCGCTGTGGTCTAAGGCCCCATCCACCTTCCCATGCCCCTCCCCCATACTTAAATTGATTGTTAATCCCAGAGCCACAGTGTTAAGAGAGGCGGGCCTTTGGGACATAATTAGGTTGTGTGTGAGGGCACAGCCTTTGGGAAGGAGATTAGTGCCCTCATGTAAAAGGCCTGGGGAGAACAGGAGAGGAGGGGGAGGGGAGAAAGAACAAAAAGAGAAAGAAGGTGAAGGAAGAAAAGAAAAGGGCACTGGAGAAGTCGTTCCCTCTTCCTCTTTCTGTTGAATGACAATTTAGAGATGTGCTCTCTAAGCCCGTCTATAAGGAGCTGGCCCTCTCAGCCAACTCTGCTGTCCTCTGTCTTGGGCGTCCCAGCTTCCAGACTGAGCAATAAATTTCTATTGTATATAAACTACCCAGCCTAAGGTTATTTATCATACCAGCAGGAACGAACTAACATTGAGCCTGCTGGAAATATATGAAATATCTGTACTCTTAGATTCTAGCTTCACCAGGGTGGTCTCCATTAAAACAAAGCAAAGCAAGCAAGCCAACAAGCAAACAAAAACCACACATGAATTATCTTTTTAGTATTCTGTCTATTTCAGACTAGCAGGAAAAGAGAACTCATTAAAAATACCCAGATTAATACTGCCATCAGTGAGAACTTAAAGATCCCGAGTTTAGAACAAAGACCATTAGTGCTCAGTGCAGATCAGCTTTTTGTTGATGATGATGTCATCAGGCTTTCCACCGCATCGCTTTCCAAAGGAGCCAACACATCTTATCTTCAGAACAGAAAAAGATGCATCAGACTGTGCGCATGGCAGGCACAGGCTGATGGTAAACAAAGTTGAATATTAGGGAGCAGATTTATTCCTAAAAAAAAAAAAATCTAAAGCTAAAAATGTTCCCTCAATTGGCAAAAGGGAGACAAAGCCTCTAGTTGGTCTGATCAACAAAAGAAAACACTCATAGTGGTCTACAGAGCCAGAATACACCCAATATTTGACATAAACTCAAGCACCTTTCAAAATTCCTAATACTTCCTAAAATAATCCATTTAACATTCAAATTCATTAATACTCAAAGCCTTAATGTTGAGTTCCATATGGACACTTTCTTTGCTCTCTGTCTGTCTCTCTCTCTCTCTCTCTCTCTGTCTCTCTCTCTCTCTCTCTCTCTCTCTCTCTCTCTCTCTCTCTGTGTGTGTGTGTGTGTGTTCCTACCAATGCACACAGAGTACATGTGGAAGCCTGAGATCAGCTTCAAGCATTGGTCCCCAAGAGCTTTCACCCTCATTTCCGAGGAAGGATTTTACTGAGCTCACCTAGTAGGACAGTCTGGCTACTGACTACAAGCCCCTAGCATCCTCCTGTCCCCACATCCTCAGTCTTGACATTACACGTATACCACAGTGCCTGGTTTTTCACACAGGACTGGGGAATGACCTCAAGTCCTCATGCTTTCACAGTAAACACTGAACTGAGAATGAGAACCACATACACACACCCCCGCCCTGTGCGAGCTCCTTGTGGGCTCTTTATATAACGTGAACACTTCCTTTAACCTTGAAGACACACAAGCTCCTAGGAAAGCTCTTGGGGCAGGCAGGGCGGTGGGAGGGTGGAAGAAGTAGAGGCATTTCGCTGCCAAATGAAAAGCAGCCTAGACCCCGTGTCAGCAACACGTACACATTCCCCAGTAATTTATGTCACAAGCTATGGATTCCACGCTAGGGACCACTTTCCTCAAATACATTGTGAATTCATGAGCAAGGGATGTGAACAGAGGAGGGTGTTTCACTCCACTGTCTCCTCCATTACCTCTCATTTTTAGAGTCAAAAAAACGAAGATTGCACCAACATTTTCATAGATTTAGAGTCTTTGTGATTTGAATAAACAGTCTTATTTCTCTTGCTTTTAGTGTTTCTTCTTCTCTTTCTTCTTCCTCTTTCTTTTTGGTGGGGTGGGGGTTGAGACAGGGCCACCCTGTATAGCCCTGGCTGTCTTGGAACTCACTCTGTAGACCAGACTGATCACGAACTCACAGAGACCCTCCTGCCTCTGCCTTCCAGGTGCTAGGATTGAAGGCATGCACCACCACCACCCAGTTACATTCACCATTTCTTGCTCAAGTACTCATCTTTGGTTAGATGCTAAAAATCTTCTAAGTAACAATGAGAGCACTTGTGAGCAGACTTTTTATTCTATGGACCTGCATGACTGAGAAAGCATTCTAAATATTAGAAACCCAACAACAATTTTGGAAGTGTACAGAGAAACAGTGCCTATAAAGAACAAAGCCATTTCACGGATATGTTGACATCCACTTGTCTCTGCAGAAGGCTATGAGCCTGGTTACTAGGGAGAACACTGGTCCTACCATCTCTGACATTCTCTCTGAGAGTCATAGGTGGCAGGCAGCATCACCTTCCCTTTTTAAGCTCATTAATTTCATGACTTATATTTGTAATATATATATGCCCATTTATATCTTGCTAAATTAATAAAAACCTAAATGGTTTGTGGAATATCCAAAGGACCTCTTTATAACTTAATCATAAATGTGGAATTTGTTCAAAAAGAAACAAAAAGCATAGCATCAATAAAATGGAACTAGCATTCTAAAATTGAATTAGCTCTGCTCCTAGTGATTCCATATATGGTCTTAGAAAAGTTACCCTATTTCACTTCAGTTTTGTTTTCCTTATTTGTTCAATAAGAGAGGTTGATTTAATGGTGATTAATGGCTTCTAACATTTAATTTAGCATTTCTGAGTAGGGAAACGAACCATAATTCATCTGTGGTAAGTTTATTTCATGTATAGTTGAGAACACATTTTATTTTTAAATTCTAAACTGTCTCCTTCAGAATTCTTATGGATTAGAACACAGGCTTTTGGAAGGAAGCAAAAAAAGTCGGGAGAGGATCACTAAAACTTATTTGTTTTTTTGTGGAGTTGGGTGCACAGTATGCTGTAAAGTCTTTGGTACAATAGGCAACAGGAAGTTGCTGGGTGTTCAGAAGAATGAAGCAATGTGTGATACGTAGCCTTTAGGGTAAATATCTTTTCCACTTTAGGGAGAAGGAAATTAGTACCAAAGCTCAATGAAGTATTAGGTAATTGGGATCCAGGATTAAAGTGACAACTATCCAAATCGGTTTAGCACAAGTTAAAATGGCCAGGTATTGTACTACATGATTGTAGTCCCTGCCGTTGGAAGAGTCACAACTTCGATGTCAGCCTAGAGCTGTGTGGTGAGGTTCCCATATCAATATCAATAGTAATAAATTCCAAAAGCTATTGAAAATAGAAACGCAGTTTAGTGATTGGTCAGCTGCAATAGAGGGACACTGATAAAATAAAGCTAGTAATGAAAGCGTAGAACCAGAGAAAACATGGCGAGCATTGAATAGACGAGGAATGAGCACTTTTCTGTTTCAGGAACTGGTGAGTCATTGGAAATGAGACAGGATAGAAAGAGAGAAAATGAAGAAGGCATGGGGAAGGAAAGGCGCTCCTGGCCCCAGGGGTCTGAAGCCTTAGAAGCTGAAAGTCGGGAGGCCAGCAGAACGTTTGCTGCAAAGGTTGACGACAGCCACAGGATTTCTCTTTTACGGAGATATTTCCAATATAATGTCAGAGCAGCAATGAACGCTGAAGGCCTAACTGTATACAACCCCTTTCTCCCTTCCCAGATGTAAACCTGTGATTTTCCAGAAATCTCACGAGAAACATCTCCAGTAAGGGACACGTCAGAGCCCTTGTGAAATTCTTGGGACTCGGGGTTTTACCTTATCAGGCTGCAATCCTAGCCAGCCTACCTCTGGGTCTCATTTGTGGCAAAGGGAGAGTGTGTGTGTGTGTGTGGGGGGGGGGGGGTGTCTTAGCAATCCTTCAAGATGTAACAGGAAAAACACCAAAATAGTATGTATAGGTATGGCTGAGACACTTTTAAGCAGCATGGTTTTCGAGAAGACCACACCTATCTGTGGTTATGTCTATTTTGTACTTGGGCACCTCTCTTACAGGAACCTTGAGCTTAAATCTAGGTCAAAATCTCCTCATAAACGCCAACTCTTCCTAGTATTGGTTTGCCCGGACATTCTTTTCCACAGTGAAGCCCAGAACTCTTAACTCTACCTGAGAGCTCTAAAACGAATTCCTCAAGCTGCTGCAAATACCAGTATGGAATAGTGTCTCTGGGTCTCTAGCCCCACTGCCTGGGACGCAAGAGGACGGAGTGGTTATCCATGCGCACCATTTAACCCTGAAATGTACAAACAGTGCTGGGTGGGGCATGGATGATTAGCAGGGACAAATCGGGAGCGCTGGGGGATGTGTTAGGCAGGTGGGAAAAGGCACAGAGAAATAAGATACCAGCAGTGTCCTGGTCCGCAGGAAGGAATTCTGTGAAGTCATCTGTCTGCAGGCCAGGAAGAGTGAAGGAAAAGGTTGAAGGAAGTGAGGGGCACCCAGAGAACAAACTTAGCATCTGTCCTTCTGTTCAGAACACTCTTCCCGGGTCTTCATCCTCCGTCCTCACATCAGCATGTTGTTGGGCACATGGAACTATTTCTGTCACTGCTTCACGACTAAGAAACCGCACACTCTCCTTTAAACCAGATATGAAGAATGTTCTGGAAAGCTAAGGAAAGGGAGGAAGCTGAGGTGATTGCAGAGGAAGTGAAAGTGTTCATCTCCGGTGTTCCATTCCTTTCTTAGTGCTAAAGCGGTGGGCAAGGCTCAGGAGTGATTGTCTTTCTGCGCAGACAGAGGAGTCAGCATGAGTATCCCGCAGGGGCACTGTGAGCAGGACTCTTGTCTGTCCTGGTAATAGAGGACTCTGCTTAGTCATGTAGAGAACAGCTTAAATATCCGAATGCATCCTTAAAATACTTTTCAACACTATTTGGACTATAGCTATCTCTTAACCTATATAAATGCCTTCCCCATTCACATCTCAAACCAATCTCAAAGCAATATTAAAATCAAGCATAAGCCATAAGCCTACAATAAATATTTTATTATAGAAAATACTAAACTAAATGGGATATCCAGATATAAGCCCATCCAATATTCTGAGAGATTTATTATTCAATTATGCAATCTAACAGGGTCACAGATTATTTTAACAAGGAAGTAGAAAAAGATCCCATTATGTTCTTTTCTGAAGATAAAGCTATCTTAGTTTATAAAGTTAAAAATGTTAATATTTTCTTAAGCAAAATTAAATGTTTTTTATGATATAGATTTCCTGGATTTTCTTTTTCCATGTGTGTGTTTGTGCACGTGTGTGTGTGCATGCGTGTGTACATGTGTGTGTGTTTGTGTGTGCGTGTGTGTGAACGAACGTACATGGCTTTCATTCTTCACTGCTCTTCTTGCACTGTGTGGGTTCTTAGAACTAAACTCAGGTGCAGCAAGTGCCCCTCCCCAAGAGCCCTCCAACGTGTGCTTAAGTCTATACATGTGCAAATTTGTACAGTAGCGACGTGCTGTGCAGACGGACACAAGCTGTATCGTGAAACAAAGGAGAACTCTTTTCACTAATCCCCTCGGTCCTATTTCACAATGGCTTTTGTCTTTTACCACTTCCCAAGTTTAGTTTCTATGGCAACAAGGCAAACCAGAAAGTATTTGGAACTATTTTAAAGTGTTGTGTCTAGGATTTGTAACTTGGATCCAGACAATTGTAGTTTAATTAGCATGAGTCTCTGTTAGCATTTTTTAAAGTAAAGGAACTCAGGCTATGATTTTATAATATGTTTACATTTTCAAATATTTCCTTAAAGATTTGTATCAAGGAGCCTTAAGGTAATTTTGAAATGTGATAGTATAACTTGAAAATTAAATATTGAAAGGTACAGTAATTATCCTAAATAAATAGATGAACATTTTCTTTTTTCGTCTTTCTTTCTTTTGTTTTGGATTTTCGAGACAGGGTTTCTCTGTAGCTTTTGGTTCCTGTCCTGGAACTAGCTCTTGTAGACCACCAGGCTGGCCTCGAACTCACAGAGATCCACCTGCCTCTGCCTCCAGAGTACTGGGATTAAAGGCGTGCACCACCACCATCTGGCTTTAACATTTTCTTTTCTTAAATAAAAGTATGAACCCTTATCACACGTTGTTAGCAGGAAAAATTCTATTGAACTTAGATTTGGAGCAGTGAGTAACTAAGAGTCTAGAAAGGTCAGATAAAAATAAGTGTCAAAGGCCCCAAACTGTACAAAAAGTGACCATGAATAAATCATGTTTCCTCTACAGTACATCTTTTATAGTTGTGAAAACAAGTAGAGTCCATGGAGCATAGTGGGAAAAAAATCATTTTAGGGCTGGAGAGATGGCTGAGAGGTTAAGAGCACTGACGATTCTTCCAGAGGTCCTGAGTTCAATTCCCAGTCAATCACATGGTGACTCACAACCATCTATAATGAGATCTGGCGCCCTCTTGTGACAAGCAGGCATACATGCAGGCAGACTATTGTATACAAAATAAATATTTTTTTTCTTTTTGTTTCCATTTTTTTTAAATTTATTTATTTATTAAAGATTTCTGTCTCTTCCCTGCCACAGCCTCCCATTTCCCTCCCCCTCCCCCAATTGAGTCCCCCCCCACCCTCAGCCCGAAAAGCAATCAGGGTTCCCTGTCCTGTGGGAAGTCCAAGGAACTCCCACCTCCATCCAGGTCTAGTAAGTTGAGCATCCAAACTGCCTAGGCTCCCACAAAGCCAGTGCGTGCAGTAGGATCAGAAACACATTGCCATTGTTCTTGAGTTCTCATTAGTCCTCATTGTCCGCTATGTTCAGAGAGTCCGGTATTTGGTTTCTAGCCATAAACCAAGGACATTGAGCCTATAATTAGTTATCCTAGAGAAGCTAAATAAGGAGAACCCAAAGAAAAACATATAGGCATCCTCCTGAATATTAACCTTCAGCAAGCGATGAAAGGAGACAGAGACAGAGACCCACATTGGAGCACAGGACTGAAATCTCAAGGTCCAAATCAGGAGCAGAAGGAGAGAGAGCACGAGCAAGGAACTCAGGACCGCGAGGGGTGCACCCACACACTGAGACAATGGGGATGTTCTATTGGGAACTCACCAAGGCCAGCTGGCCTGGGTCTGGAAAAGCCTGGGATAAATAAATATTTTTAAAACATAACTTTAAAGTCATGTTATAATACCACATAAGCGAAAAAAAATGTTCACAAAACACAACTTTCCAGATGTTCTAGGTGAAAGTGTATTCAGAAAGTAAATCAGGAGCTATCAACGAGAGAGATGCCAATGTTGACAGGGAAATCCCACATCGTCTCATTCCTAGATGAGGAGCTATATAGATGCTCAGCAACTGCAGAAGAGGGAGAGCCAGGCTTCTCCAGGGACAAGATCCCATACAGATTGTCCAATCCCAAGGGGTTGCCCCTGGTCATAGGATGTACAGGCAACATTAAAAGGACTCAATAGGTTGTATATGTGTGTGTGCACGCATACGCACACATTTTGGTATAGCATACACATGTGCATATAAATATGTGTATACATCTAAGGATGATAGCTGAAGAGGAGATCATTAATTTGAGGGAGGTATAGGAGCATCTGGATGGGGATGGGGAGACAGGAGTGGTTTACATTCAGTTCTCATGTATGAGGTTCTCAAATAAAATAAATTTAGGGGCTAGAGATATGGCTCAGCAGTTAACTGCTCTGTCCTTGTGGAGGATGGCGGTTTAGTTCCTAGCATCCATATGGGGCTTACAGCCAAGTGTAACTCCAGTTCCAGGGCATCCAGTGTCCTTGGACAATAGGCAGAACTTCATGCACTTACATGTACGTAGGCAAACTCATACCCATAAAATGAAAATAAATATGACATTAGAATATTCAACAATCTTAAAAAATTTTTTAAAAAAGAGGGTGTTGTGCTTCTTAGGAGAACTATTTGATTGTCACCATGATAAGTAGATGCTGTGAATTTACTGGCCAGGGGCCGGGGTCGTTAATTAGCATTTACTGGATCAATCTATCAAAATGAAGACTTCTCCACACATGCCCTTCAGTCTTCCTGATTTACCAAAATCCTACCACTTGCCATATAAGTGGAAAGTGTGCAATTATCTAAGCATATATTTACACTATTTAATCTATAAACAATTTTGTGCAGTCTCATCTATATAAATATACAAATTTCTATTCTAATATCTGCAATAATGAGGTTCTTCTTTTTCTCTATTTTATTTGGAAAGGTTTTATCCTCTTGATCAAATCTCGGTACAGCTTTCTAAGTGTGTTCCAATGTACTCATAAGTGATCACTCATGCACATTATTTATTAAAATATGTACCGTTTTGTTTTCTTTCTATTTCTACTTAACATTAAGAAAGTTCACATTTAGTTTTCTGAATATATATAGTTATAGTTATTAAAATACTTCATTTGGAAGGAGGCAGTCAACATTTTTTATAGAGGTTCTGCGCTGAGGAGATGGCTCAGCTACATGCAAGCGTGAGGACTTGAGTTCGATTCCCAGTAGCCACATAAGTCAGGGTGGGTGATATACACTGTAATCTTAGTCCTGGTAAAGCAGAGAAAGGAAGAGCTCTTGGACTCACTGTTGGTCATTGTAGCTAAATCGGTGAGCTCCAGGTTCCAGGGAGAGGCCCTTTTTCTAAAAACAAGGTCGACAGCTCTCAGCTCTCCAGGAACAGCACCTGAGGTTAACCTCTGGCCTCTACAGTCATGTTCACACATGTGCACATACCAGTACACCCTCCCTTAACACCCAAAGTTCTGATAGAGTTAAGATCCAATGAATTAAAATAAATATATGCAAATTATATGTATTGCATCACTGCATCATTGCTTTAGGTTTGTGGTGATCGAAGACAGGAGGTTTATTGAATACTGTATTTTACAAAAACTCTCTTTCCAAGTTTCGTTCTTAGTTGATGTGGGAAACAAACTCAGTGAGAGAGGTGCTCTGAAATAATGCCTGTGGAACATGCTGTGCAGTATCTGGATACATACACTCTTAAAATGGGTCAGTAGAAGGACTTTTACCAGCAAAGCCTTCCGTGGTGTGACTTAGCATCAGAAAGGGCCACTCTATCCAGGGTGCTGAGATGAGAGGTGGAGCAGAATGCCAGGCCCAGGCCCTGCAATGGTCTCTGCGGGGTCTCTGTGCCCAGATCTTCGTGGTAGGGGCAGGGGCAGTAGGAAGCATTCAGAGTTTAGATGCATCGTGAAAGTGGACTGTTAGAGCAACTGCAGCAGTTGGGATGAGAAAGGTAGAGTAGTCTTAAAATGATAATATTTAGTTACAGGGTTTGGAATGTCTCTTAAATCTTCAAGTGGCAAGACTGAACAGACATTTGTATCTAAGCCCAGAGTTCAGCAAAGATGTCTAGACCAGAGATAAATATTTACGAGTTGTTGGCATTTATTGGTGCTTAATGCCAGGAGTCTGGATCACAACATCGTGAAAAGAAACATGGGTAGAGGGAGCCACATGATCAGAGGGAAGGAAGACCAGGAAAGGGTTGTCCTGGGTGCTAAGAGCAGAAAGTGTGCTAAGAGAAGTGTAACAAGCTGGCTCAATAATGGTAGTGTGGAAGCTGTCTTTGTCACAAATTGTGTTTCGCAGATGCAGGAACAGTCCAAGGAGCCATGTCATAATAAGAATGAAAGAAGATGTAGAATTTAGACACAGCCCTCCCCAACTCTGAGTAGCCACTGGAAGGAAGTTGTTCTGATCATTCTTAGAAGAAAAATCATAAGCCTAATGATTTGATGCTTTGATAGTCCATCCTAGTGTGTGATATTGTTGAGTTACTTTGGAACACTAAGTTTGTATGACCACTTTGTACAAGAAGCATCAAGCAATGAGAAGGGAAGAAGAAGCATTTTATAGAGAATTTGTTGTGTTCCAATAACTAGGCTAAGCAATTATGGTCTCGAATTGAATCTTCACAACTAGTGAAGGAAGACATTAGCTTCATTTTACCTGTAAGGGAACCAACATTGTATCTTACATAAAGTGACATGATTCACACTTGATCTTGTTTCTTCTCTTGAAGACCAAAGATGGTTCTAATAAGCCAATAGCATACTTCTAGCCCTAGTTCAAGAGGCCGAAGCAGCAGGATTCAGAGTCCAGGAAACTTCAAAAACTAGTAAACGAGTTTTGTTTAAGGATTTCATTTAGATGGCTCAGCAAGTAAAAATCACACCAAACCTAATTTGTGCTTCCATTATGTGCGTGGGTGTGGAGTCATTCACTTTTGAAATGTGTTCTCACTATTTTACTCAGGCTGGTCTCAAACTTCTGTGATAAAACAAACCTTTCACACGCACACACACACACACGACAGGGTTCTATGCAGCTGAGGATGGCCTTGAAGTGGCTGTGTAGCTAAGACTGACTAACATCTGATCCCTCTGCCTCCATTTCCTAAGACAGCTAGGTTCTTTTCATTTCTTGTCCATTGTGAACGGTACTGCAATGGACAGTGGGTGTCTCTTTGACATGGCTGTTTCAGTTCTGTTGGATAAGTATCCAGTACTGTGGATCAGTCTGAATATGTTAACATACAGGTAGTTGCTCTTGATAGCTAAATATTTATCTCTTTGGTTTTAAGGATCATCTTTAGGTACTGAACGTCTCTTAATTCCATTTACTTAAAACATTGCTTGCAAATGAAATAAAAAAAATTAAAATCATGGTCACAGAGACTGAACTTGTTTAAACAAAAAGTTCTTTTTTAAAAATATTTAAATATTTGTTTATTTATTATGTATGCAACATTGTCTGTGTGTATGCCTGGAGGCCAGAAGAGGGCACCAGACCTCATTACAGATGGTTCTGAGCCACCATGTGGTTGCTGGAAATTGAACTCAGGACCTCTGGAAGAGCAGGCAATGCTCCTAACCACTGAGCCATCTCTCCAGCCCCAAACAGCAAGTTCTTAATCCAATCTGAAAACTTATAAATTACTGTAAATGTTTAAATACCCTAATACATCTGCCTTACTTCTTCTCCCCAGACTTCGCGTTTTAGAACTTGTGCCTAATAACTCTTAATACCAAGACAAAATGTTGGATTCACCTCAGCATTCCACTAACAGATGTCAGGAGCAGTCTCTTTTGACTTCTTTACTGGACCAAGTTTTTCTTTACTGTTTCAGAATTAAGTAAGTAGGAAAATAAATGACTCTGTGGTTGAGGTCAATGGCTATTTTAAAGCTAGCTACAAACATCTTTAATTCTTGTGGATGTACTCCAAAACTGCTGGCAGAAGTTCACAAAATGAGGCAGAGATGATTATGTCCATGATGGCAAGCATCTCCTGCTGAAGTCCTTCCTCCCTAATGAAACCCTTCTTTCTCTCCACCCCTCACCCTGCTAACTAAAAAATCAAAGTTCTCGTGTTTTCTGTTACTCATTTAAGATAATCCTCTGGGGCTAAGAATAAATATTTACTTTATACTATAATCGTTTTCCAACTTCTATAAGATATTAGCTAAATTACGGACTTCACTGAAAACATGATTCAAAATATGAAGTATGGTAAGGGTTTTTATTTGAAAAGTAAAGTAAGGTAATATCTTGCATAAACTTACCAAATTATTAAATTGGGCATAAATTATCTATGTTTTAAAATAAATATTTAAATCATTATGTATTTTTAGAATAACTGATAATGATTACACTAACTGACAGGACAAATTGCACAGAATTATCAAGAGGAATGTGAAACTGTAGAATTTATTATGAACACACTTTATATGGCTAGAAAGCAGCAGACAACATGGGTCATTTCTCTCACTCACCCATACTAGAAGTAGAAAGAAGGATAGAAAAGAGAAGAGAGGGGCCTGGAGGGCCAGGTGGCTCAGTGGTTAAGAGCACTGATTGCTCTTCTAGAGGTCCTGAGTTCAATTCCCAGCAACCACATAGTCACTCCGAACCATCTGTAATGAGATCTGGTGCTCTCTTTTGGCCTGCAAGGATACATGCAGGCAGAATGCTGTATACATAATAAATAAATCTTTTTAAGAAAAAAAGACATGAAGGAGAAGGAAGGAGAGAGAGAAAGACAGAAAGAGAGGCACACAGAGAGAGGAGGAGCGGGGAGAGAGAGCGCGAAGGAACATCTGTCCAGAAGTTCTTATACTCTCAGGCTTTTCCATTCTGACCCTTGCTTCAGAGAAGACTGATATTTTTCTTTGTGAGAGCGAGAAGCCACATTAAAATGTGAGAAGACAGAAAACATGCACTTGTCTAATCTACATGGGAAGTAGAAAAAGGCAAGATCTCCTGAGTAAATTGGGAACGTGGGGATCGTGGGAGATGGTAGAAGGGGAGAAACGAGGAAGGGAGGGGAGCAGAAAAAATATATAGCTCAATAAAAACAATTTTAAAAAAGAAAGCATGCACTTGATTTTGTAATTGCTGAGGGCTGACATTCTGATGTCTATGTTCTGCTCAACTCCTCCTGAGATGAAACCAATAGCAAACACTGGAATTATTTAAATATCAGATATCAAGGATCACAAGCCTGAGTGTCCTCTTCAGTGATGACCGGTGTTCTGCAGTGTACCTCAACAGGAGAAATGGTCCATCTGGCTTTGACTGCAATTTTAATTATCTAATTACTATACATTGACATAGCTTTTAAAGTCCAAAAATCCAAAAACCATGTCAAAATTTGGTAGTTATTGTCTCCATAGAAATGAACTTAACAATAGAATTGTCAGGAGGAAAAGAAAGAATATATAGTATAAGAAAATATATTATATGAAAAAAACTCAAATAAAACAACCAAGGAAACAGAATTACCAAACCAATCGTGTCTGAGTCGACTATTGCACATGACTTCTCCAGTTTGACTAGCTCTGGGCAAATGCCTAAAGCCTAGTTCTTGAGCTTGAGTCCAAGATCAGAACTTCGGTTCTGAGTCACCAATACTGTCTCTGAAAATCTGAAAACCAGCATGAAATGTCTTAAACACACAGTTTCAAAAATTGTTCAGCGATTGTTTTGGTCAGGAGACAGAGAAATGGTTAGTCCATGATTTTTTTTAATATTTATAAAATCACTTAAGCAGGAGCTAGGAAGAAGGGTTAGCAGTAAGAGCAATCGCTGCTCTGGCTGAGGACCAGGGTTCAGTTCCCAGGACATAATCATCTGGTTGTCCAGTTCTGAGGAATCTGATGTCTTCTGACCTCCACTGGACCAGGTGCATACACAGTACACGTACTTACATACAGGCAAAACACTCATACAAAAAAAATTCCTAAACGAACAATCACTTACGCATCAGATGCAAGCTAGAGCTTGTACCTCCTACCGAACTCTCTCTGCCCACACCCATGCTTAGTATTGTTTTAAACTTTCTGCGACCTTTGAGTTCTACTTCTGTGCTTTTTTTTAAAGCAATTTCAGGTCACTAAGAACAGCTCAATGTTCCAATATTTTCAATTTGTTTAAAGCAGTTAAGAATACCAACTGTGTAGCATAAATACATATCAAAAGAATTCTCTAATGTCACCACACTGTCAGATCTATAATCTTTGAGTGAGCATATATCTTGCATTAACTTTGCTAATGTTTTAAATGTTTTTCTGAAGCAGAAGACTTATAAGGTAGAATAAATGGACTTATTAAGCAAAACCCATTTTGGCCAGCCTTGGCCTGGGTATCACCCAAGGCCCTGGACATTGGGTAGGGAGAACCTGTCAAAAAGCATATTTTTGTAAAATTTTCAAGACTAGCAGGTTTTTTCTTTTTTGTTTTCAATAGTACTAAGAATTGAACCAAGGGCCTTATATATGCTAGGCAGGTACTCTCTCACTAACCTACATCTCTAGCTTTAAAAGGACTATTTATTTATTTATGTTTTTTTGAGATAGGGTTTCTCTGTACGGCTTTTAAGGCCTTGAACTCACAAAGATCCACCTGCCTCTGCCTTCCGAGTGCTGGGATCAAAGGTGTGCACCACCACCGTCCAGCTGAAGGACACTTTCTTATACTGTCTTTCACAGCATACAAGGATGGGGTTCTTGTTCATGAATTCATTTAGCCCTCAGTTTGACTCCTGTAGCACTTGGATACAGGAAGTGGTCTCCAAGGACTGTGGTCTGCTAATTCCACCTTTGAAACACTGGGGATCTCACAGGAACAATGGCTTTATGGACACATTCGTGTACTCTGTCAAACCCCAATCCTTAAAATAGAGGGTTTTATGGATATTATTTTCCAAGTCTCTGGTGAAATGATGACTCATAGCATCTGAGCCTTTCCATTTCACACACGCGTTACCAATTATATTCTACTGACATAAACGCTAACAGAAGGACTCTGAAAGCCAAGGGAAACCTCCCTGCTTATTGTTGCTTCAGGTTTCCTTTGATTAGTGTTCAGGAAGCCAAAAGAATAAGAACCATTTATTTGAAAGTGCAGAACATGGAAACAAAGCCTGGCAGTGTTGTCTGACTGTCATGTTTGTGACTGACAGGCGAAGATTACTTACATTTAGCTACGCTCATTTCCTGTAAATCCGAGGATTATAATTTCCTTTTTCTTTTGGTAAAAGTGGTTCTCTAACTTACTCTTACTCCAAAGCTGTCCCTGCACCCCTAGCTGTGAGCTCACACAAACACACAGTAGTTTGAGTCAGCCACCCCACATTTTAAAAATGGCTGGATGAATTTCTGTTCACATTTGAATCTCTGGGGCCCATGGAGCTTTGTCCTGAAACAGTCACAGGCCATCAGGAGAGAGTGTGCAACTAGAAGAGGTCCAATTTTTGAAATTCACTCAAATCAAATATTAAAAGACAGTAACTAAGGTTTTTTGGCCAAATGTGGACTGTGAAAGTCTACTTGTCATAGTTCAGGTGAGATGGCTGTTTAAGATGCGCATGACTGGACCTGTGATAGAATTGAAGCGACAGTTTAGAATCCGGAAGATGCTGGCCTCAGCACTCTACTTCATGATGAGGCCATGAACTCATTTTATGTCTATTAGGACAGAGAACTGAGTAGGTTTCCACTGTCACCATTGTTATTACTTGTCTATTTTATTCATTATTACCTCATCAAAATTATAAGGAAGTCCAGATCAGTGGGATGAGTACTGAATATAAAACACAAGTCAAGTATAGACCAAAATAAAGCTTTTGTAATGTGTGTGTGTGTGAGTGTATGTGTGTGCATGCGTGTGTGTGTTCTTTCCTTCTACTTTGTGATTTCAAGGGTCAAACCCAGGTCACCAGTATATACATACATACATACATACATACATACATACATACATACACAGACCATGAAGTTGGGAGGGGAGGGATGTGTTTTGGGGATACAGGGAGAGTTAGAGGGTGGTGAATGAAGACGAAATAAAGATGGATGATCATATTTCATTTTATATTTGTATGCAATCCTTTTTAATGCATGCAATTCTTAAGAGTAAATAAAAGTCATAATTAAAAATGAAAGTGTTAATAAATAAATAAACGTTTTAAACTTTGAAATACATGCATGTGAAATTTCTGGACGAGTGAGTACAACTCATGAAGAAGTTGTTGTTTTCCGTAGAACTTTTAGTGGTCTTTGAAATTTAAAAATATGTATTTTTTTTTCAAAAGAAGTTTTAGTAAGTAGAAAATTGAAATTGACAAAAAGGGAAAAAAATTCACCGTCCCGTCTCAGACTGTATTGCTGAGTTCCGGGATTATTGGGAGCCTTGGAGCCAGATGAAGAAAATAAACACTTGGTGGGCGTGTGGTGTTTGAAGAGTTCAAAGCCAGGGCAACGTGAAGGGAGCAAAGATTATCTCTTCCTCTTTTGCTCAGGTTTCCCCTTAGCTGGTTTCCAGAGAATGTTAGTCCTCATTGTTTTGTCTGAAAAGTCCGCTAAAGTACTTCAAAAAAAAAAAAAAAATCACAGGACTTGTTGGTCATAACCAAGAGCTGCCGTGGATACTAAGGCAGAGGTTTCAAAGTGTCCTTGGAAAGGTTAAAACCTTTCATGTTTGGACCATAATCCAGAGATTTTATCATTTGATGTAGGATGAGAAAAGAAGGCCGACATTTTCCTAAGGCCACCTGTGAGAATCTCGTTTAGCTGTATTCTTGACCCCTCTTCTGTTCGCTGAAGGTACAGGTTCTGTTTTCAAACACTAGAGAGTAAAATGGGGAAGGAGAGAAGACGACGGTAGGAGTAGCTTTGGAGAAGGGAGAGGTGAGTGGTTTCAGAGGAATGTGGGAGGGAGAGAAACAGCTGGCAGGTGAAGGAAGTCTATGGGAAAAGCAGAAAGGAGATTTGAAGAGACTCCCTGGACCGTTTTCATGGTTCTTGAAACACAGAAGCCAAAAGTGTTTTGAAGTGACTCTTTGGTGGCCCTAACTCCTCTCTATCACTGAGCCCAGTGGCCTCATGCCTTGGACAGCCATTTGCATTTCTGATTCTTAGGGACCAGGGTCTTCACCCACACTAGGTTGCAATTTAGATCCGAAACCCGGATTGAGGAGCCAGATGCTTAAGTCTTGGAGAGCCTGAGGAGTTTTAACTTACAGTGCGGCATGCTACCATGCTTCAAGAGGTGAAAAGGGAAATAAAAACTTTGCCTTAATGGCTACAGATAAATAAGCCAAAGAGAAGATGCCAGCTCACATGAAAGATTTTTTCCCCTTCCAAAAACATGATAAATTCTCTTTCATCATTATAAAATGTCTGTTTCCCAAGAACTTTAAAATCCTGGAGCTCCCCGTTATCTGTTCTCCTTAAGCCTACTGCTGTATTTTTATACCCGTCTCTTTAGCTAGTCTGAGTGGAGCAGGGTTTTCAACCACAAGTGATTTCCACACCACACTTTCTATTTTTTCCACAGCACACTCTCAAGGCACATTTATGTGTCCATCTCTACAGTTTTAGACGTCAGGATATGGACAAGATACTACCGGCATCTAGTAGATAGAAGCCAGAGATGGTGTAACTACACGATTGTGTACAGGACAGCCTCCTACAAGAAAGTACCTGATCCCCAAAGTTCATAATATCAGCATTGAGAAAGCCTGGTCAAGAGCCTTCTGAGATTCCCATGGTGTCCCTTATCACTGGTCTCTTCACTTCTACCTTCCCGTTGTGCTCAGAACCAGACCTTTGTCTTCATCAATACCAATTTCTCATCTCCCCAGTCCTGCCTTAGAATAGACCTAGGACCTTTCCACGTGACATCTGTATTAACTGTCAGTCCTTGTTCATAGTTCAACTGAAGGGAAATGTGGCGCTGTGCCTGACATAGCACAGTATAATACAGACTAGAATATCAGATAGTAGAGTGTAAGCAACCATGTGGGTACTATATTAGTTATGTATGCATACCTTAACTAAGATGCCTGGGAACATTTTAGTTTGGCTCCTGTTTCATGGTTGGTTGACCTAAAGAGCCTGGGAAGAACCTCATGGCAGTATTATAATGGGGTGAATGACCTTCTTCACCCTGTGGTGGAAAGGAAGCAGAAAGCAGGAGACAGGAAAGGGTCAAGGTCAAGTTAGCTCCAATACCCCACCCACCCCACAGTGACTTATTTCCTGCAGCAAGACCACACCTTGTAAAGTTTCCAAATGTCCCAAAATAAAACCAAGAGCTGGAGGAACATTTCATATTCAAGCCATAACCACAGATAATTCTTACAAGGGTTAAATGAGTACATACTTTAGAAGCACTGGCAATGCTGTCTGACCTCTAAGAACTTAGTACATGTTGAGCTGTAGTAGGAGGCCACTTGTTTCCCAACCGCCCAGCAGCTCAGACCCGAAATAACCACATAGAAACTGTATTAATAAAATCACCGCTTGGTCCATTAGATCTAGCTTTTTGTTGTGGTTGTTGTTTTTTGTTTTTTTCAAGACAGGGTTTCTCTGTGGCTTTGGAGCCTGTCCTGGAACTAGCTCTTCTAGACCAGGCTGGTCTCAAACTCACAGAGATCCACCTGCCTCTGCCTCCCAAGTGCTGGGATTAAAGGCGTGTGGCATCACTGCCTGGCTTAGATCTAGCCTTTTATTGGCTAACTTTTATATCTTAATTTAACCCATCTCCATTAATCTGCACATACCACGAAGTCAAAGTTTCAGCGTGTCTGTCTGGCGGAGGAAGCTCCATGGCTTCTCCCTGATTCTGCCTCCTTCCTCCCAACATTCAGTTTAGTTTTCTCCGCTTAGTTCTGCTCTACCCTATCACAGGCCCAAAATAGCTTCTTTATTAACCAGTGGTATTCACAGCATACAGGGGTGGGGGGGGGATACCACATAACCTCCCCTTTTCTGTTTAAATAAAAGGAAGGTTTTAATTTTAACATAGAAAAATTACATACAACAAAACAGATATCAAGCAAGAATTACAGTTACAACATTTATATCTACTTTATCTTTTATTATAACTAAGAAAGACTATAACTATAACTATAAATTTTTAACTCCACCTAAGTAAACAGGAAGTGCATTTTAAGCAACTTTGAAAACTCTAGAATTGACAGAGACATCTCACTGCCTGGACAGTCACCCAAAGTTTTACTATACCATTGGGGCATCAATCTTCAGCCTACAGGATCGTAGTATCCAGTAGACTTTTCCATGAAGCAGGAACTTTCAGTCAGTTCCGCCTATATTGGCAGTATGTCAGTCACTTTCTTTTGTGTTCTGCAGAATGTCTAGCAGACTCTTTCTATTCTTTCATTAAGCAGGAACCCCAAAGGACTGTCTCACCTTTAGGCAAGTTCAATAGTCATTTTTCTGTGGGTCCTGCATGTCCAGTTCACATGTCCAGTTCACACAGTAATCAAGCAGTCCAGACAAGAACAGTTTCTTACCCAAATGACTAACCAACTCCATAAGGAGCCTCTTCAATGCCCATCTTCCTCTTGAAGTAGATTAGTGCTGACAGGAGCAGATGTGTCTCACTGTCATGAAAAGTCCTAAATTTTTAAAACATTTTAAATGCCATATTCCGTAGCTCTTTGAAAGATTTGAAGAATATCTAACTAACTGAAATATATCTCTATACACCTAGAAAATCTAACTAACATGACTACAAGCTTGACTATTATAGATGATTATCTATTAACCTGTATTTTTAATTATACATTACATTTTTAAATGAGCTGCACAAACACAATACCTTAATCAAGAACAGAAATACATATACACAGTATAACAAAATTTACCTTAAATTTGTATAAACCAAAATCCATACCAATGCAAATCTCAATAGCACATTCCCTTTACATGTAAACAAACATTTATAAACAAACATTTAGGGAATTTGGGCATAGTTTTCTCCAAATTGCATCCTGCTGTTTGTTGGGCAAAGTAATTTTGGGGGGTGTTTACAGTGACCTTTGGGGGATCTTTGTCCATCAAACCACATTAGTCTGGAAGGATTTTTACAGGTTCTCATCCTCGGTGGAAACAAAAGAAGAACCTTTTTTCCAAAGTAATTTATCCTTAGACCCAAATTATGAAATCACGATACCTTTAAAATATATATGGTGGTTTAGCTTAGCATACAGAGGGGAATAGAGCATACAGAGGGAAATCCCACATCATTGAGCATATTATTATTGGTGCTTTCTATACCAAGATCCATGTTGGCCAACTCACTTCCTCTTTTACAAATCTGGGAAGCAGGTGTATTTTAGTAACGGTAGCTTCTCTCAAATGCTTGCCTAAGCTATCTATCTTTTTTAAAAATTTTATTTATTTATTTATTTATTATGTATACAATGTTCTGTCTGTGTGTATGTCTTCAGCCTTCTGGCACCAGGCCTCATTACAGATGGTTGTGAGCCACCATGTGGTTGCTGGGAATTGGACTCAGGACCTTTGGAAGAGCAGGCAATGCTCTTAACCACTGACCCATCTCTCCAGCCCCTAAGCTATCTATTTTTTCACATCTGTCCTGACCAGTGTTTATTTTAAGGTGATGAGACAAGGTGTGTCCTATTTTTCTCTTGCTTCATTCTGGGTATTTCCATACCTTCTTGAGACAAGGAACATGGATGAATATAAAAGCAAAATGGACAAATACTCAAAGCACTTGAGTGGGTGGTAGAATTCTCAGCCTGTATGGGTGTATCCTGGGCAAAGTGTGAGATTTTGGTATGAGTAACCCTGTGTATTGTGATGTATTTCACTGAGATGAAATTTGTAGAAATAAAAGAAAGTTTGCAACCAAGCTGGTTGTTGCTTTTGCCCATGAGTGTGTGGTGGAAGTAGAGAAAGGAGATACAGGTGTCTAGTAGAAAGGGAGGCTTGCAAGTTTCATCTCAAAAGAGATATCAGAGCTATTAATAAGTATTTGTGAAGGTTTTTTGTTTGGTTTTGGTTTTTGTTTTGAAAAAGAATGGTAATTGAGTCAATGAGAGAGTAAAAGACTACATAAAAAGAAGATAGTTGAGTCTACTCTGAGAAGCTATCTCTGAATGAATGGATTTGTGGGTGGGTGTGTAGGTAGGTGGATAGATGGGGTGAATAGGTGGATGAATATGTGGTTGGGTGGATAAGTAGATAGATATGTAGGGGGCAGGTGGACAGATGGACGAATATGTGGATGGTTGGATGGATGGATGGTTGGTTGGATGGTTGGGTGGACAGACATTACATTACATAATAAGGTAAATTAAGGCCGTGCTCGTTTTCAGGGGTGTTGAGGAGAGTGTACTTCCAGCTATAGATTCCACTTGGGAAATGATAAAAGCCCAAATCACCATACAGAAAATGAAAGTGATATGTGTGGTATGGTTTCCCTATTTTGATAATTTATGTTATATATGTTCTGAATTATGCAACAATTGTTACTCAGATTATGCTGGCTTATTGAATGCTGTATCCCACTCAAACATACCATACTACCATAGTAACTACCCATCTGTTTTACTGTTTTAGATCATAAGGCAAATGGACTTTCTGCATCAAAAGACCACCAAGAAGTTACAGTAATAGAGTACCAAGGTATGGTATTTTAAAGGTTTGATTGGATTAGTTTGTTTACATACTGTTCCCCCCAGTGGTGTGTGTGTGTGTGTGTGTGTGTGTGTGTGTGTGTGTGTGTGTGTGTGTGTTGGGAGAGAGCATCCACGGTAGGAGGACAACTTTGTGGAGTCAGTTTTCTCCTTCTACCTTATGTGGATTCCAGGGATGAAACTCTGGTCAGCTCTATAACAGCTGAGCCATTTAACTTGCTGCCTGCTCACATCTTATTTTCTGCTTCTATGGTCTGTTTGGTTCTCGTGATGGCATTTATTATCAGTCATGATGCTGGTAGTGGATGCTACTGATCACGTACTTGGAGCTTCTGTGGTGGCCACTCTGGTAGCCATCTTTTAGCCAGCCAGGTGTTGATCTGTTCACCTGAAGAGGAACTTTTGGCCTTCAGGCACCCTATCTTCAGAGATGAGCAAGATAAGGGTGGGGCAGAAACTCCATTAGGTCACCTAGGCAGTACACAATTAGGGCTGTATAACAAAAGGCACTCAGATAATTCCGTTAAGGCCTTGAAGTTGTAATATACTGCGTGATGACGCTAATAAGGCACACTGTATTGCGGGACAATTTTAAATGAGGGACGATGGCCAAGAGGATATCATTGCCTGAAAGTGAGTTGGACTCTGGAGTACTTACAGGAGGCCAAACAGAGCCGGCAACGTGCAAGAAGGGAGGCTGGGAAGGTTCAGAGTGTGCACAGCAGGAGAGGGTGACCTGACCTCGAGAGTCAATGAAATTCAGCCTTCTGCTCACATCCTCAGAGGCGTTTACCTAGGTCCAGGCAGATGCGGTGGGTGTGCATACCTCAGCTCTAATATCACTGTTAAATGCCATCATTGCGTGCTTTAGTTTTACATTACTTTTAAAACATTGCGGCAAAATTCACATGAGTTTAAAATCTGACGTCTTATAATGTAAACACTTCAGTGGTACTGAGTATATCCAAGGTGTTCTTAAACCACAACCTTCCCTAGACCCAGAACATTTTCTCTACCCCAAAGTGAAATCCTGTCCCCACTCGGCTTTTCTTTTTAAAGACATGCTTTATTTTTAACATGGAAAATCTTTCTATAATTTATCGCAATCAAATGTTAATCTCAGGGATGAAGTTACTGTGCTCAGTGGGAAAGTGCTTCATGGCAAGGCCAGTGCTTACCTGTGTACAAGGTGCTGGGTTAATGCAGGGAGAACACGTGTGAACACACACACACACAGAGGGGGGAAAGAGGGGGTGGAGGGAGGGAGGGAGGGAGGGAGGGAAGGAGGGAAGGAGGGAGGGAGGAAGGGAGAGAGAGAGAGAATCTGACTCTAGAGTAAATATTTACCATTTTCTTTATTCCCTTTTTTAAAATCGTCCTTCACCTTAGTTCTTTTTGATCCGCTTCTAATGTGGCCCTCCGTTAAGCACAAATCATTTCGTAGTTTCTCCCACAGTTTTGTTTTGGTGGTGGTGTCTTCTTTTTGTTTTTTTGTTTTTTGTTTTTTTTTTTTTTTGTTTTTGCAATAACTTTAAGTCTGTGACATTCTGTGATTTGTTTACATGAAACACGTTTCATTCAGGTTTTTTTTCCCTCGTATTTCTCTGATGTCAAAAGTTATGAATTAATCCCTGGTTCCCAGGGCTGCTGGTCTGCCCCACTTCCCATGGTGCTGCCAAAAGCAGATTAAGCCTGAAATCAGGGCAGCTCTGCCAGCTTGTACATTACATGAGCAGCTCTCTGCAGTGTCCAAACCTAAAAGTTATTAATCAGAGCTTACAGCGACCATTTTCCTGAACAATGGTCTTTTTTTTTTCCAATCAAGATTAAACAGATGTTTTGACAACATAATCCACCTTAACAGAAAAGGTTGGTACCTTTTGAGTATTAATGTGTCTTGTGTGAAGACATATGATTTATATCAATACTACTTGTTTTACTATTCAAAGCAGAGGTAACATTTTAGTTCAGATTTGGGCAATGTAAACATAGACTTGTGATATCATGTGGAGGTGACCTCACTGTTTTTCCCCATGGAAGAAAAAAGCAGGCCACTTATGGAATACATGTTACATTCAAGGATTACGTATATCAAACACATGCACACACATATTTTTATATACTCAATTTTGACAAGAATTATTATCTTATCATTCCACTGATATGAGTATGATGCCCCTATTATCTCACGCCTAATATGTGATCAAGGTCTAACCCGATGCCTGTGCTGTAACTACCATGTCACCATAACCCACAAGCCAGATATGGAAAATTATGCCATCTGGGAGTTTTGAAGTTTGGCTGGAGAAAAGGGAGACTTAACATCCAGGTTCTTTATCCTGAAATGTTAGCCTTATAATTCTGGCACTTTCACTATCTGTATTAATATCCTAGGACTGTCTTAACAAAACACTACAGACTCTGAAGCAACAGCCTTGTTCTCTGACAGTTCTAGAGGATGGTAGCTCAAGATCAAGGTATTGATGTCTTAGAACAGTGGTTGTCAACCAGTGCCCTCTGGCGGGGTGGAACAACACTCTAACAGGGGTCACCTAGACCATCAGTAAACACAGATATTTACATTAGGATTCATAACAGTATCAAACAAAAGTAGCAACAAAATATATTTTTTTGTGAAGTAGCAACAAAAATAACTTTATGGTTGAGGAACTGTATTAGGGGTCACAGCATGAGGAAGGTTGAGAACCACTGTGTTGAGTTTCTTGGCCTTGACTTCCCTGTGCAGGACACTTTCTCAAAGACTCTTAGAACCAAGATTCCTAGCTTCTAAATCTTTGATCAGATGTTACCTTCTGAAAGAGATCAACTATGCTATGTATATTGTGCCCTTGTCCCAGCAATCCTCCATCGCCTCTGCTGCTTCTTTCTTCCCCATCTCTGACCTTCTGGGTTGCTTGTTGGCCTGACTTTTCTTGCTAGATTGCAGATCCCCAAAGCCAAAGGATCCTTGCTCTGCCCCAGTACAAGAACAATGCTGGCTCCACGGTATTATTGGACATATTTTGGACAATTGGATAGATCACTTTTTCACATTACATATGTCTAGTAAGAAGGAGATGAAAGTGAAGTCACTAGTGTAGGGAAAGTCACTGGTTACATTTTCTAATTGAATTTCCTCAGGTTTTTTCCTCAGAACAGTGTACATGTTTAGTTAAATATATGAAATAGTGTGGTGTGGTATCAAATTATCTCTCAAGATGTAGGAGTAAGACAGAGAAACAGTGAAAAGGAGTGTGGGTGTGTGCATAACTGTTGGAAAACTCAACAAAATACGGGAAGGAAGCCTATCTAAAACTCAAGACTCCGGAAGTTACCACCCTTTCTCCTTAATCAACAGCACAGACTGCTTCCTCAGACAGGTCCCTTAGCACACATTTGTCTTTGGAGCAGAGCTGTAAACACCTCTGAAAACGATCACTCCATGTGGCGTGAAAGCTTAAAGCTTTAAGCATTCAAACATATGCCTATAGACTTTTTGTCCGTGATTATGCAGATGAGATATGGGGCTCTTTAAAAATGACATTAAATGTTCTTAAACATCAAAATCAGACATATGGAAAGGATTTTAAATTTTTATTCAGTGAAAGTTCCTGTGATTTTTTTTTAGGTCAAACCACATGCCTTATGATTAAAAATACTCAGAAATATGAAGTATTTCCAAAATATAAAGAAGCCTAATTGAAACAGATTTTGTTGTTGTTGTTGGTGGTTTTTTTGTTTTGGTTTTTGTTTTTTGTTTTTTCAAGACCGAGTTTCTCTGTGGCTTTGGAGCCTGCCCTAGAACTAGCTCTTATAGACCAGGCTGGCCTTGAACTCACAGAGATCCGCCTGCCTCTGCCTCCTGAATGCTGGGATTAAAGGCATGTTCAATCGCCACACAGCAAAACATACTTTTAAATTACTTCTAGCTGGAGCTTCTGCTTGGCAGCTTGGACAACTACTGAGACCAGTGTTGAGTGACTCTCCCTAGTTGTTTTGTTTGGACAGTCAAAAGAGGTGACTCCCTCACAGGCTCCAGAAATTCCTTAATGATCCAACTGTGGTCAAATTGCTGTTACAAAACTGATCATCTTTGTGACACTGAAATAAGATCGGTGCAGAGACTTGTCTTTGAATAATTTCTGCAGATTCAGGCACAGTTACAGGCAGTCCTTTTGCAGTAGGAGCCTACAATTAGTATAAGGCTATATTAGGTGTATGTAGAGTGGGGAAATGTAGCCTGTGAGGAACTTCTGTGCCTTTTCCCAGCATGCCTGAGATGGACTAAGGGTCTTTCTTAGGTGAAAATGTTAAGTACTCCCCTTGGCCTCCTTCTTGATGCCCATCATCTTTGCCTGAAATGACATTGTCTTGCCTGCATCTGCCATCGAACTTTAGACTCCTCAGATGCCAAGACTTAGACTAAGAGTAAATAATTAGCCACAGTGGCTGTTTATTAAGTACTAACAATTTTTAGGCTTGCATGTTTCACATAAATTGCTGCTTTTGAAGACTCACAATTGTGTGAGTCACTATCCCATTCATCGATAGAAACTCAGATTCCAGAACTTGGATTCTGTCACATAATTATTACAGAGAACAATTGTCATGTTCCAAATTCATCTTTGGGTGAAGCCAAACATGGCACCTATTGATGTGATGTATTTATGTCTCTGCGTATGACTGGATGGAGATGAATGGATGGATGGAAACGCAAAGAAAATTATAAAAAGTCATTTAAAGATTTTTTTAAAGCTTTTTAAATTAAGTAACATGTAAGATCATAGGATCAATTAAAAGACATATTTTCCCCTATTGTTTCTAGAGGCTATTTTAGCTTGTAAAAGCCCAAAGAAGACGACCTCCTCCAGATTAGAGTGGAAGAAACTGGGACAGGGTGTCTCCTTGGTGTACTACCAACAGGCTCTGCAAGGTAAGACACCGTAGACTGGAAGAGGCCAGGGTGAGAGGACATCAAGTGCAGCCCACTACCAACAGGCTCTGCAAGGTAAGACACCGTAGACTGGAAGAGGTCAGGGTGAGTGGACATCAGGTGCAGCCCACTACCAACAGGCTCTGCAAGGTAAGACACCGTAGACTGGAAGAGGCCAGGGTGAGTGGACATCAGGTGCAGCCCACTACCAACAGGCTCTGCAAGGTAAGACACCGTAGACTGGAAGAGGCCAGGGTGAGAGGACATCAAGTGCAGCCCCTATTCCTTCATTTACAAGTGGGAACAGGACATGACTGATTACGGAAAATGTGTTTCTGTAAGTGTGAGATGGAATGAATAGTGTCTGAGACCTAAAATACAACAGTTACAAAAACCAGACAGAGCAAAAGTAGGTGAATTCCACCGAGTCCTGGGATCCTTGGTTGCTTAACATGAAACACAACTATTTTGCTGGCCTGGTAAACTAAACTGTTAGTAAGGAGAAAAACACTGATCTGACTTTGGACCTATATGGTGCTGCATTCCTTTAATCTTGGCACTCTAGAGGCAGAGGCAAGCAGATCTTTGTGTGTTTAAAGCCAGTATGATTTACATAGCAGGACAGTCTGGACTACAAGAGAGACCCTATCTCAAACAAAACAAACAGAATGAGATTGGGATTAGGGTTGCTGCCCAGTAATAGCAGCCTTACCATCTTCCCTGTTTCCCTCTAGAAAACAAGCTTACCACTGAGAAGCCTGGAAAGTTGGGATGTAAAGTGCTATATTATCTGTATTTTAATACATAAATAAATCTTGCCTGAAGACCAGAGGCAAAGCTAAAGCCACTAGAGGTCAGGTAATGGTGACACACACCTTTAATCCCAGGATTTGGGAGACAGAGGCAGATGGATCTCTGTGAGGTCAAGGCCACCCTGGACTACACAAGATCAATGCAGAAACAAATCCAGGTGGTGGTGCCTCACCTTTAATCCCAGCACTACAGGGAATATAAAATGAGAAGAGAGAGATGCTTAGGCTGCTTGATTGGCAGTCGCCCAGCCTTGGCAGAGGTAAGATTCCTCTAGTGCGCTAGGCTGCTTTGCTTTTCTGGTTTTTGGGTTGGACCCCAGTTTTTGTCTCTGGGTTTTTAGTCTTCGAGCTACACAGATATGTGGACTGACAGATACAAACAGAGCCTGGAGAATCGGAACACACAGACCGTTGGTTACAATAACAGCTAGCAAGTACTTTTCATCTGTGGTACACCTTTCACTCTCGACTCTCCCTCCGGATGCTATAATTTATTACTAATAAAAATGTGATGATGGTTGAACCATGGCATTAGTTTGTATGTTGGTAACTTATCTGTTGCTGTGAGAAAATACTATAACAAAGGCAACTTAAGGAAGGAAGGGTTTATTTTGGCTTATCGCTCCAGAGGGAGAGAGTCTATCACAGCAGGAAAGGCATGGCAGCTGGGTCAGGAAGCTTGCTGATCACGTTTTCATCCATACACAGAAAGTAAAGACGTGTAAAGGAAGTCCAGGGATGTATCTCCTCCAGCAATGCTCACCTCCTAAATGCTTGATAACCTCCCAAAACAGGGCCACCAAGTGTGTTTGGGGGGGGGAGGGCAAAGGTTCAAAGTCATGAGCCCATGAGAGACATTTCTCATTAAACCACCACACTGACTGAAGGGCACATGTCTTTAATTCCAGGCACTCAGGAGGTAGAGGCAGATGGAGCTCTGTGGGTTTAAGGCCAGTCTAATCTATATAACGAGTCGTGGGCCACTCAAAGCTATGTGGTAAAACCCTATATAAAAAAATCAAATTAATAAAATATTCCATCTGATTCTACTCCAATAAGATAAGACTCAAGTTTCAAATGGCTAATAGAACAGGTATTTTTACATTTACTTACTACAGTTGCCAATTTAGGCACTTGCATATTATACAACCCCATTTTATTTTATTTATTTTTCATTTTATTACATATACTTATTTGGGGGAGGGGAGAACGCATGCCATGTGGAAGTCAGAGAACAATTAGCAGGAGTTTCCTCTCCTTCCACCATGTAGAAATCTGGGATGAAACAAATTATTGAACTCTGCAGCAAGCACCTTTACCCACTAGGCCATCTCACTAGCTCAAAAAAAAAAGCCCACTTTAATTCACTACTTGCAATTATCAAAATCTAATCAAGGTAATATCTTTAAGGTCCTTTCCACCTACATAATCTTCCCTACTTGAATAGCCACATATAAAATTCTGTTCTGACCTATTAAACTGTTTAGTTTTGAAAGCAGAAACAGATACTAGACAGGTGGCAAGGCAGGCATTCAGTTGAGTTCTTTAAAATCAAACATGGTGCCAGATGTAGTGGTACACACCTTAAATCCCTGCACTCAGGAAGCAGAGGTGGGTAGGTCTCTGTGAGTTCAAGACCAACCTAGTCTACTTAGAGAGTTTCAGGCCAGTCAAGGCTACAGAGAGAGACTCTGGGAGGGTGGCGAAACTAAGTAGTCTTTAATAGTCTAAAATGTCTTCCAAAATACATAATATGCACGTGTAAATTCAAAGTTTAAATTGAAGGTTTTACCAGGAAAATAAATGCTTTAATTTTGAATGAAGTAACTTTAGGAAGACGTTACATGGAAAGTTGCTTGTATTGTTTCTAACATTATTATCTTTTTCTCCCCTCAAAAGGCGACTTTAAAGATCGTGCTGAGATGATAGATTTCAATATTCGAATCAAAAATGTTACAAGAAATGATGCCGGAAAGTATCGCTGTGAAGTCAGTGCTCCATCAGATCAAGGCCAAAACCTGCAGGAAGATACAGTCACCCTAGAAGTCTTGGGTAATGCGCACACACATGTGTAACTCCTGTCAGCCGCCCCCCCCATCACCTCCAGCCCTGGGGGTGAGACACTAACCCAGCCCCAACAGGACCGCCACACTCTATAGGTGCCTTCTCAGCAAGACCAGGCGATTCCCCTCAGCTCACTGGCTGCTGAAATCACTAATTCATTTCCAAATCTCTCCGTTTAAGACTGAAGTAGCTCCTAATAGTTCCGCTCTGGATCATGAACATTTGCCCAAGATTCTGGGTTTTTGTTGTTGTTGTTTGTTTTTCAGTATTCTTCATGGTATTCCATAAGTTGATGGAAAACCAACAAAAGAAACAGCAATTGTAGACTAGCAGAAAAATCAGAAAGTATTTGGTTCAAAACAGTTAGCATTTATTTGTTAGCTAGCAGACATTAAGTACTTTCACATAGTGTTTTACTTAATCTTCACTACAAAACTAAATTTGACAAATGAGAAAACAGAAGTTAAACTATTTGCCTAGTGCCACACAATTAGAACAAGTCCCAAGCATGTTATCCAGATGTCATCCACATCCAGATAAGGTTAACTCCAAGGCTAATATGATTAATCAGCATAAGAATGACTGGTAGACGCAAGAGTTCATATACAGCAGTAGATAGGACCATATTTTCTATGATGTTAACATAAAAAACCAAGAAAAATAACCTTTTCTCTTTAAAAAAATGTCATTAGGAATCTTTATTATGTAGTATTGTCTCTCAGCTTCTTGACTAAGGCCAAGTATAAAGTATATTTACATGCTTGTGAGTGAGGGATGTCTGTGTGGTCAATTACTTGGTGGCAATGGCTAAAGAGAAAGGAATGGGAACAGAAAATGATACATAAAGGCTAAAATATGTCAAAATAAAAAAAAAAGAAAAAATGTAATTCAGGAACCTTGCAGCCGATTTAGTTGGTATAATCATTTTCTATTGCTGCACAGTAAATGATCACACGGTTTCTTAAGAGAACAGTCCTTATGAACTTCTTGTTCTATGGATGGAAAGTCCAGTAGCAAGGCTGGGTTCTACTCAGTGTTCCACGAGGCTGAAATGAAAGCTTTACATGGACTGAATTCCTTTCTCCGGGCTCCGGGGAAAATCTGTTTCCAAGCTCATTCTAGGAGTTGGCAGAGCTTTATTTCCTTAGGATTGTAGGACTGAGATCTCACATCAAGCTACCTATCATCCAGAGTCACACTCATTTCTTCGAGGCTGCCCATGGTCCCGTGACCTCACCCTTTTCATCTTCAGTACAACAAAGGCATGCTTGGTCCTTCTTATACTTTGAATTGCCACCATTTCCTTCAGAAGAGTTTACCCTACAACTAAAAGGCCCCTGCTAGGGACTGGAGAAATGGGCCACGAGTGGTTAAGAGGACTTGTTGCTCCTCTAGATAATCCTAGCTGGCCCAGGTTCATTTCCCATGGGAAAATGGCAAATCTGTTACTCCACCAGGTCCTGATGATCTTCTGCCCTCTTCTGGCCTCTATGGGCATTGCATGCACTTGGTGCATATACGTACATATATTCGTATGCATTAAATATAAATAAGTAAATCTTTGAAAGGTCCATGTTGTGTGACCAAATCCTCCTGTTTACTATTACAGACAATAGATTTGGAATCTTGTCTTTTTTTTAAAAAAAAAAAAACCAGGGTTTCTTTGTGTAGCTCTGGTTGTCGTGGATCTTACTTTGTAGATGAGGTTGGCCTCAAACTTTCCTGCCTCTGCCTCTCAAGTGCTGGAGTTAAAGGTGTGCACCACCACGACCCCCTGGTGATTTCAAACCTTAATTATATTTGCTGGATTTCTTCACAGTACTTTTGTATTTTGAATATCTGAGAGACAATGTGTACATACTGAAGATGGAGATATTTTGGGACTGTCTTCGAATTCGGTCCACCATCGCCAGTCCCGAGTTTTCCAGATTATTAATATTTACCTACTAAATTCTTTTACTTCAAATCCCTAAAATCCACTTTTTCCAATCAGACCCCACTTCTCTTTTTAAGTTTAAAATTATTTTATAATAAAATAAAATATAATAAGATAAAAGACCACTTCTTAAAGTGTCCACAACCTCTCCAAAAGTACCACCAGCTGGAGACTAAGTGTTCAAACACAGGAGTCCATGAGGGTCATGGCATTTCAGATCTTATCATTCTGCCCATGAGTCCCAGACACTTGTGGGTATTTTCTAAGGGGAAGTACATCCGGTCTAACTTCAGAAACCACTAGGCTCATGGCCCAAACACTCTTCTAAAGGCTGAAATCTTAAATCATTCAAAGCAATCGCTTAGCCATGAACACTTAAAAAATAAAATATACAGTGTTTCACAATAAACATTCACATTCCAAAAGGGAATAATGGGGTCACGGAAAGGAAAGGCTGGGCCAAAGTTAGCCCAAGACAGAATGAAAAGTACCAAACTCCACAGCTCCATGTATACTATCTGGGCCCTTGGTGGTGTCACCTGGGCTCAATGACCTTGGGTAGCCCCACTGTTCAGTTACCTGAGGCACAGGTGGCTTCTCATTTTAGATAGCTCCATTTGGTGCCTAAATGATTTCTCAGTGAAGGTCCTGACAATCCTAATACCCTGGGCTCTCACTCAACTTGGGCTTTACCCTCACAGTTTCACGTCTAGGCCACACAAGAGCTCCAGGCAAAGAATCTGAAACTGTTACACAGCTGTTGGAACATCTTTCTGGGCTCTTGGTATAACTTGTCTTCCTCTTGAACCAGAATGCCTGAAAACAGACAGACAGACTAGCAGCACCGAGCTAATGTCAAGTACTGTAACTGGCTAAGATGGGTCCTGACCCTCTTGGACCTCAGCTCTAATAGCCACTATGCTCCTTTGCTACTGAACTGGGCCAGAAATCTTCCTTTGACGTCTGCTTTACAGAAAGACGCCTACAAGGCTGTGTTTTCAGGAAGGCTCCCTCTACAGGAATTTGAGTTGTCACACCATGGAGCTCTTCTTGATGAGGGGTTTTTCGCTCGTGGCACCCTTTCTTCCTTCACGGTGCCAGTGTGTTTAACAGTTACAGCTGCTTTGTCTGGACTCACCTTGCCCTCAGCCTGCAATTCAAACACTTCTGTGCACCTCTGCTGGTTACAAACTTCACTTGTATATCTTTTCACTTCCTCCTTGTAAATCTGACAGAAAGCAGTGACGAGGTACCATGCACAGCCTGCACACTATGCTGCCTTGAGATTTTCTCAGCCACACAGCCCAGCCCACTGCCTTTAGATTTAGCCTCACCCCAGTTCTCAGGACACCAGCAGAACGAAGCCAGATTCTTTGTCTGAATGTCATAGTAATTGGCCTCTGATCCAAATTCTGATACAAGGCAAGTCCTTCATCCCCTCGAAAGCCTTGTAAGCAAGCACAGTCTTTATTGTTTACCCGTATACTGGCGTTCTTATCTTCCCCACACCCACCAGAATAAACCATTAGCTTCTGTGAATAGCAGTATAGGGCCTCTCCAGCCTATAGGTCCAAACTCTATTACAGTTCTGCGAATTAGTTCCTAAGGCTTATGAAATGTGTGAAAAGAGAGTTCCAGCAATGTTTGCTCTTCTTGACGCCAATTTTTGCTATTATCAACTTTTCACATTTCTGTGACCACCTACATGACAGGGAGCAACTTAAAGAATGCTCATGTTTTGATTGTATGTAAGTCCAGCATGGTAGAGAAGTCATGGGGATGGGACCAGCTCAGCTGTGGCCTTGGGAACATTAGGCTGCTTGTTCACATCCTGGCAGATCAGAGAGCAGAGGGCCCAGGAGCAGAACTAGGGTGTGAACCTCAAGGCCAGTCCTCAGCAACACACTTGCTCACAAGTCATTCGCAACCTTCCCAATACCAGCAGCAGTGGGCCCAGTGTTCAAACCTATGAACCAGCCCATGGGGAGGAGAGTTCATATCCAAACCCCAACACCCTACTTTATGAACTTATGAGACTCAGAAAAATATTGGTCTGGCATCTTCAATACATGACTTTCTAAGCGCAAGTGTAATGACAACTACTTGGTAATAGGTAAGGATAAGGTGAGCAAATGAAGCATACATCAAGTTTTAATAGGTTAGATGTAGAAATGGCTGTATCACTTTTACTTACATTCCTTTGGCCCAAACTAATGCATGTAACTCCCCTAGCAGCAAGAAGGGTAAAAAGTATAGTATATTGTATGCCCAGGAAAAAAGGAAATACATCTAGTGACTAGTGTTCCATCGGTAGCTCGGTGTCCCCTCAATACAGACTATTATAACTCATGTTCAGCCAATGAACAGCCTGTCCTCTGGCTTCCATTGTCTAGTGGCCCCTGCAGTTCCTTCCTGTGAAGTGCCCACTTCTGTCATGAGTGGGAGTGTTGTAGAGCTGCGGTGTCAAGATAAAGAAGGAAACCCTGCTCCTGAATACACATGGTTTAAAGACGGCACCAGTTTACTAGGGAACCAAAAGCTTGGCAAACACAACAGCTCATACACAATGAATACAAAATCTGGAATTCTGGTAAGGCCATTTCAGGTATTAAACACTAACCATCATTGTGATGAAATAAATGGTTATTAGAACCTAAAATAATATAGGATGACAGATCAATATCATTACTTACTAAGTGGGAAGAGGAGGTGGGAGCAGGAGAGAGGATAGCGCATGTATTAGCAGTAAGTGATGGGACAGACATCATGGGAAGTGGGAAATGGTACAGGTAACCAGGGAGCTAAGGTGTGACCAGGTAGGGGGCAGGCCAAACCTTGTTCATGATGCATCAGGCAGTACTACTCTCTAGCTACCTCTCGGGCCTGGAAAGTCACTGACCTCAGCCTCAACTTACGCCGCTGAGGAAATGCACAAAAAACTCAGCTGGGGATACACAGACCTCAGCGCTAACATGGAAACAGTGACCACAGGAAAACCACGTTAGGATGTTGGGGTCATTAAACTTTCCCAAGGCTCCAGATCTTTCTTTCACTACACACTCTGTGGCTTACTTATCTAGTACCTTCACTTGGATTGATTTGATTGTCTACTCCTTTCCTAGAGGGAACTGAGAAGGCTCCATAAATATGCGGTTCAAGCATAGTGACATTTTTATAAACCATGTTTGCTTTTTCACCTGTGACTTTTCAGAGTAGAGGTGAGCCGAAAAAAAAATCAGGTCATTTAATTTGAAGCCATTTGTTTCCAATCCAGATAATATCACATTGGATTTTAAATGTTTTGTTTCCAGCAACTCAAAAATCACTACCACAACTATTATGAAAAACACTCTTATAGGTAACATTAAAATTTGTCTTAGGAATTCTGAAACAAAGATACAGTCTTTCCTTTTATTCTCTCTCCTAGTGCAGTGCCACATAGAAACCAGATCTTCTGATGCCTAGGAAAGCACACTAGTTCTGTAGCTAAATGAAGAGCGGGGGGGGGGGGGGGGGGGGGGGGGGGGGGCGGCTGCGCATAGAATAAGGCCATGCCCTAGCCTTTTCCTGTCCTCGGGAGCAGTCAGCAGGTCCGAGCGATTTTACACTGTGACATTGGCACAACACCTGCAGTCACACTCTGCTATATTTACTCCTGGATTTATTTTTTTCTGAGTGGGTGATAAAAGCCCCGAGGCAAGTCTGAAATGCTAGGATCCACTCTCCGCAGGGAACCTCAGCCCTCGGGGCATCTGGAAGGCAATCTCATGCTCATAGGCAGCTTACACTGGAGTGGGCTCTTCGATCTTCCCCCCAGATCCCACCCTTCCAGAACTCTCCAAGGCGATCAAATTACTACTACAAACTAGAAAGCCTTTTATACCAAATTCTTACCTCTTGTGACTTGGCAGGGAGAAGTAGTAAGGGTTGAACTTTCATCTTTCCAGAATTTCCAAATACTCTGGAATTGCTATAATTTACAATCCTATAAACATCCGTTGAGGTTTCCTGGGTCCAAAGCCACTTCCTGGCCATAATTTTGACTCTTTGGAGAAAGTGCTGGTGATTGCTCCTGCAGGGATCCCTCAGGGACTGAGAAATTGTACCAGTGAATGGCACTCCCTGAAACTAGAGGTATGGAGGAGGCATGTAGCTGTAATGCCAGCTGCTTGAAGGCTACAGAGGAAGGATGAAGAGTTTGAAGCCAGCCTGGGCAACATAGTGGCATACTGTTGAAGGTAGCGGGGAATGGAGGAAGAGAGACAGATTTCCTCAGAGAGTGTTGTCTTTTTCTGACAAATTAAATAGGCCTAGCTATTTACTTCTCAAAGTCCTGGCAGATTCTGATAGATACATACTCAGTTCACAAAATAAATAAATAAATAAATAAATATCAAGTTCTGACCCAGTTGATGACAAAATTCATTAGTTTTTTAGGAGTCTACTCACAGATTTACAGTTTAAAGGTTAAACAAATACTTTTCTCTGTACAAATAGCAATTTAACATGATATCCAAGATGGACAGTGGAGAGTACTACTGTGAAGCCCGTAATTCTGTGGGACACCGCAGGTGCCCCGGGAAGCGAATGCAAGTAGGTAAGCACGGGCTATTGAGAAGCACTGGTGCGGGAGTGGAGTGTGGAATAGTGATGACGGAAGGACCCAGGGGGTGGAAGGGGCTGAGTGATTTGAAGGAAAATTGGAAAAAATGTAAAATGAGCTTAATATAAAAAAGCAGTATTGTTTTCAGTCTCTCTTCTAATCGAGACAAGACAATTTGGCTTATACATAACCATGTTTTTAATTTTTCAAATCAATGTTTTAAAATGTGCTTCTAGAAAATCTGTGTTAAAAAACCACGGCCAAGTGTGCTACAGTATGTTCCTGGGAGCCCGCATAAACGTCCGCTACCAGCTTGCTGCGCATTCCAGTCCCTGCAGTCACAACATTGGGCAGGCGTTGTGCTCAATGTCACAACGTCTTTCTTCATAGGGTTCCATGAAAATAATACAGCAGTGCTTACGTGCTGTATCTACGTTAGCCATACGGGTTATTGTTATTAAGGCACTGGCGATGGTTGTGTCAATGCCCTGAAACACTAAGCTTATGCTAATTTCAAAGTAGGTTTTCCAAGAGACACACGAAATAGTAATGGATCTAGATTATCCAAACCGTAGCTACAATATATTATATTTCACAAAGTGACATTTAGAATCCAAGAGAATGACAGCTTTACAAATCTTTCCTAGGAAATATGAGTTTCATAGAGCATAACCGCCACCCCCGCCCCCACCCATAGGGATCAAACCCAGGACATGAGTAGACGTCAGAGAAGGGTCTCAGGGATTGTGTTCTCGACAGACAGCAAGTGCCGTTACACACTGTGCCGTCTTGCCAATCCTAACATTTAAGATTTGGGGAAAACTTGGTTCTCTGAATATTTTCAATCAGCTTTGAGCCATGTCTTGAAATTAACTTAGTTAAATTGACTTAGTTAAATGTATCCTTAACATTGCTACCAAGGGGAGCTTTTATGACTGTTGGATTTAATGATGGTATGTGTCCATGAATTCATGCACGCATTATTTCACATTCCAGATGTTCTCAACATAAGTGGCATCATAGCAGCTGTAGTAGTTGTGGCCTTCGTGATTTCTGTATGTGGCCTTAGTGTGTGCTATGCTCAGAGAAAAGGCTACTTTTCAAGTAAGTGGAATTCCTCTCTCAGATATGTCATTTCCTGCGAGCAGAGCGATTTCTTTTTAAGGTACACCGTTTCTCCTATGAAGTTCTACCCACTCTGGAGAGCAGTTTTACTGCCACTGTGCTAGAGATAATGTCCACAATTACATGTATAAGGGTGGTGATGCACCTTGGCAACCAGAGTGGGGGTGGGGTGAAGTGGAGAATGCTTCTCTTTTGAAAACTTCTAGGCAATTCTATGGACTGTGAGAATTAACCTTGGAGGCTATAACAACACAGACATTCAACATAGACGAATGTTTATGGTGTATTAACATATTATATTTTAAGTTGGAATTATCTCTTTCAGGATAGACACTGATTTTTAATTTTACAACCACCAGTGAAATGTTTCAGTAGAATGTCAAATGTCTAATTTCGTACAACTATAAAGAAAATTGTTAACCAAAACTAGACACCTAGTTGGGCATGGTGATATATGTCTGGGATCCCAGATCAGGAGAGCAGGGTGGTGTCATGAGAAGAGTCAGTTTGAGACCAGCCTGGACTATACAGTGAGATCCTGTTTCAAATAAGCTACAAACAAAACCAATGAGCACACATAGACCCTACTGAATTAGAGATGCTTCCAGACAAGGTTTTTAGTTCCTCCTGGTTAAACTCTTGTAGCTTCAAAATACATTTGACTATGCAATTAGTTTTCTATACATTTTTGAGATTTAAACACATCTAATTCTCTTAATGTATTTACTTTCTTCTTGTATTTAAATTTATGAAAGTGACAGAGCTTTTACTTGCTGCATTGACAAAAGCGTATGAAGTTGAATTTTTAACTAAAATAATAAGTTCAAACATGCATGAATTTTAGACCCATTTCTTAATAATGGTTATTAGTTTTAGAACTTAGGTTGAAAATTATTCATATCAAAATAAAACAAAATCAAAAGGAGTTCCTGATAACATAAATAAACGTTATGCATCAGACATATTTCCATGGAAGCTGATTCAAGGTAATTCCTTATGCTTAGCTACTGCTGGGCACAGAGTTCACACATGTAATTACAACACTCCTAGGGTTGAGGCAGTAAGATCTTAAGTTCAAGGCCAACTTGGTCTACAAAGTAAGACCCTGTGTCAAGAAAAAAAGAGTGTGAACTGTTATGTGAATCAGAGTTGAGCCTAGCCTAGCCTATTTTATGAATAGAATATAGCTGTGTCCCCCTGCTTGGCAACAGTGAAAGTATGAACAAAAATATCATTCAAAGCAAGGAACTCAGGACCGCGAGGGGTGCACCCACACACTGAGAACATGGGGATGTTCTATCGGGAACTCACCAAGGCCAGCTGGCCTGGGTCTGAAAAAGCCTGGGATAAAACTGGACTCGCTGAACATAGCCGACAATGAGGACTACTGAGAACTCAAGAACAACGGCAATGGGTTTTTGATCCTACTGCACGTACTGGCTTTGTGGGAGCCTAGGCAGTTTGGAGGCTCATCTTACTAGACCTGGATGGAGGTGGGTGGTCCTTGGACTTCCCCAGGGCAGGGAACCCTGATTGCTCTTTGGGCTGTCGAGGGAGGGGGACTTGATTGGAGGAGGGGGAGGGAAATGGGAGGCGGTGGCGGGGAAGAGACAGAAATCTTTAATAAATAAATAAATTAAAAAAAAAAAACAAAGTTCCTACCTACTTAGAAAAAAAACCCTGATGACTTTTAAATGAGGAATCAGTAAAGATACTTTTCTTAAAATACTGAGAACTGTCATGGGACTTAAGAGTTCATTAGCTAAAATTATTACTTCCATTTTGCTATGGCAGAAAACCTGTCCAAGGGAACCATGTTTTTTGGTTTTTTGAGCTAGGGTTTCTCTGTAGCTTTGGAGCCTGTCCTGGAACTAGCTCTTGTAGACTAGGCTGACCTCGAACTCACAAAGATCCGCCTGCCTCTGCCTCCCAAGTGCTGGGATTAAAGGCATGCACCACCACCACCTGGCCTGCAACTGTATTTTTAAACTTGTGTTTTGGGATCCGCATCCGCAAACTTTAACCTCTGGCCAAGCCCAGTTTATATCTGTTTTTCTTTTCTTTCTTTTTGTCTTCTGGAACCGGAAAATGAACCCAAGACTTTGTACACACTAAACAACCGATCTACTACTGAGCTACATGGCCAGCTTTCCTTTTGCTTCTTTGACACAGGCCACACTAAACTGCCCTGCTGACCTTGAATTTATTATTGCTGCCTTAGTTTCCCAAGTATCTGTGATTACAGGTTTGCACCACCAGGCCCAGCTCCCTGTCTCATTTTCTAGGGCCTGTAAACTAAATTTTACAGATGCAAATTTCAAATTATTTAATAATAGTAACACTACCTTGGGACCAATTTCAAAGAAATATTAGCCTTATCCCAAAAGAATCCTATTACTTTAATTAATAAGCGATTGTGACAATTATTATTTCTTTAAATTTTAATAACATTTTTGAAACTTTATTTTCTTCTTGATTATATAATTCCAAAGTATTCTTGAATTTACCCCTGAGCCTTCAAAGCCCAAACATCTGTTGTACATATCATTTTATAAGAAATTTTCATTTAGAAGGTTTAGATGTTACAGCTAAGACTTAAAGGGAGTCAAGCCAGAGTCACTATAGATAGATCTGCATATTAATTCTTGCACTAATGATCTATACTTGTTCTTTTGCAGAAGAATCTTCCTTCCAGTAAGTATCCTTTGGTAACACGTTTTTCTTCATATCTTTTATTCTTCAATCATCTGTTTAATGTCAAAAGTGGTTTATTTGTATAGACTAATCCTGTTAGAAGTTAATTTCCTTCATCAAGAAATACATACTACCTCTGCACCTGCTTATAATCAGCAAGAGAAGAACATGGTCTCTAATTTTGTAGACATTTCCATAGTACAACTTTAAAAACACGTTTCTATGTTTCACTAAACATTTTAAAATAAGCTTTCACTTAGTAATCTTTACACTTAGTTGAAATTTAATCAGATTTGTGCCCCACACTGTTCCAGGCACTGCCATTATCAGTTTTTTTTTTTAAGATTTATTTATTTATTATGTATACAACATTTCTTCCATGTATGCTTACATGCCAGAAGAGGGCACCAGATCTCATTATAGATGGCTGTGAGCCACCACGTGGTTGCTGGGAATTGAACTCAGGACCTCTGGAAGAGCACTGACTGCTCTTAACCACTGAGCCATCTCTCCAGCCCCCATTATCAGTTTTTTAAAGGCCAAAACACCCACAAAATCACTACTGGAAATCATGTGTCAAAATAAATATCATTATGGAGCTCACATCCCAGTAGCAGAAAATAAGTAAACCTGTACACTCTCCAGCATTTCAGAGTGTGACAAGAGCTATGGAGGAAAATAAAACAAGTAAGAAAGCAGAGGCTACAGAGAGTGGAAGTGGAGACTGTCATTCAAACAGAGGGCCTAGCAGGGAGGGACATAGGTGATGTTTGGTGAAGACTGAGGATGAAAGCAAGTCAAGCAGATATCCACAACTGGTGTTCTTGCAGAAGGGGGAGGAAAAATAACCCAAAAGTACTCAAGGTCAGGATGCTCGTATCAGAAGATATGAAGATGAGCATTGTGCTTCCAGCAGTATGAGAAGAGAGGCAGCGAGCACATGAGAGTATTGGAGATTGCTAAGCAAGTTTGAGGATTTTGAGACATTTGGCTTTGGTTCTAAGTAAAATAGGAAGTCCACGAAGGGCTGTAAGCAGCTTTAAAAATTTTAATTTTTTGATGTTCATTTTGGTTTCTCTGTTAAGAATAAACTTTAAGGAAGAAATGGTGAAAGCAGGTAGATCAATTAGAAACAAATATTAACCAAGACAACATAGTTTATGGTAGTTTGTTTTTATGTGTCTGAGTGTTTTGCCTGAATGTATGACTGTGTACCAAGTGCATACAGTATCCATGGGGGTGTTGGAGTCCTGGAGGGTTTATAGCATAGTGGATATATTCTGACAAATTACCTGATCTCGATTCAGGCTGTTAGGAAAAACAGAAAGTGGGAGGTGGCTTCAGGGTTACAAGGACACATCCTCTACTTACTGAACCTGGAAGACTGCAGGGGGTGTGGCCTTGGGAGAAAGGTCCAGAGTGCTTGAACTTTCAGTACTCTATAAGCTTACTAAACTCTTAAGTAAAAATAATCAGTAACAGAACATATATGAATGTGGAGTTTGGGGGGAAAATCTTCTTTTTTAGTTTATTTTTATGTGTGTGAGTGTTTTGCCTGAATGTATGACTGTATGTATTGCCTGAATGTATACTGTATGACCAAGTGCATACAGTATCCATGGAGGCTAGAAGAGGGTGTCAGATCTCCAGGGGTTGGAATTGCAGATGGTTGTGAGCCACTATGTAGGTGCTGGGAGCCCAGTTCTCTGCAAGATTAGCAAGTGTTCTTTTTTGTTGGTTTGTTTGTTTTTGCCCTTTTGAGACAGGATTTCTCTGTAGTTTTCGGGCCTGTCCTGGAACTAGCACTTGTAGACCAGGCTGGCCTCGAACTCACAGAGATCCACCTACCTCTGCCTCCCAAGTGCTGGGGTTAAAAGCATGCACCACCAACCACCTGGCTTTAGCAAGTGTTCTTAACCACCAAAACATCTCTCCCACCCCTGGGAGAAAAAAATGGAGTAACGCCTAAGACATGGATAAGATCATCAAAGTCCCAGTTTCATGGCACTTGCTCTGCAACTGCCCACCCTTTATAGACAGGCATTGCAGATCCCTATACCCTCTTCCCTCTTTCCAGCTGGCATGGCTTCTCTTTATATATGGGCATTGCAGATCCCTATACACTCTTCCCTCTTCCCAGCTGGCATGGCTTCTCTTTATATATGGGCATTGCAAATCCCCTGTACATTCGTCCCTCTTCCCAGCTGGCATGGCTTCTCTTAAATCCTTTGAGGACTCACCTGTCATGCCTGCATCAACCCTGGTGTCTCAATCTCATGACATTCCAATATAATAAGTCAAAGGTCAGGTCAAAGTCTACATATCAGGATTAGCAAAGGGGAAATTCAGAAGACAACCCTGGTGTCTCAATCTCATGACATTCCAATATAATAAGTCAAAGGTCAGGTCAAAGTCTACATATCAGGATTAGCAAAGGGGAAATTCAGAAGAACAGAACAACCTGGATATATAGTCACCAACCCCGCCCCAGGCAACTGTGAGCACTTAAATTTTTTATTTAATGATGCAAAATGATTGGAGCATTTTTTGAACAGAGTGAAAAGCAATCTTAAATAAAGAAGGCGGGGTTATACTTTCCTTCTTTGAGCCCCTGTCAAATCAAGCAGGAATCTTCATAATCCAGGAAGGAACATTTTATTTCCTTACACCTTATGTCTACTCATGAAACCTGTAGTCTTCACATCGAGCTTCTACTAGAACCCTAATCAACACGTAAAACTTTCCACGGGCAAATAAAATTTCAGATTATAATAATCAAACTTTTAAAATATTTATGGTATTATATCAGGTTGAAAGTAAGTCCCTTGTTTGTGTATTCCACAAAAACAATTTAACATGTTAGACTTAGGCTACATTTTGTTGTTCGTGATTTCACACAAACCTGTACTTTATTACATGGCTTCTCTGGGTACTGTCTATAAATGTCAGGAACCAGTCTGGGCTGCTGGTTTTTCTTCCTGCCTGGCTAAGATAGTTCTGCTGAATAAGGATGGGTTCCAGGATTGGAAGTAATAATAAAGTAAATACTGTCTTTGTGTTCTACAAACAGGAAGGGCAGTCCTGCATCTAAAGCCATGGCAATGAGTGAAAACGTAAGTACTAATAAAGCACGTTTATAGAATAGGCATTTAGGGACTATGGCAAGGAAATGAAGCAGATGTATGGATATTGTGATGACATTCTTAATACTTTAGGTTTGTGTCTACCACTGCTACACTAAAGGATCTAAGTAAATGTTCACTTCCTTTCCATCTGGGTCGGCATGATAAAGATGTTTGACACTTACAGAGCAATTACAGGAAGTGATTTTCATCATATTTCTGTTGGGGGCATTCAGCTCTCAGTCTACCTTCTTAATGTGACTGAGTCTGGCATTTTCAGCCAGTTTTGATAGATGAGGAAACTGAGTACAAGTTCTCACAGGCTAACACTGGTGGAGGTGGAGTCCAGGTACCCTGTCTTTGAAGTCTACCCAGCTATTACCATGCTACAGTTCTAGAACTTGGTTATTGCATGCATTTAGAAATGTTAGGGATATAAAACAGCATCTGCTACTGCAGTAAAAGGAAATAATCATCTAGCTGAATTCACTTAGAGAACATCATTGGAACCTGCTAGACTACTTGGTAATTTAACAAGAGAGGGAAACCCAACATTCTCAGAAGCTTAAACCCTTTCCTGAGAAAAGAGGATTCCCAGAACCCTTCAGAACTCTAGGGAAGGGATTCTAGACTTCTTCCAGCAGAATTCAGGCATCAGTAACTTAACCATTTAGGTTCTTGTAGAAGATGTATACAACACCCATTTATTGCTCTGTAAAGTTTTTTTTTTCCCTGTAAAATTCTTTAAAATCTACTTTCTTTAGGAGCTACGACAAAAGTGACATTTTGTAGTTTATTGCACTAATCTTTAATTAGGGAACAAATACCATGTCCTATTATCATCATCTATGATTTACAGTGAAAGCCTTTTTCATCCTTTCAAACAATAAAAAGCACTTCGTCTCCAAATTAAAGGGAAAGGATCTCTCTTTCTCTCTCTGGTCTTCCTCTCAGTTACCCTCATCAGCTCCACAAGTCTCCGGTTGAGTTTTGCCTGCAGCAGGGTTTGCCACCTCACAGTGTTGGGTCACATTGCCGTGTTGCCTTGTGCACTATTGGATGAGCAGCAACAGTGCCTGGTCACATGTCTAACAAGCCGCGGTCCTCTTGTGCTAACTCCTGCCCAAGTTCTTTATTCTCAGCAAAGTTCAAGCTTTTTCGCTTCTAGCTTTTGCTTAATTGTCCATAAAATTAGATTTAGTTACATATATACTGACTGTAACTCTAAAAATCTTATAGTGTGATATTCTTAAGATTTATATGAATGCATTTATATATGAAGTAGTACATTATATTTAGGATTTTTTTTCTTTCTTTCCTAGGATTTCAAGCACACAAAATCCTTTATAATTTAAAAGAATTCCACTTTCAAGATGCGCCAAAACAAGTTGTCACACAAGTTATTAAAATATTATAAAAACCTGCTTTGTCTCACATTTGCAAAGAGATGAATGAGGAAATGACAACATAATTTTTATGACCTCTGGTTTACCTGAAATTGTTATTTTAAGCAAATAGTTCTTGTCACCACTTAAAATACAGACTGGCATCCTGTGTCTGAACTAAAGAGAAGTGAAATACCTGGTAATATTCGGAGTTTTGTGAAATGCAAATGAATTTTCAAAGTTTTAGAAAATTTAATATGTCATGGACTGTGAAGCTAACCTAAGAGGCAAGTATACAATGCATGTGCTCTCTGTGCAAGAGTGGCTTGTGTGTTCAGGAAATACTCTAAAGAATGGAAACTCTGATCTCAAAATTCCCACCAGAACCTTCTTACCACAAAATACCCCTTATTCCTGTGGTCCTTTGCACTAAGATATCCGTAAGGGAAGCCCAGGGCTCGGGCCTACGCCCAAGGATTTGCACTGCGTGCTTACTTTCACTTCTCAGAACCAAAGTCAACACGAATGGAGCTGCTTGCTGCTATTTCCATTTCCTGAACCTCCTTTGGAGAGGCTCAGTGACCTGGACATCAGAGCACACTATTAGAACCTACACAACTTCGCAGACACCTTGCGCTGCCCGAGGTGATCTTATACCTATCTCTAAGAGCAATTCAGAGCTGGGCAGGTCCCCCACTGCTGAAGATAAGGGGTTGTCAATCTGCTTATAATGAAAAAGGGACATGGGGAAGAAAAGTGTTTGAGTACCTGTAAAATGTAAACAAATGAGCTCATTTTGACTCCCAGCTTGCTTGATACAGCAAGGGCACATGAGAAACCATGGCTGAAAAGAGACATGGGTCTCATGCTTTCTGAGATGTTTAACCACAAAGGCCAGCAGCTGATGTCCAAATATAAAATTCCCAGGGCTCAATAGTAAAACCAGTCCATGCTGAAAGCAAACTGTAAATAGAGATATCTAGTTCTGGTTAATAGTGTGAAAAGGTTCTTTATTCCTTGTGTCAGCTTTGAACATGGTCAAGTTGGCTTCCAAAGAATTTGTTCTTTCTGCCTGAAAGGCAAAGCAGGTTCTCAGGATTCACTGACCAATGGAGTAGGTGGTCACTGAGTACTTAAAAGTGGTCAGGTCACTGGGGAGTTGTCCAGTGTTGTGCTGCTCGCCTTTAACTTTGTGGCCTTCAGTCCTTCTCAGTAGACTCCTTCCTAAAGGTCTAGCTTCTATAATGTGGCTCTGCTCTCAAGGTCAGATTCACACTTAGTTGAGCCAGCAAACTCTACAAAGAACAAGACAGTAGACATTTTAACCCCCGTGGTTCCTGTTGTGGTCACTCAGCTCTGTCACGTGATGTAGAGAACAAGTACGTGTGGCTGTTCCAAGAAAACATAATTGAAAAAATCAGTGCCATAGGTTTGATTTGCCCACAGGTACAATCTCATTCCTGGTAGCAAATGGCAAACACCAAAAATGTGTGGTGTATAAGAAATCAGGGTAAATGCTGCCTATGCCCTGACTAAGAGACTTGCTTTGGTAGAAAGCATCCTGTCCTCTGCAGTGCCAAGTAGACATAGAACTCTCAAGGATGCCCTTAGGCCATATACCACCATCACAAGATCAACTGCTTCACTTCAATGACAAATCCAGTGTGAGAGGACAATTATGTAGTGCCTTAACTTCACTTAGACACTGAAGCCTGAAGATTCTTTTTATGCAATGAAAAAACCTAATAAAGTCTGTGCCAAGTATCTATTACACAGCATTAACTAAAATACTGTAGAGCTGTCATCTTCACGAAGGCTGTAACTGCGAACACTAACTGCCATGTCCATTTGCTCTTTTCTGAGACTCAGTGTATCAAAGTTGAATTGTAGTTTATAGAGTGTTTTGATTTCGTTTTTCTACAGTGAACCTGTAATGGGGCTCTAGAGACCATAGTAACAACTTTTATTTTAGTATTGTTGCTGTTGTAACTAGAGCCAATTTATTTTTAGTTAGGGTGGGAGTTAGCTTAACTAAGTCCGAGTATTTATTTTTCAATACAACTTTACAAAGAACTTCCTTTATTCTAAGGCTCACTTTTTGATTAAAGTCCACATTACAAAAATAGCTACAGGCAGCTAAACTTTAGCAGGGGAAGTCACTCACCTATTGTTCAGTAAAGCCCAGGAAACCCCTCCCTCTTACCACCTGCAGCTGTGAGGCAGCACTGCAGAGTAAAGATGATCTCAGTGCTCAGGCTAGACACCTGCCAACTCCTAAAGTCAGAAAATAAAAAGGGAAAACTTACTGGATGCTTTATGTATGTCAAAGGTCAGGGATAAGGAAGTGCAAAGTCTCACTCCTCTTCTAAGAGGAATCAAGAGGAGTCTGTCGTTTTAGAGTTGGTGATTTCGGGTTTCAGTGCTGTTGTTGGAGCTGGGTTCTTTGTGAACACATGTCCACCTGATTCACAGCTCACTTTTTCTTCATTTCAAATTCTCCAGTTCCCTATACTTTGTCTTCATCCTCAGTAACCTCTGGCTTGTCCAACCCTCCGTGGCCCTCAAACCTATCTGTTTTCTATCCATTCTGTCATCGTGGGCATGTTTATCCACTCTGGCTTCCACATCTCCGACCTGGTATTTTTAAATGTCTCTTATAAAGTAACATTTCCAAGCATATTTCATTTTGGTTGACTATCAACCCCCATTTCCTTTCCCCCTTTCCTAATGTAGGGCCCTTATGGCCCTGCGTATTATTGTCTTCCTCCTACCTCCCACCTAGATAAACATACTCAGCAGCAAGAAGCTAGAACCCACTCAAGAACTATGACATTGTGTTTGAGTCCAATCCTTTCCAGTGCCATCCATTTTCTGGCAATTTCATTTGACTTCATGGATGAATAAAACTTGTAACTTTTTGTTTTTAAATGCTAAAGTTAGTTATAAACAATGCTACATGTAAATTCTAGCTACACAACCAACCCATCCCTAGCTTTCTCCATCTTTAACCACCCATGGTGCCATTAAAACTGGAATCCCAGGCTTGCAGTAACTTCACCTTTTCTTTCTGGGGCTGCTCTCAGGAACCTCTTCCAGTCACCTAACTGCTCCTGCTCTAAGGCATCCCCTCCTCACCCCCTCTGAAAGCCTTCTTATGTACTGTCAACAATAACAACTCACTTCTGTTCCCCTGGCTGAACACCTTTCATTCTTTCTTTAGTCAGTCAAGTCTACATTCCACAGCTGGTGATGAAAAAGGCTCCTCCTGTCCTCTTACACATTTGCTCATATAACCCACCTGATCAGCCACATCCCTGTCTTCAGTGGCTGCACCATTATTCACCAATCAACTGGACTGTTTGTCTTTACAATTTATTCTGCCCTTGTAAATACAGTCATTTACAATACTTCTTCTGGAATGCTAGCCCTCCACAAGCTATGGAAAATACTATGTCTTCCTAACAGACAAGTCAAATTCAACTACTCTAGCAAGTTTCTTCTCTGAATTCCCAAGGTGTTTGATTCTTTTGTGATATTCATTTGTTTCTCTGTTATAGCACAGGTAGGTATGGACATGTCTGACACCCAGGTCTTCATAAACCCAAGGTATTTAATAGTATCTAACATGAAAACAATTCCTCAAACTGCTGAATACATGTGAAGCACAAAGAATGATTAAATGTAAGCATCTACTTAGAGTATTAATAAAACATTATATTCTGATACAACTCAATTTGTCTTCTATGAATTGTTACTACATGAATTACAGATGGACAAAAAATAGGTTTCCCTTTTAAGCAATTAGGTGCGTTTCCACAATTCTCTTTTTATGTAGGTGAGTAGTTGCCTACATGTATGTCTGTGCACCACAAGTGGCATTGGGCATCAGAAGAAGGAATCAGAGCACCCAGAACTGGAGTTAGAGATGGTTGTAAGCTGCCATGTGAGTGCTGGAAATCAAAACTCATGTCCCCTGGAAAAGCAGAAAACTATCTTAACCACGGAGGCATCCCTCCAGCCCTATATACACAATTCTTAAATCTTTTTCACCTCTTGTTTCTTATTCAGTAAGATTCAGAATATTTTAGCAGTAATAACTAGTAAAAAATCTAAGTGAACTATCATGTTTGATTTGCTGGTACCAATATGTGCCAATTTTTTTTAATATTTATTTATTTATTTATTTATTATGTATACAATATTCTGTCTGTGTGTATGCCTGCAGGCCAGAAGAGGGCACCAGACCTCATTATAGATGGTTGTGAGCCACCATGTGGTTGCTGGGAGTTGAACTCAGGACCTTTGGAAGAGCAGCCAATGCTCTTAACCTCTGAGCCATCTCTCCAGCCCCTATGTGCCAATTTTTAATGTGTTGTATTTTTACTTTACCAAATTCAAATACAAGGATTCACTATGTCTTTTTACTTTCTATGAAGAAAATGCTCTCAAAATAATGAACAGTTTGTCAACAAAGGACTCATTTAAGATTAAAATACTTTCTGATATCCATTTTATGATCGATTTTCTGCTTTTAATATGTTACCTCTAATTAACATTCTAAAAGATACACAAAATTGAGCATGTTTCTATGATCCATAGATGGATTTTTAAAGTAACTACTGCTCTCAATTTCTTTGTTTTGAGACAGGGTCTCAGTATGTAAAGCCAGGCTGGCCTTGAACTCCAAATCTGTCTTCATTTCTCAATTATTGTATTTATCCCCATTTTTTTGGTTTTGTTTTTGCTTTTGGAGACAGGGTTTCTCTGTGTAACAGCCCTGGCTGTGCTGAACCTAGCTCTTGTAGACCAGGCTAGCCTCGAACTCACAGAGATCCACTTGTTTCTGTCTCCCGAGTGCTGGGATTAAAGACCTGTGCCACCACTACCTGGCCTTATTATACCAATTTTATTAACTTGTAAACTGATTTTTCCTTCCAAAAAGTATTCCACTACCATTGAATTCCCTGAAGTAACTGAAGATGCAGAGAGAATAAAGGTTTTCTCATAAAGACATACTTATATAACAGTGCTAACAGAGCTCCTCTGCTGCTCAGACTCAAGTGTTGCACTTCCTACAGGAAATGATTGCACTGACTTGAAGACAATGCCATCTTGAGATAGTCTATGTATGCCTAATTGTGTATGGATGTATTAGTGAGGAGAATGAATGAGGATAGATAGGCATAGAAAACTGACAGAGAATGACTTGGTCAGTATCCATCAAAGTTAAGAGCAATCTTATTCTCCAATTGCCCCCAAGGTAGCTAAGGGTTTAATGAACCCATATAATGGCATGTCAGAGATACCGTCAATGTAAGATGACAAGGCTATTTCCCTTTAAAAGGCTAACTTCCTTTAGGTCCACCTACAGTTTCTGAAACTTTGATGGAAATAAAGTTCCTGACCTGCAACATCCCCAGGAAATAACTGCTTGCTCTTTTATGGCTGGGCCAATGAACATTACATACAATTACATCTTGAAGAGCCTTTTGCTGGATGCTACCGTCCCCTCCTGAATCATTACATACTATAACCTGCAGGCAAAAATGAGGACATCAGTTTGAGCAGATAGTGGTTAAGACACAACAGACATTTCTGTACATAGGAAGTTACACAGAGTTTCCTAAGAAAGCCATGACAAAGGATATAGGACCACTCCTTCAAAAATGTACATATAAACTGAGTGGTGGTGGCACATGCCTTTAATCTCAGTATTTGGGAGGCAGAGGCAAGTGAATTTATTTTGAGTTTGAGGCCAGCCTGGTTTACAGAGTGAGACCCAGGGCAGCTAAGTATATACAGAAATCCTCTCCCATACACACAAAGGTAAATGTAGTGGTATCTCATTTATATTTTAATAAATAAAGCTTACCTGAAGTTCAGAGAGTAAAAGAGCTGCACTGATCAGCCTTACAAACCAGGCAGTGGTGACACACACCTTTAATTCCAATAGTCACACTAGCTGCTATAGAAACAGAGTGGTAGTGGTGCACGCCTTTAATCCCAGCACTAAAGAGGAATATTAAACAGGAGGACACAGCTCTCACACACAGTCTCATTCTGAGATTCCTGGAGGCAGGACAGTCATTTCAACCTGAGGCAGAGGTAAGAGCTAGTGGCTGTCTGCTTTGTTTTTTGGGTCTTCAGGTTGAACCCCATTTCTGTCTCTGGGTTTTTATTAATCATACTACAGGTAACTATAACATCCTTCCCTCCAGTGCAAACATTCCCTTAGGGGATGGTCTCCACTTTTAAAGAGGACAGCACCGACAATGGGAAGAGTCTAATAGGGACAAGGCAATTTTACCCGATTTATCCAAAATCTCCATCTGCTTCACTCTAACAAAATGAAACAACGCAGAGACAAATCAATGCCAGGCACATCCTCCATATCGTCAAAGAATTTAAAGGACATTTGATAACTGTGAAATGAAAGTTTATTTGAATTTTTTTAATTAGTTGTACAACTAAATTACCAGATGGATTTTATAGTATTCTTCAGGACTGGGGTTTGTCGAAGACTTCAAATTTGGGATCTAAAAAGAGGGAAAAGTTTCAGGCTTAGACACACTACAATAACAAGATTAGCTACAGTGCTTGAAGTTTACCAGTTTTAAGAAAACATCTGCTTTTAAACATGTATGGAGAAATATAACAACCACCAAACTTTCAACAGCTTCTGAGGGCAGGGCTCGCTATTAGTGTATTAATAAAACAGTGTTGTGTATCTAGACCAATCAGATGAGAAAGGTATCATAGTTCATGTGTGCTGTGGAATAATGCTCTTGTATACTGTAGAGATTTGTCACTTGTACTGATTTAATAAAACACCAATTGGCCAGTAGCCAGGTAGGAATTATAGGTGGGGCAACCAGAGTAAGAGAATAGTAAGAGAATTCTGGGAAGAGGAAAGGAACCAGCCAGACTCAGAGGAAGCAAGGTGAGAAAAGATACCAAGCCATGTGGCTAAACATAGACTAGAATTATGGGTTAATTTAAGTTGTAAGAGGTAGTTAAAAATAAGCCTGAGCTAATAGGCAAAACAGTTTATAATTAATGTAAGCCTCTGTGTGCTTTTTTGGGACTGAATGGCCGCTGGAACAGGTGGGACAGAAACTTCCACCTACACATGTGCCGCCCTGTATCGAAGTAAAACAGTGGCGTGAATGCTTCCTTGTGAACACATCATGACTGTATGAAATTCCCACGTAAATGTTATTTAACTTCCAAACAATCCAAAAACCTCTCAAGAATGAAGTATACATCAGTGCCAGCATTTGCATAACAGAGGCAAGGTCCTAGGCCGGACCCTCGCATGAACGCCCCCCCCAAAAATGTACATGAATATTCTCCATCTACAATAATCCCCCATACTTAATTTGGGATCAGACTTACCTTCAAATTTGAAGGTAGGAAACGTATTCATATCTCCTTTACCAAACATTTGTTTAAGCTTAAAAAGCTCTTTGTCCAGATCTTGCTGATACTCTGGGCCAGCATCAACAGGTCCTCCAGATGTCCTATTGTACAGTGAACAAAGAAAACTGATTTTATGCACTAATTTAAAAAAAAAAAAACAAAAAACAGAAATTACCCTTTACCATCACGCTTAAAGAGATTTTTATTTATTTATTTATTTTTTTTGATTTATTTATTACGTATACAATGTGCCTCCTGCATGTACACCTTCATGCCAGAAGAGGGCACCAGATCTCATTACAGATGGTTGTGAGCCATCATGTGGTTGCTGGGAATTGAACTCAGAAACTCTGGAAGAGCAGCCAGTGCTCTTAACCTCTGAGCCATCTCTCCAGCCCTTAAAGAGATTTTTAAAGGTACACATATGGTAGGGAAAGAAAACCTTTTTAGTATCTGAATTTTAATTCAAATTTGTTTTAGAATCGGTTTCAGAGATACGGTAACTTCAAACAAATCTCTAACACTCAAGGTCTGTTAGCTTCAAAGATACTTACTAATCAGACTCTCTTAGGATCTGAGTTGCAGTATATGGAATATGATGTAATCCAGATAAAAAAAGAAGAAACACAAACCAATAAAACAAAACAAAACAAATCCCCAGCAAAACCTAGACACTGGAGGTCTGAAATGTTAAGCCTGGCAGCTGCTGAATAATAAAATGATAAAGGAGCCGGAGAGATGGCTGAGAGCTTAGAACACTTGCAGAGGACTCGGATTCAGTTCCCAGCACCTAAACAGTAGTTCACCAGTTAGCCAGTTCACCATTAACACTCCCTTCTGACCTACATGGTACTAGGCTCATATGTGGTGCACATATAAATACATGCAAAACACTCATACACACTAATAAAAAATAACAACCTCAACAAAAGAGTAGTTATTACAGTCATTCAAATATCCAAGGTCCGCATGTTGTATGCATGAATGGAAGCCAGAGGTCAATGATGACATCCAGTGACTTCCTCTATCTCCCTTTTGAAGACAGGGTGTCCCACTGAACTTGAGTTCCCAAACTGGCTAAACTGGCTGGTCAGCAAGACCCCAAGGATGTCCTGCCTCTATCTACTAATGCTCAGATTAAAGGCAAATGTGCTGTGACTACTGGTGCTGGGGATGCAAACTCTGGTCCCTCTTTATTATGCTAGAACTTTACCAACTGAACCATCGTCCCAGTCCTCAAGACTTTTATTGGGTCCAACCATTGACAATTAATTGCCTTAGTCAGGCTTACTACTGTTATAATGAAACACCATAACCAAAACACCTTGGCAAGGTAAGGTTTATGTGACTTATGCTTCCATATCACGGTCATCTTCCAAGAAAGTGAGAACAGGGACTCAAGTAGGCAGGAACCAAGAGAAAGGAGCTGGTACAGAGGCTATGCATGAAGGAGAGCTGCTTACTGGCTTACTCCCCATGGCTTGCTCAGACTGCTTTCTTACAGAACACAGGACTTCCAGCCCATGCTGGCTGCACCCACAGTGGTGTAGTCGCCAATTAAGAAAATGTGCTATAAGCTTGCCAATGGTCCTATCTCAGGGAGACATTTTCTCAATCTCCTCTCTGATGACTCTAGCTTATGTTAAGGTGACATAAAACCAACCAGTACACTAACTCGACAATCATTTACAAAGCTGAAGCTTGAAACTGTGCACACTCCTATGCCCTATACCTCTGGGATCAAAAGTGTATAACTCTCCAAACAAACTTCACACTTTCTAGTTTCCACACATTAATCTGACATCATTTCTCCATCTTAAAAGATATAATCTTCCTATTCCCAATTACCTATCTAGTCTTTTTTTGTTGTCTTTCTTTCTTTCTTTCTCTCTTTTTTTTGAGACAGGGTTTCCCTGTGTAACAGTCCTAGCTGTCCTGGAACTACTCTTGTAGACCAGGCTGGCCTTGAACTCACAAGGATTTGCCTGCCTCTGCCTCCCGAGTGCTGGGATTAAAGGTGTGCTCCATCACAGCCTGGCCTACCTATCTAGTCTTTAAAATTATTATTCTTAACCTGGTATAGTAAAGGTATTTCTTCTAGTTGATTGAGAACAAGCTCTAAGCAAAATCATGAGGAAATTCTTTCTTTTTTCCCTTTTTGCAATGGGAAGATGATTACCGCTGCCCAGGAGACAGACATCAAAAGGGTAAAAGGGCCCCAAGCACTGCCTTCAAAGGCAAACATGAACTTCTCAAAGATGCCTTTCTAAATGCTTCCAGTTAGGAAGAGTGGTTTTTCCTTTCTAATCTCCAAATATTAGATGTCAGCTAGCAACTAACCATTTGATTCTATTTACTTGTTTATAAGCTTTCTACTTCCATCAGGTTTTAAGAATCTGCATTTTGGGGATGGAGAGATGGCTCAGAGGTAAGAGCATTGCCTGCTCTTCCAAAGGTCCTGAGTTCAATTCCCAGCAACCACATGGTGGCTCACAACCATCTGTAATGAGGTCTGGTGCCCTCTTCTGGCCTGCAGGCATACACACAGACAGAATATTGTGTACATAATAAATAAATAAATAGATATTTAAAAAAAAGAATCTGCATTTTGTAAAAACAACACAGCCCATATCAGTTAGCCCTCATGTTCTTTGTAAATGATAGATGACCAAAAAAATACACGCCTGTTTACCATTTTCCTACGATTTAGGTTGAACCAAATGATGAATAAGTTGGATATTCATCTCATATGTGGGTTTGAAATACTATTTTTCCAGGTCTTACTTCATGTCATTTTGAGTCTTTTGTCAGTTGATATTTCCAGAGATACATCAACAATATAACATCCTTAATGAGAAAATGTTGTTTACGTACATCCCCAAATCACATCATAGAAAAGGCCAAACATGACAGTTGGAATGCTCTGATTGTATGTCTTGCCCAATCATTCTTAGTTTTATGATGCTAAGGTAATCAGTGTCTACAGGACCCAATTTTCTTAAATAGCTAACAAATGACTTCAGGATGCTGTGGACTTCTATGACCTGACTTATTTTACTGTAATGACATTATTGTGCCTACACTTCTAATGGTAACAGACTTACTAGAACTGTCCTTGGAGACTTTATAAAGGCAATACAGTTAGGACTTACATCCTGATATTTACATACTTTGAATGTGCTTCATAATCTGCCCACTTACTGTCGCTTTGATTTGTACTCTCTTATCTTGTCCACGAAGAGTTTCTGTACCGGATCAAGTTCCTTATTAAACGCCACCGCTGTAACACCAATGTTCCTCCTCAAGTTCACAGAGACTGCCGACCGAAGGAGAGAGGACAGCCTGAAGATCCTCTGAAGAATCATGGTGAGTCTCTGGTACTAGACAAGCATCAGAAGATTATGTACTTTGCATAAATCACCTGAACTACATCACATGGCAAGACCTAATTCTATGGATTAAGTTATAGAACTACTGTATACTGGACCCAGGCTGTGACTGGCCAGTCACAGTTATATGGAATGACCCTTCTGCTTTTTACTGAAAAGCTCAAGGACATAGGAACAGTTGAGAGGTCTACTAGGGTTAAAGCAGAAAGAAAACACAAAATCCGGGGTGGTGCTTTGTCACCCATGAACTTAATCTTGGACCTGAGGAAACAGTGAGGTGAGGCTGTTCAAGAACACTGCTTGCCTCCAGGAAGAAAGGACGATGTGCTTATAATGTGCCTGTTTCCATGGCCCCGCAAAGGGCAAAGAGGGAGCTGGACAAAGAGAGCAAAGACAGTTGTCTTAGCCAGGATGAGAGGCTGAAAATTTCCACTTCACAGGACCACAGGAAGGAAACAGTTTTGTCTGCTAACAACAGCAGGATCCTAGCCACTTAACACTGTAACAACCAAATCAACTTCCAAAAGAAACAGCAAAGAAAAACAGCATCCACACCAAGTAAGCCCTGTGGTAACAGAGATTAGATGATACAAACTCATCAGAGAGTTTGCAGGAGGTCAAAGTCAAAAGTTTAAAAATCAGAGCTTAAAACCTTTCAAGTCCTTAGACCTGCTAAAGCTAAAACAAATTAATTTTCTAGGTAAAAATGTTGCTAGATACATTAAAGGACAGGATAATTCCTAAGACCTGATTTAGCAATCTAAAGATCAAATGTAAAAATATTCCAAATGACAACAAATACACTCAAGCAGTAAGCCCAAAAGGAAAAGACAGAGAGGCTGAAACTTAGTAGAAGAAAAATTTCTCCTGATCTAGACTTAGCTTATAACAAACAATAATGAAATGGCAATAGAAAGTATCCACACTTCAATGGACATCTTCCTAACATTTCTTTACAATAAATGTGCCCTGGGAAATAAAACCAGCCCTCTGCCACTTCACATCTTGCCGTAGTCTGCTGTCACGCAGTCAATGCCGCTCGAGCTGTCAGTGATAAAGGGCCCTTCAAACCCCCGAGGAAAACCTGCTATGCCAACATGCTTCTCCTGCTCTCCCCTAGATTTATTTTTTCTGAACCTGCCTGATGAAACGTGACTCGTACTGAATTGTGAGAGGACCACTAGCAGTGGGCATACTGCTACTGGCTTATGTTAATGGAGCAGCTAGATCAAGGATTTAAAAATCTTTACAGCAATTTGACTAATTTGACTCTTGAATTTAGTAATGACAACAATTCCAAAAGTGGTGGTAGAGAGACAGCATTAGATACCCAGAACCTGTGAGTTTTGCTTTGTTTTGTTTGTTTTTAAAGTCAGGATTGGCAGTAAGCTTATACTGCCAGCACTGGGGAGGCAGAGACAGGCAGATATTTGGGGCTCAGTTGATAACCCAGTCTTCTCGGCTAGATCTTAGACTGACCCTGTCTCAAAAAACACGACGCATAGTATCTGAAGAGTAACAGCTGAGGTTGGCCTCTGGCTGGTAGAGAAACACGTGCAGATGTGCCCACATACACCTAAATAAACACACACAGATGCATAGACAGGCACACAGACAGACAGACAGACCTGCATGGAGGGGTTGAAGTACCCCTTTATCGCTGAAAATTTGAGAAACATTAACTGTAAACCAGCAGCCTGGCACAGTGGTTACTAAGCATAGGTGAAAGCAGCATTTTTTTTCTCCCAGGGCGTATTTGTTGTGTGAAGACAATTTTAGTTGTCCTGAATAGGGTGGATGCAAGTGGCCTCTAGTGGGTAGAGATCAGGCATAAGTCTATGCTCCCTACAACATGAAAAATAACCCTCCCCACGCTCCTCACTTCAAAGAGTTATCCAGTCCAAAGTGTCAATAATACCAACTTCAAGAATGCCTGGAATAACATTTAGTACTCCTTAAAGAAATCAAATAAGCAGATAAGAGAAATATCATTCATAGGCCTGGATAAAAACATTTGAAGGAATTAAAGTCTTGATTACTGTGTCACTCATAATCTACCAGAAAATTATACAGGTGAAAGGACTACAAGCCAATAAATAATCAAAAAGACCTTAAAATAAGAAAATATCGCCCAACTCAATGTCTGTTCTTTTTTTTTTTGGAAATTTAGGAAGACACAACATACATCAGTAAGGCAACAATACTTGTTTAGCCCTAGGAAATTTGGAAACTATTGCTCAGTGAAGGAAAACACCCTTTAAAGAGTTATTAGGGCAAGGTGTTCCTAGTCTTGCTTACAGATGATAAAAATTATGTCTACAGAAGGTTACTGTTTACCAAACATCCTACAGCCAACCTGCTCCCAAGCTGACTACAAAGACTGTCACTTCTTCTACAAAATAGGCAAAATACAGCTTCCCTTCTCAATAATGCATCATCAAAGTACTGTTTCTCAACTCACACTTCTAATATACCTGCTTCCTGAGTCCCAACCAAGGATTTATGTATATATTCACCTCCTAAATCCTACACAATCATCCACAACATGAGCACATACTCTCTTACCAAAGCTACTCGGTGCTGCTTTTTTATTGCCTTCCACTGTTTCAGATTCAACAGTGTCTATGGACCGTTCACTATTCCACAGAAGGCAAATGCCACCGTAAGTGTAAAGCATCATCTGTGACAAATTCTATACTGATATACTATCAGGAGCTAGCTGCTGTTAGGGCTCTAATATTAAAATACTGGGGAAGGAATGGGGGGAAAAATCAAAAGAAGTTCAAACCCAGAGGCGTAGCGTTGGGAAGGAGCATGGCTCTTCTATTTATAGCGATGACCGACCAGCCCGACAAAGGCTAGTCCGTTTCCTGCCTGTTAGTATCTACTCATGAAGTCAATCCACAAAGCTGTTTTAGCAGCAACGTTTCTAGACCAGAGGCAAACTTCTGGGATATGACTGGTGCCCTTTCTCGCCTTAAGGGACACGACCTGCTCGGGTCTAATTCACTAGCTTCTTCTGACCTTGGGTGGCCCCAGGCGGGCTGCAGACCCACCACCCCGCCTTTCTGCCTTTCGTGCTGGCCCGTTCTGCTCCCAAAAGGGTATTAATGGTTGTACTTATTGTTTCTAAGGCAAACTTGAATACCCAGCAGGGCCGAGGTCACCCTGTGACCTCAGGCCAGGCCGTGAAGGTGCCAAGGGCACAGGGCTACGCTCTCCTACTAGAGCAGAGGTGATGGGCATCCCTGGACTTGTGAAGAAACCCAGAATCGCTGTCCCCAGAGGCCGCACTAGCCTAGTTTACCCTCCCAGTCACCTTGCACTCAGTCCCGAGCTGCCAGAGTCACCGCCGCCGCCACCGTTCTACTTCCGGCCCTGGCTCCGCCTACACACGCCTACCCGCCATCGCAATGCATTATGGGCCACCGCTTCAGTCGTTCGACGCTCACCGGACAGGAAGCGCCTCGGAGACAGTCCGCGACCGGACGCCTCTAGGTGAGACAAAAGGCAAACAGGAGGAGGAAGTGGAGGGTAAGTGCTTCCGGGTCCCCTAGCAAAGCCTCCGCCATCTTCCCTTCACTTAACTTCACCTCTCTTTCCCTCTTGGAAACAGTGCCCTGTACGCATGCGTACTTTGTTCTCTCTCCTAGTTCAAGCTCCCTTCGGAGTCAACGTCTTGTTCCTTGGGGTTGGGGAGGCAGATGCAGTGTGGGGGTAAAGCGGGCGCGTCAAACCAAGCGGCCTGGGGCGTTTGTGCCTCGTGAGCCTCCGTTGCCGCGGGCGTTCGTGTCGCGCACCCTGCTGGGAGTTGTAGTTCCAGGCCCAGGGGTGCCTGGGAGGCGGGAGAGGGGCTGAGGTTCCTTAGCGCCGATTCCGCGGGAAGGGCCCCGGGGCCTCACTCTGCGAGTCGCGGGCGCGGTGCGGCTTACCCGGAGAGGCGCTGCACGTGGAGCCCGCGCCGCCGCCGTTCCCTGCCGGCTCTGGAGCGCGGCCGAGGGCCACGGGGCGGATTCCGGAGCTGGTGAGTGCGGCCGCGGGCTGGCGGAGGAGCGCGGGCCCGCGCGGCCGGCCGGGTTCCGGGGCTCTTCCCCCCCGCCGCGGCCCCCCCGCGGCCGCCTCTGTGTTTTGTTTCCGCTGGTCCCCGGCGTTGTGACTCCCATTTCCGTTCGTGGAGACTTGAGGGAGTCGGGTGGGGAGGGGCGGGAGAGGCTGTGCGGGGAGCCGAGGGGAGGGGCGCGGGGAGCGGCCAGGTCCGGGGCCGCGCGGCGGGACGCTGAGGACGCGCTCGTCACCCTGCGCGATCCGGGCCCGGCGCCCTGACTCTCCACGTAGTCGCGGCCCTCCCGGGTCTCTGTCACCCGACTCAGCGATTCCCGCATTCCACCCCTAGTTTTCCTTCTAGAACTGTCTCAAAGTCGCAACAGTGCCACCGCACTGATCTTTATGCTTTCTGTTTTCGAAGAGATCAGTCAGTGTTAATTAAGTAGCTTGCCAGCTACCGTTTCCACCGTTGCTGTAGTGCAGCGAACACGATGGAGTCTAGGGATTCCACCCTAGGGTTAACAGCACAGAGAATGGTGCCAATACCTCGCTTCATGAGGACGAGTAGTCATTTGAAAATCCATAGGTAGGCCAGTGAGATCCAACTGCTGCCTGTGCTCAGCCGCTGAAACCGAAGTGCCAGGAGAGACCTGACAGCCACAAGCAGCCCTCTGACCTCCACACGTGCGCACAGGCAGACACACGAGCATAACTCACTGTCTAGCCCTGGCTGACCAGAGACTTGCTATTTAGTCTAGGCCGGCCTAGAATGCGGAGGTCTGTGTGCCTCTCTGCTTTCTGAGCACCCGCATTAAAGGAGTGCACCATCACGCCTGGCAGTAAGTAAATGCAGGTTTTAAAAACCTATAGGGAGTCTGGACTAACGAGAGGCCTGAGTGCTGGCAAGAGCAAAGGATTTGAACAGATTCACCGTCGTTCTGTTTTTAGGTACCACACAGTCTTTAACTCCACAAGATACTGGCCACCTCTTTAGCACCTTTTTTTTTCTTCTTTGCGTGCGTACGCAGGTGGGCCTAAGTCCATTGTACCTGTACTACAAGTACAGAAGTGGATCTTGGGTGAAGTAGTGAATTAAGTCCTGAGATGTTAAGTTGAAAAAGTCAGGAGAGCAGACAGAAGCCAAGTACTGAATTAGCATGATCACCAGATACTTCTGGCAACTAAAAAACATTGAATCTATAGGACTGGAAAGAAAAAGGGTGGTTTTGAAAATGCATGTGCTCTTCACCAGAAGGGAGATCTTCAGTTTTTAACTTCTAATCAGATTTGATTTTTTTTTTTTTTTTTTGGTTTTTTGTTTTTTCGAGACAGGGTTTCTCTGTGGCTTTGGAGCCTGTCTTGGAACTAGCTCTTGTAGACCAGGCTGGCCTCGAACTCACAGAGATCCACCTGTCTCTGCCTCCCGACTGCTGGGATTAAAGGTGTGTGCCACCACCGCCCGGCCAGAATTGATTTTTGCTCTTTCCACACACATCACAGATGTCCATGCTGTACTTTTTCCTAATGCTGCCTGCGTTTTCTAGGAAAAGCACGATATAATGTAAATTTCATTTTGGGATGATCTGTACTTGTGCATTTCTTCACACCCCGAGTTTAGTTTGCTTTTTTGTGCATTTCCTGTTTCTGTGCTCTGCTTTGCCAGTGTTTGTAGTTTGTCCCAACTTTTTCTCTTTTTGGTTATTAATTAACTGAAGGTTTGGTCTCTTCCATGTAATAGCTATTTTCATGTGTTGTAGGTATCTTTTCTGTTCTGCAACTTGCTCATTGAACATTTTTAATCTTATACAATCAGATTTTTAGCTAGACATTTGTAATCCATCTCCATGTTAAGCTTCAGGTTGAAAACCAAGTTGCTTTAATATAGTTGCTATAATTTTCATTTGCTTTTGTAGTGTCTTGAATTAATTTACTGACTTAGACTGGGCCAACAAGTTCCAATAAATAATGAAATCACCAAAGCAGGCTAATAAACGGCAATTTAAACAAAAGCCAGTTTATAAATGCTGTGTGCGAGCTTTCACATATATAAAGAGCACTTCTGTTTTCTTCCTCTTTCATTCAGATTTGGTCTTTTTCTTGCAAAACGTTTTTGTTTATGCCAAGATGTTTAAAAATCTCTTAAACTTTAACTCTTCCAGGACTGAACATTTGAAATATTTCAGCCATGACTAAGAGAGAAGCAGAAGAACTGATAGAAATTGAGATTGATGGAACTGAGAAACCTGAGTGCACAGAAGAAAGGTTGGCATTTCTGAACTGATTAGGTTACTACTACTGGTATATGGTTACCCTCAAGAGCAGGCCAATATGTTTATTTTTGTTTTTCCTCTGACTTAATAGGTTTGTAGCTCAGGGAGAAAGGCATTTCTGAAATAGAAGCAATAATAAACTTAGTTGATAATTAATGATCACACATTTATAAAAACCAGCCCCACCCCCATCTAAAAGGCATTTCCTTGATTTTTTTTCCTTTAATTCTTTCACTAAGCGCTGGTCACTTTTATTTCAAAGACAGTTTAATTCAACCTGAATTTAATAATAGTTATTTATGAATAACTGCTGTATATTGGTAACTGTCAGGAATAAAATAAGTAAAATAAGACATATTGAAATGACCTTATGAAAGTCTCATAATATTTGAGGAGACATACTGGTCCAGCACAGTAAACATGCTGCTTCTTGGAATGACAGAGGAGGTTGTGATGAATTGAGAGTCAAGGGAGAGACTGATAGAGACAGACTGGAGTCCGTAAGAAGGTTGTGGGAGGTGGTAGCTGAGGTGCTCTTTTACTCTAAAGCTGGAGACAAGACAGTGGAACTGAAAGGCCCTAGTGGACTTCTGGAGAGTAGCAAAAGGCCGGTGTGATGACTTAGATCTAGAGGGTGCTGAGCTGGGAAGATAGCTAACATTTAAACATCAGTGCTGAAAAGAGCATTCCATTTATTTGTCCTTTCTGCAGCAGAATAAGTGATTCTCTTATTTTATTACTGATGAGTGTTTCAGAGAGTCAGGAGCTGGGGATCAGCCTAGCTGGGTGGCTTTGACTCAAGTAGTTACGTTTGTCAGTGTGGTCTGCAGTCACCTGAGAGTGATCTGAAGCTATAGTATATGCCAAAGATCACTCTTGCTATTGTGGGAAGGAAATGTCCGTGTGTCCAGTGAGGCTTTCTCTATGGCTTTTCAGCTAGACTGAGGGGACAAGGTAGAAGCCATGGTGCCTTTTCCATAAGTCAGCCTAAGAAACCTTGTAGCGTTTGCTCACTCAGCTCAACCCTTGTTCAGGTGGACGGAGCTACAAAATTGGAGTCTAGCATGTCTTTTTCTATGCACTCAGACACCTCCAAATGCTTCATAGAGCCTGTAGTATTTATCACAGGCCCTTTGCATGTGTCTGGGTGGGAGACTAGCTGTTACCATGTGGCTAACTAACATGGAGGCCATTGCTGGAATTGAGAAACAGTAATGTATGATCAACCACATTCCTTCAAAAGAAACTACATATTAAGATTTTTAGATTCCCAAGGTTTGTAACTTTACAACAGGAAACTTTGGAGAACTTAATACTCAGTATTCATAAAAGTGAAATTTTATAATGTTTTAAAGTAACATTTGGATCTTTTAAAAATCATTGTTACTAAAAAGGACAGGTTTCTGTGCTTAGTAGCTAAAAAATATGCCCAAAGTGTTCTCTTAATCAACAGAACATTCATTACATTGACCAATAGTAATAATATACTGTTACTTTGAAATAATATTGTTTTTAATCATGAATGGTTCTGTTTTGTAAATTTTAAATATTTTAAGAACAAATGTATATATTTACTTTGTATGTATATCCTAATATTAGTAAAAATAAAATAATAAATTGTGTATGTATGTGTGTACACTCACACATTGATGCATGTTTGTGTTTTGAATGTGGATGCCTGCATGCCACAGCATGCATGTGGAAGTCAGAGGTCAGCCTCAGGTGTGGGTCCTCAGTATCCAGCGTGTTTAAACAGAGCTCTTGTGTTTGCTGCTGCCTAGTCTCACCCAACTGGCCTGTGAGCCTAAGATTTTCCTGCCTTGTCTCCCATCTTATTGTAGGAGCACTGCTGAGATGTGGGCTACCATGTCTGGCTTTACATGAGTTCAGAGGATGCAAACGCTGATCCTTGACCTATACAGCAAGTGCTAGCCTATTGAGTCATCCCTAGTCATTCACCTGTATTTTAATAAAAATTTTTACCTTTTTATTTATTTTTTGATTTTTCGAGACAGGATTTCTATGTGGCTTTAGAGCCTGTCCTGGAACTCACTCTGTAGACCAGGCTGGCCTTGAACTCATAGAGATAGACCTGTCTCTGCCTCCTGAGTGCTCGGATTTACGGTGTATGCCAACACCACCTGGCTTTATTTTTATTTTTAATTAGGTATGTTTTAGTTATGTGTCTTAGTGAGTATATGTAGGTGAATTCAGGTACCAGCAGAGGCAAAAGCATCAGCTGACCATGCAGCTAGCCAACATTGAGGTGAGAGCTACCTGAAGTGGGTGCTCAGAACCAACTCATGTCCAGCTGCTGCTTCATACTTACTTTTGATACATATTTTAATAACTGTAAAGAGATTTTTATTTAAATTATATTTAAAGCAAATATGTTGTGAAGTTTAATTCAGTAAATACTACTTTCTCAGTCTTCTCTTTTCCCTCTAAGCATTTATAAGAGGTGTGCAACTGCTTGTCAAGGCTTTAAACCTATTTGAATTGTGAAATAACAGGGCAAAAGAGCTAAGTAAGGCTTAAGGAGCAATAATTTCCTAAGACTATCTGGGCAGTGGCATTGCAAGCCTTTAATCTAAGCACTCAGGAGGCAGAGAGACAGGTAGGTCTCCATGAATTCTAGGCCAGCTTGGTCTATATAGTGAGTTCAGGACCGCTAGGGCTATGAAGAGAAACTGTCTCAAAAACCCAATAGCTGGTATTCAAATCAAATTGGAAGTATTTATATTGTCACACCTTAACAATTTATATTTACTAGATTATATCAGGAAGGAAATTGATTAGTAGAAATGATGTACAAAGTTTTGATTTTATTGTTGTTTCATTTTGTTTTGGTTTTTGACATAGGGTCTCATATAGCCCAGGCTGGTTTATATTTCTCTGTAGAACTAAGGCTGGAGAATGGCCGTGAACTGATTCTCTTGCCTCTACTGTCCTAAGTGCTATGATTACAGGCTAGTGCCACCTTCCCAATAAGCTTCACAGATTTTAAGGGCATAGTGTATTACCATGTTTTTAGGCCTTAAATCTTGAAAATAACTTGAGATGTAATATAAAGGTGCACACTTCCGTATAGATAGTATACACCTAATACTTATGTGCTGGCACATATTTGTATGCATGACTAAGCATGTCTTCAGGAGTGCTTTAAGTTTCATTAGCTATGAGATGAGTGTTCACATCAACAACATTAGTCTAACAGCATCAAAGAAGAAACTAGTACAGAACATAGACAAGAATTTCAAAGACTGTGTGTGTTTTGGTATTAATTTTGTTTTGAGCATAGTGTTACCTTTACATCAGGATAATGTAATTATTAACCTTCATCTCCATTAATATTTAGCATTGTGGAACAAACCTACACACCAGCTGAATGTATCAGCCAGGCCATAGACATCAATGAACCAATAGGCAATTTAAAGAAACTACTAGAACCGAGACTGCAGTGTTCTTTGGATGCTCATGAAATTTGCCTGCAAGATATTCAGGTAAGGTTCATCTCTATGGATATTGATAAGTAGACTAAATCTATGATTTTATATTTTTGAGCATTTAGAAATGAAAATTTCTTTCATAAAATTTCCTGTATCTGAAATTTAAAGAATTGAGTAATAAAATTGAATAATAAGTCATTTGTTCCTTTTTACTTTCCTAAGTCTGAAATAAAATCAATATAAAAATGGAGTAATGGGAAGCACTGCAGTCTGTGCTGGCTTACTTGACTTGTATAGGAGGAGGTCCATTGACTAAACTGTTTGTATTGCCTATAGTAGGAAGGCCGCTTGTTTGTTTCCCGACTGCTCAGCCCAAAATAATCACACAGAAACCATATTATTTGCAATACTGTTTGGCCAGTAACTTAAGCGTGTCTCTGACGAGCTCATATCTTAAATTAACCTTTCTCCATTAATCTGTGTATTTTTATGAGGCTGTGGTTTACGGGATAAAGTTCCAGCATCTATCTCGAGCAGGACTCCATGGTTTCTCTTGACTCTGCTTTCTTTTTCCCACCATTCAGTTTAGTTTCCCCACCTAGCTCTGTTCTACCCTATCAACAGGCCAAGCCAGTTCCTTTATTAACCAATGGTATTCACAGCATACAGAGGGGAATCCCACATCAACTGCGTTTGCATTGGCTCTGGTACTAAGTTTGAAATGTTTCCCTTGTAGAATTATATTATGTTTCAATCATCCTCACAGATTGTTTCACCTTTTCCCAGGTGATACTACTTTAATGTATAAGAAGTAGTAACCTGAGTAAGATTATGGAAATAGTTTTTCAAGACTTTTCTTAAACTCACTCCTAGCATCTGTACACTTTTCTCACATTAACATAAATGTATATTTTGTCATTCTTTGGAATTGCTTGCTTCACTTTAATCTTTACTGTTTGTGATCATCATGCCTGTCTTGTAATACCATTTTTCCATATATCTCAGAACTTTGACTTGATATTTTAAAAATTCAGGTCCTCTGCAATTACTTTTAAACAAGATTCTGTTATAAAGTAAATTGAAATGTGTTAATAGAATTTATGCACTAGTTGCTATTAACGATATTTTAACCTTTTTCTTTTAATATGTGTATAGTAAATGTTAATGGTAATTAGATATTGCTCTTCTAAAATTAGCGACAATGGTTGTATGCACTTAAAAGAACATGTTAAATTTTCTTCTTAGTAATGAGAAGATAAATGAATATGGTATTTTGAAAGCAATTGACATTTAGTATCTTATTAGAAGTATGAAATGCCCAACAGTTCTATTTCAAGGAATTGTTCCTACATAACGCTCACCTGCATGAGTGCGTGTTTATAAGTATCATAAAAGTAAATGTTTAAAATAGAGTTTTCAATACATAAATTCAGAATTCAAAGTAGTCACTAAAAGTCTGAGCAAGAGCTATAAGGATAGAACACATTGAGTTAAACACTTGTAAAACACTTCCAAATGATCCCAACTATCATTAAAAAATCACCATTTTATTAGTTATATCTGCAGTGATAGAATACTTGGCCTCATAATGAAATATGGCCTACAAAGTACCTATTTTATCATAGTTTCCCAATAAGCATTTTCTGGATAAATGGATGTGTGAATCATATCATTAACTTGAGCTGCTTGGGTCTATAAGCTTTTCACAGCCTACTAACACATTTCTTCAGCTGAACAAAGAATGTGAGCCTGGCAGCTTCTGTTCCCCTTCAGTGCAAACATGCTACTCCTGGGAAAGCCTTGGCGTCGTCAGATAAATGCCAACTTAAAAGTTACAGGAGCAATCACTGAGACGTACTTCTTTGAAGAATATGTTGCACAAACAACCATACTGGAGCTGTGTCCCTGTTTGTCCTTATCTTAGTGTGCTGCCATATTCTGGACCTGAGAGCTAACTTCAAGATACATAGACTATAGCTTCTAGGGGATAATGCTAGTGTCCTCTAGACTTGGAGGAAAATCTTGATGTCCAGACAAGACTTCAGTGTCTAGCAAAGATTTACATTAAGGAGTAGAAACTGCCATATGTAGCCAATCCAATGTGTTATATGTTTGTTGTTCCTGTTAAAATTGGATATAAAGTCCACTTAATACTATAGGTTTTATGTATAAGATATTGTAAATAATTGAAATTGTGATTGTAACATGACTGAATTCTTGATATTAAGAGTAAAAGGACAATTTTACTCTTAGATGTGTTCAGCAACGTATGTGCAGACACATCTAAACACATAAGGTACTTAACAATGGAGGTCTGTTCCAAGATAGTGATACAATATCAGAGGTCAAGATTATTTTTATTTTCTTAATAAGCCATGGAAGGAAATGCATTCATTAGAAGGCGATATGAAGGGAAAAGAGTGCCAGTGTTCCAAGGATAAGGAATTATGACCAAAGTAGATCCAGTATTCGGTCGTGAATCCTTTAATTTTATTAACTTTGTGGTCAGAGACTTCAGAGTGAATCCTAAGTTTTAATATGTGGCATGGGTTACAAGGTAGATACGGCATGAATATGTTAGTAAACTTAGATAATTGTCAGCCACTAATTAACATCCTTCCTTTTCTGATAAACATTGCCTTATCTTGTACTTTAAATGCATTTGCAGAATGAAGAATTGCCTGTCGTGTTATTTAAGATCCCAGCTGAGATTGCAGCTCCCATAGAAAACGTCCACTTAAAGTAATTTTGCAGCAGTAGGGAATGGCTGCAGAATGTCTGCTTGGCACATGAGGCCCTCCCTGACTAGTTAGTCCTCAGCCCCACCAGAATAGAAAAATTAACTTGGTGGGTTTTTGCTGGCTTCCACTTGTTCAGAGGTGAAAATATTTTTAGTTTTAGCAAATAAATGGTATGCATCTTTGATAATTAAATGCATTCTTATAATTGGATTAGTATGCTCAGGAATTATTCTGTTTGGTACACTGCTTTATACTAAACCATAGATAGTAACTTATCTAATGATTAAGCTAAAATAATCTTGCTTACTCTCTTATCCGTGTTTAGCTGGATCCAGAGCGAAGTTTATTCGACCAAGGTGTCAAAACAGATGGAACTGTACAGCTTAGTGTACAGGTAATTTCTTACCAAGGTGAGTTACTTTATTGGCAGGTATTTACAAATTGAGCTCATGTTTCTCTGATGGCTTAATAAAAGATCTGTCTGCCTCCCCAGTGCTGGGCTTAAAGGCGTGCGCCATCACCTCCTGACTACTAACATTTTTACTCTTTGAGAATTTCATTTTATTTTTATCATATTCACCCCACTCCTGCCCTTAACATTTCATTTTATTTTTAATAAATACTATTTATCTCACGTACAGTTAGTTGTATACCATTGTTCTTAGGGTATAATTTCTAAACATAATTCTGATTTCTGAAATAGCTTTAAGTTTTTGCCTGAGTAAATCTCCACTGGAGGAGTCTCCATAGTGATAATCACTTCAACTTTGTTTCTGTCCTTTCCAAAGGAACTACAGTTCTTAATAATAACAGGGTTTGAATATCTTTAGGATTTGGGTTAATTGATGTGAAGTTAATTGAACAAAGTCGGCAGGATGTTTAGGATGAAAGACAAGGGCTGAGGAGATGGCTCAGTCTGTAAAGTGCTTGTGAGTGAGCATGAAGAACTGAGTCAAGATCCCAGCATTGTGTAAAAGTGGACACAGTAGTTCTTACCTGTGATGGCAGTGTTGGGGAACAGAAAAAAGAAAACCTTTGCGGCTGGCTAACTTTCCAGTCAAAATGAATTGGTGAGGATCAGGCTCACTGAAATATCCTGACTCAAAAAATAAGGTGGAGAAAGATAGAAGACGCCCCACATCAACGCTGCCTTTCATGTGCATACGCATACCTGTACTTACACACCTGTACACACACAACCCTACGAGCAATAAAGTCAAAAGAAGGCAGATGACCAAGCACAGTCAATTTGTCGTCCAGACACTTGGAAGGCAGAAGCAGGGGATAGGAATTTGAACTTCTCCTAAACTTTGTAGTGAATTTGTTGCTAGGCTGGGCTTCATGAGGTCCTGTTTGTTTAAGAGAAAGAGGACAGAGTCTCTGATTTTTAACTCTCTTAGAAAGTTTGTAAAATCTTGAAGAATATGTAGCTCCTCCTTAGCACTCTCTAGTTTCTATTTTTTTAAAATTCTTGTCAGTACCTTCGTCTTTTTTCTTTATTACTCTTGTAAGAAGAGGCACCATGTGGTGTATGTTGGTAACATTTACAAGTGTGTGTGCTTAGGTGTGAATTATTGCTAAGCCTTAGAACACTAGATGTTAAATTTTATTACATGTGCTCTTTTTTTTTTTCTTCAAGCACACTTTTTTATTTTTCAACATTTCAGGATAAATTTTGGACATGATTATTTTCGATCTCTAAATATATTATCAGCTTCTGATCCTAGACTGGGGATACAATTCAGTGTCAGAGTACTTCCCTCTTATGTGTGAGACCCTGTGTTTGATCGCCAACATGGCAGTAAAACAGTGCTCAAGCATTCTTCTGTGTAATCACATTATAATTACTAAAATGGTACTGTTTCTGTTGAGTTGTATTTAGAAATAAGGATCTTTTCAGTTTCTTATTATTTTAGGAACATCATTTTTATTCTAATTTGGAAAAGTAAACTTTACTTTTATCTCTTTGTGTCTTGTGGTTTTATTTAAATTTGTATTTTTTTTCTATCCACTGTTAGGAATTGAGCCAAAGCTAAACATTCTTGAAATTGTTAAAACTGCGGAAACGGTTGAAGTGGTCATTGATCCAGATGCCCACCATGCAGAAGCAGAGGCACATCTCGTTGAAGAAGCTCAAGTGATAACTCTAGATGGCACCAAGCATATCACAACTATTTCTGATGAAACCTCGGAGCAAGTGACAAGATGGGCTGCTGCACTGGAAGGCTACAGAAAAGAGCAGGAACGCCTCGGGATCCCCTATGGTAATGAGACAACTGTTGGTTGGGTGCGGTAACAGTTCAGTTAGATGTAGAAAATGCCACTTGGGTAAGATAGAATATTCTGTAATGTAGATATTTTAGAAAGATTATTGATTTTTATGTATCTATTTAGTTTTGAACTGTAACATACTGAACACATGGTAGACAAATGGTATGCTGATTGCTTGGAATACAAAGAATTATTAGAAGAAATTCTGCCTATAGCATGTTCACAGTGTAGTGAAGAGAAAGAAGATAAATTAAAAAGGTGACTGCCATAGGAAGTTTAACCTGTCAGTGACTAATAGAAACACAACGTGTGTTTAGAGCCTCAAAGGGATAACCTGGCCGTTTGGAGGAATGACAAGTGGAGTTGAAGCAGTTCACGGATTCAGGGCGAGCTTAGGCTTACGTAGCATGCCCTTTCTCAGAATGCAAACAAGAATGTCACAGGGATCAGAGTGCTCTGAAGAAAATGGGAGGGAGCGTATTCTGAGAAACTATACAAACAGGATACATTCAAATCAAAGCTTAGACTTGGATGAACTAAGGGTACTTAGGCCATATCATATCGAGAGTTATTTCTGACATCGTAGAACTGGTTTTGGTCAGTGAAAGGGAAAACTAAAAAAACAAATATTGCCTAGATGTCCCATAAGGCACATTGTGACTGAGAGAAAACAAGAACATATTTTTGTCATTTGTACAGTGGTAATGTGGTTCAGATTAGCATAGACTATGTGGTTTCTTTCGTAGTAAAAAGGAAGAGATGGGTGAAAACAATGATAAGGTTGGCAGAGTGTAAAAATGGAGAGAGGATATTCAAGCACTGACCTAACTTTGAGAGCTTGAATGACTAGGGCGATAGTTTTTATACAAATTGGTTACATCTTCATTACAATGGAATGATAATGTTTACCAGGCACTGTGGTAAATTCTGGGCTAATGATGATATGCAAGAACAGAGCATGCCTTTGACACCCCGAACCCTGTATAGGACTAGCCTCAGTGCCTTATTCTAGCTAGGCAAGCACTTGACATTTAAACTAGATTCCTAACAGCTAGGCATACCTTGAAAGTCTTTTGGAGGAAGTAGAGATGTCTGATACAATGATGTCTTGGGTGGGGGGTGTTGATAGCACTTGATTTTGAAATAAAGTATGTAATCAGTTTAGTGTAGCCTTAACAGTTTTAAGAGCACAAACTCTCGGGATCGGTTTGTTTTTAAAAACATAAAAATGAAAGTCTTTGGAACAGTATGGACAAGAACACATTATTATTGGTTCAAGACAACCTGTAGTGCAGGGGAAGGAGAAGGGAAACAAGAAAACATTAATGATGCCAGGTACAACGGCACACATCTTTAATCTTAGCACTCCAGTGGCAGAGGCAGGCAGATCTCTTTGAATTCTGGGCCAGCCAGGCCTGCCTAGCAAGATCCTGTCTCCAAAATAAACCCTTATCAATGTACAGCTGAAGACAGGGAAATAACTATATGATATCACTGCTATTTAGGGAGAGTTATTAGGTGTTAAGACCCTTGAGATTCTTTTGAGAAAATCAAAAATATGGAGTAGCATCAGTTTGATAATCATAGAATTATTGTTCAGATGGGTTTAAGTTAGATAGGCAACAACTGAGAAATAGAGAACATTCATTAGAATTATTTTGAGGCAATATAGAAGAAAAACATTGGGGAGGCAAATTATACAGTTAGTACAATTGGAGAGTTGGTAGTGTGCCCTTACCACTGTTCCCTCAACAATAGAACAACTTAACAGTATTCACATTCCATTAGGTATTTTATTTAGACATGATTGAAGTTACCTGTGTTCGTATACATCCTTTATAAGTAAATGCTGCACTCTTTTGTAGGGGTCTTAGAGTCTGGGGAATTTGGTATCCCTGAGGAGTGAAGGCAGTTTCTTACTGTGACATGTAGAAATTTACTTTTGGCATGTGGAAGCTAGTGTGGATTTTTTTTTTTTTTCTGACCTTTTTGCTAGCGAGTTAGGAATCACCTGAGAGGAAATGCTGAGAAGGGAAGAATGGGACATAAAAACTCTGAATAGTGTTTTTTTTGCAGCATTTGCTGTATTTTCCACAAGACATCTTTAGTTATGGGAAGTAATACATGAAGATGACCATAGGTAGCATGATGATTGATTTGCTGTGGCGCAAGTCCTACCAAGAATATCATTTACTTAAAAGTACATTTAAAATACTTGAGATCATCTTTGATGAGATTCTTCGTCATGAAATTTTTACCTACTAGGCAACTGTCTTAGGGTTTCTTTTGCTGTGAAGGGACACCCGACCATGGCAACTCCTACAAAGGAAAACACTTAATTGAGGTGGCAGGTTACAGTTCAGAGGTTCAGTCCACGGCAACCCAGGCTTCAACTTCACAGCTTCACGTACTGGCTTCTCTGTTCCATTCAGGGATACCGCTGACACACACACATTCAGTTACATTCAAAATACCATAGCAATCTTACAAATGAGTAGCATTTTCTCAGAAAACTATCATTTCAAACTTCTCTTTCTTTATCTACATGCAGTTCCCTGACAAATTTATTAATTCTAATCATCACTGGGATATAATTAACTATTTATAGCTATTTTAAATCTCTTTGAATTACTGACCCACATTGGGAAATCCCTTAAAGTTCACATTAATATAAAGCAGTTTTCTATCTTGACAGCAACTATCTTCATTCAGGTGGTTGTATATGTGAATATTTTTTAGAATTGCCCATTAAGCTAATCTGAAGATGAAATTAATAATTGTATACAAGTTAGAAATCTGTCAGAGATGGGCTATACAAAATATTAAAACAAAAAACAAATTCAGTCAAATATGTATTTTTCCTTTATGAAATAATGGATATTGAAATGATAGCTAGGTTTGTATTCTTTTTTTAAAGTAATTTTTAAAAAGTCATGTTTTTGCCCGATACTAACATTCAAGAACATATATGTAAATTCTTGAATATAAATAATATTCACACAAGAAAAGTATTAAAGATACACACATTCAGTTACATTCAAAATACCATAGCAATCTTACAAATGAGTAGCATTTTCTCAGAAAACTATCATTTCAAACTTCTCTTTCTTTATCTACATGCAGTTCCCTGACAAATTTATTAATTCTAATCATCACTGGGATATAATTAACTATTTATAGCTATTTTAAATCTCTTTGAATTACTGACCCACATTGGGAAATCCCTTAAAGTTCACATTAATATAAAGCAGTTTTCTATTTTGACAGCAACTATCTTCTGGCTGGCTGTCCAGTTCCATAGCTCTGTCTTCTCCACATTGGTAAACTCCTTTGTTTAACTTCTCTCACAGGTCTGATAGATAGAAAGAAAAGCTTTTCAGAAGCCAGTTCTGTCCAGCCTTCCTGTCAGCAATCCTGCTTTGTACTTTACTGTTTTTCTTCATCACTAATGCACCTTGTAGTGAATGAGAATTATCTGGATTCTGTGTACAACAGAGTTTGCTCTCTTTCATTTTGGTGAATTGGCTGGTGTGTGGTGTGTATATGGTTTGCTTTATTGTGTTCTTTGAGAGAAAGTCTTCCTACGTCGCCTATATGCACTTCAGCTTGTGGTCATCCAGCCTAAGCCTATCCATTTACTGGAATTTCAGGCACTTGGCTTCACTTTCTGTTTTTACAAACTGCTTTGTAACTTTCGGCTAAGTTAGTCTAGTTATCTTAGGACTGCTCATTTGTTGTAGAACCTTGTTAGACAGCTTTTAGGGTTCCTAAGTTCAGGATTGATTGTTTGTTTATAAGACAGTCTCATTCTAGCCCAGGCTATCCTAGAATTCACCACCTAGCCCAGCTTGTCCTTGTCCTTGAAGTGGCCTTCCTGCTCAACCTCTTAAGTCTGTAGTTACGTAAGCTTGTGTACATATCAAGACAGTCTTTCTCTATTTTGATTAGCCATTAGTTCTCGTTCTCATGTCTGTCTGGAAGCAGTCTCTATATCTTCAGAGCTGTTGTCTTAGCCTTTTTCCAGTGTAGTGCAGAGTCCTCCATTTCCTGTTTTTGTAGCGTCAGCGTATTTTACTCCCATCTTTCATTCTGTTTATAGATTCTCTAGAAAGGGTTCCTTAAGATTTTTGGCAGTGGTGGTGCACACCTTTAATCCCAGCACTTGGGAGGCAGAGGCAGGTGGATCTCTGTGAGTTCGAGACCAGCCTGGTCTACTAGAGCTAGTTCCAGGACAGGCTCCAAAACCACAGAGAAACCCTGTCTCGAAAAAAAAGAAGAAGAAGAAGAAGATTTTTGGCTTTACACTTTCAAACAATTCTTATTTTACTCAGATCTGCTTATGGTAGTGTATAGTACATTAATGTTGACAATTTCACTTTTGTGTTTGATGACCTCATTCCGTCATTGTTGCCATATAAAGCATTTAGAGGCCCCTTAATTCAAGTTCTTGATTATTGTATCTTTTTTATCTGCTCTTTGTGTCTGGTCTTTATCTTGGTTTGATTATGGTGAGAGTCTTTTTTTTCATTGTGGTATGCATTAGTATGTATTCGTTGTAACGTGTTTTCTGTCTCTTTCTTTCTTTCTTTCTTTCTTTCTTTCTTTCTTTCTTTCTTTCTTTCTACAGGGTTTCTCTGTAGCTTTGGAGCCTGTCCTAGAACTAGCTCTTGTAGACCAGGCTGGCCTCGAGCTCACAAAGATCCACCTGTCTCTGCCTCCCAAGTGCTGGGATTAAAGGTGTGTACCACCACTGCCGGGTTGTAATGTATATTCTTAAAAGAATAATCCCACCATATACATTAAATGAGTTCCCTCTGTCCTGCCTTTCTTGCTGCCTGGAGTTAGCACAACCTGAGCAGTACAAGTTTTGAAGGGAGGAATTCTCACTTTATCCTGGCGCAGCCATGTTTGGTCATAGTTTCTCTATACTGAGTCGGTTGGTTATTGCCCAGCTTACTGTGTCTAAGACCTAACCTCCCTCCCGCTCTCTGGCTCTGTGTCTGGGTTGGTTATTGCCCAGCTTACTGTGTCTTAAGACCTCACCTCCCTCCCACTCTCTGGCTGTGTCTGGGTTGGTTATTGCCCAGCTTACTGTGTCTAAGACCTAACCTCCCTCCCTCTCTCTGGCTGTGTCTGGGTTGGTTATTGCCCAGCTTACTGTGTCTAAGACCTAACCTCCCTCCCGCTCTCTGGCTCTGTGTCTGGGTTGGTTATTGCCCAGCTTACTGTGTCTAAGACCTCACCTCCCTTCCGCTCTCTGGCTCTGTGTCTGGGTTGGTTATTGCCCAACTTACTGTGTCTAAGACCTCACCTCCCTCCCGCTCTCTGACTGTGTCTGGGTTGGTTATTGCCCAGCTTACTGTGTCTAAGACCTCACCTCCCTCCCACTCTCTGACTGTGTCTGGGTTGGTTACTGCCCAGCTTACTGTGTCTAAGACCTCACCTCCCTCCCGCTCTCTGGCTGTGTCTGGGTTGGTTATTGCCCAGCTTACTGTGTCTAAGACCTCACCTCCCTCCCGCTCTCTGGCTGTGTCTGGGTTGGTTATTGCCCAGCTTACTGTGTCTAAGACCTAACCTCCCTCCCTCTCTCTGGCTCTGTGTCTGGTTTGGTTATTGCCCAGCTTACTGTGTCTAAGACCTAACCTCCCTCCCGCTCTCTGGCTGTGTCTGGGTTGGTTATTGCCCAGCTTACTGTGTCTAAGACCTCACCTCCCTCCCACTCTCTGGCTCTGTGTCTGGGTTGCTGTGCTTGTGCATCTTTAAAAATGGCTTCTCTCTCACTTCACTGTTACCGTTGAGAGAAAAGACAAATAGACAGCCAGTTCAGTAGATGAAACTGGGTGTCCTGATAGTGTTTGAGGAAAACAAGAGAAACTGTTTACTTTGCCTTACTTATCTTGATAGTTTCCTGTAAAATTTTACATAAAATGAGCTTGCTTTCTTAAATATTTTAAAGGGATGTATGGTTAAGGTAACTTGGCTAACTCCGCCATCTTATGTTGTTCTGAGGTGACATTCCAGGGCTGAACATTTGCTCTCTCAGCTCGTTTGTTGCCTTATATATCCCATTCCTTCATCATCCCTCATCCCAGCTCCCTCCCTTTTTCTTTCCTTCCCTTCCCTTCTCTTTTTTGACAATAATGGAGCTTGAACTCATCGATTCCTGGATGCTTGACAAGCACTCTACCATTGAGCTGTGTCCTCAGTCTTCCTTAAATTGCCCACGCTGGCCTTGAACTGTGAATGATCCTCCTGCCTCAAGCTCCCAGGTAACCAGGTTTATAGGTCTGCACTACCACGCTCATTGTCTGTTTTGTTCTTCTTTTTTTTTTTTTTCTCTTTTATTTCTTCCTTCCTAATCTCCTTTCACCTGGGCCTTCTCTGTGCATTTCCTTGTTGTCTGGCCCTGTGCTTCTCACTTTTGTTCTCATTCCCTCCCTGGACCCTGCATTCAGCTGGTGCTGCATTCGGAAAACTATTCTTTAGCCTTTGTTTTTGTTTTTTATTTTTTGGCCTACTGTGCCTCCAGTGACTGCTTCTTGTCTGAATTCAGACTTCCTGTGCTCAGAATGAGTCGTGCCATTTTGCTTCCCTCTGCGTTCTTTTCCATGATTTTTTTCTGCATTCTTCTGCATTTTTTTTAACCTGAGATGAGAGCTGACTGTTGGCTCAGCTGCCCTCAAGTCTCTGTAACAGTTGGGTTTACAAGAGTGTTCCACCACACCAGTATCTTATAAAAATGGATTTGTCTTCATCCGTGTTTATTATGGACTTTGTGGTAGATATTTTGTCTCCTGGGTATTGCTGTTTGGTTTTTGTGAGGATTTATTTATAGGCTTCTGGTTTTACCCTGAGTTGCTTTCTGTGTTTCTTTGTATATTCGGAGAAATCAAACTTTATTCCCATCTTTCTATACTTCTCTTCTTGCTTTCAATCCTGTGTTTATATTTACTATAGATTGTTCCTTGAAAAAAATCTTATCATTACTTCATATATTTTCTTACTGAATAACTTTTATTGGGCTATCACTGTTATTTGAGTAGATAGTCATCTTCAAACATGAATGCCAGTGCCAAAATCAATTCAGCATCAAGTTCCCACAGATAACATTTTCTATTAGGTGCCAGAGATATAGTGACATAGTCTTTGCATGTACTGGCAATCTTTTTCTTCTGTTTGTAAATTCAGTTAGCTTATAAATACAAAAGTAGCAGAAAAGATGAAATAATTTGGGTATTCTTTGTGTAAAGTGTAAAGTCAACAAATATCTATTCAAGGCACTGTATAGACAGTGAAGTCAGATTTACCAGACACAGTCTTTGGAGTTACAGCCTTGTTGCCAATGGGAAATCAACTGAGTGAACAGGTAGTTAGAATATCATATCATAAGTGCCACCAAGGTAGCTAATCTTTTATTGGAAGGGATGGAGAAGGGGTGCATTGGGCGCAATTTGAAGAGTGACGACAGCTCCTTAGGATCCCATTTAATTTTTTTTTTTAAGACACCAAACTATATAGTGCTACAAAATAATATTTTGAGCTTGGTCAGTACCCTCCATTATCTCCAAGATAATATACTTCAGTTGTCATCTGGCCCACCAGAGAACAATTTTATAGTTTGGTTTTTGTGATAAAATTCCAGACTAACTGATACAGAACCAAGTGACTCCTTTGGAAACAGATTGAGAACTTGGGAAAAAGTTAAGGAGAAAATGCAGCATCAGCATAAAAGTTGTTCTTCATAGAATCAGTTTGCTTCACTTGGGAAAAACATCTGTCTGGATTTCATATGTGTATATATGTGTATTGAGAAATGAACTGTAAATTTATCTAAGATGGAACTAGGCTAAAGGTAATATTTTTCTTTCTAGATCCTATACAGTGGTCCACAGACCAAGTCCTGCATTGGGTAGTTTGGGTAATGAAGGAGTTCAGCATGACTGATATAGACCTCACCACACTCAACATTTCGGGAAGAGAATTATGTAGTCTCAACCAAGAAGATTTTTTTCAGCGGGTCCCTCGGGGAGAAATTCTCTGGAGTCATCTGGAGCTTCTTCGAAAATGTATAAAATTAGACTTATTATCTATTTGCATTGTAACTAAAGCTTAATTTTATTTTTTTGTAACTATGTTTTTACTTTATTAATTGTTAATTAGCAAACATGTGCTATAGTAATTGACATTTATTGTTGCAAGTAGTGTGAAGAGTTTCTTTATCTCAATTCCTATAGTAACGCCATAAAGTATTACTTTCCTGATTTTTTTTAGTTTTTCTGTGTGAGACTGAGGCTGTAAGATCCCTACAGAGTGTTGAACCTCTAGGGATTGTCCAAACTAAGACTCTAACTCAGGCTTATACCTTATTCCAAGGTCTCTCTTTTTGTTTTTCTTTTTGAGACAGGCGTTACTGTGTGCTAACCCTAATTATTAGGCTAGCCCTAATGCAGGAACCTCTTGTTGCAGTGTCCCACAGAGGTTATGATTAAGGGACTATGAGGAAAACTTGGAAACTGCCTGGCTGACTAAAGAGTTCAAATAAATGTGAACTTTGTGTTTAATCCATCCCATACGTTAATGACTTTTACGGTATCTCTTAAAACAATCTTAGCAGCCCACCTCCCTCACTGTTTTTTCTATCAGTAATGTTAGTCAGACCGCTGTTAGTTTTCAATTTTTAAGTGGATAGATGCTGTTCTTTTTGTTGACATTAGGATGGGAATGCCATGACTCCTACTTTGTTCTGCTATACTGGTAGGGAAAGAGAGTCTTACACCACAGTTTGATGGTTAGCGTTTTCACCCAAGGGTCACTCTGATATTGAGTAAGAGATGAGCTCCGGAAAGAACCTCTGCTTGTTGCCTCTTAAGTGAAATCTCGTAGATGCTTTTTAAGTGCTATTAAGAGATTGTATATCTGCCGGGCGGTGGTGGCGCACGCCTTTAATCCCAGCACTCTGGAGGCAGAGGCAGGCAGATCTCTGTGAGTTCGAGACCAGCCTGGTCTACAGAGCTAGTTCCAGGACAGGCTCCAAAGCCACAGAGAAACCCTGTCTCGAAAAACCAAAAAAAAAAAAAAAAAAAAGAGAGAGAGAGATTGTATATCCATTGAGTGTATGGGGTTATTACCAGCTTCAGTTCTCATACATGAGTAAGTTGAATGTCTTGGTTGCGCTTTCATAGTCTCACCAGGCTCATGTTCATTCAAACATTTTCTTGTTGGAATTCTTAAAGCAGTCTCTTCTGAAGTTGTGGTTTTCATATTCTCTCCCAGATAGCATTCTTGTACTTGTCACATTTTGATTCACCTGCTGTTTCTCAAACTGAAAAGTTATTACTCAACTTGCTTTTCCTAGTTAGGAGGCAAGAGTCTTTTTATCCATCTTTTTCCATACAGTAGAATGAGTTTTCTCAGAGAAGCTCTGCACTAGAGTTGTACAGCCTCAATAAATATCTCATAGAATTGCTTGCTTGTCCAGCATGGATCTTTGCTCTGCTCTTGTAAGGAAATGGCATTTGGTTTTTGAATCTAAGGCCTATTTACAGAATGGGCACAATGATCTATAAGGCTGTTTCTGACAGATTATCTGTAGTTTTTAAATGTTCTTGGATTACTTCCCAACTGAGCAGAAAGAAGAAAGGCCTATAGTTTATTCGGAAAGGTACCTGTTTCCTGGGACAGAATTGCTGCTGAGCAGCCTGCCGCCTCGTCAGCCTTAGAGATCTCTTGTGACGCTGTCTAAAGAGAGAGGACTCCTTTTGTACCTTGGTCACACCACTCTTGAATGCAGTTCCCAAGTTAAAATTTCTTTCAGATTCTGTTATATTTGGTGAAGATAGAAAAATGTTTCAGAATACAAATTCTTCAGCATGCTTTTGATGTGAACATCTGTCTTGTCGCCAAAGACTATGGTCTTAAGGGAAAGGAACTGCTTCAGCTTTGTACCCTTAGGGTCTAATGTTTCCTCATAAGCCGCCTATGACCCCCAGGACTTTGCTTCTAAACATTCTGTTTCCTTCATGCATGGCCAAGATTTGGGGAACTTTAGAGGAAATATTGTATTCACACTTCTTTATTTTATTAGATTAAGCATTCAAAAACCTGTCACTTTGTGTATTCTGCTTTCTGTCTTGAGAGTCTCTTAAAAACAATATCAAACTCAAGTCTGAGAAGGAAGGTTTTGGAAGCAAGTTTCCAGGCTGTCTAATGGCTCCTTTCTGATGTCTCCTTTAAGGCTGAGCCACTTCTGTTCATTTAGTAACAGATGAAATAATTTCAGTTTTAATAGCACTTTTCTTCATTGAATCTTTTAAAGTACTGAGGAAAAATCTACCACAAAGCTTTTAAGAGAGAATAAATAGTTCTGAGGTAGAATGTTCAGAACTAGAGGTCTGAAAAAAAATATAATACTCAATTTTCCAAAAAGTTAACTTTGTAGTGTGCGTCTTAAAAAGCTTTCTTTAACTACAGCCTTGTGTGCTGTATGAGATCTCACTTAGCTGGGAAGAATATCGGGGTCAAAATGTTACCTAAGCAGTGTTGATTACTAAGATCTAAACCCCTGTCTCTCTGAAGCTAGTCCTAAATAATTAATCCCTGAAACTTATGAGTCCCAAAGAAAATTCCACCTGGTGAGTAGGCTCCAGACCTTGTCTTAATCTCCCAGCCCTTCTCTGCTCTTGTATCTCAGATTCTACCCGGGCCGTACATCCTTTAGAATCTTCTTGGGGACCCAATCTTAGAACTCACTCAGTCTCATAATGATCACTGACAGGTTCAGTTTCAACAGACAGGCATAATTATGATCGGCATAGTTGTCTAAAGTGCTGGAAACTGGGATGTGTGCTTATATCACAGGGTAAGAATGGCATTTGATCTTGGAAGAGTGACAGATTAGTGAATGGTTTTGTAGAGTATTATGTTCAGGTCTGTTAGTTCGAATTCTCTAAGGAACTGAACTGATAAACTGAACTCACGGTTAATTTGTAGCATTTAGGACAACTAAGGTTTTACTGAAAATTTAACTTCAGGAATGTTATAAATTTAAGGAAGGTTTATTCAAAAGTGAATGTTATAATTAAAACATCTCGAGAGTTTGGTGTTTGTTATCCTGCTAAGTTTCAGTTGTTTAATATATATCTTGATTTTTTGTCTTACTGGTTTTGGTTTTATTATGGGGATTTTTTTAAAAAAAATTGTGTTTGCTAAACTCAGTTTTACTGGATTGGGAATTATATTTTTGGTTTTAAATGAAAATGAATTTCTTTTGTGTGTTCTTCAGATGTTTTGGCAAGCCAAGAACAACAGATGAACGAGATAGTTACAATTGACCAGCGTGAGTACTCATTCCCATACAATTTCCCCACTTATCAGTAAGAATGCTTCCTTATTAGCTAACTTCAGGGTAAAGATATCAACATAGCTTTCTGACCAACCTTTAGGTTCACAGAGGAATAAAGCACCATAGCTAACCTTTCAGTTATAAATTCACTTTTGAATAAACCTAACTTAAATTTATAATAGTTAAATTTTCAGTAAAACCTTAGTTCCCAAGTGCTACGAATTAACCATGTTTAAAATACTGCTTTTTTTTTTTTTTTTTTTTTTTTGCTTTTTCGAGACAAGGTTTCTCTGTGGTTTTGGAGCCTGTCCCGGAACTAGCTCTTGTAGACCAAGCTGGTCTCGAACTCACAGAGATCCGCCTGCCTCTGCCTCCCAAGTGCTGGGATTAAAGGCGTGTGCCACCACTTTTCAATGTAAGACTTTGGTTACAGCCATGAGTTCAAGTAGACCAGGAATAGACCTGGGTGTTGGGTTTGCTTACTAGAGGTCCTGTTGTTCCCTCTCTAAATGAGAACTGATTACTCACAGCTACACTTTCAGAGGTTTCCCTTTATACCATCTATGCTACCCTAAATCTTCTGTGCATTCTTGGGGCTTGTGGGTCTTTGATAAGCTGAGTTACTGTTTGACATTGTGATACTTGCTTTGTTGATACTTGTTTCATTCATTTTCAGTGCTGAATAGCATATCTAAAATGCCACAAATGTTACCAGATTAGTAAGTTTAAGAAAAATCAGCAGCTTCTATTTCTACCTTTTCAGTCCCAATGAGTGCCAACTTTTCTCACATGCTTGTTAATTTATAGTCTTCTCATAGATTAATGTGAATTTTCAGTAGTCTCCATTTACACCATCTTTGAAACCATTTTTTAAAAAGATTTATTTATTTATTATGTATACAACGTTCTGTATGTCAGAAGAGGGCAACAGATCTCATTATAGGTACCTGGGAGGCACCATGTGGTTGTTGGGAATTGAACTCATGACCTCTGGAAAAATAGCTAGTGCTCTTAACCTCTGAGCCATCTCTCTAGCCCTGAAACCATTTTTATAAACAAATGTATTATGACTTTGAGAATGATTTTGCCATTTTAAGTTGTTATTTTGGATCAAGGAAGACTAGTTGTTCCTAAGTTAAGATTCCTGCAGTGGAGACCGTATGACTTTATTTTCTGCCTATGTCTGAAGTCTTTTCTTGACATAATTAGAGGGACATTAGTTTTATTGATTGCAATTACTTTTATTTCCTACAATAGAATGAAAATATGTTTTCCTTTTAGCTGTGCAAATTATCCCAGCATCAATGCAGTCTGCTACACCAACTACAATCAAAGTTATAAACAGCAGTGCAAAGGCAGCCAAAGTGCAGAGGTCCCCAAGGATTTCGGGAGAAGATAGAAGCTCACCTGGAAATAGAACAGGTATTTTTGCATGGATTGAAATTATAAAACTTGTCAAAGTAGACATATAAAAGTGTAAATATGGACTATCTCTCTGGCAAGTGTGTATGTAGTTAATAGTTCTAAAATGAGAAGTTTGTTTTTGCCTTGGCTCAGATTGAACCGGAGGACTTGTGTACTTCCTCTAACTTGTGGTAGATTCTAACGTGATGACCTGTGTTTATGCTTATGGATTTAGGAAACAATGGTCAGATCCAACTGTGGCAGTTTTTGTTAGAACTTCTCACTGACAAGGATGCTCGAGACTGTATTTCTTGGGTTGGTGATGAAGGCGAATTTAAGCTAAATCAACCTGAATTGGTTGCGCAAAAATGGGGACAGCGTAAAAACAAGCCTACAATGAACTATGAGAAACTCAGCCGTGCGTTACGGTAAGCATTTATGTTATTTGTTTTCCCCCAGTAGCAGACTCACCTAAAATGGAGCTTCTTGTTCTTGATATAAAACCTGTTAAGTAATAAAAATAAAATCCTTTTTCTTAAGATAGTGGATTTGAACCAAGCAGTGGTGGTGCACGCCTTTAGTCCCAGCTCTTGGAAGGCAGAAGTAGGTTCATCTGTGAATTCAAGGCCAGCCCAGTCTTCAGAGTTCCAGGACAGCCAAGACTACACATAGAAACACTTCTTAAAAAACCAAAAAGAAAGGGGGGGGGGGTGCATGCGTGCTTGGTTGGTTAACGGATAGCTCTGTGGATAAAGGTGTTCACCACAAGCCTGCGCAGCCAAGTTCCCTCTGGATTTATACAGTAGGAGAAAAGAGCCAGCTTCTGACACTCATACACATGTGAATATAGAATTGTCGCAGGTGTCTCCTTGGAAGATACTAATTAGCAGTCGAGGTCTCACTCAGACATTGTTGTCAATGTACTTAGTCTGATTCCTTGTTGGTAACCCACATATCACAGAACAGTGGTATTAATATCCTGTCCTATAAAACCAGATCCTTGAAGCATATACAACTTGTTACAGTAATTTTGGGTAGTATTGACTATGAATAGCCGTACTTGAGAGATTATATTTAATAGGCATTGAATTCTGTTTCCCATGCAAGTAGAATTCCTTGTACTACCACAATATAATTGTTAATCATTCTTCTCTTTTCCATTGGCTGAGCAGGACCTCAGTTGTCATAAGGATCAGGTTGCCAAGAAGATTCATTAACCACTAGAGGAATATCCATTATCTCCCCAACTCACTGCTAAGTTAATTGGAGGATTGGGGATATAGGCCCAGTAATTATGATCCATCCCTTTTACCTGCACTGTTACCATGGAAAGCATGGCAAGAAATATAAGCTTGTAGAATTTAGAGGCTTGTGATCATGCCAAGTATCACCTCTCTTTCGTCACACAAGTTCTTAAGCTGTCCCCAGGTGGGAGGATTAGTTGTTTGATTCTAAGGCATCTCTGCATCTGCAGCATCTGGGAGCTATCTCAATTTTTTAAAACTAGAATTTTTATGCATTATGTTAAAAATTACTTTTTAAAGAGTTTACTGGTAATTTTGAGGCACATAAAGATTTTTTTAAAAATTATAAGATAATTTGTTTTATGTAATTTCAAAGCATATAGTTCAAAACTAACCTGCTTATTAATCTATAATATTTTTATACTTTGTACTACAGAGATACTATTTACATACTAAATTGAGTGTGTATTGTATCAAATATATGAATACTATCTTCTGTTATATGCAGTTTTATCCTTTTACATCTGCATAAATCTGAATATCTCAAAGTGAAAATTGGAATTATTTTCCTTAAATACTATGAATACTCTAAATGGAAAGACCTCAACTACCTTGAGTTAGTGAGATTATGGGAGTGCTTCCACCCTTGGCCAGAGATGTGCCCTGTTAAGTTACTAAGTAACTTTTCTTAGTAGATGACAAACAGAAATGTCTGAATGTTCACACACATACTCTAATATTCTAAGTCAGAATTCACCCATGTATCCACCAGCAGAAGAATGAGTAAGCTAGTTGTGATACATTCGAGTATTAAAGATGAATGGCTGCCACAAATGGTGATACCCGGATGTTCAGGAAGGGGTCTGGGTCCAAAGGACCATATGGAAAATATACATGTATGTGTGTGTGTGTGTGTGTATGTATGTGTGCGTGCATGCGCGCAAGTGTGCGTGCATTCACTTAATATAATTTGATAATCTAGGAAAAGCAAACACAGCATTTATGAATCTGCTTTTCAGAAACAAAATACAAAGCAGAGCAATGGAATTAGTGTCTTGGAGCAAGCTTGAGGTTAATCTTTAGAACATGGATGGTTGGGAAGGAACAGAGGAGGCTCTAGGTATTGACAGACTCTATTATTAGACCTGAGTGATACTTTTCTAATCACTTCTGTGTTGTCTCTTTCATGTGAGATTTAAGATATAAAAACTGGTTTCACGAAGGTAAGGGGGATAGCTATGAAGCCATGAGTAGGGAGAGAACAGATGCAGCACATGCTGACATACGGTGCCTTGTGATGATACACTAGATTATTAGATGCAATATAGGCTCACGTGTCCATTTTTTTCTTTTAACACGAAACGATGATTGTACCCATTCTAATTACATTCTAGAAGGAGGGAACCGCTTTATTTTTTCCTTTTCCCAAGTATCTGTCATAAACCTGTATTTTTAAACTGCATGACAAGCAATTTGGCAGTTTATAAGCTGAGACTCAAATTCTTTGTTGATGTAAACTCTGCTGTACAAATTAGCTATAAACTCAGGTGCTTCTGTCTCCATAGAAAGTATAGTAAACCAGCCTACTAGAGTGGACTCAGGCCTGTTCTACAATTGTTAAGGTTTCTGTTACTGTGAAGGAACATGGTGACCATGGCAATTTTTTAAATTCTATTTTAACTAATTAACATTTTTTTTCATTTGTTTTACATGCTGACCATTTCCCCTCCCTCTTCTCCCTCTCCGCTCCCAGTCCCCCCTCCCCTCTCCGCTCCCATTCCTTCTCCCCTCCCCATTCCCAATCCCCTACCCACCCTGCCCCACTCCCACCCCGACCCCACCCCATCCACTCTTTCACTCATGCATGGGCTTGAACAAAAGCATGGCACATCAAGTTGATCTTGGTCCTCCCTCTGCATCAAGGCTGGGTGAGGTAGTCTAGTATGAGGAACAGGTTCCCAAAAGGACCACGGCAATTTTTATACAGGAAAGCATTTAATTGGGGTGGCTAACTTAGAGTTCAGGATTCAGCCCATTATCATCATGGTGAGAAATGGCATCGTGCAGACAGACATGGTGCTAGAGAGGGAGCTGAGACTCCTACATCTTGTAGGCAACAGAAAGTAGTCTCAAATATTGAGTGGCATCTTGAGCATATATGAGATCTCAAAACCCACCCCCACAGTGACACTGTTCATTCAATAAGACCACACCTACTCCAACAAAGCCACATCTCCTAATAGTGCCACTATCTTTGGGGACTCTTTATGTATGAATGAATGAAAGTTCATATCTGTATTATGTTAGATATATTAGATTTTATATAAAACTGTTGCAAGGAGGGGCTGCTTATTCGTCCCAGCCACCTGGCTAGCTTAGCCCTGAAATAACCACACAGAAACTGTGTTAATTGAATCACTACTTGGCCCATTAGCTCTAACTTCTTACTGGCTAATTCTTACATATCAATTTAACCCATTTCTATTAATCTGTATATCACCACGAGGTCGTGGTCTACCAGCAAAGTCTTAACACATCTTTCTCCGGCGGTGGGTCCATGGCGTCTCCCTGATTCTGCCTTCCAGCATTCCATTTAATTTTCCCTGCCTAAGTTCTGCCCTATCAACAGGCCCAAAGCAGTTTCTTTATTAACCAATAAAAGCAACACAAAGACAGAAGGACCTCCTACGCCCATAAAAGAAAAGTGGATTTTTCAACCTGTAAATTTGTTTTCTGGATTCTTACTAGCATAACTTTTATTAAGAGTTAGCTGTGGTAGTCATTGTGTGCTAAGCACTTTATAAAGATCATTCCTTTACTCAGCAATGTGGTGAGGGTAAGTACTGTTTTAACTTCATTTTATAGATGAAGAATGAAGGATTAAAGGAAATAGGATGTTCCTGTGGTCACAGAGGCAGCAGGTCCAGGTGCGAGGCTTTGCAACATGGTTTCGGGCTTAAAAGCCCTTGGTTAGATTCTTTTGCCATTTCCAAAACTTGTTTTTTTGTTTGTTTTTGTCTTCTCTTTAATAATTATGGTGGTTTCTAAATCAATGTGTAACACAGTCATTAAAATCGTGTTTTAAAGTTTCATGTTATTAACTGTTGTGGTGGGCACAGAACTCTGTAGGCTTCTATTTGTAGAAAAGTCTAAAATATGAGACTTATAAACTTCATTTTCACAATGTCCTTATGTGGTTTCTCCTTTTAAAGGTATTATTATGATGGGGACATGATTTGTAAAGTTCAAGGCAAGAGATTTGTATACAAATTTGTTTGTGACTTGAAGACTCTTATTGGATACAGTGCAGCAGAACTGAACCGCTTAGTCACAGAATGTGAACAGAAGAAACTTGCAAAGATGCAGCTCCATGGAATCGCCCAACCAGTCACAGCCGTAGCCCTGGCTGCTGCCTCTCTACAAACAGAAAAGGACAATTGAGATCTAGGACCTCCTAGGAATCTAAGGCTTTTCTTAAATATTTAGAGCAAGCTTTGCTCTAACATTTATTACTGAATTTGAATCTTATTTCTAGACTGTACAATCTGATGCATGATTTTTTTTATAAATATTTCATACTCTTGTGAATTTGGATCTTTTTACTTTGAGCATATATTTTAGAAAATGTGTTAAAGGATCTCCACGATGCCTGAAGTCTGAGAGCAGGTTCATCGTGGGGTAGTTTGCTAACAGTCAGGAAAGCTAAACTGGTCAGTATTAATGTCTAGCCCTACCAAAAACAGCCAGTAGCGTCTGAAGATGACAGTAAGGAAGTGTCTCTAGGAAACAGCCTGGTGTAACCATTGCCAGAGTGAAGCTGTTTCCCCTCTGCTGCTTTACATAGAGCTGCCAAAAGGAAGTTCTCAGCTAAAGCATGTGTGCCTGTTTCATCTAATCAAGCAGAGCTAAGTGTTCATACAGAATAAAATTATATTGATAATTACTGAACTATCAGGTTATTAATTTATATATTTACAAGTAAAGAATAAGTTAACTGGCAGAAGAGCGTGTTAGATGAGACCGGTTTAAAGCCGGCTTAACTGAAGCCTTTACTAATGGTTCTCTGTATAGTTTATTATGTCAGGCCAAGGACTTAAATTATTTCGAGAAAGGCATTTAATTTTAATAAACCAGCTATTGCAAAAAAATTCCAAAATAATACCATTCTTTGGATTTTAAAAAGTATACCTCAGTAAGAAAATAAAAATTTGGTTTAAACTTCTTTTTTTTTAACCTAATCTATAGTATCAGATTATTGTGCAACACCATTTATGTATTCGTTTCTGTGTTTCTGATAAAATGAAGACTTTAGATCAGACAAAAGTACTTAACTTTGAAAATGTTAGTAAATTACTTGTGAATAGTTATAAATGGATTTGGCTTGGCGCTGTAGGAGATCTTTAAATAAACTTCCCCACTTGTTTGATTTGTTTTCCTTTTGAATATTTCATATGTGTCTCTAAAATATTATATATATGGCCAGCTAATCACTTTCTGCATGGATGAAGACATAAAGATATTCAAAAGGGATACTATTATTTCTAAAATCTTTAAATAAATCTTATATGAGATGCCTTACTGCTTGCTAACACTAAGAAGAAAATGCTAGAAAAATCTTTTGTTTTAAAGTTCTGTACATAAATCATGATATGAGAGACTAGCAAATAGCAGAAAGGTGTTCCTCAGAACAGTATAAAGGCTGCCTTATACACCTCTCATTTTATTCTTTCGATTCATGCCCTGAAATGACTTTAGAAGAACTCATTTGATGTTGGCTAGTAGGTAAAGCACCTGTGATTGCAGCCTGATGGTATTGCTGAGACTAAGCAGTGACTTGGAGTATAAGGGACAAGAAAGAAGGATCATTTACCTCCTACATCTTAATTTCCACTGCTGTGCTGTCAGACTTCAGCAAGTATTGTTTGCTTATATTAAGTCTTTTAAGATTCTACAGTAAGTACTTAAAAACAAATTGTGTTTTTTTATTTTTGTTTTTAATAAACAGTAAGCTGACAAATATCAGCACTACTTGATCCCCATGATTTTAAGAATATCTTGAGTATAAAAATTATCTCAAGATCCTTACTTCAGATAACAAATTAGCAGCTGTAAAGAAGGCTTTTCCCATCTTTTTAAAGCCTGGGGAGCCAGAAGTCACTGTTTCAAAACAGGCTATTTCCATAGAACACTGAGAGTTTGAGAATCTTACAGTTAAAATGTTTCAGAGACGGGATGTTAAGGATAGGTGTTAATGTTTTATTTGTATAAATGTATGTTTTTAAGTAAAGGAACATCTGTATTTCTAGGTCCCTAAAATCTAATTAAGCATTTTCAAGTGCTTTTCAATAAAAAACAAGCTACATTCTGTAGATTTTCTTGTTTGGTAGATTTTGTTTTGGTGGTGATTTGAGCAGAGTTCTCAGTCGTAAGATGCTCATTTCCCCCTCTCTCCTATGCACTTTCACTCTGGAAATGAGAGGGTCTCTCCTTTACTCAAGCTTCATGTAGTCAGAGAATATTTGTTGTCCTTATGAGGTCACGGTTTGCTAGTCTTTATTAAAAACAACTCATCTTGTGAAAGAAAATACTAATTTGTGGTATTTGCTCAATTTTGTTACACATTTTTCATAGGATTTAAGATAGTCAAACTAAAAGAACCATTTTTTAAAGATGGTTTGATCATCTTTTGTACCTTGTAAGTTCAAGAATAATGAAATGTTTTTGTTTTAAAATAATTTTCAATTTGATGTTTACATTGAGATCATTTTATACATGTGCTAGCCTGAAGTCTGAACATTTGTGCTGGCATTGGAAAAGTCCAGCTAGCTAGACAGAATTGCTGTGTGTGCTTGATCTCCACACGGTGAATTGACTGATTACATTCATTTTGGTGTCAATCCATGTAAATAAATTAGGAAAAAATATTTAATTTTTTTCCCAGATAAAAGATGATACTTGAGTGTGGTTATTTCTTTTAAGGAGTGTACCTCCAAATATTTTTGGCAAGTTCTGTCGTTTTCTGCATTTGCCATTTATGCTACTGCCTTTTATAAAGAACCTAGTGTATCCTTGAGATAGCACAAAAATGTTTTAAAAGTTTGTAACTGCAAAACAAACCTGTGTCTGACTTAATGTCCTCAATCTAAAGGCTATAAAAATGTTGATATTTCAATACATCACTTATTCCCAAGAAAATAATATTCTGTCTTTTGTAGAAGGGAGGAGAATTTTTGCATACATTTTTACTCTTTAAATAAAGACACTTATACTATCATAATAACAATTATGTATTTCTTTGGTTTTTTTGTAATTTTACATAAAGCAGTTATTTTCTATTTTTACTCAGATAAAAATATTTGTGCATAAAATGTAAAAATAGTAAATGAGAAAAATAAAACTTATACAATAAATTCTTATGTTGAAAGGTTTTTTTGCTTTTTGTTTTCTTCTGATAATTGAGATTCCTGGAATTTTTTTGTTGGTTAAAAATCTTGACAGTCCACTTCTGACAAGTATACATGTGTTCCTCTGTATTTCTTTTGATTAGTTAAAACCTATCAAAGTAGTGATTTCCAGGACCACCCCCCCCCCCACACACACACACACATATACACAAAACAGAACAGGAATTTAGGGAGAACAGTTTCTGGTGAACTGTAGTTAGCTGGTCAAGGTACTTGGTAAGAAGAGTAATGTGTTTCCATTGGCAGAAGTAAGGCTTTAGAATAATAAAGTGACAGGTGAACCGGTAAGGTTGAACACAGGTCAGCAAGGCAAAGTAAGGGCTGAAGAGAGGACTCCGTGGCTAAAGGCACTGCTCTTGCAGAGGACCCAGATTTGACTCCAGCACCTGTGGCCTGCTCATGGCAGCCAAGCAATTGATAGAGCCTCTTCCTCTGTATGCATGCACATATAGCCATAAACATATATGTCCATAGTTTAATCATAAACCTTTCCGAAAGTACTGTTCCTTAAAAATAATTGTTAAAGCTGTTATACTTTGTAGAAGGAGCTGCAGGCAGGCCTGCTTTTCATTCCACCTGGCTCCGCATAGCCACCTTAGCTCTGGAAATAATGACACGGAAACTATTCTTTTAAACACTGCCTGGCCCATTATATCTAGCCTCTTCTTGGCTAACTCTCATATCTTGATTAACCCATTTCTAATAATGTGTGTAGCACCACAAGATGATGGCTTACTGGAAAAGATTCTAGCCTACGTCCCTCTTGGGTCGGAGAATCATGGCAACTGCCTCATTGCCTTCTCCCAGAATTCTGTTCTGTTTACTCCACCCACCTAAGGGCTAGCCTATCTAAAGACCAAAGCAGTTTCTTTATTAACCAATGAAATTAACATAGATGACCTTCCTACATCATTTCCCCTTTTTCTGTTTAAACAAGGCATTCACTTTAACATAGTAAAATTACATAAAACAGTTATCAAGCAAGAATTACAGTTACAATGTTTATATCTATTTTATCTTTTATCATAGGAAGGCAAAGGAAAACTATATTCTTTAACTCCATCAAAGACTCCAGAAAGATATATTACCTAAGCAAACAAGAAAAAAGCAACTTTCAAACTCTAGAAATGACAGAGACATCTCGCTGCCTGGACAGTCACCCAAAGTTCCTCTGTACCATTGGAGCATCCATCTTCAGCCTACAGGCCCATAGTATCCAGCAGACATTTCCATAAAGCAGTAAATTTCAAAGACAGTTCAGTCACTATCTGCTATGTCCTGCAGAATGTCTCACAGACTCTTTCATGAGTCAGGAACCCCAAAGATCATCTCACCTTAGGCAAGTTCAGTAGTCCTCTCTCTGTGGGTTCTTTGTGTCCAGTTTATGCAGCAGTCTAGGCAAGAGCAGTTTCTTGCCCAAATGGCTAAACAACTCCATAAGGAGCGTCTTCAGTGCCCATCTTCCTCTTGAAGTAGGTTGATGCTGCCAGGAGCAGATGTGTCTCATTGTTATGAAAAGCCCTAAATTATTAAAACATTAAATGCCATATTCTGTAGTCTTTGAAAGATATGAAGAATGCCTATCTGAAATATATCTATGCACATCTAGAAAATCTAACTAAAATAACTACAAGCTTGACTATTATCAATGATTATCCATTCACAACCTATATACATTACATTTTTACAAGAACAACACAATCAATATACCTTAATATCAGAAATACATATACATATAACAAGATTGATCTTAAATTTATATCAATAAAGCAAAACCAATGTAAATTATCCATATCTATATCATATCCCCCCTTAAATGTAAAAGAACATTTATAAACAATATTTGGGAATATGGGCACAGTTATTTCTCTCCAATCTGCTTTTTGCTGAATGTGGGCGCTGTTATTCAGGTCTTTCATGGTATAACCTGTGTGCTATATTCATCTCAGTCAGCAGTTGAGTGAAGTAATTTTTTGAAGGCGTTCACAGCAACCTTTCAGGAGGGCGTGGTCCATCATACCATATTGGGATAGAAGCAATCCACAGGGTCTCATCCTCTGTGAAAACAAAAGGAGAACTTTCCCAAAGCATCATACTCTTAGATCCAAATTTTGAAGTCAAAGTATTTTCAAAATATCTATCTTGGATTAATTCAGCAGCATTTATAAACAAATATCTTTTAGCAGCTGTTGCTCCTTCCTCAGCATTCAAGCAATTCAAAGAGAGCATAATAGCATACAGTATCAAGATTCTCTGTGTATTTTCAATCTTTGTGCAGCTTTATTTTAACCTCTATTTCTTTTATTTTTACTTTTATTTTTTGTGACAGGTTCTCTGTATATCTTTGTCCTAGAATAACTCTGTAGACCAGACTGTCCTTGAACTCTCAGAGATCCTTCTGTCTCTGCCTCCCAGGCATTGGGATTAAAGATGTGTTCTGCCACACCTTGAGGTCACAGAGGTCAATCTCCCTCTGCCTCCCAAGTGTTGGGGTTAAAGGTGTATGCCACCACACCCAACTACTCTCTCTCTCTTTTTTTTAAGAACTTTACCTTTTTTCTTTTCTCTCCCAAGCCAGCATATATTTTTAACACACAGTAAACCATTTAGAGGGTTTTTTTCTCTTTGAATCTCTCTTTACTGTATATCTATCTCTTTCTGACTACATGAGTCTTTAAGGAGAGTGTTAAAGCCATGGCTTTGACGGCTGAATCCAGCCCATTCCTTAGCTTTCCAGCCTCATGGCAGAGGTACTGCTGGAGCCATTTTTATTGCCACAACTTTGTGGCATTTCAAGGTCCCTGACAGCAAGCAAGCTTCAGCACTGCACTCAGAAACCACACTCAAACACTCTGTAGTCAGATCGCCTGCCTGAAACAGTCAGAGTTTGCCCTGGCAGGACAGACCAGAATGCCAGCATTTTAAAACAGCACAACTTTTTTCCTGCTACAGCTGAAAACAAACAAGCATTCAGTCAGCTTTTATGAACACCATTTAAGTGTTTTGTGGCAGGACCTCTTAAGAGCTGCAGGGTTTTGCAGCTAAAGCTGAGTCAGGAAGCCTCTCTTAGATGAGAGCGCTTGCTTGCTTCTAGCAAGCAGAGCAGACCCAAGAAATTGCTGCTACCAAGAAAACATGCTTCATTCTTTCCCAAGCTTTTTCAGGCTTTCTGTGGATTCAGTTATCCACGTCTGGGCACCATTTGTAGAAGGAGCTGCAGGCAGGCCTGCTTTTCATCCCACCCAGCTCCCACACGGCTAGCTTATGCCCCGAAATAACAACACACAAATTGTATTCATTTAAACACTGCCTGGCCCATTATATCTTGCCTCTTCTTGGCTAACTCTCATATCTTGCTTAATTCATTTCTGATAATCTGTGTAGCACCATGAGCTGGTGTCTTACCGGGAAAGATTCAGCATGTCTGACCTGGCAGCTGGTTCCATTGCGTCTGACCAGAGAGGAGAGGCATGGCGATTGCCTCACTTCCTCCCAGCATTCTGTTCTGTTTACTCTGCCTACCTAATTTTCTGTCCTATCAAAGGGCCAAGGCAGTTTATTAACCAATGAAATCAACTCAAAACAGAAGACCCTCCTACATCAGAATTCTCCTTCTAGTACTTTTTGTAGGGCTAGATTTGTGGCTAAGTATTGTTTAAATCTGGTTTTGTCATGGAATATTTTGTTTTCTCCATTGATGGTAGTTGAAAACTTTATTGGGCATAGTAGTCTGATCTTGCATCCATGGTCTCTTAGTGTCTGCAAGACATCTGTCCATGACCTTCTGGCTTCATGGTTTCCATTGAAAAGGTGGGTGTGATTCTGATAGGTTTGCCATTATCTGTTTCTTGGCCCTTTTTCTTTACAGCTCTTAATATTCTTTATTCCATATGTTTTGCATTTTGAATATTACATGGTGAGGGGACTTTTTTTTTGCCCATCCTATTTGGTGTTCTTAAAGCTTCTTTTGTACCTTCATAGGGATAACCTTCTTTGGGCTGGAAAGTTTTCTTCTATGAATATATTTTCTGTGCCTTTCTGAGTTGGAGTTCTTCTCCTTCTTTTATTCCTATTATTTGTAGGTTTGGTCTTTTTATGGTGTCCCAGATTTCCTAGATGTTTTGTGTTAAGAATTTGTTGCATTTAATGTTTTCTTTGACTGTGAATCTATTTCCTCTATAGTATCTTCAACTCCTGAGATTTTTCTCTTCCATCTCTTGCATTCTGTTGTTTATGCTTGCCTCTGTAGTTCTCTGTAACATGAGGGCCTGCTTGCTGGGGTTTCTGTCCTCCCACAAGGTCCCACAGTCATGTGGCCCAAAAAAGAAATCACACAGAAGTCTATATTAATGATAAACTGATTGACCTATTAGCTCAGGCCTCTTATTAACTCTTATAACTTATATTAACCCATTATTTTTTTTAATTGCGAAAAGAAGAAAAAAAAACATAAACAAAAAACAAGTTTCCACCTCCTCCCAGCCTCCCATTTCCCTTCCCCTCCTCCCACCCTTCTCCCCCTCCTCCCACCCTTCTCCCCCTCCCCCCACTCCTCTCCCCCTCCCTCTCCAGTCCACAGAGCAGTCCGGGTTCCCTGCCCTGTGTTAAGTCCTAGGTCCTCTCCGTCCATATCTAGGAAGGTGAACATCCAAACTGGCTAGGCTCCCACAAAGCCAGCACATTAAGTAGGATCAAAACCCCCTGCCATTGTCCTTGGTGTCTCATCAGCCCTCATTGTTCGCCATGTTCAGAGAGTCCGGTTTTATCCCATTATTCTTATCTATGTTAGCCACATGGCTTGGTACCTTTTTCTGCAGGGTCAGTCACATCTTCCTTCTTGGCAGGACTGCAGAGGAATGGGCTTTCCTCTTCTCCAAATTCTACTGTTCTCATTGCCCCTCCTCTATTTCCTGTCTGGTTGACCCGCCTATACTTTCTGCCTGGCTACTGGCCAGTCAGCATTTAGTTAAAACATAATTGACAGAATACAGAATTGTCCTGCACCAGTTCTCATTTGTTTACCCAGATTTTTCATTTCCAGAATTCCTTCAGTTTGTGTTATCTTTATTGCCTTTATGTCAGTCTTCAAGTCTTGAACTGTTTGAACTTTTTGCTTCACCTGTTTGTTTTTTTTTTCCCCCTTGGGTTTCTTTAAGAGATTTATTGATTTCTTCTAATTTTTTTGTTTGTCTCTTCCTCTATTACTTTACAGAAAAAATTTTCATTTCCTCTCTAAAGGTCTTCATCATCTTCATAAAGTTACATTTAAAATCATTTTCTTATGCTTCTTTTGGGTTAGGATGATCAAGTTTTCCTGTTGTATTACCACTGGGTTCTGGTGTTACCATGTTGTTTTTTAGGTTGTTTGATGAATTTCTGCATTGGCACCTACCTATCTCTTGCTCCAATATGTGCCAGCAGTGTCTTTGACGCTTGGTCCAATCCTTGCAGTTGCTGTCTGCATCTTTGGAAACTGTTTTTGGTCTGCTCTGTACTGTTGTTGTCTGTTTCTCAGAGAGCTGCTGAAATCTCTCTTGTTCTGCTATCTTGGTCCATTCTCTTGGTTTGCTCTCTTGGTCTACTCTGTGCTTTCACAACCTGTGCTACAGAGTTCCTTTCAGGTTTATTTGAGCAAAGCAACTCCCAGGTGAGGTCTCCAGTGCCAGAGACCAGTGCTAGAAGTCACACGCCCAAACTAAAGCAGGGAGCTTATATATAATATATATATATACATATATATTATATATATCCAAACTAAAGCAGGGAGCATATTTATATCCTGAAGGTGAGGAGTAATAATGTGTTTGCCACAAACTGGATGTGTGCCCAAGTGTGGTCAAAAGCAGAATGCTTGGGTGGGACTTGGGGCTGTTTGCAACTTCAGGGGAGGAGCTACTGTAGCTGCTAAGAATGCACAACTGGGCTTTTGGGTGCCGAACTGAGCTTTTTGGTGCCTTTTCTTGGTTGGAGATTATCTGAGAAGGTGGGATTTGGAGAGAGAGAAATGGGGCTTTCTGGATCAAGCATAAACAAACTGGAGGTCCCAATTGGAACAATCAAATAAATATTTGGGTTTGACATGTGGGGTGGGACATTTTAGTCTTACTAATAAAAGAATTTAATGTAGTGGCACTTCTTTTTTATTTTAATAAATACATCTTGCCTGAAGTTCACAGCCACATGGCCACCCTTACAGACCAGGCAGCAATAACACACACCTTTAATTCCAGTAGCCACACTAGTTGCCATAGAAACTGGGTAGTGCATACCTTTAATCCCAACTCTAGAGACGATTATAAAATGGGAGGAGACAGCTGTCAGACATAGTCTCATTTTGAGACTCCTGAAGGCAGGATCACCATTTTGGACTGAGGTCGAGGTAAAAGCCAATGGCTGGCTGCTTAGCTTTTCGGGTCTTCAGGTTAATCTCAATTTCAGTCTCTGAGTTTTTATTAATTGTGAATCATTTTAAGAACAGAATCAGGTTGCATGTGGGGGCTCAACACCTTTAATCCCAGCACTGCAGAGGCAGAGGAAGGTGGATCATTGTGAGTTCAAGCCCAGACTGATCTTCACAGTGAGTTCCAGAAGAGCCAGAGCTACATACTGAAACTCTGTCTCAAAAAATCAAAACCTAACAAACAAAGCCTGATTCAGAAGGAAAATAGAGACAAAACTTGAGAAAAAACAATAGAGCAGGTGTCAAGAAACAGTCGTGTCTTTTAAGTTATAGTCTGAGAAACCAGGCAGATTCTCAGCAACAGAGATTAGCAAGCAGCTGTAAGGCCTCAGTCACATGGCCAGGGAGTGGCAAGGATGTAAGTTTAGATGAGGGAGAAAGCCCAGAATGTCTGGAAAGGAGCACTGACACTTCTGGTCAGTATCTGGAAGAAGGAAATGATAAGTTACAGGTGTCTGAGGGAAGCAGGAGCAGATGAGCCCTACAGCAATACCTGCTGAGAACACTGTAGAGAAGGGAGGCGCCTTTGGAAAGGCTAAATAGATTGCCTCATAGGGATGCATTTTTTTTCACTAGCATGGCTTTTTAAAGATTTGTTATTTCATGTGCATGCGTATGTGTATGCATGTGCATGTGTGTATGTTTGGGTATACATGTGTGCCTATGTATCTGTGTCTGGAGGCCGGAAGAGGATGTTAGAGGCTCTGGAACAGGAATTACAGACTGCTGTTGAGTTCCCAGACTCAGGGGCTGGGAACTGCCATCCTCTGCAATAGTAATACGTGGTTCAGCCCTTCTATAGTGTGTCTTTGTGTGGTTCTAATTTACTGTGAGCTACACATAGCCTGATGACTGATGGGCCCAGTTTGATTGGCTCTCAAGGAAGGAGCCAGGAGTACATAATGTTTAAGTGCTTGAAGTAGATCAGAACTTCACATCTCCACCCAGGACCAAAGGTATATTTTCTTTCTTTCTTTTCTTTTTTTAACTATAAGAAAATAGCTTTTTAAAAAATGTTCCTCCACAAAGTCCTGATGTCTGTAGCGTGTTATATGGCATTTAAATCCTGAAGAGTGGCAAAGCTATTTCCACTGTTAGTGTTACCAGAGAGAAAACAAGGGGAGGGATCCAAAGCCAGCCATTTGCGGAAGAGGGGGCTTGTCCTCAATGACCTCTGAGACTATTAATCTCTTTGTAGCTCCCTAATATTCATCTCCAGTAGCTGTGACCCTAAAGACATTCAAAAGGTAGGACAGACATACCTTTACTATTAGCACTCTGAGTCCATTAGTACAGTCCATGAAGCCTCCGCATTCACGGACTGGAACACAGGGCTCTGAGGAAAGGCCGTAGGATGTTATGAATTGCAATGTTTTTGCTTTGCATAGAAAGCTTTTGATTCCTATAACATAACAGATTAACTGCAGGAAAACTTTTAATTTTTCTTTGCCATCATTCCTCAGGATATATCACATTCAAATGTTTAGTTTTGGAAATTGCTGTTCAAGTTGCTGATTTTTTACAAAAAAAAAGTCATTCAACGAATTGTGCTTTAGGATGAAGACAAATGATCCTACAATGCTTCTGTCATTTTGTACTGTGTATTTACGAAGCAGCATTGTCATAATTGATAAAAAAAAAGTTATTCAACTCTGAATAACAATGGAGTTTCTGAGAATCAGGCAGTATCAGATACTCAAGTGAGAATTAATAATTTATGTAATAATCAAAGACATTCTTCTCATTACTATGCAATCTTGCTTTCCTCCATAAGTGACAGTCACATGTATATCAACTAATTGTTTTTAAATAAATTTCCTTATGATTTATTATCAGTACAAACCACCCAGGGTACTGGGTAGAAAAAGGGAAGAATGTAAGACTGCTTCTTGGTGCACAGTTCTAGAAATGGCAGTTAGCACAGTTTTCTGGGGTTCAAAATTCATACTAACACTTCTTGCTTCATGAACTGAGCAAAAGTCTTATGACATGTTCTTGCCAAAAACAAACAATGCTGTGGGAGCTCCTTCTGCTCCTTCAGCCAATAACCTTTAAGATACCAGCCCACTGGCGCGTGGTCTCATATATTTTAAAAAGCAACAGGAACCAGACTATCTCTCTTGCTTCTGGCTCCCTTTCCGGTGGCTAGACTCTCTGTTTCATGTTTGTGACTAGAGGACTGTTGTTTGGGGCAGTGATCTGTAAGTTTTCCCCCTTAAATAAATAATCCTTTTTATTATCCCTAATTCTTAACTGGTGTGGGATTGTTTTGTGGCTTCAAACAAACAAACAAACAAACAAAACCCGTCAGGACTGATCCATGAAATTTTAAGGAGCTGGAAGCTTGGGAAGAATTTAAATATTTCAAATGTCATGAATAGCATTTTTAAGAGAGGTTAAAGGACCACAATTTGTTAAGTACATCCAGGGTACACAAACTTAATTCCTAGGTATCTGCTTCAGACTCATGCCAGAAATCATGTACAGGAAGCTAGGTGAAGCCTGTTTCTGGACTTGGTTAGCGCTCTATATGACCAACAGCATCATGGCAGAAAGTTTATATATTTATATAATATACATATTTTATCTATAAATCTTATAAATTTTGAGATAGTATTTATACCTTAAGAAAAATTATAAAGACTCAAAATAAAGCTAAAAGATTATGAGATTAGGGGCAATAGAATAGTCCCTTAAATTTGGTTTTTCTTTTGTTCCATACCATGTAGATCTGACATGAGACAGAGATTTTGGATTTTCCTTCAACAAATCTGCTTGGGTTTAGAGAAGGAAAGAGTCACACTTCAACTCCAAAGACTACTTTTTAACTGAAATGAGTAAAATGAGTAGGACTACAAAAAGACTATTTGCCTTGTATATCTGCAGAGAACAGCATAAACAAACATTTGGGAAGATTTATGAAATTTTATCTTGTTGGAAATGTGCTACACCATTAGGCCAATTTATTCTTTTCCTTTGGAGATTTTCTCTAGATGACTCGTTCTTTTTCTTCCGATGCTTCATTTGCCTAGTGATCTTCAATTCTTTAGTTGGAAGCTTTTATTTTCCTGGAAAGACAAAAACAAAATCATTCCCCAACCCTAACTAGGGGAATTTCCCTTTTTGGCAAGTTATATCTGATCAAATGAAAAGCATTTGTTAGTCTTATAAGTTAGTTTAGATTGAATGGCCATGCTGTTTTTAAATTATGACCTCTCCTAATCATAAGATCTCTCTTGTTTGAATCTAATTTTCTTTTGCTTTTGTTGGTATTCATAACTTTTTTCTTCTGTGGAAATAAAAGCAAAACCTCTTCCCTTATTTAACATATATCCTGGTCTCCATTCTGAGGTCAATACATGCTTAAAGTATACAGGTTGACTTAATTCAGCAGTTTTTTCTACTATCCAATATCTCTCCACAGCTGTTGTTCCTTTCTCATTAGCATTTAAAAAATAAAGTTAATAAAATGTTGTGTAATCCATTTCTGGGGATCTTTATTACCCCTTTCTGTTTATTGATCATATCTTTTAAGGTGTGATTAGATCTTTTTATAACTGCTTATCTTGTAGGATTGTGTGGTACATTTGTAATATGTTTGATGCTGTATTTTGCAATTTTTTTTTCATTTTTCTAAAGACATTTTACTAAGCTGGAACACTGTACATTTATTTTGTAATGTATTCCATAATAACCATAACTTCTGATAAATGTATAATTACAGAATCAGCCTTTTCAGAACACTAAGCAGTTGCCCATTGAAATCCTAAACATGTATCTATGGTATGGTACACATACTTTAATTTCTGAACACTAAAACAGATCCATTTGTCAATTTTCATTTCTTTGAGTGCGTTTGGGTTGCTTTCTGTAGGTAATGGAGTTTTGTAATACAAGAACAATCAGGACATTTTCTTAAATTGTCTTTGCTTGTTGCCAAATGATAGAAAAATCTTTCTTCAAACCTTTGCTATTAACATGGTGTTTCTTATAAAATTCTGAGACTTCTAGAACATTTCCTACCAATGCCTGATAAATTTCTTCATTATTTTGTACTAGAGGACCTTGCAGACCCATATGGAATCTGATATATGTGATATACAAAGGAAGATTTCTATTTCTGGTTATTTATTGTAATTGAATAAGTAACAAAGTTAATTCTCATTCATCTGGAATAAGTTAATTGGTTTCAATATGTGAAACAACTCTTTCTGCATGTTGAGATTCAGTAACTATATTAAGAGGTTCTGGAAAATCTAATAATATCATGAGAATAGCATATAATTCTGTTTGTTAAATAGAATCTTAAGGGTTTTGAGCCACTTTACTTAAATTTTTTTGACTCATAACTTGTCTTTCCTGATTTATTTGCATTAGTAGAAATGTAGGGACTCCAGAAATTGGTGTTACTTATACAATGTAGGGAAGTATCCAATTATTTCTTTTAATAAACTGAAGTCTCTTGTTTTTAGGATATTTGTTTCTAATCTCGCTCAAGGAATTGCTGCAAACTCCTTGCTAATTTTCATTTTGTGCCCATATTGAGGAAATTTTAACAGTAGCAAAAGGTACCACAATTTCTGTTGGTTCTATTGCTGTTAATTGATGAAGTCTCAATTTTCCTTATAGAATTAATTCAGGAACCTTTTCTATATAGGCCTTTAATTTTTTACTTTGCTTGTGTGGTGAAAATATCCATTGTAAGATATTATCTTCTTTCTACATAACAATTCCTGTAGTAGAATGGTAGAAAGAAGTACAACCAAGATACAATCAAGCTCTGGATCCAAGTGATCCACGTGTACATCCTGTAATTTCTCTTTTACCAAAGCAATTTTCTCTCAGCTTCAGCTGATAATTTTCTTGGATGATTTAAATCCTTATCACCTTGTAAGGTTTGAAATAAATTAGTTAGTTCTTGAGTAGTTAATCCAGTTGTGGGTCTTTACCAAACCTTCTGCATATTCCAGAAGGCTGGAGCCTTCCACTTGGATTATCTTTAGGGAAAAAAAAACATTGTTTCTAGGACCGACTTGCCTACAATCCCTTTCCAGATGACCTGGTTTATCACAAAACATCTCACCTTTTGATTTTTCTTCAAAATTTTTGAAATCATTTTTTCCTATCCATGTATCATCATAAGTATATCAGTTATATTTCTAATTCAATCATCTATTGGTGCTGATCTTGCCTTTAAAGACTCAATCACTCTTTTGCATTCTGAATTAACATTTTTCAAAAACCAATTCCATTAATATTTGTCTAACTTCTGGATCTGATTTCATTCTATTTACAGCAAAGTCAATCTTTATAAAAAATTAATTAAGACTTCTTTTGGGCTTTGTAAGTTTTAGTCCTCATTCCTGATTCTTCAACCTTGTCTCAACAAACATTCAAAGCTGCTACACAGCATAGGGTAAAGGTGTGATCATCAAATCTAAGCTGTCTTTGCAAATCAGCATATAGGCCTTTACTAAGAACTAGTCTTTGGAAATCTCAGTACCTCTAGCCTTCCTTCATTGCTCTATGACCCCAGCTTCCTTTCTCCACCATGTTTTCCATTGTAACTGAGGACCATTTTCCAATGTTGCTGTAGTTAAATCTTTCCAGACTTGTGGAATAATTCTGTTCCAAGTTATCCATGAGTTTAGCATCCTCTTCAGAAAAGGTGAATGACTACAGTAAGAAATTACTGCTTCCTTAAAGTTCGTCAACTCTAACCTTTCAACAGGACCCCATTTACCTTCGGTATAGCCTTGGGGGGTTCCTATCATCTAGTGGTCATTCTCAAATGGTAGCAAGATAAATTAAGGTTAGTTTTCTAATGACCTTAGGCCACTCCTCTTCAGTTTCTTAATGGAAGGTTTGGCTCTAAACTCCTCTGTCTGTGTCTGAATAGTTTGGTTTCTTTTGTTTGTTTGTTTCATTAGTAGGTCTTTTTAAGGATTGTATCTTATCAGTTGAGTTTTTTTTTGGCTTTGACACCAATATCAAACCACTTTTTTTAAGGATAAAGCTTGAAATACAAAACCGATAATGATCATAACCGACATTATGTCAGTCCCTGCTAGGTTGATTATCCCTTCGTCTAATGTTTCCATTTCAAACCATCCATTGCAGAACCATACAGAGACCTAACCCCCTGCATTGTAATATTGTTCCCCATTCTTAACATGGGAAAACCTTTCTTTTTTTTTTTTTTACAAAAAAAACCACCTAATTTTGTAAAACTAATTTGAATTCATTTTCATTCTAATTAAAGAATTCCCAGGTGTCCAGCAAATTTGGTGAGGATGACAGCAGAGTGTGAGGCTGGTTGTCACTGTTCCACATGCCTGGGCAGAGATGGGCGGTTCCCAACCTCGGCTGAGGAGGGCTTCCACTGCAGAGGGTGTTTGAAGGTGGCGGCAGCAGTAAAAGCCTGAGCAGATGCCAGGGTGGCTGACCTGGCCGGGCAGCAGTCTGAGGAGAGGGTCCTGGAGAAGCCCACAACTCCTGGGGAGAAGGAGCAAGCCACTTGAAAAATGAACGAAGGGGACATGCAGAAGAAGCCATTGTGGCAGGGAAGCGAGGGCATGGGGCTGCCTGAATGACAGAGATGGCCAGGGGTGTTTGGGGCCAGGGACGGGCGGCAGCTGGAGGCTGCTGCATATAGCATTTATGCTTATTCTTCTATCAATAAAATCCCAGGAGTCAGATATCGGGGCAAAAACCTGATTGCTCACAGAAGTAGCAGAGAAGCTACCAGTGAACCAATGACCTCCTCTCTCTCTCTCTCTCTCTCTCTCTCTCTCTCTCTCTCTCTCTCTCCTTTCCCAATCCAAAAGGGCCAAGAATCTTCCTAAGGCCGTCCCTACTACTTTCTACATCTGTCTATATGTCCTTGGTCCTCCAACACCTCTAGAGCTAATTTTGGTCAGCTAGTTACCACCACCCTCTGATTCAAAGTTAACGTCGTCTTCGGTCTCGGGAGCGTCAGAGTGCAATCAAAATATCTCAAAAAAAAAAAAAAAATCCCACAATAACGGCCACTAGCATGCATCTATAAATTATTTTGCTATTTCTATTGAATTTTGCTAAGCCTTTCCCCCCTAATCCAATAAGAAAATTCACTATTGAGTTGGATATCTAAATAATCAGAATGAAAGCTTGTGAATGTTTGTGGTTTCTGTGACGACTCAAGGTCCTAATTCCAATGTTTTCCAGTGGATGTCACTGTGGCTAAGGTATACAGCAGGCACAGGACACTAGAGGAAGAAGGATACAGAGATGAAAATGTGGCTGAACCAAGGGGACACGAATTGGGGAGAAGAGGATAAATGTGTGACTTAGGGTTGAAGCGCCAGAATTTTCTTCTGGAATCAGTGACCGAGGGAACCCATGTACCTGAGCCTGGCCCAACGAGCATACGGACAAAGCTGTAATGATTCGGCAGATGGTTGGAATCACCGGCCTTTGCAGTGACGCAGCAGCATTTAGATCACCCTGGGCTGAACTGCGGTAGCACTCGGATCCCGGCTTATGCTACCGAAAGCCGTGGAGGAAAGCCTCCTGCTGCCTGAGTACTGTCTTTCTCGCCGCACGTCACGGGGACACGTGACGGGAAGCTCAAAGCAAGCCCAGAGTTGTTTATTAAGAAGAGTTATCCCAGTCCAGAGTTTCTGAGAATTCTAGGAAAACAAAAAACGTGTCCGCCTGGACACGTAATAGTCCCCAAATAAACAGGGCATCCTTGAGCTCCGCCAGCTGGTTTCTTTCACACACGTAGTCTCAATGACAAAGTGAACAAATTTATGTAACTAAACCCTATTCATCAACAAGGACTCACTCCCTGGGCTTATTTTTATTTTTATATATATATTTTTTTGAAATGGGAAAACATATTTTTCAGATCTTACTCAGTTGTGCAAGAAGGTAAACAGATGTATCCCTTAACACTCCCGGTAGAGCATATTGTGCTATTCACACGCTCAGAGTGCTGGAGCTGAGGTTACACAAATGCTGTCTGTTATGAAACCTGTCTCCACGGAACCATAATTTCCAATGGGGGCCTCATTTAAGACCGTTCCTTGGTGTCATACTTTGTGTGGAAGGTGATTTTTCTTGTGAACATAGTATATTTTTCATTTAAACCTTATTTTAATGAGTTGTTATTCCTTCCTGCCTCCTTCTTAAATTTAGAAGATTTTTATCTGTTTAAAATTCAGTTTTCTCTATCAAGATGTTGAATGCCTCTAGTGAAGAAAGGGTCTGGGTAAAGTTGAAGGGAATTCCAGGCGTGGGTGGAAAATGGTACTAAAGCCAACACAAAACAGATCAACTTGGAATCTGTGTTCCATTTTAAAACGATGAGTTGATGATAATGCCGCTCCCTGGGAACCGCATTCATTCGGAATCCTGCCAGAGAATTCTGGAGTGTTCATCACCATCTTGACACCCAGAGGCTAGAGGACTCTTGCTGAGTCTCAGTGTCCTGAGAAAAGTCTAGGGAATCTGTAAAAAGGCACCTGGGTCTCGGATAGTCTTTTAGCAAACACCTTCTGCCTTCTGCCGTCGATGGATGAGAAAATGGTTCAAGAACCAGACACCAAACTTGGAGGATGCCTAAAACTCACGGGGCAAGTGTTTACATATAACATAAACACACACTCCCTAAGTCACTTCTAGATTAACACCCAATACAATGTAAGCATTATGTAAATGGTTATTTTGTTGTGATAGTCAGGGGTAATGAAAAGACAATGGTTTGCTCTTGGTCATTACCAATAAAATATTTGGACTTTGTTTGTTTGGTTCTTTTTCAGAAACATTCTTTTGTAGCTGAATTTTGAATTCATTCTGTAATAGCAGTAGTAGCTGAGCTTGAACTGCTGACAGTCACACCTCTGCTTACCTTTGTGATTACAGGCTTTCACACCACAGTCAGCCAGACGTAATTCTTTCCAAAACAGTTTTTATGCACATTTTGTTGAAGTTACTTATGGGAAACTCATAACTATGGGAGGCTGACTGTTTCAGACTGGTCACTAAAATACTGAAATGAGCTGTAAGGGCTCAAGAGACATTGACCTTTTAGCAAAATAACAGTAGCAGGTTCTACCCTAAGGCTTAGGATCTTTCACACCACCGATTTTGGGCCAGAATTAGAGTTCCGGATCTGAAATTCCTTCCTTATGTCGAATCCAACAAGAACACAATTACGCCACATGAGTCATGTTGCTACTGACTGCACCAGTGTCCAGATCTCATCAGACGGGTTGGTATTGTAGCTTGCTAAACCCTAGATGGAACATTTTATCAGCCCCTTGTGCCCACCAAGGCTCATGGAACATTAAAGAAGAGGAGGCAGAAAAGTAAAACAAAAGAAAACCTAAGAGCTGGAGGCTGGGCAAGGGTGCTGTGAAGCTGTTCATTTTATTTTATTTTTGAGGCACAGTCTCACCGTGTACCCTCAGATGGCCTAGAGCTCATATGCTGCCAAAGCTGGCCTCAAATTCATGGGGATCCACCAGCCTCTGTCTCCCAAGTGCCCGCGACTAAAGTCAGGCACTGCCACACCCTTGGTCAATTCTCTCTTCTGCATAGGACTTGACTATCATTGTTATGAACTCATACTAGGCGTGGCTTCCAGCACAACACTCACACAAATCAAGCCGGAATTCCTGACTGGATGGGGAAGATGCTCTCCGGATCACAGACCTTAGCGAGAAACTGTGGGCAGTTGATGGTCGTTGGGGGGAAGCACTCTTCTTTGAGAGTGGAGCCACTAGTAGGCTGCCCACGCTTCACTGAATGGCCCTATAAATGTGCACACATGGGCACCATTAATTGGACTTAGTGGGCTACTAAAAACAACATAAGAAGTTAGGAGGGTGAGGGTGCGTTAAGAGGAAACATGGCGAGGTTGGAGGGGGAAATGCGGCTATAAATGATCACGCTATGTTGTTGGCATGTATGGAATTCTCAAAGAATAAAATAATAATTGCACAGGAGGGTAAACATTCCTGTGCTTTTGACCAGGATGTGATGGTAAATGAGCTTTGAATGGGATATCCTAAATCTAAGGAGGCATTTCTGTTGTGTTGATACTTGGAAATTTAGGAACTAAATTTAACATTTCACTAAATTTAGTGTATGGTTGAGCTGGGCATGTTTTCCCCAATACATATCAGCACCACTGAATGACCACTATAAAATATTCTCTTCTTTAAACCCAAGTTTTTGGAAACCGACTTCACTTTAGGGATGCTCTTTCTGCTGAAAACATGTGTCAAGACTGATTAAAGATGCAAAACAGAAATGTTTAGGCATGCTCCAAGTCAAACAAACAAATTATCTCAGTAGATTTGAACCCTATGAGTCTGGAGCTGGGCAGAGGGGCATGAGAATTTGCTACTAGTGGCATTAAACTGTTCTAGAAAAAGTCAATTGCCAGTGTTAATTCGTGGTAGAACGAAAGACTGGTGTTGTCCTCTAACCTGCTTATATAACTCAGAGTTTCTGCTCCTAGCTACCATTCTACCCTCAAGTTTCTCAGACAGCAGACCTAAGGGGCAAATGACGTTTCAGCAAGAACTGTGGCCACTGTCCCCCTAGTGGCTGAATGTTGAATTGCAATGCCTCCAGTGACGTCGGCTGGAGAGTTAGAGGAAGCGAGGGCCAGTCCAAGGACAAGTGGGCAGAGCCGACAAAACAAAGTCAAACCAGGGAGCCTGCTATCCAAATGTCTGGAGTACTTGAAGAATAACATAAGGAAAGGAAATCGGAAAAATAGCCATTAAATAACTGAAGAACAGGAGAACTATCTCAAAGAAAACTAAGCATTTTCTGTAGGGGAAGCTAGCTTAGCCTACACAGTGAGTGGGAGGTAGAACAACCTGGGATGTAGAGGAAATTGAAGGGATCATCCTCATAAAGGGAGGAAAGGAGGGAGGAAGGAGGGAGGGTAGAGAGCTGAGAAATTATACAAATGAACCAAGAATGAGGTGAAGACAAAGCAAGCAAGCAAACAAAAAACATACTTAGAAATACCAGAAACCGGGGCCTGGAGAGATGGCTCAGAGGTTAAGAGCATTGCCTGCTCTTCCAAAGGTCCTGAGTTCAATTCTCAGCAACCACATGGTGGCTCATAACCATCTGTAATGGGATCTGGTTCCCTTTTCTGGCCTGAAGGCATACACACAGGCAGAATATTGTATACATAATAAATAAATAAATAAATAAATAAATAAATAAATTTTTTTAAAAAAAGAAATACTAGAAACCAACAACATAGAAATGTAGTAACCCTAAGACATGGAACAAGTTTCACTGGACACAGCAGAAGAGAAAATAGTTCATGGTGGTCTTTATCCACAAAGAGTGGTTAGGATGAAAGGCCTGCATTTATCATGCCCAAATCCGTCAAACCCCCCCAAAGCCAGCAAGGAGACAGAGTCCTCTATGTAAAAGCAAAAAGTCTCTATTTTATGCACGTTTGTAAACTCTGCCTCTCTGCTTGTCCAACGTATTGGAATAAATGGAGAGCCCCTAGCTCAGTTAGAGTTGGGTTTTTATAGTAGTAAAGGTGGGGGTGAGGGGTTTCTAAGGTTCAGAACCCCTGATTGACTGACATTTGTCTAGGGGTGTCCTGGTGAGTGTGTGCTGGCAGGTGATCCTATCTACAGCAGTTGGAATGTTAGGCATTTCCTTTGGATGGTCTGTTCTTGAGTGGTGCTCAGGTAATCTTAGTTTACGGTCCTTCCTGCAACCAGGTATTGCTTCAGGGTAAACTGCTGAGACCCAGGCCTCTATTAAATTTATCGATGGCTGAGTCCTACTCTGGCAGGTGATAATGGTTGGAAGTAAAGAACTTCCTTTGGGCGATCTGTTCATATTTAGCTTATCATGGCTGGCTCCTACACATCCCCAGGAGAAAAACCCAGAAAAGGTGGGCATAGTTGAGAAGTGGCCTTAAAAAGGCTTCCAAAGCACTCAGTTTAAACACCGATTTCTACATTAAGAGTAATCCATGTACCAATGAATGTTTACTAATCTTTACGATAAACTACAGCAAATCCCTTAAGAAATTCAGAAGCAGCCTGAGAGGAACACAAAATTACACACACTAACCGCCAAAGGGTCATTATCAGCAAAGATTTATGTCCAAAGGGCACAGATTTTCAGTGGCGAGTTTTGTACCTAGAAAATGAGGGATAAACTAAAATGGTGATCAAAATCATCTTCTCACGCTTGGAGACCAGTGTTTACTGAACCGTATCCCCAGGACAGGAGGAGACTCTTAGAGTCTAAGCAAAAAGGGGGACCACTGAGTGCTCCGGGATCTTTTCAGCTTTAAGAGGTTCAGTCCTACGCAGCTGGTATATTTAACAGAAAAGATATGAAAAACTGATTGGATCAAATAATTTGAGATTCCTTGAACCATTATACCTTGTGTCCTCTTTAGAAAAATTCTAATAAACTCTGTTGACTTCACATTAATGTTTACAGACTGTTCAATTTCCCCCCCAAAAGATCGACTTCAAAATTAATGGATTAAAAAGCTTTCTATTTTTTTCTGCAATTTTATTTTTTATGCTTGTTTATTATACCCAACTAAGAGTCATAAGAAATAAATTCTGCAGGGGATAGAGAAAAAGTCAATAGCAAAACTTGACTGTATTTCATAGATTAGTTATCAAAAGTAAGAAAATGAAATGAAGATAAAAATATAGTTTCATACTAGCAGTATAAAATATGAAATACATGAGATAAATTGAATAAAATATGTGCAATTTCTATTTGTGTACTGAAAGCCATAAATCCTGCTACAGTAAATGAAAGAGTCCATAAATAAGAAACCTTGTCACTGTGTTGAAAGAGCTACCGCTGTTAAGATTGCAGTCTTCTCAAGTCTGTTCTGTCAGTGGATTGACGCTTCCTGTGACGTGACAAATACCAAAGAGGACATTTTCTTTTCTCGTTCACATTTCCAGAGGGTTCAGTCCACCATCAGGGTACCCTATCGCTGGGGTCTGGAATGAGGCAGAAGGTCATGGCAGCAAGAATGTGGTTGAGTCAAGTGCTCATGCCTGACACCCAGGAAGAGTCAGGCAAGAGTCTTCAAAGGCATGTCCTAGTGACCTGCTCTCTCCAGCTAAGCCTGCTTCTTCCATCTCTACCGCTTCCCAATGATGGCACCAGATTGCAACTCCACCAGTGAATTGATCTATTGATGAAACCAGAGCCTTCAGGAGCCAATCATTTCTGAAAAGTCCCATTAGCTGCCATCCAGTTTGTTAACACAAGAGCCTTTGGGGCAGACTCAAGCAAAATGCATTTCTAGTTAAGGTCTAATGGGTTCTTTTGTAGAAAAATATGATATCTCCCCAAAATTTCTGTATAAGAAGATCTAACAAATTGAGAAAAATCAAGATCCTTTGAAAAAAGAATAAAGCACAACTTGATTTCGTAACTTAAGCTACTGGTCCTGGAACCAGCTCTCGTAGACCAGGCTGGCTTCGAACTCACAGAGATCTGCCTGCCTCTGCCTCCTGAGTGCTGGGATTAAAGGCATGTGTCACCACCGCCCGACACTCCACATCTTCTCTAGCATAAGCTATCATTAGTGTTTTTGACCTTAATTTTTCTGACTGGCATAAGGTGGTATCTCAGAGTCATTTTGATTTGCTTTTCCCTGATGGCTAAGGATGTTGAATATTTCCTTAAGTGTCTTTCAGTCATTTGAAATTCATCTGTTGAGAATTCTCTGTTTATATCTGTACCCCATTTTTAATTGAATTATTTGATATTTTGATTTATAATTTCTTGAGTTATTTATGTATTTTGGAGATCAGGCTTCTGTCTGATGAGGAGTTGGTGAAGATCTTGTCCCATTCAGTAGGCTGCCTTTTTGTTTTATTGACTGTATCCTTTGCTTACAGAAGCTTCTCAGTTTCAGGAGGTCCCATTTATTTATTGTTGCTCTCAGTGTCTGTGCTACTGGGGTAATATTTAGGAAGTTATCTCCTGTGTCCATGGATTGAAGGCTACTTCCTACTTTCTCCTCTATCATGTCCAGTGTAGTTGAATTTATATTGAGGTCTTTAATTCATTTGGACTTGAGTTTTGTGCTTGGGGATAGATATGGATCTATTTGCATTCTTCTACATGTTGATATCCAGTTATGCCAGCACCCTTTGTTGAATATGCTTTCTTTTTTCCATTGTATAATTTTAACTTTTTTGTCAAAAACCATGTGTTCACAGATGTGGATTAATATCCAGCTCTTTGATTCGATTCCATTGGTCAACCTGTTTGTTTTTATGCCAATACCAAGATGTTTTCATTACTGTAGCTCTGTAATAGAGCTTGATGTCAGTGCTGGTGATGCCTTTGGAAATTTGTTTTTGTACAGGATTGTTTTGGCTATCCTGGGTTTTTCATTTTTTCCATATGAAGTTGAACATTGGTTTTTTTGTGTCTGTGAAGAAAAGAGTCTTCATCCAGCAACTGATGGAAACAGAGGCAGAGACCAGCAGCCTAGCACTGAGCTGAGCTCCCAAAGTCCAGTTGAAGAGTAGGATGAGTGAGAAAAAATGAGCAAAGAGGTTAAGACCACTGAAATAGTTTACCTGTGCTAATAGGAGCTCACCAACTCCAGCTGGATAGGGAATGAACCAGCCTAGGACCAAACTAGTCTTTTTGAATGTGAGTGACAGTTGTATGCCTGGGGCAGACTGTGGGGTCACTGGCAATGGTACCAGGATTTATCCTTACTGCTTGTATTGGCTTTTTGGGAACCTATTCTCTTTGCTCAACCTAGATATAATAGGGAGGGCCTTGGACCTTCCCCAAAGTAATTTGCCTTACCCTCTTTGAGGAGGGGATAAGGGTGGCGTAGAGGGGAAGATGGGGGGACTGGGAGGAGGAGAGGGAGTGGGAACTGGGATTGGTATGTAAAATGAAAAATACAGTTTGTTTTCTTTATTAAAAAAATAAAAAAGAGGGAAAAACTTACCCTTATCAAGACAGTGAAGCCCTAAAGGGAGGATCAATGCAGTACCACACATCAGAGAGAAACCAAAAGTGAATTCTTTGTCTATATAAGATTAGATTTAAAATACATAATTTTCATTAATTAAATTTCATTATGGCACTTTCACACATATGTATCATTGTACTTTGCTCATATCCACGATGGCCAATTACTTTAAACAGTGGTTCTAAATCAGTTTTTCCCCCAGAAATGAAGCTCCAATCCTAAGTGCTCAATCCTAAACACATGCAAATTAAAGCAGCACTAATTGGACTCAGTAGTGTGTGTGTATGTTATAGAGATCATTAATAAGAGAAGGGTGGTTTCAAGGAATGTGGAGAAACTGGAAGTGGAAAGGATACAAATACAGTGTGTATGAAATTCCCCCAAACTAAAAAAATGGTTCTAAAGCAATTTAAATGTACCATATAATAAAATTGTACCATATATGAAAATTAACCTAGTAATGCAAAAATAAAAGTTAAACATTTAAGCTTTGAAAAATAAAACTTCTAAGATGATTATGAAGTGAAGGTAAAAACCATTTTAGAATACAGGTTACTAGTCAATCTAAATAAACCAAGACAAGATAAATTGTATTTTATCAAAACATATGATATATGCCATGAGAAAAATGTATCAAGAACCTGGAAAGGTTATTAGCTGCACAGTGAAGAAGGAAACATAGCGTGCTTCTATGAAAAATTAAAAATTGCACTTAGAACATACAAAGAACACATAAATTCAATTTAAACTAGACTACAGATCTGAACAAACATTCCAATAAGATCATATGAGAAAATCTACTGTAATATTTACCCAAAATATGTTTATTCTTCATCAGAAAAATAGGCTAGAGCCCTAGCATTTTTCCACTGTATGTTATGAATGGCTGAGACTCAAAGCTGATGACCCTCACTCCAGATGGGATGTAGATGAGCTGGCACTTGTTAATACAGATGTACAATTAGATATTGCTTTGCAGCATAAACACATTCTAAGAAATGCATCATGGGACAATTTCATCATAGTTTGAGCATCACAGAACAACACAAACCAAGCTGGCAGTTGGTTATATAGACCTGGTACACACCATAGCAGAAAGTTCAGGCTGGAAGGTCTAAATATGCTAAGCCCATGGTATGCTGCTGAACAAAAGGTCACTGTGTACACAATTGTGCTCAACACCATGAAATTTTGCAATTAAAAGTACTTGAGGTATTCATTTAAAAATTTTTAACCACTTTGAAATTTTAATTAATTAAAAATAAGATAATGCAAGCACATTGCCCCTTTCATATAAATGGAAATGTGCACTTTACTTCAGGTTCTCCAATTCCACCACTACCTTTTGCCCAAGAGAAAGAAGCCAGGCATGGTGGTGCAAGCCTGAAATCCCAGCACCTCCTACTATGGTGACTCATCTCATCTTGTTCTGATCATGGCAGGTCTCTCTCCTATTTCCCATGACTTTTCTTTCCTGCCAGTGACTTTGTTTCCAAGGTGACCTAGAAGGTTCTCTCATATAACTCCCCCAATCATCCATCAGACCTTCATTTTTTTCTTACATACTTCAGCTTTGTTTATTTTAATGTCAGAGCTGCTATGGGTCATATGGAAGGGTCCATCCCACATTTATACATCATTGTCATTAAACTTCTCATCCCCACTCAAAAATGTATGTTCTAGGATTTTTGTGTAAAACACAGCTCTGCTTAATAAATATGCAGCTGTACAAATTTACCTGCACCTAATATTATTCCAATATGGCGCTTGACAGCAAGACTTTGAGACCAGATTGGAAGGTTGAGAGTCTGACTCTGCTAATTGCTAGACTTGTGATCTTATCTAAACTATTTACATCCCTAGTCTTCTGTTTTCTCACCTGTAAAACGGATGGACTAGAGGTCCTATTAATACTGAGCTGTTGGAAGATAGCAGGCATAAAGCATTGGACTACCGCTGAATAATGACGCCCAGTAAACGCTGCAGACAATGTGATGTGTGCCATCTGGTACCTGAAAACCACTTCTGCTGTGAGGAATATTGAAAGTTAATTTATATTTGGGACCATTTGTTTTCTTTTACATTTCTGTTCCAGTCTTTTTCCAATTTATAATACTCGTTAAGTATTTCTTAATTGATCTTTAAACTTCTTTGTTAGCTAAGGCCAGTTGCTGTTTCTTTAGTCTCTATTAATACCTGTAGACATGATTTTAGTGTACTATTGGCTCTCCCATTTGTTAATAGCAGCATTTTTTGGTCAATTATTTCTTTCTGTTTTATTGTTCTGGGTTCATCATGTATTTTCATGCAAGCAAAAAATACCCCCCCACTCTCCCCTTCCTCCTCTTCAGCATTCGTCCTCTTCATCCCCCTAGACACTTTGCCTTCTACTCTCATGTCATCTGTACATATATGCTACTCCCTTCTTACATATTACATCCTTTTTCTTATACCCAGTAAATATTCCCTCATTATTGTATCAGTTGAAGTTTCTTCTTTCCACATTTTTTCTCTTGGCTCTCTAATCCAAAATAAATTCATTTTCGTAATTCATGACTTCCATGAAGTCTTTGAAACTGTTTTGAACAGTAAACTCTCAAGAGTACTTACTCAGCTGGGAACTATTTAATAAATTACAGTCATGTTTCTAAAGAGAAAACCCAGAATGATGCTTGAAACATCAAAAAAATCAGCCAGTCTTTTTAGCATGTAGGGATATTATTTCTAGAGAAGTACTATCATTGGCTGAAGAGCTTGTATGTTGAAGAGCTGTATGTTATGAAAGGTGACAAAGGACCCTACTTTTTGAGACTGAATGATGCTTTCTTTCCTTTGCTGTGACAAAACACTGTGACCAAGGCATCTTTTAGAAAGAAGTGTTTATTTTGTCTCAGCATTCTCGGGTAGTAAGACCCCATCATGGTGGGGAGGCATCGCAGCAAATGGCAGGCACAGTGACAAAAGAGGCAAGCTGAGAGCTCCCACCTTCAAATGTAAGCACGAAGCAGAGAAAAGTGGAGGAGGTGTGAGGCTTCAAGCTATCAAAGCCCCCACCCCCTGTGACGTACTTCCTTCAGGAAGACTGCACTTTCTAAACCTGCCCAGACAGCTCTACCAAGTGTTCAATGTCTGTCTATGGGGAAAATTATTCACTCAAACATCCACACTGTCCTTAGGTAATTTGGCCTTAAGGATGCTGTAGTGGTCACTCTCCTTCTCTGGCTGTTTATGAAGCTTGGTGAAGAGGACCAGTCTCCTGGGACAACCTTACCAAATGGATGGGGACTGATCTTCTCGGAGAAGTTTCCTCCATTCCTACCTGGTCCTCCTGCCTCCATCACCTGATGGTGGATGTATTGAATGCCATTTGCAGTAGGGTCTGCCTGCAGATACTTTCTAGGAAGCAATGATAACCAGAAATATTTTCAGTGGGCAGACCCCCAGTCCTGAATCATTAGGAAGTTGGCAGTGCACAAATATCTGTTTCAGAAGAAATCTGATGGAGTTCATTTCTCATCAAGATCATTTGACTTTTAGAAGACAGACTCGAGTTTGCAAAGATGTTTTTTATCTGAAAGTCATTGCTATCTTCTAATTCTGTTCTCTGAAGGCTCTAAAAATAGCCAGAATTGACAACTTGTGTTTCTGTTGCGATCTACTTTCCTTTAAGTGGTTGAAGAATATTTTTGGCCTCACAGGAGATTGCATCTGCACAGCCGAGTCCTTCAGTGATGTGTCATCTCTTAGTGTTTGGGGTTTTGGCTTTTGATATGGAATCCTATATTCTGTGGTGCTTTATCATGACAGGTGCTGATATGGCCCAGGACTTCTCAGTGAAGGTGAGTGTCAGGTAAGAATGCTATGAGGGAAGACAAGTGCTGAAAAGCCAACTTATCAGAGTTTTCATTCTGGTGAAAGATTTTCTGTGTAAAATTTTGAGACTCCTTGGCATTCAGATTAATAACCAGTGTATTAAGGGAACATTTTCTAAACCTGACTTCTTAGTAATTTTTAGACAATTGTAAACTGAAGTTTTCAATAAAAAAGCAATAAGCCACATCCATGTTCAAAATTCTACAAACCTAATGAACTTGAGTGTGGTGACTCGGGAGATGTTGAATACAACAGATCCAGAGCTAAATGATTTGGGACTATCTTTTGCCCCATTTTACATCTATTCCTGTTCATGACTTAGCATCCTTTTATTTATCAAGTAGATTCTTTGGAATGCATGAGTTTAGTAAACTGCTAACTTTCACTCATCCAAAGCGAAGTGTTATTAGATAACATCTGAAACCTTCATGGAAATTTCCCCGCTTTACTATAAGCTGTTTGCCCAATGTAATAGTTTTAATTTTCCACTTGAACCAATTTAGAATCACCTGGAAGAGATTCTCAGTGAGGGACCGTTTAGATCAGGTTGGCACATCTGTGAGGAATTGCCTTGATTATGCTGGTTGAAGACCCAGCCTATTGGGGGTGGTACAATTCCCTAGATTTGGCTTATAGACTATACAAAAGTGGAGAAAAAGCTATATACAAGGCATGTGTGCATTTTTTCTCTCTTTGCTCTTGACTTCAAGTGCTTCCCACCCCAACTTCCCTATAGTGATGGACTGCAACCTAGAACTGTGAGCTGAGATAAACTCCTTTCTCCCATAAGTTGCTTTTGCTAGGATGAGATATGAAAGAAAAGTAAGATACAATCGGCAAACACCATGAGATATATATTTATGCACACATACACACTTATACATAAAATATAAAGTATTAAATATTTTGTCCTGTGGCTATAAAAGTTCACGTATGAGCTTCTAAGTTAGAAAAAAAACATTTGAAGAAACCTTTATCTGTGATCCCAGGCAATGGCCATTCATATTTATCAGAATAAATTATCTTCTCTTTGAGATGAGAGCTGTTTTGCACTGACATTACAATTTTGGCAAGTCTACTAGCATGTAACAAATAGCCTTAAGTTAGTGTGGTGGGTTGAAGAATGTGACAACCATACTCAATTTGTGTCTACTCATTCCAAGAGCATAACCTTTTTTGGAAATGGGGCTACTAAAGATGTTTCTTAGATAAGGGTGGAGACAGGGATATACTTGATTAGATACATCTGAAATTCGATTGGAATACCTTTATCAGACCAAGAAGAAAACTAAGCCCCAGAGAAGAGGGCCAAGAGGAACAGAGTTTAGAGACATACTTCCACAAGTGGATGAATACCAGGAAACAATATAAAAAAATCAAGAACACTTTTTCTCTAGAACTTATGGAGGGATTGTGGACAAGTAACCCCCCTTTTTTAGATATCTGTCCCCCAGAAAAGGAGAAAAAATAGATGTGTTGCTGTAAACCCCATTGATCTTGAAACCCTGTTTTACCACACCTAGAAACAAATATAAAAGGATTTGAGCTGTGGTTTCATTTATAACTTCAGCAATTCCTTTTTTATATCTAATTATTTTTTTTCTTTTGTTGAGACATGGTTCTACTATAACAGCTCAGGCTTGCCCATCAGCAGACTGCTCTTGTTTTGAGGGTTAAAGCTTGATAAACAAATTTGCATCTGCACTCTACCATGATTTGATACTAAGATCCAGTATTTGAAATAAATCTCCAGCATTACTTTCTGCCAAAGACCTTACATTGGTTCAAACTCTCTATACGTCAATTTCTCTATCTCCAAAATTGGTTGTAGTATTGCCATTTCTCTGAGTTAGTAATATTAATAGAATAGAAGAAAATACAGCAGAATTGCAGTGAGATTCCATCAGAATGGGATCGTTCTGTCAGAATGGTTATCATTCAGAAAGTAAACTGAAAACACAGTGGGGCTGTGATGAAAAAGAGCTCCTACAGCCTTGGGGGAACATGAGCTAGTGTAGTGACTGTGGAAATCAGGCTGCAGTTCCTCAGAAACCTAAAACAGGGAACATTTTATGGTGTGGAACCATGGTCTGTATCCTGTCAATTATATTTTAAATAAACACTGATTGGCCAGTAGCCAGGCAGGAAGTATAGGTGGGACAACCAGACAGGAAGTAGAGGTAGGTCTATGAGAACAGGAGTATTCTGGGAAGAAGGAAGCTCTTTCTGGAGGTGGGACCCGCCACAGAACAAGCAAGATGTGACTGCCTCACTGAAAAAGGTACTGAGCCATATGGCTAACACAGATAAGAATAATGGGATAATATAAGTTGTAAGAGTTAATAAGAAGCCTGAGATAGTGGTCCAATCAGTTTATTGTTAATGTAGACTTCTGTGTGATTTCTTTGGGACTTAATGACTGTGGAAACAGGGAAGGACAGAAAAACCCAACAACAATTTTATGATGCATATATCCTGCTTCTGGATACATATTGAAGGGAATCTAAGCCAGTCTCTTTGTGTTTATTGCAGTACCTTTCATGCTAGTCAAATGGTGAATTCAGCCTAGGTGCCCAAGGTCAGATGAGTGACCTTGATGCGCGCGCGCACGCACACACACACACACACACACACACACACACACACACACACACACACACACTGATATACCAACCAGCCATCAAGAAGAATAAAACTGTTATTACCAAGAAAATTGATGGAACCAGAGGATCTGCATGCTAAGTAAAATATTATTCTACATTTTTATCTCATATGTAAAAAGAAAATGGAAAAAAAAAGACTTGAAAGGCCAGGGAAGATTGTTTAAGATGGGACCAGCATGAGCCAGGAGAAACAGGAGAGGGCAAAGGATCGGTGCATAGGATCAAATACCCATTCTACTTACTTGAGAATGCTCTAATGAAATCTGTCATTTTATACAATGGAAATAGGTTAATAATGATAGCTCAGAAGGTGCCTTGAGCAGCAGTGTGTAACTGTGTGCTACAGATTAAGGCTCCCTGATCTGGAAATCATATATAAATATAAAACCTTTTCTATCCTGTTATGACACCATAGTGGAAACGTCTATATCTGGTCACATAAAAAGATTGTGGTCGATTTTGAGCTTTATTTCAGGGACTCAACTCTGATAACCTGAGTTTGATCCCCAAAACCTATGAGGGAAAGAAAGAACTGAGTCCTGAGGGTTGTCCTCCAACCTCCATACTTATGCCATGGCGTACACACTGACATACACACAGCATACACACATTAAGAATAGATAGATGGGAAAAAGAAAAGACAGTGTTTAAATTGCAATCACATTGAAAATATTTCATTCCTGTAAGCATGTGTTTAAGATATAGGTAGGATAGAAATCAGTTTCAAGCTTGCACTATAGTCCCAGATATAAATATTTTATAAATTTGAAAGCAAATTTGAAATACTTTTATTCCCAAGTTTTGGATAAGGAATGCTCAACTCATAGTACTTCTTGATACCCTTTTCAGGGAATTTATATTTCTCATGCACCAGAATCACACACTACAGTACTTGGCAAAGTCTGCAGTCAACAAAGATTTGTAAGTGACTTACATGGAGATGAATGATGCATGGAGAGACTGACTTTGCCTTGCATTCTTACTGTTTATTTTTCATATAAGAAATCATTTTTGAGAATTAATGTGAAGTCATACAAATAAGATTTGTATAGACATAAATCCACATTGAGTCACAACACAGATATCACAGGACAAAATTAAAACAAGAAAACTAATTGGCATTTATCTACAGTTGGATACAATTGTATGACATACACCAAAAAGCCTTTTTCAAAATCAGCAGATGATGAAACAATTATCAGGGTCATTCTGGAAAATGGTTTCTCTGCATCTCCTCCTTTCTTACAATGTCCTTCTTTAGTATGGCTAGTAAGTACTTTGGTGGTTGACGTCCCCCAAGGGGCTTTGTCCTAAGTGCTCTGTTAACCACTGCAGCCTGCATATCCCTGTCCACATCCATAGTTCCTATAGCTATACCCAGTATAATTATATGTGCTATAGTCAGTATATTTTGATCACCACCATAGGTACTACTACTATCATTTCTAAATTCTTGATTATAATAATTAATTAAGCCTTGATATCACTTTTTACTTGACCTGGCCACCCACGTCCCCTAGTACCACCTTGTCCACAGCTGTAGCTCCTCTTTTTTGTTGCTGTCACTGCCTGTCAACCTCTTGGTGTTTCACATTTGCTGATGCCCGTTTCCTAACAGTTTCTTTCCTGTTCTTCATCTGGACATGTGATAGACAGAATTATCTTCTTCCGTTGGTTTTTGTATCCTTGGGGTGTTCTATATTTTCAATCTCTCCAAAGGCTTCAAAATATTCTTGAAAGACCTGGGCTCAATCTACCCCTTCCAAAAAAAAAAAACAAAAACCCTTTGAAGGGATTCTCTTACTTTTAAAGCTCTGGCCCTTTGGGGAAGGCCATCTATCGATTTGCCAACTAGATTGTGTTCTTTCAATTTCAAAATTTCATCGACACTCGCAGTACTGTGGAAAAGCCCAAATATAGATCCTCTTAGTCTTGCACTGATTGGGTCTGCTTTAATTGAACAATCTACAACTTCCGCAAATGGAGACAGTCAGGTCTTGCTTGCTTGCATGCGGGATATCCTAGAAACATTTACCACCATCCTGCTGGTTCTTGCTGAGTTGATCTTGTATCACCCTGAAAATTCCTCTGTTTTGCTGTATTGGTTCATGTCTCCAACGATGGTGGCAGAGCTGTTGGCATGGTCAGGTCCTCGCAGCCAAGTGCTGATGGTGAAGCATTGACTGTAGCTATATTTAGGCTATCCTTTCCACTTCTTTTTTGAGGACTGTAAGCTCTGTAATTTAGAGACTTTGACCTGCAGGGCGCTCATGCTCATGATGCAAACATAAAAAGGTCTCCATGGGATCTAGAGACAGAGTTGCAGTGTCCACTACAGAGTAGGCAATGGGAATTCAACTTCACCTTCATGATTTTCATCAACAGAAGTTCCTAGAGGATTACTTTTGGAGGAATATACACTAAAAAAAAAATCAACTGTAAATCTTTAGTTTTCACAGCTAAGCTCTTCAAATTATTCTGAACTCTTTTTTTTTTTTTTTTTTTTTTTTTTGGTTTTTCAAGACAGGGTTTCTCTGTGGCTTTGGAGCCTGTCCTGGAACTAGCTCTGTAGACCAGGCTGGTCTCGAACTCACAGAGATCCACCTGCCTCTGCCTCCCGAGTGCTGGGATTAAAGGCGTGCGCCACCATCGCCCGGCATTATTCTGAACTCTTAAACAATTGAAGTATGAAAATCTTTATATCTATGTGTATACATGTGTGTATTTATATAAGCACACACACATTTTATATATATATATATATACATATATATATATAACTGTATATATAACTATATATTGATGGGGAGAGTCTTCTGTTTTGTGTTAATTTCATTGGTTAAATAAAGAGACTGCCTTGGCCCTTTAATAGGACAGAAAATTAGGTAGGCGGAGTAGACTGAACAGAATGCTGGGAGAAAAAAGCCAAGTCAGGGAGTCGCCATGATTCTCCCACCCTACACAGATGCAGGTTAAGATCTTCCCTGGTAAGCCACCTCGTGGGCTACACAGAATATTAGAAATGGGTTAATCTAGATGTAAGAGCTAGCCAGTAAGAGGCTAGAGCTAATGGGCCAAGCAGTGTTTAAAAGAATACAGTTTGTGTGTTGTTATTTTGGGTAGAGCTAGCCGGTGGCCAGAAGCTAAGCGGTGGGAAGCAGCCTGCAGCTCCTACAACTATATATATATGTGTGTGTGTGTGTGTGTGTGTGTGTGTGTGTGTAAAACACAGGTATTTGTGTACACATACAGTTATATGCTGTGCCATATATGCATAAGAAGGCTTTAGTACATGGGGAATCTCCAAGCAGCAGTGTGTAGTGATATTTTATTTGTACTTTAATGAATAAAGCTTGCCTGAAGATAAGAGTGCAAAGCTAAGCCATTAGAGGTCAGTGAGTGGTAATGCACACTTGTAATCCCAGGACTTAGGAGACAGAAGCAGATGGATCTCTGTGAATTCAAGGCCCTCTGAGCTACACAAGACTGATCCAGAAATAGATACAGGTGGTGGCAGCTCACACCTTTAATCCCAATGTTTGGGAGTCACATGCCTTTAATACCAGCACTTGGGATCCCATGCCTTTAATTCCAGCGCTAGGGAGGTGGAGACAGGAGAGATACAGCTGGGTGGAGAGAGGAATATAAAGGGGGAAGAGACAGGAACTCACTGGAATCTGCATTCTGAGGTTTGGTGGAGACAAGCAATCTGAGGAGCAGTGTAATCAGAGGACAGGATGGCCCCTTTGGTCTGAGCATTGGTAGAGGTAGTGGCTGGCACTCTGCTTCTCTGATCTCAACATTAACCCCTATATCTGCCTCTGGATTTTATTATTCATGCTATATCAGTTCATTAATTTGCTGCAATTTAATGAATAATGATATTTTCCCCTAGAGTTGATTTTTTATGCCCCTTGTATGCAAATGTCTTTGCCAGGTAAGAAAGGGCAAATCAATGTGCTTACAGCCTGCTCAACAGCCCTAGTAATGCTACACGACCTCCAAATAAGCTTGCTGCCCCTGGCCAGCTTACCTTGAGGTAACTTTTACAGAAAAACGATATTGGATATTGGGTCCAAAACCAGCCCAAGATAACCTATTAATCTTCCTATCTGTGAAAGGTGATTGGACACAAATAGCACTAGGAAACCTAGCCACCCTCTGTACTGGTCCTAGATGCAATGCTTTTAGACTCTCAGTCTAGGGACAGAAAAATTTATTCTTCTAAAAGTGAAATCAGCATCTATGTTTATTTCCACTTGAAACCATCTTTGAAAGTTATGATGCTTCCATTTTTTGCTTAAGCAGAGGAGAAAACAGCCAAAACAGAAGATCAGTGACTACCAAAGAGCCCAGCACAACAAGAACCATTGGTATGGCCAGCTCTGAACTTACTTTGCCATATTTGAGGCTCTTGGTACTTAATATGGAGTGTATTGCTGCTATGATTGACCTTTATGTCTAATTAGAGCATGTGTTCTTGTCAAATGACAAGCACCTACAAGGTTAATCTTTGAAACATCTTCTGTTATTGTTCTTTATCCATCGTTTAACTCTTGGTAGGCAATCCCTCCAATTTCTAACCTCCCTGTTCTGTGAAGGACAATTGTAGAACATACTAGCTTTCTTCCTATTGCTCTTTGATCTTTACAAGAAAGGGAGGGTGAGTGAGTGTGTGTCTCTGTGTGTGTGTGTGACTTACGATATTCATGACAAAAAGTAAAATAAAAAGATAACATCTATTTTGACTCAGACCCTGTAGAGAATGGCAACAATGTGTGTATCTGACAGGTAGATCCACTGACTGTGTCTTTAGTGTCGTTGGGTCTACCTGTCAGATATACACATTGTGATTTCCTATATTCTCTTTCCAGCTTTACCTGAGTGGCGAGGGACTGGTGCTCCGCTGGAAGAGACTAAGTTATGCAAAAAGCTGTAAGGAGGGAAGTGTGAGAAGGCCTGAGGTCCTGTCCCTTGGAAGGTGAATATGGTACTGATTCACAAGGGATTTGTGGTACAGAAACAGATACACCTAAAATGGGTCCTTCATTTTCCTCCTGCCATGCTGTCTTGATAAAGGATCCAGGACACTCATGGCTACAGATTAACTACTTCTGTGTTCCCTCCAATGGCTATGTAATGGGGAGTAGTCAGAGTAATTCTCCAAACAGTCACAGCATACTATGAAGGGGTGACTTTATTTTTCATTTTCATTTCATGCAAATAGGACCATCTGGAATTACACAACATGGGAGCCCTGCATGTAGCATGTGTAGAAGATCTAAGCTTTAGGACTATTCCAGTGTCAAATCATTTGACACTTTAATGGTTGTTAAATGATGTGGATAGGCAGAGTAGGCTTTTAAAGGGCATGCCAAGGACACCATCACAGATCAAATGCTGTCTTGAATCTGGGTGGTGGTGAGCCATGTCTTTAACCTCAGCACTTGGGAGGCAGAGGCAGGTGGATCTCTGTAAGTTCGAGGTCAGCTTGGTCTTCCAAGCAAGTTCCAGGACAGAGAAGCTCAGTCTTGAAAAAACAAACAAATAATCAAAAAACAACAACAAAACCAAACAAAAAAGGTGATGTGAGATTTATAGAGTAGCTGGTAGAGTAGTGTGATGGTTTTCATGCTCTTGACAGTACCGATATCAGCACCTTATGTTATAATTAATGGACTTCTAGCTAATATTCTAGCTGATATGCTAGAAGTAGCTTGATGTGGGATTCCCCTCTCTATGCTATGAATACCATTGGTTAATAAAGAAACTGTTTTAGGCCTGTGATAGAGCAAAAGAGTAGAGCTAGGCAGGGGAAAACTAAACTGAATGCTGGGAAAAGGAATGTGGAGTCAAGAGAGAAGCCATGGAGCCGCCACCAGAGATAGACATGCTGAAACCTTGCCAGTAGGCCACAAACCTTGTGGCAAAATATAACATAAGGGAGATGTGTTAATTCTACCTGTAAGAGCTAGCTAGCAATACGCTTAAGTAATTGACTAAGTGATGACTTAATACAGTTTCAGTGTGGTTATTTTGGGAGTCTGAGCAACTGGAAATCAACAAACGGGCTCCTACAATAACTCAAATCCATATTTTCCTATTTTACTTAGAATTTGCTTTTCGTTCCTTTCTCTTCCTCCCTTCCTTCCTTCCTTCCTTCCTTCCTTCCTTCTTTCTCCTCCAACTCTCTGTCTCTTCCTCCCTCCCTCCTTCCCTCCCTCCTTCTGTCTCTCTTTATCTTTCTTTTTCTTTTTTTCTATTTCAGAATCCTGTCCATGAAACCACACGTATCATCAGGCTCCCTGACTCCTGCTGTCTCTGGCAGTTTTCAAACGTTTCTTGCTTTGTACCATAGAATTATGATTGAGTGTGCTGAAATCCTCACGTTGGCATGACCTTGACAGCGGTGAGACTTATTCCTCATGTATTTTACAGCAGGCAGCTCAGTCAGAATTGTCTGTTACTTTTCTCATGGCTAGAACAGGATTGTGGGTCTTAAAGGAAGGAACAGGGACAAAGCTCATTTCTATAGTATTGTGTCAAGGTACACAGTGTTGGCATCATGTGTTGCTGTTGGTGATCTCCACTGTGAGGTGGAGAAAATGTATCATCACAGACGATACCGCTGGTTTTAACCCAGTTTTTATCCCAGGAGAACGTTAAATGTGAAGGGTGGCTCACGTTTATTGGAATAGGTCAGTAATCTCACATATTAATGGCACTTTGCTCTGGATATGACTTGTGCGGTGGGGGTGGGGAGCCAGGACACAAACAGGGTCTCTCACTGAATTTGGAGCTAGGCTAGGATGGCAGCCTGCTCTATCTTTACTACACTATACTAGCCATCTCCCCTCATGCCCCTATTTTCCCCACCCCCACCCCGTCCAGCACAGGCACACTCGACTGGTTGCATCTGACTTCTTTCTTTCCTCTTTTTTTTTTTTTTTCTTATTTGAGACAAGGTCTCACTGGGCAACCCTAGCTGGCCTGGAATTCGCTATATAGACCAGGCTGTCTTTGAACTCACATATATCCTTCTATCTATCTCCATGAGGATTAAGGGTGTATGCCAAAGCACCCACTTTTTACATGAGTCTTGTGGATTTAAACTTGGTTCCTCAGCCTCTGCACCATCTCTTCAGCCCCTGGATATAACTCCTAAGCTTGCCTAACCATAAAAACCAAATTACAGCTTTGAGAGAGGGTGTCATTGGATCTCACATGGACGTTCTGATTCATTCGGGTAGGGGATTTCAGGACAGGAACCCACTTTTCTGACATGTACAAATTCTTCTAATATAGTCTCCCTAGATTATGTGCTCTTTGAAATAACAAGCAGAAACTACAAAGGGAAATTTGGAAACTGACTATATCACACACAGAAGTTGTTGTTTCTTTTTATGGGATGCCGGAGAGGAGACAGATTCCCTTGTGAGTTGCCGTATGGCATCAACCCATAGCATAACATATAATTAGCATCTATCCCAATGCCTTCGTCTCCTGAAGAGCACTTTCAGACCCTTCTTAGACTGGTAGGTCATTTTTCAATGTGCTGCAATTGCATTTCATCAAAACCAACACCCCATCCTAATGCAACTGTTTGTGGGCTTACACAGCTAAAATCAATGAAAAAAATATATCCTAGATTACAGTGCAACAGAAAGTATTATTAAAGTAAAACCAGATCTGACTGGCATATTTCTACCCTGTAGGGATGGTGGGTTTCACTTCATGGAAACTTTTACTATCAGTTAGAAAAACTCCTTACTGGGCCATTTAGTTACCAAACAAGGACTCCCAGATCCATCTGGATTAGGAAGGAGGAAACAAAGAGAGCCATGTTGATCTTCATGACAAATTAAAATGAAAAACAGACCTAGACACTCTCCCAGAGAATATGTGGGCTCTCTTTCACCAGGTCCCAGAAGGCTCAGGGTCTAGAAAGTTTCTGGAATTTAGAGACAACAGGGAGGGAGTGGGGTGAAGACTCATCGAAGATGGGGACATTAGAGGAGAGACAGTCACAGAGGGGTCCTCTGGGTTGAACTTTAGGACCAGTGCTGCCTGGTTTTGTCTGCTGCCTATTATGTCCTTGTATTCTTACCCTTACTCCACAATGTACTGTTATTAGAGGGTATTTTGAGGTGTGCCAGAAACAAACAAAAAAAGAGTCAGACAGCTCTAAATAGTCTCAGTAGGCAGATTCAGAGGACCTGAAATGATGGGGTGACAGCTTGGTCTGGGGTGCCTCAGTCATTGTAGATGAGTGTACCGGAGTCCCTACACTTAGCATGAGTTTTGAACTATTTGCACTGAACCCAGGGATAGCAAGAAGACTTCCGGCTCTATTCATAAGGTCTAATCGCTGCAAAGATTTTCCAGTCTTCTTGGAGATCTCAGAGATGAATATTGTAGGAAGCATTAATAACAAATATCTCTATGCCCTAGCATAGAGCGGAATTTGATTGCTTTCCTGATTCCTAGTGGTTCTATTGTTAGCACACTGCTTGATTTTCAGATAAACTTGCTTATGAAACTAGCAATGTTTCATCATCTGTGACTTTGTTCAACTCTATCTACTCCAACCACAATGTAGGGAGATATTTTTCTTTTCTTTTTCTTGGTTTATTTGCTGGTTTCCTTTTCATTGCAAACACTGAAATTAACCAGTATTCAACCACACTGACAGAAGATGTTGAACAAGGCATGGTACTTTTAGTGCCACGGAATAATTTATGGTATGTATATAAGAAACTGAGGCAGATTTTAAGGCAAAGAAGCCCATCTATAAGCTAATGAAGAGAAGACATACACGTGAAAATGAAAAATACTTTTTATTCCAGTCTTATCGCTGTGCTGTTTAGACAAAGTGAATAATGTAAGAGAGAACCTTGGTTTTAATGACCTTGGAAATGAGGCAAATCTCTGTGTGTTTGTGTGGACACGGAAGGGTGGACAAAGAAAAGCATCTCACAGGAATTATTCCTCAGGCGGCAGATGCTCTGTTATGTTTAAATTCTGAGAGTGGCAGGGAGCCAGGGAAGGGTTAGATGACAGGCAACAGCTTTATGAGCTAAAGTATTTTAACATCAGTGTGTGCGTTGTTGTTTTCATGTATATGTACCTTAAATTATTTGTTGACTTATTTTCTTCTTTTGAGACAAAGTCTTTGGCAAAGACTGGCACCAAATTTTCTATGCAGTGGAAGGCAACCTTGAACTTGTGATTCTCCTGCTTCTACCACCCCTGTGCTGGGATTGTAGGTATGAGCCATTACTGGTTGATATGGTGCTGGACATCTAACCCAGTCTTCTGCATGCTAGGCAAGCAGTCTACCAACTGAGCCACATCTCCAGCCATCATGTATTTATCTCAAGTTTTATATTGGTTTTCTCTTGCTGTTGGAACAAATCAGTATCGACTTAACGACCTGAAACAACATAAATGATCACTTTATAGTTCTAGAGATAGAAAGCTGGGTGCCTTTCCACTGGCTCTAAGGACTAACTTTTCTCTCATTTTTCAGTGGAAGCGATCTATATTTCTTGGCTCTTGCTTCTTTCTTTATCCTAAAAAACCCCTTGTCATTCGACTTACTTGATTTTTCTTCCATAGTCACATCCCCTGGCTCCAAATAGGAAAGAATCTTTGCGTTAAGAACTCATACAATAGCGGCTCATACAATAGTAAATAGCGGCTTCTTGAATGGCTGACCTCAGCCTCTCCATTTCAAGGTCATTCCCTATTCACACCTGCAATGTTACTGTGGTGTGAGCAGGTTCCTGGGAAAGGACATTGGCACTGTGGGAAGCACCACTGTTCTGTCGCACATGGGTTACTGGCTTCTTGAGTGTCACCCATTTTTCTCACCAGAGACACTAAAATTTTTTATGCAAAATTATGAAGAAGATTTTTGGCAAAATTAGAATTTCATGATTCTTTGCCTGTTATAATAAAAAAAGCTGAGGATTAAGTAAAGGATTAAATTAAATTGGATTTCTCCAGCCAATTATTCAAATAGTCTCATTTGATAGTCTTGGGTGTTAGTGATGTTGAATAATTCGATTCCTAGCTTGCATATTTTACTTATTTTTTTATGATTGATCACCAGGAGAGGCTGTTTTGAGGTAGGAGATGCTTTTCTGGTAAGATCTATGGAGATCTGGGAAACCATAACAACCCACACTGGGACAAAGTAGCAGGCCCTCATTTTAGGGGAAAAAGGAATCATTTGGTAATCAGTGCAAGACTATTAGAGCGACAATGGGAGCCACATAGCAGCATTGCATTCTCTGGCAGCCACAAAGAACAGAATAAGTATGAAATAAATATTTATGTTCTATACAAACTACGATTTCCACATTCAGTTGATATAATAAGATCTCAATATGATACTTCATGTTCTTTCAGTCCGTGCTGTAAGTCTGGGATCCAGTGGGTACTTTATACTAAAGCGCTCTTCAATTTGGCCTGCCTCCAACCTTTCTCTAGTGCTTAGAATCCGGTGTGACAGCCTTGGTCCAACCTCACAGAAACTTCTTTTATTTCTGTATTGTTTGTGCATTGTTTTGTTCTAGCAGTGTCTCACTATGTCATTCAGATTGACTTTGAACTCCCTAAGATGGCCTTGAATCTATGATCTCCATGCTTTAGACTACGTGATGCTGGGTTTATAAATGTGTGGCACCGGACCTGGTGACTTAAGCAGCATCTTTTAATAACCTTATTCATTGAGTTCTTTGCAGCATTCTCTACACAGATACAGGTGGATTTAGAAGTTTGACCCCCTACAGGTTACATAATACCCACTGCTGTCAATCTCTGTGTATTGTAGCCTTCTTCAGCAACTGCCCACATATGTAACATGGATGGGGGTCTGCTTGTTTGTGTTTTCTGTCCCACCTGGTTCCCCACAACTGTTTAGCCCCAAAGAAAATCACACATAGGTCTCCATAAATTATAAGCCGATTGGCCCATTGGCTCTAGCCTTTCATTGGCTAACTCTCACATCTTGATTAACACATTTTTCTGATCTATGTTAGCCATGTGGCTCAGTACCTTTTTTAAGTGGGGCAGATCACATCCTGCTGCTTCGGTGATCTGGGCAGGAGTAGGAGGAATCAACTTCCTCCTTCCCAGAATTCTCCTGTTCTCCTTACATCATTTCTACTTTTTGTCTGGTTTTTCCCACCTATATTTCCTGCCTGGTCAATCAGCGTTTATTTATAACATGATTGACAGAATACAGACAATTCTCCCGCACCACACATACACTGAAGACTAGTACTCACCTTCCCAGTCTTCTTCATTACTGAAACAACACTCAACACTATTGTGATTAGTGGGCAGTTAGCTGAATTATGATGTGGGATTTCTAGGAACAAGTTAGTTTTCCTCTTCCTTCTAGGTGTTCTGAAAGAGACATCTCAAAATATAGCAGCTCAGGGTACCTCAGACATATCTTTGGCATTTGACTAAATGATGCTCACCCCACATTTTTTTCCCTTAAAAAGGACAGACCCAGGTACCCTCGTGTTTTAAGCCATTATTAGTGGATTTGCTATTGGTTTGCATTTTATTTCATTTCTAAGTGATGCCAAACTAAGCTCTGGCTTCTGCTCCAAACAAAATGCATGTCTCCACTTGCTAGCTTCCTGTTAGTTCTGACAAAGGGAACCCCAAAGGGAGACTAGGAACAGAAGGAAGGAGAAAAGACACCCACTTTCCTGTTCTGATCAGTGTTGCCATTAAAGGGCATCATAATGGAGGGAGGGGCCAGCCCAGAAGCCACAGGAGGAGTGGATGTCCAAGGATGGGTGGCTAAATGCTACAAGGTGGTCAGGTGAGGTCAGGAAAGCTTTTGTTTTTATTTGACGACGAGGGAGGCTTTGGAAATCAGAGCCTCAGTGGAAGGATGGAATTCGCATTGTCTGGAAGGCCAGGCCACAACAGATTGAAGGGTGCAGAGGGGGCACCAAGTGTGGACTTCTCTTTCAAAACCAAGTTTTCCTTGAAAAGGAGAGATTAAAGGTAATGAGCTCTGTTTGTTTTTTCTTTTGAAAGTGAAAAATATTTGTAAACACTATTAGGTATTAGAAATGAACAGTCAGAACTGAGGACAGATGTCTGGACTAACTCAGGCAGGAGCCTTGTGCTTAATGTGCGAAGACCATTTCCAGAGTCACTGCAAACTAGGGAGACAGCTTCTACCGCGTGACCCAGGCTGGCCTTGTATCTGTTTTGTAGCCACTACTGGCTTTGAATTGTGTGGTCCTCTTGCATCAACCTTCCAGGGTCTGGTATTATAGGCATGCACCACAAGGGGCAGCAAAAGATTCTTAAAAGAATTGCTTTGCATCTTTCTAGAACTCAAACCGGCATGCAGTGGGCAGGCTCACTGACTGCTTTATGAGACTGGCTAGCTCCTGACCTCCGTTTTTGGGTGTCATCCATTCCTCTATTAATTTAGTGAATTTGATAACTCTAAACTTTCAAAAATTTATGTATTTTTCCTTTTATGATTTTCCTACAGGCCCCAAGCCCCATGTTCAAAGACTATGTTGTTGGAAATAAAATGTTTTGGAAGCCTAGAATTCCCCAGATAAATATATGAGCCATGTTTAATAATACCAGAGTAGAATTAAGTAAAATACAAAAATCAAATTGTCAAAAATTGCTTTTAAATATTAGATATTCCAAAGAGAAATTTGATATTTGATGACTCTCTTAAATTTTCCTGTATTGATCAAATACTTGCATAATATATAGTGTATTCTGAACATATAATAATTTCACAAGTCTATGATCATTAAAAATGTCTCCATAGAGTGTACTGTGTACTGGTGACTTTAGGCAGGAGGACTTGAGAGTATGGTAAAAACCTATCTTTGTGGTTACCCTCCCCTCCCCCTTCTTTCTTTCTTTTTTCTTTTTTCTCTAGCAACTGTACCCTGTGTATTTTGGCAAAAGAACAAGAAATGGATATCTGTGACCTTACTAGCTGACAGGCAATTACATAAGAGAGCTCCGCTTACACTGAGAAAAACAATAATAATTTCTTCTGAGGATTTTTCTGGAAGTGAAAACTAACTTTAAGCCAAAGGAAACAACACAATTCATGGTCTAACTTTGAAGCATATCTAGCAGAAAATTGACTAGTTTCTAAGGCTGCCAAGACAAATGATGATGGCCCAAGGGGCTTGGTGGTGCAGAAACAAATGTTCTCACAGTGATAGATGCAAGAAGCGCAAAGTGAAGATAGTCGCCATGGATGGCTCATTCTGAAGCTGGGAGGGGAATCTGTTACAGGCCTCCTTTCTTGCCTCTGGCATTAGCCAGCACGCCTCGTGCTCCTTAGTTTGATTCTGGGTCACTCTGGTCTGTCTCCATTACCACATAGTAGTCTCCTTGTATGCCACCTACATGTTCCCATGTCATAAAATGGCACTGGTCTTTGGAATTTATGTCTGTCCTAATATTGCATGACCTCCTCTTAATCTAATTATACCTGCAATGAACCTATTCCAAAATAAGTTCAAATCCTCTTGCACCGAAAGCAAGAACTTTTGTATATTCTCCTATAGTGTGCCAACAACAGAAAGCTATCTAGTTATATTCAAATAGCTTAGAACGCAAGACATGGAGAAACTATGTTGGAGCTGACTAAGAAGTTTCCTCTCTATTGTATGGCTTTCACAGCACCAAAAAGTTTTATGTAGACATTTGGGAGAAAAAGCCATCAACCCTAATCCTTGGCTGTGAATCCAGTGAGCTACAATGGAATGAGAAGATATGCCCATGAGTGCAATAGTGGTGTGAAGGTTATAGAGCTAACCAACCACTTCCTGATGGGTCTAGGAATATTCCATAGGCGAAAATGCATGGCTGCCACTGCATATCTGGCCAAGAACCCATCACTATGGAGCTCATAGGTTGCAGGGTTAAACCTACTATTATAATTTTGTCAAATGGACATAGTGTCAAACTGTCTTCTAAATTTGTATCTCTCTACCTGTAGATTAGCACAGCTCTCAACCTTCATCAGTGATGTTTCTTTCTGCTACAGGGAGAAAGACTGGAAGAGCCAGAGGTCAGTGGGTACCAAAGCAAATCAGTGGGTTTTTTTACGTCAGGATCCCTGCACTCATGAACTTACAGCAGCTGTGGTTCTGAGTAAGATCCATGACTGATCAAGGCAGTGGACATCTAGCATGGCATTAGGAGGGACTTACGAGCTCTCGTCTACTGAGGAGCTATTATAAGTTAGGGCTTCTGGAGAAGAGACTGCCATGTTTTTAAAGGATGTGACCCCTGGTATGTCAATTATGCTTCAGCGGATGGTCCTATGCCTTATGGATATATGGGCAGTGCAAACAGGACTTAAAGGGTTTAAAATAAAAGAGAGGACAGTGTTGGGAGAGTTGAGGTGTTAGGGAGTGGACCTGGGAGTAATTATGAGGGAAGAAGGGGGGTTTAATGTGATAAAAAATATGCTGTATGCATGCATGAGATTCTCAAAGAATTGACAAAAGTATATAAATATAATTTTTAAGGAAAAGAAAGCATAGCTCATTTGGTAAGTGCTTGCTTGGCATGCACAAAACACCGGGATCAATACCACCACATAAATCAAGTCTGGTTGGTGTACTCCCAGCTCTTTGAAAGTGGAGACGGGAGGATCAGAAGCTCAAGGCCACTCTAGGCTATCTGGCAAGTTCAAGGCTAGATAAAGAGAAAGAAAAGCTCAGTACTTAGTAAAGAAGGTAAGCTATTTGCCAAAGAAAACACATATTAAGCCTTTGGGAGAGATCAGGGAATCCCTCTGGAAAAACAAAATATCCCCACATTTTTATATACATTGGAATTTGGGGTAGTAGAAATGATTGGTCCACTCTAGTAGCAGCTGTAGCGCTTTCCTTCTCCTAATTTTGCAAGTCTGTCATGGAAATTTGAAACTGCACTAAAATTCCACAAGTCACGGAAATTAGTCAAAAACCATTGTAATTTCAACATATGGTACCCCGGGAAACATGTGTATACTTACCTGAATAGCCAAGTCTCAGATCTCTCTCTTACGGCTGTTGAGTCTACAAAGACATGGTCTTGATGGCCTTAGTGGCCTCTGAATGCTTCAGAATTTGTGTAGTTTATTTTAGAAAAATATTCAGACACTTTTTGTATTTATAAAAACTTATGTGATGGATATTTCCTCTGCCCTTAGAATTTAAACGTGTCTCCTCTGGGAGCTACAGCTGCTTTGCCTTTCCTTTGGCCTGCTTTCACTTTATAAATTTTGAATTCATACTCTAGCCTGTGTATCTATGTCATTACTTTCCTTGGGTGCAGAAATGTCACATCAGACAAAGTTCTTGTCTGAACTGAGTTTCTGTCCCTCGAGACCTGCATGTTCTAGAGCTGGTTAGGACTAATGATTTTCACTGAAGCAGCTGTCACAAATAATTCCAATGTGTGGGCAGGATGGGCAAGCTGACTTTTGAAAAGAGAAGTTTCAAAGGCAACCTTTTCTTTGTTTCCTCGGTGTTCAGATGTTTCAGAAAAAACAATAATATTGATAACTAATGGAATTATGTAGTTCTTTTGATATTCCTAACTTTGTTGATCTACATATAAACGGAAGTTAGGATTCATTTCCCATAGCATAAAGGCTTGGTGTATTCAGAGAAACATACTGATGACTGTGGAACTGAGAGACTATTCCGGGAATGTTCTTGTCCTTGGCAGTCTTATTATCTAATCTCCCAAGAATAAACCAATTATAGAAAAAGTAAAATGCTCCAGGTGAGTTTTCTTTTGCTCATTGTGATGGTTGGTGTTTATTTGCCACAACCTAGAAGTGCTTTGGAAGAGAATCTGATGTGGGATTTGGGGCTGAGCATCCGGGAACCAACAAGTGGCCTCTTCCGAAAAGAGTCTCAGTGAGGTTATTTCTGGATCAGGTTGGCCTGTGGGTATGTCTATGGGAATTTGTCTTGTTATTGATGCATGGACACTTGTCTACCATGCGCAGCACCATTCCCTAGATGTGGGTGCGTGGGGTGAACGCTGTGTGGAAAGAAAAAAAGTACCGGGCACAAGTGTTTGTGAATACATGTATTCATTCTTTCTATTCTTGACTTTGGATGTCACTGGTCATTTTGAATTCCTACCTTAATTTTCCCTCAATATGGACTGTAACCTGGAATTGTAAACACAAACTGCCTTTTGTCACGGTATTTTATCATGGTAAGAGAAAGAAATAAAATATGGTTACAGTAAAGTGTGACAAATGTCATGGGTTATTACTTATTGTCCTGTAGATAAAAAAAAACTCAGAAGGTTGGAGTTGGACGTTGTCAACTTGGCAAAATCAAGACTCACCTGGTAGATGGACTCTTGACGTGTGTGTGTGTGTGTGTGTGTGTGTGTGTGTGTGTGTGTGAAGGGGTTGGTTATGCTAATTGTATGGAGGACCTGTCTTCTGATTCCCTCCCCTGAACACAGCATCTTGGCTTATATATGTAAAGAAAGGAAGTTGCATACATTCCTCGCTCTCTTTTGACTATAATTGTTATGTGTCCACCTGCCTAAAGATCCTGATCACTTGACTTTCCCACAATGATGACTGTAACCTGGAGATGTGAGCTGAAATAACCCTGCTTCAAAATTCCTTTGTCAGAGCATTTTGTCACAGCAATAGGAAAAGTAACTAACACACACACACACACACACACACACACACACACAAATGATGTGGTCTCACTAGGTTAAAATCAAGGAACGCACGTGGCTGGGTTCCTAGTGGAGGTCGCTGCAGAAGTGTACACAGTTTCTTGATGTTACCAGCTCCCATAAGCCGCCTGCAGCGTTTGCCCTTCACTTCCCTTCAATCTTCACACGTGCAGACAGGTGGGACAAGCCTGTCTCACATCACATCACTCTAGTATTGGCTTCTTTGTCCTCTGCTTTTAAGGACCCATGTTACTTCACTGGACTCGCCTAGGCAAATCCAGAGTGATTCCCTTATCTAAAGTCAAACTGATTGGTGACTGTGGTTGCCTCTGCAATTCTCCATTGCCATGTAAGTCAATAGAGTAACTGGTTCTGTGGGTTAGGATGTGGCTTTCTCTAGGGCTATTCTTCCTCCACGGGGAGCAGATATATTCCAAAGGCCAGCTGAGAGTCTTCTGATGAGAAAGTAGGAGACTGTATTTGAACTGGCCTGTTTTATGAATACATTGTACAAAGACATCTGGTACTCGCTGTGTTGAGAGAACTCAACTATCAAACCACACCAAGTTTTTGTTACTATCCCATAGTTCTGACATCTGGGAAGTCCATGGACAAAGTGTCAATTGACTTGATGCCTGGTGAAGGTCTGTTTTCTGTGTCATAGATGGCAGCTTTTCGTTGTATCTTTGTGTGGCCACTCTCAGGCCTCTTCTATATGGGTCATAGTTGCACTAATGAAGGTTCTTCCCCTATGTCCTAATTATCTCCTGGTCTAGTTTGAAGTAATAAGGGCAGCGGGGCTGCGTTCCCAGCACCCCGGCCACCTGCTCGGCTAGCTTATGCCCCGAAATAACAACACACAAACTGTATTCATTTAATCACTGCTTGGCCCATTCTTTCTAGGCTAATTCTCATATATTAATTTAGCCCATTTCTAATCATCTGTGTATGGCACCCCAAGGTGCGCTTACCGGGGAGATTCTAGCCTAGTCCATCCTGGGTCGGAGCTTCATCGCGTGTGTCTGCCAGGGAGCAGGGCATGGCGTCTCTGCTGAGGCGTCTGCTCCTGAGAGCAGAGCTGTGGAGTCTCTGAGCTCACTTCCTCTTCCTCCCAGCATTTTGTTCTGTTTACTCCTCCCACCTATCCTCTAACCAATAAAATGGGCCAGGGCAGTGCCTTTATTAGCCAATGACCTTCCTCCATCACTAGTTTGCTTTTTTATTGCTGTGATAAAGACCATAACCAAAAGCAATTAAAGGAGGATAGGGTTGTTCATCTTACCCTTCCACCTAACAGTCTACCACTGAGGGAAGTTAGTGCAGGAACTCAAGGAAAGGGTCTGGAGGCAGGAATTGAAGCAGAGATTGTTCAATATTGTTTACTGGTTTGCTCCCAAGGCTTTCTCAGCTTGCATTCTTATACCTCCCAATATCACCTACCAGTGGATAGCACTGTCTATGGGGGACTGGGCCATTCCATATCAGCTATCAAGAAAGAAAATGCCTCTCAGACTTGCCTACAGACCAGTCCAATGGAGGCATTTTCTCAGTTGAGGCTCCCTTTCCCCAGATGATGCTAGCTTTGTCAAGCAGACAAAAACTAGCCAACACATATTTTAAAAGCCACCTGCAAATATTGGCAGTCAGTACAGAAACTTTTAAGATTTTTGTTTTTTGTTTGTTCTTACAACTCCTTTATCCCTAGGAAACTTTTATGCATGTAGGCCCAGACTACATCTAGACTTTAGGATAGATACACATAGTACCATGTGTGATCATACATCATAAAGAATTTTATTTTAGGGGGCTGGAGAGATGGTTCTCTAGAGTGATTAATAATACTGATTGTTCATCCCAAGGGCCGAGGTTTGATTCCCGTGTCCATATGGAAGTTTACAACCATCTGTTAAGCAGATTCTGGAATATCTGAGATTCTCTTCTGGCCTTTGTAGTGGCTATTTATATTGTGTGCAGACATACAGGCAGGCAAAACATACACACACATCAAATAAAATAATAATTAAAAAGATTTTATACTAGAAATTATTAGTATACATATAATTATACTATTTTTACAAATGAAAGCAGATTTGCACACTGAGGAAATGACTGTGCTTGTTTGAAATGAAGATTTAAATCTGTGTTGGATATTTGATATTGTAGGATATACAACCTTAATGTTTTGAAGAACTGATCATATTTTGATTCCATAATCATCAATGCTGAGAACACTGATTCATATAAATATATAGTTTAACAGCGAAAGAAAGATATTTAGGGCCATTTCAAAAACCGTTGGAAATCCTGTCCCAATTCCATGCTCAAATTCTCAACTAAGTGTTCAGGCACTAGTGGGAATTAAAACCACATCCTCACCCATATAAGGCAGACACCCTACACCCGAGCCACAGTCCTACCCCTCCAAGCTGAAATTCTTTTAACAATTTGAAGTAAAGCTCAAAGCAATAACTTAATGACAGTTTTTAAAATTAAACATTTTAATCCAAGCAATCCAAAGATATTCTACTTCATTTCTTAAATACTATGAAATGATAATGGGGCAATATTGTCTTTCCCCCTTGTAATTGACTCACTATTTTGCTGTAGGAGCAGATAACTCTGAGTCTATGTATTAGTGGAGCTTGGTGTGGTGGCACGTGCCCTACAAGGTGCTAATGCCATGTGTTCAGATCAACTCAGGCTGCAGTGAGGTTGTGAGACCACATGGGAAAATGTTATTGGAAATACCTTAGATTCATTACTTGTTTGAATTTCAGTTGAAATTTGTTTGTTATGTATAGAAATCTGTTAGTACCCGCCCACAACACAAAGCGGTGCCCACGTTCACTTCCACTTCCTCAAACGGGGTCATGACACAGTTTAAAAACCTGAGATGGAGAGGAATACATTTCAGCACAAGAATCTGGGCAGGTTCCACACTTTCAGATGATAGCAAAAAGTACATCCACGTGTAAGCAAGCCATTAGTAACACAAGAGACTCACCTATGACTGAGTAGTAGTTTCTGTTGGGTTTCTCTCTAAACCTGACTCTTCCCTGAAAAACACCAGATGCTTATTTACAAAATTAAAGCGCCACCTGGCGAGTTTCATGTAGGGTCCAGGTGTGCGGGCTATGCAACATACGTGGAAGGTATGGTGTGGACCACGCACTGTGTGAACTGTGGTGATGGATGTGGTTCTGGGGAGGCCCAGGCTTCTGGAGTAAATCCATAAGCTGGAGGCTCTCTTCAGGAGACATAAATACGCAATCCAGACTCACCTCTGAGAAACCCTGAAAGTGAGGGACCCGATGCCTAAGCGTCATTTCCCCTGTATAACAGAATCTACCTCTGTTTTTGTGGGCTGGAGCTAAAGGAGGTGTGGAGAGGGAGGGCAGAATGGGGTCACACAGAGAAGAGGCCGAAGCTGGAGACAGAAAGGAGTGCAGAGAAATCATTATTCCCTTGTGAAGCCAGAGTCACTTCTTGGGAATGTTATCAGCAACTTGTCTCTTTGCTCTTGAGCTCGTGTGTTGAAACCAAGCATCTGTGGAGACAATATTCCCTGCGGGGAGTACAGAGGCAGTTGGATGGGACTCTGTTCTGTCAGTGGTATGCTGAGGCAGGAAGTAGGGTGAAAACTTGCTCAGGGCAGGAATAGAGCGGGGCTGATTCAGCTAATCTGCTTTCATTATTACTATTGCTTTATCTATCTGTCTGTCTATCTATCTATCTATCTATCTATCTATCTATCATCTATCTACTTATTTGTGTGTGTGTGTGTGTGTGTGTGGTGTTTTGTCTGTGCATCATGTGTGTGTCTGGTGCCCATGAAGCCAGCAAAGGCAGTCCATACTTACCCCAGAACTGTAGTTACGGGCGACTGTGAGCTACTGTGCATGCACTAGGAATTAACTTGGGTCCTCTGGAAAAGCCACCAGGGCTCTTAACCACTGAATCAACTCTCCAGTCCCTAAGCCACTTTCTGACTCTCAGTTTGGTGACAGCCCTTCTGTCTTCAGATTGGGCTGAGCCCCTCCTGAGAGCCGATGCCTTCAGGTCTCATTACTCATTCTCTGTCCTTACGACTCGATCTGAGATCCCTTGAAATTCAGTTCCGCCACCACTGGAGACTGAGAAATAATGAACTGAGAGTGAACAGGGAAGGTGTCACCAGAAGATGACATTTTGACATTATGTCCAGAGGCCGCTGTTCATTACAGTTGCTTGTTGAGACCCTTTCCGACCTTCCACCGGAGTGATTGGCAATAAGGCTATTTTCACAATTTTCCCTCCGGGAACTTTCCTTCACACTTTGATAAGAAAAAGGAAATGAGCAGCCCTAATTTAAGCCAAATTCAATTCTAGGCTCCATAAACCCCCGAGTTAGGATACAATTGGACAGTGTGGAAAAAGGCATGTTAACACATATAGGAGACTGGCTGGATAGGCTACATGCGGCGTGTTAGCCAGTTCTTCTGCTGCTACCCTGGGTGGTGTGTTTTGTGCTGGAGCACTATAGCTGGCAGTGGCTGCTGTGTATTAGCTGTTCACATCCATGGAGTCACTTCAGTTCCTTTTCACTGTGCCTTGGCAATGCTAACTCCTGAATCAGACTCCCCAAGGGTTGACAGAGAAACAAGTTAAGTGATCATTTTCTTTTATGCTTTTCTTTCTTTCTTTTGATTTGTTTTGTTTTGTTTTCAAATGCTGGGATTCAAATTCCAGACCTTGGGCATGCTAGAGAAATGTTTAATACATTCAGACAAAAACCCAGACACTGTGAGACCTTGTTTTTATTCCTTGTACGTGGAGGCACGTGGAAGCACATGTGTACTCATGTGTATTCATGCTTGCATGTATGCACATATGTTTGTAGGTGTGCATGCGTGTGTGTATACATATCTGTAGGAGATCGCGGTTGACACAGAGTGCCTTCCGTGTATAGTCTTTACCTTATGTATTGAGGCAGTCTCTCACTGATCTCCAAGCTTACCATTTCCACCATGGATTCCTTCCTTCTCCCTTCTCTGTGTTGCTGTTGCACATGAGCAACCATGCCTACTTGGATTTTTATGCGCTTGTGGGGAGAGCTGAACTGCACTCTTCATATCTGTGCAACAAGCACGTTACCCTGAGCCATCTCCTTAACACCCACTGTGATCATTTCTAGGGTGTTCTGAACAGAGAGAATCTCCACCTGAACCCCACCCAGTCATGCATCTGTGTTAATACTCAAAGCTTTCCGTTCATTGACACCAAAGACCTCAAAGTAGCCTGGCAGAGGAAAAGCAAGCACTAGGCACACAGAGTAGGGAGGTTAAAGCAATGTGCTCAAGACCAACAAAAGGCAAAGTGAGGTCTGCTGGACTGTGGGTTTCTGTGCCATTCACTGTACTGCTCATGATGACACCAACTAAATGACTGTGTACATGCAGTCCCTGAGGGCCTGCTCCACCATAGTCATCTTCCGTACTGTATCTACTCATCTTCTGATGGCACCTACTATTGCAAGGAGGGCTGCTTGTTGGTTCCCAGAGGCTTAGCCACGAAGTAATGACACAGAAACCACATTAATTAAATCACTGTTTGGCCCATTAGCTTTAGCTTCTTATTGGCTAACTCTTACATATTAATTTAACCCATTTCTATTATTCTGTGTATCGCCACATGGCTGTGGCTTACTGGCTAAAGTTCTGGCGTCTGTCTCTGGGCAGGGCTACATGGCTTCTCTTGACTCCACCCTTATTTCTCCCAGAATTCAGTCCAGTCCTCCCTGCCTCACTCTGCTCTGCCCCACCCTGCTTTGCTATAGGCTCACAGTGGTTCTTTAGTTTTTAACAGCATACAGAGGGCAATCCCACATCACACCTACTCTATCCATTGCTTCTCAGATGCCAGTGATGGCAGCTTGAAATTATGAAGTCATAAGAAATAAATAATGAAACTCCATGACATCAGCTCTTCTAGGAGGTGCCAACAACACTGAAGTCCTAGATGCCACTGGACTGAAAGTCTTGGTGTGGGAGCTACTGCCTTTCAATGTTTCTCTTCAAGTGTTCTTTGGTAATGAGAATGGGGCTGAGTTCAGGTCGTGGTTATGGGTAAAGTGTGTTATTATCCTAGGCCACCTGGGCATGTTTCTGCTCTAACAGCTGAGGGTTACACAAATTCAACGACCCCTTTATAGTGTATGGTGTCTCAATTATGCAAGTATAAGCACATCTTTTATGATTTTTCTTTAAAAAATTGTATTTGTTTTATCTCGTATGTATATATGTCTGTGTTTGAGAGGGTACACCATGCTGTAGTGTGGAGGTCAGAGGGCAACCTGGTAGGGTCGGTCTTTTCTTCTACAATGTGGGTCCTGGGGATGAAACTCAGGCCATTAGGCCTGGTTTCCATATTTACCTGCTGAGCCAACTCAGTGTCCAGGATTTACTTGGAACAACTTTTATGTTCCCTTTTTCTTGTCCACTGTGGTCACTGCTTCATATCAACCATTAAGATGGAAGATGATAAACCTAATTTTTCTTTAGTGTTCACACAGAATATCATCTGCTGCCACTTATGTGAAAAGAAAACACTCAAATTGTAGATATGTTTGTGTAAACAATACAGAAATGACCAACATGTGACTCTCTTTAGTTCCTTCCCTGCTCTTCCTATAGGGGGAGGTGTCTTCCTTCTGTCAAGCAAACTTTATCTAGTGTACAGTCAGGCAAGCACAGAGTCCCATTTGAACTTACCACTATTCTTTCCTGTGGGATGTCTGGCTTACCTAAACATCCTGAGCTTGTAAATCTAAAAACCTACTCTACATGCATTCCGAAAGATGAGAGGATTATGTGGCCAAGTCCTTTTAAGAGCTTGTAGTTGTGTGGGCAAAATGTTACAAGCTTCGAATACAACCATTTGTTAATGTAACAGTTGCTTTAACAGCAATGAGGTAGACCCTGGGAGTTGCTCTGGTGATGGATAGGACAAGGAGTCTTGGAGATATTAACAATGCTTTTTTTTCAGCTCTTTCCATTACCTTGAGCATATATATCTTCTCTGAATCTATCGGAATCTCTAACACAAAAATTGTTTATACCGCCTGCATACTTTTTGCTGAACCCGAGAAAGAACGGGAGATGGGATGAAATGTAATGACTATAAAGTATTTATCCCCAGATTCTGGCTGTTTTAGACAAAAATAACAGCTGACATTGAGTTGTTTGCATGTGGTGATCAGAGTATTAGATAGAAATAATCATCTTACGTCACTGTGAGTTAGCTTACACGTAAGGACATTAGCAACTGGACTAGAATATCTTACTCATCCCATGTTTACACATTGGACTTTTAAGTGAATATTGACCATGTGTTAAGGGCAAGGCCACTAGTTGAGGTTGGAGACATCATAGAACTTGCAGATCTGATAAGCCTTTTTTTCTCCAAGAGAAAAAACAGTCTATAAATAGATGCATTATTTGGATGATGGATCAAATAACTCCAAGATGATTATAAGATTTTAATTTTAACATTTTAACTTGAGCCAGGGTCTAACATAGCTCAAGGGATCACTAGTCACCTCATCTCTGAATTTAAAGATATTGCTTTGTTTTCTGGCTCCAGAATTTGTTATCATATCACAAGCAACCCATTTATCCACAGTTGTGTTTAAGTCTCCATATTAAAAATGGTTTGCTTGGAAATTCTATGCTTGTCCATGAATCAATCTGCCTATACTACTTAATTTGAATGCTTTCTTTTGGGGGGAACTATCCTAACTACTGTTGGCCTCCCTTCACTAGAACTTGCCTCAAATACAGTAATCGCTATGCTGGTTTGAATGAGAATGGCCTCTATTGGTTCATATATTTAAATGCTTACTCACCAAGCAATAGAACTGTCTGGGACGGACGAGAAGGGAAAAGAGGTGACCTTTATGTAGTAGGTGCAGCCTTGTTCTCTTTCTCCCTCTTGTCTGTAGATCAGGATGTGAAATGTGCCTGTCTATTTCCCTCCATGATGATAACGGACTAACCCTCTGAAGCTGTAAGCAAGTCTCCAATTCAATGTTTTCTTTTGTAAGAGTTGCCTTGGTCATGGTGTCTCTCTGCAGGAACAGAATAGTAACTGAGACGTCACACTTGGGTATTGTAGCTGTGTGTCTACATCTCTCTGCCTCTCCCTCTTGTCCTTTGTGCTCCTTGAAGGCAAGTATGTATTTTCTCTGACCATTTTGTGTCCTCTCAGTCTAGTACACACAAAACAGCATTTTAAAAGGTTTTGATGAGTCAGGTGGTGGTGGTGAATGCCTTTATTCCAGCACTTGGGAGACAGAGACAGGAAGACCTCTGTAAGGTCGAGGCCAGCCAGGTCTACAGAGTGAGATGCAGGACAGATACAGCTGCAGAGAAACCCTGTCTCAAAAAACAAAACAAAACAAAACAGTTTTGATGAATAAACACCAACAGCAGATCACAAGTGTATGTGTATCTATATAAATGTCTCCACTGAGGAAGGGACACCTCCTCATGCCACCTCCCACGGCATTATTTGTCAGTGTCAGTTTTATTACCTGTTGGGTAGATGTTGTAGGTGTACAACTCAAACTCCCGGCTCTATGTGCTTAGTGATGATGGTAGCCAAATTAGTATTGCCTGTCAGGTAGGTATTCATTTGCATGACCTGATGACTATACGCACTGAGAAATATGCTTACTACATTGATCTCAAAATAATTGTTGACCAAACCATGGCTATATTCTCTCTCTCTCTCTCTCTCTCTCTCTCTCTCTCTCTCTCTCTCTCCTCTTTCTCTCTTTTTATATCTCTTTCTTCCTCCCTCCCTTTCTTCCTTTTTCTATTTTTTCTTTTCTTTTCCTCTCCTCTCTTTTCTTTTCTTTTTGTTACTTTTCTTCTTTCTTGAGACAGCATTTCTCTCTGTAGTCCTGGCTGTCCTGGAACTTGCTCTATGGACCAGGTTGGCCTTGAACTCAGAGATTTCTTGTTTCTGCCTCCCAAGTGCTGTGATTAAAGGCATGACATGTCCAGAGGCCCATGACTTTTTTTTTTTTTTAACAGAGAATGACAGGTAACAAAGCCTGCAACAAACTAATTAAATAATTGATCTTAGTTTTCTTTGGTGCTGTCTACACACACACACACACACACACACACACACACACACACACTGGTTCCACCCAGGAACCCTCTGATGAGATCAGCCATAACAGAACCATAATTTAGATCTACCAACTGAATGATCCTACATAAGTGGATTAGTAATTATTTATCATTCCTTATGTAAGATGTGGGAAAGCATTGGTCTGTTCACTGCCAACAAAGGTTCTTGAGTGAGGCAGACAAAATGGAAACGTTATCAGTGACCTGAGCCTCTATGATGCTTGCTCCCAAACTGATGAGCCGAGTAAACGTTCCATTGTTTCCCTGGCGTGGTGTTTGGAGAAGAATGCTATTTGGCTGTGAAGATGAATCACCCAAGCCAAAGGCAGATGAAGGTGTAGCTGTTACAGGGAGAATAAGCGGACTGATACTCTTTCCAGTCAACGTTCTCTAAAGGGAGTGGTTGAGTGCTGTGGTGAGGGAGAAGGAAGATGTAAGGGGGCTATGCTTAGCTTCTTTGCTATTGTCCAAGAATCACAGTGTTGGACCCCAATCTGTGTCGCCTCAGGGGCTGAACGAACTGTGCAGGTAGACACACATATCCCCTTTGGATGGCAGTTTCTGGGCCTTCTCTCATTTTTTATTTTCCCCCAGCAAAGCATCTTCTCAAAGTTTTCTTCCCTGTCAGGGAGTATCCACTGATATGTATACTAAATATCCCTTTCTCTCGCTTCCTGTCTGCTGAGACTTTTATTTCTCCAGTCCTATTTTAGTATCCTTGATAACCCAAAACTTTGGCCCACTTCTCATTCTTCCTTTTAATAAAAATATTTTAGATGATATACTTTACCTTTCAATTTATCAATCATGTATTTTACATACTGTATATTTAGAAGAACACTTGGTGACTTTGTCTTTAAGCCAACATATATACCAAATCTACAAAAACTCTCTCTGCCAAATTCAGTTTTACATCCTTAAGACTTATGGTAGATGCAGGAAGCTACAGGAGGGTGTCTTGTGTGGAGTGTTTTTGGTGAGAAGAAGATGGCTTATCATGCTGGCTTATTATGAACTAGCCCTGTACATGAGGGCGGTAATTGTTCCTCCACTGTTTGAGAAGATGATAACTACAGGAATGCAGCCAGAATCATGTTACATGGCCCATTTGGCAGCATGAGCTCTCAGAGCAGTGACAGTAGTGTTTGTGCTTACAAGGTCATTGGAATCACAGTACATTGTGAGGTCTATATCTCCCTGTGAAGTAGACCCCCTGAGAAGAAGAAAAGATGTCTGCTGAGTTTAAAAATGATGTGCATCATACCAGGATATTTCCCTGGTGCATGAGCTGGATTTTTGAAGCCTATTCCCTATGGTGGGATGCCTTGCTCAGCCTTGATGCACGGGGGAGAGGCTTGGTCCTACCTCAACTTAATGTGCCAGGCTTTGTTGACTCCCCATGGGAGGCCATACTCTTTCAGAGGAGTAAATGGGGGTGAGTTGAGGGGGCAGGGATGTGATAGAGAGGAGGGGTGGGATGGGAAACTGTGGTTGGTATGTAAAATGAATGATGAATTTTAAAAAAAAGAAATATTATGTATGACTTGTATCTACTGTGGTCTGAGCTACCCAAAACTCCTCCTACCAAAGCCATGCTTTTGTACCCTTAAGACCTAGTCACTGGATCTCAGCCTTCTGCTTGAGACTGTTTCTTTTTGGATGTCCCCAACCCAACCCCAGTTGTGATGACGAAAGCAACGTGGAGGGAGGAGAAAGGATTTATTTGGCTTACAATGCCAGGTTATAGTCCATCACATCAGGTCAGGGAAGTCACAGCAGCAGGGGCATGACAGACTGGTCACATCACATCCACAGTCAAGAGCAGAGAGCGATGAGTTACTGTATGCATGCTACTGCTCAGTTTGCCCTCTACTATATGTAGATAATCTCCAGGAGAATCATCCTGACTACAGTGAATATGGGTCTCCCACATCAGACAATCACTCAAGACATTCTTGGTGGTTAACTTTACCTAGATAATCCATTGCAGGCATGCCCAGAGAACTTGCCTCCTAGATGTTGAATTGACAGTACTAGCCACCAGTGTTAATTGTTCTTCTAATACAACATCCTGTCTATTTCCTCCTTAGTTCATCAGTAAAATACCTACATTTGCAAGATTCTTATGTATTTGCCTGTTCATTATGTAATCCTTTCTCCTGCTAGACTCTACACATATTTAAAGCTTACAATGGCTCAGTATAATAGCCACTAACTTGCACAGGGTTGATGCTTTCATTAGCATTCATTCATTACTGTTGAACTAAAGCATCAATTTTCTACCCTCCGGAATAGAACAGGATACCTAGGAAAATGTACTCTTGAGGGGGTCTTATGACTTTATTTGGGTAAAGCATTTCTATTAAAAAGCAGATGGCTAGGCGCTGGCGAGATGGCTCAGAGGAAAAAGCAGATGGATATATATATATAATCAATATTCACATTTTTAAAGATTTATTTTATTTATTATGTATACAGTGTTCTTTCTGCATGTATGCCTACCCACCAGATCTCATTATAGATGGTTGTGAGCCACCATGTGGTTGCTGGGAGTCGAACTTAGGACCTCTAGAAGAGCAGCTAGTGCTCTTAACCTTTGAGCCATCTCTCCAGCCTTCAATATTCACATTTGTCATTGTCATATGAGACATATGACATATGAGGTGTTGTCTTATCTTGTAATCGAATCATTTACAATTCTTCTTGGTGTAACTTTCTAATATGCTAAATTGTGTATCTGAGAATAGCTCTGAGTTCCTTTAATCTCCTCTCCTACTTTCTTAAATAACCCCATACACACAGGACCTTGAATTTTTGTTTTCTCGTTCTTTCTGTCCTTTGTTACCATAATAGTAATACATGATGATGATAACTTGAGTACTCTGAAAGGAAGCTGAATTCTTCTATCATTGTTATGTTCCTCCAACATCATAACCAAAGTTTATCCAGAGAGCCTGGGCTGTCATCATGTTTGATTGATTAGTAATTTCTAAGAAACAAAATAAATTTTCCATTTGCCTCGGTGATTTGTCTAGGTAAACTTTCAAACAGCACCACAACCAACAACGAGGACCTCTGGAATTCGCTGTGTATAATATCTGGCGTAGACCAATGCTTTTCCCTTGAGGTAACCCAGTGATCAATGGCCCATCACGGTGCAGTGAAATTCCACACCAACAAGCAAATGAGCCTTTTCTATCCTGAGCCTTCTATCTGATATTTTTCTCTATTACAGAACAAGAATGTCTAGTCCCCCAAGCCTGTAGAAGAAGTTAGTGGTTGCTTAGCAACAACATTCCCAGTCCAAGTTTGTAGTTTTCTAGGTAGCTTTGGGCAGGGTGGGGGAGGTCCTTTTAGATCCCTGGGAAGCTCTTGTATTTTCTCATTATTTTGAACCTGGGCTTATAGAAAGCATGTAAAATGATATGTGCAGAAACTATTTTTGATAGTCAAGGGTGAAGACAGGAGTCTATTACCTCTCATTAAACACATCCCAGTCGCCAGTTCTTTACTGCAGTATCTCTGCAGCTGGATATGAGTCACTGGCCTCCAATTCTTGGTCTATTCCACTGCAGACAGAACCACAAATGTCAGCCGCAACAAGCAAATGAGCTGCTGCCTATATCCTTATATACTTCCTTTCTCTCTTTTTCTGTCTGGAAATAAGGGCCTGTTTGATGGTCTCTTTTTGGCTCCCTGTGTCTTTTCCCCATAAGGACACCAAGGCTGGTGTATTAGAGTCTGGGAGAGCGCTCTCTGTTTCCAATGGGTTTACTATGACTAGCTTGCTGTGGGTAATGCGGCAAATTCCACTCAGTGAGCCTCCTTAATTCTTTCTCCTTATGGTCTACGATGTGCCGTCTTTTGTGTTATGCATTTCCCATGCTAAAGAGTTTTAAAAAGCCACTTGAAAATGAAATGATAAAAACATGTTGTTGGGAGACAATTGTCTGTAGGTCACAGACATTTGTAAGTGTTTCATAACAGGCTTCCCCTTTCAAGGCTATCTGGGCTGTGGACAGGCACGAACAACTTCTAGGTAAAAGGAACTGAGTGAGCTAAAAGTAAAGATATGGTCATAACATTTTATTATTAAATGAAATAGAAGGAAGAAATTGACAACCCTCATTTGAATAAAATTGAGTTCAAAACATTTAGCTGTTGCTATGGTCATTATGGGTCTCCCCTGAAACATATTTTGGGCATTTAATCCCAAACGAAATATTGCTGGGAAATCCTAGTGTTCTACAATCTTTTACATATGCCCATGGTCTTAGTTCTTGCCATTAGAACTGTCTTCAGAGATTCACATGGCAATAACTCCTCTAGTTCCTCTTTTGTGATATATATATATATATATATATATATATATATATATATATATAATATTTAAAAAGACATCCTACAGGGGCCGGAGAGATGACTCAACCTGAAAAGTGTTTTCTTGCAAGCATGAGAAACTAAGTTTGAATCTCAGAAACAAATGAACCACAACAAAGGTGAACAGAGGTGGGCCTGGTAGCTTCAGTGGCGAGACAAACAGTATAGTGATCCTGGGGCTCACCGGCCAGGCAGCCCAGTTTATTTGGCAAGTTCCAGGGCAGTATGAAATACCATCTTATCAAAAAGGAGGACATCATTTCTGAGGAATAACACCTGGGGCTGTCCTCTGGATTCCAACGCTCATCCACTTGTATGCCCACTTATAGACACACACACCCGTGCACATGGACCCGCAACCTCCACTCACACAAAGTTAATCCACAAACACAATAATAAAGCTAATGCTCTCTAAAGTGTTGCAAAGCCCCTTCCTGCTGATGACAATAATTCATGAGAATAATAGTTCACTAGCTGATCCTCCCATATGGCCTCGTGTTAATTTATATTCGGTGGGAGGCGATAGCTTCAGTCTTGACTTTAAACCTGATTAGAGGTGGCAAGGGAGTGAAGAAAGGACAGACACACAGATACATGGGTGTGGAAAATATTTCAAATGAGAATAACATTGTGAAACTTATAAAACTTTTAAATTTGTAAACTATTTCCTTTTATCCTTAGGCTGCAGCGCCCCTCAGTACTGGGCTAACTCTATCTATTGTTTCATAGTTTTATACGTAGGCTACTCTTTTTCACATTGTTATCCTTCTGTTAAAATAATGGATGTTATTCGCCACTCTTGAATGGGTTCTGAATGACAGAATATTGTGGTATGAAGTAGACTTCTTCCTGCTCTGTTTTCTACTCTTGTGTACATCCTCACATTTGTATTTTGCTCAGTTTCTCTCTCTCTCTCTCTCTCTCTCTCTCTCTCTCTCTCTCTGAAACACAGGCTTCTCTCTATTACTCATAAATTCACCCCTTCCTGCCTCAATTCAATCTATCTTCAAAATCCATTTCCTGTCTCAAAATCCTTCTTCACGTTGCCCCAGATGGATGAGAGTTCTCATTTCAGCAGGTGTTGGCACTGTTTTGGTACTAACATCATTATATTTCCCTCATATTTTTGATGCTATTTGTGTAGAATTCTTATTCTTCACCAGCATCCCCTCTGTATCTTGTGACTCCTGGACTCAGGGTCTGATTTCCTTTTGTTCCTTGTCATCTGTGAACATTTTCTGTTTGGTGAGGTCAGGAGCTTTGGGACATCAGGTATAGAGATGCAGGGACCCAGTTGGGTCATGAAACACTGGGCTTCTGCACAGTGCTGAGAAGCAACACTATTATATTTTCAAATTTCTTTTTTTTTTTTTTTTGTTTTTTTCGAGACAGGGTTTCTCTGTGGTTTTGGAGCCTGTCCTGGAACTAGCTTTTGTAGACCAGGCTGGTCTCGAACTCACAGAGATCCGCCTGCCTCTGCCTCCCGAGTGCTGGGATTAAAGGCGTGCGCCACCACCGCCCGGCTCAAATTTCTTTTCCTGTGCATGCCCCACTCCCAACGCTCTCGAGTTTGCTTCCCTTTTCAAGTCCGCCCCCCCCTCCTGCTGCAGTGCTCAATTTCGGTTGTTTGAACAGAATGATTAACTCGCCTTCCTTTCCTAGCCAGCTGAGTACAGGGTGCCATTTAAAACAGTTGAGAGCAGTCGCTCTCCTGAGTTGGGAAAAGAATGATTTCTAGGAGGCAGAGGAGTCCTGTGGGATGTTTGTCAGTGGGAGCCAAACCACTGCCGCGAATGGCCTCGTGAACAAGCCGTCACCTCCCAGAAGAGATGGGCTGTTGGCAGGAACCTTGAAGGCAGGGGCCATGGTAATTGGGACCAGTGGGGACATTTTGCTTATTTCTGTAGCAGTAAAAACACCTCCCACACAACAGAAACTGCCCATTTCTAGTCTCCTACAGAGCCTAACTTCAGTCTTTTAGAAAAGTCAAAGCTCGCTGAAACCGGGAAGACATTTTATTTATAGCGTATAGGGGTGATATTTTCAAACTGGAAACTAAGTGATTTCAGACTGGAAAAAAAAAAGTTTCCAAAAACAAATTTACGAGGTCAAGTTTCACCATCATAAAAAAGTAATTTAGGCAAACTTGGCCAACCACAATAGAAGATGGCATATTAAATTACCACGCTGCAGAAGGAGTTTGTGTTTCCTAACCTCAGGCAGCCCCGCAACCTCAAGTTCAGGGTAAGCTGAGAGCTTTCGCCTGGAAGCCTGTGTCTTTTTAATAACGCTGCTCATTCACTTTTAAGTTACTGCTTCTCAAACCGTAGAGAAACAGACCAGTGTGATAGCGACTCAAATACCTTGGTGTGTTTGGGTGTCTCCTGATATGCCTCACCTTCCCCAAGACTGTGTGGATTTCATTCTCAACGGTGCCACACAGCTGGTTACAGAGATAAACACCAAGAGGATTCCTCATCCTTTAACTACCATGTCGGAATCTCAGTGGGTTTTCTGTTAGCGTCAGATGTGTTAACACTGTGTGGTCACTAGGCTGCTCTTTGTAGAGTCCCCAAAGGAAAATGGAAATCTGGAATAGACTACAGGAAGCAGAGGCGGGCATGCTGTATTGCAATGGTCTTTGTTTTGGACTTTTCCTGGGCAGATTTGGAGGACCATCTAATCATTCAGAGAGGGGTGACAGGCCAAGAAAATGATTGACTTCACCAAAATCTAGTTTGGTGAATCAAAGAGTTTGTTGCATTTAATTACAATAGCGGGGATGACTCCATATAGCTACATCAATGAAACATCTCATGCTGGCACAGATAATGGCTTTCCCATGATGGAATAGATGCAGTCTTCTTTCAACTTAACCTTCCATCTTCCAAATATTCTAGCACCTCCAGAGACTGTGAAGCTAGGGAAAGATATTTAATTTGGAGAAGAGCCTATAAAGAGGGAGGGAGGAGTAAGCATCCCAAGTGATAGCCTAGCACTTCTCCTTAATGCTTCTTCTATGGGGAACCAACAAAAGGCCCAACACTGAGGGTCTATTGTAGGGACTTATAGCTACTCTGACTGTTACGCTCATAGGACATAATGCTACAATTCTGGATCAATTTGTTTCCTACTTTACCTTCTCATCCATTCATTCATTGAGAATTCCCTGTGTTGACACCATGCTGAAAATCAATATGTGAAATAAATAGGAGATGTCCTGACCAAGAACAACATTATCTTTCCCAGCTTTCAAGCCTAGTGTGTGGTCAGATGTAGTGACCCCATATAATTATATCACTTAGTGACTTCATAGCTACATTAGGTTTTTTTTATAAGTGCACTATTGCATTTATATAGAATAAAATTGACTAACAAATCATTTCATAGAATCAATATTTGTTGTTATGTTTTGCATGACCTGCTCAAACATATTTTTGGATGTTTGGAAGGCTGCCCTTGGTGAGTTCTATCAGTGCCTCAGATATTTGGGCCTGGAATATTTTGTACAACAATTAAAGGTACACTTAAATATCTTAAGTGAGAATCTAGGAGATGTTCAACTGGTATAAACTTTTGCTGTGTATGCGCCATGATCTGAGTTTGGTCAAGACAAGAGAACAAGTGGAAAAAGCATCCCAGAAGCATGAAAGAGACCATACCACACAAGCAGGAAGAAGGAAAGAACCAACTGCAGAAAAGTTCGCTACATGCATTCTCTCTCTCTTTCTCTCTCTCTCTCTCTCTCTCTCTCTCTCTCTCACACACACACACACACACACACATGAGATGAATAATTAAGTTTTTGTTGCACTTGTATATTTTGTTAGTGAGCGATATGTGTATCTCATGGTGTATAGGTGGAGGTCAGAGGGCAATTGGCAAGAAGTGGGTTCTACAGATTGATTCAGGTCACTGGGGTTGACTATAGGCACCTTTACCCAATGAGCTATCCCACTGACTCCCATAATAAATGCAACTTAAAAAATAAATACCCTAAGTATCTATTTTATTCTCCTTTCCTGATTTTAAACCAGTGGTTATAACAAGAAGCAGTTCCCCCAGTAGCATTTGCCAATACTTGGAGACATTGTCTTGTTTCTTGTCTTATCTATATTAATATCCAACAGGTGAGACCAAAGATATGGAGAAACAGCCTGAGGACAACCCAACCAAGGTCCCCCCAACCTGGGTCAACATGTCAGTAGTATTGAGTTTAAGAAATCCCCTTATTAAGTGACACACCATATTTGAGTTTTGAGAGACTGTACACCTCAGAGTTCATAGCCTACCTTTCCCGTTGACAATAAGCTACATTGTGTTTACGTTTTTCTTCTCTGTAGAAAATTTCCCCTAAAAGATTTTCATTTGTAGTTTCAGATATGGAGGGAAAGTAATAATTGGTTTTTCAACAGTTCCACCTGATTTTAGGAGGAAAACTTGAACTTAAACTCTCTGCCTCTAATGGCTGCAGCAGACATTCTGTGTTTCTTTGGCCCAGTGAGGATGCTTTATCTCTCAGAGGCATCCTGGGAGTTTGTTATCCTAATTAGAGGTAGAGACCTTGGGATCACAGAGTGAAGGCTTAATCAAAGCCATCCAGCAGGCTGCAGGGCTCTCTGTCACCCTTTGCTTGGTTCAATTGTCACCAGTCTCTTGAGGGGAATGTACTCTCTGTATAAGAAATCACCATCATTGGTAGCTTGCTAAACGCGCAGAGGTTGAGTCTAGTCAGTCAGGTGATTTATATTTGCTTATTTTCTTTAAGAACCTTATGAACAAAAAAATTAAAAAGAGTTTTCAGCCAGGATGACAAGGAAGGAAACACACAGTTTCAAAGCTCAGTTGTTATTCTCTTTTAAGCATAAAATATTATCCATTTAATAATCTGTGTACCCAGGAAGTTTGGTGTCAGAATACATTTTATAAAGTCATTAGCTCATCACAATTTGATGAAAGGAAAGTGTCTAGAATTGCATTATTTGAAGTTTCCTAAGAGTCAAATAATCCATTGAAGGGCAAAAAAATGGGTCTACAAAAACAAGAATCAAATACTCTAAAAATTGTAAGAGGTGAACAGCAGGGAAGGTTCTGGTATGAAAGACTTGATTTTGATTGTAATGATCAAAATTTTATCTTTTATTAATTTTTATAAATTTATTGTACATACCAACCACAGTGTCCCTTCCGTCCTTCCCTTCTATTTCCCAGCACCTTCCTTCTAGCCGCCGTTATCCACTCCTCAGAAAGCGTAAGGCTTCCCAAGGGACTTGGTATATCAAGTTGACGCAGGACCAAGCTCTTCCCCCACCCTGCATCAAGGCTGAGAGAGATATCCCACCACAGGAAATAGGTTCCAAAAAGCCAGCTCATGTGCCAAAAACAGATTTTGATTCCACTGCTAGGAGACCCATAAATGGACCACGCTACATAACTGTCATCCATATGCAGAGGGCCTAGATCAGTCCCATGTAGGATCCCTAGTAGTCGGTCTATTGCCTGTGAGCTCCCAGGAGTTTGGGTCAGTTGTCTCTGTGGGTTTCCCATCATGCTCTGGACTTCCATTGCCTATATAGTACCTCCTTCCTCCCGTCAGTTGGATTCCTTGAGCTCAGTGCAGTGCTTGGCTGTGGATCTCTGCATCTGCTCCCATCAGTTACTGGGTGAAGGTTCTATAATGACAATTAGGGTAGTTACAAATCTGATTACAGGAGGACAGTTCAGGCACCCTCTCCACTATTTTTGCTAGGGGTCTTAGCTGGAGTCTTCCTTGTGGTTTCTTGGGAGTTTCCCTGGCACCAGGTTTCTCTCTAACCCCATAATGGCTTCCTCTATCAAGATATCGCTTTCATTGCTCTCCCTCTCCATCTCACCCCCAGTCGGCCATCTGATATCTCATGTTCCCATCCCCATCCCCTCTCCTCTACCTCCTACCCCCCCAAATTTTATTTTTGTGTGTGTTCATATTCATATACATACAGGTGTACTTGCATGCCCACAAGTGTGAGCATGTGTGTGGACATCAGAGCCTACTGTTTGTCTTGTCTTTTGGGATTGCTTTGGAGCTCACTTAGGCTAGATTAGCTTTAGAATAGGTAATTCTCAACCTGAGGGTCGTGATCCCTTTGGGGTGGTAAATAACCCTTTTGCAGGGATCTCGTATCTGATATCCTGCATATAAGATATTTATATCACAATTCATAACAGTAGCAAAATTAAGGTTATGAAGTAACAACAAAAATAATTTTACGATTGAGAGCCATCACAGCATGAGGACCTGTATTAAAGAGTTGCAGTGTTGGGAAGGTTGAGAACCGCTGCTCTAGAGCCAGAGAGCTCCAGAGATCCACTTACCCCATGTTGGGAAGGCTGAGAACCACTGCTCTAGAACCAGGTAGCTCCAGAGGTCTGAACCACTGCTCTGGAGCCAGGTAGCTCCAGAGATCTGCTTACCCAGTGTTGGGAATGTTGGGAACCACTGCTCTAGAGCCAGGTAGCTCCAGAGATCCGCTTACCCAGTGTTGGGAATGTTGGGAACCGCTGCTCTAGAGCCAGGTAGCTCCAGAGATCTGCTTACCCAGCACTGGGATGGCTGAGAACCGCTGCTCTAGAGCCAGGTAGCTCCGGAGATCCGCTTACCCAGCACTGGGATGGCTGAGAACCACTGCTCTAGAACCAGGTAGCTCCAGAGATCCGCTTACCCAGCACTGGGATGGCTGAGAACCACTGCTCTAGAACCAGGTAGCTCCAGAGATCCGCTTACCCAGCACTGGGAAGGTTGGGAACCACTGCTCTAGAACCAGGTAGCTCCGGAGATCCACTTACCCAGCACTGGGAAGGTTGGGAACCACTGCTCTAGAGCCAGGTAGCTCCGGAGATCTGCTTACCCAGCACTGGGATGGCATGTGTGCTCCACCTCTTCTGGTTTATTTTCCCTTAGTTCTGGAGATGAAACTCAGGCACTTGTCCTTACAAACACTTCACCAGCTGAGCTATAGTATAACTCACCAATCTAAAATCATAAATTTAAAAGACAATTTTATGTAAGTATTAGGAATTCCAGCTGAGTTTTATAATGTTAAGTCAAGTCATTCGATTCCTTTTTTCTACAGTGGGGGAAAAACCTCTAATTTCTAGCAACCACAAACCAGGGTGGATTTCTCTCTCTATGTGCCTTCTTTCTAACTTTTCTTTTCCCTCGATTCTTCTTTACTTTCTTTGTGTTTCAGACCAACATAGGCCACGTAGTATTTGGAATCATTGAAGTACTTAGCCAACTTTTTGTAAGACCTTTGAAATTTGAGCTATGAAGCAGTTGAGTTTTCTGCTAGACGGTTCACTGAGAAATGGAGGGTGAAGTGGTGAGGCCTTTTGCCCATGATGGGATCTGACAGAATTATTGCGGTTTTTCTATTGCTCTTTGCCATGCTGAAAGGTGATTTTCAAACTAGCTTAAAAATTCAATGTTGTGGTAATTCCTTCAGCCAATAGGTTTTTAGATACCGGCCCACTCTGGGCATGGTCCCAGCGCAGATGAAAAGCACGTGTGCAGCCTTTTGTTTCCTGCTGGATTCCGTACCAGTTCCCAGTGCGTGCAGAGGACTGCGGATCGCTACCCTTACTGTGCGTTTAGCCCCAGCTAACTAAACCTTTGTTATACTGCATTCTGGGTACTGTGGAACTCTTTGGTACACACCTACAGTTTAACACTTTACGAGCTTCACCCTCTCTTCTACCTTCTCCTCCCTTTACTGCTTCCCAGGTTAATACTTGGGGTCTCACCTAGAAAATATGACAAAGGATTAATTCACAGTCTATGGAGAGGCCATACATTTTTCTTTACATCATTTTACAGTGTAGATGACTTAAAATGGAAAATATTCCTTTTTTTCTGGATTATGGAAATCTGGGTGCTTAATTTCAGAACAAAACAACTCCACAAGGAAGTGTGTTCCTTAACTGTTCTTGCCTCTAAACATCCCCTGGCCTAATTACTTCAGTTAAAAGAGACATATTCAATAATCCTAAATATACTTTCTCTAAACATGGCTTTCCTGAAAGCTAAAAAACCCCAACCAAACATAAACAAACAAGCAAATAAAAAACTTAATGGTGCATTTTTGTCTGAAGCCAGTGTGGTATTGGTACAATTTATAGTTACTTTTTGTCAAAAATTATGGCTCTATGTATTAAAGTGGGGATTTAATGCTTATTATTTGAGGACACTGAAAAATCAATAAAATATGCCCAGCAGCTAAGAATACAATGAAAAGTCAGTGATTTATCTTATTATTTAATTATACGTGAGCCTCAGCATTTCATGTCTTGTAATAATGTGGTGTTATCTGACTTAACTTCACTTTTTATCTTTCTGTACCCGGTATGAATAAACCTATGAGTTCTAGACCCAGGACTTCTAGACCCAGGGGATTCAAGGTTTCAAATCTCGGAGGATGCATGGCAACCAGACATTGTATGTATACATTTATAAATTTCTCATGGTTTCTTCAAAAGAGACAAGGCACGAAAGCTTGAGCATATTTGCAAGTGGTTAATACACTGAAAGATATCCAAACCTATTTCTGATGGTCTGTCTGAGTGGCAGCTGATGCTTCCATGGCTCCGGAGTGCAATCAGCAGGGCAGCCTTCACCTGTCTTGTTCACCAGCTTTTCTCCAATGCTTAAAATAGTAAAATATTTTCCAAATGAAGGAACAAACCATCGCAAGATCAGGGGGCATTGTATTACATAAACAAAGATCAAATTTTATTTAACAAAAATTCAGTGTTCTTGGTTTGTGCTTTCCATTTACACGACCAATGACTCAAATGTGAATAGGATTGGTAACTAGAATATCCAGATGTCTAGCAATCAAATGCTTAGTTTATTAGTCTGTTGGGGATGCTATGAAAAAAATACCACAAAACTGGGTAGCTTTCAAAACACATTCTTATAGCTGCAGAGGCTGTTGAGTCTTGACTGAAGGGTGAGTAAATGCAGTGTCCGCTGACAACAGCCTCCTGGTCACAGGTGGTGGTCGTTAGATTGTGGCAAAAGTTCTTTCTTGGGTGTCTTTTATTAGGGCATTCATCACATTCAAGAAGGAACCCCCATAATGGTTTCTTTTGCTAAAAGCCCCACCTCTTAACATCATCAACCTAGAAATGAATATTTTAGCATGAACTTTGAAAGACTACAAAAATTCAATCTTTGCAATAAGAAACCTTAAATCTGAAAATATTTCATCTGTTGCCATTTTTCCATTATCTGAACCTGCAGCCACTGTCATGCTAGGTTGTAGCACCAGAAGTTCTGTTTCCGTGTCTTCCTTTAGGCAAGGTTGCTTGGGGAGACTCCCCTTTTTTGTTCTTTCTTCCTGTACCCATTCAGTTGTCAATTTCCTGTAAATTTGTGTTCTTCTTCTCAACCGCAGACCATTTCCTTGTGTCAGAAAAAGGCACCACAAATCCCTGAAAGTCTTTTGATATTTTTTTCCTTCATCCATTTATTGTTTTTTGTTTTGTTTTGTTTTTATCATGTTGAAGATCAAACTCAGGGTTCTGCACTTGGTAAGAAAGTATTCTACCACTGGCTTAGACCCCAGGTCCTTGGTTATTGTTTATGCATATTTCAGTGGTATATGTAAAGATCTTTGCCCTTCAAATCTTCCAAAGATGTCTTAGCTCTGGGCTCATGTCTATTCTGTTCATAAGACGACTTATGGTACTCCACTTGAGAATAATGAGACATACATTTAACTTTAAGTATAAGCTTTTCAAAAGTAGAAAGTAAGTCTTCTAAGGTATACAAATTACACCTGCTGAAGAGCATTCAGAACAAAAGGTTTGTTGTTTTCCGACACTAATAAACTGATTTAAGGGTTAGAAAGACAGCTAACATTCATTGAAGTTCAAAGTCAGTGCATTGACGAGGGTACTAAGAAGAATTAGAATCTTAATTTTGCGATTTTAATCTTATAAAATCCCACTGTCTAAATTCCTTCTGTGTCATTTCAATCTAACTGGACTCAACAGGACACCGTAAGGTGCTCGTTGGCACTAGCGTTGAGTCTGCACATTGAGCTGGGTATTTAAGTATTCCTAAGTAACGACAGTGGTACAAAGATCACCCTGAGGGGGTGCCTTTGCATAGAACTGTTGTTTTCTCTAAGCGGCTAACTCCTTTCAAAAGCCTCATAATGTGTAGTACTGTATTTTAAGCTCTATTTTCAAGTAATTTTAAACTTACAAAAAAGTACAAAAATAGAATGGAGTACTCCATATAGCCTTCACCCAGCTTTCCATACATAACCATCATACTTCTTACATAACCACTGCACAATTAACATACCCAGAAATACCATACTGCTTCAAATTTAGAATAATGTGGCCTGACTGGTGGTATTCTCATATAGCTTTCTTTCATTCCTCTTTGCATGTTGGCTCCTTCTCCATTTCAGAGAGGGTAGGATTGAGTTCTTGATCCTGACAAGATCTACATTTTACAAGATCTACCCTACATTTTGATTTCCGCCCTCTTTCCTAATAGCACTGAACATCACTTCTCTGTGACATAGTTGTCATTGTCTGATTTAGTTCTCTCAGAGTCTCATTGCCAGGGCCTCATATGAATAGCCCAATTCTTAATTTCATGTTAGTACATATTGTGATATATACTTATGATATTATACTTACAATATGTACTTAAAATATGGAGTTATAAAGCACCATGTTATACTTAATAGGGAGTTTGCATCTGAGTTAATGCTATCCTTCATCTATCTGTCTATCTATCTATCTATCTATCTATCTATCTATCTATCTATCTACATGTGTGTGATATTGAACTATTACATTCAGTTGAATATTTATTTTATGGTATCCTTAACTTGTTCTCATGATTTGTGGAATACTTAGATGTATTGATTATTCAAACTGAAGACAAAGAAGAAAATAAAAGCTTACAAAAGTTAATAAAACAAAGGGCTTCATTTGGAAGATCCATTACCAGTTCGTGGCTACTTATCTATGTACAGTTCACTCTCTGATTTTGTGAATGTTATCATATATTATCAAGAACCCCTAATTTGAGCTCTAGCAGTGCAGCATCTTGCTTATCATGATAATGAAGGAAATCCACCTTGGTATGTTCTTTGGGAAGTACAAGGAAAATCCACTTCAAGTTTTATGTGGCCCCTTCTCTTTTATTCAGATTTGTTGGAAAGAGAAACATAAATGGAACAGTTATTTACAAACAGTTATTTAGGAAACTCTATTTACAAAGAACTTTGTGGATGTCTGTAAGATCTTTACCACCCTCTCATCAATAAGCAGAAAGAAAGAGTGTGTATGGCAGCCTGTTCTGTTGCTCCTGTTTTCAGGGTTGCTCAAACATACGTGGAGAGAGACTGTGTTCAAGGCAGTCTGCTCCATTGCTTTCTGTTTTCACTGTTGTTCAAGTATACATGGAGCCTCATTGCCCTCAGTTGGCTAGAGATTCCTGGCTCCTTGGCCTGTGGTTGGCATGAGCAGCGTGAGTTTCTGGATCACCGAGTTTAATCTACAATGACTCCACACTGATGGTTGAGAACAGATACTTACGTCATTAGTTCTTGGACTGTCTGAGCCTTTGGGCTGGTTCCTAAGACTACACTGCGGTAGAGAAGACAAGATCTAACTAACCAGACCATTCGTACATGCCAATTTCCCCTTATTTCAATGAGAGGAAATACGATCCTGGGTGTGGGTAAGAGCTAGTCTTTCTACCCAACAGTGAATATTCTTCAAGTCTTGGCTAGTCTACATTTCCAGAATCCTCAGCCTTTTCCTTAAATATCTCATCTTTACTTTAGTAAAGAATTATTCTTATTAATGTCAATATTTTATTTTTTTTAAAAAAATCCACAGTTATCTATAAAAGTTAAATATTTATATGAGTTTGTCAGGCTTCTTTTTCCTGCTAGGGAATTCTAGAAGATGGTATAAGGAAAAATATTGCTCAGGAGGCCATGGATTGTTTGGCAAAAGACATTGTGTAATGGAGCACTGGGATTGTAGAAATGGTTAAACCAGCAAAAGTAATAGACATTAAGAAAAGAAAACAGTCGTGTAATTTTGTGTTGGCCACTGCGAGCAGCAGGGTGCCTTTCATCCATTACTGTCACTTAAATATTTCCATCATTTTGCCTCTGGGCTTTAAAATGCAACTAATCCACTAACCACAAAAACATTTGCATAAGCAATAAGAAATGAGCGGGTCAGGCTGCATAGGGATAGCATTAAAATTACGTTAGTAAGATACAGCTGTAATGAGAATGTTGGTCTTATGTTCGCATCATAATCCACTGAACTGCTTTGTACTTCAATTGAGGGTTCCTTCTGGTGCGGCTATTGACATTAAAAAAAGGAAGAAAGAAAGGAAGGAAGGAAAAAAAAGGAAACATCTGGCTCCTGTTACTCCCCAATCCTATTTCTCTTTCTTTCTGTCTGTTTTCACCCAGTTTCCAGGCTGCAGAATTTAGAATTCTTTCTACTGTCTAGGATAAGGGGGTGGGGAAAGAAAAAGAAAAAAAGGGAAAAATCTCCTACTAGTTTTCCTTTGAGCAACTGAGAAATGTGTCCCTGAAAAGAGCATCCATCCCAGAGGGGCAGTGGAAGTCTGCAGCTAAACTTCTGCACTCCTTGGCACGTGGCTGCTGAGCAGGACTTCTCCTGGTCTTTGACCTTCTGGATGAAAGCACATCTCAGCAGGGTAAGACCACTAGGGTGCTCTGTTTACTGTGGCTAAGGCCCACGGTGTTGCTTTACTCTAACCGAACAACGACATCCGTCATTTAACCTGCTCAGGAAAGGAGACACTCACAACCATTAAATTTCTATTTTTCTTTCTTTACTTTGTTCATGAGGTGTTTTTTTTTTTGTTGGACTCACCATTAGAATCTGTTGATTTATTATTAGTCTTATTGTTTCCTCTAGTAAATCAGCATTCTTGGACTCAAGCTGACCTCTGGCATCTTCAGCAATTTATTCATGACAGTAAAGATAGAAACATAAACTCTCTCTCTCTTAGCCAAATGGAATAATGTTTATGTAGTTGACTGTATTAAGGGTGGAATAGGGAACTCGATAGCACAATGATACTATAGGACAAGTATTTAGCTCCCAGTCTGTATGTTCTTTTGTGAGAGGAGTTTCTTATTTTACCATAGTAATACCTTGAAGTTGGTTTTCTTTTGCACAACTTGAAAAGAGTACCTTATGCATTGGCTAAGTAGTTATGATGGATTCTGTCTTGACATTGCAATATTCACCACTATGAAAAGGAGCACATACCTTGTTCCACATGATGTCTGCAGGGAGAACCAAATGATGCTTTTTTTCTTCTCCCATCTCCTTAGAAACTGTTGGAAAAGTTCCACAACCTAATGGAAAAGTCTTCTGAAATAAAAAGGGTGGGGCTGGGAAGCAGCAACTGAGACATGGTAGCTGTAAGGATGTTTGTGTCACCTTTAATATAGAGGTCCCCAGGAAGAAAGAATGGGATCAATGAAAACTGGCAGAGAGAAGGGCAAAGGACCCAGGGGAGACTTGCTCAAATTCACTGTGAGTTGGAGATGAGTCAACCCCCAGCATTGGGCCTTTGCTTCCCAGGAAAATACAGGACTGTCCTGAAGGAACTGTGCTAACTCTTCATCTTTAGCACTACTTGACATTAGAGAACTAGGTGAGGCTTTGGTAACTTGAGGACTTGAATACCACGTCTTAATTCATTCATTGTTTGGCCACAAAGTCAAGAATAATGTATATCTCTTCTCTTGGAGGTAAAGACACAAAATCTTTAGTTAGAAGCATTTTTGGAGACCCCATTCCCAGGTTCTGCATCTGCATTGGCCTCTGTCAAGGGACACTATGGAAGACAGTACTGAGGACCTTTCTGGAGACTCAAATATTTCTGAATTATCTTCCTGCTTGAAGACGAATGTGCCTTCCACACACAGAGAACCTTTAAGTGTGCCAATGTGACATGAGATCATAAATCTGCACTGAAATTGGCAAGGTCTCTACAGAAACTCATATCTCTAGGTCCGTTTCCTTATAGATAGCTTTATTTCCTCAGTTCCTAAAGCCTATTGCACATTCGATACCGTTTGCCTTTGCATAAATGCTTCTGAGATGTATGTGTTTCTTCGAGCTTGTCATTTTTCTCTTTCCCATTAAGTAGCTATGTTTCAGGGTCCTGTGTAATTCACCAAAGCATTTATCATAATTTCTAAGCTGAAGTAAAATCCTTCAGTAATAGGTATAATTTTCATCAAACGGTTTCTTTCCTTTTCTCATTGTTAGGACTCTGTTGCTTGCTGTGAAATGGGAGCTGCCTGTAGTTAAAACTGGCAGTTTAGGAGCTTTGCTTTTCCTGCACGAGCTTCTTTGGCAGTCTCTGTTGTCCGCCAGGTCCTCCCAACCCATCTCCTTCAGACCCACATAGGAAATGGACATAGACATTGTTTTATAGGTGCATTTAGCAGATCAGAGCACTTAAAACTCTTTGTTCCATGAATAGATCTTGAGAAAGCAAGACACAATACATGGTTATGTTACTTTTCTTTATAGTTTCTATCTACATTTGTATGTAATCGATGTAATTCTCTTTCTCATTTTTTTTTCACCTTCTGATCACTTCTTTGTGCTGTTTTTTAAAGTGCACCAACTTAGAATCATTCATATATTCCTCAAACATACACTTAGCCATCTTCATGCTGAAAGCCATCCTGAGTACTCGGGATACATCCCCGAAGAAAACAAATAAAAACCCTACATTCATGTAGTGAAAGAAAAGTCCTTGGAAAAAGAGAGGGCAATATAGGAGAGAGAAATAGATGTGACCCAAAGAGCGGACCCCCCCCCCCAAAAAAAAAACCAGAGGGAAAGAAATGCTTTAGTTGCAAGCAGTTTAATTTTAAGAAGCATGGACAGGTAAAAACATCACAATGATTGACATTTTATCAAGGAGACAGGGCATAAGACGAATGGATAATGGGCAGCAGTTTTGTTTTTGTCTTCAGCGTCTGGAAGAATTGAGTTGTTGATTGTGGAGGGAGAAAGGAGGGAGAACAAGACATCTGGAGTCTGTTGTTGGCTGTGATGTCTCAGAAATATTCAAATGGAGATGGCAGCAGGCAGTTGGAAATCTGGAGCTCAGGAAATGTGTCCAGACTGGAGGACGTAGAAAGCAATTGTCCTGTTCGAGGGAATCAAGGCACTCCTTCATTGTAGGTTAGGTATGCTTGACTGCTCAAGTGACGTGTGGGTTAACAGGCTATGTGGATAGTCTTAATGTGGTCTTTTTTGTTATATATTTTAAGGTTCTTTATCATCTTTCTTATCCAGAGGCAGAGCCTGTGTCTCTTCCCTTTGATCCACAGGCAGGTCTTTCATACTCTTTCATACCAACTGGGCAGGAGAGAAGTGATGTTGAGGAATTTCCAAGTCAAGAGCATAAAAAGATGTAGTTTCTGTATCTCTTCAGCATGTTTGCCTTTGGAGCTGAGCCAGCATGCTAGGAGAGGGCTCAAGCCACATGACAACATGCATGAGCTAAGGGCAAACTCCCTGTTTCTAGGCTGAGTTAATTGGGATGGTAAGAGTCAACCTAACCATGGGAGGTACCATTCAGAGGTCGCAGTCTGAACATAAAGAAGTGAGCTGAACCCAGCATTTATCTCTCTCTTCTTCCTCACTGCAGACGCAGCATGACCAGCGGCTTCACACTCAGGCAACTAGACTCTTCAACCACAGACAAATGTTTTCTTACATTGCTTTTGTCAGGTATTTGGAAATTACCATGGGGGAATTAACCAAAATAAACTTCCTCTGTTAGTGTCATTCCTATAGAGCTCTGCCCAAACTGCTTTGAGTCAAAAGAAAAACACAATTGCTTCAGCTACTGTTTAGAGTGTTGGTGATTATACAGAGACTTAATTTGCAAGGTGTCAAGAGTAGGGCCACATGCTGCTCTTGTCTTCTAGATGGACGCATTCCTAGTCTAAGACATTCTCTGAGGGCACATAGTGGTCCTCACTAATTGTTTTCAATGAACGAAAAACATTGAGGCAGGAGTGGCCATCTCTCCAATTAAAGGAAGGAGTTTGGAGTTTGTGAGCACTAAGAAAGCTTCCTAGTTTAGAGAAACAGAGTTCTGCTTAGAAAGAACTCAGTTCGCGGGAAGGCAGTGCTTGCACAAACAAGGAAAACTTGATTGCTCAAGGAAACTTATTAGCAACGAGAGTCGTTTATTCTTGAAATTACTGTAAAGCCTTGTCAAGTAAAGTAATGTTTGAAATGAGGTTCTGGTTGGCCCCAGAAAGGGTTAGCTGCTGGAGAGTAGCATTTGTTTCTTTAATCACCACTGTGGGGCTTCATTTTCTGATATGAGCTGCAAGTATAGTCGACGAAATAATGAAAGGGCTACTATTCCATAAGTGATTTGTACTCAATTTTCCTACCAAAATGTTTGCGGGGAAGGAGGAGGCAAGGGAAGAGAACTGACTCAGAACGTATCAAAATCTTCAAAAATTAGTCTTTTTATCATTTGCTCTTGGTGACCCACATGTTATTCGAGTTCCTCTTAGTTCTAGAGGCACTGCAGAGATACTCTTATTCACCACTAATGAGAAAGGGACTTCTTTATTTTGGAAACCAATTCGGAATTCTACATAAGATACCCTTTTATTTCATTTTTTGTTGTATTTCTCTTTGACACTATCATCCTAAACACTATAAATAAATAAAATTAATCTTTACAACTACTCTAGAAGATCCTATTATTATCTTATTTCACAAATGAGAAAACTGAGACCCAGTGGAGCTTGAACCTGCCTCAAGACTCAGCATTCTTTTTTCTTTTTGAAAGTATATCTATTTTCATTTTATATGTATCAGTGTTTGTCTCTATGTGTGTATGTGAACCGTGTACATGCCTACTATTCACAGGTAGCAGAAGGAAACATCATATCCCTTTTAACTAGAGTTACAGATGGTTATGAGCCATCTCTCCAGACTCCTAGATGAGGGAGCTAGCCACCAAGGTCTAGCCTCTTATTTAGTTGCAGCCTCCTGAGGCTGACTACTTCAATATTACCAAAGTATTGAAGTCTAGCAACCAAAAGCCACCTGTGGCTGCCCTAATTAATCAATCCATTCAAAATTAAACACCTCATCCCAACACGGGTTTGCCCTTTTACCTCTGTAAACTGCCATTTTCCTATGGGCTGTTCCTGTCTCCTCTCTATCCAGAGGCAGTTCTTTGTCCCTCTGAGACAAAACCCTTACCCCTCCTTTGCTCCCTTCCCCTTCTTTCTCCTGCTCTACCTCTTTGTCTCTTATTGCCTGCCTTTTGTCACTCTGGGGTAAAGACATCTCTTCCTCATGCCGCTGCCGCTATGCTCTCCCAGTCAGGATGGACTCTTTTCTCCTGGACCCACAGTAAACCCTTTCTCCCATTAGTAGCTTTGGTCCCAGCAACAGAAGATGAGTAATACAGTGGGGTACCATGTCAAGTAAGTCAAGGAATAAAACAAGCCCTCTTTCCAGTTTTAAGGCCACAGAACCACACCAGTACGATGGTGCCCCTCTGACAACATATTTAGTTTCATGAAAACACCGTTTTAAACAAATTGTAGAATGCTTAGAGGCACTGTCTCGGTGGCCTCTCTACTTCCTCCTTCTCTTCTTGGTGTGCATTGTCTCGTAGCACTGTTGAAGTGTTTCAGACTGGAAATACAATGGAGCCAGCCTAGTTCTCTCACACCCCACGGTACTTTCACTACTCAATGTCCACAATCACCGCTATATAAAAAAAAAGAGAGTCTTGCCTGGAGTTATTTTATTTAATTTATTTATGTAATACAGTGTAGAAAGCTATCATGGCATAAGCAATGGTTCTGTACAATCATCCTGCAGAAAATTATTTTTGGAGAATTCTTGGTAATTTGAGACCAGCAGAAGACTCCCTCCCCCCAACCCGTAAAAGTGCTTACGATGAACAGGGATTTTTTTTTTTTATTTTTTATCAAAGATCCAAAGATACATGGACAAAAAAAAGTTCAAATTCTCAATGCCTAATGTGTGCACATGAAACAGGCACAAAGAAATCAATGTGGATCCTCGCATCCTATGCCACAAAGAGAGCAGAAGCAGCAATCTGTACAGTAAAATGCAATCATGGAAAAAAAAATTTTCTAAAATCATTTGGAATACTTAAAAATGTTTAAAATGCATAGTGACCAGGAAAAGAATGCTTAGACAAGAGAAGCAGCTAAACGCCCACGCTCACACAAAGCATCCCCCATCGATTTTTAAAGCGTATTTCAAGTAGGAGTTAGTTGGGTCACAAACCACAAGAATAATATACAACGGGCTAAGGGGCTATGTGTCTGATAAATAATCAGGAGAGAATCTATTCATGCACTAGTTTGATACAGCTAATTTTTTTTACAGTACACAAAACCCATTAATAATGTAGTGTAGAGACCAGAATGTAAAGAGAGAAAGAGAATACATTACTGATTTGTATATTAATTCAAGTTCAGGCATCTACTTGTGTTACAGCACGGCTGTCAAAAGGCAATGATGAGTAAAGAAAACAGAAGGGCTTGTTTCTTTCCACGTTATTTTATAAATGAACACCGATGGGTAGTGAAGCAATGGTTTTGCTGTCCAAGTTCAGAGGCTGCTGCTGTGGCGGTGGTCTAGTTCTGCATCTGCTCAAAGAACTTGTAGGTTGGATTCTCGTATCCATTCTGCTGCATTTTGGAGAGGTGGCGCTCCTCCGGGGTCACCGCGGCGTCAACCTAGAAAGCAAGTACGAGACTCGAGTTTACAATACAAGACACTTTAAGGGAGCACGGCAATACTATGCAGTAAAAGGGCAGAGTGTGTGTACTTTTCTTTTGCCCAAAGTGCATAATAGCCACTATTTTACCCTCGTTCCCCCTCAACTTTTGACTCCACATGGCAGAGCCAAAGGCTTATGCCGATGCTGCATCTAGCCGCTAGGTGGTGCTGATAATCTTGACGCGAGTACTCGGGTTTGCGCAGGGCCCCTAGGCTGAAACAAACAGCGAACACTGAAGACAAGGGCTGGTGAGCTAGAAAGAGTATCACACGGAGGGCACTGTGAGTGACGCTTTGATCCGTGCAGAATAGAATACTCAGCTCTCCGTGGTTCCGAGTATCTTCGACTTTCAATATGATTTTATATCTGTAGAAATGTTAGAGAGTTCTGAGAACCTACTAATTAAAGTGATAGCATATGTATAAAAGGGGGTATCACCTGACATGAAGAAGGAAATCCATGTAGAGAAATGCTGACTTACATATTATATATAACACACATATTTTATATATGTCTCATTAACATACTTACACATATATAATTTGCAATGCTGGAGGTTGGATTCAGGGCAAGAACTGCATGCATGGACACACACAGACAGACAGACACACACACACACGCTCCCCACACCCCTGAACCCTAAGATGCATAGCAACTACAGCCAGCTAAACCATCACAGGGATTCTGTTAGTGACTACCTTGGGGTTCACCTGTAAGATAGGTCAGCCTTATAAACATGCTTTCCCTCAGATATTGTCTCTCAGAGCCACGCAGGCTGACAGTCTCTGCAGGGCACTCTTATCTTTTTATGGTAGCTAATGGCTGTTCTTGTTCCTATACTGCACTGCTTCTCCCCGTGAGGAGAAGGGGAGGTGCTTGCTTAAGTCTGCTGAATTAAAAAGGGCAATGAAGAGAATTTGTTCAGATGCACACAGAATAAAGCATGTTTTCCCCAGAAAAGTTAAGGCATCTTCTAGGGGCCGTATTTCAAAGGGATCTTTCTTATTCTGTCCAAGACTGAATTGACCTTGCAACCTCAGGTGGATCCCATTTCTCATTGCTGAGCATTGCCAAGTGACATCTGGCAATTTACCCAGTGTTTTCTTCTCTGATACTGCCCGTGTGGCTGCCTCACTGCAGTGGTGGCTCCTAAACCCCAATGCAGGGGGAAAAACGTCAATGCTGAGCTACCAGGTGTGTGTGCATGGACCTACATAGATGGGTCATGACTGATGTGGGATTCCCCTCTATATGCTGTGAATACCATAGGTGAATAAAGAAGCTGCCTTGGCCTGACAGGGCGAAAGAATAGAGGTAGGCAAGGAGAAAGAGGGTGGAGTCAGAGAGAAGCCATGTAGCCCCACCAGAGATAGATGCTGGAACTTTAGCCAGTAAGCCACAGCCACGTGGAGATACACAGATTAATGGAGATGGGTTAAATTAATATGTAAGAGGTAGCCAATAAGAAGCTAGAGCTAATGGGCCAAGCAGTGTTTTAATTAATACAGGTTCTGTGTGATTATTTTGGGGCTAAGCATCCGGGAACTAACTAGCGGCCTTACTCCAACACATGAGCCTCATAGACATTAAATCCTTCATAGCCACTATGTGATCCCATCTCACAGAACCAGTGACTTCTTTTAGCCTGGGCACGAGACAGACTTCATGACACAATCACTTCCAAGCTCTCCTGCACAGGCAGCTCCTTCTGCTTATTGTCCCTGACTTCTTTTCAGACGGGAGCTGTTCCCTTCTTCCCTCCCGTGAGAGCAGCCTGCACCCTTGTCCCCAGGTTATTCCAGGGATCTGGGTGTTTCCTCCTAGAACAGGTGCTGCTACCTTAGAGCCAGCGCTCAAAGACAACACTGCCCTTGGGGACTAACACACAAGTGTGTTCTCCCATCTCTTCCAGTTTCCTGCGGTCTGCACTGTTGTCAACAAATGAGGTCACCTTGATTTAATTGGCAATTGTGTAATTGGCCACAGGCTTGCTAGTTCAAATGTCTTCTCCCTACAGATTAACTTCCAAAATGGGGCATTCAGTCACTCTTGAAGTCTGCCTGGTAGGGACCAGCCTGTCTGCAATCATGTGTCATTTTAATTTGGGCATCCCCCCACACTTTGTATTACCCCATAATTGAGATTCCTAATAAGGGAATTAAAAACAAATCTTCCTTTGGAGATTAAGCACGAAGCTGCTGTTTCTCAGTACAGAGAAACGCACACAACAGCTGGGTGTTAGAATATATACCTCGAGGAGGAGCTGCAGCCCTCACACTGCCTGTCCACAGTAATTTGCATTTTCCAAGAACTGCAGAACACCTGCCCGTTTAATACAGTTATTTAGTTTCCTCTCTTCAAACTCCAGAGCAAATGCTCAAGGGAACCCCGCCAGAGACCCAGGGCTCAGGCCTGGCATCTCAATTCCCTCTTTTTTTCTTGGTTTGTTTTATGTATTAATCCTTGATGCCCCTTGCTGTTGGGAAGCAGAAGTGTTCAGGATTCCTGCTATGGGGCAGCTTGGCTCTCAGTGTTTACAGTGTTCTGAGTGTCCGAAGGAATTGCTCTTACAAACAGCACCTGAGGAGAGGAGTCTAAATGGTACCTTTTAATCCCCAGTCCTCTTGAATGCTGGAAGCGAATAGTCATGTCTGCAGGGAAATCTCCAGCTAAACAGAGCAGGGGTGAACCTTCCTCATAGCAAGGGTCCTTAATCCCTTCCTCACTGGCAAAGCTACCACAGGCACCGTGCCAATCCTTCTATCACCAGATATGGCGTGGACATCCTAATACTGTTTCCGTCAATCAACACTGAGCTGAGGCAGCTTGAGTTGGTGGTAGAGTTCTAGAAGGAACGATACCACAGCATGAGACGGGGGAAGGAATCTCCTCTTTCAGGGAAGGAATATCTCCTTGTTGGAGAAGAAAATATGGGCATCACACTAATGAACATTCTCTCCCCGGATGTCTGGACTAAACAAGAGAGGGACTGATCAGCGGTGAGCCTGGTTTTAGGTATAGGATACTGTCGTTTGGACAGTACGTGGCTTCAATGGTCACTGGCGATGATGACACTGTAAAGCTGAGCCTATCCAGCACAAACACCTTGAAGAAGCAGAATCAACGTGCTGAAGACTGAACCCAGTGCATGCCAGGCAAGCACTCCATCACTGGACCTAAATCCCTCCTCCCCCGACATTCCCCAAGAGGACACTTAAGACTATTTTTATTATTTTTGCTTGTCTGTTTTTCGAGACAGGGTTTTCTCTGTGTAACAGCTCTGGCTGTCTCAGAACTTGCTTTGTAGCCCAGGCTGGCCTTGAACTCACAGAGATCCGCTTGCCTCTGCCTCCTGAGTCCTGGGAGGTGTGCGCCAACACTGCCGCCTGGCGGAGGACTCTTCCGCTCTTGCCAGGCCACTTTCCTATTCTTTCCACGCCTTCCAGTGCTGACTTTCTGTCCAATCCTGAGCGTGTTCATTTTTGTAATTATGGTTCCATCCCTATCTAGGTAGCTTAGTTACAGTCATAGCCAATGTTAAGTATTTCTGCAGGTGGGCTCAGGACCTCCTTGCTTAGTTCTTGGATGTTTTCTTTCGCCCTTCCAGTTCCTCCTCTTGCTGCTGCCTGGAAGAAATCTGTAAACCAGAAGTTTGCTTCTCATTTAACCCCAAGTCTCTCTGAGTGATCTGACTCCCCAGGTTGGTGGCTGCCCTTGCACCCACGTTCCCAGGAAGAAAGGACCTCTAAGGTCACGCTTCTATGATGTCACCAGTATGACAACACAATCCTCAGGAGAAAGGTCATTTGGCATGATTCTGTGAAAAGTTAAATAAACAACTTTTCTTATTTGGGTCATTGAGGAAATGACTGGGGGTATGGGAGCAGGGAGGTGCAGTGTCTTCCTCGGAGCCAGGACCGGCAGAGTTTCTTTACATTCTACAATAAAGAGACAGTGTGGCTTCATGCTTTTTGAGCTGAAATTTCTCTCCGGGGGTACTGAAGATCTATGGTCCATATGTACATTTCCAACATCGCTGACAATGAACCTCAGTGCAGAGATGGGTAACGGAGGTGGCACGAGGATGTTCTGCCACCAGTAACAGACTGAATCTCAGGCCTGTTTACGAAGCATTACACTCAAGGGGCATGACGTCATGACTCGTTCCAGTTACCACATCAGGAGACATACCTGGTAGAATGAATCTCCGGCGTCAAGCTAAGCAAATCATTAAGTCAATATTTATTTCTTACTTTGTAATAAACTAAAACCAACTGCTCATTTCTGATGACTATCTACTGTGTCAGTAAAAGACACTAGGCTTGTTTGCATGTCCCCTCTCCCGCCACGATTTCCCTGGGCTTGTTACCTCTGTGACCCAGGGGAGTCTCTCATTAAAAGAACAGAGCTGCTTTGGAAGCACATGCTCCCATCATGCCCTGGTGGTGTGAAATACAATGGTGATGTCTCGAGTTATCAGGACACTGGATCCACTCATTACTCTGGTTTGTTCTTACTGAGGCAGGTCTACTCATCTGCGAAGGAAATTAACCAGTGCTAGGAATAAAGCTATTTCTACATAGAGGGTTGCTTACATACACAGGAGGTTGGCTCCAAAGCCAAAGATGAAGGATGAAGTTCCTTACCTAATAAAGCCTGGCATTTGCATATAACCTACACACATTCTCCTGTATTCTTTAAGTGCCCCCAGATGACTATGACTTATAATTCCAAATACTATCTAAATGCAAATAGTCGCTGCAGTGATTATTTAGTGAATGAGCTATTCACGTTTAGATGCATTGTTTTCCCAAAATAATTTTGCTCTGCAGTTGGCTCGACCCCTGGCTGTGTACACACTGTTACTGAGTGTGAACAGCGCCCGTAAGTTAGGCAGGGGAGGATCAGAAACATGCAGTGCACACTCTAGGCACTAGCAAAGGGGCCTTGAGTGTGAAACTCAGGCAGTGTGTCTCACTACTGGTATCCCAGGCTGAACAGCAACTCTTGGTGGCCTGCTCCTACCACTTCAGCTAAATGACACCTCCCCAAGGGCAACGGATACAGGCAACAGAACAAGCAAGTTCTATTTCAACCCTCTGGCCAAATGCAGACTCAAAACCAGAGCTGGACAAAAACATAGGCTCTAAAAGGGAAAGGGCGTTTTCAGACTCTCCTCAGCATCCTTCTCTAGGACAAAAAGACTCTAGAGGGAATCAAGAGAAAATTCAGGCCATGTCTAGGTATCCAAGAAGACACCATTTGGACACACTGAACAGCAATCTTCCCCTGGGATGCCCCAGCTCAGAGAATGACTTCCGGTTCCTTAGAATCTGGTCAGCATGTCAACCTCTTTCCTATGTCATTCTGAAGAGCCATCTATTGCTAACTGACAAAAAGAAACACTTGGCCCAGGCTGCAGGAAGGGTGCTTAGAGACTTGGTTTTCCTGGTGGGGAGAGGTATCCTTTCTGCAACTCTGGGCCTGCTCAGAAAGCAACTCAAAGGAAGCAGCATTAGTACTATGTGTTAGCGCTGAAGCCTGTGGGGGATTTTCATCTATCAGCAGGAACAGAGTTCTGGTGGAAGCATCGCTTTTTTGTGCAGCTTTCCTGGGCATCATTGTGTCCTTATCAAAGTCTTCAGATTGTAGCTGCATTAGAAGATAGGATGTCAAAGCTGAAAGCAGCAACTACAAAGCCGTGAGGGTGGACTGTAGCCCAGTTCTGACTGGTACCTTAGAGGATGGGATCAGGACACAGTAAGAGCTGCGGGAAACCATGTAAGGACCTTAGCAAGACAGATATTTAGAAACCAAGGAGAGAGGCATCTGATGAAACCAATGCTGCCGACCCTGAGATCACAGACTTCTAAGTTCTATCACTGGCAGGAAAATGCATTTTTGTTGTGTAATCCACTCAGTCTGTGGTACTCTCTATGGCAGCCATAGCAAGTGGAGATAGGCTCTAGCTGTGGCATCAAGATGGGCATTTGACAGACATTTTTTAGACAGGAAGTCCCACCCTGGACAGAGTCACCAATTTAAGACCATTTAAACAGAATTCTATTAATGAAATTCATAGGAGTTTTTGAATCATTCACATATGCAAGTAGGGGACTGAAGTTAAAAAAAAAAGCAGATGTCTAGAAACAGGAGAAAGATGTATCAGAAATAATGTTTGTCAGTGTTTGAAGGACAAACTTAGGTTTACTATAGAAAGAGCAAAACCCCAAATTTGGCTATCTGAGCATGTGCGTGTGTACACGTTCTGTGTACATACATGTGCAAAAGCCAAAGGTTGAGGTCAGGTGTCTTCCTCAATGCTCTCCACTTTGTTTTTTGACACAGGGTCTCTCCCTGAACCTGGAGCTTGCCGATTCCAGCAACCTCTCAGGTTCACCTTTCTCTCTTCCCCCAGTGCTGGCATCATACGCATTCACTGCTGTGTCTTTTATGGAGGCGGGTATTATAGATTTACTCTCGGGTCCTTACGCTTGTGAGGCAAACACTCTACTGCCTGAGTATGCCTCCAGACCCAGGGTTACCGCTTGTCTTGAAAAACATGCATTTATACTCTAGTTTGTAAAATATTCAGGTCAAAAGACCACAGTTTCCTGGGTCTCACCCAAGACACTGGTCTTTAGTTTGTCCACATCAGCAAAACCAAGAAATTAAAACCTACAACAATCCCATGAGCTTCCCCAGGAACAAGCTGAGGAGACGCTAAACTCTGATGAAAGTGAGAATTCTGGCTCTCCTTCACTGGAGTTTACCAAATGATCCCTACCCTCAGATGATAAAGGATGGCTTGGGGCACTTTCTCTGGGTTTACTGAGATGCTTAACACGGGCCTCCGATAGAAAGCGACATCCATTGTATAGGGGAGCCTGGGCCATACTAAGTTCGGTGCTGTGCCAATCTTTTTATTCGATTTAGTTTTCTCTCATCTATAAAATGACATGGGTTTGGCCAGAGCTCTTTCAGTTCTAGAACACCTACACTATTAACTATCTAAAAGTTACACACATAGTGAATCCTTAAGAGTTCTCTATCACCACAAGTGTTCCTTAAATTCATAGAAAGATCTTGTTTGTGAATGTGTCCTGCCTTTTGCTCTTTCTTCCCCACATCGGGAGTGGAAGTAGCTGCATTTGAACCCTGCACGTTTTGATGACATAAATCGACTTCTGTACTAAATATCCCTCCTTGGCTGGCCTGTGGGTAGAAAGACTATCTGTCTAGCACATACATTGTGGGGGCCTCAGCGTACATCTTTCCTATCTCAGTGTTTCACAGCAATAGTAAGAGTCATTGCTAAAAATTAGTAATGATTAATTACCAAGGTTATTTGTAATAGGCTGGTTCTACTCAAAGACCAGATTACTTAAGGGCCCAAACAAAACAAACAAAAACCAGGAATGAACGTATAGGTTTTAATATTTTTGTCAAAAAGTAAACACCTACCCTTCTTAATTACCCTTTCTGACTTTTGATATTGTTTTTGTTATTTAAGTAAAAACGTACTTTTTTCTCCTTAAAGTTGAGCATTATAATTACTCTTGTTTTGGTCAATTTCATTATAAATTATAAGTTAAAGTAACAACATAAACTGTTAGTGAGTGTTCATTAAATTCATAGTAACCTGGAATGGATGAAAACCACAGTAAGACATAGCTGGAACCTGAGCAGCATGGAGGAATACTGTTTTTCTCCCAGGTGGTCCCTAGGCCAGTGTTCAGGATGCTTCCTTGCCTGTACGTCCTTCCTTTGACTCATCCTTGCCAATAACCCTTCAGGTCTACCTACCTCCACCACGCCATGATGGATGGATGTGTACTGTTTCTTCTTCAGCATCACCAAGGTGATGACAATCACTGTTGCTATGACAACACCGCCCACCATGAGTCCAATGATGGCACCTTTGTTTGAACCCACATCTTCTGCAAAGAACACCTTGAAAACAAGCCAAGGAAAAGAACTGTAAGTGGAGGGGAAACGGGAAGGAGTAAAGTTTCAGCAGACCCTCTGCCGTGAGGCAGCGGGTCCCTACCAATGAGCAAAGCATGCCTTCCCAGGTTCTGAGAAGTCAATTTCTCCAGCATGTCTCAGGGATCTGAAATTCTTTGACAGCTGAGCGTCTGGTAAAAACCAGAGGTGCCCACCATAGTTCTGGACACAGGTGGGCACTTTCCTGCCCCTTAGCTAGTTTTCAAACCTGTATGTTCTCTATATAAATACCCCGAAACACAGGAGGTGATCAGAAGGACAAGGACAGCCCAGCTGCCTACTTCATAGTGCAATAACTCAGTCACATTCAGTTAACCATGAAATGGACTCTGTGCTTTAAATGTGCAATGTTTCCAAAGAGCAATAGGCAAAGAGGATCTCAGAGTTACAAACAGCTCATACTGTATTATGTTGTCTCTAGAAACCGAAATTGACTGCTTTACTCTGGTCATTTATATTAAACACAAGAAGGATTCTGACACTATCACAAAGAAGAAATTTATTCACTGTGATAAATCCTCATATATATATGTATATATGTATGTATGTATGTATGTATGTATGTATGTATGTATTCTCTAGGCTCCTTACAAAAGAAAACCATTATTTTTTCAGCTTTGTCTACTTAGATGGAATCACAGATACAGACCTCACTTTAATCATCTTGTTATATAAGAGATGATCTTATGGTAGATAAAAAAAGTGGTGGGAAGGGGGAAGGACTATTCCTAACCATACAGCACACTCATTATGTAAGTCAGTGAAAACAGCTCCCTAAATAATCCTTTCACTGCGGCTTCAAGACAGGCGAATGACCGATTTTCACCGCTAAATCTATCACGGTGGCAATTTGCAAAGATGAAGTAAATGAGAGCAGATAAAAAATTTCTAAGCGGATGTTACTCACGGTGCATCTGCAACAAAATTAGAAGTGGTTCATAATTAGTCCCCTTGCTAGCCAAATATGCTAGCTCAACATATTTATTAAAGGAAATCATTAATTAGCTAATGATACTACAGTGAAATAATCAGGAATAAATGTGAGTCTGGACATATCCCTATGTCTTTAAGGAAATACTGTAATTCTGTAATATTCACTGCACTAATTACAGCGCATTATCTTATCAGCTAGCACAGTAGAGGGAGCTGATGCCCCTAATTGCTGCCGCTGCCATTAGTCACTGTCGCATTACAGGAGTTCATGTAATTACTCAGAAGGGCGTCCATGACATCGGCTCAGGAAAGCGCGGCTCTGCATTCATCTTCAGCTCTCTGCTCCAGCGCCCAGACCTTCAGCAGTTCCCCCAGTTTTGTTTTTAAACCTTCCAGCTCCAGCCACATCAGGAGCGCCCCTGATTTCACAATACCCGACACAGCAATAAACTTGCCAGGGAAAACTATGCTACGGATGGCTAAAGCGGTAGTTTCCTTCTGGAAAAATAATCAATGCAAATCTGAATCCCAAGCCAGCTTTGGATTTGCTACAATAATTCAGAGATGAGAAGCCAAACAATAAAGGCTTTTTCTTTCGGAATTTCATACTAGGATCAATACACTTTATTTATAACCACTGGAAAGGCATCAGACTGCAGGCACACTTACTCCAGGAACAGCAGTGCTGGAGTACATATCAAGCATCACTCTGCAAAAAATTTATTGCCATATTTTGCTTCATCACCAAATGCATGAAAGAATTTTATTCTTTACTTTATCCCTTTATTATGATAACTGATAACAGGGGAGGAACTCTAACAATCTGGGACTTGGTGCACTTGAAGTGCAGGGAAATTATATAATTCCTGTGTGCCTATGAAGAAGACACTTGCTTTTCTATGCATCCCAGTTCTAACATTAGGAAGAAAAATGCCATTGTCTTAAAAGAAACCACTATCTTCTTTGCCCAAGGTTTTTGATGACGGCACTAATGGGAAGATGAAGAGTCAGGGACACCTCCTGCCTCCACCCACCCTAACAGGGTCCCCACTCCTTCCCCTTCTGAGACAAATGAAGTCCTGGGAGGTGGGAGGAATGGATGGGTTGGACAGATGACTGAAAAGCTCTACTTGCAGATGGGAAGTTAAGCAAACAGCGTAAAAAAAAAGTCCAAAGACACATGTACTGATTGTGTGTTTCAGACTCTGATTCTTCAAATAAAACTATGATAGATGGGGAATAGTTATGACCAGAAGGGTTTCAGAAATCTGGATTCTGTAATTTCTGTATTTATGTAAGGAGACGATCTGATCTGGAGATCAGAACCAAAGCTAAACAAAATTCATTTATGTGTGCTACGCATAGTTTACATCTAGCCTAAATAGAGTTTTAGCGACTACCTTTCAAAAGCTCACGGTGTCAAGTTTCTTGTTTGTGGTATCCTGCCATGGGTAGGGAAGTAAGTTCTAGAGTTTTCATTTTTGGATATTTGGATTAGATGTGTTCAGCCTGGGAAACCTATTTGCCTAGAAAGTGTAGTGCACGGATATCGGCTGACGTGGCTGCGGCACTGAAGTCCGTGGCACTTTTAACTGTCCGCTGGGCTCAGCTGCTTCTAGTCAGAAAGAACAGCACACAGAGCTCCATTTACTTCTCTTCAGAACTTTGTGATGATCTAGGCAAACATTTTGGTTTTAGTTTTCCCTCCCAGGTTTGGCAGAGGATGAGCCAAGTGCTCCCATGCCACTTGGGCATGGGCAGACACACAGTTGTGGGGAGAGGGAAATCATTTTGCATACCAGTTTTTGATGACGAACTTCAAATCCTGAATCATGTCCAAACTCTGCATCCATCTTCACTTCAGAGATTTCTTCCGTTTTGATATTTGTCAGCCCAGAACCTACATGAAACACAGAGTATGTTGGATAATCAATTAGCAACACAACGAGACAAAGGCTGCCAAAATTTTCTTTCTAGGGCAGAACATTTAGAAAAATAGATTAAGGAACTTCTTCAAGAAAAATGACATCCTAGACTTAAACCATTAACCACTGCCTATAAAGCAAAATGTCTAAAGAAAGTTGAAAACAATACTCCCACGGCCAAACACATGCTGTAATTCTAAAGGGGAGGGAAGGAAGGAAGGAAACTCGGTGCTGGCTGGGACGTTGGGTTAAATTTGTACCTGAGAAATGTTGACTTGGTTTTAGTGGCCTATGGTTCATTATGTGTGCATTTTCTATGGGCTGTCATTACTTCAGAGGGAAAAAAAAAACCCAACGCAAAGCTTTGAAAAACCATTAATGACCTGGGAGAACAAAATGGTTACTGTGGAGTTTTGTTCTAATTACAGATAAATTATGTTCACATGTCTATGCACAGCAAACAGTGCCAGTCACAAAATCCGTTGACCTAAGCATCCTAGCTCTCAAGTTTTACACACCACATGGAATTTCCTCATCTGCTAACTATAAAAAGCAGGAGCGTACAACATATAAAATGCTTCTTAATTCTTCCTTCTCTACACATATGGATGCACGATTCTTGGACCAACTGTTACAATATGCCATGATTCAAATAATAATTTGAGGCTTAAAACTAAAATGTAAATATGTTTTAGAAGTTAAAGAGAAAAGATGTTTTATTTCTGTTTCGCATGTATATATTTCAGAAGACGTTCTACACACTTAGGAGTGCCATTACAAGGAGATTAACAAAAAGATAGAATGAAGAAATAAATCAATAGGAAAATATCTCTTGAGGGTCATAAAACTGGATTGTTAGGCCTGGAGAAGGTTGGGGATAGGGTGTAATGGAATGGTAGCTTAATAAATCAAGTGAAGAGCCCGCTAATGTGTTTTCTTATCTCTTTCAGAGTCTGCTTTCCCTGGAAACATTCCAGAAGGAGTTAAGTAGCTGTGATAGTCACTATGTATAGAAATCAGCGTCACTATCGTGGCTTGTGGGTAACACTATATTCTAAAAGTTACAACATGCTGGCTCTTCAGATGTGAAAGGGAAGAAACCAGCCTCTTCGTCATGATGATGTAACAAAGAGGGGTGAGGGTGGGGAGCAGTAAGCCAAAACTCACAGCCTTGCTTTGTTTTGGAGCGACAAGAATGATTGTTCAAAAGCAAAGGCACAGGGTAATTCTGGGAAGGGTATCTAAGTCTGGAAAGAAGCAACTTGGTACAGTAGAGTCAAATGTGTGCTGGTTTCATAAAGTGTGGCTATAGCATTATCAAAACATATCAGCAACACAGGGAGATATTAACCCAATATAAATAACACAGGGAGGTATTAATCCAGTGGAGACAACATATGGAGTTATTAATGCAATGTAGGCATCATAGGAATGGATTACAAGGGATCTAGATACTTGGCAGACTCATTACGAGCACAAAGTACAGCCTGCATAGCTCCTCAGACCTTTCAAGCCAGTACCATGTTCATAAACATGGCTTAGCAGATTCTTCCTCATGTCCAGTGAATACATTCTTTCTCTTTGGTGGCTATCTTCTGAAGGATTTTCCCCCTTTCCACCCCACGTGTTTTAAATCTTACACCCCCCTTTCTGGAAAGCTCCTTTCCAGGGAGTTCACTGGTAACACACCCTCATGTGGTCCTTGCTGCTCTCATCACAAACATCCTTGTGTGTCCTCATGTATCTCTCTCTGTCTTCTGTCATCCCATCTTCCTAAATATGCAAAGTGTGTTTTTCCATTATTTCAGGCTCCCGGGAGTAGGGACCTTATCATTTGCTCCTTCTGAGTTGCCACAGAATTTACTACATTGATCTCTTTTGGACTAATACTGCTACTGCTGCAGCGAAGACTTTAGCTTTCCCTGGCCTGTAGGATGTCATTAGCTCTTCTCTCAAAACAGATTACCCTTGCCTGCCAGTGTATGAAAGTGTCTTTTACAACTTAGATTAAAGTAAATAAAGTGAAAAATTAATTGGCTGGTGGCGTGAGTGGGTGCCTGATTATTTTGGCAATAACAAATATATCCTTATACAATATAAGAATTTGGTAAAATCAGTCTCAATATTACATTTTATGTTTATAGATGAAAAATACGTTATCATTTAAAAATAAAATGAGTAGTGCCATTTAAAAAAGCCTTGGGGATAAGACCAGCTTAAGCTAGTTTTAGTTGTGGCAAAAATTGTTCTGGCCCCGGTCTTGGGCTTCACCAGCTGGCAGAGCAGAATGGGAATGCCAACTGCTGGCTCCCTGGAAATTAACTGACACTAGCACTAAGGAGGACGTCAGGAGAGCCCAAACAGTGGACAGCTAACTGTAATTCAAGGTGCCTTTAAAAGCACTCAGACCAGAGGTTCATCAGATCATTGAGCTCAGCTGTCAGTGTGTGACTCCCAAGATGAATCACAGTATGGGGTCATGATGATGCCATAAGAAGGACTCTCAAAGTCTACCTGTGACTATGGCTGGCTAAGCCAAGGCTAGAGACTTTATTGGCAAGAAGAAGGGCAGAGCCATTTCTGATCTTGCTATGGATATATCTGAACCAGGAAACAAAGACTGACCTCCCTTTACTGATGTTCTCAAGGAAGATTAACAATGTTAATAATGGTATGTAGGGGTAAACCAAAAGTAAATATGGGAAGGTACGTGCTATTTGGAAAAAACAGTCTAGAATATACAGATCTTTCAAAACACCAGCGTTGTTCTTTCTGATTCTCTTTGTTGACCACTATCATGGGGTGAGGCTGTACATGGACTAGATACACGCATGTTCTACATCTCTCGTGGTGTGACCTTATTCCTAAAATCAAGCTTAGCCAGAGGCTAAACATATAACAGTGGGTCACAGCACATTTTTTTTTCATCTCGGGAGACTGTGTAAAAAGAAGTGTCTATTTTGATAGTGAAGAAATTTGTAATATAAAAAACAATGGGCTCCTATGTAAAATTATGCATATACATCTGTTGTGCTATTTTAGGCACTGGCTGAGAGTAAGTATATATAATCCACAAAGGACAAAAAGTATTCCTGGATCTGGAGAAATACCAATTATGGCATTTTTAGGAAATGTGTCTGTTTTAGTAACCAACAGAAGTCTGAGCCCACTCAAGGACCCCCATGAATACTAACCAAGAAAGAGAGGGGATGCCTGTAGCAAGACCTAATTCACCACTGGAAGCTACACCTCCCTGTGCCTCCATCTTGGAAGACATTTATTAAAATCATATCCTCATTTATTAAAAAGAAAGAAATCAAGAGAGAGAACACCATATTTGAAAAGACTTGCTTTGAGTTTTGAAAGGAAAGCTCAGAAACAAAAAAGTAGATCATGTGGGAGCTTGTGAAGTGAAGCTTTAGCAGAAGCAAAGAATTTGAAATCAAGTTTGGTGCCTATAGTCGTTTTAAATTGCATTCTGCAACACGGGCAACCCTGAGAGGCACATTTGCTGAGGTGCTGAGCGGAGAGGCAGGTACCTGGTCGGGTGGTCAGTCCTCGGTCGGCAGCGGGGCGGGCATCGACAGGTTCGACTGGTGCCGGAAGCGAGAGACAGAGAGCAAACAAGACAAATCAAGATGGTTAAAGTCGTGGCTTCTGAACACAGAGCAGGGCAAAAGCGCGTGCAGTAAACAAGGTGTGAAGGAGCAGCTGGAAAAAGAACCTTTGGGGTCAATTCCGCGTGTCAAGGATGGGAGGGGTACCACTTCAAAAGGCTTAGTGCTGCCAGCGTGCCAAGGCGCTTCCTCTGTTTGTTCATAAAAGCACTCCCCAGGACGTGCACCAGCAGCACAGAAGAAGGCTGGGGAGGGTGGAAGTTCCTCTGCGCTAGGTTAGAGATAGTTTCCTGGCTTTTGATTAGAAAGAAAATAGATTCTACCCAGCCCAGCAGTAAACATTAAAGATATCTCCTTCTACAACTGTCCAATCTTACCTTCTTTTTCCCAGTTAATTAACTACAAAAGGATTATTGGACGGCCAGAGGAAATGCAAATACGACTTTACCAGGAGAGCAACGCCTCACCACGCAATGTGCCATTTAGCGAGGCAAATTCCTTCTTAGGCTGAGGTTAGGAGAGGTAACCCACGGGCTCTCACTGTCTCTCTTTAGAAAGGGCAGGTTTCTTCTGCGCAGATGACATTCAGCTGAGTTGTGTGAAATGAGACCATTCCTTTCATATTGGCTGAGAGTCACAATTATTCCTTTGTATGCATCCTGGGACTGAGCCAAAGAAAACAACAGTGGAGGTACAGCAATTCCCTGACCAGGGTTCTGCACCAGCTGGCACTCCCTGGGTGCTGTTCATTGTTAGAAAACACTTCCCTGAGCTGACTCTGGTCTTTGAAGAAACAAGGAAGGGAGAGGGCAGTCAAGTCTCTAGGATTAACAGTGGCTAAAGGGCCGAAGAATTCAAGGGAGGAGGAAGTGCCCTGGGTCAGGATTGGCAAGTGTGAAAGAGAGAAATGTGAGCACAGGAGTGGAGGGAAGCCAAGGGGAGGTTCATGAGGCCTTGGGAGCAGTGGTTTCAACTGCTCAGCTTCCAGAGGCTCACAGGCCAAGCAACCAGTGGAGACCACAAACCCAAATTCATCCGGAATGGCCCATGTTGGCAAGAACAGTGGCAGGGAGCAGACGGACAGTGAGCTGTCTTCATAATATGAGCAAATCATATCTCTGAGCTCATTAAGAGACTCGTATACATCAAGAGGTGGAAGTGGTTCTGACTTTGCCCATGCAGAGACTGGCGAGGTGGGGGATAGAAAGAAGGGGGAGGGGAATGATGAAATCCAGGCCCCGCACCGACAAAGCGGGTGACTGGGTAAACAGTCACGAAAGGCTGCTTCCTCTTATGGAAAAATGAAAATTGTAATATCCGTCTTTCTATTGCAGTAAGGACCAATAGCTGTAAAAATCTACTTGAAAAGTTTTGATGCTATAAGACGACGTTTATTGAATGTCTGGTTATTTCAACAGTGACATTTACAGTTTCTCTATAGCTCATTTCCCATCACGAATGTGTACTGTGATTTTACGACCCCTGTAAGATGGACTTAGCTGAGGGGGACCACCTTTCTAACTGTCTTGAGGAGAGGGGCTTAATGGCTCAGCAGTTGCTGGTGTGACCCTACACTCACTCTGACAGCTACACCTTAGAAAATGTGCTTTTGACTTAGGGAAATGACTGTGTCTGTGGCATAAAGGCAGGATGTAGAGACGGTGGTCTCATCATAATCAATTACTGTGGCAATGACGAAAATTTATTAGTGTCTATAAAAACCTAAAAGACATTACTCTAAGATCACGTGGGAACTTGTGAAGTGAAGCTTTAGCAGAAGCAAAGAATTTGAAATCAAGTTTGGTGCCTATAGTCGTTTTAAATTACATTCTGCAATTAAATTAATTTAAATTAAATTAAATTCATTAAATCTGGGTAAGAACCTAATTCTTTTCGTTTTAGGATATTATTTATGATATGAAAATTGTTTGCTGTCTACTTATTTATTTTTAGTGATTTGAGAATTTTGTTCATACAGAGTGCTTTGATCAACTTCTATTCCTCCTCCATCCCTCTTCCACTAGTCCCTCCCAATTTCAAGTGTTCTTTATTTTTTCCCACCCATGGATTTCACTCAGCACCACTAACATACATACTGATGGAGAGACAGCTACGGAACCTTGGGCCACATCTTTGACGAGAACCAATTGTCTGTGTCTTCTCAGGCATCAGCTGCCAATGTCCTCAGGGGTGGGACATCACGATCACCTCCTCGCTCCATGAAGGGATTTAGTCTGGCCAGATTCTGTGCAGGTTCTTACACACCCTTTCAACTGCTGAGCTCATCTGTGCACCTAGCTGCCCTGCTGTGTCCTGAAAGCACTGCTTCCTCATACTCATCCACCCCCTCAGCTCCTACTTTGCTCCGGGTAAAATAACTAAACGGCCAGGCATCTACTGATCTTGACTATTTTTGTTGAGACAAACATGCTTTTCTGGTATGCATCTGAAGCAATGACGATAAGGGCATCAAGGACAATGTGAGGAAACCCTTTGAGAACTGTAGGTACTTTTAGTAGCTCAGGGTGTGCACATGCGAAAGAGAGGCGGGGAGAACAGGGGACACATGTCTGAGGGAAGGGAGCAGCAGGAACTATTATAGTATATACTCCCTTATGTATTTATTAATTTGAAGGACGTCGTGCTTAGGTTCATGATGAGCCGTCAGGACAAAGAATGACAAAGTCTTCCTAACAAGATCCCGATCCCATCAAAAGTCATTTCTTTAGTGTGTTCTAGGCACTTTTCTAAGAGCGTTTCCTTATTACCCCACTCAATGCTTGCCTACTACCTTTAAGCAAGGAATGAAGATGCAAATGATCTCAGACTGGAAAATAGGTAGAGAGGCTCAGAAATGTGAGCCCCGTCACACAGCAGAGCTGCAGAGGAATCTCAAACCTGGTCATTAGGAATATGGGGGAAAGTCCTGGCTACCACCCCAAGGGAATGTGTTTGGACCCTAGCCTAAGGAAAGAGAGGCACTATTGCCATTTGTTGGGAGAGGATCCAGAATACTGAATGCTGTACATAGGGCTATCACAACAGCCCACAATCTACATGGTTTTCTAAGTTCCCACTGGATGTAAGGGGTTTACGATAACGTGAATCCAGAATCCACTCCAGTTTTATTTATGAATACGGCATTTCTGCATAGTTTCTTATGTGTATGGTATGTGCACATTATGAGTGATTAAGGGTGAGCACCTGTGCTTGCCCATCAGAAGCCAGAGCAGAACTTAGCTCATCTTCCTCTAGTACCTTCTGCTTTATTGCCCTGAGACACAGCCTCTCGCTGAGACTGAAGCTTGAAGTTTCATGTAGGTTGGCTGGCTAGTGACCTCTGGGGATCCACTTGCATATGTCCCCAGTGCTGGAGTGATACACAGATGCTGCCATGATTGGCTTTTTATGAGTGCTGGAGATTCAAACCTCGGACCTCATGTTTGCAGAGCAAGTGTTGCCACCCACTGAGCCATCCCACCCCAGCCCCTGCAGCTCTGAACGGGTGTCACTGGGAAAGCAGAGCAAAGATCGTGTTATTTCTATGTGTTATTTGCAACACTGTTTTCCCAGGAAGACCTTGCAGGTTCGTTTCATTTGAAGATGAACCGTTGTGGGCTGGGAGTTAAGGTGGACACATACTTAGTCTGCACGAATCCTGGGTTCACCCCGCAGACTATCAAACAAAACCCAATAAACCAAGAATGCATTAATTGTTGGAAAGGCTCACACTTCAAGACTCGGAGGACATAAGGACTGTTGTCTCCTGGGACATTATGTTAAGCTGGTGCTGCTGCTGACGGAATAGATGGCCTCACATGTGGTGGACGAGCCCTTGCACTGTTAACTACATTCCCAACCTCTCCTGTTTCTGGAGTATGAGATCCTGCTGATAACTATTAGTAGGTTTGTGCATGTGTGTGTGTGAATGTGCACACATGTCCACACGCTTGCACACGTGTGGAGGCCAGAGATGAACCCTAGGTGTGACTTCTCAGAAGCCATACACTTTGAATTTTATGAGAGGATCCCCTATTGGCCAAGACCTTACCAAGCAGGCTAGGCTGACCTGTCACTATTCCTCAGGGATCAGCTTCTCTAAATCTTCTCAGAGCCATCATGCCTAGGGTCCTCATGCTCATAAGGCAAAACTGACTAAGATATCTCCCCAGCCCCAATAGCAGATCTTTAACAAGAATGCCTGCTTTAGATGAAACCTAGGCAATATAGCACTGAATGCTGGCTATTCATCTAGATGCACCTAAATAAGGCCTTGCATGACATCTTGGCAATACTCTAGAGTATCTCTCTCTCCCCCCTGTGTGTGCGTGTGTACGTGTATGGCACATTATTTCCTAAGGCTCATGTCACAGTGTGTGCTATCACTATTAAGGAAAGACAAGACTGTACATTTTCATACACACATACACCTCATCAGAGTTTATACACAGGCAACAATGACTTTTAAGGCCCTAAGCGTATCTACTTATATAACACCATGTATATGGAAGTTACCCAGGTCTTCGAAAGTCAAATAACCTATTTTCTTGTTTTGTTAGGATAATGTTAAGAAATGGGAAAGTCAATTACTTATACACGATAAATAAAATTGCTGTCGTATGTGATAGTATCTAGTCTGATTATGGTTATAAGCTCCCTTTTATTTTTGATGTTAAAGAAACAAATCGGGTTGTTATACTGTGAAAAAAATACACAAGGAATTCTACAGCCTGTCTTTTAAAACTGCTTGCTCACCAGGAGCTCCTGAGGCAGAGGCAGGCAGATCTCTATGAGCTCAGGCCAGCCTGGTCTACATAGTGAGTTCCAAGGCAGCCAGAGTTACATACAGAGATCCTGTTTCAAAAACAAACAAAAACCCCAAACCAAAAATCAAAGAAATGAACCAAAATCCAAACAAACAAAACCCCAACTAACTTGCTCAGTGTTTTTACACTGAGGAAAGTCACATGTAAAAATCTTGCTGCCTTCTTGGAAAACATTCTTAGTTTCGAGAAATCAAGGTGTTTGTGTGCATGCAATTAGTACTGAATACGGAAAAATGGCAAAGTACGAGATGCTGTTTCTGAAACAGGTATTTTTGCCGAAGTTCCTGTGGAAAAGCCACATCACCTAGGTGTGCAAATTCTTTGAGGAAAACTTAATTCCTTGAACTTTGGTAGGAAGAAACATTTAGCATAGGTTCCATAATTTTGACAGTTGCCTTGCATTGAAATTGCTTAGCAAGAAACCGTTTAATTCCGAAGCAAGCTTCCTGGTTGTCTATTTCTGCATTTAGTGTAATCTGAACCTTCATGCAAAAATCAGTAGCCAAGGGAGCTTTTCTCAGTGTCTGTTTCAGTATACAGGCCCTGCCAAAGCTCTCTGATGGTCGCAGTGTGTGCCCTTCATTTGATCACCTGTTCATTAAAGGTGGGCATTCTGATAGCCACAATCAGAGGTCATGGTTTCATGGAAGCAGTAAAATACTTCTCGGTGAGAGCAATTTTTAAAAATCTTTCTTGAGAATTTAAAAATTCTCAAATTCCAGCACATGGGAGGCAGAGGCAGGTGGATTTCTGGGAGTCCAACGCTGTCTCTCTGCCTCTCTCTCACACACAGTGATATGTGGCATATCCTATGTGTTTTTTTTTTACATAATTTTATCTTGTGATGCGGTTTCCCTATGTTGCACAGGGTGATCTTGGGTAGCTGGTAGATGTGTGTCACTATGTATGTAAATCTACAAAGAGAAAGAGGAGATAAAAATAGGATTATCTGTGCTATCAAATACCAGCTTCATTACTTTGCAGTATTAAAAATTAAAGAATAATGCAAAATAATCTTTATGTAATAGATATATTATTTTAATAGATACAAGTAACAACTTAGTGTAGTTATTACTTTTTGTGTATGTGTGTGCATGTACGTGTGCAGGTGGGTGTATAGTTGTGGGCCCACATGTGTGTATGCAGATGGCAAATGTCTGTCTTGATTGCTGTCATTCCAATAAAAAGCACACGGGTACATACCAGAAGGCTTTTGGCTCCAGGAAGGGACTCTTACCTTCATTTTCTGTATTGGCTGGCACGGAGTCCACCCCGAAAGGATGCCATGGCTGGAGGTCATCCAGGCTGAACTCCCCATTCACAGGAAGAAGCTCCACGGTGGTTTTTGTTTCGGTCAAAGACGGCATGAGAGCATCGTTTCCGTAACTGATTCTGGGTTCGCTGATCATGTTGGCCAAGACATCATCGGAGTAGTTCTGCTCTTTCTGAAGCAGCTCATCTAAACAAAACCAGTTGTGTCCTTGGTTAATGTATGGTCACAGAGGCCGCAGCTCCAGCAGCGATCCCTACTGACTATATGCTCTGTATGTGTGACAGGTTGTCATTTGGCACCACCTAACATGTAAGTTACAGCTAGCAACTGTCTAGGTGGGGTTTGACTCCATGGAGAACGGCAGTGGATGGTTATCCTGTTCTGTTTCACTCTTCCAGAGGTGAAGATCTTGACAGCTAATGGCCCCTTCCTTTTCATAGACTCCCCACAGATCCAATGATCATGAAGGAATCCATATCATGGAGAGCTAACATGAAGCACAGAAGCTGGGCAGGGTACAGTCCCTGAAGCAAGAATATCCTTTATCCCCATCGTATGTGAAGTGGAGGGGTGGGGGAAGTATTATAGATGGGCAGCCTGCTCAATTCAGGCATTAGCTTTTGCTTTGAAAATACCTGCCTTCCCTGAAAGCAGTAGGAATAAAAACACGCATGTTGTCCTTCAAGTATAGGCCTGCGGACGGGGAGCCTTGCTAATTCTCTGGGCGAATCTCCCATCTCTGCCTCTGAGCATCATGCATGTGGCCTGAGCTGAAAGCGCCTGCCCTTCTTGTCTGGAGTGTGTATCTTTCTTCTAAGGAATTCCATTGGCAATGCCCCCACCTTAAAACCTGAGTGCGCGCGGCGGGGGGAGGGGGGATCAACCTGATGGGATATCGCTGACTTATCCAAAGTCTGAGTCCTCCCATTACACCTTTCACGGTTTATGTAAAGTTTATTGGGGGGAAAAAGAAAAATAGAAAAGAACTTTGTATTGAGAGTAGCTACTACAAAAACAAGAAACAAAAAACCCAAACAAACCAACAACAAAAAACACCCCCTGAAACAGAAGATTTGTGATTCTCCTTTTATCTTACAAAAGATCACCTGATCCTTTCTTTATAATTAGAAAAAAATAGAGGACTCTAGATCACATATGGCATTAATATTTGGTTAACTTAAGTATGCCATTACTCAGTCATACCTGGGTCTAGAATTTACTGAATGATATATTTCACGCCAATCACTACTAAATACCAGCGATGAAGAAAATCTGGACTTAAATTTGACTTGTTACATTTTACAATCATCCTTTAAATTCTTTTTTAAGTTGACAAAAAAGTCAATTTACTGGAAAAATTAAAATTCTGTTCAAATGTACCCATTAAAACAATTTGAAGGGACAGCATTAAAGTATGTGATTAATATCTTCCTGTAAAGTCAGTTTTATTACAAGAGATTATTTTAAATGATAGAATCCCAAGCAAATTAGTCCTTTTGAAGTCTAATTTGAGTTATAATATATACCTACTCAGTGTGGAACTGATCTAAAATTCAATATTTGATGCTCGCGATGACCTTTCCCACACAGATAAAAAGCCCTCATTAGATTTGCTCTAGACTTTTTCATATCTTACCAAGTCACAGGTAATAGCCAATAATGTAGCCAAAGTCTGATTTAATAAATTAAATGGGCATTTCTTTTCTATAAATCTTATGCTTTGACTTATCACCCTGAAGCCAAGATAGTCTGGAATAATTATCGGTGCCTACATGCCTGTTCTAAGGGGGCATCACCAGCTAGGAGGGAGCTCTTGGCTGCTCCCCATCTCTAGGCATTTGCCATCACTCACTTCCTGAACTTGGAACTATTTCAGTGACTTGCTGTTTCTCTATAATGTCTCTGAATAATTTTGCCTCTCAAGGAAAGGGGTGAGGGAAGAGAGGGAGGGAGCGAGAGAAACCCCTTATATATATATCTTATATATCTTTCTACTACTTTCCCCTGTGAAAGCACCATCTATGCACATATAAGCACCTATGTGTAGACAGAACTGAAATGCTATCTCTTCATGTCTGATTTTTTCCTCTCATTCTACATATTCCAAGAATTTGGAGGGTATATTACCTTGCCCCTTCTCCCTCACCCCCAGGTCCATGAACTTGGTTCTCCTCTTCTCCCTCCTGTCTCCATTCCATATTTAGTGCACACAAAGTCTCAAACTCTCATCCGTGACTAAAACTTAATACTCTTGATGACATTTGAATTCCAATTCTGAATTCCTTTATTTACCCCCTTTGCTGTGGCCTCCCCAATTACTTTTTTGTTATGATCTGCTGCTGGCAAAAGAATAACACTTTTGCCTTGGTAACTGTAGCTGAAGACTTACTGCAGAATTCATATATTGGAGCTTATCCCCACTGAAGTAACAGTACATGGGGCTCTGGGGGTGGGGAAGTGAAGGAATTCACTGCTATGAATGGAGGAGGGCTTGTTCTCTCTGGAGGGCACAGCCCAAGTCCCCACTTTTGAATAGTTCTACTAGACCCTGAACCTTCCAGAATCTTCTCAGTCTTGTGTTTAAGACCAGGAGAAATAAATTTTTATTTTTTATAAACGACCCAGGCACAGATACTAATTGTTGGTTTTTATTGTTGTCATTGTTTTAGTTTAAATCAAGCGTCTCGTGTAGTCCAGGATGGTTTCAGACTCTACGTAGATGAGGATATTACCTTGAACTCACAATCCCCCACCTCCCAAATTTGGAGACTTCAGGCATGGACCACCACATCCAGTTCAGGTATTGTTAAAGCAGCAGAAACTGACTGCTGTTCTCCTTACTCAACGTCATTTGACGGTCTTCCCTAGACCTTTTCCAGATACTGATTTACCCCAAAGTCAATGGGTCCTCATTTGTACTGAATCAATCCAAGATGCTGGAGTCCTTTAGTGTTCCTGCCCCCTGTATATCTTTATGTGGTTTACAACTTCTTCCTGTCTATATTACACCTCTTCAGCTGTGGTATTGAACAGTGTGGGTTATCAAAGATGCAGTGTTTGTTTGCAGAGTAAATCAAGCATAAGCAAGAACGCCTTCCATCGGATAAGGCTGACTCACAACCACATTAGCTCTAAAGAGTGGGCACTGCCCTCAAGACCAAAGCAGCTAGAAAGAGAAGAGACTCCACCTTGCTCCTGGCAGTGAAAAGGCAGCACAGGGACTCACAACAGGGAAGTGTTCCATTTGGATATGTGTGTGCACACAGGGTCCTAGGAATTTAAGGCAGAGAGAAATGCAATAACCTTTTCTCATTAATCTTTTGAGCCCACTGCAAGATATTTTTTCCAAATGGGCACAAGGCATGGTGCAACACTGCTGTGAGCACCCCTGGTTCTGTGAACACCCCTGGCTTTCACAAACTTCATGTGACAGGGATAGGGTGGTGATTAAGAGCACTGGCTGCTTTTGCATAGGACCTGAATTCGATTCCCAGCACCCATATTATTCATAACCACCCACACCTCCAATTCCAGGGATCTGATACCTTCTTCTGAACTTCAGATACCAGGCACACGTGGTGTGAATACATACATCAGGCAAAACATTGAGACACACACACACACAAAGCTAAATCCCCTCAAAACAAAAGAACAAGCAAAAACCCATTAGGAAACTCCTGTGAAAAGTTGAAATATTCAAGGAAAGTGACGTTTTTAATAGAGAAAAAAAAGCACTTAGCCTTTGTGCATAAAGTAGCGGAAATCCTTATTATTATCTTTATGTAACACAGGATATTTAGAAATAACCACTTCTGGCTATGTCATTTGGAAAAAGGAACTCAGTAGAGTCTTGAGGGCATGGAGCTGGATAAACTCGACAGAATTATCATGACCACTGTAGGGCTCTACTTTGTGATCACAGAATGTTCAAGACAGCCAGACCGTCCGTGATTAAGGGCTCCGGACTTTCCCATTGGCAAATGTACTGGCGCTGGGCAGTTGTGCCTGTGACCAACAGGGCAGGGACCAAGGTGACTGTCTCACTGCCCATTTTGAGCTTTGACTCTGTGGTGAGGCTAAACCACCAGAAGCCATCTTCTACTTCTACGGATTATCCTTTTATCAGAATTAATTTACTATTTTATTACAATGCTTTGGTGGCCTGCATTGAGGATCGCCGAAGCTTTGATGTCGAAGCTTGCGAAATGACTGTATCAAGGTAAGAGGCCGTATTCATTTTCCCAAGACTCCTTTTCCCATTCTTCTGGAGAGCTACTTGTTATTGCCCCAAATTACATCAGTTACTTCTGCAGTGAAGTATCTCCTCTGATGCTCAGACACTTGAGTTTTGCAAGTTAAAGCATGAATATGTAATTGAGCCCAGTGATTGGCAGTATTTCACTTACAGTTTAAGCAGTGGAGATAAATTCAAACACAAACATACAGTAAATCCCATAACCTTTCTCTTTCAAAAATGCTTTGATGATACATGTAGGCAAACTTACAGTAAACAGGAAAGGGGGGCAGAGCAGGGGAGAGGAGTAGGGGGCGGGGCAGGGATACCACCACTAGCTACTGTGGAAAACATTCAAGGTATTTCAAAGAGAGCAGCATCAAAAGATTCGAGACTCACAGTGATTTCATCTTCAAATGACCTAAAACCTTAAAGCTTGGTTTTGTAGATGCAAAAGATGGCCGTGATTACTCATTTTTAGGGAAACTGCCTCATGAATAAAAGGTCTGCGGGAGGAGGGAATACATGAACTCTACATAATCTGCCTCATAGTCTCCTTGTAACTATTAAATGACCTATCAGCAACATATCTTACAAACATTTAAGGGCTACCTTGTAGGTTCATAAAATAAAATTCATAGACATTGAGTCAACTGGCTCTCTCTCTACAAGCTTCACAATTACTGAAAATTAACTGCTGATTGCTGCCTTCTTTACATTGGACACACTTGGGAGGATTGTGTTTTTTTTCATAGATGAGGAGGCTATCTTAGCCTTTAGCCCTGACAAACAAGGCCACCAAAGGCCTAGTTTGGCGACCACTGAACAACTTTTCTTCAGGACTGAACCTTTACTGATACTATAACCTTTCTATTTTGAGTCTTTGAATCCTAGTGGAAAAAAAAAAAAAAAAAAACCACTAACCTCCAACGTCTAACAAAATAGAAATTTCTTTTTAACTTTGTGGAAGGGGATTTTTCTAAAACCAATTTTACCATTTAAATAGGTACTAATCCATCTGCCTTCTGCTCTGCACACTACACTGGGCCCCGCCCTCTGCCTCCAGGTGCACTGGAAGTCTCTGTGAAAGGGCTGTAATTTCTCCCTATCAAGAGGCTCCTCTATAAATCAGCCATCATCCGTTCTAGGCATCTTGCCCACACCAGAACTATGAGACCAGATTTAATTTTCCAACCAGAGCTTGGGTATATCTGGCTCTTGGCTCAGCCTGTTATTGTGATGCTGTCATTAATGTCTTATAGCCTCCGAAATTCCTTAAAGCCCCATTCTTTATCCACAAGATTCCAGGTGCTTTGGTGACAGTCCTGTCATGTAAACTCAAGCTCCTCAGGTGTCCTTCGGGGATCTTGTTGGAAACACAGAACTGTGGCATGTGTTGCAACCCATGCTTATATCTCAGGTCTTGAAACGCTGAGATAGAGTTCCAAGTATAAGGCTTGTTTGGGGTATACAGCAAGTGTGAGGATCTCCTGAGTTACAAAGCAAGATTTTATCTCAAAGGGGAAGAGATACCTAGTTCCTCCCCCCTCCCCCCAGATATAAGGAAGAAATTCTGCACATTGAGAGGACTCCCAAGTGATGGCAATTTGTGGTGCTGTCTGAGAGGGCCAGAGCCCCAGCCATAGACAAGCATCACTACTTCACTAAAGACAGAGCAGTCTGCAAAACAGAATGTGAATGCAAAGCATGGGTAAGAAGCACTCCGGCCGAAAGTCCTGCACTCCAGAACATCTCAGAGAGGCTTTCTCTGCAAACCCAACACTCAGCTGCCTTTAAACTGACTTTCACGGCCACATTTCTGCACCAGGATGCCCCGGGAAAACTAAGACCAGCCACGACTTCTTTCTTTGCCTACTCATTTATTGAGCAGGAAGGGGCAGTCCAGGGAAGTTTGGGGGAAGCAGGTTGTGTTGTGCAGTCTCAGAATAAGAACGCACACAGAATAAGGCACCAGGCCACACTTCACCACTGGCTCCTCCCAGAAAGGAGGACTATTCCTGCACTGAGGACACTTTGCAGACCAGCCTGGCTTGGCTTAGCTTGGCTCCGTGGAGCAACAGCTGATAGGAGTGATGCCTTGGGGGGACCTTGGGATGTCTTTCTGTGATTACTGCATGCGATTGTGACGCTCTGATGATGGACAAACCATAGCTATCTTCAATGCCGTGACACTTGAGCCCTGCCATAACACCTTAAAAAGAAAAGACACCATCCTCTTGACCCTGTTTATGTCTGTGGCCTTTATGACCACTCATTGGCTCATTGGGTAACCATAGCAACCCCCATTGAGAAAACAATGCACAAACATCCAGTTCGAGAAGGTTTAAAATGAACACGTGAGTCACATTAGCACATGCCTGTAATACTAGCTCTTTGGAAGGCTAAAGTTGGAGGATCTTAAGTTCGACGCCAATCTGGTTATAAAGTGAGTTCTAAGCCAGCACTAGGGATGGAGTGAGATTATGTCTCAACACAAATAATAAATCACTAGATATAGAGATTGGTGGATAGATGTCAAGGGACAGAACTAATATTATATTAGCAACCTTTAGGAACCCAGTTCCTAAAGTGATCTTCTCATCAGTCCATGAAAATTTCCATGTTATTTGGAAAGAGATAGACGTAATTATTATTGTCTAGATTCTTGAGGTAGAGCGGCAATGCCAGGTGATAGTACTCATGTCTAAATTGAGGTTTGTTTTTGTTTAGAAGTTTCTTGGCCACAGAGAATTAACATGGCATGTTGGGTCCACTTACAACAGGGAACTGTGCCTAGAGAGGAGTCACACAAGGCTGTACATCACTCTTTAAACTATTCCTTATGGCAAGTGACATTTTCCTGAAATCCCATCGTCTAGTCTAGACGGAAGTTTCAGAAGAAGCGCCTTTCCCTTGAAGGTAAGTTTCCTTGTGGCTTTCAAACTCCTACATCAAACAGCTCAGTTCTATTAGACAGAAATCAAGATGAAAACACAGCCAGGCTCCTTGGCCTTGGAAAGGGGATTAAAAAGCTTCCTTTTCCACATTTATTGAAGGAACTTGTGCCAAGGTCCTGATCTTATTTCCAACCACTTTAGGGGGTCCCAATCCTCCTGGGATGTTGGCAACCTGAGGAGCTGACTGCAGAATTTACATACTATAGTCATGGTCTTGAAAGAAAGTTTGTGGGCTGAAGTTCTAATTCTTATATATAATACATGAATGTATGGGCTTTAAAAATGAATGATAGAAAAGACTCTAGCTCTAAGGGGCCATAATATGTTTAACTTACTTAAAAAATATTTCCCCAGGTGTGGCCACATACACACACACCTGTGAGTCCAGTACTTGGGAGGTGGAAGCTCCCAAGGATCAGGAGTTCAAGGCCAACCTGGGCTGTGTAGGAAGGTATTATCTCATAGGTATGTGTCTTCCTCTCGTCGGTTTCTTGTGAAACAGTGTGGTTTGGCTCTTAACACCAACAGATGTATGCAGTTTCTACAAACAAGCCCCAACATATGTGATTTTCACATAGTAACTATCATAGGACAATTCTTTTATACAACAGTCAAAAAATGGCTGTTTCTTCACATGCTAGGAGAAACACCAGCTGCCTTAAGTATTCGAGGGATGTGGTACCGTTACGGCTAAGCTGAAGGTACTTCAGTGTAATTATTCTGTGCAATTCTCTCAATGCCATTGCAGAAGCCCGACCTCTGTAACAAAGGCATATTTTCAGAGACTACGACTTCACGGTGGCTCTGCCAGAGCTGTGCAGGAAGGAAGCAGAACAGCAACATTTTATTTGGTGCAAATAATAAAGGAGAAAGGAATGAGCGCAATTAGCCATGCCTTACATTTTAAATGTTCTCATCCTTACAAGCAGATTCTTTTAGCTATTCCTCCATTCTCATGATCTTATTTAATTTTTATGGCTGTGGCCGAAGAGGATGTAATTTTGAGGTTACTGAGGCATTACCTGCAGCACCGGTTTATTAGGCTCCAGGACACACAAAGATGGACTCATGAGGAAGCAGCACTTAATTTCCAGCTTATCTCAGCGCTCTCTGGCATACTTGGTATCATCGTAAAATAAAGATTAGTATATTTACAGCAGCATCACCTATTATTGTGAAAAATGAATTTTCAGTGGGGACAGGAAAGTAGACTACGGTACGAGAAAAACTCAAATGACAGTTCTCACTCTCCTTGTAGGTTCCAGAGTCAGTCTGTCGGACTACTGCGCCCAGAGTCTCCTGTTTCCTTCTCTGCTGCTGGAGGGTGTTCTGGGCATCAGTCCCTGGGGTTCTCTCCTCTCCACCTGAGCTCTGAGACAAGTGGCTAGGAAGAAAAGGCAGCCTCTTTACTTCCAGAGAACACCAGGCCCTTGAACATCTCTCCATGAGAATTTCTTTGAGGTGAGTGAGTCATATCCACAGCCCAGGAGTGACTCAGCTGCAGTGTGCATCCTCAGGCACACAAGACACTGAAGGAGAAGGGAGACCATGCTGCAGTGGTCACAGCAGTGCTGTCGTACCTGTGCAGCTACAGACAGATCTTCACCAGGCGCTCTCACTGTGCTCTCCATGATGACTGTCCCTCATAGCTGTGTCCTTGTGTGCCTGACTCAAATGTAGCTACCCACTGGCCCCATCTCACGAAGGCCCTGCCTCAAACTTGAAAGAAAACTCTGCCTGACCTGCATAAGAACACAGTATATGAACAGAATAGGAATCACGAGGCTCTGCTGGGAAGAGAGCTCGGTAGAATGAATTTCAGTTGACAAGTGACTGACAGAGTGCTATAGTCAGGAGGATGAAAAGAATCGCTCAGCAAAACTGGTGAGCCTGTGATAGAAAGGAAGATTTCAGCATCCAAAGACAAGTTCATGGAGAGAGACTCAGAGATAGGCTGACAATTAGGCGGCCAGTGTGGAAAATGCGCCCAAATACACACACCATCACAATGGAGGACGGGCTGCTTTCTCCACACACAAAACATCTCTGTATGCATGACAGCTCATTTGAAGTGGTAATTTATGCATATTTTAAGAACCCTAAACACATCCTTTATATTCTTCTGTACACTGGCCTGCTTGTCTTCAACACAATCTTGCTTTCCAGCGAGCAATCCTAGCTATGGCAATAGCCCTTTCTCTCCGCAGTAACTCACTCACAGTTTCCCTTAAGAGTGCCCAGGGAGACTGTTAGGGAGACCTGAAATCACCTAGGAGACCAGCCTCCAGGCACACTGGAGAGGGATTATTTAGATTAGGCTGGCTTCTAGGCTTGTCTCTGAGGGGCAGGTTAATGGAGGTAAGCATACCTACCCTAACTGTGGAGAGCATCATTCTCTGGGCTTAGTCCTCCACTGCCAGGAAGTCACTGTCCTAACCCGAGCACTCATCAGCAGCTGCTTCCTTACTGTATATGTCACATGACCGCTGCCTCAAGGTGTCTTGACCGCCTTGACTTGATGGATTGGGTCCTTGAACTGCAAGCCAAGACAAACCCTTTCTCCCTTAAGCTGCTCTGGGTCAGGGTATCTTATCACAGGAAGCAGAGAAGTAAGACAGAGACCATGCCTGGAAATGGCATGTACTAAGCATTAAGGATCTGGCAGGGGATGGCATATGTCTGTCTTCTGTAAGGCATTTGTGGGGCACAGAAGTGAGCTGTGGAAAGGACTCAGGCTTGTATTCCAGAACAAGGAATCTCTAACTATTTAACCTTAATTGGTGAGCTCATCCACTCATCCTTTAATTAATTAAGGAATTTAGTTATTCACCTGGCAAACAATCTTATCATCTTCCAGACCTGATGTGGGATTCTCCTCTGTATGCTGTGAATGCCACTGGTGAATAAAGAAACTGCTTTGAGTCTATAGCAGAGCAGGGCAGAGCAGAGGTAGGCAGGGAAAACTAAACTGAATGCTGGGAGAAGGAAGGCGGAGCCACCAGAGACAGATAAGCCTTGTGATAAAATATAAAATAATGGAAACGTGTTAAATTAAAATATAAAACCTAGCCAATAAGAAGTTAGAGCTAGTAGGCCAAGCAGTGATTTAATTAATACAGTTTCTATGTTATTATTTTGGGAATCTGGGTGGCCAGGAAACGAGCAAGCAGCCTCCTACTACACAGATCAGTGTTAGAAATAAGTAACTCAATCTCTGTGCACTCACAGAACTCAAATCTCATAGGAAAGAATCCCAGCCCCCCCCCCCCCCCCAACACAGTGCTAAGAATATCTTCCTTCTCAGTCACCTCTCCATGGTTTTTGGTCTCTCTTGAACCTGGAGCACCATGGCCCCCTGTTGTTCCTTTGTGGAACTACAGTTCTCAGCGTTCTCCTGGATACGGACATATTCCCAGAAGCCTTTGTATTCCTCATTAAAAAGCGAGGGTCCTACGACCCCGGCCTCTCTCTCTCTCTCTTCTCCCTTTTCTCTCCCCGCCTTTCCCATCGTGTTCGCACACCTTTTACCTGCCTGTTACCCCTCCCCCATTAAAGTGCACCCACGTGGGACCGTCGGGTGTCTGTGTCTTCTTCCTCGAGTAACGTCTTTACCCTCTAACCCGCAGACAAGAAAGCCAGCCAGAAATTAAGAACAACAGTTCCCAGCATTCCTCTGGACCATGGACACATTTCCCAGAAGCCTTTGCATTCCTCGTTAAAAAGCGAGGGTCTCTACGACCCTGGTCCCTTTTTCCTCTGTTTCCCGCCTCTCCTGTTGTGTCAGCACACCTTTACCTGCCCGTTGTTACCCCTCCCCCATTAAAAGTGCACCAACGTGGGACCGCTGCGTGTCTGTGTCTTCTTCCTCACTTAACGTCTTTACCCTCCAACCCGCAGACAAGAAAGCCAGCCAGAAATTAAGAACAACACCCCCTGTCTCCACCCTCCCTGGGCTGGGATTATAGATGAGTGCTGTCATTACAGCTTCTTACATGGAGCTGGGGGCCTGAACTCACATCCTCATGCTTCCGTAGCAAGCACTTTCCCCACTAAAGTCAACTCTCCGGTCCTCAGATCAAAAACACTTCATTGAACAAAAACAGGGATTTTACCTGTTGTTTGCAAAACATGTTAGGGAAATGACCATTGAGAGAGCATTTGCACTGGGTTAGGTATTATGAGCAGTACAGAAGTGACTTATGGTACACAAGAAGATGCAGCCATAGCTTCTATGCAAATACAAACAACTGTTAATCTATATAAGGAACTTGAACATGCATGGGTTCAGGCATTCCTGGCATGGGATGTTCTGGAATCCACCCCTAACTCCCAACACTGAGGGATTCTGCTCAGTTCTTGGGAGATTATATCCAATCTCTCCAAACTGCTTCTAATTTCTATACTTCCCAGCTCTAGTACAAGAACACCTAAGATTCTTTGGGCTCTGCTGAAAATACGCAATTCTAGAAACTTATTTATTTATTTTTGAAAAGGTTACCTTAAAATGCTGTTTTCATGCCCACACAGTTAGCCTCTCCTCACCTCACCTAGCTCCCAAAATAGTTCAACTTGAACCAAGAGCCTGCCTCTAAATAAACACCATTAAAGTGTGATCATCTTCAGTAACATGTAATTAATTCACTCAGAAGTTCGCACCTCATAATTACCAGAGCACACCAGTATCCCTCTGAAAATTGCATGTGCTTTATGCAGTCCTTGTCTGTGCGCACTGTAAACTTCAACAATAAATTGAAAAATGATGCACGTTACTGTGTATTTATACACATCTTTTCATCTTCCCAGTGCGGTAAACATTAATTAACCCTGGCCAATTAACCCAGCCACCGTTTACAGATCCACTCCTTCATCAGCCTCATGTGTGTGTAGCACTTAGAACCTTTCAGAATTTGGTACCCATTGAATACGGAAATTAATTTTTCCTTTCATGCAGAGAGCAAAGATTCAGGACATGTAGTGCTTGATTCAAATGTTGTAGTATTTGGGACAGTGTCTTCAGAGTCTTAGAAGTTGAGGGTAGGCAAACAGATGGCCTGCTGCTAGGTGACAGCCCCCCTCCCCACCTCACATACACACTGTGTCTGAGACTGTGACCTTATTTGGTAATAGGGTCTTTGCAGATGTAATAGATTTAAGGTGATGCCAACCTGTGGAGTAGAACGTCTCCCTGTCTGTTGCCATACTAGCAAAGACACGGCAACAGAGATGAGAGGTAAAGTATGAGGTGGGCACTCGGGGCCATCTCTACAACCCAAAAGACAGGCAAGTATCTAGGGCAGCTCCAGAAGCAAGAGAAAACACTAGAACAGATTGCGTCCTGCAGGCTTCAGAGGGGTGTGGCGTGACAACATTTTTCTTTGGGACTTCTGCCATTCAGAATGGTGACAGAATACGGTTCTCATAGTTTTCTGCCATCTGGTTTATGCTAACTGGTTACTCTGCTGAGGCACAGTAACTGCTGATGGTACAATCATCCTGGCTATAGTGACACTGGAGGAGAAGGTGACTTTAGAGTGAGTTTCCCTCAAGTCTGGGGATGTAGAGAGAGGGATCTGAGAGTCTAATCTGGCTAAATGGGAGCAGCTGTCTTCCCTCCAAATGTCAGGAAGACTTAAGGGCAAACCTCTTCTTTTCAGCTCTGTTCTTTCCCCGGCCTTCTGAAGAGAACACCCGTTTCCTTTCCTGACCCACGCCTCTTATCCTGATAAGACCCCAAGAACATCAGATGCCCGCGTCAGCCCTTCAATTCAGCCAGGATGCGGAGTGGCCTCGTTCAAGTGCCCTGTAAACACAGAGGTTACATCACTTCCTCCCTAGGAAGCCAGAGAAGCTGAGCTGTGCCTGGCACCAGACATGTGGCAAATACCAGGCGAGTTTCAGATTTTACTAAATTCCGAGCGATGACGCCAGCACTGCAGAGAAGCCAGGACAGAGAAAGGCACTCATGCCCTGCGGCTCTGCATAGAGAAGTCAGGACAGCTGGACGGATCCATACAATTTAGCCTGTCAGTTTCCGTTTAGGGCTTGCCTTGAACAAATCCATGGTTTCAAACAGTCTAAAAGTGATGCTGCTGTTTTTCTACGGTGACTGGAAGAGAACGCTGTCTGGAGTGAGTGTTTAGGAGCGTCTGCATTGTTAGTACTTTGGCTCCCTACATGGGGAAATGAGGGCCCCAATATTTGTTCTGGACTTGAAAAAGAGACTACCAACTTGAGACTGGGGAAGTGTAGAAAAGGATTAAGGAAGGGAAGTGAAGAGGGGGTGGAGAGCAGAAATGGGGCGTGGTGACGTAATTCTATTTCAGCTCAAAACATCAAAAGATTAAAAAGTACTAATGTGTTTTGTGGCTTCTGTGAGTAGTTTTAGAATAAAGACACGTGTGCAAGTAAGTGGGCAAACGCGGAAGAGTCACGGAGAGGCAGCACATTAGATCTGCCCGAAAGACTGACTTAGCCAGGCTGAGTGCTGGATCCCCGTGAAATACATTTAAACCCTAGTCCTTCGGCAAACGTCCTGAGAAAGGCGTTTGAAGGTGGGAACTGATGTGAAATGTTGTCACAAGGGGGACTGGGATGCTGACCCAGGAGGACAGCTGTCCTTATGAGAAGCTGGGGAGATAGTAGAGAGATTCCTTTTTCAGAGAAAGAATTGTTCTGGGAAGTCTCTTGCCAACTCTAAGGTGGCTCCCTTAACTAAGAATTGTGCTTCCGTGCTCCCCTATCCAACCTTCCTTTATCCCAATCCTCCTTTTTCCCCAAGTTCCCCCCATTCTCCCCTTCTCCCTTTTCTCTCCCCATCTCCCCTTACCCCCATCCCACCCCACCCCCAAGATCTCAATTTTCTCCCCGGCCATTTTGTGTACTTCCCATAGCCAAGAGGACAACTATATGTTTTTCCTTTGGTTCACCTTCTTACTTAGCTTCTTTGGGATCACCAATTGTAGACTCTGTGACCCTTGTTTATGGCTAGAAACCAATTATGAGTGAGTACATCCCATATTCATCTTTTTGGGTCTGGGTTACCTCACTCAGGATAGTGTTTTCTATTTCCATCCATTTGCATGCAAAATTCGAGAAGTCATTGTTTTTTACCGAAGCGTAGTACTCTAATGTGTAGATATTCCACACGCTCCCAGGTGCCCAAGCCAAGGTCCCCAGTTAGTTCCTTGGGCAGCTGAGGATAGGGAACCTGAAATGACCCTATCCTATAGCAATACTGACGAATATCTTGCATATCATCATAGAACCTTCATCTGGTGATGGATGGAGATAGAGACAGAGACCCACACTGGAGCACTGGACTGAGCTCCCAAGGTCCCAATGAGGAGCAGAAGGAGGGAGAACATGAGCAAAGAAGTCGGGACCACAAGGGGTACACCCACCCACTGAGACAGTGGAGCTGATCTATTGGGAACTCACCAAGGCCAGCTGGACTGTGACTGAAAAAGCATGGGATAAAACTGGACTCTCTGAACATGGCGAACAATGAGGGCTGATGAGAAGCCAAGGACAATGGCTCGGGGTTTTGAACCTACGTAATGTGCTGGCTTTGTGGGAGCCTAGCCAGTTTGGATGTTCACCTTCCTAGACATGGACGGAGGGGGAGGACCTAGGACTTACCACAGGGCAGGGAACCCTGACTGCTCTTTGGACTGGAGAGGGAGGGGGAGAGGAGTGGGGGGAGGGGGAGAAGGGTGGGGGGAGGGGGAGAAGGGTGGGAGGAGGGGGAGAAGGGTGGGAGGAGGGGAGGGAAATGGGAGGCTGGGAGGAGGTGGAAACTTGTTTTTTTTTTTTTTTTTCTCCTTTTCTCAATAAAAAAATGGAAAAAAAAAAAAAAGAATTGTTCTGGGAAGAAACATCGAGGTCAGCATAGGAAAGCAACCCATGGAGGGAGGACGACCTCCCCCTGCAGGGTGTCCGTACACACAGATTCTCTAATATGGGAGAAAGTGGGAGCTACATATACGACCCAAACAGGCTCCAGAAGGACTCTGAGAGTTTTGAGCTGCTGCCACCTGTACCCAGCTCCCTAGCCCTGTCACATCCTGAAAATGGCTTTCTTTTTCTTAACAAACCATGTCTATTTCTATCACTACCCCTGTGTCCCTGGGCCGGATCTTTGTTCCCAGCACACCTGGAACTCTCTGTGGGAATTCCCTGGACTTTCTGGGTCCTGGCTCACAACATGAAACAAAAAGGTACCATGCAGAAACCAAGGAGGCCTTCCTAAAAGGCAACCTGTTAGCACCATGTTCTTGAACTTCCAAGCTCCAAATCTATGAGAACATTAACTTTATTTTTAAGTTATTTGAACTATAATGTTTTTCTTGAGACAGCATCTCATGATGTAGCCCAGGTTTGCCCAGAACCCAGGATCTTCCTGCTTCAATATCCTGAGTGGCTGGCATTATTAATGTGTGCGACCAACCCAAGCTTGAGGCTGCTGATCTCATAATGGAATATCAGAGAATGAGTAATTAATAAAAAGGGGCTTCTTTAGCTACTGTCTACTACTTTCTTGGTGTACAACATCAACAACAAGATGAAACAAATTCTTGTTGTCTTTCTAATATTAAAAAAAGAGAAGTGGTCCTTTGATCCACACTCCTGAAGGTGGATGTGGCAAGGGACCTCCTGCTGGGTCATCAGAGAGCAGAGGCTCCAACGGTGAGGCAGGCAAACTTCTATATGAAGATCTTCTTAGCTACATAGAGCACCCATCTAATCCCAATTGCCTCCCAAAGGTCCCACCCGAGACATATACTGATTATGGGGATTCTGAAAAGACTGTGTGTGTGTGTGTGTGTGTGTGTGTGTATGAGATTCTGAAAAGAAGTTCCACTGAACCTTCGGCAAGGTCGAGCAGCTGACAAAAGCCGCAGAGACCAGGAAAAGTCTGGAATGTGGAAAGTCCAGAGTCAATTATCTTGGGTCCTCTTTAGTCACCGATCAGCCAGTTACTGCCTTCCTCTAGACCTGACCCAATGCAGTTTTGACCATTAGGTAAATCCCTTGGAATGTATGAGCAGAGACTTAGTTCCCAACCAATCAAAAAGCAAAGAATGTCATCAGATAGCATCTGTGGCCTATAGTTGGGCTTTCTTTGCTTTCCTTCACTCACCCAACTGATGTTTCTATCGATGCATTTACAAAGATTTAAAAAGTGTCTTGATTTGTGGCTTTGTTTAGTTACTTCATAAGACTGCTCCAATGTTGGAAGATGGAATTTGAAGTAACCTAAGTCTGTGTTCCACTCCATTGGTAGGTGTATTTGGCTTTAGAATAAATTATCTCTGAAGAGGTGAGAAGTGTTTTTTTTTTTTTCTGGCTTTCTTTTCTTCTTTTCTTCCTTTTTTTTTTTTTTTTTTTTTTTTTTTTTTTTTTTTTTTTAGTGTGTGTGTGTGTGTTGTGTGATTTAGATTACACCCGAGGCTCAGAGGAGGCAAACACACACACACACTGGGACTCTAACAGTAGCCCGGGTCACTAATGCATCTATCTAGCCATATTGAGGCAAAAGAAAAAGCAGAGATCTAAATGACTTTTCTAAGGGATTCCATTTCCTTTCTTTGTGTTCGTGAAGAGATGACAGTTAAAGAATAAGGTTAAATTGAATCTGCTCACTCTGATATGCAAGAAAAAGGCTTTGAGAATTTTTGTTTCTGTTTCATTTCCTTTGAGACAGTCTTAATACATAGCCTACACTGCTCTGGAACTCCTTCTGTTCTTGGGTTGGCTTTGAACTTGGGAACTACTGAGATTATAGGCATGTGCCTGAGTTATTGTACAGACCCTTCATGGAGAAAGCAAGGAAATGGTCTTTTTTTTTTTTTTTTCTGCCCCATTTCCAAGGGCTTCACTCACCCTGCCATGCTTTTTACCATGGGTGAAGGGAAACTCTTAATGGTAGCTTCTCCACTGATCTGGGACACATCCAATCAGGTATTCCCTGTCTTTGGGATGAAAGAAGAGCTGGTATTTAATTTCTAGTCTGTGCCACGTTAGTAAACACTTAATGACAGGGGTTTGCAGGGCTCTCCTTTGTTTTCTGGAACATACACATGCGACTGCTTAACGCAGTGTGCTGCCTCTTGGGAAGTGACATTGAGTGCTGGCAGCCTGCATGCTTTTTATTATTATTCTTTTGTTGTCCATCAGCTGACATGAGGCTGTCAGTCAGTTGTCCAAGATGCATCTGCATCTGGCAACTCTGAGTATACCACGAATTTTCTCTTTTGGCTCTCATTAAATTAGTATCATTTTGGATTTGAAGGTCGCCTATATAGATGATTTCTAAGGCGGAATCAGTGATAGAAAGTGAAGAATCAGGAGCAAGAAAGGAAAATGACCTTCTAAAGAGACTAATTTCTGAAGAGCTAGGAAAGCAGCAACTAAGGAAAAAGGTCTTAGCGTGAAGCCTGCTCCAAGTTTGTACTGTTTGTTTATTCTCCTTAGAGAGCAGTAATTATAGTTAATAAGCAGTTAGAGCTGGAGGAGCGCTCAATAGGTAAGGGCCTGAGTTCTGTGGCCAGAACACACACACACACACACACACACACACACACACACACACACACACACACCCTGAGTTCTATAGCCACTCCCCCCAACACACACAGAGGATGAGAGAGGGAGAGAGAGACAGCTGTGGGTGGTGTCATGTTTATCATCTCAGAATGGAGACAAGAGGATCCCTAGGGCACCCTGGTCAGTCAGTCTAGTCCACTTGGTGAGTTCCAGACCAGTAAGAGACCTTTCTTCAAACAGAAGGAGGGAAGAGCCTAGGGCACAAACTTGATGTTGTGTTCTGGCCTGCACACATATACCTGCACATACGTGAACACACAACCAAAACAAGGAGAAAAGTTGTTTGTGCCAATTACTTGAATAAATTGAACACAGCATCAATAGTATGTTACCTTACAAAGCTGTACTCAAACAGTTCTCTGTAATATTTTATGCAAAAGCCTCTTGGAGATACATATGCTCTTTGATGATAGGAATACAGACTGATGATCCTTTTGAAAACATCCCTTGTCAAACACGCACTTGCTACACCTAGTCCACAGAGCAGCAAAGCTCAAGAGAGGGCAGTGTGGACTGTTGTTGATCACCCCGTTGACCATATGAAGAACTGCAGTATAGTTTTATCTGAGAGGAGGCAACCTCAATTAGGAAAATACTTCCATAAGATCAGGCCATATACAAGCTTGTAGGGCATTTTCTTAATTAGTGATTGATGGGGGAAGGTCCAGCCCATTGTGGGTGGGGCCATCCCTGGGCAGGTGGTTCTCTGTTCTATAAGATAGCAGGTTGAGCAAGCCATGAGGGGCAAGCCAGTAGGCAGCACTCCTCCATGGGCTCTGCATCAGCTCCTTCCTCCAGGTTCTGGCCCTTTTTGAGTTCCTGTTCTGACTTCCTTCAGTGATGAACAGTGATGTGGAAGTATAATCCAGATAAACACTTTCCCCCTCAAGTTGCCTTGGTCATGGTGTTTTAGCACATCAACAGTAACCCTGATGAAGACAAGGGCTAAAAGCTGCCACTCAGTGCTGCACTCTGGTACCCAGGGAAGGATTGCAGCTTCAAACCCGAGGTACGGATTCTAATGACATGCATCATGTTCTCCTCAGCACAAAGACAGAAAATCTTGGAAGTCAGAGCACTGTAACCCAAAGACTTGGAAGGCTGGCAGAAATTCACATGGTTAACAAGTCAGGATAAATTAATATGGCCTTTAATTTTTATATCAAAGTATATACACAAATATTAGCCCCAATTTTCCACAAAAACTTGTTTTCTTACTAGCACTTATAAATATGAGTTCTAGAAATCTTGAATTTTTTAAAGAGTCACTTGTGGTAGAAAATACGTGGATTTCTGTGAGTGTGAGGTAGAGTTCAAGTTCCTGTATTTTAAACAAGAACGCCTCCAAATTACACTTGACTTGGTCCCAAGCATATGTTGAGACACAATGACCTCCAGCAATTCCCAGAGAGTGACTTTTCTTCCTAAGTGGCTTCTAAATGAGACTTTTGGTTCCAAGTATTTATAGCAACTGAACTAAGATCCTGAAAAATATAGATACTGTTTGCTGTCTATGGGGTGAGGAATAGACTTGCAGAAATGGTATTGACTAGTAACCAGGAACCTGCCAGTTTATGGCACTTGCTTCAACTAGTGTCAAGTTCTGGAACACAGCCATATTTGAACACTTAGATGTTTACAGAGGGCTTTAATTCTGCGTGGCTATTTTTCCTCTAAAGGAAAAAGCATCTCATTTATTCACAGCCCAGGTATTTAAATACTCACTTTGATTTCTGAAGAACTTTGGCAAGATATGAAGAAGCCCTTGACCCCTGACCACTTTTCGTCTCTGATTTGAGCAAGCCACTTAATCACCCTGGATCCTTAATCTGCAAACTGCTAGGGCTCCGCACCACTTTCAAGTTCTCTTGAAGGGCTGTTAGCAGCGGGGTGGATGCCGACCCTTGCTGAACGTGGGGAAGGAAGCCAGCTTTTCTCTTTCCACATCAAAGAGAACAGACCGCCAAACTTCTCTCAGATTTCCATACAATCTTTGACTTAGAGGGTAATGCCAAGTTTATCAAAGGACAGGATAACCAGGCCATTTTCTGTTCCATAAAGAAAGTGATTTCAGCAATCCGCAGATAGTTGTGACTTAAGTTTTCCTTCCTGCACCTGAAGGAAGTACTTTATACTTTAGGTATGACGGCTTCTACTTAAGATGGGGAAAAACAAAACAAAACACTCAGGAGCAGCTACTGGCTCCCTGCCAAAGGGAAGGAGAGACGCAGTGGGCCAATGTGCTTCTAAATGCATTCTGGCAGCCTTGACTACTAGATTACACAATGTTTCACTTGGTTTCGCCTACTATTTTTCTTGAGACAGCTTTCCCCCGATTTGCCCAGGATCACAGACGTGCCTGCAGCAGTCTGGAAATGGCGCAGGTTGGTTCTCAGTAGGAAATATTGGCGCTAAGGCTGCTCTCAGCCATCCTCAGAACCCGGATACTGCAAGGGTTTGCCGCGAGACTACATGGACGTAAATCTAAAATTTACATGAAGCCTAAGTCTTTATTACACTCCTTTACTACAGCCAGATGGGAGGCAGACATAAAGAACTGGAAACTAAAGCATACGCAACAAAAGAAAGGAGACCCTGTCTCAAACTGGTTGGAAGGCAGAGACTGGAGACTGACAACTGGGGCCGTGCTTTGACCAGCACCTTTAAAAGCATTTTGAACAAACTCTAACTGGCCGTCATCTTTAGGCCAGAGAGCTGGAGTTTGTTTCATCATGCCCATCATTTGAAAAAATTCTGAAATCTAAAATGTTCCCCATCCCAAGTATTTTGGAGAAAAGATACCCCCAAATAACAATGTTTAATGAAATAAAGAGAAACTCCAATAATATGTAGAACCCATTTTGACAGACATCACCTACTCTAATAAGTCACAGAGGAAGACAATGGTAGCATATTAGGAAATGCCTCTTCCTTTTTACAGAATTACTTTCAAACCAAGAGCTAAATGCTCATACAAGCATGTGCAAGACCTGGAGGAAGAAAACCCACCACCTCATACTCAGGCCATTTAGGCTAACCAAGTCAACTGCTCCCACCCATGTTTCCTGAACGTAAGCACTTATAGCCAACACCATCCACCACAGTTTTTCTAAAATCTTAAGACTATCGGGGTAGAGGAGTCTGAGACAGAGTAACTTTGAACATCTTTGGCCCTTTATAGTTCTACAGTTTTACACATAACATTGCTTAAAAAGACATGTATGATGCGTGTACATGTACGTGAATACAGACGTGTGTGCCATAGCGTGGAGGCGTAGGTCAAAGGACAACCTCAGTGGTCAGTTTCCAGTCTCAGGCTCTCCTTTCTGTTGTTTACTCTGTGTGCATGCAGTCTTTTGTTACTGAGGGGCTCCCGTCTTCCTCTGGGAGTGCAGGGATTACAAATGATGCTGACTAGGTCCAGCATTTATACAGCGGGATCCAAACTTGGGTCCTCATGTTCATGCAGCATGTGATTTACTTATTGAGCCATTTCTCCTGCCCACCAGTCCTAAAATAGATCTAACAATAATAAAGGCACCTTTTTATGAAGACAAGTTGTCTATACCTTAGGCCCATTACTATGTGTACACCTTTGGCCATTACTATAGATTAGACTGAGAACCATCACTCTAGACTGGACCTCAGTACTTCTAGATCTTACATTTCCTACCAAGATCCATGCATTAAGGGTCTGGTCTACAGCCCAAGGTACCACTCACTGAGTGGTGGCAGAACCTCTAAAAGATAGGACCTAAATGGAGGAAGTTGAGTCTTTGGGGATTTGTCTTTGAGTAGGTGATTCTTGCTCTTTCTTTTTCTTCTTCCTGTCTTTGCTTTCTCCTCCTTGCCACAGCAAAGTAAGAAGGTCCTTCAGTCATAATACAGTTGCCACAAGCCCAAAGCAACAGGGCCAAGAGACTATGGACTCAGACCTCTGAAGTAGAGGTATATCATAAAATAAAGCTGGCATTTTAAGTTTATTTATGTTAGGTATTTAGCCACAGTGATAAGAGCTGATGCACCCCCACATTGTTAATTTATCAGGCTGGGAATGAGGCTAAGAATGCACATCCCTAACTACTTGCAAGTGATGCTGCTGCTGCTACTGGTCTAAGGTCACCTGATGAGAACTGTTTCTATTAATCATCTCTTGGGCATGGCATATTTTTGTGAGTAGATATATATGCATGCTCAACCTCAAGAAGTAAAAATTGAAGTGGGCACTGTAGCCATATGGAGAATATAAGTCAATGACTATATTAAGGGCTGAGGTTAGGATGGCAGCTTGTCTGCAATATCTGACTCACCAAGGAGACTAGAGGAAGATTACTACAGTGCTTCACAGCACCTGAGAGGCTGAGGCAGGAGGACTGTGAATTTGAGAAAAGCCTGGCATATACAGGCCTGCTTCAAAAACATATAAATGAATACTATAATAAATTAAAGGAGAAGCTATAAACTTTGCTTGTGTAGGATTATTTTGAGGATTAAGCAAGATTTAAAGTTTGTTATCAAAATGAAGATAACAGCAATAATACAAACAGAAAAAAAACACACAGAAACTTTCATTAAATTATTTGTTCCTTTCTTAGTATATTTCAGTGGAAACAAATAGATCATGCTTCCACAATCAAGAAGCAATCTCCTCTGCTGGCAGGAGAGACCACTTCATGGGTCTGATTTAAGGGCCCAGCAACAATACAGCACTTACATGCTGTCTGCCAGGAGACTTTGGCCATAAACATTTCTGGAGCATAAGCCTGAATAGCTGCTCCCTTGTGACTAAATGGTGAAGTCATCATTGACAATTATGATATCATGAGCCACAGAAAGGCTGGGTTTTCTTATATAGAAAACTCTATAGGAACGATCACATGGAGGAAGGGGGGTTTGTTCTACTTTGGCATATGAGCTCTGAGCAAGTGGAGAATGATGGCGTGACCCCCAAGTTCTACAAAATGTACCCTGCTTTACTACCTTAACATAGATGCAAGTGTGCAAGGGTGCTGCTAAAAGGACATTTCTCTATCTCATAAATCTTGCGATGAAAAGATGCTGAAGATACCCATACTTTCCCCAAATGCAGCTTTGAATTTGGCATTAGCACTAAGTAAGCACCTTTGGATCCAAAGCAATGAAACGGATCACTCTACAGGCTATCAACCAGCTATAATGCATGGCCTTGGTGGTACCTATAAAATGATATGGCTCGAGCAGCTGAAAAGCAAGGTGCCCTCTTGCTCTAGTAATCTTCACTAGGTGACATTGGGAGTAAGGAATGGCTATCAAATTAGACCACCTAGAGCTATCAGATTAGTATTCATCAGTTGCCTTAACGAGAACAAAGCCTTCTCTTAGCTGCTGATCTGAAGTCTCTCTGAGCAAATTGTAAACTATTCTAAGCTATTTGAGAAAGAAAGATGGTGCCCTGCATCTTTTAGGTATTCAGTAAATAATTTAGCGATGCTATATGTCCTTCATTAATTCTTGGATCTTGTTACTCACATTGGCCAAATGAGAGCAGCATACAGTGAGATGCAAGTTTTAAGACAGCATTTCATGCTCTCTCCTAACCTGACTGTACAGCCAAGGTCTTGATTTCTGATCCCTGTGTCTTTGTTACCTGTGTTTTTATCACACAAGCCATAAAGAAAGGCAAAGGTAAGGTAATTCTATAGAGGTCAGTGCTACTTCAAGCACAAGGTGTAGCTAATACTTAATGAGCAAGCACAAGTCAGTAACATCTTCCAAGAGTGACAGACAATAAATGGTTCTTAAATTCTTTGTCTGGGTCAATGTGTCATTTATCAACAGTGGTTGAAATGAACCAGACTTTACCATTGACAACCTAGTTCATTCCTCAAAAGACACTGTGAATATGTTTTTTTGTTTATTTGTTTGTTTATTGTTTTTAAATTCCTTTTTTTTTTTGAGATAGGACTTCCCAGTACAGTCAGAGTTGGCTAGGAACTCATGAGCCTCCTGTTTCAATCAGTGTGTTCTCTTGATGGTTGAGCCGTCTTCCCAGCCCTGTTGACCCATCCTCCCTGTTTACGATTTCCCACCTGTGTCTGCAGAAGACACGGCATAAGAGCTATTAACAAAGAATTATGAGGCTTACTCAGTGACTATATTGCAAAATTTGCTTCTGAGCAGAACAGTGAAAGGCAAATTAACATTCCTTCCCAACTCTGACTCACATGCAAACAAATTCGTTTCATTCCCAGCTAATCCTCTTAGAAGCAAACTTCAAAATTAATCTCAATTTGGCTTCATTTCCATATTCTGGGTGGCAAATATCACTATGACTTTTTTCCTTAAAAGTAAAAAAAAAAAAGAACCTTGAAGGCTGCTGCTTGTGACAAACAGAAAAACCAGCCCTTGTTACAGTCCAAAATCACTGGTTGTTCCCAAGACTAGAAAAAAAAACCAGGACACATCTGTCGCAGTGTCCCACGCCAGGAAACCATCATGCTACCACCACTGTGGTCTGATTTCACACCCCACTCATTCTTTGTTAGAATTTCTTTTTTTGATTTTGTTTCAAATTATAGTGCCACACGTAAGAGTTGGTGAGTTGAGAAAATATCTCCCTGCATCATGGTAAGAATCAGCAGCTTGGCGTGGGAGAGGCTGCCTCAGGCGTTCCCCACCTGGCTGAGATGCTCCCCACCACAAAGCAGTAAGGGAGGGTATGAAAAACAGAAACTAGAGATGTAGTGTAGCTAGCACAGCTTAACGAAAAGGTCCCAGAGTCTTTGGAATTTTACTGAGATATGGAGCAAAAGAAGGGAGGATGAATTCAGCTACTTCTAAATAGTCACCTTCTGCAGGGGGTCTAGGGTAGAATCATCTCACAGTGCACACCGATTGCTGTAACAGGAGTCTGGGGCCAAGTGTGAACTGTGTGGATCTGGCAGCCCACCTGCAATCCCAGCACCAGGGGAACGGGCATCAGTATAGAGAAGTTGCCCTATGTCAGCTGCTGGCCGCCACATACACATGTGTATCCTACTATGTGCCCACACACATTCACACACACTAAAAATAGGGGAAAGGATAACAGCAATGCATTGCAAACTGATCTACAGGCAAGCTTCATTTATTAAAATACAAATAAGATATCACTACATTGAGGCAGTGACTGTTTTGCTTTTCTGACCTTCTGGTTGAACCCATTTTCTGTCTCTGGGTTTTTATTAATCAGGCTACAAAGGTCCTCATATCTGTCTACGACATGAACACATGGTTCCAAATGCCTAAACTAGCTGTAAAGTCTTCATGCACATAGCAGTCACTTTTTGTGAAAAGTTAAGTAAGAATAGAATAAGTTAATAGCACGCTCTCTTATTTACTAACAATTTTCTTCATTCTCTGTCTCTGCCACCCCCCCACAACCCAACCCAGTTTACCTAGCTAGGCAGCCCAAGATGGCCTTGAACTCTACATCCTCCAGCATCCGTCTCTCACCAGTGCTTTCTCTTGACTGACAGTTACTCCCAGCACTAACTAGTCTATCTTGGTAGACTGAGAAGAGCTGTAAGTATTCCACTTTAAGCCCTGTATGGATTTGTTAATCAGCCCCCACATCAACATGTTTACTAGCCAGAGACAATAGAAGCACTGTCTCCAAAATAAACATACTATATTTTTTTTCCTGGAGACTGGACATTTTTATTAAGAGGCCACAGTAAAATTCTAATAAAAAACAATGTTGTGACAAAAATAACCATCCTTTTATTAAAGTGTATTTCTTGTTTCCTTGGCACATTTTTTTAAACACCAACCCCAAATCATGGATTTGCTCACCACAGATCTTTCCGGCTTTATAGAGTAGTTCACGTTTTATTAATTTTGAATGCTAAAAGAAAAAAAATCTATGAAACAATTAGAGCTGCCTTCCCCTCTCCTGCCTTCTCTCTAATTCATAAATTGGCCATTGCTGCATTGTGTGAAACAGACATCTCTGAACTGAATGCTACTATAGCTGCAATCTGAAGAACCTCGAAGGAAAATTAAAAAATCCCTCAACACCAACACAAAGAGTAGAACAGAACCAATGTAGCATGGACTTACAGGAAATGACAAGGGACAAAACATTTACTTGGCTAAAATTGGCAAGTTGGCAAAGTCAAGGTTGAGCTGAAGAGCAGAGGGAGGGCAAAGGGATCCTGCCCCTCTGAAGGTGAAGTGGTGATGATTGACACAGACATGAACTCTGAATGGCCATGTTCTGTTAAAACAATGACTCAACCATCACCAAGCGAAAAAACGAACTCCAAACAATATTCAGAGGCAAACAGGGAGTGGTTCGCCTCTTTAAACATGTCTCATATCCTTTCTAACAAGAAAGGTTCATAATTTGCATGCAAAACACTTTTTGAAGGAGAATGTTAAATAATACGCGTGCTCTGGAATTTGTGAATACTAATTTAAGCTGAATTAAAACCCACAAGGTAATAAAAGGTCAGCCTTTTATAAAAGAACTAGCAACAGTTTGGAAATTTCTTGGGATAGTCAAATGAGACCCATGATTAACCAACAAACCACCATCTAGTATGCAAACTAGAGATGAACATATGACACAGTGTCAAGGTTTCAAAAAAGAACCACTTTATATAACGTTGAGAGGGGTTCTGGGAAGTCTGGTATATTCACTACTTTGCTACCACTGCCAATGACACCATTCTCTTGGCTTGATCAATCACAACAGCTTTAGAGAGCACTGTGGCAGTAGAAGTAAGGAGTTACTTTGTGCAATAGTTGCTTAGTGTGCAGGGTTTAGGATCACGAAGAAACCCTCTCATAATATAAGGGGCATCCACCTTGAAGCGTGAGGATTTGCTTCATTCTTCTGACTACAGTAATTGAAACCTACAAAGCACACCAGGCTCTTCGCTAGCTCCTGAGTCAAAGACCATGGAAGGCAGGCAGAAGAGCTCATAGGATCTGGCATTGGTGAGGTAGAAACAAGCGATTTAACACAAACTAGATTATGGCCTCCCAGTTTGAAAAGCAATGTGTAGATACTAAGGTTAAATAGAAGAAAACACAATGTGAGTCAGAATGGCTGGCAGAGAGAACATAGATGTGGGAGTCAGGCAGACCCTGACTTCAGTTCTATTTTTATCCCTTCACTACCCTAAGTGCCATCTCTAGGGTCAGTTTCTTCCATTATAGGCTGGTGATACTGTCACAGAATTCTTCACATTTGCCAATAGCTCATACGCCTTGCTAAGAGGGGACAAGCCTAATGCCTGAGGGTCTGTCTCTGTGAAAAGATGGGTAGTGACTGTGGGCCCTGACTTCTTCCTTGAACTATGTGCTGGTCCAACATTTCAAGGGTGAACTTTCACTAAATACCTAGACCACTGATAGCACAGGCAGACACGAACTAGTCCACCATTCCATTGCTTCCTGCTTCCCTCTCCTATGCTAATAAGTAAGAGTTTACAGAGGTAGTGAGGCTTCTGCTGGATCCCCAGGGATGTGAGTTTTCAAGAAAAAAAAGACTATGTGCTACTCAGGCCATTGAAAAGAGGGAGAATTTGGGTGAGAGGGTCCAATGCGAGACAAAGGCTCAGATGTCCAGTCGGGAGCACAATGAGACCATGGAAGGTCAAGGTCAGATGTATGGACCCAGATGTAGGTCCCAATGAGTTCAATTGTGTGTACATGTTCTAGACTCTAGAGTCTAGAGAAGTAGTTCTCAACCTGTGCGTCATTACTCCTTTGGGGGTTACATATCAGATATCCTGCATATCAGATATGTATATTAAAATTCCTAACAGTAGCAAAATTACAATTATGAAGTAGCAACGAAATAATTTTATGGTTGGGGTGTGGTAGTTTGAATGTAATTGGCCCCCATAAGCCCAGAGGGAGTGGCGCTATCAATAGGTGTGAATTTGTTGAAGGAAGTGTGCCACATGGAGGATAGGTTTGAAGGCTCATATATGCTCAAGTCATGCCCAGTGTCTCAGACCACTTCCTGGTGCCTGCAGGACCAAGAGGTAGCTTCTTTCCTACTTTCAGCTCCTTCTCCAGCACTATGTCGGCCTGAATGCCACTATATCCCGCCATGATGATAATGGATTAAACCTCTAAAGCTGTAAGCCCCCCCCTCCCCAATTAAATGCTCCTTTATAAGAGTTGCTGTGGTCATGGTATCTCTTCATAACAATAGAAACCCTAACTAAAACAGGGGGTTCACAACATGAGGAACTGTATTAAAGGATCACAGCATTAGGAAGGCTGAGAACCACTGCTCTAGAGTCTCTAAGGCCCATGAGGCTGGATGATGGAGGTCTACACATGCATAGTTGCTAGAACTATGGATTTGGGATTTATTAGAGTTCACTGTAGCATAAACAGATAGGCTGCCTCTGGGAAACACAATGGAGTAATATGATCAGGGCCAGAATTCTCTGGCAACATGCTTCCTGGGCTCTAGTCAACACGGCTTGTGGGTTTGTTTATTCATTCATTCTTACAAACTTGGTTCCAGTTCCCACCAGCACCCACACAACATAGCTTCTATGTAGTATAGCCCCCTTTCCACTCACTTTGACCCATAATAGAGATTTAAAGTTAGAAGCATAATTTGTTGATTAAGGGATACACCTGTGTCACTAAAGAAACACAGACACTGGCAGTTCCTCAGTCTAAAACATTTTACCCCTAAAAACACCCACCAGCACTATACAGTGAAATGCTGCACTTCTCTTCAAACCACGGAGAGCATTAACTGTATCCTAGTCCAGGTATTCAAGCAAAGGCCTCCAACTTTTATGCAAAAGGCATTTGTAGGTACTTTCCCATCTCATCATTCTGCCGATGGCTCTGAAGTTTAGCTGTCTCCTTATCTGTACTGAACTAACCCATATCTAAAGTTTTTTTTATTATTATTTAGGTAAAAGGTAGGTGAATGAAATCCATTGACCAGAGGAGTAAAGCGCAGGGTGGAAGAGTTCTATGATGCTCTTCTTCACACTGAACGACAACAATTCACTTTTTGGGGAAACACTTTAAATAGGAGCAACAGTAAAGCGACTACTAGTACATAGGGGATTCTGTAAATACCACACAGGGCCAATCTAGGGTTCCTCTGCATCCTAGTACCGAAGGGGTTCTGTAGATACCACACAGGGCCAATCTAGGGTTCCTCTGCATCCTAGTACAGAAGGAGTTCTGTAGATATAACACAGGGCCAATCTAGGGTTCCTCTGCATCCTAGTACAGAAGGGGTTCTGTAGATACCACACAGGGCCAATCTAGGGTTCCTCTGCATCCTAGTACATAGGGGATTCTGTAAATACCACACAGGGCCAATCTAGGGTTCCTCTGCATCCTAGTACAGAAGGGGTTCTGTAAATACTACACAGGGCCAATCTAGGGTTCCTCTGCATCCTAGTACAGAAGGGGTTCTGTAGATACCACACAGGGCCAATCTAGGGTTCCACTTCATCCTAGCCTAGCAAAGCCTTTATTGATCATTCATCTGTCTTTCAAATGAAGACAGACTACAGAAGCCTACAAAGGACAACCAAGGAAAACAATTCTTCTTGGAGAACTCTGACCTTGAGCTTCTGCATCAGGAGCTTAGAGGGCACAAAGGCCTACAATGAACTTCTTCTGTTCATTATAGCAAGTGTTTTTTTCCTATGGTAATCAGCTAATTTAAAACGGAAGCATCCAGAATTCCAAATGAAAGATCTTAAGTAAGATTTTCTGCACATGGTGTCCAGTGTATTTAGAATGCAAGGAGTGTGTGTGTGTGTGTCTTCCTCCTTATTACTTGGGACGGGGCTCTAATACCTGCCAGCAAGCCTCTGGAATCGACCTGTTTCTGTCTCTATTGCTGTGGTTACAGGCACACTTCAGTCACCATATCTGGCTTTGTTTTTTAAATGTTGGTACTAGGGATCTAAATTCAGGTTTGTTTTTCTACACATGTAGCAAGTACTTTACCCACTAACCGAACTTCCCTGTTCTGTTTTTTAAATAATATGTTCCTGACCTATCTTCATATGGCAGTGTATCTTTCTTTATTGAAAGAAAAAAAGTGTGATTCTAATTATCTATCTCTCTGCCACTGAGATTTTAGGTTTACTGGGTTACTCGTTCTTGGGCATTTCACAACAGTTAGAGATGTGACACACTCATTATCTGACTCACCTGTGGCTGATGTTTAGAGCAGTGTATTGCTAAATCAAAAGTTTTAATAAGAACAAATTAGAAATCAGAAAGTCCCAACTGTTATTTAGTAGGTTTATGTGCAGTAGGTCATCACCTTCCTAGTCCTGTATAATGGTTTATAGCTCTACAGTTTGATATTACTAGTGTTCTGTTAATGTAAGTCACACAGGATAAGAGGCTTAAGATAACCACAAAGTATACTTATTTAATACACACATCTAGAAATGTTAACTTCAATTCAGTAACATCCTGAGTCATGTTTTAGATTTTTGTCTCTTTTAGAGGATTTTCTTCATTTTTTTTAAAAAGATTTATTTGTTTATTATGTATACAGTGTTCTGCTAGAGGAGGGCACCAGCTCTCATTACAGATTATTTTGAACCACGATGTGGTTACTGGGAATTGAACTCAGGACCTCTGGAAAAGAAGCCAGTGCTTTTAACCACTTTTAACACATTAATCTATTTCTTGAGATAAGTTCTACTGTATACGCTAGACTGGCCTTGACCTCACAATGTAACACAAACTTGAACTTGAAGTAATTCTTATGTTTCATCCTCCCTAGTGCCACAGCTACAGGCGTGCATTAGCGTGCCCAGTTCTTGGCTTCTTAGATAGAAGACTCATTACTGATTTCTGTCTTCCAAACATAAAAGAAAAGTGTAGGTGCAAGAAATCTAATAGGTTGAGTCCTTAGTCATCAGAGAAATGCAAATCAAAACAACTCTCAGATTCCATCTTGCACCTGTAAGAATGGCCAAGATCAAAAACACTGATGACAACTTATGCTGGAGAGGTTGTGGGGTAAAGGGAACACTCTTGCATTGCTGGTAGGAGTGCAAGCTGGTACAGCCCCTTTGGATGTCAGTATGGTGATTTTTCAGAAAATTAGGAAACAACCTTCCCCAAAACCCAGCAAAACCACTTTTTGGTATATATCCAAAGGATGCTTAATTGTGCCACAAGGACATGTCCTCAACTATATTCATAGCAGCATTGTTTGTCATAGCCAGAATCTGGGAACAATCTAAATGCCTCTAGACCAAAGAATGGATAAGGAAAATGTGGTACATTTACACAATGGAGTACTACACAGCAGAAAAAAATAACATCTTGAAATCTGCAGGCAAATGGATGGAGCTAGAAAACATATTGAGTGAAGTAACTGAGACCCAGAAAGACAAACATCACATGTACTCACTCATAAGTGGTTTTCAAACATAAAGCAAAGAAAACCAGCCTACAAATCACAATCCCAGAAAACCTAGACAACAAAGAGGACCCTAAGAGACACATACATGGATCTAATCTACATGGGAAGTAGAAAAAGACAAGAACTCCTGAGTAAATTAGGAGCATGTAGACCATAGGAAGGGGGTGAAGGGGAGGGAAGAGGCAGGGAGGGGAATAGAGAAAAATGTAGAGCTCAATAAACAAATAAATAAATAAAGAGAAATCTAATAGGTTGCAAAAAAAAATGGATAATGTGAGTTCTCACTACACATAGTAGACTAAAATGCTCTACCTTTCGTAATTAAAAAGTAAGTGAAGTAAGGTTCTACGTACAAGATGGGACAAATTAGAATCTATTTGGTTGACATGTGACTCAGTAAGTGGTTCACTTTCAGTTTCCCAGGCCTTGAAAGTTAAGATCTGAAGCGACAGCAAAGATGAGCTTCACCATGATAGGCGATCTGGGGCAAGAGGACCTGAGCCTAAATCCTCAACATTCATATAAAAAGCACGTGCACCTGTAATCCTAGCACTGGAAGGGGCAGAGGCAGGAGAATTACTGCGGCTGGCTGGTCACCATTCAAGCTCTTGGTCCAGTAAGGGACCATCTCCAGGGAATGAAGCTGAGCGTGAGAGAGCAGAACACCGGATGCCACCCGCTGGTCCCCATGTGCAATGCCCCCCAGCACTAGCCCACGAAATATACAACTTGTCAGCATATGGGCATGGGTGATGATGCAGAAAAAAGACAGTTTGCTTACCAACTTCATCCTGAATCTCCTCAGCCACTGCAGGGACATTGTAGAGCAGGGACAGGGACTGGTTCATGCGTTCGTAGATCACACGGAGGTGTGTCATAACCTGTTAGAAGATGACAACTCTAAGAGAAGATTCTTTGCTAAGAAAACAGTGACAAATAAGATACCGTCCCCCACACCCCAATAGCACTGACCAGCATGGGGGAGCACTGAGCAGAAGGGACACTCTTTTTCTTCTTTGTCTCTATCTTTTTATTCTCTCATTTATCTTTAAACTTACCGGTAGCCTGCATGCTTGCAACAGTCTATTTCAAAGACCACATCTGTCATCAGATTCCTAATGCCGATGCTTCCCAAATACCCTATTTACTACATCAATGCCTTTGCAAATATTCTAATACATATATAGGATTATTTCAGTTTAATGGGATATTTTGTGCAGAATGTGAATGTTTTTAATTTTAATTCCAGTCAAGAAAATTTAAAATCTTAGGTTTCTGGAGGTAGATCCCAGTTTTTAACCTCTGGGAAGGAGAAAGCAGAAAGCATTAGAAAGCCTCATGAGACAGTATTAAACCTAAACACTGCAGTTACAGCGGCGTTTATCACCATCTGGCAGCATTTAGATCAGGTGACTATTGGGTTTTCAGTTTATTGAGTGATCCTTTTCTCCACATTGATGGCTTTATTCCCTATTTCATCTATTTTTGTACATTTATGAATATTTGCATGTGTTTAGCTGAACACGTGTATGTGGGCAAGCATGTGTGTACGGAGGCCTGAGGGTGACATTGAGACCTTCCTCTACTGCTATGCACCTGTTCACAGAAGCAGGGTCTCTCAGTTGCACCCAAAGTTCCCTAATATGACCACCCTGGCTAACCAGCTTGTTCCAGGGATCCTCCCCTAAGCTTTCTGAGCGCTTGCGTGACTGGTAAGCAGCCATACCAGTGGCAACCAAACTCTGGTTGGTCCCAGTACTTGGCAGCAAGCAGTCCATCAAATGAGTTGCTTCCCAGCCCTGGCAGTTAACTTTAAAAGATCAAGCACTAGTTTTAAAATTTGACACTTCAGATTTTTAAATTCCACATTATTGGGGGAAACTTAGAAAATGTCAAGGCACACATTACTAAAACACGCTTCCCTTTAAAAAGAATTTGCTTTCTTTTTACTTATGTATATATGTATGCGTTTTTGTGTGCACTCAGCTATATGTGCAGGGACCAGTGAGTGGAAAGCCAGATGATGGTGTCAGATCCCTGGACCTGGAGTTACAGGTGGTGGTGAGATATGGGGGCCGGGCACTAAATTGAGGTTCTCAGGAAGAAAGGCAAGCTCCCCAGCATCTTCCCATGTAGCCCAGCGGGCCTTGAACTGCCAGTCCTTCTGCCTCCACATAACTGTATGCCACTAAGCCCGGTGAAGATTAGCTTCTGGAGGTCCAGACACGAACTCTTGCCACCCCACCACAGGTGCTCTGGAGACAGGTAAACATCTTTCCATCAACTGAAGAAACCGCACCTCTGGACTGTGCCAGTCGCGGGAGGCTCCACGTTCAGAGCTTACCTGGGACCGGATCTGCGCAGCCTTCTTGGGGTCCACCATGCGCACGTGTTCGAAATGCTTAAGGGTGTGCTGTCTGTCTTTCTGCTCCGCACGGACATACTTCTTCAGCATGTTGAACACATGATGAGGCTGTGGGGAAAACCGTAAGAAAATGAGTTTCACGTTTGTTTGAGACATCACCCCTTGCATTGGCATTCAGGCCAAGGGTCCCATGATGTGCAAACACTGCAAGCCGGCTTGCGGCTAATTCTCCCTCCTCGTCATTAACAGGGCTCAGACCACTCTTCCTTTTTATAAAGTATTTGGCACTCTCAGCATTTCTGACATGTCCTAATTCAGCACTTTCTTTCCAAATAAGTACTTCCTGCTGTAATAGGGGAATAAACTTTGAATTTCCCAGGTTTCAGTAAACTCCTTCAATCTTCTGATAAAATAGTCACAGGGCGTTCATGACAGCTACATCACCATGGGCGTGCACAGCTCCAACTCCAGAAGTTACGCTTCACAAATAATCCCTTGATTAGTAACATACCGTGGTACAGTAATCAAAATAGGAAAATAATGGGCAATTTACTACTCAACTGTAGGGCGAGGAAAATGATAAGCTCCATGGAACATTATCTTTCCCCCGAACAAAGGCAATCATTAAGCTTAGTTATTTTACTTTGAAATTTAATTAAGTTCTTTTAAAGCCATCAGATTATAATATTCTCAGCAACAATTAAGTTTCTTCTTAAGTGCTTCAGGGTTTTTTTTTATTCTAATAAGTTCTACTTCATTTTATTCCAATTTTACATGAAAACTTTTTTCTTTTTAAATAAAGGATTTATCGGGGGAGGGGGAGGGAAATGGGAAGCGGTTGCGGGGAGGAGGCAGAAATCCTTAATAAATAAATAAAAAAAAAAGGATTTAAATTTCTTTTGCCAGCAGTTTTACTGCTATTGGTATCCTTCCCTGTGACTTCAGATGATGATCTGTAAGGCGTACATCCTTCATTAAGGCCAAACTAAACATCCCAGAGCTATAAAGTTCAAGTCAGGAATGGACCTGGGGATGTTTAGACAATCAGAGTTATTAAAGATTATATCTTGGACACCTTCAAAAACAGTTGGGCAGTTCAGAATTTATTACCAAAAACTCTCTGTGGCATGTACGTATGTAATAAGTATATGTGTGCACACGTGAGTATATATGTGGTATGTATGAGGGTGGATTACAGCGCTTTTATCATATATTCAGTTATATATTCAGTGTATATGTGGTATGTATGAGGGTGGATTACAGCGCTTTCATCACATATTCAGTTATATGTTCAGGCACTCTCCTGGCAATTCTGGGAGGAGTTTGGTGTCCTCTCTCTGTGCTACCACGAAGTGCTGTGCCAATCTCAGTTGCTGCATTCTGTGCACTCCATTATTTATGCTAGATCCCCCTCTTCCACAGGAGAGCCACGGGCCAAGCTTAGGTCCCACTCTTCCTGTCCGCCAGGAGCTTCTATCCACGGAGCCTCACCCAGAACGGGTCCTCTGCACTTGCAGCACGCCCGCCAGAGGCCATGCTCCCATGCTCCCGAACACAGACGAAACCACACACACAGTCAAAACAAACTGCCCTCATCTGCTTGGTTTATGTACGTATTCTGAGAAAAAATCTGTTTCACCACAATCAGAAGAAAGACCGATGCCTCTAAACACCGGTCTGAGAAGCATATCATCATAAGTCTCGTTTGTACGATGGCATGCAGCTGAATTGATGGACCAGAAGATGTGCTTTCATAGTTCAGAAACACCAAGACAGATGACTGATAAGCTAAACCTATAAAGCATATATTCAAAAGGCAGAGATTTATTCTAACTAAAAAAAATCCTTCAAGGAAGAAATTAAAGGCTGACTATGGTTCACCCTGAGAGCTGTTTTATCTGCAGGACTGCACAACCAGGGTGTCATGGAACCTTCTTGCTAAGTTACACACACTTTCGAGGTTGGAGACAGAAAGTTCATACTAGCTAGCTCTATTTGCCCACAATGCACCTGTCTGATGGATGGCTTAAAGTACTTAATGTCTATCCCATTTCTGTCTCTAGAAAAGAATTATTTTGAAGAAAATTCACTCCCCCTATCTTTTGTGAGTTCAAATAAGAGAAAAACACTTTAACTCCTAATGCAAGGATTTTACTTTCATCTTTTCTTTCTTTTTTCTTTTTTTTAAATTCATCTACCCTTAGGGGCTAACCACCAAAAAATGATTCTCTAAGGCATTTTTGAGAGAACTATCACCAAAAAGCAACTGTACAGACACTCCAGCCTAGCGTTGGTCTTCTGGATTAAGCTAAAGAATCTTTTAAAGAATCGGGGAAGGATTTAATTGGGCAGCTGAGGATAGGGAACCTGAAATGATCCTATCCTATAGCAATACTGACGAATATCTTGCATATCACCATAGAACCTTCATCTGGTGATGGATGGAGACAGAGACAGAGACCCACACTGGAGCACTGGACTGAGCTCCCAAGGTCCCAATGAGGAGCAGAAGGAGGGAGAACATGAGCAAGGAAGTCAGGACCACGAGGGGTGCACCCCCCCACTGAGACAGTGGGGCTGATCTATTGGGAGCTCACCAAGGCCAGCTGGTCTGTGACTGAAAAAGCATGGGATAAAACCGGACTCTCTGAACATGGCGAACAATGAGGGCTGATGAGAAGCCAAGGACAATGGCACGGGGTTTTGATCCTACTTCATGTTCTGGCTTTGTGAGAGCCTAGCCAGTTTGGATGTTCACCTTCCTAGACATGGACGGAGGGGGGAGGACCTTGGACTTTCCACAGGGCAGGGAACCGTGACTGCTCTTTGGACTGGAGAGGGAGGGGGAGAGGAGTGGGGGGAGGGGGAGAAAAGTGGGAGGAGGGGGAGGGAAATGGGAGGCCGGGAGGAGGCGGAAACTTTTTTTTTTCCTTTTCTCAATAAAAAAGAAATTTGTATCAATAAACCAAGATCCATATCAATGCAAAGTAAAAAAAAAAAAAAAGAATCGGGGAAGGTGGTTTCTTATAGCTAGCACCCATACATTCCTGTCTTCCACTTTCAGCATGAATGGCTTATGTTCCCCTTATTCTTTATTAATGCTAACATTCATTAACAAACAATCAAGACTTAGTTCTTACTTCTTTGCAATTCAGAAGGCAATGCCTTTGAGGCGGGGGATAAGGAGGAAGAGGGAGAGAAACAGTTTTGTTAGTTGACTAACTTAATACTTGGCCTGTCAAAGAGGGTTCAAGATACCTGTGTCATTGCTTGGTTCTCACCTCCAGCTCCTCTGAGCCCCACAGTCTTTCCCCTAATCAACCCTTCAGCAGCTGTTGATTTCCCATCAGGACGTGGTTAACATGCTCAGTTAGCAGCACATTTTAACTGAATGAGCTTAGCTACGGGGAGTGACATGCTTTTCACGTGTGTGGGACCTCATCAAATCTTCATCCCAGGCAAGGGCACAGTGAGTTTTTCTCTTCACCTCACAAAAGAAGCACAAGGAAGGCTGAGGTGGGCTGAAGTGACGTCGGGTACACAATGGCCCATGTGGCATGGCCGCTCAGTGTTTGGGGACAAGCTGTCTGCCTCCAATTATCCTGGCCACTAGGTGGGCCTGTCCTAGACTCTAACATACTAGATTTCTCTCAAACACAGATAGTTTTGACAAAGACGTAACTGAATGGTGAAAAATGGTGTTGTGGGGGTTCTCATCTGAATTTCTAGTTCTTTACACTCAGGGACAGGTTACGGTTTATACCCGAAATCTTCCATTTAACATTTCTTAGACAGTGGTGGACGCAAGCAGCGAAGATCAAGGGAAAATGAAACCACGGCTAGGGGAGATAACAGTGCTGAGTTTTTAGCGCACACTGACTACAGTTCTTTATAATAAGTGAGAAGATTCGGATTTAGATAAGTGAATCTCATTTATGGTCCTAGGCTCATGGCAGGAGGCTCCACTCCGCTAAAGGTCTGAAGCAGGAGGGAGAAACAGCAAGATAGGGATGTCCTCCATCACTCTCATTAGGAGATTACAGAAAAGTGATTCAAGGTATTAGTTACCAGTTAGGCTTTTGTGATATTCATGGGCTTTCCTTCTGAACTCATCCCTATCTTGTATTAAGTCTGATAATTAAAGACTGAATGTGTCCACATGCTTTCCAGCGCTTATCTCACTTCGTACCACTATTCCTTTGTGTGCCTTGGAACGGTATTCCTAACTGCCCCTGAGAAGCCCAGAGCCTGATGCTGAGCAGAAGTACACCAGGCAGCGAGGATCCGCAGCCCTGTCCCTGTGCGCTCCCGGAGCCCCAAGGGCCCAGCATGAGCTCTGACTTCATCACCCTGTGAGCCTGGAGACTCTCGTAAGCAATGCTTGGGACATTGAAGATTGTAGGATGCCCCCACCTAATAAACAAACTGCAGGGCTTGGCTTGGCTGCTCTGACCTTGTAAGTTCAGAATCAGGCTTAGAAATTGGAAAAGTTAGGTTAGTTCCTGTGCTGGAGAACAGACAGACAAACAACCTCAAGTGGTGTGTATCCGGGCCTCACAGATGACGGTGCTCAGACAAGGAAGAAAAACAAGCAACATTCTCCCCGTATTATTATATGTTCACTTGTGTGCGAAGAAAGACCTCTGCTTTGGCATAGCATTCATATGTATTTCCTTTAAAAAATGAAATGGATGACCATCTCTATGACTTTCAGCCACAATTCTCCAAGGCAGGCATTAGTTATTTCTAGAACTCAATAACTGATCTTAGAATAACAGGCCATCATCATTATTTAGGGAGCTTTATTCGATTATGCCAGGACAAAGATGAATTTCTTAAATTTTAATTAAAAAGAAGAAACGTTCACGCAAGAATGCTAAAAAAAAATGCTTGTTATCTTTACTGTGTCTATACAGAGCATAGAAGCAAATTCTCTTAAAGTAATTGTTGTTCATAAATGTTAGCCTGATCACATTACTCATATTCAAAATTGAATTTCTCATAGAACAAGCAAAAATTAGTTCCTCATTATAAATATGTTGATAATAAATATTTTAATATTTTTCTTGTTTCTCCTTATAATGTCAAGCACCAAAAGTCTTGAATTTTTTCTAACTGGCTATATAGATATTTTACCGACAAAGTCTTATTTCTGTAAAGACAGTCTTAATGTGTATTAACGTTGCAATTTGGCTACGCTGGCAGTGGGTGGGGTATAAACCTCATAAATAAGAGTAAAGAAAACAGATCTGCCTCACGGGAAGTCATTACATCCAGGCCTTTCTATTGTCACTGTTGTTTCTGGGACGGTCTCTACCCTGTTTGCAGCTGATATGGCCCTTTCACCCTACCTTCACCTCAGAATCACACTGCCTTTTAAAGCAGCGTTTAAGGATTAATCTTTGAAAAGACGACATCTACCTACATGATGTACAAAATAGGACACATACCTTTTGAAACGGGAACAAAGGTATGGCACATTCCTGCCCCCTACCACAGTTCCTGGCACAGTGTGGTTGCCAATAAATGACTGCTAATTAAATCGGTGAGTGACTCAGGAGCCAAGTATAATTTCAGAAGAAGGTCCAGTGTGTGGACGACCCTTTGTGCCTTCCTCATGAAAGTGAGCATCTCCCTCTGATGAGAAGACCAGCCTCCTGCCTTTCACAGACCACAGTGAAATTCTAAACCCATCAGATGTATTTATCCAGTATTTCCCAGTCCTTTAGGAAGGTGTTTTAAGTGGGTAGTGGCCCCGGAAAATACTTAATAGAGTCCAGCTGTATCCAAGCTTCTCTCCACAGGCTCATTCCACTAATCCCAAAAGATCCATTGTTTTTATAACCTGTCGATATCATGCTGATGACCACAAAATGGAAGGAAATCATGACCCTTTTCTGTCTAAGATAATATAATAAAGTTCCCCACCTCCCAGCTATATCACATTTCCAATGTTCTTTTATATCATTTCTCAATTTGGGACTTGGAATGGAAGATATACATCACTAACAGCGAACAGGTTCCTTCTCCGTGCCACTCATGTCTAAATACATGGCCCTTTATTCACTTCCTTACATGGGAAGCACATTACATGACCAATCAGCCCTATTGTCTTGTTCTACAGCTTCACGCTTGATTGGGAAATCTGGCTTCTTTCTCTAATAGACACTTGTGCTTTAAATCATTTTCTGAAGGGAGTAAGAGTAGCAAGAGTGGTGGAAAGGCTTGGATACAATCCAGCCAAGTCCAAAGCTAACGACTCAGGACACAGGGAGTCTAACCCTTCCAAGACATGAAGGACTTTCTCAGAAAACCCTCTCCTGAGGCATTAAAGTGCACCCTGGTGGTTTTTGAAACCTTAAGCTTTGTCTCACCAGGAAAAAGTAATTTTCTCCTGTTTTTACAAAGCCACAGTTTTTTCTTGAAGTTTTTTTTTTTTTATCTCAGATTTCAAGAAATGCTAACCATACCATATAAACTGTATAGAATATTTGCGTCCTGGCTTAAAGGCACACTTCCTTGTTCTGGGTCCCAGCTGAGTTTGCTTCTCTATCTTGCCATCAACATTATAAACATATTCTCAATGAAATCTTGGGGGTGGGGTAGGCAGAACAATAAGAGCAAAACTAAACGCAAACAGAAACCAACAAAATAAATCAAAACCAGCAGGGAGAAACTTACATTGCAATCTTTAAAAAAATAATCTTTTTTCTTTTTTTTGTCTGTAGGTCTAGTGTTGAGTGAAAATTTTAAAGCCCAATATAAAATGTATCTGATATTTTCTTTAGAAAATCACTATGCTAGGTCAAACACAAATTTGAGAAAATGGTAAAAGATTCATTCCCATGGCCTCCTCCATTTGGCGGTTTTCAGTTCAGATAATAAAGATGCATTCCACAGGAAGAGTTTGGACAATAAGGCTTTCTGACTAGTACACACTGCTAGGGTAGCAGTATTACTCATGTTCAAGGGGTTGCTTTCCAGAAAGTCGCTGTCCAGATGTTCCCAACTGGGATAGTCACCAAACTCCACATGTTCCACCTGACTGTCAGTGCCCTCTGGAAGGAAGACATCCACAGTCTTGCCTGAACCTTCAATAAGTCCTTCTGGTTTTGAATTATGGACAAAGAAAGCTAGAAAAATATTAACTGAAAGAGGAGCTGAAAAATTAACTCTAATTTTCAAACTGGGGAGGACGAATTCCTTTATTAAGTAACTTGTTTCTGGTTACCGATTAAATGGCTGTCTTGGGGATTAAGTACCACCAGAACATGTAGAAAATGGGCTGTGTGCCATCCTCTCATACAAACCAGTGACCTTTGTCAAATACAGTCAGTTTGGACTGAAACTTAGCACTTGTACCCAGTTCCATGATTCATGCCTTCATCTAAATGTTAGCGTGCTGGAGACAGAGCTGAGCTCTTCCAATCCCAGAGCAGGGAGGGGCCAGGACTGATCTGGACTTCTGCATCTTCAAGTCTTGTTTAGTCAAACCAAACAGACCGAAGCTCTCAGGATAAACAGGCTTAGTAACACAGCCAGAAAGCAGAACCCACGGAGCTGAGGATTAATTAGTAAACAAAAGATGTTTTAAAGCAACACAGGCCCTTGGAAAGGTTTGCCAAGCGGTCTGAGCATCCGACAAATGCCAACCGTGACACGCTCTTCACTTTCTTCATGGTGACTTATAACAATCTGCTTTAATTTTGCACATTCACATTTGGGATCCTGCATTCTTGCTTCAAGGAACCAACAATTCAAGGCCAAATGCATCGATGCTACTTCAATTGTATCTCCTCCATTTCCAACACCTAGACTATGTTTCGAAACAAGTGGGAGCTCATTTTTTTAAAATTAAAAATGTTTATATAACAAAATAAGACTTCTTAGACTCACTCATAATGAGGAATTCTAAATTAGAATTAATGTTAAATTTAATCAAATGAGCCTTGGAAATGGTTTGAATCTCTCTCTCTCTCTCTCTCTCTCTCTCTCTCTCTCTCTCTCTGTGTGTGTGTGTGTGTGTGTGTGTGTGTGTGCATGCACGCACATGTATATTCTGAGGGGTTCTTATCAGCCCCCTGCTCTTTAAGGCATACTTTGGTGAAAAATCACTCCCCTTTTCAATTGTGTGCTATACATTTTTCTTAAATACCTAAACACTTGCAGTTTCATAGTAAGTTTTTCATTTTAAAGATGAAAGAAAAACAAACATTGGCACACAAAAAGCCACAGAGCACCACAGCCGTACAGTTGTGTGGACAGCTAGCTGCCTGGGAAGACAAGGAAGGAGGTGACAGGGTGGGGTGGGTCTCCATGTGCAAGAAAGGAGGTGACAGGGTGGGGTGGGGCTCCACGTTGGGCGGGGGCATGGGAACAATTATATTTTCAAAGACACAGAGACGCTTCCAAGCTTTCCAACCTAACTCTTCATTTTCTGTTTTAATTAATTAAAATAGGGTGCATTTGTGCCCACGGTCACATATTTCCCACTAATCTTGAGAAGATCTGTCTATGAGGCTTGAGAACTATTAAGAATAGGACTGGGGCAGAATGGCTAAAATAAAAAACACCAAGGATAGCCTTTGCTGGAGAGGATGTGGAGAAAGGGGTACACTCATCCATTGCTGGTGGGAATGCAAACTTGTGCAACCACTTTGGAAAGCAGTGTGGCGGTTTCTCAGGAAATTTGGGATCAACCTACCCCTGGACCCAGCAATACCACTCTTGGGAATATACCCAAGAGAAGCCTTATCATGAAAGCCCTCAGGAATGTAGGGCTCGCCACTTGTCCAGGGGACCACGATTAGGAATATATTTGACCCCACAGCCATCAGGAATGAGTCGCTTCTCAGCAACCATGCCTTCAAATTCATCTGCATTAAACTTAGTAAAGCCCCATTTCTTTGAGATGTGGATCTTCTGGCGGCCAGGGAATTTAAACTTGGCTCTACGAAGAGCCTCAATCACATGTTCCTTATTCTGCAGCTTAGTGCGGATGGACATGATGACCTGGCCAATGTGAACCCTGGCCACTGTGCCCTGGGGCTTCCCAAAGGCACCACGCATGCCTGTCTGGAGCCTGTCAGCCCCAGCACAACAAAAATATATGCTCTACTATGTTCATAGCAGCATTGTTTGTAATAGCCAGAACCTGGAAACAACCTAGATGCCCTTCAATAGAAGAATGGATGAAGAAAGTGTGGAATATATACACATTAGAGTACTACGCTGCGGTAAAAAACAAGGGCTTCTTGAATTTTGCATGCAAATGGATGGAAATAGAAAACACTATCCTGAGTGAGGTAAGCCAGACCCAAAAAGAGGAGCATGGGATGTATTCACTCATATTTGGTTTCTAGCCATAAACAAAGGACATTGAGCCTATAGTTAGTGATCCTAGAGAAGCTAAATAAGGAGAACCCAAAGAAAAACATATAGGCATCCTCCTGAATATTAACCTTCATCAGGCAATGAAAGGAGACAGAGACAGAGACCCACATTGGAGCTCCGGACAGAAATCTCAAGGTCCAAATCAGGAGCAGAAGGAGAGAGCATGAGCAAGGAACTCAGGACCGCAAGGGGTGCACCCACACACTGAGAGAATGGGGATGTTCTACTGGGAACTCACCAAGGCCAGCTGGCCTGGGTCTGAAAAAGCCTGGGATAAAACTGGACTTGCTGAACATAGCGGACAATGAGGACTATTGAGAACTCAAGAACAATGGCAGTGGGTTTCTGATCCTATTGCACGTACTGGCTTTGTAGGAGCCTAGGCAGTTTGGATGCTCATCTTACTAGAACTGGATGGAGGTAGTGGTTCCTTGGACTTTCCACAGGGCAGGGAACCCTGATTGCTCTTCGGGCTGAGGAGGGAGGGGGACTTGATTGGGGGAGGGGGAGGGAAATGGGAGGCGGTGGCGGGGAAGAGACAGAAATCTTTAATAAATAAATAAATTAAAAAAAATAAAAAACCATAGGTATCAATTATTAGTATATTTAACAAAGGGACTATGTTAAATTATGAAGAGTATCCCATTGGCTAATGAGGAAAGTATGTGATGAATCAAAGATTGTGATTGGTCTAACTTTTGGACTTAGGTCCACCAAAGAGATAAAAGCAATAAATAATATTACAAAGAAAAAAAAGACTGGGGTTAAGAATATAACTATTTTAAAATAGAACAAAACCCTTTACTTTCACCAATGTGTTCAAATAGTCAATGCTATATTTAAATCACATATCTAAAAACTTAACATTTTCTGGCTTTGGGACTGGTGTGAACAACTTCTCCAAAACCTGTTCTTCGTAGATCTAACTTCAAGACTTGATGGAAACTCTTGCTTTACATCTTATAAGAGAAATGCACAGAAGCAATCAAGAAGAGTCTCAAAGTTTCTAACGGCTTCTGAGGTTTGGAGGTAAGTGCAATGAGGAGTCAGGCTTAAGGATTTAAACAACACTCGGACAGAGTCGGTCACTTAGGACCCACTGCCCCACGGCACAGGCTTGTGGACTACTTATTCTTATCTTATTTGAAAGGGGAGGATTGTGCATTTCAGGGATAACAATTTAACAGGCATTCTCAAAGTGACCAATAGCAATCTGATTTTTTTTTCTGAGAGTGAAACAAATTCACTTTAAAATACTGCTGTCAAATACACAGTAGACATGGCTCAATCAACAGGTCTGTAGTAAGCACTACTATGAGCTATCTAAAATGATCCCGCTGATGCAGCTCTGGAAGACTCCCTGTCTGTTGTTGCCTTTTTGGATGCTGAGACCCAACTAAAGATTCTGACAAGATTCCATTCAGCCCACATATTATTTTTATCTCTAATCTCCCTGGACAAAGATCTTACTGCAGAGACTGGACTTCTGGCTGGATCATTTCACAGTGTCTCTCCTGTCTCACAACCCACTACATTGGTAAATGGTCCCCATAACTCTCCTCTCCGAAGCATGTTCTCTAAAGAAAGAATAACTCCAAACCTTGTCATCTGCAGAGAGAGATAACCAGCATTTCTAAGTACTGCCTTAGAAAGACAAAGACTGTTGACAGAAAATGAAATGCTAATATGGATATTGTATTTTCAAAGGCTCTTTGTTCAGACAGGAAGTACGGTCCAGAGGGAAGACATTGCAGTGGGCGACTGACTCATAGCTCTCCCTGTCTGCTACTAGTGGTGTCACCCGGAACCAGCCACCCCATCCCCCAAGATGACAGTGATGTCATCAGTATAACAGAGTCAGTGCCATCTTGGTACCCGGAGGAATGCCAGGAACTCCTCACCCTTGAAAGAAAGATCAGAGAGGTGAGGAAATCAGCAGCAGAGGGTAGAATTTTGATTTAGTTACATAATGCAAACAGATACCCTCTTCTAGTCAAGATCTATCAAGAGGATCAAAATTTCACTCTCCTTCCAGAGAAGAGGATGGATAGACTAAATGAGATCAGCAATTTCTGCAGGGTGAGGAGCATGGACCACAGAGAAAGAGGAGACACGGAAGGTGAGGTGCTGTAATTGTCAGCACCCGAGGTCCTTGAGTTTCCAGACTGTCCGAGGTAGGATCTGGACAGAGGACTCCAAGGAGGGAGGATTCAGCAGAGACTTTCCAGGACCAAGTGGTCCACAAGGAATCTAAAAGGGTTGTCCTCCTGCCTGTAGTTTAGCACTCATTGGTGCACGCTGGTGTAAGAAACGGAGGCTAGGATCGGAGGTAACAGTGCCTGGCATCCTACTGAGACAGGAACTACTTGGTCTTGGCAGTCCAATTTGAACTCAGCATTCATGGTAGACTACTCAGAGGGATCCTGATGGAAAAAGGAAATAGCAAGCTACATGAAGAAAACTGATCCACTCTACCTAAATCTAAAAGTAGTGGAACACAAAAGGGTCAAACTGCTTTCAGGTCAAAGTCTGAATATATTTATCATTTAACTATGCCTAACAAACTAAAGTTTATGATAGATAGTAAAAAATGATCAGACATAAAATTATGCAGGAAAATTCAGACATTATCTTAGGAATAAGATGACAAAATGGCCACAAAAGACTAAGAATATATGGAATTCCATCATTTTACATTGTTGAAGTAGCTACTGTGATAAAGATAAACTCTTCAATATAGCCAGATCAAAACAAAAGACTATTTGTAAATATGTACACATTCTCTGTTGGAAATAACAAATGTCATCATTAAAGTAATAACAGAATATCACCTGGACTAAGAATTCTATACCCAGCCAAAATACCTTTCAAAACCAATGGTAAAAAATAAGGTATTTTCAAAGATAAAGAAATATAAGGGAGCTATCACTAGTTTACACACATTCTAACCTAAAGAATTCAAACTTCATCCTACATGCACTTGAAAACATAAAAGTGCTTTGGACAGAAGAAAAATAATACGTAATAAATACGAGCAGAGAATAAGACTGAGAAGTCATGACTAGATTAGGCAACAGTGTTAATTCTTTTTATATAAAAAGATAAAAATGATGGCTTAAAGAAAAATAATAATGCAGCATGGAAAAACTGTATAAAGGTCCTAGCTAAAAGGGTTAAGAGAGGGAGAGCAGACTTTAGTCCGTGACCCTGTGCCTTTAAGACATAATGTATCTAAGTCACACCTATAAATAAGGTATGTTCAGGGCATTTCTCCTCCCTTTTCTCATGTGGCTTCCAGTCCCCAATGTCTGAGCACCACCATTGATGCTATGCCCTGAAGTGAGATCTCAACAAGACCTACCCTTGGAGGCACTGCCTGCAGAGCCGTGATGTAATTCTCCAGGGCCAGGCGGCGGCGGTCGTTGAGCATGGCCTCCACTCTGGCCATGTGTGTCTCCACCAGCTGCTGTCTCTCGTTGGCTGCTTCCTGTTCCAGAGATTCCACTTTCTCCTGGAAATGCTGACATGGAACACACACACAACACATTTGCTTCTTATTGTAATTATTAATGCAATGATAGTCTCTCTCTTTACATAAGGTAATTTGGAGACAGTGTCAGTCCTAAGTTTCTAATCTCACTTAAGTTTTCTAATGGAATGGAGGAGTTGAGAACTCTGGCAATGCAAAGATGTATCAATAATGGAAAGAAGATTGCGAGCAACAATAGAAATTTGGGGTGATTAATTCTGATTTGAAATAGTTGGAAGCAAATGTCAGGAAGTAATTTATTATGATGTCAAGGAGTGAGAAGGATCCAAGTTCATGCAAATACGAACACAGGGGCTTCCAGCAGATGCTGGAAGCCTGGGGGCCATCAATGAGTGAGTATCTGTCTGGTGTGAAGATGGGGCTGGGTGCTACCTGGATAACAGCCTTCTTGTCAGCCTTGGGCAAGTTCTTTGCTTGACGTTCTGCTTCCTCCCACTCTCTCATGACCTACAAAGAGAACAAAAGAGTTCAACTGAAAATCCTCAGCTCTTCTTTCAAAACAGACATAACTGGGTGGATTATATTACAGTATGCTTTCCATTAAAAGCACACCACATGGCTATTCTATAGGAATAATATTTGTCCTACAGGAGTATAAATAATTTATGCTGGCAGTATGGTAACTATTAATGTCAATGCTTATTGCATCCTCTTGAACAAGGTTGGCTCACCTTCTCATTTTCCTTGAGAAATGGCTGAAAGTCATTTCACTCGACGTGAGAAAAACACCAATTAAAAGGCTTATGCTCTCTGAACGAGAACTCCTATCAATAAACTGAACACATTGGTTTTAAGCTTTTACAACACTAAGTCAAAACATTTCAAATGGTGTATGTGGGGTTGGCATATGTGTGAACTAGGAATACAAAGCCACCAAAGGAGAAATGATACAGGAAGAGAAGGAAGACTTCTGCTGTGTGAAATCCTAAGGTCCACCCTTTGCACAAAAGAAGAGTGGAGTTCAGTAACCAAAGTCACAAGCAGCAAAGATTACTCCAAATTTACCCAGAAATTCTAAGAATGCATGCACTACAATCTCCCAGATGTGTCAAAAGCTAACACCACCACATAACCAGGGCAGTGAGATGCGTCATGGCACAGTTCCTTGTTCTCTGTCTTGATGTTTAGCAATCACAATAGCGTCTATAATGAAAATGAGGGTTAACTTCTCATCACCTCTGGCTGCCTTTTCCTTTGCTACTGTTCTGTCTGTGAAGTGGGTTTAAGTGTGAGGTGAGCTTCCTGAAGGAAGACGAAGCAAGCAAAACCTCAGTGTCTTACCAGGTGGGTACCTGAGGACTCTATATACATCTAAAGTCAGAGAAAGCTTGACGCCTTCAAAATTGCAAAGAAAACAAGGCTTATAAAATCACATCCAATCAGCATCTGCATTGGTTTTTTAAAATTAGTTTCTTTTAAAGAACAAAATACAAAGAAAAAGTACAAACAAACTGTCCTAGGTACTTGGGTGTTTCTATTAGTTAATAAAGTGGTGGACCAAGGAGACATTGAAGAGATTATCCTTGCTTTATAGATGAGATAAGCACGGGAGGAAAAAGGTTCAATTTCCTGTGTGAAGAATGTTCCCTGGGAGGTGGCGCTCTATCTAGAATTCCTCAGGCAAGAAATCTCAGAATTGGTTTGAGATAGAAACCCAATGTCTTAATGGGGTGTGAAAACAGATTCCCTGATTATGTATGCATTGTTACCATCTCACTTGGACACTCAGAACCTGAACTTCCTGCTTGGAGTTGCAGAGCCATGAAATAATTAACATTCACCTAGCTAATGTATCGAAAATATGTATTACTATAGAAATGAACCCAAACATTGATTTTTCAGAATAATTTAACAATATCTTCCACTCCCATAATTACATAACCTATGTCATCACTACAGGACCACTTGCAGACACACTGTGATGGAAGATACCCTTACACCACACACTGGGGCCCACTGACAATAGATAATATTACTGAATTAATATTATCAAGGTCAATCTGATTTAATTGGTTCCCTATAACAGGCCATGCGATTAGTAAAGGCTAGCCTCACTTTATATACAAGTGAAAGAAAACCATGAAAATAATAAATGGATAAGGAATGAAGATAGACCAAGTAGCCTACTGGCTCAATGTGCCATAATGGAGCTGGACATATATCTAACAGGAGAGCTAAGTGTTAGTACCAGTAGCTGTTCCTAAGATGCCATCGAGTATATTAAAAAAAGAAAAAGCATCAGGTGAATTTTCATCTCAAAGGACTTAATTCTGCACACATACTAAAACGACTAAGTATGTAAATAGCGGTGATGAAGAATCTTGCTTGCCAACTTGACAGGATTTTGAATCACCATGGAAACAGGTCTCTAGGAAGGAGAGTGGGGGTGTTTTCTAGGTTAGATGAGGTTCGTGGATGTGGGGAGACTCACCCTACTTGTCACTGCTGGGGATTCTGGACTGAGGGAAAAGGGGAAACAAGCCGAGCAGCCACGTGCACTCTGTTCTGACTGTAGATGCAAGGCGATCCTCTGTCTCAGTGTCCTGGTGCCAGCCATGATTATGGCATCACCGAGGACCATACCCTGGAACTCTAAGCCCAAGCAACTCTTTCTGTCTGAAGATGTTTTTGTTGGCTTTTTCCATAACAAGTAACTAATACAGTAGTAAAAGCACTTCAAGTTTTGTGTGTGTGTTGCTAGTGACATGCAACCAAGTTCTTCAGATGGCTAGCTTATCATCCTCATGAACAGCCATGCTTGCTAATAGAAATAGACGGAATCCATTATTCTGTATGCTAACATGGAAAATTAACTTTAGAACTACGACAAAAATCAAGCTAGAAAGGCCCATATTCGAGCACTTGACGTGTTCTAGATCTGAACTTCGGGGCTGCCCCGTGTATCCCTGAACGACAGCTTTTTCATTGTGCGCAGAGCGGTATCAATTCCGTCAGGATTTACGGCTCTCCAGAGTCCTGGCTACGTCATGCAGAGAGAATGACTATTACTGAGTAGAGATTTAAGAGGCAGACAAGTTCAAAGTCAAAAAGTCCCCAGAATTCAGCAGCACAGATTATGAAGATAAATGTCAGCTCGGCCTTACTAACCTGTAATCCTGGAATCTACGAGAAGCATTCTCTGCTCTAGGATGAAAAGAGCTAAGTAATCTCAGATCAGGGATGAGAAGATGGAGAAAATCTCCCGGAAATAGATGAACTAAGTCTTGGATTAAGTGGCTATGCTCGCTAGGTTCTCATTTCTGCAACACACCATGTCAGAAGCTAACAGAGTACTTGAAACTAGTTTTCTTAACTTCATAAAAATACTTCACATACAGTGAAGAAAAATTTCCATGGGCCTTAAAAATTATTTTACAAAAGAAATTGGTGGGTTTGAGAATGAAATAAAGGTTGGTATAGATCATATAAATTCACATGGATTAAAAGGAATTAGAGATTAGTAGAAATATAGAATATAGATATAAAAATCATCAATGAATAAACTATTATACAAATATTTAGTTTCAAATGAAAGGTAAGAGCAACTTTGTTCCCACATTCAAAGATTATGGGAGGCAGAGGAATGTGTGAACTTGTGGACAGGCTGACGAGCAGGAGGGCATTTCTGAAATAAGCTACGATCTAAAGCCAAGTGAGTCCCAGGTGAGAGGAGCAGCCAGGCCAGTGGGTGAATGGGAGGCAGATGCAAGGCTGGGGTCAGGGTGCAGTGACAGGCGCTGGACACATCATGGCGGGCTCTCAGTGTTTATTATACGATCTGTAGACTTCTGGGCAGTTCATGAGCCCAGCACTGTCGTTTCCACGGGTCACAGGGAAGCCTCCGAACTCTTCAGAAAATGAGATCAATTTTGAGTTATGGGAGGGATTTATAGTAAATCCTTCTCAGTCTTCCCACAGCTTCTTAAATGACCTTTCTAATGAAAAATGTGGAGATTCCAGTTTTCAGAAAGACTGATTTCAATTGGCTGCTCCATTCAGCTGGCTTTCTAATTCAACACACATTCAGGTTTTCCTCATGGGCAGCTGTTCGACTTTAAATCATAGTTCACGGTCCAAAGCATCGCGGTCTAGTGTGGTTGTGAGACCCTTTCTCTTCATGTCCCTTTGTTCTAACTCCAGAACAGGGACAAGTACTATAGTTAGTCTTTAGAAATATAGAATCGTGTCCTGCTTTCTGAGATACATCCTTAGTTCTGTTTAAAATAAGGGTCTTCTTGTTACTCAGGGATACTGACACCAACAGACAGATCAGGAGATGAATTCCAAGGACAAGACAGTGGTTAGTGACACCCAGGAACACTGCGATAGAGCTAGGGCCAGTCTCAGGCGGGACTGGTGGGAGGGAGGACTGAGTAAAGCCTTAGAGGGCATCTGAGGGTAAGGAGGAGTAGACTGAGGTCGGTGGGCTCAGGAAGTTTCCCTAGAGGTCTGGTGCCGTGGGCAGGTGATGAGAGCAGAGGGACAGTGACTGGAACATAAAAGCCAGGTAAGTTGGCTGGGATTTAGCCCAAGGGAGCAGGCATAGCTTAAACTTGTAGTTCTTCCTCCAGAAACACATCCTTCTTGGTAAACAGCTCTTCTCACTGGCCTGAACTCTCCAAGCAGACTAGATTGGCTGGCTCGTAAGCCACAGAGATCTGCCTGTCTCTGCATCCACCTCCTCAGCACTGGGTTACCAGCACAGGCCATCTGGCGTGGCTTTTTACCTGTGGGTTCTGGGAACCAAATTCAGATTCTCATGTTTAGTGGGTAACAGCAATTATAGTAGTTTATTGGCGGAGCTGCCTCCAGAGTCCCTGCCTCTCCATCCTTTAAATAAATCTTTCCATGCACACTTAAGTTATATAGCCTATTAAGCGATACACACAGAAAATAAAGTTTTCCACGGTGCGGCAATCAACAGTCACCCCCTCAGCATCTCCACAGATTGTGTTTCTTTAGCAGAGACACAGTTTAATCTGTGCTGCAGAATCCTGTACTCGCCTTTACTAGATGCTATTGCGGGAGACCAAATCCTACAGTCTGTGTCCTCATAGAAAACATTTAAATTAAACTTTATGTCTAAAGATAGACTGAGGCAGAGGCAAGGCCAGATTTCCCTGGATTACCAAGCCACAGAAGAGAATCCACTCTACCTGGGACATCCTCTCCCGGTGCTTAGCTTCCAGCCGCTCCTTGGCTTTCTGGAAATGGGCATGTTCATTCTCATCGCCAGGTGTTTCCAGGTACTTGTCCACGGCATCAGGGGTGCTGGCTGCTGTTGTCGGAACTGGAAAGGAGAAGAAGAGAAGGCGGGATGAGAAAAGAAGCAGAATGCCCAATCTCTACAGAGAGCCAGGCATTTCCTGGGACAGAGATTCCGGAAAAGAGTGTGCAGAGGATGCTGATGCTGCTTACAGAAACCCCAGAGACCCTTCACCACGGCTAGAGTGTGTTTCGCCTCTTCAGTGCCTTGAGAAAAGGCAAATTTTAAAACTAGAGCGTTAAAAATGCCTTTACCAGACAGGAACTCCTAGAGCCAGCGTCACCTAACATGGCCATGTTTTTTATCAAATCCTCATGCTGCTTTGCTTGGCTATGGTAAAGTAAATGACGGTATTATCCGTATCATGCATGGCAATTCCTGAAGAAACCAGTGGAATCTGAAAATAAGGCTGTTGTAAAATGAAGGCATCTCAGAGAAATGGGAATTCTTACTTTGTGTTTCAGACAGCTTAATTACAAAGCCACCCTTCATGAGAGAGTATTTGACACACCACGAAAGCAATGTAAACATCGGTAAGTGCAGCTGAGAAACCACACAAGGACATTCAGCCTTCACATGTTTGCAAGAATCTATAATTCATTACACCGTTTGTCAAAAAGACAGTAATTTCTATTTTGAATTCATACCACTGAGTAGTGTCTGAATTGTAGCATCCACTGCGATGTTATATGGCAACAGGGACACTCACAAAACCTAAGAATGATGTATAGAAAAATGCTCTAACTCACAAAGAGTAGTGACTGGCAAGAATTGACTAAGAGTGTTAAAGAAGGCAGAGAACAGAGCGAGTTTAAAGAAGACTATGTCTTCTCCCTAAACATGAAATGACATCACCATCCTCAAATAAATGTTTATTTAAAAATATCAACTACCGTTCTAAATATTCTTTTGATACTTCTCATCAAATGCTTGGAGTAACAGGCCAGGGATGTAATATCTCCAACAGAACGTGAATGAGAAGTCACAGCTAAGTCTGAAGCTAGAATCGTGCGTGCATGACTGGCATTAAAATAAAAGCTTTGACCATGTCAGCGGAAACCAGAAGTCATTTTGCCAAACAAGAGAAACATGCGCTCTGCTTCCTTTCCCTCTGCTTTGGTCATTGGTTAATCATTATTCTTTAAAAAAATAAAAGCAGCTGCGATATCTGTCTAGGGCTGGCATTTGAGCACAACGGAAGAGGCAAAGGCTTGCTCCTGGAGCCTTACAGAGCTGTGCCCATCTAGTGACAAGGGTAATGCTTGCCTATGGGGAGAACGAGGGACGGTCCACTCGGGACTCCGAAATTAGGCCCAGCTAGATGTGAACCTAAGACAATGTTTTCACCCCAGATGGCACCCGGGGCAAGTAACTTTAGCACTCTGAATTCCAGGATTTTTATCTTGTGGTGACATGTCTTGCATCCTACACTGAAGTGCCAATCACACACCGTATGACTGTTCATGCATGCCAGTCCCTTTCCTGCCTCCTGTCAGGTTTGATAGAAATCTTTTTAACCCTGGGAAAAATCAGATGCAGTTATTTCTAATTCACTGAAAAAAATTAGAACACAAGACTATGCATTATCATCTACAGGAAAAGCAACACACATTTCTCAAAAAAAAAATTAAACTTAGGCAGAGCCCACATGAAACATTGAAATGAGTAAAATATGTGGATTCTTAACCTGAATGACTGAAAAACAATTTGTAATTTTAAACACTGCCTGGAAAAGAAAAGATATCAAAGGCAAACGAATTTGCTCTGCACAACTTCATGCAAACCATACGCACGCGTTTCTTATCCACCTTCTCAAAATCTGCTGCCATGGACCTAATCCCCCTCTTACTGGCAGAGCAGAAAGGATAAGTTAAGGTAAAGCCAGTAAATAAAATGCATCAGGCTGAGGCGGCTAGGGAAACTGCCTTACAGCGGGAACACACCAATGCAGACAGTCATCTGTTATAAGTACAAAGAGGAGCTCCCCCCTAGAAAAGCAAACTCCAACTGACCAAAATGGAAAAGGAGGCTTGTAAGCCCTAAGAAATAAGCAGGTGAGGTATGTTTAACAGTATCAAGGCTATTTCAAATATACTTCTTATGGGTACAAGCAAATCAACATATCACTTTGTCACCATTTCTTCGGTTTCATCAAGATTATTTCTATGCTAGTTAATTTTATGTGCCAATTTGAATGAGCTACAGGGTGCGCAAGCCAACCATCATTTTGGTGTGTGTGTGTGTGTGTGTATGCGCACGCGTGTGTGTAAGGGTGCTTCTGTACAAGATTAATGTTTGAATCTGAGGGCTAAGAAATGTTGACTGCACTCCACCAAGAGCCTCAACGTAAGAAAAAGACAAATGAGGAAGGTATTCGTGCTTTTGGATTCTTGTCTGTTTGACCAGGGCCACGGGTCTTTGGCCCTTAGACTGGGAACACACTGATGCCCAAGGTTTTGCTGAGTCACCGCCTTACCCATGAGTCAGCCATGTACTCATCAGTCTCCAAAACACCACAGACGTCAGTCCTCAGAGTCAGTTCCTGCTGGGTTACGAGAATGTATTCGTGCGCGTGGACACACACACACACACACACACACACACACACCATTTCCCTGGAGAAAACATGTAAGGAATCCCATTTCTCTTCAAGGAAATAGCATGAGGACTCCCAGTTACAACCTACTAGTGGAATTTAAGAGCAGTTTCTTCAGTGTTAGATTCAAATTTAGAGTCATTTATGCTAACCCTTCATCTCAATTGGTATAGGTGAACGAAATGACCCTAGATTTAAGCAAAGGTGACAACGACAGTAAATACTGATATTTAAAGTGATGCTAGTCTCCCACTGTCACTGTTCTGTGACGTGGAAGCACCTTGACCTCAGATTCTGTTTCCCTAAGCCCCTACAAATGAAAGGCATTATGCTCGCAGGACCAGCTACTGTACTGTGACAAACCCCTTGCAGGTCAGAGGCTGGACACTGCAGGTGATGGGCAGTGCCCGTTCATGGCGACAGGAGCGGCCCCCACAACACCAGTTTCTGTATGTCCCAGGGCACAGGCAACAGAAACTGTACTCTTGCCACTCAGAATGGGTCACTGTAGCCGCTCCAAAAGTGGAGGGGCAACTGATTTGGGAGGGTTTATTTTTATTTGAATGTTTAATTACTGGTTTGTCTTTTTTACACACACAGGGTCTTGTCTTAGCCCAGGCTAGCCTCAAACGGGTACTCCCCCCTCAGCCTCTACTTTAGCTGCCAGAGCACCCTTACACTAGGTTTTTTTATGTTTTGCTAAAAAACAAAACAAAACAAAAAATCTTTGAGTTTTCCTAGAAGCTATGATCTGAGCTTAGATTTCCAGTGTGGTGAAATAGTCATCATCTTTTAATTACCATTTACGGTGCTGGGCATATATATGCATTTTCATTTGATATGGTAGGAGTATAAAATATCCTACTTCACTGTGTAGAGGATAAATTCAACATCCTAATCAGAATATGAATTCAGGATTAGGTGGGCCAAAAAAGGGTTAGACTATTTTTTGAGTAATAACAAGCTAATTTATCCATACAACCAAGTCACTGGAGAGGAACTTAGTTGTGGATCTTTTTAATGAACATGACTTAGGCAGAAATATGGTTTGTTTTGAGTATGTTGAACTATTTCCTACTGAACAGCTGTTTATCCCTGGACTCTGGTAAATGATCTCCAAAAGAAAATGATCATAAAACAGGGGCCAAAGGAACACAACTGGAACACACCTGAGGTTCCTACTCTGAGGTGCCCACTTCGGCCTTTCTGTAAGCAAGCTGGGGAGGCGGGTATGGTCACCCTCCTGCAGAAGACCCATAATCAGACTCAAGCTCCAGGTACACACAGCTCCAGGTCTGACTCGTATAGCCTCAATCATTATCAATGCCACTAGTAGCTGGTATCCTCGCACAGATTTTTTACTTTTTTAAGTGACCTTCCTACTTAAAAAACACAGCAGTAAACAGAAACAAAACAACAGAAAAGCATTGCTAATTCACAGTATATTACTAGAACATGCTAGTTACAAATATTTAGGGGCACCCTGCATGTTTAGTGATATGTATATAGGGATGAATATATGCATGATCTATATCTATCTGTCTGTCTGTCTGTCTCTATCCATCTATCTATCTATCTATCTATCTATCTATCTATCTATCTATCATCAATCTATCTATCATCTATCTATCTATCTATTTATGCATCAATTATCTATCTACCACTGCTTGCTGTCATCAAACATGGAATTGGATCAGGAATGCCCCCCATCCCAAAGATTCATGTATTCACAGATTGGTGTCCGGTTGTGCCATTGGGAGATGGAACAAATCCCTCAGGGGATACATATAAAGGTCTTATTTTGTGCCCTCTTACCCAGCCCTCTCTCCCACTACCACGAAATGAGTGGTTATGTTCTACTACCTGCTTCCTGCCATTCCGGCCCTGAAACCAAGTCATGTGACCACTGATGGAAACAGCAACAGCGAGACAAAGTAAACCTTTCTTCCATCACGTTGGCCTTATCTGGTATCGTATAAGCAATCAGAAGCTATTGTATCTGCGAAGCCAGAGCCATCTGACACATTGAGGCGGCAGCTACACTGCCACAAATGTGCTTTTCTACTTCCCTTTACTCTCCTTCCCAAGAGTGTCTCAGCTCCTACCACATGCAAATCCTGTGGGGAAAGAGTAGTGTCTGGTGGATAATATCCTAGCGAAAGACGCGTTCACCCCCACACACATACACGCAAGCACGCACACACGCACAGTTAGTAATATATAATTTGTATTATGGAAGGGAAAAAGAAAACAGGGTTAAAGGGGGGCAGGAGGAAAAGTGCAAGCAGGGAGGTTAGAGCCAATTAAGCAGGTGTCCAGGCAGAGTCACAGTTATGAAAGTGACATTCTGACACCTCACGATTAGCTGCAGAAGGACATGACAAGGTGATGCAGAAACTAACGGCGAGGTCCTAAGAAGTAAGACTATCTGGCACATTCCAGGATAAGCAAATGATGAGGCCACAGGAGGGTGAAAAGGTTGGGGTGAAAGCGATGGGGACAAAATAGAGGGCCATGAGGCCACAGTGAGGAGCAATAGAGTTTGGGGGTTAGGAGGAATATATGATATGTTTTTAAAAATATCATATGAGCTGAGGACAGGGCTCAATGGGTAAGAGAGCTTACTGGACAAATGTAAGTCTGAGCCACAGAACCCATGTAAAAAGCCAGCCATGGCTGTGTATACGTAATCCCAGGAATGTGGAGAGGGGAGGCAGGATCATGCCGGAGGCTTGCTGGCTGATAGCCTCATTTTAGGTTCCAAGAAAGATCCTGTCTCAAGGAAATAAAGTGGAGAATTATAAAGCTGGTATCCTAAGGTGCATGCATATGCACACTCACACATATATGGGCATTTAATCCACAAACACAGAGACACACATACACACACCATCTTCTAGAGTCCCACTCCCCTGCTTGCCACATACAAGAAGGAACATGGGTGAATCTGTTTCTTAAATCTAAAGCCTAGGAAGCTGAGTGTTATGGCAGCAAGTTTCCTCACATGTAGGAAGGGCCATTTCACTTTAATTCTGACACACCGGTGCAGATTGCAGGCCCACTGTATATTCTTAGGCCTTCTCAAGATCCACCAGAAGTCTGTTTTCTGGGTGGTGGGGAACAGGCTTGCTTCTGGTTTCCTAATTAATCTTGGTGGACAGTCCCTTAAAAAACACACAGCTCCTGAGAACATGCTGCCAGTTCCCATACTTGCTGCCCCTTGAGGAAGTTACTTTAAAACAAAGGGAAACTCACTGAGGTCACTCTGCAGCTCAGAGGGCTCGAGGAGACGAAGCATCAAGTCAAACCATACCAATACTGGTTTCCCTTGTTGCTCCAGCTTGGTAATCAGTCCATCTTCTAGCTGTCCCTGGGTATGTGCGTGGAGGAACGCCAGCATCCCTTGTGCTTATTTGGATGACTCTGGGTATGTAACGTACACACCGTCCTTTCCCTGACTGTTTGTACCACTGAAGACAATGCAAACATTAAAGGGAGAGGCTGCCATATTGTTGGAGGAACAGTAACAAGAAAAGTTTACGTACGCTCAGTACAGAGGCTTTTTGTTTGATTTGTGGTTGGTTGAATACATGGATGAGGAAACCATGGGGACTAAGGGATTACTGGACTCCAGTTTATTTTCACAGTGACATTTAAAGATATTGTAAAAACTTGTCTCTACAGTTTTTGTATCCAGTTGTCTTCCCATTGTCCAGGGTGACACCATTTATAAAAAAATTTTTACTTTGATGTTTACTTATTTTATTTTGTGTTTGTTGTGTGTCATGGTACATGTGGCAGGCAGCAGACAACTTGTTGGAGTCAGGTTTCTTGTTCCATCAATATGGGTGCTGGGGAAGGAACCCAGGTGGTCAGGTTTCTCCTTCCATCAATATGGGTGCTGGGGAAGGAACCCATGTGGTCAGGTTTGGCAGCAAGTACCTTTAGTTGCTGAGCCCTCTCACCAACCTGGCATGCCACAAAGTTTCAATTATGATGGAGTTCTTGTACCTTTAAACTCTAACGACCTTGACCACCTAAACTACAACACAGACAGAGTGATCCCTAAACAGAAGTCTACGAATAGCAGCTAGCTGATACACTGACACAGGCTCAGACAAAATCTGGTGATTCCCCCACCCCCAGGGCAGAAAGCAACCGATCTGCACACCACTGGCAAGTGAAGATCACAGCAAAGACTTATGCACCTCACTGCCTTCTCACTGAAAATGCTGTTTGATTTAGAGCTGGTAATGCTGGCGCTCCAAATGGCTACAAGTTATGGGACACGGCAGTGCGGGTAATTTATGCATGAGTGAAATATAAACCTGCAGAGAAGAAATTTATGAGAAAATTTAATCTCAACGTGACAGGGCTTTCAAACTGCCATCTCAAGTTAAACCATTTTTTTTAAAGTTTTCCTTATTTCTCTAATTTTGAAGTTGCTAAAAACTCTTAGTGCATTCAAAACCTAAACACTGATCATTCCTACCAAGTGTCAGGTAGACAGGCCATTCATAACAGGAAAATAAGAGTTTGTGATCTCTCAACAGAACAGCAGATTTTAGAGAGGAACAAAGGCGCTCTGGCCCATAAGCCCTGCTGTCACGCGTGTTTTACAGCCAGCTCTATCACGGTTGCTGGAGAACACTATCAACCTACTGCTTGGACATAAGGTAATAAAAACGTAATCTATGTTGTGTACTCCTCGACAGCCAAGCTACATTTCTCTTTTATGTCTGTGTACTTGTACTGACATGGGGTTTTTATCATATAAGTGAAATGGATGTAGAAACATGAATGTCTGCATTATTTTTGTTAATACCTATATTCCACACATTTAAAAGCTATCTTAAGGCCGAATGCAAACAATACACAGACAAAAATAACTAAAACAAAAGAAACGGCAACTGGAAGCCAGAATGGCTTAATCGTAAAGGTATTGTTTCTTGTTAGTTTGCTGGAAGCTTCCTCAACTTTATTACCAGTGGGTTCATAAAGACATGGCCAGTTTTAACTGCTCAATACTTTACAGATGAGTTCAGAATGTCACTCTTCACTTTCATAGGAGGGAAATGAAGATGTGACCTTAACTTCTCTGCCTTAAAGATAAAGCCAATTTCATTTTACCCCAGACTTCCAGAGCAATCTTTCCCAACTCACGTATATTCTTTATGCTGGGCTTTAATTCTGCCACATCCCTCACCCCACTAATAAACGACTGAACTGTGGACTGTTTAGATTAACCAACTAGAGGCTCTCAAAAGGCTTAGCCGTAGCGCCAGCACACCTTGGTATTAAAGAGGATGTGTGCCTGATGGCCACTTTTCATTTTGTTGTAATTTTGCATGTGTGCACAAGCAAGCAAAGGCAGGAAGCCAATGTAGGGCGTTTTCCTCAGTCGTTCCCTAGTCTATTTATTTTTAAAATTTATTTATTTTCATTCTATTTACATTGGTGTTGTACCTGCAGGTATGTTTGCATGAGGGCATCAGATCCCCTAGAACAGAAGTTACAGATAGCTATAAGCTGTTGTGTGGGTGCTAGGAATTGAACCCCGGACCTCTGGAAGAGCAGCCAGTGCTCCTAACCACTGAGCCATCTCTCTAACCCCTCTATTTATTTTTAATGATGGTCTCTCCCTAAATTGGGAGCAAATTAATTCGCTAGACTGACTCCACTCTGGAATCCACCTGGCCCTGATGGAGGAAGGTCATTGGCTAATAAAGGAACTGCCTTGGCCCATTTTATTGGTTAGAAGATAGGTGGGAGGAGTGGACAGAACAGAATGCTGGGAGGAAGAGGAAGTGAGCTCAGACTCCACAGCTCTCCTCTCAGGAGCAGACGCCTCAGAGAGAGAGATGCCATGCTCCTGGCTCCTGGGCAGACACACGCAATTCAGCTCTGACCCAGGATGGATGTGGGCTAGAATCTTCCCGGTAAGACCAGTGCTCACAGATTATTAGAGATGGGTTGATCGGGATATCAGAATTAGCCAGTAAGGGCTAGAGCTAAAGGGCCAAGCAGTGTCTAAAAGAATACAGTTTGTGTGTTGTTATTTCGGGGCATAAGCTAGCCGAGCAGGCGGCCGGGGTGCTGAGAATGCAGCCCCGCCGCTCTTATTATTACATGGCCCCACTTTCCACTCCAGGGCTGGGGTTATGGATACCTGGGTTGCAGCCCCTGACTCTGCATATAGATGCTGGGGTTACAAACTCAGGTGTGCATGCTTGCATCACATGCAGAGACCTTACCATTGAGCCATCTCCTCAGTCCACTGGCTGCTTTTTTTTTAAAGAATGTATCATGATTCATAAATGATGCCTATTTATTTATTTGTTGTCAGTGGCTGGAGCGTTCTGCAAATGTAATAGTGGATGTATATATTCCACACTTTCTTCATCCATCCTTCCATTGAAGGGCATCTAGGTTGTTTCCAGGTTCTGGCTATTACAAACAATGCTGCTATGAACATAGTCGAACAAATGCTTTTGTCATATGATAGGGCATCTCTTGGGTATATTCCCAAGAGTGGTATTACTGGATCTTGGGGTAGGTTGATCCCGAATTTCCTGAGAAATCGCCACACTGATTTCCAAAGTGGTTGCACAAGTTTGCATTCCCACCAGCAATGGATGAGTGTGCCCCTTACTCCACAAGAGTACTACTCAGCGGTATAAAACAGTGACTTCATGAATTTTGCATGCAAATGGATGGAAATAGAAAACACTATCCCGAGTGAGGTATCCCAAACCCAAAAAGATGAACATGGGATGTACTCACTCATAATTGGTTTCTAGCCATAAATAAAGGACATTGAGCATATAATTTGTGATCCTAGAGAATCTAAATAAGAAGATGAACCCAAAGAAAAACATATAGTCATCCGCCTGGATATGAACCTTCATCTGGCGATGGATGGAGATAGAGACAGAGATCCAAATTGGAGCACCGGACTGAGCTCTTAAGATCCAAGTGAGGAACAGAAGGAAGGAGAACATGAGCAAGGAAGTCAGGACCAAGAGGGGTGCACCCACCCACTGTGACAGTGGAACTGATCTATTGGGAGCTCACCAAGATCCGCGGGTTTGGGACTGAATAAGCATGGGATGAAACCGGACTTTCTGAACATGGCGGACAATGAAGGCTGATGAGAAGCCAATGACAATGGCACTAGGCTTTGATCCTAATACATGAACTGGCTTTGTGGAAGCCTAGCCTGTTTGGATGCTCACCTTCCTGGTCCTGGATAGAAGTGGGAGGACCTTGGACTTCCTGCAGGACAGGGAATCTGGCCTGCTCTTCATTCTCGAGAAGGAGGGGGAATGGAGTGGGGGGAAGGGGGAGCGGGGGAGGGGAGTGGGGGGGCGATGTGTGCGAGGAGGGGTAGGGAAATGGGAAATGGGGAGGAGGCAGAATTTTTTTTTTCAACAACAACAACAAAAAAAATAAAACAAAACAAAAAAAAAATAGTGGATGTACAGCCTGACAGAAAAGCAAGGCAAATCCCTTTAATAAAAAGGATTCCCTTCCACACCTGTCTCATGTAGCTAATGCATAGAGCACGTTCCTGATGAGCCTCCTCTAACACAGTAAATGGCTCTTCTTAAACACAAACCAGCAAACAAACAAAAACAAATGCTGGCCTTTGAAACAATTGAACTGCTCGCTTCCTTAAACTTTTTAATCATTACACCTTTGAAGAAAACTTCTTACCTAAGTATTTCTGGGTACCCAACACCTGGTTCGTATTTTTCTTTGTGGTAGAATTTTACTACCACTCCTGGGATACATAATTCAATTCAGGACTAGATCTTTAAATAAGAATAACTACTATTTGTTTTGTTTTGTGTGTAACTTTGGTTGGCCTGGAGGTATATGCTAGCCTGGCTTCGAACTTGCAGAGATCCACCTGCTTCTTCCACTTGAGCTCTGGGATTAAAGGAGTGAAACAAATATACCTAGGTCAATAATTATATTTAATATAGTTTGACAGCTGAAAAAGCTAACATAGTTTGGTAACTAGCATTGCACAATGTACTAACAAAAGTTGATGCCTACTATTTCACAGCTTGAAGAACAGGAAGAGAATAATTAAAAATAATAGTTCAAATCTGGCCAAAGACAACAACTGAGGTTACATTGGTACTCCCCACTCATGCATGCACCAAGCACTCAGTGTATGCAAAGCATAACCTCCTGATACAACAAGCAAGACTATAAAGTCATCCTTTCCTCCCCTTTAACTGTATATGGGGGCCAGACCTACCCCGGTAAGCTGTAATCATGGACCTAAGTCCATGAACACAATGCTAACACACAGGTAAACAGAGCAGCAAGGCTGCTGAGCTTCTCTAAACACGCTGCTCTGAGGATGGGGTTCAGGAAACCATGATGAAACAAAGAGGGGAATGGGATGGAGGTGAGCCATGAATAATGGTGCCCGCTGGCTTATCTTCTTCATCCACAGTAGCTTACGTTATACTAGGAAAAGCATTGAGACATCTAACTCCATAGTCTGTACCGATGTAAACTATCTCTACAGCATTTGGGAACTAGAAAGGTCATCTAACTGGTTCATTAAACACCCTTGTGTACTGAATGGACTATCACAATGAATTTTCTGGACCAAAATGGCAAGCATATTGAGGCAAAGAAACCTCAGTGCCAAAGTTTACAACATAAAGTAACCAGAACTAGGCCACCCTATGGGTCAATCAGCTGGCTGAAACGTGGTGTGATCTTTGTGTCTATCACGGAGTTTCTGCTTGCCTTTGAAAATTCAGTCTGATGGGACAGTGGGTGGACAGGCAATGATCTTCCATATTTGAAACATCAGCTGGTCAAATGTTTACATAAAATTTTACTGTTTTACAAACACTACATTGTAGGGACTGGAGGTGAGGCCTGTGTACCAAGTCAAATAGACGGAGAACTGACCTCAGAAACAGCTAAAGCGCAGGAGGTGCTTTCCCTCACATGGAAAGGCTTTTCAAAGAGATATGAAGCCATGTTTATGAGTAAACGACAGCTCTTCAGTTGCAACAGCAAACAATAAGTGTCCTGAAAATCGTGATGCGTTTCAAAGTTGTTTATTTTATGGCAAAAACTCAAAGTCTAGCAATTGCCTGATTCAAGTAATAAGTCTTGTCAGGAAATGATTCATGATGGGGCCCCAGTGCACAGTTCTCTATACACGTAGTCTTAAAACATTCAATGGAAGAGCTTTTTCTAGCCCATTTAGCATTTATTTTTCTACCAGACACATTTCAGACGGAGCATCTGTAAAAACCAACCACCTCAGAGCAAAGTGATGCCGTTCAATTAACTCTAAACGGGGGATGGAGCAAAGTGTAAACCGTGCTGTTCCTGCTCTCTTCATCTCTCTTCTAAATTGAGTCTGCCATCTGCATTTGACCTCCAGGTGACCATGACTCTTCAATTCAAATGTGTGGCTTTGCTATAAATAAGGTAGCATAGCCACATGGCTATAAATAACTAGAAATTATATGCTTTCTCCCATATGTTGGTACTAGCACTGCAAAACCCTTCACTCTCTGTGATTGAATAGTCTCTGTAGGGAGACAAGAAATATAGCTGACAAAATCACTTCATCCTCCCAGGAAGGAAGGACGTCAGGGTCTGAACCACACTGTAAGTTGAAGAAGAAAGAGACTTCTAAGATCTGTCAGGAAAATGTTATGTATATTTCATGAAAATAAATTCTCAGATAAGGTTTATCAATTAAGAAAAATGAAAACTGACAATCTTTTACATACTGAAAGGAAACGAAATTGATGAGAATCCACCACCACCATTTTTAAAAAGGATGAGGAATAGAAATGCCTGCTACTCACATGCCTGGCATGGCTGGGGAGGGTGTTACTATTTTTCAGCTTTCCTCTGTTTCCTATATTTTTTAAAACGTGCCTTCTGAACATCAGAAACTGTCTATCCTAGAAAAACATGAGAACCAAATGCTGAGCCATTTGGTGTGGAGCACAGCCAGGGAGTCATTTAGGTTTCAAACATGGTCCTCCTGTGTCTGAAGCCTCCAGACCACTCATGAAATGCTTTGGGCCTCATTTTTGTCCATATGCACAAAAAGGGGCGAGGCAAATGTGCACAAGCGTGCCAGAGAAAGATCTGTGATCTTTGAAAGTGATGGGAACAATGTAACACACACACAAATTAACGTTTTAGAGGAAAAAAGTTCACAATAGTAGGACACAGGTTTACTCTGTCAATCAAAACACATCCTTCCAGTGCTACCCCATCATTTGAATTGGCTGGACTTTCTTAAGGAGGCCATACTGAAAAACGGCAGTGTAGTATGAGTTTTAGTTATAAAATATATAACTGAAATTGGGTCTCCTCTTCAGGCTTCAGTAAGTATCGACAATATAGTTCATCCCCAGAGAGGGCGAATCTATTTTATAGCCTGAATTTTAAAAATGAACACTGGTGTGTTTGATAACACATTTTAAAATGAAATTAGACTGATTTGGCAGCCAGAAAAACAAATACTGTGAAGATGAGGAGCCTTTGGTTAATGCAATGCTATTTTATAGGAAACCCCCTTTCTCTTTCCTATCCACAAAGCCTCAAGTGGAGCACCTCATCCCAGCCAATGTGCCTTCTGGGAGAGAAGAAGGGTAATCCTGAAATCTAGGTGACTGACCTCGTGCTTTCTAATTGTTGTCATTTCACACACAAAACTGTGGTGCACACAAACTTGTCTTTGATACACAATACTATGTTTTTAGGGAGAGAGTACCTCTATTAATACATCTGATGTCATTAAATTATGACATGTTGGCAGCTTTCAGGAAATAAAAGTTCTGTCAAATCAAGAAACACTATGTGGGTGATATTTCATGGAACTACACAAATCAGAAAAGAATTTGATCAAAAATATAAGTAGTTGAAGTCAATATTCCTGTCCTGACATCTGAAGTTGCCTGGTAAAACTGGTGAAACGACGAGCAAGGCAATGGGAAGAGATAGTGTCCATTAAAGGGCACCTGGTCGAGAATCACAAAGTCCATGCCAAGAGGTGGTGAGAATGAAGGTCACACCCAGCCATGCAACACACTCCTTCCCTTGTCCCTCCCCCAAGTCAACAGCAACATACGTTTAACAGGATCTTGGGGAAGCTGTTCACGGGTAGTCTTGAGTAAACTTTGGGTTGCTAAGGAGAAAACAAGAGAACATAACTAAAAACAAAAACAGAAACACGGGAATGAGGCAGAAACACACTCATATGATGCATCAAGAACTAAATTTAAGAAATGGGGGAAAAATCATTCAACCAAAAATAAGACCTAAGCAGGGAACCAAAGAACACACACAGATGCGATTTGTCCCCAGTAAAGGTTAGTACTGCAACCGTGGCATGTTCTGCCACTGTTAGGACATCAGAAAATCTTCTGGAGGACTTTTGGCTCTCTTCTCCCTCCTTGCCACCAGGAATCCTCAATGCCCTTCAACACCTTTCTCACAGGGGCTCCCCCAACTTCACCTGTTTACAAGAAATCTGGCTAGGCTATGTGATGAAGCTTCATTCTCCATGCATGACTATCTGCCCACATGACTGGCCTTCAACCCCTTTGTTCTCTTTCCTCCTTTATGACTTTTTATTCATGTGTGTAGTATATGTGTTTGTAACGTCTGTGTGTACGCATACATGAGTGCTAGGGTATGCACGCACAGGTGTGGAGACCAGAGGTATCTTCCTCGATCATTGTTCACCATTGTTTGAGACAAAGGTTTTCAATGAACAAGCAGGTCACTGGCTAGCTAGACTGGCTGCCCAGCAAACCTAGAGACTTTCCTGCCTCTGCATCCTGAGAATGCACAGACTTGTGCCACCATAATCTGGTACCTGCTAGGTAAGTGCATTCCCAGCTCTGTCTTTGCTTTCTTGATACTTTGTAGTCCAGTTCTGTAATAATTACGTCAGAACTACTGTCCCCCTGTAATAAAAACCCTATTGGCAGCATTGAGGCTTTACACATTGTTGAGTAAAGTGTATGGATCCCCCACCAACCCTGGTGAAGATATGTAATGTTTTCCTCCCTGCTCAGAGTGATCAAATGGAAAAGGCATAAAGGGAAGTTTCCATTAGGATGGGCAAGAAAATGTGTACAAATCTTGAGGTGCATTCATCTCTGCTAATAATGTAAATCAAACTTCCTCACTGCCAAGTTATGGTATTCCAGAAAATAAAGCAACCCTAGGGAAAGGGGAAAAACTTGAGAAATTTGCCAGGAAATCCTTACCTAGCATCTAATTTAGACCATGGCAACAAAGGCCCTTTATTCCAAAGGCTCCAGGCCACAGAATCCCTCATTGTATTCCATATTATGTAGCCCAGTTAACCTCTAGGTGAAAATGAGGGTGGGCATCTTAAGCGAGGGGTATCTGTGCTCATCCAATCAGTACACTTGTTTCCACAGAGGACTGAAATGGCCTCATCTCCTAGGAGACCAACAAGAACTCTCCAGGTCCCAACCTGATCAGCTACTTCATGGTTTAAGGTCTTAGTGGAGGACACCTTTGGTTGTTTTGCTTGATTTTATGATCTGGTTGGAAAATTGTTAAGAAGTTTCCCAGGTATTCCTAGGCAGGGATCACCTCCCTATAAATTTAGGAATAGAATGCAAGAATCTCTCAAAAGAGAAAGGCACAATTACTAAGATCACTGAAAAACTAATATTTCTGATTAATAATTAATATTTCTAACTTGTGGCCAAGAATATCAATGAGGACTTTACATAAAAGTTATTAACAAAAGCAGATATGCCATGTGTCTGACACATGACTTCTTAAGGACCAGCCCTCTGGGGAAGTATTTTATCTTGCACCGACATCATCATGACTCCATATACTTGTTCCCCACAGTAAAGAAAGGTAGATGCTCCAGAGAGACCTGCAGCTTGCTTCCCTCAGCCTCATGCCATTGAAAGCGGCTAGCATTATCCTTTTGTATGCACATGTGCATTCGTGTGTGGGCCTGCATGCCCTGGATCCCATGTGGCAGCCGAAGGTCACACTCAGGGCCAGCAAACACTTTCCACCTAGTTTCAGCCCGTCCATTTCAACTGTGTAGCCCAGGCTAGCCGGTCCTAGGATTCAGGTCATTCTCCTGTTTCTGCCTCCCATCTTTCTTTAGGAATACTAACATTATGGAGGCACAGGTTATGTATTTGGGTTAAGTGCATTCTGGGGACTTGAATTCAGGTCCTCCATACTTGCACGACATGCACTTTTACTAACTGATCCATATCCTTGGCCCTTTTCTACCTATTTCTAAGGTGGCGGGGAGAGATTAAAAAAAAAAAAGTTGACAAATATATGTGTTCTGGGTTCTGGGAACAACATGGGAGTCTGTGTCAGTTTGAATGAAAATGTCCCCCACAGACCCATAGGGATTGGCACTATTAGAAGGTGTGGCTTTGTTGGAGGAAGTGTGTCACGAGGGGGTGGGCTTTGAGGTTTCAGATGCTCAAGTCAGCCTCTTCGTGCTGCCTCCGAATGTAGAGCTCTTAGCTCCTCTCCAGCACCATGTCTGCCTTTGTGCTGTGATGACGATGGCCTGAACCTCTGAACTATAAGCCAGTCCCAATCAAATGTTTTCCTTTATAAGTGTTTCTTCACAGCAATAAAACCCTAAGACAGCACCTAAGACTGCATGAGTTCAATTCAGTCAAATATGAGTTCAATTCAGTCAAATTTCTTTAACAAAATAAAAAAACAAAACAAAACATGTCATGAAATAACAAAGGAATTCACAATGGCAATCTTGTTAAGGCAGTCGAAGCTTCATAAGCCAGCTTCCAGTGAGAGACAATTCGCACATGTGCACATGCAGAAACATGAACACATAGGTAGATAGACAGACATCTAGACAGATATACAGTATGAATTTGCAGGAAGGACTGAGGAAGACAAAAGCCACTCTGGCCCTTTTGGAAAGAGAAGCGGTCGGACGTCCCCATGGGTTGCAAGAATAATCTGCCACAACTATAAAAGAATACATCCAAGGCCATGCTTTATTAGAAATAGATGGAGAGATGCGCTCGTGACTGAACATACGTGGAGACTTCCCGTCATTAGAGAAGTTGACAGGAATGTGGTTAGTGGTAGCGACAGGCCCATTCCCAAGAAAAAGGGGGGGAAATCAATCTGGTAGAAAGAGCAGAGCCAGTGGCGAGAAAGACGCAAAGTGGCCAGGCTGGAGGAAGGGTCCACTTACAGACGCTGCCACACACCGCCATGCAGTACTCTTCCGTGTCAAAGTTGTTCCTGTTGCCGCCACATCCGCCGTAAAAGAATGGGGCGCACTTCCCTTCAGTGACATCAAAGTACCAGCGGGAGATCATTGCACGGCATGGCCCGGTCTCGGCTTGTTCAGAGCACACCTCTAATCAGAGGAGATGTGGGGAACCACATTTAGCAAGAAATGGCACCTTCTGGCTGTTCACGTACATACTTACTCATGTGAAGCACTGACCTGCCCAGTGGTAACCTGGGCTAATCGTTGGCAGCACCTACTAAGTCTTCACAGAGGAATTTAATCACCTACCCAGACTCTTCAGAGCCACCTCTCACACAAAACAAGATATTCTCGGATGGCTTAATGTGTAGGATGTAATAGCAGCTAGAGAATTGTTTTGGCTAGAAGTGAAAGGATCTTTTTCTTGGATTTAAAGATAAAAGGTATCTGCACATAAAAAAAATTGTTGAAAAAAATCACTTCGAGTCAACTTTGAGATGAAAGGATTGTTTGGGCTGTGATGGCAAAGCTTACGTTCTCACTAGTTTCCTCAGTAAATGCTCATCTAGACTCAAGTATAATTAATTACAACTATTTTTAATGTTTCCAGTCTGCCCACTGATTAAACCTGAAAACATTAAGTAACATTTGCGATAGTGAATGATAGTCAGTCAATCATGGTAATTCTAAGAAAATTTTTCTTTGTGTATTTTTATATTATCCTTAGCCAGTAGTGCTCTAAACAGTAACACAGCAAACATATTCAAATATATCAACATATACCGCACATTGTTACATTAAAACACACCTTACCTGTCTTGCCACTGTCCCCCAAATCAGTTCCACAATCCCCATTGACTTAAAATACAGTAATCCATTCTGGTGCATTTTCAAGAACAATAGCAGTTGGTTTTTGATCCTACTGCACGTACTGGCTTTGGGGGAGCCTAGGCAGTTTGGATGCTCACATTACGAGACCTGGATAGAGGTGGGCGGTCCTTGGGCTTCCCACAGGTCAGGGAACCCTGATTGCTCTTCGAGCAGATGAGGGAGGGGGACTTGATTGGGGGAGGGGGAGGGAAATGGGAAGCGGTTGCGGGGAGGAGGCAGAAATTCTTAATAAATAAATAAATTTAAAAAAAAAAAGCTGACCACAATTAGAAGTTAGAATTCTATAGACATTTCATATTATCTGCTTTTGCTAGAAGTAGAACAATAGCCCCATTTCTTTTGGGGGTTGCTCCCCAGCCTTGCTAGCTGACCATTCATATACATATATCTTGTTTACACTTGGTTTTACTAACTTGCCCAAAGAGAAAATACCGTTCTAAAAGATAAAGAAGTGTAAAACCCATAGCCTCTAGGTTAGAAATGGTCAGCATGAGGAAGCCAGTGAGTCCTAAGAAGATAATCTCTGGGTCCCAGCTACCAAAAAAGACCATCCTTGTATTACCCTGGAACACTCCAAGATTACACAACGTTCTTCAAACAAACAGAAAACAAAACAAATCATCTATAGCAGCCAAAGGGAAACTCTGCTTTTTTTTTCTATTAAAAAAACTCCCAGAGACCTGGAGGCGAGTATGCCCTTGAGTCGACTCCTACCTCATGAAGACTAGCTTTTAAATCCTTACTTTACCTACCTTCAATTACTATTACTCTATGTCCTGCTCAGTTGGTTGTTGGAGATAGTATGCATCTGGACATTGTAACCCAGAAGACGCCCCGCTCACATCCAGACCTCCTGTGTCAATCATCACACCGTAATCAACTAAGGACAAAGCCCTCTAATGAGCAGGCAAGCCTCTAGAGAACTTCAGACATGACTCTATTGGGGGTGTGTGTGGGGGGAATACAAGCATCTAAACAAGCATCTAAAGTGATGCTGATCTTCCTACAGTTTCACAAGGATGCACCTGATTCCAGAAGCATCCAGTCAGCGTCACATCATGTGAGAGGCCCCATTCGGTGCTCTGAAAGCCCCTAGCCCCCAAGTCTGTCTGAAATGGTTTCTGTATGGAATTTTGGCAGAGGACAAAAACTAGCTGGCATCTTCATGACACAACCTCATCATTTGGCTCTAGCATCCCCAAATCAGACTGGAACTCTACATAATAAAAGGAAAATTAGTTGGAGGAGATGCTTATCAAGTAAGTGACCGCAGCTTCTGGATGGCATGCCCACATGTGGGAGTTGGGAAGAGCGGTCATCAGTGTTCTCTGCTTCTAGGTCTTTAACATCATTTTCAGTTAGAATAAGTATTTTCAGAATGGGTTTTCTATCTTTCGCTTTGTCTCCCCCAGCAATCTCGACAAATTCCTGTCAAGAGGCAGGCTCTCCCTAGGTAGCCCTGGTAGCTCTGTTGTGGACCTGTCTTCTTCCTGTTGAGGGCTGAGATTATAGATCTGTGTCACCATGCTTAGCACCGTCGTTCATGTTTCTACTTCTCTAAATACATGTCTCATTTCACAGGGAAATACAATGAAAATAAAGGCAAAGACATTTAAATCAGCAGCACTAAGTGTGTTGATCTTCAATATTACAAATAAATTTCATTTTGCGATCTACATTCAATCCATCAATAACAGAAAAGGCTAGCTTTAGTGACATTTAAAATAGCCATGATCCAGTATGGTGGTGCACATCTGTCAATCACAGTTTCTGGAAGACAGATGCAGGAAGATATTGATAAACTGAAGGGTAGTCTAGTCTATACAGCAAGTACTAAGCTACAAGCAACAAGAACAGAGAAACAAAAACAAAACAAAACACAACAACATTCTTTTCCAACGCTAAAATCACATACTTCTAAGAGAAATTTCATTCATCATGTGCTGTTTTAACAAGTAGTCATAAAAACAAGACGATTACTCTATTAGGAAATAAATGATCAAATATTTATTATCTAGTAATCATATTGTACTAAATATAATCATGCAAATTAGGACAGTAAGCTGGAGCTGAAGCTTTATGCCAAGTCTCATGCTCCAAATACAGGGGGAAATATCAACAAGACAGCTGTGAACCTTACTGAAGCCACAGACTCAGGAGGAAGATGGGTGCTGATCTGTGACAGAAGTCTCTAGGGCAGTGGTTCTCAACCTTCCTAATGTGGCCATCCTTCAACACAGTTCCTCATGCTGTGGTGACACCCAACAATTAAGACTGTTTTCGTTGCTCTTTGTAACTGTAATTTTGCTACTGTTATGAATTAAATTATCAGTAATTTACATCTCCGTGTTTTCTGAGGGCATTAGGCCTATGAAAGGGTTGCTGGTTCCCCAGAGCAGTCACGACCCACAGGTTGAGAACCAATGTAGCAGGTATCCTTAATTGGTTCTGCTTTGTACTTAAATGCTCAGCTTTCTGTCATTGTAATTATACCTGACCCGACCCACACCTTCCTGTGCGGGAAGGTTTCTTATAAAGCGTCACCTGAAGGAGATGGGCATGGAAAATGACCTCTAGACAGCGCTCCTTAGCTGGCTCTGTGAGGGAGCACTGAGAGCAATGCACACCACTATGGCGTTTCCGCAACCTTGGTTTCCGTTTCCTGCTTGACATGCAGCACGGTATCAACAAACTCAAAGTTAGAACAAGGTAAGAATGAGGTATGCTTTGTGTTGTGGAGAATTTGAATGAGGGACTTGCTAAAAAATTGTTTGTCTGTAAAAAACTAAATCATATCATTTGGTTATTTCCTTTGTAAAAATATCCCATCACTGGTATGTCAAGCTGCACTGGTTATGATTCCCCAAATTCCCCAATCCTGTAATAATCACCTTTCACAGTCTAGTAAGGATTGACTGTGCCACACAGAGAAAAAAAAAAAAAACAGAGCACAAATGGAAAGTCAGTAGACAAGGAAATCCTTCCCTGTTAGTCCCTTATTTATGGCCTCCGTACCAAAATCCTCAAAGCACAGCAGGCAGAAAAAATGGTGCCAGGGCTTCTTCAGTGCAAGATCCATGACCAGCCATGCCCCTCCCCAGATGGGTAGGTTCCAGGACAGCCAGAGGTGACTCAGGTGAACAGCAAGGTTTGATAAGCACCATGCGGCCATGAGGTGAATGTGTGAGGGTGTGGTTTTCTTGCCTGTGTTCTGAGAGGCAGGGTCTCACCATATAGCTTAGGTCGGCATGAAACCCCATGATCCTCCTGTCTCAGCCTCCCAAATATCAAGATTACAGGTATGAGCCACCATGCCCAGTTAACTTATTTAAATGTATCTGCATGTGTTATATTAATGATACAATGTACTGTCACATCCTAAAAGCATCAGAGTGGAGGATTTGGTACAAATTTTAAAAAGGTTGGTTTATTAAAAGAAATTCACATATGTGAAAATGAAAGATAAAACATACATTAGATTTTTAGAATTAAGAAAATATAGAAATATGGACAAACTATTTTAACTAATTATCAACATATCCCACTCTAAGCAATCAGTTGTTTTTAAGCAACATCAAAATAAAGTCAACACTTCTGCCTTAAAGCAAATATTGAGAAAACAATTCTCTTATATTTAAATCTATGAAAATGTCGCTTCTCCAAAATGTGAATTCTAGGGACCATCTTCCCATAACTCATCAAAGTTTTTATTTTTATTTTGAAAATAATGATGAAAACCAATAAAAATCAAATAATAACTAAACTAAATTTAGAACATATCCCCCCCCCCCCCAGCACTTTTCTGGGAAGAAATTCTAGATGGCACCAATGCCCTTGAGAACAAAAGAATGTTTCCAGTGAGTTGGGGTCTGGAAATAGGACACTGTCTGAGGAAGACAGGGCATGGCCACCTCTCCACAGTAGCTGGCTTCTTGCCAAGGGCTCCAACACCAGAAGAGAACCCGCAGGCTCAAGCTGAGAACAGAATCATTCCCAGTTAAAGTCTAGACGATAAGCAAGGCTGGCTTTTTACCACAGTATATTAAGGGCAATGGATTCTTGTGGAAGAGGAAACACTGAAACCACGAAGAGTTTCCTCCACACTTCACAGTCTACGTGGTAGCATGTATCAATAGCAGGCATGGGACAGGCCAGTAATTCTAGCACATGGAACTGAGACACGGAGAGATCAAGTTTAAGGCCAAACAATGAGGCTCTGTTTCAGCACACACCCATACCCACAACCCCCCCTCCCCAAGTACACACACACCATGCTCACAGAGTGTATGCCATATTTTAAGTTAATGCTTCTTATAGTTTCCTGTCCCTCATTATGTTACTGGACGGAATTATACATCTTATCTAATATTTATTTTATCTTACTGTTAAAGAGTGACTTAGTCATATTTATGATGTCTCTTGCTTATTTTTATGCTATAAAATATGTTCACTGGCAACCTACCATGTGCAAAACACTGAACTAAGAGATGACATCCGGATGAGATGGAGAACGGCTCATTTTAGTAATCACGTAATTAAACTTTTAGAAATCAACTAATTACTGTGTGTGTGTGTGTGTGTGTGTGTGCATGCATGCACACATGCACACTCTCATGTTCTTGTGCATGTGCACAGTGTTGGTAAGGGGGGAGAGTCCTAAGCATCACACGGGAAGAAGACAGAGGCGCTGCTAAACATCCTATGATGCACAGAACCGTCCTCCAGAGCAAAGAGTCCCCTGAACCAAACAGCGAGTTTTGTGTGGCAGATGAGTCATTTAGCCCATCAAGGCTATTGTGAAGCAGCCACCAATATCTTTGACATCCTGGGTAGCAAAGGTTAGGAAATTTCCAGAAAGAAAGGAAGCATGAAAAATGGCCAGTGAGACCTCCCTTGGCTTGACATCATGAAACATCAAGACCTCAAAGTAAGGGGCTGGAGAGGCTCAGCAGTGAAAGGCACTTGCTGCTCTTGCAGAAAGAAGGAGGACCCAGGTTTGGTTCCCAGCATCGGCATGGCTGCTCACAACTGTCTACACTCCAGTTCCATCCATCCTCTTCTGTCCTCTACCCATGTGGTGTATAGACATGCATGCAGGTAACATACATGTACATAAAAGTAAACAAAATATTTTAAAGGAACTCAAAACGTTCCTTTTTCCCATTCCATCTCAAAAGTTATTCAACAAGACACAAGTAGAAGAAAACCAACCGGTTCTTATGAGGTTACAGTTTTACCATTACAAGATTATCACATTCTACCTGTCATGTCTCCTCTGCCCGAGACCCATTTCCTCACTCATTTTACATCACAAGTCTGAATTTTTCTAACATGCAGGTTGCTGTCTGGGAACTTGTGAACATGTGAAACAGAGACTTACTCAACTTCATCCCTTCTGGAATTCTCACTCATCTCATCTCCTAAGAGAATCACAACAGGACAGACAAGCTATGCTGGTGCCTAACAGGCACAGAAGACCCTTCAGAAGGGCAAGGTGGATCAAGGCCAACAGAAGCAGGCATTTAGTCTGCAATCTACCCTGTATTTTTGGAGTTCTGGACAGTTGTTATTAAGGGAACTAAATATTTCCATTAAAAAACATAGCTTTGTTACCTGAGCCAATATACTCTTGCACTTATTAATGAACTGAAAAGGAGAAATATATACATAATTTTGTTAACTGCTTTCAAATTTGTTGCACTGTATTAAGAAACTGATTTTTAAAAAATTACCAGATGTTAAGTAGATTTATAATTGTGTTTAAGGCACAACATTTTCTTTTTTTAAAAAATTGTTTTTATTGAGCTATATATTTTTTCCCTCCCCTCTCCTGTGACCCCCATGCTCCCAATCTCACGACATCTTGTCATTTTCTGCTTCCCATGAAGATTAGATCCATGTATGTCTCTCTTAGGACCCATTTGTTGTCTAGGTTCTCCAGGGTTGTGAGTTTTAGGCTCGTTTTTCTTTGCTCTATGTCTAAAAGCCACTTATGAGTGAGTACATATTATATTTGTCTTTCTGGGTCTGGGTTGCCTCACTCAATATGTTGTTTTCTAGCTCCATCCATTTGCCTACAGATTTCAAGATGTCATTACTTTTTATCGTTGAGTAGAACTCCATTGTACAAATGTACCACATTTTCCTTATCTATTCTTTGGCCGAGGGAAATTTAAGTTATTTCCAGGTTCTGGCTATGACAAATAATGCTGCTACGAACACAGCTGAGCACATGTCCTGTGGAACGATTGAGCATCCTTTGGGCATATACCCCAAAGTGGTATTGGGGTAGATTGCTGCCTAATTTTCTAAGAAATCCCCATACTGATGTCCAAAGCATCTATACAAGTTTGCACTCCCACCAGCAATGGAGGGGTGTTTCCCTTACCCCACATCCTCTCTAGCATAAATTGTCATCAGTGTTTTTGATCCTGAATGCACAACATTTTCATCTTTGTGAATTTATTAAACTTTGTGAATTATGAACTTTGAGGATAGAAAATTAGATGACAATGAAGTTCTTATTAAAAACAAACCAGTACATATGTATATACTATTTCTCTGTCTCTGTAAGCCTCTACTTCACAACCTTTTAAAGAACCTTCATTGCTGCAGTGGGGTTTCCCGATTAGGACAGTTAAGCTACACGGAACACTTACACGCATCACACAACAAAGCATGTACAGAGTGTGTCAGAATCAATGACTGCTATGTAACAGGGCACAATATAACATGCTGCCACCTGTCACGTATATGGTCAGTGCTGACGCTAGTTCTCCCAACATTAAAGGGATGCTGCACTTTGGCCTCCATATGTGAGTGCGTTCTCTTTGCCTTAGTTGAAGCAGAGATGTAAAAGCCCATGCCTTGCTCCCAAAGGAGGCATTGCTGTCCTTTTTCCTATTCCCAAGCACACCTCGGAGTGTTGTCTGTCATATTAGGTTTTTACAGACTCTGGGGAAACAGTAAACTTGGCTTGCTGTGAACATGACCATGAGCAAAGTAAGAATTCCACTAGTGAGTTCCAGGCTTCCTCATGCCATGCTTTTACAGAGAGGTAACAGTGGAGATGGGAGAGACAAGCTTACAAACATGCTTGTTAGATACAACGTCTATCAGCTGGTCAATTCCTCTCTCTTTATAATCACGCCTTCACTGGGCCTTGGGTGAAAACTCCCAGGCATTTTCTTTCCTCCAGGCTGCCGATGTCCTTTTCCACACAGGGTGAACAGATTCACTCTTAAACACTGCAGGTCTGGATGGAAGGACCCGAGCTACCGTTGCTCATATCCCTGTGCCCCTAGTGAGCAATGTTGCACCCAGGATTGCTGTGAGATGTCCCTCTGAATATGTGTTGCTGTAGAGGTGCCTCATCAGTATTGGGGGATGTATTCTAGTCAATCAATGGTGCTCCTTAGTGAATGCTATCAGAAGATCAGAAACAGTTCATGAGGTCAGTCAGCTAATGTAAATTAGCCAGTGCTCAGATGGCAGGTTTTGGTTTCACAAACACAAGTGTTTAAAACGTCACCTGTATCTGTGTCTCTCTCTGTCCCCATACTAAAGAATTTCCTTTCCTTCCATGAGGCATAAAATGTCTGAAAGGAATAAAAATTCTTATCTTGAAATGTGGTAACATTCAGTACCATCTTGTTCAGTTTTCTGCGAGATATAAAATTTAATTGCAAATGTTTTGATATGTGGAATGTATTCACACAAAGAAACTATTTTAAGCAAGAAACCGAGTTCATGCGTATTTTAATGGTAACAGAATGCAGTCTATAAACACCAGCTCTGTTGAACCAACAGCTCATAGATGTATCACGCCGTAATCAAAGCGTCAATCTGTTGGTTTACCTTTAACACTTCTAACTGGCAGTAAACATTAGCTGTCTAATGTTCCGAATAGATTAAGGAGTTGGAATCAGGACTGCAACCACAGTGACCAGACCTACTGTCTACCAGGAACTGTGCTCAGTGCTTCTCAGGGATTTCCTCACTCACGTCTTACAAAGTAGCTAAATATTAGACAGGTATTATTAACCCCAACTTTATGGAGAGACACACTGAGAATTAAAGACTACTTGCTTCATGTCGGGTTTGCAGTTCACAGGCTGTAGGGCTGAGTAGGACTCAAATCTGAGCAACCGTACTTGGACAACACAGAGGGAGTCCTCCTAAGGTACTATGTTAAGCACTTAGCCTAGATCACGTAAGGTCATTCTCAGAGTGAACGTGCAAGGTAGCTTCAGTACTTACATCAGACAGGTAAAAAGCAGGTTATTCAACTGGCCCAAGGCTATAAAATGATTGTCTCCTATAAACACTATAGTTGGGACTGTGGTGATTGCTCAGTCTATAAATGGTTTGCTATGTAAACATGACCTGAGTTCAAAACTCATATTTAAAAAAAGCCAGGCAAGGTGGTACTGTTCACAATCCCAACCCCAGGGAGACAGGTGGGTCCCTGGGATGTATTGGCCATTTAGTCTACTCTGTTTGATGAGTTCAAGGCCAGAGAAAGATCCTGCCTCCCACCAAAAGGCAGCAAAAAGAAAAATGTTAGGGACCTGAGGAACAACACTTGAGTTGCTTCTATCGATATCTGCATGTGTGTGAACATGAATATGGACCTACATGCGCACGTGTGCACGCACGCACGCATGCACACACACACACCGAGTACTAAATCAACTTTATATTAGTAAGTAGTATCTGGAAAATAAAGGACTTAGAGAATTGTTTAAATGGACAATATCAAACGCTAAGAAACAGTTTCTGAAAAGGCCAGACAATACATGTCTTGGTCTTTCCAGACAATATCCAACTCCTAGTCTCCGCTTTTATAGCATAAACGCAGCCAAAGACAATATTTAAATAAATGGGGCTGAGTGTTTCTGTTTAAGCAGAAAAAACTCTGCTTAAAAAATAGGTAACATTATTTGTGGTCCCTCAGATATAGTATTCTTAATCATCTGTTATTAGCTGACCTCTGGTCATTGTTATCATTTAACTTAAAGATAAAAAAAAATTTCAGAAATGTTTGGAGTGGAAATAAAAGATGCATCCATTTCCATAGCAAAAAAAAAAAAAACCCACCAAAACAACAAGCATTTATGAAGGTTGCAACTTAAATAGAATACGATTCATTTAGAAAGAAAAGTAAAAATATCACTTGGACTCAATCAAACTAAAATAGCCTACCTCATGAGGCCCAAATTTCTGGCTTCGTCACATCCCGGTTATATGACTTACATATTTTTAAAATTTTCCTAAGGCTTTAATTGTCTTGACCTGGAGCGGGAATGTAACTCTTCTGCAGCATACCATGGGTATAAGGCTTTAAGGGCAGGATTCAAGCCTTAAAAGGCAAAAGCAATGGCGAACCAGAAAACTTATATCTGCAATGAAGAACTCCAACCTGGCTCCGGCACTGCCTGCCAGCAGGCGGAAGCAGGTCTGTGCTAGCCCTGCTGTGCTTTCTACAGGGCAAAGACTATAGCTGACAGCAGAGGCACAAAGAATATTAGCTAGATAAATAAACATAAGGTAAACTATAAAGTTTCTCTGGACAGGCAAAACTGGGTAGGTTAAATCGAAGGTTATGGCAGTTACCTCAAAACCCACATTTCAGGGGTGAAGAAAGTCCTGACATCTTGGGCTTATGAGCTGAAAACTAAGAAGTATCTAAGCAGACTGTTGCTTTACTTAACTGGTAACAACTTGATCCATTAGATTAATATCCAACATTTTCTTAATTAGCAAAACTTCAAAGCCAGATGGACTCTGTAGTAACTTGCTCACCTCTGAAGAATTCCTTCTCTCTGAAATCAGTCATGCAGAAGAGACAATGGGGTTGAAAATTTTATGAGCGTATACAAATAGCTTCTATTTTCTGCCCTCTGTTTATTCCTCTCAAGTGCTGATGGGGAATGCAAACCCCTACCTAGCCCTTAGGAAACACAGCAAGGACTCACGTTGGCCGTTAGAGGCTGGGGATGATGACACGATTTTCTCTCTAGAGATGGCTGTAAATCACATTTATTTCCTTCCAAGGCCGAAACATTAACATTGAAAATGAAATTGCCATACTAATCTTTCCACTGTAGTGTTTCTTTTCAGGCTACAGAAGCAGGCTTTGTAGGAAGAGTTTGACAAAGTGTGTTGTCAGCTGTGCTATTGCTGCAGTTCCCAGTAGGGAAAGAATCAGAGTCACTTTCTATACTAGGATTGTACATGGACAGTTTGTCCCCTTTGGTCTCACCATCAAAAATTCTACATCATTAGCGAATAACCTATGCCACCAAAAACATCTACATCATTAACAGATAAAACTACACCATGGACTGTTTCCTTTAAGCCCCTATCCCAGAAAGATTTGCCTCAACTTATATCTTTGGTAAATCATACATAGAATAAACGAATTCACATAAAAACCCAATTTATAGGATGGTGTGTGTGTGTGCGCGCGCACGTTTGTATGCCCAGGGTAGAATGTTAGATGTCCTGCTTTAACCCTTTCTGCCTTATTTTCTTGACACAGGTTCTTTCACTGAACATCTCCCAACAACCCCAGCAATCCTCCTGTCTCTGTCCTCCACAGCTCTGGGTTGCAGCTCCTGAAATCATGCCTGACTTTTATATGCCTCTGAGGATCTGAACTCAGGTCCTCCCAGCTTTGCAGCAAGTGCTCTACCTGCTACGCCTGCCATTCCTCAGTCCCTGCCTCTCTTTAAAGCTAGTGTTTGCTTTGGATTTGTCTTATAAACATCTAAACTAGAGATTTCTTTGTGAATTCTTACTTGCCTTTGACTTTCTGGATAAAAAAATTCCATGGTGTGCATGTCTTTGTATGTTCTTTTTGAATATCTGAAATTGCATATTACATGAAACATCACTTAAAATGACAAAGAAAAACTGGAAAATGACATGACTCATGTTGCGGGAGCTCCTCCAGCTCCTTCAGCCAATAGCCGCTGAGATACCAGCCCATTGGGGTGTGGTCTCTCTCCCTTTAAAAAAGCGGCCACTTCCCTCTCCTCTCTCTCTTACTTCCTGCTCCGCTTCCGGTGACTAGACTCCCTTTCTGATTGCGCAGAGGGCTGTTGTCTGGGACGGTGATCTGTAAGTTTTTTCCCCTTTAAATAAATAACCATTCTATTAATCATAATTCCAAACTGGTGTGGGATTGTTGTGACTTACACCTTTGCCTTCAGACTCTGATGGTAATAATAAAATCACATTATCATAAGATAGTTCATCTTGGTTAGAATAGGAGCCTGAACTCACCAGTCCTTGCCTACCTGTGATTCACAGCAGCACAATCTCACCAAATCCCGCTACTCTCAGCACCCTTACTTGCCAATCTGTCATTGAATGCATGTACATTTTGGTCCCAATCCAAATTTCTCAAATTCTCTTATACAGGATGTCAACTAGTTCTGTCTCCCAAACATGCCCTTCATCTTCCACCAAAGCATCATTTCGGTTTTGATATTTTCTACTGACTGCTATGTGCCCTGTATCAAAATTTACCAGGAGACATTCCGCATACCCACCCTTCTGGCCCTAGTCTAAATGCCATCTGCTTTAAGAACCTTTGCTGGTCAATCTGGAAGCTCGTTCTGATGCCTGAAGCAATCTGAATGCTTATATTTCTCATAGAGTAGATGATTTTGTGTTTCCTTGACTCTGATTTCCTCCTGAATCTTAGCACTCATGACCATCGTGAGCCTGTGTGTGCTCATCACCTGTTCCTGTCAGACCTACAAAAAGAGCAGGTGCAAACGAGCACTCTCTGCCTCTAATACCTCAGTCCCAGGGCAGCATTAACAGCCACTGCAATGTGCAGTCAAGAAAAGAACCCCAAGTGGAGGGGCCCAGACCAAACCAAACCAACCAACCAACCAACCAAACAAAAACTACCTTTCCCTTGCTGAAAAAATTGGGGCTATGAAATTCATTAGGCCATATCTGTCAGTCTGGGTCGCAAGAGACATTTGAAAAATTTTGTGGGAAAAGAAGTCTTGGGCATAGAAAGAGCAGTTCATTCAGATCAAGGGCACCTCTAACTGCACATTCTCTCACAAGCAAAAATAAATAAGAAGCTGCCCTAGGTAGGGAATGATCAAGTTGTGCCATGTACCTGGACCTGCATGTTCCTGTCCCATACAACACTGAATGCTGTCATTAGATTCGTGGAGGCAGAGTGTTCAATCCAGAATCATCACTTAACAACAGCTCCAAGTTAAAAACACAAATTCCCAAAACACTGTTAAGTGACACAAGTCAGTCATAATGCTATACACATACAACCTTGCTGACATTAAATACTCAGGAAGGGAGGAGAGCTGAGAAAAATATACAGCACAATAAAAACAATTAAAAAAAAGAAGAAAGGAATATTCAGAAAAGAGAAACTCCATGGAGACCAAAGTAGAGTAGCTGCTGCTTGGGGCTATAAGTGAGAACCAGCTCTTTGAGTGGGCAGGAGATATCTCGTGGGGCTGCTGAAATGTCCTTAGGCTAGACTATGATGACACTAAATAATTGAGTAAATGTATTAATGTCACTGAGTTATATATTAAAAATTAGTTCATCTTATGATATATAAATCAGACCTCAATAGCATTCTTAAAAATGCAGAAAAAAGGAGCAAGCAACTAGCAATAATAATTATCAGTGGACTTGAGTTGGACAGTGTCCCATATTAAATTCTAATGAGCTATAATCATACTTTTTAACCAACAGAAAGGAAATCTTACATTGTTAGGGAATTTGTGGATGAAAGTTAATATCATTTGCATTATACCGAAATTAAGTCAACCCATATTCATTAAATCTAGTTCTAGAGGCAGCTTTTACTGTGTTTGGGCGGGACCCCAATGCACAGTTATTAAACATCTCAACCCCAAAACACATTAGTTGGCATAACATTTGGTTGTTGGATGGTTGTTGAATTTCACAGCATGAAATAAACTGACTCTTATCAAATCATATTAAAAATTAGACTTAGTAAAATCTAATGAAAGGCATAATTCACACAAAATTTATTGAAATTGTCTATAAGCCCAGCACAGTGCATGACCCAAACTCTAGTCGAATCTCAGGGGTCAAAGAGGCACAGCAAGGCTGAACATTGAACACCCACCACCAGGGAGGGACTCAGTACTTGTCAATTTTATTGATTTCTGGCTAAGTGGGCTCTTATAAAACAGCCTAAAAGATTCCTTAAACAGCACACAGAAGGCATAGGAGACACTGTGCAAACAAAATTTGTGTTCATTTAAACTGATTGCTGAGCTAATTGTTAAACCAAACCAAACCAAACCAACACCAATAAAAAAACAAGTACAAGAAGCCTTGTGACTCCAGGAAGGGAAATGAGGGCAGGGGGTAGAAAAGGGAAGGGTGTTGTGTTGATGGAAATCAGTTTTCTCCCAGTTTGCTTTCTTTTATCCTAGGGCATTTGAAAGTAAAAAATCTAATAGAGGATTACCTCGGACGACCTCTTCCACGGATTCGGTGGTGGTGGTGGTGGTGGTGGCGATGCTGGTGGTTCTCTCTGTGGCCTCTTCGTAGGGCTCCTCAGCCTCCTCCTCCACCTCATCCCCATCCTCCACATCCTCGTCATCATCAGCTTCTTCTTCCTCAACATCAGCCACTTCCTCCTCCTCTGCTACTTCTACCACTTTATCTTCACTGGAAGAACAAATAAAAAGAGCCGTGGAATACTCAGCCAAATGACGTTTAGGAAAGCAAAGAAAAATCAAGGAACTTTGGTCATTTGTAAGGGAGCACAGAATTGGAAACCCCCCCCCCCCCACACACACACACACTCACACACACAAGGAGAGAGAGAGAGAGAGAGAGAGAGAGAGAGAGAGAGAGAGAGAGAGATTGAGAGAGAGGGTTGAAAGCAGGTTAAGTAGGAATCTAGCTGAGGTACACAAAACGTTCACAGGTGCACAGAGGTCTTAGTTTAATGGCTACAAAAAGAGGATGACCATGACTCTAGCTCTATGACATCATGGGAAAGACAAAGTCATGTAGTGATGGAGGAAGGTCATTGGCTAATAAAGGCACTGCCTTGGCCCATTTTATTGGTTAGAGGATAGGTGGGAGGAGTAGACAGAACAGAACGCTGGGAGGAAGAGGAAGTGAGGTCAGAGTCGCGACAGCTCTCCTCTTGGGAGCAGACGCCTGAGAGAGACGCCATGCCCTGCTCCCGGGATGAAGCTCCGACCCAGGATGGACATAGGCTAGAATCTCCCCGGTAAGCGCACCTTGGGGTGCTACACACAGATGATTAGAAATGGGCTAAATTAATATGTGAGAATTAGCCTAGAAGAGAATGGGCCAAGCAGTGATTAAAAGAATACAGTGTCCGTGTAATTATTTCGGGGCATAAACTAGCCGAGCAGGCGGCCGGGGTGCTGGGAACACAGCCCCACCACCCCTATTACTACAATGTAGCTCGTGGAGAGAGGATACGGATGCAGACATCTATATAGAGATGCACAAATGGTAGGTAGGAAGCAGCAAGGCAGAATTGCTAAACGACATGTCTAGGACACAATTTAAAAGGCTGTTAAGGAATCCTTGTGGAAAGCATCTGGCTGCCAGTGTAAGCCTGGCTAAAGAGCAAGATAAAGGCAAGGAGAAGCCTACCGGGTACTGCCTGGTGGGGAAGGAGAGAGAGATACACTGGATCAGATCACAAAGCCAACATAAGATAAATGTCTGTGACTGAGGCTCTCGGGCACAGTTTTGTCAAGTAAGAGCGCCACACAGATGGGAGGAAGAGTGGTCACACCCATGGAAATGCCCCTAGTGACAAACATAGCGCATGGGGATTATCACCCTGAGGTTGATTCCGGCCGGCAAGAAGGAGCTTGTAGTTGGGAAAAGCAATGGGAATCTGGAAGATTGTATTAGCTGTGCCATGATGAAGCATAATGACAGTGTTGGGGTTGCAGTGATGGCTCAGCGGTTAAAGGCTAGGGGAGTGAGGCTCCCGTGTCATAGACCATCAGATTCCATCTGAACTGGAGACTGGGATGGTCCATGTGTGGTTTAGGATGCTTCCAGAAAGTTGGAAGACTTTCAAATTCAGTGTCTGACAGTATAGCACAGAGACATTTTGCTGAAAAGGAAAGGGGATGCAAAGTGAAGACCATAGCATGGAGGGAATACTATGAATTCCTCTACGATCCAGGGATTTTCCTGTATAGGTTGCATAATGAATGATGCATGTGAGGCCCTTAGGAAAAGGCACAGGATGCAGAACTTTAAAAAAGTTCTATAAAAATATGTGTGGCTTCTCAAGGGGACAATTTCCCCCAACTCTGGGGGATATAATGAAAGGACAATATATTCAGAAGCATTTTGCTAAAACATGACGAGGAAATAGTTAAGCAGAATAACTTAGTCAAGTGTTAATGCATAACATGTTGACAGGGCAGAAAATTACCATGGATTATCAAATTTTCATTAAGCCCATGAAGAAATAGGTGAGAAAACAAAGATAAGAGACTGGCACGGATAATCAGATGGCATAAGTCTCCATCTGCTTAGATATAAATGCAGAGAATTAACTGATACCTTGATTGCTTGCATAAAAATTTCTGTAAACATATCTACTACTTGAGACCACATTTCAAAATTAAACCTAAAGCTGGCCTAGATTTTATCTGGGGCACATCCTTTCATTTAATCTCAAGGTTGTTCTCCTAGGGAGCCGGGGTGCTCGGCTCCTTCCTGCACATCACATAGCTCACTGTGTCTGGATCCTCTTTATGCAACCAAATCAGTCCCAGTTTTCTTTGCTTCTCCACCATCGGTAGTAATTAAAACGTGAAGGCAGTGAGAAAAGTTAAAAGCAGGCCAGGATTCTCGTCAAACCATGAAATACCCATCAGCTTGCCCCACAACTGTTTTAACAGTGTTCAAGTGTATTGGTCAGGATCTGGTCAGTCCTGGGCTGTCAGGTAGGGTGAAGAAAACCTGTCTCTGGACTCCCTAAAGTGTCTTTGCACCCTGCATTATTACTTAAATGCTGTTTTTAAAGCTCCAAGCAGAAGCCTCAGTTGTAGGGAGAGCGGTTTCAAATGATCTGCATTCTGGTGTGCATCTAGCTGGGAGAAAGAAGGAATTACATGCCCATCACCCGTCCCTGCATCTGTCTGTGCAATTTACTGTCATCATAACAAAGAACTCAGATGCATAATAGTTCAACCGGCTGAGAAATTAAATTACTTGCCCTAAGAGAGCTCAGGTCCAGTTCTTATTACCATAGCTTTGATTTCTGGAATTAAATTTAGATGTCCATGAATTCAATTATCTATTTGGACACTATTTAAAACAGAAACACACAACTGTGTTCTAACGATGCTGCATCTTCTCCAAGAATCCCAAACGTGCCATTCTTACAACTTCTAATTGTAGCTTTTAGACTATCAGGAAAGCCCTCAAAGGCGGCCAAATGCTTTCCTGCCACCAGCAGAAATGCCAGGCAGTCGTTCTGTGACGTAAGAAAGGCAAGGGCACTTTGTAAAGCCAAGCATAGCAACAGAAAACAAGAGGAGGGGGAAGTCTGTGAAAACGTGAAGCTGAGCGATTTTGTTGAAAACCAGGCAAGAAACACGCACAGAAAGACGATCAGTCACTAAGATGGTAGAATATTTACAACATGTTCCCCAGCTATGTAGGCCATCAACTTACATATAGCAGATGTCTTTTCTGGATTTTAAACACTAAGGATGAAAAATCCTTCAACCGAAGGAAACTAAGACTCATGGCCATCCTAAGGGTATCTGAATGCAGTGAGAAGGTGAGAAGGACATGACAAGGAGGAAATAAGTCGGCGATGATGCACTGTTCTCAAGCACTCAAGAATGTACTCTGGTAGTGGATAAACACTATCACAAAGGTGGCTCTCGGCATCCGACAGCGCTGAACTTGATCACAATTGTGTGTGATGCTTGGGAGTCAGTCTCCTTAGGTAGCATGATTCGCATGCCAGCTCCCATTCCTGCTTCCGTGCCTTCTTACGAAAGTCGTGCAAAGTATTTTACCGTTTGCATTCTCTGAAATGGGCTTTTGACATTCCATACATGACAAAAGGACAGAGACAGCAAAAGGATCAGCAGTTGCAGGGCTGAGGCTCCCCCAGGAGAGAGGCTTGTTTCCTCTGTGAAGTTATTCTGCACGAGAGAATAATGGGGGCCACACATCACGGTGAGCATGTGCTTTGCTGGGACATACTGATGGGGGTTTGGAGACCTGAAGTAAAGGGTAATTGAATGTCTTGGTACATCCTGCCCAATTCTGCTGTGAACCCAGCGCTACTCTAAAGTATCTTATAAAAGGTAAATGAATGAAAGCCTTTTACACGTTTTATTTATTGTCTCATGGTCTTTGTCTTTACTTCCTATCACAGGAGCTAGGGAAAGGAAATGGCCGAGAGATATGGTGTTCTCCATAGTTATGACAATGTGATCTACTGTCAAACCCCTATTAAAGCAGTGAGAATGCTGGGACAGATCAGAAGGCCAGAGGAGCAAGACTGAAAAGACAGGGCTTAGACCTATGCATGCTGATGTGTGTGGGGATGGGGTGGGGGGGAGATAAAAGTGCAAAGGTCTCTGGGAGTTTCCCAGCATCCAGGTCAGGAGTAAAGAGAAAATAAAGCAACAAACAAATAAACTTTGCAACAGTAACAAAAGAAAACAAGCCAAGATAAACAAATGCTTTCTTTTCCTCTGGATAGATACTTCCCTAAATGGGTAAGTCAGTTTATTAAAAAAGAAAGCAGCATCTGAGATCATCACTGCTACTTTCAGCGAATGTGAAGAAATATGGAAGAAAGGAAGCTTGCTTTCTGTGGTCCCCAGGAAATATTCAACATGGGACAGGCCAAGGAAGACAACGCCAGGAGCACCCCCATTCCAAAAGGCCATTAGATGCTAAACACAAAAGGTAACACTGAGTCTATTTATGTACTTATTATTTATATTGTTTGAGAGAAGGTTTCAGTCTGTAGCCTGAACTGCTCTTGCTCTTATCACGATCCTTCTGTCTCAGTCTCCCAAGTGCTGGGATTACTGACATGAAGCACCATGTCCTGTTCATTTATATAAACAACCAAAGCAGGCAAACATAAGAGCCGGAGTTGCACAGTTGGGTGTTCAGGAGAGGATGGCTGGCAAGTGTGGGTGTTCCGGTTTGGGGGCTAGCTACCCGGTTGTGTTCAGTTTTTTAAATTCAGCAAGCTGTCGAACTGTGTTGTGTGTCCTTTGTGCACACCCCTGTTCAGAGTGTGCAAAAGGCTGCAAGTGGATTCTCCTAAAGAAACAGCCACTTTTCTTAGTGTAAATACTTGTGGGTTGGTCTGGGGTAAGAAACATCAGTAGCACAACTGCAATCTTCAGAGCCTTCAGATTTGCAAACATATACCCTACCCCAAGCAGCCAGCATGATAAATATACTTAAAAGAAAAAGAAGCAAAAAACAGGGTTATGGTTTCCACCTCATTCCAATCTATAGCTGCTTTTGTCATGGCCTCACCTAGCTAGCCCAAATGAGCCAAACAAATCGTTCTCTATACTGATTACTTCATTAATTCAGATCTGTGAACAGAAAAAGCTTCTTTTGATGCTGTAGAAATAGAATGTGTTTCCTATTTTACTCTACAATACCATGGCTTCACTTATGAGCTACCCGATCAAATATAATCTAAACTTTTAAATAAAAATTCCAGAAAAAAATCATAAACTTTAAGTAATTCTTAGTATACTACTTCTATAATCCCATTTTATGACTGCTAATTATCTCTTTCTGCACATGCATACACAGTCCACTTTAATCACAGGTATGTAAGGACAGCAATAAACACCGTATATACAGAGATTAGTAGTTATTATGTGAGGTCTGTGTGATGATAAAACTCTTTGGGCTGTACCTCCTGTAGATATGGGAAACTAGTGTACCTAGCTGCTTTGGTAACACACAGTAACGAGCAAGGAGCATCAATTTTTCAGATAGAAGTTTTCTTAAAATCTGGTGAATGCTCTCAGGAGAAAGGCATAAAAACTGCTGTAGCAGATACTGTGTAAAGTACCCCAGGTCATTCTAACTCTTCTCCTCCCTTGACAAGAGAGGATAAACCAAATAGCCCATTAGTCCACATTGCTACATCACAGGCTGCTTGAAGGCCTTGCGACATTCACACTTCTCAACAGCCAGAAGCAAGGGCACACGCTTCAACTTCATGGAGAAGCCACTTCCAGATGAAAGGGTAACCCAAGTGTCCTTGTTAGTGTGCCTTTTACTTCTTACTTTCTGTTCACACCCGGGAAGACCAGCTATGCATTGACAGCATTAGATTAATAAAGGTGCACCGCTGGGCAAGCACAGCTCAACGGAAAGACTCCAAACTATTCATCCCTACACGGATTCCAAAGACTTTTGACATTTGCAGCTAAAGTATTCCTTATTGGGGAAGGTCCACAAACCCAGCTGGAGGCCCGACTTCAGGGCTTCCACTTTAAGAAGATGACAAATATCAAGACTGAGACACCAAAGCTGCATGACTCAGGCAATTAAGTGTGAGCCGCTGGCCCCAAGCTTGGATGGAAATTGGATTGCGTCGTCGTCATTGCATACTTAGTGATGCCTACTCTGGTATTCTGGGTGAGCCAGTCAGTACTAATGGGGACCCGCATCACATAAGCTTCAGAGATTCCAAGGAGAAAGTGACTTGTACAAACCAGAGGCCTCTGAGCAGTAGGGTTCAGACAGGGATATGCATTAATTATGCAATCAGAAATAATATGCAAATAAGTATGATCACAACAAACGCTCACAGGGACACTGAGGTTTAACAGAAAGGGAAGATAGAAACCATGGCTTTTTCCAAGAAAGCAGGGCTTTGCACTGTCTTGTTTACTTATGTACCTGCATAGTATTTTCTCCTTGGTAAAAGGCAAATAACATTGCTGATGAAATGGCTATGCATGGTGAAGAGATTACTGCATACTGAGTGGAGGACAGAAAGGATGGGAGCAAGTTGGGTAGGGACGGTTAAGGCAGGCACGCAAAAGCGAAGTCTTGCAGGTTCAGGAAAGAAACCAAGAGCCAGATGAGGAGCAGTGAGTGAAGAGAGCACCGTAGGACCCTAAGAGAGACATACATGGATTTAATCTACATGGGAAGTAGAAAAAGACAAGATCTCCTGAGTAAATTGAGAGCCTGGGGATCATGGGAGAGGGTGGGAGAGGAGTGGGAAAGAAGGGAGGGGAGTGGAGAAAAATATATAGCTCAATATAAACAATAAAGAGAAAATAAAACAGAAAAAATACTCAGTGAAGCAAAGAACTGGTTCTTTGAAAAAAAATCAGTAAGATTGACACATCTGCATTTAAATTAACTAACAGGTCGAGAGAGAATAGGCAAAGAAAAAAGAAAAGGAAAAAAAATAGAAATCTGAGTGAATCGTTCTGCTTGCTTGTGTTGGGCTTGCTTGTCGGTGCCTCTTTGTTATCTGAATTCACTGGGATTGTGAATTGTAGGCTGGTTTTTCTTTACTTTATGTCTAAAAGTCACTTATGAGTGAGTACATATTATATTTGTCTTTCTTGGTCTGGGTTACCTCACTCAATATGCTGTTTTCTAGATCCATCCATTTGCCCTCAAATTTCAAGACATCATTATTTTTTTCTGCTGTGTAGTACTCCACTGTGTAAATGTACCACATCTTCTTTATCCATTCTTTGGTCAAGGGGCATTTAGGTTGTTTTCAGGCTCTGGCTATTACAAATAATGTTACTATGATCGTAGTTGAGCACAAGTCTTTGTGGTACGGTTGAGCATCCTTTGGCTTATATACCCCAACGTGGTATTGCTGGGTCTTGAAGTAGGTTGTTTATTAATTTTCTGAGAAATTGCCATACTGATATCCAAAGTGGCTGGACCAGTTTGCACTCCCACCCACCAGCAATGGCGGAGTGTTCACTTTATCCCACATCCTCTCTTTCTTAATCATGTCTCTGGAGGCTAGGTGGAGTAGGAGAACAAGAGTGAAAGTTGAAAGGCTGGCTATTGAATGGGGTGCTAGCGGCAGCTACATCTCTCAGAAGTGAGGGAAGCCCATGGGCTGATAGCCAAAGGGACAGACAATGACGTTAGGATCTGTGAGCATGTCAAATCGCTATCATGGTGATGATTATGATTAGCGAGGACACCCAAAAGAATGAGATGTGACTACATGAGAGGTGTTTGGTCACCATTAGATACCAAATTCATAGATTTGTTTAAGTTGCTCAAACGATGGTTTAGTTTCCCATCACAGATTCTTACTCATGGGATGGAGGTGGGTAGGATTCCATCAGCAGCACTGGTGAAGAACTGTGTCTTTCCTCAGCTATCTTAGTACCCAAGGTAAGATGACTGTCTACCATACAGAAACAATTTAACTAACATATCTAGAGCATTAGAAGGCAAACCAAAGCCTACAGAAAAATAGGCTCAGATTCTTCAGTAGCTTGTACCATGATATTAAAAAATAAATGCTCTGAGACCAGGGAGTTGAAATAACTTTGGCGGGACAGGAGAGGTGTCTTAGCATTTAAGGGCATTGCTATTCGTCAAGAGGGCCATATTTAATTCCTAGCACCCACACTCACAACCATATATAACTCCAGTTCTTGGGATCCAGCACCCTCCTCTGGCCTCTGTCACCACCTAGCATGAGTGTGATGCACAGGCATACACGCAGGCAAAAATAGCACCAGAAAATAATAAAGTAATTTTGGGAAAAAAAAGTGATTTTCGGTAGGATGTATTATAGAAAAATAAACCATAAAAGACGGTTTGAGGAGTCAAATTTATATACTTGGTACCTGATGGTACTGAAAATTCACTATTCATTTTGCGGGTGAGATGGTGTCAGAGGGTTCCGTAGAGAAGTGGGTTTAGAGATGTGTTGACATATTTAGTATGCTCTTGACTGAACTTTTCTTTAAAACAGTTCACTATCATAAAAATCATGGTAGAATGATATTTTGGCAAGGCTTCTAAATCTGGATGAATATTACAGTAAAAGGCTAAAGTACTTTTTTTCCAAGACTATCTCAGAAGCAAGACAAGCCATATATTAAAAAAATGTATTGTCTGGACAGCTTTATGAGCCATGAGGGATAAGGAGACGCACCTGAGGTGATAAAAAGTCCTAGACTCATTTTAAATTCTTGATGTGAGAAAACAAAATGTGCCAGAAAACCCTGAGTGAGCAAATTCCTAAAGACCCCAGTATTGGTCAGGAAAAGTGACTGTGGATAGGCCTTGGAGGGTAGGGAACACGTGATCTCTACCAGTTGGGTCAACGGAGTTCATACTGGGTGTCAGGGTATCCTCCACTCTCTGGGGAGACTGCAAGAAACAAACCAGAGAATTTCTCTGCTCTGCTGGTACGTACATCCTATAGACAAAGAAAGACTAAGGAACCAAAGAAAAGAGGGCATACTGTCTCATTGCAAGACGCTGAGTGTAAAGGGGAAAATGGAATCAGGAAAGCTATCTGGAACACACTGGGGTGAGCACTGGGGGTGAGCGTTTGGACTTTTCAAAGTGGTGCTGCGGTCTGAGTGCGAAGTGTCCCCCATAAACTCATGCATTTGAATGCTTGGTTCCCAGAAGGTGATAGAGCTGTTTGGGGAAGCTGTGAAGCCTTTAGGAAGTGGGTCCTTCAGGGCAAACTTTAGGGTGACAGCCCGCCCTGGTTCTCGGGTATTTTGTCCCAGTCATGAGAAAAGTTTTGAATATAGGCAGCTGGAGAAGACACTATGAAACAGGCATTTCAGAAAATGTGCCCAGTTCCCGCTACCACTGTCTACACACAGGAGAAAAAAATATAAAGCTGCAGGTGATGGTGAGCTAAATGGTTACTTAACCTTCCAGGATTGTCTTAATGCAAGAAATTAGTGAAATCTCTTTCTCTTTGGGAGGAGCTTGGGAAGGAGAAAGGAAAGCTGCCTGCTTCTATGAAAACCACATCGTTTTACAGGGGCAGTGACCATAAGGACCTGCGCCCCCTTTTACAGTAAAGTGTAAACACCTGTAGTATCTGTCACACCTACGCTCTCCAGCCAGCTTCTCAGGGAGGAACAGATGTGTCTGCTTGACTCATCCCCAGAAAAGTAAGGGGAAATGCGACGGCAGGGCTCTGCAGGGTTTACCAATCTCACACTCCACTGTGCTTCGGCTCCGAGGGCTTGCAGTGAGTAAAGGAGTGTTTCAAATTGTATATGTACTAAAGATAAAATGAATGAGTCCATTACAACTGTAACATGAAAGCCTTGGGTCGACAGAAAACTGAGGAGAACGTGTTCTAGATGTGAAAATCGCTTTTCTATTGCAATTGCTTTTCCTTTGCCAACAAACCCAGTTTCTTGCCCTGACAAGCATCTTCTCAAGAAGTGTCTGAAAAACTGAGTCAGAACACTGGACACCAGCACTCCTTAAACAATCCAGCAAATGTAGAGAGTCAAGGGCGACGTGTTCGGTGTGGCCACGTATTGAGGTTTAGGCTCAATCTCTGACAACAGCTGCTTTCATGAATGCTTTGTTCTTTCACAAAGGAATATGACACCGATTACCCAGAAACCCCCGATTAGACATGGCTTCAGTTACTCTTGGTCAGGCCATGGCCTTAAAATATTTAATGCAAAGTTCCTGGGAGAAGTAATTTATACATTTTATATAGCTTTTATTGTTGCAACTTGACATAATGGTTCTATTTTATCATCAGTTATTGTTCATCCTTACTGTGTAATGCATAAATCAAACATTGTTAATCTATATGCACAGACTTGCAAAATTATAGATCTGGGCATACCTATTGGTTCTCAGTCTGTGCCTCTTTGCAATTAAATGATAATGACTTTCAGGGATGCCCTAAACAGAAACTGAGCAGGAAGAGCTAAGCACTATACCTGCTACTATTGAGGCTACAGCTTAAGTTTATTGAGGACACAATTACTTTTACTTTTAATGCTATAAGATCTTGAAAATAGTACAAATAAAGGTATCATTTGTGCTTCACATATGTAATGTTTGCCTTGAGGTTTATCAATACAGAAAGAAAATCTAATATAGCATGAGGAGGGTACTATATTTAGCAGGTTTGCAACTCCTGACCAACAGGGTCAGAGTTATACAGATATAGACAAGAAAGCGTGTATAAAACAGTGTCATAAATGTTGTATTAATAGTGTGTGTATGTATGTGTTTGTGTGTGTGTGTACATGAGACAGACAAGGTCTGAGCAACGAAGACGGAAGAGCAGTCTCATAATAAACTGGGAAGCAGTGAATGAAGGGGAGGCTACAGGGAAAGGGAACACATGTCAAAGGGCACAGCAGACAAAGGTTAACACATGCAGGGCCTGCAGAAACTGCCAACAGCTCCGTATGATGAAGAGCAGGAACGAGCATCATCAGAGAGCAGAAGGCAGGCAATGGCAGTCCTAGGGGAAACTCTATTTTAAAGGCTGAAGACTCTGGATGTGAATCCACAAGGATGCAGCTCCTAACAAACAAAAGTGAAAGTGTGGAAGGCTGGTCATACATCAACACACATGAGCTGGCAGAAGTGTGGAGGCCAGGCAGGTGACTGAGTGTCACGTGCCATGTCGAGAAAGCTCTAGGGAAGCACAGCCAAGGAGACTGAGAGGTTCCAGAAAATAACAGAACTGGTGGCCATCTGGATGGAGGGGGATAGTGGGAAGACGAATCTGATGCTTCAAGATGGAGACATGGGGTAGAGATGGTTACTAATGGCAACAGGATGTAGCAGGAAGAACGGGTGGTAAGAAGCAGAAGTTAACCAGCTCAGCTTTGATCATGATGGATTTGAGAGGCTGAGAGATACTGTTGGAAGAAATCCAACAGACAGCTAGGAATAATGGGCCAGAAATTTGGACCACAGTCTATAAGAAATCACCTTCTTATGACCCTTAAATAAACAGCACTGTACCAAAAAATAATAAAAATTAAAAAAAAAGGCAGAGTGTTACAATTCCTGAAACACCACAGATAATGGACCAGATGGCCATTCACTTTGTGTATTGTTTCAGGGCCCACTTACATTATCACCTAGAGCAGAAACACTAACTAGCTTTCCAAAGTCCAATCCTACAGATCTTGCTTCCTTCCCTGATCACTCCACAAGTGTATTTCAAGACTGGCGCCAATGAGAGATGTAGGAGGGAAATTCCGAGATGTTGTTATCTGGATTTTACTCAAGAGTTTAATTGGGAACACGATTTTAAACAGTACTGTGTGTGAGGAGATGCCTCGAGGCCCCCAGAGAGTACCTGAGACTGTAGACAGTGCTGAACTCCATATGGACTGTGAGATGTTAACCCCCTTCATACATGCCTATTGTAAAGCTTACTTCTATAAATCAGACATAGCAAGAAATTAACAATAACTACAATAAAGCAATTAGAAGAGTGCCTTATAATAAAAGTGACTGAATTTGGTCCCTTGCTCTCAGTATGCTACTCTACAGTACGTTTTGTGATAATGTGAGCTGATGTTTTATGGCTTCTCTTGACCCAAACAAAACAAAACAAAACAAAACAAAACAAAGCTGTCTGCACGAGGTCTATCCTTTACAACCATTATTAAGCAAAATACTTAAAAAAAATCACTGTAATACCAGAGCTTTGAATGCGCTAGCTGAGACGGCTACTAACAGGCAGGTAACACACACAGTGTGGACCGTGTCCTGAGCGGAAAGGAGCAGATGGCACAAAATGTCACCATGCTACTCAAAACAGCATGCAGCTGAAGAGTCTACGAAGCTTATTTTTAGAAAGTTCTAGCTAATGTTTTTAGCTCACGGAAGCCAACATCATAGGTAATGGAGAACATAAGAATATGGGCGGATACTATTTGTTAGAACTTCAGCCAGATATGAGGTCCCCAAAGGGACAAGGAGAGCAAGCTCCCCCTCCTCACAGTGCATATTCCATTGGAGAAGAAAGATACAAGGAGCAAATCAAACGCCAAAACACGAGGTCAGTGTCAGGACACAGAAGACAGGATGCCAAGACTGAAATAGTCAAAATGGCTTCTTCTAAAGGGGTTGATTGGTTTCACTTTTGTAGGGAAAGAAAAGGAGCTGATATCCAAGACAGAAATAAACTGTCCATGCTCCTGGGTGAGGGGAAGGGTATTATAGGCAGAGAGATGTGTCTCTTCCAGGCTGCAAGAGCTTTCTAAACTGGCTCCCGTGACACTGAGTCAGTAGGGTGTGGAGAAGCCTGGGGTGATAACTGGATGAAGGAGCTGGTCAATGTGAAAACATGGAAAGAACACAGACCAGTGTGCTGGGGGATAGCAGTCAGTAAAGGGGCTGCCCTACAAACATAAGAACCTGAACTTAACCCCCAGAAACCGCCTTCTCTCTTCCCTCCCTCGCATAATATACATACATGTGTAGCATGAATAATAAAAACCCAAAAACAGATATTGGGGTTCAATGTGAAGATCAGAAAAGCAAAGCAGTCAAGTCCCTAGAGAGCTCTTTTTTAATGTATGTTTGTTTGTATGTATGTATGTATGCATGCATGCACTCACGCATATATACTGAGAATGGTGGTCCAGACTTGTAATCCCAGAGTGGGAAGGCTGGGATAAGAGGATCTCTGGGAACCTAGACGACAAAGAGGATCCTAAGAGAGACACACATGGGTCTAATCTACATGGCAAGTAGGAAAAAATCAAGATCTCCTGAGTAAATTGAGAGCATGAGGATCATGGGAGAGGGCACAAGTGGGGCAGGGAGGAAGGGAAGGGAGCGGAGAAAAATACATAGCTCAATAAAAACAAAAAAGGAAAAAAAGAGGATCTCTGGGGCTCACTGACTGTGCAGCTTAGCTTATTGGAGAGCTCTAAGCCAGTGGGAGATGAAAAACAAGGTAGAGAGCACTTGAGCAACGACAGCAGAGATTGTTCTTCAGCTTCCACATGCATATGCATGCACCTGCATACACACAACAGGCACACACACACACACACACAACACACAAAATCATAGGTTCTATGAAGCCCTATGACTGGTATCCCTCATCGTCACCTTCATCATTCCAAGCAAGGATTCAATGTATTCTCCCCGAATGTCAGTTTCTTAGTATGCTGGAGAGTTACCAGTGCACCTTGGAGAGTTCTATGCCAGGCTTACGTACACGTATGCTCCACACTGCTGCTGTCCCGTAGAGGATATAAGCTTCAAGTTTGTGTGGTGGATGTATAGGATGAATGTATAGGAGAAAGCTAATGGCAGAGGACATTATAGAAGGGTACTACAGTTGTGTTTATTTTTCTAAGGTACTTTATTTTTAAGGTACTCAGATTGTATTGGAAAGGATGGACAGAGTAGGTGAAGGTAAACATGGCAGAATTTGCAGAAGGAACATTGCAGAGACCCCAAAATGTAACTTCAAGAAGTTACCTTAGTGGGAAGTAGGGGCAGCCAAGAGCAGCACCTGTACACATTAGAGTTCACTGATGTATAAAATAATCAGGTAGCCTGGGCTGGAGAGGTAAGTCTTGAACGATTGGACTTAACTGATATTCAAAGTTAAGAAAGAGATAGAAAAGAAAATAAAATTTACAGTAATCTAAAAAAGGTGACCAGGGAACAGAAACTCAATGGACAATTTAAAACAAACAGTGGTAGTTATAGTTATAAACCAATAAACAGAAAGACCCCAAAGTCTTGAGTAAAGAGTGCACAAGAAAAGCAGGCCGGAAAAGATAAGGTTAGGCAAGTCACACATGAAAAGGGATTTCTAAGAAACAGAGGATTTCAACTGTCTTTCAAGCTTCAGGTGGTCTGTGACGAGAAGCTGCTACGAATGTTTGCGTTCCTGAGCCCACACATGTCCAGGCCTGTCTGTGCAGGTACTGGTTCTTAATAGAAAAATAAAGAGTCTGAGAAATACCTGTCACTCATGCTGATGACAGAGCAAAAACATTCAATTTAAGGGTCAAATCGAAGCCCACAGATGTCATGAATGTGTATTTGAGATGCTCATAGAGTCAATTTCCCATGGCATTGCTTAGAAAAGATACTGTTGAGAAGGAAGTTAGGCTACCCTGTTACACAAGCTCTAAGTTCCGTGTTGCTAAGGGAGTTCCAGCATCTGCATGGGCTTTACATGAGGCTGGAGTCTGGGGGTGCTAAGTACCTAGAAATGCCATGTCAGTGAGATGCCGCTGTCCTGGAATACCTTGTAGACACATTTTTATAAAGCCAAAGCACTTCACTACCACTATTTGTACAGCTCCTTGGCTCCAGTTTTTCTGATAACTGTAGCTATAAAATCCTGCTGGAGGCTGCTTAGCATATCAAAAGTTACACAATGGGAAGCAAATGGACAGCATATTCCAGGGGGTAGAAGATTAAAAGCTTAATCTTCTCTTACTTATAATTCTTCTGTATTTCTGAAAGGCATAACTGAGATCTAAAACGAAAGGTTTTGAAATGTGGCAATTGAAAGTTTCAACAGCCATTAAGTCTCTATTTAAAATATCCAAGAGAATCAATGTCAACTACACACTAACAGATTAATTTCCAGTCATGAGGAATCATATATTCTACATTTTTTGCATATTTAAAATAATTCTTGCATATTTAAAACATAAAACAGGCATATAACCAAGGATACCATTACTTGCTTACTTCCAACAGCTACTTTAAAATGTTCTCAATCCCATCTAATAATAAAAGGCCTAAGATGTCTTTATTGATCACTATCAGTTATAATAGCTGTATTATATAATATTCAACTGAAAAGAAAACATGCTATAATAACCATGATTATCTAGCAGAGATGGAACACTGGCACCGAGCCCTAAGGAGTGCTTTTGTATGTGACAGCGTGAGGTGGGGTTGGTTGATAGCTCAGACTAGGACATTCCCAGCCCCACAGTGCTTTGCCGCTCTTCTACATCCAGCCTGAACATTATATATAGGTTCCTTCCCTAGTCAGGAGAGCAAAAAGCAAACACCGTGATGCATATTTTCTAACATTTCCCATGTCAGAGTAAACAGGCTCAACTGGACAAGCCAGGGTTCAAGTGTGATTTTTGACATGTATTTTTTAATTTAACCTTTGAGAATTTCATCCATGTTTACAACACTGTTTGGTGACATTCATCCCATCTCACCCCTTCACCTCCTCTCACGTCTCCCCAGCTCCACAGCTACGTCCCGATTTCATGTACTCATTATTTATAGTTTAACCAGGCAGTCTATTGGTGTGGGGCTGCTGGTATGTGCCTAGGCACAGAACCAACCACTGCTTCACGGACAGCCTACCCTAGACAACACCCCTGAAGAAACCTGACACATCCTGCCCATGAAGCCATCAACTGCCAATAGCTCCTCAACTAGGGGTGAGGTTTCCTGAGCCCCTTCACTGGCCACATTAGAGTTTTGACTGGCTTGGTCTTACGCAGGTCTTATACTTCTCATCATAGCTGGTATGGGCTCATGAGTGCAGCTATCATATCAAACAAAACTAAACTGAACCCCCTTTAATTTTTTTTTTTTTTTTTGGTAATAGCCGTTTGCAACCTTGAGCTCTTACACTTTCTGTGATGATCACTGTGCCTGTGACACAGAGGTCATTGAGGGCTGCACACTCCAGTCTCCTATTCTCTACAATTGGACTACTTGTGGGTCCCTGTCTCAGAGTCTTTTACTGTGAGAAGAAGACCATTTTGCTTGCTAACTGGAGTTCTCTGTCCTCAGCTACTTGAACTCACATAAGTCCTAGCTTCAGCTAACAGGGCAAATTCATCGTCTTTAATTTCACATTTAAATCCTCGTCCACAGGAAATGTTACCTCATAAACGTGGTGAGAGATAGGATATGGTTTCAAACCTACCTAGGTTATTTTCTTAATGACTGACTTCCTTCTACAGAAAAACACGGGTTTACACTTTGCTGAGTTTCTTATGGAAGGTTATCGGCACTAGCTCATGCCACATAGTTCTGTGATGACAAACATCTTTGGACATGACAATTTAATATGAAAATCAAATTTTAAAAATGACTTTTACATGATACGGTGATAAATTCCATATGAACAAGGGGTTTTAGACTAAAGAGGACATTATTGAAACTTGATGCCAATTTCAACAAGAAATTAGAATGTTGGGCAGTAGAGATGAGCACCTTTTGTGCCAGCACTCAGGAAGCAGAGGCAGGAGGATTTGTGAGTTTGAGGAGCCTGATCTACAGACAGCTGAGTCTACACAAAGAAATGATGTCTTGAAAGACAGAGAGAGAGAGAGAGAGAGAGAGAGAGAGAGAGAGAGAGAGAGGAAGAAGAAGAAGAAGAAGAAGAAGAAGAAGAAGAAGAAGAAGAAAAAGAAGAGGAGAAGAGAAGAGAAGAGAGAAGAGAGAAAGAAGAGAGAGCGAGAGAGAGAGATTAGTACTTATAGGTACTATTACCTTGAATCCAGCCAAAATAGTAAGGATCTGTATACTCTTACTCTTGCCTGATTATCTGAGCATGGCTCACTGTCTTAAAAATCTCCATCCATGAATAACCCAGTCCTTCAAATAACACTTACAGCTGTGTGGTGGGTGTCATTTGATGATTTCCTATTACTGGGCAGTGAGAGCCAGGGCTCAGTAAGCCCTGTCCCCTGCCAGAGTCACCTCAGATAGCAGCAGCCAAGTCATGCCCAGCAAAGGCACTCTTTTCTGCCATCACCTGCTCAGAAACCAAAACAAACCCACTGGCTTGGCCTCACGGCTGTAATCTGCTTAGGGCTATTAAAGCAATTTGTTTTTCTTCTTGATGTCTATGCGGTCCAAGTCTATTAAATACAGAAACTCAGCATTTCTAATAAGACCTTGGTAGTGGCAGCCAGTGTCCTCAAGGGAGAAGCACAAATCTCGGCTATTCTCCTATTCATCATTTTCAAATTAGTTTCTTTATTCAACAAGAGCCAGACAGCCCAGCAGTGCTCGAAGCTGCCAAGCCAACCCTGTGACAGTTGCTTCTCAAAGCCACGTGCTGTTTCTTAAGTCCATTTTTTCTTGACTCATCCACTGACAGAGATTTAAGGCTTTAATTTATCCTTTGTGTGATTTACTTGGTGTCCATCTGACATCACTAGTGTCTTCTTCTCCCTTGAGCATTCAGTAGCATTTTCTTAAAATGCCAGGCCGAAATCGGGCAAGATTATTTTAAGAATTTTAACTCCATTGATACAAGGGAGAAGATATATGGCCAAATAAAACTTAGCCATCTCTCTTTCTCTCTCACCTAATTTTAAAGACTGAAAGTGGTAACCTAAAAAATGGTGTGAGACAGTGGTCTGTATTCTGTCAATTATATTTTAAATAAACGATGATTGGCCAGTAAGTCAGGCAGGAAGTAGAGGCAGGACAACCAGACAGGAAGTAGAGGCAGGTCGAACAGAAGAATTCTGGGAAGAAGGAAGTCCTAGTCTGCAGTCGTTACCCAGTCACAGAAGAAGCAAGATGTGACTGCCTTGCTGAATAAGGTACCGAGCCACGTGGCTAGCATAGACAAGAATAATGGGCTAATAGAAGTTTTAAGAGTTAATAAGAAACTTGAGCTAATGGGCCAATCAGTTTATAACTAATATAGACCTCTGTATGATTTATTTGGGACTTAATGGCTGTGGGAACCAGGCAGGACAGAAAACTCAGACAACAGAAGAAGACATAAATTCTTAGGATAGCTGGGTATCAGATAAGGCTAGGAATGTTTCAGTATCCTTACTGAAGATAGAGTCATGACATTTCCTGCTTGATTGGATAGAAATTTTTGAAAAACTCCAAACCATGTATTTGTGAACTATACTTTCTATAAAACTATGTGGTTGTTAATCCTCTGAGAGGTTTTTAGTGTACAGGGGCCATAATGAAACTGATTCTGTCTTTGCCTCCCAAGTGCTGGCACTATAGGCATGAGCCATGTCATTTGGCAAAACTGTTTTGATGTAGGAGGGTCTTCTGTTTTGTGTTGATTTCATTGGTTAAATAAAGAAACTGTCTTGGCTTTTTGATAGGGCAGAAAATTAGGTAGGCAGAGTAGACAGAACAGGATGCTCGGTTGAAGGCAATGAGGCAGACGCCATGTCTCTCCCCTCCAAGACGGACGAGGTTAGACTCATCCCGGTAAGCCACAGTCACGTGGTGATATACAGATTATTAGAAATGGGTTAATTAAGTTGTGAGAGTTAGCCAAGAAGAGGATAGATATAATGGGCCAGACAGTGTTTAAATGAATACAGTTTCTGTGTTATTATTTCCCGGAGCTAAGCTAGCCATGCGGGAGCTGGGTGGGACGAAAAGCAGGCCTACTCGCCTTATCACTAGACTACTTCCTTAAAATTTAGAGTATATATCTTTATTTTATGTATACAGGTGTTTTGCTTGCATGTATGTCTGTGCAGCAGGTGCATGTAGCGCTCATGGAGGCAAGAAGAGGGTGGGAGATCCCCTGAAACTGGAGTGACAGATGGTTGTTTGCCAGCATGTGGGTGCTGGGTACTAAACCTAGGTCCTCTGCAAGAGCAACCAGTGCTCTTAGCCTTTGAGCATCTCTCCTGCCCCCCAACTGGGATTCTGTAACACCAGCACAGTCCACGTTATCATAGGGCTGTCTTATAGACCGTGGGATGTTTGGCAGCATCCTCATCTCTAGCTCACACTACTGAAAGTGACATTCCTAACTCACTTTCATCACCTGTGACAACAAAAAATGACTGTCGATATTTCCAAAGGCCCCTTGGGGGACATCATTTCCTGTTGGGAGTTACTGCTTTTAACTGTTTATTTGTTTCTTAAATCACAGACAGAATGCTTGCTAACACCTGGTAGTCTCATGAATATGAGATTTTTGCCTCAGGTTTCACGTTTCTTTCTTTCTTTCTTTCTTTCTTTCTTTCTTTCTGTCTTTTCTTATTTATTTATTTTTTCTTTCTTTCTGTGTGCTTGTCTGTCTGTCTGTCTGTCTTCCTTCCTTTCTTCTCCTCCTCCTTCTCTTCCTTCTTAAAGAGCTTCAACTTGGCAATTAGAGGCAAAAAGGACTGACTGATTCAAATGAAAAAGTCTGAGAACGGACATTAGGGGCCAGTGTGGTGGCACATCCTATAATCCTAGGTGACCCGGAAGCTGATACAAGAGGACAGAAAGCTGAAGGCTTACCCAAACTACAAAGGGAGACTCTGTCTCAAAAGGAAATTAGAAACACGTAACAGCAAAAAGGGCAAACGTTGTATTTCAGTGGTAAAGGGTAATGTGTTCTTTGCCAAGTATAAGGCCTTAGGTACAATGGTTGGTATTGCCAAAAACATAACACAAAACAAACACAGGTTGACTTTTATCCAAGGGCCTAGAAGAGTAGTTTTTTTTTTTTTCATTTGTAACTACAATTTTATCTCACTTTCTGAAGTAATAAGATATTTGTGTAGGCACCACATTAAAGGTCACTGAGAAACCATTTAGTTGTCTTTGGTTTCAGAATTCTTCCAATACCATTTCTTGCTTTAGAGATTTCTGATGCAATTTCTTGTAATTATTGCCTATCTAAAATGATGCTCCTCTGTTTGTTTTTTTTTAACCAATTAGTTTGAGTATATAGACTGACCTTTGACTATTATGACTACAACCGTGTATGTATTTGATGTCAAGGCCACTCCACTTCTACTCAAATATTTGCTGAGTATTTAATATGTACAAAATTATGCCAGGTGTTTCTACATGTCAAGTCACATAAATACAGGCTCCCAGGAAGTAGGGCGGGTTGAGTCCCATCACTGGGGACATTTTAGCTTCTGAGTTTCTTTCTGAGCAGTTCTAACTAACTGTAAGAAGAAATAGCACCTCAGACTTTTACTCTTTCTTGGAGAAAAATAAAATTGAGAAAAACTAGTTTCATTTTGTAGCGATCATACAAGCCCACTGGAACATTTCAGACATCCACAACACATGATGGATCTTAATTTATATTATCATATGTGTTAAACGTTTTCTTATTTGGGCATCAAAGAATTATCATCATTCATGAACTCTCTCCAATTATGATAACAAAGACCCAATAACACAAAATGGAAAAACATCTGGCCAGTCCAGAAGGATGGTGCAGTACCAAATTGCTAGTTATTGCTGTGTTCCCAATATACTAGGGTTGAAAGGAGGAACTGAATCAAGAATCACGGTTCAAGAAATAGCAGGTTTATCGGTAAAGGAAGCAGAGCCACCGAGACTAAAAGGTCAAGAGAAGGAAGGAGGCCGGGATTAGGAATCTAGGCAGAATACAATTAAAAGAGGGCAGAGACAGGGACAAGGCTAGGAGAAGGAACAGGAGATATTTAGGCAGCAGTGGGGACTTACTCATCTGCTTAATTAACACATACTGAGTGTCAACCAAAACCAGGTACCTTGTAGAAATCCGCAGTGGTTCGCTATGAAAGTGTCAACAGTACAGGAAGGAAAAAAGGTGACGTGGGGTTGGCTTGGATGGACTGTCATGTGGAAGATGACCTGGCCCCAAATTGAGAGAATTAGGTACATCTGCTAGAAACATGAAGGTCTCAGCTGATGTTACAGCATGAATAAGAAATGGAAATGACTACAGTTACACGACTTGATAGCTTGGGAAACTGAGAAGCAATTACAAGAAGAATTATAGTCTTCCCTGGTCTTGAGGATTGACCAAAGTATGCTTAGAAAATGTGAAGGTATCAGTAAGACTAGGATGTATGGAGTATATATAAATGGTTATCTGCTCAATCTGTTCTGATTAGGAAGACCAGAGTGGGGGAAAGGAAGGGAGGGAGGGAGCGAGAGAGGGAGGGAGGAAGAGAGGGAGGGAGGGAAGGAGGGAGGACAATGGATTGCAACTTGCTGCTGGTGAGTATTTCAGATGTAAGATCACAGTAATAGTTGGAAACACTAAAGATGCATTGTTTCTAAGGGATGCGGGAGGTGGGGACCTGAAAGAGAACACAAATAATGATGACGAGGGAGGAGACAGCTAGCATTTCAAGTGGATGGTGATGACAGGGTGACCATGTGACCCAGTGTGCCTGTCCCCTTCAAGTCATGACTGAGGTCTGAGTGCTCTCTCTGGTCTGGATAACATACTGTATGACTTTTCCAGGAGTCTAGCATAGGATTCAAACAGTACATTCGAAGGAGAAAAACAAACATCTCATAGTTTGGTGTTTGCTGTGAGAATAGAAAGGAGTCACAGAACCAGAGATGGATATCAAGAAGGTACAGTTACTCAGTGACCGTCACGAATAAACAAGAGACTTGGGTCAGGACGCAAAGCCATCTGGCTGGATTAATTTCCAGCAGCAAGATTCAGCGGCTTCCTACAATATCACCAGGGATGGCTGCCACGGTGTCAGAAAAGGTGTAGGATGAAAAGATCAAGGCTCGTGGAAAACCAGATCCAATAAAAAAGAGGATTTACAAGATACATAGAAATGTCTTACATGGGGAAGAAGCTTGGCAAAGGCTGGTAGCTCTCAAGAAAGTAAAAATAATCATTTTAAAATTTAAAAGTACCCTTTGAGGCTGGGGTGAAGCGCTTCCCACACACTCATGAGAGCCCGAGTTTGGTTCCCCAGTATCCAAGCCTAAAAAAATAAGGTGGAGGATATTTGAGGAATACGTCCAATATTGACCTCTAGACTGTACTTATACAAACACACACACACACACACACACACACACACACACACGGGGGAGGCGGGAGAGGGAGGGAGAGAGGGAGACAGAGAGAGAGAGAGAGAGAGCCCTGTGACATCAATACCAGATCACCAACATTTTTACAAATACATATCTAGTATCTTAGACCTTTTAACCCCAGTGATGGAAGTTTCCAGGTTTCAATGCCACGCTACATGTTTTCTCAGTCCACAGTCAGTTTCCTTTTTGAATGCTGACTGTATTGGTACTCTGTGGCCAGAGACCTAGAGACAGGATTTGTTCCCAAAGCCTCTGAAACTTTCAAATCTAGATGTGGCTGACAAAGGACAGGAATGGGCTCACGAATGAGATCTAGGCCACCTCATTTCTAGAAAAAGAGATAGCTAAAGTGAACCCATGCCCGTTCCACTGTGACACATGGAACAGAGGTATGGGGGGGGGGCATCTATCATGGAGAACCCCTAACTCTCAATGGCAAAATATCTTAGAAGCAAATTCTGCTTCCCGAAGACTTCTTGCCTAGGAAACAGAAAGCTTATATATAGTGATATTTTGTTTACGTTTTAACAAATAAAGCTTGGCTAAAGATCAGAGTGCAGAGTTAAGGAGGGTGGGGAGTGGCGGCACACACCTTTAATCCCAGGACTAGGGAGACAGAAGTAGGTGGGTCTCTGTTAGTTCAAGGTCATCCTGGGCTACACAAGGTGACTGTGTCTAAAAGAGAAACAGGGTTCACACAAAGGTGATGCCAGCACTTGGGATCATGCGCCTTTAATCCCGGCAGTAGGGAGGGGGAGACAGAGTGATGTGGCTGGCAGAGAGAGGAAAATAAGGCAGAAGGAGATAGCAGCTCAGTGCAGTATGAGGTAAAGACAGATGTAGTTGGGAGATGCAGTCTGTAAACAGGATCTCCCCTTTGGTCTGAGCATTAGTACAGTAAAAAGAACTCTCTAGTGGCTGGCCACTCTGCTTCTCTGATCTTTAGCGTTAATCTCTGTATCTGACTCTGGGTTTTTATCAGTAATACCAATTAGAATTTGTTCAACACTTATACGTAGTGTTTGAACTCTTATCACTAAGAAGTATCTGAAAAATCCATTTTCAGTTTCTTTGGCTCTATGAAAAAGTAAATCAAATGTAATTTTTTCAGTGCCAGGTGTAGTAGTGAAAGCCTTTAATTTCAACTCTCAGGAGGCAGATCTCTGTGAGTTCTAGGCCAACTTATTCTACATAGCAAGTCTAGGCCAGTCAGAGTTACACAGCTCTCAATGTCGTTGCTACCCTGTCTCAGAAATAGATAGATGGATGGAGGTAAGTGAAGAGAAAGAACACCAGGGGGACTGTAACACAGACATAAAAGTCCTGACAAGCTCGGGCAACTGGCACTAAAATGAAGCCTCATCTTACTAATAGAAAAGACAGGGTTCTTGGTGTATGTGAGTTCTTTCATATTAGTAAAATGTTAGAAACATCACATACACATGACTGACAAAAGCCCTGGAGGAGTGCTTAAAAGTATTTCCAACTGAGAGCCCAAAAATCATAGCTCTGATATCCTACCTACGAACTTCCTGGTAGAACTCCCAGCAAGTGGCTGTTAGTGGGGTTTGATCAGTACTCTTGACAGTAATATATAGCAGTTAGATTACTTCATGATAATTCATCGATAACACTAACATCAAATATGGTGCAATAATCACTGCATCACTTCAGGGTTAGAGGCAAATACAGCAGATGTGAGAAGGGATCTTTTCAGCATGAAACAGAAAGATCATTCACAGTATACAAAGACTGTAACAGGAGCTGGTTCAGCCTCTCAGTCAGCCAGACAAAAGCCACCTTACCCGCCATCTGTGTAGTCAGTGTCTGCTCCACCCCACCAGACGTCAGAGTCGTCTTCCTCTGCGTCAGCGGAGTCGACATTGTCGCTTTCCTCAGCCAACGGGCAGCATACAAACTCCACGCCTCGGAACTTGTCGATGCCGCAGGGCAGCAGCATGCCATAGTCATGCAAGTTGGTGCTCTTCTCGCTGCACGTCTAACAAAGGGGAGGAGGAGACAGTGAGGGTCCAGAGATGTGCACACCACAGCCCCAGCCGGGACAATCATGTCCAGACATATTCAGAACCGGTTTCACAAGGCAAGGGCGACCTGTGTCTTCAGCGTGCGCTGCTTGGTGCTCTATCTTTATATTGTCATCTTGATATTTGGGCTGAAGAGGTGGCTTAGTGGTTAGGCTTGTTGCTCTTGCAGTGGAGCCCTGTTCGATCCCCAGAACCCATACGATGGTTCACAACCATCCTTACCATCCTTACCTCCAGGCACAAGAGATCTAATAGCCTCTACTGACTCTGTGGCCTCTGGGCACCGGGTACATACCTGATGCATATAAAACACTCATGTACATAAAATAAATATATCTAAGAATCTTTTAAAATGATTTTGATGTTTATAAAATAAAGGTTGAAGAGAACTGATCCAGAAGGCTGACATAGGAACACAGCAGGGCCTTGGGCTAGGATGACTTCTCCAGAGCTGAAGGTGTCTTCTCCATCTCCAACCCATTCCCACCTCCACCCCAGATGCAGATTGCTTCCACTCAGCTCCACCTTAGTCTGGATAATCTGTTTCTTGGCTCATTTCCCAGAGTCCCACAAGGGAAGCAAGTGTCCTCCACAGCCACGAAGACATCTGAACTCACAACACCGAGGGATTTCCTCCTCGGTATCTTTTTGATTCTCTGGGATCTGTTAATTTTGCACAAATCTACTCTAAGAGAAAACTTAGAAACTCTCTCCCAGTGACAGAGGAAAGATTAATAATTTAACATGCTTAGGGAAAGTGTAAAATATTATAAATGTATTTTAACCTCACAGGAGTCAACAGTCTGTTGTTTCTTAGTAACAAAACATTTTTCCTTTGAAAACTCAGGAAAAAATGCAAAGGGGCTTATTAATTGGGAAGCTGGATATCAAATTAAGTGGTCTGCTTTAAGCTCAAATGGCTCTTCAACTTTCAAAATCATTTTTAGGCAAAGAAAGCTTGTTTTTTTTATATTTATTTATTTATTATGTACACAATATTCTGTCTGTGTATGTCTGCAGACCAGAAGAGAGCACCAGACCTCATTACAGGTGGTTGTGAGCCACCATGTGGTTGCTGGGAATTGAACTCAGGACCTTTGGAAGAGCAGGCAATGCTCTTAACCGCTGAGCCATCTCTCCAGCCCCCAGAAAGCTTGTTTTATGGTGAGTCAGAGCACACTATTTATGAAAAGCAAAAATAATGTAAAATCTTTTTATTGTTTCTTTCATTCTTGAAGCTCAACAGATTTGACATCCTGGACCAAATAATTTTCTGGGGAGCCAGACCTGGTGGTACAGACCTGTAATTCTGGCTACTTGGAAAGCTATGGCAAGTTCAAAGCTTTGTTGAACTATAGGGTGAGTTAGAGGCCAAACTGAGTCACTTAGCAAGACTCTACTTTGTATGACAAAATAGAAAGTAGACACAAGGCCTGGGAGACAGCTCAAAGAGGGATTATAGCTCAGCATGGACAAGGCATTGGATTCAATCCCTGGTAGAGAAAAAGAAAAGAAGGGTTGTGGGGTTGGAGCCTGCCCTGTTAACTGTAGGGTAGCTAGCACACTGCTGGTCTCTGACTCCTCTGGGCCAGTAGTGGCACCCCCTAGAGCCACCATATCTGGGATAAAATGTCCAGCCTTCCTAGGAAGAAACAGGGATGCAAAACTGACCCTAGTGGTAATCTCCTGAGACCCTAGTTCTAGAACACTCACGCTACCATGCTGACACAACCACTGAGGGGAAAAAAGCATTATAATTATATTAAAAGAAAGTGCAGTTTTGAGGGTGATAATTCCATAAAGTGCCACTGCTTTCTATTGTCTTTAATCTTTCATCGATTTAGCCAAAAGCAGGGGTTAGCAATGGGCTAAGCATGTTGCCACAGAGTCATCCACTGTGGAGAGGAAGGTGGCGAGGTAGCTTGGTGGAGACAAACCTGGAGGATATAACTTTAAAATGTGAACTTTGATGTGGTGTTGGACATGCGGCTTCTTTGTTCTACCACAGAAGTCACAAACAGCTAACTAAATTATAGAAACCACATGGAAAAACAACAAAACAACAGAAAATAAATGGAAAACGATGTCCATCTTAAAATTATACCTACTGAAGATGACAGTTTTATGTTCATTTGTAAGATGTGGCCCAAACATAACTAACTGGCACTTGTTTTGATCACTAAAACTGTTTGAGGACAGAGGGGCCAACTATGTGCAAAGACAAGGGACACAGCAGCTCTCTGGACTTCCTTTTTTGTGGCCTTACAAACAAAACTACTCTAGAGAGTAAACTCGATTTTTAAAACACTTTAGTTACTTGAATGTGGCTGCTATAGAGAACTCACTGCCTTGAACAGCTCCTAAGAGGTGTTTGCATGCACCCAAGATCTCTCTATAGGAAGGCAGTCACGGGCGAGTACCTCTTTGGCGACGGTGTGCCAGTGTAGATGGGTCTCACAAACGTCCATCCGCTCCTGGTGTAGGAACTTGCACTTGTCGGGAACCAGAAGAGCATCGCTCACAAACTCACCAACTGAAAGAGAGAAGAAGAGCCACTCCGTGTCACTCTGTGTGCACCTCACCACAGAGCCACAAAGGACAGACAGAGGTCATAGACTTACCCAATGTTCAGTGCCTAAAATGCCCCCAACCAGAACTCAAGACATTTAGAATGGCGAGTCAACAACCAACCTCTTTGCCACCAGGACCTTGCTGTCCGTAAGCTCCCTACACATAAGAATTTGATGGCTACAAATCCCCTACTTATTCCCAGTGCCATCTCCTTTAATTAATCTCAGTCTCTTCCTTCATATAAAAGGTGCATAACTAATCACGGACATTCACTGTCAGCAAGGAGGAAAATACAACAACGGAAACTTTCAATTTCAACAGTATTTATCTATTCCTGTATTCTGAAAACTCTCAACTGCTTTCCAACTATTAGAGACAATAACACTTTTAAATGTTAAGCCCCAAGCATTGTGTACATACACGGGTATGATATATGTGTTTATATAAAACACATGGGACAAATCAAGTCATTTAAATTCTGGAATCTGTTTCCTTTGAACTTTCTATTTCAGGTGAAATGTTCCTGGGCCTGACTGGCACTGCAGATCTAGAAGTGTTACATAATGTCCCTCATACACTCCTGTACTCGTGAGGGTGGAAGACGGACAGTGGGAAATAATACATAAGCCGAGAAACTAATTTCTCTTGATTGTATTCACTGTGGTATCCTCACACATTAAGAATAAAATTAAAATTAGCACACAATCAATAATGAATATCTGCTGAAGATGAAGGAGTTAAATTCTGTACTAAAATGAAGCAAGCACTGGGCCATCATAGTGAAAGAACCAAACTGGGTGCACTAGAAAAGGTGTTCAGGTAGAAATAACATTAAAGATGAATCTAGATAGGCGAGCAAAGTATGCAACTGCAGAATGAAGAGAAATTTCCCAAACTATAGGCAGTATCTAATTTATTATCTGAGTTCTTTTGATGTAATAAAATACTCTGGCAAACAACCTAAGGGAGAAAGGGCTTATTCCAGCTCATGGTTCAAGGGTGCAGCCCATCATGGTGGGGAAATAAAGGCAGTAGGTGCCTGAAACTTCTGTTCTTTTATATTCACAATCAGGAAGCAAAGATGATGAACACAACCTGCTTCTCAGCTCCCCCTTTCCACTTAGGCAGTCCAGAATCCTGGCCAGGAAATGGTGGCTACCACAGTGGATGAGTTGTTCCAACCCAGTTAACATGTTCAAGACAATCAACCACAGGTATGCTCAGAGGCCAGTCTCACAGGTGATTCTAGATTCCGTCAAGTTGATGAGTAACATTGAGCATCACACTATTATTACATCCCTATCCCTGATGCAGTTCTGGCAAACATGCTCATACTGGATGGATGGATGGATGGATGGATGGATGGATGGATGGATGGGTGGATGGGTGAGTGAGTGGATGGATGGATGGACTGATGGGTGGGTGAGTGGGTGAGTGGATGGATGGGTGGGTGGGTGGAAGGATGGATGGATGGGTGAATGGTAAGGGGACTCATTTACGTAGAGTGATATAAAAATAAAACAAATAACAACAGTAATAAACAAATCAACTCAGGAGAGTAAGAGAATTCAAATAAGGACAGTCTTTTCTTAAATGAGCACACCTTCCCAGGGTGAACTACTCAGGGCATCTAAGGTCAAGTAACTAATCCCGAATGTGAGGAAGAACCCCTAATGATTGAGGCCTTTCAAGACAAGGCTACAGAAGGCCAGAAGTGACTACCGGCCCATTCTCCTTAGTTAGCATGGGTCAGTCCTATTTACAGCTGTTCACAAGTCACGTTTTTCTGTTTCAAAAGTAATTATTGGAAAGATGGTCAGCCTAAGATTACTAATATCGAATCCATTTGTGAGAGGATAAAAAAACAAATACAGGATGCTCTGGATCATGGCCTAAATGAAACATTGGTGCCAGGCAACCAAGTCAAATTAATCTGTTTGCACCTGTCCAGGGCTAGATTAGAATGCTGAACTCGCCACTGAAGGATCCTTACTTCAGTAACATGCAGTGCCTGACCACAGGGCAGTCACTGCATTAATTATATTCCAACAACTGTTCTTTCTATTTTTAAAGGATACCAGAATCTTTAATTTGCAAATATTTTACTTCATATTGCAAAGATGACTATAAGCTGCAGATATTGCCTATAGCTAAAGGAAATTGCTTTAGCAAAGGAATAATATTAGTTACTTAAGAAGCCCTCATCAGGACAAAGGGCTAAAGGGAAAGCTCATTTTGCCCTATCATTAAAATGAAATTTAGCCATGGGCAGCACTTCTTATCTTCCTCTGAGGGTTGGAAAAGCATATTAGGATGCTACTCATCAGAGGGGTGAAAAGGTGAAATTAGAAAAATCTCTCCCAAAGTTTGAAGGAGACTGGAGAGATGGCTTGGCAAAGAGGATACACTGATGTTGAGTTCGGGTCCTAGGGCCCATGCTGCAATTCCAGCCCCAGGATGATCTAACGTCTCTCACCTCTGTGGCTATCTGCATCTATGTGCAGGTAGGTATTCACACTGGGACATACATACACACATAATTAAAAACGAAAATAAATCATAAAAACTTAAAGAGTTTAAGAAAGAATTGAGAAGACTGAAGTCTTCATGCAACCTTATTAGGAATTAATTAAAAAGAAATCTAGGCTAGGACAGAATCTGTTTTGATGTGAACTTAGAGCTATATGAAAAATTAAAGCCTATTGATTTTTAATCTATAAACATAACCTGGGTCGTCCATATATAATAATAACCCTGCTTATGTGGATTCATCCTTCAACAGCAAATATTTCTTAATAGGAAGGAGGACAATGCTCAGAAGAAAGGAAGAAACATGAGAGCTTGTGCTCATGTCTACATATTTTCTAGGAAACTACATGCCATTTACTCTAAATGGAAAGTTCTTCAGTATACACTGGCCATGTCTACATATTTTCTAGGAAACTACATGCCATTTACTCTAAATGGAAAGTTCTTCAGTATACACTGGCCATGTTTATCGGTAGCCACACAAACTTTTTATGTGAAAAAAAATTAAAATTTCATATTTCAAACACACATGGAAATTTCAGTGGAGAGAGTTTTTTGTTTTTTTTTTTTTTTGTAAGTAAATAAAATGTGGACTTGGCTGCTTGGCTGAAGTCTTGGCAAGTAAGCAAAGATGCCGAATTCAATAGGGACCCTGCAGCTTCTGCCCGCTGGCTCTTTGGTGGTCTGTGAGAACAAATGTCTAGCCTAAATTACCTCATTTTGCAGATTGGTGGGAAGAAGTCCAGTCAAGTGGCTCATTCACAGAGCTAACAGACCGTAGAACTGAGCTGAAAATTCAGGTGTCCCTTTTCTCCATTCTCCGAGAGACGTTTTGACTCATTTAAACTCACAGTGGTTTATCTGGCTAATTTCCCTTTGCTTTTATTTTTTAAAAAAATGATTTATTCTATATCTGTGAAATACTTAAATATTATGATCTGCACTATGGCTAATCTGGCAATAAAAACAAAAAATGAGGCTAAAATTATCTAGGAGGCCAAATAAACTGGCTGGGCGTGCAGTCCTCCTTGACTGGAACATGTTGGACAGTGGCTTGGACAGAGAGGTTCAACCTTTCTGGACTGCCACTGTTAGACAACTTTCTCATGTTCCGTGGTCACGAGACAGATGATTCATGGAACTATGACCTCATGCCCATGTTCCTGAATGGGCCAAGGAGCGGAGGTTTCCTGTCATGAAGCTTCCCGATGTTACTAGGGAGATGTTACTAGGGAGACGTTACTTGGGAGAAAGACCCTTCCTCCAGACAGACCCCCACCAACAAAGCCCATGTTTGTTTGTTTTTCTTCACTATTAGCTGGCTAAATTAAGCAGTAAGGGAATCTGAAAGTATTTCAACTAAGCACAAAGGCGCCCTGACACAGAAGAATGTAGAATTTTTTGAGGAAGGAAAAGGTGGGACGGGATGTTAAGTGGGTGAGAAGCAGACTCTCCAGTTTTGTGAAGTTCAAAAGCAGGAATGCATGTCCAGCTATTACGCTGTGCCTTTACAAAAACACATGATTCCAGGAATGAGACAGCACCACGAATATAATCGGCCATTACCGGAAACCTGGGGAGACCCATCAGCTCACTCCACAGGGAAAAACAAGAGGGGAAACCGTCTGAGACGACGGAGTAAAAGTTCTTAAAACTGAGGCCATTTTTGAGGGTCAGAATGATTTTTTGAAGAAACTGATTTCAGAGGGAAAGCTGTCATAAATCGATTCTCTGGGGCACAAAGATCTCAGACTAGAAAAAAACAAAACAAAAACTTTTGACTGGAATGATCCCTCAGTTGGTAGAGTGTTTGGCATTCAAGTACGAGTTTATGAGTTTGATCTCCAGGATCCGTTTTGAAAAAAGAGCTGGTTATGGTAGCATGTAGTTGTAATCTCAGTGCTGGGGGAGGGGCATAGAGACCCTTGGGGCTTGCTGGCCAGCAAACCTAGCCTGCTTAGAGAACTCCAACCATGAGAAGCCCTATTCCAGAAAGAAAGGTGGCGAGCATCTGAGAAATGACAGCCAAGGTTGTCCCCTGATCTCTACATATGTACATGTGCACGGACACACAGACAAACATGCCTGCATGCAAACAAACTTGTATGAATTCTGAAGAGTAGGCTAAGTGGCCAGAATCACAGGAATGAAAAAGCCCAAAAGGTCTGAAAGTCAATGGATTTCTGGAGATTATCTTAAAGGGGGTGGGGTGGGGCTGACGGTGACGGGTAACTGAAAACAAGAAAGCCCCTCTCTCATGTGTATGAGCCCATCTCACCAGCGAGGTGAGGCAAGAGTCTCAGTAAATCTGAGTGACATTCCGGAACATCCCTCAGGATGTCAGCGCAGCTTCTCCCACTGGCTTCAGAGCCTTGCAAACGAGGCAGCTACAACAGTCACATTTTTAGTTTTCTGGGAAAAGGAGGCAAGAGAAAACCTGTAACCAACCAGGTCACACGTGCGGGAAACAGCAGAGCTGGGAGAAAGCAATGATCTAATTTTCATGAAGCATTCAACCCACTATCCAGAGCAAAGGTGCTCCATGAATTACTAGTGCCCTTCCCCCAGTAACCATGGCCTAACCATGCCTCTCGTATTAGTAGTAGCTGTTGTGATAAAAACAGCAACAGGCTCCTTACCGCTTACTGAGACTCATGCACCAACTGTGGGCAAGGGAACTCACATTTATCATATTACCACTATCCTGCAGCAGCCTCACAGATGCTGCTGCACACTTGAATATCACATATGCTATGATAAATAGCAGTACCAGGCAACAGAATCAGAGTCAGACAAGAGCAAGGAATCCCAAGTCTCACAGTGGTCCTAATGAGAAGTCCAGGTATCTTCAAACACCTCTCCCCACCCAAGATGCTTCAGTGCACTCCAGACTTAGCTCATCACGGCAAGTTCTTCACACTTCTCTGAGAATACAGACTAATCTCTGGGACAAGATGTAGAATTTTACCGGGTTGTGAGAATAAACCGGACATGAGCATAAGTTGGAGAAAGTGAGAGAAGAAAAAAGAAAACATCGTAAGTCAGACAGGAAACATTCCAGCCACAGAGCAAGGGGTACGGAAGACCGTAGCAAATGCATGATGTTGGGACTCAGACAAAGGCAAGAGGGGGAGAATTCTCAGAGAGGAATACATCGCGAGAGATCATGGGTGGGTGAGGGCAGACCACAAGGTTTTCAAGTACAAAACCAATCAGCACTCTTGAGAAACACAGGAAGGAAGAAGCCTGGGACGGTTTTCACGACTATTTGTTTCAAAGGAGTCAAGGTTGGAAGGCAGAGGTTCAGGCTGGGGTTGTTGCAGTTATCTATGTGAGAAGTAACCATGTCTCAGGGTATGGCAATGGGAGATTGAAGGTCAAATTTACAGAATCTGGTAGAAACAAAGTCTAATCCTGACGGGCAAACTAGAAGATGCTTCACGCTGAAAATGATGAGGAGCACCGGATGTTGTTCACTTGTCCTCCAAATAAACAAAGAGCCAACCCAGACTCAGGTACTCTTTACCTTACGCTACTACATATGTGTGTGTGTGTATCAAAATGATAACTACAGACCCAAGAGATGTTTACTCATATTTACTTGGAAAACTTGTGCTGTTTTACCACTTTAGATGTACCGACAGCCTATAACATTTGCATGCTGACAACAGGCTGGGAAACAAATGTTCTGGGAGGCATTTGGATGGCTAGGACACGTTCGCAAGTGGTCAAAATGCTTCTCCACCCACTTTGCACGTGTCGGAGTTTTGTTTCATTCTGTGGGTCACTTCTGGGTTCTCAAGAAGAACACGTGAGTAAATTACACAGCTCTGCAATGCTGTCAAGCCACATGTCACTGCGACTATGACAATAATAGCTGGCAGATGGGTTTCTTTAGAGAACTCCTTGCAGATGGCACAAACTAAGTGGAGGGTTCAAGATAGGCTAAACACAAAAGAAGTGAACACTGAAAGTTTCATTTACATCTTTCAAACCTAGTCAGGTGGCTAGAGTTGAGCCTCACAAGCACACGGCATGCAAACATACACTCACCTGTGAACACATAAATGGTGGGATGAGTGTCCAAGAGAAGGAGAATAACTGTACCTCTCTATTAACAATACTGGTTTCGAAATAATAAAAAAGACATTTAAAAAAATTTAACATACAAAATTGGCTAAGAGTTTTGTGGTTTTTAAAATGGTCCACATAAGTAAGCAATCCTGATACTGTTATCAGAGCCTTCTGAAGTGAGTGATGGAGGCAAAGGAAGATGGAAGCCAGAATCTCAGAGCAGGGTGAGAGTTTACAGACAAGAGCAGGGGGTAGAACATGGCCCACTTGGTAGCAGAGTAGATTTGGATCATCAGAGTGAGCTCCTACGGCGGCTAACAGAAATACAGAGAGCTCCAGAAATATCTACAAGAGTACATAATACAAGCACGAAGAGGACCGAGTGGATTTCTTTACTCTACTGAGACTGAAGCAGACATGTCCATAGCAATGAGTACATAAAAGCTAGATACTGGATTTTTATATTATTCTCTTATAAAAGGAAATAGGACTCTGAGGAAATGGTTGATTCTAAGCTGGGCAAAAACATAAGCAGCATCTTGTCATAAGCACAAAGCTTTTAAAGGTAGAGTATATCAAATGAGTACGGGAGCCAACTCCCATCAGCTAAATTTGGAAGGATAAGGATTTGAGCATACATACATAATATAAAACTTATATGTGAGATACACATACATACACACACTGTAGGACAGAATTACATATCAACACATAATAGGTACATTCATAAGCCTACCTGATAAAACAATGGGAAAAGACAATCTCCTATGCAGAAGAACTGCAGATAATTTACACATATAAAGTCTATCGGAGGAAAAGTTGTGCCAGTTCTCAATCATAATCACAGGCTGTGTGTAATGACTTTCTTTAATAGGGCACTCTCCTCAGAGGGGGAACGGGACAATCCTGTGGGTGAATCTGGATTCACTGTCTCAGCCAAGTGGCTACATCAGAAGTGATGTACCAGGAAGTAACATGTGCTCTTTTATGATGTATAAGATTCTTTATTTCTGTGCTCTTCCATCTAGGCAAGAGAAACTTCCCGAGTAATGACATCCTCCATATTACAGTTGGCCAAACTATCAACGTTGTCGAGAGACTGACAGCGAAGAGGGTGCTAAGGGATCTGCTATATCAGTGAGAAATGCTTTCCTGGATGGGATCCTAGGACAGAAAAGGAACACTGGACAAGAGCAAGTCAAATGTAAACACAGAGTGGATTTCAGTTAATAATATCGCATCAAAACTAAAAAAAGTCAAATATGAAAAAAGTTCAAAGTCATTTGCAACCTCATTAATGTTATAGACCTTCAAAAAGCATGTATGGAATTACTACAGCTGGAAAGAGTAGATGCTACAATACATTCTTCTGACACCTAATGTACAGAACTTGGCTAGTTTTCTTAGCAAAGTAATTTGTATGTATGTAGCATGCACTATTTAGAGTCTTTTAAAAGATTCCAAGAATTTAAAGAAAATTCCATATTGTGAACAATAAAAGATAATCTTTGCTGTCCAAATTTAACTTCGTCTTAGGAAGTTAAGCTGATTGGTCTCAGAATTCAATTCCCTTTCACAAATGAGGACTCCCGTACCTGATGAGTCTCAATGATGGACCCAAACTTTCAGCCAAAAGATTATTTCCCAGTACCGAGTTTCCTTACCAAGAAAGTTGAGTAACTTAAGCTACTAATGTGTGGTATTTCTGCAGCCTTTTTATTATCATCATCATCATTATTATTTTTATTTGGACAGCATTAACCGTTAGACACATTCTTGATTTTGTCAATCATGGGTCTTTCGTTAGGTGTAATAATATCAACTTTTGTTTAAAAATGAAGCATGCCCCTCTGCTATATCAAATCTTTGTGTGTTGAGGAGCACGTGTAAGGTCAAAGGGCGGCTTTGAGGCGTTGGTTGTCTTCCCCACCGAGGGCCCTGGAGACTGAACTCAGACTGGCACAGCAAGTGTTTTTACCTACTGAGCCGTCTTGCCAGCACCTCATTTTAAGTTTTTGAATTCCAAAAGTTCAAGGGCTGGAGCTATGAGTCGGTGGTTAAGAGAACACATTATTCTTGCAGAAGATCAAGTGTAGTTCCCAATACCTAGGTTGAGTGGCTCGCAACCATCTATAACTTCTGCTCCAGGGTATCCGGTGCGTTCTGTTAAACTCCATGGGTATCTCTACCACACATGCACATATCCACATAATTAAAAATAAAATGGATCTTAAAAAAGAAGTTTCTAGATTTGTAGACAATACAGAGGGATTTGGTGAGTTCTATATAAAAACTCTGTTTCTCTTCTCAAAAATGTTTTGTTTCAATTTTGGATTTTAGAATTTATTCAAATATATGATATTATCTTGTGAATGAGACTAAATATAAAATACATTTATATTTCATATGTACATTATACACATGGTCGACCAGTAATTTCATACAACTTCTTTTTTCAGTATCTTGCTATATAGCCCCCAGCTGTCCTTGAATGCTTACCCCTCCTATATCGACCTCCAAAGAGCTGGGTTTACAGACGACACCATGCTGACCCTTCCACAAAACCTTTCATAATTTTTTGCATGAAACAATTTTTCACAGTGTGGGGTTTTCTCTTTATGACAAAACAGAGGCATTTAAGAACTTTCCAGTTATAAAGCTTTTTGTAATTCAGATTTTATGATAAGAATGCTCAATCTATAATAACAGTGACACTATAAAAATGCTTACTGGTCAGAGGAGTTCAAAGAGGAATGAGAATAAAAAATTGAAACTTAGCATAATCTGATGCAATTTTAAGGGAATAGTGAATATCCCTGAGCCCCACTGAATGCCAAGCTGCCCTGGAGCTGTGTCCATAGAGGGTACGGGAAACGAGGCATAGTGCTGGCAGTGACGCATCGGGAGTCTATGCATCCTGGTCCAACAGAAATATAAAGTAGGCCACATGTGTGGTCTCAGCCACATTTAAAAGAGCAATATATAGTTTCTGTAAAATATACACATACATATGTAAGGATGTATATACATTAAACTGACTTTAGTAACATACTTTATTTATCCTGGTACAGCCTATATTGGCTTTTCAGTGTGTAATCATTGCAAAGGCAATTCTCAAAGCATGCTGTATTTTCCCATCACTCCACTCTTCCACACATGGTGTCTCTTTACTCCTGCAGAGCTCTCTGGACTAGCTATGTCTCCATGCTGTGTAACCATGTGTGGTGGCCAGCAGTAAGCACAGCAGACTTTGCATCACGTTTTAGAGACTAGGAATTTCTCCCGAGGTCCAGTGAGTTAAATGAGGACAGGCAGAGGTTATGTGAGAACATGAAAAGCCCAAGGCTCGGGCTAGCGGAAGAGAATACACGGCACTGCTCCGTTTTACTCAGGATGTGAGCATACTGTACATTTTAGGCACTGAGAGGGCCGCCTCCAGGATTCCTTTTGTTACTACCTAAGCCGTATTTGTCAGCAAACGGCCCTCCTTCCCCACTGCATTTTCGACAGTTCTGCTGCTATACTTTGTATGTATGGATATGTGACTAATTCAGATGTGGGAACCGAAAAACAGCTTCCTTCAGGCCTCAGCCTCCTTGGTTAAATTCGGTCTCGTCTCCTAGGAGCTGCGAGGCAGACACTGCAGGGACACCCTGCTAAATCATGCTGCTTCTTGCAAACACAAACATCTTCCCTGTTTGCTTTCTTCCTCCAACATTTTCCTTTTCTCTACCTCATTAAAAAAATTTCAAAACCACATAGATTTTTTAAAGATGTAGTTAATTAGAGGTATATGTGGTTCTTTAAAAAGAAAAAACAAAAACAACAACAAAAACCACGTAATGACTCACAGAAGGCCAACCAGACTGAGGTACAGGGAGGCAAGACAACCAGGAGTCATTAGCAAATCCTTAAAGCACACCAGGAAGTAAGTGCGCACAGCATGCTCTTCCATATGCCATATTCGGAAACCCCTGTGTGAGGCAGGCTATAATCAAGACTGAAAGAGGCACTTGGAGCAGGGAGCTGCTGCTGGGCTCTGGCCCACCACTCTGCAGTCCCTGCCTCACTCTTCCCATCCCTTTCCACCTGGCCCAGAGCCTGCAGGCTGCAATCAACAGCCATTCTTTCAAGGTCAACAACAAATCCCTGACCACTACCCCTTATTTGTCTTCCTTATTTTCTGTCTTCTCCACCTGCCTCCTCTGTGCAGCGAGTGCTGGTTTTCTATTTTCTACCTTAGGCTTTTTCTTTCTCTCCCACTTCCCCATCTTTTAATAGTTCTAATTACCAAAAGGCTGTCTTCTGTTCTGTGTTTCTCTTCCATTGTCACTCAAGTATATTGGCCATTCTTAAGGATTCAACAACCTTCCCTACTTACTCTTCCAAGGCTGACCTTTCGCTGGGCAGTTCTAGTTACTGCTAGACCCGCCCGTCTACATGGAGGTCATTGCTTTTCTGAAACGCACTTTAGAATCTGGTTGTCCAACCAACTTTACAAATCTCATGACTGTACACAAAGAACAATGACCCATTTCTCATTGGATCAATATCTTACAGAAGAGAATGAAGGAAAGTCACCATACTTAACAAAAGAACTACGAAGAAATGAGGCCACACCACTTGAAGCTGACACAGCATTTAGCTGGGCACCGGAACACTACAGACAGCTTTTAGAGCCCCGCTGAAGTGCAGAAAAGAGAATCAGGACTCGCTGTCACACCAGCAACATACCTAAGGACATGCAACACAGTCACTAATAGGATTAAAAATACAGCAGGCTATCATGGTGCATCAAGTTCTTAAGAAAAATATCTTTTAGAAATTACCCTTTATCCTTTCAAAGGGGATACACCCCCAGATAAATGGAAACCTCTTTTTGCTACTGTGACAGTCTGGTTTTTGAAATGCCACTCAGATTTGTAAACAAGGCTTAGGTTCATTATTGTAAATCATTTCTCTGGAGTTTATCATCAGAGAGCTGAAATAATTGAATTTCTGGACTTCTACAAAGGAAGGCCAGGCAAGAAATAATTATATTAAGGCTTCAAAAGGTAGATACCTAACTACGCTTTAGCAGCAAATCCCCCTGGAGGATTCCGATCCACTTCCCTAATGCGGTGTTTTATGATGATAAGTGAGTTATATGTCTACACCTGCTGATGCAATTATAATCTAAGCAGGATGGGGAATCTCTGCTAATAGAGCATAAAGCCAGAAGGGAAGCTTTATCAAGTGATAAATAATGACTTTTAAGAATAAAGAGGATATACAGTATTAATATATAACTAGAACTTCACTCTCTTCAAAGGCCCCAGAGGTATCTATAGTGAAATAAAGGGATATGGATAATTATCTATAATGAGTTAAAGGGATATGGATCATTTGAGACTTCTGGTTGGCTTTGAACTCAACACCTGACTAAGAAAGACTATTTCCTAGTGGGCTGAAATGTTGTGTCACCTAGCAACACGAAATGAGGCCCTTCTTCAACCTAATAATCTTTTATCACCACAAGTTCAATCAAAGACAGAAATAGACTCCTGCTCCTTTTGCCGCTTTCCGCTTGACTGAATTTGATAATGAAAATGTCTGTTCCTTTCAGAGGGAGCTCAAGTGTCACTCAGTTTTTACTCACCAGGCAGAGAATGAATGCAGTTGTTTGGATGCAAAATGATTTGAATATGCAAAATCATTTAAATATGCATCATAACCAGCTGAGACACACTGATGGATGCAGCAGTTTAGAACTCCCATCAGCAGAAGCGAGGCATCACATGAAGGTGCACTCATGCGGCCCACTCCATCCGTGCTCCCCTTTGGACATGGTCAGCCACGCCTTCCTTTCCAGGCTGGGTACTCAACCAGAAAGCAGTGGAACAGTGCCAAAGTCCATTTCATTACCCCAGTCTTCCAGGTCAACAAACCGAAGTCACATGAAAAAGACTAACTTTGGTTTACCTCTCCAGGGAGCAGATATTTTGAAGAGCATTCTGGGCAAGCAGACACCAAGCCTTTAAATGTCCTTAAATCGTTTCTCAAAGTAGGAAGACACAGGCAGGGAGTTTGAAGATTTGAAATTTCTCGTTTTATGGTAAACATTTAGAAAGGAGGATACTATGTAATTAAGACTTACAACTAAAGGGGGTACCCCTTCAAATAGTATGATTTCTGACTTTCCTTTAAAATGATAACAGTAGTTAAAACTCACATTCCAAGAAAGTTGTCCTTAGGATTTGAGTTGTTTTTTTATTCCAAAATGTTGTGGTTTTGGAAAAATGTTGAGGGAAACTACGAATAGCTAGCAGCATCTAAGAAAAGTGTGAGCGAGGCGGACCTTCCAACAGCATTCCTGTTAGCCTACTCTAAGAGCTCCGTGACCTAAGCATAAAGCACCATAAGTTACATGAAATGGTCCTTAAGGTCACTCACCAGGAAGGAAAACGAAGCCAAAGGTCACTTCCTCCTCTTGACCTGACTCATGTCACATGACAGACTACACATCTTCATCCTGGAGTAATATTCTAACTAATTAGCTTTCTCCTAGCCAGAGCTCCTCAGTTTCTAGGGCAGGGGGATGTCTATGTACATAGGTCCCTGGAAACAAGCATTACACAGGATCCTATCTCTTTGGGAAAGCAGATCTGATGTCTGAAAAGCCAAGTGAGTACAAAGGGTATCTTTGATAACAAGTCCCATGTCACCAGAACATTCAACTACAACAATAAATAATAGGTCATATGTGTGTTTTTCTGAATTTTAAGCATTTATAATTCTTGACTCATTAGGCAATTCTAGTTGGCATTCCTACAGTAGGCAGCCTTCTGGCACTGTGCATGCAGATGACTTAACTCTCTTCTTCCCAGCTAGGACTCTTCAATGTTTTCTCTCCAGGATCTGGGCATTGAGCTCAGCTTTCCCAGGCTGTGTGTGCACAGGCACCTCTATCCACTGAATCACATTGTTGGTCCCTAGTTATTAGCTTTAGTATAACCCTAAGTTCTCCTTACAGAATAATGTAATTCTAAAATAGGGACCACACCTATATTTTAAAGAAATACTTGGTAATTATTTAAATTTTTAATATTTAAAATTATTAATATTTAAATTGAGTTATCCAAAATGCTTTTTAGGATTCAAAATTTAAGAATCAGCACATGCAAGCTTGCTATTGGCAACAGGGCTCCTAGTTTAAAGAGATCTAATTAGTTCTTATGCAAGGAACCTAGAGTCCAGGAGACTTTGATAAAGGAAAGGAACCAAGGTTGGGGCATGTACATGCACAAATCTCTCTCTCTCTCTCTCTCTGTCTCTCTCTCTCTCTCTCTGTCTCTCTCTCTCTCTCTCTCTGTCTCTCTCTCTCTCTCTGTCTCTCTGTCTCTCTCTCTCTCTCTCTCTCACACACACACACACACACACACACACACACTCAAAAAACATATAAATTCTTCAGGAGGCTGAGAATAACTCTACTCTTTTGCCTGTGACAGATTTTAATCATTCCAACTGGTATTCAGCAATAAATTAACTGACAAAAAAAGCATACTGTTTAGACACGATGTTTAATCTAAGAATATCAAATTCATCATATATTCGTGCTGTTGTGTTTGAAAATGCCAGAGCTTGAACCCAGGACGCCACTCATGGCAAGCAAGTAGTCGATCTCTGAGTTATATTATCTGCTACCCACCATGTATTCATATATACCTTTCCTGAAATTTCAAATAAACCTATGAACCAGTACTCCAGAGGTCACACAGAATCTGAGAGTTTCTCCCCAAGAAACCTGGCCTTGGACATAATAACTCAGGACAGCTTTAGGGAATGCACTGCATGGATGCAATTCCCTGGGGAGCTTGTGTGCTATCTACAAAGAACAGCCAGGAAGAGGTGCTGGCAAAACACATCAGTATTTAGGATTTCTGAAGTGGACAAAAAACATGAGCCTGAGATGGAAAACAGGGAAAGAAAGAATGCACAAAAGGAAGAACAAGGCAAGGACATGGGAAGCAGGCCACAGCCAAGAGAATTTGACGGCCCTGGGCAGAACAAGGACAGACATGTGCTCAGAGATGTCCACAGATAAGTGAGGCTGAGGAGACAGACTCCGATGATGTCTGACTGTGTGGGGGGGATCACGGAACCACCACATGGGGAGGCAGAACTGTGATAAAGAGAGCAAGAATGGATACTCAAGAGATACATAGAATCAGGACACTGAAGTGAGGGCCAGGGGTTCTCCGAAGAACAAAGAAAACATGAGAAGCCTAGATATTGCTAATAAAGGAAATCACACAGTCAGAAGGGCAAAGGTCTTTATAAAAACAAGGGTGAGCTAGCTCCAGTCATTTAGCTGGCACAACATAGGGGACTTCCTAGCATGCTGACTGTAATCATGCTAATACCAAACACGCTCTCCATGTTGATTGGCACAGATGACATAAGGTAAATGGCGCCTGATGTCACCTTAGGAAGTGTTTGGCAGGAGAAACCCCGGCTCCGTGTCTTTTGCCTTTCAAGAGACTCCTGTTCCCTTTCTACCTTCCCCAGCATTCACTTAAGTCTTCAATTCATTCTTTCAACACATCCTGACAAGTGGGAACTAAGCACTATGACATATTCTAAGCTCTGAGGGGTTTTTCAGTGAACGAACAAAAGACCCAATCACCACAGAGCTTACATTTCACACCACAGAGCTTACATTTCACACAGAAACCAATTATCTCCAAATGCAAAAGCATCGCAAGAAAGCATTGTTAATCTTCTGCACCATGAAGTGTTTATTCCTAATATAGCTCTACAATTATTCTTTTCCCTAAGCAGACTTTCAGACTCACTGATGTAATACGTTCCTGACACATAGCTACGTCTTAGTTGTTTGCTATTAAAATTGGAAGGTGAGACGTGGCCACTGGTAAGGCTCCTGCAATCAAGCCCTTATCCATGCTCTTGTGAGCAACCCTAGGAAACCCACTGAGTGCCCAGAGGAAGAAGACATACATGCAGAGGCGGGCTGGGTGAGAAAAGGGATTGGTAGGCGTGCAAAGGAAAAAGTGATGGTGACTCGGATAAATGCCTACTTTTGTGAACTCTCTCTCCACCTTAGGTCTCCCCGCTGTGAGAGATGATACCACACTTAGTCTTAGTGCCTTGCCTACTCCCCGACATTACTACCAGCACAGCCTTGGATGGTACCAGCACCAAGACAGACAGTGATGCTCACATCTTCGCTGTCTCCCCAAAGAGACAAGAAGTAAAGAGGTGGTAGAGTTCTTGAGAGAGGGAGGCTGGAGGAGAGGGGAGGTTATTGGTGGGTTTGCCCTCAGAGAGAACTGTGACACCAGGCTCCAGCTTCTTCCTCTTCCATTATTGTTTTTATTTCTGGCCATGAGGTGAGTGTAATCCCATCACGATGTGTTACCTCACCACAAGGCCCAAAACAATGGGGCCAAACAACTACGCACTGAGCTACACCAAGAGCCTTCTCCTTGTCAGCTGATAGCAACCTAACCAACGACACAGTAGACAAAACTGGTGCACACTGATATCTGGTATTTCATAAAATAACTTTTGTTGGTTTTCTTTTCAATGTTTTGTGCTTCTTCTGCTAAAACTAATGCAAGCCTATACTTTAAAATTTGCTTCATTTTCTATGCTTTCTCCCGTACTGTAACTGTGAGAGGATCCCACAAGCGCACTAGGCCAGGTGGGGTGACTGCAGCAGGTAGTCAGGGTCATCCCTCTCTCCTGCAATCTGCACTTGCTGCTCTCCGGGATGCTGCACAGCTGCTGCTCTGGGCGTTTCTTTCTCCGTTCGTGATCAAAGCCAAAGCTGAAGGCTCACTAACAGGAAGAGTGAAGAAGGGCCAGGGAGAAGGGGGTCCCTTGGGACACATCTCCAGGAAGAGCTGAAATTCACCAAGGGGTGTGTAAAAAAAAAAAAAACCAACAGAACCCTTAATGAGCCACTGGGTGGCCGCCATGACAAAATCTGCAGAAAAGTATCGAGAGCTTTCTGTGCCCAGCACCTATATTTGAACATGTCACAGCATTCTTTATTTTTCCTCCCTCCAAGACAGTGTCTCACTTTGTAACCCTAGCTGTTCTGGAACTAATCATGTAGATGAGATTGGCATAGACCTCACAGAAATCTGCCTGACTCTCCTTCCTGAGTTCTGGGGTTAAAGACATGCACCACCATGCTTGACCACAGTGCCCACTGATATTGTTATTAAAACGCCTTTTAATTGGGTTTTAGACTCACTGTTATCATCTTGTCATTTCTTGTATTCTTAATACTATTTTTGGATAATTATTTTAAAAGCCTAAAATACCAGCCCTCTACCCTAGCCAACAGTATTTATCAGTCTAATATCAAGTATAATATCTTTGCTAATTCAATTTCAGTAGTCTTGTTAGAAATCTTAGCTTTAAAACAGGTAAAAGGTTGTGTGTGAATGAGGACTCTGTAGATCTCTCAGGAGGGCATGCAGACCTAACTCATTGTATTTATTAAAACTGAAATATGTGAAGTCTCTAGATTCCCACGTTTGGATTTCTGGGTATTTACAGGATCCACAAGGTCTAAAACAAATGTCCTTCCATCCTCTTGCCTACTTTCACACTTTGGTGACAGTTATTTAATGTTCTTAAATATTTTACCATTGGCTGATGTGCTTAAAAAATAACAACAACAACAAAACTTATTCAGCATAAGTTCAACAGAAGAGCTACAGGACCGTTATCTGTCAGGTAACCAAATATATATTTCTTAACCTAAAAAAGACTAAGAAGGCTATATAGTCATTCAAAGAAGCAGACACCTAGAAAGCAAGGCAGATTTGTCCTAAAATGTTAAAGCTATAAAGTTCAAAATTCAGAGAATAAAACCTCTTAACTTCTCATTCTGAGCAAGGTCATGACTACCTACACATGTGGGGTATCTCTTAGCAACAGAGGCATACTGGCAGGTCACATTCTAGCTCCCCAACTTCTAATTTCTCCTCTAGATTACACTATGAATGATGTTCTGACTCTGTGGGATCAACAGTGGTTTATCTTAGACAGCATATTGTGGCACTGCTAGCCAGCTTCAATGTGGATCCGCCATACCACGAAGAGAGAAGCCATTCACATGGAAAGGGTTCGACAGGAAACCCACCACCTCCCTGAGTGCTGAGATGACGCGCTTTCAGCTCCACGTGGTACACGATAAGATGTTTGCACGATCAAGTCAGATCCTATACTCTGGTTCTAGAAGTATCACAAACAAAAAGTGAAATGAGAAGGCCAGCACGCTCCCAAGGGTAGCCATCCAGGCCATGGGAGAAAAGTGCCAAAGGCAACACGATGCACTTCCCCATCCCATAAGCAATAAAAGATACTGCAGAGCAAGTCTCCAAGGCAAACACAGGGTGCAGGGAGAACTCAGCTAGTGCCCTGCTGGGTACTTCATAGGAGACAGAGGTCAGGAGGCTGCATGCCAGGAATGACAGGCATTTTTCTCAAGATTTGTTTTGAATGTTTTGAATTTCAATACAGCAATGCATAAGACAATCTTGCTCTTGCTTTCAGGGCACATCTTCGTGGGAATAAACTTTAGTAAATCTCTCCTTTGTCTAAAGTATATATTTGGATACAGTTAGAGGTTTCAGAGAGTTCTTAGATTGAGATTAAACAATAATTCTTTCTTTCAGGAGCAAATTTTAAAGAAAAAAAAGCCACTGATTACCTCTTTCATTATCAGAAGACTTTATCGCTCCAATTTATACAGTACCAAAGGTCAGCGTTGCTGCCTTTATCAACACAATACTATTGTAGAATTTTAACATTTATTGTTTCAAACTCACAACCTTTCTTATATGATTTGAATTTATATAGCAAGTGGATAGCTATTCTAATACTTTTTTTTTTAAAATAAACCACAAAGAATACTGATGATGAATGAAGAAATGGTGGGCTCTGGCCCTGATCTGAATACACTGCAGCTGTGTGACTTATATGGAAACATCTAACCTCTCTGGTGACTGACATTCGCCCTTGTGTAGGAGGACCTCACAGAATAACAATCCCAGTGGCTGCCCTATGCAGTTACTAAGGATATGACACAGAGAGGAAGGAGAAGTCAAGAAGTCAGGGGAAAAGGAAGGAAAGACTTGGAGAAATTAAGGTTAAAAGAGTTACAATGTACAATATTCATGCAAACAATATGTACATGAGTTATGCACCCTCTTTAATTCTTTTTCTCCAAATTGAAGACATACCATGCATACACATATTAGCAATATTTTTATGCCTTCTGTAGCACTTACATTTGAGACACCTAGAAAATTTGCGACCGCCCAGGAAATAGGCAATGTCATATCTCTTAATTCTAATCTAAACTTACTGGCAAAGCAAGAAACAGGTGTGCTTTGCCTGTCAACTAACAGTCTATTTCAGGTCCAGAGGGAAAAGGCCGGGGACTTATAAGATGAGAAACACAATAAAAGACTCAAACAGGCCCGATGCCTGCTGGGAATATCTAATGATTATCTAGTCTATTAGAAGTCAGAAACGGTTAGTGTCACAGTGTTCATTCCATATCAGATGCTGAGCCAGACCTGGGAAATTTCCTGAGCATGTCCCAAGCGGCCTGCCTCCCTGAATTATGTACTTCAACATCAAAGGAGTTCAGACTATTCAAAAGATAAAAGAGAAATCTGGTCACAGAGGCAAAAGGGAATTCAATCTTCCTCAGTTTTTCACAGGGTCTCTCGCACGACTGAGAGTCACTTCGCCATTTTCCTTTTCCCCTGCCTGTCCTGTCCATCTCTATAACTCTCAACAAGTGAAATGGTTCTAGAATAGTTAGGGGTAAGAGCTGAGGACAGGACACCGTCATTACTAACTGGTGTTTGCTAGGTGAAACTAGTGTCAGAGGCAAATTAGTGAGACTGTTCCCCTAAGCGATATAACAAGTTTTATCAATGTGTTCCCTGTGTGTTCATGGTATAAAATCTGGCTTCTTGTGGAAGCTCTACAGCATGAGGTCTGGATTTAGTTCAGATTAGTATCTGAACCTTATTCACTTTATATTCTCTTATTAATTCTCTATTTATCAACCATACAGTAAAGAGCTTAGGGCCTTAGAAGGCATTAAAAGAAGAAGGAAGAGGAAGAAAATGCACAGACCATTAGTAGGCTAAGAATCTGGTCAACGCTGCCTTCCTTATTTACTCACTGGCTATGAAATGAAGGTGAGATCTTCATTCTAATGCCCCACTCCCGTGTTTTCTGTTGGTTTCTCAAACTACATGCACAAATAAATAGAAATCAGCATGTTCATATATATATATATATATATATGTATATATATATATATATATATTCACATCCTATATATATGGGGGGAGGATGTGACTATGAGGGAAAGTGCCCCTGAAGGCTACAAGGCTAGAGCTTAACAAGCGGTTGTGCTTCACTGACCTGACTTGGGTACTAGGAACTGAACTTAGGTTCTTCAGAAGAGCAGCTCTCCTACCCACACAGTCATCCCACCAGCCTGCAGGATGCTCTTGTGGGAGCCACTGCTCAACAAATGCTATCTGTGCATCTCTCTAGAATCTCTAGGGAGCTTTATCTGCAAAGTTTGGTCTGGCGCCCTTGTTGCTAAAGTGTCTGGGCTCAAACCCACTGCCTTGGACATTCTATCAGAGATTCCTTTTAGGCTTTATAAAAAGTTATCAATATTTGTCTATACTTTCTACATCCTTATTTACAGCCTTCTTACTAATTAATAACAATGGGAAACGTTTATGGAATTTGTCAAATCAAATAGGGCTACCATTACCAGGCTTGTTCCCATAAAATGGCAGCTAAGAAGAGGCATAAGATAGAAAATGAAGGGCCGGGTGATGGTGGCACACGTCTTTAATCCCAGCACTCGGGAGGCAGAGGCAGGCGGATCTCTGTGAGTTTGAGACCAGCCTGGTCTACAAGAGTTAGTTCCAGGACAGGCTCCAAAGCCACAGAGAAACCCTGTCTCGAAAAACCAAATAAATAAATAAACAAATAAATAAAGAAAGAAAGAAAATGAACTTAAGGCAGCATTCCCAAAAGACAAGGATGACTCTTTTTGACAAGACAAAAATGAAAGTAAAATTTGGAGTTAGTGCAAGATTATGAGCCTTCCTTTGTGACCACGCCGTTTCTTCCAGTTTGATACGAGTAAGTAGAAAACAAAACAATCAAACACATTTCATGACCATTTGCAACTTCGGAAACAAAGGGAGCTCTAGGAAAGGGCTTTCTGAGGAATTAGTGAGAGGGGGAACTTCACTTTCTTTCTTCTGTCAAATCCTGGGAAGAAATACACCAGGCCTGCCACTGGTGAAACTGGACAGCAAAAATGGGAACGGAACAGCTTGTGAGACTCTATGACTCCACCACCAGTAGATGTGGGCGTTGTGGACAATAAAACTCCGAGTCTCATAGGAAATGACACAGTATTTACCCATAACCTACATACAACCTCTTTTATACTTCAAACTACCTCTCCCAGGTTTGTGATACACATTAGTGGTATAATGCGTGCCTCGCCTATAGCCTATATAAAGTTCTACATTTATTCTCAAGCACCACAATAAATAATAAAGCAACAAATAAACCTCTCCTTACTTATAATATCGCATGCAATATAAATGATACATAAATATAGATACAGTATTGTTCAGCATCTGTTTCTCAGTTATTTTCCGCCCATGTTCGGATGAATCTACAGATGTGAAATGCACAGATACGTTGGTGACAGCGTGCTAAAGGCATCATATATGCACATGGCCATATAGAATATCACCTATCAATACCAGTTGTGGGAACGGCTGGCTGGCTCACCTAAGCAGCGGTAGGGAATCACGATGTGGGTGTGGGTCTTGCACTGCTTGCGGCCTCGCTTGCACCAGTTCTGGATGGTCACTGGCTGGTTGGCTTCCACCACGTTTGTGATCTGCAGTTCAGGGTAGACCTACGGAGCACAAGAGAAGGGGAAAACATTACACGCAGCAAAGCCTGGCAAGCGCACGGGCCTGCTGGACCTCTACTGCCATTAAAAGGTCCCGTTATCCCCTGAGAGCCAAGTTGCTCTTCTCAGCTCTAGCCAAACAAGAGCATCAGTGTAAGGAAAAAAGGGCTGACTGGCAGTGCCTAGTGCTCTGCATTTAAACTGCCCATGCAGATAGTGTCCAGAGGAGACAAAGTAGAAACATGGAGGAGTGGAGACTCTTGGAAGCATAAGGTCATTCTCCATGCAAAATAAACAGACTATTGAAGACCATGGCTTGTAGTGTTTTAAAGGAACACAGCTATTGATACACTTGAGGATATCATCTTAACTGAATTTCAACCCACTCTACCTGACAAGTATTTTATACCCAGGGCATGGAAGGTAGTCAGTTTCCATACAAACATCAGCTTCTGTCCTTAAAGTAGTTTACATAAAAATATTTTATTAAGAAAGCCTTCAAGAGGGCCATTTGAAGTATGGCACTCAAGAATGCGCCTTCTTCAGTCACAAACTACTTATCTTGCTCGCTGATGGCTGTTCTTCGTAAATCACGCCGTTCACTGAGCACTTGGAATGAAATGTCAAACTCAATCAACTAAAATGTATTTGCAAAATATCAGACCACTTCTATGTAATAATAATGAGTGGAGATTTGAAAGAAAATAGTAACATAAAATGTGCCTCTAAAGTGAGCAGATTTGCAAGATAAATAACAATAGACGTAGCTGACTAAAGGCATTAAGGAAGCAGATGGCACCAATTGGAGGCTACGAATGTAGAGGCGAAGGTGAGGACATGAAGGGAATTAGACACAGACAAAAGATTGTAAGACAATGGAATTGGAATCCAGAAATGAGATAAAGGGTTTGCTGTAGACATATCAGAGAAACTGAGCAGGGAAGAAGCAGTCCTTGGGAGAGTGTGAGAATTAAAATTAAGACTCTCAATTACCGGTAATTGCAAAGAATATAAATATGGCCATCAGAGGGAGTAGATGATTAGAAAGGAAGTCAAGGTCACGGAGGGAATGAGAATCATGGGTGTGAGAAACTGGAGTACTGGAGGCATTACTGAGTCCTCAAAATCACTTTAACGTACAAAAGAATTGTTATAGTGGATGACAGAAAGCCAGGAGCAGAAGACTCCAAAGACTGAGGCTGTGTGCCGTGGGATTAGTGGGCGCAGGGACAACTCCAACTCAGGAGAATGGTAGTCTAGGCTGGCTGAAAGCACAGGAGTTCATAGGTGAAGTGAGTTATGGGTGTACCGGGATGAGCATCTTGGAAGTGGAAATGAAGGAGGACACAGCCCCAGTTGATGGGTACAATGCTGAGGACTGGCGAGGAGAACCAGGTTCCTCGGCAAGAGGATCATGTCCACCTGTGTGTTATGGATACGGAGTATTCTGTTTATGATTATCAGAGTGACCTTGACTTTATTTTAAAATGTTGACATCTTGTTCGTTGTGTTTTTTTTTTTCATTGATTATTATCCTCTCAAAATAAAACAGCTGGGATGTGGAGGCATACACCTTTAATCCCAGTACTGGGGAGGCAAAGGCAGGTGGATCTCTGAGTCTGAGGCTACAAAATTTGAGGTATATAGAGCAAATTCTAGGACAGCCAGTGCTGTTTCACAGAGAAATCCTGCCTTGAAAAAAACAATTAAAAGGGGGCTGGAGAGAAGGCTCAGCAGTTAAGAGTACCAACTGTTCTTCCATGAGGGCCTGGAGTTCAATTCCCTGCAACCACATAGTGGCTCACAATCATCTGTAATGAGATCTGGTGCCCTCTTCAGGCCTGTAGGCACATATGCAGGCAGAACACTGTATATATAATAAATAAATCTTAAAAAAACAATTGAAAAATAGTATAAAACAATATTACTTATATCTTGATCACCTTACTTTAATCTGCATTAAAAAAAATAAGAACAAAAACAAAACAAAAAACTTTGAGAAATGGTGAAAATGGATAAATAATCTAAAAACTACATTCTAGACAAGAAAATATTATTTAGTGCCCCCAAGAGTCCTCTAGCTATGGAAGCACGGAGGAAACTTAAATACCTATCATTAAGTCACAGAAGCCAGTCTATAAAGGTTACACACTATTATGATTTCCATCACATGACAGTTCTTAAAAGGCAACTCTGCAGGGGCAGCAGAGAGGTTAGTGTTCGGGTAAAGCCCTTGCAACACAGCGTGAGGACCTGAGTGAATCCTCAGAACCTGGGTTGTGGGAGCAGTTATAATTGGGGAGCTGGGGACTCCCTGACCAGCTGACCTTGCCTAATTTGTGAGTTCCAAGTCAGTGAGAGACCCTGTCTCAGGACACAAGGCGATAGGGCTGGAGAGATGGCTGAGGGTTAGAGCAGCTGTTCTCGCAGAGAAACTGAGTTTGACTATAGCACCCACAGGGCGACTAACCACTATCCTTAACTCCAGTTTCACGGGATCCAACACCCTCTTGGGACCTCTGTGTGCACCAGACACATACATGGTGGACATAAATAGACAAGACATTCTTACATATAAAATAAGATAAAGCTTACAAAAATAAAAAGGGCATGACTCTTGAAGAACAGACAGAAACTCAAAATTGTCCTTCCCACTTGCATATAACCCTGTACACACATACCTGACAATGGTCAGTTGCACGCAATCTTACATATGTACAAAGAAGACAGTGGTGCTTCAGGTCTCAGGAGAAGAAGACAGAGCACATAGAAACTACTGCCATTTCACCTGTCCAAACTCAGAGAGGAACAACACCAAGAGCAAGCCCTAATACAAGCTACAGAGTGTGGCTGACAAGGGCATGCCCACACAGGCTCATGACTTGTCACAGCTGTACCTTGAGGTGTGTAGACGAGGCAGGAATCCTGAGCATCTCTCTGCCTTCCTTTCTGTTTTGTTGTTTGTCTTGTTTTGCTTTTTCTTTTGGTAAATATGTCAATATGTACAGTATAAAACTGTATACTTTTTTTTTAAAGGCATTGGTGAGAGTAATCATGTGGACTAAATTTAATGGTGGAGGTTATGTGAGAACACACACTAATGCATAAGTCAGGACCTATGAGATTATTCAGTGGATAAAGGCACCTGCTGGCCTGAGTCCAATCTTATGCACGTGCGTGAACACACACACAGAGACACATACACACACAGACACACAGGCGGTAGTGCCTGTTCACCCACACACATCCACATGCATGCGCAAACAATAGAAAATAAAAACAGGAGACTGTCACTTGTAAGTCAGAGCCCTGCACTGGGTCCCTCAAACACAACCGGCAGATTAGCTTCACAGGGCACAGCTATCTTTGCTTCACCTTATTTTGCGCTTAAGTATCTTTGACACTTCGGTACACGCATTTCAAGGCGCCCACAAGGCTCTCCTTGAAAATGCCACTAAAAATTTTATAGCCCCACAGCTTTATTCTGTATAATGAAAGGCAAGTAGCTTTGTGTACAGAAATATAATTCTCCCACCTTTCCTTGGTTATTAGACCACAAACGAACAGCACTCCCGAGTCATAAACTCAATGGCATGAGAGTTCGCCCTGGGGGACGTGACTTTCTGTGCAGTAAAGTGTGAGTTACTGCATTTTTCTAAAGGATTCCAGCTGGCACTTCATAAATGCCACCCTACCGCGAAGCTTCTCAGACGTCAGTTTTCTGTAAGTCCCTATAATAGACAGTCACACCACATTTCCTTCTTTTCCATTTAAACCAACAAATTATGTTTACAAACTGACGGGTAAGAGAAGGGGCCTCCTTGCTTCCACTGTTCACACGCCATCGTCAGATTCCTGGAATAATATCTGGTGCAGTAGACCAGTAAATTATTCAACTCCCGGTGTCTAAGCAGGAAGAATTGCAAACTGACAATCTAAAACTGTGAACGCGTGGCTTTCCCTTGAGTCTACCAGAGCCTCGAATGGTGATCAGCCAGACAATTAATTTCCAATTCCATCCACAAAATCTAGGACACATGTGTGACTCTCTGGGCTTCTCCACTTCCCTCCATCTTACTGACGGCAGTGTACATATGCAGGAAGATGTGGAGATCATAAAATCTGAACTGCTGCATAACCCGTGTAGTCTGTCTATTTCCTTAATGAATAGCATGGCCACAGTCACGTCAACCTAACATGGTCACTACCCAGAGATGAAGAATTATTCATTTCCAATGGCCTAAGAGAAAAATATTTTGTTGTTATAAACACCAGGAAGTTTGTTTAAAGGGGAAAAGATGATAAAAAAATAAAGGAGCAGATTTTCTTTTGAAGTACTGAACGACAAATCAGGTAATCTGATGACAAAGGAGCAAACCCCGACAAAGCAAAACCACACACACACACACACACACACACACACACACACAAAATGAAACACCTACATTTTTAAAAGCTACAAAACTAAAGTCTGAGCTTGTTTAAGTAGTTCCAATAGAAGTCTACAGAGACAATAATGCATTTTTATGATTATGTATGAGATCATAGTCTTAGTCAAGAATTAAAAGTTAAATGGTGCACATGCTGATGCATGCCTTATGTCTCAGCACTTGGGAGGGTCTCTGTGAGTTTGAGGCTAGTGAGCTTCTGGGCAACCAGGGATACAAAGAGAGAGAGACCTTGTCTCAAAACACAAAACAAAATAAAAAAAAATTAAAAGAATTACAATACATAAATGACCTTGTAAAATAAGTTTCTAACTTTTCATCAATATTTAAGCATAGGAACAGCTCGATATTTAATATTTTCTTGTGGCACAGTAAGTTTTAATAAAGGAGGTCAGAATGCCATGGGTCTCATGAGTGTGTGCATGCATGTGTGTGTGCGTGCATGTGTGTGTGCGTGTGTGCACTTATGTATTATGTGTGCACGTGCAATTGTAAGTCAATGCTGACACATGCTTGCTATGTCACATGTGTAGAAGTTGGAGAATAACTTTGGGGGTCAGTCCTCAATTTCCGAGTATTTTGTGTAATTTGCATGTACTTTACATGCAAAACATGCATTGTTAGTGGGACAACTGTCACTGATGATGTTCTACCAGAATGACAGTAGAAGGGACATGAATAAACCATAGTCCCACTCCTTTATTTTCTACAGTATTTTGTGTGTGAAGCTGCTTTCTTGATTAAAATAGGGGACTTGGGGGTGTGTGTGGAAAGATGTCTCATCAGTTAAGAGCACTTGTATCTTGCAGAAGACCCAGGTTCAATTCCCAGTATCATCGCGGTGGCTGGAATCTACCTAGAGTTCTGGGGGATCCAATGCCCTCTTCTGACTCGGGGTCATGACATGCACGTGGTGTACACACCTATCATGCAGATAAAACATCCACACACATAAAAGAAAAGAAAAATTTGTAAATGTTTAAATACAAGTCTTTGAAATACCATATTTGCAGATGCCTAAAGCAAAGCCAAAGCTAGGCCTGTGTCACCTACTTGAAAAGTCAGCTATGCCCAATTCCTACTGGTCCTCAGCTACGGAGCAGTCACTGTAGAAATACACTGTGTTTCAAGTACAATGATTCTCATCTACAATCCCCTCATGGTGGAGGGCATTTAGCAACCCCCATTTTACCTCCATAGCTCTGTCTCTAGCTACCTAATGCCAGACCAAACCAAAATATAACTTCATTCTCTTGGTCAAGAGTTCTGAATATATACAGGCTCTCACTGGTGACAAGGATACTTGGACGGGCATTAGGATAAGCCAGAGCAAAACATGCAAAGGCAAGGCTAGGCATCTGGATCATGATGTTGATCCAGGGAAGTAAAACAGGACTAGGTGCAGAGAGAAACGCTGCTGCAGAGTGAGGGACTCACAGCAGTTGAGCTTCAAGCCTCTGAAACGTACAGCAAGTGTGTTCAGATTCAAAGAAATACCGCTTCTCAATGTCTCTCTTGAAAATATAATAAAAATCAGCTTCATGGTCCTTATAGTTGAAGAGAAACTTCATTTGCTGGTTCCTCTAGTGCCCCTCCTTGAATCTTTTTGTTTCCACAATCAGACCACTTCATGCCATGATTGCTCTCACTTAGGGCCTGACAACTGGCCACGTGGACATCTATCCTGCTGGATGTGTGTGTGTGTGTGTGTGTGTGTGTGTGTGTGTGTGCGCGCGCTCCTTGAAGGCAGGACCTAAGGGTTGCAATTTGAGACACCCCCCCCCACACACACACACTATGACAGCACACTAAATGTCTGACAAATTTAACGTTATTTCTGGTTAAAGTCTGATACTGTTCATGACAGAAACATTCTATACTCATTAAGCTCCCTTTGGGCATCACACACCTATTTCTTCTAAGCACTACTATAAACAGTTACTGGATTGTGAGCTTTTTGAGAAAAATAACCCCCAATACTGTTCTTCTAAAGAGAGGTAGTAGAAAATACTTCTAACAGAAACTTGGGGCAAAATAGACTAACACAAACAACATATGGCTGACATAAAGTGTTTTGTTCACAGCAATAATATCTTAAAGGACATTTCTATTTTGTTTTCATGTTAGAACTATGTAGTACTTTAAGCTTATATACCAGAAGCCTGCATGTAACCTGTGGTGCTTCAGGACATTTTTTGTCTACAGGTCAGTAAATGGCAGGAGCAACCACACCCGAGGTGACTTACAGAACTAATATTGTCCCTGGAGCTGTCGCTATCTCATTTACATAGAACAAAACCCTTCTAGGAAAAGATCAGGCAGAGGTGGCCTGATCATGAGATAATGTTTGAAATAAACCAATTCAACTTCTGAAAGCATATATTCGAGAAGAAAACAAAAATATACGATAACAGAGGGTTTTCCTAATGCCAGACAGCGCTGCAAACACTTCCTGGGCAGCACGTCACCCAGTTCTCAGGAGCAATTGCCTCACTTCACAGAGGAGGAAACCAGGCATTAACAGCTAATGCCAGTGTCTTTTCTAAGCACGCAGTGAGCACATTAACAGTATGTTTTCAGCTGCATGAACTTCAGTGCATAAGCCAAGACAGAGTGTGTGCAAGAGAACACACTCCTGTTTCTCGATTTAAGTGACACACTTTAAAGTTGCTGAAACCTGATGAAAAATTGCATCCTAAATTGTTTCCCACATCAATTCTGCTAATGAGAGGGGATACAGAAAACAGAACATCTCATTTAGTTGAGAAAGAGAAATGGAAGCTGAAAAAAGTTGTCTCTGCTTGCGACTTAATGAGGTGCTGAGAGGCAACGCGCAGCTGATGAAACACTTCTGCAATATCGGGGAGGAGAGCGGGCTGTGTTTTCACAAGGATGCCTTACAAGAGGCGGGAGGCAAAATGCTGCTGGGGGAGAGTGCGATTCCCAACAATCTGACCCAACTCTGCTTCCGACACTGCATATTAACATGTTGTTATAGCCACACATTCGCACTTGGTGTTGGGAAATGTGAAGGAGCTTTGCTTGGCTGACATGCTATTGCATTTCCAAAGGGCTCAAAGGAAAAGCAAATAGGGGACGCCAAAGACGTAAGGCAGGGCACAAAAATAGATGTGTACAAACGGTAGCTGCGCACACGTTGCCTAGTTCATTATTAGTTTTCTCTGTTAGTTCTTATTGTCAACTTGACGCAACCAAGAGTCACGAGGGAGGAGGGAGATTTAGTGGAGGGATTGTCCAGATCTGACTGCCCTATGTTGATGGCTGGTTGATGTGGGTGGTACAACCCTTGGGCAGGAGGTCCTGGGTTGTATAGAAAGGTGACTGACCTGGAATTAGCTCTTGTAGACCAGGCTGGTCTCGAACTCACAGAGATCCGCCTGCCTCTGCTTCCCGAGTGCTGGGATTAAAGGCATGCGCCACCACCGGATAAATCCGGACTAGCTGAACATAGCGGACAATGAGGAATACTGAGAATTCAAGAACAATTGCAGTGGGTTTTTGATCCTACTGCACGTACTGGCTTTGTGGGAGCCTAGGCAGTTTGGATGCTCACCTTACGAGACCTGGATAGAGATGGGCAGTCCTTGGGCTTCCCACAGGTCAGGGAACCCTGATTGCTCTTCGAGCAGATGAGGGAGGGGGATTTGATCGGGGGAGGGGGAGGGAAATGGGAAGCGGTTGCGGGGACGAGGCAGAAATCCTTAATAAATAAATAAATTTAAAAAAAAAAGTGACTGAGCAGTAGCCAAGGGGATCAGGCCAGTAAGCAGTGATACTCCATGGTTTCTGCTTCAGGTCCCGTTGGAGTTCCTGCTCTGACTTCCCTCAGTAACGGAGTGTGACCTGGAAGTGTAACATGAAATAAACCTTTTCTTCCCATAGTTGGATCCGTTCAGTGTTTTAACACAGCAACAGAAGGCAAACAAAGGCATACACATTCTTGCTATATTTTTTATCTTACACTATTTAGATTGACCTCATTTCTTTTAGCCCTAAGTCCCAAGCAATCTGTGTAGAAGAAAAACTGCTAACTACCATACTTGGAAACAGAAGGGAATATATAGGTATCAAACATTTGGAAGGCCGGACAAACACATGGCTAAAACAAGCATGCACATTAGACCATACTGTCAAACTATTTTCTCAATCAAACTTCACAAGGTCTCATATGTAGCTAAGAATAGAAGTAAAATATTCAATTATTGCTGTTTCTCCTGAGTCTTGCCCTTGATCAAGGATAGGTCAAGGAGCGCACCAATGGAACCAAATGGACAAAATGCCACTACTAATAATTTTCAAAGTAAATCAATGGCAGGAAATATAAGTCAAGCAGAATGAGACAGAACAAAGGACATGGACTAGCTAATTCCCCATTGTGGTGGTCTAAATAGGTATGACCCCCATAGATTTGTGTTTGAATGCTTGGCCCACAGGGAATGACACAATTAAGAGGTGTGGCTTTGTTGAAGTAGATGTTGGTTTGTTGGAGAAGTGTGTCAGTGTGGAGGTAGGTGGGTTTTGAGGTTATATACATTTTCAAGTAACACCCTGTACAGAGTGTCCCCTTCTGTTGTCTGAGGATCAAGATATAGAACTCTTAGTCCTTCTCGAGTACCAAAAAGCTGCCATGTTTACTGCCATGAAGACAGTAGACACATCCTCTGAAACTGTAAGCCAGCCCTAATTAAATGTTTTCCTTTAAAGAGTTGCCTTGGTCATGGTGTCTCTTCCCAGCAATAGAAAACCTTAGACACCCATCAAAAAATCAATATTAAAACACTACACTGTGCTAAGCACTAGTCAATGGTTAAATGCATCTTTGAAAAGCAAAAGCAAAAACATATTTAGTAGGAAAGTTGATTTGGTTAGCAAAAGGTCAAAATGAGGTCTCAGAGTCAGGAGTCCAGCTCCTCCTGTCTACCCTAAGCTCAAATTGCTAACAGCTGCCTCCCTGACTCAGCAGACTGCTTCTAAAACATCTGTACTTTAGTCACAGAGATTGCAGTACATACATAAAATAAATTCACCATTATTAGGAGAAAAATACCATTAAATATTTAGCCATGTTATTGGTAATGAGTAGGGATGGTTTGTGAGTGTGTGTGTGTGTGTATGTGTGTGTTTGCATATACACATGTGTCCATGTGTAGGTGATGGCCAAAGGACAGCTTTGGGTGTGGATCATCAGGTGCCATACAGCTATTATTTTTTCCCCTTGAGATAGGGTTTCTCAGTAGCCTCGAACACTCCAAGAAAGATGGCTGACCAGCTGCCTGTCTCAGTCTCTCCAAAAATGGATTCCATTTTTACTTCACACTTAGCTTTTCTACATTGAGTTCTGGGGGTAGAATTTTGCAAGCAATTTACTTTTCAAGCCATCTCCCCAGGTCTTTCCATAATATTTTAAAGAAATCTGTGCAATGATGGATGCCAATAAAAGACCAACTTTATAATACTGAGCAAACTCATTGGCAATGACTAATTAAGGCAAAGGCAATCAAAATAATGATAATGGTAATGACCTAATAAGTAATATAAGAATTAGAATGTTGGTGAAAAGATTGGCTGTAAACAAGTCCATTGAAAAGAACCTATGGCACGGGAATTATTGCAACAGAACAGACCTTAAGATTATAACTTACAAAAATATTATAATTTAACAAAATGGTAAGCAGAGGATGTAGAAAATTGTTAAGACTATTATTTGCCTTCTCATTTCAAGCAACAAATCAATCAATGCCATTTAAAATATAAACGTGGAATTAAAGGAGGAATAAAGGCAAAAGAAATATGTTCTAGCAACACATACAAAAATTCAGATCTATAAATGAAAGTTATTCATTACAAATAACAGGAGAGCTACAATGTGGGGAATGTCAGGGAGACCCTAAAACACCAACAAGGAATCTTGTTGGCAATGTCTAACTCCAATAAAAGTCATGAGCGATTATCTCCACCCTAGCTCCCTTCTTCCCAGTGTTACTTAAAGTCAAGACCCAGGGTGGATCCCAGCCAGCACTCCAGCCAAAACAACCGCCCAAGTCTGTACCCTCTGTACACAGGGACATGGTGGTCATTCTGCTTGGCCCTGTGTATTCCTCTGTCTACTGCTAGCAGCCACTCTTCCAGGCCTTGTGGGCTGCCAGACCACACAGCCACATGAGTAAGTACCCCGGTGCAGGTGCCAAGTTCCTGTGTGGTCAACATGAAGCCACTGAGAACCCCTCCTCCCTGGAATTACAATGGATAACAGCAAAACGAAGTTGGGATGTCATTCCCAGAAGCATGGCTGCCAGCTTTCCACCTTCCTAAGCCCCAAGGGGTGCCCATTTTTAGCATGGAAAAAGGAGTAAACGCAGGACAAAGAACAGCATTAACAGGAGAAATAGGACTCGGTAAATTCTAGGTCTCGGTCCTCCGTCCTGCCTCCTTCGCTTTGGAAGTGCCATCACTGCAGGGCTTTTCCCCTGGGTGAGACAAAACCCTCTCCACATACATAAGCTGTTCAGTAGGATCTGTCACTGGGCAATAGAAACTACGTCGTTAACCCTTTCTTCGAGACCTTTCTTTGCAGTTTCCAAAACTCTCCGGACTCAACTAATGGGAGTCTCCTTTTACCTTTGGTTCTTCTGGCTCACCCTCCTCCCTCCTTGGACACAGAATCCCACTATGTAGTCTGGCCTCTAACTTGTAATCCTCTTGCCTTAGCCTCCCAAGTACTGGAACGCACAGCTGTGTATAATGCAATACTCAGCCTCCTCCTATGCAGTCACCTGAGTTTTAGGATGGAGAGCAACTCTTCCTATGATTTTGCTTCAGCTTCCTTTGGCTCAAGTTGCCCTCATTAAAAAGAAAGCAAACAAACAAGGTAAATGGAACAACAGTAACAACGAAAACAGAAGCAAAAATATTTTCCTTTGCCTTGGTTCGCCTCAAGCTCTCTGCCTAGGTCTTTTCTTGAGCTACACATTTATATTCACCAATTATTCACGCCATTCTTGCAGCAATTACTGCAATTCGACCTGTCCCTACTATCAGAGATATTCTTATATTTGTGAAAACAAATATTCTGAAAACATAAGGAAGAAAAGGAGGAAAGACAGCAAGCCCGCCTAGTAAAAGGAGGTATTCTGATAGGGAAAAGCAGATAGATGTGGCTGTCCAGGTCCTAAAGTAGCGGGAGAAAGATGATTTGATTTGGGGGGAATACATTTCTGTGACTGACTTGATGCTGAATGGTGATTGTATAGTCCTATGGGCACAGACACTGATACTCAGACAGTGTAGCACCAATTTCCTGTCGCATGGAAATTATGCCGCATGATTCCTATTCATGGTCATGCAAGTGAAACATGCATGCTAAGACGTTGACTCAAGTGAACCTGGACCACTTCTAAAAGCTTACACTCCTCTCCCTTCAGTAACATGCACATGGTCATTTTGCACGACAGGCACAAATGGACCTTATTTATTATATTTCAATCACTCTCTGTTTTGACCATACTCGCGGTCTCATCATGCTAGTTCTTATTCTGTCCCTGGCCACTTCATAGCTTTCTCTTTCTCCCCTTAAATGCTGCAGTTCCCCTAAGTCTATTCCCCAGGCTCCTTGCCAGAGGCGTCACTAAGTGGGTAAAAGGGACAAACACTTGGCCCAGAGGTGGGTGCTTTGTTAACAAGAAATAAAGAGGGGTTGCAGGTGATGACATCATCACCTCTGCCCTGCCAGTCTTTAGAGCACTAAGACCATGGGTCATGGCCCTCTTAATAAGAGAGTCTATGTGGAGGGCACCCTTGGCATCCAAAGGTGTGTGTTTCAGAGAGGAAGACAGAATTATTGGTTCTTACATCATCTCCATGCATTAAAATATTTTCAATAAGAATATTTTGTTTCTTTTAAAGATTCTTTTTACATTACTTATTCTACAGCATACGTATGTTTTGTCTGCATATATGTATGTGTACCACATGTTTGCCTGCCGCTCATGTAGTAAACAGAAGGGTATCGGGTCTCCCAGAACTGAAAGTATCCATGGTTCTGAACCACCACGTGGGTGCCTGGAATTGAACGCTCGTCTTCTGAAAGAGCACTTCAGCAAGGGCACTAAAGTGCTAAGCCACCTCTCTATCCCCCTCCTTTGTTCTTTTGAGACAAAATCTCACTGTATAGCTAAGGCTCAGCCTTACAAGTGTAGGGATTACATCAGTGAGCCACCACAGCCGGTTTGAACGCTGTGATTCAAAGGCTTCAGAGAAATCTGAGTCAAACTTCCAAGGAAATTTATTATGAGGGACAATTTGTTGGGACTCCTCGACTCTACTTGCCTCTTCTTTCCTGGATGACAGGATCATGAACTGATCACAGCCCCTCACTCTGGCATGGAACAAGGGAAGAGCACTACAAACAAATTGTCAGTTTACATTCAAATTTCCTTCTCATCTTAAGAAAAAAAAAGAAAAAGAAAGGGGTGAATTCATCTTTAATCCTATTTAATTTCATTGTACCATCCTTATGACATCCTTAATAAGTACCTACAACATAGTCATTTCAAATGAAATCTATATTTTAGGTCTTAATTAATGTTAAATTTCTGAAATGTGGCATTTCTCTAAGCAGCACACATCTGACTGGCCACATCTCAAATGTAAAGGCGTAAACGAATGCAGACAGATTGTAAATATATATATATATAGCTTTAATGTAGAAATAGACTTACAGAACCACCAGTTCTCGCGGAGACCAGGAAAGCAGAAGCAGCAGCTGGGAGCATGCTCGCCAAATTTATAGGCAAACATTAGACAGAGGCGAACACGCCCCCTAAGGGGCGGGACTTATCCTTACATCTCCCCTTTTTGTCTAAATAAGGCAGAACTAAACCAAATACAACTATATACAATAATAACAAATAATAAATATAACAAACAATATTGAGAACAAAAGTTTTGCTAAACATTCTATCTCAAGGAGTCTAAATAATGTAGAGAGTAACTACAATTATATAATCTTCAATTCCGTCAAAGATCTGAGAAGGGAATAAATATTACTTAACAAACGAGATATATCCAAAATGTGCAACAATTGACAGAGACAACTGACTACCTGGGCAATCACCCAAAGTCTCATTTGCAATGTTGAGTCAACCAATTTTGGCTAAGGCCTAACATAACTGACATACCATTATTAAAGGCAAGAAACTTTTCAAAACTATCTTACCCTGTCTTGGCAGGATATGACAGTCCTGTTTTATCCATTGATGCACGCTCTGTATCTCTGTTGAGATATGGGCATTTCATATGGGTTGAGGTATGGGCATTTCTTTGCCCAAAGGCCAGTTCTGCCAAATAGAAAGGCTCAGGTGGAGTGTCTTTGGTGCTCAACATTCTCTCGGGAATAGAGCAGTGTTGCCAGGAGCAATTATGTCTCACTATCAGGAAACTCTGAGTTAGATTAAAGGCCATTTTCTACAGCTCTTTGAAGAGGTCGAAGATTATCTATCTATACTGAGTATAATCTTTATATATCCAGAGAACCTGATTAGTCTAATTATAAATGACAAACTTAGATGACTATTTATCTATATAATTCTCAATATCTATCTAACTTAAAGACTAAGACAATAAACAACTGTGTAACAAAATGAGGATAATGACCTCCAAATATAAACACTGTACAAATATACATTGCAATATGGTAAATATATATCAATACACAAACATTATATAAGTATCTTAATCAGAGGTAGAAATGTACACTGCAATATGGTAAATATATACAATATATATTTATCAATACAATATATGTCAATACACAAAAAGTGTTTTAAACAGAGATAGAAACATGCATGCATACAATAGTCAAAATAATTTAACTTTGTATCAATATACAAGAATGGATACCAATATATATATATAGCTTTAATGAGAAATAGACTTACAGAACCACTGTTCCCGCAGAGACCAGGAAAGCAGAAGCAGCGGCTGGGCTGGGAGCACACTCGCCAAATTTATAGGCAAACATTAGCCCAAGGCGAACATGCCCCCTAAGGGGCGGGACTTATCCCTACACTCAAGTGTTCCAGCTACATATCTAGTTGGTGTCACCACACAGATAAAGCCTGGGGATTGGAGAATCCATCCCATGGACTGGGGGACAAGGTATTTGGAGTTTTCTATATGTAGGTTTGTCTGAAATTCAAACCCAGGCTTCACTCTTCTTCAAAAATTAAGACTCAGAGTCTTTTCATTATTATAGAATTCAAACCAGATTCATGAAAAATGACTCAAAACACCTCACAGTTGAGCTGCTTCTTACCCAATGGACTGAAGATAGTGAGATAAAGCAAATGAACGAGACAAAATAAGGCCCATGTGCTCTACCCTGCATCTCTTCTTTCCCATGGCTGCCCATAAGCAGGCAGTCTGGAGTGGGAAGAAGGACTCTGGCCCAGCATTGCACAAACCACAGACAAAAACAGAAAACAAAGCTACCCAGGCATCACTGAACTCTCTAATGTCAAAGGTTTAATAGCATATGGTTATTTGAGCAAATCTGGGTTTCCATGATGATTCACAGGTACCAGCAGCCACTCACCAGAAAACGACAGAAGTCTACAACATGAACTGAGTGTGCCTCTCAGCCTTTCTTAAAAATCTATTGGAATAGTATGCTGTGGGAGCTCCTTTGATGTGTTAGTCCCCTCTGTGTGCTGTGATACCATTAATGAATAAAGAAACTGCCTTGGCCTGTTGATAAGGCAGAGCTTAGGTAGGTGGGGAGGACTGAACTGAATGCTGGGAGAAAGAAGGGCAGAGTCAGGGTTCACCAGAGACAGACGTGCTGAAATTTTGCTGGTATGGTAGGCCACGACCTCATGGTGATGCACAGATTAATAGAAATGGGCTAAATTGAGATGTAAGAGTTAGCCAATAAGAAGCTAGAGCTAATGGGCCAAGCAGTGATTTAATTAATACAGTTTCTGTGTGATTATTTTGGTTCTGGGCGGCTGGGATGAACAAGTGGTTCCTTGCAACACTCCTGCTCCTTCAGCCAATAGACTTTAAGATACCAGCCCACTTGGGTGTGGCCTCTTATACTATAAATGCAGCTATAAAGCGTGTGCACATGCTCTCTCTCTTGTTTCCAGCTCTCACTTCTGGCTGCTAGACTCTGTTCTGTTCCCCATCGTACAGAGAACTGTTATCAAGGACAGTGATCTGTAAGTCTCCCCTAAATAAATAATCCATTATTATTCATAATTCTGAACTAGTGTGGGATTATTTTGTGACTTCCACCATCAATAATAGTTGCTTGCACTTTGGGAGCTGGGGTAGACAGTTAAAGGGTTCAGAGAGGTAGCTAGACAGAGGGAGAACTTCTAAGGCTGTAGAGCACACACATGGTAAGTAGGACGAGGGGTAGACAACTGTTGATTATTTCAACACAGCTAGTGGAAAAGGAAAAGTGAGTGGGAACTGAGCATCTCTAGTCCAAACTTATGAAATCTGAAACGTTCCAAAAGCAGACACAGTTCTTGGGAACTGCTCTGAATTTATTTCAGACGATTTCCATCTGATCTACAGCCCAGATGGAGGAACACTGCAATTACTACATATAACAACCTTTGGGCTGTGTAATGCACACAGGAAAGAGGTAAGAATTTTGTATTCACTTGGGGCTCATTCACAAAGCAACTCACTGTGAACATTCAAATATTTCAAATCCTATGAAATCCAAAATACTCTTAGCCCAAGCATTTCAGATACGAAAACCTCAGTCTCTGCTGCCAGTCCCCATACAGCAATTCACAACTGTACTTCAGTAACTCCAGTTCCAAGAAATATGACAGCCTATTCTGATGCCTTCTGGGGTACCAGCCTCAGATGTGGTGCATAGATATGACATAGGCAAAACATCTATATACATGAAATAAAATTATTATTTTAAAAAAGAGTATCAACAAGGGATAAAGTAGAGGTGACCTTTTAGTATAATTTTTAGTATCAGTTTGAATGTTTATTTCAAAGACACAATATTAAGCGAGAAAAATTAGAAAATATCAACAGGGGGCTGGAGAGATGGCTCAGTGGTTAAGAGCACTGATTGCTCTTCCAGAAGACCCTGGTTCAATTCCCAGCACCCACACGGCAGTTCACAACTGTCTGTAACTCCAGTTCCAAGGGATCCATGGCAAAACACCAATGAACATAAAATAAAAATAAATCAAAAAAGAAAGAAAAAAATCAACCGTTATAAATAAACTAAAATATATCAAAGTGTTTGAACAGAAAAAAATTATTTATAGCATTTTTAATCAAAATGCTTCCCTAATTGCATAGCCACAGTAGAACACATTACATTAAGAAAACTTAAATTTTACCCAGTTTATTGATCATAACAGCATAATCTGTAATTGTAAAAACTGTAGGGTAGGCAAAGTAAATAAACATATTAATTATATAGTGGATCATTAGGAACCAAGATTTTTACTACAGGAGAAAACATAAATATAAAATATCAGAATTAATATTTTTAATGAATGCATGTGACCCAGCAAGAACAAGTGTCTACCGTACGGGCCTTACCTCTTGGCAGTACTGCAGGATGCCCTCCTTGGTGCCGATGCATGTTTTGGTCCCTGATGGGTCTGACTCCCACTTTCCGTTCTGCACATTCATGTGCATGTTGAGTTTGCCGCAGAACATGGCGATCTGGGGTTCTGCCAGCAGCCCGGCATTGCCATCAGTGGGCACCTAAAAGAATAAATAATTCCTAGTTCATTCAAACAATCCTTTCATTTTTTTTCCCCACAGAAAATTGTGTGATATCTCTTTAAAGGTCCTAATAATAAAGACGGGTTTCTAAAATAAATATAATCACTGTGGAAGAATTCACATTCTCATAATCCGCAGTTACTCACACAGAATGGGGTCAGTTCCTCCTTGATGACCAGGCCTGGAGATGACACTATGTGCCACTTCTCAGCCCTGACAACAAGGTGTTAACAGTGTGCCTCACTGCTGAGCAAATGGCTGTATCCAAGGGCGTTTTCGCTTGTTTTGAGACAGGGTCTCTCTATGTCTTGTAACTCACTCTGTAGACCAGGCTGGCCCCAAACTCAGAGACCCACCTGTCTCTGCCTCCTGAGTGCTGAGGTTACAGGCATGTGCCGCCCACCATGCCCAGCTTGTACCTGAGTTTTTATTAGAAGATTACACTGGAGAATCAACCATTCGGGAATGTAACAATACACAGACCATCCCACCAGGTTTCCCCAGGGCAGTCCTTGTTAGTCACTCTTATTACTTTCCTCCAGTAGTGTGTGTGCATGTATGTGTGCAAGTGTGTGTATGCGCATGTGTGTGTATGTATACCAGCCTATGCATGCATATGTGAGTGCAAGACAGAGGCCAACCTCAGACATTATATTTCGGGCACCATCCACCTGTCTTTGAGACAGGATCTCTCGTTGGTTGAAACCTGGCTAAGCAGGCTGCTCTGGCCGTTCAGAAAACCCCAGGAATTTGCCTGTCTCAGCCATTCCAGCACCGGGATTACAGGGGCTCATACCTGGCTATTTTTTTTTTCTTTAACTTAGCTTTGGGAGTAGGATGTAAATCATAGCCCATCTAAGCACTTTACCAACTGCGCTACAGTCCCAGCCCTGTCTTGGCTCACTAGGACAGACTGCTCGTGCCCCATGGCCCCTACCACAAAGCAAGTAAACAACATCTCATCCAGAGCTCAGCAGAGCATCTGCCCTAGCAAATTTGGAACAGGCTTTGGCTTTGACCGCTACAGGCAATCTGCCATTTCAGAAGACTTTGAAAAGTGTGCTTTCTGTATTAGAGCCCTTCTGTTCACAGGCGGTCCTCCCCTGCCCCAACTTCCTTAGATGAAGAGTAGACAGAATTTACTATGAGCTCAGACCGTTCCTATCATCTGATCTTTTGGGCCTTCAGCCTTCATTGCTAGAATCACAACTGTACCATCCTGCCTAGTTAGGGGAAAAAAAATAAAATTTATTATGGGAAAATTGGAGCGCTGAAATCTGTCCTACCCCATCCAAAAGGTCTGCCAGAGATGAAAACTAAATCCAGAAAAAGAATTACTAGAAACTAAAGAATCAAAAGAAGAACCAATGTAATTCCTCTCCAGCGAGAGCCCTGATGAGGAAACTGAGCTGCACCCAAGATAGACTCGACTTCCCCCAGCAGCCACTCCCACAGCCCCTTCCTGGGTGATTCCTGAGTTAATCCCAAAAATTAGTGAGGGAAGAGAAAGAGAAAAGAAAAGAAAAAAAAGTCAAACTGCCTGGATGGAGAGATTTCAGTTGAAGACATTTCTATCCACAGATGTGACAGGGACCAAGCATTTGCCCGTCAGGCATCTTGTCTGCCCACAACAGAGGATTCGTGTCTTTAACAAAACAACAGCAAATGAGGGGACTCTGGGCTGAACTCCTGGAAGGAAGGGCTACGGTGAGCAGGCTACACAAATCTGTGTCTCAAGCCCCGGGTGTTTAGGTCCTTCAAACAGCAGCTAATGCCACAAAGTCAGACCATCCACAGAGCAGCTGCGACCCCTCGACTCTTCCACAGGAAACCCATCATCTCTCACCACCGCCAGGAAGCTGGAAGGCCCATTCTCCCCCAGATGCAGAGTCATGCCCAACACAGAACGTTCTTGACTTTGTCCTCCTGAGGGATTATAAGGAAATTCAATGCCTGGATCTTATAGAGCAAATTATGAATTTTGCCAATTTACTGAAATAAGCAGATGGGGTAATAATATGGCAAGAGAGTTAAAGAACGTGGAATCAGAACCAGACACCTGTGGGTGAAGCCATGGAGTGGAGGTTGGGGCAGGGGCAGGGTTTGGGGGGTCGAAGGAAGAAGTGTTCAATGCAAACCTCATTGTGCTCCTCACTGTGCTTTATTCTGTCCACTCTTAGCTGGCCTCAGCATCCTATCCCTAACTAAAGAGAAGTTATAGAACATTTAATTCATCAAAGTTGGTGAATATTTTATCAAAAGAATCTGGTCCTCAATTTCGGGATCTCCTGTGCCTCTATTTCCTCACAAGCTTTTGGCTATCCCAGGTTAGGTGATGAGCCACCTCAGTGGATGCAAATGCAGGAGCCATCCTTCTTCCTTCAAAGAAAATGTAAACAAGTTCTCTCCAGTGACCATTAGAGCCCAAGAAAGTCCTCAAGATCCTCTACTCCCCACTTCCTGGTAATCATGACCACATGCAGTCCATCCCTTCTCACAGTGCATTAGTTACAGTTTGTCTATGCAACAAACAAAGAGTGCCAGAAATGGTGATGTGTGACGTCCAGAACAAGGTTCACTCATTGTTGGGCAGCAGTAGGAAGCTCAGAACTCCTTCAGAGCCACACCAGCAAGCCTGGAAATAGTCCACACCACAATGACACTGTCTGGCTGCAGCCAAGAGGAATGCAGCTTCAAGAGAGACCGACCCAGAGCCAGAACCACCTAGAAGGTGCCCCTAAGTCCCTCACTCACAGAAACGGAAATGGTAACTTCTTGTTGCTTTAAGCAATTAAGTTTGAGGTGACCTGTCACACAGCAAGAAATACTAAGGCGTTCTGCTTTTCTCCAGCTCACCACTAGCAACCTCTGAGCTCCTTTACCAAATACAGCAAATGAGAAACAAAACCCTTCCTCACCTCCCTTCGCATTATTGCCCAATAGAGCAGGGGATCAGAGAGCTTCCTGAAAGGGCCAGACAGTGAATACATAAGGCTCATGGGCCGGCCTCTTTGGTGACTCTACAACCTTATTGCTATAGGTCAGAAACAGCTTTAAACGACACACAAAGGGATGGGCAGAGTCTTTTCCCACGAATACCTGAATTTACAAAGGAGACAGTGGGCCCGATCCAGCCCCTCCGCCATCCATCTGCTTAACTTTTGATTTAAACACTTCCACTTGCTCCTTTAAATTTATTTTATGTTATGGGAGGATAAGGGGTGTGGGGGCCATTGCCCTGGTACATGTGTTAAAGAACAACCTGCATGTGATTTCTCCTTCCACCATGTGGGTAGTCAAACTCAGGCCATCAGACGTCGTGGTGCCTTTGCCTGCTGACCCATCTTGCTGGTCCAATCACTAGTGTCCTAACCCCTGTAATCAGTTTACATTCTCATCCCTGAGCTGACTAATCTCAAAGGTTACGTATAACTCCCATCTGAGAAACATATGAGGAGGAAGCTTTCCTTAGCACCCATCCCTACTGGCCTTGTTTACCAAGGGTGAACTCTTTTTGCCTTAGAAGTATGTCTTTGACTTCTGTCATGGTGAATTATCCCAGTTCTTCTCCAACCACCTCTTTTCTGAGTCCCTATTCTCCACTTCCATCCATAGCTTAAGATATTCTTTTTGTTTTCTTTGTTTTTGTTTTCTGTTTTTTGATTTTTTTCGAGAGAGGGTTTCTCTGCAGCTTTGAAGCCTGTCCTAGAACTTGCTCTGTAGACCAGTCTGACTTTGAACTCACAGAAGTCTACCTATCTCTGCCTCCCAAATGCTGGATTCAAGGCATGTGCCACCACCTAAGCATTCTTTTTTCTCTTTTCTCTTTGAGGCCTTCACATTTCAGAAGATGCAGAATTTCAAAAGAACAACACTAGCAGATGCTGTACACCGGGGATCAAAGCCTTAAGCAGGGCCAGACAGTCAGATAATAAAAGCATCCTAGCTTGTCCTGGAAGAAGTGTTTCCAGATAGGGTTATGTTTTGTTTTTATTTTCGTTTGGTTGGGGTTTTTTATGTTGTTTATTTTTTAATTGACTAAATTTGTTCTCTGACACTTTTACACATGTATGTGATGTGTTCTGTTTTCTCTCAACCCTGTGGTAGCTTGAATAGGAATAGTTCCATAGGATCATAGACTTGAATGTTTGGTTACCAGGGACTGGCATTATTAGGAGGTGTAGCCTCATTGGAGTAGGTGTGGCCTTGTTGGAAGAAGTGTGTCACTGGGGGTGGGTTTTGAGATTTCAAATGCTCAAGCCAGGTCCCAGTGTCACTCTCTCTTCCTGCCAAATCAGTTGCAGAACTCTTGGCTCCTTGCCAGCATCATGTCTGCTTACATGCCACCAAGCTTCCTACCATGATGATAATGGACTAAGTCTCTGAACTGTAAGCCAGCCCCAATTGAATACCTTTCTTTATAAGAGTTGCCGTGGTCCAGTGTCTCTTCACAGCAATAGAAACCCTAAGACACACCCTCTCTTATCTCCCTCGCACTTCCACCATGCCCCTTCCACTCCATACGCCCTTTCTCCACATGCGTGTCTTTTTGCTTTATTCCCCATTGATTTTTAATTAACCAGGGGTATCAGTATAGCCATGGATTCGGAATGATCCATGTTAGCCTGTTGGGCTCAGTCACTGATACTGACAATGACTGTCTTCTCGTCTCCCCTTCTCCTGTAATCCATCCGTTACCAATATTTCAACAGAGAGGTGCTGGGCCTCAGGAGCACTCCCATCATACCCCATCCATGACTACCTGGTGATAGGGCTTGTATTGTGCAGACCTAGCAGCTAAATCCAGTGTCAAGTCCTTGTCAAAAATGGGACAATTGCTCATGTTACCTGGTCTTACTTTTTAAAATTAAGTCTATCTAATAAATTCTGCTTCATTTTCTTAAACTTGGTTCCTGAATTTCCTTTTCTAACTTCCACACTTCTCTATGTCATCCTTCCTCTTACCTTTAGAGTTATTTTAATGTCATCTGCTTGTATAATACAGGTGTTTAGAATAGAAAATGGATGCTTTTGCTCTTTTCAGGTTTTCTACCCAAAGGAATTTAATATTGTAGTGGTTAATCTTCATCATCAACTCAACTGGACTTAGAATTTCTATGGAGACGTACCTCAGGGTGTGTCTTTGAGTGCTTTCCCACACAGTTTTAAAGAGTGAAGACCCACCCTGAACAACGACAGCACCATTCTCTGGACTGCGATCACAGGCAGAATGAAAAGGAGAAAATGCACTGACTCCAGCATTCATCTCTCCCTTTTTCCTTACTGCGTGCTCTCCTTCTGCCAGGACTTCCTCACCATGATGGATGGTCCCCTCATGCAGAGTCAAGACAACTCTTCATTCCTTAGGCTGTTTTGGCCAGCCCTACTGCCTCAGCAACAAGAAAAGCAACTGATACAATTATTCACTGTAAAAGTAAATATGCAGAAAACGCTTCAACCATATTTCCGTAAAGTTGAGCCAGCACAGGGCTCAGTTCAATTTAAACTCTAGTTCCTCCAAAATGACAGTAAATTACTGCACTGGGAACAGCTTTCTATTTATATAAAAAAAATTGCTTTATATAACATCTTGCTACCTTTCATAAATGTTTACTTAAAACAAAATACCACGTTTGTCATGGAAAATTATTTTCCAAATCAACAGCTGTGGTATAATGACTGGAACAATTAGATCAAACACACAGATTGAACCAGAAGCCTCTCGGTCCTTCCTGTAGCCCACCTACAAAGCCCGGGTTTGAAGCAACACATTTTTGGCCCTGTTAATTAACACAAGACAATGCAGGGCATCCTCGTCTGCATCTGTCAACAGGATGGTTGCAAAAAGCAATACGGCCTCAGCACCAGCCAAGAGGAAAGCAGCACCATCTGATAAGGGGGCCACACAGAACATAATACCTTGCTGTCTCTCACCAGTCCAGACAGGTTTACTCAAACCGTTTTTCCTCAACAAAACCTCTAGAAAGAAACCTAATGAATCCCGTGCCATGTCCTTCTTAAGAGCTGATAGTATGCACATCCATGAAATGGAAGCCTTTGGATCCTAGAATAACCACCGTCAGATTTGTGCTCTCAAGGACAACTGGAAGATAACTACTCTCTTCTAAAACTATCTCCCTGCATAGAAAACAAACAGACACAACTTAGTAAATGAGGACCGTGACCAGCGGAAGAACAGCTTCTTCTTAACCATCAAGTTACTTTTTCAGAAACGCATGACAACTCTAAAGATGAGAACCCTGTACATAGGCGGTCCCTCACGATTCGTGCATTTTCAGGAGGTGAAATATGAAAATATTCTTTGTCGCCTGTATAGCTTGTCGCTGGCATCCTGAAACAGGAAATACTTTCCCATGAGAAAACTGTGTTCAGTGCCAATAAACAAAACAACCAGCTGCAACAGTGGGTTAATTCATGGTTTCAAAAGCAAGAGGCCATTTCCAGAACTCTGAGCTAGACCAGCGTAGATGCTACACTGCCAAACTTTCTGGAAACAAACCTTTGCTATCAGGGGGGGAAAAAGGGTTTTTTTGTTTGTTTGTTTGTTTGGTTGGTTGGTCCCCTCCTCCCAAGCCACAACACAGAGAGCAAAGAAATGCAATGGTCTCTCCTAACAGCACTGTAGCTACAAGTTGGCCTTAAATAGGCACTGCTGAAATAAAGATAAACATACAGACTCAATGTGGACCAATCTGCAGGGGTGAAAGTGGAAGCCCACACGGACAATCGCTACAATTTACAATGAAACACAGAGGCTGCTTCTGGAACCCATTCTCTGTCCTTCAAACAGGGTGTTCCTTTTCTCCAAGAACTTTCTCTCCTCCTCATTATCAAGATGAAAATTCCTTAAAAAGCAGGTCTGGCAGACTCTTCACCCGGGTCCCAGCTAGGAGGGGCTGAAACAAGGAGCCCTCTGTTTCCCTGGCTAAAACGTCCAGCTTGGCAAGGCAGGGTCCGGATCCATAGCTTGGCAGAGTCTGTGGATTTATGCCATTTTAAGCTTTCTGGCTAATGAAGACCATCTGGTTTCTACATCCAAGCAGCCGTTTCTCTGGCCGGAATAACGCTCATCTGGTGAAGTATTGGTACTTTTTTTCTTTGGGTGGGATTCTTAAAATAAACAGGACAGATTCTATTTCTATCCCATCCTTGGTTTTCCTGGAAGAACTGTGGTGTGCTCATCACCTGAGCACAGTTCAATTACATTCCACACACACAAAAAAAAGTCCACCCTCTGAGTTACTTTTAAATTCAACACCGAAAACATTCTCCATTTTCAAGCGTAAAGAAATAATTTCCATAATCACAATCTGGAAAATTTGCCGGTGAACTCCCTTTAAAGATCAATAATCATGAGCAAATTTTCATTGATCAACCAAAGGAAAAGAACCAGGGAGGGAGGGTCTCCTTGGCAGTGATGTCCACAGAGAACATCTGTAGTTGCTCACGTTATACTGACATAAAACTGAAATTTAAATTAGAATCACAGAAGGGAAAGCATCTGTATAAATCATTCATGCCAACTCGAGCAGGAAAAGGCTAAGATTTCACCCATAGCCCGAGCTCCAGAGGCAGAAAAAGGGGCTGACTATTGTCTGTCAAGAGCTCCTTTGGCATGATCAGCCTGGCTCTCATATTAAAACAGGGCTTTGCCCTGGAGTGCCCATGTATGGATGTGTGGCGAGAAAGGACAGAATTGCCACCTAAACCCATACAGAAAAGTGAACCAGTGTAACTGTTTCTGAACTAGAGTTCCAGCCTAGAAAGGATCTGTCACAAAAGTGAGTAGAGAGAGAGAGAAAAAAATCCTTTCAAAGAATTAATGTATGTATTTTTCACTCCTGGAAACTTGTCATTCCTTTGGAGTTCCTTCATGACATAGCTTCAAATTACACGGTATAGCTCTTAGAAGGCTTTCAAAGACTCTGTGGAAACCGAGCTCTTCGAGTGTTGCTGAGCACGGGGGTTCTCAACTTAGCCCCAAACTCCATCTCTTCTCAAGGCTAGTGAACCATGCTCCCCGTCGGCACACAGTAGGAAATGAAGAGGTCCATCAATAGAAACGTCGGTTATTCAACACCCAGGAGATTAACAACCAGTGCCGAAAGCTTGCATTATACATAGGCCTCAGAGAGGCTGGTGGCCCAGCTGCTTACGCATAATATAAACGGATTAAAAATTGTAATTTTTAAAACAGAAGTGTCTGTGTGGTAACCAGAGAATTAGGTTCAATATCAGTTTTTAACCCAGTGAATGCCTATTTAGTCCTTATTTCTTTAAGCCTATAACTATACTTGCTACAAAGAATAATTCCCTCAGAGAAGCCCTCTGCACAGACACAACACTGATGAAGCCCAATGACAACGTTCAGTTTGCAACGCTGTTGATCCAATAGCCTGAAGGCAATTTCCTTTAGGCTATCTTTAGTCCTGCTAAAGAGCAGGACCTCACCCACTTCTATATCTGACCTAGCAACCTGAGTAACAAAACCCTATTCTTCACCTACGGAAGGCCCAATAATGCTGTCAGATAGCATTGGAGGCCTATAGTTGATATTCCTCAACCTGCTCTAACTGCGTACTTCGTATTTTCACCAATGTATTTTTAAAATGTCTTGGATTTTTACATATTTTGTTCTGCATTGCCAAGTGCAATCTTGACAAGCTCTCTGCCCCTGAGCTACGGAACCAGGATTGGAGTTTGTTGCTGTTTTATTTGTTTGTTTCCTTCCTTTACTGAGACAACGTCAAGTAGTCCTACAGACCTGACTAGCTGAGAATAACCTTGAACTTCAGTTCTTCTTGGTCTACCTCCCAGTTGCTGAAAATCTGATGCGGTCAGAGTGAACTCTTTCTAGAACTGTTAGAACATAGAAGCTAAATTTTGGGGTGTGCTGGGACTATACAACATTATTGTTGCAAGAGAAACTAACAGGCACGGCACACTTGTAATAGAAACAACTAAGATGCTATCTTATTTCAAACGGCAGAAGTGTTCCCAGAATGATTTAAGGTCGGGAGGCAGAGACAGGCAGATTTTTGCAAGTTCAAGGCCAACCTTGAATACCAGAGCTAGCTCCAAAGCTACAGAGAAACCAAGTCTCAAAACAAAACAAAACAAACAACAACAACAACAAAAAAGATTTAAGGACCCTTGTATCCTTGTATTCTCATTTGAATAACTCTTTGTTTTGTTTTGTTTGAGACAGGGTCTTTGTGCATAGCCCCAGATGTCTATGTAGATCAGGCCTACAAAGATCTGGCTACTTCTACTTTCAGTGCTCTAATTAAAGGTGTGTAGCCACCCCTGCTGGCTGAATAATTCTTTGAAATAGTTTAAGGCAGATTTGTTAGGATTTTGAGAGTTCAAGACAAACAGCGAACACTGAGAATCCACAGCAGAGAGGCTCAGAAAACCCGCAGCAGTCTTTGCCAGTCACATTCAGGAAAACATTAGTGAGAGGAAGTAACTGCCATAGTTTGGGTCTGGGGTGTTCCTAAAACGCCCTTGTGGAAGGCGTGGCTGCCAGTTGATGCCACTGCCAGGAAATAGGGGAACCTTTCAGAACTAGCAAGTCAGGTCATTCAGTGTGCCTTTGAAAGGGAAAAGAGACATCGGAACACCAGACCTCATCCAGCCTCTGCCCTTCCCTATCCCCATGATGGACTGTGTCAACTGAGCCCTAAAGCACCAGGTCCAAGACCCAAAATAAACCTTATCCTCCTTTGAAGTTTATTCTCTTGGGGAATTTGTCAAAACGAATGAAATCTAATACAGGGTCCTTGGAGGGCAAACACTTTATTTTTCAGGAGATCTAACGAAAATGAAAGTAGCTGATATGAAAATATGAGTCACTGAAACAGATGGATAACCATCCCTCAGTACTTCAAAACAGACTGAATTATACAGGATGGATGAGGTTGGTATAGCTCCAAAAGGCAAACCTTGTAAGAAAAAAAAAAACATATGAACCCTCCTCCTTACCCTTACCCCCACCCTGCCATTTTAAGACACTTGCTGCTGAGGAACCTCTATTTCTGCTCCACAAAACCCATAGGAACGAGTGTCATGACAAAGTCAAAATATCACCACTAACCCTCCGCATCTCACTTATAAATTAGTTTTTGCTTAAAGATGAACAACAGCAGAAACTTGTTCAGCAAACTTACCTACAGGTTTTCTCCCTGCCATCTTTTTTATAAGACTATGGACCACACTGTGCCCAGTAAAGTAAGTAAAGACCTTTGTTCCCTTGCAGTGCTAGGACAGAGTTGCAGCTCTGCTCCCTATGTCTTCACTGACTAATCACAAGTAATGTGGTTTACTAAGACAGAGGAAGCCACTGGAAAACAGGGAACACAGAAAATGACCTTGTCCATGATATCGAAGTATATCCTGTCTCTCACTGATCTTACTTCATCCACACCATCCCTTGGACCATGAAAATCTCAACTCCCCAAGGCATCGAGGAGCACCCTTCTAAGCAAGAACTGCTATAAACATCCTATATGTAATGCATTACATGACTTATGATCAGCAATGGTGCATGAGCCATACTATGAAAATGAAAGATCTAAGTCGAGGCAATATTGTTCTAAATGCAAGCACTGGAGTTTATAGGGAGATGTCAATCAAATGTTGCGAGGTTTTAGCTCTGATAATTATGCAGTCCTCCTTTTATTCTCTTTCTGTTGGACTTCGGCAAAGACACAATTTGGCTAAAGAAGTATTTTTTTTAGTTGCATATATTTTTTCTACCCACTATATACTCAGAAGGAAATCCTTCAAACGGGGAAGCAATGTTTATTAAGTAGACTGTACTTCTACTCGTACTTTACATGGAGCTGTGTGAACATAAAGTCCGGTACTACCTGTGATAAGTGGCATGCAAAGTCCTTCAGCAAACATGCCACGGTGACCACTGTCCACTGTGTGAAAGCAGCATATGCTGGAACGCATGTGGCATGCCAGTGAGGAAGAGCAAAGATTTATTCCACGAACCCACTGAGACACAGTGATCCACAGTGACCTTTGCTCTGTGACCTCTTCAGGCATGCACAGAGAAACACACGTAAGCACATTCTGTGTAAAGGCGTGAAGGGACCAATGGTCAACGAGGTCAGGACAAGAGGGGATCTGAGCGTCTTTGAACAAGCAGCATCAAACAGTCCGTGGCCTCCAGACATCACCTTTCTATTTTTTACCGAAGCCATGGAAAATATTTCAGGATGAGAACATGAAGCATTCTTTTTCATAAGCAGAATGGATATTTACATTATTTCTGTTGATTTATTTCTGTCCAAGCTTTCATAATATTTACTTCTCTACCTTTCCTGTGTGCTCATAACTCTCATCTCACTGGATTTTTATCACTAGGACTTTTGGTGTAGCAGGAACACAAGAGAAATTCGGAGAGAATGCTGAGTTGATGGGAAAATTCATGATAGCTTTAAATGGCATTCCTGCTTGCTGTTGCTAGAGCATTCTGCTGACTTATCTCTCTTAGGGCAAGCCAAGACTATTTCTCCTCCAGGGCTGTAAAGAATACTCAAAGGTTCCTGCTTCAGGATATCTGCTTGGTAAGCACGGGGAGACAACCCTCCTTAAAGAACCTGGAGTTGGGCACTGTCACCCTCCCTTTCTAGTGCCCTCGGCCTTACAAAAAAACTGTCAGATTGTCATTCTCTTTGCAATAAAGGCTTTCAGAACCACAACACCATGGGAGAAAATGTAATTCTGAGAGGGATGTAACAAGACTTTTACTTTGTGTTATGGTAGCAATTTTTAGTTGATAGCAATAAAAGCAGAGAAGATGCCGAGGCTGTGCCCATGGTCTTAACTGACAGTGAGCATCCAGCTAAATGCTGTAAATGCAAAGCAAAGGCTTTTGTTTACATAATATAAACATGATAAAAATGACTTCACGACCTGTGAAAACTTCCTCATTCTCTACAGTGTGCCTGCTTCCCTTGCACAATAAATACAAGAGCTAAAGACCGTCTGGTGTGAAAAAATAATAATGTAATAAACTAGAATGCAAAAAATGGTCAATATTGACAAAGACATGGAACGATAGAAAATAAATTCAAACTTAGGTATCTATAGGATTTTTCTAGTGGCAGCAGGGGGAGAGCATGTAATCCGCTGCCATTACCAGCGTGCACACGTCAGTTGCAGCTGAACTTGTCCTGACCTCGGGCTTGTCATAGAATATTCTAAAAGCAACAGCTCAAAAGGCAAGGGGATTTCCGAGCCATGGGGCTCAGTTCACTTCCTGATTCTCTGGAAGTGTACCCTGGAGAGGAGCATCAGCTTGCAATTCACGTAGGATTTTTAAAATCAGACTGTCCCACTGGACTCCGGAAGATCGTACAAACATTATGGGCAGATGTAATTCATGAGTAAAGTGTGCAGTCAGCTCCTTTGTTCTGTTTGAGTTCCTGCAGCTAAAAAGCCTCCATCAACACAAGGCGATCCTCAGAGATGTCAACAAGTAACCTAACACTGCAAGTTACCAAAACGCATACTTGGAGGATGATCTGGAGACTAACACTGGCAGACAAGCCAGGCAGTGTGCGCTGATGGCTATCAAGGCCTTGCCACTTCCAATAGACAAGGTTTCAGAGTTGTCTTGGTCCTATGCTAAGTTTCTGGAAAGTTCTAGCATGGTGCCTTCGGATCATATACGCATTTCCCAGGCACTAAACATACCTATGGATGAGGACCGTGGGGAGATCCAAGCAGGTCTCTTTACAACACAAGGGTAGAAAGAAGCATCCGTGGCTCAAGCTGCTAACAGAAGGTGCTGAAATAATAAAGCCAACTTTGACAAGGGTGGATCAGTGGTCATCCCACAGGAGAGGTGGGGCTGGAGGAGGAGATGTGCGGTGCCTTTCTAAGTCCAAGGAAGGGAACAGAAAAACACAGGTGAGTAGGGAAGGAGTTGAGAGAGATATCCCGGGGCCTGCAGGTAGGCAGCCTTGAATTTGTACTAAATCAAGATACACAATGTACCTGAACAAAAATACACCTGAAACTACTGCCCCCCCCAAAAAAAAATGAAGAGGGGAGAGCTCATGAGTGTAAGAGGATAAGTAGTTCTCTAAAATTGAATTATATTATAGATAAATGGGGGAAAAAAAAGAACATAACTGATCCTAAGTAAGGTGGAGGAGAATGTTTACTGCAGATTTGAGGGAGAGCGTGGCCGGAGGTAGAGATACCTGGGAGCTTCCAGAGTGAACATGACCCGTGAGTTGGGCCATGTGAGGAGGAGAGGTAAGGGAGAGGGGAGAGGAAAGACCAAGAAGCCAAAAAAAAAAAAAAAAGGGCTGGGTATAGCCAAATGGCTAAATTACATAGGGAAGAGCCTCAGAGGAAGGGCAGCTCAGCTCCTGGGCTGGAGAGTTCATGGTACAGGGCAGGGTTTGCCAGTCATAGTCTGTAACAGGTAGGGACTGAGGCATGCTGGGAGAACCTGGTAGCCAGGTCTGCTTTGATCTGTTGAATAGGCACCTCAGCCACTGTTCTTGGTTTGAGACCTAACCACAGGCCTCGTGGCTCTACAGTGGTGTTGACGGTGGGAAAGGATTTGGCAATACCTTCTCTGATACCAATAATAGGTGTCAAACTGCTCCAGGGTTGCAAATTGGAGTCATTGCTCTTGGGGGTCGGGCAAGGAAGGAACAAGGTCCCTCTGATAAGTAAACATTGGTTCATCATTAAGTCAGATACAGTAATGAACGCCTATATTATGCAATTTTATCCAACCTACACAAGTGTACGCAATGGGCTGCTCTCTGCTTCTGAGCAAATTCAGCCATAAGCAGGATCACATCCTGTGGTCCTTCCTGATTCCAAGATCAACACAGCCAATTGGAATCTTCTCTCTGTCATTGAAGACTTTTTAATAGCGAAATGTTTCTTAAGTGCCTTAGATAAAGTCAGAGAAGCTTAAGCCACAGGAATCTTTTTGAATAATGCAATAACTGTTCTGAGATAACAATGATATGCAATAGATTACATAATGTAAAGGTCTCATGAAAATTTATGAATTAAAAAACGGTTTTCAGAAACTTATCCAGCCTTGCATCTTCAGTCAGGTCTAAACCATCACTGCCCATATCTAGAAGCCTCGGAGTTTGGGGTAGCTGTAGAAAATGGATGAAAGAACACTCACGGAAGGTATGAGCATGTTTGTATCAAGAGGAAAGGTCACCTCACTAAAGACAAATATCACCTACTCACTCATAAGTGGCTTTTAGACATAAAGCCAAGAAAATCAGCCTACAATTCACAATCCCAGAGAACCTAGACAACAATGAGGACCCTAAGAGAGACATACATAGATCTAAGCTACATGGAAAGTAGAAAAAGACAAGATCTCCTGAGTAAATTGGGAGAAAGGGGACCATGGGAGATGGTAGAAGGGAGGAGAGCAGAGAAAAATGTATAGTTCAATAAAATAAAATAAAAAAATTTAAAAAAAAGGAAAGATCATATTCTGAATCTAGCATTGCTTATCTTTGAAGAGAGAGCCTTTTGATGTACTTCCTTTCCCTCTAAATATTTATCAAAACCTAACCTTATAGATTATTAAAAATTAAAATTCAGTAAGACATATGAAATGAATGGTAAGCATTTTCATAAGTTACCGATTTTCCCAGCTGGTATCCAACAGGAACAAGGAAAAGAAATGCATGGAGGCACAAGAAACTTCCTGACCTATTTGTAGACATTGCTCTCCTGAATGCGCAGCGCTTGCTTGCTATCTCCCGAGTACTACGCTTCCAAAGATGTCTGCCATGCACTCGGGTAGCCCGAGAAGAGATTTTCTGCTCCAAAGAAAATGCTGACTGTAGGAACAGATATGACACACTGCTTTAAGGAATGTCTTATGCCACTTGAAATAGACAATCTTTCCTCATTTATCTGCAAGATGACTGCCTGCCAAGTTGTCTCTAGGAGACAAACTACTGAGGACACTGCCGCTCATGTGTCGTCACTCGTAGCCACGGAGCTGCGAATGCGATGTGGCAGAGCTGACTCACCAGGTCTGCGTGGCATTTCAAACCATCTGCAAGCTCTTAGCTCACACCCTTGAAGGCAACGGGAACTCTGGTGGCTGATCCACGGCTGACGAACCTCCACTCTCGACAGCTTGCTCTCAGTGACATACCGATTCCAAACAGGGTGACGGTAGACACTTCAAGCTATTAAGACTTCCTTGGTTTATCTTAGGGTGGGGCACAAGGGCCAGCCATTTTTGTAATTTCGAAACTGAGGCAGGAGGGCGTGGATTCAAGGCTATATACCAGGACTCAAAATAATAAAATAAAGTTGTTTCTTATAAAGAACTTCTCTCATGGGCAATTTTTATTATAAACTCATTACAAGCAAATTACTAAATCTATCAGTAGGTGGTTATCTGTACTCAAACAGTACAGTGTTGTTTGACTTTCATTTGTTTGTTTCGGTTTTTTTGTTTGGTTTTGTTTTGCTTTTGTCCGAGACGGGGTTCTCTGTATAGCCTTGTCTGTCCTGGAACTCGCCTGGTAGACCAGGCTGGCCTCGAACTCACGAACTCACAGAACTCTGCTTGCTTTCCAAGTGCTGAAAGGTCCGTGTCAACACCGCCTAGCTGAATATTTTAAAAGGTTGAGGGGCAGAGGGACTGGTGAGTTTGAGATGGGTTGGGCTATATAGGAAAGACTCTGCCCTCCTCTCCAAAAAAGTTGCTTTCATTTTACAAATAAGGATGACTGATGAGAGATGCACATAATTTAAACCCATCCCTGGGTTCCAAAATCACATTTGCAAAATGTACTAAAATGACACTAGGTGAAGATGATGAGCCAAGGGGGACTAAGAAGAGAAAACAGAGCCCTGGATACCAGCGTCTGCTCAAGTGCACTCCTGAGGGAGGAACAAATTAGTGCTTTGTATCCGCAATATAGAGCACTCGTTGCTTCTGATTTCATAGCAGAGAATACAAATTACCCCTCATTTTCACACCGTGGAAGAGGTCAGCCTGACTCCCGAACGACACGCTTCTTTTATAAAGAGCAGGCTTCCGCACGCTTTACAAAGCAGTCTTGCCTGTTACATATGTCTTGCAGCAGCTAAGTAAAAAGATGATGTAATCTTACCATGTGATGAATAATGCCGTGTTAATGGGTACCATGTAATGTGGCGAACCTCATACCAAGGCCAGCTGGCTAAACTTCTACTTAGAAAGCAGGACAGTGCAAAAGACGGCAAAGCGATACTCCTAGGACCAGATAGAGCACCTCTCTATCTGGTCAAAAACACAGAATACACACTGTTGTTGAATGGAGCGAAAAGATTGCTGTAGGTGGGGTCTCACACAGTCACAGAAGACACTGAGCCAAAACTTGTGAAAATACACGTGAAGGAAATGTCCTTGTTTTAAGATCACAGAGTTTCTTAGGGTTTTATGGAGTTACATGGCACTGATTCTCAAAAGACAGACAAGAGATTACGAATTAAGGGGGTCATCCCTGGGGAAGACTACGTCTCCTGTTCTCAGCATCCCTCAGTTGCCTGCAGTTCTTTGTCTAGGGGTGGGACCTCCATGAGAGCTCTCCCTTCTACCTTAGCAAGTCTAGTGGGGATATCCTTGTTCAGGTGGCCATACCACTAACATTTAGGTATAGTTTCTCTCTTATGTCTAGGAGACACAGTCTCACACCAGACTTCCTGGTCCTCTGGCTCTTGTAATCTTTCCACCAACTGCTCAAAGATGTTCCCTGAGCCTTAGGTGTAGGGATGTGGTCGGTTGCTGGCTGCTTTTTACCAACTGTGGGTTTTCTGTAATGGTCTCTGTTAAAAGGAGAAACTTCTTTGATGAAGGGTGAAAGCCACACTCAATGGTGGAACACTTATTTATTGTGTGTGAAGTCCTGGGCTCTATCACCAGAACCACCAAAACAAAATAGAATAAAAAATACAGGAAGGAGGAAGATGAGGAGGAGAGGGAGGGAGAGGAGGAGAAGAGGGAGGGAGAGGAGGAGGAGAGGGAGGGAGAGGAGGAGAGGGAACTGCTCTTCAGTTGCTTGGACGGTAAGTACAAGGCCCTAGGTGCGATCTCCAGGAGAGTGGGACACAGGCTGCCCAAAGGGAAAGAAGGAAATGAAGAGGAAAAAGCAAGGAAGAGAAATTTTATATAGAAAATGGACGACTCTGAGCATAGTCAAGTATTCCTGTAATCCCAGCACTGGACTACAGGGCTGAGAAAAGCAAGAGGATAAATTCAAGGTCAGTCTGGACTACACAATAAGACCCTTTGGAAAAAAAGGAGAAGAAGAGAGGAATGGAAGAGGGGAGGAGAGAAGAAAAAGCAGGAAGAGAAGCGGGAAGAGAAGAAAGAAGAGAGAGAATAGAGAGGGAGGAGAAGGAAGGGGAGGTGAGAGGAGAGAAAAAGAGAAAAGCTTGGCCACAGCAAGTGTGTCTTGGAGCAGACTATAGCAACACACCAAAACAATCTTTTTTTAACTTTTAAGACAGAGTCTCGGTATACAGCCCAAGTTGGCACTGAACTACCGATACTCCTGCCCCAGACTCCTGGTTGCTGGCCTTACAGATATGACCACTAAGTCCAGCATGATGTCTTCTCTCATGTCTGGTAACAGTTCTGAGGTTTATAAAACTGGGAACTCTCAAGAAGATCTGTTCTAGGTATTCCTATTTCACTAAACTTTTCCACACTATTAAGATATGTATCCAGAAATGACTTACCTGTTTGGCCAACAGTATGCTAAAAGTTAACTCCTTTTTTCTATAGTCGTCAAGGTCTAGACAGCACAAACTTGTGAACTTAAATGCCCACACAGAGACTTCTCTCTGATTTAGCAATTCTTATTTTTACTAACAGCCCTCCCTTGCTTCTTCCTCACCACCACCACAGAAAACAACAAAACTGGAGTTGGGGGGAGGGGGTCCTGCTTCAACAGCTATAATCATCCTTAACAAAATCATGGTCCCTCCTCCTTTGAGTACACCTATCCTGATGCAATATAAATTTATGTTAACAATAAAGTGGTGGAAGGAACTGTGAAATAAAATACTTCACTATTTACCCAAGGCGTGCCACTACTTACCAGCAGAATGTAACAGTTTTACAGCTCACAATGATTCTATCAACTGCTTTCTTTCTTAAAGACATCAGAGGGAAAAGCAATGGACTCAGCCACACATTCAAATATGCTGGCTCCTTCTATTAAGGGAAAACTGACAACTGAACTCTTGTCAAAAACACAGCTGTACTGAAATCACTATGGAAACAAGAACACACCTATTACGGTGTGTGTAACTAAGCACCACGGAACAAAACGAACGGCAAAATAGAAAAAAATCCCCAATCGTAACAAGCCCTCTGAATTGAAAAGCCAGTTAGTTGAAATTGCCATTGAATTCGAGTCATCTTAAGGATCCCATAATTCTGCTAAAAGAGAAGCATTAGCAATATAAAAATGATCGATAATGACTATGAGATCAAATGATTGCCAGGTCTGGAATCTCAAAACTTTGATATAACAAGCTACGTGATGAAGGATTCATCTTGCCAACAGGGACAGATTAAAAGGAATCTGATCAAAATGAAATGTATGTCACCCTAAAAAATTATGCCTGGCACGTGACATTTAAGGGACACCAAAGAAAACTTAATTTGAAGGGAAAAGGGGATTATTAGCAACGCCACATGCTTGAGCTTTGATTTAAGTACAGCCTTAAATCTCTACCTTGGGCGTTTCTGCAAAACGTTCTTTCAAGACAAAAATCTATAAAGGAAGGGAACAAGGTCTTGCCAGGCAGTGGCGGCTCACACCATTAATCCCAAGCACTTGGGAGACAGACGCAGGTGGAATTCAGTGAGTTGGAGGCTGCCTGGTTTCAGGAGAGTCAGGACTGTTAAGTGGAGAAACCTTGTCTCGAAAGAAAAACAAACAAACAAACAAACAAAAACATGTCTCATTGCAACGGATTAGATAATCTGTATGCACAAAATAGTCTTTTTTAAACTAAGTAACAGTTCTTCCTCACGCTTAAAGGCTGTCTCCCACTGCTTGTTTATCACAGGCCTGCTATACAATTATACTTCCTGCCTAATTTTGGGCAGTATTCTCCACAGCTCTACAAGTACAGAGTCCTCTGGCTTAGTGCTTACCTAAAGAGCACATAAACACTAGGTTTATTTCAACTTTGTTTGAAGGAAAAAAAAAAACATTACATTATGCTAATATAGTTCTTTGAACTGAGTCTTAAAATCACTTCTAAGAAAAATATCTGTGGTGACTCAGAAAAGATGCCTCCTTTAGTGCTTATCTCTAATCTTAAATGTTTGTGCAGGGACCCCAATGGTGGGCTGGTATAAAGAATGGCAAGCAGGTGGGTATGGTCTTCCTGGTTCAATCTAATCTACACTCAAAGTTCACTGGAATTATTGCTGAGACAACGTCAAAGGAAAGATTTAAGAGCCTGGCAGTTGCAAATTATTAGAGGCCTAAGAAGAGAACCTACCAGGATTATACTTTGAATTTTTATTACCACAGTAGCTCCAATCTTGATGCTAACACCGGCGTAATTGTTTGTGTAGCACCAGACCCAGATTGCTTCTCAGGGTGCTGATTACTCGTTATGTACGATTAGTCAGGGAACAAGCGAGCAGACTAATCAGTGACAGATTAGGGATACAGTCTTGTTACACAGATTTGGGGCTTTATTAGCTAATTAACCATTAGAATAAGAGAAAGCCCAATCCTGACGACCAAGAGAAAGTTTTCCCCATCCAGTAGGATCTGGCTGACTAAGTAATACATAGATAACACATACTGAATCTCCCTTCTTGTCCCAGGCCTGGAATTTCATGTGCTTGTGATCTTGACTTTGAGCATGTGAAGAATAACCTGCTTTCTCTAACCCACTGACTTCTCTCTGCTGTTGGAGTCACACAGCAAGAATTTCTCAAAGGCGAGGAAGCACCGGACAGAGAAGCGGTGTCTCCTGTCTCTGCTTTTGTTACACATTTATGTCAACTTCTTGTTTTATTTTCTGTTTCATGGGAACTGCTGAGGTATTGGTGTTTAGCAGTTAAGAGGCAACTGACGGAGTTCTAGAGGGTGAACACATCAATCTGAAGAATTGGCCAGGCAAAAGAATCACACTCTAAACTTGACCCTCCAGGAGGGCTTAGGGTATAAAACTTGTCTGCTCATGACTGACAGTTAGCTGAAGGTAGCTGCTTGCTGCTCTCTGGACTTAGAAAACCTATGCCCCATCTTCTGGGTAAGTGAGGATCAATGGCCTTCTGTGGAGCAGCTGTGCGTCATCTTCCAGCTTTTCCACCTAGCGCAGCTGTGAGGTTGGCAATGCTTTTCTCCACATCATCACTATGACTCCCTTGATCATCACCCTTGTTCCTTGGGGTTTGCTTAGATGTGGTCTGGTATTTGTCTTGAGACCGCTTCAAGAATTTTTGCACCCCAAGTCACCTTGCACAATTTCGGGATCAGTCTTTGCCAGCTCCCAGGCAATGATTCAGTTTTCGATTTTTTTTAACCTATTCTAAGAGGCATCATCTCAGCAACATGCAAAAAAATTAATAATAAACACGAAACATCAAAAACACCTATGCATCAAGGGCTAGGGAGAAGGCCACAGCTAAAGAGCAATAAAGCCAGAGCTCAGATACTCAGCACCCACCCAAATGCCCAAGAGGCGTGGCTGCCCACCTGGAATTCCAACCTGAGTGGGTAGAGATGGGGAAATCCCCAGATCACTCTGGATAAAGTACAGCTTATCAGGAAGATCTGGGATTGACTGAGAGGCCCTGCTTCAAAGAATACGGTGGAAGAGTGGGTAAGGGAGATTCCCTGCATCAAATGTGAACTCCTGTATGAGAACACACTGTGCTTAGGAGTGTGCATGTGCACGCGCGCACACACACACACATCACATACATGTACATGAAGGGAAAATAGTGCAATTCAGAAAACTTTGACTGTAAATTAGCATTCAAGCAGGAGATGAAACATTATGCTTCAAATAGGCATATTAGGAAGGGCGACTTTATGAAGCAGAGTGTTCTCAATATCCATCTATCGTTGCGGTCTTTTCTCTGTGGATTTTCAGGCCCCAATATAACAGAAAGCATAAATATTTTCTTTTAAAAGATAATTTGCTTTTCATAATAAGTTTCTAAGCATGACTCCAGGGGAACACAGCCACTTGTTTTAGTGGCTTTCTTCCAGAACAGGGGTAAAGATATTCGCTTATGATTCAGATCTATTGTGAGTAAGTCAGAATTCGAGCTTCATTTTAAACCAAAGATTTACAAAGATTCCTCCAAAACCATGACTATCATTTTTCTCAGAGTCAAGACAATTTCATAAAACCTACATGTCTAAAAATTCACATAGACTCAAAGTAAAAATTTATCACCCTGTATTCAATAAGAATATTATTAAAAATCATTGAATCTTAACATTCCATCAAATCTCCTTGAACATACGACAATGCTTATCTCCCAAATGTTTTTAAAGTCTTGCTCTCACACTCCAAGAACTAGACATTGAGAGATCACTCTTGTTAGAATTAATCTCTGTGCATAATTGCTTAACAAGCCAAGGATAAACCCAAGATTAGACAACCTCGGAATCACAGTTTATCATGAATGTGAAACTGAGTAACACGATTACCTAGAGAGGTTTCCTAGTCTCACCAAACTGCCAGGAAGTTTATGTTTAAAAGCCAGACATATATATGCATGCCTTAAGACCTCCACAGTTTAGAGGCATTCAAGTGTAACTCAAACGAAAATTAATTTTAAACCATTTCCTAACTAGCGATGCTTGAACTATGCCAAAACATGCAAACAAAATTGAAAGGAATATTTTAATGAAAATGTTAGATTACATTTTATTTGTTTATTTATTCTGTGCGTATACGTGTATGTACACGCATGTGTGTATGTGCACATGTTCAGAGCATGCTAAGACACATGTGGAGATCAGAGGAGAATTTTTAGGAATTAGCTCTTTCTTTCCCCCATACAGGTATACATCAATCCCAGGGACTGATCTCTGATCATCAGCCATCAGGTCTCGAAGAAATCCCCTTTACTCACTGAGCCATCTCACCCTCTTTTAAAGGCAGAATCTAAGCACAGGCAGGTGTGATTCTTCTGCCCCAAGCATCAAGTATAGCAGTTTCTCTCTTAAGTTTTTAGAAGATTTCTTTTTCTTTGTATGTGTGTGCATGTTTGTGTGTGAGTACAAGTGGGTGTGTGGTGTGTATCCTCTGTCCTCCTTTATCACTCTGTGCCTATTCCTTTTGACAGAGGCTCCCTCCCTGAATTTGGGACATTTTTATTTTCTAGGGGGTAAGCCAGAATGTTCAGTGATTCTCTCTGTCTCTGACTCCAGGGAACTGGAGTCACAGCTATGGGGCATACGCCTGGGCTGTTAAATGGATGCTGGCATCCAAACTCTAGGCCTCATGACTGTGCAATAAGTGATCGGATGATCTAAACTGCTAAGTCATCTCTCCAGCTCCATAATTTTCCCCTTCGCACAATGCCAAAGCAGTCTAATTGCTTTTATGCTCCTCCCCCTTCCCCCAGTGCTGGGGGGTAAACTGAAAGCATTGGTAGTCAAGCAATTCATCACTGTGCTACTTATACTATCCCCAGCCCTAATCTAATGACATGCTTCTTGGACTTTTTAAACCAAGTTTTCATTTTGCCATTTTCTTTGCCATGTACAAAGATGAGAGAGAGAGAGAGAGAGAGAGAGAGAGAGAGAGAGAGAGAGAGAGAAGGTATTCATCATACTCAGATATGGTAGTAACTTCATTCTTAAAATGTAAGTATCATTGTTTGTCTAGAGGGTGAATCCTCCATCAGAGGGTAAATGCAAGTCTTGGCTGGAAGACTTGGAAAGTATAGGAGCCCCATTTTGCTTCCTCCTTGAATTTCTTTTTTTTTTTAATTTAATTAATTTATTTATTTAAGATCTCTGCCTCCTCCCCGCCACCGCCTCCCATTTCCCTCCCCCTCCCCAGATCAAGTCTCCCTCCCTTGTCAGCCCAAAGAGCAATCAGGGTTCCCTGCCCTGTGGGAAGTCCAAGGACCACCCACCTCCATCCAGGTCTAGTAAGGTCAGCATCCAAACTGCCTAGGCTCCCATAAAGCCAGTACATGCAGTAGGATCAAAAACCCTATTGCCATTGTTCTTGAGTTCTCAGTAGTCCTCATTGTCGGCTACGTTCAGCGAGTCTGGTTTTATCCCAGGCTTTTTCAGACCCAGGCCAGCTGGCCTTGTTGAGTTCCCAATAGAACATCCCCATTGTCTCAGTGTGTGGATGCACCCCTCGCGGTCCTGAGTTCCTTGCTCGTGCTCTCTCTCCTTCTGCTCCTGATTTGGACCTTGAGATTTCTGTCCGGTGCTCCAATGTGGGTCTCTGTCTCTGTCTCCTTGAATTTCTGCAGTTTTACCAAGTCAGAAATGCACAATCTAGGCCCTAAAATAAAGCCAGAAGTCTATTGGTGGGGAAACCTGGATTTACTTCTGAGAAAGAGTACCACATTGGTGACACTTCCCTTGCAGGTGTTCTATCACTGGGAGTGTGCCTTTGCTAGAGACACGTGGACCCCAGTCTTTTGCTCTTTTCTTCCCAATCGTAGCCATGAGGTCAATGAGCTTCCACTCCCAGTGTGCTCCTGTCATGCTGCATCGCCTTGCCGCAGGCGCAAAGGGAACAGGACAGTCATCTCAGACACAGATATAATAGAAAGCTAAGCGAGCAAGAACTATGCTATCACTAAGCTCCATCCCAAAGCCACAAGGCTCTAGAGAAAACGATTTTATATTTAAACAAGTCATGCCATTCTCAATAAGTGTTTTACTCCTAAGAAAAGTTGAAATTTGATGTTGTGAGCGTCTGATCTCTATCATTCATCTTTAGTATCTACACTAATTTTATTTTTTTAATAGCTGGTCTTTTACCGCAGTCCATCTAATGCCTGCTCTCTTCTCCAGAAGGCAAGTGATAATGACCACTGATTACTTCCTTATCTAATCTAAGACACTGGACCCACCGTAGACTTGGTGGCTTTCCTTCTTTTTCTCTTTTTCTTTTGACTTTTCAAGACAGGCTGTCTCTGAGTGACATTCTTAGCTCTTCTGGAACTTGATTTGTAGACCAGGCTGGCCTTGAACTCACAGAGATCTGGAATAAAATCATGTGTCACCATGCCTGGCTGGCTCGGTGGCTTTCTAAAAACACAAACCTGGATGTAAAGCTATGGGTAAGCCTTGGCCCTAACTCCAAGGCAAGTCTGTTTATCTCTTCATTTTCAGATCTGGGTTTATGAAAAATGGTATTCCAAAGACAGCACAGACTGGGTGCCTTGGAACACTGGTTTTCAAAGTGTATTCTGGGAAACCTTGGGTTTTAAGAAAGCCAATCAAGGTTTCAAAGAAAGCAAACAGGGTTTTTAAATTTATTTTATAATGGGCATTTTATCCAATCTTATATTTTGCTTTTGAAAAAACACATAGACTTTTTAAATTAAATGAAATGTCACCCCCTTATATTTTGACTACTAAGAGTTCTAATTTACAGCCAGGAAGACTCAAGTAAGAGTACTTACCAACAAACCTGACAATCTGCATTCCCTTCTGAACCTGAGTTCTGCCCAGGACCCCACAGTGGAAGGAGACAACCACAGCCGAGCCACGGCATGCTCTCACACATGTGACACCAATAAATGCGTGTTTAAATCAAGCGTTGGAGGTCAGGACACCGGGAAGAGCAGAAACTCAACACCAAATCAGGAAGAGCCCCAGGAGCCACCACCTCATCTGGGAATTTCAGGTCGTTTCTATTTTTCTGAAGCCATGACAGTGTGTTTCTAAAATTCAATATTTATAACTTGGGGTTTTAAAAAAGGACCTACCGAGTAATAACATAAAACTCTCTGGTCGCCATCCCAGAGACACAAAAGACTTGCAAATCCTATTTCTGTCTCTTCACTTAATGGATCTGAGTCATGGCTACCCCAGTGATCTTTCTGATGAAAGCAAATACATATTTGTCCCATAAACAAACGGTTTCCCCAGGAAACTCGGACGCCCTAAGCTGCAGTTATCTATAGGTGTTTCTGCGGCTCTAAGGGATCTGAGAAATTCATTCATAAGTGTTTAATGCCCTGTGTAGAGATTGTCTAAAGTAGTAACAAATGTATATTGATATCTACTGGTCTCTTTCTTGTCTCTGTTGGTCTAATTACAATGTTCTGCAATTAGAAACCTTTTGGTAACCTACAGGCAAAAGTATCCACAAACCAAAAACAGAACAAAACTTCATAGAAATCGTTGCCACAAGGCAGCACCATCTATAAGGTTGTTGACACTGGATGGCTTATGTTTGAAATTTCATATTTGGCTTGGGTTTGAAACCATTTCATGTAGCTAGGCTACTCTAGGCTACTCCCCCAGAATGCTCTGTAACCAACTATGCAGCAGAAATGACGCTGAACTCCTGATCCTCCTGCCTCTTCTTTCCAGGTACGGGGGTGACAGGGGTGACCACCATGCCTGGGCACTTGAAACTGTATGTATATTTTAAAAAAATAATCTTTTTAGAAATATGGCAAGTCATATAAACTATGCACAGATGTACATGCTATAGGACTTTTAAAAATACCAGAATTATAAAGTAATTACAGAACACTACCGTGCTGGCGAATTCTGCCATCTTGATGGTATTGAGAAGTACCTGTGGCATTAAATGAGGCATACCTTTAGATGCTTTCTCTAAAGGGTTCTTCCAGGGAGGATTAACTGAGGGGAAGACCACAAAAGCACTACTCTCTCTACTTCCTGATCCTCTCAGATGTGACCAAGCTCCCAATGCAAAAGGCTCCTGCCACCATGCCTTCCCCATGGCGACAGATTCTATGTCCTGAACAACCAGCCAACTTTCCTTCTGGAAGCGGTGTCTTGTTAGGTCACAGCAAAGAGAAAAGTAACTAAGACAATCATTCTCTACACCTCAAAAATTGAGTCCTGGAGCAGGAACCAGTTCCGGGAGGCCCTGTGAGAGACACGCTAGCGGAGTTCAAGATACTTATATAAAATGATATAGTATAGAACCTATCTCTGTACATTGTCCTGTGTAGTCTATTTTTTTAATAGTTTTTATTGAGCTCTACATTTTTCTCCACTCCCTTCCTTCTTCTCCCCTCTCCTTCTACCCTCTTCCGTGATCCCCACTCTCCCAATTTACGCAGGAGATCTTCTCTTTTTCTACTTCCCATGAAGATTAGATCATGTATGTCTCAGGGTTTTTTCCTCTAGATTATGAATTGTAGGCTGGCTTTTCTTTGCTTTCTGTCTGAAAGCCACGTGAGTGAGTACATATTATATTTGTCTTTCAGTACTGGCGCACACCTTTAATCCCAGCACTCAGGAGGCAGAGGCAGACAGATATCTATGAACTTGAGGACAGGCTGGTCTACAGATTGAGTACCAGGACAGGCTCCAAAGCTACAGAGAAACCCTGTCTCAAAAAACCAAACCAAATCAAACCAAAAACAAACAAATAAACCAAAACAAAACAAATAAAATGACTGAAGTTCAATGACAATGAGAACTTTGCCAGTTGTTGGGGTGCATGCTGGTAGGATTTCCTGTGTACTTTAAATCCTCTTGATACTATATAGGATACATACTGCCATTTTAATGTTATAGTTGCTACACTATATTATTTAGGAGATAATGACACCCACCCATAAAAAAATGTTCAGTGCACATGTAGGCTTTTTTCCAAAAATATGTTTAACCCAATAGATTGAAGGGGCAAATGCTTTATTCTGGCTATATTCTGTAAGTGCATAGTTTTTAGTGTTTGCAATACCCTACTGTCTATTACTCAGGACCCATCAACTGTAAACACAGCCAGCAGACTTAAGCAAACACACTGTAGTGAAGGGTCCCAGTTTGGTCAAAGGGAAAAAGGGTGACCACCCAACGTCATTGCCTACTTTCATGGCAAAGTGTTTGTAATTTTATACAGAGGCAATCTTTCCTGGCTTGTGTTTTAACCATATAACTTAATATCCTGACTTTAAAGTTTGTTATATGTTTAATAAGCCAGGAAAGGCAGTGAGTATTGAACTATTGGGGTTTCAAGAAACGCTGTGGCGCGATGGGGAAAGAGTGGGGTAGTCTGTTGACACAGAAGAACAGAGACTACACTGGAACCCAAAACAAAAGGACATAAAAATAAAGGCTTCACCCTTTGACCTTGAATAGTTTCGTCGTGAGCACATCCCTCAATCTCAATTATAAGCATCTTTTTTTCCTTTTTTATTGATTTTTATTGAGCTCTACATTTTTATCTGCTCCCCTCCGTGCCTCTCTCCTCCTGTTCAACCCTCCCCCAAGGTCCCCATGCTCCCAATTTACTCAGGAGATCTTGTCTTTTTCTACTTCCCATGTAGATTAGATCTATGGATGTCTCTCTTAGTGTCCTCATTGTTGTCTAAGTTCTCTGGGATTGTGATTTGTGGGCTGGTTTTCTTTGGTTTATAAGCATCTTATCAAATAACTGGAGGAAAAAAAAACAAACAAAAAAATCCAAGAAAACAAAGAGAACAAAGAATAAAAGGGCTTCTTCCAGCACCTAAAATCTGGTCAACACATTCTGAGTACTTAGGTAAGTTTGAAACAGAAATCCTTGGTTTCGCGTTTGCATCAGAATCAACTGTGGGTCTTGGCCCACACCCAGACTATGAAAACTAATACATTCATACTATGGCCAGTCTGCTCCTAAAATTATCTGCTCCTGAAATCACATTTAAAAACAAACAAAAACAAGAAACCCACCTCAATATACATTCTATGAGAAATTGCTCACTAAAAAGAAATTTCAGTACTGGGAGAGAGCTCACTGGTGTAGCAATACTTGGGGAGCATACACAAGGTTCTGGTGTGAGCCGCAGCGTAGGAGGGAAAAATAAAGAAAAAAGTTCAGGCAGAAGGAATCATGAGTGCTGTTAGAATCACGTTGACTAGATCACCAAATGGAATAGTAGCCAAGTCGTTTATAAATTCCATCTTGACTCTTGTTGATATTACTGTGTGGGTTTTGGAGACACTTTCATGGAGCCTGGCCTGGAGCTGAGACAGCTGAGGCTTGTCTTTAACTACTGATCCTTCTGCCCCCACTTCCCAAATGCTAGTAAATGGGGGTGCGCCACCACACCTCAAATTCTCCTTTGGTTTTATAATCCACATGATTTTGCAAAAAGGAGCGACAGTAACATCTAAGAACAGAGTTTTCCCTAGCACCGAGGAGTTGAAAGACATCAATGTCACAGAATTCACACAGCTGACAGAAGCTGAGTAGTACCAGTCCTCTACCTGTTCCCAGCAAGTCCTTCTAACTGGTCCAGAAGAGTTGGCTCCAGTCATTTGGAATTACATCAGCAGCTGTGGAATGTTCCCTGAGATCAACAAACTATTGCTGTACTGACCAGAGTCTGACCTAAGCCAGAGCTTCCCGCCTGGGGTGAGCGAGTTCACTGTCAGCCAGACAGAACTACCCATCTTCCAGCAGGTCCAGCAAGGCCACGCCAGGCTACACTCATTCACTGTGCAAACCTGGGAGCCAACCATGGGGCAGCCACAGTCTCAGGAGCTTTGTACTGGGTACAGAAAGTCAGTGCAAATTCTGGTATCTGGATGTGGGGAGAAGCACGGTTGGCCTGGATCCATGTAGGGCATAGATCTTCTTTCTTCCACACTAGACAATGCAAATGGAGTCAAGAGAAAAATTCAGATTCCAACAGATAACAGGGCTCTAGAACCTGGATCAGAATTAGTGGCGTGTAAGTAATCCACTAGGAAATTAGAAAGTCAGTGATAGCTAACTCAACAAATTAAAAAGTATAAGCTGTTTGTTTGCTTGTTTCTTTTTTTTTTTTTTAAAGAAGGATGCTGCTGTCAATTCCCAGTCTTCCCATTAAGTTCTGCAATCTATTTTGCCTGGCAGAATGGCAACCAGTACTGCACGATCATGAGTAGTATCTAATAAACACAAAAGGCAGGGATGCCAGGATGAGATGTAAACCCAATGCTACAGAAGCGAGAGACAAGGTGTTGTTCAAACTGGAAGAAATTACATGTCATTAGCCATTATAAGAGCTTTGGGGGCTTGTCCACACTACAATGCAACCCCAATATTACTGATTGTTCTATAATTAATATTAGCAGTTTGAGGATATATTTTACTATTTTTTTCCATACTAGTGGGTCATAGTTATATTGTAAAGAAGGCAAAAAAGCTGAAGGAAGGGTGCACCTTGGTCTTCTTTTAGTTTTTTTACAACCCTACTTTGAGCTCTGCATTGAGGAATTGGTGGCAATTAGCTTCTTTTACTTTGGGATAAATACTGATACTGAAGACAGAGAGTTAAGAAAGTTACATCCTGTCACTCATGAACATGGATGTAAGCATCAACAGAGCCATTGAGAACATTCTGGCAAACAAAGATGATAGGAGCCAATCACCAATGCTGGTTTACAGCGGCAGTGGTCATGATAAATACTTACTGGAGTATATACACAATATTCTTATTGTAATCCTACAAGTTAGGGACTTCCCCATTCCATTTTACAAATGAAGTGCAAGGTGGGTTTGCAAAAACAAATAACATAAACAGTCATCTCATCAAGAGTTTTACAAATAAAGCTTTCAGTAATACAGAAAGGCAACAAATTGCTTTTCTGGAGCTGGAGAAAACACTAGAAAGGGGCATGATACCTTTTTATGGTTGCATGCATGATGTAGGTCATGCAACATATATATGTGTGATGTAGGTATTTCTACATATGCAATCTGGGAACAATTAATAAATGCTCCGTCACAAGGATAGAATAGGAAAACAGAACTTCTGCAAACATTTACAATGACTGTTTAGTGTCTCTAGGTGACAAGGTCTAATTTCTAAAGGGCTTGAAAAATACCACTAAGCTTTTTCCTAACCCAGGACCACCCATCTTGGACAGGTGAAATGTCACAGCCCCAAGTTAGAATGGAAGAACTTAAGAATATGCATCGCCTCCATGTACATCCCGGGATGTACATATGGACCCCTCTATGCACTCTGCTGTAACGTCCCTGCTGGCTGACTGCAGGACCTAACAGTCGGTGCAGCATGTGCTTAAGCCTGCATCCACTTCTCTGCTTGGCCATTTCAATACCATTAGATGCTGCCCTATCAAAATTAAATAGCATCATCTTAGAAATTACTTAAACCAAATCCTACCTGAAATTCAGGGATAGGTGAAACAAATGAGTCAAATACCAGATCTTGACAAAAAAAAATTTTTTTAAGATCAGGAAGCTATAGTGAGTTATAAGACATTACAAAATCTTAACTCAAGATCAAGTACAGCTTTAGAAGTCTGTAAGTGTAGCTCAAGGATAGGACATATGCGGAACAACGCATGAGACGCTGGATCAAATCCTACCTCAGAACTTTAGAAAAAAAACCTTTATTATATTACATTCTATAACCTCTGATTCATGATGCAAATGAATCAGAGAATAGTTTCTATAAATATATGTTAAAATCTGTTTGAGGAATAGGTTTTAAAATAAAATATTTAATGTTTAAACAAAAAAAGGTACATAATGAAGATGCCCTCAGAAATAATAAATTTTTGCCAGACATGGCACAGGCCTATAATTCCAGTACTTGGGATGCTGAGCAAGAGAACACCGAGTGTAGGTTACCCTGGGCTACATAGTAGAACCATATAGTAAAAAAATAATAAGTAACTTTCAGGTGTTAAACGTTAGGGGCTGGAGATGTAGTCATGTTGTCCAGTCGGTGGAATGCTGCATAGGAAAGATAGCTGAACCTAAGCTTGGATCAAGCCAAGCAGTATATCAGTGCTCCTCGATGGCCTCTGCTTCAGTTCCTGCGTCTAATTCCTGCCTTGGTTTCTCTCACAGTAGAGTGCTTGCCTAACAGGCATAAAACCTGGGTTTTCATTCCCACAAACTTGGCACGATGGCTCCTGCCATTATTCCTGACATACAAGAGGCAGAGGTGAGACCTTTGCGAGCTGAAGGCCACTCTAATCTACAGACATTCACAGACAGATTTCCAGGCCAGTCAGAGCTAGAGGAGCAGTCTTAAAACAAAGAAATAAGCAAGCAAACAAACAAATTCTTATTTGTTAGTTAGATACAAATTAAGCTGGGAGAAGTTGTACCTAATCAGAAAGCCTGCATCTCTGTGTTGTGATAAAGAAGAAAATAAGCAACCTTTCATTTTTGTTGTTGCGTTGTTTTGCTTTGAGACAGGGCCTCAGGTATCCCCGACCAGCTTCAAGCTTGCGCTGAAGCTGAGGATAACACTGAATTCTATCTCCCAAATGCTGGGATTACTAATGCTTAGTTTGTGGAGATCAAATTACCATGCCCAGAAAATAAAATTTATTTTATTAAACATGCACAATATATACACATACATATATGTGTGTGTGTGTTTTGATATACATATATAAAATATTAAGTGATTACCACAATCAATTAATGAATTTATCTATCACCACACACATTGTTCTGTGTATGTGTGTGAAGTTACGTCTTACTATTAACTATAGAGCCAACGCTACACATGACTGCTCTAGGATTTACCCACACCTCACTGTAAACTCCTACCCTTTGACAAACATCTCCCAGTTTCCGCATTCACTGGTGCCTAGTGCCCAACATCTCAAGTTCAGGTGCTCAGAATCCATGTAGGAGGTCATGCAGTGCTCACCTCTGTGTCTGGCTCGTTTCACTTCCTTTAAGTAACAGCCTAGATTCCAACCTCAACCGCATTTTTCACTGCCATGGAAGGGCAAGCAATGTAGTCCCACGGAATCCAATTTTACTTGAATTGGATTTTGAAATAGTGTTTGCTCTGCCTTTGTCAAACTGTGAACAGCATCAGATCAATACCTGGATTCTCTGTATTATGCACATCTGTGTTAGTTAGAGAGAATGCTTCCCTTGCTTCATATTACATTATCTATGCCATTCTCAGTTTGCTTTAATTCAGTATGCCACTGGGCAAATATCTTCATCTTAAGCAAACAGTTATTTCATTACAATACCCCATAACCAAAATGTTACTGAAACTTGAGTTTTTGGTTCAGGAAATAGCAAACTCAACCTCATAATTCAACGTCAGTTATAATTTCCATTTGGAAGGAAAATGTAAAATAGTTGAAGACTAACATCTTATCAAGGCCAGTTTCTTTTCATAGCTTTCTGGTTGGAATTCAGAAAACCAACCTCACTATAAAATTCAGAGGAAGAGACGGCAGGCCCATTAAACAGAGAAGGATCATGTCCCGACTAGGCTGAGGCCACCGGCTTTAAATATAGCACACTAATTTGGGACAGAAGCATTCCACTTTTGCTTTATCGGACTACAGCTCCCCAGGGAGATGTACCTTCTCCAAGGGAAGTCTTTTAAATGGCTTGACAATTTATTAGAAATAAGCAGTGGAGGGCATCTGTTTTCACAGGCCAACTGTTCAATTAATCTGTGTTAATACAGCCTCAAAGCACTTGGATGCAGCAACAGGATGTGGGTGTAACAGGATCAGACAGCCCAACATTCGATAGGCCCGACACATGCAGGGTCAGGGCAAAGCAATGGAGAGGGGAGAAAGCTTATTCCTCCAGAATCTAAACATCAAAACCCTCCCGCAGTCTGGGGTGTCTGGAAAACACTGAACCCAACTAGAGTTAACACTCACAACCTGAAAACCAACAAAACACCTCTCCCGAAACACAGAGACCTCTGCTGCTGTGCTCTGCTTCTGTAAATTAATGAATATAAAAGTCACCCGAAAGCACCAGAAGAACAAGATGGTCTTCTAGCGTATCTGCTGTTTAGGGGCTAGGGCAAAGAAATAAATGAGCGACCTAGAACTAGTATGGGCACTTAAATGCAGCCAAGGCTCACAGAACAGGTCCTGGGAGCACAAGTCCATGCTACCTGAAGCAAGAACAGGGCCCATTTCTGCAAGCCTCTCAGTAGGAACTAGGAGCCACAGACCTATCAGAAAGATCTCTCAATCATCCCAGCCTGCTTTGATATGTGATAACAATCCTTTGTTTTCAAAGGGGTTAGGAGAGACCTTTGAAAGCAAGCAGCCTGGAATTCTGTGGCTATCTCTAGCTGGCTGAGCCGCCAAGACTGTCACTGGTGCCTGGCCAACTGCTGAGAATCCAAGGAAGGGCAGCAAAGTGGTCCTCATCCTGACCTGCATTCTTTGGATTCCTTTCTAATCGGGTTTTGGAGGGGTCAAGAAGATCAGGAACAGAGAGATGAGTAAGCAAGGAAAGGAGGCTTCCTTCAAAACCCTAACAGCTTGGCCACAGATAAAGTCAATGACAAATACAAGTAAGTCACCTTTCAAGGGAATTTGGATGGTTCCTGATTAAAAGTGGAAGCCTTCCAGCTACGTGATAGTAGATGAAACATAAAACAAGAGTCTTGGGCAGATGGGCTCTTCCTCAGCCTCTGTATTTAATGAGCACAGAACCAGAAGCTGCCTGGACATCCAGGTCTGTTCAGAAGGGTCAGGAAAGAGATGTTACAAAGAGATAAAAAGAAGAGCCACTTCCCCCTGCATTCCGCATCCTCCATTGTGTTATCTTTGCTCTTAATTCAGGATTTCTCCCAACCACACGATCTACAAATACTTGGTAGATATGAAGAGTTAAGTTTAAGAAAGTACATCATTCTTCTTAGGCTACATTTCCAGTACGCTGCAAGAGCGGTGAGCCAAAGCCTTGAACTCGATTACTGGATTAGCCCAATACATACTGAGGGCTGCCTTAGTTGGGGTTGAGATAAAGGGAAGGACTTGGAACAGTGGTTTTCAACCTCCCTAATACTTTGACCCTTCAATACAGTTCTTAATGGTGTGGTGACCCTCAACTATAAAATTATTTTGTTGCTCCTTCATAACTGCAATTTTGCTACTGTTACGTTTCATAATGTAAATACCTGTATTTTCCAACTGTCTTAGGAAACCCCTGTCAAAGGGTCATTCTATCCTCCCATCGCAAAAGGTAGCAACCACGGAGGTTGGGACCTGACTTAAGTGATTGTGAAAGAAGTGGCAGGAGAAGAAGCAAAGACACCGAAGCCAGGCATCAGCCCTCAGCACTCTTCCCTGTGACAGCAAGGATCCAGAGCATCCATAACTGACTGATGGTTTAGCCATCTCGCTGCCTGCCTGCCTTCTTATCAGTCCATCCCGCCCCAAGGCTGGCTTCCTCAGGAGAGCACGTCTGGTCTAACAGGAAACACTAGCTAGTTCCACCCAACAGCCTTTTGCACACAGGAAGGACAGAGATGTGGTTCAGAAGGCACTGAGGATAGATTGCTAATGTCCAATTTAAGCTCCCCATCAGCTAGAGATTACATGAAACACACATAATTACTTGTGAGAACACCTGACTTCTAGACGGTGCTATATGCTACTAATTATTATCATTATTGTCACAGGCAAGGAGCTTCTTTACACAGTATTTTCACATGTACAATAAGGAATTTATTCCAAACTAACAGATCATACCATGACATGGCAGATCTCCAAGTTTATAATGTGAATTCTTTCATTTCTCCTTCCCCCAGAGACTCGAATTTGAAGAAAAAAAAAAAACCCTACAAAACAGTTCAACAGTGTTTTGTTTTGTTTTTTTGTTTTTTTTTTGTTTTTTTTTTTTTTTGCTATCCTAAATTTGAAATGCAAAAGGGAAGGACAAATTGTTGCACAGACTAAGAGCCTTTTTCAATGTCTGACTATGGCAGCTGAAACAAAATCCTTCTGATGTAAACATTCAGGAACTCAGAGAATCCTACTGGTATTTGTAAGTACTTCATCGATGTCAACCATCAACAAATAGTTACATACACACAATTAGTGGATATCTGTCCCAGCAAGGTTCCATCTCAGAGGCTGCATTTGCTGTCCCCTCTCCCTTGAATAACTGCAGGAGAAAGGTGGGAAGGAACCACTCCCTCTTCTACGATTCTAGATTGTAGCTCTGTAAATTGAACTGTCAAAAGGCAAATTAGCAGGATACACTGATTTTATTTGATGGAAATGTTTATATTTTTACATGAGGGATGGCGAACTCTACAGGAAAGAAGTAAAAGCCCCACAGAGCTTAGGTACCATTTAGTAACAACCTATAGTGAAGATGTGATGAGACACAGGGCTGCTAAGAACAGCTGCTTGTGAGAAAGAAAAAAGGTAGAGGGAAGCAAGGGTTTGCTTATATAGACTAAGGTCAGTGTCATGTCCAATGGACTCAGTAATAAGCATCTTCCTGATAGAGCAGAGGCCATCACAGAGGGAAACTGGTCTACATCTAAGCAGAAAGGGAGTGGACAAAAGCTGCAACTGTCTGCTATTTCTCAGCTGCCTTAGGTCAAAACAATCCTTAGCAAAGTGCCCAGTTTGCCTTGGCATTCACGCCCTCAGTGCCTCTGATGGTCTCTTTAGTCCCTCACTTGCCTATTAACCTTCTTCTTCACAACCTGATCCCCAGTGGCACAGGAATGTATTGATCACTGTGTTTGGCTTCCTATCTACCCAATAGGGCAGAAGCTCTGAGATCAGGCATTTTGCTTCTTCCTTTTCATTTTTCACGGCTGGATCTGAGTTCTTAGCGTGGAGTTGGGGTTCAACAAATGACTTCGCATGTTACACTGTAGTAATCTTAAAATTACAATTCCTGCTATTTTGATGGTGTGGAAATTTGGATTTATTAACTTATGAGGCGTACCCATATTTATCCACTATATATTTGTAGTATTACCTTCTTTTTTAAAGTGACCATGGAGCTGGGTGGCAGAACACAACGACTGTATATAACAGAATAAATAAGTAAACAAACACAAGACTCTTGGCTCCTAAGCCTATATAATACACAGTACAGCAGTATAAAACTGGTTCACTGGGCAGGCAGACAGTGGTTAAAATCTTATGTGGCTCTAACTAAGTGGGCTTCAGATCCTGCACCATGACCCAAGAAAATAGAATTTGACATCATTGTTGAATTTAAAGAAAAATATAGTTCTCTTTGGTGGCTAAAGAGTCTTTACCTTTGAGAGCGTCTGAAAACTAATATATATAACTTTCTCTTTGCTCACATAATATCAGGAGAGACATTAGCAGCAAGGACATGGAAAAGAGGATGTTCTATTTACATTTGTGAAATCATACAGCCCAATTATGTTCCCACTGAATGGCTCGAGTAAACTGAAACTGCAATTTCACTAATGTCTACAATGAATTCCCAGCTATTTCTGCCTGCCAAGCCTAAAACCTTGCTACACACTTCTACCTAGACAAGTGCTTATAGCACCATTGGATGGGAGGACTGCTTGTTTCTGCCGGCAGGTTGGGTTGTTTTCTTATTATTGTTCCTCTTAGTCTTTATGATGTCTGCTCATCTCATTTTCTCAGTACTATATTAGAGCTAAAGGGTGAACACAGCAGCAATTTAGATCAATAAATAATAATCAGAGTATCACCAGGTACTTAGTACATGAAGACCTTTCCTACATTACTACTCTGTCAAATATTAAATTAACAATAACAACAAAAAATGTACAGGTGAATAGCTCCAGTTGCTTTAAACAAATTAATGCATTTATTAAATTTTCTAATTACAAAGATTTACAATGGCTGAGATTTAATGATAAAAATGACAAACCAAATATGAAGTAATTTGTAGTATAATTGCAAAAATGCTTTCAAATATGATGTAAAAAAAGCATTCGTGGATAGAACACATGCTTTAATATACTTTTTCTTACTTTCCCACAATGAATTTACAGTTATGTTTTTATTCTCCCTTAATATTGGAGATTTTTAAACAGAGAGCTGTTGTGTGACATTTGCACACTATGTGAAGATAAGTTGTTGTGATTGGTTTAATAAAGAGCTGAAAGGCCAATAGCTACACAGGAAGAGGTTAAGCAGGACTTCTAGGGACAAAGAGGATTCTGGAAAGAAGAGAGGCAGAGAAAAGTCAGCGAGACTAAGATACAGAGCAGAGGTAACCGAGCCACGCGGCAGGACTTGGATGAGTAGAAATTTGAATTATAAGAGCTAGTTGAGGACAAGCCTGAGCTAAAGGACAAACTTTCATAACTAAATATGTCTCCATGTCGTGATTGGGGCTGGCGGCAGAAAAGAAGGTCCAACAAGATAGAGCATCACAGATGCTAGACAAAATGCTCTGCCTTTCAGCTGTATACCCAGACCCCTTCTCTTCACTTCCGATTTTGAGACCCATGTCACCGAGTTGCCCTTGTTAGCCTTCTCACTCTGTAGCTGAAGCAGACTTCAGAGCTCTTAATCCTTCTGTCTCATCCTCTGAAGAAGGTGAGAGGCCTGTGCCATCCCTGCAAGGGTCGGTATTCTTTTAACTCAAAATACAACTTAAAAATAATTCAAAATGACTCCCACAAACATCTTATGGTTCAAAATTTTTGTTCTAATTGCTAACACACAGTACGAAAAGCTGTTTTAAAACTGTAGATTTTTTTTAAGAATTTAAAATTCATGTGCAACTACCAAAGAAAATGGAAGACCCTCTACTCTTTTTCTTTTCCTGTTTGCCCTGAACCTCCTGCCGTTGGCTAGAATTACAGACTCAGTCATATCACTGTGTTTTTGTCTGATTGCTACAAGCCGTGAGACTTCTACGTCTAGCCACATAAATCACCACAGGCAAGGTCTAATGACTTGCACCAGGAAATAAAGCAAACACATAACTAAACATGTTTAAAGGTCGGAAATTCCTTTGCGGGTAAATCCTGGCCACAGAGGAAGAGAATTGGTCCCAACACGCCAACAGAAAAGCTTCTAACTCTAAATCTCTACGATCCCTGAACTAAGTCACATGAATAAATGTAAACTCTCTTCAAGGCTCTCTTGCACAATCTCCAACACCCACGCTGATAAATGGTTTAGGAAAGATGAAAAAGCACCTCCCAGCTGCGAAAGTTCACCCGTCAAGCATGTTTTCACACCAAAGAACAAACAGTTTGCAAGGAGGAGCACTCTGCAGAATTACACTGTGCCTCCCCTTCCTGGACCTGCCATACCAAGCCAGTAAGTTTCCACATTGGCTTACATTCTGGAAATACTTTACATGCCAGAACTGCACTGCACTTAACCTGTCGAAAAGCATCATACTTTAAGTATAACTGAGTAAGAAGAGTACGATCACAGGCATTCACACACACACCCTTCCAACAGAAGGAATTATATATATTATATATTTATATACTATATTTATGTATTTATATTTATTTATATATGCTATATATATGAAACCTTAACCCTGACATTTCCAAAAACAGAGTTAAATACAATTCATCAGTGTGTGTTTACACACCCAAATATATAATAAATTTCACATGCTAACAGTGTTATCTCCCTTCCTATAAGGAGGCAGCTGACATTTCAACCAAAATTCTACCTACCTTGCTCAAAACAGTTTCCTCCAAACTAAATGGTGCCTTTATCTGAGTATACCAAATGTTCTTGAGACACCTGGCTCACTATTTAACCAAAAGCAACAATCTAGCATCCCTAATGGATTAAGGAACGCAATAATATAGACCTATGCTGTAGGAAATCCTTCAGTCAGTAGCCTTTAAGTTACCCGCCCACTTGGGTGTAGCCTCTTACACTATAAATGCCAATGTAAAGCATGAATGTAGTCTCTCTTCCAGCTGTGGGATTCAGTTGCTGTTTCTCGTTCGAGCAGAGGACTGTGATCTGTGAGTCTACCCCTAAATAAATACTCCTCTATGATCCTCAATTCTGAGCTAGTGTGGGGTTTCTTTTTAGCAGATCTGGTTCAGCCGAGGCTCTGAATGCTGTGCTCCTTTCTCAAACACCTCAAAGCTTATTTCACTGCTACTCCTCTCCAAGAAATGTTCAACAACTAAGTCTTTAGATGAAATGAATGACAGTTTACCAACAGGGAAAGGAAAACACACTGCCATTTCTTTTGAGAACCATTGAAATTACATTTTTTTTTAAAAATAATATATTAGTTGGAAGCATTCCCTAGGAACCTGAACATGCTTGGCGTTCAGCCAGCCCCACTCTTGGGTGAGTTCACATACAAATGAAAAACATTCTCCCCCTCCTCTTCCATTATTCCACAAAGATTTTGGATGTGATTACCTAGCAGATAAGGAAAGTGAGAGAAAATTCTAAAACTCCCCACTAATTGCTCATGGAGAATCTGTGCTGAGAACATTTATTAGTCTTCTCAGTATCCTGTACTCCCTTTACAATACTGTATTTTATCCACATTGCAGAATATTAGTGAGTTGTCAAATATTTGATTCCCTTGTTCTTAAGAATAAAGCCTGCTGAGGATGATGGTGCACACCTTTATTTCTAGCACATAGGAGGCAGAGGCAAGAGGATCTCAATGAGTTCAAGGCCAGATTGGTCAACATGGTGAGTTTCAGGGCAGCCAAGACTACATAGAGAGATCCTGTCTCAATAATAATAATAATAATAATAATAATAATAATGATGATGATAATAATAATAATAACAGTGTAGTGTCTGTAGTGTGCTTGGCTAATAAAACAGATTTACCAGACTCCCTTGCAGCTAGGTGCCATAATCTGGTCAACCTTAAGAAGATATTGACAAGATTTTTTATTAAAGCTCCTAAGCCTAGCTGAATAGTAGTCTTCAGTAGCCAATTCTGTTTTAAAACTATTAAAAGTACACTGTTGTTCAGAAAATTAAGTTCAAATTCAAAGGTCCCCAAAACCCTAAATCTCCTACTGTTTCTTCATCCACATATCCATGGTTTCTCCTTTGGAATTTTTGCCCCCTTGCTGTTCTTCATCTCTGGGAACCCCACTCTGCTCCATTTACCCTTGAAATCCTCTCAAAAGAGTCTTGGGATCTCTGTGAGGACATTAGATATACGTTTATTGCAACCTTTGACATAATATGGCTACTTCTTTCTTCTCCATTAGACTGTGGAGTTAACAAGGTAAATAAGGTACAGAATGTTACTTCTCCATATACAGCACCACAGAGATTTCAGTGAGGACTCTTGCTGAAACACAAGCCATCTTGTACATGTCCATGAATGAACAATTTCTTTTAAAAAAAATGTGAGCAAGGAAGGAAAAGTATTGAGCAGCAAATTAGTCATAAAAAGATCATCACTTCCTGTTGATGTCAGCATCACTAAAATGATGCTCAAAGTCCCTAAGAGAATTTGGAGCAGGTATAAAACATGTGACCTCCAAACCCAAATATCCCATTAAAACTCCAGCATTTACCTGAACTCCTTTGCTGACAACAGAATCAGGGACTTGGGACTAGGTAATATGTGTTCAAACTGATATAAATGAGCCAGTGAGTAATGAGTCAACATGCCAGGTTACTTCAAAATTATAAATAATTTAACATATGATAATTAACCCTTGGAATATTTTATCAAATGTCTGTTCTTCTCCAGAAAAGAGATTGATACTCATGTTTCCACATCTCATCAGTTATTTATGAAATCAATAAATACAACTAGGAACCTATACACAGGAGAAACACATTCAAGAATTCTTCCCATCTCTGTCCTTACAACATGACCCTTGGAAGTTCACAAGCAGAAAAACTGAACCTAAGCCCAGCTCACAAAAGTGAAACATTCCAACAGAAATACGATGAAACAGGGGGCCTCTGATCTCTATTCTTTATTAGAATCCCGATAGAGTGCTTGGCCACAAATAGAACATCTTTATCACACTTGCTCACCCCAAGGCTCAGGGACCTTTACAGAAGGGGAGGGAGAGGGTAAGGGTTTTAAGAACCAAAGGTCATGAAGGATCAGGGTAAAACTGTTTTCTAAACATGGCAAGACTACTGCAACCTTAACAGATAGCAGGTGTGGTTGTCTGTGAAAGAACTGCATATGATCAAGCCAGTCAACATTCCAGTATGAATAGGGAGGGGAAGGGACTCACTCCAAGCTGAGGAATTATTGTCAGTTCATGGCTTCTGGAAGAGGGAGAGTCAGTTTTCTTTAAGGGTGTGGTCCCTGGCAGGTGGAGCTCACTCTAGTGGATGACCCCACATCCGTGAGTATAGGAACAACAAAACATTTGGAGGGGTGGGAAGAAAAGGGAATGGATCTAAGAGGAGTTAGGTAAGGAATGGGTGGTGACTATGATCAAAAAGAAAAACCACTGTATTCGTGCATAAAATTCTCCAAGCACTAATAAACATGTACTAAACAAGAGAAGAGCATCTGAAAAGTAAGTTCCAGTATACCCTCTAGGGTGCTTCATCCTTTATTATCTTGGTCCTGGGCAGCTCTGACAGCCATGTTGATAAATTACTCAGTGGTGGGCCATCTTCGGCCAGCAGGCTTCTCTTCCACTGTTTGAACCATAGTCAAATTATTCTGGCTTCCCTCAGGGATTCCTTCCTCTCGTTCTTCATTGAATAATACCACTCTTGCAAGTAGGGCCCTTCATAGTTCTTCAACTAACAGCAAAATGTAAGCCACTTCCACATCAAGAGTTCTTATTTAGCTGGGCATTATAACATGTGTCTTTAATCCTAGCACTCAGGTGGCAGAGGCAGGCAGATCTCTGTGAGTTTGAGACCAGCATGTTCTATAGGGTGAGTTTCAGGACAAACAGAACTATACAGTGAGACTCTGACAGGAAAAAAAAAAAAAGGTTCAGTTTACTTTTAGCAAACTTAAATCTCCTGAAACCTTTGGTGCAAAAGGATATAACACTTGACATAAACCATTAAAAAAACATTTTATAAAAACATTGAACAAACAGGAAAAAGATACAAGGTTAATCATAATGACCTCAATTAAATTTCCAATGCTTGTCAACTTAATGGAATTAAGTAGCAATGGCTTTCAGCCATTAGAAAGTACAATTTCTTTTCTGTTTTAAAGACAGGTTTCTCTGTGCAGTCCTGGCTGTCCTGAAACTCCCTCTGTAGACCAGGCTGGCCTTGAACCCAGGGGTCAACCTACCTCTGAATGCTAGGATTAAAGGTGTGTGGCACCACTGCCTGGCCAAGGAAAGTATAATTTGTACAATTTCTTTAGAAAATACAAGGAACAGAATTCACACAATGTTGAATCATCTTGTTGGGTTATTAGGCGACAAATGGCAAACACGAGAAAATAAATGTCACCAAAGTAAACGCTGACAATGACAAAGTAATTTTCACTTTGATGGTCACATAATGTAATTTCAGTATACAGTATATAGCATTTTCTTTCTAAACCTTACTCAAAATCATTTCTAAGAACTTTCAACCGATAATATCATAATAAAGCAGAAGACTGATGATTACGTTGTAAGATTGGTGACACAAGCCCGTAAGTAACCCCAGTTTAGAATTTCCAAACTCCACCCCTGAGAAAGGCCGCCATCGGTGGTTCCTCCCCTGGAGATGCCCGAGACCACGCCCACAGGTTATTTTAGACAAGGCCCCCCAATCTACCACGTGGTTCTCTCTGTGGGTTTTTCTTCTTCCACTGGGGTCATCTGGGAATGCTTTGCTCAGATTAAACCTGGACCTTGTAATTCTTAATTTGGCTCTGTTTAATTGGCTTCGTCAATGGAGAGGCTTAATATTGGGGTACAGAAACCTTTTACTCAGGGTTCAAGAGGCTGAGGCAAGAGAATAGAGTATACAAACCCGCCTGGGCTACATGGTGACTTTGAGGCCAACCAAACCAAGACTGCAAAATCTTGCCTCAATTCAAAGGATGACGGTGTTTCTTCAGTGGGAAGAGCCCAGCTACATTGCCTGAAGAGCCGTGAACGAATGATATTATTAAGTTACTGACGTTTATAGAAATTTTAGAAAAGTATCCTTGCTCATAATCTTTAAAACATAAAGAGAAACTGCCTCTATTATACAGGATCAAACTTGTATACATCTATTCCTTTTTTACGAGAATGTATATAACCGTGTGGAGTGAGAGCGTGCACTAGACCTGTCTGGATGCTTGAGTAGTGGTCAGCTTCTTCTAGAACTTCCCACCTTGGGTTTTGAAAGAGTCACTCACTGACCCCAGAGCTCACGTTTCTGCTGGACTGGCTGGCAAGTACCTCACCAGGACCCTCCCGACTCCACCTTCCTAGCACGAGAGTCACAGAAACAAACGTGCCGTGTGCCTTGCTTTTACAAGGATTCTAGGCATCTGAACTCAGTTCCCTCTGGAGAAGAAATCACTTCACCTACTGGCCCATCTACCACGCACCTCACCAGGCAATCTTTCATCGCTGCACTGCAGAATTTCTACAGTACTCCTCGAAGGTATGTATCAGCTATTTAGTAGTACTGGATGTAAGGCATTGGTGTTAACAATCAATTACAGAAAGCAGTATGAGCACGATCAATATTAATATTCCCCTAGTCCCTACTTTCATTTGTAATATTTAATTGCCTCAGAGCAGACCCCAGCTCGAAGTCATTCCTCCACATTACAATGAATGACAGTTCAGATGCCTCAGCTTACCTCAGGGTCGTGATCTTGCCAGACACACTCAAAACAATCTACCTAGAATATTAACCCACAACACATCTCCGGATAGAGTTCTCCTCCTCGTCTTTCCCAGCTAAACCTCTAGCCTCCTGTGCACCGCTTGCTGCTTCCTGTTGGACAATGAAAAAATGCATTTTTCTTTTCTCTACAAACCCACATGCATCAAGGCCTCTCTGAACGGGATGGTCTGCTTGACTGGATTTAGAATCACCAGGAAGTTTGACTCTGGGTGTGTCTGTGGGTGTGCTTCCAGAGAGTTTAAAAGGCTAAGGGAGACCCATTCTGAATGTGGGTGATACCATTACGTGGTTGCCATGGCAGCGTGCGTGTAAAGAACGCAAGCTGAGCATCAGTATTTATCTCTCCGCTTCCTCACTATGGATGTAACGTGACTATCGGTTTCCTATCCATGCCACCGTGACTTCCTGGTCATGGGGGTATGTACCCTAAACCTGTGAGCAAATAAAACCTTCCTTCATGGCTGGGGATAACGGTTTGGGAAACACTTGCCTGGCACACGTGAGACCCTGGGTTCAATGCCCAGAATAGGGGAGGAAGGTCCTGCCTTAAGTAGCTTTTATCCCAGTATTCATCACAAAAACAAAAAAGTAACTAATATACGGGGCAAAAAAGCTTAGTCAGAAGCTCTCTACAAAAACTGGATTTTAAGCCGGGCGGTGGTGGCGCACGCCTTTAATCCCAGCACTCGGGAGGCAGAGGCAGGCGGATCTCTGTGAGTTCGAGGCCAGCCTGGTCTAAAAGAGCTAGTTCCAGGACAGGAACCAAAAGCTACGGAGAAACCCTGTCTCGAAACATCAAAAAACAAACAAACAAACAAACAAACAAACAAAAAAACCAAAAACAAAAAAAAAAAACAAAACTGGATTTTAATTTTCAATGGAGTTACATAATTTAATATGCAAGTATCTGAGAATGAAATATTCTCAAAAATTAATCTTCAGATTTGGACATTTCTATGGAGAGTCTGGAGAACATTTCATCTCAAGCTAATATACTGGAAAGGGCAATACTATACTTGTTCTAGACACGCCAAACTCGCGATTAAACATCAGGCTGGGGAATATCTGCTATAAAATGGGGCTTTTCATTTGGGAAACCGTAGTTTCAGTCTGCATAATGCTGGGATTTCAGAAAAGAAGATGAGGACTTTATTGAATGACTTAAACACTGCAGAGAAATTATGTTTATCTACCTTGATCACCTTTGCCTATCAATTATACTACACGATGTAAGGAATGTATTTGTATTAAAAAAAAGTAATTGTGCTTTGAAACTTCATCCAATGACAGGAGCAGGGAAGGATTAAGGACCCAGTTCTGAGCGCTAATACCATTCTACTTTCTCTTCAGAATGAAATCCAGTGGGAACGAGGAACAAGGAGGCACACAGCTGCGAAGCCGCCATGACGAGACTCATCAAAGTGGGTTCTGACCTTAACCAGCAATCTTTTCTTTCTTTCTTTTTTTTTTCTTTTGTATTTGGTTTTTCAAAACAAGGTTTCTCTGTGTAGCCCTGGCTGTCTGGGAACTTGATCTGTAGATCAGTCTGGCCTCGAACTCACAGAGATCCATCTGCCTCTGACTCCTGAGTGCTGGGATGAAAGGTGTGTGCCATGCCGCCTGGTCACATCTCCTGGTAACCATCAGTCTTTTAGAAACGAACTGTCAGACTAGGGCTATAGCTCAGTGGTAGAATACCTACCTAGTATACACAACGCCCTGGGTTCAATCCCAAGCACAGAGAACAAAAACAAAAATAAATTTATACTGCTTCATTAATGTTACTGTAAAATACCAGTTACATATATGCAGACGTATTAATGTTTATTGCAGAAATGGTCTCAATAACTAAGCGACAGAACCAACCCAGGGTCCAACAGAGGAATGGGTATGGAAAATGTAGTATACATGCACAATGGAGTTTTTTTTTTTTCGGTCATAAGGAATGAAATTATACTGTTTGCAAGAAAATAGAGGAAAATAGAAATAACTATCATACTGTTAATTAGGCCAGTTTCTGTAAGAAGAATTTTGTATGCTTTCTCCTGCTATGCAGTTCCCAGAGCTTCTGGCTGTGTTAAAAACAAGTGTAAAAGAGGAAGTGAAACTGCCTAGGGGGACCAAGGAAGCTAATGGGAAAAGGGAACTGGGAGGAAGGAACAGAGGGGACAGGAGGAGAAGAGAGGGGAAGGGAGCGGAGGGGAGAATATAATCACATGTAACACATGTATGAAATGTGAAAATGTCCTCATGTGGCACAGTCCTGTGCACAATGAATATGCACATTGCAATGTCTTTAATAATAATTTTCAGTCATCTAGGAATGTGTACTAATGAAACATTAATTCTAATTTTAATTAATTTTTAAAAAGTAGGCTTGCAAACAAAGCAAACCTGGACAAATGAGATTTTGGTAACAAAGGATGAAAGGGCGGATCTTAAACACACAAATATACCTCCAGGGTAAGATTAAGCATCACATGTTTATTGTCTTGAGAAATGTCTCCATGGGGTTAAGATATATGACTGTCATTAAAGCTTAGAAATTTAGCAAAGCAACAAGAGCAATAAAACATTTCTTCACTTAACACAAATGACTTTCTCTGACGGATCTCTTACTCTCCTAAGTGTCCTCTAAGGCTGAAGAGTCATTTATCACTATCAGTTAGAAAGCCTCGCTGTTTCACTGTTTCCAGTGAAGATAAAGACAGTATGTGTCTCTTTAGAAGCTGAGAGCACAGGACAAATTTGATTCTCCGAGTAAAAGAACCGGACAAAGAACAATTTCATAACCATGAAATTACAAAAAAGTAAATTTTCATAGTTACAGAGTTAAATTTTTAATCTGAAATATCTTTTGAACTAGAGAAGGAAAAAACAGCCCCTCTGAAAAGAAGGAGATTCAAGTTCTGTTCCATGTCCATTGCTGTACTCAGCTCAGGATTCACGGTCTACAAAACCATTTCTAACGTGTTACATTTACTCATTTCTTATATGTGTTCACTGACCCTCCACCCAAGGTTCTGAGACCTTCTCTCCTTTCTTCCTGTACCTACTCTAAGTAAGGCGAGAAGTAAATGTGGATTCTGTAGTTCCAGCTAGAACCAACCTCTATCCAAAAACTAAATACATGGCTGGCCAATAAGAACTCATCGCGACTCCTAAGGCCTTTGCTTCTTGCTCCTTCCATGTTGTTGGCACACACAATCTAACCACAGAACCCTCGGATTTAGGCACTAAAAGTTTCAAATATCATTAGACTAATTTTGACAAAGAGCGGAACTGGGAGCACATGGGCAAACCTGCTGATATTTCAACGTGTGTTTCTGAGTCACAGATTATAGTTAATTTTTAAGGACGTGAGAGCCCTAATGTAACAGTTATATAAACTCATTTGAGTAGGCTTTTCCTGACAGGAAGGCTGTCTTCGTGTCCTGTCTTGGATGAAGGCTGATTGAGCTGTCCATGCTAGGACCAACTTTCTTTGGGTGGCACTTGAATCTTCTACTTCTGCTCTGATGACAAAGCCTGATTATTCATTGTTATAGAGAAGATTTAGCTGAAGACTAAGCTAAGCCTGTCCACAGCTCCTCATACACCCAAAGACGTCCAGTTAATAACTGCATTAATAATCAAGCCAGTGCATAACTGACTCAATATTAAACATGTAGAAGGATGCTAGCATACACAGCATTAAAAATGAGCATTTTCCATTTTTATAAACCCAGCACAATTCTGTACTGCTTAAATTCTTCAATGAGCATAACATGAATTATTCTAGTATTTTTAAAAATCCAACCAAGATATAAAATCACATATGTAATAAATGATATTTTATAACAGGTGTTTAAAAAAACTTTTACCTATGCTGTTTCATTGTAGAATCTTTTTTTTTTTAAATTTTTTGACACAGTCTTGCCATGTAGCCCAAGCTGGCTTGGACCTGTCAATCTCTCTCGTTCTCTGTCTCCTCAGAGCTGGGATTACAGGCATGTGCCACACCTGGGTAAACTCATTGAATCTTGTAGCGAACTAACTACCAGCTCTCTCTTATGCTTAATTAGACAACAAGTAAGTTAATTGCTCTAATAAGTAAAATACCACGAAGATTATTTTAGCTTCCTGTAACTATGGATGAGAAAAATATATTCATTTTCTACCATTCAATAAAAGCAGCAACACTTAGTTATGATGGTACATCAAGCTACATATTAACATACATTAATTTATCCACTTAAGCATATTAAACATGAAACAATTTAACCCTCAGCAATGATAAATAACTACTATCCACATTTACAAAAGCACAGCAATTTAACCATAGCCAATATCTCAGGGAGACAGGCCCCAGAATGCTCAAGCAACCTGGCTCCCATTTGGTCTCGGGAGCCACATGTGCTATAGTTTCAATCATAAATATGACCCAAAGGCCAGGGCTAAAAGCTTAGTCTTCAGAGGGCCACTGCCATGAGGTAGTGGGACATTTAAGAGGTGGGAACTTCTCGGAAATGTTTAGATCACTGGAGGCATTCCCTTGGAGAGGACCTTAGGATGCTGGTCTCTCTTTTCCTGTTTGTTTCCAAGCAGACCAGCATGACAGGAGCAGCCTGGGTCCATCACTCATTCTCAGCCATCGTCTGTTGCCTCACAACAGGCCCAGACGTATGTTGTCAGTCAATCATGGACTGAAACCTCCCAAACTGCAAGCCAAGGTAACCTTTCCTCTTTTGAGGAAGCACAATGCCTGAGGTATTGTGTTGCAGCAACAGAAAGATATGTGAAGTGTTACCCTTCCTATGCATCTGGGAAACACTGCACGGTTCACCACGACTAGCCTAGCATCCATCCAACATCACAATTCCAAATGTTCACTCCAGTTCTTTCCACAGAAGAGATAGGCTTAAAAAAAAAAAAAATCTCTCTTCTTGGGGGCCTAGAGTGATGGGTCAGGGATTAAGAGTATTTTCTGTTCTTCCATAAGACCTGAGTTTCAGTTGGCTCACACCCACCTGTAACCCCAGAGAGATTCAAGGTCTGTAGTCTCCATAGGTAACTGCACTCGTGCGCACATAGTCCACACACACACACACACACACACACACAATTTTAAAATGATAATACAAACAAAATTTTAAAGCACTCTCTGCTTTCTTATTTTATGATATTCACTAATTCTAGCTCAATCTCTATTGCACACCTCTTCAAAGAATAGCCACACAGAGGCAGAGTCGTACGAATCTGTAGTCTAGCCACTCAGAAGGCTGAGGCAGGAGGATCACTAGAAGCAAAGAGTTCAAGGTCAGTTTCAGCAACACAGTGGAACCCACCCTAACTTGGATTCTGTTGCTGTGATAAAACTATGACCAAAAGCAACTTGCAGAGGAAAGAGTTTACAACATCACACACATGACCACCCATCATCAAGAGCAGCCAAGAACAAGAGCTCAAGTAGGAACCGGGAGGTGGAACCAAAACAGAGGCCATGGAGAAGCGCTGTACAGTAGCTCCTGCTCCACAGTTTGCATACACCCAAGGACTACCTTGGTGCTCAGGAGTGGCACCACCCATGGTTGGCTGGGCCCTCCCACATCAATCATAAATCAAGAGGGTGCCACACCACAGACTTGCCTCCTGGCTAATCTGATAGAGACGATTCTCAATGGAGGGACAGCCTTCCCAGATAACTCTAGTTTGTGTCAAATCCACAGAAACCAGCCAGCTCAGATCCCCATCTCAAAAAATAAAAAAGTATCCAAGCAAAATAAATCTAAATAAAATATCTTCTTTGCCCAGTACTGCAGCTAGGACTAAATGTCTATGAACCCAAGTTCTCTGTAACCTCTTCTGTATTCCATGACATATCGCTTCTTCAAAAACTAGTAGCAAAATAAGCAAATTAAACAAACAAATAAATAATTTTTTAAAGATCTGTTTTAAAATAAGTTACTACAGCAGACATTCTAGTCCAGCATTGGGTGAATTCTGATCTCAAAGGTGCTGTCAGTCACACCTACTAGATGAAACAATCTGAAGAAAAAAAATTACTGAACATTGGTTTTTTTTTTTTTTCATGATAAATAGTCTCTTTCCAAAGCAATCCATGTTAAACTAAGGAAAGACCCATGTAACATTCCCCTCCAGGAGCGTCTCCACAGAGTCTGAAATACAATACAGGTAATTGCTTACACTTGCTTCTCATTCAGGGAGCATGCTCATTCCCTCCCTTAGCCTTGTCAGCTTGCCATCCCCCTCCCACCCACTCGTGAGAGTGGGACACAAAACGTATGCTGCAGAAGGTTACAGTGTTCACGAGCGCTTGCAAAAGACAGTATTTATTATCAACCCTCATTCCACGGTTTGTGTCTAGGATCCCACTATGAAAAGGAAAAGATGTCACCGTCAAGTAAACGAAAAACAACAGAATGAAAACCAAAGCCCTAAATCAGGTTAGGGTTTGGAAACTGAAAACAGAGCACTGGCTTGCTGGCCAGGCCCTCACAAATGCAGGTGTGTGCTATGTGGCGCACGCACCCTCCTGGACCACAAGGTCATCTAGACCAGGGAGTGGGATGTGACCATAGTCTTGGCTACGTAGGTAATGTCAAGATGTTAACAGCTCTGAGGAGAGAGGAGCAGGATGGAAACATGCCCTGGGCTTCCTCTGCCCTTCTTCCTGCTTCTTGCACACCCTGGCCTCCATGGCATTACTTGGCATCTTTGTTTGCAGAACAGCCTAATGAATCCTGAACGTGGTTCAAAATGGTCCATCTGCAACTGGTCCCCAAATCCCCGCTTCTATTTTAAAATTGCCCAGAGATTTTCTTTCCTTTCTTTTTTTTTTCCTTAATGGATTTTTTCCCTCAGGGATTTCTATTTGATGCAGCAGGTAGAACCCTGGCAACACTCTTGAGTTTTTGTTTATTGTTTTGTTTTATTCCTTGGGATGGGATGTAGTTCAGTGGCAGAGTAGGTGTCCATCTTGCTCAAGTCTCCAAATTTGATCCCAACACAGAAAAACAAAGAAACAAAAAACCAAAAACAAACAAAACATGAAAACCTCCATGGGTCTGCCATGCAAACAAGGTTGGGAAGTCATGGTTAACAAAACCATATTTCTTATAGAAGCCTCTTTAAGAAGTTGATTCGTCCTTTGCTGCTGCTCGTTGCTGCAGAGGGAGGCGCCCTGTTGTCATTTACCAGACTGATTAGCATGGTGCTGAGGTCTTGGTCTGCTTTTAGCCATGACCTCCCTCCTTGTTTCTGATTCTCCACCCAGCTCCAGAGTCCAACCTATAGCTGTCACAGCTTCTGTTTATTTTCCGTCTCCCCAGAAGAACGGAAGCTCCGTGAAGAAAAAGACAGTTGGGGTTTATATAAAAGATGGTCAGAGCTGAGACAGGATTTGGCCTAAAAATAAAACAATAAAATTTCCCCTAATGAATAGATAAGACGGTGAATCGAACTGAATTCCACACTTGTTCTTTCTTTCATTATGCAAAGCCTTATCTGTGCCTGGCTCTGGAGCAAGCTCAAAGAACACAGATAAGACAAAGGCCCTGCACACACGCTGGTGTTTGTACGTGAACAAATACGGCCACGCGAATACTTAACCTTCCTTCCCCAGGCCTGGGCCACAAACCTGGCTGGGAACTTAAGCAGGAAATGAGGAAATGCCCCAGGACTATCCAATTCTATCACCCCTATAATCTTTTTAGCTATAGGTATTCATCCTGTACCACACTCTCAGTACACCACTTACTGGGTACTTCCCCCCCCCCTTAATTTGTACTTTCTTTTTCTTTTCTTTTTTTTTTGCATATAACATTCCTATTTCATAATTATGGGCATGTTTTATTCGCTCCACATACTTCAGTACCCAGTGGAAGTGAGGAACAAAGCATAAACAGTCAAATTAACATTACATTCTGGAAACTTGAGATTTAAAGTGTATTCATGCAGGTCCATTTTGCATAGCCTGACATAAAGGACAGAGAGTATAAAAGAAATTTATTAATGAAAGATGCAAAGGAAATCTTAAAACAGCACAGTTTTTGCAGAAGTAATGTACATTATTTTATTAAGCACTTCTTGATTCACTTCTGTGTGAAGGATTACTGATAATAATCCTCATTATCAAATAAATGGACAAGGTTGACATGCCAGAAACAGTAAACTTAAAACGGAAGCCCTCTAGCAGTAAGAGAGACCCTTAACCACAAAGCTCACTTCCCTTCCTTCAAATCGGGAGGAGCCGACTGATGCCATTTTTTTCCCTGTTTATTTTGAATCAGTCTCATCTTGTGTACAGCTCTTCATTTCTTCAGTTCCGTCTTCTAACAGTCTGCAGTACTAAGGGTCTTGCCAGTGTCATGGGGGATGCTATCGCTTGGGGTGACAGAAGAGTTTATAGCCAGTCAGTAATCATGGCTTCCCACTGACAAGCAGGAGCCTCTGACTCCTGGTGGAGGCCTATCAAAATCTCAGCCTCACTGCTGTGGGTGCAGGCTTCCACCTCAGAGTGGCACTACTCAGCAGGTCTCCGGACTGAAGAAACCACCACGACCAAGGCGAGTGGGTAGTTATCAGCTCCACACAAGAAAACAAAACTTCCAGGAGAACAGAGCTGAACAAGCAAACAAACAAGGGTGTGTGTCCATCAGTTTCTTAATCGCGTGACCAGGAAAAGATGTCAAACCAGGGACAGAGGGTTCCCTGGAAGAGGAGGCTCCATCATCACGGCCCCGGTTCACTTTGATTCTATTTCGGAGCCACCTGCAGCAGATCTATTTTCTGTGATTTACAAAAGGTAGCCAACTCGTCCTTCGGAGGCTTCAGTGGATGCGGAGCTGGGCAAGGCCCTGTCACGCCTCATTAGTGTGAATTACCTATCCTTCCAATGATTCACAAAAGGTACTGATGTGATTCTCACATTCACCCTTTAAAGGTGACAATAACCACAGGATAATCTCCAAATGGCTGGCAGAAAATGGATATGCAATTGCATAAGCCAAAAAAAATTCTCCTTTTCTTGGCCTACATCCTGACTCTCTTTACACAAGTTTTAAAAAATGCTCAAGAAAAATAAATATTTAAGTTTTAACATGAGCTTCAAAAATTACAGTTATGCTTTTAATTACTTAATTGTGTCTTTATATAGTAAGATAATTTGAAAAACTGAACGATAATACAAGTAAAATTTTAGGTCATCAGAGAAATCAGAATTTTCTTGATTAAATAGCCTTTAAAAAAAATGGAACACTAAATTCTTAAGACTCCTAAAAAAAAAACCTGTTTTAACCAACCTGAGGTGATTTCCAGATCCTGGGGCCACTTGTGGGAAAAAAAAAATTAGGAGGGGAAAAGTTCAATGACCTTGTAAATTAAGGACTAAAAATAAATAAATAAATAAAAACCGTCCTAGTGTGATAGCCTGGGCAGTCCCCACGGAATTACAGGAAAGCACTCATCCGGAAATTGCTATTTTGGAAAATTACTATGAGGTGGGGGAAAGGGTGAGTCTGGTGGGGAAGGGACATTGCAAATGCACAGATGCTGAAAAGGGAACAAGCGATGCGAAATACAACCAGCTGCCACGCAAACAACTTCTAGGCATCTTTGGATAAAAAGAAAAACAGCCCTTTTGCTGGATGTTGGAGAGTTGGATGAATGGGGAAGACTTGTTATACACCTAGTGGTGGGTGGATTTCACAGGCTGCAGCCTCCACACAGCTTTTCTTTGCTGCACTGCAGAGGCGCCATCTTCTCCGTCTTAATCTTCACTCTACTCAAGCCTTTTATCTGTACCCTTTTCAAAAGAGACCCTGAGGACCCTCCCCAACATCCTGCACCCCCCGGGGTGACTAAGCTAGAGTCCCCAGAACTGCCCTGAGGAGGCCGCACCTTAATCAGACAAACGCCTCCTTTGATGCACAGGGAGCCCCAGCCTCCCCACCACCCGGCACTGCCCTTTCCAGACACACGCCTCACTCTGGTCTCTCTTTTTCTCCCTCTCTCTGCGAGGACTTTGCAACCCCGCACTGGATTGGCACTAGGCGTGGTGATGCGGGGGTGGGAGACCGCGGGCCCCAGTAGCAACCCCCGGGCCCTCGGGGACAGACGCGCAGCACGGGGAAGGGAGCCGCGGTGGCGCACAAACTACCAGGGCTCCTCCACCGCCTCCTGGACGGCGAGGGCGGGGTGTCGCGGCTTTTGTTCCCGGGGACCTTGTCGGTCTCTGGAAGAAACTGGAGGCGCAACGGAGAGGCCGGGACGTCCAGTCTGAAGGACGGTGCCTGGTGGCCGCAGCTCTCCCAGCCCTCCCATCACTTGCAACTTAACACAAAAGGGAGAGACGGAAATGCACAAAGTTTGCCTGAGGACGGTGGCGGTGCGCGACCCCGCGCCGCTCCGGAGAGGGTCGCTGCGCAGGCACAGCCTCCGCCCGCGGCCGCCAGGAGCAAAGCTCAGCTTCGCAGCGAAGTCGGGCGGGGGTGGGAAGGAAAGGGAAGCCAGGAGCACCCCGGCGTCCAGAGCTGCCCCCATACCACCCCGGGACTCCAGGGAAGGGGAAGGGTGGCGATTTCCTCGTGGGGTACCGGATTCAGAGACTGCACTTTCAGTTTTCCACACGTGTCCCCTTCCCCCCACTAACTGGGTGTCTCTCGCATCCCCGATACCGGCTCCCGAGGCAGGGAGGAGTCAGGGTCTGAGCTCGCGCTCGGCCCCTCACCCTCACCGGGGCTAGCGCGGATACGGGGAGCCCCGCGCCTCACTCACTCCCACTCCACCGGTCGGGTAGCGCGTCCCCGGGGTAGGGCTGGGCCAGAGTCGCCGATGCGCAAGACACCCGCAGGCGGGGGCGGCGGAGACCGGGATAGCCGTGACTGTCCCCCGCCTCTCCCGAGTCAAGCTCCGGGGTGAGAAGGATCAGATTCTCCCGGAGCCGGCCTCCCCCGTCTCTTTCCCAAGGCGCGGCACCCACCTCCAGCGCCCGAACCGTCCAGGCGGCCAGCAGGAGCAGTGCCAAGCTGGGCAGCATCGTGATCCGGCTTGGGGCACCGTGTGCTCTGTGTGCGAATGGGAGATCCGCCGCGCCCTGGCTGGGTCCGCGTCGCCGCCGCCGTCTCCGAGAGCCCCCGAGCTCGCGGTGCTCTAGGTGCTCTCGCCTCCCGCCGCCGAGGAAACTGACAGAGCTGGAGCGCGGCGGCGGGGCTCGCAGCCGGGAGAGTCAGCTGATCCCGCCCACCCGGCTCGCCACCCGAGAGAGACCCCTAGCGGAGCCCCGGGGAGCTGCGCCCGTGCGCAACGGGAGGCGACCGGGGCCAGAAGCACACAGGTGCGGTGTCCTGGGCACCAGTGAAGGGGCTGTGGAACCCGCGGTCCCCCTGGGCTCCGGGAACCAATGGAGGGCTGATCTGGGTCCGGGAGAGAGACCGGCAGTGGCGGGGAAGGTGAATCCTAGGACGTTTGGGTTCCAGGAAAGTCGGGAGCGCTCCCGGCTCGTCCCCGTGAGCTTGAGTCACCCGACCCCCGCAGGCCTTCCTGGAATGTGATTGAGGAGCTTCTGCTGCGCTGCATTTTTATCCGCAGTTCTGTTTGGAAAGGTGGCTCGAGACCGCAACATTAGCAATAAGATTTCTTTGCAGAAGGGCAACCTCCACCCCGCAGCAACCTGGAATTTTTGTCGTTAGAATGCTCCAGAAAAGGGCGCGAGACCTAGGACGCAGAACGACCTGTTTTCCTTATGTTTGGAGTGTGCATGTGGGGGGGTGGGGTGGGTGGGGGTGGAGGGGGGTATTTTAATTGCTGTTGCATTTTTGTTGGATTTGGGCGGTTTCAGAGAAGGGGATAGGCATCCAGGATTGGAGGAGGCAGTGAGGTAAAAATCTAACATGGAGAAGAGCTGAAAGTTGAGCTGGAAAAGATCTTGAGCTATGGCTCTTTTCCTCCTCCGTCTCGAAGGACTTTGTCCTGAACTTGTTCTTTTTGTATCTGCCCTAAATCACAGAGAAGAACTGCCTAGGTTTCTCCTAGATTAAACATAAACTGTCCAGTGCTAGAATGACCTAGAACCATCCAGATATCCACCCATTCTGACCGGATGCAGCATCAGACTCAAAGACCGGCACTCCCTAGGCTAGTGAAAGGACAGGGGATAATGCCGGGTGAGTTTCTGGCCCCGAGGCCTCTATGTTTCCCCTTCCCTAATGTGCTTTTTAATAACCTGAAGTGAGTTGTGACCATCTGGGAAGAACCTAAATTGAGAAAAACACTCCCATTACGTTAGCCTGTAGGCAAGTCTGTGGAGACACATTCTGATTATTGATGGCTATGGTGCCAGCCCTGGGCAGGCCATCCTGGGTTGTATAAGAAAGCAGGCCAAGCAAGCCATGAGGAGTAAACCAGTAAGCCGCTTCCACTGTGGCCTCTGCCTCAGCTCCTACTTCAGGTTCCGGACTTGAGTTCCTGCTCTGACTTCCCGTCGTGATTGACTGTGCTCAGATGTGTAAACTAAATAAACCTTATCCTCAAGTTGCTTTTGGTCTTTTTTTTTTAAATCACAGCAATAGAAAGCAAATTAGAACCCCTGCTCTTTCACAGCAGGGAAACCCTTTTACTGTGGTGGGAGGACATGTCCCTACCCCTTCCTTTCTGAGAAGTCAGCATTGATCTACCAGCTCGTCTAAATACCACCTGTCCAGCTCTACACGTAATTTTCTTTCGTCCTGAATGTCCTTTGAATGTCCTTAACAAGTAACAACAAATATTTGCTATGCAATATTTGCTTTTATTATTTATAGCATTCACTTCCTACAAAAGTCAAGGAAAGGATAGGGAGAGAGCTCAGACGGCAAAGTACTAACTATACAAACATAGGGACCTGAGTTCTCTTCCTGGAAGCTACATTAAGATGTCAGCCACGCTATTATCTATCTCAGAAGGAGCGAGAGACAGGTTCACGCTAAGCCAGCAGGGACCCTGCTTCAAAACAACAACAACAAAAGAAAAAAAAAAAACTGAAGTGGACTACACCTGAGGGAACATCATCTAAGAATGGCTTCTGGCACACATACACACACTCACGCACACACACTCAGCATCCTATTCCTGGCTTCTGAGAGGAAATGGAAGCTGGTGAACTAAGAAACCTGAGAACAAGAGGGTGACCGGAAGTTGGACCCTGGGGTGGGGGGAAGCAACAATCCCTACGATAAACAAGGCTTACCTGTCTATATCATGACTCCTATTTGCATGAACAAGGGATGCACATGAACTCCTAGGAGACGGAGAGAACAGATCCAGGTCCAAATCTAGTGACATCTTGCTGAAAAGTGAACGTTTGAAACATTTTGTCCAAAATTAAACATATTTATGCTGGTGACACTGGGACATCAGACTGAGCCCTTCAGAACTCAAAGCACAGTTTATAGGCCCATATGTTCCAGGCAAAGAGGATGAGTTTGTTTTATATATACATATATGTGTATATATTGATTTTTATTGAACTCTACATTTTTCTCTGTTCCCCTTCCTTACTCTCCGCTCCTCTTCAACCCTCTCCCAAGATCCCCATGCTCCCAATTTACTCAGGAGATCTTGTCTTTTTCTACTTTCTACTTCCCATGTAGATTAGATCTATGTATGTCTCTCCTAGTGTCCTCACTGTTGTCTTGGTTCTCTGGAATTGTGATTTGTAGGCTAGTTTTCTTTGCTTTATGTTTAAAAAACACTTATGAGTGATTGTCTTTCTGGGTCTGGGTTACCTCACTCAAAATGATGTTTTCTAGCTCCATCCATTTGCCTGCAAATTTCAAGATGTCGTTATTTATTTTCTGCTGTGTATTACTCCATTGTGTAAATGTACCACATTTTCCTTAATCATTCTTTGGTCGATGGGAATTTATGTTGTTTCCAGGTTCTGGCTATGGCATACAATGCTGCTATGAACATAATTGAGCATATGTCCTGTGGCACGATTGAGCATCCTTTGGATATATACCCAAAAGTGCTATTGCTGGGTCATGGGGAAGGTTGTTTCCTAATTTTCTGAAAAATCTCCACACTGATATCCAAAGCTTGCACTCCCAACAGGAATGAAGGAGATTGTTTTAACAAGAGGGGGCAGTTGTCTTTTATTAAGCATGCAATTTTAAAATTATAATGATAAAACCAGGTAGTGGTGGGTCATATTTTTAATCCCAGAACTCAGAGGATCTCTGAGTTCAAAGACAGCTTGGTCTACAGAATACAAAGTGGGCAGAGTGAGTTTCAGGACAGCCAGGGCTGCACAGAGAAACCCTGTCTCAAAAGAAAAATAAATAAAATAAATGATAGCCCATAAAAACAGAAATTCTTGAGCTAGTAGTCTCCTTTCACATGACTGAATTTCATCCCATTTACATTCCTGGTCAAGATGTTCTCAGAGGAAGTGATTAACTCCTGATTGTGCCAAGAAAGGGCATCCCTGTTTTTATTTAAAATTTAAGCTTTTTTTTTTAAAAAAAATTAATTATGTGTATGCATGTTCATGCCCCACCCGTATGTGTGTGTGTGTCTGTGTGTGGGCCATAAGTGTAAGCATGCTCACTAAAACCAGAAAACAGAGTGAGATTCTCAGGAACTGGAATTATAAACAGTTGTGAGTGGCAACCTTTTGGGCTCCTGTAAGAGCAGGAAGTGCTCTTAACCAATTAGAGAGAGTGTGTATGAGTACAGACAAATACAGGCCATAGAACTCATGTGGGGGTCACGGGACAACTTTAGCAGCCTGTTTTTCCCTTCCACCTTGTGAAGGCAGGGTCTCTACTGCCGCTCCCACCCTGCTGTGTCTTCCAGGCTGCAGGCCAAGAGCTGCTCCGTCTTCTGTCACTATCTCTCATCTCTCGGTTAGGGATGCTCTGGTTGCAGATGTGTGCCCCTGCCTCTGGCTTTCTCGCATGAGTGGATACTGGGAATTGCTTAAGTGTCAGACTCCCAAGGCAAACACTTTTACCTGACAAGCCACCTCTCTGACCCGTTTTCTCCTTTGGTCACCACTCAGATGTCATCACCATTCTGATGGCTTTTTACGTCTTACCATTTCTACAGTAACGTCATTCCTGTCCTGAGTGAGGTATCTTACTGAGACTGTACACAGTTTTCGTTAGAATCCCCAAGGAAGTGCTGGCCATGGTGGTGCACACCTTTCATCCCAACATTCAAGACAGAGGCAGGCTACACAGTGAGACCCTGTGTCAAACAAACAAGGGTCTTCAGGGAAGAAACCAGCCATGTGTCTATCAAAATCCCCATACCAACCTGGACTTAAGGAGACCACTGTGAGACACTCAGTAGCTACTCAGACAAGCAGCCTATCTTTACATAATTAGTTCTTAGACACCCATTATTTCTCCCCGTTACTTACAACTCTCACATACGGTTTATCCCCTGTGGCCAAGCAGAGCACCCCTTTCTACAGTGTATATATCTAGAAGACATCTCCCTGTTCCTACCTCCTAAGTCCTCTCATCACAAGCTAAGTCATACCTCTGAACAGTCCCACAAATGGCAGCATTTCTCTTCCGTCCATACCTGAAATAAGTTCTGGTTTGTTGTGTCTGCAGCCTAATACTGGCCTTAATTTTGTTATGGTCTACTTTGCGCTGTGGACCCAGAAAGGTCACACTTGCTAGCAAATCTTCCAGCCTTGTGTATTGTACTTCTAAAGAAAAACACTTCTTCCGTCTAGGCAGTCAATCACCATCAACAGCAGTTTTAAATCTGACTTCTTACTTCTAGGCCGTCATACACACCCCATAAAGACAATGAGGAGCAGTGGTAAGTAAGTCTGAGCCAGACAAGGAACCTTAATTTTCCAACACTACCATGACTGAATACCTCAGACTAGGGGTTGGGAACAAATGGCAGAGCACATGGCTAGGACCTTTGCAGCCCTGAGCAGAGAAACAAACCTCACAATGAAACTAGGTGATTGAGATAGCAGACACTTGCTTTCTCGCCATTCTGGAAGCTAGAGGTGCCAAGATCTCTGCCTCTGACTTGCTGCTGGCCATCTTCCTTCTCTGTTTTCACAGTTCCTCCTCTGTATGTGTTTTTATATTCAGTCCCCATCTTTTAAAGGCTGCCATGCAATAAACTGAAGCCCGCCCTCAGACCTCACTACCGTAATTGCCTCTTTAAGGGCCCTGTGTCCAAACCCAGAAGCATCCTGAGGTTTGGGGTGACGAGAGTTTTGAAATATAGAGTGAGGAGATATGCAGGGCCAAATTCAGGTCAGCGAAGACATGGTCTATGATCATCGTACTAATCTTCACCTTTATTACCAAAGACCAGGAGTCCTGTCCCCTTAGGTGGACGGTGACTCTGCTGGACAGGAATGAAGAGGCCTGCTTTCCCTGTCTTCCACCAGGTTACCATTCTGATCCTATGCAGCTAGCTTTCCCCTCCTTCCCTTGGCTATCAGACTCTGAAAATAAGTAAAAGGGCCTTTACATTTTCCCTTGAAAAATGTTATCGAATCTTACGCTTGTATTGACCTTTGAATTTTGTATTAGTTAGCTGGGGCTGCCATAACAAAGTATCAGTAGTCTGGGTAGCTTTAAAGAGGAGAAATTAATTTTCTTACACTTTTGGGTTAGGCTAAGATCGAGGTGGAAACAGAGTCAGACAGTGGCTTGTTAAACTTCCTTACCTATGTCTCCAGTGGTCCTTTCTCTGCAGGCTTTAACCCTGCTATCTCTTTATGTTCACACCTCTTCTCTTTAAGATGCGTCAGGTTGGATAAGGACCTGCCCTAATTATCTTCTTTATTAAATTACTTCTTGCAATGAGGTGGATCAAGACAGAATGAGGTACTTGTATAAAAGTATCACAGTGATATTAATTAATTTGTGTGCACTCTTGAAAAAAATACTTTAATAAGGGTACCTATTCCGAGGCCTAACCTTCAAACATAGTCCAGTTTGAAGTAGACACTGAGTAGGTGTGGTGCCAGTGGGGCTTCATTTGAAACAGAGTGTTTTTACTGGAAACCCAGCAAGTCACAATGACTTTGTGTTAACCTTGCCAGAGGCAGTCAGTTAGCACAGTGACTCCCAACTCAATAACACATAGGTGGATTCTTAAGTAATATTTTAATAATAAGACTCCCAAATTGGCAAGTGAACTATCTTGGTTTTTTTTTTTTTAGTGTGATTAAGAGCCCACTCAAATTTACCATTAATCTTTTCTCATTCATATTCCAGCATACTCTTATCTTGAATGGGAGAGAAAGGAATGGAGTTTGTAGTCCGGTATGGTAAGAATTAAACAAAACCTTGACCCCTCCCAAAAGCATGTGCTCCGTATGTGAAAACTATGCATCCCATTTGCAGATGGCAGCATGCTTGGGCAGGCTTTGTGCCAGAGAGACTGAAAGGATTAAAATGGGCTTGTCTTATAGAATGGAGGACAACACGTGCTTAAAGGAAGCCCCACCCCAGGTCAGCTGCAGAGAGTCACGGGTCTCCCAAGGAATTGCTGGCATCTGGGACCATTGTAATCACTCAACCCTGTGGTGAATACTGAAGCTAAGGGGAGGCTAAACTCCAGGGTAGCCAGACCTCTGCATAAATTACAGTCAAGACTTGCTCACCATATTCTCTTTAATGACAGGGAAGTATGAGAGACATTAATGAGAAACTGAACAGAAAAAAGTCTTTCCTACCCCCGAGGCGAATGGGAAGGTTGGAGATGGGCAGGCTTTGGGCATCCGGGAGCATAACATATATGTAAACAACATCTTGGATGATGACAAAACAAACATATAAACAAAGTATCAGATTCATAGTCATTAGGTACACAACATTGTCCCGAAGCAAACAGATAACTCTACCCGTCAATCAGTACTTCCTGTCCCATGTGTGATTAATTCCAGATAAAGTAAATGTAGCTATGGAAATTGAAAATGTTCACTATTGAAATATCAATTGTAGCTTTTTATAGTTGACACTACGGGTAGGATTAAAAAGAGAAAGAAAGGGGGTAGATTTGGATAGGAGGGGAAGGGGAAAGAATTTGAGAGGATTGGGAGAGGAGAAATGGATGAAAATTAATTGTATAAAAATCTATTTTCAGTGAAAAAGGGAAAAGTCTAAATTAAAAACAAAACTCATAGTCACTCCTCTTAAAGATCACATGTTCATATGAGAAAAATATGTGGGAAGAGAAATAAAAAGAGACCATAAAAGCACGTTAGTAATAATCATGCGGTGTAAAGTATCTGTGTCTCTGTATGTGGTTAGTGAGAAGGAAACCAGAGCTCCAAGTCTGGGGCTTGGGAAACGCAAAGTAGGAATGCCAGAAGGAGAGGTCAGCTGAATACATCAGGAGGGTTCAAGTAGCCAGGGATCCAGGGGAGGTGGCTGAAGGGAAGGTGGGGAGAAGCTGGAGGAGTAGAGGGAGGGGAACTGTAATCAGGTTATATAGTACGAGGAAAGAATCTATTTTCTAAAAAGGAAAACAAGAAGAGAAAATGATAACTAGAATCTCCAAGGAAGGTGACCATAGATTAACTACAGGCATTGTCTGATGATGTCCATTATAATGAGGATTCCCAGGACTGAGCTGACAGCTCTTCAGAAGACGCCAACAACATGGTACCACAGATCAGCAGGTATGTGTCATTTTACTTAGAAAAGCCTGGTCGACACTTGAAAAGTTAATTAGGATTCTGGAAATGACCATAAATATCTCTGTGTACCAGAGCATTAAAGAGTCACAGAGTCAATAATATATGTGAGTGTGTGTGTATATATATATATATATGTGTGTGTGTGTGTGTGTGTGTGTGTGTGTCTGTGTGTGTATGTATAAATATGAATATATATGTATCTTCTCCTGCACAAATATATGAATTTGTTATTGTGCCCTTAAAATGATGCAGTACAAGAAATCCCACAGCCAGTCTTACTAGAGAATGGAGAATCTGCAGAACTAGTGTACAATCCTGAGTCTGCTGGCTTGAGAACGGGCATGTTCACTGCTTAAGTCCTAGAGTCTGAAGGCTGAAGAAACTGGAGCTTCGATCCCCAGGGACAGAGACAGTGAGTGCTGCAGCTCAAGAAGAGCACAGGTGTGCTCTACCTGTAGTGTGCTCTTCCTGCAGTGTGGTCTACCTGTAGTGTGCTCATCCTGTAGTGTGCCCTACCTGAAGTGTGCTCTACCTGCAGTGTGGTCTACCTGTAGTGTGCTCTTCCTGTAGTGTGCTCTACCTGTAGTGTGCTCTTCCTGTAGTGTGCTCTACCTGTAGTGGGCTCTACCTGTAGTGTGCTCTACCTGTAGTGTGCTCTTCCTGTAGTGTGCTCTTCCTGTAGTGTGCTCTTCCTGTAGTGTGCTCTACCTGTAGTGTGCTCTACCTGTAGTGTGTTCTTCCTATAGTGTGCTCTACCTGTAGTGTGCTCTTCCTGTAGTCTGCTCTACCTGTAGTGTGCTCTTCCTAGAGTGTGCCCTACCTGTAGTGTCCTCTACCTGTAGTGTGCTCTTCCTAGAGTGTGCCCTACCTGTAGTGTCCTCTACCTGTAGTGTGCTCTTCCAAGAGTGTGCCCTACCTGTAGTGTCCTCTACCTGCAGTGTGTTCTACCTGCAGTGTGCTCTACTTGTAGTGGGCTCTACCTGTAGTGTGCTCTACCTGTAGTGTGCTCTTCCTGTAGTGTGCTCTTCCTGTAGTGGGCTCTACCTGTAGTGTGCTCTACCTGTAGTGTGCTCTACCTGTAGTGTGCTCTTCCTGCAGTGTGCTCTACCTGCAGTGTGCTCTTCCTGTAGTGGGCTCTACCTGTAGTGTGCTCTACCTGCAGTGTGGTCTACCTGTAGTGTGCTCTTCCTGTAGTGTGCTCTACCTGTAGTGTGCTCTTCCTGTAGTGTGCTCTACCTGTAGTGTGCTCTTCCTGTAGTGTGCTCTACCTGTAGTGTGCTCTACCTGTAGTGTGCTCTACCTGTAGTGTGCTCTACCTGTAGTGTGCTCTACCTGTAGTGTGCTCTACCTGTAGTGTGCTCTTCCTGTAGTGTGCTCTACCTGTAGTGTACTCTACCTGTAGTGTGCTCTACCTGTAGTGTGCTCTTCCTGTAGTGTGCTCTACCTGTAGTGTGCTCTTCCTAGAGTGTGCCCTACCTGTAGTGTCCTCTACCTGTAGTGTGCTCTTCCTAGAGTGTGCCCTACCTGTAGTGTCCTCTACCTGTAGTGTGCTCTTCCAAGAGTGTGCCCTACCTGTAGTGTCCTCTACCTGTAGTGTGCTCTACCTGCAGTGTGCTCTACCTGTAGTGGGCTCTACCTGTAGTGTGCTCTACCTGTAGTGTGCTCTTCCTGTAGTGTGCTCTTCCTGTAGTGTGCTCTACCTGTAGTGTGCTCTACCTGTAGTGTGCTCTACCTGTAGTGTGCTCTTCCTGTAGTGTGCTCTACCTGTAGTGTCCTCTACCTGTAGTGTGCTCTACCTGTAGTGTGCTTTACCTGTAGTGTGCTCTACCTGTAGTGTGCTCTACCTGTAGTGTGCTCTTCCTGTAGTGTGCTCTACCTGTAGTGTGCTCTACCTGTAGTGTGCTCATCCTGTAGTGTGTTCTTCCTGTAGTGTGCTCTACCTGTAGTGTGCTCTACCTGCAGTGTGCTCTACCTGTAGTGTGCTCTTCCTGTAGTGTGCTCTACCTGTAGTGTGCTCTACCTATAGTGTGCTCTTCCTGCAGTGTGCTCTTCCTGTAGTGTGCTCTACCTGTAGTGTGCTCTACCTGTAGTGTGTTCTACCTGTAGTGTGTTCTTCCTGCAGTCTGCTCTACCTGTAGTGTGCTCTTCCTGTAGTGTGCTCTCCCTGTAGTGTGTTCTACCTGTAGTGTGCTCTACCTGTAGTGTGCTCTACCTGTAGTGTGCTCTTCCTGTAGTGTGCTCTACCTGTAGTGTGCTCTTCCTGTAGTGTGCTCTACCTGTAGTGTCCTCTACCTGTAGTGTGCTCTTCCTGCAGTGTGCTCTACCTGCAGTGTGCTCTTCCTGTAGTGTCCTCTACCTGTAGTCTGCTCTACCTGTAGTGTGCTCTTCCTGTAGTGTGCTCTACCTGTAGTGTGCTCTTCCTGTAGTGTGCTCTACCTGTAGTGTGCTCTTCCTGTAGTGTGTTCTACCTGTAGTGTGTTCTACCTGTAGTGTGCTCTACCTGTAGTGTGCTCTACCTGTAGTGTGCTCTTCCTGTAGTGTGCTCTACCTGTAGTGTGCTCTACCTGTAGTGTGCTCTACCTGCAGTGTGCTCTACCTGCAGTGTGCTCTACCTGTAGTGTGCTCTTCCTGTGCCTTCGTCTATATCCAGCTCAGTGGTTTATACTTGTCCACCCACATTGCTGAGGAAGCGCTTCCTTTACCTGACCTACGGATAAATACCAATGTGAATTCCTTCCAGAAACACTCTTCCAGATGCTCCTGGAAATAATGTTTTACTCTGGGCGTCTCCCTACGCAGTCAGGTAAACATGTTAAATTAACTATCATACCTTGTAAAAGGATGTAAGAGTAAACTCACTTACATTCCCACATCAAGCTTTTTTTTCTAATTAGAGAAATTTTGTTAAATTTATGTTTTCCTATAAGTGTATGTTGTGTGTTGAACATATTCTTCCCAGATTCCTCAACCATTCCAGTTCTTCTGCTGGAATGAGTCATATTTGTCTCCTAGATAATCTTTTACTAATACTTCCATATCATATATACATACATGATGTAAATAACATTTTCCAACAAAATTTCCAAACTCCGTACAATGGAACTCAAGAATGTTCATAGGTATTCAATGCATACCTGGAGGGTTCTGTTAACCAAACATTTGAGAAATAATTAAATGAAATTAAACTGACATCTTGATTTTAGGATGTCCACAGCCCTTTAAAGTGCTAAGTGACACTTTAAAGATAGTAGCTGTATTTCTAAACTCCTCTTGGCTCGTGGTTTTTGCTATTGTGTTCAAGTGTATGGCTGGATTCTTAATTTTGTGGGAGAAATGGGACAGAATCTAAACCTCATTCGTGACTGCTTCTCTTAAAATTTCCACCTGAGAAAAGGAGAAAGTATTGCTGAGTTTATAAAGAAAAGCCTCAGTATAAGATTTGAATTCACAGTGTTGCCTCTAATTACCCAAGGGTAGACTCTCCAGGAGTGGCCAGGACCCTCAGGAAGACACAGAAGTCTGTGTCAAAAAAAGAAACCCGTGTTGCCATAGTTTTTCCCTGCTAGTCGTTACTGAAATCTTCATTTACTGCTAATCATGTTGAAGAGCTCTGTCAGCTCTCACTGCTGTGGCAAAGCGGGAGGGGGGAGGGAAGCAGGGAGGGAGGGAGAGAGAAGTAAGCAATGATTTAGGGAGTCAAGCCTGAGAAAGCAATACCATCATGTCAGTTGTCCAGAAAAAAAAATGGTTTTGTTATCTAAACTGGAAAGCCAAAGGTGCCAATGCCCACCTTGTTCCGTGGGGTCCATGGCAAAGATACTGGCAGCAACCCCATTTCTTCTCTCAGAGGAAGGGACAACTATGTCGAAGTAATAGGAAAAAAAGGGATAACTCAAACCCTGGCTTTCAGATCTTAGTAGAGTTCTACCATGTATCTTCACTCAAATTTTGGGAAATATCAATATAATACTTATTTTTTCCTTTATAAGAAAACATAACACAGATTTGCTTTAATTCAATACACCACTTTGTTCTCCAGTACATGAGAGCAATGGAATTTTTATTTTATCTGATTTTACCATCACTCTTCAGTGTTTTCCAGCCAAATCGTTAAATAACTTCCAAAGCTATATATAAGACATGCCTAGAAAAGGGCCAAGTAATGTATATGGAACCATGCTGTTGTAACTCACCTTTCATGTGGTTTCTCTGATCTTGGTGACTCAACACATAGGAAATATCACAAAGCCTGACAGTGGCTGAGGAGGCAGAGGCAGGTGGATCTCTGTGAGTTCCAGGCCAACCTGGTCTGCAAGAGCTAGTTCCAGGAAAGCTAGGGCTGTTACACAGAGAAACCTTGTCTCAAAAATAAAAACCAATAAAAGGAAATGACACATGATGTTAAAACAGCAAAAAGGCAAGCACAGAGAAGTATCTTCACCCATAGGCTTATTGCTGTTTGGACGCAGTCCTCAGAGACAGTCATTCAGTGTAAAAGTTACTCTCCCATGAACCAAAGCTCCGCACAGTGAAGCGCTTTCCAGCTCCTTTGGGATTGGGGATCAGTTGCTATCAGGCATTACAAAAATGGTCTCTGGATAAATAAGGTTCATCCTGAGTTTTCAAGCCCAGGGCTCTCTTATCTTTTACACATTTGAAGAGAAGAAGCTGGGCACCTTGCCCAAGTGACTTTTTCCTCCTTTCTGAGCTCCTGTGAAAAGGATGTGTTTGATATAATATGATTCTCCTTCAACATGAAGTTTCAGAATACCTCCTCATCCACCTCCTCCTTATTCTGCACCTAAATCTTTAAAACAGCTATGAAATACTTATATGCACACGAGCGCGCGCGTACACACACACACACACACACACACACACACACACACACCTTTTAGTTCCTGTGAGTTGAAAAGTACCTAGAATTAGAAAGTTTAAAACTGGAGAGACTGGACTGTCATAGTGGCTGAAGCTTTAATGGGATGAGGACTTAGCCACTTAATGTAGACTCAGAAATGACTTATCTAAAACTGGCTATTGGCAAAAGTTGACCCTAGTTTTTCTGACTTTCAAACCTTATCTGTTCTTCCACAATGAAAATGTCACTACACTTAAGTCACGAAAACAGTAGTATTACAGAACTGGTCACACTTCGTGCAATGGGGACATTTTTTCCCTATGCAAAATCAAGTTACCATTCTGGGATTTGGGAGTTGGGGCTTGCCTCGCTCATCATCAGCAGGAGCTTCCCACAAGGTAGGTAAGTGTGCCTCTGCAGTGTGCTCCAAGCCGTTGTCCAGCTGCTAATTCCTTATCTTATTGTCTCCCATGGAGTCAGCTTCCACAGGTTACCTTCTCTTCATTTCTGTTCTTAGCTTCAATGCTGCCATTCCAAGTAACATCAGATGCAAACCAACTTTGTGTCCATTGTAGGACAATCCTCCGCCAGCGTTAAGACAGTTGTCCGGTATTCCTTAAGACTTGGCTTGGCTCCTCTCCCATCCCTTCCCATTCTCTCCCCTCCTTTATTTTATTTTTCTGCATCATGCCTTATAGAATGTAGCTTCTAAATTCCTCCTGACAGTATACTTTGGATATACTAATTCATTTCTGAAAATGCCCTTCTCCCATGTATCCACTCATTTGAGATCTAATTCACGACAACTAAGATGAAAAACATTATAAAATTGTAAGCGTGCAAATAAGAAAACATAGCGTGGTGTAGAACAACACATAATGTAGACAGATGAGCAGAGTGATGGAAAGGAGAGAACGAATTTGGGGGATCAGAAGCTGACTCTCATCCTTAGGGTGAACATTTCAACAGACAACTATGAAAATGGGGGAGGAGGGAAAGTGTATTAGGGACTAGAGAATAGCTCCTGAGGGAAGAAAGAGTATGACATCATCTGAGGCTCCAGGGGAAGGAAATGGGAAAGAGAGGTAAGAGGTGAGGTGAAAAAGGTTGCTGTGGGACTAATTGTCTTCCACTTGAAACTACATAAGCCAACGACCTTCACTCCAGGTTATTAAAATGTGACTGTGTTTCAAAATGCAGTTTTTAAAATGTTGTTGAAGTTAAGATCGTTCAGTTTCTAATCTAACATGGCTGGCATCCTCATGAGAACTTGAAGTTATGGCATAAACAAACTTGCTTGAAAAGAAGACTATATGAAGATGCAGGAGGATGCAACCACCTCAAGGATGGAAGTCACAGAAGAACCAATAACTGATACCTTTGTCCTGGACTTCCAGCCTTCAGTACTGTAGAAAATATTTCTGTTGTTTTAGTCATCCCACCTCCAGTATTTTGTTTTGACAGCCTTAAGAAATTAAAGGCTAGATAATATAAGTCCTTGGAAGTCATTTTAAGTACATTGAGCAGAATGGATCTAGTTTCTGTATGACAGCAGCCTATAGGCAGCGGGAGAGAAGTTGAGAGGCCAGCAAGAGGCTGTTGCAGAAATTTAACTAACAGTATGAGGTGGTAAGAAGAGAGAAGTGCTAAAATATACTTTCAGATTAGAGTCCAGAATATTGTATGATTACTTACTTAGAATTGTTATGTGAGAGGGAAGAGCCAAAAAGCCAAGGGCATCCCACAGCTTTAGTCATGGCAACTGGAGGAAATGAACTATCACTCACCAAGATGGGGAAAACCATAAGAATGTTGATGACAAAGAGTTAAGTTTGGGCTTGCTAGCTTATGATGCTTTCTCATCTTTGAGTTTAAGATCCCTACTGTGTAAATGTTGGACATATAGGCATGATCAGGGCAAAGGTAGAGACAGTACTGAGAGAGATGGTTTAATAAGCAGTAGGGACGAAAGGGCAGATGGGATTGAACTCTAGAACTTGGACTTAGCTCTAGCACTTAAGTTGTTACAATAAGTAGAAATGAACAAAAGAAGGCAAAGAATAATGAGTCACAATTGGGAAAAAGGAAATGATAGAATAATTTCCAAGACGTGGTTTATGAGGGAGGAAAGATTGCCAGGCTAAATGTTGCAGGTACATCAAATAATACAGGACTCTGTTAGAATAAGTTATAGAGATGTCCCAATGGGATTGGTCATAACAGGTTTAGGGAATGGCATGCACCAAAGTGGAGTGAGAGTGAGTTCAGAATGGAATGGGGAAAAAGAGCTTGAGCCATCCATTGTAGAAATACTGTTTTGAAGAATTTGCTTTAAATAAGGCTAAGAAGTTATATGCTGCCTAGAGGGAAATAAGAAAGGATTTTCTTTCTTCCTTCCTTCCTTTCTTCCTTCATTTTGTCCTTCATCTCTTTCTTTTTTTCTGAAAAAGGGTTTCTCTATGTAAGCCCTGGCTGTTCTGGAACTCTGTAGACCAGGCTGCCCTCTAAGTCACGGAGATTCACCTGCCTCTGCCTCTTGAATTCTGGGATTGAAAGTTTGCCACCTTCAACACCTGACCAAAAGGGTTATATTTTTAAACAATAAATATTACTATATAAAAATATGCAGGGGGATAAGAAGTTTACACTAAATGGCACTTACAGACAATACTGATTTTACTTACACACATGTGTGTGTTCCTGAACACACATGAGCACACATATACATGTCTTCCTACACACATATGCACATGAACACATATGGAGTCAACAAATAAGTGGGAAGCAGGGAATTTTGCTTTTCATGGACCAGGAATACCACAAGGTACAAAGAAGGGGATTCAGCAATTGTTGAAGAATGGAAGATGGGTTCAGTTGAGTCTTCAAGACTGATAAGTGATGAGTAATAATGTGGAAATTAAGATTTTTTTTTTCTGACTGAGAAATGTAAGTTAGGAATTGCTTAGCTTCTCTAAATCCATCTTGGGCAACAGAAATACAGAACAAAACACACAGATAATTTTCAACTTTGTAAACATTTTACTTTATGTGCATAAAAGTTTTTCTACATGTGTGTCTATGTACCATGTACATTTTTGGTACCTAGGAAGGAAAGAAGAAGGCATTGGATTCCCTAGAACTAGAATTATATATTATTTAAACTACCATGTGGGTGCTGGGAATTGAACCTGGGTCCTCTAGAGGAGAAGCTACTGCTCTTCACCTGGAAATCATCTCATCAGTACTCCAACTTTTTGATAACTTGGACTAAAAAAGAAAAGAGGTAAGCAAACAAGTTAATAATAACAACAACATATTTTATGTTATATATACAGAACATTATTTCAGCATGTAGTCATTATAAAAAGATACTTACTGGGCATCTTTCTAAATATGCTTAGTCTTCCAAGTTTGAAGCTGGAAGTGATGACACACACCTTTAATCCCAGCACTCAGGAGGCAGAGGCAGTCTCTGTGAATCTGAAGCCAACCTGGCCTACAGAGTGAGTTCCAGAACAGCCAAGGCTACACTAAGAAACCCTGCCTAAACAAACAAACAAACAAACAAACAACAACAACAACCAAAGGGTAGAAAAGAAGCTGTAAATTGTGTGATTTCTATGAAGGTTTCCCCTTGGGACCCAAACATCCTATAGTATAGTCAATCTTTAATCTGCTAGGTATGATTATATATAATTATCTTCTTATCGTACCCTATCTAGCTTATTCAAAGGAATATCACGAAAGTCTTAGTCACACACTCTGCTAAAGTCTAAAACTGCTGTGTCAGCCACATTTATCTAATAGAGGTTAATCTGGCATGTATTTCTTTGGTGAATCTGCCAGCTTCAGCTTCTAAAGGTTTTTATTTTTTTAGTGTGTGTGTTTTATGCTGATGGTTTAATAATAAAGTCTATACGCCTGTGGTTATTTGTGAGGAAGTGATCTTTTTTATTGTTGCTGATATTTGAAATAGTTAATTTTGGAGGACAAGGAAAGCTGGGGAAGAGAAAATATTGTTTGCCATTAAAGAGTAGCAAAGCTGTGTGTGAACATTAGACCTAAAACTAGGACTTAGAAGATTGTAAGCACGAAAGATCTTGCATTTCACGGAGGATACCATGACAAGAAATTAGGCAATCTACTATTAGAATGACTTCAAATTAAATTGCTGAAGGGGATTGTGTGGAGGATAAATGTCTTCATAAAAACACATTAAAGACTGTGCTGGAAGAGGTATGACAGAGGAAAGAAACAGAAGAGAGACCTCTGCTCTCTGCATAGGGAAAGAAAAAGCTCAGTTCTTTGGACTGAGCTCCCAAAGTCCCAATGAGGAGCAGAAGGAGGGAGAACATGAGCAAAGAAGTCGGGACCACGAGGGATGCACCCACCCACTGAGACAGTGGAGCTGATCTATTGAGAGCTCACCAAGACCAGCTGGACTGTGACTGAAAAAGCATGGGATAAACCTGGACTCTCTGAACATGGCGAACTATGAGGGCTGATGAGACGCAAAGGACAATGGCACGGGGGTCTGATCCTACGTAATGTGATGGCTTTGTGGGAGCCCAGCCAGTTTGGATGTTCACCTTCCTTGATATGGACGGAGGGGGGAGGTCCTAGGTCTTACCACAGGGCAGAAAACCCTGACTGCTCTTTGGACTGGAGAGGGAGGGGGAAAGGAGTGGGGGGAGGGGGAGAAGGGTGGGAGGAGGGGGCGGAGGGGGGAAGGAGGGGGAGGGAAATGGGAGGCTGGGAGGAGGTGGAAACTTGTTTTTTTTTTTCTCCTTTTCTCAATAAAAAAAAATCGTTTAAAAGAAAAAAAAAAGAAAAAGCTCAGTTCTGAAATGATGGACGCTCTGTGCACTCCTCCAGTGTCTATGTGCCCATCCTCAAAAGTGGGCTCAAAACAATCTGATATTTTAATAGCACAGGAAAGTAGATATGCCTTCAGAGGGCAGAAAGTATTGGAAGCATAGAGGTGATAATAGGAAACAAAAACCTGAAGTCTTTGTCTTTTACAAAAGAAGCTGACCTGTGTGCCACTGCTTGCTCGGTTGGAATAAGATTTAAAAGGTATTTCTTTTAACAGACAGCTTGAATAGCCCCAGAGCCCACGGGCCACCCCTCAGACTATTCAAGAAACTGGTTTTGCAGGCTTCTCACAACCCTGTTCTCTGCTGGAGAGTACCACACTAAATTGACTGGTTTGTCTCTATGACATACCACACTCTCTTTATCCTCTCTCTTACCGGTCTTTGTGCATTCCTTTCTAGTTCACTAGTCTTTGAGGCCATAAATTGTGAACAGAGTATAGACACTAAGAATCAGACCCATAAGCATTAATTACCTGGATCTATCATGTCCCCATGTGGTGGCACTTTTCTGACTGGTAAAGCTCCATCCCTCTTCTATACCATGAGAATGACGTAGTCTGCTTCAAGGAGCTATTCTTAGGCTTAGTGATGACATCTGCTAAGTGTGTGGTACCTAATGACAGCCAATAAAGGCTACCTCAGCACTGGAAATAGGGATGTGACTTGGAAGAGGATGTTTCATCTGGTTTAGATGTTTGTGACATACTACAATGATGAAGAAATCAGAGTGAGATAATTTAAAATGAGATGCATCTATATGAGCTTACAAATGAACAAATGAGAAACGAGAACCCAATGTGATAGCAGCATAAATACATCATCAGTACTGGGAGGATGCTGATGGGCAGCCTTTATTCTGGGGTGTTTTACAGCCTATCCCCTCCCATCTCTCTGTGTTTTCCCCCAACATTTCTCTCACACAGTAACATCTTGATTGGGATATAATTCACAAGCCGAACAGTTGACTCATTTGAAGTATGCAGTTCCGTGTTGGTCAGTGTAATCACAGACATGTGACTCATCAACACTGTCATGTTCAAAGAAATTTCATCACTAACCGCTTTCTCTCTTCCCTCCCCCTAAGGAACTACTAATCTACTCTCTATCTCTGTGCATGTCACTTTCTGGATGTTCTCCATACATGGAGTTATTCTACACACATGGAATTGGACAACGTGTGGTCTTTTGAGATGGTTTCTGGCACTCAGTGTGTTTTTAGGGTTTATCCATGTTGTAGCATGTCATTCATTTATTATGCCAAAATATGACTTCACTATGTAGCATAACCCATTGTACTTGTGCATTCCTTAGCTTATGGGTATTTGGTTGCTTCTATCTTAATTTGTCTTTTTATAAACAATGCTGCTATAAGTATTTTCACACAAGCTTTTGTGCAGACTTTTAAATCTTTCTCTATGGGTTTCTGTCTCTGTCTGTCTGACTGTCTCACTATGTTTTTCTCACATACACACACCTCTGGGAATAGAATAGCAAGCTTTCAGCCCTTTCTTGATTTTACTATCACTGGGAAGAACAAGCATTAGAACCTCCAGTTTATTCACTGTTACAAGAAACTGAGAACTTGCAGCTTCGCGGATGCTATTCCAGGCACTGACCAGTGTTGGAAGCACGGAAGGTCCCATCTCCTGGGTCTAACTGGAGCCTGATGGCACCATAACTGCTTTCCTTTTGCAGCAGATATAATTACAGGCCACCTGGTAGGCGAATATGGTATTGGCGAAATATTCTCAACCCATGCTGGGATCTCTACATATATTTCCAGCTTAGGAATAAGTCATGAGCAGAGTTAAAAAAAAAGACAGGGATGGAGCCAGGAGACTTTCTTGTTAAGGAAAAAGTGCAAGTAGAGGCATGGCCATAGTGTAGTTCAAATAGTTTAGAGTTGCTGGGTCACGAAACTAGGAAAGGAAGGGGACATTTATCTGTCTAATATACAGCCCATCACTGAGGAATAATGATTAAGAGAAGAAAAATTATTCCCTGATATATAATTGTCCATTAGATAGCTGTGTGGTGTCAGATCACCCATTAACCTCTCTGTGCCCCATTTATCATCAGTTGTTGAATGGGAATTAAACACAGACAGCTCCTTTCTAATGGTCTGTATAAAGTGCTTAAAATTAAATCCAGAGAACTTTCTAATGTTCCAGAATATAGCCAAGTCCTGAGCAAATCAAACTACATATGATGATAGAAATACAGAGTCCACATAAAGACTGAAGTGAAGAATTTATTTCTCTTAGAAAGAAAGAAAGAAAGAAAGAAAGAAAGAAAGAAAAAAAGAAAGCTTTCAAACTAGCTCTAAACTTGGCTTGGCAATATCAACCCAGTCATGCCTCAGCCTGGAGAAGAATATTTCCAAACCCCAAGTTCAAGTCTGCACTTATCCTTCCTCAACTCCACCCTCCATGATTCACAAAAAAAGGGCGCACCTTTTGTCTGACCCCAGCTTCTCCCAGATGGCTGTTTGGAAATTTTCCCTGTGCTCTGGAGACAGTGATCATTCACAGCACTCTAAAACTATGTGGCTACACAAAAGTATGCATTTCATCACCCATAGTATGATACTGGGTGCCCATGAGTAACTGGCTATGCTCAGGTCTTTAGTATGACAGAAGACACCCCATGATGGATATTGTCACCTTTTCTTTGTAGATGTGGCTACCATTTTATGATCCTAGTGTGGTCCTTATAGAAAGGCAACCCCTTCTCTTTGATTTTCATTTATTTCCTGTAGCCCATAGAAGCTGTAACTAAGCAAGTAGAGACATGATACTCTAAGCACCAAAATCCTTAATGAGCTGTTTTGTTTGGGTTTGTTTTCTTTCGTTGTGCTACTTGAGACGATACTCAGAGACTGATTCACGATTGGCAAGTTCTCCACTACAAGTTGGATCCCAAATGTATGGCAACCCTTTGAGTTGGGTGTATTCCATCCTTGGGGGCCTTCCACTTACTCTGCCTACAAGTGACACATACATAAGGAGGGGAGGATGCCTATGCCCCTGTCCCTAAGTGACAAGTGTACATGCATGAGATGAAGAGGCAGTTTTTGTGATTCTTCCATCCGCTAGCAGAATTGTCTTGCATGTTTAACAGTCGTCTTCATGAAAGAACAAATATTTTCTAAAAGAATTGGTGGTGGACTCTGTAAGACACTAACCATAGAATAAAAATGGAGAACAGGCTTAATTTACTAACTGAAAATCTAGATCCTCAATTAACTCAAGAGGCATACATCCTCTATTACAGTACTCCTAGAGGCCATTGCTGAAGCTGGCTCATGGTCATGAATGAAGAGACCTAGCCCAGTGCTGGTCAGTCTCTGCTGCTGATGTAGATACTATAGTGTTGACTAAGTTTTCTGTCCTGCCCAGTTCCTGCAGTGGTTAAGTCACAAAGAAATCACAGAGAGGTCTACATTAATTATAAACTGTTTGGCCCAGTATCTCAGGTTCTTCTTATTAACTAATTCTTATAACTTAGGTTAGCCTTATTTCTTGTCTATGTTAGCCATGTGGCATGGCACCTTTTTCAGCGAGGCAGTCACATCTTGCTTCCTCTGTGGCTGGGTCACAACTGCAGACTGAGCTTCCCTCTTTCCAGCATTCTCATTGCCCTACCTCTACTTCCTGCCTGGCTACTGGCCAATCAACATTTTATTAAAAATAATACAAGTGACAGGATAAAAGACCATTGTCCCACAGCACTATAGAAATTGCTTGAGTGATCATATATATCCGTTGTGATAAAAAACTGAAAATTGCAAAATCTATTGAAACATGCAGAGTGGCTGTCTCCTAGGTTACAGTATCCAGAACTAAACTTACAGGATGAGAGTACATTTGGAATTTAAGCTTTTATTACAAGGACTTGTTAGGCACTCTGTTTTCATCTTTATGATGCCTGTTTGTCAGTTTTGGGTTATTAAATTAATATATTTATGTAGCTAAATATATATATTCATTCTAAGACAGTATATTATTTATTTGTCTTATTGCTGCTATTAAATAACCTAACAAACACTCCTTAAGGAAGGAATTTCTTATTTCTGTTCATGTTCACAGAGAATATAGACCATTATGGGGAGCAAGGGATGGTGTCAGAAGCAGAAGGTAGCTGGCCATACTGCATCCAATCAGGAAGCCGAATGCTGAATGCTCAACTCACTTTTTCCTTCTTTATTCAGTTGGGAACCCCCCTACCTATGGTTAGTGCCCTTTATGTTAGGGTGGATCTGTCTGCCTCATTAGTCTCATTGGATAATCCCTTGCAGACATTCCCAGAAATTTGTTTCTATGGTGATTCTAAATCCTGTCTATTGACGAAACTAAGAGAAATCATCACACACACTGAAACCAGATCATTAATCCATGTAAACTCATACTTTTCTTTTGGTAAACTAAACATAGTAGGCATGTCACTCACCTCCCAGGTGCTCGGTCAATAGTTTGACTTTCAGCAAATCCCTGGCTATGCCATTGTGTTCTCCATAGATAAGGTCACTTCACATATCTCCTTCCACCATGGCTAGCACATACCAAGTTGACTGCCTGCTGGAAACCCTTTCCTCAACTTTAGACAAGTTATGTGGTATCATTTTCCCCAAAACCTTCCATGGAAGCAGAAGCCACATCTTTGTTCCACTTCTTTCCTAGTCCTCTGCTGCCTCTCTAGAAGGGAAATACTCTCACAATAAATAAATGACTTAAGAAAAAAAAAACACTGGATGTAATGGTACACACCTATTGTGCCAGTATTTAGGAGACTCAGGCAGGAGAAGCCTGATCAATTTGAATCTAACCTGGCAATGTATCGAGACCCATTGTGATGGGAAGAAAAGAAGAGAAAGAGAAGCAGGAGGAAGAAGAAGTTAGAAGAAGAAGTAGAAGAAGGAGCAGTAGGAGAAGAATCCCTTTGTTATGCTCAGCATGCAGAATGTTCCAGCTAAGAATATATGCAGAAAATACCATGTGTTTCTGTCTTAGACCCTTCTTTGATGCTATAACAAAATGTCTAAGAATGAGTAATCTATAGAGAACAGAAATTTACCAACCTGATTATGGAGGTCATGAAATCTGAGAGTATGGAGTTGGCATCATGCTTCATAATCCCATGGCAGAAAACAGAGGGGCAAGAGCAAAAGAGGTCACACAATCCCTTTGGGTATCAACCCATTCTTAGACAAATGCTAACAACCCTAGTCACTTCTTACCAAATTATACTCAATGGCAATTAAACTAAGAGGCTAATTTTGGATAAAACACTTAAAACACAGCAGTCTCAAGAATAAATACTGAAAAAATAAATAAATTCAACTTATATAAACCATTCTCAGAAAAGATATTCATTTATAAAATAGCAAATGTTATGTAGTTTAAATGCATGAAGATATGCATAGATTTGAAAATGTTGACAGAAGTGATAAATCATGAAAAAAATGGATACAATTATCACCATTCAAGTAAAGGAGCATGGGAAGGCAGAGGTGAGCCAGAGATGTCAGCTGCCACAGACAAATGTGTACGTCCATGAAATCACATTAAATCGGGATGACCTTGTCAGCTACATCCTGCTTGACATTTACTGAAAGCTGAGTGATAAAAGGATTGATGAATACATTAGCGTTAGGAATCATGCAAAAGCTGAATCTTTAGCACATTTTATTAAGTGAGAACTAGAATCTGTTGGCTTGGAGAGGACAAAGATTTCAAATGTTTAAAACTGAAAAGGGAAATTAAACCACCCATTTTTTTTTTCCATAAACAATCAAAGGATGAAAGGCACATTTCCTGGGTCAGGTCGTGCTTATGGAGCAGGAGGGCCAGAAATTATGTAAGCCCAGAGAGGCACAGAGCTGAAGGCTGAACACAAAATGAAAATGCCTAGGGCCGAGCTACACACTGGACAAGTTCTGTTCTGATTTTTCAAAAGAGAAAAACTAGACATTTGAGATGGAGCTTCATTCATTTATTGATTCAACCAGTACTTAGAGAGTACTTCTTATGTGCTGAGTCTGAGCTCTGTTGCTGTGGTGACAGACGTGGAATGATAGAAGCAGATCACAAAACAATTCAATTGCATTGTATTGCTTCTGGCTGTATTTCTGGGCACGTCTATGATGTGAGATTCCCCTCTGTATGTTGTAATTACCATTAATGAATAAAGAAATTGCTTTGGACCTATAGCAGGGCAGAACTTAGCTAGGCAGGGAAAACTAAACTGAATTCTAGGAGGAAAAAGGTGGAGTCAGAAAGAAGCCATGTAGCTGACACTGCCCCCTTTCAGAGACATACATATCAGAACCTTGCCGGTAGGCCACTAACCTCATGGTAAAATATAAATTAATGGAAATGGGTTAAATTAAAATGAAAAAGCTAGCCAATAAGAAGTTAGAGCTAATAGGCCAAGCAGTGATTTAATTAATACAGTTTCTGTGTGGTTATTTTGGGAGTCTCGGTGGCTGGGGATGTGAACAAGCTAACAAGTGGCCTTCAAATAACACTTCTAGGTTTATTTGGTCTTTTTACACTTATACATTTTCTTGTTTGTTTTTGAGTTTGCTTCTTGAAGACAGGGTCTTGTCACACAACTGTGGATGTCAGGGAGCTTGCTATGTAGAGCAGACTAGCCTTGGATTTGCAATAATCTTCTTGCTCTGCCTCAGCTTCTGGGATGACATGTGTGTGCTTCCATGCTCAGCTTTGTGGTTTAGTAGGAATTCCAGGCATCTTAGAATGGCTGACTGTCTTTTCTCTTGTCTTCAACCTTCTCAGTTCATATTCCAGAGTTGTTACCAGGAAAAAAAATGGACCACTCCTCTTTTCAGAAACAAACAAAACTGAACCTACCAATGTGTCACTAGCCTAAATTAAATACACAGTATCTTAATTATTCTCTCTAAAAAAAAGAAAATGCTGCTTATAACTATGGTTGCTGAAGGTGTAAGATAAGCTATTATTCTCCAGCACAAGCCTTCTGAGTATGTGTGATTAGACCACCGTGTGTCTCACATTAGAGTTCGCTGTCATGATGTATTTCTTCCTGTCATTCGCCAGCCCACTGGTATGTTGGTAACCATAGTGACTAATCATTGTGAGTATCTTTTTATTACATCTGTCTTGTCACAACTTTGAGAGTTTTATTTTAGTAAATTAAATATGTTATCAGTGCTTGTAGTTTTGTTGAGCACAACAGCTATGAGTTTGGGGAGAGAAAAAGGAGAACCAGTTTTGTTGTTAGGAATAGGGCTTACTGCATTTGTGAACATTTTTTTCAACACAATATTTTTACTGATTATTTGAGAATTTTATAATATGCATCTTGATCACACTTACTTCCCATTCCTCCTAGGTCCACTCTATCAACATTTTATCCCCCTCCAAAAAAATATACCAAGTGGAATCTGCACTGCCCATATACTCATCAGAGTATGGCCAAACTCTCTCTTTGAGTCCTTTCCATAGCCATCCCCTATCCCCACCTCACCAGAAGTCATCAACTATGAAGAGCTAGAACTCATCACCTCCATCATAATCCTTAGGGACCCTCCCCAATGACATCCCTTTTCTGCTTTGATGAGGGGGTCGGTTGTCACAGAAGCCCTCAATTTTTTTTTTCAATTCTACCCTAAAATGAATCTATAGGAGCAAATTTCCCAGAACTTTAAAGAAAATTATTTATTGTGGTTGATGGGTCTTTTATTTGTTCATAAAAGAACATTGTTTCTCTGTTAATGATTTTAAGGACTTTCTATCGTACTCATAAATGAGATATGCAAATGAACTTTGAACATTGAGGACTAACTACATGAAGTTTCCAGAAATGCCTTTATTCTTATAAGCCCACAGTCTGAAAAGATCTCTCATTTTACTGCATGTTAATTTAATGTGCAAACAAATTCCCTACATAAATTCTCTTTATTACTAAAATTTTACTAGTATGTTTATGCCTATTTCAACTTATGACTCATAAGGATTCATAGTGTTTATGGGTTGTTGTATTTAAAGAATAATCATGTTTCAAGCAGGCTCTTTACACAAGAAGAAAAACACAATTAAAGAGAAAAGTTATGTTTTATCTAACATTACCCCACAGTTCTCCATTTTTAGAACTCTGTCCCTCAGAAAGTTAGCTTAAAAAGAATTAATTCCATTATGTAGTAACTTTCCTCTCATTTCACTATATTGTTAAAAGCGTATAATCTGCAAATCATTCACTTTACAAAGCAATGGGCATAACATTAAAAAATATTAAAATCTCAAGCAGTCATAATCTAGCTCACAGATCATTTGTTTGAAATCAGTGCTTCTATCTTAAATGGTTAATTTCTAAGAAAAGCTTTAATAAGATACAGTTTAGGAGTATCTTGGAATAAATGCAAGATCTGTAGAAATTATATATTTTGTAGATTCCATTCACTTCAATAATGCATACATCACAAAGTTTTCTGGTCCATTAGTGTCTTACAAAGACTTAGAAATTTAAATGTGACTTTCCTTGCTGAGGTTGGTTTTCAGATGTACGTATCAGGAGATAAATGCAGAGATATTTGAAATTTCGTAGATGTCTGTCCCTCACACCAAAAGTCCTTTTTAAGCAAGTGAAAAGTTGGAACTATTAATTATACTACTGTAGAAAGAAAGCATGTGGCTATTTGTAGACACTATTTGTGGAAAGTTTTCACAAATTTAAGACCAGATATTGACAGTATGCTAATAACTTTATGAGATCCTATAACCAGCAAGACAAAAAACTATCCTAAGTAGGATTTTAAAAGGTGAAAAGAAATCAAAGTTGGTCCTTTGCAATTTAATTAAGACAATAGCTTGACTGTGGCAAAAAGGAAAACAAAAATGAATTCAGTAGAGTGTAAAAAATCATCTTGCTAAGATGAACCCATTGATGCATCAATGGCATGCCTGTATGGTTGCTACCAACTGTTCTACGATTGGATTGTAGGCCTGTGCTTCGGGAAACGATTCATGCCTAGCAGCACAAACCAGTCAAAAATCTCTGAAGATGTCGTAGACCTAGGGGATACTTGGTACAGGTGTTTAGATAAATTGACATAGCATCAAACGGCCTTCTAAATGATTATGCTTATACTAGTAGACAAAGGCTATATGTTCAGTCCTAGGGAATTTTTTTTTTTGTAATGAATTGAATGCAGGGATAGATGGTTGCCCAAGATGCTGAGATTAACTGGTAGTTCAGTGCTCAATCCTAAACAGGACCATTATCCCACCCCTTATAAAGTTTAAGGGACACTTTAGCAGAAGGAAGGTAGGGGAAGGGCTGCAAAATGCTGTCTTCTGGGAATGACACAGTCATTGTGATCATGATCTCACAGTCACTCTTGTTGCCTGCATAGGGTTGACCCAAGACCTGCCATGGATTGGAGAGGAGTTCATAGGCTCATACCCAATCCTAATGAACAATTTGGCTATTGATGGATTCTGGGGCTGCGGTAACAATTGACTTCAGTTGTGTACCCAGGGAGAGCCCTCCCCTCACCCAGGCTTAAATGCTATTGTCATTCAGATGGCTTTAGTTAAATCTAGTAGATCACAATATAAAACAAAACAAAAATATGTAAAAAAAGAAGTTGTGAAGAGGAGATAGAAAGGAATGGGAGGGAGATAGGAGAGAGCTGGTGTACATGTTTAGCTAGAAAGGAATGGGAGGGAGATAGGAGAGAGCTGGTGTGCATGTTTGACAGTAAGCAAATATATGCACTTTTGAAACTGTTAAACAACAAATTTAGCAAGAGTTCACAAAAATGTAAAAATGGGAAACTGTCATTGTGGTGGTTGGTTTGAATAAGAACGGCCCCCATAGGTTCATTTATTTGAATGCTTAGTCATCAGGGAGTGGCTCTACTTGATAAGGGTTAGAAGGTGTGGCTTTGCTGGAGGAAGTGTATCATTACGGGTAGGCTTTCAGGTTTCAAAAGCCCACGCCAGGCCCAGTGTCTCTTTCTTCCTGCTTCCTGTGTTTCAAGATGTAGAGCTTTTAGTTACTTCTCTAGCACCATGCCTGCTTGCATGCCACCTTGCTTCCCATCATATTAATGGACTAAAACTCTGAAACTGTAAATAATCCCTCAATTAAATGCTTTGTTTGATGAGTTGCCTTGGTCATGATGTCTCTTTACAGCATAGAACACTGATTACGACAGCCATTCTCGTATTTTAACTTTATGTAAATGCAAACATATAAATGTTGAGGCTAAATATTTACATCCAAAGACACAGTGAGTTAGCACAGATCTGGGTCCTAATTCTTGTCCAACCTTCTTTTTGCTTTTCATTGTTGCCTTTTAAGAACAGAAAGATGTGTGCCAACTAATTGTAATTCCTCAAGAAAAAAAAAAAGAGTTGTATTCACATATGGAATGAAATAACATTAGTATAATCAGGGTGATTTAAGGAGGAAACAGCATTTTGGGACATCCTTTATAGCTTTGGCAAGCTGGAATGACAATCTGCAACACTGTTTTTCTACCAATCCTTAATCAGCTATATAATGAGACAAATGTTACTAGTGAAATTTAATTATTAAATTGAATGTATTTTTTTTATTGGTTAAGATTTTCATCAGCTTCTGTTTGGGTGTGAGTTGGGGATATGAATTATAGCTGTGTTAAATCTGATTTATTAATTTTCTTCCCATTCTGCTTGTTATTTATCTCATATGATAAGTTTGTGTTAATCTAAACTCTGCACAAGGCTTAGAATATGAACATCATTTAAAGTTTTAATTATATTTTCTAATTTTATGAACGTTAAAGCTCATGTATTTTTGGCTGGAAATGGTTTGTGGTAGAATGCTTGCCTAGTACATGCAAAGTTCCTAGGTTCAATCCCAGCATCATGCTATAATTAGAAGTCCATGTCAACTTTATTGGCATGCAACAAATATTTATAATAACACCTTAGGAATATGCATTTAAAAATCATAAGTTTATAGGAAGTTAGAAGAAAAGTTCAAGGACAGCTTGATTCTTTCCATTCTTTGAAAGAAAATTGGTACCATGATGTTCCCTAGCCCTCCCTAGGCTACTTCAAAAGACTATAATCAAAACAGCCTACTTGGGGCTAAGGAGTTGTTTTAAAGGATAAAGGCAATTGACACTAAAGCCGATGACCTGAGTTGGATTTCTGGCAATCAGGAGAAAAGTAGAAATCAGTAGAAAGAGAAAACTGACTCCTGCAAGTGGTCTTCTGCTTCTATACTTACACTTACCTGCTTCCTACGTGCATGTGCGCACACACACAGACACACACACACACACACACACATACACACACATACACTTGATGTGCGATTCCCCTCTGTATGCTGTGAATACCATTGGTTAATAAAGAAGCTGTTTTGGGCCTGTGATAGGGTTGAACAGAGCTGGGGGGGGGGGGGACTAGACTGAATGCTGAAAGAAAGGCGGCGGAGTCAGGGAGAAGTCATGGATCCGCCACTGGAGACAGAAATGCCAGAACCTTGCTGGTAGGCCACAAACCTCGTGGTAAAATATAAAATAATGGAAATGCGTTAAATTAAGATGTATAAGCTAGCCAATAAGAAGTTAAAGCTAATAGGCCAAGCAGTGATTTAATTAATACAATTTCTGGGTGTTTATTTCAGGAGTCTGGGAGGCCAAGAAACGAAAAAGTGGCATCCTACAACACACACTCACACACAAATACAATGTTGTGGTTGCATTTCTTTTTAAGACAGTCTTGTATTAGGGGCCATTTCTGTAACTATGATAAAATACTCTGACAAAGGGCAACAGAGATGTCTCAATGGTTAGGAGCATTTATTGCTTTTGCAGAGGACCTAGGTTCAGTTCCCAGTATCAACACAATAGCTCACAAGCATCACATCACTTGGGCACTGAACAAATTCCACATTTGGTATGTTTTCAATGTGGCAAGTCTAGCCATTTGGGCAAGAAACTGCTAAACTGCTTTGCCTTGACTGCTGACAGTATGTTGTACACACTGGACACACAGGCCTGGCAGGAAAAAAACTGTTGAATTTTGCCAAGCCCAAGTAGGACAATCCTTCGAAATTACTGCTTCACAGAAGAATCTTCCAGATATTCTGTAGGACACAGAGGAAAACAATGATGAACTTTGCCAATACAAAGCACAACAGTTCTTCAAATTTCTTGCTTCACTAAAAAGTCAGACAGATATTCTAGACCTATAGGCCAAGGCCAAAGATGAATGCCCCAATGTTGCAGAAGAACTTTGGGTGACGTTTCAGGTAGCCAGATGTCTCTGTTGCTAATATATATATATATATATATATATATATATATATATATATATATATTCATTCTTCTGTGGTCTTTGATGGAGTTAAAGACTTAATAGAGCACACTGATGAATATCTTGAATATCTAGAACCTTCGTCCGACAATGGATGGAGATAGAGACAGAGACCCACATCAGAGCACTGGACTGAACTCCCAAAGGACAAGTAGAAGAGCAGAAGGAGGGAGAAGATGAGCAAGGAAGTCTGGACCGTGAGGGGTTAGTTCATCCACTGAGACAGTGTGCCTGATCTAATGGGAGCTCACCAAATCCAACTGGACTGGGACTGAATGAGCATGTGATCAAACCGGATTCTCTGAATGTGGCTGACATTGGGAGTGACTGAGAAGCCATTGATAAAGGCACTGAGACCTGTTTCTACTGCATGTACTGACTTTTTGGGACCCTAGTCTATTTGGACGCACACCTTCCGAAGCCTGGATGGAGGGGGGAGGGCCTTGGCCTTCCCACAGGCCAGGGTACCCTGCCCTCTCTTAAGACAACAAACAAACAAACAAACAAACAAAACAAAAACCCATCACATCACTAACTTCAGTCAGTTCCTGGGGTATCTGGTGCCTTCTGCTGAACTTTGTGCACTAGGCATGCATGAGGTACATGTGCACACAGGCAGGCAAACACACTCACACACATAAAATAAATAAACAAATCGTACTAAATGTTAAGAATACTCTGACAAAAGCTGTTGAAGGGCAAATTCTACTTCAAGTTCCAGGTTACCCGTCCATCATGGTAATGAGGTCACAACAACAGGAGTCTGTTATTATTCTTTGACCAGTTGTGTTTCCCTCCTTCCACCCCCACCCCCCAGCACAACGAAACATTCTAAGTTGCCTTTGTACTTGTCCTCTTCCATCCTGAAATTGGCTTACATCTACCATGATGGGGAGCATGGCGGCAAGCAGGCAGGCATGGGACTGGAGAAGCAGCTGAGAGCTTGCATCTGATCTGCAAGCAGGAGGCAAAGAAGAAGGGTGATGTGCTTGGCTGGGCTGTTGAAATCTCAGAGCCCACTCTGAGTGACACACCTCCTCCAACAAAGCCACAGCTCCTTTTCCTTTCCAAACAATGGCACCGATGCTGGAGGCACAAAGATCTTTGCACCCGCAGAGCCATAGGGAAATGGGAATATTCAACATTCAGGGACCTCTCTTCAAAGAAGGGGATACCTGTTTTCTGCCCAGATGACTGGAAGCGGATATTGTTAACAACTTGGCAACGATTTTGCTATGTGTGGAGGCAGAACTCATTCACCTTTTGCTCTAGAGACAGATGTCACCCAAGTTCCCCAGAATGATTGCCTCAGACCCTTCCCTCCTTAGATCCTTAACTGTAGCTCCCAGTTCACGGAACCTCTCCTTAGGAGAGATGTCACATGCATTTTATGTACCGCTGTTTTCTATGCCATCAGTCAGAGACCTCATCAGATTCTAGGTAGGCCTTTTAGCTCTAGAACCCGCCCTTATTGCCACATGGACTTTGTAAAAGAGTTTCTATGTAGTCCCACCTTAAGCCTTACTGTGCATCTGGCATGGGACTGAGGACTGCCTGGGAACTTTTCCCAAACTGCACTGTGCTGTACACAGGCTCTTCCGATCCAGCTTGACAAAGTTTTCATCCTCATCTCTCTGACGGCTCGCTTCCCTGCTTGGACACCCGCAGGCCTCACCTCACGCTAAATGTGGCATATCATTCAAACCACCACATTGACTTGGATTAAAATGCTAGCGTTGGTGGTTTCTAGTGACAAAACTTCAGACCACACTCACTTAGAAAATAGGGCAATCGTAGTTCTTAGAAAGAGATTTTTCTTTTTTACTTTTTTTTTCCTGAACCTTAATTTGAGCCAAAGTCATCTTGATACCTGAAAGTATTATGCAAATGCAAGGCACCACTAGTATTTCGCAAAATCCCATTTCTTTAAAGGTTAAGCAATCCTTTGAGAAAAATTCACATGAAAGAAAAATAATGAATAAAATTACTTCAAAAAATTGTTGAGAGACTTTGGTTGCACAAATATAAATCTGTTTTCAGATTTAATGAATACACATGAGTTGGTTTCTTTAATATGTAACTAGTTACTGGATGTTTGAAGGGGTTTTAAGTATTTTAATTTCAAAATCTTAAAAGGAAGTAAGGGGTTGAGGGTATAGTTCAACGATAGAGTGCTTGCTTAGAATTCCTGAAACCCCAGGTTTGACTACCAGCATTGCAATATACACAGTAAATAAACAGGTTCATTTAAAAATAAAACAAAACCAAGTTTAGTTTCAACATCAACATTATCCCAAAGTGATAACATTCCTTTTGCGCCTATTAAGATCAATGAAAGTGTTAAATTTTGTTAAAAATGAATTGGACTGGTAATTTGAAATCAAATAGAGAATAATTGTAGGCTGTGGAAATGAGTGATGATGATTTAGAGACTTGAGAGACTCAATCAGATATTACCATAATCAGATAGTGTTGGTTTTATAATGTCTCCTGTGCTTCAGAAGAATCCCTGGATCCTGACGTCCCTGAAGTGACCCAGGGAGGCTACACACACAGGATCCCAGGCAATTACAAAATTTGTAGAAGGGTTAATGAAATATTTGTTTTAAGGGAAATGTCAACTTATAGAACGACACTCATGAGACCGAAATGTTTAATATACACACACACGCACACTCACACACATAGTGTGTATGGATTTGTTTGTTTGTTTGTTCTTTTAATACACACGCACACACTCACACACATAGTATGTATGGATTTGTTTGTTTGTTCTTCTTTGGCTTTTGGTTTTTCAAGACAATGTTTCTCTGTGTAGTCTTTGTTGTCCTGGAACTGACTTTGTGGACCAAACTGGCTCCAAACTCATAGGGATCTGCCCGACTCTGCCTTCTGAGTACTGGAATTAAAGGCATGTGCCACCACTGCCTAGCTGTATGTGTATGTATTTTTAAGTAAACATATAAAATAGCATCCTTCTTTATGGTGTTCCCATCTATTCTTACAATATTTATCTTGTCTTCCCTCCCCTTATTGGTATTACTCTTCTTCTCCCCTCTCCAGTTGAAGTCCACCAACCCTGTTTTTTCTCATTTCCCTCTTTGTAGTACCTGGAGTTTTACCCTCTTAACACCTAACAGTAGGGATTTCAACACATGAGACCTTGGGAGGACAGTCATATCACAGCAAAGGCCCAGAAGATGTGTAGAATTCCTCTCAGGGAGGCTGAGGCTCCCAATTTCTAATTCCTATCTCTTCTTTGGGAAGTGTTTCTAGAGACAGTTTTACACCAATCACTTCCAAACTGTGTCTGTTTAAGGAAGCGCTGAGCTGATTTACTATGAGCAGCTTCAGAGAAAGCCCAAAGTATAAAATATGGTCCAGTAAAAGAATGAGTTGGTTGCTGGTTGCTGTGTGGAACTGTTTTTCACAGCTGTCCTGAAATCTGGTGGGTCAAGGTATGTGGGCAAGGAATCATAAGAGAAGAAGGAGGAGCGGGGAGAAGAAAAGGAGAAGGAGGAAGAGGAGGAGGAGGAGAAAGCAAAGCAAATAGTTAAAGGGTAGTTTGTTCTGGGCTTCATGAGACCAGACTTATTCAATAATAAGTAAGGAAGAAGCAGGGGTTGAAGTGAAGAGCACACTCTGCTCTGGCAGAGGGTCTGAGTTTGACTCCCAACACCCATGGCTCAGACCTCACAACCGCCTGTGATTTCAGCTCCAGAGAATCCATTGTGTTCTTCTGGCTGCCATGGGCACTGCATTCCTATTTACACCCCTGAACTATACACACAACTGAGAGAAATAAAATAAACCTTTGAAAATATAGAAGCAATACAGTACTCCTTGGACTGTGCATTTAAGAGATCAGAATACACCACCCCAAAATTTGCCTATCAGTTGTAAAGATACTTTAAGAAACTGATGTAACTGAAGCTCTGAAAACAGAGATGTTACTGTTTGTTAAAGAAGATTTATGCTTGTAGAAGAAAGAGTCATTTGTAAGGGAATCCCCTCTTGTACCAGAGAAAGAAGCAAGACGATCACCACCAGAGACTGAGAGTGAAGGCTTTGTCAGAGATAAAGGGAACAGACACTACTCTCTCTGCCTTTCTGCTTTTTCCTGGCCATTTCATTGGCCTCCCCAGCACCAAGAATTCTTTGATCCAGCAGATAGTACATTTAAAACCACCTCAGGGACTCACCGCTTTCTCATACACAGCGATGGATACACAGAGTTAAATGACTGGGATTTTTCTTCCCTATAGAATTTCTTTTCTTTTTCTTTTTCTTTTTTTTTTTGGTACAAGAATCCTTTCCGACTAAGAACTATATGAATACTAGGGGAAATAAAATGTCTCCCCTGTCCCCCTCACAGTTACAGGACTTTCTCTGCATCCTTCCTCTTCTCAGGACTGATGCTGAGCATCTAGGAGACACTGTTGGAATGGCCAGGCTTGGACAAGCTCTCTTGGTTTGAAGAAAGTGGCTTTTGGAAACACAATGCCATATGTTCCAATGTGAAGTTCATTAAGCAAGGTCTGATCTGTAATTAGATGTCCCAGATGGACTTACCCGCAGGAAGTGAAAGCCCTGTGCAAACAGCCATTTGTCAGCTCAAACTCTTAATATATGGAATAGCATAATGGAGTTAGGGTTTAAGACAGTATTCTGTATGAAAAAGTCTTACTCTAGAGAAAAACCTAAGAGATATAAGTCAGTGAATTACTAGGATAATTGTGTGTGATTTTGGATAACTACCAACCATTATGTAATCCGCATCCCTCATTTCGCAGAACCTCACAGAAGCGAATAATGTAGCTAATATCAAAGAGCTTGTGAGCAGACAGGCTTAAACAACGTAGATCTCAGCTCAATAGTCTGCAAGGTCGTTGCAGCCCATATGCACTTGTCAGTTTACATAATCAAGATTTCACGTTTGCATCACACAGGGTCACCATCTAAGCACACAGTGGTATACTTCCTGACCTTTCCAATTTTAAGTCGTTGGGTTTAGTGAAATTCCCCAGACTCCTTTGAATACTTAGGGAAAGGCAGAGGAATACAGGCACTGGGCTGTTTTGAATACTAAGAACCAAAGCCAGCAGAGGTAAATGGCAAACATCATTAGAAAGAATACTTAGCAGCTGGCCAAATAAATCAACTTTCACTTGTTTATAGAATATTTTTTTTTTGGAAGCAGTAAGTGCATTTCCTTCCTGCTACTTCTAGGAACAAATATGGAATATGAATTTATGGGTATGGTGGTTTGAGTAGGAATGACCCTCATAGGCTCATGTATTTGGGTGTGGCACTACTTGCGAGGGATTAGGATGTGTGTCCTTGTTGGAGTAGGTGTTGGGGGGACTTGTGACACTGGGTGTGGGATTATGGCTTTCAAAAGCTCAAGTCAAGTCTGCTCTCTCCCTCTTCCAACTGCCTGTGGATTCAGATATAAAACTCTCAACTACCTTTCCAGTACTATGTCTGCCTGCCTCCTGCCATGCAGGCCGCCAAATTTATAATGAACTAAGCCTCTGAAACTGTAATCTAATGGTTTCTTTTATAAGAGTTGCTATGGTCAAGGCATCCCTTCACAGCAATAGAAAACTACCTAAGATACTGTGCTATACAGAAGTCATAACTCAATTTTTGAATCCAAGATGGCACAAGGAATGAAATACAAACAGTCATGTCATTTCTGTCAAAGCATCTTCAACAAGCTAGGGCTAATGGTTCAGGCCTACAATCCCAGGTTCTATGGGGCTGTGGCAGCTAGATTGCAAATTCAAAGCTTTCCTGAGTTAGAGAGTGAGTTGAAGGCCAGCCTGGTAACTTATTGAGCCTTCCATTAAAAATAAAAATTAAAATAGAGCTGGGGAAATAGTTCAGAGGTGGAGTGCTTGCCTATTATCCAAGAAAATGCCAAGTTCAACCATTAACACGAGAGAGAGAGAGAGAGAGAGAGAGAGAGAGAGAGAGACAGAGAGACAGAGAGAGAGAATTCCAAAATGGGATTTCATGACACTGTATTTGCACTCTGGAAAAGACATAGATCATTATTTTCCTTATTTGATATGATTTTAAATGCTGCACCACTAAAGATAGAACCCGGGGTCTTGGCACACACTTGGCAAACATTCTGCCTTTGTTCTGCATCCCTGATCCTTATTTTCATTTCTACATCCCTATTCATCTGCCAAAGTCCTTGGAATCACCTTTTCCAGTTATCATAAATAAAGAACCAACTCACTCTATGTGGATAACAGAAACTCTCTCGAAATGATCTGGGTTATCAAGTCCCTGGATAGAGTAATTGGTTGTGGGTGATTACTGGGGCTTAGGTAACCTACTTGTGGCTCAGAATAGGCAGAAAGCAGGCTTGAGAATTCACCTTGACTTTTACTCAGAGACAAAATACCAATAGATAACAGTATCATTTTGATTCCCCTTGTCTGCTTCAGGAACCCTTTTCTGGCTACAGGGACTCAAGGGAAATGACTGATCAGAGCTTCTGCACAAAGGATCAGAGAAGCAGTTAAGAATTTCTAGCTACTCCCTGGAAAGGTTACCAGAGACTACAGGATATAATTCATTGAAACAATAAGTAGAAATCCTTGGGTATGGTGTGCTTGTATTTTTAACTTGAATGATCATTAATATTAGAATTAATATTCACATTTCAAATTACTGTATAAAACCAATATGAATTATTAATAATGGTTTGTAGCAAGCTTATTGACATCTTTTAAGCATCCAAAACATTCGAAAGTATAATGACCTCTACATGTCTTCAAATTCTGTTCCAGCCATTATATCGTTTTCAGATCTCAGCCACTTTAGTTTGTCCTGTACCTACTCTGTCCTCTTTAAAATGCTTTGAAGAATTCTGGATATAATATTTACTTTTAATAATTTTGATAGGCTACAAAATTTGTTTAAAACATATTTATTTATATATAATTATATACTTACCTCATTTAAAGTGTTACTTAGTTATTTTGAGACAGGGTCTCACTAAGTAACTTAGTCTGGCCTTGAATTTACTATCTGCCTGGTTCCTAGTTTTATGGCATCACATGTAGTTGATAGGGTTTTTTTTTTAAATGTCTAACTTAAGATTTAATTCTTTTATTATGTGTGTGAATATTTTGCCTGTGTGTGTGTGTGTGTGTGTGTGTGTGTGTGTGTGTGTAGACAAACATCATATGCATGCTTGCCTATTTCCTGGAGAGGTGAGAAAGAGGAGAGAGTGTCAGATTTCCTAGAACTGGAGTTATAGACGGTTGTGAGCCTCTGTCTAGGTGTTTGTAACTGAACTTGGGTTATCTGCAAGAGAGACAAGTGCTGTTAAACACTAAAGCATCTCATGGTGTAGGAGGTTCTTCTGTTCATGTGCTTTCATTGATTAATGAATAAAGAAACTGCCTTGGCCTTTTGATAGGGCAGAACTTAGGTAGGAAGAAAGCAGAGTCAGAGAGAAGCCATGGATTCCCCACCTGGGACAGATGCTGGTTAGAATCTCTGGTAAGCCACTGCCATGTGGCGATAAACAGATTAATGGAGATGGGTTAAATCAATATGTAAGAGTTAGCCAATAAGAAGTTAGAGCAAATGGCTAAGCAGTGTTTTAATTAATACACTTTCTGTGAGGTTATTTTGGATTTAAGCTAGCTGGGTGGCCAGGACAAACAAGCAGGCCTCTCCTTACAACAATCTCTCCAGCCCCAAGGTCTAATTTTATTAAAATTAAAATTGTCATACCAAAAAAAATACAATCATCATTGTCATCTAACAGACAATAAATATGCAGATTTCTGTGTAGTTGTTCTTAACTCTACCAGGTTGATTTCTTCAAATCAAGAACCACAAGAGACTTCTGGGCGTGGTTGCACACATCTGTAATTCCAGTACTTGGGAAGTTGAGGTAATAAAATTGCAAATTGGAGGCCATCCTGGACTCTAAGGTGAAACTTGTTTAAAAAAAATGAATAGTCCATGTGTGGCTTACCCATTGCTCCAAATCATTCTGATATGACCCAGATGTAACCTGTAGTAATATTCTGGATCTCTTTCCTCTGTAGTCATGGGTGTGAATGAATAGTTTTGTTTTATCATAAAGTGTTGCCATTTATGCTTACACACCAATTTTTCCACTGTTGTTTTCTTTGAACTTAATTCTGTGCTGAGGCAGTTATGCTATTCCCAGACGGGGAAGGGTATTCATCTGCTTTACCTCATGTGTGGCTCTGTGTCCTCATCTTTAGATCAACTGCAAGGATTTTTCCACCTGACCCATCCTTAGGTTTGATAGTCCTTCCTTATTTCATTACCTGTGGTGTTACTTGCCTTTCCATCACTAAAACAAAAAGCCTGAGATAATAAACTTATATGTGGAATAGGTTTATTGTGTTGTACAGCCAATTCATGATCATTAAGTTCATTGCTTGGGCCCTGTAGTGGGCAGTACTTCATTATAGGAGAATTTGGTGGAGCAAAACACATCACGGCTAGGGTGGAAAAGAGGAAGTGGAAGACGCGCCTGAGAAGAACCTCAGAACAATTTTTGAGGTCTTGCCTCCAGTCATCCAAGGACCTATCACTGGGCCCCACCCCTTAGAGGTTTCACCATCTCCTGATGGCACCGCTCTGTGTGCCACACTTTTAACACATAGGCCTTTTGAGGGACATTTATGATCCACACACTATGGTCTGAGGATAGTAAATATAAATTTTTAGAAATAAGTAACTCACAGGTTTTAAGTTGTATGCCACTATGGGTAGTGTGGTAGAATATTGTACCATTTGAACTGTTAAGTCCTTCCCCAGCATCTCCATTCTGATTCCCCACTTACCCTTAGCCGCTCCGCAGCAGATCAGCTGTGGAAGCACCACAGTGTTTGTGTGCTCTCAGCCTTGTTTTGTTCAAGAATAGCTCTGAAGAACAGCAGCACCTGTGGAGGTGATCTGGTCAAGCCACAGAGAGCACTCCAAGTGCTGCCTTTAAGTGAGAAGGTTAATGTTCTCAGCAAGGAAAGAGACAACAATGGATGTTGAAGTTTCAAAGAGACACAGTAAGCACATATCTTCCCATGAGACTGCAAAGAAGAAAAAGGACACTCACACTAGTTTCTATTCTTATTGGAAACTGCAAAAATTACAATCTCAGTATGGGGCAAGAGTGTTACCATCTGCCTCACTTGATCTCGTTAGGTCAGTATCATGCTGGTGCTATGTCATCTTAACTCATCACAGAAGGAAATGTGTGTGAACACACCAGACACACACACACAGAGGGGGTGGGGAAGGAGATGGAGACAGACCAAGAGAACATCTATATAATTTGTTACAATATATAGCCATAAATTTTCTATTTAGTACTTACTGATGCTAGTCCACTTTATAAATTAAGCCTTACCATGGGTGTGTAATTATAGGAACAAACATTATTATTTGATTTGTTGTCACCTGGGTTTTAGCCATAATCCCTGGAAACTAGCTTATTGTTATTGATCAAACTTAAGTCGAAAACTTGCGTAAAAGCCTGAGGGGTGTCTGGACCTTGCTTTGAAACCCAGTGACAGTCACTGCCTGTGTTCTTTGAGCAACCTACAGGTGAAGGTAACTGTGCCAGTCAGTTTGAACTGTCAGTTGGACACAACCTAAAATCAGTTCTAAGAAGAGTCAATGGGAGAATTTTCTAGACCAGGCTGACAAGTAACATTATATGGACTGAACAATTGTATACACACACACACACACACACACACACACACACACACACACACACATTCATGCTTGCATGCCATAGCTATTAGTGAATAAAGAGGCCTTAACTTTTAAGAAGAGCTAGGAGGAGTATATGGGAGAGTTTGATGGGAAGAATGGCAAGTGAGAAGTATTATATTATAATTTCAAAAGCACTATTTTAAAAAGCACAAAAAGCACTCTTTTAGATTCACAAAAAAATAGAAAGCCCATCTACTCCCACCCCTCCACTTCTCTCCACTGTTCCTCCTGCTACAAACAACTTGTCCTGCTGTAGCGCATTAGTTATAGTTAATGAGCCTGTAGCAATTCATCATTATCATTGGTCTGCCTGATGTGGGATTCCCCTCTGTATGCTGTGAATTCCACTGGTTAATAAAGGACTGCTTTGGACCTATAGCAGAATAGAACAGAGCTAGGCGGGGAAAACTAAAGTGAATGCTGGAAAAAAGGAGGTAGAGTGGGGAGAAGCCATGTAGCCCCGCCTGAGACAGATGGCAGAACTTTAGCCACAAAGATTAATAGAAATTGGTTAAATTAATATTATAAGAGTTAGCCAGTAAGAAGCCAGAGATAATGGGCCAAACAGTGATTTAATTAATACAGTTTCTGTGTTATTATTTCTGGGCTAAGTGGTCAGGAACTAACTAGTGGTCCTATTACAACAGTCTGCCATTTCCATTAGGCTTCATTCTTTGTGTTGTGTTGTGCTGGGAGTTTTGACAAAGGCATAATCACCAGTGCCCTCAGAAGGGTTCAGGATATGCAACCCTAAAATGTGTTACTGCATCATAGAGATTATCCTGAGCTGAAGCAGGCTTGAAAAAAAATCTCACTGTCCCATTTTTTGCCTACACACAGTAATCTCACATCTTGAGGTTTTCCCCTCCCCTAAATGAAAAGGAGAATGATTCTTGATTTTTACAATGGAGAGGACTTGAATTTTTAAACAAATTTCACTAGAGGACCTGATATATAATTTTTAACCTCTTTACCATAACTTGCCTCCTTTTGGGATCCAAGTCCTGATGTGGGATTCCCCTCTGTAAGCAGTGAATACCATTGGTGAATAAAGAGACTGCCGTGGCCTGTTGATAGTGCTGATCTTAGGTAGGCATGGAAAACTAAACTGAATGTTGGAAGAAAAAAAGGGCAGAGTTGGAGAAAAGCTGTGTTGCTCTGCTGGAGACAGATGTCGAAACTTTAGCCAGTAAGACACAACCACATGGTGATACACAAATTAATAGTAATGGGTTAAATTAATATGTAAGAGTTAGCCATTAAGAAGCTAGAGCTAATGGGCCAAGCAGTGATTTAATTAATACAATTTCTGTGTGATTATTTCAGGAACCAACAAGCAGTTCTCTACAACAAAGTCCCTCTATTCTTTTGTTGTTGTCTATAGATGGAAATTTCCTTTTCACCCTCTCCCTCAACTGTTCAGTCCCAAAGAAACACACAGAGGCTTATAGTAATTATAAACTGGTTGGCCTATTGGTTCAGGCTTATTGATAACTAGCTCTTACAACTTGAATTAACCCATAATTATTGTCTGTGTTTTGCCATATGGCTTGGTATCTTTTCTCAGTGAAGCATTCTTATCTTGCTTCCTCTGTATCTAGCTGATGACTCACTCACTCTCTGCCTTTCCTCTTCCCAGAATTCTGTTAGTCTGATTGCCCTGCCTATACTTCCTGTCTGTCTACTGGCCAATCAGCATGGTATTAAATCAGTATTAATGACAAATCTTTACAGCATACAAGATAATTATCCCACAGCACTGGTCACTTCGCTCTTTATCTCAATATTACACACATTGGTGTGCCTCACCAACAGTCTTAGATTTGTGTGTGTTCTGTGGAGCCCCTGCTCACATGAGAAGGTAAACTATCCCCTTTTTATGCCTCTGCTCCTAATAATCTGTCTGTCTTTTTTTGGCTTAATTTTCAGGCTCCATACATAACATTAGAGAATAAAAGAAAATTCTCTTCTCCTTTGCCATGCTGTAGTTTCATTCAGAAAAAATGTGTCACTCTATGTGCCTGCTATGTGCTTTCTCTCCCTCTTTTTACCTAGAAACCACTGGCAATTTTGCTTTATGTATTTTCATATTTTCTAAATTTTAAATATCAGATGGTTACAATTGTATAGTATGCAATCTTTACAGACCCACTTTTTTCTTGTTTCTTTTTTGGTTAACTCATGTTTACTACTCTGCTCTTTGCTTTTCATATATTTTTGCATCTGTCTTAGTTAGGGTTTCTGTTGCTGTGAAGAGACACCATGACCATGGCAACTCTTCTATAGGAAGATATTTAATTGTGATGGTTCATTTAAAGTCCAGAAGTTTATCCTATTATCATCATGCAGGAAATGTGGTGGCATGCAGGTAGGCATGGTGTTGGAGAAGGAGCTGAGAGTCCTACATCTTGACTTACAGACAACAGGAAGTAATCTGAGATAATGGGTGAAGCTTGAGCATACATGAGGCATCCAAGCCTGACTTCACAGTGACACACTTCCTCCAACAAGGCCAAACCTACTCCAACAAAGCCACATCTCCTAATAGTGCCGCTCTCTTTGAGGTCTATTTTCTTTCAAACCACCACAACAATCACGTGTGAATGACCAAAAAAAATTCACTTCAAAATGCTGTAGTGGTAAGGTGAACACCCTCTTTGGCAAATCACATAATGCTGATGAAATCACAATTGCAGACCAGCTTTTTAAAATTAACAATATACCTTACAGTTGCACTTTCTTTTAAAGATTCTATCTATCTATCTATCTATCTATCTATCTATCTATCTATCTATCTATCTATCATCTATCTTATTATCTATCTATTTTTCTATCTATTTTTCTATCTATCTTCCATCCATTTTAATCTGTCTTTCAGTGCTGAAGACTGACCCTAGGCATTGAGCAGGCATGAAAAATATTCCACCCTTGATCAACCTATATAATGTCAAATTCTGTTTTGAAATTTCATGTGATTTATCTTTCCTGGAAAGGCTTCCATAGGGAATGTGCTAAGAGAAGACACAAAAGTTACTTTTGATCTCTGCTTCCTTAGTACAATATGTGATGGGGCAGAGGGCAAGCAATCAAAACACCAATATTCTGGGTTATGTGTAGAAGTGCAGTGTTTGGAATTATAACTGTGGGAGTTTGTGTGTGTATGTGTGTGTGTGTATGTGGGTGTGTGTGTATACACTATAGTTGTTCCTATAACTGATCTTTGAGCCAGTTGCAACTTTAAAATATAGTTATTCAATTTAGAAAAGTTAGATTTTCTGATTTGATGATTGAAGGTATTGTGTGCATGTATGTGTCTGTGTGTGCATACATGCACATGCATGTGAATCTGCCTGTGCATGTGCCTGCAGAGGACAAAGGAGAACATTGTGTTTCCTGCTCTCACTAAATCAGAAGCTATCATTCTGGCTGGACTGGATGCCTTTCAAGGTCAGGGATCTGCTTTTCTCCTCATTCCAGTGCTGGAATTATAAACACAAAGGGTTGATGCCAGCCTTTCCCTGAGTCCTGGGGATTGGGACCCAGGTCCTCATGCTTGCAGAGTCAGCACTCTTACCTTCTTCCCTGCCCAGAGCTCATGTATTTTCACAGAATCCCCAGGCAATATTTAAACAAAGACATCTCTTTGGTAGTAAGATAGACACTAGATTTGGTGTCAGAAAATGTGGCTTGGCTTCTACTTATCACTCTTAATTAACACACCAGATATTTATTTAGCTTTTTGATGCATCAGACCCTCTACTGAATTGACACAGTAGTGAGATTAACAATTATGTTCTCTAACTTAATGATTCCACATATAAGAAGTGGATATTAATCAAGAAGCATGCCAATAAATCTTATTCGTTAACCCTCTTTGGGACTGAAAAAGCAAAAATGCCATGACAAAACATTAATGGAGAGGTCTGATTTAGTCTGGAATGGGCTTGGTCGTTCTCTTTACCCTGAGATAATGACCTTGACAAGAAATGCTATTTAAATAAAGCTAGGACAGAATGCCTGCCACCCATGCACAGAAAGTCCATATGGCTTGGGGCACAGGACAGAAGGATAAAGCTGTGGAATTAATTCTCTAATATATGTCCTTTTGGGGGTAAACCACCAGGGACTCTGGGTTTCCAATATTCTCTACTCTGCTCCACCGTACTTTTCCTCAAGGCTCCCAAACATGTTTAACAATTCTTACACTCAGAGTTATCAGAAGCCCAACCAAGCTGTCAATAAATCTAGCATGATTTTAGAATTTTAGTTATTTATACAATGGTCCTTCGGGCTTCTACGTTGATTAGATGTCAATTACTCATTTGTTGAAAAAATGCATTCAATACACAAGAACTGTTCCTCTGCTACAGATGGCTGAGACGTGCACAGGGCTTGTATATAGGTCATGGCTCTTGCTTGCACCCTCACCCCACTTTCTGCATAGTCTTGCTGATATGCTTTGCTATGGTTCAAAATTATCTGCACCCCCCCCCCCCCCGCCACCAGTTCATGTTTTGAGATCATAGCTCCAGTGCAACAGTGCTAAGAAGTGAAACTATTAATGCTGCTACCGTAGAAGTGGGCTCTTTATCAAAGTGTGAATTTCTGTTTTTTTTGACTGAGGTTTCTGTTCACAGAGATTTCTGTCCTGCCTGATCCCACAGCTGTTAAGTCTCAAAGAATCACACAGAGGTCTATATTAATTATAAACTGATTGGCCCATTAGCTCAGGCTTCTTATTAACTAATTCTTATAACTTCCATTAGCCCATAATTCTTGTCTGTGTTACCATGTGGCTTGGTGCCTTTTTCAGTGAGGCAGTCACTTCTTGCTCACTCTGTGACTGGCTTCCTCTGTGTCTGGGTGATGACTGTAGATGGAAACTTCCCTCTTCCCAGAATTCTCATTGCCCTTCCTCTATTTCCTGCCTGGTTGCCCTGCCTATACTTCCTGTCTGGCTACTGGCAAATCAGCGTTTATTTGAAATACAAGTGACAGGGCACAGACCATTGTCCCACAGCATCCCAAGATCTTTATTTTGTCCCTAGCTTTCTTTCCTCCTATTTCCCTTTCCTCTGCCTCTCCCTGTACTCACCCTCTCTCTACCATGCTTCCTTGACCTTGTGCCTTCCACCACAGATGATAGGTAAATAACATCTTTATCATATATGGACTCTTCAACTTATATTCCCACCTTCTAGAACTGTAATAAAGTTTTGTTCTTTATAAATTTACCACTATCAAATTTTCTATTATAATATCACAAAATGGATTGCAACAACATCATGTCCAATGGACCAGCAGAGAAGAAAGGGCTGAGACAAAGGTAGAACCACCACGTATTAATGCACCAAAGAACTGAGGAATGTAGTGGTTGGTTGCAGTGGAACAGTGCTTGGCAGGCAGGACCATTGTTACTACCACTGTGTTAATTTTGAGATCAAGATGTTTCTTTACATGGGAGACATATAATGCATACATCCCCATTTTTTAGGGACTCATGTAATGCTGGCAGTGAAGAACTGTAGGAAATTCCATGATGTTTCTTGTTGTTGTTTATCTCTTTAAAAGCATATATGATCTCGTCAGAAATCTGAAACTCAAACCAAATAAGAAACTTGGGAAAATACAAATGAATTTTCCTATAAGGCCAGTATTCAGACTTTGCAATTTAATTGAGTTACATTTTAACTTTTTGCTAGGTAATTTTGGTTGTCAGCTTGATAGAATTTAGAATCCCCATGAAGGCCCACTTCTGGGTATAACTACAAAAGTGTTTCTAAGAAGCTTTAACTAATTAAGGAAGGACTGATCTAAATGTGACAGGCAGTGCTGGCCCATAAACTGGGGTCCCTGACTAAAGAAAAAAGCAAAAAGCAAAAGGCAGATGAACACCAGCATTCAGCTCTCTGCTTCCTGACTGTGGTTGCACTGTGACCTCCTGCTTCACATTCCTGCCACACTTCAATACCCTCTGCCATGAGAGACCCTATCATCAGACTGTGAGTCCCAAATATGCTCTTCCTTCTCTGAGTGGCTTCTGTCAGGCATTTTGTCACACTTGCTGAGGAAGGTAACCAACACATGACTTCTCTTCTGACTGACCTCTTTCCACCAGGAATCCTGGTCTTTGCCCTGGGTGATAATTAAGGCCATTGCTGCTGCACCCAGATCATGTGCTGAGCCTCCTGTCAAAATAATTGTAAGGTTTATTGGACATGTTGGGAACAGCAGATGACAAGGTAAGATTTTTCTTCTAGAGTTTATAAGCTTGCCCTCGCTCACCAATATCTTTCTGCATCTTTCGGTATAGCACCTGTAGTTTCTATTGTTAGAAATAGTCCTTGCATTTTAGAATGTCTTGTATATCATAGTTCTTGTTAAAATACTATGGTACTGAAGAAAATAAACAATTCTAGTGATACTACTCAAACAATTATAGCAACAACAATCAGTTGAACCAGGTTTGTATCACATGCCTGTAATCACGTGGGCAGAGGATGAGGAATATAAACCTAGCCCTGGCTGCAAACTGAGACTCTAAATCATAAGACAAAGCAAAGAGAAGTAATTAATGACAGGTCCAGATCTTCTCACATTCCCCTTTATCTTTATCCCAAATTTCTGCTATTTCATTGTACATCCAGGTCCTCCACAGCAGACACTGTGAGGCCATCAAGGATGCTCTAGGATGGATTTCTGTGCTTCTGGCTGAAAGTCTCATGAGAAGATTTGTTTTCTGCTCCCCCCTGAGAGTACTGTGCTGCTGCTGTGTCTGTCCTGATGATATAGGAGCCGACTTTAGACTGGAGCTGTGTACTGTAACCTCCATGGAAGCTCATATTTATTCTGGATGTCTTTTGTTGCGATGTTTATTTTATTTATGTTTGTGCTTCTGGAGATTGGACCCAGGTTTTCTTGGATGTTAGACTCTACTAGTGAGCTATACCTTCAACCCATGATGCTTATCTTTAATTTCGATTATATTTTGTATTTTTAACCTTATTCTGAACTTTCCTTTACACATATAAATGTATTTACAATCTCAGATGTGTAATGTTGATTCTGAAGTTATATTAGCTAGCTGAATTTTTCTTTTGTTTATTATATATAGTGATGATTTAATATACTTTTTAAAGTTGCTTATTCTTTGGCATTTTTGAATAAGTATTTAATGAATTTTTACTACCCATTTTCCTGCCACATCATTTCATTTCTTCACTAAAACCCTTCCCCCCAGAAACTCCCTCTTTTATTTCCATGTTTTGTGTGTGTATATGTGTGTGTGTCTGTCTGTCTGTCTAAGTTTAGTAAGATTGCCTCCAGAAGCATGGGTGAGCTGGACAACCCATCAGTGGCTGAAGCACTATTCCTTCTCTAGGCAACAGTAATTTATCAGTAGTCCCCCATGGAGGGCATGGGTCTTGTGAGCTTCCCCCTTCCATGAGAGAATGATGACGATTCTAACTTTGTGCAGGCAACCACAGCTACCATGAGTTCACGAGTGCATTGTCCATGGCGTATTTGAAAGACGCCATTTTGCAATACTGGCTCTTGCTTTCTTTTGACTCTTCCAAATGTTCTCTGAGTCTTGGAGGTGTGTGTGTGTGTGTGTGTGTGTGTGTGTGTGTGTGTGTGTGTTAGATATACGGCTTAGGGCTGAGAGCTTCACAGTAGTTGACTGCATTTCTCTGTGACATTCCATTGTCAACAAAGGCAGGAGATTGCTGATTAATTAAGTCTACATCCTCTCTAACAGAAAGGAATGTCCTTGAGTTTCTCTATCACTTGACATTGTCATTTTAACTTTATTCATTAGCTTTATTTTGCTATGTGTGAGACTCTAGACAAAATAAGCGTGTCAGCTATTGTTTTGTTCCTAGATAAAATATTAATTCTCTTGTTCATTTGAATAGATAGCATTAAAATTGTGTCACTGGGACTGGAGTGATGGCTCTGTGGTTAAAAGCATGTATTGTTCATGTAGAGGACTCAAGTCTCATTCCAAGCACCCATATTTAACATCTCATAACTGCCTGTAGTTCCAAACCCAAAAGATCTAATACCCCTGGCCTCTGTTGGCTCTTGCACCCATGCTCATAAACCACAGACATATAATACACATAATCAAAATTAATATAAAAGACTTTTAAAAAATAATGCCACTGTGTAGATGCTAGGATTCTGGCTCAATGTCTAACGGTAGGATGATGGGAAAAGAGAATAATCTAGATCATAGGAAGGAGGACAAGTTACTTTGGTCCCATTCCACAGTTGTGCTTCTGAACAGTGAAGAAGCTTTCTTGACACCCAACATGCTGAAGGTGTAGAAAATAGGACATAAAGACAGAATTCTTCTATTTGTGGCTATCTTTTGAGAGAAGTCTGATTAGACACAAGGCTTCAAACACTTTTGTCAGTAGAATGTTCACAGTCATGCTTGTAAATGCCAGTGTTCAGCAAAGAACTCCCTGGGACTGACCATGGAAAGTCTTAATCCAGTTTAGTGGTCACTAAGGTGGATTCTGATCTGTAGGGCTTTGTCAGAACAGACATTTGGAGATGAAGGTAAAGCTTTGAGTCTGTGACACAAGCGAACTGAGATATTTTTGATAGAGTTTTTTTTAAATTAAAGATAAAACAAGAGTCGCATCAGCAGTGACAGACTCTCACAAAGGGTTCTGACCTCATATGTGGCATGATTCCCTCTTATTTTCAAGTTCTGTTATGTTCTAAAAAAATTTAGTATTTTTTAATCAAATTCTTAAAGATAAATAAAGGTGCTAAGAAGAATACCTTAGTTTGCACACTGGAATTCAATCCAGTAAAAGAAAATTCCATGCAAATGTCTGCTGACAGCTAAGTTTCTGTGGATTGTTCATGTGAGATATTATTAAATGAGTGTGCCAGGGACTGCCCTGTTTCTTTAATTACAACTCAATCCCACAGCCATCATATTATTCTTTAATTTTGACAGATAAATAGAATTTAAAGTATGAATATAATGCATAGTCCTTTGAGTGACATGAGAACATTACTGGTCTTCTGGGGGTGTAGTTGGCATTTAGAAAATGGCTTTGGATCTAGATGTTGATTCCAGTTTTCCTACTTGCGGGTTATATAATCTCGATCATATTTAGTATCTGTAGATCTTGCGCTTACCCACTTATAGAATGAGGACAATATTTTCATCATTCCCATGATATAGATCGGTTTCATATGTGGATAGGACACAAACCATCTCAAAAATGAATATTGCTCTCCATTCAGTGGAGGAAAGAATTAGAGGACTTTGTCGCTTGGCGGGTCAAGATATAGTCAATTTTGAGATAAGAATATTCCATACTTCAATATATGGTTATTGTAATTTTCCTTTGTTTATTTGTCCATCCTCTCCATGTGGAAAGGTTAACATGTGGTCCCAGCCACTATGCTGAGAATTCTGCACAAAGCCTACACTCAGTAACCTCCTAGTGGCAGTGTTCATTGCCTTAAACCTTTTGTGTGAGCATGACTACATCTTCCCCCAGTTCACTGTGGCATAGCCATCATTCACAGAGATATTTTCAGTCTGGCCCAGGCATATTTTTCTGCTTCACTCAAAAGGTACCTTTTCAATTAGCTGAGCTGCAGATGACTGAGCTTGCACAAATGAGGGTCAGTGAGAAAATGAATCTCGCCTGATTTTGTCTAGTCAGTCATCCAGAGTCAGGCAAGAATCCCCCTCCAAGTTCATAAATCGTCCCTCTTCTTCCAAAACAGAAGTGAGAGAGCAGCAGTGTGGTCACCATGCTAATGCAGGATCAGCATGCATGAGTAGGTAACATTTCTTGATAGTAACTTTTACTACTAATATCATAAGTGACCACAATTATCATCCCACAATTTGGAGTGAAATTAGACACTTGGGCTAGCCAAGGTCATCAGGGATGTATTTGTATATGCAAACCTTAGCTCTGTCAATGAACTAAAAAGTTACATTTCTCAAACCACAAACTCCCAGTGAGCAGAAGACTCAGGTTGGGCCAAGGATCCACTGTGAAACATATTGAAAGCCTAAAGTGTTATAAATAGTTTAGATCATGGTGGCCTTTGTCTTATTCTATATATCATTAAGCATTTCAGTGTGTCTAAAAGCACAGAGAGCCTGAACATCTCTGAGAGTTAGACCAGTTGTTAACAGAGAAAAGACAATTTTTGGAAGTTTTACTAGCTGGGAGATAAAAACAGTACCCTTGGCATTACGACCACCGAGACCATGGATGGGAGAAAGAAAGCATGGCAAGTTTGCGTAGGATCCTCAGGCAAAGAGTGAGAAAGATTTTCTCCTCTGGGAATGATGGTTTCTGGACTCTGCAGGGAGACAGGGTTGTTGTGAATATAAAATGTACTAGCTTATGGTAGAGAGGTAGCTCTCAGGAGGCCGTAACTGGTAAAAAGACTGAAAACTCAGATCCTAAAATTTTGTCATTGGGCCAACATGGAATAGGTTTCATTTGAGAGATGAGGCAGTAGACCTATAAATTGCTTCATATGTCTTATATGAACAGTTGCAAGCCAGTTTCCAGAGTCGATGAAAGCAATTTGACGTTGATAAATGCATATACATGATCGTCTTTTAACTTGTGTATATGTCTTAGACACATTGAGATTTTGTTTTACTTTATCTTATAGTATGAAGTTGAGAGAAGATAGTTCCTTAATTCTAAACTGTTTGCACATCTATTCTTGAGCTATCTGTGTGTAAATGTATTTTGTGTGTGTATATATTAGTCCTCTACCTGATGAGCCATCTTTATGCCCCATCATTGCTTTCTCCTCATCCCTAAGACTGCTTGTGGTGGTGTGAATGAGAATGACCCCCATATGTTCATATATTTCAATTCTTGGTCCTTTGTAGGTGGAATTATTTGGGGTTACAGGATTAGGAGGTATGGTCTTCTTAGAAGAGGTATGTCTCTTGGAGTAACTTTGATATTTCAAAAGACATGAAATTCCCAGTCTCTCTGCCTTGAAGATGTGGCTCCTTCCCTTCAAAATCATGGATCTCACCCTCTGAAACCACAAGATTTTATAAGTGGGCTTGGTCTCTTTTTTCATCACAGCAAAAAAAAAAAAATAAATAATAGCTGAGACACATCTTTTCATCTCAATGTTATTCCATTTCTCCATCCTCACCTCCCTGTTTGGAAAAACTCACAGTGGCTAGGTCTCAGACTCTTCTCTTCCTAAGGTACTTCACCTTCATAAACACCATGTGTTGGCTTCACAGAAGTAAGGTTAGCTTCCCAGCAATCAAACTCTTCATAAAGCAACATCAGGAAAAATGAAGACATTCTCATAATAGGAAGAATGTGGTAGACTCAGTAATTTTGCCTGAAGTCTCAGCTGCAGTACTCAGGAAGACTCATTTGGGGTGTAGAGGTTAGCAATCTGACAGACAAATGATTCCTTTTCTGAATCATTCATGGTTTTTAGGTCTGTGAGATTGACACAAACAAGATTTATATTCAGTACATACCCATACATTACACAAGTTTTAGAAACCTCGAGTACATATTTTAAAGGCAACTGTAGTCATTCTATCTTTGATATTTTATGGAGAATGATCTAGGGAACCATCTTCAGTCAGTATTAAGTGTAAACCGTGGTCTATGCAGAAGCCTGTAGCTACATGGGGCTTGCTTCTGTATAATGATTTGTTTCTTAGCTCAGTTTCAGGTTAGATAGTCCTCAGGGGAAATACTTCTTCCCTTCTCTAGGTCTTCCATAAAGTGCTATTGAGAGGAGTGAGTCTTGACACCTGTCTGAAGATAGACGGCCACGTTTACTGTGCTAAAAATGAATGGAGTCAGGAAGGAAAACGTCTTTCCTTCAGGTGTAGTCTCCCATCCCTTCTTGAACATTCTCTCCATCTGTGTGTATGAAAGAATGCTGCTATAGTCTACACAGGGGTAGGGGAGGACAATTGGACTGCTGCAAAAAGGACAGCTTTTCACACCAGGCCTCCCTGGAGAGAATGTCCAACTAATTGGTGTGCAGCAAGGAAAAATAAATCTCCACTTCCATGGCAGGTGTGAATACTTTTTCTTCACGTGCTGCGGAGTTGTCAGGGAGTGTGATGGAGGTGTTAGTTCTGAAGAGAGGCTGATTCCCACTGCCTGAAGCTGGCCACAGTATGACACTCGACCAACAGAGAAATGGAGTGTTACTGTGAAAGGGGCTGGCAGATTTAATTTGGTTCTGGGAACAGAGCCTCCCGACACCATGCTGGAAACTAACTCATTAGCTGTGATCTTGTAAAAATCTTGGCATTCTGAGAAGAAATGATTGGATCACAATTTGTCACATAAAGAGGAGTTTTTGGAGTAGCTTTAAAACACAATGTAGGGGGCTGGGGAGATGACTGAGGCCATGAAGTGGTGCTGTTTAAGACTGAGGATCCGAGTTCAGCTCTCCAGAACCCACACAAAAGCCAACCTGTTCATGCGAGTGCGACATCAGAGAGAGTAGAAGGGACCCCAGGAGCTCACTGCTCAGTCTACGCAAGTTGGTAAGTTCTGGATTCAATGAGAGATCCTATCTCCCCAAATGGAGTAGTGATTGAAGAAGATACTCAATGTAGACCTCTGTCCTCCACATGCAGTCCCATATATGTGTGCATACACAACTCACATCACACACATCTGCACATACATGCATGCATGCTTATATACACAGCAAGATAGATCCATGTGGAAACAAGTGTATCTAATGTAATAAATTACTGAGAAGAGAATACAGTCAAACCTTACATGCATATGTGTATGGATTTGTGTGTGTATCTGCATAGGTATGTATGTGTGTGGTGTCCAGAAGGAGAAAAACCCACTTACTGAGGAAAGCTTGCACACAATCTACTAAAAATTGGATATTCAAAGTGTGGTTGTTAAAAACTATGGAAAGTGAGCAACAATATGAGGGAAAAATGAGAGCAAGAAAATACCAAGTAGAGTTATAATATCAACAGCCAATGAGTCGCTGGTGAGGCAGAGCTTTATGAGTCTTGGCAGGCGATCAGACAGGAGTAGTTTCTCTTCTGCTAGCACTTTGAAGTGGTTATTAACCATGCGTAGTGGAACGCGATCTGCTGAAAACAAAAGCCAGTTAAGAAATAATTTGTTATTTATTCTCCTTGGTTTAAATAACAAGACTTCTAAGAACCCAAAGTAAGATATTTTTTATATCAAAAAAAGACAGTTTAACTGAAAATATGAAAACTTCTGTTTTTGGTGGATCCTGATGGCCTTTATTGCTGCTTGCACTCCCTGCCTCCAGATGACACATTCTCCAGCTGACTGAAGACTGGCTGTAGATCAGTGTTGGGAGGCCCTGCTGGTCAGAGGATGCACTCTACATGGTCTCCTGTCACCTTCTCCAAGCTCGACAACGCGGAGGACTCCCTCATGACTGCAGAGGACCTCCTGCTCTCTACCTGCCCTTATGTGGGGACTCTCTAAGCCAAAGGACTGACCTTACCTGAAAGTGGTCTCCAATCCTGGATGCCTGATTTATCTCTAGCATGACCCTTGGCACAGTTTCTAGGAACCTGCTGCCACATATGAAGCCTTATGAGAGGAGAGTGCCACTTAATCCAAATTAAGGTTTGTCCCCAGGCTCCCCAATCCTGTGTATTTCCCATACTTCGGAACAAAGCTGATCTGGTTCATTGAAGTTGTCTCCTGGAGGGTTGTCTCCATTGTATCTACAGTCGTCTGAACCCTGTTCCCCCACTTCTGCTCCCTCCACCCACGTGGACCTGTCCCCATGATCCCGAGGAAGAAGCAGAGTCCCAGGTCACATCACACCAGGTCAACAAACAATGGCAGAGACTTAACTAGTAAAATAACAACAACTTGGAAAAATCCAACATAAAATGCCCACCCAGAAGGGATCTCCCAGGGAACCAGGGGCAATAAAGATAAAGGAAAATGAAATGACAATGTAACAGGTTGTTGTCTAGTTAAACCACAGCATAGACTTGTGTTGATCCATAGCTGTAAGAACAAACACCCATTTCTTTAATTCAATGGAAAACAGGTGTCAGGTTTTGCTTAATTTAATATACATATATAGATACATAATTACTTGTTTGATTTTTGTAAATAGAGCAACATACATATATTTATTTCTCAAATAAAGATTACTGTGGTGATTTGAAAGAAAATGACCCGCAAAGGAGTGCTACTATTAGGAGGTGTGGCTTAGTCAGAGAAGGTGTGGCCTTGTTGGAGGAAGTGTGCCACCGTGGAGGCGGGCTTTGGGGTATTGGCTTAAGCTTTACTCATTGTCACAGTCTCTTTCTTGTTGCCTACAAGATGTAGGATGTTTAGCTGCTATTTCAGCTCTACATCTGTCTGCATTCCTCTATGCTCCCCATCATGATGATAACAGACTGAACCTCTGAAACTGTAAGATAGCCACCTCAATTAAATGTTTTCTTCAAAAGAGCTGCCATGGTCATAGCGTTTCTTCACAGCAGTAGAAACCTTAACTAGGACAGATACTTGCATCAAATTTTGCATTACTAAGTTTATATTTAATACATATAAAATTCATTATGTATATTCAGCATGCACATTGAACCTACCTTTTCGTTTAATTTTCTTTTCCTTTTTCCTTTTGAGACAAGGTTTCTCTGTGTATCACTGGATGGTCGGGCACTCACTTAGGTATATCAGACTGGTGATGAACTTATTTAGAGTCATCAGTATCAGCTTCTAAAGTGCTGGGATTGAAGGTGTACCCCACTATTTCCAGATTTTCATTTAATTTCACTTGCTTGAATTTTGGAGTATTCTCAGATAACCGTGTCTGACCACTGTGCACATTAGAGAGTGAAACGGCATTTTGCATGTCTGTATAAATGTAGTATACACTGATGTTTTCAGTATACTCCTTATTTCTTAGGCGTGCTTAAGTTTTTGCTATTGTGGCACAAGACTGGCAAAGTATATTTCTACAAGTCTCATGAATCTTTCCACGTTTTGACCTATTGCTGCAATATTTTAGATTTTATATTGAGTAAATTTGCAGTTCTAAAACTAAGGTTTCCCTCTGGAAAGTTAATTCAAGTATGATTTCTAAACATACCTATTTATAGAATAATTTAAAGACTAAATGTATTAAATAATCACATCTAAATGTGGGAAAGCATAGATGAAATAGACAACAAAACTTTGCTGAATTCCATGTGTAGCTTTCTTTGCCTTTTGTTGCCAGGTCACAATGATGTCCCTGTGTTTACAAGTAATTTAGAAAGTTTAATTTGAAAATATTAAGAGTCTAAAGGGAAATACTATCACATAAAGATACACGTATCACATATCACAAGGGCAAGTTGAATTTCCATCCATGCTTGGTATCACCAAATTTCATCACTAGCAATTTCCCACTCTCAGCACTAGGCTTTGCCAACATAACTACATTTACTCCCCTGCTTTCTGTATCATCAGAAACAACGCCCTGGTATTTCATATCCTGCTTCACAGGCCAGACATTTTTAGCAACTTGAGGACGTGTGACTTGAAAACATGAGCAGCACTGAGAATTGAATTCTCTTCCAATCTTCATAGCTAAGGGGAGTTAGAGTTGAACAATTCCCAGTGCTGCATAGAAACTGAAAAATATTAAGTTCACAGATTCAGTCCTTGGCATTGAAACTGACCGTGAAGGTTTTTCAGAGTGGGAAGGAAAGACCACACAAGTTAGGTTTTAGAATCCTCCTGGAAATGACCAAAAAGACTTGCTATTGAAAGTGTCAAGACTTTAGTTTCCTTATCCTTAAAGTCAAAGGCTTGAGTAGGTAAGCTCTAGGGTCATTTTTAAATAAACTAATTGTTGTATTATGCCACTAGCCACAATTATGTGGGATGTATTGTTCAACTCAACCGGATGGTTAGTTTTCCAGGTATGTTAATCATTGAACCTTCTGATGACCATGTCCTTTGTTTTGTGACTTTGATCTCTCCTGGTCTGGGTGGCATCGCTCCCAGGATATATGTATTCTAAATCAGGGCTGTGGCTACAGGGGCTGTTCAAATGCATTCTTTATGACCCAGGTGAGCTTAATTCACCCCACAGAAGTGTTTGATGGACCTCGGAAATATTTATGTTTGTGTTGGTAAATTTTCTGCATCATCTCCCAGAAGCCATGAATGAAATGTGAATTTTGACAGCTCCAGCTTCCCAGAGGCATTGGTGGCTCATATCAGCGATATTGCAGTGACAAGCTTTTGGACCCTAGGAAGTGCAGAGGCACTGCCACAACTCCCTATTATGTATGGGTCACAACTGTGTGACCAGTCCTCTTCAGAGGGGACTTAGGATGGATTAGCATTCTGTACCTAGAACCACCGATTCCCAGTGAGACAGCTGATTATGTGGCCTTGAAGAAACATAGCTCTAACGTTGGAAAATGGGTGTGATAGATTACCTGAGACCAGGTTTGTAACGCACATCAGATGTTTTGCAAATTCAAGGAATTTCTTTGCACTGCCCTTTCCTGTCATGTTTATCCTGGGATAAATAAAATTAATTCAACCTGTTAGACTGCCAGTATGTTCAGAATTGGACTTCTCTTTTGGTGTGAAGAATGCCATCTGTGGAATTTTGCACCAACTTCAAGAATATAAGTACTTACAAAATACTTGTCAACATGGATTCTTAATGAATCTTTACATTGTTAAAATAAAAACAGTCAAATAGATATTCAGCACACTGAATACCACATCATTCATTTTTAGAGAGATCCATGAAAAAGAAAGTAAAGAAGGAAGGAAGGAAGGAAGGAAGGAAGGGAAAGAAAGAAAGACAAGAAGAAAGATTGGGGCTGGAGAGGATAGCTTAGTGATTGCTTTTCCAGAGGATCTGTGTTTAATTCCCAACATTCACATGGTGGCTCATAACAGAACTTCAGTCCTAGGGGTATGGTCTCTCTCCTGGTTTTCATGGTCATCATTTCATGCTCATGGTGATGATACACCCATATAGATAAAATAAAATAATTTAAAAACAAGCAAATAAAACTCAGACTTATTGAGATAGCATTCACACACTATATGAATACTTACTTGGAATATCTAGTGCAATTTTCTTGGTTGTTTTTGTTGTTCTTTTACTTTTTTGTAAAGAAAATGCATATTATCAAATTTGTTACTCTTTTTTGAACTGTTTACTTCTGTGATGTTAATTGAAGTCACAGTGTTATACAGCCATCACCATGCTATCTCTCCTTCTCTTCTTTCCTCCCTCCCTCTCTCTTGCTATCTATCTATCTATCTATCTATCTACACATTTTTAAGTCTTCCTTACCATGAACTGGATATATTAAGCAACATTTCCTTTCTACTCTTTGCCTAATCCCCATAACTGTAATCTCTTTCAGGTCTCTACACATTTGTTCTCTTGATTTGAAACTGCTCATTCTGGATATTTAATACAAGTGGAGTCATATAATGTACATTCCTTAGAGCCCAGCTTTTTTTACTTAGCACTAAGTTTATTAAGAGTCAGTGATATTCCTCATTGTCCGCTATGTTCAGCTAGTCCGGATTTATCCCATGCTTTTTCAGACCCAGTCCAGCAGGCCTTGGTGAGTTCCCGATAGAACATCCCCATTGTCTCAGTGTGTGGGTGCACCCCTCGCAGTTCTGAGTTCCTTGCTCATGCTCTCTCTCCTTCTGCTCCTGATTTGGACCTTGAGATTTCTGTCCGGTGCTCTAATGTGGGTCTCTGTCTCTGTCTCCTTTCATCGCCTGATGAAGGTTAATATTCATGAGAACGCCTATGTGTTTGTCTTTGGATTCACCTTCTTATTTAGCTTCTCTAGGAACATGAATTATAAGCTCAATGTCCTTTATTTATGGCTAGAAACCAAATATGAGTGAGTACATCCCATGTTCCTCTTTTTGGGTCTGGCTTACCTCACTCAGGATAGTGTTTTCTATTTCCATCCATTTGTATGCAAAATTCAAGAAGTCCTTGTTTTTTACTGCTGAGTAATACTCTAATATGTATATATTCCATACTTTCTTCATCCACTCTTCCGTTGAAGGGCATCTAGGTTGTTTCCAGGTATACTGAGAATTCAAGAACAATTGCAGTGGGTTTTTGATCCTACTGCACGTACTGGCTTTGTGAGAGCCTAGGCAGTTTGGATGCTCACCTTATGAGACCTGGATAGAGGTGGGCAGTCCTTGGGCTTCCCACAGGTCAGGGAACCCTGATTGCTCTTCGAGCAGATGAGGGAGGGGGACTTGATTGGGGGAGGGGGAGGGAAATGGGAAGCGGTTGCGGGGAGGAGGCAGAAATCCTTAATAAATAAATAAATTAAAAAAAAAAGAGTCAGTGATAAACACCCCATTTAGTATATCCTCCCCACTTCGTTTATACATTCATCTGTTGGCAGACATCCGGCATCTTTTATCTATAGATTTCTGTGAGCAATGCTGCAATGCTTCTTGGCTTACAAATGTCAGTTGAGGTTCTTGGCTCCATTTCTTTCAGCCATGGAGCTAGGAGTTGAGTTTCTTAACCTTAAATTTTCTTCATGCTAATGAGAAAGTAACAATGGCAGCAGAGAGACATTGAATAATAGAAAAAATTTCTGAATTAAATCAGCTGGTGTATTTCAAGGATGTGTTGACCTCAAAATGAAAACCAGGAGATATGCTACGTTGGGAAAGGGGTTCAGCTCTTGTTTCCACAAAAAAAACTCTATGAATACCATCAAAATTAATAAAGATTCAATTAAAAAATAACTTCTTAAAAAAGAGAAATGATAGCTCATCCACAGAGGCGACAATCATACAGGTGGAAAAAAAATACCTCATAAGGGTTGCTACAGGGTTCTGTTCTTATCTTTACAAAAAAATTTTACAAAAAGTCAGGAGACCCTAGAAATTTAGATGGAAAGATAAAAGTCTTATAAAGATAGGATAAAACCTCTAAACATACATATATATATATATATATATATATATATATATACTAACCAATAAAATAATAAACTCACTTAAATTTCAAAGCTGTCTTTGGAGTTAGAGAATGACTATCCTTCTCTAAATCCAAGCATGTTGTTAAAAAATATCAGAGTTTTTGTCTCATGTCCGGAGCCATTTAATATGGAACAAGAAAAATTTACTTTTCTCCATATCAACTTTTGTCTATATTGTACCTTTCATTAAATATGTCTATATAAATAATGTTTGTTTTCCACAATAAACGATAAAATTTCCTGCAGTAATCATTAAAGTTTCCAAAAAGAAGACTGAGTCCCACAATAACTACTCCAGCTTGTTGCTATGATGTCATGATACTAATAGTGCGACTATAAGACTGGTTTGGGGGTAGCAGCTGCTCAAGATGGTTCCATCTTGCTTAGCTAAAATTGTGCGCTTTCTTATAGCATTCTGACAAAAGCTCCAAATAAAATCTTCAAAAAACCTTACCAACTACTCAGAGCCTATTTACAATTATACTTGTCAGTAATCTTAAAACCTAACCATCATATTAGCTTTAAGGATCCCATAAAAAAAAAAAACATCACCCCCATGACAGCTAAAAGTTATTTTAAAAGACAACAACCCTTCTCCCAACAATGTTTCTCCTCAGGGTTAGGGAGATCAATTAGGGTTGATGGGTTAACATCAATATTATATAGGGTTGGGGGTTGGGGTGGAAGTTTTGTAGGCTCAAAGATTTCACTTAAAAAATTCGATAGGATAATATGTAGGTTAATATGAGCTTACTCACACTAATAATAATAATAAATTATAATAAGTATTTGTGAGCTATTATTTATAGAGAATTTACATTCCTATAGATTCTTGTATATTGATGCAAATTAAATTATATACTATATTAAAATATGCTCCTATTTCTTTTTATAATATTTGTACACCTACACAAAGTTATTTTGTCATTTTATTTGCATGCATATTTCTACCTCTGTTTAAGACATTTGTATAGTGATACAATTTTAGAATATATTTATCATATTGCATTATACATTTCTACCTCTGATCAAAATACTTACACATTGTTTACATTTTAAGGCCATTGTTCTTATTTACTGCACAGTTGTTTAAAGATTGTCTAATATAAAGTTTTAGTCTTTGAGCTATATAAATTATTATTAAGAATTATAGGTCAATAGTCACCCATGCTTGTCGCGCTTTTAGTTAGACTAATCAGGTTTATTAAGATACATAGAAATTATATTCTGCATATGTAGGTAATCTTCAACCCCTTCAAAAAGCTGTAAAATATGACATTGAAATAACTTAAGGTTCTGTTGACATGAGACACATTTTCTCCTGATGGCATTGTTCTATTGCCCCTCAAAATGTTGAGCCCTAAAGACACTTAGAGCTTGCTTTCTTCTTGGTAAAACTGGCCTTTGGGTAAGAAACTGCCCATGCTTTGACCACTGACAAAATACATAGTGTCTGGACTGGACAAGCAAAGTAAAAAGACAAAGACTACCAAACCTTGCCAAGACAGGGAAAGATGGTTTTAAAATGTGTAGTAGGAGCTGCTGGTTGCATTCCGCCACCCAGCTCCTGCCACCGGCTAACTTTACCCTAAATAACAACACACAAATTTTATTCTTTTAAACACTGCTTGGCCCATTACTCTAGCCCTTACAGGCTAATTCTCATATCGATCAACCCATCTCTAATAATCTGTGTAGCATCACTCTTACCAGGAAAGATTCAGCATGTCTGACCTGATGGCTTGCTTCATCGCATGCGTCTGCCTCGGAGAGCAGAGCTATCGCATCTTCCCGGGAGAGGACAGCATGGCGTCTCTGAGCTCACTTCCTTTTCCTCCCAGCATTCTGTTCTGTTTACTCCTCCCACCTATGTTTTAACCTATGAGGGCCAGTCAAGCAGTTTCTTTATTTTTTAACCAATGATCTTCCTCCATCAAAAATGTTTCCTACTTCTAAAATTGGTCTGTCAGTTACTCTAGGCCTTAGCTAAAATTGGTTGCTCTAATACTGCAAATGAGACTTTGGGTAGTTCCCCAGGTAGTCTGTTGTCTCTGTCATTTACTACACATTTTGGAAGTGCTTGATTGCACTTCCTGCCTACTCAAGTAATATCTCCCTTCCCAGGTCTCCAAATGGGTTAAAGACTAGATAGTAGTAGTTACTTTCCTCTTATGACTTAGCCAAGCCATTTCTAATATAAGACTTAGAGTCCTTAAAATAAAATAAAATAATTATCAAAACATTTAACATATGCTTCTTTCTTAATATTTTTATGCTAGTTGTAATTCTAATTTTTAGACTTGATATCTGTTCTTATTGTATATAGCTTTATATTAGGTTTGGAACTCTCTTATTTAGACAAAAGGGGGAAGAGATAGAGAACCCCCTTCAGCCAATGCCCTTTGTGAGGATGGACCAGGTTGGGCATGGCCTTGGGTACCAAAAAGGTGCTGGGCCATCTGCTCACTGTCATTCTCACTCCTGTCTCTTACCTGGATGCTGGGTTCTTTTCCTGTGGTTGGTTTGTACAGAGGCCTGTGATCTATCAGTCCTCCCTAAATAAAGTACTCCTTTATTATACTTAATTCTGAGCTAGTGTGCGTTTATTTTATTTGCTTTCGCTTTCAAATTGTGTTTGAAAAAATGTCAGGTCACTTTCTAAAATGTACTAATTTACAGTCTCATCAGCAACATATGAGAACTCCACTTTTCTCAGACCCTCAGCAGTACTCTTTTTTTAAAGATCAAGTTTTAAACAATGTGTACATGTGTGTCTTTGTGTGCATATGCTGTGTGTGTGTGTGTGTGTGTGTGTGTGTGTGTGTGTGTGTGCGCACGTACCTACAGAGGTTAGCAGAAGGCATCAGATCCCTAGAACTGAAAACACAGGCAACTGTGAGAGGTTTTACATGGGTGCTGGGAACTTAACTCAGGTCCTCTGAAGAGCAGGAAGTAATCAACTTCTGAGCTATCTCTCTACCCTCAAAGGTGTAGTACAGAATAGCCTCTAACCTGTGATCCCACTGTAATCATGATTGTCACCAAAATTGGCTCAATCTTTTGATTGTAGCCATTTTAGAAAACATACACCAAGCATGATATTTCATTGATGGCTATCAAACTTGCCTTTAAAAATGCTTTCAAAATCTCTCTCTTTCTCTCTGTCTCTCTGTCTCTGTCTGCATACTTGAGGTGTGCACTTGTAAATCATGGTATACATGTGAAAGTCAGAAAACAATTTGCTGGAGTTGAATTTCTCATTGTAAATGCAGGTCCCTGAAAGTTTGGTAGTAAGTGCTTTTACCACCAAGTTCTCTTGCTGGCCTATCTTCTATTAAAATATTAGAAAGAAAACCAGCATATATCATGGGAAACATCAATAAATCTGCATTCAGGGAGAAAGAATTCTGTCCTAAACCATTCATGTTGCCTACTTCCCTTACTGCTGAGGATCCTAGCACTAGGACCCTGCATTCTTGCCTTCAAGCGATAGAAGAATCTGAATAAATGACATCAATATGGGAAGCTTGTGAAACAAGAAATATATGGGACTGTTTGTATTGATTTCCCTGCAATAATTACACAGGCTTAATTACAGCAAATAAATTAGATCAATGCACTTAAATCAATAGGCACCAAATGAAACATGCTGGTTTTACAAGTCTTAATGGGACCCCAGACGGGAACTGGTTGCCAGTGGACATTTTAGCACATCTATCTTTGAAAGGAAGTTTGGGGGGTGATGGAGTGTTGAAAGAGGCCACTTGTTTGGTTTTTGGCCACCCAGACTTCTGAAATAATCACACAGAAACTATATTATTTAAATCACTGCTTGGTCTCTTAGCTCTAGCTTCTTATCAGCTAGCTCTTACATATTAATTTAACCCATTTCTATTAATCTGTGTATTTCCACGAGGCTGTGGTTTACCAGGTAAACTTCCTGCATCTGTCTCCCATGGGGCTTCTTGACTTCTCCCCTGACTGCCCTTTTTTCTCCCAGCATTCAGTTTAGTTTTCCCCGCCTAGCTAAGTTCTGCCTTGCTATAGCCCTAAGACAGTTTCTTTATTCACCAATGGTATTTACAGCATACAGAGGGGAATCCCACATCAATAAAGGAGAACCTGAGGCCATTTTCCAATTCTGCACCCATCATCGGTTAAGGTCTAGAATGGTCGGTCTACTTCATAACTAGGTGATGACCACGTCCATATTCATAGGTTTGCACGTGGGACAGAAAAGATCTCATTCTACATCAGATCCCACCACTTTGCTAAGGTTGGTTAAGCTGTGCATTCTTGAATCCCATAATCATGTGATGGCCTGGATATCTGTTTCCTTCTTCTCTTTCCACATAACAGTGTTGGTCATATCCTTAATGCTCAATGCTTGTTGGTTGACAGCATGAATGAATATACCGCATGTAGGCTTAGTGGTTTAATCATAAAAGGCCAACAGAGAAAGAGCTAAGCCAATCACAGGAGAAAGGTTCTCCTGTATCTCAGTGTAGTGTGATTGCCTCTTGATGCCCTTCTCACTTGTACCTCCCACTTCTGTAGCTTACACTGTGCTGAACTCTGTGCTGAATGTGCTCCCTGCCCCACCCCCACACCACAGGGAAGGAAATATCTGATGCAAATTTAAGTCTTTATTTCAATGATGAACAATTTAGTTTATCAAGAAGAGCACAAAAAAGAAAATTTTGGTGTCTTAAAACTTACAGAAAATTCTTAAATGTTCTGTTGCTTGTCTTTTCAGACATTTCTATGCATGTCTACATGAGTCCATGTCTTTGAGAAGCTGACAAAACAAAGGTTAAAATACAGCTTAAAGAAGCTGTCTTCTTTTTAGAAGGGCCAGTTGAACAGTGGGTAACATGCCAGCCAAACAAATATAAGAAGCTCAGTTTGGATCTCTAACACCAATGTAGAAGAAAAAAATTAGCATTTTGGTGTTTTTCAGTAACCCAAACAGTGGGTGGCACAGACATATGGACATCATGCTGGTTGGCAATGCCGAAACAGCAAGCTTCAGGTTCAGTGAGAAATACTGTTTCAAGAAAACAAGAAAGAGCTTAGAATCAGCCCCATCTTCCACAGGGTCCCTGAACCCTGGGGAGAAGGTGCAGTATAGAAGTGCTGCTTCTGGGTAAGTTCCCTTGAGACATTGATTCTCTGCACTTTGCTCAGTTGTGAGTGTCTGAGTTAACCACCACCCACCGCACAAAGAAACTCAGAATTCAGGAGAAACAGAGCAAAGCAGTGTCTTTAATACATGACAGGGCGGCTGCGCTCAGGAACCCACAGCTGCTCATGCCTGCACAAGGTCAAGCCAGTCAATGCTCTAGCAGGGAATGGGAAGGGGTTCATGAGCCCCCATCCCTAGCTGAAGAGCTATGGACAGCTGATGTATTCTAGAAGAGGGAGAGTTCTTTAATGCTGTAGCTACTGGTGGGGTGACCACACTCCAATAGGTAGTTCCATGTCTAGAAGCATATGAACAACATAAATTGGAATTGATGGGTTATTAAATATATATGAAAAAGAAAACATAGAGTTAGGGAGGAAATAAAGCTAAACATTATCAAAATAGATTATATGAAAATTTCTTAAAGAACTAATATATATATATTTATATATGCATATTAAATATATATGTGTGTGTATGTATTTCAAAAAACAAGGTGAATAGCAGTAGAAGATGCCCAATGTTGATCTCTGGCAGCTATTTTCATGCATAAGTGAGCACACTGAGACACACATGTGCATACACTTATGTACACAAGGTACACACAAAACCAAACCAAAAATTGCCACACTTGCCAGTTGTCCAATTGCTTGGACAGTTGCTGTAACTATGTATGACATAATTCTTCCATATGTTTCCTCAACAAATATACCATGAAGACATTGTAACTAGCTAGATAACCACCATGCTGTTCTTTCCTTTGAAGCCACCAGAGCAGCTCCATAAACTTGCAGCATGATTCTTGCTTGAGATTTCTTTTTGTTCAGTGGTTTCCTCTAAATTGAAACATTCCTTCTAGGAAAATAGCTATTAAGACTCAGGAAGTAAATGAAACTTTTAAGGTCCAAGAACTAAACTCCTAAGTTTCAGGAAGTTCCTGAATCTCACCAAGATCCAAAAGTCACTTTACCAGGCCCAGATTTTGCAAGCAGTAATAACTGCTAAGGAGAGGAGACTCTCATACAGTGGAGTTACTTGTAAGCTGTGCAGTGATCTCTAAGGATGCAGCTTTCCTGAGTCTTCACCCAGGCTGGGGTGGGCTTTTTGATGAAGCAACTCCTTTGGGTTATCCATGCTCCTGTAAATAGCCCTTTATTCATACTCCTGTGTAAACCCCCAAATTGCAGGTTCGCAAAGTTGGAATGTTAGTGGAATTGTTAGATTGGTTGATTTTCTCTCTAGGGTGAGTAGACTTTTGCTTATGATTTTCCAGAAAAGGTCAATGCACCAGATTTCTCTTCAGCTTCTTTAAGACCCTGGACCTGGGTGGTTTCATGGGTTTGTGGTCTGTGACCTTGTACATAGAAGGACTACGCATTTGGCTCAGTGTATTTATGCTGCCATCATAAAAACATGTTTGAATTTCTTATTAGTGTTTATTCATTGTAGAAAATAATAGCCTTCATAATGACATTTTTCGCCATGTAATTGAGTTTATCTGTCAAGATATTTTTAATAAAATTGAATAAGAGGTGCCATGTGCTTCTTTTACTCCGAGTACTGTCAATGGTCCTCGGACCCTCGGGTTCTTTCTGTCTTTTGCTTCCTCAGTGAACTTTCTTTTGCAAGAACACCTATTCTGGTAGCTTCCTGAGAAATGCTGTGTAGGAGGTAAGAGTTTTGGAAACTTTACATGTCTGAAAAAAACCTTTTTCATAGCCTCATATTCTAAGAGTATGGCTCAAATATAGAATTCTTGGTTGGAAGTAGTTTTCCCCTGGCTCTTGGCAAAACTGCTTTATTATCTTTTAGCATCCACAATTTTGTCAGAAGACAGCTGCCCATCTGATTCCTGACCCAGAGATAGGACCCGACTTCCTCTCTCTGGACTGCAGCTGTTTTCTGACCTTCATGCTTGACTACATGTCTCACTCATCCACCGGAAGGTGATTTATCTTTTAAAAAGACGAATCTTTGTTTTAGCAGTAGTTTGAGCAAGAACAGAAGATGTAAACACATGTTTTCGATCTGAGTCATTTTTAAAGGTCTGCGTCACTCTTGAAGTTTGACCTTTCCCTCGGTATGCAGAATCAGGTGGTGGTGATGGGGGAATAATTTGCATATGAAGCTAGAACACCTTCTGAAAGAGACTCTGATCTTGCTTTTCAAAAGTCAATGTTAAGGAAACCTTTGCTGTAGATGAGAAAGAACACAAAGATCTCCAGAGACAAATTCACCTTGAGGAGGGAGACAGTACCATAGCACTGGATCTGTGCTTCTGAATTAATGGTTTGCTACATCACACACACAGTCGTCTCTAGAGAGCCCAAAAAGATATATTGAGTCAACTTTATGTTATTTTTCTACCTGCAATAATTTTATCTCTAATAACCTGGCAATGATTAATATAAAACAAGATTTACATTCATTCCTTCTAAAGGGTGTACTACCTTAAATTCTCACGCAAGTGTGATCAAAGGCTGTGATGAATCTAGATTCCAAATGAAAGAACGGTGAGAGGGCTTTAAGATTCTTAGAGTGAATAGATTCTTTCGGGGGGGCAAAAAGAGGGAAAAACAACAACAACAACAACAAAAAAAAAAAAAAAACAAAACAGTCCCAAACATGAACAAGCAGTGGAATAGATAGGAAGTTTAAGAGATGCTCCAAGGATGGGGTTGGCTTCTGGGTTGTGAGCACTAATTAATCATTTACTATTTCCCTCCTGCAGGTCCCTTCCTATTCGTCTTATGTTTTGGAAAAGGGATTAAATCAGAGCCTAGTATATGCCAAGTATGAACTTGCCCACCACTTGTTTGACAGAAAGTCATTCCTGTAGTCTCATATGTCTGGACACTTGGTACTCCATTGACGGAACTGTTCAGAAGGATTAGGAGGTGTGGCCTTGTTGGAATAGGCATGTTACTGGAGTAGGCTTTGTGGTTTCAAAAGCTCACCTCATCCCCAGAGTGTACTCTTTCTGTCTCCTACTTGAGGATAAGGATGTAAGCTCTCAGCTACTTCTCCAGCACCATGCCTGCCTCATTGCTGCCATGTTCCTCACCATGATCATGGATGACTCCCAAATTAAATTTTAGTTTATAAGTTGCCTTGGCCATGGAATTTTGTCATGGTGATAGAAAAATAACAGAAATCCACTGAGCTACACTCCCCAATTCTATTGAAGCATTTCTTGATGGTTTTCATTGTCTGGAGTGTTGGTGTTCTGGGGACAGCTGAGCAGAATAGCATAAGCAGGCCGTTCATTCCACAGAATCAAGGTTACTATGCTTACTATAGTAACACTACAGAAACATGGTCACCAATCAACTGAAGGAAGGAAAGATTTATCTGGTTCATGGTTTCAGAGTTCCATGGTCATGTGGCTCAGTTCTTTCTAGGGTATCAGGAAGCAGAAGGTCAGGGTTGGGTTGCTGAGGATATACTGTTTAAGGGTAAGCTTCCAATGACCTTTCTTCTAATATATGTTGATCTCCAGCTCCATTTGCCTGATAGGCCCATGTGCTTGTCAATCCCTCCTCCCCCTGATTCTATGTTGTGGAATTTTAGAATATAAGGATTTTATTAATTGTGAATTATGCCATCAATATTCACAACACACTGGAACTGGTGAGATGGCTCGGCGGTTCATAACACTGACTACTTTTGCACAGGACCTGGGTTCAGTTCTCATCACCCACATGATGGTTCACAGTGATCTGTAATTCCAGTTTCAGGGGATGTGACACCCTCTTCTGCATTCTTTGTGTACCAGACTTGCATACAATACACAAAGATACAAGTGTTAATAGAAACATTATATTAAAAAACCAAAACACATTTTTGTATATTCTTCATTTTTCATCAGTTGCACATTTTACATATTGAGTTTTTCTTGAGGGCTTCCAGAAGATTCATGCTGCCTTAGATTATGATTTTGTAGTCTCTTTTATTACACTTTTACTTAAAGAATGGGACTGGTTGTCTTACAAAGACCTAATAGATCAATAAATGGAGAAAACTTAAAAGTCACTTGAACTTTCATATTTATCAAAATGTATGTGTCTATCACCTCCCTTTCTCCCCAAATTGCATACTCCTTAAAAACATTTCTTGCATGTGTGTGTGTGTGTGTGTGTGTGTGTTTTTGCCCATGTATACGTGTGTGGAAGACAAAGATTGATATTAGGCATTGTCCTTTATTGCTCTTCATATTGCTGTTCTAGAATAGTCTTTCAGTGAATGTGAATCTCACTGATTGGAGTAGACTAGGTGGCCAGCAAGACCCAGAGATCCTGAAGCATTTATATCCCAGTAAGTACAGGGCTATAACACTTCATTGGATTTCTTATCTGTATGCTGGAGAGCCAGCTCAGTTTTTTAGGTTCTGAAGCAAGGGCTTTACAACTGACTTATCTCCACAACTCCTTAAAATCTTAATGGAGATGTTACTTTTAAAAGGGAAAGGGTGGTCAAATTGTCTGGGACAAATATGGAAGGAAACTACCATCCCTAAGTCTAAAGTAACAAGTGACCAATGCATAGAGTGACTTGTGATTTTATTTTTTAGGAAAGGAGTGCTGGCTTTTGGTAAAGGAATCGAGGTACTCCTGAACTGTCACTAAGCAGAGAAGAATTTGAGAAAATAAACATGCTGCTCTATGTGTGCATGCTCTCTGATCTCTTGTTGGGGCCACTCACTGTTAAATCTAACAAAAGAAAAAAAATGCAAGCAAGAAATCACGGGTGCTACTGTGCCCAGATATAGCTACTTCAGGTACAGGCAAACTATCATGGAAGGAGATGGATGGAGATAATTTGGTACCATCGCCTTTTTTTTAAAGCTCCTCAAAGCAGAGCATATTCTCCCTCATTGACATTCTGAGAACATTCTATTTATACCTCAGACAAGGCACCTGAGATAGTTATAATGCATTTCTATGTTTAGACCTTAGTTTTTTCATCAGGGACTCTATCTTAATTATCACTCTATTCTTAGCGCTTAGCATTATATTGCATACAGTGGTCCTGATGCACACACTTGCCAAACAAAAGAAGAGAAGATGGCATACCCCAGGGCTCTGTAATGAAAATGATCGCCGAAAGGAAATCCCATCCCCCTTCTTCCTTTCATATATGGTGCCTTTGGACAACCTCAGGCTGGCTGAGGTCAAGAATTAGAAAAAGAAAGAATGCAAGATGAGGTTTGCTGATTTAGAAGAGACCATGAATCTAAAACACTCTGTGAGATATAGTGTTAGCCAAACATCACTAGTGTCAGTTCCATTTTTTTTTTGGGGGGGGGATGGAAGTGAGAAGGAATAAAAAGAAAACTAACCAAAAGCTGGTCAATAAAGAGAAGATTACACTCCTTTCTAGTTCCTATTACATGAAAAAGTTAAAACAGACAAACAAAAGCACTTTATTCATCTTGGGCTGCTGGCCTGATCAAAGTCATCATGAACAACTTTCTACACTAATCCTGGTTCATTCTTCAATATTTGGTTATCACTTGGTTTTTTGGTGTCTTAGTTTATCCAAAACCATTAATGTCTATTATATTTACTACATCTAAACTCTCTGTGCAAGGATGCTTGGGTAATTCATTTACTAATGGATGTAAAGAGCTCTGAGTTCCAAAGGGAAAGCAGGAAACTGGAATTGCTAATCTGTCTTTCTATATTGCATGAGTCTCTGATTCTGCTGTTGGTTTGGTTTCGGTTTTCCAAGTTCCAGGAAGTTCCATAAATGCACCTGCAAGATGCAACGGCACCCCGTGATGCATTATAAATGAAGGGCTAGATCAACTGGTAAAGATAGGAATAAATACTGAGGAGACAGATCAACTGGTAAAGATAGGAATAAATACTCCTTCAGTAAAGTGTTTTCAGAGCCAGTGAAGATCCTCCAGGACCCGGAGACCAGCTTACAAACCCAGCACTGTGGAGGAAAGCATTAGCTTTCTAGTCAGCTAGTCTGGCCAACCAGGGAGCTCCAGGGCCAGTGAGAGACCTTGCAGTAAAAAAATAGAAACCAATTGAGGATGACCTCTGACCTCTACATGTGTAATAATGTATGTTTCCCCACGCGCGCGCGCACACACACACACACACACACACACACACACACACGAGGTACAGAAAATTAGAAAAGTGAGAACATTTTCAGATCTTCTTAAAATGACTGAAGAAAACACAAATGTGGTTTGGATGGATAAATGTGAACAAAATAAGTTAGGGTGTGATCAAATGTTTAGATGTCTTTTGGCACAGGATCAGTGACACATGGTTCTTCTGTCATGCTAAGGAAAAAGGACAACCAGGATGTAAAACACTTCTTAGTTCACACTGTTGGCTAGATAAAATTTGGGTCATATTTTGACACGAATGATTCAGTTCAACTGAAATTTTTTCCCGAATAACAGCGCCTTCACACAGTAGAGCAATAGCTGCTCTTTGTGGAGCTCCTGAGAGACGGCAGTGGGGCCTCTCCCGTGTGCCTTTTCAAGAGTGAAAAAAATTGTCATTGTTAGGAGTTCTAAGTTTGATTTTGCTCTTTCAGGTCAAGGAATAATTTGAGATGTTGCTCCATTAGAGAGTTTTGGATTTTTTTTTTTTACTTAAGAAAACCAGAGCATATAAATATTTATCTCATGGCTTAAGGTTTTATGACTTTAAAGAAAAATTTAAGATTAGATTGCACATCTCACCCTCTGTCCCCTGAGAGCTGGCCTTTTACTTTATTGCAGAAGGTTTGCATATCAAAATGCCAGCTTGACCCCGCTGCCTGAACGTCCTGAATGTCAAGCACTCAGCAAAACCCACTCAATTTTCTTTTACGAGTTGGCATTTTCCTAATTTCTCTTAAGTAAAGGTAATTTCAGGTATATCTTTGTCATGAGCGCGATTCTAGGTTCCCCTTCCTTCCATCAGCTCTGTTAAGAGATTTTCGAGTGCTCCTCTGTATGCACACTCTGCAGAGCTGCCAGCCTTACGTATCTATTTTGTCAGCGTCATGGGCTGTCCGGACAAAACACAATAGACAAGATAGTATAAATAAAATCGAAATTTACCTCCACAATTCTAGCGAGTGGAAGATGTGAGCTTTAGGCACTGGTTAATTCTAGGGAGGACCTGCTTCCTGATTTAGAGATGTCTGGCTCCTGGCATATCCTTGGGGAGTAGAAAGGACAAAGGGGATCACAGGGGTGACTCTTGTCCTGGCATGTTTTCATTCCTGAAGGCTGCTCTTTGTGACCCCTCAGTTCCCAAAGGTCCTGCTTCCTCCACCTATTACTTTCGGGAACAAATTTCTCATTTGAAACAGGGAGCATGTGACATTCAGACCAGCGAGATCATGTTAAGGGCATCATATGTTGAATCTTATATACAGGTGTGCCTTTTGAATCTTGATAAAATTAATTAATATGTGTGTACTGCTCTGAAATCTACTTTTTATGCCTTGTGCATTATATGCATTTCTCTTTCAGTGTGATAAATCTATTGCTTTCATTCTAATGGCTGTTAAATATTCCCCCGAGATAGAACCTGATTCACTTAAAGAACTCCCAACTGGCTGGCTCTTAAATTGTTACCAGTGTTCATCTATTATTGTATTGACACAATAAACTTCTCTGTGCACATAATATTTGCAAATTTGGAGAGAGTATGCATATCAGGAAAAATATCTAGAAATGGAATTTGTAAGACAAGAGTGTATACATACGGAATTCAAGAACAGCTGTCAAACTGACTAGGGCTTCCTTCCCCAGGAGCACTTGAAGAAGTCATTTTATTATTCACATCTTCCCAATTTTGGTGAATGGTTGTGCATTCTGTGCCCTGACACAAGGCCTGGGGTAGGGTCATTTGTAAGAGCGGAAGCTGGCTGACTGAGCAATGGTTGTGGCAGAAATATTTGCAGCATCATAGCCGCGGAAAGTATCACGTGGTGAGAGACCCTGACAGAGGGCAAGGGGAGCAAATGCACATTGTTATGACAATAAATTACCTGAAATACTTTGTTTTTTAGTTTTCATACTCAATAATGGGTTTCATTATGTCATCTTATTTATGTACATCATTGCTCTTTGGCCATACTCATCTTTATAATCCTCTGTTACCTTTTTCTTAATTCATGCTGACCCCTTGTATCATCCACAGTTCATCGTTCCCCTTGTACTATAATGTCATATATATGCATATCTAATACATAATATCTCTATTAATCTGGATTGTGTATAGGAGAAAAACCCTGAGATACCTTTTCTTTCTTCCTCCTCCTTATGCTCTCTTGTTCCCCACTCTAATCCTCTTCCTCTCCCCAAATAGTCTACCTTATACCTTCATGTCACACACACAGACACACACACACACACACACACCACAGATATACCATACACAGACACACACATCCTACAGTCATACACACACAGACACACACACACACCACAATCCACTTTCCACATATGACAGAAAACACATGGTATTTGTCTTTCCATTATGACCTTCAGCTCCTTTTATTTCCCAGAATGGAATATACTTTCATTTTCCTTTATGGTTGAATAATACTACATTGTGTGTGTGTGTGTGTGTGTGTGTGTGTGTGTGTGTGTGTGAAAGAGAGAGAAAGAGAGACAGAGACAGAGACAGAGAGAGGGAGAGGGAGAGACAGAGATACCTAGAATGGTCCCCTACTCTGGCTACAGTTGGTAGTTGTAAACACTCAGGAATCTCCGGCGTGCTTACTTAGATTTCCCCAGGTACAGCTGGAAAACTCACTTTTTATAACAAACTCACTCTCAAACAGCACGAATCTATCCCGAGGGCTTTGCCTCCCTTTCCAGCATTGCTATGTTGAGGATTAAGTTCCCCACACAGGAAGACTGGAGGACACATTTAAGCTGTAGCTGTATGTTCTGACAGATGACAGAAGCTGTCTTGGCTTTGAAGATTTGAGGCTTGACTTTGAAGAAGGGGTCTCTGATCAATGTTTATCATTAAAGCCACAAGCAGAGAGTGTAAAGTGTGCCTGCAGTCCTTTGGCTCCCGGACCAGGAGCATCAGTATTATGGAAGGTCTTGCTAAAAATGCATTTTCTCAGATCTCATCCTAGATTTCTTGGATTCATTACATTAGAGGCACAGACCAGCAATCTGGCTTTAGTGATTTCTCTAGGTGATTTTGGCAGTTGTTAAGTTTTGTTAAATGAAGGTGACATTCTTTGTTTTAGATTTGGTTTAGTATCCAGGACTATGCATCGTGTGTCATTAAGGGGTGGGATCACATTAACATTTGGTGGAGTGCTTAACTCCATATAGGACAACCCTAACTCCCTGTGGTTATATAGTTTTTAATTATTTCTTCTTGAAACAGATAGTGTACCATAAACAGATGACATATTAACTAAACTTTGCTTCTTGTCTGCCTAAGAAAAGGTTCCCTTCCTACAAACAGCATTAATTCCTTACAGGTCAGGTTAATTATCTATTGTATGGTATGCTTTTACATTTTTTTCTTTACTCGTTACTTTTGTTTGAGAGAGTTTATAGAAGTTTGTTGTCTTTTTTAACTCATAAGTTTTACTAATTTTAGGAATATTAGCCCTTAGTCATTTATGTTGCAAATTTGCTTACATTTGCAAATCTCAATTGAATTTACTGAAGTAGATTTTTATATCACCATGAATCATTTGAATTTACTTAAGAATATTTTTGAATCAGACAGTTAAAATTTTTATGTAGTCAAATTTATGTTCTTATTTTCTTGAATTTTGAATTTTATGCATGGTTCACTAGAGCTTCCCAAACCTTGATAATAAAAAAAACCCCATATTTTCTCCTAACTTTATGGCTTTATTTTAGCATATAAATATTTGATGTAAATGGAATTTATTTTGATTTGGGGAATGAAATATACATGCAAACTTATATTTTTCAAAAGTGTGAAAGTTATACTGGTGCCATATATTAAATGATCTGTGTCTCATACAGTGACATGAAATATCTTATGCATCATATTAAAGATTAGAACACCAGGAAAAGGAAGATGGTTCAGTTGGTAAAGTTCTGATTTTGCAAGCATGAGGTTGAACACCCACGTATAAAAGCCCGGCCATTCACCTATAATCCCAAACTGGGTGGCAGAGACAGGAGGGTCTCAGGGGTTGGGTAGCCAGGTAACCTAGCTGAATTAGTAAGATTCAGTAAAAAAAAGTAAGGTGGAGAGTGACTGGGGAGTTATCTTAAGTTTTTTTCCATCTTACACACGTGCACAGCCAGCTTGCAAAAACACATGGATGAACATGTATACACACATACAAAATTAAGTGTATGTACTTGGGATTATTTCTAAAGACCACTCTGTTGATTAAAATTGTATTCTAGTGGGCTTTCTGTGCAGTCTTCATATTTTAATTTGCATTTCCCTAATAATCAGTATTGCTGGGCATTTCTGCATGTGCTTATTTGCCATTTATATGTGTTACTCAATCACTCTGCCTCTAGAACTGTAAGTATAGACAGTTCAAAGTGACCATGTGGGTGCTGAGAATCGAAACCTGGGTCCTTTGGAAGAGCAGCAAATACTCTTAACCACTGAGACATGTCTCCAGCTACTCTTAGATGTTCTTAAACTTTTATTTTTTATATGTATATTTCTAATCATTTGCTTCTCCTCTATCCTCTCCTCATCAAGTCCACCAAAGACCATTATTACACAGGGGAATCTATAAATATATTGTGCTTACTTAAAGAGCATAGATGAGGTGTTACTGGCAAGAGCATGAGTAACCTGAAGGTGGCCACATGAGTAAGTCTTCAATTCAGTGTGTAGGATGTACTCCACACAGCTATATGGAAGGAACCCCCTTCAATTTATCTCTCCTAACATATATACTCCAGCCACTGGGAGACCCCAGGGCCATGTGCAGTTAGGACAGAATGCAAACGAATGGCTGGGATTGGTAGTCATTCACTCATTGTATGAAATTGAAACAAAGTTCTCTCTTAATGCTTGATGAGCATTAGTATTGTATTTTCTTGTACTAGATGGCAAAAGAGTAACCTTTCCACACTGAAATACATTGGCATCATTGTTGGTAATCAATGAACTATGTATGTGGAAAACTATTTCTGGACTCACTATTATGTTCTATTGATCCATATGTCAATATCAATCTATCTTGGTTACTTTAGCTTTATGCTAAGTCTATCTTATAAGTTTTATGTTAAGCTGAATATATGACTTCTAACTTTGAGTCTTTTGTTTTTCAGAGACTCTTAATTCTTTTTCTCCAACTATTCTAGCTCCAAACTTTAGAATATTCTTATATTTTCTCCAAAAAAGAATACTGAGATTTTAGGACAAAGATAAATTTGGTGAGAACAGATAATTAATTAATTTTGATTTTTTGATTCATGAATGATATACCTTTTCATTTGTCTGTCTTTGGTTTTTCTGTGATGTTTAATGATTTTCTGTTTGTATTATATATATATATATATTTACTTCTTTGTCTTTAATAAATTTATTATATTTTATAGTGATTGTAGAAGGATTTTTCTTTTTCTATTATTTTTTCATTTATTTTACATACTGAACACAGTTTTCCTTCCCTCCTCTTCTCCTATCCCCTCCCCTCATCTATGTTCTGTCCCCCATCTACTACTTCTTTATCTTCATATGAAAAGAGGCAGACTTCCCATTGCACATCAAGTTGAGGGAGGACCAAGGTCCTCCCCCTGCATCAAGGTTGGGGAAGACAACCATGCTTAGGGATTGGGTTCCCCAAAGCTAGCTCAAGTTACTGGGACAGGTCCTGATCCCATTGCTAGGAACTGAACAAATAGACCAAGCTACACAACTGTCACACACATGCTGAGGACCTAGGTCAGTTCCATGCAGGCTCCCTAGCTGTCAGTCCAGAGTCGGTGAGCTTCCACTAACATAGGTCAGCTGTTTATGTGGGTTCCCCCATCATGAATTTGGACCCTGTGACTTGAACAATCCTTCCTCTTTCTCTTCAACAGGACTTCCGGAGTTCAGTCGAGCGCTTGCCTATGGATCTTTGCATCTGCTTCCACCATTGACTGGGTAAAGGCTCTCTGATGACAATCAGGATAGTCACCAATCTGAATACCTAGAAGGCCAGTTCAGTTACCCTCTTTACTGTTGGTAGGAGTCTTAGTTTGGGTCATGCTTATGATGGATTCCTGGGAGTTTGCCTGGTACCAGGTGTCTCCCTAACCCCACAATGGCTTCCTATCAAGATATCTCTTTCATTCTCCATGTCTATCCTGCCCCCCAACACACCCAACCAAACTCCTGTGCTCTCTTACTCCCAGCTTACCTTCTTGCCTCTACCACCCCAGGTTATTCAGAAGATCTCTTCTATTTCTCTTTCCCAAGGAAATCCATGTCAAGATAGATTTTTCTTGTGGCCTTTCAGAAAAAAAAAGCAAAAAAAAAAAAAAAACCCTACATGGAGACTTAAATCAATTATGAAAGCTTGGCCTTAGTTTAGGCTTGTTTCTAACTAACTCTTATAACTTAAATTAACCCATTTTTTAGTGAATTTCTTTTCTGCCTCATGGCTTTATGACCTCATCTCTGTATTGTTCATCCTGGTTTCTCAGAGTCTGGCTGGTGACTCTTCTTCTCAGCCCTCTCTCTGTCTAGAAGTCCAGCCTATACCTCCTGTCTAGCTATTGGCTGTTTAGCATTTTATTAAAGCAGTTATGGTGACACATCCTCACACAGTGTAATGGAATATTCCACAACAGTGTTTAGGTTTAGTTTCTAAGTGTTCACTGTTTAAATGTAAAAATTCTATCAATTTTGTGACATTGACCTTGAATCTCATGAACTTCCCTGTTGTGGGAAGCTGCTTGTTGGTTCCTGGTTGCTCAGCCCCAAAATAATTACACAGGAACTATATTATTTAAAACACTGCTTGGCCAGTTACCTCTAGATTCTTATTAGCTAACACTTATAACTTAATTTAACTCATTTCTAGTAATCTGTGTATCACCACATGGTTATGGCTTACCAGGTAAAGTTCCGGTGTCTATGTCTGGTGGGGTTACATGGCTTCTCTATGACTCCACCTTCTTCCTCCCAGCATTCAGTTTAGTTTTCCCCACCTACCTGAGTACTGTCTTATCAATAGGCTAAAGTAGTTTCTTTATTCACCAATGGTATTCACTTCATACAAAGGTGAATCCCACATCACCTCCACCTTTCTGTTTAAATAAAAAGGAAGATTTTAACTTTAACATAGCAAAATTATTGATAACAAGACAGGTATTAAGCAAGAATTATAGTTACAATATTTATATCTACTTTATCTTTTATCATAACTAAGGAAAACTATAACTAAAACTACAAATTCTTCAACTCTATCAAAGATTCCAGAAGAATATGATATTACCTAAATAAGCAGGAAATGCATTGTCAGCAACTTCCAAAACTATAGAATTTTCAGAGACATCTCATTGCCTGGACAGTCACCCAAAGTTCTTCTGTATTGTTGGAACACCCATCTTGAGCCTACAGGCCCATAGTGTTTGGCAAACTTTTCCATGAAGTAAGAAATTTCAAAAACAGTTCTGCCTATATTGGCAGTTTGTCAGTCATATTCTTTTGTGTCCTGAATAATATCTGGCAGTCTCTTTCATGAAGCAGAAGCCCTGAAGGACTGTCTCACCTTTAGGCAAATTGAACAGTCATTTCTCTGTGGGTCCTGCATGTCCAGTTAAGCAGTCCTGGCAAGATCAGTTTTGTGCCCCTAACAAACTCCATGAGGAACCTCTTCAATGCCCATTTTCCTCTTGAAGTAATTGGTGCTGCCAGGGGCAGATGTGTCTCAGTGTCATGAAAAGTCCTAAATTCTTAAACATTTTAAATGCCATATTCTGAAAGTCTCTGAAAGATTTGAAGAATACCTATCTAACTGAAATATATCTCCATATATCTACAAAACCTAACATGACTATACACTTGACTATTATAGTTGATTATCAACTACACTACATTTTTAAATGAGTTGCACATACGATACCTTAATCAAGAGCAGAAATATACATATAACAAAATTGACCTTAAATTTGTATCAATAGAACAAGATTTATACCAATGTAAATCTCTATAGCATATCCCCATTTAAATGTAAAGAAACACTTACAAGTAATATTTGGGAATTTGGGCATAGTTCTCTCCATAATGCTTCCTGCTGTTTATTGGGAAAAGCAATTTTTTGAGGGGTGTTCAAGGTAATCTTTTGGGGGTCTTCATCCAGCAAATCATGTTATTCTAAAAGAAATCCACAGGTCCGCATCTTCTGTGGAAACAAAAGAGGGACCTCTTTTTCAAAGCAACATATCCTTAGAGCCATATTTTGAAGACAAAATATGTTTAAAGTATATATGTTGATTACTTATTCTTTTACAGCCAAAGATTCAAAGAAAACACAATAATATACATAATCCAGACTCTCTGTCAATTTTCCATCTTTACGTGGCTTATTTTTCTTTACTCCTTTTAATCTATGACTGTCTGTACTTTGTCTCTTTAAAGACTTATCATTTTCCCCCTCTGTTCTAAGCTTAAGTACATTTTTGTAACACTGTGACCTATTTAGAGGTCTTTTATATTTGAATCTGTCCTATTGTGTATCTGTAATTCTTTACTGTCCAGGAACACTTCTTAAAATGCTAAGTGTTTCTTAAAAACTTAAGCAGCAGCATTGCTAGGGTATGTATGGCACTTCCTGCTGCCCAGCCTAGTCTGACATGGTGGAAGAGGTCCATTTACTGCCTCTAAGCCGTGCCCACTGCCCCAGTTCCAAGTATCAGTGAGTTTATGTTGAGCCATTAAGCAGTTTGTAACACATTGCTTACAAAACCCATAAATGCTCAGACTCCTGAAAGAGCCAGAGGTCATGCTGGCAGCACAGCCTAGAAAGCCAGTATTTCAAAGCCACGTGGCTTTTGTTCTGCTACTGGTGAGTCAGAAAAGCCTCTCTTAAAGGAGGTGCAGCATGCCGCCAGCAAAGAGCAAGAAACTGTGTTAAACTCTTTTTTTTTTTTGTCTAGAATTTATTTTTAAGTTCTCTCAGGTTTTTAAGTGGATTTTAGTTGGCCACGTTGGCGCTAATTATTGTGAAAGGCTGCTTGTTGATTCCAGGCTGCTTAGCCACAAAATAATCACACAGAAACTATTATTTAAAACACTGCTTGGCCCATTAGCTCTAGCTTCTTGTTGGCTAACACTTACATCTTCATTTAAACCACTTCTAGTAATCTACATGTCTTCACATGGCTGTGGCTTACCAAGTAAAGTTCTGGTGTCTGTGTCCAGTGGGGTTACATGGCTACTCTCTTATTCTTCCTTCTTCCTCCCAGCACTCAGTTTAGTTTTCCCTGCCTACCTAAGTTCAGGCTTATCAATAGGCCAACACAGTTTCTTTATTAACCAAAGGTATCCACAGCATACAAAGTGGAATCCCACATCACTTCCCTTTAGTTCCAGTAGGTAATTTGTGGTTTCCTCAAAATTTTCTTGCATGGATAATAATGTCCATGCATAAAGACAGATTAATTTGCTTTGCAATCTGTAACTTTTTTGTTTGTTTAGAGAAAAAAAAATTTACTTTTCCTGTTAACTACAATTATTGTCTTTAACTTTCTCATAGATGCCCCATGTTGGATGTTTCCGTTGTCTGCTGCAAATGTTTTTGGTTTAATCAAAATTGTGTATTTCATTTTGTCAGTGTTTATGTTTATTGAAATGATCATACAGTTGTTTAGTTCTGTTGTATTCATATGGTGACTCTATCGGTTTTCCAATGCTAAATCAACTTACATTGCTAAAACTAAATCCTCCGTGATTATTCAGCGCTATTAAATTTTATGAGGTATGGCCTGTTCTATGCCTTTTTCTTCTTTTCTGGGAAGATGTGAGCAAATGTCTATTCACCTCAGAGAGGGCATTGGTTGTTTGGTGAACCAGTCAGTTTACTGGGAGCACTCACAAGAGGACGAGTGACTTGAAGACAGCTACATTAGGCTTTGATGAGGACTCACACAAGCTGCTTCTTGGGAACTCCAGAAGAACTTGCAGGTCATTCTGCCAGCAGAAGATCTCCCCTTCAAGCACTTGTTTATACTTCTTTAGCCAACCTTGGGAGAGTGTGAATCTTATAACTTTCCACGCTGAATTTCCTTAGTTTTCCGAGCTTTACAAGCTCCTCCCCCTCCCTACAGGAGGGAATATTTTCATCTGGAGGAAATAGTTGCACAACAAGGGTCTAATTTCTTTTCTACTAATGTCATGAGATGTTTTTACCTTTTGATAATTTGAAAACCTTCAAGTCTGCATGTTGCCTTTCTATTGGTTAGATTTAATACTTTAAATCTAACTTATATATAAATATGTATACATTTATAAACTTTAAAGAGTATGTTCTAGGCTTCTGGTTTGGGTATAATTAAGAATAAGCATACTGCTCCATCATCAAATATACATTGAACACAGTGGTAAAACTTACACAAACACTTGTGGGTGCTGAGATATGAACATAAGACTTCATTGGTCCTTCTGTCAATATGGATATATAATACATATATGTATATATAGACATATTTATCATAGAAATAGTATATATGTGCATACATATATGTGATATCTCTATCATCTATCTATCTATCTTCATCATCATCATCATCTATCTTATTACTCCTGAGCATAGATTAAAAGCTATTTGAAATTTAGTCTCTACACATGGCCGTAGACATGAGTATGAAACAAAGAGAGATTTTCAAGCTTTAGATCAGGTGTTGTAAAGGGGCTGCTTGTTTGTTTCCTGGCTGCCCAGCAGCTCAACCCAGAAATAACCACATAGAAACTGTATTAATTAAACAACTGCTTGGCCCATTAGCTCTAACTTCTTATTGTCTTACATATTAATTTAACCCATTTCTATTAATCTTTGTATAGCCTCGTGGCTTACTGGGAAGAGTTCCAGCGTCTATCTCCAGTGAGGCTACATGTTTTTTTTTTTTTCTCTCTCTCCCCAGATCTTTTCTCTCGGCATTCAGCCTAGTCTTCTCAGCCTACCTAAGTTCTGCCCTATCAGGCCAGTCCAGTTTCTTTGTTAACCAATGGTATTCACAGCATACAGGGGGGAATCCCACATCACTCAGGGAGGCAGAAGAGCATCTCAAACCTTCAAGTATGGTGTAGGAAATCTACTCCCTTCTCTCTTTTAATCTCCTTTCCCCTCCTTTTTCTTTCCTTTCTACTCATTTCTCTCCTTTTTACTTTAATCTTTCTTTATGTTCTGTAATCCTGTACCCTCAGCACTAGGCAATCCTGTGCTAATGACAGTAGTGGCTTCCAGAAGTGAAGAAGGAATTGGACCCCAATGAGTGATAAATGGCGTTTGTTTCTACTTTCCTTTTGTTGAACCAGCTGGCCTCAGATGTGGTGTAGTCATTGGTAAAGTATGTGGGACCAGGATGATGAGAGCCCAGAGGACAGAAAGGGCAACTTGTGAAGACAGAGCAGTGCCAAAGAAGTTAGGAAAAAGGAAGTTCTCAGGAAATTAACTCCTTAAATGTCTCAGATGTACTTTTTAGCTCTCCAAGTGTGAGGCTGATCCCAAACACATCAAAGACCTTGCAACCTGAACTTTGCCCTAGATCATTACCTAGGCTGAGGATTGGCTCCTAGAAAATACAGTTTCACAAACACACATACACGCATGCACACACACATACACACACACACACACACACGCACACACGACATCTGAACAGTATTACAAATGCTTGGAAACAAGACTAATATAAACAAACAAACACCAAAACAAACAAAAAAACCAACCTGGATAAGGCAAGCAAAAATTTGTGGAGGCATTTAATAAAATAATATGAAGATATTAATTGTTTTGTTTTGTTTCATTTTGTATTTTTAAGATTTGGCCTCTCTATACAGCCCTGTCTGTCCTGGAAGTCACTCTGTAGATCAAGTTTGCCTTAAACCCACAGAGATCTGTCTCCCTCTGCCTCCTGAGTTGTTTTTCTCTCTCAATGAAGGAATTAAAGACAGGAAAATATCTCAGTGTGTAGTGAACGTGAGGTTTATCAACAAGCATTACATGTAGACTTCCCAGGTAGAAAAGCAGGTCCTAGAGCTGGGTGCCGTTGACAGGGGAAGGGAGTGGAGAACCTTGGGTTTTATTTGGTTTTCAGGTGTCTGACGTGGTGATTCCCCCTCTCTTTTATCTTCTGTTGATCCTGATGTGTTCCTGTGTTCCTTTCCGTACAGGGTCTGGGGCTCTGTTTTTGTTCATGAGCATGGGAATAATTGCAATAGGTCCTTCATGGTGTGTGAGTCCAGAAGCAGCTGTGATGGGTCCTTTGCCTTAGTGCGTGGGTAGAAGCCAGTTGCTTTGTTAGAGCTCTAATGGACCGCACCTCTTCTTTCCCTTGTGGTGTAATAGGGACAGAGAGACCCATCACAGCCTGTTTTACAGAGAAATGGGATCATTGCTGGGGCAAATAGCCACATAATAAAACAACTCCAAATGGGATCATTGTGACTTCTTCTCTCTCCTCCCAGGACTCACGGCCTCATGTGGAAGGGATTAAGGTAATTCTCAGGAGACTTTGCTTATTCCTTCAAAGAAAATTCCGAGCCTGGTCCAATGCCCTCTCTCTCTGGCTCCCCATTCAGCAATGCGATTTCCTCCTTCCTTCCATGCTCCTGTTGCTCTGCTGCTGTCTTCCATGGGCCTTGCTGGCACGCTGATGTTTAGACTTTCTTCAGATATAGCCTGCCTTGATATTTTGTTATAGCAATGAAAAGTGGGCGAATACAGCAGGGGTCCATTATAACAACACAAAACAAACTAAAACATCAAGACACATCAAAGACAAGCTGTTGAAAACTGAAAAAAAAGGAAGAACTCTTGAAAGTAGCTATAGAAACTCAGCTCATTACTTCTTTTCTTTTCTTTTTTTTATTGAGAAAAGGAGAAAAAGAAAAAAAACAAGTTTCCACCTCCTCCCAGCCTCCCATTTCCCTCCCCCTCCTTCCACTCTTCTCCCCCTCCTCCCACCCTTCTCCCCCTCCCCCCACTCCTTTTCCCCTCCCTCTCCAGTCCAAAGAGCAGTCAGGGTTTTCTGCCCTGTGGTAAGTTCTAGGTCCTCCCCCTCTGTCCATATCTAGGAAGGTGAACATCCAAACTGGCTAGGCTCCCACCAAGCCAGCACATTAAGCAGGATCAAAACCCCGTGCCATTGTCCTTTGCGTCTCATCAGCCCTCATTGTTCGCCATGTTCAGAGAGTCCAGTTTTATCCCATGCTTTTTCAGTCACAGTCCAGTTGGCCTTGGTGAGCTCCCAATAGATCAGCTCCACTGTCTCAGTGGGTGGGTGCACCCCTCGTGGTCCCGACTTCTTTGCTCATGTTCTCCCTCCTTCTGCTCCTCATTGGGACCTTGGGAGCTCAGTCCAGTGCTCCAGTGTGGGTCTCTGTCTCTATCTCCATCCATCACCAGCTGAAGGTTCTGTGATGATATGCAAGATATTCGTCAGTATTGCTATAGGATAGGGTCATTTCAGGTTCCCTATCCTCAGCTGCCCCAGGAACTAACTGGGGACCTCGGCTTGGACACCTAGGAGCCCCTCTAGGGTCAGGTCTCTTGCCAACCCTAAAGTGGCTCCCTTAACTAAGAATTGTGGTTCCGTGCTCCCCTGTCCAACCTTCCTTTATCCCAATCCTCCTGTTTCCCCAAGGCCCCCCCCTCCTTCCCTTCTAACTTTTCTCTCCCCATCTCCCCTTACCTACATCCCATCCCACCCCCCAGATCCCAATTTTCTCCCCGGCAATTTTGTCTACTTCCCTTAGCCTAGAGGATAACTATATGTTTTTCCTTGGGTTCACCTTCTTACTTAGCTTCCTTAGATTCACCTATTGTAGACTCCGTGACCCTTATTTATGGCTAGAAACCAATTATGAGTGAGTACATCCCATGTTCATCTTTTTGGGTCTGGGATACCTCACTCAGGATAGTGTTTTCTATTTCCATCCATTTGCATGCAAAATTCGAGAAGTCATTGTTTTTTACCGCAGCGTAGTACTCTAATGTGTAGATATTCCATACTTTCTTCATCCATTCTTCCATTGAAGGGCATCTAGGTTGTTTCCAGGTTCTGGCTATTACAAATAATACTGCTATGAACATAGTTCAACAAATGCTTTTGTCATATGATAGGGCATCTCTTGGGTATATTCCCAAGAGTGGTATTGCTGGGTCCAGGGGTAGGTTGATCCCGAATTTCCTGAGAAACCCAAACACTGACTTCCACAGTGGTTGCACAAGATTACTTCTAAGGGAAAACATGACTCTAATGACTTCGCATTTCTCATGGAATCTGTGAAGATCAGAAAAAATGTGGAACTGCATTTGTACAGCCCTGAAAGCAAAGAAATGTCAACCTACAATTTGATTTCCAGCAAAAACATCCCTCAAAACTGAAGGTAAAATAAAGACCTCAGATGTAGAAAAACTAAAATAGCTAACCGCCAGCGGTCTGTCTTTAGGGACTGGCCAATAGAGCCTTTTCTGACAGAGGGAATTACTAGGAGGGCACTCAGAGCTTCAGGAACAGATGATGTCTTTAAACTCAATTTTAAAAGGTTATGAGACTGGCACACTGTCAGTTTTCTTATTCTGATCTCCAGATATTGTAAGAGACTGTTTTTTCTTTAAGCTGTGTGTGTGTGTGTGTGTGTGTGTGTGTGTGTGTGTGTGTGTGTAGAAGGCTCCGGTATAAATAGGACACTGGTGACATACCCCCTTAGCTACATTCAGAGACCACTGTGGAAGATGAACAGGAAAGAGTGTGAGAGTGAGAGGCTGGGGAAGCCTGGGCAGAGATGATGTCTTCAGCATTTGACAGCGCCTCTGCACTGATGAGCTCACAGCATTTGTGGTTGCCTGGACAAGGCTTGCACAGGATCACGCCAGTCAAACTTCAGCGTGAAAAGCTGTTGACAGTTGACAAGGTGTTAGGTGAGGCAGTTGGTCCTATTTAGAAGTAGGTTGGCCATGCAAACAAACAAACACCCTTTATTCCTCCTTACTCTAATAAGATCAACCACAAGGGAAGCTCCAGGGGTCTATGTGCTCTACCACCAAGTATATAACCTTAATATAAATGACAAAAATTGGTCATTTTATTTTAGTTGAAAATCATAAGCTGCTGCTGTCAAATTCCTGAGTGTATCATTTCTTCTCCTACATATGTTAATTCTTCTTCTTTTTTTATTAACAAAAAAATCATACAATAAAAATTGAAACTATTAAAACAAGGACCAGGATTTACTCCCTCCTAATACTTTGCCTCATTCTCTGGAGTCTATTACCACAAAACGAGCTAATACCTGCACTTCTTGTCATTTCCAGTTTTTCATAATGGTTTTTATTTCCACTAATATGTCTTGATGACCATTCTATGCCACTTCATTTTTTATTTTATTATAAAGCTACTTTGACATAATTTTTTTGTTTTGAGACAGGGTGACTTTATATAGTCCATGTTGGCTGAAAACACGGGGCCTTCATGCCCTTGCCTCACAAGTATTAGCTCTGTGCTACCACCCTTGGCGTGTAGTGTTTTATGCTATGGCTGGCCTATGATTATTTAACAGTCTACTGCTTTTGACTTTATAGTGGCTTCAGTCTTTCAGCTCTGAATTTTCTTTATTTATATACTTTCCATTATTAAAAATTTAAACTTTTATGTTGCAAATATTTTAACTTCAAGACTATTATGCTTTTTGCTATGAGTGTGTTTTCTGCATTAAGATTAAGATATAAGGTTCTGTGGGGCGGTGGTGGTGCACGCCTTTAATCTCAGCACTCGGGAGGCAGAGGTAGGCAAATCTCTGTGAGTTTGAAGACAGCTTGGACTACGAGAGCTAGTTCCAGGATAACTAGGGCTTTTGCACAGAGATACCCTGTCTCAAAAACTAAAAGAGAAAGAAAGAAAAAAAGAAAGAAAGAAGGTTCTATACACTCTATCTCCAAATACCAAAATTTTAAAATTCACTTTGGTTGTACATATTTATGGACACACTGGAATAACCTGACACACTTGTTCAAGAGTAGTGATGAAATCCTAGTAGTCAGCATTTCCCTAGTGGGCTTTTGCTTGTTTGTTTTGTAGAATTGGGGACTGGCCCCAGGGTCCTGTGCAGTTACCAAACACTCTACCACCTAGTCATAACTGAGGGTTGATTAAACAGTTTCAATATTTTTTTGGTTATAAATAAATTGTTTCCAGGACCTTATTTATTTATTTCATTGTTTATTTACTTTTTGTCAGTAAGTTTCACTTTAGGACTCAAGCTAGTCTTGAACCTTGAACTCATGAACTCATATTCTCTCTGCTTCAGCATTCTTTGTACTGGAGTTAGAAGTGTATGCACCACGCTTGGATCCTGCATTTTAAATAGATAAATAGTTAACAATCAAGGTAAAGGACTTCTAGAAATCCAAAAGAACCAGAAAAACAACAGCTTAAAATAGTCAACAGTTGGATCTAGGGAAAGAGCTGAGTGGTAGAATGCCTGTGAGGTCCTAGATCTCATCCTCTGTACCACAGGAAAATTGGCCAAGAAATTAATAGAATGTCAACAAATATTTTAAATATGATTAAATTCCAGTGTAAAATGAAATATTCCAATAAAAAGTTATGATTCTTAATAAAGATAAATGAAGTAACAGGTTATTATTAATATGACTGTAACATACTTTTTGAAGAAAAACTTACTGAACTTTATTTTTTATTCTGGTTGTAAATAGCAAGCCTGTTATTTCAACAGTTTCCTGAAAAGTCTGTCCCTCCTTTCAGGTCTGATCTATCTTCTCATTATAGTTCCATATCGATCCCTTTCTCTGTGCATGGGTCAATGCACACCCAGACGTGTTCTTCCACACATTTCTCTGTGCTTGTGTCAATGCACACCCAGACGTGTTCTTCCACACATTTCTCTGTGCTTGTGTCAATGCACGAACAGACATGTTCTTCCACACATTTCTCTGTGCTTGTGTCAATGCACACCCAGACGTGTTCTTCCACACATTTCTCTGTGCTTGTGTCAAAGCATGAACAGACATGTTCTTCCACACATTTCTCTGTGCTTGTGTCAAAGCATGAACAGACGTGTTCTTCCATGCATTTCTCTGTGCTTGTGTCAATGCACAAACAGACATGTTCTTCCACACATTTCTCTGTGCTTGTGTCAATGCACACCCAGACATGTTCCACACTACTTCCCCTTCTAAGGTTAGTTAGGATATTTCTTCTTGTTTTCCCGCATTTCATTTCCAGAGAAGTTTTTAGAATCTGAATTGGAATTATGGCGAAGTCACACATACGTTTGGAGAATGCTTACATGATATCTTTATTTACTGGCTCTTCCCATGTAGGCTTGCCCTTCTAATAATTTAGATATTTTAATTTTCTTTTGTTAGATTTTATAGCATTCCTTCATTGTACAATTCTTATTAGAATAATTATTATCCACCATTTTCTGTATTTAATTATATATACATTATAGTTTTTTTTTCTGCTATCATGTGATCTTTGAAAAATTCTGATGCTATTAAGCAAAGTTACGAATTCTCCTGGGTTGATCTTGTGTCCTCCTAACTAAACTGTGTTTGCTTTGTTTGCTAGTTGAGTCTCTTGGGTATTATAGACAGACAATGTCCCATTTTCACTCTGTTGCTGTGATAAAACATTCAGATCCAAAGCTATTTAGAAGAGAGAGGAAAGGTGTATCTGGCATACACTTTCAGGTCACAGTCCATCTCTAAGGGAAATCAGATAGAGCCCAAGGGGGAGCACAGGCAGAAACCATGGAGGAAGGCTGCTCACTGCTTCTCTTTGGCTCACTCAGCTTTTGCATACAGACTAGGCTCACCTACATAGGTCTGGTCTTACTCATAATGGGCTGGGCCTTTCTCCATTAATCATCAATCACAACAATCCATCACAGATATGGCCATAGGCCCATCTGGTATGGATGGTTCCTCAGCTGATCGTCCCTCTTCCCATGTGATTCTAGACTGTGCCAAGTTGTGAATGAAAATTAACCAACACAGTCAGGTTTTCTGGTGCTGAGGCATTAGAGATTCAACTCAAGACCTCACACATGCTAAGCGCGTACTTTCCCATTTAGCTGCACCTCACAGCTACAGATGAACACTAATATACTTGAAGCAGTTATTTTCCACTAACATTTTAAAGTCCTTTCACTTTCACGTAATAGCCATTTTTTTGAGTCCATGGAGTTTCTTTTGCAATGTTAGATCTCTTAAATATTTATGCCCTCATGTTTGCTCCTATTTATGATTGAGCATCTAGGTTAAAGTTCTTTCCTTTAGCTCTAAGTTTCTTTGAGAATGTATTTTCTGTGTTCATATGAGGATCTCTATTTGTCTGGCAGCTGGTGTGTACTCTTAATTCTCCCTAATGACTCAAGATGAAGATGGGAATGAGGCTGGGGGTATGAGAAGGGACTTGACTGGACAATGAAGTCCCTAATGCTTCTTTGCCACAAGACAGCCCCCCCCCCCCACATCTTCTCTCTAGTTACTCTTGTAGTCTAAGTGTCCCAGTTCTCTCAGGCCTCCAATATGGCGACTAATGAGAATTGGGGTTACTGTCTTGCTGGTGCTATTTTTTAGTCCATTATCTAAAACATTGCCTGAGTTACCTTCTTCCTCTTCACTGACTTGGACCTTGAATTTATTATGGAGATTTTTCTGGGGAAAACCCAATATTGGTGTGTTTTATTTGTCTATTGAGAAGCAGCTAATGAAATCTAGAGCTGTAGCTCTGGTCTATATATTTTATTTGTCTACTGAGACTGTTCCTCAGCAATTTTGGGTTATGTTGCCAATCTATCACTTAAAAAAAAAAGAAAGTAAAATAGCAGCAACCCTCTTTGCCTGACCTCTGGAAAATCTTGCTTGGAAAATGTGGCTATGAATTTGTTGTTTTAATTTGTACCTTGTTTCTACAACTTGTGTGTATTTGTGTGTGTGTTGCTTATAAGCATGTGTGCTTATAAGTTCTTATTCTTAATGAGGGGTGATGCCATCCAGTTATTTTAATTTGCCCAATGATGAAGTGGTGGAGGTTTGGAAAATTACTGGGCACAGATTTTTTCTTTTAATACAGTCTAACTATGCAGTCTGGCTTGACCTCAACCTCACGAGTCTTTCAGTGTTCTCATGGTACATATTTTAACACTCTGTCAAACTCCCACTGGTATTGCTATCTTAAAAAGAGAAAGAGAATATAGAAGGAAAAAACACTCTATAGCATTATATCCTTTATAGAATTTTGCAATTATTTAAATCTAGATTACACATATAAGAGAGAATAGAATGTTTGTCTTCTTTTCCTCCCATTTCTACCTTAGACACCAGACATCTTCTTTCTCCCAGATAGTTGCAATTCTATTTTCATGCATACAACTATATATGCATATATGTATATATAGTTTAAATCTAGATTTTACACATGAAAGAAGGCTTGTGATGTATGTTTTTGAGTCTATTTTATTATGTTTAACATGATGTTCTCTTAGTCCATTAATTTTCTTGTAAATGACATCATTTCCTTCTTTTTCAGGGCTGAGTAAAATTCTGTGGTACATATTAGCCCCACTTTGTTTATACACACATTGGATGTGACTTCTAGGTTGACTCTGTGCCTTGGCTATCATGAATAGCATATTAATAAAAATGGACATGCAGGTTTCTCTGTAGTCTTCTGACTTAATATCTTTTTTTTGTTTTAAGTTACTTTTTTTCTTTTTTTATATTTTATTTTTTTTATTGAGAAAAGGAAAAAAAAGTTTCCCCCTCCTCCTAGCCTCCCATTTCCCTCCCCCTCCTCCCACCCTTCTCCCCCTCCTCCCACTCCTCTCCCCCTCCCTCTCCAGTCCAAAGAGCAGTCAGGGTTCCCTGGCCTGTGGAAAGTCCAAGGTCCTCCCCCCTCTGTCCATGTCTAGGAAGGTGAACATCCAAACTGGCTAGGTTCCCACACAGCCAGAACATGAAGTAGGATGAAAACCCCGTGCCATTGTCCTTGGGTTCTCATCAGCCCTCATTGTTCGCCATGTTCAGAGAGTCCGGTTTTATCCCATGCTTTTTCAGTCACAGTCCAGCTGGGCTTGGTGAGCTCCCAATAGATCAGCCCCACTGTCTCAGTGGGTGGGTGCACCCCTTGTGGTCCTGACTTCTGTAGTAGTAAGAGCGGTGGGGCTGCGTCCCCAGCACCCGGCCGCCTGCATGGCTAGCTTTACCAGAAATAATTACACGGAAACTGTATTCTTTTAAATACTGCTTGGCCATTTCTATCTAGCCTCTTCTAGGCTAGCTCTCACACCTGGACTAGCCCATTTCTAATAATCTGTTGTAGCCCATGAGCTGGCTTACCAGGAATGATCTTAACCTGCATCTGCCTGGAGTGGGAGAATCATGGCGACTCACTGACTCAGCTTCTTTCTCCCAGCCTTCTGTTCTGTTTACTTCTCCCACCTATGTTTTAACCTATGAGGGCCAAGCAGTTTCTTTATTGCTTAACCAATAAAATCAACAGATTGATATATGACACTCCCACATCAGACTTCCTTACTCATCTTCTCCCTCCTTCCACTCCTCATTGGGACCTTGGGAGCTCAGTCCAGTGCTCCAGTGTGGGTCTCTGTCTCTATCTCCATCCATCTTGGGGTGGGGTGGGTTGGGGGTAAGGGGAGATGGGGAGAGAAAAGTGAGAAGGGGAGGATGGGGGGAACTTGGGGAAACAGGATGATTGAGATAAAGGAAGGCTGGATAGGGGAGCAAGGAAGCACAATTCTTAGTTAAGGGAGCCACCTTAGGGCTGGAAGGAGACTTGAACCTAGAGTGACTCCCAGGAGCCCAAGGCGATATCCCCAGTTAGTTCCTTGGGCAGATGAGGATAGGGAACCTGAAACGACCCTATCCTATAGCAATACTGACGAGTATCCTGCATATCACCATAGAACCTTCATCTGCTGACTTAATATCTTTATAGTTGGATCCCGTGGCAGCTCTATTCATGTTTTTGATAGATATTCATTCTGTTGTCTCCAGTGACTGAACAGATCCATCACCTCTAGCACACGTAAGGGTTCATCCCTCATCGCCCTCATTAGTGTCTATTGTTCGCATTTTTGCTAATAGTCATTCTGACATGAATGGGCTGGAATTTCAATATAGTTTTAACTTTTCGTTCTTTGCTGACTAAAGGTGTTGAAAACATTTCCATGTGTTTTTGGCCATTTGTATTTCCTGGTTTGAGAACTGTCCAAGTCACTTGCTCATCTACTGACTGGCTGATTTGTCAGCCTTTGGCAGTCAGTTCTTTCTAGATTCTGGACATTAATATTTGCCATCTCTGACAGGGAATTAATGTGTATTGCCACAAGGCTGTGGCTTATGGGCAAGGTTCTGGCGTCTGTCTCCAGCAGGGCTGCACGGCTTCTCCCTGACTCTGCCTTCCTTCTCCCAGCATTCAGTTTAGTTTTCCTAGGCTCATAACAGTTTCTTTATTAACCAATGGTATTCACAGAGGGGAATCCCACATCAGTATATCTCATGACACCTGATCTCAGATTACACCAAAGAGCCACAGTACCAGAAAGCATGGTGTTGGTACCGAAGCAGACACATAGACTAATAGAATAAAATACACATAAATAGACTCACACGTTGACATCAATCCAATTTTTGATAAAACTATCAAAACAACCTGGGAAAAGGTTTTTTTTTTTAAAAAAACCTGGATATCCACATGTAATAGAATGAAAAAAGATTGATATGTCTCAGCTTGCATAAAAACAAATTCAAAACAGACCAAAGACCTTAAAGAAAAACACATAGCTTTGAAATTGCTTGAGAAATTGTCTAAGTCGAACACTTCAAGAAACGGTCATAGGTAAGGGTTTCTGAAAAGGACATCAATAGCTCAGGAAATAACTCTGAAATTTGGCAAGTAGTGTTGCATACATGTATGAAGCTTCCACCGGGGGTGCGGGGGAAGAGAACAGTCTCGCAAAGAGGCATTCTGAAGAGCAGGGTATCTGTGTGATGATTTCAGGGCTGAACAGCTGGGAACAAACAACTGGCCTCTTAAAACAATGTACAACATTGGACTTTCTGAATTGCATTGCTTTGGTTCTTTAGGGCCTTTTGGACTCTTTTTTTTTTAATGAATTTTAAGATTAAAATACTCTAAGAAGAATGTCATTACTATTTTGATGAAGATTAAATTGAAACTGTAGATTGCTTTTAGTAATAGAGGTATTTTTGCAATATTAATTCTGCCAATGAGCATGGGATGTCAAGCGCCGTTGCTGTATCCTATAATTTACTTCCTTCTGTCAATGGGGATATTTCTTAAGGTCATCACTGTGCAGCCTATCTTTTTGTGTGCCACCTAGAATCCTCCTGAGATATGCCCTCTCAAACACATTCAACTACTGTTCTGAGGAGTGTTTCATTGTCCAGGTTTCGGAGTTGTAAAAAAGGCAGCTCAAGACAAGTGTCTCATATTTGTAATTTTGTTGTTATGTCTCTTGCTGACCAAACCTTTCCTAGTGCCTGGAATGCAGCCCTTCTTATTCCTATCTACTTCTTGATGTCTGATATTTCACATTTTCTCTCCTTTGAACTGAGGTTTCCTCTCAGATAGACAAGGCTGACTGTTTGCTTGAGGTTCTGATTCTTTATTACAATGTTAAATTCCCTGTGTGCCCTTCTCATGTGTTGGATCTCAGTCTTCTCGATGTTTACTTTCCTACCAGCACTCTAGAGAACACCACTTGAGATACTTTGGCCAAGTTGTGAAAATGAATTATGGCAGATACCCAAAGATAGCACTGCTGGGAGGAATGCATGGGATAAAGTGAAGAGTAAGGCCCCCAAAACATTGGATGGAGAGCATAAAGGAAGACTGTGGAGCCTTGGGTGTGACAATAACACAAGCATCTAGATCCGCACAGGATAGGAACAACTGGAGAACCGCCATAAACAGGCTGCCCGTGCTTGCTCAAGCATTGCAGGGCATAAATTTTTTTGCATGGGAGGTCTTTCTACCTTCTAGTGTCTTCTTCAGTCTCTCTCCAGTCACTGAAAATCTTTATCTTAGCTTGTGAGAACTGCCATACTTTCCAATTTTATTTTTCCTCACTTCTTTCATCAAAACCAACTAGATAACTATTTGTTATCCTTACGTGCAGTGCAATTCTTGATTTTTCTGCTTTTCTCTGCTTCACGACTCAATTCTTCTGAGCTTTACTTTTTCTTCAAAATCTAGCTTAAATATAATTGCAAAATTTTCGTTAGAATTATAAAGAAATCAAATAAACTCTCATCTGATTCATTGCAGTACTTTCTTACATGTTTATTTTATTATTTTAATAGTATTTCCTATGTCAATATTTCAGTCACTTTCCTGACTTATTGAGAATGATATGAAGGAAAAGTTTACAGTTTAAATTTTTCCTTCCTTCCTTCCTTCCTTCCTTCCTTCCTTCTTTCCTCTTTCTTTCTTTCTTTCTTTCTTTCTTTTTTCTTTCTTCCCTTTTCTCCTTTTCTCCCCTCTCTCTTCCTTCCTCCCTTCTTTCTTTCTTACTATGCCTTTCATATAACAGTCTTAGCAAAGGAACATCTGCTAACTAAACAAGTCATCCTGGGAAAAAGATGAAATTTGAAGCAAAGTATGTAATTTTGGGAACTTATTTGGAGAACATACCAACCTAATATTTGTATTTTAGCAAGAAAAGCTTACAACTGAGAGAGTCATGGTTATTTAAGAAATCCAAGGACTGATATTTTCGAAGGGACATTCTGATTGACTTCCAGGTCACCCCTGGTCAAGACAGCAATGGTGCTTTTCAGCCTGAGGTAGAGACACACACGCCAATGGAAAAACATGTCTCTATTACTGTTGCAAACGGAATGGAACTGGTTTGTACCTGTAGTGACTTGGAATCGAATCAACACATATCTGTGGTATTTCTGCTAGCCGACAGCCAAATTTTCTGTGGCTTTGACCATTTTTGACTTTGAGTAACTATATTAAGTAAATATTTATGAAAAACATAGAGTTCTGTCTCTGTATTTCCAACATGGTTGATTTTAAAGATAAGAGCCTTTTCTCCACAGTGCTTTTGCATTGTGTGGATGTGTAAATACACACGTATGCATTCTGTATGTTACACAATCTTATAAAATGTATGAATACATATGTACACATTTCATATGCTACACAATCTTATTGGAAGCATTGCAGTGTATTTGCCATCTATTTTTAGCCCTCCTCTGTACACTCTCTTCTATCACCTCTTAAGTATATAGAACTCCCACTGTGAGAAACCATCAGGCGGCTAGCCATTCTGCAGTGTTTATAAGACAGCATCGCCCTATAGCGAATTGGTTTGTTTGTTCTCCTACTTACCATTACAGAAGTAATAAGAGTACCCTCAGACAAACACTCCAACTCATTGCCACCCTGTAGCCTTTTAATGATGGACAAAAAATATCAGTTTGAAGCCCTGAATGTAAGAGGAAGATGTGGTGTTGGCGACCCGTTCTGTGGGACCCTAACTCTGCAGAGCCCTACTCAGTCCCCCAGCCTCCATCTGCACTATTATCTGAATAAATTAGCCTCATGGTGAGGGATGTGACAGCAGAGAGTACACCTGCTGTGTGGTGTGACTGCTGGAGCTTAGTAAGTGGCTGTCAGGGACACAGTTTCCAAAAGACAGAAAGGAGAGCTGTCAAGGTCTGCTCCCTGTGAAATTCGCCCGTCAGAACGGATGATGCATTCGGCTATCCCACGCGCTTACTTTCCTTCTCTGGCATTTATCCTCTCATTTTCAAGGCTTTCACAATTTTGCTGCAACTTATCCTTTTAAGGGGCTTCTCCTCTCGCATCTCTCATCTGAATGCAGGTCCAGAGAGATGAATAGTTTTGTTGAGAATGTCAGCTTTCGGATTCTCTCTAGAAGCAGGACAGGCAGCACAACTAGCCTCTCCAGCACTTACCATCCCCCCTCCCCCTCACAGACATCCAGGGCAGCATCCACTTTGTCTGGATCAGGAAGGAGGCTTGACTCTGTTCAGCATAGTCTCCACAATGGGCTTTTACCTGTGAGTAGCCAGGAGAAAGATGTGAAATTTGGAGGCCATGCAGCCTATGAACAGCTGGTGACAGTGAACTCTCTGTGGAAACTTCCCCTAAAGCCTCATGACTTTTCTAGTTTGAACAACAGGAGACAGGTAAGGCTCTACTACAGACTATTCATCCAGGAGTTGCTAAATACTGCCGTCATACTGTTTCATGCTATGGAGTCCTTCTTCTTCACAACCCTTATCCCAGTCTTGAGGAAGTGAATGTCATTATCCTCATCTTATAGATGATGTCCCTAAAATGTAGCAAAGTCAGTGGCTTGACAGGACTGTATCGGAAGGAAACCTGGATGCTCTCACTCTGGGTGATAGAGTTTTCAATGTGTGATCTCTGAAGAAGGGCAATTTTCACCTTTCATTAACCTGAACTGATGGAGGTAGAGGGCAGGCTTACGTGGAGGAAGAATTTATATGGACAGAGGCAAGGATGCCTTTAGACCTGGGGTCTCTGATGTCAGGAGAGCTGTTCCTTTAGGTTTATTTCACAGCTACATGATAGCAGGGAGAGGAAGGAACAAAGGGCCGGATTGAAGCAAGCGCTCTTCTCTAGCCCTGAACTGTAAGCTATGAAAAAAGAAACATTATAATTCTTCTTAATGAAATGTGCTATGTAGGTACCAAGAAAGAGCAGCATTCCAATTAAAAAAGTATTGATTCCTCATCTGTTAATGTCATCTGCGTAGAATTAATGGCCACCCAGCTTCCCTTGGTGATTTTCATTGTGAGTCATCTCAGTGCTTGTGCTTTGCTTATGGAATATTCCACTGTGATCATGAGCTCTTTAACATGGGTGTTTCTTTTGCTATTAAAATACACTTTTCAGGTTAATCTACATAGCACTACAGGCATGCAAATGAAAGTCAATGGAATTTAACACACCCGAATGCCTTCCCTTACACACTTGCCAAGCCCGTTCATGTCTTCCACACTCCTCTGAGTATAAACAGCTAAACACCTCCACCTAGAATAAAAAAGAAATACAAATTCTTTACAATAACAAAACAAAGCTCCAAACCACTCAATCACCCGAAAGAATGGGAGACACATAAATAAGGACAGAGTTTGGGGACATAGTTCATTGACTGATCACACGCTTAGACTAGTGGACCCTGGGGTCAATTTCTAGAACCAAGTTCCAAAACAATACCTCCTCTGATTAAAAAAAAAAAAAAAGCATTAATGTCACAGAGAAGTTAGTTATTTCTTGGCCCGAATGGTGATACAATCTCACTGTCTGTGAGCCATGCTCAGGGCCTAATAAAGCTCTGTTTGGGGCTTGCAGAACTTTCCTGGACATAATGCTAATTAAGTCTGAAAGGGAGACATATTGGGAAGCCACTGGGTGTCGGGCTGAAGTCTGGCAGTGTAAGAAGGCAACTGGGAAAGTTCGGAGAATGCACATTTTAGGAGACAGACGTGGTCACCATGTGTGGCTTAGGTAAAATTTATCTTTCAGTTCAGTAGCTGGCTGGCACTATGAAGAAACCCATAGCCAATCAGGATAGCGTCGTGACCAATCTTTGCCTAGGTGTCTCAGCTAAATTACCTCACGGGCATGCTTTTTGCCTAACCTGGTAATTTTCTTTCGCAGAGAATTGTTCACTCATTTAACCAGTACCTGTCTTCTGCATGAGAGGCTCTGTTATCACTAGAAGGGGGCAGGGGAGGGCAGAATTTTAGGAAATAAATGTATCAAACAGAAACACCTATAGAGAACCAGGACACTCAGGCTGCTGTTCTAGTTCCAGCATAAATTGGTTGCAAGTCATCTCATTCCTGTTTCCCGCTCTCTCTCAAAAGAAAAAAAAAAATTGTGTCAAGTAACAACATTCCTTCCAGGTCTAAGATGCATTCTACTGTGGGACGCTAGAATAATTTTCTCTTTCTCTTTTTCCCACTCACTAAAAGCTGTTGAAAGAAGTTTAAGAGGTGGGCAACCACGAATATTAAGCTGGCAGGTCACACAAATTTAATTAGGTACAAAGAATTCAAGCACAAAGGATGCTTATTATTATTATCCTGCATAGGCCTTTACATATATGTATACCAAAGCCTTCTATGTCACTCGCTCGCACAGCTGTGGTACCTGCACTCAGCTCATTCTGCTTGTGTGTGTCTTACGGCATTACCTGGGTACCACAGCCAGTTGTTACTGCCAAATAATCCCGTCAAACCAGACCACTACTGCTTCCTTTTCTCCCCTTCCTCTTTATTCTCTTCCCCCCTCTTCCTCTGTTTCTTGGTCAGGAAAATGTCCAGCTGTATCTACTGTATGACTCGAATAGGCACATTAACACGCACCCTTGCTGACATCCATTAGACACTCGGACAGTTACTTAGCCCATTACCCGAAGCAGGGAACCTCACTATTCGATTTTACCCAGTGTTTCTTAATTTGCCTTTAAAGATCTGTACCCCACGAGTAAAGTATCCTCCAGTTGTTGCTTCAACAGCTCAGAGGTTTGTAATTTAGGGACAACGCATTGTAGTGAGCCTCAGCATGACCCAGAGACCAGCTGTTCTCTTGAGATTTAGAAGAGGAGCAGCTTTGCTTCTAGGAACCGTCTCCTATTGGCTGTTTCCTGACTCAGTCTTTAAGAGCCCTCCCTCTGGTAGTTTCTTGCTGAAGGAGTTACTTTATTTCATGTGCGCTGTGGCTTTGCTTCAGCTTTAAGACCCCTTCGTAGTGTGCAAATACTATGTCCACAGGCTGAGTGAACATGTGCCACGGTCAGTGGGAGCCTTGAGGCAGTCCTCCTATCCTCATAAACTCTTCATAGTCCGACTGTGCATACCCCTCCTTTCCCATGTGGTGCCCCACTCTCTCTAAGATTCTATTTGTGGAAGCGCTCGCCAAATCCCTACCACCGTGTGTCAGTTAGATTCTCAGAGCCACAGATAATTTTACTTTTTTCTTTGATTGGCTCTTGTCATGGTATTTTATTTGTATCTTAATAAGTAAATGTTGCCTGAAGATCAGAGCAAAGGTAAAGCTACTAGAGGTCAGGTGATGGCGACACACACCTTCAATCCCAGGGTTTGGGAGACAGAGGCAGATGGATCTCTGTGAGTTCAAGGCTACCCTGGGCTACACAAGATCAGTGCAGAAACAAATCCAGGTGGTGGTGGCTCACACCTTTAATTCCATTGCTACAGAGTCAACGCCTTTAATCCCAGCATTCTAAGGAATATAAAATGGGAGGAGAGAGAGGTTTCGACTGCTTAGTCTGTGGTCACCCCACCTTGGTAGAGGCAAGTCTTCTCTACTGGCTTGGCTGCTTTGCTTTTTCTGGTTTTTGGATTAAACCTATTATTCATGCTACCGGCTCTCAACCCCTTAGTCAGTGATTAAGCCTTTAGGTGAAACAGTGATGCTCAACCACCCAGCCCTACCCTGGCACTTCCCCTCTCATTTCTCCTCTAAGCCAGGAGCATGGTGATAGCTAGTGCTGCTACACCCATTGGGATACTGCCCTAGTGTACCATGGAGGAATGTTGTGATACTGTCTCCACTGGAGCATGCCAGGTTTCCTCTGTACTCCAGTTGCTGTGGGTGGTAGGATCTCATTGTTGGCCAGGTGACAGGAGATCAAGTTCAACATCTCAGTTTAGCATCTTCTTTCTGGATGTGCTTCTGAAATCAGTTCAATAAGTTTGAGGTTCTTCAAAGAGATTCCGAGACGAGGAGTTGCAGACAGAAGTAGGCTTATTGAGGAATGATCTTGGAAGACACAGTGGTAAGAAAGTTAAACTGCTGTGACATTTTAAATGGGAATTGTCAACCCTAGGCTCACATATTTGAAGAGTTGCTTCCTGGTTGGTGGCATTGCTTAGGAGACATTGAGCAGCTCTTGAAACACAAAGCCTTGCTGGAGCAGCCATCTTGGAATCCCTGCTGTGGGATAATGCTCTTGTACACTGTAAGGATCTTGTACACTCACATCAGGATGACCAGACTAAGAGAATTTGGGGATGAGGAAAGGCAGAGAGCTTGTCACAAGTGAGACACAGAGGAGACAAGATGAGATTGCCTCACTGAGAAAGGGCGCCAAGGCGTGTGGCTAAACATAGACAAGAATTATGGGTTAATTTAAGTTGTAAGAGCTAGTTAATAATACTCCTGAGCAACAGGCCAAACAGTTTATAATTAGTATAAGCCTCTGTGTGTTTCTTTGGGACTGAACGACTGCGGGGCCGGGCAGGACAGGAACATCCGTCTGCAGGTCCCACACTGAATTCTCTCTCACTGCTGCTTCCTGTATGTGGATAAAGACGTGATCACTCAGCTTCCTGTTCTGGCTCTGAAATAAAACACTCACAAAGTGTAAGCCAAAACCAATAACAAAACAAAACAAATAAATAACCAAAAGCTTTTTTCCCCCTCAATTTGTTATCTATCTTAGCATTTTATTATTGCAACAGCAAAGTAAGCTGAGCTGGAGTTCAGTTGTTAATGAGACTTCAGCTGATTCCAACAGAACAGAGAGGAATTGTCCTTCTGGGTCTCCCCTTTTATCCCCATTCTGGCAATGGGACCATCCTCCTTAGGAGATGGAGTTTGGATGAGACAGTTCTCTAAGGCATGACCTTGGAGGTGTTGATCGCACCTGGGAATGCTCAGCCACTGTGACTTGGATGCATCTACTCACCCCCGAAGAAGACAGCCAATGGTAGCCTTGCTCTTAGTCCTACTGAGGTGGCAGAAGAGGAACTGGAACCTTAGAACACATTTTTTTTTCTTATTTGTCAATTTTTTTTTGTTACACAGACTGGCTAATTTTTACTTACTGAGTTTGCCCTTGACATTTCCATATGTATACATAATACACAGTGATTACTCCTACCTATTTTAATGTAGCATTGTTAGATCCTCTAACAATGGCACAGCAATGATAATAGAGTGGTTAGATAAATACTGAAACTTTGAGCAGTTGTATTTAGTTTAATGTTTTTTTTTTAATGCTCATCACTTGGCATAGTGTGTGTTGATTATAAGAGAATTTCAAAATAACCTTTCCTTTCTCTGCCATTTTGACTGCATGTTTCACCACATTTACTTTTCTGTAGTCAGCTGCTGTTATAAATAGAAGCAGAAAGAGCTCAGAAATCAACCCCGATGCTGCCTTCGGCATGACACAGTGATTTCAAATACCAAGACTTCCATATTGGTGTATCTTCACCTTCTGTTCCTAATGAGGCTTATCTGCAGACAAGTCCTTGTGGAAAGTTTCACCTTCCAAGGAAATAGAATGTCTAACAGACAGGGAGGAAAAACTGTTAAATGTTATCCCAAATGAAAGGCTTAGTTGACATTCACTGGAATTGTTCTTCTGGTTGGTTACATGGCAGTTTGGTTGATATTAAAATATCAACCGAGTTTATTTAATTACTTAATGTTTAATAGTTTTCTTTCCTTCAAATTTGAGCATAGGCCATAGTCCACCATGAACTTTTATTTTATTTTTTAATGTGTTGCTTTGTTTCTATGAATGAAAGAACATTACTTTTCCTGATGATGAACTTTGAAATGTTTATGATACAGATAGTTGTTAAACACTGTTGGTTTTAGTTGGCATTAGTCTGGATTTCACTACGACAACAAAATACCCAAGACAGGCTTCTTCTCTCTCTCTTTCTTTCTTTCTTTCTTTCTTTCTTTCTTTCTTTCTTTCTTTCTTTCCTTTCTTTGAGATAGAGTTTCTCTGTAGCTTTGGAGCCTGTTCTGGAACTGCTCTTGTAGACCAGGTTTGTTGTGATCCAGCTGCCCTCACTCCCCCTGACTGACAGCAGAACTTCCTTGTGGTCTGTAATTGACAAGGATGTTTGTGTTCTTTCTGGCTGGTGGGTCTCCACAGAAGGAGTAGAGCTATAAAAGGTTGCTGGACAAAAAAGAAGCCTCCATGTCTCAATCCTGGCACCACCACCCCCCTCCCCGTGCGCCAGTCTTGGCCATCCAAGCTGTGCTGGCCACAGCAAGTGGAGGTTCCGCCAAGATCAGGAAAGTGGGGATACATGAATGGGGTCACTCCAGCTGCTGGCTAAATCGAGGAGCATATTGGGGAAGGTAAAGTGTTTTTATTTTTAATCCCCAGAGATAATTCTGAGGAACATCCTCCAAAAGATAATAAAGAGGTGGGAGGGTGAATTGAAAGGCCTCAAAAAGTAACTGAAACTCTTAAAGCAACAAGGCAGGGAAGTAACAAGGAAGACAGCCAAAGATTTTGTGCAGGAGGAGATTTAAATGTTCCAGACTGGGAATAAGCCAAGTCAGCTTAAAAGGAGTATGTGTGTCTTTATCCCCAGAGGGATGCCCTCTGAAAGATTGGCCAGTAGGGAAGTAATAAAAAGGAGGTAGGAAGGTGAATTGAGGGCCTCAAAAGGTAGAATGTGTAGAGATATGTTATTATGTTGATTGTGTTGTCATTTGTGTTCTGGACTGGAGAAAGATATTTGATCTGGGAACTGCTAAGATAGGTATTTTGACTTTTAAAATATGGGTCTAAGGACTTGATGCTTTGGAAAAGAGGTTTTGCTTTTGTCTCCACAGAGGATGAGAACCTGTGGAATCATTGCAAATTTATGTGGTTTGAATCACTGAGAACCTCTGAAATGTTGATGTAAAATACTCGCAAGAATGCAGCACCCCTGCTCAGCAGAAAGTAGCCAGACAGGTTGATGACGCCCAAATTCCCTAAAAGATTGTTAAAGTGGGGCTCCTTCAATGGTTCCGGAGCAGGGGCAGCAAGCCTACTTCCCTGAGTTCTGCTCTGCTCCATGCAGCAGTTTTGACCCAAAGAGAGTGTGTCTGGGGCCAGAAGGCGCTGGAGCAGAGCTTTGCTAGGCATGTTGCCCTGACCCAGTGGGTGCCCGGCCTGGGGGACACCAGGGTGGTGTCAGGAGCATCAGCAAACCATAGAAGATCGGCAGAAGTTCACAGACTGTGCAGACGGCTGAGACTGTCAACCAGCAGGCTGAAAAAGTCAACAATGCTTGGACATTCAAAATTATCTTAATGGACATATTCAATTGGGCATATTGACTTTAAACCAACAAGTAGCTCTGGTTCAGGAACAAGTGGACTATCTTTGGACTTTTCAACAGTTAATCATATTATGTGTGTTACTCATGGCACTGTATTGCATGCTTCTGCTACTGTTATGGAACTCAACCGTCATATGAGAGGGGTTTGGAATGCTGCTTTTGTTAATTTTACCACCCAGTTAGTGCATGCTAGATGGTGGCAGCACCGGTCTGGCTCCTTGGCTCTGTCAGTCCTGGGGATACTTGGTTTAGGGCTATATGTCTGGTTAGCCACGGACGGGCAATACTTTGGGGGCAGGATGTTACCTAAGATAGGGAATATTAGAGGGCTGTTCCCCAGGACAGACAAGGTATTATAAAATAAAGTGGGGGCAGTTGTTGTGATCCAGCTGCCCTCACTCCCCTTGACTGACAGAGGAACTTCCTTGTGGTCTGTAGTTGACAAGGATGTTTGTGTTCTTTCTGGCCAGTGGGTTTCCACAGAAGGAGTAGAGCTATAAAAGGTTGCTGGACAAAATAAAGGTTGCTGTTCTCCCACCTGAAAAGAAGCCTCCGTGTCTCAATTCCGGCACCCCCCCACCCCCCGCCCCGCCAGTCTTGGCCATCCAGGCTGCACTGGCCACAGCAAGGCTGGCCTCAAATTCACAGAGATCTGCCTGCCTCTGCCTCCTGAGGACTGTAATTAAAGGCATGCACCACCACCTCCTGGCCAAGCTATCTTTATGAAGAGGTTATTATGTAGTTTATAAATCTGGAGATTCAACGACATGGATGGCACTGGCCTCAGTTTGGCATCATAGTGGATGGTAGGATTAGGTTCCATTGGAACAACTCCCAAGGCCAAATGGGAAACTAGAGATTGGCACCTCACAATCACTTTTATGAGTATAATCCCTTAACCTAAGAGTTTATCACCAGGCCAAGTTTCTTAGTGATTTCATCACCCTCAGCACACCCACACCAGGACCAAGATGGCTACGTGGGGCTCTCTGGGGGTCATGCTCAAACCAAGGAAGGCAGAACATCACAGCTCCCTGGTAGCTTGTCCCTTCTTAGAATGGAAGGATGAGATGCATTTCCTGCCTCTTCAGTCTTTCCTCTGCTCAGGCCTACACCCTCTGAGGAACATTTGCTCTGCATCCCCATGCTTCACTGGAAGCTTCCTTATTGCTCAGGGCCTGCAGGTCACAGTCACTTGCCTCCGTATGAGTGATGAGCTTGTTCCATCATAAATAACCTGAATATTCATGCCCCAAACTATCTGGAATTCCAGCACATTCTTGTTGATGTATGCAGCGAGAACATGTATTTGTATGAGAACATACAGCTATCTGCTGGGGCAGCAAAGTATACCCCTTCCAATATTACTGAGCATTATGCTTTTAAGGCATACCTGTCCACACATACACCATTCTAAAGTTTAATTATTATATATGGGGTAAAGAATTCTCTTTAAATTAAAAAATAAAACCATTCTCAGACATCCCATACAGAAATTGAAGCATGCCAACAAGCGAATCAAATGGCCGTAAAAGAGACTCCTGCATTCATTTGAAGCGCTCAGTGCAAGATCACAAAAAGGGAAACTGCTCTTTTGTCCGTCCTAGATTAGAATATTTTTAATCATATGCATTAAAATTATAGACAATGGCTGCCACATTTTCTCTGGGTTGTCCATATTCTCTCTGCAGGAAATGCTTATTTCCAAACGAGACCTTCGCAGGGGATTGGGCCATAGCTTCAATGCTCCCATGAAATTTGTGCTCTCACAGCCTGAGAACATAACTTATAGAGGGAGAAGATGGAATACAGGCAGAGCTTTGGAGGCTGTTTTTAAACTGCGTTATTATCCGGCTTTTGAATTTTAGTAATCCATGAGCAGGATGCTTCCTCAGCCACCCGAGTGGGAGAAAGGCAGAAAGACCCCGGAGCTTCATGGCATCCTTATTGCTGGGACTCTGAAGGCACCACCAGTTTTAACGCCCTGAGATGTAGAAGCGCTTGGGGGGAATGCCATGAAGAGGAAAATCGGTGGGAGACACAGGGTGGGCTGCTTTATGGACTATGGAGAGGTGCTTATTTCACGGTGCTGAACGTGCCTGCCTCCACATGAGTGAACATTTTGGTTGCAAAGCACATTTTAGCTAATGTTTTCCAGGACAAGCCGTGAACGACGAACAGACTCTCAGGACAGTTGTTTATTTCGTTGTCCTGTTTTGAGCAAAGCTCATCTCACATTTGATTATGTTGAAGGCTCCAGGCTGAGCCTAAGCCATGCTCATAGTTGGGTTCCTGTATATTTGAGGACATCATGAGTCTCGGAGAGGACTTCTTGAAGAGGCTCCTAAGTGTGTTGTGTGTCTGACACTTGTAATCTACATGGGCCTTTGACATCCTGAATCAAAGAACCAAATGCGACGCATGTTTCAAAGCCCTCTGTAAGGCATGTGCTCTGTGGCAGCCCTGCTTTTACCATTATTTCAGCCAGGCTTTCTTGGAACTCTCTGTGAGAAAAACTGGCAAGTTCACCAGCTGCACTGAGTGGGCACTGACACCTTTGGGCACAGCAGGAATGCCATTGTGCCCCTTTGGTCAAGACTGATGTGAGTCTCACAACTTTATGGCCACGGATGTTTTATTCAGAGTAGTTTAGTCTGTGCGGTATTGCTTAGCCAGTCTAGAGCCATGTGAAATTGTCACAAATAGAAGTGGGAAGCTGCGAGACTTTAATCATTAGCTTCACATACTAACTCGCCTTAACCTAGAATCACCTGGGACGAGTGTCACAACTGGGAAATTGTCTAGATCTGCCTTCTTTGTAGGAATCTATCTTGATTGCCTTACTTGAGGTGAGGTGAAAGATCCTATATGAATGTGGGTGACACAATTTTATAAACTGAGTCCCCAACTGTCTAAGTGAAGAATAGTGGCTGGGCATGAGTAACCAAGCAGTAAGGATGGGGGCTTTGCTTCCCTATGCTCGTGACTGAGGATGGGACAAGCTGCTTGAGTTCCTGACTTGACTTCTCCAAACTGATGGGCTGTAACCTGGATTTTCAAGGCTAAATAAGCCTATTCCTCCTCTGTGTTGATTTTTGTCAGGATATTTTATTACAACAATGGAAATGAGATCAGAACAGTGGGTAAGAGGGACATCTGGCTAGTTTTCTCAGCTTGGTAACTTCTTCTGTCCCCATTTATTTGAAGGAAAACCTTAAATACATCAGTGTTCTGATCTAATAAGATGGAAGTCTAAAGAGACAATAATATTTTTAAAAATTGAAGGCAAACTGTACTTTTTAGGAGGATGTTTTTTCTACTTGAGATTTGTTTTTATGAATTTTTATGATAATTGATATCAACATTTTCTGTGAAACTCTTACCCATTGTTAAGAGGTTTAAATTTCAGACTGAGGCTAGGAAGTCATTGACATTTATTTAGCAAACTGTATTGAGTATTATAACATTAGGTTTTAGAGATGATTTAGATAATATAGGAAGTGATCATATGTATTAATATTATGATAAAAAGTTCTGTATCATGCCTTTTATAATTAACCTGAGAAAGTGTCCTTGTTAAAGACGCTATATCTGTATACCACACAAACATGGATAACATCCATCATATGAAGACAGAGGACTATCCCAGAATGGAGGAGGATCTAGCAAAATTCTCCTGTTTTCTTAAAAAGGCAGTTGAGGTTCAGTCTCTCAGAAAAAAGACTCTACTCAGTGATTTGTGTGTGGAGTATTGGGAAATCACTCTGGGATCAATGCTCCTCAGGGAGAAGGACAAATTGAATGCTGATAGCATCGCAAGAGGAACATCAACTAAACCCACAGGGTGCAATGACAGGGATGCCCTAGTGAATCAAATAAAGGTACAGAGTTGAAACTATGTCACATCAGTGGACATGGGCTGGTGCAAAGAATGGGTACCTGTGAATGAAGTGGCTATGAAGTTCTCTTGAAAATTCTCAGTTGCCAGTGTTTATAGCAGCCAGGGAAATGTGTGTCTCAGTATTGAAGGAGATCTTGGTTCTGTAGTGGATGAAGGAAGTCTTATTTTGAGGGATTATATTACTATTCAAAATCTATAAGAATCAAGCCTGGGATCCATCATGCTAATTAACATTACCTGACCATATTGATTAGTCCCTTGGCAGTGAAGTATCTAATTTATGCCATCTCCAGAAATGACTCTAAATGATGCTTCCAACTTCTTCAGATTCTTAGTGGACGATGGAGGGAAGTGCACTGCAAATGCTTCTTGTTAGTAATCCTAAAGACAGTAATCCTTAAATAGTCAAAGACGTGTGTGCTTTAAGCCCCTTTATCATGCTACTGTAACCTTCTTCTTTCTGAAGGTTATGAGTAGAAAGGGGCAGAGATTTGGATCTGAGATCTCATGATTGCAGACAGTATCACTGCAGAGCTGTGAAGGGACCCCCAAATACAACATCACAACATTACAAACATCATATCCTTCCCCCACTGTGTGTGTGTGTGTGTGTGTGTGTGTGTGTGCACAGTACAGATGGCCAACACCCCTTCCTCCTGATGACCAGCTGCAAAGGTGTTCCTCCTGGGGTGGCTGCAGACTGCAGAACCATTAGCTTTGCTTTCTCTGGGGCCATCTGTCTCTGGGTTAGTTATCCATTTCTGTAGAATAAAAAGCCGACCACTTCTCTGGCCATGTAATTACTAAATTGACTTGGCATATGTCTCTGCATGAATATAAAGCAAAGCTGTCCTTGAGAAACAGCCTTTTGTTTTGTGGCCTGTTACAAAGTAAATTAAGCAAGAGACATTAATATTGGTTGACGAAGGGTTTTGTTTGGAGGCACCTTGTGCTGTCCCCCTCTGACTCTTTGGAGAAAAAGGAGGCAGCTGGAAGAAGTGCAATGGTGGAGGCACTTGCTCCTGAAGTCTGGCAATTAACACTTCTCTTCTGACTGCAGAATTCTGAGGCGGATTCCCTCTGAAATTATCATCTGAAACACAACTACACTTAAAGAGGAAGAGATACAGATGTGATTTTGAAATTTCTAAAATATTACTTTGGTCAGTGCCCCAACAGTTGCTCAGTCAGCATATTCTGCTTTTCTATAACTAAAATGACATGTGATCTCTCTCTCTGAAACAGAGAAGCAAAATTTCCTGAAGAAATTTGTGAAAAGGATATTCAAATATTTTAAGATAGGCGAGTGTGGAAACCATAGGGAGAAATGATGCTTTTATATTTTGTTTTAAAAATAGAAGGAACTCTGTGTTGTCCTTTGCATTAATTGTCTGGAAAGAGATTTGGGCAGAGGACGACATGGTACAATTAAAATAAAAGGGGGACTGAGAGACAGCCTTGGTAAGAAGATAAGAGAATGCACAAACATCTTTTTGTATATTCTGAATCTATTTTTTGAAAAGAATCACACGGCATCTGAGAACAATGCTGAAACAGATTAGGAGGGAGTGCTTAGGAGGAAGCCATTCCAGGGCAAAGTAATATACATGCACTGTGATTATTTCCTCCTGGGATTGCTAATGTCACTACCCCTCCGCTGGCTCCTTTGAAAAATAAAATTAATGCAAGCCAGTAACAACAACAATTTATCTTCTCTCAAGACATGGAGATGTGAGACAATTTTTCTCTGAGGTCATTTAGCATGATGACCAGATGGCCAAAGAAGATAAATTTTAAGAGTCGATGTTCACATTTTAGGGGCAAGAGCTCCTGGTTTTGAATGTTTCCATGAGCTTCACAGTGCACATTTACAAATGAAAACTGCCTGCATAATCCTGTACTTAACTCTTGGCAAGTGCTAGCATTTATATTGTGGGTTTGTGAGTCCCAAACAACAAGTTGATCTGATGAAGCTACACATGAATGTGAAGTTGGCCAATGAAAGAGCAAGAAACAAGCAATTATTTCACACAATTCATTTACGTTCTGTCCCCCTTTAATCATTTTCTTTCTACATAGCCCAGGGTGTCCTCTGTCATTGAATTTGTATTCCTCCTGCCCTGGTCTCTATATTGTTGGGAGGTGGCAAATCGCTTATCTTTCAAGAAAACACGTTATTTCTTCCTCCCTAAACTCACCTATTACCAACTCAATGACATAGACATGTGACTGCTTTAGTAATTGGTTCTTGATTAAACTTAAGGAGATTAAATTAGTTGCTTGTTTTATTGGATTAATTTTTTTTAAAAAATTGGCAATGATATCTTTGCAGAAAACTAGACTCATGTAAGTATAGTCTGAACATACATAAAAAGCTAATTCATATTTAGACGACTACTTTACAAAGGAATTTTGCCAAAACATTGAAGCAATGACAATTGATTTTCTGTCCATTTCAGAAAATTTGAAGATCCAATGAAGTTTAAAAACACCAATTACTCCCAGTGAGTGGGTTGCCTTTTTGTCTTAGTGACAGTGACAATGACTTCTTGAATTTTGCATACAAATGAACGGAAATAGAAAACACTATCCTGAGTGAAGTAAGCCAGACCCAAAAAGAGGAACATGGGATGTACTCACTCATATTTGGTTTCTAGCCATAAATAAAGGACATTGAGCCTATAATTCGTGATCCTAGAGAAGCTAAATAAGAAGGTGAACCCAAAGAAAAACATATAGGCATCCTCCTGAATATTAACCTTCATCAGGCGATGAAAGGAGACAGAGACGGAGACCTACACTGGAGCACTGGACTGAAATCTCAAGGTCCAAATCGTGAGCAGATGGAGAGAGAGCACAAGCAAGGAACTCAGGACCGTGAGGGGTGCACCCACACACTGAGACAATGGGGATGTTCTATCGGGAACCCACTAAGGCCAGCTGGCCTGGGTCTGAAAAAGCCTGGGATAAAACCGGACTCGCTGAACATAGCCGACAATGAGGACTACTGAGAACTCAAGAACAATGGCAATGGGTTTTTGATCCTACTGCACGTACTGGCTTTGGGGGAGCCTAGGCAGTTTGGATGCTGACCTTACTAGACCTGGATGGAGGTGGGTGGTCCTTGGACTTCCCACAGGTCAGGGAACCCTGATTGCTCTTCGAGCTGATGAGGGAGGGGGACTTGATGGGGGAGGGGGAGGAAAATGGGAGGCGGTGGCAGGGAGGAGGCAGAAATCTTTAATAAATATATAAAAAAGAAAAAAAAAACACCAATTACTAGGCCGGGCGATGGTGGCGCACGCCTTTAATCCCAGCACTCGGGAGGCAGAGGCAGGCAGATCTCTGTGAGTTCGAGACCAGCCTGGTCTACAAGAGCTAGTTCCAGGACAGGCTCCAAAGCCACAGAGAAACCCTGTCTTGAAAAACCAACCAACCAACCAACCAAACAAACAAACAAACAAAACCACCAATTACTAAAAACCTAAACCGAAGCAAAGCAAAGCAAAGCAAAGCAAAATATATCTTTCATGTCACATGTTCAATGAAATGGAATTGCTATTTGAATGAAGGAGTACTCTCTATTAATCCATCCAAGAGCTTCTCAGGTTGAGGTGGTTTGAATGCAATTGGCCCCCATAATCTCATAGGGAGAGGCACTATTAGGAGATGTGGCTTAGTTGAAGTCTGTGTGACCTTCTTGGAGAAAGTGTGTCACTGAGGGGGTGGGGGTGTTGAAGTTTCCTATGCTCAGAATACTGCCCAGTATCTCAGTTGACTTCCTGTTGCCTGCAAGATGTAGGACTCTCAGCTACTTCTCTGCACCATATCTGCCTGAATGCTGCCATGTTCCATGATGACAGTGGGCTGAACCCCTGAAACTGTTAGCGAGCCACCCCAATTAAATGTTTTCCTTTATAAGAGTTGCCATGGTCATGGTGTCTTTTCATAGCAATAGAAACCCTACCTAAGACAGAAATGAGAACCAGGGACTGGGATATTGCTGTGATAAGCCTGACTATGTTTTTGATTGAAGGTGTATGGATCTTGGGACTGTGGATTAGAAAAGTTGTTGAACACTCAGTGCAGCTTAATGGGCCATACTAGTAAGAGCATGGAAGACAGTGGTGTTGAATGTGATTTGATGAATTGGTGGGGGGGGGGTGCTTGCTCAAGCAGTTACAGAGAAGAAGAGTTTTAGTATGTCACTTAGAGATATTTCTTGTGCTATCTTGGTGAAGAAAGTTATTGGTTTTTGTCTGGGCCCTGTCCCATTCACCACTAATTGAGAACACCATACCACCAGGTCTCATAGAGGCCTTTCCTCAACTGAGGCTCCTTCCTCTCTGATGACTCTATCTTGTGTCAAGCTGACACACAAAACCGGTCAGTACAGAGGTGGCCACACATCTGCTGTTTAAATGAGAGTTTCTTGGACGTCAATGCTGTTTCTCCAGAAGTAATTCCATAGTTTCCTCAGAGTACAGGCCACTCTGGACAACAGACATGTCCTCTAGTTTCTGATTGTCCATTCTGCCTCCCTGACCATAGTAATTGGAGAAAGGATGTCACATGACATGAGTTGTTCTGATTGAAGTGAACTCCATAGCATTTATTCAAAGTTGAAGAAAGAAAAAAAAATTCTCACCTGGATGGCAAGGAGTGTAGATGTGGCTTGGGACCACCACAGGAAACCCTGTCTAGGAAGAAACCTCACATCCTGATGTAGGGAGCACTCAGTGAATACTAAAGAAATGAAATGGAGCCCAGGTCAGATGACACCAGATGGTACCAAAACATCCTTTGGGCTGCAAGAAGCTGTGCATGCTATTAGTGTTTGCAATCCACTTGTGTGGCATCCTCTACTAGTTGCACATGAACTGGTCCACAAGTCCTATGGTCTAACTCTGCCATGGTTCGGGTGTATTCTTTCATCTAATACGAGATTTGTTTTGCTAATATTTAGATGAATGTCATTTTGTTCCTATTTCATGATGGGTATTGGATAGTGGTTTCACTTTCCCCTAGTTTCTTAAAGAAAACATCATGATACAACCTGTTTACAGAAAACTTATTACTGTGAAGTTACCTATACTTAGATTGTAGGAAAAGAAAATAGCTCAATTCTGAGTTTTTTTTTAAAATAGAGTTTTAGTTTTAAAATTATGCATATTTTCTGTGCAGGTGCCTGAGCAGTCCAGAAAAGGGCATTGGATTCCCTGGAGCCGTGATTACGAGTAGTTGTGAGCCTGCCAATGTGCATTCTGGGAACCAAACTCGGGGCCTCTGAAGAGCAGCATGTGCTCCTACCTGCTGAACCATCTCGCTAGCCCCCAATTCTGAGTTTTGATGTTATCATTAAAACTTTTATCTTGAGTTTTAGAGCTAATTGTTACAATTACTATGAGTTATATGCAGCTTATTTTCATTTTTTGAGTGCTCCTACTCAATAACTATGAGATTTCCTTGTTTGTAAGGACCATACAGAGAAATTCATTTCTTCATTTTCCAGACCCTTAATGGAAGGCACAGAGCTGCACCTGAGTGACTGAGCTTCAGGAACCACACTGTACCACCTGCTTTTCTCTCAGGATAGGGCTGTATGTTGTGTGTATTCTCACCTTGAGACTCTGTAGGGCATAAGATGTTCTGAAAAGAAAGTCAGTGTGTCACTTGAGCATATTTGTGTGTGCCATCCTTGCTAAACACTAAGTCTCAAATTTGCTTAATGATTTTGTGTTTGGTTCATAATGAGGCAAGAGTCCTGTCAAGCATCTATGCATTCTGATGCTTGTGCTACATCTCCAGGCTCTGTTTAGATCTCTGCTCAGGCATCTATGCATTCTGATGCTTTGTGGTACATCTCCAGGCTCTGTTTAGATCTCTGCTCAGGCATCTTTGTGTTCTGATGCTTGTAGTAACATTTTTAGGCTGTGCTTCGATCTGTGCTCAGGCATCTATGCAGTCTGATGTTTTGTGGTAAGTCTTCAGGCTCTGCTTTGATCTCTGCATAGTGATGCGTGTACTAATTACGTGACATTACCTTCAAGTCTTGAAGCCACGTCTGAGAAGGGTCACAGGGCTGAAGTCCTAAAACTTAATGAGCATACCCCAAGCTAATAATATGTTGCATATGAGGATAATAAACTTCTACAGTACTTGTTTTTCTTAGGCTATTTTCCATCTTTGAGAGCTTGACTTAAGAACATACTGTACCAGTGTGAAAACTTGATTTCCTTCTGCCTTCTCTCTTTTCTGTTGTTCACACACTGTCTTTTCTGTAAAAGCAAAACAAAACAACAACTAAAACTGATCTAAAAGGGGAGTCTAGGCAAATCAGGTTATTGAATATGGCAACATTCTGAGGCTGGAACTCAGCTCTGATAGAAAAGACTACGTAGGATGTGTTTCCCATTATACATCTATGTTTTTTTATCCTGCAGTGGAAAAATTGAACTTTATTAGGAGTTAAGTTCTTCAAATGACTTAAAATTTTTATTGTTTTAGTATGTGCTGTGGAATGTTAATGCAGAATTGAAATTTAAGATAGGTAAATCTTTGGGGAGAAAGGGTCAGCAAATGCAAGTTTTCTTTCATTTATCTCTTACTCTTTTTAGGTATCAAAAAATCAAAATCACCAACACAATAGATGGCTAGTCCCTTTGTGGCATGCACAACCCTTTGAAATTTTGTTTTCTTCTTAAACAATATAATGATTAAGAAATCTGAACTAAAATTTTTCTGCCAACTGAACATGATCTTTAATTTTCTGTTTACCTTTAACAAATCATCCTCATATCATTATGATTCAAAGTTTCATAATGCCATTTCCATTTAGTTATATCATGGCTGTTGATCACATTAAACTCCTGTGACCCACTGCTGTCTGCCCACCTCCACCATCAGTCTTTTCCCCAAATAACCCCCTCCTACTTTCATGTCATAAGTATGTGTGTGCATGAATGCATATGTCCATATGCACATAACCAGAAGACACATTATATTTGTTTTTCTGACCCTAACATAATTTGATATGATGATCTTCAGCTCCCATCCTGTTTCCTGAAAGTTATTCTATTCATCTTTATGCTTAAGCATGTATACCATATTGTGATCTTCATTTCTTTTGATGGACGCCCAGGCAAAATCCATACCTTGGCTATTTTGAAGTGCTTCAATAAACAAGGATGTACATGAGGATCATACAGTATATCATATAGTATATACAGTAATATATATCTATATATCTATATCTGTAACATGAATGGTGTTTTTGTCCTGCCCAGTTCCCACAGTCATTAGGTCCCAAAGAATCACACAGAAGTCTCCATAAGCTATAAACTGATTGGCCCATTAGCTTAGGCTTCATACTAGCTCTTATAACTTACATTAGCCCATTATTCTAGTATATGTTAGCCACATGGCTCAGTACCTTTTTCAATGGGGCTGGTCACATCCTGCTTCTTCTGTGTCTGGACAGAACTGTGGAGGAATGGGCTTCCTTTTTCCCAGAATTCTCCTGTTCTCATTGCCCCACCTCTACTTTCTGTCTGGTTTTTCTGCCTATACTTTCTGCCTGGCTACTGGCCAATCAATGTTTATTTAAAATATAACTGACAGAATATAGACGATTGTCCCACACCGTATCCCCATCTAGAATATCATACAGTAGTTTTACACTTAGTTATTTCATACTGATTTGTATAGTATCCCGGCCAATCTCCATTTCAGCAGACATAACTGAGGCTATACCTGCTTGTATTTCCAAATATATATATAAATTTTACTTCCATTCTTATCCACCTGAGGTGAAATCAGTATAGTCTGGACCAACATTTCCCTGGTGGATAAGGATGGCAAATATTTTTCATGTATGTACTGACCTCTGCTCTTCGTCATTTTTTCATCCCATTTCCCATTTCTTCCTGGATACTTAGTCTTCTTAATTAGTGTCCTTCTAGTGGACACTGAGATATACATATCAGTTTTAATTAAATAATTTAAGTAAATAATGAAGATAGTTTCATGATAGAAAAATGAACATTCAAAGCTTTTATTTTTTTTATTTTTTATTTTTTTTTGGTTTTTCGAGACAGGGTTTCTCTGTGGTTTTGGAGCCTGTCCTGGAACTAGCTCTTGTAGACCAGGTTGGTCTCGAACTCACAAAGATCCGCCTGCCTCTGCCTCCCAAGTGCTGGGATTAAAGGCGTGCGCCACCACCGCCCGCCTAAAGCTTTTATTTTTTAGAAAAAGAAATATTGGTACTAGTTCACTTGTACACAGAATCAGAACTCTAGTGTTTTATGTTGGCTAAATACTTTAGTTCTGGGACATCTATAGCACTGACAGCACCCATTAGTCTTCAGTTAAAACTACATTGGCTTCAGTACCATCTATTTGGTCCAAAGAACCTCATTTAGAACACGATTGCCAACCTCTGAGCCCTAATGTTTTCATCAATGTCATTCACTATCAGGAATAATTGAATGTTAAAAGTATTCCAATAAAAAGATCACTGCTATACATCTTAATATTCATGAGTTCAGCAGAAAGACCTGATTATCCACAACTTTCCTGCTGTCCCAGTGAGAAGGCAATTTCATTTTGAATAACTCTGGAGAGACCAGTGTCTCTGTTATCAGCGAGTAAATTTAGGAATTTGCTTTGAACAAGATGCCAAATATCAATAAAGAATACATTGGTCTGAGGTAGATTACAGTTTACAACAGATCTTGGAGTAGACTACATAGCTCATCTGCACTCAAGGTTTGCTTTTTCACTTCCCAATAGTAATTTATTTTAAAAACACTCATAGATTTGTTTCTATTAACTGGCTCTCTGGCATTTGTGTATAGACTGACACAAATGAAGTATATAATATAATACAATATTGCCTGAGCATAAGATATTATTTTCTTTAGTATTACATTTTTATGGAAAAAGTAAAAATGATGTGTAGGACTGGTAAGATGACTCAGTGTTTAGCGATGTCCATTCTTGATTATCACATGGTAGAGCGGAACTGAGTCCAGTCAATTGTCCTCTGATCTCCGAATATGCATAATGGTACCCTTTAATACAAGTAAATGAATAGATGAATAAAAGAGACAGGTTATTAATCAAATATACTTAAAATCAAACTAGCAAAATATTTTCATATGAAAAATTTTCTCATGATCAAATCTGTATCCCATTTTTAATGGGACTATTTTGCATTTTGATGTCTAGTTTTTTGAGTTCTTTATATATTTTGGAGGTCAGTCCTCTGTCAGATGCGGGGTTGGTGAAGATTTTTCCCATTTTTTAGGCTGCCATTTTGTCTTGTTGACTGAGTCCTTTGCTTTATAGAAGCTTCTCAGTATCAGGAGGTCCCATTTAATAACTGTCAATCTCAGTGTCTGTGATACTGGGGTTATAGTCAGGAAGAGGTCTACTGTGCCAATGAATTCAAGGCTACTTCCCACTTTCTGTTCTATGAGTTTCATTGTAGTTGCATTTATGTTGAGTTCTTAAGTCCACTGGACTTGAGCTTTGTGTATGGCATAGATATGGATCTATTTGCATTCTTCTACAGGCTGCCATCTAACTGTACCAGCACCATTTGTTGATGATGCTTCTATTTTCCATTGCATATTTTTGGCTTTGTCAAAAATCAGGTAGTGTCAAATGGCCAAGATACACTTAAAGAATTGTTTAACATCCTTAGCTATCATGGAAATGCAAATCAAAATGACTCTGAGATGCCATGTTATACTTGTCAAACTGGCTAAGATAAAAAATATTAATGACAGCCTGTGTTGGAGAGGATGTGGAGTAAGGGAAATAACTCTCTACTGCTGGTAGGAGTGCAGACTTGTACAGATACTTTGGAAATCAGTATGTCAGTTTTTCAGAAAATCGGGAACCAATCTACCTCAAGACTCAGCAATACCACTTTTGGGAATATACCCAAAGGATGCTCAAACATATCACAAGGACACTTGCTCCACTATGTTCATGGCAGCATTATTCATAATAGACAGAACCTGGCAACAACCTAGATGCCACTCAACCAAAGAAAGAAAATGTGGTATCTTAACACATTGAAGTATTACTCAGTGTGTGTGTAGGGAACATTGGCATCACGGAATTTGCAGAAAAAATGAAGGGAACTAGAGTTCCTGAGTGAGGCAACCCAGGCCCAGAAAGACAAACATAGTATGTACTCATAAGTGAATGTTAGATATAAAGCAAAGGATAGCCAGGCTACAATTCTCATCCCCAGAGAAGCTAGATAACAAGGAGGATCCTAAGAGAGACACATGAATCTCCCTGGGAAGAGGAAATAGATGATATGTCCTGGGTAAACTGGAGGCAAGCAGGGGACAATGGGTAGAAGGGAGAGATTGGGAGATGGGAACATGAGGGATCAGGATGGTTGAGTTGGTGGTGAGATGGAGGGTGAGAGCAATGAAAGAGATATCTTGATAGAGGAAGCCATTATGGGGTTAGGGAAAAACCTAGTGCCATGAAAACTCACAGGAATTCACAAAGATGTACCCAGTTAAGACTCCTTGCAATAGTGGAGAGGGTGCCTGAACTGGCCTTTCCTTGTAATCAGATTGGTGTCTACCCTAGTGTTCATCACAGGCCTTTATTCAGTACCTGATGGAAACAGATGCAGACATTCACAGCCACACACTGGGCTGAGCACTGGGAGTCCAATTGAAGAGAGAGAGAGGAGGGATTGATTATATGAGCAAGTGGGAAGGGATCAAAATCATGACAGGGGAATCCACAGAGACAACTGATCTGAGCTTGTGGTAGCTCATGAACTCTGGTCTGACAGCTAAAGAGCCAGCATGGGACCAGCTTAGGCTCTTTACATTTAGGTGACAGTTGTGTAGCTTGGTCTTTTTTTTTGTCCTTAGCAATGGGAACAAGATTGTGGGACCCCAATGCATGAGCAGACTCTTTGGAACCTATTTCCTATGGTGGGATGCCTTGCCCAGCCTTGATGCAAGGGGGAGAAGCTTCATTCTGTCTCAATTTGATATGCCTTCCACAGGAGGCCTTAGCCCTTCTGAATGGAGACTGAGGGGGAGTGGCTGGGGGAAGAGAAGGGAGGAGGAGGGAAGGAATGGGAGGAGAGGAGGGAGGAGAAACTGTGGTTGGTATGTAAAGTTAATTAATTAAAAATTTCCTCATGATCAAGAAATGTTATGCTTTTAAAGAAAAACAAATTTACGTTCCAAATCCATGACTTTGTTCTAATGCCAGTTTTTAAAGATGACATTTCCCAAAACTTTAATTAGATCATTAAAAGAAGATTTTCTATGATTAGAAAACACCAAAGCCTTTAGAATAAGACTAGTTAGAGCTGTCAAAACAACAAATAATCATACGTGTCTGTAAATATTCTAAATCTCTCTTAGATATATACAGTTTACTTTCTTCTTTTCCTTCCTCCCTCCCTCACTTCTTTCTTTTCTTCCTCCTCTCTTTCATTCTTTTGCCTCTTTCTCACCTCCTCCTCTTCGTCCTCCTTCTCTTTCTCTTTTCTTCTTTTGGCTTTTAGAAACAGGGTTTCATGTGTAGCTCAGACAGGCTTCATGCTGCTGCTGTTCCTCCTCCATCTGCTAAGTGCTGGGATTATAGACATGCAATGCTATGCCCAGCCAGCTTCATTAATAAGAGCAATAGTATTTTAACTATAAATCAAAATCAAATCAGTGTTAATATGAGATTCACAAATATTTTATATTATACAATAATGTCAGCTCTTCTTAACAAATAAAGAAGATGCTGAGGAAATAGTTGAATGGACAAAGTTCCTGTGGTGTAAGCATGATAATCTGAGTTTGGATTGCAAGTATCCATGTAAAATGGCAAGTGTGTGACATACATGTGTAATGTAAGTTCTATGGGAAGCAGAGATAGGCAGATCCCTAAGCTCACAGGCAAACCAGTCTAGCCTTGATAAGCTTGGCTCAGGGAGGGAGCCTGTATAAAAAAATAAAGTGGGGCATGATTAAGAAAGACATCCGATCTTGATCTCTGCTCTTCAAATACACACACACACACACACACACACACACACACACTCACTCACAGTACACTACACAGAACACAAATGCATGCATAAAACAAACAGAAAAAAATATCTGACATAGTAAAATAAAATAAACCCAAGAAATATTAATAATTCTATGTATGTGAACAAACATTCTTATTCCTAGATAGATGTGTACTACCTTGCTGACTTTCAGCACTGATGTGAATTTAAACATCTGCCGATGGGCTCACTGCCATCATAGAGTCAGCTGCATGGGAAGCTGGTAGGATCACGACTGACGTGTCATACTTCACTGGCCTCACAAAGCAAGAATATCCACACTAGAAAGACAACCTGGCTGTCTGATCTTCCTTAGTTTGTGTTCATGGCAGAAAGCTCCAATATAGACTCTGCTGGGAAAGCAACATCCTCTGAGTGCCATCAACATCGTCACAAGGAGAGTATCTGTAGACAGCATGAACAAAATTCCTGCTCTTGGGAAATTTATAAAACACACATTAAAGAAAAGGCAAAGAAGAGAATAAGATAATTCTAGATCATGACCATTTGTGTGTTTGGCAAAACTAGCAAGGTAGTATGTAAGGGAACAACTTGCTTTGGAGAGAGCAGTAAAAAGAGTATATGAAACACAGGCTTTATTTTGCTCACTCATAAATGTTACTCTCAACAGTTATGGAGGAGACTGTACTAGAATTCTTAAAATCCAAGGGAAAAGAGCCCAGGAATGGGCAAGCATCAGGAGAAAGGAACTTTTATTTGCTTAACAGATACTAAGGCATAAAATCCAAGCATGATGATGCCAATCAAAATAAAGACCAGCAAGAGATTTCTCTGAAGAATAATGAGAGTTGTTTTAGGATAACTAACATCGTAATAAAGAACATGCTGTAGTCACTGTAAGCATTTTCAAAGAAACTGAAGCACTGGGACATTATAACAGCGAGGTAAAATGCTTAGGAGATGACTCAGTTGCTAGAGGCCTAGCCATAGAAGCACGAGAACCCAATTTTGATCCCCAGAACCCACTTAAAAAGCTGAGTCTGTGATTCTAGTTCTGGAGAAGGTACAGGGAGGAAGATTTTTACTACTTGCTAGCTAACTAGTTTAGCTATGTTCAGTGAGGGACCCTGCTTCAAATAATAAAGCGACACAGGAACAAGAGAAGCACCTGACTTTGACCTGTGGCTTCAAAATGCATGTCTATAAATGTGCACTTGAACTCATGTGTACCCCCACACACCAGCACACACACACATACACACACACCAATACACATACACATACAAATAAAAATAAGGCAAATTAGGAGGATTGTACCCAATACTTTGAAACAGTCATCCTCCTAGAAGGAATAATGAGAAGGTGATGGTGTTCTAACAGAGCAGAGAGTTGCTGAGTATATGTCCTCGTAGAGGTATTTATTTCATATAAAGATGCAGTGACCTTTCTGCAAGGTTGTAGTTCTGCAGGAACGCTTTGTTACTACCAGGCAATGGGGCATGAAAAATCTTCCTCTATAAAATTCCTGGTTTTTATTATGTGTGACAAGGGACTCTTGATTCTGACAACTTTTACAATAGGCAACAAAGAAATTCACAACTCAATAGTTTGCTTACTTTCTTACCAAGAAAGGATCTGATATAGTTAGAACTTATTATGATGGCTTGGCCCTCATGATATCTCTATTTCAACTTAGCTTCTGTGGCTCCCTGTTATCTGAGAAAGCTTGATCTTTGAGAATTAGATGAAATTGGCAAGATCTCTTTTCACTGCTGTTGGAAGAGCTGGTGGCTGAACAGATTGTTGAGCTGCCATGTAGAGATGTGACTCATATTTTTTTTTTTGATCATTTCTGTCTTTGAGTATTTGATTTTGATGAAGAAATGTAAGGTGTGGTTTATTTATTTGTTTTGAGACTTCTGAATTTGTTCTTCATCTAGTCACTCCCAATGGGGACTATCAGTCATGAAGGCGATTTTGTAAATGGTTACCATTGCTGAAAATATGGAGTCTTAGCAATGGAGAACAGACAGTCTGTAGGGTTTCCATGATCAACTCAGATCTAAGGTTCTCCACCATGACTTTTCTATTTTCTTTTTCCATTTATACCCAAAGGATTGATTGACAAATGAATCCGTAATTTGAATCACAATGTGAGATTTGCTGTACATAAACGTTATGGAATGATCAAATGAAGCAAAGCTACACATCTGTCCCTTCACTGCTCATTCTCATTGCTCCTCTGTGATCAGGATATCTACACCACTCTTTGCAATTCTGAAATACCATTCAGTTCCTTTTTATTAAGTACACAGCCACTGTCTGTGCAAAAGACCAGGTATGGAAGTTCCAATGACGGCTCACTTTGACTGCTATTTCCAGCACCAGCAAAACATTGGCTTTTGAAAAGTTACCAACATTTATTTCTTTGCTCTGGGCTTAGCACTTCCAGTTAGAATGGGTGGCTATGGCATGATGTGACTCATAGGGCATTTCTACCACTGGTCAAACAACAGTTTCTGCAATTCTCACTATTATGTCATTTGGCTTCCACTCCAGATATCCCCAAGTGCTATTGATATGTTGCCTGAAGGAATAAAATCCCATAACCAATTTTCACACCCCCCTCTGCTATTATACTTTTTTTTTTAAGGGCAAAGTACTTCTTCAGATTGCTTTTGGATTGATGACAGAGAAAGTGAGGACTGGGAAAATAGCCCAAGCTCCTGCTAGGAAAGTAACACGGTGCATGCTGAGTCAACCTTGATAGCCATAGGGAGGAAGAGAGGGTTCAGATAATGGCAGGATGGCTCTGCAGGCATAGGCTGGAAACCGGCACTCCAGAGAAAGATGTTTGTGCATGTGTCAGGGGCATACAGTGCGGAGCACAAAAGCTGTTGGCTTCCTAAGTTTGTTTATAGCTCACAAAGAGAACCATTCAATAAGGCTGACCTTAGAGGAATTTTGCAGACAGACCCCCAACCTAGCCCCTTGTGACCTTGCAGAAGTAAAGTGCTCGGATAACTGTTTGATAGCTAAAGGAGGAATCTGTGTGAAATGTAAACATTTCTTTCCTTGATTTTCATTTACCTTGAAGAGTTTTTAAGACTGATGTAATCTGTACTTCCTGAAGCATCTCATAGGTTGTTTGGCCTTTTTACCATCAACTTAAAGTTCTAGACTTAGCAGAGTTGGCTAGTCCTAGGTCTTTCAAATGTTGATGTGCTGATTTGAAATTATGAGTGCCCAATTCAGAATACAGATAGTTTACTATTCTATCCATCCTCAGGAGAGTCACCAACCCTTTTCTCCAAACAAATAACACAGGGATCTTTGAGGCTGGGATGTAACAGCTTCTACATAAATTATTGACACTTGTTTTAGCTTGTGAATTTAAGCTTGAAATAATTCTTTCTTCATTTATCATGTTGGTTACACACTTTTTTGGCAAAAGCTTGCACAGTTTCTCTTACATATTTTAAGGAAGACAATTTATGAATGTATGTCTAAACTTTTAAAATCTATCTTACATATACAAACAAAGCAAATGCGCACTAAATCCTTCTACCATTACGAAGACTCATCTACTATGAATTGACTTTTTAACTTTGCTCTTGTTCAGACATATTAATACATACATACTCATATATAATGCTCATGTTAATGGAGAGGTAGTAAATTGGTAAAGTATGTGTCTTGAAAGCATGAGGAATTGGGTTTGATCCCCAGAATCTACACTTAAAAACAGACAAAACAAAGCAAAAGCAGAAAGCCTTATTTGGAGGTGGGCTGCTCTTGTACTCACCCTGCTTGGGCCATGAGGACAGTCAGATGGCTGGGGCACACTGGTGGTCTAGCTTAGCCTACTTGATGATCTCAGGCCAGTGGGAGATATCTTCTCTAAACTAGGTGGATAGTGTTTGAGGAACACATCTGAAATTTTCTGCTGTCCTTCATATGCATACACATACACATTTGTACATGTTCACCAACGTGCTTGCAAACATGTGATGTGTTTGTGTTAGTATTTGAAGCAAGTCAGATTGGTAGGATTTCTTTCTTTCTTTTTGTTCTTTATTTATTTTGAAACAGAGTCTTGCTAGGTAACCCAGGCTGGTCTTGAGCTCATGATCTTTCTGCTACAGGTGAATAGTTTTAAATAACGCTTTGTCACCTGCCAGTTGGCATTCAATATTTCTCCAGATATGAATTTTAGAGCATGAGGAATAGAATTACAGATGGATGCACCATGTTTTACTTTTACCATCTACACAGCTGGAAACAAATTATTTTTAAAGATTTTTTTTCAATACTAAAGATTGAACCCAGGGCTTTCTGCTTTGCAGGCAAGTACTCTATCACAAAACTTAATCTTCAACCCTGGCATGAACACTTTTACTTAGGAAATTTTTATTCCCTTGAGGTAAAAAGGTGTCTCAGAGATTAAGAGCCTTATTGCTTTTGCAGAGAATCTATGTTTAGTTCCCAGCACCCACATGGCAGCTCACAACTATCTGTAACTCCAGCTCCAAGGGATCTGGTACCCTCTTTTGACTTCTTTTGGTACCAAGAACACACATGGTGTACTTATATGCAGGAAAAATCCTCATACACATAAAATAAAAATAAATAAATCTCTAAAAGTTCTACTCCCTTTAGAATTACTGGGTCAAAGCATATGAATGTAATTTAAAAGCACATTTTTAAAAATATAAAAAGTAGTACTTTAAAAAGATACTTAATGAACATCTTCATATTTCCTTCTGGAATGAACATACTACCCTCTCTTTTCATGTAGCATGCATGAAGGCAATTTTTTTTTTGTGTGTGTTCTAATTGAAATGAGTAACAGAATGTTTAGAGCAACTTGACATTTGCTGGCCAAAGCTGTCTCTGATGGTTTTTCAAGTATTCTTTTACATTTTTTTTTCGGTCTGGTTATTCTATTGGTAGTGCTACAAGGAACATTATTGTTCCTTTTTTCCTGTTAGCCTTGAAAAACAATCTGATTTTCCTTATAGAAAAAGCAAATGTATTTTAGTAGCAAGTGCTACAAAGAATTATTGTTTTTGAGTCCATTATTGTGACATGGAAGAGAATCTTCCCAAATGACAGTCCTTGGTTAAACAACAAGATCTGGGCCCGGTGCTCATTGGAGATGCTCCTGGCATCTAGCGTTGTATTTCTCCAGTTTTCTACTGATTTTGGCTACAGCCACAGTGCACAGTCTGTAAAAACAGTGGTTTTCCCCTCCTGTTTGGCCTGGATCTCGCTATGACCGCTTGCTGTTATTTCTCCATCCTCCCCCAGGGTCTTTCCAATCGCAGATCTCCCAGTTAGCTGGCACCAGGCAGACCAAAGACTCAGGGTGCAGGAGGAATTACTGTTCAGAGGCCACTGCTCAGCCAATGGGAGGCGAGAAACAGACAAGAAACAGACGGGAACTGCTCATTCTTCCATCTTCCTGGTAGACTGTTCTGAGGGGCACTGTGTGTGCTTCTCAGAGCTCCTGGCAGAGTGTCTCATCAAAGCACCTTGTAATGGCTTCCTCCTGTTTGCCTGATCTCTTTATTTTGCCATTCCCACTTTTGAGTATTAGCTTCCAAACAGAGCAGATGCAACCAAGTCTTTATTCTATCCTCTCCTCCTGAAGTAATACTAAATAAACCAACACAATTTTCCTTTCTCTAACAGAGCTGAGTTTTTTTGTCTTCCCTTTTAGAATGTTTAGTGGTCATTGAGTGCTGAGTGAAGTTATTGTTTAGCTATGTCCCCCCAGATTTTATGCTTTGGAAAACACCTCTTTAATTCATCATCTTGGGTTCACGATCCTGGGTAGAAGGCATGGGAAACTTTTCTAGTTCTGAGGCAAATTCATACTTTAGAATCTACTCAAGGTACTGCAATAGCTAGGGACATTGACATAGCACCCATTGACAGTTGAACAGATGAAGAAAATATGGACATACACTCACTGACTCTTATTTAGCCACAAAGAAAAGTGAATCGTGACATTTGCAGAAAAGCAGATGAAACTGGAGATCATCATGTTGAACAAAATAATCTAGACTCAGGAAGTCAACTACCATATGTTTTCTTTAGTGTGGGAACTCTAGATTTAACTCTCTCTCTCTCTCTCTCTCTCTCTCTCTCTGTCCCTCTCTCTTTCTTTCTGTTTGTGTAGGTCATGAAAGTAGAGACATGGTGGTAAAAGGGGAAGAAAAGATCATAAAGGAGGAATAAGACAAAGAAGAAGAAAAGAGTTACCGACTAGCTGTGGCGTGAAATCAGGAGTACTATTTGGGGATGAAAGGGAAATGCTTGCTCTATTTGACAGACTGACCTATGAAGACACTTTATGGGCATATAGTGCTAGCTTAATGTTGGGTTATACATAGGGGTATGTTGACATGTAAGGATGATGAGAGAATAACACAAGAAGAAAAAAAGTAAGAATAACCCAAGTCATATTTTTAGTGAAGAAAACAATGAAACATTCAAAATCCTCTTGCCATTCTGTCCTGCTTGTCTACTCTATGGCATAGTTCCTACTCAAAACCGCGAGTGTCGCTGGGCGGTGGTGGCACACGCCTTTAATCCCAGCACTCGGGAGGCAGAGGCAGGCGGATCTCTGTGAGTTCGAGACCAGCCTGGTCTACAAAAGCTAGTTCCAGGACAGGCTCCAAAACCACAGAGAAACCATGTCTTGGAAAAAAAAAAAAAAACACCGAGAGTGTCGAAAGGTATATATATTCATGATGGCGTTTTTTTCTTAGTTATTTTTGATCTTGGATTGCTGAAATTACCTGGTTGCCAGTTCCTGCATATTACTCAATAAAGGTTGTGAACAATATTCTTCAAAGAAGGGCAGAAATGGCCCGAAGCTCTTCTGCTCCAAAGTCTTCCTTAAGGTTCTACTTTTATGAACTGTTTTTCTTTTGGGTCTTAATTGTATTGTTATTCATGACTCATGAACAAAAATCATTTTTTTTTTACAAAAAGCTGATGTGAGCATGTTTACTGTCTTTAACTGCTTGTCCATCTTTGAACCTTTATACTGTTGTGTTTGTAACAAAGTATCTCAACCTAGGACTCTCAAGAACAGAAATGTGTTTTCCATAGTTCTAGAGGTTGTGTCTTAGTTTCTTTTCTATTTCTGTGATAAAGCACAATGATTGAGGCATTAATTTATTTAACATTTTTTAATTTTTGCTTTTTGAGATAGGGTTTTTCTATAGTTGTCCATTTTGAAGTGCTGGGATTTAAAGGTGTGCACCACACCCACCCCCAGCTAAACAAGGCAACTTATAAAGAAATGCTTAATTTGATTACAGTTTCAAAGAGTTAAAGTTTATAATAGCAGATCTCACATCTTGATTCACAACCATGAGAGAGAGAGGGGGACAAAGAGAGGAAGAAACAGAGACAGAAAGACAAACAGAGAGGGGGATCAATTAAGCATTAAAAACTGTTAAAATTAAGCCATTCCTCTTGCAATATCATGATAACAACGATAGTGATTCCACTTGTTTACTGTTCACTGATTGCCAACTATTTATGGATCTTAAACCAAGTGCCCCTAAAGGTCTCGTCCGTGTTTTCCAGATAAGAAAAATACCCAGTTAGAAAGTCTCTTCGTTAGTACATTTGGCTTCTGTGTAAAATGCCATTGACTTGATAGGTTATAATGACTAGAAATTTCTCATGGTTCTAGGGGCTGAGAAGTTCAAGAATGAGGCATGAAGATTCCATGTTTGGTGAGGTTTCACTCTGCTCTACAGACAGGGCTTCCTGATGTCACCTTTCACGGAGGAAGGAGCAGCCAAGCTCCTGGGGCCTCTGGTAAGGGTGTCTGTTCCATTTATTAAGGAGTTTTGTCATGACTTAACAACCTCTCAAATGTCTCACCTCTTAACATTGCTCTCCCAGGGTAAGATTTCTGTTTTTTTTTTTTTTTTGTTTTTTTGTTTTTATTTCTTCATTTCAGTTTTAAGGGACACAGACCCCCAGACCTTATCAGTGACAAGGACGGAACCTGGTGAACGACTCACAAAACATTTGTGTTTGGAGAGCCTGAAACCTAAGTACACACTTCATAAATTTTTTAAAATGATAAGTATTCTCTGCCATCTGCTCTCTATAGCCAGGTGGACTCCCCTGATCCACGAAGGTTAGTTTGTGACTTTCACTTAGACTTTCCCACTTGAAATCCCGAGGCATCTGAAGGAAAATGCTGCCGTAATCTGCCATAGGAGCTGGCTTCTGTAAAACTCTGGAACTTTTCGTCTGTTGCTATCGACTGACTCCAGTTACTTCTGCTGCCCATGCTTTGTATTTAAAACAGCATCTTCCAAAGTTCCTTTGAAAAAGTTCCAAGAGACTCTCTGAACATAGCGGACAATGAGGACTACTGAGAACTCAAGAACAATTGCAATGTGTTTCTGATCCTACTGCACGCACTGGCTTTGTGGGAGCCTAGGCAGTTTGGATGCTCAACTTACTAGACCTGGATGGAGGTGGGAGTTCATTGGACTTCCCACAGGACAGGGAACCCTGATTGCTTTTCGGGCTTGGGGGGGGGGGGACTCAATTGGGGGAGGGGGAGGGAAATGGGAGGCGGTGGCAGGGAAGAGACAGAAATCTTTAATAAATAAATAAATTTAAAAAAAAGAAAAAAAGGTTCCAAGAGACTATTTTTTTTTTACTTTGTAGAATAGTCTTCAAGTATTTTGTACGATAATCTAATTTTTTTTCCCAATAGTCAACTCCTACAAAGCCCTAGCTCTTACTGCACACGTGGTAGATCCAGGAGACATCTGCGCTATTACAGTATTGGTAATAGAAAGCCTTTTAAAATCCACAGCTCATAATACGTTATTGCAGGGAAATGCTTCTTAGCCATTTTCATAGAATCTTCTTTAACACAACAATAAAAGGCAGCCCTCCATTTCTGTGCAGCTATTGAGAAAATGGAAATGCCTTTTAAAGTTGGAGAGGACAAAAGAGTAGTTAAGGATATTTGGCTTGAGATAATTGCTTACACTGTTGGTGAGAGCCAAAGTGGTTTCTTATAATGCAATAACCACTGCATTTTAAATAAGCAATGCAGATGGGGTTCACTCTCTGCATACATAAATAGGTGTAGGAAAATGAACATTCTGTAAAGAGAGTTACATTTTAAAACCACAGTATCCAAAAAAGTTTTTGTTAGCAAACATTTTTATGTAAATAATTACTCAATCTGACATTAGCCATTTAATTATGATCATGATTTTGTTTTTAAAAGGAACACACATTATATACATACAAAATATATGCAAGGCACACATCTGTGCTTTACATAAATTTGAAAATAATGTACTTTTTTGTAAAATTGTGGATACAGTTATCTTTCTGTGCCCATGGAATTGCATCTTTGATTCTGTACCCACGTATTCAGGTAACAAAGAACTAAAAAAATATAATTTAACTTAGGATGCTTATGGCTGTAATGAACATATACAGGCTGTTTTTCTTGTCTTTCATTATTTCCTGAATAATATCATATTTTTGTAGCAGTGACTTATGTTATAGTGTTTTAGATATTATAAGTAATGTGGAATTTTTTAAAGTATATAAGAGAATGTTATAAGCTACATGATTGTACTAACGAGATAAGCAACCATAGAGTTTTGTATAGATGAAAAGGTTCTAGAACTCATTTCACAGATGGCAAGGGCTCTGGAAGCTCCTTTATTGTAGAGAATTGTTTTGGCTATCCTGAGTTGTTTTGTTTTTCCATATGAAGTTGAGTATTGTTCTTTCAATGTCTGTGAAGAATTGTGTTGAGATTTTGATGCAGATTGCATCGAATCTGTAGATTGTTTTTGGTAAGACTGCCATTTTTACTATGTCCTACCTCTTCTACAGCATGGGAGATCTTTCCATTTTCTGATATCTTCTTCAATTTTTTTCTTCAACGACTTAAATTTCTTGTCATACAGGTCTTTCACTTGTTTGGTTAAATTATTTTATGTTATTTGTCACCATAAAGGGTGATGTTTCTCTGATTTCTTTCTCAGACTATTTATCATTTGTATATAGGAGGGATACTGATTTTTTTTGAGTTATTCTTGTACCCTGCCATATTACTGAAGGTTTTAATCAGCTGTAGGAGTTCTCTGGTAGAATTTTTGGAGTCACTTATATATACTATCTCAATGATCCAAAAGCATTTAAGGAATTGCTTAACATCCTTAGCCATAAGGGAAACACAAAGCAAAATGACACTGATACCATCTTACACCTGTCAGAAGGGCTAAGATCAAAATCACTGATTAAAGCTTACATTGGAGAGGATGTAGAGTAAGGAGAACACTCCTCCATTGCTAGGGAGAGTGCAATCTTGTACAGTCACTTTGGAAATCAGTATGGTGGTTTGTCAGAAAACTGGAAATCAACTGACCAAAAGATCCAGCAATACCACTATTGGGCATATACCCAAAAGATACTTAATCATACCACAAAGATACCTGCTCAACTATGAACATAATAGTTTGAACCTGCGAACAACCTAGATGCCCTTCAACTGAAGAATGAATAAAGAAAAGGTGAAACATTACACAATGGAGTTTTACTCAGTGGTAAAAAGCAATGACATCATGAAATTTGTAGGCAAATGGATGGAACTAGAAAAAAAAAATCATGAACTGTTTTTTTGTAGCCCATTCCTTATGGTGGGATATATTGTTCACCTTTGATGCAGTGGGGAGGGGCCTGGTCCTGCCTCAACTTGGTATACCAGAATTTGTTGATGCACAAGGGAGGCCTTGCTCCCTCTAAGGAGCGGATAGGGGTGGGAAGGGTGGAGACAGTGGGGTGGGAGATGGGGAGGGAAGAGGACGAGGAGTGGTATGTAAAATAAAAAAATTAAATAATAAAAAGTACCCATTTCATTTTCTATACCAAAAAAATAGCTATATGATGTTTCTGAAAATTGTAAATTTACTTCTTGGTATTGAAAAGCAGGATGTAGTAAATTACACGAAGTAACAATATAATTCTTTTGGGCAAAAACTGGCAACTATGAAAGGAGAGAAATAAACTTGTGTTTTTAAGACTTCATTGTTCTTGTGTAGATATTTAAGAGTAGAAATAGATGGTCATGGGATAGATAATTAATTTTAATAAGTAATAAAATGTTCTAAGAGATGTAGCTTAGTTGACAGAGTGCTTGCTTAGTATGCAGAGATGCACGGGGACTTAAGTTTGATTCACAGCACTGCAAAGCAAAGAAAGGAAAGCAAGTTGGTTAGTTTTAATTATTAACCTGATACAATCTGAAGTCACCTGGAAGAAGAATCTTCTTCTTCTTCTTCTTTTTTTTTTTTTTTTTTTTTTTTTTTTTTTTTTTTGGTTTTTCGAGACAGGGTTTCTCTGTGGCTTTGGAGCCTGTCCTGGAACTAGCTCTGTAGACCAGGCTGGTCTCGAACTCACAGAGATCCACCTGCCTCTGCCTCCCGAGTGGAAGAAGAATCTTAATGAAGACTTATCTAGATCAGGTTTGCCCGTGGGTTTGTCTATGGGAGACAGACTGCCTTGATTTGTTAACTGATGTAGAAAGACTAAGCCCACTGAGGGTGGCACCATTCCTTAGGCAGGGGTTCCTGAACACTATTACCCAAGAGCAAGGGGGAAAAGTAAACAAGGAAGCAAAGATCTATGTGCTCATTCCCTTTCTGCTCTTGACTGTAGATGCAATCCTCTTAGATTTCTGCCTCGACTTCCCAGTCAGGACGTGTTGTCACCTAAAATTGTAAGCCAAAGAAACCCTCTCTTTCCAAAGCTGCTTTTTGTCAGGATATTTTATCACAGTGTCAGAAATGAAGCTTAAATAGAAAGAAACGGGAAACATTCCAAAACTATGGTCTCAATTTTTCATTGAGAGGATTTAGAGTTCTAATGTCTTCACGTTCTTGCCAAGTGGATTGCCTATTAGATTTTATTCATTCTTGTGGGTGCCTAGTGCTATCATATTTTGGTTTTAAGTTGTCCTTTATTGTTTTGTTTAAAAGAATACAATTTGTGTGTTGTTATTTCGGGGCATAAGCTAGCCAGGGGGTCGGGGTGCTGGGGACGAAGCCCCGCCGCTCCTATTACAACAGTTTGGTTCAAATTGAATATCTTTTAATATATTTATTGCACTTTGGTTGCTTTTATATAAAGTGTCTACTCATGCCTTTGCCTATTAAGTGTTCCATTTGTTTAATTGAAAATTCCTTTTTACTTTTACCTGAGGAAACCAAAGGCAGAAAGAATCTTTCAATTATGAATGGAATTTAGTGATCTTTTATTGATTTGTTACCAGAGAACTTTCAATCCTACTTCACAGACGTACACACACATACACACACTCACAAACACACATATATGATACACATGTATATATCATAAGTAATTAGAAAAAAATCAACTGTTTTGTGGTTGTTAGAAGTAACATGGTTTGATTTATGTTCTGGAACCAAGAGAACCACCATTTAATAGAAAATAATCAGAACATTTAGTGTTATATATTTTGAATCTACTTTTTTATATTTCCATTTAGCTTTAGCTATAAAAATAAGTTTTGAATACAAAGCTCTTGTTATATTGTATGTTATCAGGAGAGGAATCCTTTGGTAGACACATAGATTATACATATGAATAGAATGACTGTTAATTACATAGTAAGTAATGTCCATTAATATAATCACTGTATCATTATAGTAATACCATAATCCATTAAGAAATAAAATACTTATGTAAAGTTGTACACAAAAAATTGGTGTTACAACCTCTCTCTCTACTTAGCGTTTAAGTTCATTCAACTGGATTTTGTGATTTCTACAGAGACTGGGAGGATTGAACTCAGAAGTCAGAAAAGGAAGAAGGTCACAGGGGGCCAGGCAGCTGAATGAACTCCAGGAGTTCTGAGCAGATGTGACATACTTTACTCTTCGTCATACAAGCAGAGGCCAATAGGCACCCAGGCACACATGGCCCACACAAAGGCTGCATAGACACCAGCACACAGTCCTATAGGCAGACACACCCAGACAGACTGGTAAAGGCACTCTGACCTAAACGCCATATACACAAAAGCACTCAAAGTGGCATTTTGTCAGAAATAGCTAAATGACAGATGATGTCTCTGTTTGCTCTAGGTTCCCTGGAAGTCTGGTGTCAGTCACCATCAGCTGACTCACAGTCCCTTGGATGTCTGGGTTGTGATGTGGGATTCCCCTCTGTATGCTGTGAATACCATGGGTTAAAAAAAAAAAAAACTGCTTTGGACCTATAGCAGAGCAAAACTTAGCTAAGTGGAGAAAACTATACTGAATGCTGGGAGAAGGAAGGTGAAGTCAAGAAAAGCCATGGAGCCTCTGCCAGAGACAGACATGCTGAAATTTTGCTGGTAGGCCACGACTTCGTGGTCAGGCACAGATGAATAGAAATGGGTTAAATTAAGATGGAAGAGCCAATAAGAAGCTAGAGATAATGGGTCAAGCAGGGATTTAATTACTAGAGTTTCTGTGTGATTATTTTGGTTCTGGGTGGCTCGGATGAACAAGCGGCCTCCTTGATACAGCGTTGACCATTGTTGGCTCATTCCTTATATCTGCATCAGTGCTATGTTGTCTGAACTTTATTTAGTTCCCATAAACTTCTGTTTCCATTAGAGTTTCATCGATTTTATTTTACTTTTGTTCTTATTGAAATGCTGTGAGAGTAGAACTATTATGAGTAATTAAGAAAATTAACTATTCTGTGCTTGACAGAAATAACATGGCTTGTCTTTATGCTTTGGAGCCAATAGACCCACCCACCATTTATAAGAGAGTATTTAGAATAATTAGTATTGTACATGTGGAAACATAAATCTCTGAGACACAAATATAATTTGCCTTTAATATTAAAAACTTTTATCTTTCTAATTAAAAAATTATTACTAAAAGATAAAGCTAAGACTTTCCCTCTGTGTGTGTGTGTGTGTGTGCATGTGTGTGTACGTAGTGTGTGTGTGTATGGGTGGTGTGTGTGTATGTATGTGTGGTGTGTAGTGTGTGTCTGTGTATAGATGATATGTGTGTGTGTGTGTGTGTGTGTGTGGTGTAGTGTGTGTGTGGTGTGTGTGTGTATGTAGTGTGTGTGTGGTATGTGTGTGTATGTAGTGTGTGGTGTTGTTGTGTGTGTGTGTGTGTGTCTTTAATGGAGGGAAGGAAAATTGCTCAATGCTGGCTTAAGCACATGGCCTTATTGTGGAAGCAGTCATGTGGTTCTACCACAATGTATAGAAGAACATTAAAAATAGGATTTTAGGTGTCACTTCCTTGGGCTTGGTTAGAGGGCAGAACAATTACTCAGGGGTTTTATGAGCACTCCTGATGTGTAATGTTTATTTTTATTTGCTCCTCATTTATATTTAGTACAAGTTGTAAAACTGCATCAGGCCATCAAGAGATTTCAGAAGTCATAATGGGAACAGCTCTTAATGAAGTCTTTTTTTTTTAACCGATTTACTTTGAAGTATATTAGAGACATATCCAGCTGAGAAAAGCAACCTCTGTGTGTCATAGATTTAGCTCTCACACACAATCAAACTTTCCCATGCACTTGCAGGGACAACACAAAGGTCAACAATCTGTAAAGAGCCAGAGGAATGAGAATATAGGGCAGATGAGGTTCATTTTGTGTGAGATAAAAGGACAATTTAATGCTTGGTGACAGATTAATACAGTTTACTTTGCATTTTGCTTTCTATATTTCAAGAGTTCCATGTATTTTCAGAATTTCACTCAAAGGCATTGAAGGAGAAAAGGAGGCATTCAGAAAAATGAGCATTTTGAATGACTGAGGACTTTCAGAAAAACAAATGTTTTCAATGGCCTTCTGCCTGTTTTTATTTCCAGGAGCCTCATCTCTGAGTTTTATTGTGCAACTAGCTTGTGAAATTATGATAAATAATGATGCCATGTTATCAAGAGCAGTTCTTTAAATTGACCTTTACAAGACTGGATGAGATAATAGATCAACTGGTTGTTGATATATTTGACATTTAAGAACATACTTATGGGAAATCACTGTAATTAAACATTGAAAAGTAGCATACTGCCATTAGGTGACACAAAGCATAACTCATGGAAAGAGAAGGATGCTTTTAGTTGTTGCATGGATCAAGAATTGACTGGGTGCCCTCTGCCTTCACCACAAGGACGTAGCTTTTCCCAAGCTTGGCAAGACATAGCAGGCATGTGGGGGAGAAGAAAAGACCCTTATAAGACAAGAAAGGACCTAAACCAAAACAAACACACAATCAAACTAATAGGAAAAGCTACAAAATCCACCACTATCACCACCAAAACCCCCACCAGGACTCTCTGTCAGTGTACAACTGTTTTATACTGTGTGATGGTGCATTTTGGTAATCCCAGACCTTAGATAAAAGGATTACAAATTTTAGAATTTGAGCTGTCTCAAAAAAGAAGACATACATACAGACATACACATACACACAGAGTTTATAACTACTGAGAGAAGAAGGCCTGTGCTTTGTTTGAAAGGTCACTATTACCCACAGTTTATAAGTCTTTTGTTTGTTTGTTTTTGCGAAGAATGATAACCCCTTGTTATGGTTTGATAATTGGGTTTTAAGACAACTGGTCCTATGCCTTCCTTAGAAATTTTCTTTCTATAAATAAAATTAAAACAGCATTCATGCCATCTGAGGGCTTCTCTACTTACTTGCTGATAAAGTTATGGCTTCATTGATGAAATAGTTGTGGTGTTGAAAAGCCATAATTTTCATTACTGGTAACCTGTTGTCAAAGTTGAGATCATAATGCTAATGCCTTCCAGCCACATCATAACCTAGGTTTTAAAGTATTGCCTTTGAGACCATTAATCAAGAGTTCCTACTATGAGGTTGGTAATCTGGGGAGGTGTACGGATGAATAATATGCATTCTCCACCTTCATGGTCTCGTTGGTGAAGCTGGCAGTGGATACAATTTCAGTGCAGTCAAAATGAAAGGTCATGCAATATAACATGTTGCATAAGATAATAAATAATTTTAAGCTTCTAACAAACTAATTTCCAACCTCTATTTTAGTTGTTAGCTCTAGCAATTCTAGCCAACTGAGGATTTACTCTTTATTTCAATTCTAGAATTTCTAATTTTATATTAATTGTCAATGTTATATTTTAAAATACAGCATCAGTTTTCTCTAGTTCTGGATTTTGTATGTATTAAAAGTACTTGAGTTTAAGCTATCCTTAGTATTTTCAAAAAAAAGTATTGGAGTATTTTGAAATATAAAATAAGATTTAAGTGTGTAGATCAGAGGCGAAGAACTTATTTAGCATACATAAGGCCTGGCTTTGACTTCCAAGGACATAAGATAAAAAATATTTCCAGGAGCTAATTTCAGTGAACTTTTACATTTTCTGCTGTAGCTGAAGTACATAGTAACAAACATCCTTTACTCATGGGCTTGACACCAGCTCTGTCTACAGTGAAAAGGAAGGCAGGAGTTTTTGTTCTATAAGAAGGTAGAAAATTAATAATCATTGTAGACACTGTCCTGTTGATCTGTGCACCTGAGCAACCTGTGCACTGCACTGTTGAGGCAGTCCAGACTGCAGACTGGTTTTGTGTTGCTGTGTTAGGCACTCAGGTGTTTTCCTGGTGGTTCATAGCGCTGCCCTTATCCAAGCAGGTTCCTGACTGTTCTTTCCCACCCAGCATGATCTAGTCTGCCCATGCACTCTCTACAGACCCATTCCTTTAGATTAAGTCTTCTTTAGTAGGTATTAGGTTGAGTTGTCTATGTGTCTCACACAAAGTAGATTAATTTGTGGGCTCCTTTGCAGAACAGTGAATTTATTTTCTTCGTAAGTGTAGATTTTCCCTCCTCTGTTCTCTATGGGACATGAGTGTGACCTGACACGGAGTGATATTTATGTAATTATCTACAATATTTAGAGTAATTTTGTGTGAAAGTTAGATCCCTTGCCCTACCTGTGGAGAGTCCCCCCCAGGACAATATTCAGTCACTTCCACATGGCCACTGCTAGGGAGATGCAGAATATCACGAGGGCAGCAAGATTTGGAAAGGATTTTGTTTTTCTATTGCTTATATCTGAATAGTTTCTGCCTATGAAAATGGCTGTTCATCATAGAATTAACTTCACACTTTTTTGAAAATGAGATATTTGAATTCTGGTTTTAATTGGTTCCTTGGTGACTAAATGTCTCCACTAGGAGAATCTGAAGTGCAACAGTTTCTTCTGATGTCATCAGTTTTGGAGCTTGTCACTTTTCAATGTCTGAAGTCAACACAACTAGATTCATTCTTCTTCTTCTTTTTTTTTTTTTGCTTTGTTTTCAAGCAACTTACATCTTACAGAGACATGATAATTAAAGACTTTCAAGCATATTTTGAAAGCTTTGGTGATTACTTTCCTGAATCTAACTGAGATGGAAAAAAGTGGAAAGTGTTAAAAAAAAATAACAAACTATTGCCTTCAGATGAAAGCCATGGGAATGTTAGCATTATTTCCTTTCTCATGGTTCATCTAAGCACCTACAGAGAGACTAGGTTTAAATGGGAGCCTGTCTCTAGTGCACAGAGGGAGGGATTAGGGTGATTAAGTAAAGACATTTTCCTCAGATTTTATTCTTGGCTTCAGCATGGATTTTATTGGGTTCCTTCCTACGCTGTCTTCCATTGTATTATGAACACTCATTGCTCTCTGCAGCTGGGCTGCTGGGAATTGCAGCATTGTGTCTGCTGTGCTGAGGAAGGGAAATCGTGTTTCAGATTCTCATTTCACATTTTTATGACTCCTGGACAAAAACATTCCTCACACCCTGGAAATCACAGCTTCTTGTTTCTTTTGCAGACCTGGGTGGTCACTTCTTCCCCCCCACACAAAAATATATTATATATTCTGGAGATTGCTGAGTATATTGCCAACTGGTTTAAAAAATAAGTTCTTTAAAACTTGTTTTTGCTCGAGTAAAGCCATCTCTATCTTTGTCATGTATTAATGACTAGAAAATAAAAAGATTATTTGTGTGAGGCATACATTATGTTTGGGAGCTACTAGATGCTGTACATGTGATAGGAGTTGGTTTTTTTGTTTATTTGTTTGTTTTGAGACAGGGTTTCTCTGTATAGCCCTAGCTGTCCTGGAACTCACTCTGTAGACCAGGTTGTCTTCGAACTCATAGAGATCTACCTGCTTCTGCCTCAGGAGTGCCACCACTACCCAACTAGAACTGGTATTTTTGAATGTAGAAGATTTATGTACATGCCCATATGTCAAGATTTATAAAGCTACCAATATTTATAAGAGTAGATCACATAGTAGTGACACATTTGCCATAAAATCTGGCTCAGTCAACATGGTTAAAGATGAAAACAGATTTGCATTATGATTTGCCAGTTTTTCATTGCTGTGACAAATATACAAGAATTTATTTACAATTTGAAAAGATTTATTTTGTCTCATGGTGTTGGAAGTTCCACTCCATGGTTGTCTGGCTCTGTTGTTTGGCGGCCACGATGAAGCGGAATATTGTGGTCAAAGGCTGTGGTAAAGCAAAGTCACTCACTTTTTTTGTCACCAAGAAGAAGAGGCACAGAAAGAGGAGCGGCAGGAAACAAGATCTGGCCTCCAAAGGTGTGCTTTCCAGTGACCTGATTCCAGCTAGGTACCACCTCTTCCAGTTTCTGTCATCTTCCTAAATAGTGCCCCTTTCCAGGAGACAAGCCTTCAAATAGGAGCCTGTTGGTGGGGGTATTTCATATTCAAATCATATTACACATTGCATTGATGATTGAGGAACTCTTCAGACATGTCCTCTCTGTGAGATGATTCAATAATTCAAGTCACTTGCTTCTCCCAGTCCTTCTGTTTCAACATTCGGATCTGTAGCAACTTCTGAGAGAGATGAGAAGTCTTGAAAATACCACTCTAAAATGGTCTTTATTTTCATTGACATTTTGTTGCCTTAAAAATAAGAGCTTTCACCACTGGTACTTTAGACATTAAGAGGTATATATTCTTTTATAGTCAGGCCTTTCCTGCATATGTTACTCACCTTTGTATCACTGTAACCATCATACCTGTCTAGCTTTTTTGTTTTTGTTTTTTGAGACAGGGTTTAGACAGGGTTTCTCCGTGGTTTTGGAGCCTGTCCTGGAACTAGCTCTTGTAGACCAGGCTGGTCTCGAACTCACAAAGATCCGCCTGCCTCTGCCTCCCGAGTGCTGGGATTAAAGGCGTGCGCCACCACCGCCCATCATACCTGATAGAAAGAACTTAGGCAGGAAAGATATATCTTGGATGCTTGTTTTAGAGAGATTCCAGTCCACTGTTGTGAGAAAGGAGTGACAGAGGGGAGTGTCTCTTGTCTATGGCAGCAGGAGTTTGGATTGTAGCAATTCTCATGGTGTGGTCAGCCTTTAAGTGGAGAAAGCAGACTTGTGTAGTGGCATTTTGTTCATATTTTAATAAAAAAAGCTTGACTAAAGATCAGAAAAGTAAAACAGTTCTACTGTCCAGTCTTGCAGACCAGGCAGCAATGATACTTATCTTTAATCCCAGTAGCCACACTAGTTTGCCATAGAAACCAGGTTGTAGTGGTGCATGCCATTAATGCCAGAACTAGAGAGGATTATAAAATGGGAGGAGACAGCTCTCAGTCTCAGACTCTTTCTGAGGTTTCCTGCAGGCACAGTCAACATTTTTGGACTGAGGTCAAGGTAAGAGCCAGCGGCTGGCTGCTTTGCTTTTCTGGTCTTCAGATTGAATCCCAATATCTGTATCTGAGTTTTATTAATGGCACTACAGACTAGAACCAGAAATAAATACAACTTTTAAAGGTCTACCAGTAACAGGAGCAAGAGGCCTGCTTGTCATCCCAGCTGCCCCACTAGCTTACACCTGAAAGAATCACACAGAAACTGTATTCATTTAAACATTTCTTGGCCCATTACCTTTAGCCTCTTATTGGCTAACTCTCACATCTTGATTCAACTCATTTCTATTAATCTGTATATTACCACGAGGTCGTGGCTTACTGGGAAAGATTCAGCATGTCTGACCTGGAAGCTCCATGGCGGCTCTCCCTCTCTAACTCTGTTTTCTTCCTTCCAGAATTCAGTTCTGTCTCCCCATCTACCTAAGTTCTGTCCTATCACCAGGCCCAAAGCAGTTTCTTTATTAACCAATGAAAGCAACACAAATACAGCAGAACCTCCTAAACCATCCACCTTAGTGGTTTATTTTTGCCATCCATACCTCATCCCCTCAAGATCCCAGTTTTCAAAGTAATGCCAATCTGTAGACCAAGTGAATTTAGGGTGCACAGTTCAAGATGCAAACTGTAATACCATGAGCTGCAAGGAAAGTATCAACATCACCATGTTCTACACAGTAGATGCCAGCAGCATCCTTTCCAGCTACAATCACTAAGGTATCTCTAGATGTTTCAGGGTCAGGTTACAAGAGGATTGATTAAAGTGATGTCAGCTAAAACTAGTCACATAGCTCTGAGATTAACTGAAATCTTACCAGGAAGAATAGTTTCCTTGAGTCTATAGGAAGGAGACCCAGATGTGGTTATGAATAAAGAATTTGGAACACATTAGCTGGGAAATACTTTTTATATTTCACTACAGATAAATGAGAAATATGAAATTGTTTCAATTTTAGTATCAAACCAACAGTATGACATGTTCAAAATAAATTTAACAATTCTTAAAAGCCTATTAAGATTTTTAAAGCTATAATGCAAAATATTTGTGGTGAAAATCAAAGTGTTATTAAAAGGAATTGAAATTATGATTATTGAATTCAGTGATAAGCGGTTTAAAAGCAGAACCTTAGCTACAGGCAGGAATAGCTGTTATCAGAAACAAGTCACTTCCCACTATGAACACTTGTTAAGCATTTCTGAACATATATTTAATGCTATAGGTAATTTTTATTACAAATTAAATTTGTCACTTCTGAGATGGGCTAGTGAAATTTAAAGTTGTTCACACATGTTGACTTTGATAATTTGTTTGTAAATATATTACTTGACTATATGTTTCAGCAATGGAATAAAGAATATATATTAGTCATTGGATAACCAGAATGCTCCCAGTTGCAGGGTTAGAAACTCAGTGTAAGAGTATTATTGAAGGGAGACAAGAAAGGGAGGGAAGGGGGAAAAATAGAGGGAGTGATGCAGAGAGAGACACAGAGAGAGAAGTACAAGGAGAGGGCTACTGGGAGATTTGATGGTTTTCCTATAACACTGTTTTATTTCAAGTTGCATGTGGGACTTAGCTGAAAAAGTCATCCCATCTCAGTTTTGAGGGAAAAGGAAAATGCAATCACAGAAGCCAGGGGTGGGTCTATAGTGTTCTTGGATGCACACATTCATTTATCCCACATTATATCAGCTAAATCAAATCACATGATGTCAATGGATGAGGGAAGTATCTCTTCACACAGGAAGGCACTGCGGGTGCAGCTTCAGGAAGGACAACAGTCTTCTTATAGAAAGGAAATAGCTAATTATAAACAATGATAGAGTTCACCATCTTGAGATAGGTCCCCAAAGATAGGACAAGGCTAGGCCTGAGCACAATTGCTATAGTCGCTGCTTCTCTCTATTTTTCTTGCATTCTTTCCAACAATGACAATCAGCAGGTTTAGATTTATATTGCCTCAACTGACAATGAAAAAGAAAAGACCTCTTTCCAGGCATAGGGTCCGAACATCTTGGATGGGCTGTTTTGTTAAAAGGGGCTTTGTTTTACAATACCAAGTTCATACCACATATACTAAAGTCATATGGCTAAAATTGGAGCAGTGAGATTTTACCTTGAGCTTACCACATCTTGAGTTGGGGGCAAGTCTTTTCAAAGTAGGGTGAAGGGTGATTGGGGTGCAGACTGTACCTGTATCTGGATGTTGCAAGTTCAGATTGTAAGGAGTCCACTGAACTGCCTTAGATGTGTGTAGATAAAATGCAGAGTCAGAGAATAAAGCAGTACCACGAAAAGGTGAGTTTTCCATCTTCCTTTAAGCTTTTGTTCCTCTAGTACTATAGTCACATAATCCCAGGGTTAAGGTTTAGGAAAGCTTCAAAATCATTTTTTTTGGGAAAATACTTTCCAAATTGTTCTTTAAAAACTTCTGAACAAAGACTTCCAACTATAAAAGTTTATGACATCAAGTTGATGCCATAACTTGGCAAAGAGAACTTAAACTTGCTCTCTCCTTGTTTTCTGTTACTGTTGATCTTATAAAAAGCTTATTTTTATACACTGAGATTCCTTTAACAAAGAGAACTGCAAAAATACCACTGTACCAACAATTGTATATTGCAGTTACACTTAGGTATGTTCATCAATAGTTAGGAGCTCACATGACTGAAGCGTTTATAGACAGATAAAGAACGAGAAATACACAAAGAGATCATAGCAACATATTCTGTATGATAGGTACCAGGATGAAGGCAATGAGGTACTCACATCTAAAATCCTTTCAATCCCTGGCCCAAGTAATATAGGAAAGCTGAACTCTGAGGTAAGCAGGTAGTAGGGCTAGTTTAGTATAATTTTCAATGCCATAAAGTCTGTACTCTTGGAGCATATTCATTTTGAGAGGCATGTGGGAGGATCAGGAAAGAGGTTAAAAAAATTCAACTTCCAATATTAGTACAGTGATGCTCATTTCAAAATGATTTTGCCCCTGGAGAACATTTAGAAATATCTGGAGTTATCATTGCTTATCAGAAATAGAAGAGGCAGGGAGGCTATTGGTACCCACTGGATAGATGTCATACTAGATACATATCTTATGTAGCACAAATCCTTCATGATAAAGAATGATTCAGCACAAAGTGTCAATAATGAGAAGGTTGAGAAATAATACAGTGGTAAAATTTGCAGAAATGGGGCTGATCTAGACAACTCTCTCTCTCTCTCTCTCTCTCTCTCTCTCTCTCTCTCTCTCTCTCTTCAGTTCTGTGGATATGATGAAATGCTATGCCCAAAAGCAACTTTAGGAAATTTGACTTACAATTCAAGTCTACAGTCCGCCATTGAGAGATAGTTTACACAGGAACTTAAGCATCTTGTCACACCCACAGTCACAATCAGAGAAATAAAGTCATCTGTGTCACCTGCTTGATGCGTCATCTAGCTTTGTCCCTCCCACTCTTTGACAATTCAGGGCCCAGCCAAGACAACAATGCCACCCACAATGCACTGGCTCTTTCTATATCAATTTCTACAATGAAGACTATTCTCCACAGAAAAGCCAGTGTGCTTACCTGATCTAGACAATTTCTTGGCTGAGGCCCTGTTCTCAGGTTTCTAAATTGTGGCAAGTTGATTTTTAAAAGAAAACAAGCCATCACAATATTCAAACTACAGCAAGAATTGAACCAAGGAGGTGTCTATTAATGGAGAGAGTTCATACAAAGATTGGTGTGCAATTTTCAGCATGATTCCTTGTATTTAAATGTATTCCTATAAGTAGATCTCCTTTTGTGGCAAGTTGAATTCCAACAACGTTATTCTAGGTAGAAAGGTGGGTAGAGATAATCTAGATCTTGGGGAAAATTTAGCATTTTTAATGGCCAGAGTAGTAATCAAATATGTAATCTGTATAGGAGTAAGAGCAAGAGATGACTGACAGTTCTAAAGGAACTAACCCTAGTATCAACAAGTATCCTACCACACAGATTTTAGTTTCTCAAATCATTCAACATTGCATTGAAAGGAACCAGGACTCTGATAGAAATGATGACTTTTAGACCTGAAGCCAGAAATACAATTTATGAAGTCATAGCATTTTCCCATCCTGGAAAATAAGTAAGTGTTATAAAAACAACAAAACAAATTCTGCATTGTTGGGATACACCAATACCAACAGAAGATGGGCTAACTCAGAGTTCTAAAACAGCAAAAACTAGAAAAATTTGAACAATAAAATCAAATGGTTTTGAATTATATAGCCCAAAGTATAAAATGAATATCAATGGATCTATACATATAAAAATGTGTCATTGAACAAATTACTAAGTCACAGCAAAAAAAATCACAATTCCATGAAGATATTTTAAATTATTTATGTAGATACTGTACTGTTGGGGAGTGGGAACATTTATACTCTTTAAATATGAGTTGCACATACTGGCTTCTTTCTAAAGTAGTTGGGGTTGAAGAAAAAGTTAGCTTTTCATTACAAAAGCTTGACATAATATCTGAGCCAAGTGATGGAGAGCATGCCCACTGTCATAAATTGTGTACAGAGTATGTACCTTGGGTCTGATAGTATCGGCATTTTATCTCTGTGATCTACCTCTCCAGAGCTCACACTGCCAGTGTATTTATAAGAAAACCATAACATTCCAAAAGATGAGCATCCTATCAAATACTTCACCAGCATTCACAATTGTTAATGCCATCAAAAACAAAGAAAATTTTGAGAAATGGTCACATCTTAGAGAAGTCTATAGAAATCTGATGAGGAAATGCATTGTAGGAACATGAATGGGAATCTGAAGCAGAAAGCGTCCATTATGTTTGACATAGGGAAATAGCAACGTTAGTTAATAATAATAATGCATCTATAATACTTATGTAGAATGTGGGACATATGACGATTCTGCTATCTGATTATTTTTTTCTGTTCAAAAAATCTACAACGTCTGTAAAACAAAGTCTAATAACTGAACAGAAAACACTGAGGGGAAGACTAGGATCTGGCATACACTAGAAAGTGAATGCCCTTTCTTATTAGCATTTTGAAAATGCACAAAATATAGATTTGGCTTGCAGTAAACCTCTGTTCAGAGATGCCAACTTTGTGACCTCCAAGCTAGTTCATTTCATTTATTTTATGGCAGATATAAGAAGAGTCTCATTATCAGTTAAAGGGTTATGGAAGTCATAGCATCAATTGCAATCAGAGCCTGCAAGTCAACTGCCTTCCCATGGGGCAATGTTCTTTCCTTTCTGTGGAGTCTGCTGAAATTTGGTGATGTCCTCCTGCATGGGAGGCTGCAGCAACAAAAGCAGTTACTCATTGCTGTTCATCTTTAGATTGAATATGTAAATACAATAACTCTAAAAACAATAAAATACAGCAATAAAAGAAATAGATTTCTTAAAAAGGAATGGATTTCTAAACACAACAGTTATTAAAACCATTTAATGTTTGTCAACATCTCATTTTTATAGTGCTGTGGACTGAACTTAAGTCTTCATCCATGCCAAGTAAGTGTCTTAACACCTAGCTATACTTCAACACCCATGAAATATTGGAAGGCAACAAAAGCACTTATTATCTTGTCATGAAGTTCACAGAAGGTAAATTGTTGAATATATTCCCAGAAGTGTCCCCCTTTATAGTATTAATGAATAAAAATTAGAGTCTTCATGAAAACCTGAAAATGTCTGAACAGTACAATGTGAGATATTTAAGTGGGAGCCCCATTGCACAGGTTAACCTGGAACATAGCCAAGCTGTAATTTTCACGGCTATTGGCTGGGTGCCAGCTGCCTGTGAAGGTGGAGAGGTGATGGTGGGGCTACTTTGATGCTATAATATGCTTTGGATGCGTTGATGCTCTTGTTAGTGAGCAGTGTGCACAGCTTGCTAACAGAAGGAAGATTCTTCAGAAGTGTTATTAGCCTCCCAACCTGGCAATGGTTCACATTCATCATCTGTTTAAAACTAAGTTATTTATATTTTTGAAAGATTGGTTATGGTTTTATGGACTTCCAGAAGTCAATTATTGATTTTCAAAAGAAGTATAGTTAACAGACAGGAAATGTAGTTTTCCTTTTATCATTAATCAAATTCTTGGGATTTCTTTTGGTGGTTTGGGTTCATGTCTGTTCTCGTGTAAAAAATGGGCACCGTTTTTCAAAGCTCTTGCTGTGGACCATGCCATTTATTCCCAAATAATGCTCAGAGGAGGAATCTTTGCTTTGCTGTATTGTAGATGTAATCACTGAGGGTACCAGTGCTTGGGGTAAGGGCAAAACTAACACTTGAGTCCAGACTTTCTGCACCAAAATGAGACCATGTGCTCAACTTCTGGTAACTACTGTTAAATTTGAGTTGTTTATGAATGTGAAGAATGGGTCATGATGTATTACCTACTCAAAACTCTGCCATGCTTTCCCTACTTCTATTGGAGATAAGACTCAGGGATGCTTTGCTCTGTGAACTCTTGGTTGTCCACCACCGTTCCAGAGAGGAAATGAGATGGTCTTGTGGTACATTTTTGTTGCATCTGGTACTTGTAACTTCCTAACACTTACCACAGGTCCACTCATCATCTGTCTGTTCATATTATTTATCCTATAGTTTTTGAGTTTGTTCAGGACAGGGAATATATAGTTCATTGTTGTCTCCTTGGCATCTAGAACTGTCCCTGGGTGTATTAAATTATAAAGAATATCCATTGAATAAATAAATAGGAAAGGGAAATTTGTTAAACAGACAATAGACTATTGAAACGGTACTATAGCACACTTTAAGGTTTGTTTGAGCCACTGCTGTATGTTAAAATAATTTGTTACTTGTGACCCTAAAGAACTCCAGAGAGTTATTATAAACAGAAGTTTAGTTTTCAGTTTATGTAATGATAGCATAGCATTAAAGAATCAAAGTTTAATAATTTATGTAAGAATTTTATTCCATATATGTTGTAGAATAAGAACAGAAGGAATAAGTTCAAAAAATAAACCCAGATGCTCATTATCCGACTTCATTAGTTAGTAGTACATGACCATAACTTTTTTTGCTTCATTATCTTCATCCATTCCCACTTTTTGTTTGTTTGGGAGCAATTCTTAGACATTATGTCATCTTATTGTATCTCAGTGTAAAACTCTTAAAATGAAATAATATTCCAAAACAAATGAAATTATATTCCAAAACTGTCAAGTTTTACCTTGACTGTCAGATATTACCACAAGAATGGCAATATTTCTCCCTACATATCAAATACCTTGTCAGTGTTCACATTTTCCCAACTATTTTATGGAGCTTTTAAATTGCTATTTAGTTTATTTATTTGAATTGCATTCCAAGTAACTAGCATTTCCTTTAAGTTTGAGGATACTGTTGTCTTTTATTTTCTTGAAAAAATGTGATAATCGGTTCTGGAGATATTCCTATGGTCTGGAATTTGTTTACTCACACAATGGTTTCACTTGTTATGTTCCTCTATCCCTCACTTCTGTTAATTGGTAGCTAGACAGAGCAGAACCTTTTGTCTCTTTAGAAAATGTGAGGGAGGAAAGGTAGGGAGAAAAAGGAACCTATATGGATAGTCTCCTAGTATGCCAGTTACCATGACAACGCTGTTATTTACATAGAAGCAAGGAAAGGCTATAAGGGGAGAAGCTTCAATTTGTCAAGATGACTTAGCAGTGAGAATGTTAATATTCCTTCCTTTATATCAGATGTCTGGCTGGTATACCAGCATGCCAAGTGGGGGAGCCTGACCTCATCCTCCTCTGTGGTGGGGTTAATAAGAAATGTCCTCCATAGGCTCATGTGTTTCAACCCTTGGTTCATGGTTGGCATTATTTAGGGAGGTTGTGGAAGTATCATGAGTTAGATCTTGCTGGAGGAAGTCCATCACTGTGAGTGGGCTTTGACAGTTTATAACCTTGCCCAACTTCCTGCCCACTCTGATTCCTGCTTTATGTTTGTGACTGAAATTATGATCTCTCAGGTCCCTGCTCCAACCACTTGCTGCTGTGTCTTTGCTGCCATTATGGACTCTTCTTCTAGAACCTTAAGGTCAAAGAAACTTTACTCTAAATTGCCCTGGTCATGGACTTTTAGCACAGTAAGAGAACATAACTGATAAAGTCCTGTTGTTTTTGACACTTTGCCTTTGTTATAGCATGAGTGCACAATAAAACATTGTTCACCACTGTTTATACTCGAGCATGAAATATTAAAACTTCCGGTTTCCTCTAAGTGGGAAAAAGGAAGCAAGAGCCTCTTCTTGAATAGTTAATGCCTTAATATTACGAGTGATGTGAAGCTAACATCCTTTTCTCTACATACATGCTGTCCTTCACTCTTCTGGGGGACAGTGGGGCGGGGGTGGAAAACATGGCAATATAACCCAGTTTTAGAAAATTTGTTTCACTTTGTGAGAAACAGAGTGAAACCAGTGGTAATAGAAGAAATATCCAGTCTCATGGTGGAAGTGATCTGAAAAAAATTGATCTTTGTTATTAAAAATGTGACCTTATTTCAGAGTAGGATCTTTATAGTATAATAATCAAGTCAAAGCCATACAGAGGCATAGTGGACCCTCGTACTAATGAATAAACTCAATATAGAAGGAGTAAAAGTGTAGACACAGAGAAGACAGCCATGTGATGAGGAGATAGACACTGGAAAGGCAATGTGATAATCCAAGGAATACCAGGTTTGCCTGTAGCCATCAGAAGCTAGTAGAAAGTCCTGGAACACAGCTGACTTTCAACTTCAGCCTCTAAATATTTGGCAGGTTAAATTTATATTATGCTAACCCATCTTACTCTCAAGGGATCATTATAGTTGCATTGATATTGCATAATTTAGGCAGATCATTTGGCATAGCCTGGGTAGAATGCCCTGACATCCTTTCCACAAAGCCAGATCCACTTGGTCTCCTTGTTCACCATACAGCATCTGTAGAAATAGAAGACTAAGTACCATTCTCTCACTGCGGTCAGTTACCTTGTGGAAAATAGCAACATTCTGGACTTCCAAGGTAGTAGAAGGTGATTCTACTATGGTAGATAATCATCTAAGTGGAAGGAAAAAAGTAACATTAGAAGTAAAAGATTTCCCCTCCCCAATGAGTGTCTGTGATTACATAATTCAAGAAAAAGAAGTTCCTCCTTACATGGTTACCCTTTTGGCAAACACAGTAAGAACAACTGGCTGAAACAATAATATTAACTGTTATTCAATCACTTTCCCTATAGAAATAATTTGTTTACCTTATAATGTTTAACCCAAAGCATGTTTCACATTTGTATCCAATCTGAAGAAATAGTTCTTTTATGATGTATTATAGTCACTCATTTCTTGGAGCATTTTATGATTTAGCAGTTGAATAAGACAATGCTTATCAAAATTTATATGCATCTTGGAGGAGAACTTATAACCGTCACTTTACTAAGCCAGCATAGCACTTATCTCTATTTTAAATATGTGTCCCTATACCAAAAGATGAATGTAGTTCTCATTTCTTATCAAGGAAACTTGTCTTTTTAACAGACAGAGACCAGTACAGGAAATCACAGTCAATCAAAATGAAGAGTTATGGAACCCAGAACCCAATGACATATGTAAAACACAAATTCTGAACCAAAGGTTTATGAATCATTGCAGAAAAAGGGAAAAAATTATGAGTCAGAGAATGAAAGACTTTGCTGTGAGATTGTGTCTGCTAGAAATGTCAAATGCTACCTACGTGAAGTCTCAGACATGAACAGAAATGATACCAACAGATATGATACCATAGGACAGGGGAAACCCAGCAAGCATCAACCCTAGACAAAGAACTACAGGCAACTAAAGAATGCCGAGAGCCAGAGGAATAGTCTTTCCCAGGGAAGAGCACACCCACTGGTTATCCAATACCAAATGGTCAACCCTGGAAATGTACCAACAAGTAACATTATATGGACTGATCAGGTTGTATTTATATATCTTAGGTGTGTGTGCACATGCATGCATGAGTGTATGTGTGTGTGTGAAGACAACTAAAGAGAAAGGCTATAAATGTGAAGAGGACAAGGGGAGATGGGATGATTTTGAGGAAAACATGATATAAATATATTATAATCTCAAAAATATTTTTAAAATTCCACATTTATGAAGAGACAGCTCAGTGGTTAAGGACATATACTGCTCCTCCAGAAGATATGAGTTTAGATACTAACACCAGTGTCATGCAGGTCACAACCTTCAGTAATTCAAGCTTCAGGGATCTAAAACCCTTTCCTGGACCCTACTGGGTCTTACAAGAAATGCACAAACTCCATCCTCTGCCTGTGACAAATAAAATAAATAAAATAAATGTTTAAGAAACCCATATGGCCTGGTACTAGATACTGGTAGTGAGGGTGGAGGCAATAGATATTATAAAGGAAGAAATTGTTGCCTTCTAGCAAATATATACCACTAAACAACACTTTGTTTTGATTGTTTTCTGGCTGAGGGAAGACTATGGGTAAATATGAAGTACCTCAAAGAATATCTGACCATTTTCTATGCTGCTAAAGTTGACATCATTTTCAGGGCTTTCTCTCTTACCTGCTGAAGCAGAGTAAGAAATGGAATGATGTAGAAAATATAGGAATAAATTCTTCTGACCAAGAAGCTCACTGAAGGACAAGATCTAATCGCCATGAATATTTCCTCCTCTGAAGGCTTCAGAGGGGAGTTACTGTTTGAGAGAAGACAGAGAAATAGTTGGTTTCAAGAAAATTTTCAAAAGATTTCACGTTATAGTGGTTCTGAGTATTGTGTATGTACTTTGTCTTAGTGACTGGCATCTCCCGTTTTTCAAAAACAGTATATGGTGAGTGCTTACCAGTTTCCTCACACAGCCATCCATTTATCATGCTTACGTTTGCTTATCTTTGGATACTCCTGGAGTTCATTTTACTCACTCTGTTCCATAATGCCAAGGACCTACTAGGCAAATGATCTTGTCCTGACCTATTTTAAGCAGTTTTCCACAGCAGTAGTTAGGGAATGAAGCTTCAGATAAAACCCATCATTTGAATTAAAGCTGAGCTAAGCAGAGACATCTATCTCTTCTGTCAATCAGAGGAATGAATAGTGAATTCTAGTCAACCAAACTTCCTTATTTACTCCCTCACTGACATGTGTAGGTTGTAGGTAAGCAATTCACAAACTTGTCTACAAGTTATAATTACTTGTTAGATCATCAAACTATGAGGTGCTAATGATTAGACTCACTGTCATAGAGATTATGGCTTGATTTTTCTGACGTGAGTTGACGATTTCTGTGTTGCCAATAGGTGGTCATGTTTAAGCAATGTTGTTGTGTGTATTGGATAACAATATCCATACAGGAAGAGGATGGCCTTTAATACACCATGTTCAAACTCTAGTAAAAAAGAAAGGGTGTTATTAGATGAGTAACCCAAACAGACTCAGTGGGAGGTAGGGAAGAGAGAGGGGAAGTTACTCGTTTGAAGTGCGGTTTTTGATGATCTCCTTACAGGAGGCAAGAATTGAATAGAAACTGTTTCCTAAGGGAGAAGCAGAAAAGTTCCTTTTTTTAAAACAATAAAATGCATAAATAAATCCCACCAATCATAATCATATGTGTTTATTATTTTTCCAAGTCCCAGGACTCCCCAGTTACTGCTGTAGTCATATCTCAGTGTATATCAATACACTCAAGCACCCACCTCGAATCACACACTGTGGCAGGCATTGGAGGATGGAGATGAATCAGCATCGACAAAATCTCAATTCAGTAATTGTTTCCAAACACCTGTAATACAGGAAGGAATGCATTTCTGTGGGGTAAGAACAGAAAGAAACTCTGGACCCTGCAGGTCTCAGGGTTTCTTGTTCACGTTCAGCACAATGTCTTCTTGCCCTGCTTTCTGTCTGAAAGTCCTTTTCACCTTAACATTGACTTTTGCCTTTCATGAGGAGGTGGCTTTAAAGGTAATTTAAAGCTGTTCTATGTTAGATAATTGTACTGATCGGTAGGTAGAATTGATTCAATGAATAAATGAGCATGGATTACATTTTTATTATGAATGCTCTAAGGTACAGTGATACGGACTTGAGTTTAAGGTAGTTAGTGGGCTGAACTTAAGAGGAAAGAACACTGAAAGCAACATAATCACGATGGTAGAGTATAAGTACCATAAGAAACACATCCACATGTGTGGACAAGTAGAAGAGGGCGGCTAATGGTAAATTTTGGTGGTAACATCTGGGTTTTCTTTGGAGGCCATTAATGCCTTTATTCATCTTTATTGTACAATAGAGATGGACTGACTTTGGATTAACTCTTATTCTTAAGGAAATTAATTAAGTCAGTAATTTATTTTTCAAGAATACCTTGGGAGGCATTTTTTAAATTTATTTTTTATTGAAAAAAAATTTCCGCCTCCTTCCAGCCTCCCATTTCCCTCCTCCTCCTCCCACTCCTTTCCCCCTCCCCCCACTCCTCTCCTCCTCCCTCTCCAGTTTGGGAGGCATTTTTTAAAGGGTTTAAAAATGGACACGTATGTTCACTCTGATTTTCCTTCTAGATGGCCCTCTCTTTGGCGTTGCTTCACCTTCACTGCAGAAGCCATTCTGGGTGATTTTTTTAAGGGTTCATTAGCACTCCAAGGTAACATTCTGTGTTTGGCTTTTGCAGAAACTATGAATAACACTTACAGAGAAATTCGTCCTGATGAAAACAGGAGTTAGATAATAATAGTAATTTCACAACACTTCCTCCCCATGGAAGTTGAAAACTCTTGCAAAATACAAACAAGAATATTGAGAATTCCCAGTAGGAAGGTGGCAAAAACCACAGCTGCCATTTAGAGAGGGAGTTTTCCCTGAGAACTGTGGAAAAGGAAAGCAAGCTGGTGTGACAGTTTTCCAGCTAATCTAAAAACACCCTGGAGGGAAGACTCCTCTTGTGATGTGCCAGATTTTCTACCAAGTAACTGTTGCCCACATTGTTATTTCTTAGAATAGTGCCAAGCCTTCAAAGGCATTGCCATTAGTATTCAACCCTTGGCTAGATAAGGAAGTTCCAGGCTGGATCTTAACTCTGTGATCCTAAATCCCTTCTTACTTGGAGAAATGCTCAAGTTAATGGTTGAGCCTATCCTTCTCTTAATTGCTTGTCCCCTACCACACTGACTGTAGGATTGATAAGTGGGATAGTGGCGGTGGGGACCCTTCCTCATGCACAGAATTGCCATAGGAGCATGACATTTTCCCCATAGCTATGCTACAGACTTGAGATACCAAAACACAAATTCATTAAATCAAATCATCATGTATTTCTATACAGTATTTAAACATATTTCTTAAAGGACATTAATGCCCCGAAAACAAGAAACATTATATAGTCACTGATGATTTTTTTTCTGTTTTGCAAACTAAGTCATAGAATGTCCTCACAGCTTCTTATTTATTTATTTTAGAATGAAAATCTTTCATCCTGTCCAGATTATTACTCATGTCAGAACTGTTATTTTTTATTTTCTCTGAAAAAAAATGCACATTTGCTTCTCGTATATTATGCTGCCTAGTTCATTTCCAGCAGCTCATGGTGAGGTCAGTCAGGTGAGGTATCCGAACAGAAACAACTGTTTTGGTTCACCCCACCGCAGGAGTCTCCACTTTATACCTGATGTATTAGAAAGTGACAGGTATTTTCTGAAAATGTTTTATCAAGGAGTAAAACAAGCAGATAATATGCTTGTCCACATCTATCAAATGCTAAAGCTAAGGGCTCCTGTAAGACCGGGTTTCAGGCTTAATTTTAGTGATCAGCATGGGTAGGGGATATGCTGTCAAGCTTTTACCTCTTCGGTCTATCAGCTGAGCTAAGAATTTGCTTCAGACATGAGCAACTTTGCATAATGAAAGGCTCGACTTAAATAAGCAATTGACTTTTGCAGAAGAAGGCATAGTGTTCAATCTATTGCCTAATAAACATTTCTTAAGCACTTAATGTACACTTAGTATACGTATTAGCTTTCCTGATTGCCAGATATCGCTTGGGCCCATTGTATTTGATAAAATTTTACATTATCAAGAAGAAAATCAAAGTCCATCCTACACAATTTTTATGGTGTATTTCCATGTCTTACCGTCTCACCTTTTCTAAACCTATTTTTTGAGGGATTTGTTTCAGATTTATCCTTCTCTAGAAAGATCTTGAGTATAACACAATGTGACAGGCACACTCTCAAACTGTTCTATCATACAGATACCTCAAAGAGCAGCATTTGAATCAATCACCAGATTCTCCTTGGCACTCAAAGTCATCATATGGCAGAGCGTAGACCGATGAACTACCCCTTTGTGGCCTTGAAAGTAACGCTCACATCTTTACACTGGCAGAGCTGCTAAGAGAGGACCCGGATTCTTGATAACACCATGTAGCAACTACCTCAGATCTGGACCACCTTTCTGAATTTTCTACACGGTAAGGATAATTTCCTTAAACAATCAAATTGGATTTTCTGGTATTCATTGACCGTTGAACTGATAAACTTTTCAATTACACCCTCTTCAGACCTTGTTGAATTTTAAAAGAGTTTCTTTTTAAACCCACCAAGTTAGCAAAAGCCCAAAGAGCATGTAATCTTTCGTTCTCCTCACTGTCCCCTTGTCCCCTCATACCTTCCTTCTCACCTTCCTTCTTTAACTTTCAATTCTACTATTAGCACAAACAGTTGGCTCAATGCAATACATTTCATAGAGCTTTTTTCCTGAAACTCCTTATATATTTTAAAAGATGTCTATAATTACATATGATGATATTTTCATAGAGTCTTATGCAATCCTCAAAGAAGGATTATATGCTTGCCATCTGCATGGCTTCATTGTTGATGCTATCTCATCTTGGAAAGATAAATCTCTAATGCTTTACTTAGTTAGAGGTGTTAAATTTTAAAGAGACAAATGTATATGTATAACATGATTGCATTCACAACTTATTAAACTGCTTATTATTTTCTCTTGAGATGATAAACTAAGATTCACTGGCTATTTTTTCCAAATAATGTTTCTTGAATAAATATTTCAAGGACCTTAGCTCTAGTTTCTAATCTCCTCCTTTTAAAAACTTAAACTGCTGAATTTTAAGTGGAAATAAAAGCATTTGTCTTAGTTTCTATAGGAGGCTATTATGAGATTCAGTCAAGACAGTAATATGTTGGAATGATGAGGCATAGTCCACAAGTACCAAATATAATGCTCTAATTGGCACTGCATTTGGAGTATAAATGCTACCATTGTTCTAAACTGGGGCCATTTACTAAGGATGAACATAGAATTGATGTTCTCCTATACTCTTCATTTTGTAAAGCACATCAAAGGGGAAACTGAAAGGCGAAAACCAAACGTCTGCCACTTTTTCCTTAACCCCATTTCTTGCTCCTTCTTGGAGAGACCAAACCCTAATTCACTTCTATAATGCAGTGCGAGGCCGATGGATCAAGAGGAAGCCATCAGCATATTCCTTTCCAGGTTCCCACTAAGCTGCCCCACAGCATCCTCTTTCTGAAATCTCCAGCTTCGGGAAATTTTACCAGAGAAGAAAATGTGCTGGGCATGTGTTAGGGCTTTTCATGCTGTGCAAATACAACCCAAGGACAGTGACTTAGGGAAGGAAGGTCTTCTTGTGGCACAGTCCATCAGGGTGGGGAGGCCATGAGACAGGAGCATTAGGTAACAGGTCACATGGCGCACAGGGTCAGAAAGTTGAGTCCAGTGCTGGTGCTCAGTTTACTTTCTTCCTTGTGTTCAACTCTGAAGCCCAGGGAACAGTGCTGTCAACATTTAGGGTGCATCTTCCCATCTCAGGTCATCTAATCTACAAATGTATTCAGTCACACTTACAGGTTTGTCTTCTTGGTGACTCCAGCTTCTGCCAAGTTGACCATATTAACCATCACCATGAGGGGAGGAGTCTAACAAAATGGATTCAACTCTGAGGAAATAGTGAGGCAACAATAGCCATTCAAAGGCAGTGGAGCCAGCAACAGCTACATCAGAAGCCGAGAGAAAGATCTTTGCTGCTAAATTTCCAGTGTGTTTATGATTCATTCTGAAAAGAGATTTGGGGGAGGAAGCAAGCCTGGATGGAGGTCGTGACACACCACCACCATATTTTGCTTAATAGGCTAGGTTTTTGTTGTCATTGTTTGTTTGCTTCTTGTTTTGTTCTGTTTTGAGCAGTATCTTTTTATGGAGCCCAAGAAAGCTTGTGGCCTCAGCATCCCAAGTATCTAGATTATAGGTTTAAGCCATCCTGCCTGGTTTTGCTCATCAGACTATGATGGTTAATTTTCAGTACAAGCATGACTGGGTTAATAGATGCACAGAGAGCTTGTAAAACATTTCTGGTTGTGTCTGTGAGGGCATTTCTAAGAAATATTAGCATTTAAATAGGCAGACCCAGTAAAGCAGATCTACTTTCATGGGGTGTGGGTGGGCGTAATGCAACCCAGGGAAGTCACAGCTACATAGAGGCTGCACATTTGGAGTTGCTTTAGTGTCCCTTGTTTCCAGGTCTTCAAACTAGGACTTTATTATATGTAATACCACCTTTCCCGTTCTCCAGCATGTAAATGAGAGATCCTGGTAGGGACCTCTGTCATTGTGTGCGCTATTTCCCATGTTTTAGTGATGTAATTACTTGGAACCACCCTAACTGTAAAGCATAAAAAAAATATGGAAAGATAAAAATCTTAGAGGCTGTGCAAGCATGAAGATTGAAGTTTGAAGCCCCAGCACTGATATCAATGCTGGGTGAATGTAGCAGCCTGATTGTCATTGAAGTCCTCAGAAGGCAGAAACAAATTTTCCCTGAACAAGCTGACCAGCCTTATATGACAGCTCTGGGTTTAACTGAGAGACCCTTCATCAATTAATAAGGTGGAGAGTGACAGAGGAAGACTTACAGATGTGAACCTCTGTCCTTAATGTATGTCCTAGTGTTTATTATTAACGTGATATAACCTAGAGTCACCCGGGAAGAGGGAACCTTGATTGAATTGCCCCAATCAGATTATCCTGTGACTATGTCTGTGAGATAGTCCTGACTGATAATGGTGGCAGGAGGGTGTAGCCCACTGTGGGTGGTACAATCCCTCGGCAGGTGAGCCTGGGTTGTATAGGAATGATAACTGAGCACAAGCTTGTGAGTAAACCAGTGTTCCTCCATAGTTTCTGTTTTAATTCCTGTTCTGACTTTCCTCCTGATGGACTGTACCCTGGAAGTATACACTAAAATAAACCCCTTTCCTCCTAAGTTGCATTGTTTATGGTGATTATCACAGGGACAGGAAGAAAGTAGAACAGCATGTATGTACATCCATGTGTGCCCCCACACTGGTAAACGTGTGTTGAAATAGGAGCGGTGGGGCTGCGTCCCTGGCATTCGGCCGCCCACATGGCTAGCTTAGCTTATGCCCCGAAATAATTACATGGAAACTGTATTTTTTTTAAACACCGCTTGGCCCATTTCTATCTAGCCTCTTCTAGGCTAGCTCTCGCACCTGGACTAGCCCATTTCTAATAATCTGCTGTAGCCCACGAGCTGGCTTACCAGGAATGATCTTAACCTGCCTCTGTCTGGAGTGTGAGAATCATGGCGACTCTCTGACTCAGCTTCTTTCTCCCAGCCTTCCATTCTGTTTACTCCACCCACCTAAGGGTGGGCCTATCAAATGGGCCTAGCAGTTTCTTTATTGCTTAACCAACGAAATCAACAGATTGATATATGACACTCCCACATCAAACGTGCATGTGTACACTGTGCATACCACATATACAGAGTTACAATAAAAAAAGTAAAAATATATTAACCTCTCACAAGTTAGCCAAAAAGGTATATGGACTTAACTGTATCTTTTAGAATAGATGCATTTCACCTCAAAACTCTTAAGTCTGAAGAATAGTTTCTCTTTGACTGTGCATCCCAAGTCCTCATGACCTCTGTCTGCAAAATCTCATTTTGTGAAATAAGGTCCTTCTGGCCTGAAATGACCCTTTTTCTATGATATGAGCAATTCCATCTTGGGTTATATCTAGATAAAGAAATTTTCTGTGTGATTGGCCGTGATCATCTTTGTGTTAAATATATTCAGATTCTTTCTGAGACTACAGTGTGTTATAATCTCTAACTGTGTTATACAGGAGAATTTATTTATTTAGCTCATCTCCACAATTATTAATAATCCAATAATTGTATCTTTCCCTCCTTGGGTTACATTTCTAAAATACACATGATCTCTTAAAGCATTAATAAAGATTTCTTAGTTTCCAATTAATGCATGTCAATGAATAAGTCAGTTTTTCGTGAAAATTACCTCCATTCATTTTAAAGTCTAAAATATTACAATTTAAATATGCTTTGGAAATTATGAGGTCTGTATGATGAGTATATTTTGAAAGGTGTAGATTTTAACATATCACAATATTTTACCAAACTTGTCTCCCGAAATCGATAGAATCCAACTGCTTTCTCAACTGATTTTGGACTCTTTAAAATTTTGCTTTTACACGCAGACTTTCTATTATAACCTGCATATGCGTTTTTTTTTAAAATCACAGTATGATTTTGATACATCTCCAAAGCATTTATTTTTCATTTCACCATTAAGGTGTTTTAGCATTTGAGAACAATAGAATTAATTGCTCTTGGTGGATTTACAATCATACCTCCACCATTGAAGTTGGACAGTACCAACCTCACTTCTGTTATTACTGCGGGTAAAAGAGTATGTTTTTATGTAACCTTTTTCCTATAAGTCACTATAGCTTCTACATTATTTTCAGTTCTTATTTCTCCTACACTATGGTTATGAATGAAAAATAATCTATAAGAAAGATTAAATCATGATTTTACAGGCAGGGAGCATTGAATGAGATTCTTTCCAGATAAACTAACATTTTGGTCGTGGGTTTACAATTTCTCAAATATAACTTTGTTGTATTTACTTTTTTTGGTTTTACTTTCTTTTCTTTTAGTGTTTGATACCAACTCTTACTCTGTAGTTTATCCTGATTTGAAACTTGTATCCTCCCCTCACACCTCAGCCTTGAAAATGCAGGTGTCACAAATATGAGCTACTATGGCCAGTCTGTATTCACGTTTTTAGAGGTAGAGCTCAATAGCCATTTTTCATAAACATCCACACAAAATTAAATAACTCATGATGTTTTATTTTCATTCAAATACTTCTTAACCTAAGTCTAAGTGAGTTCTCCACTGCAAGATTCTGGAATATGACTACTCCTGAGATCAGCCACTTGTTCTGAGGCTCATTGTTACCCTGTAAGAACAAACACCTAATGGTTGACCAAAATATACATGAGTAATTGTTATAAATTAGGATGAATTGGGAGACATTAGGGATCACAGATGTAAAATCAAATGTGTTTGTATTAGCTACTTCTCTTGTTGCTGTGGTAAAGACTTGAAAAGCAGTTGCAGGAAAGATTTATCTATGCTCACAGTTTGAGGGTAGATCCAGTCATGACAGGGAAGACCTGGCAGCATGGTTATTCACATTGAAGAAAATCAGGAAGCAAAAGAAGAATGCTGCCCCTCCACTTGCTTTCTCTTGTCTTATTTCTCTGTCTCTTTGGAAGCCTAACATGTGGAATGGTGCTGCCTACAGTCAGAGTGGTCTTCCCATATCTCTTAAACTTCATTGGAAATGTTCCTATGGACATGTCCAGAGGTTTGCCTGCTAGGTAGTTTTATGCCACCAAGTTGACAATGAAGGTTAACTATAAAAAGTCCATCCTGTGTTGATACCCAAACACATCATTTTTAAGCCTCTCTAACCTATCACTGGTTCTTAAATTCTCATGTGCATCTCACAGTGTAAAATATACTTAATACATCTCTCTAAAAGTCCCCACAGTTTTTAACAGTCCAAAGACTGTTCAAAAGCATAACATTATAATCTTTTCTGAAATGTCATGCAATTTCTTTACTGTGAGTGACTCTGAAATAAAAATACAAGTCACATACTTCTGAAACACAATGGCACAAAGTAAGCATTCTCATTCTGAAAGGGAGGAACATGGGCAAAGCAGGGAAAGACTGGCCAATGCAAGATGAGGCTCAGCATGATAAACCCAAAATCCATGGTTATTTCCATCCTTAGTATCTGAAGCTCTGGGTGGGGTCATCTGGAATTCAACTGCCTTGGTTAGCTCATCCCTTCCAAATATCTAAAGCAAACTAGCCTCTGTCTTGGGCCAGTTTAATTCCATGTTTTCAGCATCCTTAATGGGAATCTCATGGTTTTGGTATCTATAACATCCTGGGCTTCCCATTGCAAGTTCAGTCAGTTTCATCTTTACAACTTCATGCAGTTGTCTCAGGGTTACTTTGTAGACTGATGCTAAAACCTGCCATGTATTGACTGGCCTCAGCAGCTTTCTAAAACCATGGAGCAAGCTTTCTGTATTTCATCACCCTTTCGTTTTTAATGCCCACAAGCCCTATACCACACTGATGATACTGTCCACACAAGCCCTATACCACACTGATGATACTGCCCACATCTGCAGATAGTTTAATATATACGTGGACTCCCTTAGCCACAGTCGTGGCAGTCTTTCTGTGCCTTCAAGACACTTCCCAAGGAAGCCATTTTATAATCATAATAATAAGTACTCTGAGATGGCTTTCTTGATTTTGGCTTCTTTTAAATGAATTATCATTTCCCTAGTTGGAGCCTTACTCACAATCCCAGTGTAGAACTAGAGGTTTCTCTCTAATGATGCTAAAATCTGTAACAGACACAGATGCTTCATCTGTATTCTCCCTGTTTCCAACCTTACACTTCCTCACACCCCTTTCTCACTGGACTGTACAGTTTTCATATATTTTCCTTTCTTTCTCTGTCAGCTTGAATAAGAGCTGGTCACCGAGTCACAGCTGGCATTCTATCCAGCTTGAGATGACCTCTACCAAAGAAACAGACCTATTTCTAAAAGTTTATTACGTTTAAATTTAGATTCATTCCTGTTTTCAGGACATGGGTAGATGCAGACAGATTATATTCCAGAATTTAACACAAAAGTCCACTAGTACAATTTTCTATAGCATTCTTGTTCCCTGATTAAATCTTATGACTAGATATTTATAATTCTTTCAGGATTGTGGTGTCTCAAACTTCCAACAGGTCAGGACATTAAATTCTGTTTACAGCATTTTCAGGTTCCTATAGTTTATTGCTTTTTTGTGTGTTGCAATTTTCTCCAAATTTAAACATACTATCCCATAGGGAGGTTTGCTAATACTGAGTGTTTCAAATCAAAGTATTCTATTTTGGGGGAAATACCATTAAGACTGATGAATTGAATGAAACTTAAAAGATCTTAAAACATAAAAGATCTACAAGTACCCATCCCAATGTTATATAAGCAGTTTTGACTGCTGAGAAGAGGCCCAGAGACTGACTTTCTTGTCAAGCTACTTGCAAGTTGTGCAGAGAGCTCCACGGAAGCAACTTTCATAAGATGCTCCCATACTGGCTTTTTGTAATGCAGGTGATTCTGAGTCACTTGTGTTTTAAGTAACCTGTCACCCATACTCTTGTTAAGTAATTCTAATAGACTCATGGATTCACCCCAGTAGCCTATGGTGGAGTCATTTCTTTGGTCTATTGGCAGTGCCCTCTCTGGAACAAATAGACATTTGTTTACGTCTTCCCAGGAAAAGCCTCACACAAGACAGCCCCAAACTCTTTCATATTCCTTCTTCAAAGTAGCCCCAAAGACTTACGAATCACATGGTGAGATCCATCATGGAAGTGGGCTCACTTTTGCTATCAGTTTTTCTGAAGTAGTTACTTTTCTCATATTGAGGACAAAACACTTAACAAAAGAAGCAACAAGTGAAAAGCTTTATTTGGCTCAAAGTTTGAGGTTAGAGTCCGTCATGGTAGGGAAGGAATAGGAGGAGAGGGAGTAGAAGAAGGAGAGTTGGCTGATCATATATGGCATTTCAGCTGATTTATTTTTATTCCGTCCAGGACTCCAGCCCACATGATGGTGCCACCCACACTCAGGATGGGTTTTCTGGCCTCAGTTAAATCTTGTGGGAAATGCCTCACAGACGTGCCCAGATGTTTGCCTCCTCGATGATTCCATATCCTTTCTAGTTGATAATGAAGATCTGTCACCACAGCAATATACATGTAGGTCTAGCTTTGAGATATGAATTCACATGAAATTTAAAAGAGAATCCTGCCGCGATGAAAGTGATACACCATAATGCTATAAAAATTTTTTGAAGCATAGCCAGGTCTGGCCTCTAATCTCAGTAATTGGGAATTACAGGGAATTTTAATTAGTGTGTGAAGGAATATCAAGTCAATAGGAGAGCAAAAGTTAGGGCCTGCTGACCTTGGCAGGTGAGTGCCTGTTGTGGTGAAGCCAAACAGTCTTGTAAAGTTAATAAGCAACATCATGGTTCCTCAGGATCTGTGACTGGGGAGTTCGAAGAGGCACACATAAATCTTTAGAAGAGAGGTAGTTAGACAGGTTTGGAGAAGTAGGTAATTGACATTAGACATCTGAGCAAATTTAACATTTTTTGGTTGTGAGCCTAGCCTTTAACAGATGAGCTATCTCTCCAGCCCCAGATTTAACTTTTTTGTAGACTATTTTTCTATGTCCACATTTAGCAGAGTCTGCGGGGAAAATATGGTCTTCCATTTAATCTTTTAATAGAGACTAGGTGACCCTACACAGGGTTACCTAGCTGTTTCATATTATTTACATCACATAAACACTTTCATTGTGAACTGTGATGAATGGCATCTAAAAATATAATAGATTCCCCCAAACAGAGTTCCCATGTTACGTGACAACCATAATGAAGAGCACGAGAAAGAAGCAGGCGGAGTGGTTGCTATAGGCCCCTGGATCTCTAGCTGTGCCTCACAGACGGTCATTTTAATTAGAGGGTTAGTTACTTTTCATGTTTCTCTGATTACATATACTGAATAACGGAACAATAATAATCAAAGAAAACAAGTGAAGAGAGAAACAGTCTTATTGGGCTCCTAGTTTCACGGTACAGCTCATCACAAAGAGAAGCCATGGTGGCAGGACCAGCAGGAAGCCGGTCACATTGCGGCTGCAGTCAGGAAGCAGAGGGAGGTGAGTGATTATGCTCAGTTAGCTTTTCCACTTTATGCAGTCCAGTACTTCAGCCTGAAGAATGAGATCCAAAACACTGGAGGAAGGAGGCGGGCTATCCTCCTCTGTCGACCTAATTCAGACAGCCAAGAGATTGCCTTCAGGATGATTCTGTTATGAGCATGTTCATGCACGAGTGTGTGTGTCCCTGTCTGTCTTTGTGTGCATGTGCAGAGGCCTGAGTGGATATCAGGTGTTCTGCTTTATCTCTCTCTGACTTATTTCCTTGAGATAGGGTATCTCATTCAACCTGGAACTTGCCTTTTCAGGTTGTCTGGCTAGCAAGCCCAAGCAATCCTCCCACCTGAGCCATCACACAGTCGTGGGGTTGCAAGAGTTTGCTGCCCCGGTTCAGCTCTTTTATATAAGTCCTGTGGATCAAAACCCAGTTCCTTGTGGTTGCTCCGCAAGCACTCTTCCTCACTGTGCATCTTCTTGACTCCCAGGATGATTCTAAATCCTGTCAAATTGGCAATCAATCTAAATCATCACAGAGAGTTCCAGGGTATTAGGAAACCCCAATCTTATGAATCTGGGAAAAAAATTTAAAAAAAGGTGATAAGAAAATAACCAATTCATTCATTTATTCAGCAAATGTTCATTTGAAAGCTTTGTTGATGCATAATTCAAAGGAGACCACAGATTTCATGGCTCAGAAACTACCAGAGGAAGGAGACTGGGCTGATGGGAGATGTGATTGGAGAAAAAATGCTTTGCAGCTGAAGTGAGCATGTGACAGGAGGGGAGGGTGGTTGCCGTTATTAGTAATGATAGATCCAGGGCGGCAACTTCCAGACCTTTTTCTGCAGCTGTACACTTAGACAGTGGTGATGTTTGGATACTAACCTGCACCATCATTGAAAGTGATGCTAGAGGCCAGAAATGATTTACAAAGGGTCATGGGAGTAGAATATCACCACCCTACCCAGAGTTGGCGTGTATGGCTTGTGAATAATGTGAAGAGTAGATAGCTGGATCAAGATGAAGAATTAGGCACTGAGACACAAAAGTATTAGAAAGATTATGTTCTTAGAAAAAAATGACCAAAAATGACTAAATCAGAAACTAAAATCTTCAGAAAGTTTGCAGATTAATGTGGGATTCCCCTCTTTATGCTGTGTATATCATTGGTTAATAAAGAATCTGTCTTGAGCTTATAGCAGAGCTGGGCAGAACAGAACTAGATGGGAAAATTAAACTGAATGCTGGGAGAAAGAAGGCGGAGTCAGTGAGATGCCATGTAGCCCCACCACATGGTGATACACAGATTAACAGAGATGGGCTAGTTTAGGATATAAGAGTTAGTCAGAAATTTGCTTAAGCTATTAGCCAAACAGTATTGCAAATAATATGGTTTCTGTGTGATTATTTCAGGGCTGAGCAGCCGGGTACCAACAAGTGACCTCCTACAACAGCAGATTCCTAACACTAGTTCGGTGAATGAGCCAACGTACCTGGGAGTACTGAGCCACAGTGACATTGCCCTTGGCTGTAATATTCATTTCTTCAAATGAAACTTTATCCTCTTAAGTCTGACTTATTTTGAGCCTGCTTTACTTTTATTGAAGGCTAATTTACATTTGGACACATTTGGTAGAGTGCAAATACACTATGGAACTAGCCTGGTTTAGTAAGCTCACGCAAGTCTCCAGCCATGGGACCACACTGTTCTGTTACTATTGCTTCCATTTCTAACTTAACCCTCATGTTCAGTTTTAAAATATTCTCCAGCCAGTAGGCAAGAGGATCTGGAACTGTTTTTCAGGTTGCTATTCCTGAAGATCTAACACACAAGGGCAAATGTCAAGGGAAGTGCCAGATAAGAGAAACTTTAGCAATCCTGTCTGTAACCTTTCTTCTGTGTGAGTATATTGGTGTGGGGTGTGGAATGTAATACTAACCTTGTTGTCTAGGGGGTACTTGAATGTTCTACCTTTTATGCCTATTTCAAATCCATTCCCACATTTTTTTTTGTGTACCTAATTTGAGCTTTCATACCTTGCTTACAACTAGAAATTCCTGAATTAATGACCTTGCTCATAAGCCTAATTGCCAATATCATGAATAGCACCTAATGCCTCGTTCCATCCTGAGCTCTCTGTCTGGAACACATCAACAGGAATGAATAAGAATTCGTGAGTTTCTTCTCCATCCTCTATATTCAAATACTCATTTCCTGCTGCATAGATCTAGTTCTTCCCTCCACAAGTTAGAATTTTTTTCAGTCTCAATATAGTACTATCCTGGCCTTTCATTCATAGCTTCATATGTTCAGTGAATTCCCAGCATATTTTCTAGCATATAAGTTATTCCTGTTTCAAATTCATGTAGCCATTTCTTATAGAAACAGGTATTCTTAAAAATCAGGAACAGAGAGAGATGCCAGAGATAGAATAAATTAAAAGAGTTTAAACTCAAAGTTTATTTTCAGAAGATTGACATTAATAGAATGCTAACTTCCTTCTGTGTATTCAATTACCTGGAATAGAGTCCAACATAGTGCAGACATTTATCATAAAGAACACCAACCATCAAATTAAGCCCCTGAATAATAACAGCTGCATACTGTAATACCCTGTAGTGACATGATTAAATTATGGTCACTCAATCTGTTTCTTGACACCAACATAAAAATGGCTTTTTACTGTAAAGTAGAAAACTGAATAATTTATCTTAGTCATTAACAGGGAGACCAATATTTATGCCCTCAGAATGGCATTAAATTTTAACTAATAGTGAAAATCATTAATGCTACTGTAGCAAAAAGAAAAAAATCAGTTTAAGATAAGAGCCCATAGCTAAATTAGACTTAAAATAATAGGATACATGTGGTACAATGTACAGATGTTGAAGATATTTATGGAAGCAATACTTGGAGAAATCCCAGGAAAGTGTTTTTTAAAGTTAGGCTCACAGCCAAAGGACAACCTTTCTTCTGAAACCATGTGCCTATGAAGCAATCCAGTAGATAGTTCACAAAAGAAAATTATTATTAATTGTTTGTATTATTATTAAAACAATATTTTATTGTATAGCCAAATCAGGCCTTGAACTTGCACTATAACCCAAGCTAGTCTCAGTACACAATCCTTGTATCTAGTTTTCCTGCATGAGGACTGTAGATAAAGATTATAGCTATGTACCAACATTTGTGACTCATGTGCTTACTATTAATTCTTCAAGACCAATTAAAATGCATGCATTATATTAAATTGTAGTAAGGATATATAAAATCTAAATCAAATCAAGCATATTGGTTTTATATTTTAAAACGTAAAGATGTATTGTCCTAGATTCTTTTAAATTAAGACACTATTCTTTCCAGAATCAATAAGCCACTGTTAAGAATTTCAAGATGCTGATGTTGCTCACTGAACTTGTCATCTTAAGAATAAAATTCAGTTCTTGCTGCTTTATCATCTGCAAGTGGTTTCTTTAAGTTCCTTCAAGAGATGGACTCATAAAAATAACATGAGGATGGGGATGTGGTTCAGGGGTACAATGCTTGTTTAATGTGTTGGAGGCCCTGGCTTTAGATGAAGTGTGAGCAAATGTGTTCTGCTCTGGACAGCTGAATGTTTCGAGTGTGACTTCTACTATCATTTTGAGGAATTGTACCAAAACGTCCAATACTGTAGGGTTATGTATCAGGTAACTCACAGCTTGATATACAAGAGGTAATTCCATCTCTGTGCCTTTGCTAGGGAGCTTTTGACAAGAAAAAGGATAGAGAAAAATCTTGCATGCACACAAATACTCTCTTGCAGTCAGCCACAAGACCTACGTTGTCAACCTTCTAGAGTCCACTGAGTGTCATTTCTACACTGCTCAGTGGTACCATGATATGAAATAATACAAGGGCCAAACTTAGAGGCTCATGTAACTACAGAACTCAGAAGCCTCATCTTACATAGTTTTGCCTTGCGATATCTGCCACCATGTCTGTGTAGGCTATAATCAATAGTGTACATTCAAAAGATGAAACCATCTAACAGACATGAATTTGATACTCTAGTATAAAAGAGAAAATATCTTTAAAAGGCTGGAGGGATTGTCAAAGGCTTTCTGTGTTAGCGAACTTTAGTTAATCATTTAGGCATTTGTTGAACACATAATGTGTCTGTAAATAGCAAACGCACAGTTATAATAACAGCAATGTATTTAGGTATCTTTGTTCTTCCAAAAACGTTTGTTGTAAAAAATGTAATTTTTATTTAAAATTAATTTTAATATTATTAAAATTTAAAATATTTAAAATTAAAAAAAACAACATCCATTCTCTAAACATTTGTTGTTTCTAAGAACTGACCCTCTGTCTTGACCCTAACTGTATGCCAAGGCTCTAAAGACCATGGGAACACACCTGAGGAAGTCACCAGCAATCGAACAGCTTGGAAGGGAGACTGTATGTACACCCAAAGAATCCTCAGGGTGTGTTGGTAAAAGAGAAAGATCTTCTTGAGTGATGTGGCAGATGAGTACAGAGGCACACCTTCACTTGTTACTGTCGGAGAGCAAGGGAAGCTCTGACCTTATCTACCAAGAGGGCAGTGTGCCTCCGACACAGGAGTCACTTTCTTTGGCTAAGAGGGAGTGGGTTGACATTTTGTGGGAGGCAGAGTAATCCTCCTCACTTAGAGTTATGAAGTAGACTTGTTTTGTCCTCCTTCTCCTAGAGTAAGAGTGGCCTTTTTGATGTAGGGCTTCTATGAGGTTTATAGCCTGTAGACGGCTTGACTGTGGGTGCCAAGTCACCTACTAGATGCAAAAGCTATCCATCTCTTTCTATGTAGCCTGCCCACAGTCCCAGTTTTTCCCTAAGGCTAAGACATTGCTAAAAACCCAACACATTGAGTCAAATCCTAAACTCATTATTAGGCTGTAGTGATATTTCATTTGTATTTTAATAAATAAAGTTTTCCTGAGAATCAGATTGTAAAATAGCTGCCATGGTCAGCCTTACAGACCAGGCAGTGGTGACACACACCATTGATCCCAGTAGCCACACTAGTTGCCATAGAAACTGGGTGGTAGTGGTGCTCGCTAGTCCTAGGTAGGAATATAAAATGGGAGGAGACAGCTCCCACTCTCAGTCTCATTCTGAGATTCCTGGAGGCAAGATTGCGATTTAGGATTGAGGTAGAGGTAAGAGCCAGTGGCTGTTTTGCTTTTTCTAACCTTCAGGTTGAACCCCAAAATCTGTCTCTGGGTTTTTATTAATCATGCTACATTAAGCAAACTCCTTTATTGAGAGTGGGTAGTGGTTTCTCTCTAGGGACTATTTAGCAAGTTCAGGGACTGGATAAGATTCTGAAACTTTGAAAGCTCAGCCTTGGGGCCCCCTTGTGAAGGCCCCTTTAAATGAGTGATCAGGACCCACCTCTCTCACCTCCCATCAGCCCCCTTCCGACAGCCACTGTACAAGGCAGTGATCCAGCTGGCCCAGCCCGTGCTGCTGGCTTTGCAAACAGATGCTGCGGTCAAACTCCTGCCCTTTTCAGTACGGCCTTCTTCGGCTAGCTCTGTGCTGTCCCACATCTTCTATTGCTCACAGCTGAGCAAGTCTATGAAGGGAGAAAAACACTGATGTCAGGTTCAAATTTCCTGTCTTGAGACTCTTTCCTGGCTTTAGTCTCTTTCTGTAGCCTTCAACTTCCTTATTGATTATGTGTTTGCTGAATGAATGAATGAATCCTCTCTGATACCCAGAACTCATTAATGCATAGATTTTTCTTTAGAAACTTGGAATACATATACATATTTGTTTACATATTATGTATGTATGCATGCATATATATTTATATAAATTGGGATATTTTTTTTTAAAAAATCCAATAAAGCTATGGAAAATGTATGGGTAAAAAAGAGGACAATTAAGAAAATATTGTTCATGGTCGATAAACTTTCCATGAAGAAGAAGGCATGGAAGAGAATCATAGTCTTTAAAGGGACCTAATGACTCTAATACAATTTCCAGTTCAATGCAACAATTCTCTCCATCTCTCTGACATAATTACATACTTATTCAGGAATGAGAACGGTCACATCCAATGGCATATTAAACCAAGAAACGATAAAAATGGATGCATGAAATAGGGAAAGAACTGAGGCAATATTAAGAAAAAAATCATTTCAAAGGAAAAATATGTGGGTTTTTTTTCATCACTGCAGAGACGAACCTACAAAAGGATTGCAAAATGACTTGCTCAAGGTTGCCTGGGACCCCAGGGTATGATGTGAGAGTAGATTATCTTAATGTTCTATCCACTAGCCCATGATGTCTACCTGCGGGCGAAACTCATCATGTAGCCTAGTTAGCACAGCAGACTGCAGAAACTTGAGAAAGATTTGTAGCCTGACTTAATGAACTGAAGAGTTGCTTTCATAAGTCCGTAAATATCCTCAGCTTGGAGAACCAGCATTAAAGTTTGATGGTCACCTTGCAAATGATGGCTGGGAATGCTTGGATAGGGACAAATAAAGCTAAGAAAGAAACGGGAGATCTATTAACTGTCGTGTCAAAAGATCTTGCTAAGAGATTCACCTTTGGGCTCCCGAGTCATAGGGAAAGCCTTATGGATTATCCAAGGGGATGGTTGTGGGGACTCTTTATTGACTAGTTTGAGATTGTTTACCTGAATAATGTCAAAAAAGGCCATTGTGTCTTTATACACAAAATGTCATTTTTATTTTTAAGAGACTATTCAAGATGTAGTAAAATGGAAGCTATCACTTGCTTTTTAAAATATCCTTATCATAATACAATAAAGCAAAGCAATATTTACTGTTGATTAGTTGCATTTAGGGCTGGAAGGATCATTTATAAATAGACACACAAAGACTCTATCATCTATTTATATCTATTTATTATCTATCTATTTATCTATATCTCTATCATCTACTTATCTAACAACTATATTTCTAACTATATATCTGTTGATTTATGTCATTTTTATCTGTATAATCTATATAGTCTACAATATTATTATTGCACTATTTCTTATTACTATTTTACTGAAGGTTTATAAAAGTCCCAAAACAAATTCTCTTATAATATCAAAGCCTACATTCATAAGTGGGAAGACAATCCTAACTTCAGGATTCTACAAGGTTGACACGACATACAGTTGAATCATTTCTTTCCCACTTTATAAGACTTTAATGCGATATTTGGACCAGTGCATGTCTTTGTTAAACTTCCTAGCAAACTGCCTTCTGTCTGTCTTAAAACGATAATGGCATTCTTTATGAGGCCATTAGATTAATGGGAATCATGGGCTGCTGGTAAATGATTTGGGGCTAGAAAGAAATAACAAAGGGTAAAAATGACTTGTTTTCTGAGCAAACATAGCTTAGGGGATGTGTCCCTGGGAGAACACTCTCAATTGCCCTGGTATGCCATTAGAATGCTTCTTCATGTATATTATTGCACACTCCCTTGGGTATTTTCAGTATGGTCTCCATACCCCTTTTCCTTTTACTCTTTCCAAATTCTTTTCCAAGACAACTGTGGGGGCAGGGGAGGGAAGATCAACTCACAGGTGCTCCCACAGTGTCTTTGGTGAAGGTGTGATCCAGAGTTCCAGTGAATAGCTTGGGTTCATGTGCAATGGGTGCATCCTTGGAACATGCCCAGGATTAAACAGCATTCAGGAGTGACAGGATCTTTGCTTTGTTTGCAAACATAGACTTTGTTATGGCCTGCACCTCTAGTTGACTCTTCCCCCTGCTGTCCCCCTTCTGAGACCTGCTCCTCCTATCTGCTGGAGGGTCATCTTCTTACATCTAAATGCCTGCCATCCACCAGGGCTAGCTGGTTTTGACTGTGACAGAAATATTGCTGACATAGCAGATGGTCTCACTATTTCTGAAAAACAGTAATATCTTTGCCATTTCCACCCACATTCGCTTGGCTACTGTTGTTCCTTCATGGGATATAGGTCATTTTCAGGAAACCTCTATACTCTGATGATTTTATAGAACATAGGCAGGGAAAGACTTCAGGGTACTTTCACAGATAAATGAAAAGTTAAGATACATTGATTTACTTTGCTATGATAGATTTTGTGATGAATTTATGATGAGCATGTTTGAGTAGCATCTGAGTATTTGAAGCACCGAGAATGCTTGGCAATAAGGCGTGGCTGATAGAGGATGCTGGAAGAAGCAGGAAGCTTGGAGGCCTTCCAGAAGAGTATGCTATGGAACAATTTTTGTCAGTATTTAACCCTGTTGTATTAATGAGCGGCGGGGCTGCGTCCCGCCACCTGGCTAGCTTTACACCCGAAATAATTACACGGAAACTGTATTCTTTTAAACACTGCCTGGCCCATTAGTTCCAGCCTCTTATTGGCTAGCTCTTACTCACATGAACCAGTGTCAGCTCCAAGGAGGAACATTATCTGTGTGATCTTGTTTCTGATCCCAGCCTGCTGTGCTGATAACCTGAGTGCTTCAAAGTCGAACGGTATTGGAATGGAAAGGTTTGTTCCATCATGGAAAATGGCTTACTCACGAAGAATCTGCTGCCAACCTACCATCAACCTAGCTTATCATCTCCCAGCACAGAAGAATATGTATAATTAAGAGAAGTGAGACAATGTCAAAAATATTTAACCACAAAATGGGATTGCCTCCTGGCCAATCACAGCTGATGCAGTCATAGGACTGGATTGTTTTCTGGACCAGTATGAGGTTGAAGGGACTCAAAAGGAGAGGGTAGTAGGATCAGGATAATTCTAAGGCATTAAAGGGTTACAGTATTTTCAAAAGCAGTCATCCCAGCCAAGGAAAGGCCCTGAAAGAAAACATCCAGCATTCATGAGTTATGTCATGAGACACTTTTGTGTATAATAGACTGAGGAACTATTTCAGAAGCTGTTTATAAAGTTTATAGAGCCAAGAAAGATTATATATCTAAGGCCCTCTTCAGCAACTAAAGCTCTTTACTCATGATGAGACTGTATCTGTTTACAGAATCAAATAAATTATTGAGAAGGATTCCCACACAGCTTTCATTTTCCATAAAACACAATTCCTTTGTGCTAAAACAATGTAGTGATTCACAGAGAGTTTGGATACAGGACTCACCAGATTAATTAGTGGGTAAGGAACTTTCTGTACATATCTGATGACCTGAATTAAATCCCAGACGTCCATGTAAAGAAAAAAGGAAAGAGCCAACATACGAAGTTGTCCTCTGGATTTTACCTAGATACACTCTTATGATACCTGTATTTACCCCATCTCACATAATAATAATAATAATATTAATAATAAATGTTTTTTAAAAAGAGTTTAAATACAGTTCACAATAAACAGAAGAGTATTAGAGCACAGGTCCTTTCAGATTAGCCTCTGAATTCTTAACTTTCTCCAGAAAATACATATTTGGAAGAGATGTTGGCCTCAGTGGGGATGTAGTGGTGGCCTGTGGTTTGGACTTTGGCTGGGCACTGGATGTATCTGAAAACAGTGCTAATTACTTTTACACTGCAGTGAGTTTTAAAGCATCATTGGGACTTTTGATAAATATGCATAAACATAAAATATATGTAACTGTTCTTGGACACGGGTATCTGAATGACTGGGTTACAATATACTGTGGACTGCATTACTTTCAAAGCAAAAGATGTTCAAAGTGTTGGGGAAAGTATCTCACACAAGCTCATGTTGCACAGTTTAGGGCTACGTGTGATCTCTTTACCTTTCCTCATGTCAAGTGCACCTATCCACCCATTTACTACTTTTCTTTTCACTAAGAACCTTGTAACATTTACTTGACAAAAGGTGGTTGGCCAGAGATAGGCGTAGCATATTTAACAGGCAAAGACATGGGAATCTTATACAACATAGAACTTAAAGGAAGGTTGACTGGCTGAGGCTTAAACACCCATTAGGAAGAAAGTGGGGAAGTTGAGTATTGGAGGCCTTGCTGGCTGGCCAGAGGTTGCCGTCTATCATGGCCTGGAAGCTTTTTAAAATGTTGGACAGCATAGGACTTCCTCCCCAGAGAAATTTCCTGCTCTCTACCTGCCTTTAGCAGAATGTCCCTATGCCCAAGGGAATAACCTCATCTTAAAGTGGTCTTTAAGTCAGATGCCTGATTTATCTCTAGTGTGACCCTTGGCACAGATCCTTGCTGGAACCTCCCCTGCTGCACTTAGGGTAACTAAGACTTGTGCTAGGAGCTTTGCCTTAGGAGCCTGCTGATGTATATGAAGCCTAGCGACAGGAGTGTGCCATTTAATGCAAATTGTGTTTGTCCCCAGGCTCCCCGATCCTAGATATTCCTTATACTCTGGAATAAATTTGAGCTGTTGCATCCAAGTCTGTCTCCTGGAGAGTTGTCTTCATCATGTTCATGGAACACACAAGGATCTCTGCTTCTGCCCCTTTGTCTTCATGAACTGTGAAGATAAAGGGGAACCCCCACATTCTTAACCAGAGGGACTTTTTCTAGAAAGAACCCCTTCCAGAATTTAAGACTAAAATATGGGAATTTAGATCTGAGATTATTTCTATAACTTGGCATGCCAAAGCTCCACTCTTTGAGATATGCTTTTCTGAGCTCTTATACTATTTAAAATCAAACGTTTGACAGACAGAGTATGTAAAAAGCTGTGTGTGCACAGGGTGGGTTAATCTCAGTATAACATTGTGGTAAATTGTACCCTGTAGGTAGAGGCAGATTCCAAAATTAGAAAAGGTTGTTTGCAAGGCTTTTTGAGCTTTTATTTAACAGACAACCCACCTGAGTTCTAAATTTATTCCCGCAAGCAGCTAAGTTTCTGGAAGAGAAATGATACTGCAAAGCAAAGCTCACAAGGAAACACACATGGACACACAGTCACGCATCACACCGACTGCCGTCCCATGACCTTGGCATTTGGTTCAGTGTCAGGTGTGGCAAGTGAAAACAGACAGTTAAAGTTATTTTTTCCAAAGCCAACAGTTAATTCATAAATAATTCCTAAAAGGCGTCTTCCATAGGTCTGTGCTTTAGTTGGCTCTTGTATCTCAGATACCCAATTAAATACCCTGGTGGAATTTTACCCCAAGCGGTTCAGTTTTGTATTGCAAAATCAGAGGGAATGCATTTCATCTCGTCTATCTGCCTTTTCCTTTGCTCTGTTTCAAGGCAGAAACCAGGCTTCGAAATTTCTTGCTTCACGAATGTTAGCCTAAAAGGAAGCATAAGCAGTTATAAATCCAAACCTTGATTTTTTGTTTTATTTTAAAAATCAGAGCCTTCAGAATGTAGTTTCAGGCAAAGGGAGGTTCTGCATATAGGAGAAGAGCTGTGTCTGGCTGGGGAGCCTAGGGGACCTCAAGCTCTACAGTCGGTTGATCATTAGGAGTGAGAAGTCAGAAAAACGGCTCTGTGCCTGTCAGTTATGCCCAGATCACCACGGGTGTGTCGCCAGACGGAGAGACTCTAGAGAACAGACTCAGACGTAAGGCAGAAGCTAAATCATCTCTGATGCACCAAAGAAAAACTTTGTCTTACCTTTCTTTTTGTCTTCTGTGTATTGTCTATGTGCCTCTGAGTCAATCAGCTCCCAGGCCCATACATGCGGACATGGGCTGGAGCAGGAGGAGACAGGTTGAGCAAGCTCAGTGGGTCATGAAATAAGTGGTTACAAAGACATCAAATGGTGATGTCTTTCCATACTGAAGGACAGACATACTCTGCCTTGACTACACTTGGTACTAATGATTATTATAAACAACGAAGTTCCTGGCTTGAATATGTTAATAAACAGAAGTGGTTGATTTATCAGGAAAAAATATATCACCTTTGTTGTGTTTACCTTCCAAAAATTTCCCAGTGAAATCTCTCCCCACTGAATGGGGCCATTTGCTATGCTAGCACTTTCAGAGTTAGAAAGGGAAGGGGGTGTCACTCTTTGCCAAATCTCAAATGGACTCATTCACCGCACACATTTACAGACAACATTTACATGTCTATTTCATAGCGAGCATTGACTCAGGCTCTGAAATGGGATTTTGTATGTGCAGTGCCCAGTCTCCAAACATTGTCAAAGGCCAAATATTAGGTATTTGTGTCACTTCCCAGTCCTCTTTTATTTAGCAGGGATTAAGCAACTAGCATTGTCCCACACTAGAATGGTGTGGGGTGGAGGAGGGAAGAGAAAAGACAGGGAACCTCTTGTGAATATCTCACCCTGTGATCAGGCAGCACCAGAGATGAGCCCCCAGGATGGAGGGGCTCTACCCTGTGATCTGCCAGCTCCACGGCTACTAGACATTTACCCAGTGTGGTCACATGAGGATGGAAACCACTATCGCCCACATCTCTTTTGAGGGTAAATTCATAACTGGAGCCTATAGTGCTAACTCTTCCACCATGTTTTCAGCATATAGAAGTCATAAGGATGAGTACATCATAGAAAAGACTGTACTCCGCAAAACCACTTTTACATTTTAGAGAGTCTTATGTATCTACATACTATGACCTCAAGTTCATTTTCTTATATAGATGTAGTTGTTATACCTATCCATGCCTATGTTAAATATATCTGACCTCTTATAACTACAGGATTGGTACCTACAGGTTATTTCCACTCATCTACAGTCATAACAATCTTAATAACAAAAGTACCTGAAACTGGACCAGGTGTTAGGAATTAAGGATGAAGACCACTATCATCTCTAACTTCTGCTGTGCTCAGCACATTTTCTTCACTATCATGACTATTTTTCTCTCAATTTCTTTGATGTAAGCAATAAATTTCTTAAAAATGTTTTGGTATGCTTTAGTGTTACACTCACACATGAGGTAAAGTTTATAGATGTTTTAGAAGTAATATCTTAAATTAAGTTCCTGCCTTGAAAACTTCTGTGCTCTGAAGCATCTATTTTGTTCCCAGATGTCTATAGCGGGAAGGAATGACTCAGAGATTAAACATCAGTATTATTCTAAAAGCAATCATCTGCAAAATTCATATTCTCCCTGCAATGACTGTCTTGAAATGAAAACTTCAGCCACACAATTGTTTTCTTTCAGTATTCAGAAGAGCAAGCAGTGTGTTTGATTGGCTTTCACTGTTTAGCGGCCATTGAATGGTGTGTCCCTTAGGTAGCACAGCTTGGTAATTTATTTCCCAAGCAGCCTTCACCTCAATTTTCAGCATAGCACCAAAGCTCTCTACTTACCTGCCAGGCATCTTCTAGGTGCAAACACTGCCTCAGAGAAGGTTCATCACTCTCCAAGTTGAGCCTTCAGCAGAGCGGTCTGCTGTTGCTCATTTTAAGTGCACTGGTCTCATCAGTCACCCTTACTTCCTTTCTAATCTGAAGCTAGAATGAGTTCTTTCTATTCTTTAGCATGCAATATTCTATTTATTCACCTATAATTCTTGGCCAGAGGCAACCTGGAAATGGCACATGGAGAGAAATTTATGATATATTTGATGACACAGGAGACCTTTGCTATCTGTGCTTATGATGGCTCACCCAGCATCAGTCTTAGTTGAAGATCAATAAGTAATAGAATGCATCAGTGAAGAAATGAATAAATGACTATATTCTAAGAATCAGTCTACAAAAACAGTGGATATTATCTAAACAATTAGATACCATGGAAATTACTGAATTTTTAACCAGATTACACTTATATTAAGAATGAAATATTTTCTGTTTTGACATTCTTTAATTCAGGATATCTTATTTTTATTGCATCTAAAATTCAGATAGGAATCAAGAGACTCAAAGGCTTGCAGAAGAGAGTTTAACAATGGGAATATTTACAGCCAGGAAGACAAAGTTAAGTGTAATACTACACTAAAAAGTAGAAATAGTAGTGTCCCCTAGAGGCAGCAGAAGCAGGCGTGGCAAGGGAGTGGGGAGATGGGACAAAGAAGCCAGCAGAGAGGCTGCTCAGAGGAAAATGTGGCTTTGGGTGAAGGCCCAGAGCCAAATTGCAGTGAGCTGGCAGATCAGTAGTTTAATAAAATTAGTATTTCGTTCTCCATTAATCCTTAAATATCTTGGCAAGTACCTTTCATTGTCCAACTGGACACTGCAGAGCTGGGAAGTCTATTGACATAGTACTCAGAGGTTAGAGTGTTGGAGTTTAGAACAAGGTAGAGACAGGTAGAAGGCAGACCTGGAATAACAAGAAACCCAAATTATCCAGGTATTCTCTCTATCAGTTGGGGTGACTAATTGGTGGTCCCCCATTTCCTTTCCATTTTTATGTAGACAGGATAGTTAGTTATAGGTAGGGAAATACGACAGAAAACATAAATTTAAATCATGAAAGTCTTAGAAAAAGAACAAAGTGTTGTGACAGAAATCAAACCCAAAATTTCAGTTGTTTTAGATTCCTGAGGGTATAAATTACAGACATGCAAAAGTAAACCGATGTCTCTCACGTTTTGTTTGATAAAACGTCTAAAAAAAAAAAGTCTAAGACTAGTGCACAGGATTTTTTTTGGCCTGGTATATTTAGAGAAAAACATTGTCTTTAGATTCTGCTTTTCAAAAATGCATTTGTATTTCTAACATTGGTGACTGACAAAGGAAATCTTTAGAAGAATGTTTTTGTGAAACATTTGCAGGAATGTGGAGAAAGCAGGGTCATACAGGGAAGACCACTTAAGGTGGGGGGAACCAGCTAATGGGTAGGCACCACCTGGTCCGAAGAGGAGCTCCAAACAGTAATGGTGCACGAAACTGTCCTACAAACAGTTTAAACATGGCTGGAAAGAGCTCAGTAAGTAATGTGCTTATCTTGCATTCATGACGACCTGAATTCAACCCTGTGTAAGAAAAGATGGATTAGATCATGCATGTATGGTGTCAGTTGTGGGAAGACAGATCAGTAGATTGATGTGGCTTGCTGGCCATCAGGCCTAGCCTACTCAAGGAGCTTCAGGTCAGGAAGAGACTGTCTCAAAACAAACAAAAAGTTGGACAGTGACTGAAGAATGACATCCAAGGTTATTGTCTCAGTTCCACATGCACATGAACATACAGGGATATGTATTCTCACAAGGAAGTGTATGTAAAGACACATACACACACGCGCGCACAATCTCTGTGAAGCTAGTTGCATGAATCCCTATCTGAAGGCCATTCTGTGGTGTTGGAAGCTTGTCTCTCAGGTACATTTAGGAAAGAGGGTTATTCTGTGATACCTTTAAAATGATTCCTTGAAAGAGGATGGAGGGGTTTAGTTTGGTATAGGAGATATGGCTTGAATATAACATCTACTACATACCAACAATCTGGTAGATAAAATTCTTCCTATTCATGAATATTCTCAGTGCTGACTTTAAAAGCTTAATATTTCTTCAGCAATATTGTAAAAATTACTATATTACCCTATCTTTCTGAGAAAATCCAGTAGAAAAATTATGAAATTTGTAGATAAAAGATTGATTTGAAGAAAAGCATAAATTATATGTTAGCATGCAAACAACACAGCTTTTTGAAGCATTTTGTGTTCATCTACCCACCTATACGGCCTTTATTTCTCATAATTTCCCATATGTCCAGGGGTGGGATGATTTTGTGAAGGTTTTGGATGTCTTCCAAAACTCAGTATTTTAGTAAGTAGGCTTGGCTGTCACAATGGTGGAACTGGGACTGTGAAAAGATGGGCTTCATGGGATGTCATTTGATGTAGGATTCTACTCTGTATGCTGTGAATACCACTGGTTAATAAAGAAAACTGGCTTGTGCCTATGGCAGGGCAGAGCAGAAGTAGGCGGGAAAGATGGAACTGAATGCTGGGAGAAGGAAGGGTGGAGTCAGAGAGAAACCATGTAGCCCGCTAGAGCCAAATGGAACTTTATCCAGTAAGCTACTGCTACATAGAGATACACAGATTAATGGAGATGGGTTAAATTAAGATGTAAGAGTTAGCTAATAAGAAGTTAGAGCTAATGGGCCTAGCAATGATTAAACAATATAGTTTCTGTGTGACTATTTCGGGGCTGAGCAGCCAGGAACCAACAAGTGGCCTTTCTCCTACAGTCATAGGTTACTAGAAAGCCATGTTCTAGGAAAACATTGGAGGACTTTCATTTCTCTCCCTCTTTGCTGCCATCAGAGCTAGTTCTTTTGCTGTTACACGTATTCCCACCACACTGTATTATGCTCACAGAATTCCAGCCCAGTGAGACTACTCAGTCTTGGACTCCAAATTTCTAAAACTGTGGAAACATTTTCTGTGTGTGAAGGTAATTGCCTCAGATATTTTGTTGTAGTCATAATACAAAATGGGCCAGTTCATATCTGAATTCACTGTCACGAAACTAGCAAGATGTGGGATAAGATACAAGCCAATGAGATTGTAAAAATTGTATTAAAATAAAGGCTGGAGAGATGGATCAGACATTAAAGACTATGCTTACACCCAAAAATCATATTAAAATATTTATATTTACCAATGAGTAGGAGCCATCAGAACATGATGTGGTTGCTGCTCTTGAACTGAGCCTGTTGCTGACATTTTTATTAAGAGATGGGAACAACAAAACAGAGACTAATGCACCCAGGTACAGTGACTGGGCACTTATTTGAGGATGCTCAGGGGACAAGCTGATTTTTTTTTTAAAAAAAAATAATTATCATTTTATTTAATATGCATGAGTATATGATGGCTATTCTTGGTTGCCAACTTGGCTACATCTAGAATTAACTAAAACTCAAATAAGTGGGAATTGTTGTGTGGGATATTTTTTCTTATTTAAACCTTTGAAGTGGGATGACCCACTTCTTATGTAGATTTTTGAGGTGGGAAGATCTGGACAACACCTCTTGTTGGCAACCTATAGGAAGGTTGTAGAAGAGGGAAGGTTTCTCTCTCTCTCTCTCTCTCTCTCTACTTGTTCTCACTGTGTCTTCTAATCCATTCCTTCACAGGCATTAGAGCCTACTTCTCTGGGATTCTTGTACACACTGAAGACTAGCTGACACACCCAAGATTCTTAGAACTTCTGTTCATAGGCAGCCACTGTTGGATTAGCTGAACCAAAGCATGTAAGCCATTCTAATAAATCATATATATATATATATATATATATATATATATATATATATATATATCTTCTATAAATTCTGTTTCTCTAGAAAACCCTGGTTAGTATAAGGTATTTTGTCTACTTGTGTCTAGGTATGGCCTGGAGCCCACAGAAGCCTGAACAGGACAAAAGATGCCCTGGAATCAGAGTTACAGATGTTTGTGAGGCTTCATATAAGTATTGGGTATCAAACCCAGGACCTCTGGAAGAGCAGCCACTGCTCTTAACTGCTGAGCCATCTCTATTTTAACCCTGTGGCTCTTGTAGTTTTTCCTGACTAAATTACATATGAAAATACTTGTTTTGAATGCTGGTTTTGTTGTTTTAAGCAAACCCTTAGTGAATGTGGCTGAGAACCTCAGCAGTCTCTCAGCTTACAAAAACCAGAGTCTGATAAGACCAGCCCCATTCTCAATTAGAACCATAACTTAACCTCGAGTCAAGATTCCCACAAACTTCTATGTTTGTCATTAAACAAAAGCTTAAAAGTCAATAGCAAAAAAAAAAAAAGTCAATAGCAGCATAGAGACACACAGCATTGTAAGTCACCTTTTATTATGTTTTTTGACAGCAAGGCACATAAGAAGCTTCTAACGAGCTTTAAGCACCAAGAAAAGGAATACTGGACTGTCTTATCCAAAATGTAAATAGTCAATATCTTCATGATTTATAGTGTTTAGTGCTATGAAAGTTTAATATACAGTAATTTATTTTTTCTGGTCCCATTTTTATCAAATATCTTCAAATTCATCACAGTTGAGAAGGATGTATAGACAGTTATGTGCAATCAAAAGGCAACCTGGATGAAAGGAGAATGATAAGTGAATAGAAATGCTGATTAACATAGCAATATGGTTTCTATGCAGGTTTTTATAAGATGATTCTTTTTCCAAATTTTATTTTTTAGGAGACTGAAATCATACTAAAATATTTTGGTACTGGAAATCAACTTTATTTTCCAGGTCTACAAGGAAAAAGACTTGCATTTATATCTGGAAAAAAACTATTTCTGCCATCCAATTAAATGAATGCTATGTCAGTACATTTGAATAGTTCTCTTATCGGCGAGAAGAGATTGCCTTCTTTCACTGAAACAGGCTTTTGTGTCCCTACTGAAGAAGGGCATGGTGACCATTGCTGAACGGATGCATCTGTCAAGTCTGCGTCTGATCTGATGAAGTCAAGGTTTCCTAAAAACTAAAATTGTGAACTATTAATCCAACCCTGAACAGCTTTTCTCTCTTTAAGTTCCAGATGCTATCCTGGTTCAGGGTAGAGCCATCTGCCCCTGATTTAAAAAAAAAAAACATTATTTTTTTATTTTTTAAAACTCATTTTTTATTTCAAAGAGAATTTTTTTTATTTTATGATCATGAGTGTTTGTCAACATGTATGTATGTGTTCCATATGCTTGCCTAGTGCCTTCAGAGAACAGAATAGGGTGTCAGTACCCTTGATCTTGAGTGATAGAAGATTATGAGCCATGATGTGGGTTCTAGGAACCAAAGCCTGTTCCATTTATTTTGTAAGAGAAACAAGTATTCTTAAGTGACTCAAGTCGTTTGTCCAATCTCTTTAATTGCTTTTTGCCACTAATGATGTAGCTAGATAATTTCTTAGGGTTCAGTTAAAGGAACAGAGATTATTTAGACTAGAAAGGGATCTGTAAAAGTTGGACCCTACCTAGTAATGTCTGTGCAATGTACAGATGGAAAACAGACATACAAATGAGTCACAGGTCATGAACACAGATGTACAAGTCCCTGCCAGCACCACTATCAGAAAGAAGACAAAAAAAGAACAATAAACAAATGAAGAACACAAACAAAAATAAATGGAAAAATGTTTACAAACACACAACTTTTGCTGTCAGAGGTCTAGGAAGAATCTGGTAATTGGTGAGATGCTTTCATGGGTCATGGAAAAGCAGAATCAGCCTAAGTGGAAAAACAAAGCCAACCCAGAATGAGTGAGAAAAGTGGTTAGAATTTCCAGACCTTAGGTTTGGAATGACTCCATTTGTCAACATTCATTTCAGTAAGTCCAAATTATCATCAAGAAGATGCTGTTGCCTTCTTACAGGGCCTTGGCAGGAGTGCTGTAGACATTCATTTCCTGGAGGTGGGCTTCAGTCCTTCATTATACAAGTCAAAAGTTTGGCTAAGTGTGAAGAGATTTAATTCCACTAAAAGCTTATAGCTGAGGTCTTGTCCTCATATTCAACACAAAGGCTGCCTTCTGGACGATTCATGTGACTTTTACATCCTCTTCAATTTGGCTCTAAAATATCTCTCACAATTACCATAATTCTCTGACTGATACTCTTTAACATTTCCTGATGAACTGTTTGAAGCATTTTTTTTTTTAACTACTGCAGACAAATGTTGAGAGTGTTAAGTCTTTGCTTTGGTAAAAGAAACTCTAATATGAAGTGTCTTTAGTTTTACACATTTTATTTGGGGATTTCTCTGACCTCAGTACACAGCAGTGCTTGCACCTATACTCCTAAACTCAGATTATGCCTGGAAGAGAACACCCCTGTTCTTTACATACCTAAACCTGCTTCTGCTCCTCCTCATGCCCTCCCCAATTCAACTCAGCTCAGTCCCGTGTCTCCTAAACTTTGCATAACCATCCTAGTGTTTATTAGCTGTACTGGTATTTGCACTCATGAACTTTCTCGTTTATGCTCTCAAGCTCTCTGCTGTAGTCTGTTTCAGCATCACTCACAGGAATTGTTGAAGCAGACAACAGGGTCCCACATCCAAAGAAGGTGATTTGCAGAGAGCAAGACTATGTCTAAAGGCTCCTCCAAAGATACTGAGCTTCTCTAGACTACCCTTCCCTCACCTCCTACTTGTTGCATTTTCTCTCATCCACGAAGATTCCCTTCCAGAATGGGTGAGGTAGCATCTACCTATTGCCCCCGCTACCTGGGATGTTGTGAAAGGAAGATCACATGAGCCTGAGCTCAAGACAAAACCTCATCTAAAATAAATAAATAAATAAATAAATAAATAAATAAAATAAAAGATAACTTCCCTCAACTAAAGTATGGTCACAGAGATACCTATGAAGACCATATAATACGAAAATGTATGCATTTGATGAAATAAAAGAAATGAAAAATATTCGCCAGTATTGCTATAGGATAGGGTCATTTCAAGGTTCCCTATCCTCAGCTGCCCAAGGAACTAACTGGGGACATCGCCTTGGGCTCCTGGGAGCCACTCTAGGTTCAAGTCTCTTGCCAACCCTAAGGTGGCTCCCTTAACTAAGAATTGTGCTTCCATGCTCCCCTATCCAACCTTCCTTTATCCCAATCATCCTGTTTCCCCAAGTTCCACCCATTCTCCCCTTCTCACTTTTCTCTCCTTATCTCCTCTTACCCCCATCCCACCCCACCCCCAAGATCCCAATTTTCTCCCCGGCAATTGTGTCTACTTCTCATAGCCAAGAGGATAACTATATGTTTTTCCTTGGGTTCACCTTCTTATTTAGCTTCTTTAGGTTCACCAATTGGACTCTCTGAACATGGCGGACAATGAGGGCTGATGAGAAGCCAAGGACAATAGCACTGGGTTTTGATCTTACTTCATGTTCTGGCTTTGTGGGAGCCTAGCCAGTTTGGATGTTCACCTTCCTAGACATGGACGAAGGGGGGAGGACCTTGGACTTTCCACAGGGTAGGGAACCCTGACTGCTCTTTGGACTGGAGAGGGAGGGGGAAAGGAGTGGGGGGAGGGGGAGAAGGGTGGGAGGAGGGGGAGGGAAATGGGAGACTGGGAGGAGGCAGAAACTTTTTTTTCCTTTTCTCAATAAAAAAAAAAGATGAAAATTAAAATTATTAACTTTCAAAAAAAAAAGAAATGAAATAAGATAAATGATCTTTATGGGAAGGTCATGATTTAATCATATGAGTCTAAATCCATTCTAACACCTGCCTATTGTTTGAACAGGGATATCCTGTGAGCAGGTTTGGGATAAGAAAGGACAAGGTGACATTGTAAAGAGAAAAATGAGACGCTCCCACCTTCTGTCTGATACTTTACTCATGACATCTCAAATCTTGTTTATTTTCCTGCCTGCTGCCTTCATAAAATTTACCAGCCTACTGGTGGCAAAAGTACCTCACTTCTTGGAAGCTTATGTTCTGTAGTTCTGGGATCTCTACATTCTTTGTGTTCTTGACTGGTGGGCTGATATACAGATAGAACAGTTTGCATTGTCTTTGCAGAAAAGGGCTTGCCTTCCAAAAGGCATTCAAAATAACAAAAAGTTCAGCACTCCATAGAATATATCTCAGAGACTGTAGGTATTTGGGTCACTACGGAAAAACTGACAGCCTAAAGCACTTATACCAAGATCCCATATAACATTTCTGAAATCATTGATTTTTCTCATCAAATTTTCTATATATATGTTAGCCATATGTCCATTGTGGTAACGACTTACTGATGATAGTCAGTTTAAAGAGAGAGAATGTTTATTTTGACTTACCTATTCAGGAGGTTCAGTGAATGGTTATTCATTTCCCCACTGGTTTTAGATTATGGAAAAGCAACATATCATGGAGGGGGTCCCATGGCAGAGCAGATCTGTTCCCTTCATGTAAAGCAAGAAGAGAAAAAGATGGATTAGAAAGGACTTGGGTCCTAATATCCCTTTTTGATGGGTGGCATTTGTCAACTAGTCACAAGCTAGGGTCATCTGAAAAAAGGACACCATAATTGAGGACATAATTCCATCAGCTGGCTTGTGCGTGTGTTTTTGGGATCATTTTCTTTTCTTTTTTTTTGTCAGGAGAGATATGGTTGGAAATGAGGACAAGTATGATAGGCTGGCTGGCCAGTGAGCTGCAGGAATCAGACTGCCTCTCCCTCCCCAGTGCTGGGATCACAAACACGTCCAACCATACCAGACTTTATTTACCATGAGTTCTAGAACTTGAACTCATGTCCTCATCCTGCAAGGTAAGCACTTTACCAACCTAGCTATCTCTCCAGTCCTTGTCTCTATTCATTTTCTTTCTTAAAAAATATTATTTATTTATTTATTTTATCTCTTGGCCTCAGTTTCCCTCTCTCCTCCCTTCCAGTCCCCTCCCACCCCTCACCCATCTATTCCTCCTTCATTTCTGTTCAGGAAAAGATAGGTATCCCATGGATATCAATGAAGCATGGCATTTTGAGTTGCAGTAAGGCTAAGCACCTAGCCATGTATTAAGGCTGGGCAAGGCAAATCCAGTATAAGGAGTAGGGTCTGCAAAGTAGGAATAATTGATCGCTGATATGGAAGGGCCCAGCATAGTAGGGTGGTGATATCCTTAAGCAGGTGATACTGGGCTATGTAGAAAAGCAAGCTGAGAGAGTCAGGGAAAGAAAGCCACAAAACAGCTGTCCTCTGTAGTCCCTACTACTGTTCCTGCCTCCAGGTCCCCAGTGGACTATGAAGCTGTAAGCTGAAACAAGCCCTTTCCTCCAGAGGCCGCTTTTGGTCAGTGTTTTATCACCACTATAGAAAGCAAACTAGGATGGGAAATTAGTACCAGGTTCATGGGATATCACTGTGGCTGATGTGATCAAGTTGTTTTGGGGAGGGTTGGTGGAAGAACTTTGGAAATTTGGGCTAAAAAAAAGATGAGTGCTTTGAGCTTTGTGAGTTATTCTGTGGAGGCTTGGAAGATAAGAATGTATGTAGGGAACAACAATGGAGATGGTAGAGGACTGGATTATGAAGTTTCAGAGGAAAGTTTGAGAATCCTTCAAAGACTCTCTTAGATCACTCATGCTATATTTTAAATTAGGGTCTGTGGTTTCTGGTCAGTTGCAGCCAAAGAATCAGCTATGATTAACAAGAAATCAGCACCACTGATGTGACACTTTTACTTTATTTGGACAATTGATGCTGGTCAGGTGGGGCATAGAAATCATATTAAGAGGACAACATCACTAAGGCAAAATCTTCTGAGAAGTATTTCTTCAAGGTCAGCATGCAAAAATGTGGTTCGTCATAACCAGGGTTACACCTCAAGTTAGCTGCTCAAGTTGGTAAAGTGTAAAAATTTTTTACATGACATTGGTTTTGGTAGGTCTGAAGGGGTCACAAATAGAACCTAAGGGTTTGCTCTGAGTATCAGCATCCCCGAAGAGACTTAAGAGATGCCATTGGTGAAGATAAAGCCTCCGCTGTAGTGGAAAGTCTGGTATATTGGAAGTACCAAGGTGAACACCAAGGACAGCCACAAGTGTGAACTTAGCTGACCTGAGGTTATGAGACAAGGTGAGAGTGCTGTGAACAGCAGAGAAAGTCACTGTCCAAGCCCTTTGGAGTATAGAAGATTGTGAGTGAACCCAAGATATTGGACATGGAGATATTTATGCTGTTGAACTTTGGTTCTGCTATGATCTAATTGTAAATGTTACTTGGTTCTTCTCTCTTGGAATTTGACAAGTATGTAACTTATTTTGTTCTTTATAGGAATCTACAGATAAGAAACTTTGGAGAACTTAGATTTTTAAAGTGTTGAAAAATTTAAAGATCATGGGACTCAAAGTTATACCATGTTTTGTTTTGTGATATCATATGGGATCTTGGAAGTTAACAAAAAAGAAAAGAATGTAGTTTAATAGTGATATGTTTGTGTGTCAAGTTGATAAGGAGTCAGTAGTTGTGATTTTTATGTGTGTATGTGTATCAATTTGACACAAGGTAGAGGCATTTCCAAATATGGAAGCTCAATTAAGGAAATGTTTTCATCAGACTTGTCTATTTGTAAACATGGCACATTTTTTTTTTCATTGATCATTGATGTGGGAGACTTGAGCCTACTGAGGGCAGTGCCATATCCTGGCAGGTGGTCTTAAGTTATATAAACACAAACTGAGAAAACCTAAAAGAGAAATTTAGTAAACAGTGTTCCTCCTCCATACCTTGCTTCGGATCCTGCCTCCAGGTTCCTTTCTTGAGTTCTTGCCTGGACTTCTCTTTGGCTGTATTCTGCAATAAACCTCTTCTTGTCCAAGTTAGTTTTTGTCATGGAGCTTTTTCACTACAATTGAAGGAGACCAAAACAAGGATATATCCTTGATGGCCTAACTTCCTCCCACTGGGGTTCACCTGTTGAGGTCCCAGCATCTCCCAATAGCACCATGGGCACTGGTATAAACTTTTAACAAAAGTGTCATTGTGTTGTACTTATCCAAAATGTAGAAATGACACAGTAAGAGTTATGTAGGAAAAGAAAGCAACACATTAACACAGGAGACAGTTTCCTGGACAGGACACTAATAGCGCAGACACTAAGATCAACAATCAGTAAACTGGCCATCATGGAACTGAAAAGTTTCTGTAAGGCAAAGGACACCATCAGTAGGACAAAACAGTCTACAGAATGGGAAATGATCCTCATCAACCCCATCTCCTACAGAGGGTTAATATCCAAATATATAAAATACTCAAGAAACTAGATACCAACAAACCAAATAATCCATGTAAATGGGGTACAGATCTAAACATAGAATTCTCAACAGAGGAATCTCAAATGGCTGTGAAACACTTAGAAATGTTCAACATCCTTAACCATCAGGGTAATACATATCAAAGATTTCATCTTGGACCTGTCAGAATGTCTAAGATAAAACAATACAAGTGTCAGTTCATGAGGGAGAGGGTGTGGAGTAAGGGGAGCACTCTCCATTGTTAGTGGGAGTGTAATCTTGTACAGACACTGAAAATCAATATTACAGTTCTTTAGAAAGTTGGGAATTGATCTACTTCAAGACCCAGCTATACCACTCTTGGGCACATACCTAAAGGATATTCTATCCTACCATAAAGATACTTGCTCGGCTATGCTCACAGCAGTTTTTCTCATAGTAGCCAGAAACTAAAAACAACCTAAATGTCCTTCAACTGAAGAATGGGTAAAGAAAATGTGGTATGTTTACACAATGGAACATTACTCAGCTGTTAAAAAAACAACTTCAGAAAATTTTAAGCAAATGAGTAGAACTAGAAAATTGTCATCCTGAATGAGGTAACCCAGACCTAAAAGACAAGCATTGTATGTACTAACTTATAAGTGGATATTATCTGCTAAGTAAAGGATAATCATGCTATAATCCACAGACCTAAAGAGCTAAGTAACAAGGAAGGCTCAAGGGGATATGTGGACCTCCCTGGAAAGGGGAAATAGAATAAATTTTGTGGGGAGGAGTGGGGTTGGGTGGAGATGGGAACAAGAGGGATTGATTGAGGGGATAGAGAAAATGAATACGGGAGAGACTACTAGAATTGGGGGATATTTCAAACGTGATATGGAACCTAGTGTAGTGGAAATTACCTGGGATCTATGAGGGTGACCCTAGTGAAGACTCCTAATAATAGGAGATATAGAGCATGAATTGGCCATCTTCTGTAACCAGGCAAGGCTTCCAGTTGTGGGGCTAGAACATCAACCCAGGAACAAAACCTTCAATCTGCTTGCAAGATGAGCAGAATTTATTGGAGTGACTAACCAATGACTGGTGTAGAGTGTCACCTTCCTTGCCAAGAGAGGGAAGTCCATGCCTGGCACTGCCTGGATCACCCAGAACCAAAGACTGGAAAAAAGTCAATGAAATGATTCCTAATGGCATTCTGCTATACATACAGATTGGAGCCTAGCCTAATTGTCATCAGAGAGGCTTCATCTAGCAACTGATGGAGGCAGATGCAGAGACCCATATTAGGCAGAGCTTGGCAGACCATGTGCAAGAGTGGGAGGAAAGATTGTAGGAGCCAGAGGGGTCAATAACACCATGAAAACATGACCCACATAATCAACTAGGTAGGACTCATAGGGGCTCAGATAGATTGAATAGACAATCATAAAACCTGCATGGGTCTGTGCTAGGTCCTCTGTACATATGCTATGATTATGTAGCTTGGTGTTCTTGTGGGATTCCTAACAGTAGGAGTGGGACATATCTCTGACTCTTTTGCCTGCTCTTGAGCTCCTTTTCCTCCTACTGGGTTACCTGGTTAAGCGTTGATATGAGGGTTCATACATCCTGTTGTACAGTGTTCGGTTGATATCACTGAGAGGTCTGCTCCTTTCTGATGGGAAATGGAGTGTATCTGGGGGAGAGGGGTGAGGGATAAATAGGGGTAGTAGAGAAAAAGGAAACTGTGGTCAGGATGTAATACATGAGAGAAGAATAAATAAAAAAACCAAAATAAATAAAGCAAACATTTACACTCTTTTTCATGCTTTACAAGGTCAGTGCACTTAATTTTCATAACACAAATGCAAGTATATATGGAAGATCCAATTTAAAGACACAGAAATTTATCTTCAGAGATCTGAGTGCCTTGACCAAACTCAAATCATTAGTGAAACCATCTTAAGGCACCAAATTCAAAAGTCAGGTTTGGAACTGAGTTTCTATTATTTTGATATAGCAGGCAATGTCAGCCTTCTTGGAGTAAGCAATACAGTAAGCAGATATTCTCCTATGCAGTATGTGTTCTATTTTCTCTCCTGTCTAGACCATAATGTGCTCTAAGTTGGAGGTGGTTTTATATATTCTTTTTTATCTCTAATAGCCTCATCTTATATAATTCTGAGCTTAACAAACTCTCAGTAAAGAGCTGTGGATTCAAACTTACAAACATTTCGTAGAAGGACACAAAGGGAAGGTATTTTCTGTCACATTTATTTATTGTGTAAGTGTGTATCACAATAAATATATGGAGGTCAGAGAGCTAGCTTTGAGAGTCAAATCTTTCCTTCCACTATGACAGTCCCAGGAATTGAACTCAGATGGATAGGCTTGGCAGGAAGCACCTTTATCCACTGATTCATCATGCTGGCCCTGGGAAGGCATTGTTTTGAAGCAGATTTTTCTATCTTGGTGTCATGATTGCAGATCCAGAGGCTGTTGCTAATTCTCTTGGTTCTCGGCATCAACCATTTTTCATGCTCACCAATTTTTCTTTTCCTGCTATGGTCTCTGCATTGGAAAAGGCCCGAGTGTTCAAACTGCATCTATACATTTGTTCTCTGGAGTTTCTTGCATGTCTAAGAAAAACAGATAGAGCCTGTGGGAGCCAGTGCATTGTGCAGCCCCAATCTCCCTTGCAGGGGAGAATTTGTTGTCTCAGCTGGTATGGTGCTGTTGGCATCAGATTCCAGCTATAAGCCCCTTCAGGGACTGCCTGAGCTGCAGTGAAGCTGCCTTGGCTATGGTGGAACTCTGATTAGTGGATATGCTAAATCCTGGCTGTCTTGGCTCTGCTCACTGTTGCTCTGCAGGGACAGTCTTACTTCAGAGCTCCCCGTGGGCTGCTTGACTCTTACTCTTCTTTTTAATCAGTGTCTCCTGCCAATTCTTGCTTCCTTTTTCATTCTTTTTCAAGTGCTGGACCCAAGGCCTTTGCTAACTCAACACTGTGTAGAACTCTGTCTTAGATTTGGGGTATAAGAAAGAGGTCAGGAATGACTGGCGAGAGGCAGGAGAAGGGAAAGATTTGCTAGTCCTTGTGGAGAAGCTCAATGCTCTATGGGCCATGAAGAGTGGTTGTACCCATAAGCACACTATTTTCCATGGAGAAATGTTTGGATCTGATGCTTGGATGTAACGTGTGGCTTTGCTCAGCATCCTTCATGCCTCACCAATCTCAGGGTGATAAATGTATGGCAGCATAGGATACAAGAGGGCTCCTTGGATGCACAGTACTTTTTAAGTGTAAACTCAAATCCTGGATATCCTTCTACAACTTCTTCCCTTAGAAACCACATAAAATATTTACTTGTTTTGCAATATTTGTGTGATGTGGATCATTCTTGACATCTTGGATGGAGGCAGTGGGCATGATTGTAACCTTGAATTTTCTTTTAATGCTGCTTCGATTTTTCTCAGAACAAAGTATTTTTTAATTCTCACCCAAGTACATGTCTGGCTCTAAGGATTTTCAGTGGTCCCTGGGTAACTCTGTGCATGTTCGCTGGAACAAGGCACAGGCCTTCTTTTAATTAGGACAGTTTGGGCTGTGGTGTTCCCAGTGTCTGATGAGCAAGGGGTTGTGCTTGCTGTTCTAACTATCCTGTCACTTAGATAAATTTCAGGGCACTCCTTGGCTCCAGGCCTCTCTCTGGAGTTTCCTCAACAGACCTAATTTGATATATTGCCTCAACAAATCCCATCAGCCCCGCTGGATTTGGAGCTGAGGGTGAGGATGGTTTATAGGGGCAATAACAACAGAAATGTCCTCTCCCAGACAGGCGAATAATTTCCTCTCTGCTCCAGTCCAACACTATTTCCCTTAATCTTTTTAATGCTTGGGAAGTGGCTGCTTCCTCTGTCCTTAAAGCCACTTTTCTTCCCTGAAGGTTAATGTATTGAAAAAGAGATGGCCCATTGTTTCTGGTCCTCTGGGCAGACACCCTATTTTCTTAATGTCATTTGTCAATCTATTCGAATGCCTTAGAGTGGAAAGGCATGATTGATAGTCACTGGTTGTTCTTGGTAGGTTAAGAATCCAGGTTGGTAAAGGAAGGCAGAACCAAGCTGGCTACCCCAGCCTTCTTTGCTGGATCATTCTCCCATCTGGCATGGCTACTGATGACACAGGAACCCATTTGTATGACCCAGGCTCCGTATGGGCTCTAGTCTTATTATCTATAGCTGCCCCTGTAAGCCAGGTTCCTGTTTTATTTTTGTTCATCCTATTTCCCTGCGGAGTCTTCCTGCAACTATTCTTTCTTTTCCCACCAAGAGAAGACCTCCACCCCTAAGATTTTAGACTTCCTTGCAGTTACCCGACAGCTTCCTCCATAAGGACAGAGGAACTTCCTCCCATGTACTTCCTCCTATGTATAGAGAGTATGTTTTCAGGGACTTCAATGAAATATTATACTTAAGTATTTAGTTAGTGTCTGTGTTTGCGTATGTCATGAAAACTCTTTTCCTTTAAAAACGGTTTCTGTATTTAATGTACTAAAGACTAACCTTTCTGTCCTACCCGTCTATTAGCCTTGCTTTTCCCATCTTTCTTCTGCCATGAGGATGTGCTGGGTGCTGCTGCCAACACTTGGATAGCAAAGAACCAGGCACCTCCAAATTCCATGCTCTCAGCCTGCATCCAGCCTCGCCAATGTGCCATTACAGCTGCCATCATTTTTGGTGAACTTACAATGAATAGTAATTTCTGGCAACATTTGGTAAGAATCATCACATGTTACACAGATAGTAAGAACACAAACTTTAGCATTTTTTTTTTTTGCCAGTTACAACACACCATTTTTACTTTCATTGAATTGCCTAGCTCCTTTCACAAACAAGGGTATGTGTCCTGTTGAGATTCATGAATTAGTTAATTACCTTTTGCTTTTTCTGCCATAGGGACTGAAACTCGGATCTTGTGCAGGTCAAGCAAATGCTCCATCACTGAGCTGTAGGCCTATTTCTCACTCTTATTTTCCTTCTTATTTGTTCTCCTCTCAAGTAACGTATTCCAACCACAGCTTCCCCTCCCTCCATTCCTCCCAACACCATCCTTCACCTCCTATCTCCCTCACATCCACTTCTCTTCTGAAAAAAACAGGGCTCCAGTTAACACGACATAACAAGATGCAAATAAGACTAGGCACGAACTCTTACATCAAGGCTGGACTAGGCAACCCAGTAAGAGGAAAGCATTTCTAGATTAAGCAAAAGCATCACAGATTACCTACCCACTCCCACCCACTGTTAGGAGTCTCACAATCACCCCACGCTAAACAACTGTAGCATGTAGGCAGGGGGCTTAACGAAGACCTATGCCATTCCACAATTGCCACTTCAGTGTTTCTAAGCCTCTAGGAGTTGTGCTTAGTTGGTTATGTGGCCTGTGTTTTTCAGTGTCTTTGGCTCCTTTGACTTTTACAATCCTTCCTCCTCCTCTTCCACAGGGTTCCCTGAGCTCTGCCCAGTGTTTGTCTTTGGGTCTCTGCATCAACTCCCATCAGCTGCTAGAGGAAACCGCTCTGAGGATCACTGGGTAAGCACCAACCTGTGAGTATAGCAGAATATCCTTAGAAATCATTTCATTGGCTTTTTCTTCTTCCCTCCCTTCCTTCCTCCATTTCTTTTTTCTTTCTTTTTGTCAGTTGTGTTTTGTTCTACCTAACTTCAGCTTCTCTTGTTTTCAACTTATCTCTGAATAAAACGTACATGCTTTACAATGCCTATGGCTCCTTTCCAGGTTTTGCATTCTCTATGCTGCTTTTAATCATCTGCTTTGGTAGTGGTGGGGTTTTTGTTTGTTTGTTTTTGAGCCAGAGTCTTTCTATGTAGCTCAGCTGAATGCCTGACTCACTATTAGACAAATTTGGCTTTGAATGCCTTCACCATCCTGCCTATCTGAGTACTTGAGTTATAGATATACATTACCATGCATAGCAAATTACTAATCTTGTGTCACTTTAAAATCACATTTGAGGGCTGAAGAGATAGTTCAGTGGGTAAGGGCATGTACTGTTTTTACAAAGGACCAAGGTTCAACTCCCAGCAACCTTACAGGTCACCACAAGCAGCTGTTAGTAACCCCAGCTCAAGGAGGATTCAGTGCCTCTGATTGCCATGGTACCTATACTTGTATGTGTGCATGTGAACCTTCCTAAAAATGAACTCACATTTCAAACTGTCATTTGGAAAATCATTTCTTTTAGAGTTTTGATACAGGTTTTTCATACTTCCATTGAAAGTTTGCTTGTGAAAAAACAATCCTTCAGATTAGACTCATGTAACAGATGAGAAAGAGGAATGGAGCTAAGAACAGAGAATAGAAAGTTTGCAGAACAAAGATGAAAATTAATCACTGGAGAAGGAGATGGGTGAGAGAAAGGGTTCTAAGGTTGACTCTTTACAATGGTCTCATGGTTCAGGGTTCCTTTACCCCAAATGGGAACCTTGTCATCTTAACCTTTAATCCTCTCCATAATCCTTATAATGTTTATAATATTTGAAAAAGCACATGTTATATACATGGTATTCAATGCATATATGTTTGTATATACATATATGTATACATTTATATTATACAGATATATGTAGATAGGTAATGCTATATAATATTTATATGTATAATTTGTCTATAGAAACACGGGGATTATGCATAAGCACATATGCATTAAAGAACCCTCTGTATTGCTAGCTAAAATTTAGCATTCTATTATATTTTTAACTGGAATATAGAGCTTTCCATGGAACAGAATTAGTTTCTACGGACATTAATTTTCCATATCAATTCTTCTGTGGGTCTCATTTCTAATCTGAATCCAGACAGATTCTTCTTTTTTGAAGTTCAGATAGCTAAGGGTATTTATTCTTTTCAATGTAATCTCTTCAAATCTCATAATCCAATGGAGAATGTCTGCCTGACATGTTGAGTGATAATTAATTCCTTTAATCATCATTTTCTCATGCAGCTTTCTCTTTCCCAGACATTTTCAATCAGTCTGGGCCTGTTTCTTCCAGCATCTGTCTCCAGCTTTCAGGATATCTCTTTGTTAGCTGATTTCCTTCCGTTTGCTATTGTTCTCTTTTGTGATGCTGGCTCCACCCTAATCTCCCATCCTCTGCACACAATCTTATTCCCAATGTTTATTCTCCAGTTCAAGCTTCATCACACCTTTTTTGCTTCATGAATTTCTTCTCAACCCTTCCCTCATAATTTTAAATCTTTAAATATCTCATATTAAATTAATGTAATGATGGTTCCACCTAACAGTGAAGCAAAGATATACACAGTTCTATTTTGAATGTGTGCCCATGCATATTTTGAGAGAGATGTTTCCTTATGGATTCTGAAAGAAAAAGCTTTCCTCTAGTGTCTGAGGACTGACTGCCTACTCAGACAGTGTTGAGCCACATCTAATCTGAGGGCTAGGACTCCAGAAGGTTCCACAAATATAGAGTCCTTTGATATCACCATAGATACTTGTAAAGTACAGGTGGTGTCCGGGGAGCTGTGTGTGAGACAGTGTGCTCTCCTCCACTCCACATTCTCACATCACATTAGTGTCCATTTCAAGGCTGGCCCCTCGAGAGGGCAGGCCTATTTAGACTCCCGCATCTTCATGTGCTGGTCTCAGAACTTGCCATTAAACACAAAAGCAAAAACAAAAAGCTTTTTGTTGGTAATTCCCTCTGTTACTCATGCACAGCCACTTTGTTCTTCTTTCTTTGAATACATCTCATTTCCATAGAACATGAAATAAGGACGGACATCTTCATGAGCCAGACCTTCCAAGGGAGAACAATTTCTTTCAGGTCCAAACTTTCCATGAGAAGAGTAAATTCTTGCCTATCTTGTGTGAGGTGCTAATCTCTATATTCATCAGGGAGGTTGAGTTCTTAAGGGAGACACATTTATAAAGCCCTGAGATACACTCTCTTTTAGTTTTCGTCATTTTCCTTCTCCACATCTTTCTCAATTCTGCCCCCCTTAATTTCTGGCTGTGAATACTAGAGTGACTCATACCTGCTCAGCTTCCTTACTTCTTCCTCTCTTCCTTCCTGTTTTTTTTTTTTATTTGAGAGGAGGTCTCTTTGTGTTGCCTTGGCTATCCCAGATCTCATTATTTAGACCAGACTGGCCTAGACTTCACAGAGATCTTCCTGCCTCTGTCTCCCAAGTGCTGGGATTAAAGGCATGTGCTGCCATGACTGGATTCACTCAGATTTCTTGCATGTGCTTACTTACTATGTTGTTTCATCTAGTCTTGAGGCATGAAAAATCAAAATCCCGATGATGGCTTTCATGCTGCTATCCAAATGTTACAAACATGTATGTATGTATCTACACACACACACACACACACACACACACACACACACACAAAACACCTGTGCATAGGACAGAGGACATAGTAGGAATGCAGACTCTGAAATTATGATACCTGTATTTAAGTTTTGTCTTCTCTGCCCAACTTATATGAGCATTTGTTTACTTTATCAATGTTTCATTTTTCAAATTTATGAAATGTATATAATAATAGACTCTATGCCAAGAGGCCATTATAATAATTAAACAAGTAGATGTATACAAGCTACTTGGAATGAGGCCTAGAACATGTAAATTGCTAGGCAAGTCTCTATCACTGATCTACACACCCAGCCCTGACCTGGCAATCACTATATTGATATTTACTGTTATTAGTTTTAGATATCTCAAGCATATCATAGTTGAAACCAAAATTTTATCTCTCATAATCTTCCCACTTCAAACTGCAGAGAAGACAGTAAAACTATTTTCCAAATAGTTTCTCATTCTTTAATATTTTTTCATTCTTTCTTCTTAGCTTATTACTTTATTTTCTTGACTGAATCTACGGATCTTAACAACTTTTCCAAATCAAGTGAAATCAACTCTTATTATTCCCAGGTACCTCCATAAAAATTATTGGTGTCATAGTTTAACCTTTAAAATTGACCCAATTTTCTTTGATAACCCCTCTCTAATCTGTCGGCAGATAGAATTTGCACTCCTGAATTCAGTATTTTCACCAAAATTACCTTCAGGACATGTTTCCTGGAGCAGCCTAGGTGGATATCTGATTTCCCACTAGCCACCCCTGCTTCTCTCCATTCTGCTTTCCACAGAGTATCCCAAATGTTTAGTGTTGGCTTTCATAAGAGCAAGGACAGTGTGTGGCATAAAGGAAGGACTCAAGAATGTGAAAGAACCACTGATCTGTGAGTTTCTTGCCAAACCAGCTTCCTGGATCATCACCTTCTTGTGTTTCATGTACCTGATGCACAGACAGGCAAACGGCAGGCACTCAAAATGTATTTGTTCAATGAGTGGCTGAGTTACTGGGAGCAGTACAAATAAAGCACATATTCCTCTCTTTTGCTTCTTTCATGGTAAGGGCACAATGGGATGTTAAAGGGATACATCTTTCCAGAATTAGTAATGGATCATTTGTTAGGATGAAGATCTGAAGATCACAGAGGATGAAAAAGAGCTGGAGGCAGGGATTTGGTTGAAGAGGGAGTGCAGGAGCAGAGCTGCCTCGGACATGGTATGCAGGAAATAAAGGCATAAGCTCCACATGGGGGAGGTGTCATCTCTTGGTGCAGGATAACGAGAGTCTGGGCTATCAAAGCAAAGGAAAAAATGACCTGGGAATTTAGCACAGTGAACAATGCTGAGTTTTCCCTGTTCCATTCTCTCTTACCTCCGTTTTTACTTCTCTTTTTATTTCTTCTATCCTGCTCATACTGAATGCTTACTATATTCCAAAAAGAGCAGAGAGGTGAAGGTATAGACAAGATCCCTTGGAAAGTGAAACAGTAAACGCTCCCTCTCTCTTTTTCTGTGTGTGTGTGTGTGTGTGTGTGTGTGTCTGTGTGTGTATGTGTGTTTGTGCATTCATATATATGCCACATGCATGTAGGTTCCCATGGGGGGTGGTCAGAACCCCTGTGTTGACAGGGTGGTTTCTGTTCTGCCCAGTTTCACAGCCATTCAGTCCCAAAGAAACACACAGAGGTCTAAATCAATCACAAACTGGTTGGCCTATGAGCTCAGGCTTCTTACTAACTCTTACATTTTAAATTAGCCCATAATTCTTGTCTGTGACACGTGGCTTGATACCTTTTATCAGCAAGGCATTCTCATCTGCAACTGAGTTATGACTGCAGACTGAGTCTTTCCTCTTCCCAGAATTCTCCAGTTTTCATTGCCTCGCCTCTACTTCCTGCCTGGTTACCCTACCTATACTTTCTGTCTGGCTACTGGCCAATCAGTGTTTTATTAAAGCAATATAATTGATAAATCTTTACAGGGTACAAGATCATTGTCTCACAGCACCCCTGGAGTTGGAGTTCCAGGAGTTGTGAGCTGCCTGATGTGTTTGTTAGAAATCAAGGAGGACAACATTTTACCTGGCCCAGATTGAATTATAAGACTGAAATAATGGCAGTGAAAATGGAGGGAAAGTGATTTTGAGACAAATTCAGGAAGAATTTATAGGATGGCCACTAATTGGATGTATACAAGCAAGTGAGAGGAGAGGGTTTAGAATCCTCCTGAAGTATGTGATTATAGCAGAGTTTGAGACCTTTTGCAGACACGGAGAACATCTAGGCCTAGAAGGGTCCCAGCGAGCTGAGCTTAGGTGCTGGCTGCTTGAAGCCCAATAGAGAATTCTGAGTTTTAAGGCAAACATCAGCTCACAACCTTGACAAGCTGGCGTAGGAATGGGCTGATTAGAACTGAGAGTTTAGGATAGAATTTTGGATGCCAAGATATTTATAGTGTGAATAAGAATGAAAAGCAGAAGAGTGAAGCCAGGACAGTGTGAGATGCTGGAACTGAGGAGGAGGATATGATGATGTCAATAGTAAAAATAAAAAGCCTGTATCAGTGATGTAATAAGAGAAATATATCTGTTTAACTTAATGATAATAGGGCCCTCATTTAATTTTTCAAAGGAAATCTGTTAAAACTGAGCTAGAATTTTTGCTTCTGGATCTCAGAGGCAGATTATTGACTTGCTTCAAATGGGTGAATGAGGCAGAAGAGGGAGATGCTATCTCTATCCCTTTGGTCCCTTTTAGGCTGCTTGAAATCTGGACATCTGTAAGTGTACAATCAGTCTGTACCTTTCTTTCTTTTATCCCCCTTTCTCTGCCTCCTATTCTGCCAACTAAATCATGGTAACTTGGAGAATAGAAGTTCTGGTCTTAATTCCCCACTGATAAGTGTTTTTTCTCCCTCACTGAAGTCTATTATTCTTTGAGTAAGTTAATAATGACAGTCCTCTCCGCAATGCATTCAGGAGAGGAGTTAAAGCTGGGTTAGGATGCCCGATGATATAGTGCTATACCCAGAGCCATCAACTATGTCAAACTGACTTTCTATTTCTGTAAGCCTGATCTTAGCTCAGAGCAGGCTCAATGTGTTATTCCGACTTTAATTCCTCTGATTGAAAGATCAGTCAGTGTTATGATGCTCTGAGTGCTTCAAGTGCAAGGACCAGGAAACAGGGTCTTCCTTTCTTCCCTAGAGCAGGGGTACAGGAGGACATCACAGGGAGGAGCTAGGTGTTTACAGCAGCTATTTACTGCTGTGTTCTTCTCTAGAGTAGGGGTACAGGAGGACATCACAGGGAGGAGCTAGGTGTTTACAGCAGCTGTTTACTGCTGTGTTCTTCTCTAGAGCAGGGATACAGGTGAATATTAAGGGAGGAGCCAGATGAATTTTCTATTTATGGCCATGTTCAGATCTACACTCTTTAAATACATTTATGATTTATGGTTCTAGAAATATTTGATTGCAGTGGGGTGGGGTAGGTAAGGAAGGGTAAGCTAATAGGCAAAGTGGTGAGGTGGCAGAATCTTTTCTTTTTATTTTGGGGACTGAGGATGCAGGAAGATACACAATTCCAGGGTGGTCCTGAGCTGTGGAGTCTAGATGTGTGATCTGATGTACCTGAGGTTAAGATAGATTATAATTACATCCCGTCTCACTGCTAGTGACTTCACCTAGGCAGGTAGTAAATGGCCTAAAACATTGGCATTTTCTGATTCTGCTGGAGAATTACATTAGACCTCCTGGAATCTGTGTTTATTTTGCTAAGGAGAACCGAGATCAGTTATCACTGTGGATCACTGTTGACCACTGGATTCATAAAGACTCAACAGAACTTCTGATAGTGTTCAAGATCTGTGACAACAATTAAATATTGGGCAGGCACTAACTGAACGTAATAGGTTATCAAAAATAAAAGTAAAAAATAAAGTTGAGAAAGGGACATATTGGAAGAAATGAGGATGGGAATAAGGGATGAGAATAATCATACCTCACTCTATACTTGTATGAAATAATTTCTCAAGAATAAAGAAACACATTTTTTGAGGATAAACACTATCATTTAAAAGAAGCTGACTGGACTGAAGCATGTGGCCAGGTTCAGTGAGCAGGATGTCGAGGCTCAGCTCAATGTGGCAAATGTGTGGATGGCTGCAGTGTCTCTTCACTACATGGCAGAATGACTATGCATCTCCCTGCTTTTATTAAGAACTTTGAGGCACTGGAGCTACAGGTATTTGCATATTCACACTCTCTAACTTAAATATAACTCTGGAAATTCTGTTTATAAGTTGCTTTATTATATGTCTTCTTATTTGAAGGCTGTGGCAAACTGGACAGAAGGTAATTATCACTGCTAATTTAGAAACAAGAGAAAACAAGGTTCAAAATGTTGGAGCACCATCACTGATGTCATGGACCTAGATAGAAGCAACAGTAGGATTAGGCTTGTTGTCTCCTCTATGTTACCATGTTTGTTTCTGCCATGGTAATTACCTTGCAGTCGGCAACCAATGACACTAGTAGGCACCTGCAGCTAAGAGTTCCAGGGCAAACAGAATTTGGAGGTGATAAAGAGTTGAACTTTTTTTTTTTGATACAGGGTTTCTCTGTGTAACAACTCTAGCTGTAACAACTTGCTTTGTAGACCAAGCTGACCTTAATCTCACTGAGATCCTCCTTCCTCTACCTCCCCAACGCTGGGATTACAGGTGTGCAATTCTTAATACTGACTTGGCTGAAGATGAAGTTAAATAAAAAGCTTCAACATTCCAGGGCAATTTGTGCTTTTGTATAGGAAATCCTTCAGCTAGTAGCCTTTAAGTTACCCACCCACTTGGGCATGGGCACTTATACTATAAATGCTTATGTAAAGCACGTGCCTGATCTCTCTTCTGGCTGCTGGATTCAGTTGCTGTTTTCCCATTTGAGCAAAGAACTGTGATCTGTGAATATATCCCTTAAGAAATAACCCTTTATTGTACTCAATTCTGAGCACGTATGGGATTACTTTTTAGTGTCTATCTTCATATGGCCCCCTACATGGATCCCAACTCCAAACTTACTGGGTGGACCGGTCCAGAAGGCCCAAATGATCCATGGCCCAAAAGGTCTCCCATCCTTGCCCTCCTGGCTTGCTTTCGCCTACTAAGTGTCTTTTTTTTTTGTAAAACTCTCACCACATTGGAGCAAACTGTGTGGTAACGTGGAAATTTCCCAAGTTTGCACACACTTCCCCACCATTGCTGTGTTACCTGCAGATCAGCGACTTGCAGAGCTTCTGGTTTGTGCTCTCTGCTTGTGAGTTCCTGCAGATCAGCGACTTGCACAGCTTCTGGTTTGTGCTCTCTGCTTGTGAGTTCCTGCAGATCAGCGACTTGCACAGCTTCTGGTTTGTGCTCTCTGCTTGTGAGTTCTGGACTCCTTGCTCTGTGTACAGAGTTGGTTTGATTGCTTTTGGCTTGCCAAGCAAAGCATATTTGTCAGTATTTGACCAGCACCAAGGCAGAAAGCCAAAGATGCACAGGACTGTTTGTGCCACCACTGGTTGCTCCACAACTGGATGCAACTCTGCAACTGCGATACCTGCTGGACAATGAAGACTGTTACACCTAAAACAATTTAACAGATTTTATAACATAGGTAACTATTTGATTAATAATAAATCAATAAACTTGAAAGTTACATAATGTCAGACAACATTAGAATGCAAAATTTTAATAACCTCTCTGATACTATAGATTGTATTCTGCAAGACTTAATATGGCTATGGTGATACATTCATTTATTGGCTATTGGGACTCAGTTTTTTTCTTCATATTATATTTTGAAAAAAAATGATTTGATAACAGAGCCAAGAATGAGGCACTTTTAAAAAATGATACAGTCTTTACAGATGAATAATGAACAGCTAGCTGATAGGATTAATACCATCGAAAATCAAGTTACCTGAAAAAATTAATATTATTAAAAAGGATAATATTAATTTGACAGACAAAATTCAATCCATGTTGAAGGGTACTGAGAAATTATCCAAAAGAATTCATACTGTTGAATTTGACAACCAAAATTTGTTAAAATGTTATAATAGGTTAGCTGATAGAGTATCTCTCCAGGAAGGCAATCTGCACACAATCCAAATTATGTTGGTGAGTTTCCATTAGCTCAGATAGACTGTTTTGGTGGGTGTACCCATCATGGTCTTGACCTCTTTGCTTATATTCTCATTCCTCCCACTCTTGAACTGGACTTTAAGAGCTCAGTCCAGTGCTCCGCTGCGGGTCTCTGCCTTTGTTTCCATCAGTTGCTGAATGAAGGTTCTATGGTGAGATTTAAGATATTCATCAGTCTGACTACAGGGCAAGGCAAGTTCCCTCCCATCTATTGCTTAGGGTCTTAGCTGGGGTCATCCTTGTGGATTCCTGGGAATTTCTCTAGAGCCAGGTTTCCTGCTAACCCCATAAGGGCTCCCTCAATCAAAATATCTCTTTCCTTGCTCTCATCTCTTTTCCCTCTATAGCCTTCAGGGAAATGCAAATCAAAACAACTCTGAGATACCATCTTACACCTGTCAGAATGGCTAAGATCAAAAACAACATTGATAGCTTTTGCTGGAGAAAACGTAGAGTAAGGGGAATACTTATCCATTGCTGGTGAAAATGCAAATTTGTACAATCACTTAAGAAATCAGTATGGTAGTTTTTCAGAAAATTAGGAATCAACCTACCACAGGATCCAGCAATGCCACTCTTGGGCATATACCCAAAAGATGCTCAATTATACTACAAAGACATTAAGGGAAACATTGAATAAATGGGACCTACCAAAACTGAGAAGCTTCTGTAAAGCAAAGGACACTGTCACTAAGACAAAAAGGCAACCTACTGACTGGGAGAAGATCGTCACCAACCCTGCAACAGACAAAGGTCTGATCCACAAAATATATAAAGAACTCAAGAAACTAGACTTTAAAATGCCAATTAACCCAATTAAAAAATGGGGCACGGAACTGAACAGAGAATTCTCAACAGAAGAAGTTCAAATGGCCAAAAGACACTTAAGGTCGTGCTCAACTTCCTTAGCAATCAGGGAAATGCAAATCAAAACAACTTTAAGATATCATCTTACACCTGTCAGAATGGCTAAAATCAAAAACACCAATGATAGCCTTTGCTGGAGAGGTTGTGGAGGAAGGGGTACCCTCGTCCATTGCTGGTGGGAATGCAAACTTGTGCAACCACTTTGGAAAGCAGTGTTTCGGTTTCTCAGGAAATTCGGGATCAACCTACCCCGGATCCAGCAATACCACTCTTGGGAATATACCCAAGAGATACCCCAAGAGATACCCTATCATATGACAAAAGCATTTGTTCAACTATGTTCATAGCAGCATTATTTGTAATAGCCAGAACGTGGAAATAACCTAGATGCACATCAACCGAAGAATGGATAAAGAAGATGTGAAACATTTATGCATTAGAGTACTACTCAGAGGAAAAACAAACAAACAATGGCATCTTGAATTTTGCATGCAAATGGATGGAATTAGAAAACACTGTCCTGAGTAAGGTAACCCAGACCCAAAAAGATGACTATGGTATGTACTCATTCATAAGTGGATATTAACTATAAACAAAGGATATTGAACCTATAGTTCATGATCCTGGAGAAACTAAGCAATAAGGTGAACACTAAGAAAAACATATATAGATCCACCTGGCAAGTCAAAATAGACAAGATTGCCTGACAAAATTGAAAGCATGGAGATGGGGGGAGAAGGGAGGGTGGAAGGGGAAGGGGAGGAGAGAAAAGGAGGTGTGAGAAGAACTTGAATGACACACACCTTTAATCCCAGTAGTCACTGTAGTTGCTATAGAAATTGGAAGATGTATGCCTTTAATCCCAGTGGTGTACACCGTTGATCCCAGCCCTAGAGAGGAATGTAAGATGGGGTGAGACAGCTCTCAGATACAGTCTCATTCTGAGGTTCCTGGAGGAAGGATCACCATTTCAGATTGAGGTCTAGGTAAGAACCAGTGGCTGTTTTGCTTTTGAGATCTTCAGGTTGAACCCCATTTTCTGACCCTGAGTTTTTATTAATTGTACATCAAGACAGAAGCCATTGCAGAAATCCACAACTGCTCAAAATTCAGAGAATAAGTTATGGTAGTATACCTAGTCCCAACTGGTATATTTATAAAGCAATACCTATACCTGAGGCTACTGAACATCACAAAAGAAGGAGGAGTAGAAAGATTCTAAAACTGAGTAGAAGGATGCCTAAACAATACCCTAATGTTGACACCAAGGCCCCACCTCTAAATGAAGAGCTACAGGCAATCAGTGGGTGTTGAGAGAGAGAGGGGATCAATTTTCTTCAGAAGGAGACTCCTGATAGGTTAACCAATATCAAGTAATTATCCCTAAATGTTTTATGATGAACAATAAAATACTAAATGATCTTAGCAGGCTGTATTTAAGTGTGTGTGTGTGTGTGTGTGTGTGTGTGTGTGTGTGTGTGTGAAGTCATGAATTCAAGAGGGGTTTGGAGAAACATGGGGCGAGTTTTAGGGGTAAAATAGGAGTGGACAAGATACAAATACCGTACTCATGTATTAATTAAATTAAAAATAAATTAAATCAAAAAATCTAGACCTGGATGGAGGTGGGTGGTCCTTGGACTTCCCACAGGTCAGGGAACCCTGATTGCTCTTCGAGCTGATGAGGGAGGGGGACTTGATCAGGGGAGGGAGAGGGAAATGGGAGGCGGTGGCGGGGAGGAGGCAGAAATCTTTAATAAATAAATTTAAAAAAAATGTTACAGATCCAAAAAAAATTAAATTAAAAAGTTAAATTAAAAATAAAAAATAATTTTAATAGTATTTTTGTTTGATTTAAACATAATTTTAGTCTTTTGTAAATCTAATGGAAAATAATTTTTAATCAACTAATCTTTTAATATATGATGACTAAAATAATGTACTGATTAATAAATAATGCTAATTTTTCTTGACTTTTCTATATCAATTATGAATAACAGCACTGAAATATTAAGGATTTATCCACACAAAATTATATGAGTAAAATTGCCTTCTTCTGCAAACTCACAAAATAGAGGCTCAATAAGCTGCCAGGAGATAGAAAACACCAAATGATCTCATGCATCAAACTGAAACTTCTGTTCTGACGCACATTGGAGACCTGGCTGTATGTCTAATTAAATGTCTGCAGTGACTCGTGGGCTACAACATGTGTCTTCAAAGTGGAGTTCAAAGGACAGAGCTGTCTCTTCTAGACTTTGCTGGTACAAACAAGAATCTTGAATCACCTCAATAAAATGTCTAGTTAATGATTCATCTGAGTTTGGACAAGAATGAACTGACCAAGACTCATTCACTCATATTTGTAAACCCTTCATGCTCTCTTAACTGTGGAGGGGTTTGGAAGATACTTGGTTTTGTTTTCATTATTTGTTACTGATTGTGTGTGTGGTTTTTCTTTTCATTTTGCATGAATTAGAAAACAAATCTTTGTATTACATGCTGATCCCTTGTTCTAAATGCTCTTGCTATAAGTGAGAACAAACCAGAAAAAAACAATGAATAAATTAGCCTTTTAAAGAATGGTGGTACCATGGGTAAGAAATAGGCAGGAAAGGCATACAGAAATAGGAAAGGGAAATGGCATTTCTGGTTAGTAAAAGCAAGAAGGTGTGACTGAGAGGTTAACACCTGAATAAAGGGGCTCCCCTCTCCAGCAAATGGAGACTGTCAGAGAAAACCACATGTGGATATGATACAAAGGTCATCAGATTGTGGGGAGGCCAGCTCCAGGACATAGGCCTCAAGAACAGCTTCTGCATCTATGGACAGGTAACACGACAGGAGACGTGGCAGAAAGAATGTAAGAGCTGGAATGCCAAGAAGGCTACTGTGTGCCTTCTAGGAATGACTCTATAAACAAGCCCAGAACAATGACAATATCAATAGCCATGCTAATCTCATGGGGTCCTACTTATAGACAAAACACTACAGGCTGCTAATGACTGATGAGAGAGGGAGAATGGGCCCCTCCAGAAATGAGCCCCCAGTCAGTCCTCCAATACAAAGTGGATTAAGGGAGCTTGACTATGAGGCACTGGTGGAGAGTATCCTTGCCAGGAGCTGTGACCTCGATGAATTCAGTATCTTACCAAATGCTGCAAAAGTGAAGCCATGCTCCTTGGTGCCATCTGCGGAGTGCCAAGCCATGGAATGCGCTAGAGGAGGCAGGTAAGGAATACTATTGTAGCAATGTGTAGAGTTATCTTTCCAGGACACAGAGCAGGATTTAGAAGAGAGGAGAATATGTCTGAAGGGGCAAACAGAGGACACCAGACACAAGCTCACAAGTGACAGGAGCAGCGAAGATGTCACTGTGATTATGAGGGAGCCGCAGAGGACAGAGTATCAGGAGATGAGATCAGACAAGTAGCAGACTGGAATTCATGTGTACTTCTGGGCATTGTAAAGTTCATAGTTCTTGCCACGAGGGAGATGGGTGTGCTGGAGTTTTCTGTGAGGTGATGTGAGCTGACATACCCAGTCTCTCCCACTGCTGAGAACAAACTCTCACAAGTTGTCCTCTGTTCTCTGACCTCCAAAGCGCACTGTGGCATGCAGCTATCTCCCCCCCCCCTAAAGAGATAAAATTTAACAAAAGCATCCAACTCTAGAAATGACAGCAAATAGAAGGGGAAGTGTTTCAAGAAATTGGAGGGAAGGAAAGCAGGGGGTGAGAGAGAAAGTGGGAGTCATTTGGGAGACAAAGACAAAGTAACTTACATTTTTGCTAGTATATGCAAATACCATATAAAAACTCACTGTTCTGTATAATTAATGTATACCAAATAAAAACTCTTCCTATTAGAAAATAAATAAAGACAGTAGAATTTTCTGAATGATTGGAGAGAGATGTGGGAGAAAGAAGAGTCAAAGAATTGGACATGAATCTGAGTTGAAGGGTGAAGTTGGCATTGATTGACTGGGAAATCTGGAGGTGGATGGGGTGGGGCAGTGTTTCTTCAGAACAGTAACTAATCAGATTCAGATGCATCAGAGACTTACAGGGCCTGGTAAGAAGCTGACCTGCATCTTTCATTTAGGAGATATGTTCTAGTTAATTCTTATGACTCTGATGCTATAGCATCCATGGGCTGAGCATCCTTAGATAGAAGCAGGGCTGTTACCCCTGCAGTGTCTGCCTTTTTCTGCCTCCTCCCAGTTTCTCAATGGGTTGTTCCAGGCATCTGTCTTACAGAACCACCTCCTGCTGACTGTCTCCCTGGGAGACAACAAGACTCATCCTACTGACCGCACACCAACTGTGGACTATGTGGGTATTAGGTGGCTGCTTCCAACTTCTCTGACCCTCATTCATTACCACCTATTGGTTGAGTTTGCACACCCTGCACAGCTCCTCCTTACTTGGCCTGTTTCCCTTTTTTTCTCTGGGATCTTAAAATAGCATAAATGTTTTCATTATTTGTAAGTTTGGCTGAACTGCCATCTCTTAATTTCCCCTAACTCAAAGACCTGAATTTTCTTTCTCTCCTGGTTAGATCTCTCCTAAGAATGGCTGTTTTGTTCATGGCTTCAGAGACTATGACAGAAGGGACAATATGAATGTAAGAGCTGGAGGAAGGGTGGAGGAGCAGTGCTGAGACTAGAAAGCGAGAGACAAAAAATGAGAGTTTGTATTTATTTGATATTACAGGGTATGGTTTATCCCCACAGGTTGAAGAAGTATTGATGAAGATTATAGATGATAGGTTGCAGAGCGGGCCCAGCAACTAATAGTTTTTGCAAAGGACTTGGGTTTGGTTCTCAAGACCTATGTGTTAGTTCATATTTGCATGTAACTTCAGTCCCAGGTGATTCTGACACCATTGCTGGTCTCTGTGGGCACCAGACACACATATGTTACAAATACATACCTATAGGCACTATTAATAGCAGAAAGAGAAGTAGTTTTTGAAGATAGCAATCATGATGCTAAGAATTCTGATAAGTAAGAGAGATTCAAACCTACAGGTTTAGGAAAGATTGAGGGGATATAGGCTGGGAGTGGCAATGAGAAGTGAGAAGATCTTCTAACCTCCTAGCAGGGTCTAGGGATTGTAGGAACAAATCAGCTCCCTTCTGAGAGGATGAGGGGTGATAGTCCTCTGGGAGATCCAGGTTTCATGCACACACACACACACACACACACACACACACACACGAGAGAGAGAGAGAGAGAGAGAGAGAGAGAGAGAGAGAGAGAGAGAGAGAAAGAGAGAGAGAGAGAGAGAGAGGTTCAGCAATGAAGGAAACCCATGTGTAGAGAGCTCTAGGAATCAGAGTAAATGCTTGGTTACCTCAAGGTCAGCTTCTTACAGCAGCTGATATCAGAAGTGGAATGAACCATGAATTGATTAATCCCTGTGGTCTCAAGACAAGACAAATTATTATTATTAAGACTGGAAGCTAGGAGAGAAGGAGGACTGGGGTTCTGGGACTCCTCACCCCGCTCTGTTTCTGAGGCTGGGCTGAGGAAAGCTTACTCTGAAAGCAGGTGGCTCTCTTTAGTCTTCTAGAAATGGAGTCTTGGCTGTAGGGGAAGAGTTGCCTGACCTGGAGTGCACAGCCCAAAGTATTTCAATTAGAGGAAATGATCTTGCAAATGTTGGTTGCCTGAGAGAAAACTCTTAAAATCATTTCACAGAGGAAGTACACAGCATTTAGAGAAGGCTCTGTGCTCTGCCTTAAAGAGCTTAACAGGGCAGAAATATCAGGGAAATCCCCATTATTTGCCTCCCTCACAACCAGTTAATGTTTTCATTTTCTTAGCTGTTGGTGACCTTTAAAGGAATATTTCTTTTCCTAACTCTCTGTCTAATAACAGTTGCTTTTGTTTAGTGTGTGCTGTACATAGGGCTATTGAAATGTCTGGATGGAACTTTGCTCTGTAGGTAACTGGATTTGGTGGCACAAGACTGGATGGATCTCCTGTTTATTGAGCATTTCCAGTGTACCCCATAATTGGTGCCATCCCCTGTGCGATGTTGATCCACTCTTAGATGTTTGGTGGCTCAAGGGACACTGAGTTTTGCTTTGTATTTCTCAGCATTTTTTTTTCTCTCAGAACACTTTTAGATAATATAAAAAGTGCATTCTGGGCTGAATTTTATTATGGCCATTATGAAAATTAAAATGTATGATTTAGGAGAAGACCTAAATGCTGACAAACTCTTACCTAGGAATGCATTATCAGGCTGCCTCCTCTCTGCAATGCTCTGCAGCTCAGTAGATGACACTGCTCTCCATCTGGCCACGCAGGACCCTGACCACATACTTGTAAGTTCCTCATCATTACCTGGACTGCCACCAAAGCCTTACAGCTTGTCTTCTGCTCTTGCTCTCCTGACGTCTGATGTACAAAACAGAAAGCAAAGTGACCTTTCAGAAATGCCAATTACATTCCTTCTTATCTCAGAAATATCCCAGAGACTTCCTGACCCATTTATTATAAAATGCAAAGAACAAGCTCTGTGTTTCCACCCCCTGTGCCCTGGCCACATGGCTCTTCTTTCTGTTCGCTAAAAATACTAAAGATTGAATTCCAACCTGGGCCTCTGTCTTTGCTCTGTCCTTGTCCAGCAGTTTCCAACAACAGATAGACAGCCTCGGTCCTGACATTATTCAGGGCTCCATGCAAATGTCTCCTCAGAGAGGACTTTCTAGGCCTTATTTAAATAACTACTTCTATCAGTTATTACCACAATCTCTACTATTTTTTATAGCTCTTTATTGGTTCATATTACACTGCATATTTATTTTATAGTTTAGTTTATTTTTTCAAAGAAAAGAAAGCTTCTTGGGGGGTCTGTTGTGTGTCTGGAATTACCATAACCACAACCCGAGGAAAACAATAAATGAACTGAGGACATTCGTTCAAGAAGATTTTTTGCAGTGATGAACATTTGAGAGCTGGCCTGGAATTGTTTTTTTTTTTTTCCCTAAGAGTTAGGGTCTAAGTAAACAGAACTTTCTGATAAGTAAACAGAAAAAATAAGTCATGTTATATTTTTATTTCTCAAACTATATGGTGACAAGCCATATCTGAAACAAATACTTTATAAAACCTTATTTATTACAAATTAATTGAATATAGCCAGATGGTGGTGGCACTCACCTTTAATACCAGCATTCGGGAGGGAGAGACAGGTGGACCTTTGTGAGTTTGAGTCCAGTCTGGTCTACAAGAGCTAGTTCCAGGACAGCTAGAACTACACAGATTTGAAGAAACTCTGTCTTGAACCACTTAAAAGAAAGAACAAATACAAGTATTCTGTGTATATGCTAGCTATACAATGGTCATATTACAAATGACTAGATCTTCAGGTAGTTAATTACTCTGAGAGGAGACCAAGACTATAACTTTAATGTTAAACATATTACTAAATGAGGCAAATAAGATACATTTTACTTTGTTTTATTAGAAAGCTATGGCATTGTTTTCTAGGCTTAAATCTAAGGAACTGTTTTTATAAGGAAAGGCAAAAATGATTATATCTTAATTAAATACACGCGCTCTTACAAATATATTTAAATTAAACTTTGAAAACAATTTAAGACAAAAATCTGGGTTTTCCAAGTTTTCACACAACTGAACATGACAAATTTCTTGAAGAATAGTATTAGTGATGAAAGTAGCTCCAAGAATGAGGAACATGATTTATTCTGTCTCCATGCAACTCACCCTTTGCCTTTTTGCATTTTTCTCCAATAAAGAAAGAAGATTTGACATCGTCAGTGATGAAGTTCTGTCCCTCCCTTTCTCTGGTGACCAGTTTCAATTGTTCTCTCTTTCTGAATTGTCTGAAGTGCCTAGCCACAAGAACTGAGGGTGACCAGAGCATGAATCAGGTGTCAGGAAGCGCAGTGTTTAGTCCCCATTTTAGTGTGGTCTTGAGCGAAGCCCCTGACCTTCTCGAGCCCCTGAAAAGGAACTCACCGGCCTTTAAAACACCTTTGCATTCTAAGTTCCTGGATTTACGGTGTTTCCAACCACCTACTCCAAGGTTTCCTCTCCAACATTGCGCTTGACTTATCAGCCAAATTTTAAGCCAAAGTGGAGTGGCTTAAAATACTGTGCTGTCCCTGACATTGTCTCTTTTCTCTCTACTGCATTATGTCATCTTAACTGGATTGTTGGGAACTCAAGTGGCTTCAGATGTAAACATCATTCCAGAAGAACTGTCATGTATGACAATGGCTGGGACAAATAGTATCTTTTCCTGAGAACATCCAAGATGTAGCACAGTTAAAAAGAATGAAGGAAACATCTTTGTAGGGCACTACGGTAGTCACAGGAGAGCATATTATGGTCTGCTTTTTCTAATATACATCTGCTCAACTTTTCTAAGAATAACTTTAATGAAGATAATTTATATATAAAACAATGCACATATTTTAAGTGTACTGTTCTGAGTTGTAGCAAAAGTATAATTGTGTTATTCTATGCAGGTGTATATGTATAGGTCAGACATCAATCTCAAGTGCCACACTTGAGGTGATATCCTTATTGGTTTTTTTTTTTTAGATAAGGTCTCTGACTGGTTTTGAGCTCCTTGATTAGGCTGTAGTAGATAGCCAGTGAACCCTAGGCATCTGCCCGTCCTCACCTCCTCAGTACCAGGATTCAAGCACATGTCTCCATGCCTTTTCTTTTCTTTCTTTTCTTTTCTTCTTTCTTTCTTTCTTTCCTTCTTTTTTAATGTGGGTTCTGATTCTAGAAAATGAACTCAGGTTCTTATGCTATAAAGTAAACAATTGATTGAGCTGTATTTCTAACCCTGTACAGTATATGGGTTGAATATATATATATATATATATATATATATATATATATATATGTGTGTGTGTGTGTGTGTGTGTGTGTGTATCCAAAGATATATTGGAACTGTAACTTATAGCACTTCAGAATGTGATCTGTATTAAATATAAGGCCTTCACTGAAGATTCAAGTTAAAACTTTGTCTGTTATGGGATATTCTTTTTGTATACTGTGAAGGTGTCTATGTTCTGAGGCAATTTCTGATTGGTTTGATAAAGAGCTGAACATCCAATAGATAGGCAGGAAAAGATAGGTAGGATGTTTAGAAAAAGATAGGAACTCTGGGAAGAAGAGAGGGGGAATTCACCAGCCAGACATGGAGGAAATGGCTTGCAAAGTGTGGAGGAGAGGTAATGAGTCAGGAGGCAGAAATATAATAATATAAACAGGTTAATTTAAGTTCTAAGATCTAGTTGGGAACAAGCCTAAGATAAGGCCAAACTTTCATACTTAATAAGTCTCTGTGTAATTATTTGGGAGCAGGTTGTCCAAAGAAAGTCCGACTATAGGGGTCATTAGGATAAACCTTAATCTAGTATGGCTGGTAGCCATATAAAAGGGGGCCATTTGGATGGAGGAATGAGAGAGTGTCTTGTAAGAGAAGCATTTCATATTTCTATAAGACAAAGAGTGACCAGAGCCATGAGATCTTTCTTAAGAGTTTCAGAGGGTGCATGGCCCAGCCAACACTTTGACCTTAGATTCCAGCACCCAGAGCTGTGATACAATACAAACAATACAAAACTCCATTTGTGGCCCTTTACTTTTGGAATCACTGGGTCTGCTGCACTCAACAGTGTAAAGATCATGTAATGGAACAAACCTCATATGCACACACCCTATTAGTGCACTCGTAGAGATTTGGTAATGTTATGTCCCCTGCTGTCAGTTTGGCAAAGACAAAGATAATTTTATATAGAGTAGAAAGATCTTTTAGGAAGAAAGGTAATCCTCAGAATTTGAGCCACCTGATCATTCCAAAGTGATTTTAAAATGATCTTACTTTTAAGAAAATCGCACCCTGGTATGACTTACAGATAGTTCTCTCTGAGTCAGGAAAAAGATGCCTGGTGAAGGGTGATAACATGTGGCCTCCTGGGCATGTGATTTGACTTAAGATTTGGGAGATGTGATGTCAATCATTTAGCAACAGGGGGCCATTAGTGTTGGTGGCCTTTAAGGGGAGCACTTGGTGGCAGCTAAAGGTTGGCCAGAATGAATGAAGAACTAAAAAAAGGAGGCAGTTAAAAGAGTGCTGTGAAAACTTTGAGCATAGGATTTAGAATAGACTGATAGTAATTAAAGAGGAAAAAGTCAGAATGGAAATAAATTTTATAGATAGGTTTAATGATCAGCTAGATACAATGATGCGGGAAAGGAAGATTTTAGAACTAACAGAGATTTGTAACTTACCTAAATTAGTTATCTTACTTACTGTTGTAATAAAATCAAGAAAGAACCAACTTAAGGGAAAATGGGATTTATTTGGGCTCGTGGTTTGAGGAAAAAGATAATCCTCATGGTGGGGAAGGCATGGTGGCCTGATCAAGTTGTCTTTGATGGTGGGAGCATGAGGTAATTTGCTCACTTCTTGGTGGATCAGGAAGCAGAAAGAGATGAATGCTGGCCCTTAGAGGTCTTTCTCCTTTTTTCTTCTTATTCTTTCCTGTTGAATGGAGCCGTCAAAATTGGGGCAAGCATTTCCTATCAGTCAATTCTCTGTAGAAGTTCTCTTGCAGAAGTCCTGCCTCAGTTTCTTTTCCTGTTCATGTGATAAAATGGCCCGACCAAAGCAACTTAAGTGGAAGAAGAAGATGACAGTGACTCTTAGTTTATGGTTAAGTGGAAGAGGAAGATGACAGTGACTCTTAGTTTATGGTACACATCATGGTGAGAAATCAAGATGGCAGGAGACTGAAGCAGCTGCATCCACAAATAAGGACAAAGAGCAACAGATGTGTGTGTGTGCTCAGCGTCTCAAGATCCCCTACTAGGGAATGGTCTCACCCATAATCAAGACAATTCTTTCTATACAAGTTAATGCAATCAGGATATTCACTTCTAGGTATACTCAGAGATACATCTATGTGACTCTAGTCATCACAGACACCCACTATGATCCTTACTAATTTCCTAGGTGTTTCTTAATAAAATCAAGCTGGACAAAGCAGGGAACCATCAAAGTTCCCAACTCCCTCTCCCTCTCCCCATTTGCTTAAATGCAAAAAGAGCATAAAACAACAACAAAGGTCTCAGAATTTATCTTCAAAGGAAGAAAACTTTGAAAAAATAGACATAGTTATAGTGTTATGTAGTATCAGAAGCAGAGGTATATTTTTAATAACATTTCTGTACATATGCCCATGACCTTAAATCCTCTGGGCAAGAATGCTTACTTGGTAGATGGCTAGGTTAAAGGCTAAGAAGAGATTAAAATATTTCTTTTAACTTCTCTGCTGTTGTTTCTGGTGTAAATCCCACCTCAAAACTGTTCTGAATATCTGAATAAATAATATTTCTGCTAAGCCTGATGTCCAAAATTCCTTTTGACTCTTCTGTGTTTCATCATGTTTATCAGGATGGCAAATGTGTTCAGTCTGGAAGATAGATGCACGTATGTTTACAAAAAGACATACAGATTTGGTCTGAACTTGTCCAAGGAGCAACAGGTGATAGAGAACATGTAGGGTTTTCTTTCTGAGTCTGGTTTATATTATTTAATATGACATCCTCCAGTTTCATCATTTTTTATGAAAATGATAGGATTTTTTTTTTTTTGATTTTCGAGACAGGGTTTCTCTGTAGCTTTTTGGTTCCTGTGCTGGGACTAGCTCTTGTAGACCAGGCTGGCCTCAAACTCAGAGATGCGCCTGCCTCTGCCTCCCGAGTGCTGGGATTAAAGGCATGCGCCACAACCGCCAGGCTAATGGTTGAATAATAGTTTAGTATATACATGTCAATAGTATGCATATCCTTATATCATTTCCAATGTACGCTGCACTGTGTTGAAGTATCACACTGAACATTGTTAGAATGTGTAATCAACACACATAAGGAAAAACTGAAGCAATATAAAGGAAAATAAAATAGCAATACTATCAAAATTAAATGTTGATCATATTACCTTTAGTAATTAAAATTTACATTTATAGCAATTACTCTTTTCCCTTTTAATTTCCTTTTTTGACACTCATGATAAAACCGAGGTCACATTATTGCCTTAATTTTAAAGAAATTATTTTTAAATACTCAAGTAATGTATAAAATTTTCAAATTTATGTATCTTACTTGACCTTAGCTCAGAGTGCTTATTTCTGTCTGTCTGTCTGACTATTTGTCTTTTTGTCTCTCTGTATCTCTCTCCCCTCTGTGTGTGTGCATGTGTTGATGTGTGTTTGTATGTGTGTGCATGCATGTATGTGTGTGTTGGGAGGTGGTAACCTGAGTGATGAGAAAATCATTTATAGTGTTCATAGAAAGACACATATTTCTTACTAAGCTGTGTTCTGCCCCGGTTCTCTGTCACACACCCTGGGAATTAGACAGAGCTGATGTGTAGAGTTATATTGAGTTCAGCCAAATCCCCTCCATCTCAGACAGTGTAAATTTTCAGGAGGAGCACAGTGCTGTGGTCTTCCCCTTTCTCGGCTGTTGCTGATTGGATAAGTCTTGAGACTACTTAAGTTGAATATTTAAAGACTTCATTTTCACAGAGGTGTTGCAAGTCCATAACTTTCCTGGTTACAATGGCATGTGCAGTAGAGCTCTGTTAGAACAATAACTAAGCAATGTATGCCTTTAGTAAGTTTTGAGAATGTGCTCACAGCAGCAGATAACCCAACTCTTCCCGTTTCCATGAATGCCTACCTGTATCACCGTTATGCCTCCTTTGTCCCAATCCTACGTGTCCCAGTCTGACCTTGTCTTGTGCACACAGGGCTCAGTCTCGCCTTGTCTCAGCTGGCTGCTGTTCTGATACGGATGGCTCTCTTTGTCTCTCCCTTCTGCTCCACTGCCCTGTTCTTGTGTGTTTGCCAATTCTGCTTCTTCCGCAGTTTCTGACCTCAGCTGCTCTTAACCTCTTGCCTTATGGCCGCTCACCTCTCCAGTGCTTCTGTCCCTGCCCTCTGCTCTACCCCCTGATGTCCCTATGTATGTGACATTTCCTATCCAGGAGGTAACAAGTACAAGTCTCTTTGCTCTTCATAATTTAATATTTCTCCCTTTATTGACACACTTGCCTCCCATCTTTTGGAGAAGCTGCTGGGAAGAGCCAGCGAGCAACACTTGCTGTCAGACTTTTCCTTATGGCATTACAGCATTATTTTATAAGGTTCATGCAGCTTAGGGCGAGGACCTTGACTTTCCCTTTAGTAGTAGCATAGCAACCATCTGAACTTTCTCAGGGGCAAGGAAACTCTTAGCTCCATAAAAGGCCTACTCCTGGGCCTCTAACTGAGGACTGGTAAGTTCTAGTGACAAATATGAGTTAGATTTACATCCACTCTTCTCTGCTCCCTCCTCCCTTTTTTCCCCACTCCTTTTTTTTTGTTTGTTTGACAGACTCTCTTGTAGCCCAACCTGACCTCAAATTTGCTATATAGTTGAGGGTAACCTTAAACTACTAGTAGTTCCTTCTGCTTCCACCTCTCAAATGCTGGGATGCTGGGATTACAGGTGGGTCAGCTAATAAGCACAGTTTGTGTGGTGGGGGAACCAAGATTTGTGCATAGCAAGTAAGTACTTTAACAATGGAGCAAACATTCCAAGCTGGAATGTGTCCGTCCACTTGACACAAGCTAGAGTCATCAGAGAGCAAATGCCTCCATGAGATCCAGCTATAAGGCATTTTCCCAATTAAGTGATCAATGAGGGAGGGCCAAGACCACTTTGGTAAGTAGTGTCTTCCCTGCATTGGTGGTCCTGGGTTCTGTAAGAAAGCAGGCTGAGAAATCCAGTAAACAGCTCCCTTTCAGGGCATCTACATCAGCTCCTGCTTCCAGGATCCTGCCCTGTTTGAGTTCCTGTCCTGATTTCTTGCAGAGATGAGCATCAGTGTGGAAGTGTTAGCCAAATAAACTCTTTCCTCCCCAGCTAGCTTTCTGTTCATGGTGGTTCCTAGCAGCAGTAGAAACCCTATGACATTTATAGTATCTATTGACAACCAAGTGGATTCCCATTGTGATGGTACCCTCTACTACAGTAGCAGTGGTAATGGTAATGGCAGTAATGCTATCATGAGCATTAATAATAGTAATTATTACTGTTATTATTGTTGGTAATGTCCTTTGAAGACATAATCTGAAGTTTAAACTTCTGGTTTCTCCTAGATAATTTTTTCTATTTTAAGTAATAATATAACCCATGTAAATAAGGACTCACGAACTTCTAGTTGCCTCTTAAGCATTTGAAGAGACTCAGGGGGTTAGCCTCTCACCCTGCTACTGAGTTGGTCATTTCTGTAGAGGTGCTCCAGTGACACTCGGGGACCTGTGTATGCATGAGGAGCCTGGCCGTGAGCATCTACCACAAGTTTTAGCAATAAGCCTGTTAATCTACCTGCTATACCACAAGCTTTAGCAATGAACTGAAGATGAGGGAGGCAATGTTGATAAATGTGATGCTTGGGATAACAGGGTTCGATTTCAGAGTGGAAGACTTTGATGTTAACCTCACACTAAAACTTCTAGCAATTCCAGCTAATGGGAAAATCTAGGACTGAAAATAACCAGTGATTAAGACAAAGCTGACTATAGTTTCAGGGCCCAAAGGGTAAAGGACATTTCCATCTGATCTTGGCTTAGTGAAAGTATACTGGTTTAGTGGGTTCTGTAGAAGTTTGGAGAGCAGGAGCATTCATGATAGGTGGGAAGTTTAGCTCATAAACAGAGAACTCTGGAGTTTATTAAGGAGGGCAAAGGATAAATTAATACCCCATAGGGAAACCAGAGGAAAACCACAGCAAATTAGCAAGGCTGTAACTAAGAGGTCTGGAGGTTAGAGCAAGATTTCTGACCTAGCAAAAGAATAGATTCTAGGTAGGCAATAAGCTGGCCAAGTTCCCCTGGGTTCTTTAAATGACAGAAGCTACAGTTTCTTACAAAAAGCCAACTTTGGCTGAGATTGAATGAGTAGCTGGAGGGAACAGAATTCCTGATTGAAGGAAGCAGTAATCACTGCAAGAGAAGAGAGACATGGCAGAGGGCAACAGGCTTAATGTGGTGATATAATGGAATCACTAGGTAGCTGGTGTTCTTGGTTTTTCTGCAGTAAGGGTCTTTGTGGGATGTAAGATTGGAGCTGCAAAACAGATACAGTTATGGGTAAAGCGGGGTATGTCGGTCACTCTATAAAGGGATGTCATTTACTTTCTTAATGAAGTGCTGCTCAAGATTAAACACTGAAAACAAAAACACACATACAACATGTATTTTATGAAATTGCAGTAATCTGTGTGATACGATTTGTTTACTTCTTACTGATATATGTGCAATGGTTGATCTTAAACCATCTGAATTAAGAAGGATCTTAGATACCATTTTATGCATCACTGTGTGAATGACAATCTTGAGTCATGGAAATGAGATCATTCAAATTTGGTTAGGTAGTTAAGGGGACAAATCTTTGGAGTGTAGATTCCTTTCTTGCCCTCATCAATTCTTTCTCTTAGACCAAAAAATTCTTCATTTGTCCTCTTGGCAGGATACTTACCTTTGGAGGCTGATTGTTTTTCTAGTTATTTTTTTTTCAGATGGCTATAATGAACTTCACTATGCCATCAGAAGGACACAAGTTGCAATGCTTCTACAATGACTACTAATATGAATAAAAGTGTTCCTGTTAGATTACAACCACTGTTACGTGAAAAGAAGAAAATGCCAGATAATGCTTGTAATGACTCTGTTCCATAGCTGGGTTGAAAGGCAGCAAGCTGTGAATTTCAGGGCCATCAGCATATCTTGACAGCCTGAAATCTCTCTATGATTCCTGATGTAAGGCTCTGGACTCCATTTACTCTCTGCAATATGTCATTTTTTTTTTGCTTACTATCTAGACTATAAGTTAAGTTCAAGATGTGTGTCCCTATCGGAAGAAAAGAAAAAGGATATCACACAGTGACCTGAGAACTGTTGGGAGAGCAGGCTATCCCTGCAGAGTCAATGTGAATGACAAATAGCCTTTCAGCTGCATAGTTTAACAGCACAGATCGATTTCAACTGCAGGGTCAGCTTGCCATTTTTCATTCCATGTATTGTCAGGTCTGTGATGTTGAACATGCCCAGAGGAGCTTCTTACGGATTGTCTCCTACAGAGAGTTACTAGGATAAAAATGTTCTGAGCAAGTCCATGGGTATTATTTATTTGTACTTTTAAAATGCTTTGGGTGAGTACTGGAGAAAAATCACCATCTCTGATTCTCTACTTCTGTAAATTTAGGCTGGTCGACTATTTTTTGGTAGCTCAGCTGGCTCCTGGGAGGTTGGATAAAGAAAAAATCAGTAGTTCATTAAAGACTACTAGTCTCATGTTTTGATACCTGAACCTGTAAAATTTCAAAATGACAGTTTAAATGGATAATATTGCAGCAGACTCTTGGTTTTGTTTATATGACACCACAGCTTTCATTTGCTTGAGTTTATTTATGTCCTTGTTCAACACAATGTTCAGATTATTTAGAAAGTAAATGGTGTGTGTGTGTGTGTGTGTGTGTGTGTGTGTAGGCAAGGCAACCAGGCAGGAAATAGAGGTGGGGCAATGAAAACAGGAGAATTCTGGGAAGAGAAAAGGTCAGTCTGCTGTCATCACTCAGACACAGAGGAAGCCAGACAAAGCAAGCAAGCTGTGACTGCCTCACTGAAAAAGGGCCAAGCCACGTGGCTAACACAGACAAAAATTATGGGTTAATATAAGTTGTAAGAATTAATTAATAATAAGCCTGAGCTACTAGGCCAGCCAGTTTATGAATAATGTAGACTTCTGTGTGTTTATTTGGGACTAAATGATTGTGAGACCTGGTGGGACAGAAACATCAGTAACATTTATTTGTGTGTGTGTGTGTGTGTGTGTGTGTGTGTGTGTGTATGTATGTGCATGTGCACTCACATTTGTGTGAGCATTCTCAGGAAATATGACTTTGGGAATGGTAAAGAAAGAAAATAATTGCTACTGAGGAAGAATGCTTATTACAGGCTATAAGTATATACTCACATAATATAATAAGTATGTGACTTATTTAAAAGTCACAGATGGAGCACTGATGTTTCAAAGCTAAATGACTTATTATCAAAATTCTAGACTCTTTCCCTCTTATTGAAATGTCCCTTAGTACAGCAAATCCCTAAGTAGTTTTAAAAGTAGAATATCTCTAAATAGGAGTTTTCTCTTCTTTAATTTGGGTAGCAGCAACTCTCTCATGGTCTTCTATAAATACAACATTCAGGGTAATATAATTAGGAATAACTAGAAGAGGCTTAGGCTTCAGTAAACATAAAGTTTATTAAACACAAAGTAAGGGAAGTCATTGCTTCTGCTACTTAGTAAGTGTTTGACCTAAAGTAATGAACTTCCTTCATTTCTTGCACTAAAGGTCTTGCATGTTCTTCTCAGAAGCAACTAAACATTAACTGATGAATAATTGAAGTTTAGGTGGTTAATAAACTCATTAGGGGAACTGGGGGATTGTTTTCTCAGATAGAATAAAATATTTTCTTTATAAAGGTATTGTTTTCATGTTGCAGAAGATTTGTTTAACCATACAAAGATGTGTTGAATTTGTTTAACTATGCGAAGATGTGATGTGGGAGTGTATTTATCTATCTTTTGCTTTCAGTGGTTAATTAATAAAGAAAACTGCTTGGCCTGATAGGGCAGAATTTAGATAGGCAGAGTAAACAGAACAGAATGCTGGGAGAAAGAAAGCCGACTCAGGCAGACGCCATGCCTCTCCTCTCTGAGACAGAAGCAGGTTAAGAATCTCCCTGGTAAGTCACAAGTTCATGGTGCTACACAGATTATTAGAAATGGGTTAATCAAGATGTGAGAATTAGCCAATAAGAGGCTGGAACTAATGGGCCAAGCTGTGTTTAAAAGAATACAGTTTCCGTGTAATTATTTTGGGCAAAGCTAGCCATGCAGGTGCAGGAGCCGGGCTGCAAGAAGCGGCCCACAGCTCCACACAACAAAGATGTGTTCCTGTTTTACATTGCTTGCCTAAGGCCCTTGATGGGTCTAATAAAAAACTGAAGGGACAATAGTGAGGAAGGAGGTATAAGTGGGACTTCTTGGCAGGGAGAGGAAGTAGTAGTAGTAGCAATTTAAACTTGGAGGAAAAAAAGGAGACACGAGGGGGCATGCTGGGGCCAGCCAGCCAGACACAGAGGAAGCAGGAAAGTAGAACATACGTAAGAGTAAAAAGCTCCAAGACAAAATGTAGATGAAGAGAAACAGGTTAATGTTGGAGAAAGGTCGCTTGTTGGTTCCCAGCCGTCCAGCTAGCTTAGACCCAAAATAATCACACAGAAACTGTGTTAATTAAATCGCTGCTTGGCTCATTAACCCTAGCTTCTTATTGGCTAACTCTTATATTAATTTAACCCATTTTTATTAATCTGTATATTGCCACATGGCTATGGCTTATTCGGTAAAGTTCCCGGCATCTGTCTCAAGTGGAGGATCAATGGTTTCTCCCTGACTCTACCCTTCTTTCTTCCAGCATTCAGCCTACCTTTCCCTTCTTACCTAAGTTCTGCCTTGCTACACCCAAAGCAGTTTCTTTACTCATTAATGATAATCACAGCATAGAGCGGGAAATCCCACTTCAGGTTAAGTCGAAAGAACTAGAGGAATAAGTCTTAAACTAAGACTAAGCATTCATAATTAATAAGTTTCTGGGTCTTTATTTGAGAGCTAGTTGGTGGCCAAAAGAAAATGTCAACTACATTTTTTATGAAGAATCAGTACCTAAATAAACTACTGCAATATTCATTATGAAGGAAAATTAATAAAATATTATTATAATTAGAAATATTTTAATATTCTATTTACAATATTTTATGGTATGAAGCAAAGTGAAGCCCCTGAAAATCCACATGACTCCACACAAGGTGATGCCAGAAGGTAATGTTAATGATCCTTCTTCTAAGGTGACAATACTTTCCATGGTCTATTGAGGACAAGAATGTGGACAGCATGCGGTGGAATACTTTTTGATGTAGGTAACCATGTGTTGGTTCTTTGCTGTGCTTGATTAGCTAGTTTAATCAGTTTTCTTTACTTTGCTTTGAATCAAAATCAGTTTTTCAATTTTATTAAGAATAAACCCATATCTAATAAGTAAAACACAGAACAAAAGAAGAATAAAACACACAAGAGTGGTTGAAGAATACACAGCACCTTTCTGTGTCAAAGTCTAGGTTGAAAAACGTTGTTTTCTTACCTTGTCATGCTGCATAAGGACAAACCAAAGACAGTCTTTAGTCTCAGTTTTCTCATATTTTAAAATGAAAACTATTGTGGATGATGTCACCTTAGATGAAAGGATACTGAAAAACCACCAAGAAAATCATTTACCATAGCATCCAATATTACAGCATTGTGAGTCCTAATAGATTCCTGTAAGAATTCATTGTAAAGTGAATAGAAAATGTAATTCACTGTGTGAACTGGCTATTTGAGACCATATTGATTAATCTTCATATAAAATGGATTTTTTAGACCTTACAGCTTTTGCTTAAAACATAGGAGAAATTTTTAATAGAAAAAGCCACTGTGCTTACTATAGACTTGGTGAGGGTATGCTCTTTCCATGTTTTCCTTTTGATTTGTTCTGCCTCTTAAATGAACACAGTTCTCTAGTTAAACATGAGGCTGGAGAGTGACAGAAGACTTCTCTGTTTCCTTCCCAACCAAGCTGTTGTCTGGTCCCAACCAGCATTCTAGATACAACTTTGCCCAATAGAGCCCTGGAATTTCAGTCCCATGTTGTACATGTCCCTGAAGCAGCCACACTCAACCACCTGTCATATCTGTCCCAAGGCTTTTATAGAGATTTCACCCTGCTTTTCTAGTTACCGTAATGTGAGCTCTGTGGGGCAAGCTGATCTTTTCAGGAAGTGGTCTAGCTTTCATAGAAGGAAATCCTGTCATTTACTGCTGGAGACCTCAATCATGCTGACTTCCCAGGAACTGACCAAACTGCCTGCATTCCTGTTCCATCCAGAACACCGTAGCTTGTGTAGATCTATGCTAATTGGTCTGCAGATTTGAAGTAGACGAGAATGAGCATTCTTTATCTCAATAAAACAAAGCAATACAAGGAAGAAAACAAGTCTGGTATATACTTGGGCAGGGAGGAAGCAGACTTACCATGGTGGTTTAATCTTGTATTGAACAGATCACAAAAGGGAAGATACATTGTTAGGAAAGTTCGAAAAGTCACCTTGTTTCAGCCTATATCTCCTGGGGTGGAGAGGGGTGTGTAAGAAAAACCAACAAAAAGTTCCTTGTAATTTAAAGCCTGAATGGAATAGAATGCTGGAAATTTTGAGTCATTGCTTTAATAGCATGTCAATAGAAGTGACTTTCATTCTGGAATTCTGAGTAAACGTGTCGGGGAGAATGAATAATGCAGCTAGTCTTGTTGATACAAGTCTTTCAGCTTTTGGACTAGCTCATCTTCAATGACAGTAAATTTCCTAGCTACAAACTTTTGATAGTCAAAGCAAGAGCAATACTAAAAAGAAGAGGAAGAAGAATGTAAGCCCCACGTAAATCATTATCCCAGGTAATATAAATTCTAACCAAGGCTGACTAATGGTGAGTTTTGTAGTCAAATGCTAACAGCGACTCATGGTGAGTTTTATATTCACACTTTGATATGTTGCTAGAAGAAAATTGGGTCTTTATCTCCTTCCACCTTTCTTTTGAGAAGTCTACCTGAAACAAAGAATTGTTCCACTGATATGACCAAACAGATTTTTTCTGGATAGAATTGAATACTCTACAGACCAAGGTTTCCGTACATATGAACATGTGTGTGTGTGTGTGTGTGCGTGTGTGTGTGTGTGTGTGTGTGTGTGTGTGTGTAAAATACCTTTGTTAATTTAGTATTGTGATACAGAGCTGTTTTAGTTACATTGTTTATCCCTGTGGTAAATAGCTGAGAAAAACAAAAGAAAGTGGAGGATTGCTTGTTTTGTCTCAGTTTCAGAGATTGCAGTCTGCACATGCTTGGCTGTCTGTGCTTGGGCAGATCGTCATGACAGCAGAGACATGTTGCAGGGCAAATTGTGTTGAAGACAAGAAACACAGAGAGAAAGAGAGCCAATTGGAGACCTGGCCCAATACTCAAAGAATAGCTTACCTCCAGTGACACATTTCTTCCAGCTAGGCCCCTTCCCAAAGGTTTTAATAAGTGACCAAAATTGCAATACTATCTGTTGCATCAAGTATTCAAAACTCAAGGCTGCTAAGGTATTTCACATGTAAATATAAAAGTAATGGGTACCTTTCCGCTTTTTGATGTATAATAAATGTTGAGAGTACCAGAAGCAGTTTCTAGTCCACAGTTTCCTGGCCTGACCTAACCAACTTTGTAGTCTCTCAAATTCAACAAAAGTGAAGCTCTCACCACAAAATCATGGCTAATGGCACCACTGAGAAGAGGCAGCATGAGCTCTCACCTGCAATGGGTTTTTGTGAAGTAACAACTGCCATTAGAAAGTTAAGCCAGGCTGGGGCAGAAGGGACTTCTGTCACATGGGACATGGGTATGATTAGATAGAGTCCACAAAATTAAAGAGGGGATGGGAAAATGCAGTTACTTAGATTTTTGGGCAGAGAAAATATTACTAAACTCAAATAATTCTAGAAAGAGATTCAGCTTGAAAAGTTTCAATTTTGGGCTTGAACTTTTCTGGCAATTATAAATAATACAGAATTGATCATTTTGACAATTTTAAGCTCAGATGTCAGCAGCAGGAAGTACATGAACATTATCATGCAACCCTGTGGGCATTTCCAGTTGAATAATATGGCAGAAGTTTTCAAAATTTTACTAACACTGAAGCCTGCTGTTTTATGTTTTACTTTGTCACTTACATTATTATGTAAAAGATCTAGCTTTGAAGAGTTTGTTAATTTACATTCTACAGATATCTAGCTAATAGATGGTATTATGTGTGCAGTGCTAAATCTCCAGAGATGACTAAAATCTCTAGGAGCAAAATAATTGAAAAATATTCATTACAAATTGTTCCTAACACACAATGATTTGACTTAATGAGTTTTGACTTTATAATGGTGTAAAAGTCATATGCATTAGGATTTTGAGTTTAGATCTCCTGAGCTAGTGAATGGTAGTTACCTATTTTCTTATGTTGATGCAAAGTGGCTGTCAGCCATAACATGGAGTCAGCCTCACAAGCATAAGTATGAACAACCATTATTCTATGGTGTGCTGTGTTGCTAAGTGATGATGTTATTTGAAAGTTTATGCATGTTACATATATTTTCAACTTACAATATGTTCAAATTAAGATGTATCTTTTGTGTTGTGGGATATTTTTACACTGTATGAAGATGCGTCACTGTGATTGGTTTAATAAAGAGCTGATTGTACAGTAGCTAGGCAGGAAAAGATTAGGTGGGACTTCCAGGGACAGAGAAAACTCAGGGAAAAAAAGGTGGAGTTAGTTACCAGCCAGACACAGAGAGGAAATAGGAGGTATAAAATGGAAGAGAGATAATGCCATGTGGCAGAATGGAGATGATTATAAATGAGTTAATTTATGTTATAAGAGCCAGTTGAGACAAGTCTAATCCAAAGGCTAAGTTTTCATAGTTAAAAAGTCTCTATGTCGTTATTTGAAGCTGGTAGTACAGAGAAAGAATTGCTACACTTTTGGGGTACATAACTCAAAATATAAAGGTCAAAGAGTGACTGTATCTTGTGTCTAATATTTAGGATGTGTTATTGGTATGTTAACTTTTGGAACACAGTGAACTGTGTACAAATAATGCCCAAGTAAAAGATGGATCCTGGTACACAGCTTTCATTTTTTTCTATTCTCCTTCCTTCCTTCCTTCCTTCCTTCCTTTTATTTTATCCACTCTAAATTCCTAGACCAAGGAATTGGGTGACCTACACTTAGGGTAGATCTTCTCATCTTAATTAATTTAATATAGAACACTATGGAGGCCTGTCTCTCTAGTGATTCTAGGTACAGTCAGTTGTCATTGTTAACCTTCACACCTGTATACTCTAAGTTTATATACTGATTGGTATAGACACTATTTTTTCCTTTAAATTGATAATTCTTGGGAGCTAGAAAGATGGCTCAGAGTTTAAGAGCACTAATTCCTCTTCCAGAGGAACTAAGTTCAACCCCCAGCACCCACATGGTGGCTTACCACCATCTGTGATTCTTGTTTCAAGGGATCCAATGTCCACTTCTGGCCTCCACAGGCACCAGACATGCATTTAGTACACAGACATACAGGCAGACAAACACCTATATGTAAAATAAAAATTAAAAAGAAAATCTTAATGCGCAATTCTTTAAAGTGGTTTTCACAAAAATATCTAGATAATATACAATAATCAGTCATTTCCAAGAACGTAAATCTAAATTCTAGAATAAGAAAGTTTTTGGTGAGAAAGAAGAAAATGTTTATGGTGAGCGGGGGTGTTAGCAGCTTCCAAATTATTTCATGATTTGTCATTTTGTATTGAGGTGTTTATTTGGCATTGAGATATCAATGAATTCAACAAGAACAATTATTAGAAGTCCTAGTTACAGCTTCTCTATACAATGCTGAAGGCAGTGTTTCTCCACTGGGGATTGTTGACATTTGGGGTTAGATGACTGCTGTGTAGTCTATAATATGTTTAGTAGGGGTTTTGTCCCTACCTACTGAAAGCTAATAGCTCCCTCTTGAGTGTGAGCAATATTCTTTAGAAGTCTGGAAATGCACACATGTGATAATTGAGCCCGAGAAAATATACTCAGGAATTAGGGCATTTCCAGAACTAACCACAACCCTAGCTACAAAATCCAAAGTGTGTAGTGAGAATGAGGGGCTCTAATTTATGTAATTCTGAGCCCAACAAATTCTTCTTGCGTTCTCCCCTGGCTCCAGTCCAGACTCATTACCATCTTCTAAGTACACAAACTCAGAGACTAACGTTTGAATGAAGCACAGGACCTTTTATATTTTGCTGAATTTTATTGATTCATATTTATTGATTTTATCCTGTTATGATTAATTAATCTTGATTGCCAACTTTATTGGTTCTGAATCAGCTAATATCTCTGTGTGGGTCTAGAGTTAATCCTGGAAGGATTAATGGGAAGGAGTGGAAGACACCCTCCCCTCAGAGTGAACAGAGCCCTTTGTCTGTGGACCAGGTACAGAGGTGCATGAGAGAAAAGTGGCGTTGATTTCTGTTCCCCTTTGTACTTGCTGGTGCATCTATCCATTTTTTTTGTTGTTGTTGTTGCTCCTGCTATAATCCTTTAGAACCCAGCTTCTTCAGGCTTCCAACATAAAATTAAGACCAGGGATTCTCCAAGAATCTTCCAGACTTCCCCACTAGACTGCGGCTGCCAAGGCATCCACTTTACAGATGAGCAGCAACAAGGGGCAGGCAGCTCTGGTGTGCTCATCAATCTACCAAGTTTCTTGTTGGAATATCTGCTCTATGTTTCTAAAGCACTCTAGTACAATTTCTCACATTTTTTTTATATCATCTCCCCTTCTTGCAACTCTGAATCGACTGCACTCACTGCCTTAGTCCATTCACATCTGAATACCTTGAGCAGACAATGCTTGGTGTGATTCGGCAGGTGTTCCCCGGTTCTGCAAGCATCCTTCTTCTAAAACGACTGAGCTGTTTATTATCCGATACATGACAAGGCATATCTGCCTTGCATTTCATTTTTTTTTAAGAAGGCCTTGTTTTGAAAATTAATGGGGACTATCTAGAGAGAAATCTCTACACCAGCAATGTAAAAGCAGCTCCAGCTGAGATGGTAACAAAAGCTTTGTCACAGTGTACAGCAGAGTCGCAGCAGACGGTGCCTGGAGTCGATCCTCGTGAGCCCTAGCTAGCTCATTGACAAACCGCTCAGGCTCCTCCACAGTTTCAGAGACACTGACAAACGTGCTTGAAAGATCGGTGATGTCAGACTGTGTTCTCATTTGGGAGATTATTAAGCACTTGATTTCAGGGAACTCTGTTTAGTTTTAATCAGAAAAAAGATTCTACTCCTGTAAGACATAATTACAAATTATTTTCTAACTCTTGAATCTTCTTCAAATGAAAATATTTGTTTAATATACTTAAAAGTGAAAAAATGCATTTATTTGAGTAAAGAAATGGTAATGATCTATTGTTTTTATAATAAATGCTAATGATTGCTTTTTATCTAGAATATTTTTGTTAAAAAGAAGTGATAGAGACATTTCCTCCAATAGTCTAGATATAATATTTTTTATTTATTTTTTGAAACTAAAAGATAAATGCATATTTTCTCACATCTCTTTCATATTTCCAACCTTCTCCCATGCACCCCTTACTTCCTCTCAAATTCATGGCCTCTTTTTCTTTAATTACAGTTGTTACATGCATAAGTATATAAACACAATTTGTTCATTCTATTTAGTAGTACATATATATATATATATATATATATATATATATATATGGTTTTAGGGCTGACCTACTAATTAGGATTGGATAACCAATTGGGCAACTCTTCCTTGGGGAAGACTCATTCTCCTGTTCTAAGAATTCCTTAGTTGCCTATGGAATTCCTATGTTTAGGGGTGGCACCCTGTGAGATTGCCACCTTCCACATTTGTTGTTGGTTGCTTTAACTCTTTGCTCTTTAGGCTTTCTACTGTTTGGGGGGCCCACCACCCAGCTCCCAAATAAATCACAGAGGAGATGTTTTCTTACTTATAAACGCCCAGCCTTAGCTTGACTTGTTTCTTGCCAGTTTGTCCTCCTAAAAGATGCTGCCTGCATCTATCTCCCGCTTCTCTAGACACATATTTATTGGCAGGAAATTTGTTTTCTTAGCATTAAGAAGACTGCCCAAACTGAAGTCTTGAATTGATTTAATTCGACTGCAGAGTTCTGTGACAGTGTTCTAAAACAGTGATTACATCAGTGTTTTCTCAGCTGAAATTTCCTCAGTTGAACAGACAATAGGAAGTTGTCAAGTGAGGAGAGAATCAAATTGTGCTTATTGGGTGGTCATACTACATCCATCAATCTTATAAGACGTGTCAACCCTGTAAGCGAGCTAAGTTCAGATTGAGATCTTCATGTCGAGAGGTGAGGGTGTTCAGGGAACTGGATCATTTTTATTGCATTCACTAACAAAGAAAAACCTTGACCTCACTTTTCAGCATTCCTTCTGATGGGGCTATTTTTGAAATCCTTCTTTTTTTTTTTGAAGCCAGAGCCCAAGTGAAGCACAGCTTGGTCCTGAACTTGATGTGAGCTGATTTTCAGAAACTGGGCCAACAGCTATCTCTTTAAATAAGTGACTGTAGCTAGACTAAGGCCCTCTCTTATGGTAGAATGAGACCTTGGTTGGGGCTGCTGATTTCTGGGTCAAATGATGGTTAGTGACACACTGACTTCATTGTTATTTTTACTTTGTGTCATGAGCAGCCCCTGTGAAAGTACAGTGGCAAAAGACAGATTGACCCCTGTAGTTATTTCTTCATAGGACTCCCTAGAATGGAATCTTTCTCCTCTTCACACCTTCCCTTGATTCCCCTAGGAAGAAAAAAAGGAAAAGCCAGTTTTCATGTGGAGATGGTCTCATTTGTGTTAGAAGTAGGCAGTCGAGCAACCCTGAGCACTTATGATATTCTTACATTATATGGATCAAACAGCAAGATCAGACAATGTATTATTGCGTCTACAGGAAACAGATGCTGTTGTATACATTTGTATTTTTCCCATTTATTTTTGGAGAACTTCACATGTGAGCACTCCATCTGTACCACTCCTGCTCCCCCTCTCTTCTTCACCTCTTGCTGTGTCCCCCAAATTTACAATCTCCTCTTAAATTTTTATTGTACATATACATGTGTATAGAAAACTTACTGATTTCATTTCACGTTACTCATATGTACACGTGTCCAGGGCTGGCTACTTGTGGTTGGACATTATATACAGGAACTAATCAAAGAAGGGAACTGATTTGGCTTCTTCCAGGAGCCATTGGCCCCCTGTAGCTCTTCATGTATCCGTAGGATAAGATATGTATTTAAAAATATAGGATCATGTGATCATTGGGGCTGCCAAGTTTAAAATGTTCCATGTGGAGGTTAAAATCTCTTCAAGGTTTCCATCTTGAAGTCTAAGAATTCCTTCTTCCTCAGGATTCCTATATGCTTTTGTGTCACAACAGATTAGGTTGTGATTAATGATCTGCTTTGTTTATGGTCAATTTATTATAAATGTCCATTTCATCTACAAATATTTCCAGAGTAACATACATTAGTGCTTGAATAAACAACTGGGTACCGTAAGTAGATGAAAATCATATAAAATTAAATATCAGATAGCTGGGTATTGTGGTCTAGGCCTATAATTCCATTGCCCCACATCACTCCACTTACAGGAGGACCTGAGAAACATAGCCAGGAAAAACGAAATCACAGACAGCTGTTAGAAATATAAGCAAGACTACAATCCACACTATTTGGTTATAACTAACAGAGAGATAAATCAAGCCTCTGGGAAGTTTTGTCACTTCAAGAAGGTCCTGCAGCATCAGGGATGGAACAGAGGATTGAGTCCATCTTCCACTGATGCTGAAGATCCTGGTGTGCTTATTGGCTCATATATGCCGAGTTTGATGTGTACGCAGCAATACACTCAGCTCTTGCCTTCTTTCAACTACTTCCTGCAGAGCTTATGATAGAGTAGAAGAAACCTGTCCCAGACTGCCTCTTGTTGCTACAGACGTCTGAACTGTGGGGTGGTGTTATAGGGTGTGGACCAACTGAATCAGACAAGAAGATAACTGTCACAGATAACACCGCATCCAAATTTTGTTTGGGTCCTAATTTTACAAACTCATCTGACAAAGATGAAAATAGTTCAAGGATCTCTAGCTGAGGTGATTCTTGTAGGCACAGAGCTTGAGAGAAAAAAATACTACTTACAACAATGGGTGGCAACATCTCACACTATGCCTCTGGGAGGAGTGGACTAGAGCTGTCTGAAGCACTTTATCCTAGTGAGCATTTAAATAACCCTGGTATAAAATCCAGGTTACTTGCCTAAGTCCCCTACTCACAGTGCAAATGCCCAGTTCTGACGCCAATGCCCACAGGAGCTTTTTCAAGCTGTGTTGAGACCTCAATGACTCCTAGGCTTCTACGGTCCTTTGCTGCCCTCGTATGAGTAGACCTTACTTCCTGTGACTTGTTGCTAGCGTGTTCTGCATCACAGGGCAGGTAAGCAGGTAAGCAGTGCACAGTCAACAATACTTTCCACTTTTGCTTTATGTATTACCAAAGATATGCACAAGGGATATTAAATATATTAAATATATCACAAATCACAATACCAGTGTAAATGAGGGACCAGAGTTATAAATTGTTTCTATCAGAAAGTTGACAAGAATATTCCATTTGAACATTCATAAAAGCCACAGAATTATCATCCCTCACTTTATCTTATCTGACATAAACTTTATTATCTTTATCTGCCATCGACACAACTAATGAAACCAACCACATGTTTTATTCAGGAGCAAACTGCCCATACACAAGTAGATACTAGGTAGAACCCAGAGAAAGAAACCTGGTCTTTGTCTGGCCTAGAGACAACAAACAGGTTGCAGACATTTCAGAGAGAAGACCTAAGAAAATTTTTTTCCTTCCCCCCATTCCCCCGTCTTCCCTTCTCTCCTTCCCTCATTTCTTTCTGCCTCAGTGAAGATGGAACCCAGGGCCTTGGATGTACTTGGCAAATGTTCTACCACAGAGTTACCTCCCAGCTCCCCTTAAGAAATTTGAAAAAATGAAAACACACAAAACACAATTTTCAAACTAGTCTTGTCTTGTTTTGGAATTTTATTGCTGGATACACACACATAAAATATGTATACATATATATTACATATATAAAGCAGGTTCAGAAAGAATGGATAGCTTATTATTAAATTATATATATATCATTATTTATTTGGCATTAAAGGACATTTAAATAAAGATCTATTCTCAGGGAGCTGTAACTCTTCTTGTTAAGAGTTCCTTATTCTATTATGGGAATATATTCCTATCTCCCATCCTCAACCACTACTCCAAAATCTTCCTGTGTCTCTAACCTCTTCAAGGTCCAGCTCACCAAATTTCCTTTATCTTCTATAGTATGCAAACATGTATCTGGAATATTGTGGTGGTACAGATAGTCAGCAACTGTCAAATAGTCCATGACTACATATTTGCATTAACTCAATTTCTGTTCTCTCTCTCTCTCTCTCTCTCTCTCTCTCTCTCTCTCCCCCCTCTCTTTCTCCATCATTCTTGCTCTTCCTTTTGTTCTTCCTTCCCCCTACTCCCTATCATCTCATCTTCTCTCTCTATTATCAAGCACCTCTATGAGGATAGTGGTGATTGTAAATAGAACCCCACTGGCATCTGAAGAACAATATACAAATGCTGCATATTAAAATGAAGTAATATGTATTTTCAAATTTTATCATTAAATTGAACACATTATTAGTAATAGGTTATATATTTCATGTATCTATCTTTCATCTATCTATCTATCTATCTATCTATCTATCTATCATCACCTTTCTTTTATCTATCTTCTATCTATCTCTTTTGTCTCAATAGGGTCTTGCTGTGGAACAATGGTCTTTTTTCTTGTAATTTGTATTATTTTTAATAAAACGCTGATTGGCCAGTAGCCAGGAAAGAAGGATAGGCAGGGCAACCAGGCAGGAAGTAGAGGTGGGGCAACGAGAACAGGAGAATTCTGGGAAGAGGAATGGTCGGTCTGCAGTTGTCACCCAGATGCAGAGGAAGCAGGATAATACCTCACTGATAACAGCTACTGAGCCACGTGACTAACACAAACAAGAATTATGGGCTAATATAAGTTATAAGAGTTAATAAGAAGACTGAGTTACTAGGCCAACCAGTTAATAATTAATGTAGACTTCTGTGTATTTTTTGGGGACTGAACTGCTGCTGGACTGGGTGGGACAGAAAACAAATCTTGAAGAAAATGAAGCCCCCACCCCTTGGTACCTAGATAGGGTTATGTTTCATGGTCTATTATGTATCAGTAGTATTTCTCTAGGTAATGTACCCATTAAAGATCTACCACAGGGTTCCAATACCTGTGGTTGTGTGGGTTGGTCTATCCTTCCCTGTGAGCTATGTTCAGATGAAAGGCAGCATGGAGAAGAGTAGGGAAGGAAGAGATCTTTTCGTGATAAACACTTTGAGTGTGTGTGCTTGTATGCATTTGTATATGAGTGTCTTTGCCCTTGGTTGGAACAGATTTTGTTGTTCGCAGCTGCGAACTTCCTATCTCTCTATTAAAGGACTGGATTTATAGTCACGTGCAACCATACCAATTTTAACTTAGGTCTGGGGCATTCAAACTCAGATCCTTCTAGGTACATAGCATGTGCTTCACACACTGAACCGTCTCTCCAGCCTGTGATGGAAAACTTTTCATGGAAGAAGTTTGAGCTTAAACCCAACTTTGCTTCTATTAGAGCCTGTATTATAATTCTATTAGACACATTAGGTAATTAGTTTGGCATGTTCTGTGTTATTTGAGTGCCTGTATTGAGTCCTTAGAGCTATGCACTCAGTAGGCATACCCTCATTCTATTGTCATGGAATTTGGAGTCCAGTGGAGAAAGAATACAGGATAAAAACAAATGGTGCTGCATATTTGGTTAAATGACTATGTCTCTGGGCAGCGCATAAAAGAGCAGAAAGGAGTTGTTGGAGACCTATTCAGATGGAGTGTACGGACTGCAGGGAGTGGAGAAGGCCTTGAGTGAATGAAGTCCCTGAGGAATGTGTGATGCTGACAAGGGCATGGCCATGTCAAGGACCCACAGGAAAATGCAGTTTTTCCTCCTGGGTGCACCTCTGAGGGATCGCAAAGGTTTCCTCTGGGTCAGGTGCAGGTGTTGACAGCACTTGCAGAAAACGTCTACTGATGGAGGAAGGTCATTGGTTAAATAAAAAGAAACTGCTTGGCCCTCATTGGTTAGAAGATAGGTGGGAGGAGTAAACAGAACAGAAACAGAACGCTGGGAGGAAGAGGAAGTGAGCTCAGACTCCATAGCTCTCCTCTCGGGAGCAGACGCCTGAGAGAGACGCCATGCTCCACTCTCCCAGGCAGACGCAATTCAGCTCCGACCCAGGATGGACCTAGAATCTTCCCGGTAAAACCGGTGCTCACAGATTATTAGAGATGGGTTGATCGGGATATCAGAATTAGCCAGTAAGGGCTAGAGCTAAAGGGCCAAGCAGTGTTTAAATGAATACAGTTTGTGTGTTGTTATTTTGGGCATAAGCTAGCCAGGCAGCCGGGGTGCTGGGGACGCAGTCCCGCCGCTCCTATTACTACAAATGGCGCCCACGTGGACAACTGCTTCCACATAAAGCCTGAGACAGCTTGGGAAGTAATTCTAGAACAAAATGAAAGCATTGTGCCTGGTTTCTTGGTAGCAGCAATTTCTCGGTTCTACTCTGCTTGCTAGAGGCAAGCAAGCACTCTCATCTAAGAGAGGCTTCCTGACTCAGCTTTGAAGTAATAAGGGCGGCGGCGAGGCTGCGTCCCCAACACCCCAGCCGCCTGCCCGGCTAGCTTATGCCCCAAAATAATTACACAGACACTGTATTCTTTTAAGCACTGCTTGGCCCTTTAGCTCTAGCACTTACAGGCTAATTCTCACATCCCGATCAACCCATCTCTAATAATCTGTGAGAACCGGTCTTACCGGGAAGATTCTAGCCTAGTCCATCCTGGGTCGGAGTTTCATCCCGGGAGCGGGGCATGGCGTCTCTCTCAGGCGTCTGTTCCCGAGAGGAGAGCTGTGAGTCTCTGAGCTCACTTCCTCTTCCTCCCAGCATTTTGTTCTGTTTACTCCTCCCACCTATCCTCTAACCAATAAAATGGGCCAGGGCAGTTCCTTTATTAGCCAATGACCTTCCTCCATCATTTCCCCTTTTTCGGTTTAAACAAAAAAAAGGCTTTAACATAGCAAAATTACATATAACAAAACAGTTATCAAGTAAAAGTTACAATAATCTTTATCATAACTAAGGAAAACTATAACTATAACTAACTATTCTTAACTCCATCAAAGACTCCAGAAAGATATATTACCTAAGTAAACAAGAACTAAGAAACTTCAAACTCTAGAAATGACAAAGACATCTCGCTGCCTGGACAGTCACCCAAAGTTCTTTTGTACCGTTGGGGCATCCATCTTCAGCCTTCAGGCCCATGGTATCCAGCAGACATTTCCATAAAGCAGGAAAATTCAAAGTCAGTTCAGTCACTATCTGTTGTCTCCTGCAGAATGTCTCGCAGACTCTTTCAAAATGAATCAGGAACCCCGAAAGGTCATCTCACCTTAGGCAAGTTCAGTAGTCCTCTCTCTGCGGGTTCTCTGTGTCCAGTTTATGCAATAGTCCAGGCAAGACCAGTTTCTTGCCCAAATGGCTATCAAACTCCATAAGGTGCCTCTTCGATGCCCATCTTCCTCTTGAAGTAGATTGGTGCTGCCAGGAGCAGAGTGTCTCATTGTCATGAAAAGTCCTATTCTTTGAAAGACATGAAGAATGTCTATCTAAAATATATCTCTATATATCTAGAAAATCTAATTAACATGACTACAAGCTTTACTATTATCGATAATTATCCATTAACAACCTATATTTCTTAATTATACATTACATATTTAAATGAACTACACAATCACAATACCTTAATCAAAATCAGAAACACTTATACATATAACAAAATTGACCTTAAATCTCTATCAATAAAGCAAAATCTATATTAATGCAAATTATTCATACCTATATCATATCCCCCTTTAAATGTAAAAGAACATTTATAAACATTTTTTGGGAATAAGGGCGCAGTTATTTCTCTCCAAACTGCTTCCTGCTGAATGGGGGCGTCGTTAATTAGGTCTTTCATGGTATAACCTGTGTGCTAGTTTCATCTCAGTTGGCAGTTGAACGAAACAATTTTCTGGAGATGTTCACAACAACCCTTCAGGGGGGCGTGGTCCATCATACCAAATCGGAATAGAAGAAATGAACAGCGTCTCATCCTCTGTGAAAACAAAATAAGAAATTCCTTTCCAAAGTATCATATCCTTAGATACAAATTCAAAATATCTATGTCGGATTAGTTCAGCAGCATTTATAAATAAATATCTTTTAGCAGCTGTTGCTTCTTCCTCAGCATTCAAACAATTCAAAGAGAGCATAATAGCATACAGTATCAAGATTCTCTGTGTATTTTCCATCTTTGTACAGCTTTGTTTTAACCTCTATTTTGTTTATATTTACTTTTAACTCTTTGCTTTTTGAGACAGGTTCTCTGTGTCTTTGACCTGAAGTAACTCTGTAGACCAGGTTGTCTTTGAACTCTCAGAGATCCGCCTGTCTCTGCCTCCCAGGCATTCGGGATTAAAGGTGTACACTACTAAACCTTGAACTCACAGAGATCTGTTTGTCTCTGCCTTCTAGGCACTGGGATTAAAGGCATGTGCTACCACACACAACAACTCTCTTCCTTTTTTTTGTTTTTTACTTTAAGAACTTCAACTTTTAGTCTGCATATATTTTTAACACACTGTAAACCATTTAAAAATTTTCTTTGTCTTTGAATCTCTCTTTACTGTATATCTCTCTTTTTCTGACCACATGAGTCTTTAATTTACCAAGCAATGTCAGTAGGATTAAAGGCGTGGCTTTGCCAGCTAGATCCAGTCCATTCCTTAGCTTTCCAGCCTCATGGCGGATATACAGGCTGCAGTCCTGTTTATAGCCTCTATGGCGTTTCAAGGTCCCTGCCAGCCAGCGAGCTACAACAGACAACACTCAAGTCCTCTCTCGGTAGCCGGCCCTCCTGCCTCAAACAGTCAGAGTTTGCCCTGGCAGGATGGCCCAGAAAGCTGGCATTTTTAAATGGCGCAGCTTTTTTCCTGCTACGGCTGAAAACCGAAAGGCATGCGTTCAGCTTTTCGTCAACACCGTTTAAGTGTTTCGTGGCAGGACCTCTTAATGAGCTGCAGGCTTTGCAGCTAAAGCTGAGTCAGGAAGCCTCTCTTAGATGAGGCACTTGCTTGCCTCTAGCAAGCAGAGTAGAACCGAGAAATTGCTGCTACCAAGAAACCAGGCACAATGCTTTCATTTTGTTCTAGAATTACTTCCCAAGCTGTCTCAGGCTTTATGTGGAAGCAGTTGTCCACGTGGGTGCCATATGTGGTAATAAGGGCGGCGGCGAGGCTGCGTCCCCAACACCCCAGCCGCCTGCCCGGCTAGCTTATGCCCCAAAATAATTACACAGACACTGTATTCTTTTAAGCACTGCTTGGCCCTTTAGCTCTAGCACTTACAGGCTAATTCTCACATCCCGATCAACCCATCTCTAATAATCTGTGAGAACCGGTCTTACCGGGAAGATTCTAGCCTAGTCCATCCTGGGTCGGAGCTTCATCCTGGGAGCGGGACATGGCGTCTCTCTCAGGTGTCTGCTCCTGAGAGCAGAGCTGTTGAATCTCTGAGCTCACTTCCTCTTCCTCCCAGCATTTTGTTCTGTTTACTCCTCCCACCTATCCTCTAACCAATAAAATGGGCCAGGGCAGTTCCTTTATTAGCCAATGACCTTCCTCCATCACAGCTTCAGCTGCAAAACCCTGCAGCTCATTAAGAGGTCCTGCCACAAAACACTTAAACGGTGTTGACGAAAAGCTGAATGCATGCTTTTCGGTTTTCAACTGTAGCAGGAAAAAAACTGTGCCCATGTTCCCAAATATGGTTTATAAACGTTCTTTAACATTTAAAGGGGGATATGATATAGATATGAATAATTTGCATTAGTATAGATTTTGCTTTATTGATAGAGATTTAAGGTCAATTTTGTTATATGTATATGTATTTCTGATCTTTATTAAGGTATTGTGATTGTGTAGTTCATTTAAAAATGTAATGTATATAGGTAGTTAATAGATAATCATAATAGTCAACTTTGTAGTCATGTTAGTTAATATTTTCTAGATATACAGAGATATATTTTAGATAGACATTCTTCATGTCTTTCAAAGATTACAGAATAGGACTGAGGACTTTTCATGACAATGAGACATTCTGCTCCTGGCAGCACCAATCTACTTCAAGAGGAAGATGGGCATCGAAGAGGCACCTTATGGAGTTTGATAGCCATTTGGGCAAGAAACTGCTCTTGCCTGAACTATTGCATAAACTGGACACAGAGAACCCACAGAGAGAAGACTACTGAACTTGCCTAAGGTGAGATGATCTTTCGGGGTTCCTGATTCATGAAAGAGTCTGCGAGACATTCTGCAGGACACAACAGATAGTGACTGAACTGACTTTGAATTTTCCTGCTTTATGGAAATGTCTGCTGGATACCATGGGCCTGAAGGCTGAAGATGGATGCCCCAATGGTACAGAGGCAGCGAGATGTCTCTGTCATTTCTCGAGTTTTAAAAGTTGCTTTTTTTCTTGTTTGCTTAGGTAGTATTGTATCTTTCTGGAGTCTTTGATGGAGTTAAGAATAGTTAGTTATAGTTATAGTTTTCCTTAGTTATGATAAATATTATTGTAACTTTTACTTGATAACTGTTTCATTATATGTAATTTTGCTATGTTAAAGTTAAAGCCTTTTTTTTTTTTGTTTAAACCGAAAAAGGGGAAATGATGGAGGAAGGTCATTGGTTAAATAAAAAGAAACTGCTTGGCCCTCATTGGTTAGAAGATAGGTGGGAGGAGTAAACAGAACAGAACGCTGGGAGGAAGAGGAAGTGAGCTCAGACTCCATAGCTCTCCTCTCGGGAGCAGACGCCTCAGAGAGACGCCATGCTCCGCTCTCCCAGGCAGACGCAATTCAGCTCCGACCCAGGATGGACCTAGAATCTTCCCGGTAAAACCGGTGCTCACAGATTATTAGAGATGGGTTGATCGGGATATCAGAATTAGCCAGTAAGGGCTAGAGCTAAAGGGCCAAGCAGTGTTTAAATGAATACAGTTTGTGTGTTGTTATTTTGGGTATAAGCTAGCCAGGCAGCCGGGGTGCTGGGGACGCAGCCCTGCTGCTCCTATTACTACAGTCTACCACAGTTTTTTCCCTGGATTTTTATGGCCTGAAGACTACTCTGTGTGCCTACAGAAGATTGTTGCTTCTGAGATTAGCTAAACCTGTCTCCGTGTTTAGTCAAATACCGTAATCCTGCCACCATATTTATCTATATGTAATAGCTGGCCTCCTTATTCAGCGGCATGTAATAACCCTGTATCCCCGATAAACTCTATATTGAAAAACATGCTGAGCTTCTGGAGGTGGTGTGTTTCTTCCCTAGAGAGGCCATTCTACCCAGCTCTAACTTTTCCATGTGTCTTTGTGTTTGTCTTTTCTTCAGGTCAGGACAACACTAGACAGGGAACAGATACACAGAAGTCCTTAGTTTTGAAAGAGAGTGGCAGTCACAATCAGAATCAAGAATTTGATCAAGAAGTCTCTCTCATAGTGTAGTGGATAACTGAAAAGACTCTCTGGTCCCAGCCTCAACTTCAACCTTAGCTAAAAGTAACATGGAAATTTAACATGTAGAAGCTTTGTGATTGGGCCTGTCTCTATCAACATATACTTTCATTTTCCACTTAGAGCAAGCACTTTATGTAAAGCCGTTGCCCTTTCAGCTGTTCTGCTACTGTGAACACTCCATGAGCCAGTTTCTCACCCATGGATGACTGATTGTTTTATGACCAAATGAGATGATGCTTGTTGAATACTAAATGCTATGTATTTGTTAAACATGAGGTAAATAAGAAATGGAATAGAAAGAGGAGTCAATTGATGGAGATACCACACCAGGACTTGCTCAGCCTTGGTCTTGACTTCAGCAACTGCTTTAAGGTCACTGTCCTGGGCTTGTTAGTGGATCATGTCCTGTCTTCTTCCATTGTTTCTTTGTTCTCATATTCTACCATCTACCATAGCTGATGTATCTGAAGGCCCTCACCAGAACTGGGACAGTTCTTTAGACTCCCGAATTGTGACTCAAATAAATTTCTGTTCACTACAAATTACCTAGCCTCAGGTATTCTGTGGCATTAGCAGAAGACAGTCTAATGTGGTTACTTTTGAACTCTGCTGTTTGTATAAAACTAGCTAGCTATTACTCTTATCTTAAAGTTACTTCTTATTATAGCAATGTCCAGTTTTTTTAGTATATATGTACACACACATACATATGTATTTCTTTTAATATTCTGTAATGATCTTGAACTTCTAAAAATGGATAACACAATGCCAACTACAGATTTCACAGGAATATTTGGACAAAGTAGACCAGTCATCCAGTAGATGTCTGAAAGTACAGATAACACTAAACTATATTGTCTCTGTTTTTACCTATAAATATATACATGTATATATATCATTCATTTTTTGTGGTATCTAATATTTAGGTATGGGCACCTGGGGGATAGTCTATTAAAGCTGGGTGCTGGACCCAGATGCTGTCTCAGAGGTAAGAGTCCAATCAGTCTCTTGTCTTGCCCATATTGCCATAAAAATTGGAACCAGTGCAGCAAAAGGAAGATTTACAATGGATGAACAAACGGAAGGATGTGAGTCACTAAGACTGTTCAAACATGTGAAGGAATTTACTTGGAATTCTAACCTCTCCACCAGTCCAAGACTCTCTCAGGGGCAAAGTTTCCCCAGAGCAAATCTAGATGTATTCATTGGTTTATTTACTTTTATTTATTCTTATTGAAAGAACCTATTCTTTTAGTTTATTCTTACAGAACATTTATTATTACTGAAAGAAATGCATTTTCTTTTGAACTGCAAAGTCAGTGCAGTTTTTAACTGTGAAAACCTGAGGACGTTCATAGTCCCTACCACATAGAGTTGAGCAGGGTTAAATGTAGTTTGAATGTGAAGTGTGTTAGAATAGTTCTTGGCATACACTTGCCCACACTCACACACACAGGTGTTTGCCATTGTTGTTGTGTGCTGTGACATTTGTAAGGTTGAGTCTATTGAGAATCATTTTGCAAGAGGGGTTCTGCACTTTACAATGTGGGTCAATACATTATTGCTCTCCATATACTCAAAAATATCACAGATGATGCTTGCCATTTGTTCCTCATTTCCAGCCTGTTTTAACTGATTTTGCTTCTTTTCATAATATTCATTTTTTTTCAGTTATACCCCTAAGAAATGCAATGAGCGAATCATGGTGTCTTATTTTCATGCAAATCTGCAGAGTGAGTCACTTGTATATAGTAGCTAAAGTCTGAGTGACACCAGATTCCATTCTATGGAAATGTGACTTATGAAGCAATTCTTTCTTATGTGAAATATGGAAACTCAATTTCAATGTAAAGAATTAAATAAGTGATTCTCCCGAGCTGGCCTGTAGTTGTTTTTTTTTTTTCCTTTTAAAGGAGTCAATCAGGATGAGTACCTTCCTTTACATGGACAGGCATGTACATTGTACATAACATCACAGCTTACTCATGTCTGGGTAGATATATCATTAGCTAGAGACTACTAAACTCCAGAATTTGTCCATTTCTTTGATCCACACCTCAGAATCTGGACACCATGTAGAATATTCTATTTACTATTAGCTCGCCTCATTGAAACATCAATTTTTGTGTGTTTGTGTACAAGTGTTCATGTGTGTGGTACCCAAGTGCATATAAGGTGAATGCCCATGTGTTTTCTCGTATGGGGAGGCTAGAGACAATCGCAGATGTTATTCCTCATGAGCTGTCCATGTTGTTTTTGGAGACAGGGTCTTTTGCCTTCATCTGTTTAACTTGGGAAATGCAGGCTGGCCCCTGAGCATCAGATCTGCCTGCCTCAGCTTCCCTAGTGCTGGAATCATATCCCTTTGCTACGATGTCTAGTTTTGTTCTTTTATGTTGGTTATGAGGGTGAAACTAGGCTCCTCACACTTGCACAGCAAGTAGTTTATCAACTGAGATCTCACGCCAACTCAATATTAACATTTTAAAATGTCAAACACTTTTCTAACTGGATATTATCATTTTGTTGCTTTATGATCTAAATGTATGGTTTTCCCACGAGCCTACAGCCAATGTCCAAGAGACAATTTTTGCTTTCAAAGAATTTATAGACCAAAGGGAAGACAGACAGATAATCCTGATGATGAAGAATACAAAATGGGCACAAAGTAGGCAGAGCTGAGCAGTGGTAGTGTATACTTTAATCTCAGCACTCAGGAGGCAGAGGCAGGCGGATCTCTCTGAGTTCAAGACCAGCCTGGTCTACAAGAGCTAGTTCCAGGACAGGCTCCCAAGCTACAGAGAAACTCTGTCTCGACAAAACAAAACAAAAAAAAGTGTCCATAAAAGGAACACAGTGAATTTTGACAAAACAAACACAAAACTACTACAGTCTTCTCAGAGTTTGAGCCTTTTATTTACATTTGGAGGAATGAAGGCATTTCCACAGAATAAGCAAGAGAATTATCTATCTCCAAGGCCACCATGTAAGGAAACTAATGTTCTATGTTCTCATGGTGGTGAAGGGCTCTGAGGGTTCTTTTCTAAAGCATTTTCAGAGGTGTTGAATTCAGACCAGCTTCCACCGTGATCATCAGAGAGTGATTCATGAGAAGGTACAGAAAGGGGAATCATCTCATTTATGCCTCTGGATTTTCGTCAGAAAAAATTAAAACATCCGTGTTTCAGTCCATAGAAACAAGTCCAAATCTGTCATTCATTTACCACCCACAGCCAAATACATGTGAAAAAATGATGTCCCTCCACACCCAGAAGCCACTCATCATGGCTTAGAAGAGGAGAAGCCCAACAGAAGGAACCAGATTTGTAAGCCTCTTGAGAAGGCAAAGGTTCCTACCACATTTATACAGTCTCAAGCCTTTTCCCGACTTATTGTTTCTATTTTTACTGATGGTATTCGGGATTAAGCTGAGGAACAACTTGATGCATGAACTTCCATTTGGAAGCTTGTCTGCGAGCTTGCTCAGTGAAGATGACATAGGCATCCTGGAATGAACTGAGAACAAGAGGTTAGAATTTGGGACTGTGCTGAGACGTGTCTGTAGAGGTGTGTGTGTGAGCTGGTATGTGGTGGACTTTGTCCTCTGCCAAGTGCAACGTGCGGAGCAGATGAAATTTATGAGAAACACAAGCCTCATGTGTCTCCTTCAATATTACTTAGGAACATAGCATTTAGTTAGCGTGGCCTTTGATTGTTGCCAGATCTGTGTAGGATTGTCACTTTAGTTAAAGCAATTTGATTATATTTGGACACAGCGCTGGGATTCCTTTAGCTGTTGACTCACTATGTTCTTGTTAGCAGGAAACATTTGTTTTTCTGTGTCATCTGAAGTACAAATAGCCGCCACAGGAGACTGTGATAAAATGCCTGGCTAATGGGATAGAAGGCCCCTGGCACTCTCCACCTATTTCTTTCTGGGCCCTGGTGTGATTCCTCTTTTTCAGTGTGAACTGAACCCAGTACCCAGATGCTAAGCAATAGCTATAGTAGATATGGAAGGTTCAAAAATCTGTGTTTTCAGTCCTCCTGGTATTATGTATTTATTTATCCCTTGGATTCTCTCTTTTGCTTGCTCTGTGGGGAGGCCCAGAGGGTGAGAAAGTGAATGCAGCCTCTAATCAATAGCCAATGTGCCGAGGAGGTCCTCAATCCAAATGCCTTCAAGGAACTTATTCTCATCAATAATCTCTGCCTGGGAGAGAGCTTGAAGCAGACCTCTTTAGCTGTGCACCGATACGCTGCAGTTTGGAGAGCTTCAGTGCTCCAAGATGCAGGGAAGGCAACCTGGAGTCCCAATCTGTTGAAATGGAGATGTGAATGGTATTTCATGCCACTCAGCTTTGAGATGCTTTGTCACCCAGCCACAGGTAATTATATCATCGATTATAGAAGTGGCAGGGCTTCGCATTGGCCACAAAGCTGGAAAGTGAATCTATCTATCTATCTATCTATCTATCTATCTATCTATCTATCTATCTAATCTCTGTTTGTATTAATTGCAACAACCTGGCAATGGTGATATTGATTATATTTTGAAACACAGTGATGATATATACATTTTACACACACACACACACACACACACACACACACACACACAGAGAGAGAGAGAGAGAGTTCAGAACATATAGTTAAGACATGGTAGAGACTGAAATGAAAATCAAAGGGTCTCCATTTTCAAGCTGGGCTCTTTTCTCAATTCGAAGGGGAGATAAGAGCTGGGGGCAGGGTTATGAGGGTAGAAAGCAGGCTTCTTGAGGGACGGTCTTTTTAGTCACTTTTCTTTCTTAGAGATCTGGACATCTTGAAATGAAACTTAACATAAAGGAATTGACCATCATGAAAACGCAGCCTTATCACATACAGACTGTGTCTATAAACAGTTAATATGTATTTCACTTTCTAAGTAGCCTCTGACTGAAGAGCTGAAAGTTCTTAGACACAGTAGATTTCTAAGCTCCTTCTTCAGTACCATGCCTGCCTACATGTTGCCATGTTTCCTACCATGACGATGATAGACTAAACCTCTGAAACTAAGCCAACCTCAATTAAATGTTTTCCTTTATAAGAGTCACCATGGTCATGGTGTCCCTTTAATACAATAGAACCCAAACTAAGACACAAGGCTATATATCACTTGAAATAGGGTTAGTGAGACTGAAGAATTTTTTTCACTTAATTTAATTTCAATTCATTTAAATCCAAATGCACAGGTCTAGAGACTGTTATTTTATTGCATATTTAAAATTTAATTTGGGCTCATATGGAGAGTATATGTTCCAAGTCTCAGGCTCCAAACTAGAAGTTTTGCATATATTCATCTAGTTTTCAGAAAACCCATTGAGACCCATCATATTATGTATATTTCATAGAGCAGAAATTTAGCTATCACAGGTAAAATAGGCTTCCTTAAATCAGGTGAGAGACAGGATTAAAAAGTCAATGTGAGTCCATATCTATTTTTAGTGCAGAGAAAAAGGACCCAGTCAACAGAAATAGAAAAAAAGGATGACAAAAGCAGTTAAAATGAGGCTCTTGTTACAATAAGTTATTTCATTTTATTCCTTATGATAAACAATTTAGCCATAGCAAATGTTAGTTTTTAAATAACCATAATCCAAAATTTTACATCGAATATTGTTTTCCTCCATATACATCGGTGAACTTTAAACATCTATGATATATTTGTTTACGTTATTATGACACTAAATAAAAACAGTAAAATCCTTCATCTTTTGTAAATGTATAGGCTTGTGCTATACCTTAGGGGAAGCCATAAGCCACTTGAAGAGAGATGGTGTGGACAGAAGTGGTTCCCGGGCAGGTAATACTTATAGAACATAGGAGGCACATGGTGGATCTACATTAGCGCGATGATGAGTATTCCATTTCATCAGCCTTGCCTCTTCATTTTTCTTTAGGAATGTGTAGTGCATTTGCAAACAACATGCTCAAATCCCAGAGAGTTTGGCATTGTGAATTATAGCTGTAGAGGAGTAGAGACTAATCACATTTGCGTGGGAAAAATAAATTAAAGCCTGTGGACTGTTAACACGATGCTAATATTTCCTGCGAGACATGGAGCCTTTCAGCAGAAGAGTCAGGAGCCCCTGAAGGCTTCTCATCTTCCTAAGATTATCCTCGCCTAAGCCGAGCAAGACGTTCCAAACAAATCAAGCCTTAATACCTCACTGCAGACCAGGTTCAGTCAGATGAACACATTTCTGATATAGCTCTTTGTTACCATAAAAGCCACTGCTCACTCATAGTGTTTCCCAACTATTTCTTTTGGTTATTTACCAAGTGTCTTAGTGTCATTTTGGAATGCCAATGAATTTTAATCATGATATTGGATTAAATGTTTTAGGCTCCCTTCTATAGAGACAGAAAGGTCTCATTATCTATACCCAGTGTTCAGCAAACAGTTTAAAAGCACACAGAAGGACCTACATAAAAATACAAATGTTAAGGCCACTGGCAGTAGACTAGAGCACATTTGAATTATTTATTGACTGCCTTTTCATTTAAAGGTAAGCACTTCATAAAAATCTGTTCTTGCATAAAAGATAAGGGTGCCGCCTTACCTTTTCCATTAATTATGTAACTTTTCTAAAAGAATAGATTATTTAAAGTTTATAAGATGCAAAAAATGGCTATTACATTTGAGCATATTTCTATAGAAAGAAATCAAATTTTATTTTCCCCTTTAAAAAAGTCTGTTGTATATGGTCAAATTCTGGCATTTTATTACTAATATAAAATCTCTGGGAACATGGTTCTCAACATTTATTCCATAGTTAGAGCAACTTCATCACACTAGTGACTAAAGCCAAGGGGTTTTTAGGAGGGGTTTGTAATAACTAAGGGGATTTTAGCTCCCAGAACCTGTTGGGCACCTTTCATTTTGTTTAAATAATCAAATTAGTGAATAAGATTAATCTACTGGAGATACAACTGGTCATTTTACATCCTCCTAAAACATAAGCAAAAAAAAAAAGCTGAAAGGACTAGTCTGCTCTTTATTTTTGAAATTCTTTCTAGAATATTTCTTTAATGCATAGCTAGATTTTGTTTGGAATCTTGATGGGATGACAGGGATCTTCACAAAATTTCTAGTCACCAATAATGCTGCTGCAACTGTTTTTTTTTTTTAATTTTTACAGGTGTATTTTAGAGAGGGCATTCAGTTGATTGTCTACCCATATCAGTAACACTTCTTCCATGTCCCCAGTGAAGCTGCCTGTGCTTCTTGTAAGGCAAAGTTCACAAGAAAATCACAGATTTCACAAAAGAATACTTTCCGCTTTCCCAGAGCACATTAAAGTTATGTTTAGATTGCCTTTACTAAGTTTCTTCAAAGTAATGTATACACCTGTATTAAAAATATTTTATTGCTGATAAAAGGCAGCTAGCAACCGAGCTTTCAGCGGACGCACATCTTTTTGGTTGTTTGTGGCGTGAGAGTTGTTTAATGACTAGCTTGGTGGTTGCTGACACTCGCTGGATGGCTCTTGGTTCCTTCAAATGACAATGAAGCCTGCTGTCTACAAAAGGCTTCTCTGCAGTGTGTGATGCTCTTTGGTAGCATTTAATAAACAGTGTATCTTCCTTCAAATTTGTAGTCATTTCCAATTCTGCTGCTGACTTATCAAATGACTTAAAAGTAAACCCTCTACTATCACCTCATCCCTGCCCACAGCACCTTTCTCCAGGAGTATATTTCACCCAAAGAAACCACTTTTCAGGGCTCACTTATAAGGAGCAATTGTTTATCTGGCAATGATGTTACGAGGTGTAATTGAGTTAAAAATCTTTAAATTCTATATCTAATTCGATTTCTTTGTGGTTTTACCATATCTGTAGGTTCTTCCCCAACTAAAGTCTTCAAACTGCCAAAATTATGCATGAGAGTTGAAAGCAATTCTTCCAGATGAATATTAATATTGATATCCTGATCTGTTTTCATGAATCATGAATGATTTTAATGGCTTCTACAATGACAAGTTTTTTTTTTTTCCAGGATGCCTCTAATGTGTTTTGTCAAACCTCCAGAAGATCCCATTTATATGTCAGCCATGACCTTATAAAAGACAGCTCCTAAGTAGTAAGGCTTGAAAGGTGAAGTTACTCGTAGTCTATGGGACACAGTAGGCTTCGGACATGAGTAACATAAAAACATCTTTGTTTCTTCTCCATCTCCATGTGAGCTCTTGGATGACCAGTGCCTTGCCAATGAGCAGTAACATTTTGAAAGGAATTTGAAGGATCAGTAAATACCAACACTTGGCTTAAAATATTCATTAGACTACATTGAAAATTGACTTGCTTGTTCTCTATATAGACTGAATAGATTTACTAGATTCTTAAGGATTTTTGACTAGTACATGAACATTGGGTATTGGCTTTATCTGAAGGTTGCTGTTTGTGTCATAGACACTAACAAGAAAGGCAGCCTATGTTTTAAGGCTTTGGAGTTAGGATGGCTTCTTTCTGTTGAGTGTGGAAGTTCTAAAGACCTTGTCTGACAACAGTAGGGCCCTTTGCTTTCATCTAGACTTCATTTTACTGTAACCATCTTTATGTGCGATCCTAACTTGGTCTGTGGGAGAACAGGATGAGGTCCACACATCAGTGTCTGCTGCCTCACTGTTCACTTTGCTGTTGGAGAGCAAGCTCCTCTCCTTCACTTCAGGACCTGATCTGCGACCTTCAAATCTCTCTCTTACAGAATTTTCACCCCTGCCCACCTCTGGGGGAGGAAGAGAGTTCAGTCCTAACTCCGGATTAAGCTTTATGACTTAAGGGAATGTGGATGTTTTGATCTGCTACCCATACCACTAAAGAGTCCTCCTTATGAACAATGGGTCACCTTTCTCTTTCTTTACATGTGCTTGGAAAGAGATAAGTCTACTTTTCTTCAAGAAATCCCAATAAATGTTTAGAGATTAGTTTATGAACTGGGCTAAGACACCAACCTTTCAGTCTATTCCAGATTTGACCAAGCCTTTCTCACTGAGATGAATTATTTCCAGCTTTGAGTTTAAAAGCAAGAGCTATATTATTCTTTTAGCTTCCACACTTAGAGGTCATTGTTGACTTGATAATATGCCTCATTTCAATACTATTATCAGAAAAGACAGGGTAAAGGAGAGGGAAGAAAGGGTAATGGGAGGAGTTTTTCAGTGGAGCAGACACAGTTCACACAATATTTATGAATGTACTAAGCTCGCTGTCTTACAGGGACAGAGTTCAAAAAAAATAGAAGATGACTATGGCAGTATCAACTGTTAGCCAATCACAGATCACCATAGCAGACATAATAACAGCAACAGCATTTAAAACTTTGTGAGAATTACCAAATGTGATGCAAAGATAGGATGTGAGCTCCTATTGCTGGGTGAATGATACTGTTTGGTGCAAGGTTCCCATGAACCTTCATGGTGTAAAAAATGCAACACCTGAAAAGTGCAAAAGGGCAAAGTGCAACAAGATGAGGTAAGCCTGTGCTAAAACCAGAAGTTCCTTCTGGTTTCTTCTATCCAGTGCCTCTATTGGTGCAGGCACAGAATAGACTTGAAGGCACTTAATTCGTATTTGTGGACAAACAAAATAATGAGCAATTATTGTTCTACTAAAGCTATATGGAATACACTTGCTTCCTGATATAACTCAGACTATCCTCTTTTCTTCTTTATTCCAGGTTCAGTGTTGAAATATCCTTCAGCTAGTTCTAACGCCGCATGATTAGCAGATGGCCTGCCAAGTGCACTGCTCTAATCTGATCGTGCTTGCGTAGACCAGTATATCCCTTAATATGTGACTGCCAAGAAGCAAGCATAAATCTCCACCTAGGGTCAGCTCTGAGCAGGGTAGGAACCCTAGCATCCACATGGGCATTCTGCCCTAGATATTATCTGTCCCCAACCAGTAGACAACCATTTGTTTGGCATGTTTCTAAATTAAGGCATTCCATTCTGGCAAAAATTGCTAATTAGCACATATTCTGTTGTGGGAGGAGGAATGTTTCCTTGAATTTCCAGGATAAGGAGGGGGTGGGGAGCGCTGGGCTGAAGCTTGAGGGGTCGGAGAGTATGGTGGAGGCAAGTCTGTACAGTATTCCATCTCGTGGTCGTACGTGTAGGGGGGTGGCGCCACTGGAACGAAAAGGAAAACAAATCAGGCATTTAGTAAATATGTTGGTTACTGTTTTAAACCAGTGTGCTAGCTATTTTGAGAAGCTAAATACCCTTTGCTTCCCAAACTATTAATATTTGTGTAGAATGCACACAGGCATGGCTGAACAGGTGCATTTTCTGTAAGGTGCTGCCCTGGTGAGGGCATTTGGAGTTGGGGCTTATGGAAAGTCGCTTGGAAATAGGATGCTGAAGGGGCAGAGAGTGGAGATACAGAGGGAATTTGAGCTTGGCTGAAAGTACAGAAGCCGAAGGGTATGTGTATTTCAGCAGATTATGGAGAAAGAGAGAACTGGAAATGGAGGCTGGGAGCTGGATTCACCATTAGCATGCTGGCCTTGATGTCATGGGTAGATTCAGTGCTGTGGCATTCTTAAGAAAGAAATTGTAAAATTCATTTTTTTTTACAATTTTTCCTTGTATATATTCACTGAGCCCAATACTGTTTATAAAAAGACATTTTTTCCACCATATCATTTTTCTTTTATTTCTTCACATTGAAAACAAATTCTTTTCTCATACAGTATATCCTGGTTGTACTTTTCCCTCCCTCTACTCCTCCCAGTTCCTCCCCATATCCTTTCCCCTCAAAATCCACTCCATTTCTTTCTCTCATTAGAAAAAAACCAAGTTTCTTAGAGATAACAATCAGGCATCATAAAGTAAATGCAATAAGATGTAGGTGAAGACTGATTGCTTTTTCTGGCTACCCAGACCAGTAAGGTTTTCCAGCATCTTTCTCCTTCAGCAGCTATGGTGTTTCCCTGACTCTGCCTACTCTCTATCTCTGTTCTGATTTATTGCCTAGATTTACTCTGATAAGCCATTAGCCCAAACAGCTTTATTCATTAACTAATAAAAACAACGCATATAAAGACGGGTACCCCACATCATCTCCCCTTTTTTGTCTTAAAAAGAAATGTTTTAACTTTATATAGTAAAATTACATATAACAAAACATGTATTAAGCACGAATTACATTTATAATAGTCTATTATTTGTATCTGGAACATTTCATATCTAATTTACTTTTTTTTTCTCTTTTTTTATTGCGAAAAGAAAAAAAAACATAAACAAAAAACAAGTTTCCACCTCCTCCCAGCCTCCCATTTCCCTTCCCCTCCTCCCACCCTTCTCCCCATCCTCCCACCCTTCTCCCCCTCCTCCCACCCTTCTCCCCCTCCCCCCACTCCTCTCCCCCTCCCTCTCCAGTCCACAGAGCAGTCAGGGTTCCCTGCCCTGTGTTAAGTCCTAGGTCCTCTCCGTCCATATCTAGGAAGGTGAACATCCAAACTGGCTAGGCTCCCACAAAGCCAGCACATTAAGTAGGATCAAAACCCCCTGCCATTGTCCTTGGTGTCTCATCAGCCCTCATTGTTCGCCATGTTCAGAGAGTCCGGTTTTATCCCATGTTTTTCGGTCACAGTCCAGCTGGCCTTGGTGAGCTCCCCGTAGATCAGCTCCTCTGTCTCAGTGGGTGGATGCACGCCTCGTGGTCCCGAATTCTTTGCTCATGTTCTCCCTCCTTCTGCTCCTCCTTGGGACCTTGGGAGCTCAGTCCAGTGCTCCTGTGTGGGTCACTGACTCGATCTCTATCCATCACCAGATGAAGATTCTATGATGATATGCAAGATATTCGTCAGTATTGCTCTAGGATAGGGTCATTTCAGGTTCCCAATCCTCAGCTGCCCAAGGAACTAACTGGGAACCTCATCTTGGGCACTAGGGAGCCCCTCTAGGGTCAAGTCGCTTGCCCACCCTAAAGTGGCTACCTTAACTAAGAATTGTGGTTCCGTGCTCCCCTATCCACCTTTCCTTTATCCCAATTCTCCCGTTTCCCAGGTCCCCCCTCCTTCCCTTCTACCTTTTCTCTCCCCATCTCCCCTTACTCCCATCCCACCCCCCCCCCCAAGATCCCATTTTCTCCCCGGAAATTTGGTCTACTTCCCTTAGCGAAGAGGACAACTATATGTTTTTCCTTCGGTTCACCTTCTTCCTTAGCTTCTTTAGGTTCACCTATTGTAGACTCCGTGGTCCTTATTTATGGCTAGAAACCAATTATGAGTGAGTACATCCCATATTCATCTTTTTGGGTCTGGGACACCTCACTCAGGATAGTGTTTTCTATTTCCATCCATTTGCATGCAAAATTCGAGAAGTCATTGTTTTTTACCGCAGCATAGTACTCTAGCGTGTATATATTCCATACTTTCTTCATCCATTCTTCCATTGAAGGGCATCTAGGTTGTTTCCAGGTTCTGGCTATTACAAATAATACTGCTATGAACATAGTTGAACAAATGCTTTTGTCATTTGATAGAGCATCTCTTGGGTATATTCCCAAGAGTGGTATTGCTGGGTCCAGGGGTAAGTTGATCCCCAATTTCCTGAGAAACCGAAACACTGACTTCCACAGTGGTTGCACAAGATTGCATTCCCACCAGCAATGGATGAGGGTACCCGTTCTTCCACAGCCTCACCAGCAAAGGTTATCCTTGGTGTTTTTGAGTTTAGCCATTCTGACAGGTGTAAGATGATATCTCAAAGTTGTTTTGATTTGCATTTCCCTGATTGCTAAGGAAGTTGAGCACGACCTCAAGTGTCTTTGGCCATTTGAACTTCTTCTGTTGAGAATTCTCTGTTCAGTTCAGTGCCCCATTTTTTAATTGGGTTAATTAGCATTTTAAAGTCTAGTTTCTTGAGTTCTCTATATATTTTGGAGATCAGACCTTTGTCTATTGCGGGGTTGGTGAAGATCTTCTCCCAGTCAGTAGGTTGCCTTTGTGTCTTAGTGACAGTGTCCTTTGCTTTACAGAAGCTTCTCAGTTTAAGTAGGTCCCATTTATTCAATGTTGCCCTTAATGTCTGTGCTTCTGGGGTTATACATAGGAAGCGATCTCCTGTGCCCATCTGTTGTAGGGTATTTCCCACTTTCTCTTCTATCAGGTTCAGTGTGTTCGGGCTGATATTGAGGTCTTTAATCCATTTGGACTTGAGTTTTGTGCACGGTGAGAGATATGGGTCTATTTTCATTCTTCTACAGGTTGACATCCAGTTGTGCCAGCACCATTTGTTGAAGATGCTTTCTTTCTTCCATTGCATACTTTTAGCTCCTTTATCGAAAATGAGGTGTTCATAGGTTTGTGGGATAAAATCCGGGTCTTCTATACGATTCCATTGGTCGACTTCTCTGTTTTTATGCCAGTACCACACTGTTTTCATTACTGTAGCTCTGTAATAGAGCTTGAAGTCAGGGATGGTAATGCCTCCAGAAGATCCTTTATTGTATAGGATTGTTTTGGCTATCCTGGGTTTTTTGTTTTTCCATATAAAGTTGATTATCGTCTTCTCCAGATCTGTGAAGAATTTTGATGGGATCTTGATGGGGATTGCATTGAATCTATAAATTGCCTTTGGTAGAATTGCCATTTTTACTATGTTGATCCTCCCAATCCAAGAGCAAGGGAGGTTCATCCATTTTTTGGTATCCTCTTCAATTTCTTTCTTCAATGCCTTAAAGTTCTTGTCAAATAGATCTTTCACTTCCTTGGTTAGATTTACCCCCAGATATTTTATGCTGTTTGTGGCTATCGTGAATGGTGAAGCTTCTCTGATTTCCCTCTCTGCTTCCCTATCCTTTGTGTATAAGAGGGCAACTGATTTTTTGGAGTTGATCTTGTATCCTGCCACATTACTAAAGCTGTTTATCAGCTGTATAAGTTCTTTGGTGGAGTTTTGGGGGTCGCTTATGTACACTATCATATCATCTGCAAATAACGAAAGTTTAACTTCTTCCTTTCCAATTCGAATCCCCTTGATCCCATTATGTTGTCTTATTGCTATTGCTAGAACTTCAAGCACTATATTGAAGAGGTATGGTGAGAGTGGACAGCCTTGCCGTGTTCCTGAGTTAAGCGGGATGGCTTTGAGTTTCTCTCCATTTAATTTGATGTTAGCTGTCGGCTTGCTGTATATAGCTTTTATTATATTTAGGTATGACCCTTGTATCCCTAATCTCTCCAAGACTTTTAACATAAATGGATGTTGAATTTTGTCAAATGCTTTTTCAGCATCTAATGAAATGATCATATCGTTTTTTTTCTTTCAGTTTATTTATATGCTGGATTACATTGATAGATTTTCGTATGTTGAACCAGCCCTGCATCTGAGGAATGAAGCCTACTTGATCATAATGGATAATTTTTCGGATGTGTTCTTGGATTCGATTTGCCAGTATTTTGTTGAGGATTTTTGCGTCGATATTCATGAGTGAGATTGGCCTGTAGTTCTCTTTCCTGGTTGAGTCTTTGAGTGGTTTTGGTATCAGAGTAATTGTGGCTTCATAAAAGGAATTTGGTAATGACCCTTCTGATTCTATATTGTGGAATACATTAAGGAGTATAGGTATTAGGTCTTCTTGGAAGTTCTGGTAGAATTCTGCATTGAAACCATCTGGTCCTGGGCTTTTTTTGGTAGGGAGGTTTTTGGTAACAGCTTCTAATTCTTCGCGACTTACAGGTCTGCTTAGATTGTTCACCTGGTCCTGGTTTAGTTTTGGTAAATGGTATTTATCTAAAAAAGCATCCATTTCTTTTACATTTTCCAGTTTTGTGGCATATAGGCTTTTGTAGTAAGATCTAATGACTCTCTGAATTTCCTCTGTGTCTGTGATTATGTCCCCCTTTTCATTTCTGATCTTATTAATTTGCGTGCTCTCTCTCTTTCGTTTGATTAGTTTGGATAGGGGTTTATCTATCTTGTTGATTTTCTCTAGGAACCAGCTTTTTGTTTCATTGATTCTTTGGATTGTTTTCTGTGTTTCTATTTTGTTGATTTCAGCCCTCAATTTGATTATTTCCAGTCTTCTACTCCTCCTAGGTGAGTCTGCTTCTTTTTTTTCTAGAGCTTTCAAGTGGGCTGTTAAGTCTCCAATATGTGCTTTCTCTGTTTTCTTTAGGTGGGCACTTAGTGCTATGAACTTTCCTCTCAGGACTGCTTTCATAGTGTCCCATAAGTTCGAGTATGTTGTTTCTTTATTTTCATTGAATTCAAGGAAGACTTTAATTTCTTTCTTTATTTCTTCCTTAATCCAGGTATGGTTCAGTAGATGACTGCTCAGTTTCCATGAGTTTGTAGGCTTTCTGGGGGTAGCATTGTTGTTGAATTCTAACTTTAATCCATGGTGATCTGATAAGACACAGGTGGTAACTAATATTTTTTTGTAACTGTGTAAGTTCGCTTTGTTACCAAGTATGTGGTCAATTTTCGAGAAGGTTCCATGAGCTGCAGAGAAGAAGGTATATTCTTTCCTCTTTGGGTGGAATAATCTATAGATGTCTGTTAAGTCCATTTGCTTCATTACCTCCATTAATTCTCTAATTTCTCTGTTAGGTTTCTGTCTGATTGACCTGTCCATTGGTGAGAGAGGAGTGTTGAAGTCTCCTACTATTAGTGTGTGCGGTTTGATGGCTGCCTTGAGTTTTAGTAATGTTTCTTTTACGTACGTGGGTGCTTTTATATTAGGGGCATAGATATTCAGGATTGAGACTTCTTCCTGATGAATTGTTCCTGTTATGAGTATAAAATGTCCCTCCCCATCTCTTCGGATTGATTTAAGTTTGAAGTCAACTTTGTTAGAAATTAGTATGGCCACACCTGCTTGTTTCTTAGGTCCATTTGCTTGATAAGCCTTTTCCCAGCCCTTTACTCTGAGTAGGTGCCTGTCTTTGTGGTTGAGGTGTGTTTCTTGTAGACAGCAGAATGTTGGATCCTGTTTTCTTATCCAATCTCTTAGCCTGTGCCTTTTTATAGGTGAGTTGAGCCCATTGATATTAAGTGATATTAATGACCAGTGGTTGTTAACTCTGGTCAATTTTTTTTAGTAGTAGAGTTTGTGTGTTTCCCTTCTTTGAGTTGTGCTGGTGAGGGGTCTCTAGATGTCTGAGTTATTGTGGTCATTGTTGGACTCCTTGGTTAGTGATTTTCCTTCTATTACTTTCTGTAAGGCTGGATTTGTGGCTACGTATTGTTTAAATTTGTTTTTATCCTGGAAAATTTTGTTTTCTCCATTTATAGTGAATGAAAGTTTGGCTGGATATAGTAGTCTGGGCTTGCATCCGTGGTCTCTTAGTTTTTGGAGAACATCTATCCAGGACCTTCTGGCTTTCATGGTTTCCATAGAGAAGTCAGGTGTAAGTCTGATAGGTTTACCTTTATAAGTAACTTGGCCTTTTTCCTTTGGGGCTCTTAATATTCTTTCTTTATTCTGTATATTTTGTGTTTTGATTATTATATGGCAAGGGGATGTTTTCTTTTGATCCAGCCTATTTGGTGTTCTGTATGCTTCTTGAACCTTCATAGGTACATCTGTCTTCAGGTTGGGAAAGTTTTCTTCTATAATTTTATTAAGTATATTTTCTGTACCGTTGAGCTGCACTTCTTCTCCTTCTTCTACTCCAATTATTCTTAGGTTTGGTCTTTTTATTGTGTCCCATATTTCCTGAATGTTTTGTGATGAGAGTTTGTTGGACTTGCTGTTTTCTTTGATCAGAGTGTTTATTTTCTCTATGTTATCCTCAGAATCTGAGATTCTTTCTTCTATCTCTTGTATTCTGCTGGTTATACTTGATTCTGTATTCTCTATTCGTTTACCTAGATTTTCCATGTCCAGTCGGCCCTCTGTTTGTGTTTTCTTCTTTGCCTCCATTTCAGTTTTCAAGTCATGAACTGTTTCCTTTATCTGCTTGATTGTTTTTCCTTGGTTTCCTAGGGTATCATTCACTGATTTACTCAATTCCTCGAACTTTCTATTATACTTCTCATCCATTTCTATAAGGGCGTTTTTTATATGCTGTTTAAGGGTGTCAATCACTTTCATGAAGTCAGTTTTTTCTACTTCTTCTTGATTAAGATGTTCATGTCCTCCTGTTGTGGGGTCACTGGCTTCTGGTGGTTTCGTGTTGTTTTTCAGATTGTTGGGAGAATTCCTGCATTGGCGTCTGCCCATCTCTTCCTCCCAATACTCCACTTTGGATCTTCTTTTATAGGATCAGGTCTTCTTGCCCACTGATGTACCTTCCCAGTGATGTCACTCCCCAGAGATGTTTCTCCACAATGATGTTTCACTCGGTGCCCAGAACGAAACTCCACGCTGCTTGGTTAGCTTGCGAACAAAGGGCCCACCCCGCTCGCTGCGGGCAGGCTATGGGAACAAAGGAGCTACCGGCCACCCCTATGTCCTCCTGGTTCAGATTCGGTCCCAGCGCCCTAGCAGGCTGGGCAGGGAGGCGCTATGCCCCAAAGGAGGGAGGGAGACAGGGGGTGTGGGGATCTGGATGTAAGCTGAGTGGGATAGGAAGAGAGAGGGGGTTTGGGCAGTATAGCCCCTGTAGGATGGCCAGGAAGTGTGGGCGGGCTGAGGTATGATCCCAGCTGCCGCAGCACTCACCACAATGATGTTTCACTCGGTGCCCATATCGAAACTCTGTGCTGCTTGGTTAGCTCGCGAACATAGGGCCCACCCCGCTCGCTGTGGGCAGGCTATGGGAACAAAGGAGCTACTGGCCACTCCTATGTCCTCCTGGTTCAGATTCGGTCCCAGCGCCCTAGCAGGCTGGGCAGGGAGGCGCTATGCCCCAAAGGAGGGAGGGAGACAGGGGGTGTGGGGATCTGGATGTAAGCTGAGTGGGATAGGAAGAGAGAGGATGTTTGGGCAGTATAGCCCCTGTAGGATGGCCAGGAAGTGTGGGCGGGCTGAGGTATGATCCCAGCTGCCGCAGCACTCACTCACCACAATGATGTTTCACTCGGTGCCCAGAACGAAACTCCCCGCTGCTTGGTTAGCTTGCGAACAAAGGGCCCACCCCGCTCGCTGCGGGCAGGCTATGGGAACAAAGGAGCTACCGGCCACCCCTACGTCCTCCCGGTTCAGATTCGGTCCCAGCGCCCTAGCAGGCTGGGCAGGGAGGCGCTATGCCCCAAAGGAGGGAGGGAGACAGGGGGTGTGGGGATCTGGATGTAAGCTGAGTGGGATAGGAAGAGAGCTAAAAAGACATTTTTATACAAATGCATATGATACACTGAATATGTTCTTCTATAGGCTCCACCCTCCCTTTATTCTCCTTTGCTGTGCTGTGGGACAATGGTCTTGTATTCTGTCACATGTATTATTTTAATAAAATGCTCATTGGCCAGTAGTCAGGCAGGAAGTAGAGGCAGGGCAACCAAAACCAAAACATTCTGGGGAAAAAAAAAGGTCAGTCTACAGTCATAACCCAGACTCAAAAAAAGCAAGATAAAAATGCTTCACTGATTAAAGGTACCAAGCCATGTGGCTAACATAGACAAAAATAATAGGTTAATGTAAGTTATAAGAGTTGATAAGAAAGCCTAAGCTAATAGGCCAACCAGTTTATAATTAATGTAGACCTCTGTGTATTTCTTTGGGACTGAACGACTGCAAGGACTGCGGGACTTTGGGGGAGGGACAGAAACCTCTGTCAACACTCCTTGTTTGATTTCTGCTTTCATGTCATAGATGATGTTAGGTTTCTATATAAAATCTAGGAATCACAAATAGGAGCCACGATGCCTTTCTGAGATGGGCTGAATTCCCTTACTAGGATGCTCTCCTGTCGCATCATTTCCTCCCCCTCAGCGTATCCTAGTTCTCCGTTGTGACTTGATGTGATTCTACTGCCTGTGGACCACATTCTGTCCACCTCTGTGTTGCTGGGTGTTGGTTGGTTTCATAACCATGGCTGTGACTAGTGTTGTGTAACACGGACGTGAAAGCATCTCTGTGGTACTTAGAAAAATAGATTAGTGAATATGAATTAGAAAAATAGATTGGTGAAACTCCTCCCTCAGAGGGAGAGGCAGGCTGCAGAAAGGTGAGGTGACAGGAATTAGAAGACCTTCATGACAACAAGGAGGAAATATTCACAAAACAAGTGACAGAGTAGAGATCACTGAGAAAGCAGGAAGGTGTAAGAGGGTGAAAGCAGAGATGAAAGCACTGGGCAGCCAGCACGAGGGCTTCCAGAACTTGCAGGACACAAGTTTTGTAATGGAGATGAAGTATCTCCAGAAAATCTGTCTTAATTTTATTTACTGTAATGTATTTTACCACATTAAATAACCCCATTTACTATACTTGATAGTGATTTCTCCAGCATGCTTGTTTTGTAGTGATCCTAATTCGGTCTCCAGGGGAGGAAGAGAGCCACCTGGGAGCTGAAATTCATCCATGTCTTCATGATGATAAACCAAAAATAAAACCACCCCCAGGACCTAGATCCTACTTGGGAAGTGACAGGCCTTAACTGGTCACTATGAATGTAGCATAGATCTCAAGACTAATGTCACAGTAATGAGACAAAATCACCAAGCTTTTGTCATTGCAATGACAGCAGAAAATAGCTAGCATTTCAGCAAACTGCTCTTCCCCCAAGGACTTGACAGCTTCCCAATAAATAGGCACACAGGAGGCCTCAATCACTAACAGGCACATGCATGCACACGGGAGACCTCAACCACTAACAGGCACACGAGTGCACACAGGAGACCTTAACCACTAACAGGCACATGCATGCACATAAGAGACCTCAACCACTAACAGGCACATGTGTGCACACAGGAGACCTCAACCACTATGAACATGGAAGCAATATTTCTCCTGGATACCTCTGGTGTGCCTCTTTTTACAAAGACCTTGCTCTTTGGAGTTATGTACTGACCTCCCTATAGATAGAGGAAGTGAAGAAAGAGAATTAAGGAAAAGAGAAAACAGGAATATGGTTGCATCCAAGTGAGTGGTTTATTCCCAGAGAGAGCCCTGCTCTGCTGAGAAGGTACTCCCTAGTGCATGGGAGAGACAAAATCTTTCATCAATCAGAGAAGTGGGCTAAGTGACAATACCAGCAAAGAGGATCTAAGCTTCTTTAACCTTCCTTCAGAGCAGCCTGACTGTACCCTTTGTCTCTACAACAAAACGGAGTAATTCCAGGGGAGAGCAAACACATTCTTGTGAGATTTTGTGCCCATTTCCTGGCTCTGTTAAATACAAGAGGCTGATAGAAAGGTTTATGGAATGGTCTCGCACATACCAAGAAAGGAGGCCCTACAGCCTTCACATGAACTAGCAGATCCCAGGAAGCTCCTGGTCACACTGGTCCTTGTAAACATTTAGTTTCACTTTGATATTATGCTGATGATGTGGGAGTCCCTTCTGTGTGCTGTGATTACTGTTAATGAATAAAGAAACTGCCTTGGCCTGTTGATAGGGTAGAACTTAGGTAGGCAGGGAAGACTGTACTGAATGCTGGGAAAAAGAAGGGTGGAGCAGGGGAGAAGTCATGAAGCTGCTGGAGACAGACATGCCGGAACTTTGCTGGTAGGCCAAGGCCTCATGGTGATATACAGATGAATAGAAATGGGTTAAATTAAGATGTAAGAGTTAGCCAATAAGAAGTTAGAGCTAATGGGCCAAGCAGTGTCTTAATTAATATTGTTTTCTGTACAATTATTTTGGTTCTGGGCAGCTGGGATGAATAAGCGGTCTCCTCCAACACCCTGGCATGAGGAACACAGATTGGCTTAGACCACATACTGCCTCCCCTTCTTTCTCTGTTCCAAACCCATGGTGTGTGTTTATGCCTCTGCGACAGTGCACATATATTCTGCCATGACATAACGCTGCTCGTGGAGAGTTTTCTGACAATCCTTAGGGCTCATGCTGCTGAGATTGAACATAGCAATCACTGTTTCTGCTATGAAACAGTGTTCTCTCAATCACAAACCTTTGAGCTCTGATAAGATGACCACAGCACTGGAGCCTGGCGCTTTGAGTGCTATAATCATGAAAGTAGCACATCTTTTGTAACACAGTCACTGGAGGACATTTCTGAAATCATGTATAATTGATGGTGTTATATTTCTTCAAGAGAGTAAGGTCTCATGAGGAAGCAAATATTCAAGGTATCAGTTTTGAAATTCCTAATCAATCCTAAGGAGTTTGGTTCCTTTCAGTTGGGAATATGATTTCTGGAAGATGAGACGAGATTTTGACACTGTTGAATAGATGGTAGTCCAACCCCCTGATGTAAGTAGTATAAGTATGCTATTCCTCTTTAATGTCACATATGGGTGTCTATAATATTTAAAAACAGATGTTGAGTATGGTCATCTGTAATCCCAGAATTTGGAAGGCTGAGGCAGAGGATCTTGATTTTGAGGTCATCCTGGGATATAAGTAGAGTTCCAAGTCAGTTTGGAATATATAGCTAAACCTTGTCTCAAAATGACTGGCTAAATAAATGAATAGATGAGTAAGCATATAGATACTGAGGGAAAATATGAATTTCAGAGAAGAAACACAGTGTTTTTAACATACTCAAACAATATTTAAAAAGGGGCAAAGCCGGGCGGTGGTGGTGCACGCCTTTAATCCCAGCACTCGGGAGGCAGAGGCAGGCGGATCTCTGTGAGTTCGAGACCAGCCTGGTCTACAAGAGCTAGTTCCAGGACAGGCTCCAAAACCACAGAGAAACCCTGTCTCGAAAAACCAAAAAAAAATAAATAAATAAAAATAAAAATAAAAAAAATAAAAAAATAAAAAGGGGCAAAAAATATGGATGCAGAAGAAAATCATCCTGAATTTTGTCACCTGATAATGAGGTGTCACCCCGATACCTCTGGGGCATTCACACCTTCGCAGTCACATACAATGGCGCCATCTTTGCCACCTCGTATCATGGCAGTGCTTGGGTTGCTGTGTAATCTCACCAATGTTTTATTATTCCTGGCTATTTTGTTCATCATTTCTCTGATCAAGACTGAAGTTTGCAGCATCCATATTCTATGGTTTTCCTTGGAACTCAGACTGGGTAGTTTATGTATTTACTCACCTTTCTTTCAATCTGATAACTTATAAATTGATCTCTTAGAGTTAAGAATAATAAAGCAACAAACATATAAATTACACGTTTTCATTTTAAGAATAATTTGTCAACTGGGTGTGGTGACTCACACCTTTAATACAAAGGGTGGATACAACCAGGCAAATCTCTGTGAATTCAAAGCCAGCCTGGTCTACACAGGGAGATCCAGGTGACTCAAGACTTCTTAGTGAGACTTTATCTCCAAATGCAAACAAATTACAAAACAGAGTAATTTATCAAGGCTGCTTATTTTACTACATAATTTTGGATATTCCAAAACTTAAAGTTGTATATAACAACTTTTTTAACCTTTAGTTATCTGTGATTTGAAAGTATAAAATCAGTCTTATTTTCACATATTTGATTCATAACCATTCCATTTCTGAGTTTACCCTGCTTATTTTATATAATTATACTTTTTTGAGGCAGGATATTTCTATGAAGTGTAGGCTGACAGAAACTTAGAACATAGCCCAGGCTAGCTCTGTTCCTCCTGCCTCAACTCTCCCCTGAAGGCTAGGATTATCGAGGTGTGGGTCACAGTTTTGTGTTTGGTACATTTAGTGAAATTCGTTTTTCTTTTAAGATTTTTATCTTGGCTAAGCCAAATATCTAAATATCTAAGCCTAATAAATAATTCTTACCATTCACATTGTTATAAATCTGCTAGAGAATCTATCTGTTCTGTCCCTATGGACCAGGTGTATCTGTACCAGACATGGCTTATCATAATTATTATTGATTTTAGATGGACTTACTATCTGGTAGTACTAGCGAATCACATAGTATGTATGTGTGTGTATGCACATGTATGTCTGTATGTATGTGTGTATGTGTTTGTGTGTATGTGCAGTGTTGTATGCATATAGTTTATATACTTGTATACACTTTTTTACATGCAAGTTTTAGTACTGTTGGGGCAAGGCAACTCTTCTTTATTCCATCCTCCTGTGCCCTACCCAGAGCGGAAAGTTTACACAAAGGTTCCTGAGTGGCTGGCAGGATGCCGACAGACCCACCCTCTGACACATCATACAAATACAGCTGTTTCTCCTCCACATAAGTCCAGGATGCTATTCCCCTTCCTCTAAGATAAGATCAGAACAAGTCAACTCATATCCTGCATCCTGTGCCATCAAGAGAAGGACAATCTCCTAGGATGGCATACATCTTAAACTTGTAATGCAGGAGGGCTTTGCACACCTAATGTGACCAATTTTCCAAGCTCCCCACACTCACTTTGCTGTGGAAAACAGAGCTTGGCATAGAAAAGTCCTAGGTGTTGGTTCTTCATCCCTTCAGCTAAGGAATGAGGACATTCTTTTCCAACAGTGTCTGTTCTGTGCTGTGTGCATGCATGCATGTGTGTGTAGATCAACCAAAAGTGTCTCCTCCTCACTCACTGAGATGGGTTCTGTCACTAGGACCTGGAGCTCACCATTGACTGCCTAGGTTGGTTGGCCAGCAGATAGCTGGCCCTTTGTCAGCTGCCTCCACCTCACATTCCTAACAGTGTCCATTGCTCACAGAAATGTGAGCTCCTGAGAGGGGATTTGCTGCAGGCTCAGAGGAGTTTTGAGTTTGGGGAAGGAAGAGGAATGGAATACTGTTATCTGAAGTGTATTTGATTTTTGTATTGACAAGATGTCTCATGGTAATAAGGGTGTTTGCCCCAGAAAACTGGCAACTAAGTTCTATCCCCAGAATCCACCAAAAACTAGAAGAGTTGTCCTCTGGCCTTCATATGTGTAAAGAGACACGAGCACCCACAAATATCACAGAAACATATACCATAATAACAATACTGATATATTTTTAAGTATCTGATTTTCCTGCAAAAGATGGATTCCTCTGCCTCACTATCAAACCAGAATTATGATTTTTCTTCTCATCCTACAACCTGCAGGGCCAGAACATGTACACACTTATGATGTTAAAGCCATTTTTCAAACCATGATCCTATTTTCTTTTTAAATATCTGAGCTCTTTTCAACCACACAAGCCATGGGAGTATAACACTTTCTACCTCTGTCTATTACTATATCTTACAGATATCTGAAACCCATCTGTCCCATATATGTGTTTACTGAGGACTTAGCGTAAGATCCATGGTTAGTGATGGCCTCTAAAATGTCCATGTGAGCCTGCCTCTTGTCCCTGTGACATTTATGCTTTTAGTCTTCCTTTTCTCCCCCTGTCATTAGCAATTGTAGTCATATTTTATAAATCTTTATTTTAAAATATGATTTCTGTTTTTTATTTTTCTGGTCTATTCATTCCTCCACAAATTTGGTCCCTATGTTGATTTGCAACATATTGAGGACAAATCAAAGAAAACTATTTAAATTTATGTCCCCTCTCTTCCGTTCTCTTGTCCTTTATCAGCTGGTATTTATGCACCGTTACTCAAATGACTCCTTTGCATCTGTTGTCCAGGCTCTTATAGCATCCTGTCACTATAGTAACCATGATGGGAGGAATGATTAAAGAGAGACATGCGTGAGTCTTCTTAGACTATCACTGTGTCAAGACATGGACGGCTAGAAATTGGAATTTCCCCCCAGGGATCCTTAGCTGAGAGGCCAAGGATGAAGCTTGATCTCAGCCAGAGGAGGAACTTGTCTCCTGGAAAGAGGTTTCACACAATTTTGACAAGTCATGATGTCACCTTGTAGGAAAGACTGAAGCCAAGACAAGAATGGGTCAATGATGGGTGAGACCACACCTTAGCCAGTACTCTTAAACTGTGCATAATTCTTGCTCTCTATTTAGATCTATCCTCATATTAGATGCCTAAGGATGGACTGATGGTGAGTGGGAGAGATCCTTTGGCTCCCTTTATTTTTTCCCCCTCTTCCCAGTCTGGTCACAATGAATAGATACCCTTGTTTTGCTTTTTATGATTGTCTATTTAATTGGTCTATTGAGGACTGATGGCTGAGCATAGCTTGTTAGGGCTGCCAGGGCACAGGCTCTGAGAGTAACAACGCTAGCAACATGACTGCCTGGCAGCATCCAGACTCTGATTAAGTCCAACATTTAAATTACCCTTATGTGTATGTAGGAGCTTAATATTGACTGCTAGACAAGAAAACAACCATACGGCCCGATCTCAGTTTAAAACAGTGACCTTTTCTTAGATGTGCTGTCTGCTGGTGTTGCTTACAAAGCATGTTCTACGGCAGGCATTCTACACACCCAACATCCTGAGGTGGGTTTCATGCTCTCCTCACTCTCTTTCCCCTTAAGCTTATCTTTATACCTCTTGACTCTCAGCAAAAGACTGGGTTCTTATTTTATGGAGAAAACAGGAACAAAGTGAAGAAAAGATTCTCATATTTGACCACCAAATCTACTGCCTCTAAGAGAAAGAGAGTATTCCTTACTTATATATGGGATTCTACTCTCTCATGCTCAGACTCTTATGTCTAAAAATTAAATACATGATTATGTGTATGTGATGTATATTTGAGCGTTGTGGGCTCTGGCATACATATGGGGTCAGAAGACAACTGAGTTAGTTCTCTCCTTCCAATTTTATTTGAATGGCATAGATTAAATTCAGGTCCTTAAATTCATCACACACTAAGTCATCCCTCCAGGCAAGACTCTAATCTTTAATAGTGCCTCCTGCACTCTAAATTTACCAATGTCCTCCTTTTTATTTTATATAAGTATATTTATTGCTAAAATACAAGATATCATGAACTATAGTTCTCTCTGGAAGAAATCTAGTTCCATCTCTATTTTCTTGATCCAATTTAAAGCCACTTTAAAGTAAAATTAAAAAAAAATTGTGCCTATTTCTCTACTTTATCACACAATTCATATGTGGTGGTCAATATGAGACTCCTCTGTATAAACTCATGGCAAGACTCTTCCATGGTCTGGTTAAGGGGAAAGTTTTTATTGTAGATATAAGAGAGAGAGTTAGAATGACAGAGAGGGAGAGAGAGAAAGAGAGAGGGGGGAGGTGTAGTAATAAGAGCGGCGGGGCTGCGCCCCCGGCACCCAGCCGCCTGCCCGCATGGTTAGCTTTACCTGAAATAATTACACGGAAACTGTATTCTTTTAAACACTGCCTGGCCCATTAGTTCCAGCCTCTTATTGGTTAGCTCTTACATATTGATCTAACCCATTTCTAATAATCTGTGTAGCCCATGAGGTGGCTTACCAGGGAAGATCTTAACCTGCATCTGTCTGGAGTGGGAAAATCATGGCGACTCACTGACTCGGCTTCTTTCTCCCAGAATTCTGTTCTGTTTACTCCGCCTACCTAATTTTCTGTCCTATTAGGGCCAAGCAGTTTTCTTTATTAATTAACCAATGAAAGCAACAGATAAATACAAGACCCACCTCCATCACAGAGGGATGTAAGGAGAGAGAGAGAGAGAGAGAGAGAGAGAGAGAGAGAGAGAGAACACTTACAGACATCTGGAGTAGTGTAGAGCCGAGAGAGAAAGAAGTCAGCTGAACATGGCCACCAACAGACTGCACATGGCCAGGGCTATCTGAGAGAGAGAAGAATAATGGGGGGTAGAGAAGAGAGAAAACATAAAATAGCTGGTGTAGGAGCCTAGAGAAGTGCCAAATTATAAGGAGGATAAGTAGTTGTTGGGTGATAGGGTTGGTGAATCCACAGGCTGGAGGGATTTTAGGGTAGAGGAGGGGATAAATAGGTGTGGTAGTTTGAATGTAGTTGACCCTATTAGCTCATAGAAAGTAATACTATCAGGAGGTGAGGTGTGGCTTTGTTGAAGTGGGTATGGCCTTGTTTGAGGAAAGTGTATCACTGTAAGGTCAGGCTTTGTGGTTTCATATGATCACAATACTGCCTAGTGTCGCAGTTGACTTTCTGTGGTCTGTAACATGTAGGACTCTCAGTTACTTCTCCAGAAACATGTCTGCCTTCATGCCACCATGCTCCCTGCTATGTTGACAATGGATTGAACCTCTGAATTTAAGTGCTGAGTTGTAAGTGGGCCACCCCAATTAAATGTTTTCATTGATAAGAGTTGCCATGGTCATGGTGCCTCTTCACAGCAATAGAAACTGTAATTAAGACAGAAGGGTTAGGATGGTGGTATGGACATAAAAATGCTGGTGAGTGCCACAGGTGCAGGTTACTTATAGAGCCATCTGTCCTTTTTGCTGAAGATAAGGGTGGATGAGAATGGACTTCTCAAGTTCCTGAGGAATTCTGCCTTTTATCTAAGCACCAGAAATCCTCTTATTGTCTAGATTGAGGTGAGCTTTGGACAAGACAGTGGGTCTGCCCCTTTTGGGGGTGAGGCAGAATACCCTTTGTGCCTGACAACCCCAGAAAAAGACTCTGGCATGTGATTACTTGGTCCCCAGTTGGTAGTCTTGTTTAGGTGGCTTAGGAAGTGTGGCCTTGCTGGAGGAAATGAGAGCAGGTTTTGAGGTTTCAAAGCTGCACATGGTTACCAGTGTGTTGTCTCTGCTTCCCGTGTGTGGCTAATGAGCTCTCAACTGTGCCTGCTGTCTCCTGCCTCCAGCCATGATTCTGTGACCCAATGGACTCTTATATGTCTAGAACCATAAGCCCTTACTTCTGCATGTTGTCTTGGTCATAATGTTTTATCATATAAATAGAAAAAAGTAACTAATACATTAAACAACACAAACAACTTTGCTGCAGCATGAGTTTTGTTTGTATAATTAATAGAACAACAATGGAAGCTTTTCCACTTCACCTTTTGGTTCTTACACAGCTAAACAGGTTGCTAGGGTGAGGTGTTGATCATCACTGTATCAATTTTGTTTCTCTTTGCATGACTTGCATCTGCAAAATCATTGTAGCACTGTTATCTTATACAGAATATTTCCAGTATCAATAAAAAATTACACATTATTCTTTTATCTATATAAAATTATTTCATTTAAAATTATTCTGTTAGCTATTTAGTGTGTGTGCTTGTCATGGCACAGCACATGCAGCGGTCGGATGACAGCTCTCAGGAGCCAGGTTTCTCTTTTCATCTCGGGCCCTGGGAATCAAACTCAGGTCATTAGGCTTATTTGTCCAATGCCCTTCCCTACTGAGCCAAGCTGCCTGCCCAGAAAATTCCTTTAGTATGAGTGTGTGGTTTCTAAGGAAGCATGACAAGAGCTTTCCACATAAAGAGCTAGGCCCGTGGGCTGCTCTTGGTGGTGTGAGTGAGGAAGTGAATGCAGCGATTTCTTCTTTCTCTTTTTCTGTAAATGCGTGTTTTGCCTGCATGAATGACTGTGACCCACCAGAGTCCCATAGAGGCTGGAAGGGGGCATTTGTTCCTTAGCAACTGGAGTTACAGAGACTTGTGATCTGCCACACAGGTGCTAGAGATTGAAACCCCAGTTCCCTGGAAAAGCAGCCAGTGCTCTTAACTCCTGAGCCATCTCTCTAGCACCCAGTGTTGAGGTCTCAGTGATTCCAGGGGATTTTAAAGAGTATAGGCTGGTGGTTTTATGGAGCATGAAAGAAATTTGGGGAACCAAGAAGAAAGCTCAGACTCTCTGGAACTGTGAAACAGGAAGATGACTGCACTCACACCTCTTAAAAACCAAAACCACAGAATGTTCCAGAAGGCTGGATAACAATTAGGATCAGCATCTCAGCTGGAGTACCTCAGTTAATCAACCAATCATAGTGGGTTTGAGATTATATGCAAACAATGACTGGTCCCTGCAAACATTTTGCAGAAACTTGAATTAAAAAATAAACAAATAAGACAAAACAATCCCCCAGTAATTCTCTGATTCACTCTATTTACAGAGTGATTGCTTCACCCCTCAACCCCTTAACAAGAATGCTCTTCCACTTGAGATTGCTAAATACTAGATATTCTCTTATCCTAGACTAAGGCTGTGAACCTCCAGACAGAGCATTATTACATGTATGGAAGTGTGTTATCCTCAGAGGGGCACACACAAAGGAGCTGTGATTCTTTAGTATAAATGAAGCACAAGACAGATGCCTCAAACCCCAAGTAACAAACACATGCCTTTGTGCTAAAATGACGTCTCAAAATTGTCTTAAGATGTTGGTGCTGGAGAGATGGCTCAGTGGTAGAGGCTCCAAATGGTGATTCCCAGCATTCATGTCAGGAGGCACCCAAGGAATCCAGAGCCTTTGGCTTCTGTGGCACTTGTGTTTATGGACATTTAATACTCTTTCTACACGTATACACATGGATAAAAATAAAAATTTTTAAATCTTACAATTTATTCCAAATTTCAATTTGCAGAAAGGCAAAATGCAAAATGCTTCATGGAATAGCTTAAACTGTTTGCGATGGTTTGGATGAGAACAGGCCCATAGACTCATATATTTGAATGTTTGGTTGCCCGGAGTGGCACTAGTGGAAAGCATTAGGCAATGCGGCCTTGTTGGAGCAGGTGTGGCCTTGCTGGAGAAAGTGTGTCACTGGGGGCAAACTTTGAGGTTTCAATCGTCTAAGGTAGGCCCAGTAACTTGCTTTCCCTGCTGCCTGCATGCTGCCAGGCTTGCCTGCCATGTTGCTAATGGGCTAAACCTCTGAAAGTATAAGCAAGACCCAATTAAATACTTTCTTTTATAAGAGCTCCAGCCATCATGGTGTCTCTTCACAGCAATAGAATACTGAATCGGACACTGTTTTAAAATGAACATTAATTAAATCGTGTCTTCCTTTATTGATCAAGCCAATGTGTACATAAAATGTCTACCTGCAAAACAGTTTCTACTTTCTCTTGAATTAATGTCTCTGTTTGACTTTCCATTGTTTTCCTGGGTTATAGATTGGCCTGGGAGGGGAGCACTGATGGAGAGAGTGAGGAATAAAATGTAGTTCGTTTAAAGTTTTCTTAATATCCATATATTTATACTATCCACAGCAATATTATTGGCAAAAAAAGGAATATCTGAATTCACAGGTTTTTTTTGTAAGTAAAACCTGCATATTCCTAGGCAGAACTTTAGGTCAGCTTTCTGGATATTGACAAATGACAAAATCAAGTCTTGTGAGTTGTGTCTGTTCACTGGTCAGGTTCACTGAGTCCTCACTGTGGGTCCAGTCTTGTTTCACATGTTTCAGACTGAGATATAAAAGAAATAGATCAAGATCCCTTTCTAATAGAGTTAACAATTTAGAAGGAGATGGACAGTCAAAAGTACAACACATGGTCTCTTAGAAGACAAAAAGTACCTTGGGGAAAAAGAGTCAGATGTTGGAGTGAGAAAGGGCAAACTGACCTTTAATCTAAGTCTTGAATGAAGTGAGCAAGCCAAAATTTTAGGCAAAGCCTTGAGATAAGAGAGATGAGAAAATGTGTTGTGAGCAAAGAAAAGTATCATTCACCATGTTCCTTTCTGCGTAGTGACTAGATAGTCTATGTCCAATGAGTAAGTACTGAGATAAAATAAATCATAAGGGCATAAAAGCAGTTTGGGAATGGAGATATATGACTTTGGGAAGCATTATCATATAATTTGTTTTAACATGTGGCGTGAATGACCAACCAAATAAGGCTAGATACGTGGAAGAAGACACAACAGTGAGTGGATACCAGAGAAGAAAGGACAAATGGAGAGGTTATTCCTACACCCATCTGAAATGTGTTTCTTCAAGTTGAGCAGAAAAGGGTAAAGATAAAGGAAGGATTGGAAGTGGATGTACTTAGAAGGTATGTTGTGTTGTTCCTTTATTAAATGGACTGGTAGAAGGAACATGAATATGGATGTGAAAATAATATCCTACAAAGTTATCAAATTTAGAATTTACTCATTATATTTTTACTGTTGAGCATTCTATAAATTTATTATTTTTTTAATTTATACAAGTATACAAAAAATATAATTGTATCTACTCACTCTTTCTTCCTCCAGTTTCTCCACATCTTCCCAACATGCCCCTTTCCCAATTTCAATTCTTTTCATCTTTTTCTGATAGTCTACTGTCTTAGTTAGAGTTTCTATTGCTGTGAAGAGACACTGTGACCACAACAATTCTTATAAAGGAAAACTTTTAAGTGGGGCTGGCTTACAGTTCAGAGGTTTAGTCCATTATCATCGTGGTGGGGAGTATGGCAGCATTTAGGCAGACATGGTGCTGGAGAGGTAGCCAAGAGTTCTACACTCTGATTTGAAGATAGCAGGGATAGAGTTACACTAGGCCTGACTTGAGAGCATCTGAAACCTCAAAGCCCACCCCTAAAACACATTTCCTCCAACAAGGCCACATCTACCCTCAAGGCCACACCTCCTAGTAGTGTCACTGCCTGTGAGACTATTGGAACCAATTCCAAATAGTCACATCTACTAAACTCCAGCTAGTGCTGCTCATATATGTATGGATATGGGGAACCTAAACGTGGCCGCATTCTCAGAGAAGAATGATTCTCCCTATCTATAAATTCTCAATTGCTCCTCAGCAAGGGATGTAGCCTGGAGATCATCTAGTCATCTATATCAGAATTTGAACAGATAATTACAGTTGCTGTGAATTCATGAAACTGCTCACCTTTTCTATGTTTGATGGTACATATACAAATTAACATAGAAACGCTAATAAGATTCTCTAACTCAAGATTAAGGGCTTTGTATGTAAAATCTTCTGCACTCAATATATTTATATGTAGAACTTCTAGAAGATTCTCAACCCGTATTTGTCAAATTATTAATATGTAACCTTTGCTGTTTATTGAGAATTTTATTATGTGGAAGCTTTACTTTTTGTTTAATGAGGACTCTAAGAACTTTTTTCAATACTTTTCCAAGAGACATATGTACCTACTGCCTCAACACCAGTTTATTGAGACAGATTGCACATTTTCCCCATAATTACTTGTCAGAACTCATTGGCAGGTAGACACGGTGGATGTGAAATTTCTAGCTATTGCAGTTAATGACACAGCCACTGAGAGTATGACTATATTTAAAGATAAGATGAATTGTTTCTTTTTTACCCAGATCTCTGTTCAAAGCCACAGCTTCGATCTATACTTATTTGGGAATGCTTTAAAAATCTGACATTGTTTCAGTGAGAGTTTTTTAATGGTTCTTGAAGGAGTAAGAGCCTAAGAAACCTGTTCCATCCTTCAAAAGCGAGCCTTGTTGCTTACCAGGATAAGAGGAGATGGCGTTGATGTGGGCTGCTCTGATGACACCCACACGGGGCCCCCGGTTATTCTTCATGCACATGCAGATGCATATGGCGATTCCTGCAATGACCCCCATGATGAACACGATTCCAAACACGATACCAGCAATCGCAGTGCCCCTAGGAAGGAAAACAAAAGCACGTTGGCCTCAATAGTCTGAAAGGAGTTGCGCCTCAAATACAGCTCATAGCTCTAAGTTAAGTGTTTCTTCACTTTTGTGCTTAAGGCAACGTGTTTTATTTATTAAGAGAAATCTTTAAATTAATTATATAATTGGTCTCTTGTATTCAATAGGTAAGAAAAACTGAAAACCTATTAAAAAGCTCTGTATGGTACCCTTGACAAACTCACCATTCAGATTCTGCCTTTTTTTTTCTTCAGATTCTGCCTTTATTTAATAAATTTTAAGTTAGAGAGATGGTTCAGCAGTTAAGAATGCATACTGTTCTTCTAGGGGACCTAGGTTTGTTTCCCAGCACCCAAGTAAGGCATCTGTTACTCCAGCTCTAGGGGATATATCTCTCTCTTCTGACCTTTGCAGACAACACACTTACATGGACATGCCCTGCCACACATACACACACACATGGACACACATGCCTCTTCACATACACATGCTTACATACACACAGAAATCTTTAAAGAATTTATAAATTTATAATAATATGAATCTCCAGTTATAAAATAGTAATTTAAAATAAAAAATAATCTAAAATCATTTGATTTGTGAATGGCTATAGTAGAAGTTCATTTGTATTTTAATAAATAAATCTTGCCTGAAGATCAGAAAAGTAAAACAGCCACACTGGTCAGCCTTACAGATCAGGCAGCAAAGACACACACCTTTAATCTCAGTAGCCATAATGACACATGCCTTTAGTCCCGTAGTCACACTAGCTTGCCATAGAAACCAGAAATAGTGGTGCACGGCCTTAATTCCAGAACTACAGAGGATTATAAAATGGAAAGAGATAACTCTCAGCCTCCTGGAGGCAGGATCACTATTTTTGGACTGAGATCGAGGTAAAAGCCAGGGACTAGTTGCTTGCTTTTCTGATCTTCAGGTTGAACTCCAGTATCTGTTTCTCAGTTTTTATTAATCATGCTACAAATGGAAAAAATAAGTATACTGAGCTAGGATAATATTTGTTTCAATGAAAAACCTTAAATTCAACTTAAAATTTATTCTTTATTAAAACGCTTCATAGAATAAAAGGGGCTTTTTCCTCATAAAACAAAGAAAACTGAATGCAACAGCTGTGCTCTTGCACAAATAAAGACAGACAATGGTCCAGTTATGTCTCTATGAAAATGTAACCATTTTTTGATTATTATAATATAAAGCATATTACAGGTATACCAAACAATCCTACAGGTCAGGCAGTTATAGAAAGGTTAAATCAAACTATAAAGGACATGTTCAACACACAAAAAGGGATGGAAAAATTACCCATGAATTAGATTGCATAATGATTTATTAACCTTGAATTTTCCTAACATTAATGAGAAAGAAACAAAGGCAGCAGAGAGACGTAGGATAATAGAAAAGACTTCTGAATTAAATCAGCTGATGTATTTCAAGGATGTATTGATCTCAGATAGAAACCAGAAGATGTGCTACATTGGGGAAGGGGTTTTGTTCTTGTTTTCACAGGAGAAGAAAAACTATGGATACCATCAAAATTAATAAAGATTCCATTTGAAAAGAAGAACCACTTTAGATAGAGAAATAATAGCTCATCCACAGAAGCGACAATTGTACGGGTGATAAGGAAACCTCAGAAGAGTTAGGGCAGGGTTTTGTTCTTGTCTTTGCAGGAAAATATACATCTTCAAAAAGCCAAGATTTTGGACTTTGGATGTATAAAGAGGAAAAGATAACTATTCAGAAAGGATCACTGAACAAAGAGAAATGTGACTTTTGAGGTCAGGTCATCTGCAACTTAAAATTTCATAGTACATTCTCTGTCCCCATATATATGTATATATATCATACATATGTATGATATATATATATATATATATATATATATATATATATATATACCAGTGGAAATGTAAACTCACTTAAAAAATCAAAGATGGCTTTGAAGTTGGACAATGGCTATCCTTCTCCAAATTTAAGCATGTTGTTAAAAGAAAAATTCAGAGTTTCTTCTTCATGTTAGAAGTCATTAATATGGAACAGAAAGAAGAAAGATTTCAGGAAAAATTTTACTTTTCTCCATACCTATTTTGTCTATATATCTTTCATTGAATATATTTCTATATGAATAATCCTTAAGGTTTTTTTTTTTTTTTTTACAATGAACAGTAGATTTTCCTGCAGTAATCGTTGAAGTTTCCAGGAAGAAGATGCGGCCCCACAACAACTCCACCTGGTTGATATGATATCATGATGCTGATAGTGCTACTTTAAGACTGGTTTTGGGTACCAGCTGCTCAAGATGGTTCTAACTTGGTTAAACTGAAATGGTGCACCTTTTATTTTCATTTATTTTAAAACATTATTTTCAGCCTCTTTCCTTACCTCTGAGTGTACTGATGCCATCTGTATCCTTTGAAGCTTTCTATACTCCTTGTGTTTTATCTGCCCTGTCTGAATTCCTTTCTTTTCATTGTACAATTTGATGACTCTCATGTTTAGTGTTCCATTCAATGTCTGGTCATCTATGAGTCCTCCCTGCTTTATTTTGGATGTGACTAAGGTCTGTTACCCAAAGGCACATGTGTTGGGAGCTTGCTCACCAATGTGAAATGTGAGGAAGTAAAAGGATGAGCCTGATGGGAGGAGGTCAGGTCTTTGAGAGTTTTCAGGATTTCCCTCACTTTCCTTGTTCCTTCTTACCTGTGTTCTCACCATGATTCCATCACTAATGTGATAGACACAGCTAGATGGGGTCTTGCTAGAGGTGGAGTCATGCTGTTTAGACTTTTGGATTTGAAAACTGTGAGATAAACAACCTCTTTTCCTTCTTTCTTTATAAAAGCACGGGTATTTTGTTATAGAAATGAAGTGTAGACTAATGAACCCTTCTTTCAAAACTTACCTCTCTGAGGAGTGGAAGGGGGATGTGGTGGGGGGGGGTAGGTTGAAGGAATTGGAGGAAAGGAGGAGTGGAAACTGGAATTGGTATGTAAAAGGAAAAAATATGGTTTGTTTTCTTAAAAAAAAAATAAAAAAGAGGTTCCAAATAGCCACTTGTAACCTTAGTGAGCAAGGCCGAAAGGCAGAATTTGATAAATGAAACTTGTAAGGTCAGTTTTCATATTTCTTTTTTTTGATGAGTTTCTTTTCCTCAGGAAAAGCAGATTTTTTTTCCAGTTTTGTTCTGGAAGAACATGAATCTAACTGGAAATTCCCTAAAGCTTGGACTTTTGGATGGAGAGGTATTGAATTTTCACAGGACCTCATATGTTTGCTCCAGGCACACAATCTTGTTCTGTCATGACTGCTGACTTTTACCTTTAAAACCATGGCTTCTGAAGGCAGACTACCCTCTAACTGCAGCTTGGACAACTCAAACAAATTGCACATCCTCTCTTCACCTCAGTTTTGGTGCTTATCAGCCGCTCCTGAGAGATTTCTTGTCCTGGATTTGTGTTCACGACTCATTTGCTGGATAAATAGATTCCTACTGCCAGGGCACTGTGCACATCTATCCCACATCTTCTATGATTAGCTCATAACCTCCACCCAAAAGCAAGGTATCTTACAAGCTAGAAAGATTGGAATGGTGAAAAGGACAATATGTGTGTGGCATATTGTATGACGGTCCCTGAGGCAAACTTGTATTCTGCAAACATTCGTGTTTCTACAGTGTAGGTTGGATGTTAATATGCACACATTGCCTAGAGACCACTAGGCAACCTTGGGTTGCTTCAAAGCCTCTTCTTGCACCAATCGACCCTTCCATGCACTTCTGAAATCCTTAAATGCTCTAAAAAAGTGAAAACAAAGAGTCTGAACTGATGTTACCTAGAAGACATTTCATCTCCAAGACTCTTACCCAACTCACTTAAGAAACAGAACGCCACTGAGGAATCCAAAGCACTCTTATTTACAGGAATTTTTATTTTGTTTTTGAATCACAGAGGTTGAACAGGTGGCAAATCTGGAAGTGTTTCTATAAGCAGTTAAAGAAAGGCTGAGTCTAATCATTTCACTGCAAAGAGAAAGACTTGTAGGCAGAGGTAATATGATGAAAAAAATGAAAAGTTATCAGGAAATCTCCTTTGTATTATAATTTTCAGTTTACGATAAGATTAAATTGGAGGACTTAATTTATGTCCTTGAAATAATCAATGGCTCAATTATTTAAGCAAAGAGTTTCCAAATCAAACTGGATGGACCCAATTTATATTCATTACTCCTCTTCTCTGAAACAGAAAAAAGTGGGGCATGAGGTGCATTTTGTCCCTCTGTTGACAGTTCTGGCGATGGCGCATCCCCCTAAGGTCATGTGGGTTGCAGCAGTGTGCTAAACGAGGTTGCTAGATTTTTCTGGATTAAATCTTAATTCTGGTGTCCTTGATCCTTTGCTGCCCAATAGCAATTGTAAATTAGCGCCTAATACACTCTAAGTATAGAATTTATAGCACCATTTATCAATTAAAAGAAAGAATAAACATTGCAATCTTTGGTATTTAAATAACTCGGTCAGAAAAGAGAGAAATTTAGTCTGCAAAGTTTAGCATCATTATTACTTGAAAAAAACTTTTAGGAATTTTTTTTTTTGAAAGAATGCTTTGCAAGATGAGCACATTTCTTCTCCCTTCATGATTTTTTGCTACAAGCCACAACATTATACAGTAATTGCTCAGCCATCTTTTCACAAGCAACTTATTCTGATAAAGACTAAACCAAAAAGTAAGGCTTTTTGGCGTTATTGCTTTGTGAATAAAGTGGTTGTCCTTTGCTGTAGATTTTTTGCTGTAGCTAACTCCCTTTCTGTTATGTATTTGGGAATTATTTCTCACAGTTCAGAACTGTTTAGTGAAAAGGGTTTTCCACTACCATGCCTTGTTCCTCTCTCCTAGGTAAGCACAGAGATCTGCCTTCCTGCAATTATCTTTATCAGCAGGCATTTGGGTCCAGGCATAAAGCATCCCATTTAAGATATCCACAGATCTCCAAGGACATACAATTACTACCTGCCCAAGCTGCTGCTCTGGTTTTATCCCATAACATCTACGATCAGAACAGTTGATAACAGCATAGGCCAGAACTGATAATTTAGAGGCCTGAATCTCTTCTCTTAGAGCAATAAGTCTGACTGCAGACCTAGGTCCATAGAAATTACAGTTTCCAGTGTATGTGCTTTCTGATCAAGAGGCATCAGCTTCCCCTAGGTTGCCTAGTTACCTCACAGCCTTTACGCTTACTGGGAAAAGTACTTGACCGAAGTACATTGATATGTTTATACAAAAATGTCATAATGAAATCCACTATTTCATGTGCTAATTACGTAGGTTAATTAGAATATACATATACACCCTCCTAAACAAAAAAGATTCAGAGAGCTTCTAGATTGGTATATACACTGAGGTACTGGGACAGGGGTATGTCATGAATGAGCATTGTTACAGGTCCCCAGACCTTAGCACAACTGACTCCATGATGGACACATCATTCAGGCCTTGGAATCCAATGCATAGGCAGCACCACCTGCCAAATCAGAAGAAAGACCTAAGCCATCAAAGTTCATTGTTCAGGGAAAGTCCCTAAACATATGGACTTTGCTTTTTGGCTTCCATAGTTATGATTCTAGCTAACTGTTCTTGCTAACTGGGATGTATCAGACCAGGATATGAACTCTGTACTTAAAAGTTCACCCTAAAAAGGGCTGGGGACTGCACCAGGGTCCTGAACACCCAATATAATTGCTGGCTAACTAATAAAGATTTTCTATTGACTTGAACCCATGTCTGAGTGGTCTTCTCTGTAGGACACGCAACAGGAATGAAGCTCTGAAAGTGCCAACACCCCTTCCCAACACTTTATGCATCTTACATTTGGTTCTTTCTGACAATAGCCAATAACAATAGCATATACCAATAACAGCAAGTATGGGTTTTCTTGAGTCCTGCAAGGCATTCCTACAAATGCTCAAGACCCATTGTGAAGAAGTAGGAAAGCTTTGTAGCCAAGGCACAAGGAAGTGCTGATAACCTGACGACTGGATATTTGCATCTGGCATCTGAGGGGAGGAAAAGCTTACGGGACTGAGTCCTTACCTGGAGGAATCTGAAGCTAATTCCAGTTAGCTAATATGACAATGGAATGGCATTGTAGGAAAGCACACTGGGCTTGATGGCACGTGTCTGTCTCCACATCTGGACTGGAGACTGAGATAGGAAGGTCAAACTTCAAGGCCTCCCTGTGCCACATAGCGAGTGAAGACAGCCTGAGTGACCTAGTGCGACTTGCTCTGCAAATGAAACTGAAAAATAAGACTGATCTTAGCAAGTTCAGCAAAGCAATTTCTCAGTATGGAGGAGGCCCGGGTTCAGTCCCCAGTACTGCCCGTGCGTGGGTGTGTGGCTGCATGAGTGTGTGTGTATGAAAGAGACATAGAAAATCATACACTTCTTTCTTTGCCTTGTTAAAAACAAAACAATCAGCAACAACAAAACGCAACAACCCTAGAACAAAATTATTGACTAAAAGTTTATAACAAAGTGACATTTTAAAATAGAATCTGATAATACGTTACTGTGATAATATTTACAATTCACTTTTCCTAAGCTCAGCTTTGCCACAGCAATTTAGTACAGCTATCTTGACACTATTTTCCTATTAAGTGATATTTATGTAAAATAGTAAATATGAAAAAATTGTGTAGTATTTTCTTTCCTCTCTAACATGAGTCAATTTGTAAATACATATTATATTACAATATAATACAATATTTATGAGTTTTCTGTGTAGTGATTTAATGACATCAATCACAATAAGGCAGGAGGGCAAAAAGAAGCCTCAGAAAACCAAAGGCCCTCATGAAAATATTAAGAATCAGAAAAAAAAATTCTGTTAGGAAAAATCTTTCATATAGACTTAAGATTTTCTAAGAACTGTTGTGAGAAATTTCTCCAGGAGTGGGAGTATGTGTGTGTGTGGGTGTGTTTATGTGTGGGTGGGACTAGGCAAATCTACCTCATTTCTTCCTAAGTCTTCTTGACAAAACACAGAATAATTCCACCAAAGTTCACTGGGTGGAGTAATAAGTTTATAGAATTTATTTATAGAGAAATGGGTGAGGTGTTATAGTCAGGAACATGGGAGACCTTAAAGGAGCCACACTGGAGGGTCTAAATCCAGCATGGATGATGTCTCTCCCATGGTTTGGTAGATAGAGCCCCTTCCCTAGTTCTTCCCAGCTTTTCACTTCTGGCCCTTCCCTGAGACCGCATACAACTAGGGCAGAGTTGCCTTCCACTGGTTGGACAGAGGGCTGTATATTTGGATAAGGTTCATCCTTTCCTTCTTTGAGGAAAAGACAAGAATCAGTAAGTCTTACTGTAATAATCCTTTGCAAGTGAATGCAGCTGAACTCAGGTTGACTTTGGCAGCAGTGTAGCTGGAGGATATGCCTGCATAACAATAGCAATAGACAGGTTTTTTAAGAGTGGGCTTGCTGGTTAAAAAAAAAAAAAAACACCAAATTTTCACAAGAGTAAATTTATAATGAGTTCATTTCTTATCATAACAAATTAAATGTGAGTCAAATTGTTTAGTCTTTTTGCATGGAAAATTAAAGGGCCCAACTTATTTATGATAATCTATACATGATGTGACAGAAGAATGCAGAAAATCATATTTCAACAAAGGAAAAAGTAAGACATATACATAAAAAATGAGGTGTGGCAAAATTACCCAATGCAATATTCCAATTACCCAATAGTCTGGGGGTTTTGAGCGATGGATTAAAGTAGCACTCTTCAAAGCCAAAATTTTAGCAAAACATTTCAGTAATTTATAATAAGGTATACAATTTAATAAAATTTCAGCTTGCTTAACTTAAAAGGAATAAATGTATTTTTCTATGATATTTTACTAGATAATCAAGCTGCTGTAAGACTAGAAAGACAATTGTCTGGAGTCAAAACTCGGCAGTTGAGAGCACTTGCTGCTCTTGCAGAGGCCCCAGGTTCTTTCCCCCACACCCCAAAGTGTCTGCAATTCTAATGCCAAGGAATCCATATCCTTTTCTGGTCTCCATACCTACCTTCACACACGTTAAGTCATGTCAGAGAGGAAGAAAAACATTACTCATTTTTTTTTTATATTTACTATTTTGCATAAATATCACTTAATAGAAAAACAGTGTCAAGATATCTGTACTAAATTGCCGTGGCAAAGCTGAGCTTAGTAAATCCCCATAGGACACAGAGAGGAGCACAAGTCTATGGAGAACAGTTTCCAGTTCTTTTGTAACTTCCAATAAAGACTGCAGGCCCTCCAAACGGCATTGTTTTTCTCATCTCTATAGCTAGCTTCATATACACATAAATACCATGTTGGAAGCCTATGATGTCAAGTGTATGGTCATTATTATTCTATGAAGAAACTATAGGTGAAGGTTAGAATCACTAGTATACATGACCTCACCAATGTTACTACTCTGTGAATAACAGAGGTAAGTTACTATAAATTCCCTAGGAGAAAAGTGCTACATGAAATCATGAAAATGACTCACAAAAGAGAAAAAAAGAAAAAGAGTAATTGTCTTGGCCTATTTGGATTTCATAGGGATTTTTTTTTTTAATGTTTTCACTGGTTGCAGGGTGGAAAATTTCAAATCCACTTGCACATTCACTGTCCTCTCCCAGACAGGGCAGCAGCTGGCTTTCGTGGCCTACAGCCGAAGGGTCTCCAAGGTCTCCAAGCCTGGCTTCCTGAAAGAACTGAAAGAGTAGGTGACAGATCTCGATGGGATAATGAGCCGAGGAGCCTTGGCTGGAGTTTACTTACACAGTTCTGCTGACAGCCTGAATATACATTCAAACCTGGCCACTCTCCCAAACAACTGTGATGCTCTTCCTGGACCCTGTCTGTGCCTAGACAAACCTGTGATTGATCACTGTCTACTGAGGTTGTCTCCCGTCTACGGGGTGCCGGGATCTGACACTTATCCTTTGGATGCCACTCGTATGAGCTGGAGGCTGCCCAGACCTGGCAGCTGCTGCCTTGTCACACTTCTCTCCTGGCCTTGCTCACAGGCTCACCTGTGCCAGCCTGCTGTGATGAATTGGAGCCCTCATCTTTGGCTCCTTCCTAGGACCTCGCCTCATTCTCATCAAAGTCATTCATAAGCAATCCACTCTACCCAGGCCGCTGTTTCATTTGCTCTCAGTATAGATGATTATATCTATGTTCAAATTGTTCCTGGGTTTATATCTTACTATTATCTACTTGCAAAAAATTTCCATTTTTATTTTGCTCATTTCAATAGGAATCAGTTGCAGAGAAGGAATGTGATTAGCTAGCTGGGAACAATCTCTAGATCACTACTCATAGCCAAGGCCAGGATTATTTGGAATGACCCAGCTTGCCTTACTTGCCTTCCTCAAGCCTGTCATTTGTAACCACAGAAGAAAATGTAAATGACATGAAGGTGGTGTGGAAGCAGAAATAAGTGGTTGGTTAACAAAGACATACATGTTCATATATGTAGTTGGATTTTCTTTGGACTGCCAGCTCCTAAAATGACACAGAGACTTTTTATTAATTATGAAATCTTGCTTAAGCTTGTTTCCAACTAGCTCTTATAACTTAAATTAACCCATTTATATTATGTATGTTTTGCCACGAGGCTGGTCACCTCTCCTCTGTACTGTATATCCAACTCCTCTGTGTCTCGCTGGTGAAATCTGCACCTCCTTGATTATTCCCCCAAGTTCCCCTCTCTTCCCTGTAGTCCTGCCTATCCGTCTATTGTGCACTGAGTATTTTATTAAACCAATCAGGTGTCTTGGCAGACACCTTCACAGTGTACAAAAAAAGATTATCCCACAACACATATACATTGTATAGTTGGTAATACCAAAATTCTAGGCTGGCTTTTGGGTGGGAAGATTAGGGAACTCTTCAATGATGTCATAAAGGATTTGAGACGGGAAAGGATGGGAAATCGGGTGAGAGCTCCAGGTATGGATTGGTGTTATCGTGGATAGTAGATAACACGAAGAAAATCTAGTAAAAAGCATTGTACAGTGATCTTGGGAAAGAACACAGAAGATTCAGCTTGACAATGGCAAAGGGAAGAGGCTGAGGAGGTGGGAGTGGAAAAGCAGAAAATTCAATGAGGGTCACAGAAACCTATTGCAACCATCTGCTACATTAAGGCACTCAAAGCTTTTGAATAACCCTAGTATTTAAAGGTTACTAAGCCTGGAGGTAACATAAATATTATTGTGAAAAGTCAGATTTTAAAATGCTCCTGTATGGCTATATATGACTATAAGGTTTTAGGATGAATTTAGTCTATCAAATCTTTTATAACTCCCAAAAATTGCTCTACAGAAGGGGTTCTATGACAATTTACAGGAAACACAAGAAGGGTCAGACTGGTGGTCAGACTAGAAGGGATGCTAGGCCACAAACTTGTCCATCTTTTTTGCATAATAGCTGGAAAATAGCGTATTTTCTAAAGGTGAATGTATATTTAGAAGACACATCTATTTTTAACTGTATTCAGTAGAACTGTTAAGATAACAGGCACATACCCATAGGAACTTTGCTTCAGTCTCTAATCAATGACCTGGCAAATGACCTTTGTGTGCTTAAACTTCTGTGAATCATAAATTAAAAATTAGTCTTTGAGTTATTCTTATATAACATCATGCAGTCTGATCTTGCTACCCAGATCTTTGTTCAGTTAGAATCTAATTATTTTAAAGATGTTTGGGGTTCCCTCAAGCTCCTCAGCACTCTGACTAATTAACAGAAATTCTACTTTAGTAACATGGTTGCTGCAGGTCAGCAAAGGAAAACAAAGTAGAAAGAAAAAATCTTAACCTAATGAGCACTAAAATAGAAAAAAAGATTGGAATTGGATTAAATTTCAGTGTGATGATTAATTATGGAGCAATAGGAACAAAATTCAATGTACATTACTAGTTGTAAATCAAACTGTATTTATTCACATAATTCTTTGGCAATATGTCCAATTCTGAGAGGGAAAAATACCTCTTTCCAATAATCCTTATCTCACTTATACTCAAAGAAGGAAACAATCTTTGCTGTGGAGATGTGATAATCATATAGAAAGCAATAAATATTTCATATGAATAATTATAATTGTATGTTGTCATTGCCTATCTAGTGCTTTAATCTTTCTCTCTTTCTGTCTCTGTCCCTATCTCTCTGTTTCTCTCTCCGTCTCCCCCCCCCACAGTCTCAGCATGTAGCCCAGATTTTCATCAAATTAAGACTGCTCTGGCATCTGCTTCCTAAGTGCTGGAAGTATAGGTAGATGGCACTATGCATGTCATCAAGATGGCTCCTAAAATAATAATGCTTACCTTAGAAAGATATAGTTTTATCTCAAAAACATTAGAAAAAACCCAAAGCCTACACTATGATGGCAGATATTGTATATGACTTCTTTTAATTTTAGATAATTAAAGAGCCAAGATATCAATTAGTCCTATTTTCTCTTTCCACAATGTACATTTGTATTGAAATATCTTTGTAAACACATACATTAATTATTTTTCTCATTTGCCAATTAAAATACATTGAAAGATTAAAAAAAGAAATGGAGTACTCTTTCCTTAAAAGCAGAACATTTCCTTTGGTGGATGTACACAGAGATATTGATTCTGACATTTCTGCTGGATTAAATTGACTGAATGTGGTTTCAAAGTGGGTCCTGTTGTGTCATTTATATCATACATTTTATTTGGTTTGAAATTTCAAGAAGTGGCTAAATTTGGTGAGTCATCCCTATATACTTTCCTCAGAGTAGTGAAGACCCCATCTTTTCATATAATCATTTGTTACAAGTATTTTTCTGTTGATATAAGGGTGGCCTAGAAGATAATACATTTGACCTCCACCAGAGAAGATGGACCATTACACAGCAGTTATATCTGATATCTGAGATAATAAGGTATTTAAAACCTTTTAATTTAAATAAGACATATATGAGTTATTTAAGGAAGAAAACTAAGGGACTAAAAGCCGGTAGGAGCACGAAAGGATGCAAGGCTGTTTTAAGAGCAGAGTTCAACATGGTAGATGTTCTTTCTGTCTTCGATGGTAGGAAGGCAATTGACTAATGGCTGAGCCCACACAGAAATTAGCTCATGGTCAAGAGGCTTAGAGCCGTAGTTGAGTGGGTGATAACAGAAGAGGTTAGGTGCCAGTGGTCAACTTGTGTTTCTGAAGGATGAAGGTTGCAAACAGAAGTAAAAATAAATTTCAGGAGCAAGAATGGAGAGAAGGACACCTGCTGGGATGTTGCTAAGTGACTGGGGTGAGGGAAGATAATGGCTAGTACAGTGGTTCAGTGAGGAGAGAGGGTCCCTACAAAGGTTACATTAAAGTCCTAATCCTCAGACCCTGGGAATGCTATGGTGTTTGGAAACAACCATTGGCAGATGCAGTTCATTGAAGGATTTTGAGGTATTGTGATCATTTTGGGCAATCTGAGTAGGGACCGAGTCCAGTGGCAACTGTTGTCATAAGGACAAACAAGGAGGATGTGACAAACAAAAAAGAAGGCAGCATGATCATGATGGACTAAGTGCTGGGACAATGCTGGGACAAGTCTCAGTACGGGCAGAGGAATAACATTGACACTGGAATCTGGACATCTATACTAGAGATGGCTAGAGAGTTGGGGTCCTGTTTGACATCCGTTTCTGGTCTCCAGACCTTCAGGAAACACATTTCTGACGTTTTAAATTAGAAAGGTTTCTTTAAGGTCATTTCCCATGTCTGCTGCACGTTGGTGGTCTTATAGTAAGGCAAGGGAATCCGCAGGAGGAAGGAGGCAATTCAGGTAAGTAGGGATTCTGAGCAAGCCCAGCAGAGCAGGACGCAGCTGTATGATAAATGAATAGCTAGAAGCCAGTTTGAGCAGGCATGCAGGCAGCTACATTTGTGAAAATCTGCTGGGTCAGAATGCTCCTATTTGAAGATCAGCAAGTGGATCAGACTAGCTAGAGGAAGATAATGTTTTTGGGTAATAGAAAGCAAAACTAGAAAGGGAATAAAAGAGAACTCAGTATTTGCTTGGAGAGTAAGAGTTCATAGCAGTGTAGTGATTCTACCATAGAATAGGCAGAATTTATACCCTGGTCAAATGGAGGACAGTCAGCTTGGGTGGCTATAACTAAAAATACATACAAGGCTTAAACAGGAGATATTTATTTTTTACAGTTCTGGAGGCTGATGTGGGATTCACCTCTGTATGCTGTGAATATGTTTTATTACCATTGGTTAATAAAGAAGCTGCTTTGGGCCTATTGCAGTGCAGAATAGAGCTAGACAGGAATTACAAGCAGAGATAGGGGAGAAAAGTAGGTGGAGTCAAAGCGATGCCATATAGTTACCCAAGGAGACGGACACTGCCAGAACTTTTCCGGTAAACCATGAGTCTTGTGGTAAAATACAAAATAATAGGAGTGGGTTAATTTAAGATGTAAAAGCTAGCTAGGAATATGGCAGAGTCATTGGCCAAGCAGTGTTGCAATTAATATAATTTCTGTGTGATTATATCAGATCTGGGCAGCCGGGAAGTGAAGAAGCAGCCTCTGTCTACAGGAGGCCAGAAAATTCAAGGTAAGAATGTCTGCTTGCAGATGGCTGCTTTTCTTCTGTCTTGGCATGACAGAGAAAGGAATCTCTGATGTGTCTGCTGCTTCCTATGTTCATTCATCTCATCATGGGCTTCTAACTTTCTATTCTCATTTAAGTCCATTGAAGACTTCAGCTTTCTAGTACCACCATAATGCCACCATGTTGCAAGCTGCATTCTAATGGAGAAGCAAATAATCATTTCATGATGAAGAATTTGATGACCTGTGGTCCACATGTTGATTACACAGCAGTATCATGTGGGACAGATTCTAACATACCCTCCTGAAAGAGTAATAGGACCACTCCAGGGGAGTTTGTTTATATATATGATGAAGACCAGCAGATGGCACACAGACAAAGGGAGGGTTATCATTTGGAGGTGTCTACAAGTTCATGTTCTCAGGAAAGGAGAGGCTCTGCAGTGAGACACAGCTATAAAAGGGGCACAGCAGGCGGAGAAAGCATGTAGCAGTGCTGAGCCGCAGCCTTGTGTGGTTCTCTACTCCTCTTCTCTTCTGCACCCTGCCCCAAGCTCTCATAGTGCTAAGACAGCTATAGAGTTATCTTCACCTCTCTTCCAAAACATGTGGCCCACCAACTGTTGGCTTTGGTTGGCAGGTGCAGAGAAGCTTCACTTGATATCTGGAATGTTTGCTGACATCGTAGATGAAATACTTAAATTCGTTTTCTTGTTGGAGTCTGTTTGCCTTGCTGGTAAGCCACAGACACATGGCACTACAAAGATTAATATAAATGGGTAAATTAAGATGTAAGAGCTAGCCAATAAGAAGATAGAGCTAATAGGCCAAACAGTGATTCAATTAATACAGTTTTGATGTGGTTATTTTGAGTCTGGGGAGCTGGGAACAAACATGCAGGCTCCAAAAATATCTTTTGAGTACTGGTACCTTGAGACTTATAAGACCTAAGGGCTAAGTGTGAGCCAAAAACTCATTGGTTCTGCTACATGTGAACCAGCAGATGGGGAAAACTTCCAGGGAACAGTAGTGCCGTAGCTGCGACTTGCTCCTCCAATAAGCTACATGCGTCTTCTCTGTGTATTGGCACTGAGAGCAAAGGACAGACATTTCCTCCTAAGAGATGCTAGTGGGGGAAACCTTTGTTTAGAAGATAACCAACAAGGCGGCAAAGGTTCCTGCTGAATGTTTGCTTTCCTCTTCATTGGTGCTGCACGCAGGGTGAGTAAATCACAGGATGCAGCCTGTGAGGTCAATCTCATCTCCTGACTGTGAGAGGACGTTTTACACAGAACTTTGGAAAGCATCACATGTGGATTCTGTTTGCTTTCCTGGGTCAAGGGAAAAGTCTGTAGCAAGGTCCATGTAATAACCCAGGATGGAGCGGAGGAATTGAAATTCTTCTCCATCATTTGGCCACATGCTATCTTTTCCCTCACCTCACACTTAGCTATCTCAGCCTCATGTTCTTCACCTGTGTACAGAGGAGATAACGAATCCCAATTTTATCTCTTGTTATCTTGATGGAAGGATCCTTACCGTCAGAGTAAATAAAATTCTGACCACTATGTACCTTTCTAAAGTATTATAAAAATTAACAACAGTCTACTCAAGACATACTGAGAGAGGCGAGGATGACGGTGAGGGGGAGGGGGGAATGGATAGTATTAATAAGTGTCAAGGGATATGCATATTTTAAAGATTGTGGAAAAAAACATACTTCAGAGGACTTTGGTTTGTTTAGCCTAATATCTCAGTGATTCATGGCAGAACAGAATATGTACAACAATAACCAAAACACAAGAGCAGTCACAAGGCATGGCAATCCAAGACATTAATAGTGAATTACTCTTTGCTTCCTGAAAAAGTAGTCAGATTTTATATCACAGCAATGGGCTGTATACTCAGACCAAGATGAAATCCCGCAGCATGCCTGGGAAATTTGGAATTATCTGCATAGGAAAGCAAAAATGGAAGGCAGATATCCAGAAGCAGCATCATGACAAGTCTACAGGGACACTCTGGTGCTCTGGATTCAAAGCATACCATAGGAAGAGTTAACATTTATCCATCAAATTGATTATGGCCTTGTTTATAATAATATAAAAGGGAATGAAATGAAGATACATATGAAACTTTCCTAGAAAGATATCTTAGCGGTATGTGGAATGCAGAACAAACTAGGCAAGTAGAGTAAGCAATATTTACCTTGGCTAAATTTATAGAGCAATACTGCAATAAAAGAATAAGAATGCGTTATTTGTGAATCTTAGACAGTGTTAAAGAAAACAAAAAGTTACCAGGTTACTACTATACACTAATTATTTCAGTCTATAACTTCCCTGAAAAACATAAAGTACTCTGCCCTTCAAGTTTCTCTAGGTCTTTGCATTCACAAGAGTAAGATATAAATTCATGCTTCCTCTTTCCTTCTCCTTCTCCTCCTTCCTGTAGAAGACTTAGTCTCTTGTGTACATACAACAGACATCCATGTCAATCCATGAATTAATTCGGAGTGTGTTTTGTGTTTCACATTGTTTGCAGGTTGCAATATCCAAGTGTGCTGTAATGGACACTACAGAGAAGTCATTTAGTCCTTTCTTCCTTACAACCATGTGGAACAGGTGGAAATTCAAACTTGGTTGAATATTTTTAGGATGATTTTTTCTTTTTATTCCTTATTCACATATGGCATTTTTTTTCTAAGATATTTATAACCTGACTGATAGAGATAGTCTGAAGATATTTGTTGCAGTTAAAAAAAAACCCATCTATTTAATAATTAACTCTGAGGTGAGTGGGCCAAGGAAAATGAAAGTGGACACAACTGTGGGAAGTTTAATGTTATTTTCTTCTCTTGTTTTCAGAAGGCTCGGGTTTACAGCCTTATTTAATTCCCTACAGATACAAAGCCACTCACTGTGACAACAGCCCTAATTTCAGTGTAGCAATTTAACACTATGAAGGGTACTTTGAGATTCTATTATAAGAAGCAATTTGTGGAGAATCCCTTTTTCCAGAGCGTTTGAAATCTGGTCCTGAGGACCCAGTCTTAAATATTTAACCACTTCTCTCAATATGCAAAAAAATTAGTAAAACTATTTTATAATTAAATTAAATCAAATTTTTATTTGAAAAAATATTAAATATTATATAACTTTGATAAAAGGTAAAATGCTATTAAGATAGCTATAAATATCATAATCTACTTTAAGAAATTATTTGAAACTCAAAATCTTTCATTTAAATTTTTTTAAAGTCATACACACATATGCACACAGATATATATATATATATATATATATATATATATATTATACATATTTTTTCTTCCTCTTCCAAATTTACTATCTATCATCCTATTTGTGTTCTCAGCATGATTTGTCTGGAAGCTCTGTGCCAGGAGACTGCTGCTGAAGACCATTCATTGCTGCTTCCTCTTTGAGATTTAAGATTTCCAATGAGGAGTCACAAAAATTATTGGTTTACTTGTGAGCATGTAACTGTATTTTAAAAGATAGAATAAAATATTTGTCTAGATATTAGTGATTAATAAATCATATGTAACAATAAAGAAAAAGATGTAAGAAGAAAGAACTTTTTAAAAATTTCTATTGCATCAGAGAGAGAGAGATAGAAAGCGAAGGAGGACAGGTAAAAACAAAATCTCCATCTTGCTTATGAGACAATCCTCCTGTTCCTTGTTACTTACTTTTCCTGACTTTCCACACTACTCTGTAGATCTCTACTTTCTCTAGTTCTGCTCTGTTATTTGCTCAGTACCATCCTCTTCAGTACATAGGAGTTTTGAAACAGCCAATTCCATGAACTGGAACAAGAACAGCCATGGGCATGGACAGCAATCGAGGAAACAAAATGTGGTTATAAGAATTGCATACTGCATGGCTTTCTAGAATTCAGGCCACCCACATGTCATCCAGATAACTCACGGTATTATGAGAAAATGCAATGAAAATAATCCTGCCATCTAGAAACTCTCTGAATTTCAACTCAACTCAGCAATAAAATCAGAGGGAAAACAGGACCCCTCATTTCCAAACTTTTATGGTCTTGATGTATTTATTTTGATTCTGTGTACTTTGAGTTTCGTATAGTGTTCATGGTTTCCAAAGTACAGGGAAATGTTCAAAACTAAAATTTAATTCAAAAACTGTAGCCCTTTGTAAATAAAGAACAGTTAAAAGCCTATACTGCAAATGAAAATAAGCTTCAACATAAGAATTCAGAGATGCCAGGAGATGTTACTTCCCCGGGAACTAAAGACGAAGTTTTGATGATCTCAGTTCTGTGTGTCACAGAGCAGCCATGCACCGGCTGTGAGACCTCACCAACCTTCAAGGCTTCTTTGAGTGTAAGGAAAAGGCACATTCTTGATGTTCTTCATTTTGGAGGGTAGTGCGAGAATCAAATGAGAGTATGTGTGAATTCGGCATGCGGAGATTATCACAGAGGCTTGCTCTACCTTGGCTATGACTGTCAGCATTACATTTGGGTTAATTGAGCTGCTAAGACCTTGAACTTCTAAGACAGTTTGTTTAGGGCAGTCATGGGGCCCAGATAGTCACAAACTTCTTCTCAGAAAATGAAAGGAAGTCACTGTCTAAATAACACCATCTAAAGAGGATTAATCCTCCTTGAGGATGTAGGTAAATAGGAAAAATTTAACAAAATTTAAAGCTCATTTTGTAGGCATGAGGGAGAAGGCCACCTCTTCCTTCTTGGAGATGGATAAAATCAAGGTTCTGCCTCTCTAAACTCTCCATGTCCTATTTTTTTTAAATATGATTAAGCTTCTATCATCCTGACAATTTTCATATTAGTTGCTATTATTCTCTTATTGATTTTAATAGTACCTAAATATTAAATAAGTTGTTTGATAAATATGGATGTGAGTGTGTGCCTATGGAACAGTTATCATACCCATTCAGTTTGTTGTTCCCCCAGTGTCTATTCCCAAAAGGGTATCACTCTGTTCAATATTTTGGGGTTTATATTCTGTCTGTCAATAAAAGGACTTCGTGGTACTCAAAGCCACTGTTTTCATCCATGGCTAACTTTTAGCCCTCATCTACTCATTTTCCTTTATTTACATCCTAGATCACCTTGGCTCCATGCTCAAGTCATCCTCTTTCCATTATTCTCCTAATTCTAGTTCATCTAACACGATGCTATTTTTTGACAAATAGGATCTTTTCTGAACAATTAATTTCTGAGGTTTGGTGTCACCACATGTTTTTATTTATAAAGTTTATGAATAGTAGTTTAGCAATATTATGGATTGTAAAGCAACTTGCCCAAAGGCTTAGAAAGGACTGGGAGAAAATAGCTTCTACGTAGACTTGAAGGCAAACTGTAGGGGCAACTACACTCTCAAACTCAGCCTTTCTAATAAAGGCCTGGTTCCAGTCTGGGATTAAAATCATCATGCAACCTGCTTAGTTAACAGGATGCTGATGTCCATGATTCCATATCAAGGCATCCAGGGCCCTGGCTTTTACTCTGGAGATCTGACCCACATGCTTATGTTGTAATTTTTTCCATTCTAGGAAAGAGAAACCACCTTAATTAAAAAGTTGCATGGACTCCCGTTGGGTTCTTTATTCAGTATAGGTGTGTGCCCATTTGGTAAATAACCCTGGCCCCTCACTTGGCCACTTGCTTACATTTGCTTGGTAAATAAACACGGCCCTTGTTAAAACGAGTGGATCAGGGTTTGTAACTGATCACAGAGAAATATTGCATTCTTTATCACAGAATTAGCAAGCTTTGAGCTTAGAATTTTTTTCTATGCACTGCCAGAAAGGGTAGAGAATAATGTAACACTAAAGTCTTGGGAAAAAAAGCCACAGTGTCTCTAAAAACGCTCTGCCTACAAGTTGCATTTAGCTCCACTTGAGTGTGCTTCGGGGTTCGTTTTACTTTCATCTTTCAGATTCACAGTGAATCTTGATACATGAGACATATGTCTCAATTCCTTACAGTACCAACCATGTGAAAACAGATGACTCAACCACCACTATAAAAGCATGTTATGGCAGTAGTCAACTTTATGCTGACTAGAGGGAGACTTCAAGTTGATGAGGCAAAACCTAGCACTGTCCCATCCCAAGACATATGCTACCCTGTAATAAGAAACACGGGGCTAAATATAAATACCAAACAATGCTGCACTGCTGCAGTTAGGCATCTTAGGTATCTTTATGTGCACCACTTGATCATTGCTTCTGGGAAAGCTCCCTCAAGAGAAATCATTCCTTACACAAATTTTATTACCAAGGGGATAATTTTTCCTAGCCATTTTCTCCTTTATAGTCAAAGAATCACACAATATGATAAAGTGAAGCCAGACATAGAAGAATTGTTGTTTAATAATAACCACTGCAGACCAATCAGAATTTTAAAGATAAATTATTCCTGGGCATCAAAATGTCAATGAACAACAAAATGCTCAAAAATAAACAAATAAACAACAAACAAAACATCAATAAATTTCTACATTGTAAAATACCAACTTTGATATTAAAATTCTATTTACTTTTAAGTTATCCAATAAATGACTGAAATAAATGCCCATTTTCCTTAAGGTAGTATATCCGAACCCGATGCCCTTTTCTGTCTCTTGAGATCATTATTGTGTGTTTAAATACACTTACCACGTTCTCTTAGATATGTCCACACCCAGCAACGGGAGTAGTTTTGTATTTAGAGTTCAACAGTGATTGAGCACCTACTATTTGCCTTTGCTGCAGTGGTTTGACTTTCAAAGAGTTGTCTTATGGTGCTGAGGCCAGTAAGTTCAAAGTCACCTCTGATCTAAAGAGTACTGAAGCTGAGGCCAAGGGAAACTTCCCAAATGTTTTCACATATAAACAGAAGCTGAAAGCAGTAGGAAATTGTGAGATTGACAAGGTGTGAAAATCTTCCATTGAAGGGCATGGTTTTTGTAAAGTCACAGATGTGTGAAATAGCTTATGGCATTAGGAAAACAAATGACATTATATGGCTGTGGCAGCCAGTGCAATCTAGAAGCGACAAAGGATGAGCTAAAAATACATCCAGGAATTTGATCATGAGGGAGTCTTTAAGCCCAACGAAGAGGGAGGGAGGATGGCATAAGTCAGTTTAATTTTGTAGAGATACTGTGTGTAACAGGGTGCAGTGAGATAAAGAGGCCAGGGTAGCTCCCTGGGAGCAATTTCCTCAATTCACATGCCAGTAAGCAAGAGCTAACTGTGAGGCTGTAGGTTGTAGGAGAGGGGGATTGGAGAGACATGTAGGAGAAAAAAACTTCTAGTAATGCCCGGAGCTTCTGATTGAGGAAGTCTAGGGAATTTTTCACACCAGGAAGAGCCATACAATGCTCATAAATCCCAGGGTTCTTTGAGTATCCATCTAGATGTATGACAGTAAACCCTGAAATCAATACTTCTCTGTCATAACCTAGGATATGCCAAGTGATTGCTTTGTATGTTATGGAATTATATTTTCTGATTATCTTTGTAATTTCTGAGAGATAATACTATTGCAAGGATCTCTTTGACAGCTGTTTGGCAAATATTTCAAAAGAGTAAACTGCAACTGAAGTTATAAGGAACTTAGAAGCCTTGTTGTCATCACTGTGATGTACATTGTGAACTTTCAGATAGAATTACTCCTAGGTCAAGTGTCACATGATGAAATGGCAGCATTACATTGCCATAGTAACTAATGCAAGTAAGTGTTCTGTATCATAAAAAAACTTTTGCTCTTACATTTTTTGTAGGTTTTTTTGCGTTTTTAAATTTTCTTTGTTCATTATTTTTGTTTCAAAGAGAGAAAGAAAAAGAACACAAAGTTGGGTAAATGGGGAGATGAGGAGGATTGGGGAGGGTTTTGGAGATGGAAAACATGATCAAAATACATTGAATGAGAAGGTTTTTTTTTTTCTAATAAAAATACCCTCTGGAGAAAACAGCTAAATTCATGTAAGTTACTACATTTTATTTTATTTTTCATTGGCTTACAATTTAACTCATAATAAGGGCCAAAGTTCTGACAGTTGCTTGAAATACCCCTGTGATGTGCCGCACTACTTACCACTTTCACCCTAAGCCATGTCTGTAATGTAGACACACAGTCAGATCAAGAGAGCTGACATGGCCATCTATTCGGTTATATTACCTCTCTGGATTAAGAACATCCAGAACCTCTGCACAAGCTGTGTGGACGTTTACAGTTTATTATTGACACCTATTCTTGTCTTACTGTGCTGAACAAGACGAAAAGTGTCTTTCTGCTTTAAGGTTATGCCTCTGTACTGGGTCACATTATTTTTATTTCCTTCCTAATACCCTTCCCAGGCTTTAATAATTAATATTTTACTTTCTACTTCTTAGAGATGAACTTATGAGCCTCTACACCTACATGAGAACATGTAACATTTGACTGTTTTGTGCCTGGTTTATTTTAGGTAATATGTCCTCCAGTTTCACTCATGTTGTTGCAAATGCAGAAATTTATTCTTTCTGGCTGAATAATATTCAACATTGCACACATGTCATATTTTCTTTATCCATGCTCCTATTCTTGAAAACCCAGGTTGATCCCACATGTTGTCAATTGTGAGTTGCACACGTATTTCATTACCTTACAATATCTACCTTCTAGGAGATTTCTGAATCATTTCAAAATCTTGTTTTTCAGGGAGAGGTCTCAATTATTAAACTGTCTGCTCTCCAAGTACAAGAAACTGAATTTGGATCCCTCGAACCAATGCAAAGAAAGCTGTGTATGCCTGGGTGTGCCTGCCACCCCAGCTTTGGGGGAAGTAGAGATGGGCACATTGCTGGAGCTCACTGGCCATCCAGAGAAGCCCGGGGTATGAACTTTGGGCTTTGTGAGCGACCTTGGCTCAAAAACTAAAGGTGGAGAGCAATCTTGGAAAAATGTGCAATGTAGAGCTTGGACCTCCACATATATGAACTTGCTGCACATACATACACAGATGCAACCCATCACAGAGCTCGTAAGCAGAATTTCCAACTGTAGGCTGACATTCAAATTCAAGTACACAGAGAAAGCTCCTTAATACACAGGAGAAATATGTTCAGATAAGATAAAACAAATTGTGTTTTCATTTTACATCAAGACTGATAAAGTTAGCTTACAATTAGGACCATAGGGAATGTTACTCTTCTCAGATGTGAGGGTTATTTCAACAGTGAAATAAGTTCATGAATTGACATTAGCTTGATTTGTTTTATGAATTGACATTAACCATTTTGTATTTGTGAATTGATATTAGCTTGTTTTGTACTTATGGAGCACAGAAAGATTAATTAAAGAATAAAAAACTACACATTTAGAGACTATGAGGGGACTTTTTTCCACGTGGTCTCTGACTCTCAGTGCACTCAATACTGGAAGTGTGTGTGTGAGCTCTGTGTGGGGATCCCCATCCTGGATAGGAGTGTACAATGTACTTCACCAACTGCTCTTGATTCCTGACTACTTAGCACAGAGTGTGATGATGACCACATGGCAGGTATTTGAAAATTCTTATTATGTTGTATTGAAAGATATATCAACATTGTTTAATGGTATTATTTTTATAGACCTGGATGATTAATGGATACATTTCTTGCTAAATATCAAAGTAAATTAATTTAAACTCTTGTCGGTCTTCTCAAGGTGGTTGTTAATGAAAAATGGCTAATATCAATAACAGCAGTAACGATATTCAGTTAGCCATGTTCGGAAAAGTAAAGAGAAAAAAGGAAGAAACCAGTCTCTTATGTAAATTCAATTCAAAATGCAAAACTAAGTGTATATATGTTATCTACTTACAAAGCAAATGAATCCTATGAGTAGTTCATCTATTCACTATGTTTGTGTCCATCTGTATCTAGCAGTAAATATTTCATGTAGTAAGTTGCTGTTTGCTCTGTGGAAACTCCACCTGTTACTGCATTGAAAGAAGTTCCTTGCTGCTAGTGGCTGTATTATACACACTAAACATTAGGAATTTCTTCAAAGTCACTTGAGGCCACAGATAGGGAGCTTAAAGTATTAGAGATCATAAACTAGTGGCTTAGGTTAAGCAATGCACAGAATATAAATGAGAATCTTCTAATTAAACCATGTTATGAAATTTCCTGTTTTCTTCTTGGTCTACTTAGCTAGCCCAGCTGTGCTGCTTAAAAGAGAATGGACTCAGCCCAGCCAGACATCAATAGACACCCTCATCCAGGCACAGGCAGTCAGATGGCACATGGACACCACAGGGTCACTGCACCAGTGCCCTGAAATATGACAAAGGATGACTTTTAAAGCAAAGTGACAGAGCCCAGTGCAGCGTATTCCACAGGGTGCATTTTCTGGTGCTGCGATGCAGTAGGACATGGTTGTTGCAAGTGACTGCTTCTTTGTTTTTACTTGCTGAAAGCATATACTACTGTCTTCATTCAACTATGTGAACTACTCCTCCATGCAAAAGATTATAACCTTGAGAAAGATTGCACTCTTCTTTTATTTTCTTTTGAATGCTTCCATTAACTTGTGTGACAAGAACAATACTCAGCCAGATGGCTACAGTGCCCAGTTGAGGGCACATTGTGAAAAGTATTTAGAATAAAAAGATTAAGAAAGTAGCTATGTAAAAATAGAAATTCCAAGATTAGAAGATGTAGCTATACACACACACACACAGACACTGCAATCACACATATACACATCATTCATACACAACACACATATTACAGACACTATACACATGCCCAAAACACACACACACACACACACACACACACACACACATATATATATATATATATATCACATACACCATACGTATACATACATACACACCACACACACCATATCACACCATATATTCATACATACACCACACACACCCTCACACATACACACCACATACAAACTGCTTGAATAATGACAGCAACATAACCTGTTTCCTTTCTCAACACTCATGTTTTCCTGCTAGTTTGCTCTTATTCAGAGAAGCAGTAATGTCGTGAGAAAACTCTCAATGACTTTCTACCGTGACCTTTCATCTTACAACTCCAGCTGTATCATTTACATTGAGCCTATATACCAGGACTCACCAGGCTACAGCCGGAGAAGACAAGAATTTGGACTTGTTCCTTTTTTTAAATGTTCAGTTAGCTATAAACATCATTTTTCTTCACATTGTCAGATAGTTGTGGTAATTTAATTCACAATAACATTTTGTGAAATTAAATTTTGCTGTTCATAAATAAATTTGGGGGATGTGTGCTCTCATTTACCCAGACGCCGAGTTTGACTTCTTTTGAGCTACAAGGGCAGGGCTGACTAATTGCGCCCTAGAGTAAACAAGCGCCACAGCCTAAAATGTCTGCTATTTGGCCATATAAAACACACAAAAGTTGTCAAAGCCTCAGTGTAATGAGCAAGCCCCTGCCAGTTGGCAGAGTGTAATTTGTGTGGCTGGCTATGTCCCACCATGCTACCATCAAACATCTGTCATCCTAAGTGTTTTCCTCACTCAGCCATTTCTGGTTTTCTAGAATCTGGACGAGTTGAGAATGTTTTTATTTAACATTTCTACTCACACCTTATTCTTCCCGTGGTGCCACTTTACCAGCCCTGTGACTGCAATGCTACTCTGCTCTTTACCTTCTGATACTTAACACTGAAAATAAGGTTCAAACATCACTTTCCTTATGGCATTTCAGAGACATGTCAAGCTAATTTGAATTTCTGATGCAAGGAATCCACATGGTACTTTGAACTTCCTGAAGGTACTTTCTGTATCCCATCTTGCACGGTCATGTACCCAGCTCCTATCTGCTCCTGGATCATATAGTCCTTAAGTGTTAGCACTGTACGTGGTCATCTTTGTACTTTTAATGGTGTTTCGGATATATGCAGGCCCTATACCATCTCCATAGGCTGAGTTTGAGTCTAGGAGTCAAACACTTAGTTAACTCGCAATTCCTTCCTTTTTTAGTTTAAGGTCCCAAGGAAATGCCAGTGCCATTGTAAAACACACATTAGGGTTGTAATAAAGGTGTGATGGGTAGGCTGAGTTCTACAAGAAACAAGAGATTGGAAAGGCATGAGCCCAGATGTGAATCCAACAGATGGTACACCGAAGACCAGCTAGACTCTAAAATATGAGATCATATCACGGATTAGAGAGAATTCACTGTATAAACTCATTTGAATGGAGCCCTAAACACTAAGGGTTCCTTAAATTACTCCTGATTCTACTTATACATATAACCCAGAGCCTGGGAGATGAGAGGAACCTTAGCTGCAGGTGAAGATGAGAGACACTGAGCAGAGAAGCAAGCAGCATGAGGAGAGGGCCCAAGTGGAAGAAATTGACTTAGCACTTACTACTTACTTACCAGAGCCCACGGGCCGACCATCACAATTTCTCATGATGCACATGCAATAACTGTACGAGGAAGCTAAATTCCCATGTTCTATGGGCAAAGAAATGCAGGCTAATAGAGATTAAGTAGTTGGTGGAACAGAGGACTAAAGGCAGGCAAGCATGAACCTAAATCAGTTCCGCTATATGCATCTTACTACAATATTATGCTTCATTAATAAATGCTATTAAATAAATAAGGGAGACAAAAATGTAGCAGTGGCTAACTTGTAAGGGTCCCACATAGAATGCCTGATAATATTACTACTTTCCCCACCATGCTTCCTTACGTTTTTCTTTGTTAGATAGCTGTGCCTTTTCTATAGCTGTCCCACGTAGGTTACAACTCATGTGGACTCTGTCCTATGTTGCCAAAAACACAGGGAGTGATTAAAAAAAAATACTGGATCTGGGCATGGTGTTATCTCAACATTCAGGAAGCTGAGGAAGGAAGATCATGAATTCAAGGTCCACCTGGGATCTCTATAAGGAGACCCTACTTCACCAAGCAAACAATCAATAAATTAAACCAAATAAAAGAACATAGTTAGTGCTTGGGGGCACTGCTTTAGATATCTGGCCATCAACCTCTTAGACAAAGTAGTTACCCTGAATTTCAGTGCCTTTGCTACTTTGTTTATTTACCGTAGGGTCTTCTCAGTTAATCGCTGTCATTGTGCACCCTCTGCATTGAAAGTCATGTTTCCAGTAGAACTCATTGCTGTCCCTGAATTCAGAAATGATCTTTCTTCCTTCTCCAACTGGGTTTGCCTACGCTATTTATGCAGTAATGTACTTGATCTGAAATAGTAATTATATATATATATATATATATATATATATATATATTACAAATGTCAACATCCAACAATTTGTACTTACTTTTTTGAATCTCACACGTTTCTTGTACTACCATTTATACAAAATCAGTGTTTCCAAAAGTCTTAGGTACTAACAATAATGCATAAATAAAATATCACTTTCTTAGGCCTTGTAGCAGTTAAAATAAAATGGCCCCATAGTCTTGGTTATTTGAATACTTGATCCCCAACTGGTAAATCTGGGTAGGTTTAGGAGGTATGACTTTGCTGGATGAAGTATGTCATGAGGGGTGGACTGTGAGATTTAGCAATTATGCGTCATCTCCTGTTTGCTCTTTGCTTCCTGCTTGTGGTTTAAGGTATGAGCTCTCAGCTTGCTGCTCCAGGTGCCATGCCTGCCTGTTGTCATGCCTGCCTGTTGCCCTCCTGCCTGTTGTCATGCCCGCCTGTTGCCCTCCTGCCTGTTGTCATGCCTGCCTGTTGCCCTCCTGCCTGTTGTCATGCCCGCCTGTTGTCCTCCTGCCTGTTGTCATGACTGCCTGCTGCCATGCCTGCCTATTGCCATGATGGTGATGGACTCTCATGCCTCTGGAACCACAAAGACCAAATAAACCCTTCTTTCTGTAAGTACTTTGGTCATGGCATCTTACAGAAATAGAAAAGTAACTAACATAGATCACTTCACATTTTTAGTTTTTTTTTTCCAAAAGTGTATTTCGAAATACATTAAAATGGAATCCTGAGGTTTTTTTCATATCACTCTTCTTTTCTGACTCCATTCTTACCAATTCATGGTAGTCTTTCTTCTGACTAGTTTTGTGGAAGGAAGCAGTTTTAAGAGATGGCAGAAGTTGGCATGAGTAAGTTAGAGTGTGTGTTCCTCCCTTTCTTCTTTTCTCCCTTTCTTTTATTTGATGCAGGATCTCATTAGGCAGCTTTGAATGATTCACTTGTCTTAGCCTTCATAGTGCAGGGATCTTGAGAGAACTAAGTCAAGCAAGTGCTTCTCACTGCTAATAGTATGTATAGTGTTGTTGACATAAAATCTCATTTTCAGTCTTTAAAGAAACTCTACACTGATTGCAACCTAGGTTCATGGATGATGCCAAGAAGTTCTATTCACATCCCTGCATAATTTCCTCTACCACATAATCTACAATGCTGTGACAGTCTGGCAACTTAAGATACCCTTTGAGAGACAGTTTGAATGGAAGGGGAAACCACATTGCGGAGGTTTGAAAGTATATTAAAAGAGACTTGACTTCTCACTTGATAAATATTTATCTTTATTAACAGGTGAAAAATGGGTACTAAATTATAAAACATCATCTTCATTTTTAGTGTCCTAAGGAATATTTACCTCCATTACTTCTAAAAACTGTATCTTAAAAGGTACCGATGGCAGAATATCAGACTGGATGGAATGTTCTACTAGGTAATAAATTTTTTACTTTTGATAGATTTACAGATGTCTCCCAAGATAAAATCAATTTTTAATTATCCACCTAACTAGACAACAGTGGCTGACTGTATTGTGCATGATAATGTTCAAAGTCCAAGTTGCTTATATTGTTCACTAGAGAGTGTTATACATTTGAGGCAAAATTTGCTTCCAAATGTTTTCCTTTCCATAATATTAAAATCATGTATAAGCTAAAAATTAATGAAGGGGTCCTAGGAAATAATAAGTAGAAGGTTTAGCCAGGATTAAGAATTTACTAGGCTAATGGATCCAATTATAACTTTGACTATAATCAAGGATAAAAAATAATAGCCTCTCAATAAAGTAAATTGCTGTAGAAGAATAACAACCTTATGCTAGGAATGTCCAAATCTCCCTTCTAGGATCTATATTTCACTTTTCATATTATTAAATATGGTTTTAATATGGTATTACTTCTAATCTTTCAAGTACTCTGTCAGATAAACTTAATTATTTTTCAGTGATGTGCGAGTAAAAGAAACTTGCAGGGGAAAACGTATTCATCTTATATTATTCAAATAATATAAGAATGTTATTTTGTTAAAGGAACAGACTCAGGGGAAATCAGAAATATGTTTAAATGCTATTAAAAGGGAAAGGAGGGCCCAAAAATTTGAGATAACCTAGATTATATTTTTTCTCGAAGCTGTAATAAACTCCAGATGGCTTTCCCATGAACACAGACAGGCATTTCTTGGGAAGACCAGTATTTGTTTGAGACCTGCAGGTGTGTAATTGTTGCTTTCACAGAGACTTGAGGTCTTGACTCCTCTATCATTGAATCTCAACACTTACAGTGATTGACAGGACACAGCCACAGAGTAGAGGTTCCATCTTTATGAGAGGATTGATGTCATAGACAGATGGATTTGCTCCTGAAATTGTATGAAGGCAATACACCTTTTTCATATTAAGATAGACCATGACTTATTTCAATTAATGTTCAATGTAGAACAACCACTCTACATTGGTGGAAGGATCTTGCTACAATGATTTAAAAAAAAAGAGCTGGTGATGATTTGTGGGAGTCTTTGTCCATCAGAGGAGATTCAGACACAACTAGTGACTATATGTCATGAAAAATTCTTTAGGAAAGCAAATTAAAGAATAATTTAATACTAAGGATAATCAATGTTTCTGGAGAGTCAATTGAATTGGAAAGGTTAAGAAATTTATCGAGAAATAAAAGGCACTCTGGGCACAAACAGCAGCAGATTTAAGAGTATGTAGGATCAGCTTGGCAGAACACAGGATTTTTGACCCTGTGGTCATCCATAGGGCTGTCCAATCACATTCTTCACTGCCATCACTCTCATTCTCTTTTCTACTTGTTGTGTTTGCATGCTCAGAATCCCTTTCCTTTTCCCTGTTCCCCTCTCACTCATTTTCCTTACTGCAGGGTGTACTGCCTGTGCCGTCCCCTCTTCTCTTCCTGGGGTAGAAGAGTGTCCAACCAAGTATAAACTAACCATAGGCAGTTATGAAATTTTTAGTGAAATTAGAAATTCATTCTCTTTGTTGCACTAGCAACATTTCCAGTGCTCAGGTCACATTCAATCAACACATTGGAGCTGGTAGAAACAGCATTGTTAACACTACAGTGGAACCTGGCCTGTGGCAGATAACTAACATATACTTGCGGAAGAGGTAAGTAGCTGAATGAATACCCAAGAGGTCTGCCATAAACTGCAGCTTGATGTCACTGTAAGGGGCTACTTTCTTCTCAAGAATCAGTCAAAGTCCTGTTTCTTGCTTATGTAAGGGAAATGAAAGAAAATAAGAGAGGAATAATGAAGGAAGGAAAGAAGAAAGTCAAAAGACTATGGCTGTAATATAGATTACTGTTAAGATATGAATAGCCAACTATTGCTAATGCTTATTTTTCTTCATGTGCATACATGTGTGTGTTAGTCTGAGTGAATGGATCAGAAGAGTGTCTGATTCCCTGGACCTGGAGCCACAGGCACTTGTGAACTGTCTGACATAGATGCTGAGAATGAAGCTCTGGTCCTCTACAAGAGCAGCTAGTGCTTTTACCTGATGAACATCACTTTAGCCCTCAATATCCAACTATTATGGACTATGTTTTGTATGCCCCTAAAATTCATGTATTGAAGCCCAAACTTTCAGTGTGATGGCATTTTGAAATGGGCCTGTGGGAAGACAAATGAAGTTATGAAATTAGTGTTTTATACAAAGAGAAGCAAGACCAATGTCTTGTGTGTCTGCTGGGTGACAAGACCACAGTGATAAGACAAGTCTCTATAAGCCAAAAAGGCTGCCACATCATGAACTCAATCAGCCAGCACCTTAAGTGTGTACTTCCAGGTCAAATACTGGTGAGAAATGTATACTAATTGGTAGCTTGTTAAAGTGGCCTGAGTGATGAAGACAAGACAACAAAGTTTGGATGGTATACCTTGTTTTGCTTTACCCATAGGAAACTATACCTTTGTTAGCCACACTGAGTGAGTGTGTCAAAAACAGTCTTTTCGCCACTGTTAGGACCGTCGGGAAGAACAGAGAGCTCCATTCTGGTTATCAGAAAAGAGGGAAGGAGAAGAAGGAATCTGTTTTGTTCTTTAATAAATAAAAACAAATAAGAAAAATGAAACCACTTGATTCCTCTAACAGCATTTAATAATACAAAAGATTAATGTCCAATTCTCTCAACTGGAATTAGCATTATTCTCACATAAGAACAAAAATAAGAATGGAGAATTTTGATAAATTTATAGTTGGATTAATAAGATTTTTGTGCGATAGCTTGGTAAACTAGGATTTTATAAGTAAATTTAGATTAAAAGTATTTTCTAAGGTTCAGATTTGACATTTAAGACAAACACATGCGCCATCTTACATTTTTTTTTTTTTTTTGCACGTTGCGAGAAGCTTATGTTTCTTGTGCTTAGGAATCTTATCCATTGAAGCATAACTATCCAACTTTGTTACTGTTTCATTCACGCAGCAATTCCAAACAGCTCACCCTGAATGTCTGGGCCACTCCCATTAAAGTTGATGTTGTGGAAAGGGAGAAATATGTTTGATTTGAGCACATATGAAACCGTAATCCTCTTTCCTCAGCAACAAACTCTACCAGACAGACTCAAATAAGCTATCTTGCTGGAGAAATAGCAGCCAACTCAGTGGAGCTAGGATGCCCAGACACTGAAGGTGCTCCATCATCAACTTAGAAGAATCTCACTAATTTCTGCATATGTGGTATGAGTGTGTGTATGTATGTTTACATGTGTGAACATATGTGTACACTTGCATTTTTAGGCCAGAGGTTGATATCAGGTATCTTCCCCATTCTACATTTAAAAAAAAAATTAATCAAGGCAGGGTCTCTTGGTGAACCCAGAATTTGCCACATTCTTCTGGTCTATTTAGCCAGCTTTCCCTGGGGAACCCCCGTGTCTTCCTCTGACTGCTCTTTGTGTTGGCTGGCAGCCTGAGACACAGTTCTTTACCAGCATGCTTGTATGACAAAAATTTCTGTAATTTTTTTCTTTGAAAATCTGGGCATTTTAACTTTCTGCTTCACCAAACAAGGATTTTTTAAACAATCGTCTACCTACCATCTGGAATGAACTGACCTGAACATCTTATTGCTTTGCCTCAAGTATTTATTTTCTTTCTTCCTTCTATTTTCCTTTCAACTCACACTTCTTATAAATATTGATTCTAGCTGGGCCACATTTTCTGTTCTTCTAAAGGACTATATCCCTAAGTAATAGCATTCCTTTATCGAAATTTTATCTATGAATATTTCTACAAATTAGTTAACTTGTGTTTTTTTTTTTTCATTTATCACTGTATTGAATTCCATTGCCTGACAATCTACAATTCATTTATACTTTCTTAAGTGGATGGTCTTGTGTTGTAATATGAGCAGCGGGGCTGCGTTCCCCAGCACCCCGGCCGCCTGGCTATGCCCCAAAATAACAACACACAAATTGTATTCATTTAAACACTGCTTGGCCCATTATATCTATCCTCTTCTCGGCTAACTCTTGCACCTGGATTAGCCCATTTCTAATAATCTGTGTAGCATCAGTCTTACCGGGAAAGATTCTAGCCTACGTCCATCCTGGGTAGGAGCTTCATCGCGTGTGCCTCAGAGAGCAGAGCTCTCGCGTCCACCCGGGAGAGGGGAGCATGGCGTCTCTGAGCTCACTTCCTCTTCCTCCCAGCATTCTGTTATGTTTACTCCACCCACCTATGTTCTAACCTATCAGGGCAAGCAGTTTCTTTATTTAATTAACCAATGACCTTCCTCCATCAGTCTTGTGTGAGTTTATTGAAATATTTACCTGCCCAACGACAAATAATGCTTCAGTAAATGTCTTTGACCTTGATTTCATCATTGATCAATAGTTTCTCTTTACATTTCTACTAGTAATGGGAACAAAAGATGTTTGTCTAGCCCTAGGTGGTCTGTCCTCATGTGTTTGGGATTTAATTTAATTTACATTGGTTGGTCTGTATGATACCATTTCGTCACTACTGTTCAATTTCTGTGTTGTTGCACTCTGTAAATGCCCCCATAAGTTCTTGAAAGAAATATAAATATCCTGCTTTTTCACAGAATTTTTTTAGTAAAATTTTTACCTGCACTCTATTTCTTCAAATAGTTATCGTTTATCTAAGTAATCTTTTGGTGTCTATGAGGTCTCCTAACATCTCTCATGGTTATTGGGGGGCATCACTCACTCCTCTTTAATATTCGGTCAATTTTGCTTTATTTCAGTCTAAGATAATGTGTCCAGTTGCAGTGAGTTAGGGCTGTGCCTTTGCAATGTTCACTGTGCAGCTGGATTGTGCTTTTCCCCCATAGTTAGTGATCATATTATAAATAGTGCCTCTGCTTTGAGGTACGCCTTGCAGGGATTTTACTGCTGTTGTTTTCACTGAGATGGCTTGCAAGTCTTTCCTTTGATTAACATTTGTGTGATATAGCTCTTCCACTCCCTTACTGTCAAAAATTTTCACCACTTATTTCTTTTATCTTAAAAAATCAATATGTAAGTAGAATGTATCATAAATGATTCTGACATCTAATGCTTGCTAATAGGTTTATTTTTATTATAATTGTGACAATATGAGATTCTATGCAGTGGTGTGTGAGTGTGAATATGTCTGTGTACAGAGATATTTATGTTGTTATTGAACAGTGAAGTTTCTTAATTAAAATGACATTATTATTATTTGCATATGGGCTATTTAGGGAATTTACAGCAGTATATTGAATGGAAACTTCTCTGCTTCCTGAAAGATTGGTTTGTTAATTAAAGGTGTGATTGGCTCTGTGACCTCCCTGAGCCACTATAATCATTGCTTACATTTAAATCATTTAACTGACTGTCTATGTGGATAGTTCAAACTGATTAAAGAATTCATTTTCCCCCAACTGTTTTTTTTTAAGTAAACAATCTCCAGTTTACTATCACCTGGCTTAATAAAAGATATACTTTAAAAGTCTTATATGATAGAAGCTACTTTCTTGTTAAGCTCATTTAAATTAACAGAGTAAATATTATACAACCACGCTTTAAATGAAAGAAAATAATTCCAACACCAACTAAAGACTCACTCCAAGAGCACACTGTTGGCGGAGACTACTAGTTTATTTCCTGACTGCCCAGATCTGAAATAATCACATTGAAACTACATAAATTACAAAACTGCTTGACCAATGATTGTAGCGCATTCCTAGTTAGCTCTTCCATCTTAAATTAAACCATTTCTATGAATCTGTGTATCGCCATGTGGTTGTGGCCTACCGGTAAAATTCTGTTCAGCGTCTGTCTCCTGCGATGGCTACATAGCTTCTCTTTGACTCTGCCTGCTCTCTCCTCCTCTATAGCACACGATTCCACCTTGGGATTCAAGTACAGAATCTTGAAAACCCCTAGTTCCAGTCTGTAACCACTTTTAATTAAGTGTATTTGAAACTTCATAAGACTCTTCCACACTTTTAATTCTTGTTTTGCATTTTTTTTTCATCTTTAAGGTTGTAGAATAATCCCTGTCCTTGCTCTAGGGTCCTAGGTATCAAAGGAAATAAGGAAGGAAGGTAAAAATATTTTAAAATTCAGGAACTTCACTCAAGAACTGTACTATGACCTGCAAACGCTATGACTTTGTTCATTTTATCTGCCTGAGAAAAGATACTCTTTTCTTTTCTGCATAAGAGAAGCCAAGAGTTTATACCAATCACTAAGAACAAAACAGAAAACAGAATGAGCTGACTCCAGACATGCAGAGAGACTTTGGATTACAACTTTACCCCCAAGTGTCTGCTCTAATTCAGAATGTGCGTGCTCAGAAGTCAGACGATGGCCACCCTCTTGTAATTGGGCTACATAAGAAACAACAGCAATTTAGACATTTGGGACTAGCTAAAGCCAGATAGTAAATAGAGATAGAAGTTCAGAAGCATTGACAGGTTCTACACTTTCTGTTTCCCTCCCACTTTCAGACCAAAATTATATGAAAATAAAAATCTTGTCAATAAATGAGGGTTTGGAATTTATAACTAACCAACATAATTTCTGAAGTTCTCCACTTCCCCCTTGATATTATGGCTGATGCACATGATGTTTTAATTGTGTAAAATAATCTGTCATGCATTTAACAAATAAAGTGTCTTTGTTTTAATTTTCACTCAGTGACTGTCACATAAACCTACAAAGTTGACCAGAAAGAAAAGCCTAACAGTAGCTTTTAATTTTCTTTCTGGTTTTAGACATCTTTTCATTATATAGGCAATTACTAAGACTTGAATGGATTTATTTCCATCATCAAGTAAAGAAGGTTGGTGTGGGCACACTTCATTTCATTGTTACAGTTTTGTACCCCATTTATGATGAGTCACACAACCAGTAAGACTCACAGCTCATCTGGAGCAGGCTATTTCCATTGAATACTGCTGCTAAATTGAATTTTGAAGTATCAGAATCTTTCCCAGAGATCTGGAGGATATTTGGTTCAAATAATACAGCAGTTCAGCCATCACTTGGTCTTTTCACTCATTGGGTCTCTAGAAATTCTACAAATTCAGAAATTATGAAGGTGAAGACAACATCATTTGTTTTGTTGTTTAAAGTTTAGACAAAAAAAGATGAACTCATAAAAACAACACAGAAGCTTCAAGAAGCAAACTCTTATTCTGTAATTAGAGCCATTCTTGTAAATAAAGGAAAAAGATAATTTCTAATGACTGAAAATCCAGAGATGTTCTTTGCTAGAAAGCACGACAGCTGTCAGTCAGTGAAAGAGGATCAAGAGGGACTACAGAAAAAATGATTTGACAGAGTAGATATAAATACAGTTATTTTACACCCAAGCATTATCATTTTGTTAATAAGTAAAGCTTTGATTTAGTCTCAAGGGTTTCTTTCAGACATTTGTCGTAAATAATATTTCCTAGAAATGTGTTAATGTACTGCTGGAATGACCTAAAATGGAGAAATAAGTGCACATAAAATTTAAGCTTTAGTTGGTCTGTTGAGATGGTGTTATCTTTTAAACTTGAATCATTTTCAGATCAGAAATCAATCTGACTTACTAAAAAGTGTGACTATAGACTCCAGGTGGGAATCAGTGAAGAAAAGGGTAAGAGAAGGAGGAACACACCATTAAAACTCTTTAAAGCCTTCTAACAAAGATTTTCCCAGAGTGGGCAGATGGGTTAGCCCTCTGAGATTCTGTTGGTTACTGCCCTTTCTCCACCCATTATAGGCCGCAAGCAAAGGGCCAAAGGTATGGTGAAAATAACCTTCTCAGCAGTTCTAGGTGCTTCTCCACAGTGCTGGCATAAATACTCATTCACAGTACTTAGGTCTTGGAACAATCTTGTAAGTATAAGTTGTCATTGCTGCCAAACATAGAAAAAGTGGGGTTCAAAAGAGTTTAGTAGCTTCCCTAAGGTAATAGCATAGTAGTTAATGAAGCATTTTGATTTGTTGAATGCCTAGTTAAGAGTCCATTCTGTGTTGAGCACATTATATATACCCATTTTGCTTATTTACAGTATTTTAGGAACTAATTGAGTTATGGGAAAATTAGATAAAGTTGCGTTTTAAAACCTAGATCCTTTAGCATATACTAAAGACACTTATTAAATCCAGACATTAGATTTGGAAATTTCTCAGCTTGTGAAAAATACTGGTCTACATGGGTATTTTGTTTCAGCTTTAAAAGTTAGTGAATCTTCTTGGCTTTGAAAGAATGGGACTACATCTGTATACATCACAGTTTTGTGGGAACAACCATTATCATGTTCTTGGAAGATATGCCCTGCTGTGCAGAACTGGAGATTGGCTCAAAAGCATGGCACTTAGAAACAGATCATGAAGGCACCAACAAGCACGTTTTGCAATGGCTAGAGCCAATGCCATTGATCCTAATTTCATTTAAGTTAAAGTAACCAGCTGTGGGCAGTGCTGCTTTTGAAGGTCCCCATGGTTCACTGCAATTGGGTTTTATCTTATTAAGCACTTAGCTGTTTGCTACAATGACTAGGCGGATAAAGATGTATCCAGAGCTTAAGGGCTCGGCCCTTCTATCTTAGGTGATAACAAAACTGGTCTTCTAAGGCTCTTTTTCTGACAATTTCATTTTACTGCTGTCCATCCCATCTTCTAGAGACAGTAATAAACTCTGTTGAACACTAATATGCATCAGCAAGAGTAGGGGCATTAGAATGGAGCATTTCCTCTGGGCACTTACTATACCCAGCCTAAACCGTGATTGTTGTACACTATGAAGCCTAGCTTCGCCATGCTCTTTGCTTGTGCTTGTATATTGTAAAAGTTGCTAAGCTTGAGAAATGGCTTCTGGAACTCAAGATGCTCACAAGAAAGGGTGATTTCTTTGTCTTTAGTAAAATTATCTTTTATGAATGGGGTATTCTAGACCAAATGTTCTAAAACTGTCTATATAAGAAGTATTAGTTACTATATTAGAGTTCTTCAGAGAAATAGAGCCAACAGTACTTTAGTACAATGGTATCTAAATTACAAACACTGACTCACAGGCTTATGGAAGTCTAGATGTCCCACCACAATCCATCTGAAAACTGGAGAAAAACAACAGTCGGTGTTAGATTTGATCAGAGTCTGAGAACCACAAGTTGAGGAGGAGTTAATGGTTGCTGGTTGGAGTAAGTCCCAATATCCACAGGTCTGAGAATCATGAACATTGAAGTCCAAGGACCAAATACAACCTTGTTCTCCCTCTGCTCCCTTGTTCGGGCTGAGCCCCCAATGGATTAAATGGTTCCCACTCACTCTGACAAGAGTGATCCCTTACTCTGGATGAGAATTTAAATGCTAATCTTGTTCCTAAGTTTCGACACAGCACAGCTCAACTTTCCTTAGTGATTCAAGCACGTGGTATCGACCTACACAATCAGGTTGTTGATATTGCTGCTACTATTGTTGTTGTTTGTGTGTGCGTGCATTTGTGTGTATGTGTGTGTGCCTGTTCACTATTCAATATTTGATATCAAACAAAGACTAAAAAAATGAATGCTATAGAATACTATTTTAAAAAAACAAATAGGTGTCATGGTGCTCACCTGAGCCCTAGTTCCACCACTGAGTGGTGGAAACAGGAAGATAAGGAGCTGAAATATAGTCTATATATAACCTAAATATAGCATGAAATACAACAAAGTTAAGGCCAACCTGGACTACAATGAGACCCCGTCTCAAGAACAGGACAACCAAACTAAATAATAAGAGTAAAAGAAAACACTATTTTGTATGCCAACCAACTAAGGCCACATATTATTTCCCAACAAATGCTTAGAAACTAAAACCCTGACTGCTCTTTGGACTGGAGAGGGAGGGGGAAAGGAGTGGGGGGAGGGGGAGAAAGGTGGGAGGAGGGGGCGTCAAGTGGGAGGAGGGGGAGGGAAATGGGAGGCTGGGAGGAGGTGGAAACTTGTTTTTTTGTTTTTTTTTTCTCCTTTTCTCAATAAAAAAAATGTGCTAGCGAGGAAAAAAAAAGAATTTAGAGTTCAGATATGAGTAAGGGTGATTCAAAGAATATAAAATTCAGTATTAAAGTCAAAATGTACCCTGGATATAACTCTCCAAGTACACGTGACATGCCACTTTCTGCCATTTCTGGCACTGTGATCCCATTCATTTCTAAGCAGTTTAAGAAACTGGTCAACCAGAAGTCCAAACAGGAGAACTGCAAAATACTTTGCTGCCCATTCACAAACATTTCTATGTTTCTTCATCATAGCAATCAGGGATCTACAGTTTTCTACTGTTCAAATTCTGACTTGTTTTTCTTCTTGCTGGGCCAATTCCTACATCAGTGGCCTCTTTCAGAGTCCCATCCTCCAAGACTATTTCATTGTCCTACCAGGCTTAAGATCAGAGGAAACCTGAGGCCTCCACGGTCTCATGTTCGGCAGACCCCTCTGGTGTAGGAGGTCCTTCAGTCTATGTGTTAAAGAATAAAGAATCTGCCTTGGCCTGATAGGGCAGAACTTAGGTAGGCCGAGAAGACAGAACTGAATTCTGGGAGAAAGAAAGCAGAGTTGGAGAGCTGCCATGGAGCCACCAGAGTCAGACATGCTGAATCTCCTGGCAAGCCACTGCCATGTGGTGATATACAGATTCATAGAAATGGGTTAAATCAAGATGTGAGAGATAGCCAATAAGAGGCTAGAGCTAATGGGCCAAACAGTGATTTAATTCATAAAATTTCTGTGTGGTTATTTTGGGGCGAAGCTAGCCAGGCGGCTGGGATGAACAAGAGGGCCCTCCTTACTACACCCCCCCCCATCCAGGATTAGCAAGTGTGTATGCGTCCATTAGCATTAATTGTTATGTTGCCAGGGAAGCATAAGAAAGAGGAAGGGTAACACATTGTGGAAATCCACATAACTATTAAGCGCTGCTTCCATGAAAGATGCCTTATTATACTTTTAACAATGGGCGTCTAACTCATGTAGGTGAAGACACAGTGCACAGGATCAAACGAAGGCGATGTCAAATTATAACATTTCAAAAATCAGGAATGGCAGCAGCTGAAGAGCCCTTTTTAGAAGGTATAAGTCATGTTAGTCCACTTTGAACACCATTTCCTGCAACGCTCCGGGGTTTTCATGTTTGAAAGGCAGGGTGGGAGCAACTCTGATGTGATTAGAAATGGCCTGGAGCTCGCTTTGAAAATTTAACATTCAGATGGAAAGGAAATGGTAACTTTTCTTCACTTTGATATTTTTGCTCTCTATTTTTATAACTCTAGCCAGCCGAGACACCAGGAGGAAGTGTGTCTGCTCCATGACATTACCGGAGCATCACTACCCGACAGTCCTTTAGTGGCTTTCATCCATTCCAGCATCTTTGTGTTTGCAGTTCCTAAGCCACATCATGTCTGTATTCTTTAGACTTATTCGGAGCTTTCTTGATGCTCCATTTGCTTGTTCATTTGTTCATCGAGGTCTCAGGGTGCAACAACACAAGCAGTGATCTTTAATACTAAATGTGAACATTCCGGCCAAGCCCAAGACCCAATCTCGTGAGTGACGATGCACTTTCCAGTGCTCTGCAGGTAAAGGCACTTGCTGTCAATCTTTGAGGACCCAAGTTCAATCTCAGGGATGCACATGGTGCAGAGTGGACTCCTGCAAGTTGCCTTCTGCCTTCCAAATACATTGTGGCACACAAACACACACCTGCTCTTAACTAAAGAAAGGCAATTTTCCCAAAAGGAGCAATGGTAAAAATGAGTCAGATTTGTAAAGGAAAGCATTTGTAAATGAAAGTTTATTTGCAATTATTTTTTAAGAAAATTTATGTACATGATCATTTTATTTGTATGTTAACCACACACATGTGTGCAGTACGAATGGAGACCAGAGGAGGGTATTGACTGGAGTTATGGATGCTTAAGAGCCACTATGTGGATGCTGGGAATCCAATCTAGACCCTCTGAAAAAGCAGCCAGTGCTCTTAACTTCTGAGACATCTCTCCAGCCCCACATTATAGGAGCCTAAATAAAGGAAGCTTCCTTAAAAGAACAGAGTTCAGAGGCATTTAATGGAAAGAGATGTCCGGAAGAGAACTGAGGAATAGGGAGGCATAGGAGAAGGACGTTTTAGGCAGGAGCTTATCAGAGAGAAAGGGTAGCTTCTAAAGAGTCCTTTCACTCAGGGAATGGTGCTGAAATCGGCAGTGCTGGACTCCAACTAACAAATATATAAGGCTCAGGCAGAAAAAAAAATCTGGGTTTACTTTCACTTACTCTCCCTTTTTTTGTGTGTGTGAAGTAATTTCCTTGGGTTCATGTCTTGACCTGTCTTCTGTTGCTATTAATAAAAGAAAGAAAAAAGACCTTAAGACCATGACATTTATATTGAAATTTATTTTTCTCTGGTTTAGAATCTGGCAAGTCAAAGCACATCTTTCCAGTATCTTCTAAGGCTTTCTTGTTGTGTCATAATATACCATAGGGATCACATCATAGCACAGCATAGTGAGGCCCAGCAAGGAAGTCTAGGTCTCCCGTTCTTGTTTGAAAATCACCAATGCTATTCTAGAAGCTCCATCCTTATGAATTGATTTTATCTCAATGTCTCCAAAAAGCCTAATATGTTAATATTTTCATATGGATTTGGGTGTTGGGTTTCTAACTGAGGAACCTAAGGGGCAGGCTCCTTCATAACTCACAAAGAGAGTGGATGCATGGAAATAGATGGCTGTTCTTGTGAAACACAAACTATCTTAAGCTCTCAGCGTGGGTGGAGAGGAGGATTATCTAGTATTGTTCAAGCTTTATGTGCAGTCTGAGCTGGCAGGAAGGAGGCCTTTGTCCTCTGTTGGCACCCAGCTATTCAGCCTGGAGGAGGCTTCGTCACTGCGGTAGAGAACAAGTGATACCGTGGTACCAGACCAGATTGGGAGCCAGTCTTTCTCGAGGAGCATAGTGCATTTGCTAGCTGCTGGGGTTTGAATGTGATGTTCATTGACTTATTTGTTTACACATGTGGTCCCCAGATGAGGGAGGGCCCCAGGGAAGAGCCTCGCTGTTGGAAGTGGGTCACTAAGAGGGCCCTTGAAGTTTCGTAGCTCAGCCCTACATCCAGTCCTCCTTGTGTTTCCTGCCAGTGGTTGCCATGTGATTAGCCACTTCATGCTTCTTAACCATGCCTGTCCCACCTTAATGGCCTATACCCAGCATGATCTGTAAGCAAAATTGAATTCTTCATCCCATAACTTTTTTCTTACCAAGTCTTTGGCCACAGCAATGAGAAAAGTAAGTAATGCAGTCACAGGATGGCCAAACGCAAACCAAGAGCAATGTTCAAATTAGAGAAGGAAGGAGCAATCCCACAATGAGCCTGCTAATTAGAAAACTGGGACTATATGACAATTCTTCTAGATCCAGTGCTTATCCACCCCCCGGATTCATATGGAAATTGAGTCTACCAAAAGGAAGGTAACCTCTGTGGAGGGGATTAGTTTCTGAAGGTTAAGTCCTCAAGAACAGAATAAGTACTCCTGTAGAAGAGGCCACAGGAAGCCATGTAGGTAGCTAGCCCCTTGCACCATGTAGGCATAGGGAAAAGATAACATGTGTGTGAAATGAGGCTGTCTTTAGACATTGTATCTACCAATGCCTTAATCTTGGAGCTCCCATCTCCCAATGCTACACTAAATCAATTTCTGTTGTTTGTATGATATCCAGTTGATGGTCCTTATTATCATTGTCTGAATGGACTGAATCAGCGAGGAACAGTAGCAAAGTCCACAGAGATGAGCCTTTCTTTTGTCAGATATTAATGTTCTGATAAAGAAAGAATCGCTGATACTGATGCCCTGCATGTATCTAAGCCATTTGGGGACCTCTCTTTACTTCTGGTAGTATGTTTTTAACAATACTTGCAGGCAGGAGTTTTTGTACAGAAGAGATCAGAAAGTGTTTACTAGGGTGCATAATGTTTTTACAGATGTAAAGTAAGCCTAACATATGCAATACCATTCCACCCCGTCGCTCTCTACTTTCTAGGTCAAGAATAATCTTGTTTGAAATTCTAGTCATTTACTCAAGTTTTAGCTGAAACTATTGGCTTTAATTCCAAGAGCTTCTTTCGGCTCTTTGTTCGTTTGTGTGTATTATCCTGGCTTTCTTTTATGGATGCAATATCGTTTGTATTTTTCTTAGGATATTAATTATTAAGTTTCTGTTGGTAGTTTATTTTTCTACCACTTTGTCTGTCTCCTCTTTGCCCTTGTTTGTTTCTTTATCTGTTCTGCTTCTAAGTTTCATATCAAGGCTTTCCTCAAATGCCAGCTCTTTCTTAGGTGTCAAATTATAATTAAAAATGAGCCCCAAGTTGGACCTGTTTGTGCACTCCTCTTATCCCACCTACTTGCATGGTTGAGGCAGGGGCATCGCAAGTTCAAGGTCCACATGGGAAATTTAGTAAGACTGTGTCTCAATAAATAAGGAGACGAACAAGCGAATAGGAGCAAAGGTAGTGGCACGGTTCCAAGGTGGATTGCCTGTAAAAGGCTTTGTGTTCAGTCTTCAGTATAGCAGGAAGAAAAGGGAGAGGGGTCGTAAGAACTGTATGGGGAAGCCTGAGTGAGGTTATCAGTTTATCAGCCTCCCTGTGTGTTTGTTACCATGAGATCATTGTTTTGATAGGGGAGACTCTAATAGCATGCCTATTGTTCAAAGAGTCTTCGGTGCTATGGCACTCTGGGGAAGCTCATGGGCTCTTTCAAAATGATGTATTCAGATTGCTGTAATTTATAAAGTAATGATGTGATTTTGAGAAATGCAGGAAGAGTCCTGCATAAAAAGCTAGCCGAATCCTGCTCGTCACAGAGTCCTCAGGTGTGATTACATTGTCAAGGCGTGCTGCTTGCTTTAGAAATGAGAGACACTGTAGCTTTTAAAGGCTATGAGAACAGGATTGGATTACTGCTCTCATTTAGGTTCACAGACTCACTGGTTAAAACCCCTGCTGTAGGATCTTTCTTCAGAGTGGATCGATTTTTCCAGGAGACAGCTCATCAACCTCCAGCCTCTCATGAACCATGCAGAGAATAAACCTCTGCTCACTGGAAAGGCTTTTCTAATGACCCTTACACCGCACTCCATCTCCGATACATTAGCCATGTCCAAGTTCAGAGACTGTGTGACCAAAGCCCTCTAGGACTCCCAATATCTTCCTGGTGCAGCAGAGGTTCAGAGGGGACCTGGAGAATCCAACTTTTCTTTGATGCTTCAGCAACACTTAAGTTTCTAGCTCCAATTTCTGAAAGTGCAGGTATGTCTACCCGCAAAGAATCAGTGGATTCTAACCTACATAATTCTAGGATTTTATGCACAGATATTCAGGTCTTTAGCTTTTTGCCTCATTGTACTCAGCATTTTGGCATTCTGCCTTCTCTAGTCTGAAACAGACACCAGGAGTTGCACTGCTTTTCAGATTTCCGAATGTTATTGTTCCATCTGTGTCTTCATTTTGTCCTCGAGTGTGTTTGTTTGTTTAATTATTTTGCCATCCGAGCTTGGTGAAGATTCTGGGGGAATTATAGGTAGACATTTGCATTCAGTCAACACAAAGTAATCTAAAGCCTGGTGCATTTATAAATAACTTATTTTTAAAAATCACACCTGAATTGTATTCCTGTCCCAAGTAGGAGTTTATCTCTTCCTCTGTGGTTTAGTAGAAAATTAAATGGGAAACAGGCACAATGCATTGTAGGAGACCAAACGCAGGAGGAAGGGAGGTGAGCCAAACCACCAACCCAGACTCACATGGAACAAAAAAATGCTCAGGAACAAGGTTTTCAAAGTAATACATAAGAGATTCCTTTCTTTTTAAAAATTACAATATTTTAATTAATTCTTTTCAAAATTTGGTGTGTTCATGTGACCCATCCTCAGACTGGGGTTCTGACTGGCTTGGTCTTCTGCTAGTCTTGTGCAGGCAACTGCTCCAGTTCATGAGCAGTGCATTGTCATAAGCAGCAGACACTATTTTGCCCTGGTCTTCCCTGACAGCTGGCTCTTACATACTATCTGCCCCTTCTTCCTTAATGGCTACTAAACACAGGGACTGTGACACAGTTCCATCTTTAAAAGGAGAAACAGACAAAATTATCCAGTAGACCATTCCTAAAAGAAGAATGCAAGTTCTTCAAGAAGAGGGGAAATTATACCAGATAAAAGTTCAGATTAATTTTGTTGGTCCTCTGGTACTCAGACACTTGCTGGCAAAGTGCTTACCCACTGGGCTACCTTCACAGTCTCAACATTTAGATATTCATTCAATAAAATAATTATGCCTGCTCAAATTTAAATGATAGCATGAGTAACACGTTATGTGAAAACCATTGTATAAATTACGGAGAGGGTGTAAAAGATTTATAAGAAAGCCATTATGCTTTACAAGAAGTCATGGAACATTAACTTTCAATATGCTGAAAAATTAATGATACTATATTATAATCTATAGATCATTACCGAAATAATCACAGAAAGAAATAATCAGATAAAATAGAATCCCCAAAGCAATTTCAATGGTTTCAAATGTGGTAGGAGAAAGGCAACCAGGAAACACAATGCAAACATAAAATGCATAGTGAGCCAGTAGGTCCAACCACAACAATAATTACACCAACTGGAAATGACGAATGTCAATTAAAAGGTATAGAATGCCAGAGAAACTTTTTAAAGCACACGTTATTTGCTGTCTAGATGCCTGGTACTTTATGGAAACTCAGGAAAATGAACTCTGAATAAAAAGACTCATTTGGAAGCTGGGAAGATAAAATACTATTCTCTACCACAAAAGTTGGATAAAGTAGGAGAAAAAAAAGGGGAAGGAGGGGAGGGGAAGGAGAGAGAGAAGGAGTAGGAGAGGGGGGAGGGAGAGAAGAGGGTACAGGAGAGAAAGAGGAGAAAGAAGGGAAAGGGGGGTAGAGAGAGGGAGAGCGGAAGAATGTTTTCCTAGTAAAGCAAGAGTGTTGTAAATTTTGAGCATCAACCATTTAAAGCGCTTTCCCAGAGAACTAAAGGTGAGCTCTTAGATCGATGCAAAGCGGCACTTGATGAAGTTCTTCATCCTTTCTAAGAGGCCCAGGGCATCGTATACAGAAGCTAGATGCATCAGATAATTCCCTCTGCCCACTAAGGAGGCTCAGTTAAATGGTTAAGGTCACACTTAACTGAACCTCATTCCCCAGGTCCCATAACAAGACAGACTGTCTTACCTAACAAGTTCTATTCAACATGTCCAAATAATAAAGGTGAGACAAAGAAGGCAAAGACATATGCTAGAAAGGGGAAAGTAAAGCCCTATTTTACATGGTATATATGTATATTACATAGAATAGATAGTAGGAAAATATATAGATAATGCACGGAGAATCTTATCAATGAGCCAAATCATTCATCAAAGCACAAGGTTAATTTCATAAGGTTGTTGCATACACAATACACAAAACCATTGCACTTTTATAATCTAGAGGCAATTAGGAACTACAGTTTTCTGTATTAGCATGTTAAGAAACAAATTAATATACCAAATTAGTAATGCATATAGTTTATGTTTTTATGTTGTACTTTAAACTTTATAATTAAATTTTAAAATAAGGAATTTTTAAAAGAAAATAACAACAGTATTTTAAAAAGGCAAAGTTTTAGTTACTTATATAATGAGTGACAGAGCATAAACAACATTCAACTAATTTATTCAAAGATCCAATACTGTTTCTTTCTATCAAAGGAATTCATAGTTTGTTTCAAAATTTAGAAGTTTTGGGTTGAGAGATAGCTCAGTCAACAGAGTGCCTGCCATTCAGGATGGGGTTCTGATTTTGGTTTCTAAGACTCTAGTAAAAAGGCAGCCATCATGGAGTGAGCTGTACTTCCAGTGCTGGTGAGGTGGAGATAGGGTGATTTCAGGGGCATGCTTCCAGTCGGTGGAGACTAATTGGCAAAATCTGGGCCATTGAGAGTCCCTGTCTCAAACAGCAAAGTTCTTACAAGGTTGGCTTCTCTCCTTAAGGCACATGCATGCAGTGCACAGGCAGACTTGCACCCAAAAGAACTTTCTCTCCCCTCCCCACCCCTCAGATTGCATTCTCTCTCATTTACTCATCCATGAATAAACTTTTCAGACTTAAAAGAAGGAGCCCTGTTTCAGGGACTATGGTCTTCCCTTGGTATCACTCGACTGAGCTCATTTTGCACTCTAGGCAGAATAAGGATTGATTTTGCACGTGACCAGTTGATTGGCTGAGAGTTGGGCAGTTGCATACCCTTCAAGGTAAACAGTAAAATGTCTATCCTGGGACAGCGAGGCACTCTATTACAACTCAAATTTTTATTAAGTGAAGGCTATTGACTGAAGATTAGAAAACAACCAATGGTTACTCAGCCACAAGTGCTGACTGACTGGAAGACGTTTAATTGCAATTTAAACTTGCGAATACTTAGAAATAATTTGACACATTAGCATTATCAGTGCATTTGTAGCTCATTTTTACTAACCTACCAGGACACATAGAAAGTTCTATTCTGTTAATTATTTTTGTTGTTGTGTTGAGATCTCATACTGCAGCTGAAGTTAGGATAAAAACCCTGTATCTTGTCCAATTTGTTCTTCTGACCACTTGCTGACTTGCCTCGCTCAGCGCTGGGATGACAATTCTAAATCACCATACCTCTCTCTGTCTGGTGTTTCTATTTTCCATTGAAACTGCAAGTAGAAAATCAGTTTTCTTCACTCAACCCCTTAAGTAAAAACACATGAAACTCACTTCTAAGCAGTGATCATCTAAAAAACCAAAAACATGTTGACCAGGATTTATAAATTACATGCTAAAGCAGAAATTGTACAGTAAGATTTGTGCCTGATCAAATTAATAGATTTTTGTATACCGACTCATAAATCAACCCCTGAAATCCCAAGGGCAACAGAAGCATTTATAAAACAAGCTTACTTGGGATTTACTGCCCAAGTGAGGACCAGAGGGATGCTATGTTTACAAATCTCTTTTCAGTTCACAAAACTAGATGTTTATAAATTTAGACACCCTGCTTGAGGATACTTATCAATGCTTTCTGGTGACACTTGGGGAACACTGACTAAAAGACCATGTCAGAAGGCAAGTCATTCGTCTTAAACTATTTAATGATATTCACCATTTTATAATAAAAAAATACCTACCTATATTTTAAAGAGGAATTTCATAATAAAAACATATCTGTTTGATATATACTGATAAAGATAAATTATTATTTGAACATGAAATGTCATGTAATTGTTTGTTGAAGTAAATGCCTAAAACATCTGAGAGCATGTTAAATGATTCAGAACACATTAAATGTAAAACGCTGTCTACTATATATTGTGGTGTGCATTTAAATTTTAATTAGGCAAATATATTTGCTAATGTTAACATAATGCATTTTGTAATGAATGTAAAATGCTTAAGGTGATTTGGTAACCATTCTTGTAAAACTGCAAGTATTCTAAGGAGACATTTGTGTTTCTCAACCTAACTATCAGATTATAGAAACAACAATGGACGCCATAGAAATGAGGAATACTGAGAATTCAAGAACAATTGCAGTGGGTTTTTGACCCTACTGCACGTACTGGCTTTGTGGGAGCCTAGGCAGTTTGAATGCACACCTTACGAGACCTGGATAGAGGTGGGCAGTCCTTGGGCTTCCCACAGGTCAGGGAACCCTGATTGCTCTTCAAGCAGATGAGGGAGGGGGACTTGATCAGGGGAGGGGGAGGGAAATGGGAAGCGGTTGTGGGGACGAGGCAGAAAACCTTAATAAATAAATAAATTAAAAAAAAAAAAGAAATGGGAATTCCCCAGGAGTCTCACGTTGGGAGGAAGGTACCAGCCAGAAGGGGACTTGTCCTCTTTAAAGAGATTCCAAACAATTCTAACAACGTGTCAGACCATTGCAGGATGAGACCGAAACACAAACAAGGAGACGAGGTGGTCGGGGCCATCCTTGAGTGTGACTGCTTAGACACCCATCTTGGTCCTTTCTCTATTTAGACTCCCTAAAGATGGATTTGAGGGTTTTCTGCATTTCTTTTTCTCTTTTCCCTGTATGTCCTATTGAATAAATCTATTTTTCTGCATTCCACTGTCAATTTGTCTCTTTTTATTAGCTTTTGAGGACCAGCGTCTAGACCTGACTTGGAGCACAGGTAGGGACCTCCCCAGATCAATGTTATCAGAGCACATTTAATGACAAAATTAATCTTCTGCCTATCATAGTCTGTCTTTAAATTTTAATTAGGCAAACACATCTACGAATAATAAAATCATGAGTTTTGTTCCCACTATAAAATGGTCTAGGTGTTTTGAGAAAACACAATTCCAGATTCAATTTTCTCCATGGGATTTTCTGCCCTGAATCTTAGGAAGTATTTCCTGCATGCTCAATGGTATTCTTCAAAGAATTCACATGGCCCACCTTCTCATTCCATTCCATTCTCTGCTCTTAAGTCCCTTCCTCAGCACTTGTCCCATTATCCTGTCCTTTCTTCACAGAAAGATGCTAATAAACAACTCAAAGATTTATGTGTAAGTTGGCAGAGCTTACAAATGTCCGCACGCATATGTCAGTGCATTGTGTAATGGTTTCTAGCTCCTGTTTAACACAATGGTTATTATTTATATTTATTTAATAAAATATGTATAATTGCATTTATAATTAAATAACATATTACTATATAATAAAATTAAAGATAGTTTATATTATTTGTTGTAAGTAAAGAGAGACAAAAAATATAACTTAGTATGCAAATTTTGCATTTTTTAAGGAAATGGAGCCAGGCTAGATAGCAAAGATTTCTTAAAATGTGTTCTCATAGTTTTTAAGATTGAATGTGAATTAAGTAAATGTTTCAGGAAATCAATAGTTTGTATAATAGTTAAAATATGAAATGTTTCCCCTCTTAAATGCTCATGTGTTAGGGGCCTGGTCACCAGATTGTGGTAGATTCTAGAAATTCCAATAGGTAGGAGCTAGCAGGAGGAGAGCAGTCACTGGGGGCCCAGTGTCTTGGACTATATATATTGTCCCTTTCTCGCTTTTCTGTCCACAGTGAGGTAAAGAAGTTACTCCCTGTGCCACATGCTGTCACCTCCATGGTGCTCTGCATGGTGTGAAGAACCAGGAGTAAAAATGAAGCCGTGAGTCAAAAGAAATCCTCCTTCCTTTACACTGTCCCTGTCAGGCATTTTGTTATAACAATGAGAAAAGTAACTCATGCAGCATGATTTTAGGTTTTTAAAAAAGGTAAGTAGTGTTTCTATGAGATTCAGTTCTATTGACTATAAAATAAAACATACACAGACAGACACACACCACATCACAAAGTACCAACATTTCAGAACATCATTAGTTTTAAAAGGAAGAATTTGAGAGAACAGATTTGAGGCAGAATATTTAAAAGGTATGAAACTTGCTTATCCGAATAGTAGGTCTGTTTCAAGATTGACTCTTATGAAATTTGGGAGCGTTCTTTAAAGAAAACAATACATTAGGGAACTATCAGTCAGATCCTAGTACCACAAATTCCTACGTGTTTTATTGTAATTTTAGCTACAAACATTCCAAACTCATTTTCATGTGACTACAGTATCTTTCTTTATCTAAGGGGAGAAGAAAGAACTAACAATATTGTGCTATTATCATGGGTGCAATTTGCTTTTAGCTGATCTAAATTATTTTTAAGCTTTTAGTTTGTCAGCAGCAAGGAGTCAGTATTTTAGAATATTATCAATTTTTGGAGCTGCCCTTAACTGGAATGGCCAGCAGCAACTTAGCTACACATGAAAGTGACTGTCACCCACACAAATACACACTAAATGTAAACACAAATCCTTTTCCCCAAGTAGGATACCCTACATCATGCCATTATCTTAAGCCCATTTGTAGGAAGAGGAATTGAAGATTAATGGAACAATGGTTTTGAAAAAATGATTAAAATACCTCTTTCTCAATTGCTATAAAAATCCATGTCCTGTCTTAGTCACAGAGGACAAAGCTGTTATGAGTGGAATATGGATTTGTCCCACAAAGTTTCAGCTTGCTGTGTAGCAATTTTCTCTGAACTGAAACATTCCATCCCAGAAGGACGCTCACTAAGATTTAGGAAATTCTAAAGAAGACTTCTTGCAATTCAGGAAAGAAACAACTTGTAAGTCTCAGAAAGTCCCTAAAAGTGACCGGAAGTACAAGGGTTCTTTTCCTCTTCGGGATCATATAATCAGTTAGAATTGCTGAAGAGCCTGGAAGAAGCACAGCCTTGAGAATCTCTTACCTGCTGAACCTCCAGCATGTCTTCCAGAGAGCTACAAGTTCATAGCTTTTGTGGTTTGTCGCCCATGCTGGGGTGGGTTTTAGTGTTGCAGCTGCCTTTGACAGTCCCATGATTCTCCAAGTAACCTCTCACTAAAACTCCTGTAACTGACTCTAATAAATTCATTGTTACAAAGTTGGATTTTGGAAATATCATCTGTTCTCTAGATAGGGTAAACAGACATTTGTACATGTCTTCCCAAGAAGAGTGTCACCCACAATGTGGTAGAACCTTGGTCTCCCCTTGTAATAATTTCAATGAGAAACGCCCCCTAGGGGGTATATACAAATACTTGCTGTCTTGTTGGTGGTGTTAATTGGCATGGCTATGGAACCTTTGGGACATGAATTTTTGTTAAGGAAAGTTTGTCACTGGAGGTAGGTTCTGGGAATTTCTAGCTTTTCCACTTCTAGTTCACTCTCTTCTTGCATATGAATGGATGCAATCTCTCAGCCCACCTACTGTCACAAATGCTCCAGAATTTGGGACTCTACTTCTGGAATTATATGTCAAAATAAGTTCTTCCTGCCACAGATTGCTATAATCATGTTTTTTTTGTTGTTGCTTTGTTTTTTTTTTTTTTTTTTGGCACAGCAGCAAAGAAGTAACTAATGTTAGTGCAACAGTATTGAGGCCACAGGCAAAGATAAGACTTAAGGTGGAGAGGAACCCTGAAGAGAAAGATCTATATGACAACAGCCTCAGTCCATTGAGATTACTACAGCAAGAGTAATATCTACCCCAGAAAGTAACTTGGCAGGTTCTAGAAGGAAGCTCATAGGATTTGAAGCTGTTTCAAAGGAGATTAAAATGGCTCATAAAATCCAGTAGAAACAGAGCCGGGCGGTGGTGGCGCACGCCTTTAATCCCAGCACTTGGGAGGCAGAGGCAGGCGGATCTCTGTGAGTTCGAGACCAACCTGGTCTACAGAGCTAGTTCCAGGACAGGCTCCAAAGCCACAGAGAAACCCTCTCTCGAAAAAACAAAAACAAACAAACAAACAAAAAAAAAATCCAGTAGAAACATCAACTTTGTGGCATCAAGACCCTAAGAACGGAAGTAGCCCTTGAGTATTAGTTACTCTAGTATCAATTCTCAACTTACTCAGTAGATGTGTTCCTTTCTTGTTACCATGACTAAATTACGTTACATCTCAAAAAAGGAAAGGTTTATTTTTGTAGACAGAATTTAGTCTGTCAAGGCAGAGAATGCATGATAATGGGAGCGGCTCTGTCTGTGGCCACAAAAGCATGCAGCTCCTAATCCTTACATCACAATAGGCAGGAAACAGAGAAAACAGATCAGAAATAGAAATGATCATATCCTTAAAGGCTCGCCTCTGTTAATCTACTCCTGCCAGCCACGTTCTTTCTCCTGAAGGTTCTAAAACCTTCAAATTAGTGCCACAAGACAAGGAATGATAATTCAAAGCAAAAGTTTGCAGGGAACATCTTAGATTTAAACCATAACACCCATCGTGTATTAGTAGATATGCTTGAAGCTTGCTGTGCGAAAGACCATGTGGTAGTTACAATGGCTGAGTACCAGCTCTTATTCTGGACTCGTTTAATCCTGTAGGAATCAATGGGCAGATTCTAATGACATCACCATTTAATGACCCTCAGTTTAGTAGAGACAATGTTTTATAAATTCAGCTCTTTTTTTTTCCCCAGAGGTTCTGAGAATTCATTGCTCTCCTTACTTTATTCCACTACTTTGACCAAAGAGAAATGAATCTTTGTATTTCACTTTCAGTACTCTTCAATATAGTTGCTATAGTGATTTAAGATAGCTCTTCAGGGTCAGTCTGCTTAGTTGGAAATAATCTATGGCTTATGAAATCACTGTTTAATTATGTGTCATATTTGATAACGAAGTAGATTACTATGACTCTGAAATGAAATAATTTGGGGTATGGTTTATTTAAACTGGCATGTTCCCAGGACAATTTGTTCTAGGATTTTCCTGTGAGAAGAGGTGGTGGCAACAGATCTGCTCAGCCCACATTTTACCTTCTGTGTCTGAATGTCTAGATTAAGTCTTGGGAAAATGCACTTTTAGAAGACACTCCCAGCAGTGTTTCATGGATATCACCCATTGGGAACTTAAATACTGAAAAAGTTTTGATTTAGTTTTTGCTGAATAAACACAATGAAGACTGGTGTTTATGAATGCAAAAACACTGAAAAACCTTGCATATAATTTAAGAAATGATACATTTAATAAATGTTTTTTTTATTCTTGTATGTGGAAACTGACTTGAAAGCATTACTTGAAGTATGTGATGTTATGCAGAAAAAAATAACTTACATACTTTTCTAGGTCTTTAAATCAGACCACTGATTAATTGAGACACCTGGGTGTTGCAGTGCCTAATGACATAATCTGAAAAGCAGAACAGATTATACTGGCTTTGGAAAAATCGTTCCAGGGTAAGTTTCCCTTGAGAACCCTATTTTTCCTCCATCCAGAACTGCATGAATTTAGGAGTCTCTTGATTCTATGTGAGCACTCTCTTCTCTTAAATATTTAGGCTACAAGAAAAAGAGTCAAGAGTTTTTTTTTTAATTTAATGAATTTTTTAAAAAATGTATGAACATAGTTTGGAAAGCTTGCCAATGATTAGTATGTCTTCATTTGAATGTTGCAGTCTTCCCTCCCAAATAGCAATAAGACCTTTCACAAAACATTATTTTCTCTTAATAAACTTACTAAAGCCATTTTTACTTGTTTTCATCATGAAATTTAATTATCAGCATTTGATTTCATGTTACTTATGGGCTCCCTTTCCAAAAAGCATGTAAATTCAGTATTTCAATTATTACTACATGGGGTTTCCAATGAATTGTGAATGTACAGAGTGAGTCATCTCCCAAAGATCTCAGTTACTTACTGAGGTCCTAACTCATACAGAAAATGATAGGAAGTGTTCAGATTTTGAACTGGAGTAGAATGGCAGAGATATAAGTTGTCCTGGTATTATTTATGATCTACCAGTATAACATTCAATTGAAATGAAAGATGTAATAGAGAGAGCTGCAGGTGGTGGCACATGCCTTTAATCTCAGCACTTCAGAGGCAGAGGCAGGGGCAGAGGCAGGGGCAGGAGCAGGGACAGAGGCAGAGACAGAGGCAAAAGCAGGGATAGAGGCAGAGGCAGGGGGATCTCTGAGTTTGAGGCCAGTCTGGTCTTTGAAGAAAGTTCCAAGACAGCTAAGGCTACACAGGGAAACTCTGTCTCAAAAACCAAAAATAATAGCAATACAACATTATGTACTAGAGAGATAATTAGTCACATGTAGGCCAACATGAACTTCAGCATAGCTAGGTTGGTTTTTTCCCCTTGGAAGATGATTTCAAAACATGAGGTTTTTCATTTTCTGCTTATAAAATCCAGTGTCCAAACTGCACATTTCTGCTTTTAATTTACAAAAAAAAAAGGGAATCATGATTTTTATTCATTAAGGACCTCTCCCATAGTAATGCACCCAGCAAGGTAGTTCAGCATGTATTCTCCTTTGAAATTTTTAAACTACTATGTCTTGTGGGCTAACAAAATGGGTCCAGGCACTTCTTTTTATTTACCTGTCAAATGTAACAGTTCCATCTTCTTGTCCGTTTATGCTATTACAGGGCAATTTGTTAATAGAACATATGATAACACGCATTTCAGTAACTCCCAAGAGTGACATTTTGGTCAAATATAAGCAACTGTTAGATATTCCTCACGAGTAGATTTACACCAACATAGGACATATGGTTCTTATACTGAGTCATATAATAATCAAGCATTTCAGCAAGGCAAGTGGTGCATGCTTTTAATTTCAGCACTCGGAGGCAGAGACAAGTGTATCTCTGTGAGTCTGAAGCCAGCCTGATCTACAAAGAGAGCTCTAGGATAGCCAGGACTGTTGTACAGAGATACCCTGTCTTGTATAACCAAAGTAATTAATTAATTAATTGGCATCATTATCAGCATTTCAATGCCCCATGAAAATGACATTTTAGTTTAGAGTAAATTATTGTTGTCTATTCTTTGTAAGTTTGTTGAACTATCTATTAAAAAAAAGCTCAGAGTTTTTTTTTTTTTTAAATGCATCTACACAACAGAGCTACTAAGAACCCTAGACATGTCCTAGTACAGGTCAGGGTTTCTCAGTCTTGCCACTATTGACATTTTGAACCAAATCATTCTTTGTTGTGAACACTGGCCCCTGTGTTAGAGAATGTTTAGCAGCATGTCTGACTTCAACCTACTGGATGTCAGTGACACCACTTTTCTTAGATATTTTTTAAAGACGTTTGTCCACGGTAGGGGCAAAATCTCATCGATTGAGAACAGTTGCTTTAGATATTTCTGCATTTTTATTTTTATTTTTATTTAAAGCCATCTAATTAGAGGGGCTCTCAGGTGCCCAGGGCGATGTCCCCAGTTAGTTCCTGGGGCAGCTGAGGATAGGGAACCTGAAATGACCTGATCCTATAGCCATACTGATGAACATCTTGCATATCACCATAGAACCTTCATCTGGCGATGGATGGAGATAGAGACAGAGACCCACACTGGAGCACTGGACTGAGCTCCCAAGGTCCCAATGAGGAACAGAAGGAGGGAGAACATGAGCAAAGAAGTCAGGACCACAAGGGGTGCACCCACCCACGGAGACAGTGGGGCTGATCTATTGGGGGCTCACCAAGGCCAGCTGGACTGTGACTGAAAAAGCATGGGATAAAACCAGACTCTCTGAACATGGCGGACAATGAGGGCTGCTGAGAAGCCAAGGACAATGGCACTGGGTCTTGATCCTACTTCATGTTCTGGCTTTGTGGGAGCCTAGCCAGTTTGGATGTTCACCTTCCTAGACCAGGATGGAGGGGGGGTGGACTTTGGACTTTTCACAGGGCAGGGAACCCTGACTGCTCTTCATACTGGAGAGGGAGGGGGAGAGGAGTGGGGGGAGGGGGAGAGGAGAGGGAGGAGGGGGAGGAAAATGGGAGGCTGGGAGGAGGCTGAAATTTTTTTTCTTCAATAAAAAAACATAATTTAAAAAAAAAGAAAAAAGCCATCTAATTTCATTGCTGTGATACATCTTGGTATATCTTACCCAGAGTCCACTGGTGAATCCTTTTCTCCTACTTTATAGTCATTCATCTTATACAGGAAACACTTTTTATGTTCAACTTCAAGATGTTTTCATGTGTAACTGATATGGCTATATTATAATATTATACATGTTCATTATAACACAGAGAAATATACATTTTATAGTGAAGAAATAAAATGAATATAAATTCTATGGCTTCCCACTAAAAACTCAGTGACTTATCTTCACAGATCTTCCATGAACACAGTTGGGGAACCACCCTTGTTAGGCATATGTCTACACTTTTCAATAAAAATATGCCGTGGGTGACAGCACCCACCATCTATGGATCCAGAGTCAAGCACTGCCACTGTGCAGACTTTACAGGATTCTTCAAGTTCATATTATGATCTCCTCTTAAGTAAGATGAAATTGAGAGTTAGGGGTGTAAATGAATTTGACCACTTAACTGATATTATAGTGTCAGGAAGGGACCTAACTTTGTTGGCCTCCATAGCTCTTTCTTTTGGAAACTTATGGGAAGCTTTGTAAATGTCTGTAATTTAAAATGTCTGTAAGTGTCTATTAAGTGGATGGCCTTTTATCACACTCGAACTGGGTCATATAATAAAAAAAGGGATATAAAAATGAATATAGCATGTAGCTCCTCTTAGGAATTTCCAGTCAAGTAGTGGTATCTCAGCTGGCATGCAAAAGGAAGGAGCTAAGGAGAGAACAAACTGTTTGAAAAATACTGAGAAAGGGATTAAAGGATTATTTACTGTCTGGATGGACAGAAAATTGTTAAGAACGAGAAATAATTGAAATATGTATCCCTTAATTTAAGTTCATTTTGCAGCTTGACGTTTCTCCATTTTATGGTTATTTATCCCAACTGCAGGAGTAAAATATTTTGTAATATTTTACTCTTTCCTAACACTGGTAATTTATGTCTCTCCCCGACTTTTCCAGTGTTCCTAGAAGCTTGTCAATTCTATTGATATTTTCAAAGGATTGCTTTCCTACTGTTCTTTTATCTTCATGCTCATTGATTTTTTCTTTGTGTTTATTTTCTTTGTCTTTCCCTGACTTCCAAAGATGGAAGAAGATTAGTCAAAGAATTCATTTCCTAATATAAGCTTTAATGCTATGTATTTCTTTTCAGACACTGTATAAGCATCATTCCTTATTTTTTTATGTTCAGTTTAAAGCCTTTATTTTTTTTTTAAATTGGTCTTATGTTTTCTTCTTGAACCATGTGTTAATTTTGTAGTTAGGCTGATTGGCATACCCAAGGCCCCAAGTATTTCCTTCATCAAATTTCCTCTTACTTTTTTGTTTTCTGATTTCCAGAATATTTATGTTATTGACAAATTGTTCATGTCATCCTTTTCAATTTGAAGTATGTGACCACGGATTTGGTCTATCTGAACACACATTTGATGACAGCACTTGCAGAAAATTTGCTTCTGTTGACTTGAATGTTCTGCCCATATCAGTTAGTTCCACAATGTAAGTCAAGTCTTCTAAATCTTGCTGGTTTTTTATTCTAGAAATTCTGTGTTCTGAGAAGGGGGCCCATCCTAAGTACAGACTTGTGTTTTGCATATCCCAGCTTTTCCAGTTTCTGTTTCATGAACTTTTGGTCTTTATTATTAGCTGCATGTACACTTAGGATGACCACATATCCTTGATTAATTGACTACTGCATCATTATGCAGTATCCTAATTTATCTTTGGTAAAACCCTGTGCTCTGAACATCATTTTACATAAGTTAATGTAGCCACAGCACTTTCTTTCAATTACTGGCTCCATGGTATATCACTTTCAATTCTCTTGATTTTTTTTTAAATTAAATCATTATAATTCAGATTAGCTTCATATAGATAGCATAGATTTGGGCAGGTATTTTGCATTTTTAAAAATTCATTTGTTGTCTTTTATTTGGGATGTTTAGACTGTCAACATAACCGTTAGTATTTCTAGAGTTAAGCCTATAATTTTACAATTCACGTAGTTTTTCCCATCTATTCCTCCTTCCTTTTCAGTCCTTCGTTCTTGGCATACAAACATGTCTGAGTTACTTCCTGTCAATGCTATGACAAAATTGCTGACTAAAGCAATTGAAGAGTTCATTTTGGCCCATGGCTTGAGGGCACAGCCCATCATAGTGGGGAAGGCATAGAGGCAAGTAAGAAGTGAGGTAGCTGATCATGCTGTATCAGAAGTCAGAAAACAGGGAGAGATGGATGGCATTATCAGCTCCTTTACTCCTTTCATCTTTGCTCAGTCCAGAACCGCTGCCCTGAGGACAGACCTGATGAAATTCAGGGCAGACCTCTCCTGGTAATACCTCTCTGGAAAGAAGACTGGCTCAGAGGTGTATGGCTACATGCCTTTAAGTCAAGTTGGCAGTGAAAATTATTCCTTATCAGTGCCATTCCATTTTAATATATAGATTATGAATTTCAATATATTACTCTATAGATTAATAAAACTTGCTTTTTAGTGAGAGCTCTTAGGGATGCTAAAAGACAGTCTTATCTGCATTTTGAACGAGTTTGGTTATCACTTTCACAGGAAACCCTGCCATCAACTCTCCCTCTTTGCTGCATTAGATATTGTGCCTGTAATGTAACCATGCTCATTTTAAGTTCATTATAGCACATTATGCTTTTCCATGTGACAATCAACTGCATTTTGAAGACTACAAGGAGACAAAAAGCAGTCTAATATTACCATATTTTCTTAATCTGAGTTTCTTCCCCGTATTTCAACTTTTTCTTGTATCATCTGCTCTATTTCTTAGCTTCTTCTAGTAATCTTTTTGATAAAATCTTCTGGCCTAATGTTGTCAGTTTTTCTTAATAATGCAGCCTTAGATTTTCTTAACCTCTAAATGGCTCTCTTTGCTGAGGGATATTTTGTCTGGGTACAGCATGGTAGAGATAAAGTTTTATTATTTCAAAAGTGTTACATTTCTGTCTCCCATGATTTCTGATAAAAAAAATAAATGATGTGGGATATTTGATCACACTGTGACTGTTAATAAAGTTAACATTGATTCAGTGGCAGAGTCAATGACTAGCTGAATGGATGGAATTAGACATAGAGATTTTCGAGGACATAGGAAAGAGTTGCAAGGGATTTATAAAGATTCCTAGGCCATTCCAATCTGAAAAATGTGGAGAGAGAGGGTTAGCTAGTCGTTCCTTCAGTGCTTTCTTGATCTATCAGATTTTTATACAAATCCAAGTTCTTATTAATAATGGAACAATTTAGATAAACTCTTCATCTGGTACCATACATGGGGCACAGGATCACAAGGTATCTTGTGCTAGCTCTTCAGTCACAGGAATCACAACTGCTCACTGCCAGCTCTGCAGCTGCCTGTGTTGTCCTTCACAGACATCTCTGTCAGTCATGGGGTTCCCACACCCTCACCCACTATGTGAGCTTCTCCTGTCCACTCCCCTACACCACCCAGTATTTTTAGGTGATCTAACTAGGCATGACTCTGTTTAGCATGCGAGATCAGATGAGATTGGGCATATTCAGGTTGATACAGCCATAGATATCTTCAAAGTGGTTAGCTAAGATAGTCTAGCCTCATAGACTGACTACTCCAGCCAGGACTTCAGATAAGCCCTGAATTTTCCTATCACCCTGGGACTAGAAAATAGCTAGCTCTCTCAGGACTTAATCATTATCTTAATTTTTTTCAGGGTTCACTAAAGATGCCTTTGCCCTCAAACAGCAGGCAGTAAGTTTAAGAACACAGGGTCCACAGACCACATTCCAAAGATGTGAGATGAGTGGTTTTTGGGTAATTTTGTGGGTTATAGATGTTTGTCATCATTTAGAAAGGTTGGTTGCAAATTGTTATTGGCCTTGGTCAGAGAGGAAGCTAAGAAAAGAAGGTTAGGTTCAGGGATCTTTTCCTGAAAGATAAAAAAGGGGGAGGATGGGAATGATAGAATAAAAGGGTGTATTAGTGAATCTACTTTTGAACTAAAAAGCAAATATTAACCTTAAATATTTTACATTGGTATGAATTTTTGTATGTTGATACAAATTTAAGGTTATTTTTGTTATAATGTACTGTGTATATGTTTCTACTCTTGTTTAAGGTATTATACCTATGCACCTCATTTAAAAATGTAACATAAAATTCTCGTCCTTGAGCGCTACTATTATAAACTATTTAGGATAATCAAGAAATGCAGGTTAGTAGTTAGTCACCTATAACAATCTAGCTTATAGTCATATTAGATATGTTTCCAAAGTCAAACAGAGGTATGTTTTATATAGATAGTCTTTGAGTACTTCAGAGATCTACAAAATATGGCATTTAAGATGTTTTAGTAATATAAGATTGTTCATGACTATGAGATAGATACATCTGCTCCTGGCAGCTCCAATCTACTTCAAAGAAGATGATAGGTGGTAAAGAACCTCTATATAGCATTTGCTTTCTTTTCTGCCAGTTAGCCACTGAGGAAAGGCACTGCCCTTGCTTCAAATGCTGACAATATACTGTCCAAATTGGAAAATTAGGTCACAAAAGAAGATGGCTGCCAAACTACCAAGACAAGGTAGGACATTCCTTCAAAATTCCTGCTTCATAGAAAAGTTTGTCAGAAATTCTAGACCTCTATGAAGCAGGAAAGATTCATCAGCCCTTTTGATTGGAGAAGCATGGAGAGAGAGAGAGAGTAAGCTGATTGTTCCTCCAAAACTTTCTTAATCTATCAGGTTTTTAGCTGAATATCTGACTCCTGAGTTTTTAATAATAATAGAACAATTTAAATAAAGGCACCAAAGAAGTATTCAAATCATGGTCCCCTATAGTAGTGTTCTTTCAAAGTATTTTCCTTACGTTTTTGTTTGGTTGTTTTTCTGATTTCTTTCTCAACCCATTTATCATCTACATAAAGGAGGGAGACTGATTTTTTTATCTTGTATCCTGCTACATTATTGAAGGTGTTTATAAGTTTAAAAGCTCCTTGGTAGAATTTTTGGGGTCACTTCTGTAAACTGTTATATCATTATCAAATAGTGAAGGTTTGACTTCTTCTTTTCTGATTTGTATCCCCTTGATGTCCCTTTGTTGTCTTATTACTCTAGCTAGAACCTCAAGTGCTATATTGAATAGATATGGAGAGAGTGGACAACCTTGTCTTGTTTCTGATTTTAATGGAATCTCTTTGAGTTTCTCGCCATTTAATTTGATGTTGTCTGTTGGCTTGTTGTATACTATCTTTATTATGTTTAGATTTGTTTCTCATATCCCTGTTCTCTTCAAGACTTTTATCATGAAGGAATGTTGTATTTTGTCAAATGCATTTTCAAACATCTAATGAGATGATCATGTGGATTTTTTTCAGTTTGCTTATATTGTGGATTACATTGACAGATTTATGTATGTTAAATCATCCCTGCATATCTGGGATGAAGCCTACTTGGTCATGGTCGATGGTTTTTCTGATATGTTCTTGGATTATATTTGCCAGTATTTTACTGAGCATTTTTGTACCAATGTTCATAAGTATGATTTGTCTGTAATTCTGTTTCTTAGTAATGTTTTTGTGTGGTTTGTATATCAGGGTAATTGTGGCCTTGTAAAAAGAGTTTGGCAATGTTCTTTCTGTTTCTATTGTGTGGAACAACTTGAGGAGTATTGGTATTAGTTCTTTGAAAATCTTGTAGAATTCTGATTTGCTTGTGTATAAGTTTATTTGGGTTTTTCCTATTTGGAATTGGCAGATATTTTTGAGTATGGAGAGTCTTTCACCAAACTGGACATTGCTTCAGTGTGTCACACTTGTTCCATTTTCCTCAGTGAATCTGATGACACATTGAAGTGAGATGTGACCCTGCAGGCACCTGAGGGTTGGCTCATTTGTTTTTCTTTTTTTTTCTTTTTTTTTAATTGATATTTATTAAGCTCTACATTTTTCTCTGCTCCCCTCCCTGCCTATCTCCTCCCTCCTTCAATCCTCCTCCCAAGGTCCCCATGCTCCCAATTTACTCAGGAGATCTTGTCTTTTTATACTTTCTACTTCCCATGTAGATTAGATCTGTATATGTCTCTCTTAGTGTCCTCATTGTTGTCTAAGTTCTCTGGGATTGTGGTTTGTAGGCTGGCTTTCTTTGCTTTATGTTTAAAAACCAGCTATGAGTGAGTACATGTGATAGTTGTCTTTCTGTGTCTGGGTTACCTCACTCAAAATGATGTTTTCTAGCTTCATCCACGTTTCTGCAAAATTCAAGCTGTCAGGCCGGGCGGTGGTGGTGCACACCTTCAATCCCAGCACTTGGGAGGCAGAGGCAGGCAGATCTCTGGGAGTTTGAGGCCAGCCTGGTCTACAAGAGCCAGTTCTGGGACGGGCACCAAAGCCACAGAGAAACCCTGTCTCGAAAAACCAAAAAAAAAAAAATTCAAGCTGTCATTTTTTTCTGCTGTGTAGTACTACATTGTAGAAATGTACCACATTTTCCTTATCCATTCTTCAGTCGAGGGGCATTTGGGTTGTTTCCAGGTTCTGGCTATGACAAACAAAGCTGCTATGAACATAGTTGAGCACATGTCCTTGTGGCATGATTGAGCATCCTTTGGATGTATACCCCAAAGTGGTATTACTGGGTCTTGAGGAAAGTTGTTTCCTAATTTTCTGAGAAGTTGCCACACTGACATCCAAAGAGGCTGGTACCAGCTTGCATTCCCACCAGCAATGCAGAAGTGTTCCCTTTTCCCTACAACCTCTCCAGCATAAGTTGTCGTCGGTGTTTTTTATCTTTGTCATTTTTACAGGTATAAGATGGAATCTCAGAGTTGATTTAATTTGCATTTCTCTGATGACTAAGAGGTCTGATCTCCAAAACATACAAAGAACTCAAGAAATGGGACACCAAAAGATCACATAATCCAATAAAAAAAAAAAAAAGGAGTACAGACCTAAACAGAAAACTCTCAACAGAGGAATCTAAAATGACTGAAAGACACTTAAGGAAATGTTCAACATCCTTAGTCATCAGAGAAAGGCTCATTTGTTTTTCATTGTTTCTTCTTTTGTTGTGGGAATTATCTGGCTGGATAACTTCTATTGGTTTGTGTTTAGGTGTACATATTCTTTACTATGACATCTCTATTATGTCACAGAGCACATCTAGAGAATTTATTTAAAAATGATGGCTGTACCTTTTATTTTAATTTTTTTATTCTGTTCATTGTATTTCCAGCACTTTAAAGGATTGAGTCTCCTCACTAATTGCAAGTAGTATTTTCCCTTTTATCCCACATTTTCAGTATCTTCTCTGCATTTTCTGGCAGATAACTCCAACATCCCTGTCATGTTTTCTTTGTATTCTTCCTTGTGAGATGTATATTGGGTAATGGTAAATTTGTATCTTGGACTTTATTAAGTCCATGTCATGAGACAGAATTCTGTTAGAAAATGTAATCATTTAGGTCCCATTGAGAGAACAGATCCCGCTTCTATGAATAGCAACTATTGTACAGCAATTTCCTCTAAGTTGCAATGTTCTACGCTGCAGGGAATCTATAAGACTTAGGATATTCTAGGATGACAGTCCTTAAAACTCAGGGTGTCAACAACTCAGCAATTTCAGGAATTCCTGAGACTGACCAGATTTACTAAGCCCCTTCTTCTCTTCCATGAACCTGCACCCATGCTGTACATTAGCATTTCAGTGATGCAACTGCTTTTAAGTCACTTTTGCTCCCTTAAGTAACCCCCATTCCTATTCCTGTAAGTAACTCTAATAAACTTATTAGTTCACTCCATTTGACTTAGGTGGTATCGTAATTTTTGTCTGTTGTCAATTTCCTAGCTGGAGTCACTAGGCATTTGTTCAGGAGTTTATATATAATTATAGAAACCCCTTTTTTAGTTTCTCCACTGTCATGATCTTCATAGTATTTTCTGCTTCCTTGAGATAACCCCTTTTAGATCTCTTGCCAAAAAAATGTGCTTTATTTACCCAACTCTTTCAATATATTTGCAGTGGGCTCATATGTAGGAGGAAAAGGAGAGAGGGAGGGAAGAAGAAAGGGAGAGGGACCATTACTTGGAAAGAGATTGAGACTTACTTCTTAAAGACTGGATATGCATCCTACTCTTCTCGTCCAGTATCATTCTGACCAGAAAGTCAGGTCTACATTAAAATTGTCTTAGTTTTGAATCCTGCTGGATCTTATTGTTGTTAGTATACCTGCTGCTGCTTCAGGGTTTCAAGGATAACCCAGGGTCTTGGGTACAAGGGATTAGAGAGAAGAAGAACATTACAGAATGTCCCCCAGGACCTGAATGCAAAAAGACTTTGATTGCTCAGCTAGGGATAGAGAGCTCCTCTTGCAGTTATGTATGGTACTGAGGTCCACTTACTTGTCAGGGCTATGTTTGGTCCATAGTGGATTAAATAGAGGAAGAAACCTGGAAAAGGCATAGCGAGTTACAAAGAACTTTGGATTTGGCTTGAATTTGCCAAGGATCCATAGCCCTGAAGTAGCTGCTGCACATACCTTGTCCAGGGTGGAGAGACGGTTTTGGTGTCGACATGGGGCAGAGTATGTTTTCCTCCATCTTGCCCAGAATCAGAACTAAGGTTTACAGTGGAAAGTAAGGAGACAAAAAAAGGAAAGAAAGAAAAAGAAAAAAAAAGAAAAGAAAGAAAGGAAAAAGTTACCATAAACTTGGCACATACTTTATGATGTGTAATATGTTGACTGTATAAAGTCATTATAAAGCCAACAAGATGAATGAAAAAATTGTTTTAGTCTTGATAAATCTCAGTCCTTGGAATAATCAGTAGCTTTGATTTGGGATACAATCTGGCTCTTATTTACTACCACTGGAAATGGTTTCCGTCTGTGGACTGCTGTGATCATAGAATATATACAACATCTTCAAGGGAAGTCGTTGTCCTTAACACACCTGTAAGTTTTATAAGCACTGACTTCTATTGAGAGAACTGCTAATTAGTGCAATCTTTGAAAAGCCTAATGCAGACAATTCTAAACTGCAACATGCAAAGGCACACTTGCATCTATAGATCAACATGATCTTACTGCAAAAATGCACAGCCACCAGAATACTGTTGCGTACACTAATCATCCATGTCCCAATAGAGAAGAGCCAGAATTATTCAAAACAGATGCCAGAGCACTTGTGAATTAAATTTTGAAAAGGAAATTAATTAGAATTCTATAACAAATCTATTTGTGAAGCAAATCTTTACCTCTTGGCTTTGACTATTTCTTTTTCATAAATAAGAGTTATGTATCTTTATTTAGACTTCTTCCTGCTTCTGACTCTGTGTTCTAACTCCCTGGTCAGCCTATGGTAACATGGCAGGCATGTAGACTTAGGATGCTCGACTGTCACTGACCTGAAGGATGCAGCACTTACTGAGCTGCCTTCCAGTCAGCAGATTATAACCACACTTGATGGAAAGGGAGGATTGCTTCCCATGAAGGCCGAGGGTGCTCTCTGTGGCTGAAATGCTCCAGTGTCAGGAGGTGGCTGTAGCAGATCTTGGTAGTCCAGAGGGCCACGGAAAGCCCTTACCAGGAGTGGCAGCCTGCACAGCCTCCAGAATTCTGAATGACCTCAGCGAAGTCATTTTGGTTTGTATTTGTTTTCTTTTCTCTCCTAGTCCAGGTATTTACAAAGCCTGAAAAGTTTGCTAACAAAAAAATGCTCAATTTTTTTCCTGATTGTTTTCATATATAAATAAATTCCAGCACCGTTATGACAAAAAGGCAAATTATTCCCATTATTCACCCTTTTAACCATTTTCAAAGGATGATCAATGGAGTTATGAAAACTAAGAAAATTCTAAAGACATTTTTTTTTCTGGTGAGACATTTATGATCTTTCTTCTAAACTTCACTTCATTACAGCTATTATGAAGTACAAGCACCCTCCAAAAATGTTTGCTGTTCAGTTTTACCTTGCAAATGATGAGTACTCTCCAGTTAGTGTAAGAATGGATATTCTTCTTTGAGATAAAAACTTAGAGAGTTTAAATATAAAACATGTGCTTAAATTAGTTCTAATCATTAGCTGTGGCTAAGATGTGAAATCAGTCTAGTTTCCTAGCAATGAATGGATGGGTGGATGGACGGATGAGGAATGAATAATGATATTCACTGTTTAGCAACAGAAAGGAATAGAATGCTGTCATATGCAGAAAAATAGCTAGAACTTGGGGGCATTAAGCAAAATAAACCAGAAACAAAAACATGACATTTGTATGTAGAAGCTCTAAAAAAAAAAAAATACTTTTTTTTTTTTTTTTTTTGTATAGAGGAGTAATTACCTAGGTTGGGCAGTGGGAGGTGGATGGGTAAAGGTAAGCTTGGTCTGACCACTACGTGTCTTCTGCCTTTGTCCATCACTGGACTCTACAAACTTGTGCAATTAATACATTTTCATCAAAAATAAACTTAGAAAAATAAAAATGCATGAACACTAGATTTTTTTGGGTATAATATCTTGAAGGCTGATCTTGTGCTATTCCTGACATCTGTAGAGGAAGAATGCATTTTAACATTTTAGAATTGGTGCTCTGCAACCCCAGGTAGTTATTGTTTTTGCAAAATGTAACATAGAGAGATACTGTTCTGCTGACCTCTTGCCAGTGCAAATGTGTACAGCAATACGGTTGAAGTAATTTGTGATGTTTTCTGTAGTTTTGTGGGATGTGTACAAGCATAAGGATTCCTCTTGTTGCAGCCAAGGTCTACTTCTTTCTGCCCCTTTCCATTACAATCATATAGAAAGCACAAATTCTGTTTGTCTTGAGTTGCAGAGATTCCATGGGTTAAATAGCCCAGACTTCCACCCGCCGTACTTCAAGATGGAATCCTATTAGACTTTATGAGGTTATCCTTGCCTGCTGAAATTTTCATTAGTTATGAATTGTGTTCTTCCTAACATTCAGGAGTTGAGAAACAGCTGGGAGACGCTGTTCTGGGCTACAGCTGCCTGCCGGAATTCTTCAGATACAATGAAGCAAAGAAAATCACTCAGTGTGTGTAATTTTTCCTTTCTCAATAAAACATTTTATCTCCCCAAATTATGGAAGGGAATAAAGACACATAGGAGCCCCTTGCCATAACAGACTACGGCTGGTGGATCCCTCTGCCTCATTGACAGAGCAGACTCACCAGGAAATACAGACGTTAAATCATTATAATCAAATCACCATTTCAACTCCGGTTCCTCTCATCTAACTCTAATTTATCATAAACAGTGTGATTAGGGAGTGATGAGTGACTCTCATTCTCATTCCCTTTGCTGTGATGGTACTAATCTATATTCCATGGAAAGATAGTCTCAGAAGCCAATAACATATTTAAATTATGATTTGAGTTTTCTAAATAAATATTTATCCAGATGAGGCATATTAATAATTCAGTGCCCACAAACTCTCAAGGTGTCGTGCTTCAATGGAGGATTGACTCACATTAAAAGGGTATGTTATCAGTCCCCTAGAGCCGAGAGCTTTGATGGTGGGTGGGCAGACTGACTTCTTACCCTAGCAGGCCCAGGGGATAGAAGGGCAAACAGGTGACCTTAGGAACTGATGGATAATAGGGTAGACAAAGAACAGTAGCATAGGATATTAGGGTAGAGAAGATAACTTTTAATCCGGATATTGAGATCAAGAAAGGGAACCTCCCCAAGTACACTGTTGAGGTCTTCTGAATGATAGTGATGGATCCTTTTCATTCACCCCTATCTTGTGACTTTCATATCTTCAGGAGCTCCATCACAGCAATGGAAAGTTGAATGCCTATATCCTATAGAACAGTCAAGTTCAGCTGAGCTGATCTTAAGTCAGCCCTGTAGACTTACGTTAACCTAGAGTTAGCTAAAATTATCTTAGACAAATTCCTCCTCCCTTAAAACACACACACACACACACACACACACACACACACACACACACACACATGATTACTTTGAAAACATGATGGGATATGAAAGCACAATACTACATTTCGGATGTGGAATATCCCCAAAGTTAAAAGTATGTGTTAAAAGTATGTTCATCTGTTTGATGCAATTGGACATGTGAGATTTCAGAGGTAGGATTCAATAAATGGAAGTTGGGCATGTGCCCTTGGCGGCAATACTGTGACCCAGAATGCTCTCTTTCCTTCCTAGGTATCATGAGACAAGAGGCCTTTTGCCTACACTCTCTAGTAATGTACAGTGCTGCTTTGGGCTCAAAGCAAGCAGAGAAAGTAACTTTGGAATGGGAACCTCTGAAAGTCTAGATCACGGCAAGCCTTTTCTCTTACTGTGTGGGATGTATCCAGGTTTTTGCTTCAGTAATGAAAATGGCTAACATAAAAGATCCAGGAAGTGCTGCAACAGTGCCTTGTCCAGCACCAGGTGCTTCTTCTGTGATGGTGTCCTGACCAGGAGCTGTGCTTGCTGTCGCTGTGACCACTATTGAGGTACTGCTCATTGCGAGCTTAAGAGAAAAATCACAAACTCCAAGTGCTGTTTATATTAAATTTCTATGATTTTTACACAATAAATTAAATCTATTTTTAACTTATAGGATATATACACACATGAGGATTACACATGTGTGTAGATGCATGCATCCTGGGCCATTTAAATCACATTCAACACATGATATTCTCAAAATTTTCAGTTTTTCCTAGGGAAAACACTAGTACCCTTCCTTACAGTGTTTGAAAATAGAGGTTATGAAGTTGCTCTCTGCCCATTTGAAAGGTCGGGTAAATGCCTGCGTTTGTGTCATAGCCTGGGAAGAGCAGCTGACTGGGTGGACAGCCATGCGCTCCTCCTCTCTGATGTTTGTTCTTGGGGCCAGTTGCTCTCCAGCCTCCCTCTTCCCTGCTGTTGTCAGTGATGCTTCTCCAGTTTATTAAACTGAGACCAGCAAACTTCTAAGCCCTTCATTCTTTTGATTTTTCCATCACTAATAACACTCCATTTATTTTTAATAAGCATATTTTATTTTTAATTTATTGTTATCATTACTATTATTTTTTAATATTATTATTTGTGTGTGTGTGTTTGTGTGTGTGTGTGTGTGTGTGTGTGTGAGAGAGAGAGAGAGAGAGAGAGAGAGAGAGAGAGAGAGAGAGAGAGGAAGGGAGGGAGGGAGAGGGAGAGAGACAGATAGATGGTAGCCATGTGTGTGCTATGAAGCATGTATGGAGACCAAAGGACAACTCTAAGGAGTTAATTCTCTCTTTCCACCATGGGTTGTGGGACTCAAACTCAGGTTGCCAGACACTGAGATATCTCACAGGCACTATTTTCCTCTAGAGACAGGATCTCATTATGCTTCTCTGGCTAGCCTTGGCCTCATGGTCATTTTGCCTTGAGCCCCTGAGTAACCAGGATCATAAGGGTATGATAAATGTTCCTATCTCTCATGTCCACAGGGAATGTCTGTTTGTCTTGCTTTTATGACAACCATTTCCAGTTTTCTAAGATCTTCATCACACATAAATCTGAGAGCCAGTCTCCCAAACTCAATAAAAAGCAGCTCTGAGGATTTTGCCTGAAATGACGGGGAATTGACAGAGAGCCCTGGAAGAACCGGCCATGTTGAGTATTATTGACAATATTGAGTAATATTGACTACAATATTCTACCGACAGAGGAAGGCTACCTCTCTTCCCCACTCACCGGGATGTGGTCTGAATAAGAAATGTCCTCATAGGCACATGCGTTAGAGCCTAGGCACCTGTTGGTGGTGCTCTTTTGCCAAGTTCTGGGAATTTGAGGAGGGACCTAACTGGAGGAAGGTGACCACTAGAAAGAGGTCCTTGAAGTTATGTTATCCTTGACTCCCTCCTGTCTCCTCTGCTTCCTGCCAAGGAGCAGTGAAGATCTCTTGCCACACACATTCTCCTAATCCAGAGATTCTGTTCAAGTAGGGTAGCCATGCAATCAGGTGTTTTGGCCACAGTGACACAAAAATAAATAATAATATTGATCTTTTATGTGTTTGTGTTGCTCGGTAAATGTCAAGCATAAATGGAGTTGCTTACTATTTACTTTGAGTCTATTGTGTGTGTGTGGCGGGGAGTGGTGTAGTAAGAATGATGGGATGGAAGGCAGGACATTTCACGTGCAAGGCAAGTACTCTGCTGCTGAGCTTTAACTCATCTCTCTTACAGTCCCAGGGCAGTCTGGGATATTTGTTTATATGCACATTATGATTCCTAATATGTGTTCCTGGCGTTTAGCAGTCCACTGACTTTGGTGCACAGATTGTGAAATTTTCTTGTTAGTTTAGAAAGTCTTCATAGTGACAGTCACATCATTTAAAAATGGTGACAGTTTTTGTCTTTCTAATCATTTTATCTTTTTTATAGCATCTGTGGGTCATACAGATTAAGATTTTGGGTACAATGTCAAGTGGCCACAGTGACCGACAGGCTTGTCTACCATTGGCTTTAAAGGGAGGCATCAATTTCCTACCACTAAGTATGGGTATTATGGCAAAGTTATTTGACCTTATGAAGATAATCTATCAATCAAAATTCCCCTTCTGTCCTTAGTTTTATGTATATTTTAACAACGTGGAATATATTTTTATCAGTTTCTTTCACTTTTGATATTTCTTTACTTATGACAGAGTGTCCTGAAGGTAAGGTGGCTCTCAACTTCTCATAGCTGAAGGTGGCTTTGAACTCCTGACCACTCTGCCTCCACCTTCCAAAGCCTGGCCCTACAGGAATGTACCACCACACTTGGTTTGGGCAGGACTGGAGATCCAAGTGAGGCTCTTGTCCATGGTAGTCAAGCTCTCTAGCAACTGGGCAACACTCCCAGCTCCTGAGGTTTATTTCACAATATCTCCTCTTCAAGAAGCCTTCAGGGCACCCTCAAGTCAAAGTGAAGCTTGCTTTTCTTTGGTTCTGCCAGACCTTCATCCCAGAGCATGGTGCAGGTCACTGGTAGCTGGGAGTGCATTTGTAGAAATAATTTATTGGCACTGTGTCCTTGAAACCTCACTTATTTTTTCTTAAAGCAAATTATGTTTATGATAAGTAGATTTCATATATAAAGGCAACTTGAGTAGATAATAAATTTGACTGAAAAGTTTCATTTATTAACATATTCACATTTCCTGTTAATAAAATAATCCCAAACATATGATCATTTTCTCTGGAAGACATCTAATTTCTTTTTTGATTTTGTTATATTTTCAATCAGGTTCATCTTATTTTAACATTATCTTTTGTTGCTGTTGTTCATCATGGTGTTATTATTAAAACAAAAATGAAGACTTTCACTGTCTTCATTAGTAATTTTTATATCAACTCAACAAAAAGTAGCGTCACCTAGAAAAAGGGAGCTTTAACTGAAGAATTTCCCCCAACAGAGTGATGCCATAGGCACCACTGTAGGGCATTTTATAGATCAGTGCTTGATGTGGGTGATGTGGGAAGGTCAAGCCCACTGGGAATGGTGCCACTTCTGGACTGGTGTTGTGGGGTTGTATAAGAGGGCAAGCTGAACAAGCGACGGGCAGCAAAGCTATTCCTTTACAGTCTCTGTTGCACTACCTGCCTCCAGATTCCTGTCTTCACTTCCCTCTATGACAGACTGTGTAAGCCAAATCAACCCTTTCCTCCACAATTGTGCTTTGATTGTGGGGTTAATCACAGTAACAGAAAACAAACTAGAACTCTCAGAAACTTTGATTTGCTCAGTGCTTTTCAGAGGTATTTTTCTCATTTCTGAAACTAAGATCATTTTATTTCATTTTTTCATCTGTTCTTAACAGATGCACAAGTCTCCTGAGTTTAATTAACACCCTCAACTACTTAGTGATCACAGGACCACAAATGCCATTTGAAAATGTAAAACCTTTATCTGTTAACTTCCTCATGCACTCATGCATAGCATGGCTCTAAAACCACAGTCGTGGCATTTATTGGCTGTCTTTGTAAAACTGTGGGTAATACATATTTCACAACTCATTGAGAAGAAAAGAAACCGAATCTTACCAGGATCTCCATTATTAGTTCTTTCTGTGGGAAATTATTGTTATTATTATTATTATTATTATTATTGCAAATAGATGATGTGTTTGGGACTGGTCTTACAGTTGCAGACTGACAAAGCAAATTCATCTTTTTGCGTGAGAGATTTAAGTCCTACATCTGATGGTTGGCTCACACTGCCTCCCAACAGTCTGGCTCACATTTAAGATTTTGTACAATAATTTTCTGGCATGGCAGAGTGTCGTTATTTTCAGTAACAAATTTTTAGTTTGCTACCGTGGATCACAGTAAATAGTGACTGGGTAACCCCCCCCCCCCCCCCCCACTGTGTTCTCTTAGGTTCTGCCACTCTTCAAACCATAGCTTTGTCCTGGACTCACTTCTAGGGAATGCCAGCTGGGTTTGATCAGCAGCCTGAGTGCTCTCACCTCTTCACCTCTTTGCCTATCCATCATGGTGTCTGCCCCGCCTTCTCTGTAGGAGAGTTGCTGAATGATGTGTGTGAATAAATCTGATGGGAAACTCCTTATTTCTCAAATTAAACCAAATTTTCAGTATTTTTTAAAGCATAGAGAGCCTTTTAAACTTCAAGTGGTTGCTCATATTATCAGAAATCTCTTAAATATAGAAAAATTATCAGTAGTTTATCCAAAGTGTTCCACATACTGCCCAGCCTCAATGTATACATTCTGATCTTTCATCAATGGAGTACTCTTATATTTATCTTCATTATGGGATGATAGAGATTATCTTGCTCTTTGTGTTCTTAGTGCTATCTAAGACTCTGTCCACACTACATAAAGTCAGTTGTATACTTTTACTGTGGAATATGGAATTATTTCATCTTAATTTGAGAAGAATATAGCCAATAGGAGTCTATTAATAAGAATTCATCTTTTATTGGACCCACATTTTTCTAGCTTTGAATCCAAGATAAACTCTCACCCACCCCCCAGCCCCTGCCCCAGCAACTTTGAACAAGAGATCATTTCCTTGCTTCTATCTTTGGCTGTATGTGAGGAGTCTCTGTGTCTGGAAGGCATTTCCCTTCCTCCACTGTCCATTGTGTAAACAGCTACCCTTCCTTCAAATCTCTTATCAACTGCCATTTGTGAAGCTTTCTCTAAACATCTCACTGCATACTCTCTCTCTAACTCTGTCTCGTCCCCCCCCCCCCCTTCTCTCGCTCTCTCACACACAGCACAAGTTTTTAAAAAAGCAATGAGTCTCTCTCCCCTCACCTGTGATTGCTGCAGTGCCAGAGGGAGCCCCAGGAAGAAGGCCCCACAGACCTCCCTTAACCTGTTTGTAGACATGACAGAATATCTTAGTTATCTTCCGAGTTCTCCCTCGTTGCTTTTAAAGTTCATTTAAAACTAAGCCAACATCTTTATTTTGAAAATAAACCATGAGGTAGAATCAATTTATAAAAGTATTCAAGATATATTCTATTATCTCAATTGCTCTCTTCTTTCCTACTTTTCTGCTAACATAAAAGTTTATCTTTCTGTTAAGACGGTCCAAATTATTTAACCAAATGTGCCCAGGTGCTTAAAAGAGAGGAAGTGTAGTTTTTGAATTCCAAACCAGAAATATTAGGAAATTTGTGCATGAAAGAACTCTTGTTAGCATCCTTAGAATTGACTCCCCGCTCCCATTCCTCCACTACAAAATAACAGAAGAAAGCTTGGGTGGAGTTGAGAACTCTTTTCAAATGTGAAACAATGACTGGAAATCCTGAAAATGTATCCTCCTTCTTCCACTGGGAAAAACACTTTAAAGTTTTTTTTTTCTCCCCAAAGTATTGTTTAGCAAGAGATTTACTAAGAAGTTTCTATTTTTGACAGAAAGTTCAGTTTTAACTGCCTGAAATATAATGCCATCTGTGTTTACTTTTCCCTTCTAAAATACAATTCTTTGTCCTCTCTGTGTGGAACAAGCGCATGGTTCTAATAACCCAAATAAATGTGTTGATCAGAAAGGGGTGTAAATTGCATCTTTTGAAATCTAAGCCACAGAAAACATATCTCCAAATTAAAAAATGTTAAGCTATTTTGGCTAATAGTTGAGTCCACGGTATTTATTTCTGTCTAAGAGGGAGTGGGGAGTTAGGACACTGGGTACAATGTGTATCAGAAAGTAGTGAGTGCACAGATAAAGGCCTCGGGCCACTGGAGAAAAGAATCCCAGACTTGCTCACTCCTGCCATCTCTGTTTCCACTCACACATCTACATGGCATTCAGAAATCATTCATTATAATACACATAATTTATTAATCAGAAGCTTTACATTATCTTATGTTCTGTGACGAGATCTATAATGATAAAAATTGTTACCAACTTACATTTGAGTTACCCCATTTCTGAAAAAAAAAATTATTGATTGACAGTTAATTGCTTTCTCAATGAATCTTCCATAAGGAAAAATTCAGAAATTTGACTTAGTTTATATTTTATTGAATATTTGATTTGTACTGAAAATTAATAAATCTTTAATTTTTAAAATTTCATCCTAGAATTTCTTCCATAGCTAACAGTCTTCAATAATACCCCAAACCAGATTTTTGGGGAGTGAGGTCTATAGTCAAACAGATCTCTAATATCAGGTCTAGCATGAATTCTAGAGAGTGTCTGTGTCTGGTTTCCCTTTTGAGAAACAGAGGATTTTGTTGCCATCATCTCAGTGGGCATGTTCCCCAAGAAGCTGGACCTGCTGAACCTAGCCTAATGCTTCCTGCTTCCTCTTGAGCCTTCAGAAGACAGAAGCTAAGCTGAAGTACTTAGGAATGGAAGAGTTCCTCCCAATCCTTGCATGTGCATGTGGAAAAGAAGAGCAGCAGAGGAGAGAACCAGAACCTGGACCTGCTCATAGCTGAGAGCGAACCAGAGGAGAGTCTCACTGCAGGTAGGGCTCTGTTGCCAACTCTTTATTTTTCACCGCCAACTTTATGGGCAGCAGAATGGCAAGTCCACACTCATGAAATAATTTCCTAGCCTTTCAATCCAAAGGCAGGCTTTACCTTCACTGTCCTCTGCTCAGTAGCAGTACTAAAATATATTTTGAATCCAATACAGGGAGCTACTTACTGTCTGTACTTTTCATGTGTGTGAGGTATGATTATATATTGCTCACACCTGCCTTCATTTAGGTTTTAAATTTGTTCCTCTGAGTTGTCTTATATACATTATAGAAAAAACTAAGTTTTCCTATCACAATTGTTTCATTTATTCACAACCTCTCCTTTTCCTTAACTAGTGGATGTATTAGACAATTAGGGCATGGTTGGTAAAAGAAGTTGACCATCATTAAACAACAAATGTTAGTTTATACATCCTTCAACACAGGAGACAAAACTATATCACCAAAGCATTATCAATAATAAGACTACTTAGCTCATTACAACAATACGCTTGAGAAACAGTGAAAGGATCCTTTTAAAACTCCCTACTAATAGAGGCATTTTTTTATTAATTTATACATCTTTCACCTAAGAGGATATACAAGTTATTAACACGTTTCAACTTCTAGTAAAGACTTTAAATCAATAACAAATGTGTGTGTGTGTGTGTGTGTGTGTGTGTGTGTGTGTGATGAAATCACACACAGAAGCTGAGACTGGACCGGAACTAGCTATGTTATACAGGCTGGCTTCAAACCCATGGCAATTCTTCTGGGTTAGCCTCCCCAGTGTTGGAATTACAGGCGTGAGATGATGGAGGAAGGTCATTGGTTAAATAAAAAGAAACTGCTTGGCCCTCATTGGTTAGAAGATAGGTGGGAGGAGTAGACAGAACAGAACGCTGGGAGGAAGAGGAAGTGAGCTCAGACTCCACAGCTCTCCTCTCGGGAGCAGACGCCTCAGAGAGACGCCATGCTCCCAGCTCCCAGGCAGATGCAAACAATGAAGCTCCAACCCAGGATGGACATAGGCTAGAATCTTCCCGGTAAGCGCACCTAGGGGTGCTACACAGATGATTAGAAAAGGGGTAAATTAATATGTGAGAATTAGCCTAGAAGAGGCTTGATAGAAATGGGTCAAGCAGTGATTAAATGAATACAGTTTGTGTGTTGTTATTCAGGCATAAGCTAGCCAGGCAGCCGGGGTGCTGGGGACGCAGCCCCACTGCCCTAATTACTACAGTGAGACACCATCTTCTGCACCAACCTTCATTCTCCTGTCTGCACCTGTCACTTAGTGTTACTTGAAAGAGTAACTTGACCAAAGGAAGAAAAACACTGTCCAGTTGGAGCGCTACTCACGAGAGAATGTTCCCAATGTAGGCATAGTAGGAGCAACAGTAGGGGGTACTTCCATCGCAGCAGTAAGACCTGCAGTCTTTGCCACACTGAGCAAGGCAATCCTCTACAAAAGAAAAAGGAGAGCAGTTGAGTTGTGAAGTCACAGCTTAAGGAAAAATGTTTCTGTTCATGTCTGAGTCAGTCAACCAGTTTTTAGCACATCAATGTTCATTTTCACACTCAAAATACCAAAAAGGTTTCCAAAGGTCTCAGTTGGCTTTTCTCCCCAGTAGACTTAGCTTGTAGAAATAAGCCTTCCTCCCAAGTCCTTGCTCTGAACACTGTAACTGTAGCTGACTTTGGGCGAACAAGGTTAAGATTAAAGGAATGCATCAACCCACCAGTCAATAAAGTTGCCAATAGAGTTCTTATCATAGTTTCTAAAGAACACAGTTTCATGACATTAGAGTGTTGATTCTCTATTAACTTCAATTAATAGAAATTATTATTGGCATAGGTAATACCAATAGTAACCATTGAAAACTAATGTGTACATTTGCCATAGTAATTTATTAATGTGCTTCCTTTTATGTTGTTATTTTTCACCTCCACAATTAAAGTTCCTATATATACAATTACATAGTTTAGTATGCATGCTGTTGGTCCATTAGACTTGGAAGATAATGAGTTGAGGTACCGAAGATGTTCATATAAATAACTTGTAAATTGACAGTTCACTTAATGCCATATTGAAGAATCAATAAGCTATAAAAAAGTATAACGTTAAGCAGGAAATTTCTGATTAAAACATTGCTTTTTTCCTTAAGTACTTTTCAACAAGAAAATTTATATGAAAATATTTAACTTATCGTCAGCAGGTTTCTGTTCCACCTAAATGATTTACTTTTCAGTATAGAGCTACCATTTAGCCTTAACAAACAGGATAAATTATGGTGTCTGGGTTTCAGGTACACATTTAAAAAATACTATAGTTCCACAGTTTACAGTCTATGCTCAATAATTTCAAAATAAGCCATTTTAACAGAGCTACTGAAGGCAATGTCAATTGTACAGGATAAATTAAATGAAGTTTTTGGTTTCCTGTCAAGGTTAAAATAGTGAAAATACAAGTATTATATTATGGTCACATGTTTTATTGCTGTCTCTTACAAAGGAAACATTAGTAAGTTTTTATGTTAGGTTTTCCTAAGATGTGATCCAAATGGAGTACATCCTGTTTGACTTTGTTAATTAATGTGGGTTTTGTGGAGCAAGTGAGAAAGGTCATATTTTCTTCTTATTCATTTTATTTCTATATCACAGATCAACAAAATGAACTTTAAAGGTTTCCACTTGACTGGAGAGGGAAATTATTTTTGCTATTCTACTTAAATCCACACAAGAAACATAATAAATCATATAGCTCCGAGAGAGGACCTTCTGCATTAACAATAGTGTTTTCAAAAAAAATTCATGAGTTTTAAAATTTCTTTGGTTTGTTTTTTAGATATACCTTGGTAATGTAGTCCAGGCTTGACTGGCTACATGAATGCTGAAGATGACATTTACCTCCAGATGTCTTGGCTTTACCTTCTGAACACTAAAATTAGATTCGAAGTATATGCCACCTCTCCCATCTAGAACATTACAATTTTTTTAGCCTTCCTATACGACAATGTTGTTACTGAATTTCTCTGCTCAATTTTTTTGTTGTTGTTGAATTGATTCAAGTTTTTAGCCAAGCCAGCTACCTTCAGAGTTTAGAGGAGATGTGCCACTGTTTTTGATTTTGAAAACTACTCAAATTATGAATTCATGGTGTTGGGGGCAGTGATTTACAATTAAGCTGCCCGGGAATTAAACGATTCAACTCCCCCCCCCCCCATTGCACTAGGTACTGCTGCTATAAGGACACAGTGTTATCAAAATACAGTGAGCCAATTTTACAGGAAACCAAGCCCCAGATTTTCTGGCCAAGAAACTGAATAATTCCTGCAGCAAACATCCATGTTATGTCACACGCTGTTCAGTATTTTTATGGAATTTTCTAATACCCTTGTCTACTTCCCAGAATTAAACTATGGAAAAAGTGTAAATTTAGTAGCTTGATGAATGGACTAACAATCATAGCCCTTCCTAACGGAGGCTTCAATCTGACTTCAAAGCTTATTGTATTTATCATAGTTACTTTTTCTTATATTCTGAGGATAATATGATGAAGATTATAGTTTGGACTACACAGGGCTGTCTCTCACTCCTTTGTGAAATAAGGGAGCAGTCCAGTTGCCCTCTGAAGACAAAACAACATCATTCCTAATATCCAAATATACCTGAAAGTCAGTTCAAACTGTCTTCAAGCATTTTTTAATTCAAGGTGAGATCTGAAAAGCTCCCCCAGAATAATTGCCCACCCCACCTTCAGGAATAGGTAGTACAGGATAGCGCTATCTGGATAGAAGTCTTTGTTTAGAAAGGCTTCTGCTGACACTAAAGACAGGAAGGAAAAGGAGGGGCAGAAAGCACAGTCTGAGGCCCAGAAGGTAAAACCTTGATAGAATCCTGTCTTTGTAACCTGCAATGGGGGTTGGACAATAACATAAACACTTCATCAGAATATCTTTCCAAAAGCTCCTCCACAAAAAAAGCACAATGTGTTAAACGTAGAAGAATTTACTCTCATTTGCTTAACCAATAGACCATTAATGTATTATGCTTTCTTTGTGCAATGTAACCAGGCCGTAGTCAAAGTATCCACTTAGGTTTTGTGTGTGCATGTGTGTATGTGTGTGTGTTGTGAAACTAGCAAATCACTTATTGAATATTCAGGCATCTAACCACATGTGTCCAGCTGCATCTCTTAATTCCAACCTAACTGAGCTATCCATTGTTCGGATTTCACATTTTATTATGTAGCCTTTCCTAAGGCACATTGACTGAGCCCTTAGCCTTGCCTGTGAGTGAGGCTATTTTGCTGAATAAAATAAGCATTAGCAGAAAGGGCTTATTCCTTTGAAATAGCAATGTGGCCACCTTCTTTCATAGTGCTAGTACAACACTGTACCTGTTCTGTGATACATGCTTTCCCACGTTAAACTGACCTAGGAGCTCACCTTACCCCCTCTGAAAACTCAGAGCATGACCTTTGGCTAGTATCAAATGAATATGGCTTTAAGACAGCCTCTGGCTTCTGAGGTTCAGGTTCCACCAAAGAACTCATCAATTCAGCATTCCTTACACGAGATAACAGGATAGGTTAGTGTTGGCTTGCAACTACTCTGTAGCTTATTAGGTAGGAACTTAGGAGAGAGCATTTTAACGTGGAAACTCCCGACAGAAACCACCCAGCTAACTTCTGTCCAGTGACGTTGGTTCCCCAAACCCTGGAGGAGCTGTGGGTAGTCCCGAGAACTGAAGAAGGGCTAGAGCAGGTATGGAAAGAAGAAGCCAACCTTTCAGCCTGCCACAGGGGAGCAACTCAGAACACAGAAGCTGTGGCTCCATGAAGTGACTGAGTCAAGGCAACAAGGTCATTAAAGCTCCATTTGTTTCTTGTTATTTTCTTGTGTTTGTGTTACTTGGATAAGCTGAAAAGGTGGGAAGAATTGAATCGTTGCTTTCAAGAAGCTAGGGGAGAGATGCTGATGTAAAATTCAGGAATGAAGTTGATTCTTAGTGCCTCCCAATGGGGAAGCTATATACAATCTAAACAGCAGGAACACTGCCATCACTAGAATTGGAACTATATTCATCAAGAGGCACTCTTCCTACTTGTAGTAATTCCTTATATTAGAAGATCAGCATTTCCCCTACAGAATCTTTAATATGATAACTTTTAGATAGTAATTTGCTGTTCAAAATCTGCTTATTTTTGAAATAGAGTCTCATATATCCCCGGGATCGGGGAGAGAGGTCTCAAACCAATTATGTAGCTGATAAGGACCTGGAACTTCTGATTCTCCTGCCTCCACCTCCCCAGAGCTGGGATATCTGACAGGGGCCACCACAATTGGTTAATGCCCTGCAAAGGCCTATACTCAACCCCAGGTCCTTGTTTGCATCTTAATAGATTAAATTTTTCTACAAGTAAGGACTGCTTTCTGGCAGAACTGGGGTGAGTGTGGGGTGGGGTAGGGGTGAAGAATTCGATTATTTTGCTGCAATGCTGCAATTCAATTCTTTGGCTGCAACTCACAAGTTGCAGTGTCTTGGTAGGTATGGAGACGTAAACAGCTCTGCGGATTCATCGTCAGCCTGTGATTCATTGCCATAGAAAGTTAGAAACACTAGATGTTTAAGCTTATACTCTGAATAGGTGGTTGCTAGGAGTGTACTTGTAATTAGCTTTATACTTGAGTAAGCAGCGAAAGGCCGCATAAGGCTCCCCATCAATCAGAACAAGAATACCACTCTGCTTCATTAATTATTAGCAACTGCCACTAAGAATAATTATAAGGAGGGAGATGAGGGGCTTTTCACAAACAGGTGCCTAATCACACCAAACACGAAAGAAACTCTGGCAAAATAGCTCAGAGCATCTAATTGCTCAGACACAAATCTAGACTCAAGTCCTTGTGGATCTTCTAAAGAATACCGGAAAGTGTCTAAAGTATCTGAGAGGAAAAACTGACATGAAATGCAAAAGTCACTAATGCGTTTGTTTTTAATAACTTTGCCTTTGAATTTCAAGTATTTTAAAAAGTCTCTGCAGGCCCTCTACCAGGGTTCACTTAAGATGTGTTTTTATACTAGTCAGATTAAATCCCCTTAAAAGAGAGTTTCTGAGTTGTTTAGCAAACAGAAAAGCAAGCAAAACAGTAATGTTAAAGGGGAGAAGGGGGTTCCAGCATGAGGGCGGCTGGAGTTGGTTCCTAGGGGATCTCACTCTTACTGTACTGCTATGGCCCCAAGCCCCAGCACCCTCTCTCCCTGTTCCCGCTACCACTGACCTGCGTAGACAAAGAGCAGAACCAACTTCGGAAGCAAGACCCCAGGACGCCGGGGCAGCCTCAGCACATCCATCCAAGCCGGTGGCACCAAGCTGCTCTGTAGGACAGACGGGTAGACCTGGCAGAAGGTGGAGTAAAGGGAAGGCCAGGAAACCCTGCAGCGACGAGGAGGATTTAGGGTGGTTAGGTAGACAGGGCTGTGCTGCAGAGAGCAGGGTCCAGAGCAGGCCTGGCCATGACCCTAACCAGAGCCCTGAAGAAGCCGGCTGGCTGCGGGGAGCTGGGCGCTAGTGGTCCTTGCCTGGCAGAGCTGCAGCAGGGGCTTTGTCCCGCCCAAAGGTGCTGGCTCTGGCAAGCAAAAGGCAGTTTCTCTGGCGTCCTTGACCACCCAGGCTCACATTTCATCTGTGAGGGTGGCACCTAAGTGGGATGGGGGTGGGGAGGTGACAGACTCCTCCCCATTTCGCCGAGTTTTCCTCTGTTGAATGACAGGGTACTTGGCTCAGGAAGGAACTTCTGAGTTGTTTGGCTTTTGTTACCCCTGGGAACTACTGTCTCCTTTGGATTAAAACACTTCCCATCTGCCTTGAAGCAATGGATGGAGACTTTAGCTTCCTGCCTAAACAAATGAAGATGGGAATTTTTGGATTTAGAAGGAGATTGCACAAAGAGCGACAGGGATGGCTTCCCAGAATGGGAAACTAGAAGAACTGGGCCCAATCTCCAGTGAAAGCTGGCACAGCGTATATTAATCAAATCCTTGAAGTTTGTCAACCAATTCCGGGAAAAGAAATGAAGCAAGAGGTGTCTGATCACCAGCATTGCTCTGTAGTTACTGCCAGGTGCAATTAGATAGGAGAAACAGAAAAATTATAAAACTTGGAGACAAAATTATTAGCATATCAGGTGTTCATATGGGGGGAGCTCAATCAATGCTGAAGCTCTTTCCTAAAAATCCGAAAACGTCGGTAGTGTTTAACACTATGTAGAAAGGGAATCAGAAGAAAATCAAAGGAAATACTTTTCTTCATCAAGAAAAGCAGCAAAATAAAATGTTTGCCTCAAGTATTATTCAAGTTGAGGATGAAATAGATCTTAATCTAATTGTCGACATGAAGTTTTTCAGGTAAATTGGATTTCACAGTTTGTACAGAAAGTGACTGTGTAAGGACAACCAAACAGCTAACAGAAAACCGGAGACACTTACAGACAACTCGCTACATATGTCAATGGCATTTTTCTTCTCCTTTAAACACTAAATTTATTGGAAGACATTACTTGTGAAGTGTGAAACCAAGTAACTAAAATACTATTTTTAAGAAGCAACAGACACATATCTGAGCCTTAATTCAGTCAATCTTCCTTGAAGAATTTTTACCTATGGACGTGAGTCGAAGATGGCAGTCTGAGGCTACAGCATCTCTGACTACGTCTGAAGTCTGAGGAAGACCCAGCATTTCCTCCTCCCAGTTCCACCCTCACCTCCAGCCAAGCACGCTGACATTTTAACAGAACAATCTATTCATTGCAATCTAGAAAAATATTTTAATACATTTATTTTTTTTTAAGGGATGTGCAATGTGCACATGTGGAGGCCCAAGGATAACTTTCTCTTTTCCCACCATGTGCGTCTCAGAGAACAAACTCAGTTTGTCTGGCCCCTCAGCAGGCACTTACTTGTCTGCTGCGCTATCTATTCTGATTTTAACGTATTTCTCTCTGACACTAGTCCCTTGCAGTCTTCACTAGAAGTAGGTCTCCTGCCCCAGAAATACTTGCCCCTACAGTTTCGTTTTTGTTTCCCTTAAGCTACAGAATAAATCACATCCATATACTGGAGTCCAAGTCAACAGTTTTACTCTTATGATTGGAACCTGGAGAAGACCTTATACATAAAGAATTCAGTCTTTAAAGAAGAACACACAGATGTGTAGCAGCAGAGCTGGGATGTAGCATTATAGCCGTGGGGTGGGAAGATGATTGCTCTGCAGATAAGGTCTGCAGGGGTGAGGGCAGATACCTCGGCATGGAAGACGCGATCCCACCTACCTCTGCGTGTACACAGCTCTGGAAGAGTTTTAGATTAAAGATCAGTGGACCTCAGCCCGATTTCAGGGGGTAAGAGGTAGACCTAAGAACCTGTATCTTTAATATTCTCCCTATTGAAGGAAATGTGTCAGCACCATAGTGAGAGCCACCGGCTTAGAATACTGTGACACACTGCCACTGATGTCAGTAAGAAGGTGCGATGTTGGTTAGTTAGAGAAGTTTCTCCCAGATCCTGAGAACAGAAAGCCTTATATGGTTCAGAAGATTGATCAAGTCACCTTGCTTGCTAGTTCACCACAGTCCAAGAACTTCTGTCTTGCAGTATTCAAGATATCATTACCCTGTAGTATCCAAGTCTGTTTATGTGTGAGGATAAGAAAATCTACAGGCAGAAATGTTTCTGGAAAGTGAAAAAAAAAAGTAGCTTAAGATTCAAAAGTAAAAATCCAAGGAAACTTAACTATTACAAAATGGTCACAGATGAAAAGTAATTTTCATTACTTGATCAAATGGATCAGATTTAATAAAATGAAAATACTAAAACTCCAAAGACACACGCCCCACTTCTGAGAGCTGTATGCAAGCTAGAAGCGGTTTCAAAAGTGAAGAAGCCAACATCAAAGAAAGCTCTTTCTAATTCTAAGCTATAAAAACACTTTGACTTTTAGATTTTAAATGGAGAGTCCAACAGAGACCTATTTGATCAAATAGAATTTAACTGCATTTTCAAAAGTTTTCTTAAAATAAGAAAAATATCAGTCAGACAGCAGTTTTATTTGCAATTTTGAGTTGAGAGAGAGCCCCCTGAGCTTTGTTCAAGGAACTAGGGGTAAGAATTTGTGTTCAAACAGTGTATTTTGAAATAGTAATTTAGTTTTAAATTTTCATTTTAATCTTTATCAAAAATAAATTTAAAACTTACTTTTAAAGGTATGTGGGATAAACTTTCTGCAGCTCATTTTGTGAAGAGGTGACCTATTGACGAATGGATGCTTAAAAGAAATCCCACACTAGCTCAGAATTGAGAAATGGATAGTTATTTATTTGGGGATAAGCTCACAAATCAGAATTCTCTGATTGAATGGTGGACAGAAGTTGAATGCAACAATCCGAAAGAGCAGCTAGCAAAAAGGAGGAAAAAAGGTATAAGAGGCCATGTCCCAGTAGGCAGGTAACCACAAGCTGCAAGTCTTCCTACAGCAATTTTGTGTGATACTATGTGTCTTAAACTATCATTTAAAAAAATGTCACATTATGCTAGTATTTCCTCTAGGTATGGGTTGCAAGCAATTTTATATAATTATTTCAGACATACAACCCAAAATTTCTTTACATTTATGGAAGGCATCCCCAGATTTTTACCTCATAAAAGACAGGTGGAAGACAATACAATAGCTTTATATAAAGAGTTTCTTTTATGTTACAGTGTTTTGAATGTTTTTTTCTAGCAGCCTAGACACTTGTACACACTCAGGATAACTATGAAAATTGCTTTTTGTAGGCTTATTTTTATGCCTTTAAAAGCATTGTATCAGTCAGAAAAAGTTTAAGAGTAATACTTAGATACAGTCTCTTTTACCTAGATTTCCTGTTTTGAACATTTTGTCCCATTTATTCATTTATGTCTTATTTTGCTTTCTCTATACTTGTACAGATACAGTATTTCTGAACTATTCAAAGAGAAGTCTGGTTATTGAGTTTAAAGGTAAATGCATCCATAGTTTGGTAAGCCTTGTCATGTTCCTCTTTGGGAAGGGATGTTATATTTTGTTGCTACAATGAAAAGACTTCTTTTAAAAGAGTGAATAGTATCCTGTTGTGTAAAGCTTTTGGTTTTGGTTTTCCAGGTTTGCCAATTTAATGAGAGAGAATGTATTTCTTACATTTCTCTAATTATGGATGAAACTGAACATTTTCACAGGCCTGTTATTTCTGATATTTTGTGAGTTTTTATTCTTATCATTCATTGCCTATTTTCTGTTAGATTTTGCATTCTGCTATATTAAAAAGCTCTTTGTATGCCATAGAGAATAAATCTCTTTTAATATGCTTTCAAATACTTTATACCATTTTTTTGTTTGCTTTTGCCTATAGTGTATATGTCAAACAACTAATTTTAAATTTTTTGTTGTACTAAGGATTGAAATCAAGGCCTTGCTCATTGTTGGACAAGGGCTCTAACACACATCTATATGTCAGCTTGTCATTTTAACTTTAACACTTTTAATTACATTTTATTCTATTTATTTAGAGTTTGTGTATGTGCATGTGTGTGTACTTGTATGCACATGTAAACACGCATGTCACAGCATATGTAGAGGTCAGAGGACAACATTCAAGACAACAGTGTCTTCTTCCACTGTGTAGGTTCTGGGGATCAAACTCAGATTTTTAGACTTGGTAGCAAGTTCCTTTACCCACTAAACTATAATTTTAGTTTTTAAGAGGTAAAATTGATTTTTATGTAGGATACTTGGGTTTTGGTCTTTACCAGAGTTAAAAAAATATTAATCTTTTGATCTTTTTTATATCTGAATTTCAAAATTATCATTAACATTTTTTCTAAACCGCAGATTATAGAAGAATTTATTCTCAATAGTAATACTTTTAAAGTTTCATTTTATTCATTATTTGGTAAGGCAACAGGAAATAAAATTAGCATGCAGCAAGCTATGAATCTGCATCTGATGTGGGAGTGTCATATATCTGTTGCTTTCATTGGTTAATTAATAAAGAAACTGCTTGGCCTGATAGGTTAGAACATAGGTGGGCAGAGTAAACAGAACAGAATGCTGGGAGGAAGAGGAAGTGAGGCAGACGGTATGCCTCTCCTCTCCAGATGTGATGAAGCTCTGACCCAAGATGGATGTAGGCTAGAATCTCCCTGGTAAGTCACCACCTCGTGGTGCTACACACATTAATAGAAATGGGCCAAGCAGTGTTTATATGAATACAGTTTGTGTGTTGTTATTTCGGGTATAAAGCTAGCTGGTGGCTGGGAGCTGGGAGGCTAGGAGGTGAGAAGCTGCCCGCAGCTCCTTCTACATGCAGCCTAGAAATCCTAAGTACTTAGAAGCTGTTTTAGGTCCTTTCCAAGAGCAAACAGTTTCATAAGGAGACATGAAATTGAAAGGCCAACATTATTGTCCATTTGGTGCTTGGATGCATCAGTCTTTAGTATAACTGGAATGTCTATGTCTTGGGGTTTCTATCGCTGATATAAAACCTCATGACCAAAAGTGGCTTAGGGAACAATGAGTTTATTTCAGCTTATGAGTCCATGTTGTAGCCTGTCATAAAAGGACTTCAGGATAGGAACTCAAGAAGGCAGGAACTGAAGCAGAGACCATGGCAGGGGGAGGTGGGTACTGGCTTTCTTTTCATGGCTTGCTCAGTTGGCTTTCCTGTAGAACCCAGGCCCACCAGTGCAGGGGCAACACTACCCAGAGTAAACTGGGCTCTCCCACAACAGTCATCAAGAAAGTTCACCATAGACTTGCTCAGAGACCAATCAAGAGGAGGCATTTTTTTCAATTGAGATTCCCTCTTCCAAAAAGGTCCTAACTTGTGTCAAGTTCACACAAATCTAGCCAGTACAGTCTATGACTGGATGATGTCTTATTTGTGCTTGAAGAACAAAGATGGGATGCCTTTTTGTATTAAAACAAAACAAAGTAAATTTTAGTCTGCAGTGAAAATCACAAATATAAAAATTTACAGGAGTGGGAAAGAACTCTTTAATTTAATTAGAAAAAAATTTTCAATCTGTATTGTAAAATGCTACATTAATTTAAAAATGGAAAGAGAAGAATACTTCGTCTCTATTCTCTCTTTTGTCAGGTATGCGGTCATAGCAACCAGAAAAGCAGATAATACAGCTTCACAACATGATGATGTTACTTGTGCTTCTTGAATGCCATCCTCCCTTCCCTCTTAGAAATAATGTGATTTTATTCATTTCCTTTGTGTGTATAAGTTTTCTGCATGAATATAGGTATATAAATATGCCTTTGATAAAAGTCATGACCTCATTTTCCTTTATAGTTAATAGTGCATCGTGGTGAGTGTGGTGATTTGAATAAGAATGGCCCCCACAGCTCATATATTTGAGTGCTTAGTCCTCTGGGAGTGACACGAAGAAGTGTGGCCTTATTAGAGCAGATACAACTTTGCTAGAGGAAGTATGTCACTTGGGGAGCAGGTTTGGGGGTTTTAAAAGCTTAAATCAGGCCCAGTGATCCAGATGTAGAACCCTCAGCTACCTCTTCAGAACCATGTTTGCCACAATGCTTCCCATCTTGATGATAATGGGCTAAACCCTTGAATGTAAGAAAGCCCCAGAGTTGCTGTGGCCATGGTGTCCTTTCACAACAGAAGAACACTGACTAAGACAGTCAATTTCCCAAATTCGAAATCGTGCTCATCTTCATTATTTTCTGTAGCTGTTACTCTTCTCCACAAAGCTGTTTCAGCATACTTACTGAGACCTCCCTTTATCGTGACAGAAGTCTTTATGTATGTCCATTTTCATGTTTCATCAGTTCTAAACAGATTTTTTTTTATTTTAGCTACCCAGTCTTTTAAAAATGAAAATATATCTGATGTGAGACTCCCCCTTTATTTTTCTGTGGATACCATTGGTCAATAAAGAATCTTCTTTGGGCCTATTGCAGTGCAGAATAGGGTAAGTTGAGAATTTCAAGCACATGGAGGAAGAGAGAGTAGGCCGAGTCAGGGAGGCGCCATGTAGCCCCTAGAGGAGACAGATACCAGAACTTTACCCAATAGGCCACAGCCACTTGGCAATACTCATTGAACAGAAATGAGTTAATTTAAGATATAAGAGTTACCTAGAAATTTACATAAGCTAATAGGCTGAGCAATGTTTTAATTAATACAGTTTCTGTGTGCTTATTTCAGGTCTATGGGCCAAGAAATGAACGAGCAATCTCAACCTACATATATCCAAATCTTCTGCTCACCGAAACTCATGTAGTCTCTTTAGAATTAGAGTATAAGTGTCATTTTCTATGAGACCTGGCATCATGGATATCTTGAATTGCATCTAACTTTCTGTCTTTCTACTGGCCAGATCTGACAACTTAAACCTCCTTAAAGTTTTTTATATGAGAGTGTCATTTTTTTTTGGCCACATGTTCCATCTTATTGCAGCTGCCTTCCCTCCAACTTACACCTATAAATCACACCCAAATTTTGATTTTCTCAAAGCTCATTTCTTTATTAATTGTCCACTCTTCTTGATCAAACATACAACTGGTTTAAAAAAACTTCCAGGTAATTCTCACAAATGTTAATTTTTGAGAACTGATAATTCTCACAAATGTTAATTTTTTAGAACAACTGATCTATAAAATTTCTGCCCAATAAAAATATGTGAACCACATATATAATTAAATTTTTATAGTTACATTTTAAAAGTAAAATAAATGAAGTAAATAAACTTAATGATGTCTTTTGTTTAACTTAATCAATCCCAAACATCATTTCAAATTATAAGTAGTATACATAATCATTTTTGACATACTTTATAATGCCTTTTCCGATAATGTCTTCAAAATCCTTTTTGTGTTATGTTTACAACTCATCTCAATTTTGGCTTTAAACTTTTTTCAGAGATATCAAATCAATATTTAGACTACCTGTGCAACAGCAAATATGGGGATGCACAAAATTTGATTCTAATATTCTTGACATTTTCTAGTAACTGAAGGAATTAATTTTAGGTTAAAACATAAATTAATTAAAATGAGATGAAATAAACAGTTTAATTCATTAGTTACTCTATCTAACTTTGATTTAAGTATGCTATAGATCTGTTTGTGTTTGTTTTTATCAGTTCTTGTAAACCTGCTTTGTCTCATTGGGATGTACAGTAAGTTTCGATTTTAAAAAATGACATTATGGTTCACACAAGAAAAGTTAAACCAAGAAACAAAGCATAGTTGCTTCACTGTCTGGGAAACACATCAGCTTCCATCTTAGCCTCCTGGGAGGAAGAGGTATATTAGTTTCCTGGCTTCTAACTTTTGCTACTGCCAAGACTGCTCCTCTGATGTCTTCCAGGGATTTTTCTGGAAGGTAAATTAAAAATTGAACATGGATGATAGAAAAGACCAAGGACAGGGAATCTTGAATGCATACCCAGGGATGCTTTGGTTCTGACCTCTAGAGTTATATCATTGAGGGAACTTGTTTGCCCACACTCTTTAAAGGAGTTGACATGGCCATAGATGTACAGAGGAGTACACATGGGACCTACAAACCTTTTCTCTCATAGTGTTGTTTCTTAGATTAAAAGGGGACATCCAATTTCAATACTCATTTCCTAAATGTCCAACAGTTTCCGACATTGCTTTCTGTGGCACTTCATGTGAAAAGCCATCCATATTCCCAGGCACTTGAATGCTTGTTGTCCAGTTGGTAGCTCTGTTTGGAGAGATTTAGGAAGTGTGATCTTGTTAGAGGAAGTGTGCAGTTTTGTTTTGTTTTGTTTTTTACTCTTTGAGGGGCCTGCCATCCAGCTCCCAAATAAATACACGGAAACTTATTTATGAATGCCAAGCCTTAGCTTGACCTGTTTTTAGCCAGCTTTTCTAACTTAAATTTCCCATTTCTCTTTAACTATGTTTGTCTCTGGGCTTTTTAAATTTCTATATTCTAAATACCTTTCTTTCCTTGTTACTCCATGGCTGACTGTGTGGCTGGGTGGCCGGGCCCTGGCGTCCTTCTCTCTTTCTCTAGTTCCTGATTCTTTTTCCTCTCTTGAGCCTAGATTTCACTTCCTATTTGTTCTCCGTGCCTGGCAGACCTGCCTATCCCTCTCCTGCCTAGGTATTGGCCCACTCAGCTCTTTATTAGACCCATCAGGTGTTTTAGACTTGCAAGATAACATAGATTTACAGAGTTGAACAAATGCAACATAAAAGAATGCAACACATCTTTGCATCACTTCACAAATTCCACAGCATAAGGAAAAGTAACATACCTTAAAACAGTATTCCACACAGGAATGTGCTGCTATAGGCTGGCTATGAGGTCTTAAAGACTTGAGCCATTTTCAGTGTTCACTCTCAACCTCAACTTTGCAGTTCCAGATATCAGCTCTGAGCATTCTGCTACAGCCTCCATGTCTGCTGCTTCTCCATCACAGCCGACCCTCTTCCTCCACTTCTTCTGGGACTGGAAGTGAAATGAACTCTCTCTTTTATAAGTCACCTTGGAAAGGACTTTTTGTCACACAATAGAAAATTCTTATAACAAATATAAAAACAAACTTGTAACAAATGCACTTAAAGACAAGGGAAGAGTGGCACACTGGGTTTTAATACACTGGGATTCAAATCAGAAAATACACAAATAATGAGTCATGGTAGCAAAGGACCTTGTTTAGGAGCTTTAGAAAAGTGGCAAAAGTGGGTTCTCCTCTTGGAGCCATGACCTCACCAATCACAGGTATTTGGCTAGGTTTACAGTGTTAGACATTAATTCCTTCTTATCAAGTGGGCTTTAAGATACCAAGCTGGTTATCCCCATGCTGTGAGTGCCACGTTTGCACCATTAGGCATATCTAGCTTTGCTGGTAATTGTTGTGGTCTGTAGAAATGATAGCTGGTATTGACAGTTTGGGCAGCACCTTCTGATACAATGTCCGTTCCAGATCGATTCCTTCGAGTTCTGAGTCTGAAATGTGTGGCAGCTTGGGAGACAACTAAGGGCAACAGCAATAGCCTATATTGTTCTGCAAATCTCTTGGACTCCTCTGATTAGCAGCTCAAAGGGAAGGTACCCATGCCTGGCTTGTTTTTTCGGTTATGTAATGTGTGTATGTGCTCTTGTCGGGGGGACATTATCTCTACAAGTTGCATAACTTCATTTAAACTGTTAACATATATGTGTCTATATTTATACATATTATATATATTACATATATTTATGTTCATTCTTGTGAACACATACATTTTATGTAAATATGAACAAATATGCTTCCTGTAGCTTTTTTTCAGTCACCCTTTGTCTTTCTCTTCCCTCTTCCCCCCTCTCCCTCAGTATTGCTCTTCTTTCTCTCTTTCCAAACAATGTCCCTCCCCCATTTTTGCTATTTTGCTTGTCACCACACCTGTGTCCTATTATCCCCCTCTCTGGAGCTCCTTTTTCAAACCCCATGGTCTCCATTTTACTTTCCTGGTTTCGGCCGTTAATCTAGGCTAGACACTCATATCTGAAGATTTGAAGATGGGACCCACAGCTGAGCTAACCTGTGGCATTTGTCCCTCTGGGTTTGGGTTACATGTCTCAGTGGACAGTCTTATTTTCCAATGACCTCAGAGTCAGTTGGGCATCTTTAAGAAATCTAAAATTTTATCTTGTCTGTTCTCTGCATTGTATTATAGGTTTCAATTTTAGATTAGAATCTTTTTCTAGATTTCAGCTCCCTAACTAGGATCAGCATGTTCTCCCTTCTAAGGTTAATCCACCTACGTATGTTTTGACTTATGCTTCCTAATTATTATGTCTCCAAGAGATTTACTTTCTGTATGTTTCCTCATTCTGCATTTTTGGCATATCTTTTTTCTTGGCTCTTTTCCCCACTATGTAAATATGACTGCAGATGTTATAAACTAGGAAACTATATGGTCTCTTTGGTAATTTTAACTGTTATGCATAAACTTTTGGCAACGCTATGTATCTATGGATTTTGTTTCTCCTTGGAGAAATTTTCTGTTTTATGAATATATTTATATTGTAATATGCCTGTATACTGTAATTTATTCTTGGAGATTGCATGTCTTCTTTCTTGAATGGGTATTTTCTGAAATGAGGCTCTTATTTCCGGTAAAGAGAACTTCAAGAGAATGGTACAAGTATTCCTTTTAACTTATATAAAAAAAGAAATGGAAAAACAAGGGCATTGTTTTTCAGGTAGCATGGGCACTTCATTTTTTCATCTTGCCGAAAATAAAGTAACTTAGATATTTGGAAGAAACTTCATACAAGACTCCTGTGTTCTGAGATGATAGTCCAATTGAGACAAAATGAAAGGCTACAACCTTGTCAAGGAAAGATCTCTCCTTCAGAGAGGCATTCTTGGTTCATCAGCTAGAAAAAAATGAAGAAGTCATGAAATAAGGTCGTCCTCAAGTTAGGTTGGAAAGAACTTTTCCTTTAGTTGGATTCTTAGGACAGTGAGATTTTGTTCAGTCATTGCAACTGGACCAAATACACCTTGAAGTTCTCTTGATTCTTAGATTCATTACTGGTGTTATAGATTCTTAGACTAAGAAGGATTTTATTAACTGCCCTTAGCAGTTAGATAAAAATAAAAAGTAATTGACATTTACGAAGGAATGCCTCTGTTAAGTTTACAAGGTATCTGTCTTTGGGGTTACTCAATATTTTTAACACCCACTTTACTTTAAAACTGTGTCTTCTACTCTCCATCAGCAAGTAAATGAGAAACTGAAAGAAGCCAATACCATGAGAACAAAACACAATTACGAGACTATGGGAAGCATTACAAAAAATCCAGTTGAGGAAGTTCAGTAGAAAATGATTGCTTTAATTATATGCTAATGAGTTATGTGCTTATAGCATCCCAAGAGAGGAGGCTTTTAAAGTTTAGATACTGACCTCAGTGCCGCATTATTAGACTGCTGAGTGGTGTAAAAATAAGTGAGACTCTTCTTCTCCCTTCTCCTCTTTGTTTTCATTTGCTACTGACTGTGAAAGGTGTAAGAATATGACCCTCACTGCTACCAGGCTGATATCTATTCCCCTTCCTGAAGATCTACTTTACGCTGGGAGGTGGTGGGTAGGGAAAGATGAATTAGATAATAGTATGTTGTGGAGAGCCTCAATCATTCCTCCTGCTCTGAACCCCATCTTCCTCTCACACTTCTATTGTTCTATAGGAGTGGTTGGTCCTCAGCTTTTCCTGGCAGCTAAGTCCATTATTACACACATATCTGCTTTCTAGATTTTTAAACTATTACTGCATGGCCTGTTCTTGCTCCTACTGTTCTCCATACTCAGAAGATTATGATGTTCATGTTTTTAAATCGTTTGCTGTTATTTTGGTGAGATTCCTGGAAGCAAGAGTGGGAAAGTGCATCCATGCAATCTGCCACTCTGGAATAGATACTCTGGTGAGTGTTTTGAAATAGAGGGAAATAAACTTTGGAGTCTCCGACTCTTTCCACAGACTTTCTTCTCACGCTTTGAAACCACTTAGGTCTTAACGAGCTGTCAATTCATGTCCATAAAGGAAGCAACTGGTAGAAGCTTATAGAATTAGCCTGTGTAGGAACATTATACATAGATCCTTCCATCTTTCAAAAAGAACACATTTTCTTCTCAGCAAGTAAAATGATGCAGAAGCACACAACGAGATGGTGAAATGTCTCTTAATGGAAACTCAAACAAAAAGCAGATCAACAAAACCAAGCAATCAGTAAGTCATGACTGAGATTTCAGGCTGTGCCTATTGCTTAGAGACGGAATATCATCATCTAATATCCAGATTAACTTGGGGCAATTCAAATAAACAGTGTTCCCCACTGAGTTTCCAGCAGCTGCTATGCTACCAAACAAAATTTCTCTTTGCAGATAAACAACGGTAAGTAAAGAAATAAAAGATCATGTAAAGAAACACTTGTTTTCCAAAGCATCAGTTTTTTTTTTTTAAGAAAATGGTAACCTAGGTCTATTTTTCATTGATTGACTAGGTAACACTTCTAAATATTAAAGTTGATAACCTAAAAGATTAAGAGAAAAATCTCTTTTCTAAATGTCTATGAATTGTGAAAATACACATTTAAAATAGCTTCAGTTATGAAAATAAACACGAGGAGAGCAAATAACCCATTAGTCAGTTGTACAACAAGTTGCTATCTTATATTACATTTTGGGTTGAACATACTTTATGGCATAGTGTTTGGGGAAGAACTGGAATGAATATAAGGACTAAGAAATGGAATGTGTTCATAATCCCTTGAGAAAATAATTCTTGAGTATATTATTTCTTCATAAAGTAGACAGAAAATGAAGCAAACTTCCCAAATCCCAAGGAAAAAATAAGCAGTAATTAAAAATCTATTATTAAACAGTAAGAGCAGTAAAAATTTATCTTTATGGCTCTGTGGTAATAATGAAGGTGTTTGGTAAAGCTCTGAGTATAACAATATTTAAACTAGCCAGCTCAGTATGCAGAATGTTCCCAAATGATGTCTTGAGAGCGTTCATTTGATAGTACATCTTTAGCAAAGAAGCTGACACACTCATACTGCTAAGACCTCTTTGGCACACTAGACTTTCCAGACTCTCATTCTACTTTATGTTGAAAAGAACGTTCTAGTCTAGATTATTGTCTTGAAATTGAGCAGGGGTCGAAGACCTTGCCAAGTGGTCTTTTTCTTAATCATTGTTTTCTCTTTCTGTGGGTATTGCCCTGTTCTCATTAGTCTCTTTGGGAAGCAATACCACATTTTCCCTTAGGTCGCAGAATTTTGATGGTGCTGTATCTGAAACCAATGTAGAAATTGTCAATCTGTGTTGAAAGATTGGACAATGGAGAGTGAAGGATGTGTTGATCCAGTTTCTTTACCAAAGGTTGGTGCAACAGTTGACGTCCTGTAGTAGTAAACCCACACTGCAAGGTTCATCCATCCTTCCTTTGAAGATAATGTGAACAAAGAAAGACAGATGTTATTTCAGTTTGAGGACAAGAAATATTAACACACGAAGCCATTTTTTGAAATCATTGACCTTGCAAGCTATTTGGACATCAAATTTGATGCCATGTGAATGTTTGTTGCTAGTGTGGGCTTAAGGGGAAATTCTTGTGATTGGTAAGACCTTTAGCCTTGAAACTGTCTTAATTGAAGAGGAGACAGTATAAGAAACGAAGACCCTATGCCATGCAGGGAACAAAAATGCTATTCTAGACTCTGTGACACCAGAAGAACTATTCCAAGCACTAGATGCATTGTTTATAGCTGTTACCATTAGACAGAAAGCAGACATGTGAGGCCTCAAATCCACTAAATCAGAAGAGCGTTATCCTCACCTGTGTGTGAAGTTTGAAAACTAATTCCAAATCTAGGGCTGTGATTTTATTTCAATAACTAAAAGTTTTTCTTTGCTTTTCCCTGAATAAATATGAACTCTGGGTTCTCTCTAAACAGTGACCTTTTGAACTTTCCCTCTTTGTGGAAAGCAATTCTGCTTGCTTTATTGTCTGGTGAGCCTTAGCAAGCTTTTAAAAGTTGGCAGTGTAAATGAAACAACTTGCAAAACGTTTTTGAAGTAGATTGAGTTGAAAATGAAAAAGGGTACTTGAAGCAAGTGTCACCAGATACAGTGCTAGGAGGAATGAGCTAAACTGTGCCTTTGCTATTGATCACATTACAGATAGCAGGGTTTCTTTAGTTGGATCTGAAAATATGTTGGTTCTGTTTTAATTTTGTATTAGTTTTATAACACATGTATATAATGAACAACATATATGGCAAGGACCTGTCTGCAGACCTCATGGTTGCTACTTCCATCTCTGAAAGACCCTACGTGCCCTGCTTAGTTGATTTGGTGGGCCATGTTCTCCTGGTGTCCTCCAGCCCACAGTCTTTCTGTGCCACCTCTTGGAGAGATGGCCAGTTGAGACTCCATTAATAACAGTCTTCTCTAGGATCACTCTCATAAATCCCAGAAAGTTTCCATTGTACTAGGTTTCCACACTGCCCTCCAAATAACCCCCAGATTCCAGCTGTCTCTCCCTGCACTCTCTGCCTCCACACTGTCTTCCCCCTACCTGGTCCCTCTAGCTCCCAGCCGCACCCATCCTCATTCTACCTCTCTGCGTTTCCTTCTTCCTCAGGGATCTTTGGCCACTGGATTGTGAGAGAGGAGGGAGAAAAGATAATGAGTAGGGTCCAGAGAACATGACAGAAATAGCTTTCCAGGAGTTAGTTTCAGTGAGACAGCTCAGCTTCCTCAATCCTATATATTTCCCTTACTCTGAAATAAAGCTTTAGGTAGCCCAATGGATCCTACCATACAGCTGGAGCACAATATCTAATTATCATACAGGCAATGGAGTTGAGGGAGTATTTGCAGGGAACTTTGTCAAAGGTCACACGTAAATCAAGCATCCAAACTCAGATAAGGTCAGGAAGCCCTGCAGGCAGAAGGTAGTCTTCCATTTGAACAGAGCTCAGTGTGCTGTCTGAACATGGTGGACTACAACCTTAAGCAGCAGACCCCTTCAACTTACCTGAAAAATCTATTCTATTTCCCTTTCCCCTAGAGATTCTATGTTGATTTCTAAATAGTTGAACCAGTTTGTGGTGTGGGACAAATGTCTATATTCTGTCAATTATACTTTAAATAAATGCTGATTGGCCAGTAGCCAGGCAGGAAGTATAGGTGGGACAAACAGACAGGAAGTAGAGGTGGGTTGATGAGAACAGGAGAATTCTGGGAAGAAAGAAGCCAATTCCTCAGCAGTTGTAATCTGCCCACAGAAGAAGCAAGATGTGACTGCTTTGCTGAAAAAGGTACTGAGCCATGTGGCTAACATAGACAAGAATAATGGGCTAATGTACAGTATAAGAGTTAATAAGAAGTCTGAGTTAATGGGCCAATCAGTTTATAGTTAATGTAGACCTCTGTGTGATTTCTTTGGGACTTAACGACTGAGGGAACCTGGCAGCACAGAAGCTGGGCAGGACAGAAACCCTGTTGAGTTTGTACTCCCAACAGCAAATGAAGAGTGTTCTCCTTGCTCCACATCCTTGCCAGCATGAGCTGTTAATTGTGTTTTTGTTCTTAGCTATTCTGATAGATGTAAGATGGAATCTCAAAGTAGTTTTGATTTGCATCTTCCTGATTTTTATAGTTGTTGAAAATTTTCTTAATGTGTTTCTCAGCCATTTGAGATTTCTGTGTTGAGAATTCTCTGCTTAGATAGGTACCCCATTTTAAAATTGGATTATTTGGGTCTTTTAGATTTCTAGTTTCTTGAGTTCTTTGTATATTTTGGATGTGGAATTGATAAAATTTTTTCTCATTTTGTAGACTCTTTGTCTGATTGACAGTGTCCTTTGCCTTACAGAAGCATTTCAGCTTCACTAGGTTCAATTTATTAATTTTTTATCTCACTGCCTATAATGTTCTTTTTCAGAAAGTCTCTTCCTGTGCAGATGCAGTCAAGGATGTTCCCCCACTTTCTTTTCTCTCAGGTTCAGTGTGTCTGGTTTTATGTTATGTCTTTGATCCAGTTAAACTTGTTTGGTGCAAGGTGATAAGTAGAAAATTATTTGCATTCTTCTACACAAAGACATCCAATGTGACTAGCACCATTTGTTGAAGATGTTGTCTTTATTTCCGGTGTGTATTTTTGGCTTCTTTATCAAAATTCAGGTGTTCATATAGTGTGGATTTGTTTCTGGGTCTTCAATTTTATTCCATTGTCCAATGTATCTATTTTTATGCTAATGCCATGTGATTTTATTTCTATAGTTCTGTAGTACAACATGATATTGTGGATTGTGATATCTCCAGCAGTTCTTTTATTGTTCATTATTGGTTTTTTTTATATGAAGATGAATTTGTTGAGAATTTTCCTTTCAGCATCTATAAAGAATTGTGTTGTAATTTTGATGGTGATTGTATTGAATTTGTAGATTGCTTGCACTAGGATGGGCATTTCTGTGTTAATTCTACCACTCTATGAGTATGGGAGACCTTTCTTTCTATCTTCTGATATCTTTTTCAGTTGTTTGGTTGGTTAAAGTTATCCCAAAATATTTCATATCAGTGGAGACTATTGTGAAAGGTGTTGTTTCTCTGCTTTCTTCTTCTTTTGTGAGTTAATCTTGTATCTAGCCACATAACTGAAAGTATTTATCAACTATAGGAGTTCCCTGGTGGAAATTTTAGGATCACTTATTCACTTTACTATTTACAAATAAAGAAACTTTGACTTCCACATTCCAATTTGCATCCCTTTGATTGCCTTCAGTTGTCCTAATGCTCTAGCTAGAATTTCAAGCATTCTATTGAATAGATATGAAGAGAGTGGACAATCTATGCTTGTTCCTGATTTTAGGAGAATTCTTTGAGTTTCTCTACATTTGATTTGGCATTGGTTATAGGCTTTCTATAAATTGTTTTTTTTATGTTTAGATATATTCTTAGTATCTCTAAATCCTCCAGAACTTTTATCATAAAGTGGTTTTGGATTTTGTCATAGGCCTTTTCTGCATCTAATGAGATGATCATGTGTTTTCTTTCTTTCAGTTTGCTTATATGATAGATTACACATAATTAGTTTTGTATTTTTAAATATTCCTGCATGAATGGGATGATGCTACAAGATTAGGGTAGATGATCTTTTGATGTGTTCTTAAATTCATTTTGCAAGTATTTATTGAAAAGTTTTATATTTATGTTCATAAGGAAATTGGTCTGCAATTCTTTTTGTTTGTTAATCTTTAAGTGCTTTGAGAATCACGGTAACCATAGCCTCATATAATGAATTTAATAATGTTCTGTCTGTTTATATTTTGTGGAATAATTTGAGAAGTATTGGTATGAACTCTTTCTAATGTCTGATAGAATTTTGTGCTAAATCCATCTGGCCCAGGACATTTTTTGGTTGGGAAACTTTTAATGACTACTTTTTCATTAAGGTTATAGGTCAACTTAAATTGTTTTTATAACCTTGATTTAATTTGGATAAGTGGACCTACAAAGAAAATTATCTATTTCTTTTAGATTTCCAGTTTGGTGGAGTATATTTTTTTAAGGTATGTCATTCTGATTCTCTGGATTTGCTTGGTATTTGTTGTTTTTGTTTCCTGTTTGCTTCTGATTTTATTAATTTGGGTATCCTCTCTCTGTCTTTTAGTTAGTTTGGAAAAAGTTTACTTATCTTGTTGACTTTCTCTAGTAATTAACTTTTTGTTTAATTGACCTCTTGTATTTTTTTTACTTACTTTTTATTGATTTTATTGGTCAGTTTCTGATGTGGGATTTCCCTCAGCATGCTGTGAATATGTTTTATTGCCATTGGTTAATAAAGAAGCTGTTTCAGCCAGTGGCCTAACAGAATAGAGCTAGGTGGGAAAACGGAAAACAAAACTGAATGCTGGGAGAAAGAAGGCAGAGTCACAAAGATGCCATGTAACAGCCTCTGAAGACAGATGCTTCCCCTAGAGACTGGCCAAACTTTGCCAGTAGGCCATAACCTCTGATGCACAGATTAATGGAGATGGGTTAGTTTGGGATGTAAGAGGTAGCTAAAAATATGCTTAAGCTATTGGCCAAACAGTATTGCAAATAATACAGTTTCTGTGTGTTTATTGAGGGACCTGGCAGATATAAACCTCTTCCAACAAGTTTTCTTATTTTTTGCTGTTTACTTCCCTTGGGTGTGCTTACTTTGCTTTGTTTTAGATTGTTCATGTATGCTGTTAAATTGCTAGTATGAAATTGCACCAGACTTTTTTTTAAATGTAGGCACTTAGTGCTATTAACTTTCATCTTAGCACCACTTTCATTGTGTGCCATATGTTACATTATGTTATATATTCATTTTCATAGAATTCTGGAAAGTCTATAGGTTTGTAAAGTTGAATGCTATGCATTAGAGATTCAAAGCTAGGATTCACATACGAGGGAAACTGATCCTCGGTTTCCTAACACATTTTTCCCCAGTTCTATCCATTTGCCTATAATTTTTATATTTTAGTTTTCTGTACAAATTAATAAAATTACATCATGATATATACCACATTTTTATTATCTATTCAGCTGTTTGACAACTAGACTGATTCCTTTCTACTATGAATAGAATGATAATGAACAAGGATGAAGAATACCTCTATAGTAGAATATTTGCACATATTCCTAGGAGTAGAACAACTGAGTCACATGTTAGTTTTGTTTCTAAGTTTTTGAGGAATGTTCAAATTGACTTCAATAGTACTAGTTCCAGTCTTCACTCCTACCAATAGTGAATAAAATTTCTCCATATCCTTTCCTCTCCTCTCCTCTCCTCTCCTCTCCTCTTCTCTCTCTCTCTCTCTCTCTCTCTCTCTTTCTCTCTTCATTTTTTTTCAAGATAGGGTTTCTCTGTGTAACAGCCCTGGTTGTTGTCCTGGAACCCGCTCTGTAAACCAGGCTGGCCCCTTGAACTCACGGAGATCTGCACACAAATCAACTCCAAATGCATCAACGACATTAACAAAAACCTGACACTTAGAAAGTGAAGGGAAGATGACTGCAACATATAGGCACAGGTAAGGATTCGAGCTTAGGGAAAATAGAGCTCCGGTCATTGAAGAAATAAGAGCAATAATGAATAAGAGGGACACTGTGACATTTTAAAGTCTGTACAGCTAAGTAGACAGTCAATAAAGCAGATAATGGGAGGAAATCTTTGCCAGTTATACACCTGACAGAGCATTAGTATCTAGAATATATAAAGAAATTAAACATCAAAAAAACAAATAACTCAAATGAACTTCATATATGAATGGAGAATTCAGATGTATCTAGTAAACACTTTAAAAAGCATTCAACACCCCTAGTCACCAGGCATATCAAATTAAAATAACTTTGAGATTTTATCTTTTCCTGTCAGAATAGCTAATTTCAAGACTTCAAATGTTTCTAAGTTTTTAATCTTCTCAGCTGTGGGTCCATTTCTTTTAAGACCCAATTACTACTCAGATTGTACGTTTGAGACAGAAATGTATGTAGAAATAATTTTAGCTTTTGAATTTCAAAAGGAATTTGATCGTTGAGCACCTTCATGTCATAAGTGTAAGTGGCTGAGATGTTGAACTAAAGGCAATGAGACATTAAAAATGTGATTTAATCATAGACTTTCTAACACTGGGACTGTAGTGATACCATCAAGCATTCCTGATCTTTCTTCAGAGATTAAACACAGGTAGGCTCAGTTCTGAATGAGGTAAGGAAAAGTCTGGAATGCTGATTTCTGCTTTCAGAAAATGTCAGAACCATGGTTCTTGTTTTACACTTGATTTTTGCTCCTGTAAGGCAGCATCATAGACTGAACCATTTGAAAGCGGAGAAGGGACAGGACTCTAAAATGCCTAAGAAAATGGAAGCAGCTGTGATTAAGCATCTGAAATGCTTTCACAGTGTTCTGGTCATTCATAGATGATTAGAGATGTTCAGTGTTCATGTGCTTTATCTTTGAGAAAATAATAAAACCATCTCTGGTAAATAATATGGTCCATTCCAGTTTCCTAGCATACGTGAAAAAATGCACACAGATTATGACATGGTCTTTGCGGCCATATGAATTTGTTCTTATGTTTCCTAGTTACTCAATAGGGACATTAATACATACATAGGAGGTTCACAAATGAGCAAAGCAATTTAGTATAAAATGCATTTCTGAGTTTTATTTAAAATAGTAGCAAACAGGATCTTGAAAACTTATTTGTATTTCTACAACCATTGTATCAATATTTATAATAACCAAAGTGTTGAAACAACATATATGTAGATTCAAATAAGTTGATAAGCTACAAATAATAAACACATATAATGCAATATAATTCTGTTTTAAAAGAAACAGTCATGCCATAAAAAACAGTAATGGTGACCCCGAGAAGAATAAACACATGAAGAGTCACAGTAAAACAAATACTACATGGTTTCACTTACATGAGGTATCTTCTGTCAAATTCATGAAACCAGTGAGCAGTTTGATGGTTATCGGGGCTTGAGAAAGGGAGGATCTAAACAAAGGACATGGACATTTAGTTATGCAGGGTGGGAAATTGCTATCTATCTGTCAAACAATGAAAACCTTGTTAATAATATTGTAACACACACTTGAATCTTTAATAAGTTGGATTACACATTGCATACTTTTACCAAAATTTAAAAACCAGATGTATGTACCAAATGAGTTTGTGTTTATAGGAAACTATGTGAGTTTTAGTTGTCATGAGGTTGAGAACAGTTCCTTAACAGAGGCTGGCTTAGTGTTTCTGGGTGGAAAAACGATAGCTCCTGTACAGTTTCCCAGAAAGGTAGTGACCCAGATTCAGAAATGCCTGGGAATTAGCATCCATTAGAGATAAAGGACAAAGAATAAGTAGAGGGAGGTACTGGGCTCTTTTGGGGTTACAGCCTGACACCTGTCAACCTGTGTCTGGAGCAGGATGGCTATGTGGGTTTTGAGAAGTGTGCTATGGATCCAGGATGCACATGTATCAGTCAGTGGTGCCAGAAGATCCTGAAAGGAGGCATGACTTTGACCATGGTTTCTCTGTTTGGTTTCTGTGAATCAGACGGCTTTGCATAAAGAGGGTTTTATTCATTGTAAGGAGCATCCAGGAGCTAAACCAAAGGGTTGAGAAAATAAAGACAGCACTCAGAGATTAAACACAGATGAAGGACGTGCACAAGAAAGAGGGGGAGGAGATTAATTAGCAGAAGAAAACGTTTCCCTGGTAGAGAAGAGATGTGGGTTAGATTTGAGGTTCTAGCACTGAGTTTAGGATTGTGGGAGAAAATTTCTAAATAAGACTTTATATTCATGACCTTATTTAAAATTGTCATAGTAGTCTAGAAATATGATCACCTAAAACTTGGGCTTCCATATTAATATGGTCTTTAATGTGTCACAAAAAAATGATTCTTGGAACAAATAGCACTTTCATGTTAAAATTATGTTAGTACAGATCTCTATCTTTGAATTTGTAACCAAGTCTGTGCTTTTGTCATACTTATCTATCTTCATTATGCACATTTAACCAGGGTATCACAGTTTCTTCCTCCAAAGACTTTTTTACCCTCTAATCTCTTCTCAGAGGTCATAATGATAATTATGACCTTCTTGCTCATACATAATACACAAACAGCAGAAGTGGGATATTGAAGTCTGCCACTTCTTCCCTTCTTCACCACCTTTACAGATGATGTAGAATGAAGAGAAATTTAATATATAAATATTTTCTACTTCTTTGTATAACCAAGCTGTAAATTTAGACTGTATACGCATACATGGGACTTTGATAGAATAAACAATAGGCTAGGACTGAATTCCAGCACTTTCTCTGTCATTACCTTTATGTGGGAACTTGGTGAAGGATTTTTATCCCTCTTTGTCTCTTTTGTTATTTACCAAATAGTTTTAGATTTCATAATGTTTTCTAAAAACATCTCTGTAAGAAGTTGAAACTGGGATGAGATTGCCTGTGAGCTTCAGGTTTTCTTATCTTCTAGTCACCCTTTATTTCTATTTATAATATTCATTTTAAAGAACAAAGACTATTATTCCTCACCAGCTATAACTGATTGTCCAGCAATTCCCTGCACAGGGGAATTGAAGGGGTTGTGATTTGTGGGTTTATATTTATTTATTTATTTATTTATTTATTTTTTGATTTTTCGAGACAGGGTTTCTCTGTGGCTTTGCAGCCTGTCCTGGAACTAGCTCTGTAGACCAGGCTGGTCTCAAACTCACAGAGATCTGCCTGCCTCTGCCTCCCGAGAGCTGGGATTAAAGGCGTGCGCCACCATCGCCCAGCTGATTTGTGGGTTTATGTGGATAGTATTGAAATCTATGCATATACTCTGTTCCTTGTATGTCCCGGAGATTGCTCACACCAAACTAGAGTTAACCTGTCCTTCCATGTTTTATGTCTCGGCACTGTCTTTACTTTGAGGTAATTGTTAAGTCAAATAAAGGTTCATCAATCAGGAGCAGTGTGACACCATGGGAAATGATGTGAATATCGAGATGGCTACCAACAAGGTATCATGTGGTACATATCGCATGTGTATACAATGAGAATAGCATGACTCATGTCCTAACCTATCACATGACTTATAATGGTAGTCAACTAAAATTTCTGAATGTCTGACTTCTGGAGCAGAAGGAGGGAGAACATGAGCAAAGAAGTCGGGACCACGAGGGGAGCACCCACCCACTGAGACAGTGGAGCTGATCTATTGGGAGCTCACCAAGGCCAGCTGAACTGTGACGGAAAAAGCATGGGATAAAACTGGACTCTCTGAGCATGGCGAACAATGAGGGCTGATGAGAACCCAAGGACAATGGCACGGGGTTGTGAACCTACGTAACGTGCTGGCTTTGTGGGAGCCTAGCCAGTTTGGATGTTCACCTTCCTAGAAATGCACGGAGGGGGGAGGACCTAGGACTTACCACAGGGCAGGGAAATCTGACTGCTCTTTGGGCTGGAGAGGGAGGGGGAGAGGAGTGGGGGGAGGGGGAGAAGGGTGGGAGGAGGGGGAGGGAAATGGGAGGCTGGGAGGAGGAGGAAATTTGTTTTTTTTTTTCTCTTCTCAATAAAAAAAAAAGTTAAAAAAAATCTAGCTAGATACAAACTGTGCATTCATCATTAATAATGTCTCTGTTTTATGATTTGGGGACTGGCAGTCCAAGAAAGCCAGCTACAGGTATTAATGTCTGCTATGATAGAGCTGGGAACCCTAGGAAATGCAGATCATATTATAATCTAAATGTCCTCTTCTATTCAAGGAACTGGGGAAGCACTTTCTCTTTGGGTTCATGTTATAGGTTTAATGCTAATTCTAGCTATAGACATATAAATTCTGGACCCTGTTTTCTTGTGAATAATTGGTGATATTTACTAGCTCGGCACGTCCTCCAGTTTCCAACAGTTCAAACACCAAAAAGTTTTGACTACATATTTTACCTAGAACTTACTGGTCACCAAACTTTAGTGCTCCAAGGTTCCTCAGTTGATCTGGCTGTGTTAAAACCAAAGCCAGCATAATGCATCTAAACATATATGTTTGACTTGTGTATTCTTCCTCCATTTTCTTCCTTAGGTCCTGATTTGGGCCTAATTTTCCTCACTTCTTCTTTTTGACTGGGTAAGGATATTTCTTGTGTAAATTCTATCCTCCAGCATTTCAACGAGGGTTTTATTTTCTATTTTCCATGAAGGACTACTTGTCACCAATCATAAAGACATTTTGAATGATATTTGAAACATTCCTACTATTGAAGCATAGTTCACTCAAATTAAAAAGTGAATTGCTTTAATTTGTATGAAAGAGAAGGAAAGCATTTGGTGGGTCCCTTTGAATTGATGACAGTGTAAGACACATCAATGGATGCTGTTCTGACTCACTTTCTAGGTAATCTGTGGGCTGCTGGCCTTTCGGTGTGGACGGGAGGGGCTTTCTTCTGCAAGGAAAGCACTTTGCCATGTGGACCTTTTGAAGAGTTAGGATCGATTTTCTTTGAACTTTCTCTGGTGGACTGGAACATTCTGTGGTTCCTCTGGTTAATCCCAGGAGGAAAATTATTGAGTCCTTGGGGGCAGCATGCTTCTAACTGTGTGTTGTAACCCATTAGTGAGTTGTGAAATCCATTTAACAGATCTTGAGCCACACTTGGAAAATGTGATAGAGACCAGAATGGAAAGAAAAATATCTGAGTACATAGCCCATTGTAAGGGCAATAGTGACAGAAAACTGGTTTTCTGTAAATGTATCACTTACAGAGTTCTAAAGTTGCATATTTTGAGAATCAGTTTTCTAAAGATATATGAACAATGTCTTAACTGTCAAATAGCATGTTTTCTTTAAAACAACAGTGAAATGTTTTTGGGGTTGGCAATAAGAATGGAAAGATGATCAATAGGTCTTTGATTGTGACACCTAAGGGTACCTCATTGCTTATTACCAACTACATGCGGTCTGGTCAGCAACTGATAAATTAGGGTCTGCCCAGCATCATCATACTGTCAAATTCAGTGGCACTGATGAAACAAGATGGCTACCAATCCAAAACATAAAAGGAAGTAATGAAACTAGGTTTATCTCCTTCCCAGCTTGCAGCCTCCCACCTGCCCTACTGCCAACAGCAAGAGTCCCAAGAGGAGCTCTAGTGAAATTGCTAACTCACTTTAGAGAGAACTAATCCAAAATTTCACAAGACTTACCTTCCATGGGCAAGCCTCTATGATGTTCTCCTAGGCTTTAACTCTTTAGAAGTTCACTACCCAACCCTTTCACAGTGAGAACTAAGCTTCAGAAAAATAAGCACTTTTGGGTGACATACTACATCCAAACTATAGCATCACCCCAGAGTCCACCACTTGTAGGTGATAGTGTACTGACAGATACTCTCTCTAATACAGAACCATATGGAACGAGTGGCTGTTTTGAACTTTCCAGCCACGGAAAGAAGTATTCTGTCCTAGCTGGCTTATGCTCTTACATAAATCTGGATTTTCTACTTCTAATCATGCAACAAAAACTTGTATTGTTCAGCTTATTGGATATGTATTTAAAAGTTTCCTCATTTGCCATGTGCAATGTTGAATCTGAACCACTTAATCCATTTCAGGGTAAATAAGGAATGTAGATAGAGCCTCTTGCTATTTGTTAGTTTTATCTTGTATTTTCTTAGTTTGAAACTTCACTCCCCAAGAATAAAGGGGAAAGAACATTTTATGACCTAGTTACAGCCCAGTTGTTAAATCATTTTGCAGGACACAGAATGAGGCAGTCACTTATATATGAACAGATTCTCTCATTGCTTGAATGAATATGCTTTAAGAGCAGGAGGAGGAAGTGGATTTAGCAGTTCCCATCTTTATAAAATGTCATTTCCATCCCTGAAATTTGAGGTGTTTTTGGTTATTAGCAAGTTAAGGAAGTGATAATTGCCTCCATCGAGAGAGACAATAGTTTCTTAGAACTCAGAGTAAGATTAGGAGGGAGGAACCTGGATATGGAAGTCCAGTGAGGTGGTGACGTGGGATTTCCCTCTGTATGCTATAAATGTTTTATTGCCATTGGTTAATAAAGAAGATGCTTTTGGCCAATGGCTTAATAGAATATAGCCAGGCTGGAAGAGATACATATATATAGAGAGAGTAGGCAGAGTCAGGAAGAAGCCATGTAGCCGCTGTTGGAGACAGACACACCAGAACCTTGCTGGTAAGCTATAGCCATGTGGCGATACACAGATTAATAGAAATGAGATAATTTAAGATATAAGAGCTAGTTAGCAATAAACTTAAGCTATTGGCCAAACAATATTGCAATTAATACAGATTTCTGTGTGATTACTTGGGGAAAGGAGGCATGGCAAATGTACCAGGAACCGATTTGTGGCTTGGTAGGGGGGAATAGGCAGCTTGTTAAGCTCCAATTCATAACTTCATGCAATACTAAGACCTGATGTCAGTATGATCATGGGGAACTTCAAGGGACAAGTATCATTGATCATTCCTCACTTTAATACCTACCTTGAAATTTGACTGACAATAGGTCCATTAAACTATTCAGGCAAAATAATAATGTCTATAGAATGTGTCAGAACTATTGGTTTTGAATAGACTTAACATTAAATTATAAATATAAACAGATTTATAGCACCTCCCCTTTTCCATTCTAGGTTACATCACCCCAGAAAATGATATGACTTCTTTGCTTTGCCTTTCCTTTTTCTCTTAAAGCCAGGGAAGGTTGCCTGAATACAGGATGCCAGACACTTCACACAGCATATTAAGGATGGATTCTTGCTTGTTCTTCAGAGAAAAATCAGAATTAATCAATTTTAAAAAGGCTTTCTTGTTGTTATACTGTTGAAGAAAACCTCTGTGACAGAATGACTTGGCAGATAGGAGATTTAAATTGTTATTTAAAGAAGAGTGAGATATTGAGTGGCAGCTGGAAGAAGCATGCAGGCTTATAGCACATGGCACTTAGAGAAAGACCAAGGTGAGAAAATGAAATACTAGGAAGGGTGATAAACATCAGCAGGGGTAAACAAAGGCATTAAGTTTCTGTGTGTCATAGTAAAAGTCTGTTTGATTCAATGATATAAAGGAACTTAGAAGATTTTCAGAAGCAAACTTTCCTAAAATGTCAAAAGACACAATTATTACCATAGAAATACATTATGGAGCCATATACTGACAATGTACATGAAAGGCTATTTCTATTTAATAGATTTATCAAAACAAACGATACGTATACAACATAACTTGTACCTAAGGCTCAGGGAACAACAAGGAAAAGGTGGCAGAAAGACTGTAATAGTCAGGGGACCCAGAAGTCAGCTGTGAGATTATGTCTTCTTGAAATGACAGGGAAGCTTTACCCATATCTCTACAATACGGATGCCTAAACAAGACCTGAATAATGGCAATGTCATTAGACAAGCTAAATCAGGAGAGAGAAATCATAGAGGGCCATCCATAGACAAAAAACAATGTAGGTAACTGGTGAAAACCGAGAAATAGAGGATTCGTCTATCTCAGGAATGAGGCCCCTAACTAGCTATCCAATACCAGGAGGGTGTCTTGAAACCACACACACACACATAAACAACGTTAAATGGATTCATCAGGTTATATTTATTTATTTATGTGATTTATAGAATCATAATAATCAAAGAAAAATAGGGAGGGGGCACATGGGAAGGACTGGAGGGAAGGAACACAGGAGGAATTGGAGAAAGGGCACAGGGGAAAAGCTGGAGAGAGGAAAGGGAAGGGAAGAAGTTACATAACTATATTTTAGTTAAAATAAAAAGTGAAAACATATAACATTCGATTTTCTTAATCCTTTTATTAAAATGTTGTCATACATAAATATTTTATATTCAAACAAAAAGAACATAAAAAGAAAATAATATATTTGAACAACCTTTCATCATTGTAGTAACTTGTTTGTCACTAATTTTTGCTCTATTTTCTCAAATGGCTTTGTATCTTCGTGGAAATGTTAGTCATTTGTCAAATTGGATGTACTTCATTAGAACAGGCTTTTTCTTGACCCTAAGCTTTCCCCATCAGTCAAATGTTCTTTGTAGACAAGTTAATTTAGCTCTGTATAGGAAAGTGTGTGCTTTAGCTTGGAAGCTGTATTTCGCATCTAGAAACTACACACTTGACACTGCACATCCCAATAAGGCATATTAAATTAATTCTTATAGTTTTTTTTTACTTTTCCTCTAGCTGATTTGATCCATAATTATGAAGCCAGTTGGAGAAATGAGAACACACTGTACTGACAGATCTGTTAAGGCTCACACTATAGGTCTGCTTGATTCTTCATGCCCTCTTCTGTATTTGTCATCATGATTGATACAAATTAATTTCAAAAACCTTTCAAATAGAATAGGCGCATTACAGAAGAAAATTGCTTCTTTAACTGATAGCTTTGCATATTTTCATTAGTATCTCCGGATTTTCCTGATGCATGCCTTAATTGGCCTGAAATCCACTTCAGGAATTCTCTTACCTAGTTAGGCACATAGTCAATGGGCCATGGACCCTCCAAAGAGGCTCTTTCTAGATTATTCACTAAGCAGGTATTTATTCATGATGGAGTTATGCCAGTCTCATGGGTGAAAGCTTATTTTAGAATTTTTCCCCAGAAATCATTTAAAAACATTTATATAGCTGTAATAAAATTATTATAGCACATGATGCATTTTAAGCATTCAAAACAAAGGAGGAAGAGAAGAGACAACTTAAAAATAAGTAAATTTTTTTCTAGTAAAATAATGATACCAATTGTCCCTTCCAATGCTTCTTCTACCATTATCATTCAAGATAACTGTATGGCTGGGAGTTGCTCCATAGTAAGGAGCATCTCTTGCTAGGACCTGCCTTCCTTCTCCTCATCCCTACAGGCAGCTCACAGCCTCCTGTAATTCCAGCTCTAGATAATCTGAGGTCCTCTCCTGGTTCTTTAGGCACTTGCCTTACTGAATCAACAAATAACCACAAGTACTTACTTTTAATTAAATAAAATATATTAAAAATTATAATTGATCTCTGTCAAACTTGGTCCTCAGAGAAAATGAGGTTCATGGGGAAGTCAAGTGTTTGCCTGTGTGGCTGAATTATAAAACTGAATAATTTTTGACTCTTAAACTGAAGTCTTTTTGTTGAATTTATACAACCAAACTTAAATAACTAGTTCACAAATTCTTAGAGTTAATGTCAAATAATATGTTTCTAAGTTCAGGAATAGTTTCCTTCAGATCTAAATCCTCTAATACTATTTTTCAATTCTGTTCCATGTATTGTTCCCCTTCAATCCAGAGTGATCCTTTACTTCCAACAAGCTCTTTGTATATGAAAATGGACCTGTGTGGAGGTGGAGGATAAATGGGATATGGGGAGGTGGTGATAATCTAACCTTCAGATTCTCTATTAAAAAATATAAAATGTAGCATTTCTGTGTCCCAGAGAAATGTTGTTGCTATGGTGACTGCCTTTATGAATTCCAGTGAAACTGACATTAGCAACAGTCGTCTGATTTAAGCCGCCAGTGAGGTAAGGTTGCTCAGTCTCCAAAGATTTCTGCTGCTTGTTGAATATGTATCTCCAGGGCAGCAGAGCAAAGCATGTAGATATCTGTAGGAGGACATCTTTTCCCATAGCAAAGTAGGGAACAGGAGATAAGACACCAAACTTTGAAAGAAGGTGATATGTGTTCTCATTGCATCAACATATCCACAAAATATCTTTTTTGTAGTTCTGCATATAGGAAAAAAGGAAGGCATAAATTCAGGATAATGATGCTGTAATAAGGATCAGCTGTAGAGCCATTTGCAGGCTATGCAAGCTCTCTTCTAGTTTGTTATTATTTTTTGTATATACACACAAAATAATAAATATATATTTGTAATTATTGTAAATATATGCAAACTATATATGTATATATGCACATATATTGTATATATATATATATGTGTGTGTGTGTGTGTGTGTGTGTGTGTGTGTGTGTGTCTGTGTCTGTGTGTACAGTCATCAGACTTGGTGGCCAGTGCCTTTACATGTGGAACTCTCTCATTGACCCTTTCTTGCTACTTTATAGTTTGGTAACAGACACTTGTTAAGTTAGCCAGGTCGACCTTAAGCTTGGGATCCTTCTAACTGAACTGTGTCATCAGGTTTGATTCTGAATTATTTTTTGTACTTCAGGATGTAAATTTATAAATAAAAAATTTGCACAAATAATATTTATTCACTAATTTGATCTCCACTGGCTTATAAGAAATATAGCACATTCTGATTTAGATTTTTCAGTAGCATCATAAACAATTTACAACAGTAATGTATGTTTTCTGCTTTGGTTCATAGTAGGGAAATATGGCTCATCTTTCTGAATGTTATTGCAATTCTGGTTCCATTATCTAAGAAGATAGAGAAAAAAGTCAATCTTACTGAAACCAAACCAAAATGGTCACATATTTCTTGGTATAAAGTCCCCAATGGCCATGCTCAGAAATCATAAAGTATCTTTTCTTGTTGCTCAATAACGTCAGGATTTAATTTGCAAAGGGCTGCTTTCTAACATGCATGCTGACCCTTTAAAGGTGATGGTTTGATGAACATGGAGCTCACTCTCCATAATCTCCTGACCCCCATCTGTGTGTACCTTGTACATTCTATTAGAAAACTAGTTTGCTTGACTTTTTTTATCCATGCTTTTCCCAGAACATGGGACCCTGGAATACTGATCTGTGCTTTCAGTTTGTCTGACTTCAGCAAATACATAATATAGTGCATAAAATGGAAGGCTTGTAGTGTTTGTTAAAAAAATACAAGCCAAATCCTTATGAATATCTAGCAAATTCACCTCAGAATTTGGAAAAATATAGAAATGTTTGTTTTGGTGTTTAGTTGTATATATGTCTTAAAACACTCAGGTTTTTTTTGTCTTATTCTTTAGATGGATCTGTGTTCCAGATGAGACTATATTAGGTACTGGACAGATATTAAGAAAAACTATCAATTAAGTTTTACTGCAATAAGTGCTGTATATCCGTTTCCTTTGTGATCCAAATGGTCTACCTTGCAGGAAAGCACCTTAAGATAGAAGATAAACAACTCAAAATGGCTCTAGGAACTCCCTGAAACTGACCAGATTCACTAGGCTCCTCCCTCTAAAGTGTATATAGTCAAGACTGCCGAGAGTCACTCTCAGATAAAGCAAGCTGCAAATAAGATTGTGAGACCAGACCCATGCCTGGAAGAAATGTGGACCAACAGAGTCACCTAAAAAGGATACTCTCCTTCCCACTGAGCTTCCTCCAAGTTGTGTGCAGTGTGTTTCAGGTTCCTTTTGTCAGCTGTCCCTTGTGTTGGGGTGGGCTTTGGTGACTCAAATATTTTTGAATAATTTCTTCTCCTGTAAGTAATCCCAGTGAAACTCACTGATTCACTAAGTTGAATTTGATGGTATCTGCACTTTGGTCTATTGTAGGCTTCCTATTTGGGGTGGGTGGATATGTGTATGATAGTATCTTCCCAGGAAAATTATGTGACACAACAATAAGACATTTTAATATAGTTAAAAAATAAAACAGCCTATTCTAGTCACGCAGAAAATATGCATTTTAAGACTGTCTGAAGAGGTCTGTTTAACTCCCTTTCCATTTAGTCCCAAATTCGCTGTGAAGAGCTGCACACATTGGGTTTCTAAAATATAACTGGAGAACCTCAGAATCTGCCATTCTGAATCTCCTGCTACTCCTAAAGTCTTTTACATTTTTTGTTAAAGACTCAATCTCTCTCTCTGTCTCTCTCTGTGTCTCTGTCTCTGTCTCTCTCTCTCTCCACTTAAGCATTAGCAAAGAAAGCCACCTTAGTCTTATTCTTCTTCATTATCTGGCACACCTCATATCATCGATTTATTACCCTAAATATCTCTGGAATATTTCTTGGCCTTACTCACTAACTCTCCTGCTTGAGATTCTCTAATTGTCTTTCACCCCACACCCTAACCATTTCTCAAACTTGACCTTTCTGAAAACCATTCACCAGCCTGAAAATAATCTATCCAAAATAAAATTGACCTTTAGAAAAAAATCCATCAGAGACTTCTCAATTTCTGCTCACTTACATGAGGCTCCTGTGACCAACCCTTGCCCATCCCAAGAGTTTTCCTTTCTTAATCTGGACCTGACATTTTCCTCTTTTCACTGCTTACCCAGCTATAGAATTTATGTTATCAAGCATTGTTGGCCTTTTCTTGACTTGAAACTTTTTGAATTGTTCTTATTCTCTTGTTAAACAGTCCACTAAAGCATTGCTTTACCTCTGATGTCTCTTGTCTTTCCTTTTTTGGGGTACATAGCCTTTCTCTTGGGAATCCCATAGTTTATCATTAATTATAAGATTATGTTAAAATTGTGTCTATTTGTTGGTTTCATACCAGATATTGAATTTCTTAAAATACCATATTATTTCTTTGTTCTCTTCCCCAAAAGCCTAATGTGTAGTCATAGTCAAGCACCTGGTATTAAACACAGCTGAGAAAAGACAAAGAAAACCTCTTGCACTCACATGTTTCATTGCAAACTAGAAATTTCTGCCAATGCTGGTACAGAGATATTTTCATATCACCTTCATCATATAATAGTGATTGCCACTCTACTAGATGCTAAACATAAAGTGTTAAACTCTTACCTGCACCATAAACCCAGGACAGTTAATCTCTCAAAAATTATTGCAAAGATGAAGAAGACATTGGAGAATATCACTCACTGAAAGTGGAGCTGTTCATAGAGATAAATTCTCACAAATATTGCCTTAAATATGGCAAGATAACCTCATGTCCAAGCTTTAAATGAAATTAGGGATTTCCATGAAAGGGGTACGTGTGTTTACACCCATGTGTGTGACAGTGCTGCAGGAATTACTTGTGCAGCACATGAAATTTGAAAATGGAAATGCAGTTGTCTTCTCCAAAGGTGAGCTTTTGCAATAATGGCCATAACATGAAGAGTAAGTGGTCCATAGGGATCATGTGGAGCACCAGAGCAATTCAGCATGTGCTTCCGTGATTATTTGAATGACTTCTATGTGACTACTTATCCTCTCATGGAAATTTTCTGTAATAACTGCAGATTAATGACTTTTTATGCTTATTAAGATCCAAGGCTGAAAATGTCTGTCAATTAGGAGCCTGGAAACCTTGGCAAAAAAAGATGACGTGTGTCAATTTGTCAATTCTACTTCTCTTTGTATTTTGAGAAAGTCTTCTCATTTTTGTGGCCATACTCATGATGACAGCATAAAAGCAAAACCATTATTCTGTATGCTATGTACATGAAACAATTATATTTATTTATCTATTATCTATTTATTTACTCTTTGAGAATTCCATACATATACACAATAAATATTATTATATTAATCATTTGTTTGCCCGTCTAGTCCCTTCAGTACCTCCATAACATGCTGACACTCCTAACTTCATAACCTCTTTTTTTAAATAACTACTAAATTCAGTTAGTGTTGCCCATCTGTGACAGGTATGGGGCTGCCCACAGTAACTGGGAATGGAGAATCAGTTTTCCATGATAGGCTCTATCTTTAAAGAATATTTTGCAAAGCAATTGTGACCTTATCTACTGAAAACAACAGACTTTCATCTAGAGTGCATTTTCTTATCAGTTTTATATTTATATTCTGCACAAATGTGCTTCTGCACGCAAAATCATGCAGCAATCATTGCAGAAGCTAACAGAATGCTAATATCATGGATGTTATTCAGGTCACTGCTAAAATATTAGCAGTGAGCACTTAACTGAATGCCAGATTTTGGTAATGTGCTCTGCTTGTAACCTTCTCGGTTTTACGATCTCAAAATAAAATTGCGAAGTAGAAGGCATGTGTGTCTATGTGTCCCCTCTGTCTTAGTCTTAGGTTGCTAGTCCTGGCCATTTGGTTAGTGAATTCCTATTGGTCATTCTATTTTACAGGGGAAGAAGAGTCAAAACAGTTTCTCTTAGAAAGCACTAGCATGGCTTTATTTAATACAATTATTATTAACTTTAAAGAGAAGAGTTGCATTATAACGGCTGTGTTGACATATATAGCCTTAGCTCATTTTCACTATTGTTTATATTAATATATACTGTGAACAAGAAAATATTATAATTTCATTATTTGTCTGAATACTTCCAATTTATAAATCTCAAAATGTTTAAAAAATCATAATACTATAATTCTTTTGTTGTTATTGGTTACCTGAAGTTTTGTGGGTTTTTGTATACATGGTCTTGCTTTTCTAAAGCTCAATAGAAAATGATATTCTCTTCAACAGAAGATTCTTGCAAAAATGAGTATATATATATATATATATATATATATATATATATATATATATATATAGAGAGAGAGAGAGAGAGAGAGAGAGAGAGAGAGAGGAGAAACTAAAATATGACTTTCATGGATTTTGTTGGCTTTATATGCTATTTGTGCTTCTTTAATCATAAAAACTCAAGAAGCATGACTCAAATTTCTGATTTCAAATGTTATTTTCTCTTGTTACACACTTTCAGAAGATGTGTAGATGTGAATCTACCCGAACCTGTCACCAAAGCAATAACATTGTGCACCGAACTTTTAATATTACACGTTGGGAACAAGGGATCAGGATGTTTCCCTTCATCTGATACAGACAGGGTTTAAAGAATTATTTTTCACTCCTTTTGTTCACAAAGCACCATGGAAGCAACCTCTTTGAACAACAAGAATAAGATAAAGTTGATATTTTTTCCATTTAATTTTATTAAATATCTAGTTTAGAGAAAGTCAGCAGACCAGTGAAATGAACCATTCTTATCTGGTGATTTCAGTCTGCCCAAGGAAGCAGCTTTATTTTGGATTGATGTTGTCAACAGATAAGGGAGTTCTGTTCATATTTGGTAATTACTTAGAGTAGGCTTGGACCACGATTAAAGGATAAAATATTTCCTTTTGAAAAAAACAAAAGTGAAAAGAGAGTCTCATCCAATGGATACAGACCGATGCCTTACATAGCCCCATGCACATGCACACACACACACATGCTGTGTACACGCACACACACACAGACATACACACAGGCATGTACACACATGCTGCGTACACACACAGTCATGCACACACAGGCACACCAAGCTATAATAAAAAATACTAGAAGTCAATACAATAAGACATGAGGATGCAGAATACTTAAAGAAAATTTCAAGTAATAACACAAAAATTATTCTATATATCACATGTTCTGCACTCGAGGCGTGCTGTGAAATAACTAACCAAAAAAGACATAGAGATGAATGACTACACTCAGATAATTTCATTTTAGTCGTTTTCCTTCTTGCTTTGTTAAAATATATTTGACAAGTGTTATTATATACGCTGAAGAGGAAGAACACGATGTGCTGATTGTCTAGAAAGTGAGAAATGGCAATGCATGGAGTAGCTAACATATCCGTCATCTAATACGCTTGTCATTTATTTCCAGTAAGAATTTCTAAGCTGTTCAACACCTTTGGCTACACTCTCTCCCATGGTACCCACTTCCTGTGGCTATCCGCAGAGCCAGAAAAACCTCGCAAGCATTCTCTTCCACAAATCTGTCAGCCATGCTCAGGTGCAGACTATTCTATTCCACATTCTAGGAAGTTGCTGTAATTCTGTTGGGATTTTCCTTAATGTATTATTCATCCTTTGGTTTTTGGGGGATAAACATTATGAGTTGGCTCATAGGCAAATCTTTTTGGAACCATGATTCAGTTGTTTTAGTTAGAAGGTGTCCCAATTTTTTTTGCATGTTATTGACATACTTCTCCAATTTTAGAGACTGAAATGGATTTTTAAATTTTCTAATTTTAAAGCATTTTAGTTAGGCTCTAGTAGGAAAACATTTATTGTTAGTATTTTTGTCAGCGTTCCTGCAAACATCTCTTTGGAAATTTAGAATCTAGGCACAAGAATGAAGCAAAGGAGATAACTCATATGTCCTATGTTGCTTTCTGTTGCTGTAATAAACCAAACAACCTGACTAAGAGAAACTTGAGGGAGGAGAAAGTTTGTTTCAGTTCATACTTCCAGGTCATAGTCTATCATCGAGGGAATTCAAAGCAAGAACTGAGGCAGGGAGTAAAGTTTTAAAAACCGTGGAGGAAGAGCTGCTGGCTTGCTGGCTTGTTGTCATGCTCAGTCAGCCTTTTGATGTTACTACCCAGGACAACCTGCCTAAGGTTGTCACTGCCGTCGGTGGGTTGGACTATTCCACAGCAATCAATAATCAAAAGGGAGTCCCTGCAGACGTAGCCACAGTCCAGTCTGATATGGGAAATCTCTCAATTGAGATTCCATCCTCATAGCTAACTCTTGGTCTATGTCAAGTTGACTATTAAAACCAGCTAGGACACCATTATTTAGATTGTCATTGATTTCGGATTGAGAAAGAATAGTTTTTCTCATCAGTGCCAACTTATAAAAGTTAACCTGGCAAACCTAGGCAATGTATCTGAGAAGGAGTTTCACAATGCCCCTCTCTTGGCTGTGATTGGCTCTCCATATAACACTTGGTATTGTAATATCCTCTTAGGCTTTGGAAGGTCATCATTTAGTACAGGGAGGGGTAGAAAAAGCTTACCATCAGAATTCCACTTTATTGGGTATTATGTGTAAGAGAATAAAGTGTCATAGTATTTCTGTAGGAAATTAAATTTGAATAATAAATAATAACCTATAAAATCAAATCGCTCATGACAATAGCAGTATACCTGTGTTCTCTAATATTATCCTTGTATTCTGGTAAGGTTAGGTTAATATTAATAATTGTTACCTCCTTCTTCAAGGAAGTTCTAGAATCTTCTGGGTTTCTTTAGCTTCTCTTATCCGGAAGAGGATACTCTCCATTTGCATGCATAAACACCCCCCCCCCCATGATTTCCCTTTTCAAATTGACTCAGGTAGGCTAATATGTTCAAGTTCACTCATTTTTTTAAAAAAATAGTGCTCTTTTTGTCTGTCAAAATTCATCATCTACCATTTTTTAGTTCTAATAACTTCTATTCTAAAGTAGCTGAAGCTATTGTTGCTGTCACAGTCAAAAGAGATGTTGCCGCACAGTGCCATAGTAATAGTCATCTGTGATGAGAATGCTGTTGCTCTGTCCTGTCTTTGTCAACACTGGCATATGCGGGCACTTGTTTCCAAGCAGAAAGTTCGGCATAGAATCATGCTGCTCCAGAAAGAGGATGACTTAGTACCTCTGCTACAGTGTGTACGTGTGTCTGCCACAGTGTGTATGTGTGTCTGCTACAGAGTGTACATGTGTCTGCTACAGTGTGTATGTGTCTCTGCTACAGTGTGTTTGTGTGTCTGCTACAGTATGTATCTATGTTTTAATTCAGTTTTCCCTTGCAATTAGGGCTTGTTTAGTAATTCAAGGAGCAGAGAACACAGATTCAAAGAAAATTGGAACCAGAGTGCTCCATGGCATTCTGTGGTAAAGATAAATCCATTACTAGATTATTTCCAGAGTTCCCTAGACTCTTTGATAGCTTCACTCACTAATAATTCAGACTGATTAAAACACATTTGAATTCTAGTAGTAGCCACAGATTGCACTCAAGTTGTTAATTACCATATTCTTATACATACACATTGATTTTTTTGTGTTTGAGATTATAATATAATTATAACATTTCTCCCTCCCTTTTCTTCTCTCCAAACCCTCTGATAAACTTCATCTGTGTTATCTTTCAAATTCACGGCCTCTTTTATTTTCATTAATTGCTATTACATGTATATTGTTTTGAAAATTAAAATTCTGTTCCCTCTATGAGAATTTTAAAGCTCAAAACGGATTTTCAAGCCATTAAAATTGAAATAGCTTGGTTTCTTGTGCCCAGCCTTCTACTAACCTTCCAGGTGAGATGCGTAAGGACCAGTCTTCACCGTCAACTGCACCATATTGAGATTCACTATAGAAGCATATTCATGGTGGTATTTATGATGCAATTTCCACCAAAGTTTAAGAGCGACGTGCGGCTGAGTGTGACAGCACCTGCATGAGCTGGGGTCCCAGACTAAACACAAGGAGAAAGCAGAAAGGGAATGGAGCGTCAGCTTCCTGATTAGAAGGAATGTGACCAACTGCCTCAGACTCCTGCCACCCCCTTCAAACTGTAAGAAAAAGGAAACAAAATGCCTCTTTGCTTAAGTTGATTTTGTTTAGTATTTTGTAACAGCAACAAGAAAAGTAAGAACTACAAATTTGTGGTAGCTTGACATGATTTGCAAAAAGATAGATACAATTTATCACAAAAAACTTCATTTTACTGAAATGATGGTTCTAGATAATCTAGCAAGTAGTTGTTTATAACATAATTTTATTAATATTATTAGTCTTTCTCCCCATTTTGTGTCTGTGTGTCTGTGTGAACACGTGCACATGTGTGTGTACATGTGTATCTGCACTCCCGTCCGGGTGCACTTGTAGAGGTCAGAGGATGCTTTATGGGATTTGGGAATCAAACTCAGGTTATTAGGGCTCAAAAGGAGACTTTAACTTGCAGAGCCTCACAGCAGCATAAGAAGCAGATACAGATCATAAAACTAGTATATTCTTGACTCTCAGTGAGAAAACACTTGGGTCAAGATGGTATTGTTGTTTTTATATACTTAAAATGTGAAATAAACACAGAAGTTTGAAAGCGTGTGGCTATTAAAATTCAGTAAGCAATTCAATATTTTTATTGAAACACATGTAGGAACATAACACAAGTTGTGGAGAAAATGCTGATAGAAATATGATTCAAATCCCAATAAAACATTCCAAGATGACTAACTGCTCTTCAGATCTGCTCCTAAGAACTGTCCAGGTTCTGTGAGGTGTTTATGATTGTACTTTAGTACCATTGGTTACCTTTTCAATTTAACAATGTTTTAGGTGAACTTTTGTTCACTTAAGATACATGTATAGTAAGTATGTAAATCCTAAATTTTCTGTGCAAATAGAAAACAAAATCTATCCTTGTGATCCTTTCAAACCTCCTTCCAGAACCTTCTTTCCACTAGATGCTAACAACTGTGTTCCTTTCACACTATAGATACAGTTTCATGTTGACTGTTTCTGAATGGAATTATACTCTGACATGTTTGGCTGGCTTCTTTTCTTCAGTATTGTGTTTGTGAGACTGTATTTTGTTGAGGTTTGTTGCTGTGGTTCATTTGTTTTTTAAACATTAAATGGATGGTCTTCTAGTCTTTGACTATTACAACATCCATACATTTGGGTTTGTAGGTATCTTCCCTCTTTAATTTTGGACCATTAAAGATAGAGCTACAGTGACCACTGAGGAGTGAAGTGCTCAATGAGGCAATAGCAAGCATCCATGTAAAGACCTTTAGATGTATGCAGGTACATAACACCATTCACTCATACTTAACAGTGTAATTGCTAGAGCACAAGATTGGACCTTATCATCTACTGCTAATGTTTTCCAAAGAGGTAATTTCTCTTTGTGCATCCATTCTTAGTATATAACTTCATTGCCGTGTATCTTTGCAAAGTATTTTGCATTGCTACTCTTTTTAGTTTGAGTGAGAACAGTGTGTCCTGAAGTATTTTCTTGGTTGTGAAGCCAAGAAACTCCTTTTATTTTGTTGGTCATTTGAAAAGTTATTTACAATAGAGCAATGTTTTTTTTGCAATCATCACTTGTATATTCATTCTTCTTATGATGTTTCTCATTTAATATTTGTTCTTTACCTTACTGCAGTTTGTTTTTATGAAACTATAATACATAATAAAAAATTCAGAAGAAATCATTGCCAGCCTTAAGAACAAAAGCATATTTCCTTATATTTTAATCAGAAAGATTTGGTTTTATTGTTTATAAGTAGAAACGCAGTTCACTTACTGTTTGTATGGTATGTACTCTAGTAAGGGGCAAATAGTTGGGTTTTTTTTCCATGAAGATATTTAATTACTCTAACACAACTTGTTTAAAAGACATTCTTTCATATTCTATAGTTCTTTTCTTTGTCATATTCAAATATATATGCATGTACCCATATTTTCTTAGATTTCTTCCTAGATTTTGTTTATACCTCTTCTTTATACCATATTCCACATCTTAATAACTACAGATTTTAAAAACCTGGTATTGGAAGAAAACATCTCCCCCCAGCTTTGTCCCTTTCATCCCCAAAATATTAATTTTAGTTGTTTTCAGCTTCAATATATTTTTAAATCAGAGTGCCACTTTTCAAATATTACTTGATATTATTTTATTGAATTTATACTAACAGGTAAGTGCTGTGGGACAATGGTCTTCTTCCCTGTAAAGATTTGTTACTTGTATTTTAATAAAATGCTGATTGGCCAGTAGCCTGGCAGGAACTATAGGTAGGACGATGAGAACAGGAGAATTCTGGGAAGAGGAAAGGTTCAGTTTTTAGCTGTCACCCCAGACACAGAGAAAAAAAGATGAGAATGTCTCACTGATAAAAGGTACCAAGCCACATGCCTAACACAGACAAGAATTATGGGTGAATGTAGGATGTAAGAGTTAATAAGAAACCTGAACTAATAGGCTAACCAGTTTACGATTAATGTAGACCTCTGTGTGTTTCTTTGGGACTGAATAGCTGTGGGACTGGGTGGAACAGAAATCTCAGGCAACATGTAAGTAATATGGAGATAGTTGCATTTAAAATTCCTTAGTATTTTTCCCATGTTCCTGCATTAGCAGCCCATTTGGCTTATGGTTCTGGAGGTTCCAGTCAAAGATCCAGTGAACTAACTGCTTTGGGCTGGTGGTGAGGTCCTATATGTCAGTGTCGGGATTGCTTAATTGAGGAAACCACCTAACCAATGAGTTCAAGATTAAAAAGGAAGAAGGCTGAGCACTCATAATCCTTTTAGAAGGAATGCTGTCAATGGCGTAAGGACTTCATAAAGGGCCCCAACACATGAAAATCCAAGTGCCTTATAATTCAACCTTTGAAGGATGCTTGTTCAATAGAGTTTATCCCTGCCTGTTTAGTCAATGTTAGTAATATGGATAATCTTTAGTAGTTTTTGTTAGGGGTTTTAATACACTTTCGAATGTTTCCCCCTATTGTTGGTTTTCAGTTGCATCACTGATAAGGCATTTTGAGTGTCTTTCAAATTATTTGCAATCAGTATAACATGAATACCTTTTCTGTAGTGGTCCTACATTTAGTGATGTAATAAGTTCTTTAACTAATTCAGTTTATCTGGGGATTACAGTGAACTCTATACACAATGTCTTCTGTGAGCATTATATGAAGCCCCTTTTCTTCACTTCTGAAGAGTATTATTTTTAGTTATATTATTATGTTTTGAAATAATTTTTGTTCAATTTGAAATGCCATTCTTCTGTTTTTGATCTTACACTGTGAGTTTAAAAACAGTCATTCCTACATATTTGTTTAGTTGATAGCTAAATATGACAAAGGTTGGATTAGAAAAAGGTGTGGTAATATAACATGTTTTCTATGAAATCTTTTACTGAGTTTTCTTGTTGTAATAAAATACTCAACACAGGTAGCTAAAAGGAAAAAGGGTTTATTATGGCTCACTGTACAGGCCCCAGCTCATCACAGTAGGGAAGAGTAGGAGCCTGAAGTGGCTGGTGATGTCACTAGAATTAGAAAGGAGAGATGAATGCTTGTCCCAAGCTTACGTCTGGAGAATGTTGTATATAATCCAGGATCCCAGTCTGTGGAATGGAACCTCACAGAGCATGTATTCCCATTTTAACTAATCTTATCCAGCTAATTCCACATAGGCATCTCCACAGCTTCATCTCTCACTTTATTTCCCAAGCTAAAAATTGAGACAAACCATCACATTACACAGACACTAAGAACTAAGTTCCATTCATACCAGCCTTCCCCAAATGAGATAAAAATGGAAAACAAAATGGCATAAAGCAATAAGAAATAGGCAGTCAAACATATTTCTGGTGATGAATGCATTGAAAATAATGCTGTGAATACTGCAAGTCTACCAACACAACAGGGGAAACAGCCATGAATACCATTCCCTAACATTGTATGTTTTCAGAAGTTTGGTATGGAGACAAATCAGATGAAATTCTAAATACTTTCAAAATATTCTAATAATAAAAGGAAATAATAAGTCATGATATTTCACATGAAGATAAATGTCTAAAAGTCAACATACATTCATTTCTAATTCTTTAATAATTCTACAGCTTCTAGATATTAATTTCTACATATGTGAAAGATCATAAGAGCCAAAGTTCTCTTTTTCAAATTACAGCATATTGCACATGACCAGCTAATATGTGGGAAATATGCAAAGCAATATTTACAAGCCATTATTCAAGAACTTTTTCTCTTGAAGGGTGATATTCTGAACCTTGGATAGTAAGGCTTTCCGAAATAATGCATAACACCATGCCACTGAGTGATAACCATTTCTGTATATGTTAAATGTCTAAAAACAACAAAAATATTTTACTGGTGGCAATGATTGCTAAGTCAGGAGATACATTGCTGTCAAATTTAATTATTTATGATGAAAAGATATATAAACAGTTGGGAAGTTATTTTCTCCCTAGGTATGAGAAAGATATTTTTTCTCAGTTTTCCACTACTTCTGAGATAGTAAATGCAGTGTCAACAGGCTCCAAGCCTGTTGGAAAGCATTTGGGAAATCATTTTAAAAATCATGGTCTTAAGAAATGAAAAAAAAAATGACTTCCCCAGTACTTGGTGCTAATAGCCATCTTTTGTGGAACCTAACTTGAAGGAAGGCAACAGACAACTGTTTCTTTCAAAAGTGTCATGGAAACCTGATTGGAGCAGTTGCCTGTGCTGCTGCTCTATTTTTAGGGATGTTGTTGTAATTGACTAGATGGCAATTAAGTCTACTGTGTTCTTATGCCTGCTCCTTTGTACAGGCAAGCCCCAGTGCTTGATGGAGCGCCAGGGGACTCCTGTGGAGAAAATGCAGGAGCTGGCCAGTTCTTCAATAATTCTAGAACTTCCAGCAAGCCTTAAGAGGACTGGATAAATTGCATTTGGTGGGCTACTTGACAGCCGATTTGCACAAAAGATGCTATGGGCTATGGGAAAGTAATGTGTTTTACTTGTGGCAGGCGTGCTCAGAATAAAAACATACTAATGTAGCAGTCTCAGTATGGCAGAGTGGGAAATAAGACAGAAGTTAAATTGGAGTACTTCTCTTGGCCTTTTAATAAACATTCAGCAAAGTGAGATGAAGAATTGCTTCACAGAAAGGAGCGCTTCTTCTTAATAGGCTTTTAGGAGCTTTTATAAGGCAATATGGGAACATTGCATTAGCGTATAACTAAACAAAATGTTGTTACAAGGTCTGTTATATAAAGGCAAAGCAATTCACCAAAAACAAAGCATACTCAAGAAAGATAAAAGATAAAAATATAAGCCGTCTACTATCTCAGAAATAATCTAACAATCTCTCACATTGCTGTGCATGCCATTTTACATATGCAACTTTATGCATATTATTGTATATGTAAAGTTAATGGTTTTGGGTTCTTTTGTTCATCATAACAGCATATATGTTACTAAAAATGCTTGGAAAGGTTATTCAAATAGTTGTTATGAATTATTTAATTTAGTGATGGATCCCATTTATATTATCATGCTACTGCTGACAACCATTTAACCCTTCTCCACTTTCTTTCTCTCATTCCTTTAAGTTTCTTATGTATTTTTAGCACAAACAATATTACAATGAAAATTTCAAGTTACTTTCATACATCACCATGCATGATTATTCCTCTATATTAAATAGCTAGAAACATAGACAATGGATCAGTGGGTGCATGCCATACTATAGAAACTAGATGGATTCAATAGCATATTAGAAAAAAATTCTTTATTCGTTTTAACACTGTTCCTAAAATTATCTGATTGCTAAGTATTAATTACTGATTTTGTTACAACTGAATAAAACTTATTGTCATATGTCATAGATTTTTCTTGAACCCTTTAGATTATAAAGCACACAGTTTACCTCAAATTAAACTTTTCTTTTCAGGGCACTAGAGATATATAGCTCAGTTGGTGGAGTGTTTGTCTGGCATATGTAAGGCTCTGGGTTCAATTGAAAGTACATCAAGGAAACCCCTAAAACAATCCTATGCCTATAAGAATTTTATTGCCTAATATGTGATTAGGTCCCATTAGAAGTCACTAATGGTCCTAATGAAATTCTCTTGGACTTTTCTGGTAGATGACACTACCACTGAAACCCCCAATGAACAACTTAATGTCCTAACAGTGCCCAGCCTCAGCAAGACTCGTGTGCTTCAATCTCACCAACAGCTCAGTCTTCTACAATGCAGTCACTATCACACAGCATTTCCTGTCAAAATGTCCCTCCAAGGAAAACTATCTAAACTGTCATATTCCTAAATAGCTTTTGTGAAATTTTTTAAGAAAAACTCTGACATGTTCAAAATTAGCTTCCTTAAGATGTTTTAGAAAGTTTTATCTGCAAGGCCAAGGTGAGATTATTCCAGTAAGATAAGTTTATTTTTTTAAAAAAAAATGACTGACACAATTTATGAAATTGATCAAATAAAGAATAAATGTCATAAAGTTACAGTGATACAGAGATGATATTTGTTTAAATTCAGCATTTACTCATAATTAAAACCAGTTTACAAAACTCCATGTCAATCCCAAAGACTAGAGAGCTTCTAAGGTCTAATAAAGGCCTATTGATGTTTTGCTAAATGATCATGTTGTCAACTACCCTCTAAATATTTTTACTTATTCCAATCAATTTGTGTTCGGCTCTCAACTTTGGAGTAATTTCTTATTGCAAGGACTCAAAACCTGTTTGAAGTGCTGAGAATAAGTTACTATATGAATATTCCCACCCCTCCCCACAGCAAAGTTCAGGGTGCACTATTCAAGTGTAGGTAGAAAAAAAGTAAGAGCTTGAGGTTAGGGAGGAGACCTTTAAAATATTGTTCCCTGGACATGGCATGGTTTCTGTATTAATGAACCTATGATAGCTGTGTTTTCTGCAGAATCCGAGCCATTAAAACTTCCAGCATGGAGAGAAGAGGTCCAGATGTATCCCTCCTGGCAGTGGATGGGTGCTGGGGAGGAGGAATCACTTAACTTTGGGAGTGTTGTGGTCAGAGGACAATTTTTGTAGAACTGGTTTTCTCTTTCCCCCTTTATGTGGGTTCTGGGATCAAACTCAGTTTGTTAGCTTTATCCACTGAGCCATCTCTCTGGCCATCTTCCTCTTTCTAAGCTGTTCCTCTCTGGCATTTGCCACAGTAAGTAACTAACACAATGGTTTTCCTGATCTCATGGACTCCTATCTAATGTTTGAATGGTGAGCACTGCAATTTGAAAAGAAGAGTCCCTGGAGGGAAAAGCTTCATGGGAAAGAGGGGCAGAGTTCTACACAAGGGTTAGTGATGCTTCTGTTGATTACCACCTGGCTTTGTTACATTTGTGCAGAGTGGCAAGGTGTGAGCCTAGGAAAGGCATGGCCAGTATGGTGTCAGTTAGGCAATCCCAACAACTTACACAAGGCAAGAATATCTTTTATTTCTTAACTAATCAGAAAAAAGTCCTTATTCACACATCCAAGAGGATTGTGACTCAGTAATGTGACTGAATCCCATGTTACTCTCTACATTCTCCTTAACAAGGCCTGAAGATGAGGACTCATCAGTGGGGATAAAGACAGACAGGAAAATTGAGCTCCAGTTTTTATTGCATCATGGGGTGATTATAATTAACAATAAATTATTGTTTATTTCCAAAGTGCTGCCAGAGCGGATTATGAATATTCACATCACAAGTGATAAAAATGTTAAAGTTCATAGTCAGTTACTCAAATGAGATTGTTCCATTTTGTATTCGTATATTGAAATATCACATTACACCTCATATGTATATGTGATCTTTACATTTCAATTGTTTTAAATTAAAAATCAGTAAAAAAAATTCAGGAAATCAAGCCACTGTGACTAAATTAATGACAATGTTTAATATTTTTAACAGAAGACTGAAAAATTGAACACTCAAAACCATAAATAAACTGTCTCCAAAAGTACTAAACAGCAAAGCCTGCAGAGCAAAGAACCCATGAACCCATTAACCAATTACTTATAATCCCTTAACCAGAGAAATAAGTGGCAATAGTAAAAGATATATTAATGACAAAGACGGTGAGATGAACAGACAAGAAGGATGAAAAAGCTTGTATACCCATGTGCAATGTGCTGAAGTACTTTGGAAAATGAGAAAGGCATGCTTGGAAATAGAAAATCAAACAAAGAAAGTGTAAAACAGGATTGGGAATTATTAAGAGAGCAAGCTTTAATGATGAGCAACCACTGTGGGCATTTCTCTGCAAACATAAAGAACTGGTGGGAAGCATAGAAACCTGGGCTTGAAAAGGGTGGGGAATGACTGTATTTATATCCAAAGTCCAGTGACTTTGCAGGTCCTCTAGTATAGTGAAATCTATCCCTATTGATGAAGGAATGTTTGCACAACTTTGATTCATTGATATACCATTTCCTTGTCATTTTTGACTAGTTTGACTTTGTAAATTCTCAGGTGAAATAAAGTAAAGCAAGATGAAATAAACAAACTACAATTTGAAATGTAGACGTGGAGCGTTCTGTCTTAGGTATGGCGCATGTGGATCAGATGTGTATACCAACAGCATTACTGACTACAAGATCGTTGTTGAAGAAAAGAGGCCTGGTTTTAAAAGTAAGGGGTCATATAAACAGTTTCAGCCACACTTGCGTGGCATGGCATGGCTCTTTAATTGAAGAGGACTTTTGAAACGTTGTGTTGAGATATAAATGAGGCTTAGTGGGAACGGAAGATAAAGTATAAAAACATAGTTTATCATTGATTAGGTTTCACTACTAGCGTCTTCACTACTTGCATTAAGCTGGGCTCCAACCCAGCAAGCTACCACATTCTGAAAATGTCTAAATTTAGTTCAAAATATCTTTAAATTATAGCCAGCAGAGCTGCATAATTCCAGTTCTTTCCTTTGGGCTTCTTTAGTCCTTGAGACTAATAGAGTGGAGTGGCGAATTATTATTAAAATGCCCTTCAATATGAAAATTTTTCCAGCAAATTATTCATAGTGATCACTCATTGTGATCCTTTTGCCAGTTATCCTTTGTGCTTTACAGGTCAGTGAGGACCATGCAGAATGCTCTTATGTTGAGCGACTTCAATATAAAAGATGTTAGGGAAGCAGAATTGCGTGCCAAGTGAATCTTCATCTTAATTAGCTTCTAGAACAAGAAGAGCTTGCTTCTATGCCCACAAAAATAATTCAGCGGCCTTCTTTGGGGTGGCCTTTGTCATGCTACCCAGCACAGGCCTGTGCCTATATTTAATGGAGATAATGAAATTTTAAGGAGAAAAACAAGCCCTTCTTGAATGTGCTATATTCTGAAGATAAGGGAGACCTAGAAATCTCTATTGGAACAGGGCTTACCTGAGCTTAAAAATTCCGTGGTGAAGGTTACATTCTAGGGCACAATTTTCAGATGGCAATTGTTACAACCTATTCATCTTCCTTAGGCAGTAAAAGATGCTCCTGAATGAATGTCTCCTGGAAAGTAGCTGACACTACTACTTTTTTCTTCTAAGCCGCAGGCTTTCTTCCCCCTATAGTGAAACTGAGAGGCAGCAGATTCTCAGACATTCTGGTTTCCATCCGTATCATTTAGCTCTGTGAGTTGGTGTCACAGCGAAGCTCCAGGCTATACTATGGAACTTTTCTACATGAGTTCTTTTGGCAGAGATGATTTGTACAATCCATATTGCCTTGATCAAAGCTATTAAGGTACAATGTCATCATTCTACGAAATTTGTCCAAATTCAGCAAATTGTTATTTAAGATTTTGTGGCTGTTTTGGAAATTGGGGACACATTAGGGAAAGACTAATGCCAATGGTGGGTTGGAAAGATATAAGCAGGTTAGCTTGTAACTATTGAAGCTAAGGGTTGGAAAGATATAAGCAGGTTAGCTTGTAACTATTGAAGCTAAGGGTTGGAAAGATATAAGCAGGTTAGCTTGTAACTATTGAAGCTAAGGGTTGGAAAGATATAAGCAGGTTAGCTTGTAACTATTGAAGCTAAGGGTTGGAAAGATATATGCAGGTTAGCTCGTAACTATTGAAGCTGAGGGATAGACCTACATGACTATAGAAGACCATATGGATGGTACAAGAAAAAAATTCAGAATCTGATGGAAGGGTGTGATGCCAACTGATACACATTGAACTCCAAGGAGACTGTTAGTAGCTTCCCACCCTCTGTCATACAAATGGGACTGAACTATGTGTCCTGCAGTGCTTGCCACACTGCCTCATGTGGGTTCTGTCTTTGCATCTACTGATTGTGTTACTTTCCATTTGTTCCTTTGCAATTCAGGATTTTCCCTTCCAATCTGCTCTATGCCCCTGGATGGTGCTGTATCAGGGATCTCTGAATTTTGGAGAGAGAGAAAGAGAGAGAGAGAGAGAGAGAGAGAGAGAGAGAGAGAGAGTTCTCAGGAGACCCTCTTCATAGAGTTCTTCACAGTTTCTTCTGGTGCTGTTTCTCTTCATGTGCATTAGTGGCTATGGCTATTTGAACTTGCTAGCCTTGGTATCAACATTACCTGTAGCTGTTTCCTCAAGATCTGACTGTACCTTTGTAAGTCATGCTTCATTACATCCATCTGCACCCCTCAAATTGCTCGCTTTGTTGAGTATGTCATCCCTCCTTGCTGGCTGATACAGCAACTAAACCTCTTCTTTAAGTTTTGTCAATGGAGGCCACACTTTCAGGTGAGTGGAGTTACATGGTGTTAGTACAAACATAAGACTTTAATGAGAAAGGGTATGCAGAAATATGACTGATATTCAGAGAGTCTTGACATGTGGCTCCTTGTTTCTCAATTATTGAAGAAAGGAGCTAACCAGAAATTGCTCAGATTTTTCTTTTTCTTTTCTTTAAAAAAAACATTCAGGTCTATTTCATTACACATCTATCTATTAAAATAAAATGAACATTTAATCTCTTAATCGTTTAAAGTATTTTTAATACCTAATTATTTATTTTACATGCCAATTATAGTTTCCCCTGCCTCCTCTTCTCCCAGTTCCTTCCCTTCTTCTTTCCATCTGCCCCACCCCATCCATTCCTTCTTTGGTTTCTACTCAGAAAAGGGCAGGCCCCCCATGGGTATTGACAAAACATAACATATCAAGTTTTAGTAAGGCTACACCTTACGATGTATTAAGGCTGGGCAAGGCCACCAACTATGAGGAATAGGTTCCCAAAGACCAGCAAAAGAGTCAGAGGTAGCCTCTGTTTCCAGTCCCACAAGAAGCTACATAATAGTCACATATATACATAGTGCCTAGGTCAGTCACATGCAGGTTTCCTGGTTGTCGGTTCAGCCTCTGTGAGCTCTTATGAGCCCAAGTTAATTATTTCTGTGGATCTTCTTGTGATATCCTCAATCCCTCTGGCTCCTACAGTCCTTCTTCCCTCTTTTCGTCAGGATTCCTAGAGCTCGGCCTAATGTGACTGTGGGTCTCTGCGTCTGTTTCCACCAGTTGCTGGATGAAGTCTCTCTGAGATCATCAACCATGATCAAGTGGGCTTCATCCCATAGATATAGGGATATTCAACATACGAACATCTGTCAATGTAATCTACCGTATCAACAACCTGAAAAAAAAAACCATATGATCATCCCATTAGATGCTGAAAAAGCCTTTGACAAAAATCCAACATCCCTTCATAATAAAATAGCTCAGGGATACAAGGGACATACATAACAAAAGCAATATACAGCAAGCCAATTGCCAGCATCAAATTAAATGGAGGGACACTCAAAGCAATTCCACTAAAATCAAGAACAAGACCAGTTTATCCATTCTCTTCATATCTATTTAATATAGTACTTGAAGTTCTAGCTATATCAATAATACAGCTAAAGGAGATCAAAGGGATACAGATTGGAAAGGAAGAAGTCAAAGTATCATTATTTGGAAATAATATGATAGTATACATAAGTGACCTCAAATTTTTCTAATTAGTCAAGATTCATTTTCTAGAGATCATATTGACAAGCAACTTCTTGGTCGTAAACCTGTGGATGTCTTCATAGTAAAATAATTATTAAAACAAATGACTTGTCATTTAAATTTATAATAATTTTCTGGATTTAAAGGATGGGAGATGAGGTGTGTGTGTGTGTGTGTGTGTGTGTGTGTGTGTGTGTGTGCGTGTGTGTGTGTTATACTCTGTGAGGAGCTTACCTGCCTGCTTTCCTCTCCTCTTACTTGTGTAGAAATACAAATTACTATTCTAGGAACATATATGTATATATGCTGTTTGTGTCTGACATCTTGCCCCAAATATTATCTATTCCCCACAGCTATAAGAATAAATTGGACCATCTGTTTGAGTCAAAGTAATAAGGTATTAGAGATCCCTTCTTGCTAACTCATTAATAAAAACAGTGACTTGCTACACAGAAAAACTACAATCTGAGAAGAATGTGAAAATGTGTAAAAAGAGTTGATTTTTTTCTAAAATATTAAACCACTGTCATGAACATTATTTAAAAAACTGTTTTACTTAAGGAAGTGATGATTATGAAATTAAATTTACTTTAAAAAGAGTTGGCCCATGGACACTAGTGATCTTCTAAGAATGTTGGGGAAAATGAGCTACCTTCTCTTTGTAAAATAAAGACCCAAGAAGCTCATTGGCATGTTCATGTCTACTTATATGCTGCTCCCACTGAACACTGGGAATCTACCAAAAAAAAATTTAAATCTTAGGCACACAGTTAAAGATGGAAGCCATAAGGAATCTTTCATTTATCGTTCATGAAAAAGATAAAATTTTATACAAGGCTGGCATTAAAAATTGGAGTTGAATTTTTCTGTTTAATAAGTAATAATTCCAGAGAACATTTTTTTTTACTGGGGTGATATATTATGTGAGTCCTGGAAAGGATACAGCTGAGAGAAAATTTACTTATGTGACCAACAGGATGTTGTACATGAAATTTGAGGGAAAACATCAGAAATAAGTAAAGATGTCAAGACATGAGGCAACAACTGAGACATCACAAAGCAACAGTATTCCAGATTCACCTTGTCTCCTTGTTTTGATCATGTAGACCTTCTGAATGATAATGGCCAATGTCTCCGATGTTGTCAGTCAGTAGATTGCTTGGCACAGGAGCATGACAACTTGAGTTTGATCCCCTACACCAATGTAAAAATCCAGATGCTTCAGTGCACACCCATGATCTTAAAGCGGGAGAAGTGGACCCAAGTAGATTCCATGGCTTGGTGGACAGTTACCCTAGATGAAATAGAAATAGTAAGCTCTCAGCTCACCAAGAGATCCTGTCTAAAATATAATGTGGAGAGCCAATGAGAAAGACACTAAGGACACCTACATTTAGCTTACACAATATACTGAGCAGGGAGGAAAGGATGGGGTGGGGTGGGAGGAAGCACCCGATGGTGTTTTTGCTTTCCTTAACCAGACACTCTCTCAGCCTGACTAACTAGGTACCCTTCTCCCACCCGTGTCACAGTAGTGAGCATGGCCTATGACAGAGGGCAAGGATTAGACTGGAGCAGAGACTCCCACTTTCTGAAATAGGTTCCTGAGTAATAGTGGGCTTTATTCAACACATGCCTAGAGAAACTAGATAGTAGTTATTGACCAATTTGAGCTTGTTTCTCCAGTCTTCACAGACCATAGGCTTAATCATCCAATTTCCAGGCTCTCCACATCCTTGTTATCTTCACAACACTGTGTTCCTCAGGCTGGAGAAATGGCTCAGTAGTTAATAGCCCTGGCTGCTCTTCCAGAGTAACCTGGTCCAATTCCCAGGACCCACATGGCAATTCACAACTGTCTATAACTTAGTTACAGAAGATCCAACACCCTCACACAGATAAACATGCAGGCAAAACACCAGTGCACATAAAAATACATTATTTTATGCTATTATCTATGTACCTCAGACTTTTTCACCTTGAATTTACAGATTTTCTGATCTTGCTCGAAAATCATACTGTGAACAGAGGTTTTATGATCTCTTGTGAGTTTACTTGTATGTGCCCCCCCCCCAAACTGGCGAAATTACAGTAAGGTACAAGTTTAATTACATTTGTACTCTTCTAAACTTTACTATTACAAAAATCAATTTATAATTTTACAAAACTGCAAAGTAAACACATTCTACTTAGTCTCTTCAGAGGTTCTAATAGATATATATGTAGAAACATGCAGTGGGCATTGAGATGCTTTTATTTGTAAGTTATTTATTTATTTTGGAAAGATGCCATTTTATTGAAGAAACAAGTTCATCAGCTTTATGGTAGTGTATTGACTGCAGTCTCCTGAGCAATTGTCTTACTTTTATTTTATGGTTACTGTGATGCAGTTATCTGATGCATACTGATGTGACTGCCTCCTGCTCAACTTAGCGCCGACCTCAACTTCCGCTCACATATGATGCAGAGGAGGTCTTCAGCCAGAGGAAAAGACAGGGCATGCATCTGCCCACTGATGCCAATTATGACTTCAGTTAACTCTTCTCTCTCTCCCTTTATGTTCGTATACTAAATGTTGATAATGTTGTATTATGTATATTCTGTAAGCTTAAATATTTTCTGAAATAAGCTGTATATAAGAAAACTAAATACAACATGATAGATGGATAGACAGATAGATGATGTTATAGATACATAATTTAATCTGTATTAAACAGCACAACACCAAAGAATCATAATGTAGTTGATGATCAGCTGAACAGGCTGTATATTTCTTATCTGAAGTTCCTGTTCTTCCCTTAAATTTGTTTGAAATTTTAGAGAGAGCCATTACATTTTTTTCTAAGCCTTAATGATGCGCTAATATAAAGAATGATTTGACAACATTTGAGATCCATTCTGACTTTAGGAATAAATGAAGATGAAAAATACCTTTCACAAAAGCTTGTAGAGAGTATCATAGTAGAAATATGACAATGACTTCTAAATAACCCAAGGCTACACCCTTCTGAGAATCACTGTGAATGGACAGGACTCCAAACTAAAGAGTGCCTAAGGGGTCAGATCTTTTCTCCAGAGGCAGCAACTGACAGCGATGGATGAGTCTCCTTAACTTAGAAAGAGATGTCTGCAGTGTTGGTGATAAGAGAAGGCTCTTCATAGTCTCAGGATGAGGTTAGAGTTCACCTGAACTTCTACATCTCTGGGACTGGCTCCGGGTAAACTCTATCCCCCATGTTACACTTAGAGCTATATCTTGTAAAATTCAGCTCATGGGGAGTACTGACATCAATTAAAAAGGAAGAGAAATGAGACAACTAGCTTCTTACTCCAACTACTTTCTAGAAGGTACGGGAAAGCTGAGGACTCTAGCAACCAGGGCAGTGGAAGATTCTAGCAGCTCAGTAGCACTTAGGCCAATGGACTTAGATGAATTTCTGATTTCATGTCAGTTCTCTCCTTCCCTTTTGTGCTCTTTGATAATGTCCAAGTTCTTTTGTTCCTCCAGTCTTTAAATACCACTATAGACACTTCACTATTTTTAAAGAATTCTACACTTTCTATGTTAAATCTTCTCTATTTGATATCTTCAAATGTGTCTTTCTTATCCAGACTCAATTTTGCTTAACAAATCACTAAGTATTTACTATTTAGTGAAGGACCTGACCCAGAGCATATAGCCCTTACTACAAACCAGAAAAAAAAAAAAACTTACAAATGTTAGCTCACTCAGTCTTCAAACATGAGGTTTACTAATAGGGAAAGTTACAGAATGCATCTAAGAGAGCATATCTATTAAGTAGCTAAGCTGGGCTATGACCCCCACCCAGCCCCAGGCTGTTGAGTAGCTACAAGTCTTAAGGGTACAGAATAATTTTTGTTTGCCAGTGTTCTGTTAATTGTTTAACATTCCTCCAACCTTTATAAGTATGTGCATATAATAGAATATTTAAAAACTCTGTGAAGGTTTACTGTACTGGGTGTGAATAGTTGACTTTTGTAGATTTCCCAGTGATAATACCATTAATGCCTACTATCATGAACTCATCACTTTTTTAAGGATTCTATCCGTCAGTATTGTTAGACTGGTGATTAAATTTTAGAACGAATATTGAAATACAGCAAAGTGGCATGTGGCCACCCACTCACCTCCTGCCTTCCCCTCTCCTCTCCTGCATTTCCCTATCCTCCAAAGCCAGAATGCACATAAAATCCATAATTAATGAACTATCCATTCACTCCTCTCTTTTGTTTAAAATCTAAAGCAATAAAATATGTTACTTGGTTGACAATCAAAGAGTATTCAGTCTTTAAATTGTATTGGTTAAGTAAGCTTCTTTGATGCAGACACAACAGAACTAGAAGTCAGTGAAAATGTTAAGAATAAAGAAAAAATATTTCACTTGACGCTAAATTTTTAGAGTGACATTTTGAAAAAGTAGCATAAATACGTATTTACAATACTACTGCTAGGGTTTTCAGACGGTTTGTCAATTTTGTGAGTTAATTTTTGGTCTCTTTCTTCTGAGTCATATTATTATTTATGGAATGTAATGAAATCTTATATCATTGAGAACTTTTGTTTTTTAAACAATAATAAGGATAACATTTTGAGGCCATTGAGATTCTAAAATCCCATTTATAAATACAAATACATACCACTAACTTACGTGATAAGTAGTGATGGATACAAGATTGACATTAAACATTCTTCAGCAAATATAATGACTTTATTACTATTTCCTAGATATTTATTTATTACCTAGGAAATTCAATTAAACTTCTTATTCTTAAGTCTCCATCTAAAAAATGGTAAAATTAATTGGAATTTGTATAAAATTTGTATGGGTATAAGTGTTAATCAAGAGAATTAATACCAAGTACTTGACTAGACAGGAAGGGGATTGGGGAGGAGAAAAAAAAAGAATAGGGAAACAAGAAAGAGGGGGAAATGGGAAGAGAAGAGAAAGTGAGAAAGGAAGGTAAGATTGCCTTGCTTGCTTTTCTGCCATAGAGTAAGAGAATGCCATAGGATAGGCAATTTGTAAATGATATAATCTTATTTGAATCCTGGCTCTGTAGCTGGAAAGTGCAAAAGCCTGACTCTGGCATCTAGGGGGACTTCTGTGTTGTGTCATCATGAGGAAGGAGGCCAAGAAAACATACATGGTGTAGAAGGACAAAAATGGAACTGCTGTAGCTTTTCTGGCAAACCCAGTCTCGTAACACCCTGTAACATGAGGGCCTCCTTATTGGAATATCTGTCCTACCCAGTTCCCACAGCCAGTAAGTCCCAAAGAAACTACACCGAATTCTACATTAATCATAAACTGATTGGCCCATTAGCATAGGCTTTGTATTAGCTCTTATAACTTATATTAACCCATTATTCTTATCTATGTTAGCCCCATGGCTTTGTATCTTTTTCAGTAGGGCAGGTCACATCCTGCTTCTTCAGTGTCTGGACAGGACTGCGAAGAGAACTTCCTTCTTCCCAGAATACTCCTGCTCTCATTGCCCTGCCTCTACTTCCTGTCTGGTTGCCCCACCTATACTTCCTGCCTGGCTACTGGCCAATCAGCGGTTATTTAAAATGTAATTGACAGAATACAGAATTGTCCCCCACCATCACCCCTCCCAACATAGCAGCAATTATCCATTTGTGAAGAGGTATCATGGCATATTCACCTCTTAAAGTTCCACCACCAATACTTTTACAACATGAATTAACTTTCAACATGACCTTCCTCTCTCTTCCCTTCCCTCTTCTTGTTTCCCACTTCCTCTCCTTTCCTTTCTCACTTAGACTTTTGAGTTAGAGAGTTTAAATTACAAGTGAATGGCTCACATGAAAGTGTATTAAAATGTACTCATCTCAATCACAAAACTCAAATTTTAATTTCCTTGAGAAAGTATCATAGCTAATAAAACCATAAGTATTTTCCTGACTCAGATAAAAACACAACTATTAACTATGTCATTTCTGATGACATTCCAGAATTAAATTGACAAGAACAATTTAATCTAATTATTGAATAAAAAAAAACCCCAATGCTTCTTCAACCAACAAAGCAAAACCTAGGTTCGTTATATTTGCCATTTTACCTCTCCTAAAACCTCCTGTCAATTAAGAATTTTATTTTATTTAACAGATTTTTAACAAAGTGAAAAATATAACTGGAAGGATTTAATAAGGCACACATTATTCTTAAGGTAGACAAATAGTTGGTGGATGGGTAGGTAGACATAGTTACAATCTGAAAGTAATATATATTGTACTATTACACAGTAGGTTGTTTGTAAGAAGTGACAATGCATTGTAGAGTTCACAAAGGCTAGAAGAAAGGATTTTGGATATTTTCTGCCAGAGAAAAATGATAAATGTTTGAGAAAATACGTGTGCTTACACTGATTTAAAAGTTGCCATATATATGTAGGTGAGTGTATCATATAGTACCCAATAATTATTTACTCTTTTTATGTCTCTATGTAAAGCATTTTAAAAGAATATTATAAACGCTTATTTGGCAAATCCATTGTAGTATGTGAAGCTTTTGCTCCACTGATAAAAAAAACAGCATTTCAAGTCTCCTGTACATATCAAGATATTACTCCCGATATTCTATGACAGAATAAACATTTCCAATCCAGAAAGAAAGAATGGGAAGGAAGAAAAAGAACTAAAATGCAATGTTAAGCCATAAAGGCAAATATAGTAGCACCACATTCAGCATCTGAGTCACATAGTATTGTGATGTAGATTCTTATTATCAGACTTTGGAAGTCGTTTTCCTATGCCCCAATCTTTTGTCATACATATGGCCTCTCTCGTAAAAGCTTTATTTAGTGACTGCAGTTTTCCTCAGGAGATGTCTCATGTTTCTGGTATCTTCACCATCCTGGTACTTTGAACACAACTTAGGCTTCGCTTAAAAAAATCTGTGCAGAGCTCACTGAAAGATTCTAGCATTACTACACATTATTTCCTCCTAAGCCCCATAACACTTATGTTCTGCTTACCTGCCAAAGGAGCATCACATAGATGCTGACATCTCCTTAATAGTGCTAATCTCTTTGACAGTTTCAGCTGTCTTGTCTGTATTTGCCTTGTCTGTCAAGTTAAGTGTGTTCACACATCTTTCTTTCCTTGGAAAAATGAGCTTTTAAAATCTTTTTGCTCTATGTTTGGGCTCTTGATTCTCATTAGGAACTTGGCTAAAATCATCTGGCAGTTCACATTCCACAGCCCGAGAACAGTGTCATCGAGGGAAGTGGTAGAATTCTAAGAGGTGAAGGATAGTGGAAGGATTTTAGCTCATTGAGGGATGCTCTTGGAGACAGTAGATTCCTAACCCTTCTCGTTCTCTTGCTTTCCACTGATGAGACTTCTGCCCGACTCTTCTGCCATGATGTGTCATTCTTCCACAAGATTCAAATCAATGGAGACAACTGGCAAGGACTAGAATCTCTGTAACTGTGAGACTTATTTTATCTAATCTAAAATATATCTATCTATCTATCTATCTATCTATCTATCTATCATCTATCTATCATCAATCTCCATCTATCTATCTATATATATATATCTTTCTATTTATCTATATATGGTCTACCACCTATCTATGGAATCATCTATCTATTGTCTATCATCATCATCTATCTATCTATCTATCTATCTATCTATCTATCTATCTATCATCTATGTATCCATCATCTATCTATCTCTATCTATCTACCTCTATCTATCTATCTATCTATCATCTATCTCCATATATATATATATATATTTCTATTGATCTATATATGGTCTACTACCTATATATGGAATCATCTATCTATTGTCTATCATCATCTATTTATCTGTCATCTATCTATCCATCTATCTATGTATCCATCATATCTATCTATCTCTCTCTCTCTATATATATATATATCTATATATATAAATCTTTCTATTTATCTATATATGGTCTACCACCTATATATGGAATCATCTATCTATTGTCTATAATTATCTATTTATCTGTCATCTATCTATCCATCTATCTATGTATCTATCGATCTATCTGTCATCTATCTATCTTCATCATTATCATCAATCTCTTCTTTACAAGTTGATTTTCTCAGGCATGTGTCATAGCGAGCGTACTCAGACTGACATTTCTCAAACTAACAATGTTTAAACATTCAGTGCCCTCCACTAAAAATCAACCTCTAGTACTTGCTGATCTCTGGACTTCTTTCATCAGATCCAAATGTCCTTATTGGCTCTCTCACACCATTGCTGATTTCATACATCTGCTTTGCTAGGACCTCTGTTTGCCATGATAACTACAGGAACATGTGCATCGCTAGGCCCTCTGAGGATGATTGAATATGTTCCCTGAAGACAATGGATGACTAAGAACTGTTCAGAGAAACAAGCCCTAGGAAGCTTTCTCTAGAGTGCTGCCCAGCAGAGTGGGCACTTTTCCAAATACTCAAGCCTGGCCTTGCTTTTATCTCTAAGGATTATTGTTTGCCCCTCTTAACTTAGCAGAATGTCCTAGTAGCTACTATTTCTCCTAAGAATCAGAGAAGGTTCTATGGTGATATGCAAGATATTCATCAGTATTGCTATAGGATAGGGTCATTTCAGTTTCCCTATCATCAGCTGCCCAAGGAACTAACCTGACTGCTCTTTGGACTGGAGAGGGAGGTGGAGAGGAGTGGGGGGAGGGGGAGAAGGGTGGGAGGAAGGGGAAACTCTTTTTCTCAATAAAAAATTAAAAAAAAAGAAGAATCAGAGAAGGTAAAATAAATTCAAGCAACTTAGAAGCTACCATAATGAAAATATGAATACGTGGGAAAACCATTCATCCCTAAACACATAACCTTAAAGTTTTAAAGCATTTATGGTAAAGCTGACCATACTGTCACTTACAAAAGGAATGCCCAGTAAAGTTGAAGTCAGGTTGAAAATTATATTTCTTTACTTAGTAATCATAAACTTATTTGATTTCTTAAATGAATTAATCTGTGATAGACTTCACTTTGCATTGCACATGGAACAGAGCATTATTAAGCTGAAAATAGATGTTTTACAGCACTGAACAGGAACGTATTGTAATAAAGCTCAGAGCACAGCTATAAGCAATGGCAGATATCCTTCTCTATATATTTATATGATTCCAGTAAGACTAAGAGACTTTGTCAATACTTTTTTTAAAAAACACACACACATGCTTGCTTCTGACCCTAAAAGTCAAGACTGTAACATATACAGAATCTAATTTGTATGTAATGAGATCTCTAGCTTGTGAAGTCTTAAAATTTGTCAGTATGTATTATACTAACATTATCTAAATCTTGAGAAAATAGATTCTCATTTGTTTTTCACTCATTTGCTTTATTCATTATGCTGGGTATCTAAAGTTCCTCTGTTGAGCATGCTAATGAGGAATATTTGGACCATAAGAGTTTGGTTTGACACAAAAGAAAACTATTATTTATGTAACTCAGATGATAATAATTAGTATATTCTATGCATGGAAAATTCTCTCATATTCCTTGCTTAAGAACAATCTGAACTAATTAGATAAAATTGTCATAATAACCCAAAATGTAAAATAGCAAAGTTTTCACAAATCAAGCCAAAAATAAGCTGTTTTTAAACCCCATTCTTTCTCATTATATAATTTTTTTGCATTCAATTAAGTTAAATAAAAAGAAAGGAAAAATGAGATAGTGTTCTTTTTGACTAATCTTAAAGGCTGGCCACCTGAGTATAGCTTGTCTTAGAAGTTCTATTAGTATGTGTGCTTGATTGGATTCTCCTGACCCAAAGACCAATGTAATTAAGAGAATATGAACCCTGCCTCAGTGTTTCTCTCCCAGTGTTATAAGCTTTAGTGGAAGAGTGAAACCTTTTAAACCTCATATCTAATTTTTAAAGCTGAGTTACCATTTACATCAGGATGGAGACACTTATTGCTTCTGTTGTAATCACCTGAAGATGCTTCCGTGTGTCATCCAAATATCAGACAAAGAGCATCCATTGGCATAAGACAGCTTGGTAATAAAAGGCAGGAAGCCATCAAAAGACACAGCACAAAATATTATCTCCAGATGATTTGTTGGTGGGCCTCAAGTACTTCCTCTGTCCTTTGATCTTCCATGGACTCCATCCTTAGTCTCCTGACTCATAAGATGGGAAACAACACATTTCTTACGTGATTCCCTTTTTCTACTACCTTATAGGATGTGTGATATGGTTGGGCATAGTGCTCAAGCTTTCAAAGGCAGGAAACTTTATCCTTCATGGAATCACTTTCTCCTCACTAGTTCACCTCTCCAAGTTCTCATTTTAATCCTAGAATTACCATTTTATTGTCTCAATAGCCAACTAGTGTTTCTCAGTTTTTGTCTCATCATATTGGATTTAGTTCAGGAATAAGAAGATTTTGGTAACTAGTTGCTTTCAACCTAATGTTTTTCTTTTTGTTTTAATTCACTGTCTCTGCTTAGAAATAGTAAACAATCAACAAATACATTTGCGTGGGTGTGTGGTGTTGTCTTCTGGCCTCCACATTCAAGTGCAAGTACACACACACACAGACACACACACACAGACACACACACACACACACACACACACACACACATATATATATATATATATATATATATATACACACACACACACATACATTTACACACAAATGTGCACCTACAAACACAAAACCATAAGCATACACAGGAACACTCACATATCCACATACAGATAATGTGTATTTTCAGAATAAAACTTGCACAAAAGTCATATTAACTCCAAATGTGTCTACAAAATATAAACTTAAAACATCCATAACATGGGCTGCCTATATGTAACCTTTTAATAACTTTTAAGACAGTTTTTAAAATTGACGGAAAAACATGCAAACAACTCATAAACCATGAATCTACACAAATGCAAATTGCTGTGTTTGCTTTATTTTGTGCTCTGTTTCTTTAATTTATATGCACAAATAAGTCAGGATTTTTTTGTTGGCACCTCAATACCACCTAACATATCCATAAACAGTATTTAATAGATTTCTACTATGGAAGTGAGCAGATGTTAGAGAAAATCATTTGAATCATTTCTCTCATTCTGAAACAATTCATTCCAGTATGTATCCCTTTGTGCAAAATTACAATGTAAGTAATTAGGAAATAACAAAGAATGTCCCTGTATATCCATGTGTATAAAATCATATATGAGACAGAGGAATGGTATAGAATGTAAGTGCAGAACCAGAAGGGTGAATAACAATGTCCATAACCTTCTGTCCATACTACTATGGACAGAAAATATAGAAAGAAAGTTTTTTCTTTAATTCATAAATGCACCTCCCTGAATGCTAATGAAAGTGGAATATGCTCAGAGAGGGGAGAAGAGAGCTAAAATTGAAAACCAGTACCAATGATACACATTGAATGAACTGATCTGATGACTTCAAGTGATGCTTTTGAAAAATTCTTGTTTTTTAATGGTCCATTAATAGTTTCTATTTGAGGCTTGGGAAAAAATAAAACAGCAGAAAAACAGGTTTGGAATTTTAAGGGGTGATGGTTTACATGCTAAGCAAAAGCATCTTGCTTTGTGGTTTTATTTAAAAACACGTTTTTGTTTTGTTTTGTTTTACAGAAATGTGGGTACATTATTAGCCAGTATCTGAGGCATTATCATGTGTTTAAGTCTACTCAGTCATTTCTCACCTATATTTTTGTAATATTTGACTATATTCTTGTATTGCAGGTTGGATTGAGTATCATATTGCTGAGATCTTAATAATTTTGAGGTCATTTGTTTGTTTCTTCAGAGTCAATTTGAATATTTTTATCTTGTGAATATTCTGCTCAATGTAGCATCATCCAATATTAATAATGGGAAATGTTTTGAAAGCTTGTGATGGAGAACTGTCTCAAATATCCTCTCATTGCACAAACTTTTGGGATGTCTTTTCTCACAGGCTACCCTAAAAAGTGGCTATGAGCATTATTTCACTTCAAGATTATTGTAAATTGTACAAATTAGCAAAGTGAAGGATATATCACTTTGCTAATTTGTACAACTTATATATATTATATATTATAATGTATTATATATTAACCTTTATTTCATCTCCTCAATTATATGTTATCTGCTATTCCCTCAGTTAAACAGAAAGAAGAATTAATGAAGGTTATTACTGCATTCAAAGAGTTAACACTTTTTTAAAGTAACCTTCATTACAGTGTGACTTCAGGACAATAATGTCACTTCTGGGTGCTCTTGAGATATGTTTCTTTGTCATCAGTTCTGGAAATCTACAACATGGCAAGAAGAGTGTTGAAATATTTCTAAGATACTTTTGGTGAAACATGAAACTAGATAAAATGAAATAAATATGCATGAAAAATATGAATATCACTAGGTATCAGAGTTAACTTATTAATTTTTAACATATATTTATAATATTTATTTTTCTACTTATATCTATATCATCTATATCTTTATCTCTATATATTGGTTTAATAAAATGCTGATTGACTCTTAGCCAGGCAGGAAGTATAGGTGGGGCAACCAGACTAGGAAAATTATGGGGAGAGTAAAGGTAAAAACACAGTCATAAGTCAGATGCAGTGGAATCAAGATGAGAATGCTTTACTGAGAAAAGGTACCAAGTTACATGGCTAAACATAGATAAGAAATATGGATTAATTTAAGTTGTAAGAGCTAGTTAGTAATAAGCCTGAGCAATAGGCCAAACAGTTTATAATTAACATAAGCCTTTGTGTGTTTATTTATGACTGAATGTCTGTGGGACCTGGCAGGACAGAAACTTCTGTCAACATATTTATATATGAATTCAGACGAAATTATGTGTGAATTCCAGTCAATTGGGGAATGTGGAAACATACCTTTGTTTTGGGTGGGTTGCCACATTTGTAGTATCTATGTAGTGAAGTAAATGATTTTTCCAATGAAAACAGTATTTAATATAGAAACAAGTGATTTAATATCAAATTTACAAAGACAAAGTTTTGCCCATTGAGTAAACATGATAGCTTGTGATTAGTTTCTCAATTCATTTTATGTATTAATCTACTTAAATTTTGTTGATTATTTTCTAGTATGATATGTTTTTCTAAGCCCACCATGGTTTTTTTTCCATTACAGACTTTTATTGATGTATTCTATCGAAAATATAGAGTTCTTATTTATTTATTTGAAATTTTGAGTGTAAAACTTACCGTTAACTTTCACTCTCTGTTCAGCTGCTCTTAAAATCTTTGGTTTTAGGAGTGGTTTCTAGCTGCTAGAATTTTATTTTACACTCAGAAATTCACTCTCATTTTATTGGTCCTTCATTTTAATATTAGAATTAAAGTGTTACCAATGAAGATTTCTGCAGTTTTACTTATGAGTAGGAAATGAAATAGTTTTAGTCAATATTACTTTAAGGCACTGATGTATAGATGGGAATAGATATTGCTCTGTGGCTTTTCTCTCAACCTAAACAAAGACAAAAAGGAAAAGAGCTTAGGAATACAAATTTTTTTTAAATGCATTTGCACTTTGTCTGTAAGCCTGTGTATTTGTCTTTGCAATGTGTGTTGTCAAGTTGATTGACAGATAGGAATGAAGATCATCTTTATTTCAATGTAGTAACTAGATGACTGTTTAGTCCATTCGGTCCGTAGGGCAAACTCAACATCTCTAATCATCCGTCTTCCACGAAGGAGGCAAGCATCTGACTTTCCCTAAACTTAACGTTTTGCTGCTCCTGGAAAGTAATGGGATGCAGCATAAGCCTGATATGAAACTTTAACAAGAGAAGATTTTACTTTTAAAATAAGTGTCTCTAGTGGAACTTCTTTATGCTCATTTTCTGGAGCTATTAAGAAGATGATCCAAGTAGCAACATAAAATTGCAGTACTGGATAGCCACTTGGTTTTCCACTCAGATCATATCTTCTTTTTCCACTTAAAGTATCTGAACCATCCAGGTTCAGTATATGAGCTACTTGCCTTTGAGTGTAATAGTCAAAAGTGATAATAATATAACCAAAGACTGGAAAGTGCATTATGCTAATATTTTAACCTGCACAAAGTATACTTTCTCTTATTCTCTTGAAATGTACAGTCTCATAAAGATGAATATTTTTACATACTCATATTTAGCAAAATTGATGAGATGACCATTGTACAGGCAGTTCTTAACACATTAAAGGAACAATGAATTCTCTTCCAAACTCTAAGACAGTTGTGTTTTTTTTCCCTCTCCTTTTGGAAGTTTTGGTGTTCTATAACTGGTTTTGCTTCCCAGAACAGATATTTTTATACACCAACACCTGCATATTTATGTTCATGTTAATCTATATTTGTATGACAGCCATCACTCTGAAATCAAAGCCTTTTGAATTATAAATTAAAATAAACACAATAATAAAATAAAATCACAAAAACAAAACATTAGGTGCATTCAGGAAGTTAGATAACAAGACTGTTCCAGGAACTCCTCACCACAGAGATTAGAAGTGTCACTGAGTCTTCTACAAGTCTTTGAATAGAAAGATGCTCTCCTCAGTTTTAATAAAGAAGAGAATAGTTGTGTAGGGGTCACTCAACAGAACGGACTAGAATAGGACTACTGTTCTAAACCTGAAATCCAAAGCCCACAAAACACACGGCATTCATGGTGGTTATGTCAAGTGAGTTAGTGTAACCTTGCACCAGAGAAAAAGTACTTTACAGGAGAAGAGTGAATTCTCTATCAACTGATAAAGACTACATTCATGAAAAAAAAAGAGATCATTCTAGACTTGATATTAGAACACATAGCTGGTCACATCTACCACACAGGTTGGCTGGAAGATTTTATGTAGGAAGATAGAACAGGAAGAAAAAAATTAAGTGTGTAGGAAGTCACAGCAATTTATATGCATGGGATGGAAGGTATTTTCTAGAATGATTAATTTGGAAGTAGGTGGGCAGTTAAGGCATAAACTGTATAATGAAAGCCGAAGCAGCAATGAAGAATAATTAAAAGGTACTCAATGCAGAAATGACTACAGGATGTCCTTGCAGTAAAGTGATGGATTTATCTGGTTGCATAGGAACAGGCGGTTTTGATTGCTTTTCTATTGACGGAACTATATTACAGCTAAGTTGAGGGAGAAATTAATTGTAGAAATTGATGGCTATGAAAGTAAATTTTGTATGAGAAAAAATTTAGTCCTTCCCAGTAGAAAAAACAGGCCTAAGCACAATAATATATTGTCTTATAGGATATTAGCCAGTTTGTGTCAATTTGAGGTATCAGCTCAGTATTTTTGTTCTATACACACAACAAACATAAATGTATGCATTCATATAATACACTGTGCAATCTCTTTTCTTCTTGTATTATTTTACCTGGTTAATGATTCTCTCAGTTATCAATTATTTTGCATTGAAACCTCTTTCATATTTGAACAAGATTCATGTTTTATCTTTTTTCTTTTCTTAACCTTTAAACTAGCAGCTAGCTGGATTACCTAGAGTATAATTCTGAAGGTTAGAGACTAGGTAAACTAGCATAGGGCTTAACAGTTTCTGATCAGAAGTGGCAGTCCTAGACTTGGCTAATCACTTAAGACATTTGGAAAACAAAACCAAGACAGGACTTCTTGCTTCATTGCAGGAGAATTAACAGAAGTCAAAGAGTCAGATGAAGTCGCAGGCTTTAAGTCATTCTAGTGAAAATATTTGTTCTCACCATGCCCTCTCTAGAAAGTGTGGTCTGAGATCTCTGATTTCCCACACTCATCCTCAACTCTGCTCTCTGTGGTTTTGGTAACTGCCCTCTTCAGCATCCCAGACATCTTCAATGGAAAACTGCCGAAGAGAATAAGTTGTAAGTTCAAAACTGAATGCCCTTGTGAGGAGTGTGATGGAATCTTCTCTGTACTACTCAAGATTTCTCGCTAGAATGTCCATGTCAAGTAGACTTTGTGTCCATAATGAGAGGCTTTTGTAACAGCATGCCACTTACTACACGATTAACTTTATTCTATTTTATTAGTTTCTATTTTCTCTTATTGTGCCCAAGGTATAAATTCAACTTTTCCATGTACACTTATGAGTGAGAAAAAGCATAGCATATAAGCAAGATGTTCTGCTTCTATGATTTTATTATCAGACTTAGAGTCGCAACTTGTTTCTCAAGAAACCGGGTTCAGCCACACATCCTTGATATGCTAATTAAATGAGTCAAATTAATGGGGGAAAGTTAAAAAGAAGATTTATTCAACATATACACATTGGGAAAAAGGGAAAATGATCCAGTGATTTCTCAAAGTCTTACTATCTGGGTCCTGAAGTGAAATGAAGTTAAGGTTTAAATAGAATGCTAGTTAGCATTATCAATATCTACAGTCTCCACTAAAGGCGTGGTCCTGCCCACTCACTGCCGTACCATCTCACAAGCTGTAAACCTTTTGTGGGTATAGGGGTCTTCCTCTATTGAGGGTTTAGGTTTTTCCTTTTCCGAACCTGAGGTTCTTGGAGGAATCTCAGGGGTCTGTTGTTTCAGAGTCTGAGAGCAAAAGTGAGAGATGTGAGTGTCTCTTTAGACTATCCCCAGGTTGGTTAGTTTCAAGCATCCCCTGGGGTTGCGCAACACATGCTCCGTAGATGAGATAATGACTGTATTTGCCATGATCCCCAAAGAGTTTTAAGTAACTTAATCCACCGAATATTCTATACTTCACGTTATGCTGGGAATATGTCTGGCCCAGATCTTGGCACTTTTTCTGGTATAATTTACGAATAGGGAAACAGCTATTGATCAACAAAGTTGTCAAAAGATCAAATTCAGAGGAAAGAAAATGGCAAAAATTCTCAACATTTAAAAAACTAATCTCAATTTACTTTTTGTCAACAAATAAACTTTCAAACTCTCAAATAAATCTATTGTGACAGAAGGAATATAAGGCACCTAAGTGTTCTTTAAAATGTTATGAAATTAGTTTAATATAGTATTAGTTATTAATGGGAAAACTGTTCATATGAAATTTGTATATTAGCAAATACTCACTTTTGTTTACTTTGCTTAACCTATTGACCTCCACTACCTGAAAAAACAAAAGTACAAATCTGCTGTGGGAGTCTCAGTTGGAGCCCAGGTATCTATATTTATAAATTCCTTCCACACAATTCTCTTTAGTAGATGAGCTTTGTACTTACTAGCTTGGTTTACTTGTGGGACTCCTAGCAGTGGGAGCAAGGGGGTCCCTAACACTTTGGCTGGATTTTGGAACCTATTCCTCATACTGGGTTGTTTTGCCCAGCCTTAATACAAGGGAAGTGCCTAGTTATACTGCAACTTGATATGTCATGCTTTGCTGATAACCATAGGAGGTCTGCCCCTTTCTGAACAGAAACAGAGGAGGTTTATATTGAGGGAGGGATGAACAGAAGGAGGGAAGAAATGAGGAAAGGAAGGAGGGGGAAAGTGAGATTGGGTTATAAAATAAACAAATAAATTTAATTAATAAAATACAGATCAAACAATAAACACCAAAAATATTTCAATGGATTAAGACTCAATAATTTATTTAACGATTTATTGTCTCTTTCCTACCACCATATTTATCATTCTAGAGGTAATAGTGATGTGGATCCTTTTGTAATAGGGCCATTTTTCAGGAAATTTTGCTTTTTCTAGTGACAACTGAGTCACTAGAATAAATATACATGCTGGTTGCTTGTATTTTAATTATTCAATAACCATAAAAACACGCCTTTGTATTGAATGGTTTTTATTAACAGAATTGACTTGTATACAACATAAGAGCTTCTTCACATTCTTGTCCAAGTTTAGCTAATTTTAGTGAACATGTCAATAATATTGCATATGAGCCAGGCATCTTTTCATCATTTTATGTACATCAAGATATTTAATCAGAACACATTAGAATATGTTAAAGAAGGCAAGGTCATTAAATCCATGTTCATCAGAGTCCTTATTTCTTAAACCTGCTGACTCACACCTGTTATGAATACAGTGTGAGAGGGACCCTGGTGGTTGAGGGTCATGAGCCGGAGACACATATGCCAAGCAGACAGAACTTGAGTGCAGATTTATTGAGAGAAGGGTAGAGGGAAGGAAAAACAGAGACAGAGAGACAGAGAGAAAGAGAGACAGGGACAGGAGACAGAGAGAAAGAGAGGCAAAGACCTGGTTGCCTCTTCAGAAGAACAGTGGAAAGAATGCTGGATCTTTGCACCTGTGTACAGTCAGGGTCCTGCTTGCCATGTGCAGAGGGATGACACACTGTGACAGTTTCCTGAGGGGCAGGGCCAAGGTGTATCTAAATACTAACATTCCTCCCTTCTTTTTTTATTGAGAAGGTCAAGAGTTACACATGGCAGTTTGAAGGAATGAGGACATAAAGTTCTCGAGACTGCTTCCTGCTCTCCTGGGGGGCATTGACCACCTTTTGGGAGAGCTGAGAAAGCTGGGGTGCTGCCACATCCTGGGGTAGCTGGTTGTTTCACTTCACTGCCCAGGCTCTGTGGAACTATCCAGTGTCTCTTAGACCTTGCAAGATGATGGCAGAGCAGAGAACAAATTTAAGTTTAGGGAAATTTTTTCTTTATTTAGGTCTTGGTGATGGAGGGGGAGGGTGTCAGGACCAGGGAAAGGTGGGGAGGCATAGGTTCTTAGGGTTTGGTAATTGAGGGATGGGTGTATCTGTCCTGTTTGAGGTGAATCCTCTGAGTAGACTCCCTGGAACTTACAAGAATTCTTTGAGTTTGTGAAAGCATAAATTTTAGACACATCGACATTCCCACTGTTTATAGTCTGTGTTGAAATTTACATTGTAGAAATGGCATTATATGCATGCCAGAAATTACTCTGACAGATGTTTTTGTACAATGAAAAGTATCTTTGAGGGTTATAGTTAGGAAACCACCAACAGGAATTCAAAATCTTGAGCTTGTGACTATAATGATTGTGGTATAGTATGGTGTCTAGCACTCTGTCAGAGTTGGATTAATAGCTTATTAGAACTCTATTGATTAATGGAAGACTATGGACTCTTGGAGTCCTAATATAACAGTAGCATAATGAGAGAGAAATCTAATACCTTGCATCTGTACACCTTAAAACACTTTATTATACTCTGAAACATTCTTAGATCCTCATATTTAAACCTTTTCTATCTTCACACAAGTGGCCCTGAAAGTGTCTGTTCCTTCCCCCATCATTATGGCATCACTTTAACACTCAGCAGAAAGTTTGTTTTGTAAGTTCTTCTTTTCTTGAGTCTGCTAGCAAGGTGAACTGTGTCTAGACTTAGCCTTGGTTCCTGCTGTTAAGCTGGCAAATCTATCATACATCAAACAGTATCAAAAATCTTGAGAAGGATAAATTTTGCCTGAGTTAATGCTTAAAAAATGACAGAGACTTACTTTATTGGTGCCTAGACAGCAACCTCAGGGTCTTCCATGGTTGTTGAGGGCAGGTCTTAGGGAAACATCTTCATTTTTGTGGCCGGGGTAGGCCTGCAAAACCCCAGAAGATTCTGTGGATTATGAGTTTGTAAGGAGACCAGCTTAACTTTCCCAAGGCAACTTGAGAGAGTCGATTCCTTGGTGTCTGTTGTCCACCATCTGAAGAGAATTTTCAGCAGTTGAGGTGAAAGGCAGGTTTGGTCAGTGGCTAGCGCTTTGATATGGGATTCCCCTCTGTATGCTGTGAATATGTTTTATTTTCATTGGTTAATAAAGAAGCTGCTTTGGCCTATGGCAGGGCAGAATATAGCAAATCAGGAAATCCAATCAGAGACAGAAGAGGAAAGAAGGTGGATACAAGAAGACACCATACAGCTGACAAAGGAGAAAGATGCCAGAACCTTACCCAGTAAGATACAGACTTGGGGCAATACACAGATTAATAGAAATGGGTAAATTTAATATATAAAAACTAGCTAGGTATACATCTAAGCTGTTGGCAAATCAGTGTTGTAATTAATATAGTTTCTGTGTGATTATCTGCGTCTGGGCAGCCAGAAAATGAAGGCGCAGTCTCCGTTTACAGAGTTTCACTTGGGAAGCAAGTTACAGGTGGAAGTTCATCTGTTCCCATCCATCTTCTTAGGAGGAATTAGGAGCTGCTGCCAGGAGCCAGCCTGTCTCTCTGTTACAAAATGCCTTTTTAATTAAATATTTAAATACCATATTCCCCAGACCTCTGAGCATTTGAGGGCTGTCTATTGTGTAAACATGAGTTACAACTACAGTATAGGATCCGCCTGCAGAGCTGGATCCAAGCTGAGAGGTTGTGAAGGAATGTTTTGCCTAGAGTCTTCAAACTTGAGTGTAAATGGTTTTAACTTAAAACCTATTTCTTTTTTTTTTTAAACCAAACCCCACTATTTTATTGGTGTGTTTAATTGGTGTTAAAAAAAAAAAAAGGTAGGGTGAACATCCAAACTGGCTATGGACGGAGGGGGGAGGACCTAGGACTTACCACAGGGCAGGGAACCCTGACTTCTCTTTGGACTGGAGAGGGAGGGGGAGAGGAGTGGGGGGAGGGGGAGAAGGGTGGGAGGAGGGGGAGGGAAATGGGAGGCTGGGAGGAGGTGGAAACTTGTTTTTTTTTTCTCCTTTTCTCAATAAAAAAAAAGAATCATAAAAAAAAGTTAGGGGAATCACTTATGATTGTATCTGATTATGCTTGCTTTTCTGTGTGGGAAGGACGCAGATGCGGAGGTCAGGTGACAACCTTAGAGGTCTTCCCTTCCCTGGGATCAAATTCAGGCTGTCAGGCTTAGTGGCAAGGGCCTTTACTGTTGTAATAAGAGCGGTGGGCTGCATCCCGCCAACCAGCTGCCCACATGGCTAGCTTATGCCCCGAAATAATTACACGGAAACTGTATTCTTTTAAATACTGCCTGGCCCATTAGTTTCAGCCTCTTAACCCATTTCTAATAATCTGTGTAGCTCCACGAGCTGGCTTACCAGGAAAGATCTTAACCTGTGTCTGTCTGGAGTGGGAGAATCATGGCGAGTCCTTGACTTAGCTTCTTTCTCCCAGCATTCTGTTCTGTTTACTCCACCCACCTAAGGGTTGGCCAATCAAGGGGCCTAGGCAGTTTCTTTATTAATAAGAAATCACTCCCACATCACTTTACCAACCAAGCCATAGCACCAACATGATTATGATTAGTTTAATAAAGAATAATAAAAGCCAAAATTGCTGCCAATTGTTAGTTCTTCTCTACAGATTTTTAAGGGTTCAACAAATTCATTTAGGGGCCTTTGTCTGAATAAAGGATCCTGCAGCCTTTCCCACAAAATGCTATAAAAAGTCTAGGTGTTGTACGAGACACTGAATAGGCCTCTCTTCCGTGTCTGTGGTAATTTCTGAGCACTCAACCCCTAGCATTTTCACTTCTGGGGAAGAGAAAAGGCATTCTTGTTCATCAGCTCCCCTACTCGTTCCTGGAGGACATTAACCAGATCCGCAATGACAAAGACATGTGTGTCATCAATGTCTTGAATGATGAACTTCTTTCCCAAGGCACTGGACTCATCCAAGTACAGCAAGAACTGCTTCATGGCGGGATCGCATTCTATGAGCACTCCTTTCAAAACGCTGACCATCTTTTCCCAGGCAGACAGTGCAGATGACCGCAAGGATGTTCTCCAAGCGGCTCAGAGCCTGTAGCCTTCCTCCGCCCACTCGTACGGGAGCTTAAAACACATTTAACAGTAAGTACATGTAGACATATGCACAGCTGAACTTAAGTTGCATACACAGTTACATACACTCAGAGTTAAACCTAGCTTACATTTACACATAAATGAAAGATGTTGTAAAACGGCACGACAGAGAAATTGGCGGGTAAAGGGGCCATGCAGCTGGTGAGAACTCGAGGCCCTCACAGAGAGCAGGAGACAAATACGCATTGCAGGCAGAGCTTAATTGAGAAGCGTATTGAGAGAAGAGTGAAGGGGAGGGAAGAGGGAAAGGGAACCGCAGAGAGGAAGAGAAAGAAGAGGCAAGGATGAGCCTTTTCTGAAGAGCAGGGAAAAAAAGGAAGTGGGAGTGGGAGGAGCTTGTCTCTTAAGGGGACCTTTGCACCTGCATACATATGTAGTGATGTAGCAACCACAGGACCCTGGACTGACCAGGGTACTGCCAGGGAGCATCCTGCCAGGTGACAGGGGTCACCATAATGCCTGAATCCTAACAACACCCAAGAAGGAATTCCAGTCAGAGTTTCCATTTTTTGAATAAACTCTCCGTCTGCCTTGGGTGTACTGCAAAGACACCCCAATGTTCATACCTACCCCATCCTAACTCCAGTCCTTTTCTAGGTTATGATCACTAGATGCTCACTGTGAGCAGTGACCTTTCACCTTCACAGTCTCATATAAAAATTTCAGGGGCTCTGTGATGAATACTTAAAGTAGTGTTTTCTACAAGAGGAAAATAAAACTCAGAACGTTGAAAGGTTAAGAAATAACCCCGACGTTACTAACTTCTGTACCACTTACAAGTGATACCCACGTATTTTTGATTCAATTTCTTGGGATTAAGAATATAATGACCTCTGAGGTCATTTATATTTATTCCAAATCCATTCATATCATTAAAATAAGCATATGCGAGCTACTGGCAAGATTCTAGTTATTAGTTTAGATGAAAGTTTCATGAATATTCATTATCTTTGTGTGCTTTGTAACCAACACATACTATTGACGTATGATTGCATATTGTTTTTAATACAATTATCATTATTATAGTAAATATATTTCGCTAATTCAAAGCAATTTAAAAAGGAAAAAATAGTTAAAATGATACAAAATGTCTGTTTAAAAATATGGATGGCAGAAGAGATAAAATATCTGTAAATGTTAGCCTTTGTTGAAGATCTACAAATTCTAAGCTGTGATTTCTTCTCCCCTGTTCTTACAGCACTCTGCTTGGGACACTCATTTGCCCTGGAACTTACAGTTCTGTCACATGTCTTGTTTGTGCCAGGTTTTGTTCATATGGAAGCAGGTTTCTTATTGTTCAATGCATTATTTAAGGTATATGATAGACTGCAAACATACTTTTGTTTAACTCATTTGTGTATCTGTTTCTCTTGTATGTTTGATACACTTCCTTGGAGATGACCTAGAGTTTATTTCTAGGGGCTATGGAACTAATATTGGGTCTAGGTTAGCTCCATGTTACTTCTTTATTTTAGAACATGGGAAAAACAGTGAGGGTACGTATTTTTATAATTTCATTTTTTGTTTTTTTTTTGTTGTTGCTTGCTTTTTTATTGAGAATATGTTTTTTTCATATGGTATATCCTGATTACAGTTTCCCCTCCATTTAAAAGATCCTCCCCATTGTCCTATGCATGCAACTCCAGGTCTTCTTTCTCTTTCTTTCAAAAACAAAAAGGCAAAACAACATCAACAACAGCAGCAAAAACAAAAACAAAAACAAAAAAAATTTAAAAACAAAACAACAACCCAAACCAAACAAACAGGAATAAAACAAAACAAGAAAAGAAAAAAAAAGCTAAAAAAACAAAGGAAAAGTAAGAGAAACATACACACACAAGCACATATGCATGCACACTCACATACACACAAACACATATATGGAAAAACATACATATATGCACAGACACATGCTCATGAATGAGTGTGTGCATGTACACACACACACCATTACACACACAAAAATCAGAAACCATAATAGATGAGCAAAAGACAAATAAGGTGAAAAAATCTTCAAACAACGCATTATGAGGCAAAACACCATTGAGTTTGTTTTATGTGGTTCTCTACTGCTGGGCGTGCGGCCCCCCTTATGTGTGGTTTGTATTCTTAGTGAGACTGCTGGAGAAAGCTAGCTTTTCCTTTGTGAGTGACTGTTAACTGAAGATAGCTTCTGGGTTAAGGATGGGGATTCCCGTCCACCACTCTTCTCAGTGCTAGGACTCCACCTAATGTGGACCTGTGCAGGCCTGTGCATGCTGTGGCTTCATATTGCATCATTCCTGTTGTGTCTGGAAGACACTGTTTCCTTGGGTTCTTGCATTCTCTGACTCTAACAATACTCTTTATCTTCTTCTGCAGAATTCTCCTAACTCTGAGGGAAAGGGTTTGATAGAGACATCCCCTTTAGGACTGAGTGTTCCAAGGTCACCCACTCTGCACATTGTCCACTTGCGGGTCTCTGCATTAGTTCTCATCTCATGAAGGAAGAAACTTTTCTAATGAGCGGAATAAGATCCTGAGCTATGGGAATAGTAGAATGTCATTAGGTGTCATTTAATTACTGTATTCCTTTATTATGACAATATTATTTGCTTTTCCCCTAGGTCTATGGACTATCTAGTATCAAGTTCTTGGCAACTGGAACAATGTTAGGAATGGCTTCCATCTCATGGATTGGCCTTAAGTCCAATCAGAGAGGGATTTGTTTCTTCCACAACTTTTGTGCCACTATTGCATTGGTGTATCATGCAGACAGGTTACCATTGCAGATTATGTGTTTATCCTTTTTCTCTGGTAGCTGCAGAGTTCAGTACCATGAACACTAGGCAACAGAAGCGAAGGCTCTAGTTAGGCAGCAGCTTGACTTCTCCATGTTTCGTCGGCTATGAAGGCATTTTCATTTCTAAAGAGATAATCCGTTGGTTCATAGATCATTTCCCTTCACATCCTCCTATTCATTACATGGTTACTCTCAGATGTTACACAGTCTGGGAATTGGAGTTGCCGGGTGAGGCAATGGTAGTGGTGATGGGAATTATATTATTGCAACAAAGAAGGGGAAAATGTTATTGGAGATAATTACTAATCTTGGCCGTAGTGACGAAAATCCTTAATGCTTAAATGTACATATGAATGTCTTGGTATAGTATGAGGGACTGTGGAGAAGGTAGAGTGATGTTTGTTGTGCAAAAAAGTCTCTACTGGTTTATCCACTTGTTGGTAAAAGTTAGATATGGATATGCCAGTAAATTTGCTAGTCTGGGAAGCCAAATTCACCTTAGAAATGGGCTCAGCATGAAAAGGGTGTTTATTTATACCTGCAAGTATTTATACAGATATGCTTCATAACAGAGTTAACAAACAAAAACAATCACCCTCAGTGGAAAGGCACCATGCATCCCTTGGTCTTCTAGAGTAGAAATGGATCTGCTCCATGGTTTTGTGAACGAATAAATACCAGAGAGCAAGAGCTTATTTCAACCCTCTCAAATCCATACATGAAAGCAGAGTAAATAAAATTCTGAGAAATAAACTCCAAAATAGAAAAATTAATAAATTTGACAGAAAGCAAGGTGGTAATACAAGAGTATTCGGAGGGTGGAGAGGTAATGGGGAGATGATGTAATTGTGTTATAATCTCAAAAAGTAAAACTAATGATTTTTTTTTAAACTGATGATACCAACTGCTTAGTAACCCTGAGTTGAGCTTGTTCAGCTTTGTAGTTCCAAGATGTTCTTCCATGATGTGGGAGAGTCTTTTGTTTTGTGTTGTTTTCATTGATTAATAAAGAAACTGCCTTGGCCATTTGATAGGCTAGCCCTTAGGTGGGTGGAGTAGACAGAGCAGAATGCTGGGAAGAAAGGAAGTGAGGCAGATCGCCATGCCTCTTCTCTCTGGGTCAGACGCGATGGAGCCAGCCACCAGGTCAGACATGCTGAATCTTTCCTGATAAGCCACCACCTCGTGGTGCTACACAGATTATTAGAGATGGGCTAATCAAGATGTGAGAATTAGCCATTAAGAGGCTGGAACTAATGGGCCAAGCAGTGTTTAAATGAATACAATTTGTATGTTGTTATTTCAGGTAAAGCTAGCCGGAAGCCAGGAGCTGGGTGGCGGGAGGCAGCCCGCAGCTCAATCTACACTTCAACAGTTAATAGGCTTCTTTGAAAAGAGCCTGACTGTTTTTTTTTTTTAAAAAAAGGTAAAAATAGATCACATAAGGCTAACAAGGTGGGACTGGTTTTATGTCAAATATCCTAACCAATAGAATAATAGAATTAGATCTCTGGGTATCATCTTGGCAGAATAATTGAGCCTTATAGGCCAGTGAGGCCTTGTGCTATGACTATATCTTAGAGCTCTTTATGAAGCATCTTTCAGGTTCTTTGCTTAGAAAGCCAGATATGCTCTTCATTGAACCAAATATAGCACAGTTTTGTTCCTTATTGTCCGTTTATACATATGTGGTACTGTGTGTGTGTGTGTGTGCCCATGTATGGAGGTCCACGTTTTTAGGAGTTGATTCTAACCTTGCACCATGTGGGTCCTAGATATCACATTCAGGTTGCCAGGCAAGTTCCTTAACCTACAGAGCTTCACTAGACAAGTTTTATCTACTGTGAAAATAAAATCTCACCTAGAATCAAAACACTTTTGAGATCAGTTGTTATCAATAAAAGCTTGCCACTTCAGTGGCTTAGTAAGATTCAGAGTTTATAATCAATGTAATGATTATTTACCCAATACCCTGAACACAGCAGTGTAATCACAAACACAGCTTCAAGAAAAGTCTTCTGTCTAGCTCTAGGAATTAGCAGGAATTTGCGCCATGAACAGCAATGAAGGAGTTGCCTCTCTGTCGAGAGCAGGGGTCTCCTGCCAGTATCCTGAGAGATGCACATAAAAGTAGACATCTGTGACCAATGTATGAGCTGCTGAAAGCTGTAAAAGGGAAGCCTGTGTGGGAGTAAATGGTGAGGTACTGAGAAGATTCATATTGTGGGAAATGGGATGAATGATCTTCAAGATCTATAGTTGGTCTCTATGTCATATCTAATAGGGAATCTATATGAAACTTCTTTTATCTAGCATACTATTTATTCTTATATTCCCCGTAACTTGATTTTGACTGTCATAGCTGTAATTTTCCTATCCATGTTATTTCATTGCACCATACATAGGAAGTCTTTAAAACATTATTTGGGTTCAAAATTAGAACAGAAAATGTCTGCATCCTAAATTAAATTGACAGTGTTCTACAACATGGAGAATGACGAAGAATATACGCTTCTCTAACTTGTGACAGCATGAAAGGAGCTTTGTATGGATGCTGAAAAGATGAGCAGATAGATTTAACATAAGAATGAAGAAGATGTTAACCCTTGGCCAAGACATGCAAACAAAATGTTTTCACGTTTTTGTTTCAAGATAGTCTCAAGCAGAGTAAGATAGATTATTACAGGACTCAAGATTCTCTGATCTCAATAATATTTATAGAGTCTTTGGGTCATTAAATCTCTCTTCTCCATCCTATCAAGGCTGTGAGAAGCACAGAGCCCAGGGCTACTGTGACAAAGGAGGATGTTAGGAGGCTGGATGGGAACCCAGACAGTGTCTCAAAACTGTAACAGCTACAGTCTGCATTGTTTTGTTTGTGGTTTTTGTTTTCTTTTTTAAATCTTTTCTGCGGCTGAGATTTGTAAGATTTCAGTGCCCCTGAGATCCAAGCTCATCCATTTTAAATAGAGGTAGAGAACATAGTTTCTTAAGATATCTTCACCATAATCTTTGTACAAAGATTTGTGCACCTTTAAGATCTCTCCAACCATATTGCACTTTCTTTTACTATGACCCAATTCTTTCTTCAGAGAGAATGGATTGTCCACTCATCTGTTCTCAGATCAATACTTTATTAAATAAAAACCACTCTCTTATTACCTTCCTAATAATGAACCACTTTCATAAAATGCCATTGAAAGTGTCTTTACAAATTATTTGCATACTTTACCAATAAAATTTCACTTTGAATAAAAAAAAACAACCTTAGGGTGTTTTAGATAGTGATATAATTGTCCATATTACATTTCTTGTCAATAGCATAGTCTTATAATTAAAAACCCATTTCCCCATAGTGATAGTGGCGGAACAGAGCAATTTTATGATAATGCAGCAGCGGCATCTTCTTAGGTTCCATTCCATTTGCCAGCGTGTTGGGATTATAAACCTCATTTATTCGAAAGTACTATGACATATTCCATTATGCAGTTAAGACAATTTACAAGTAAAACTGTGGGTGATCTACTTGCATGTAACTATGATCTTTGTAAGACAAGGCTCTGAGTGGTTTCAGAATCATATACTGTTCTCTTTGTTGGTAGCTCTCAAGAGTAACTGCAGAATATGCTGAGGTAAGAATACTCTGACATAGAGACCATCTGGCAGGATCAAGGTGGAATTTCCTTGGAATTTGTTTCAATGAGTTTTCATTACTCTTTCCCTTGCCCTGGGATTTTGAAAACAAGACTGAGCTCTTTGGGGGTGCTCCTTAGCCATGGTGGAAAAGACATGCATAGCTAAGACTCTTTCTGACCTAGGGAACTTCCATGAACATCGTAAGAAAAAAGAACTTGCAATGCAGCCCTGGCTTCTGCTATCCCTGATGCTTATTTCAGTTAGCCAGCTTTCTATAGAATGGATGTGAGGATTCTGACTCATGAAACTTGGATAGTTGGTGAACCCACTTCACACTTTTAATGCTTTGCTGAAATGATTTGCTAATTAAGTATGGTATTTTTTACTGTGGTAAGAATATGAGGATGCAAAAATGAAAGAACTTGAAAAGGCTTTTTTAAATTTATATCCTACTCAGCATTACACTGCCTTTCTTAAAACATCATAAGCAACCATAGAACATAAATTAATATGTTTGGATGAAAACCGTATTACAGACTTAGCTACATTTCTCTGTAATTTTTCTTCCTCAAAGCTAATTAGCAATTTAAAAATACTACCAGACACCATCTTATCTTGTCTAAGAGATCCAAATTCAGAGGGCAACACAAAATCAATTTGGGTTGCTCCAAATTATCTTTTAGAAACTAGAGAGCTCGATTGTTATTCCAGAGAGGAGTTTATGAATAGCCTTAACGCTGGGTGCACAGAGTTCTTTTGTGTTTTCTCACTTTTATGGTCTTTGGAGATCACTTGAGTTCCTGCTAAAAGCTTCTGTTTTTGTTACTGTAGTTTAATGACAATGTAATGATTTATAATATTTTACATGTGCACTAAAGTTCTGGGGAACCCATCCTGTTTGTAGTCAGCTTATAAAGCTATTGCAAATGGAAGGCCTTGCAGAATTTGACCTAAGTAAGTTCATCCTTTCTTATCTGGTGTCTGTCTGTGACATGTAAGTGACATCAACTCTACGTTCTCAGTTTAAGAAGATAGTATGGCTGTCCCATCGTCTCATGTCTTTAACTTGAGGAGCTGGAAATGATTATTTTAGGCCTGTATGTATTAGCTTGCAATCTCTCCTCTTTCTGGATAAATCAGCAACAAACACTTCTATGAAAAATCTGCTTACATAACAGTGAGAATCTTGTTAATTCTGCTTTGTGTTTGTGTGTTAATCAGACATGTCACTAAATGTTATCATTCAGTGGCTTCTTGGGCAGCTCACCTTACATACAAAACTCATAGCATACCCTTAACTTAATGGTTTCTAAGTCTTCTCAAGTGTCTTGTTGGGCTAGAACAACAGATTAAAATAGCTAGCATGCTTTCCAAGATAAAAGATGCTCTTGTAATGCTCAAATTTACCATCTTCTCTTTTTCTAATGAAATATTGCATTATAATAGCCAGAAGAAACATTCACTGGTTGCCATAAATAAATTATTTCAATGTGTGATTCTCAGTTTTAGTTAATGTGCCAGAAAAATATTCTTTCTACACACACACACACACAGACACACACACAGACATACATACACACACACACACACACACACACACACACTATATTCTATTTCTATTTATTTGCTTAGTAGAGAAAAATAAATACTTTTTTCTTTGTCATTTACTTCAGTTCTTTTTTTAGAAGTGGACCTGAGCAACGGAAAGTGATAAAATATTAAAAGAGAAAAACTGTAAAGAAATTGATGTATGAATGAGTTTGGCTAAATGGGCTATGATATAAATTCGCCAATGAAAACTTTTTGGTAGATGATATATTGCTGTAGCTCCACCACTGACACTTGTGACCTGCAGAGGCAAGCCCAGGAACAAGAACAAAAATAATCCTAAATGGGGGGAAGATAGGATACAGGTTGGGAACAGTGCTTTTGGCATGACACTGACGGCCTTTAATTCCTGGGTGTCCTGCTTGCAAGCTAATCTTGGGCACATGATTTTACTTCTCTGTGCTTCATTTATTTCACTGTTAAAATAAGAATAAGAGTGCTGTCTTCTAGCTCACTGAACATGGGTAAGTTGAGTGAGTTACTACATGGAGTCTTCATCCCTGTATGCTAGCATCTTTGTTATAGAAAGGCACTCTGCTTGTCACCAATGGTGAAATGTAAGTGCAAACCCTTTGGTCTAAAACAGTGTCCTGCCTACAAGATAAACTAGCTCAATGGTGGCACAAATATGCCGGAGTAATCATTATGTGATTTGACTTAAGGTTTACTCTAGATGAAACCCATACCCAATATTGCTTGAGTAATCAAGAACCTGAGACTAGAAGTCCTGGATCTAGGGTAAAAACCAAAAACTACTGTTCCTAAAAATAAAGCAGCAACAACAACAGAAAGAAAAAGCATATTAAAATGATTCTCAATTATATTCTGCTAGGTTATTGCCTGGCTTAGCTATCATCAGAGACACTTCCTTCTGCAGTAGATGGTAACAAATACAGAGACTAAGAGCCACACATTATGCTGAGAATGAGAAGCATTGAATTGTCAGCAAAAAGTGGGATGTCTCCACTAAATACCTCCCCTCAGGGTTCAGAGAACCCTGGGGAAGAGGAGGCAGAAAGAGTGTAAGAGCTCTTGCTTGGTGGTTTTATGGCATTCTGAGTGCAAATGAGTGTGTCTCTTGTTCTTCTGTTTCTTATGCTTTTGGGGGTGGGGCTCTTTTCCTTCTGTTTGTTTGTTTTGTCCTATTCCAATGTATGAGTTCTTGTTTTATATCTTTTATTTTATTAATTTTCCTTAGAAGTCTGTTTGTTTTCTAGTGAGAGACAGAAAGGGGCTGGACGCCAATGGCCGGAGTGGTGGGTGGAACTGGGAGGAGTGGAAGGAGTGAAAATCAAAATTAGGATATATTGTGTGAGAAAAAAAATCTATTTTTGGTAGAAGAAAGAAAAGAAGAGTGTTATCTGACTTAAAACACAGCTGGGAGCTTTAATGAGAAATTCTTGAAATGCTTGACACAGCGCTAGTCACCCAGCAAAATAATCATTAAGTTCTGATTAAATTCATAACCTCTTTCCTTTGGACTACGGGATTTTCTTTGTTAAGATTTTGTTATATAATATTACATTGTATTTTTATGGGGACAAGCATACACATGGGATGGCAATTGCCTTGAGGTCAGAGGATTCCCACATTAACTCACCAACTCGGGTTGGTGGCAGATGTCTTTTCTGCATCCATTCAGCAGCTCTAACTATGGACTTTCCAATAGTAAATTAACAATAAATTTTCTATTTGCTTATATAATAAGGACACATGATGTGCCTTCAAAATAAGAATATATGGGACAGCAAATTAAAAAAAAACACTGGAATGGTTTTCTTTTACTGTTAATATTGTATACTAGCTTACAATGTGTATGAATAAGCAGATTCAACTGTATTAGTTGGCTGTTTATTGAAAAAATGTAATTTTTTATAAGGAATTATAGAGGAATGTGAATTCACTTGAATTCTTCATTCATGCATTTACTCACCCATTTATCTACTAAACAGTCATTGACTTTTTTCTCTACCACCTCAGACTCATGCACAAATGTGGAACATGAAGCTCTCTGATGCTAAGAACCTGAAAAACTCATGTATAAAAAGATATGTAATGATGTGATAATTAATTGACATAACAGGTTCCTTATTGTCAGTGTCAATAAAATACTGCATTATAACCTAATAATTAGAATGAGATGGTAAGGCAAACATGAAATACAGGACCTGAAGGAGGACTACATGGCCTCAGGTAAGAACTGAGCAAAGGTGTAAAGCACAGAATGCATAAAGGATGGTGTCTTTTCTAATTACGTGCTTACTTCTCTGCCTAGTGATACATCATGTAGTGATGCAACTTTTGTAGAATGTCCATTTAGTAAGACTCTGGTTTGTAGATATTTTGTGATTTTAATAAGTTTTGGTAATGTCCAATTCAAAGTTGCTTTTACCTTTTGAAGTATCTATTATATAACCTAGATACTAATTAAAGAAAGATTTACAGTCCTAGCCCAGAGTTTTTCATGTTTTCTCTGCCAGTTATTGGTAATCGAGTAGTTCTGGTGAGGATTGGCATCACGACGAGACGTGACAACGGCAGAATGGGATACTTTTCTACTTGCAAATTCTCCCTGCCATGGCCAGTCTTGCAGGTGGATAACCAGGGACCCAGTGATGTCAAGCATCTCCAGTCACAGCCATTTGGAGACTGGGCAAGATGAAAGGCCAAAATTGGTGGAAGAAATATCCCAAAACATTATCCCTGAAAGTCATCTAATCCAAGTTTTGGATATCTGTGGAGCTCTGTGTCAAGGCAACAGAGCACAAACACCAGCCTGGGAACTTCAAGGACTTCTTGCATAGAGACAGCAACAAAATAGTTTTGTTCTTGTTCTTCTTTTGTTTGTTTCTTTGAGAGAGAGTTTTTCTGTGCTGCCTTGGTTGTCCTGGAACTTGATCTTTAGACAATTTTCTCTTGAACTAAGAGAAAGCCACCTGCCTATGCTCACTGTGCTCTGGTATTAAAGGCATGGATCATTGCTGCCTGGTGTAACAAAGTTTTTCAACTGGGCACCATTGACCATCATTTGATGACATCATGTGCCACTACATGGATAACTCTCCTTGTAGTTTCTGTAGACTCCATCATTAGAAGTCACATTCTGCTCCTACAGAGAATGTCTCCCCTCAGGCCTCTGGTTATGGTACCAAATTTATCCTAAGCAATATTCAGTTTCAAGTTTCTTCTCCTTGATGGGGTCTTTTCAGAGCACTACTACCTTCCAAAAAGGGGCTTATTTTTGAGTGTCTTGTTTATATAAAGTTTATTACTGAACTATCATGTATATTTTGCTTTTCCCTCAAGATTTAACTTTATTTTCCCAAAGATCTAGAAGTAGACACTGTGTTCTCTGACTTCCACAGCTTAATTTCTTAAAATAAAACTAGGAATATACAAAGACACACTTACTGTTTACATGTTGGGTTTTGATTTACCAGATGATCTACTGACTTGAAATCTGATTTTTTTAAACTTCATCATAATTGCACATCTGTGGGCATTCAGACTTTCTTAATGAAAGCTCCATAGGCAGCTGTACAGCTGCTGTCACCCACGTGTTCTAATAAATGGCAGGGCTTCTGTCTCAAATATTTAGTTCTTTCTGATGATGTGTATACCAGCTAGTTCAGAAGTGAAATAAAACAATTCCTGTACAAAGAATTTGAAATGAGGATTAATCCAAAATCTCAGGCCTTTGTATTAGAACCCAGACAAGACAACTTTTTCTATGGTCTTGGATTGGGTGACAATATCTTCCCATACAATATTTGACACCAGAATGGATTGTGAGATGATCCACATACAATTGTTTTTCTCATCTGATGGAATGAACTATGTAGGTGTTGGTGACCACAACCACAAATGGCTGTTAGTTAGGGTTTCAGATGGTGGACAGATCTAGGACAATAAACTGTTCTCTAGAAATCCTTCAGGCCGTTGGTACCAGACTGGGACTGATAAGGCATCCATCCAGATTCCCAAACTGAGCAGCTACTGGGTTCTTGGCTTCCCTAGTGTGAACTAGCCTTTGTTGGATTCTTCAGACCACATTGAGCAAGTTAATTCAACAAATTCCTTTTCAATGCATTCATTCTATCAGTTTGGGCCTCCAGAAAACGTGACTAACACAACTGTTCAGAGAATTGTTCTTCACCCTTTAAAGCCTCTTGCTTTCCTGCTTGCTTCAGGGAGGCTATGTGATGAGTTGATACTGGGCTCCTATTTGTCTCTATGACCCAGCTGTATTCTATCCCCTCCCAGACCTCAGCAATTATGCCTTTTTGAGTTGCTGTTGTGTGTAGCACCCACCATGGGCTCTACTGCTTGTAATGCTTTCAATGTGTTTACTTACCAATATATAAGATCATTGTCTATAGGTAGTACCCAACTTACAGCAAACTGAAGAAATGATGAAATGTATTGTTATTACCATATTTTGTATTGTAGAACTAGTATCATTTTCTCTTATTTGGTTCAGATCTAGAATTTTTTTTTTTATTTAATCCCCTCCCTGGAGTTTTAGGTTCACACAACACCTGTTATATGCATTTATTCATATCTTTCAGAGAGCCAAGGATGGCAGAAAGCATATAATGGTTATTGATTTTCCTTAAAAATGGCATTTATAAACAGGCATTCTTCATGTTGTTCACTTTATAAGCAATGCAGGAACTACTGAATTTAAATAAGGCAACTGAGTGAATTCTAAAATCAGAATCTAACATTTTAAATTGCTGCAGTTCCCTCCAGTGCAGTCTTGATGATACATCTATGTGTCTGCAGATCTCTTGGAGCTTCGAAATCAGGAAATACAACACTCTAGTGATAATCGGTGTGAGCTTGGCTTGAATGATTTGGCCCATTTCTGTGGCGTCATTTTCCTCATTGTTAGTATGTGACACTCAGGTCTCTATTACAGCATCAGTAGCAGAACAATATGTGGGAATGGCTAATGGGGATGCTTCATGCTGCTATCTGCCCTCTATACTCTCTTCAATCATTTCCCTTACCTTCCTCTTTCTCTTCTGAATATTTTCTCATATGCCAACCTGTTGTTGGACAGAGTTCTCATGTGGGCATCCCCTTGATATGTGTCATGTGTGGACGGAGCTCCTGTTCTGCCTGCTTCTCCCTGCTCTCCTGGGTCTGTTCTCCACAAAGCTGTCTTCATCCAGCTGTCCAGTTGGAAGACAATAAGAATCATTAGTTAAAGAGTCAGGAGATGATAGGCCAGAGTGTGGCAGTACTGTTCATACTCTCTTCTGGAAATCATCACTTGAAAATTGAAAAACTAAAGACAATATTTGCAGTCTAAGACATAAAAGAATGAAGATTGAAAAGACATATATAATTTACTGATAAGAATACCACCTACACTGTTCTCTTTAAGGCCATTAATTGATTTTTATAATTATATAGTAAAAGATATGAAGTTAAAACGAGTGAACAGGTTTTGAACATATATAAATACTGTCCTACTTGTATGCATGTTCAACGCATGCATGCCTGGAACCCATAGAGGCCCACAAAGGGCTTTGGATCTTGTGGAACTGAAGTTATAAATGATTGTGTTCCATCCTGTGTGTGCTGGGAACTAATTTCCTGTCCTCTAAAAGAGCAGAAAGTGCTCTCACTGTGCAGCCCTGGCCAGCCTAAAATTTGCTATGTAGCCAAGGCTGGTCAGGAATTTATAGAAATCTGCTCTCCTTTGACTCCTGAGTGCTGGGATTCAAGGTGTGTACACCATGCCAGGATCTGAGTAAACATTTTTAAAGGATTGGCTCATATGTCTATTTTCTTTTTTGCGTGACAGGATAGTCACGGTTACATTGCTTGTCATACAGATTAAACTGGGATTGGTTCATGGGCTTCTTGGATTTAATTAGGATGACTACATTAAGCCCCAAAGCCCTTTATCTTGTTTAATCATTACAACAAAAATGATGTAATAAAAATGGCTAAAATCTTATAATTCAAGACATATGTCCAATTTCTAAACTGCAAAGATAGAATTGTTTTTTTTCTCTTGTTTTTTGTTTCTTCCTGGATGGAATTGTTTGAAACAAGACACAAAACATTGAGCATACAGCCCTTATAACCTGCATATAAACAGAGTATATTTGTCAATGTACAACATGTAGATTAACCAAGAAATGACATACTTTAATGATTTCAGCACTAATACTAATTAATAAAAATCTTAACCATCCACATAAAGAAACAAACAACTTTTGTCTTTAGAAGGACAGTCTATTTTACACCTAAATTTAAAATTTAATTTTAAATTAAAATAAAAATTTTTTAAATTTTTATTTACTATGGTATTATGCATTTCCTACATCCAAGAAAGTGACATGGGATTATCATTCTATGGAATTTAGCCTGTTAAAGCATAAAACATACATTATTATTTAACAAGTATCAAGAATGAAAGCCTGAAGAGAAAATCATCTATTAAAAGTGTCACTTGTTACTGCAGTAATAATCAATAAAGCATTAAACATCACATTTTATTGCAATGGATGGAAAATAAACATGGAGGCAGCAGTGCACTCCTGTAAATGGTATGACTTGTAAATGTCAGGGAGGGCTTATTTAATGCTAAAAGGCTTTAAGCATTTGGGAAGGGAGCTTTAAAATTCATCCCAGACAGCTGAAGGTTACACGAGGAAACGGCAGCTATATATAGCATGGAGGCACACAGGTAATGTAAAATATGAATGGATTATAAAAAAAAAACCCGAGTCTACTTCTAATTGGAGTGTTCTAGAAAGAGCATGTATTGAAGGCTGCAAGCTTGGCATTATGAATATTTTATTTGGTTCCTTGTTTTATATTAATATAAAACAGGCTTTTTTTCTAACTATAGGTGTGTGTGTGTGTGTGTGTGTGTGTGTGTGTGTGTGCAAACCTATTTAAAGATTCATAAATAAGTGAGGCTGGGTATATGTCATGGATTGATAGCAGTTTTTTCCCTAGGACATTGTCTTATAAAGTTTATAATAGCCAGTGTTAACAGCACACTGTTTTCATTCCTACACACAACCAAATTAAACTTGAATGAATTGTTTGGCATACTTCTCTGCAAATGATGATCAATAGAGAAGATTCTTAGAAACTGTTCAAGTCTCTCAACTTTGCAAGCAGAGAATTCTGTGAAGGACACTCATGGCATTCTGAGGTGAGGAGGTTCACTTGGTGAGGACAGGAGTCCTGGAGGCTTAGCTCAGTGAGGAATGGACACCATCAGCTAATATATGCATAATAGATGGTCTATCTAACCATTGTTAAAGCAGAATTCTCTTTCCAAGGCCTACTTTCAACTTCTTCCCATTCACTTGCTTTAAATTGAAAGCACAGGGAAAACTCTGTGAAAAATTTGGATACTGTGTTGTGATGTGCTGGAACAATTAAGAGAGGCAATTATGCTGTTTTGCATGTATAATTGAGCATTTCTCAGCAGAAAACAATAACAAAATAAGGCCCAAGATTGTTTATATTTTAAACCAAGACTTCTTATAACATCCAGTGCTTTTCAGGAACCCAAAGCAAAGAAACAAATAGGGACCATGCATGCTATTTACTCCGCTTTTGGAAATCATGATGTTCCAGAAGCTTCGACTGTCTTGTAAGAACAGCAACCATCCTTTCTGTAAGCATGGGCACAATCATTTCCAGTTTCTTAGCTGCTCACTGGAAACTGTCACTCCTGATGCAGGACAATCTTATAGCAATTCCAGATGTTTTTCATTTCTGAAACTAAGGAGTGCTCATGTTCTTTTTTAAATTATTATCCTTTCAGATTCTCTAATTCAAAACAAGATGACAGCAGAAGAGAATGCTAATTTCTGTTCAATGCCTGCAATTGAACAATGACAAAATTACAAAATGTATAAAGAAATCTCTAAGAATAATAGGAAAAATACTGTCTAGCAGAGGTATTAAAAATATGGCAAGGTCCCATTTAGGGACCTATGAGACAGTGCTTTCCTGTTGTTGCTAATCAATGAAGTTTTGTGGATTAAACTAGCACAAATTTATTATCTTGTGGCACAGCTATTAACTCTATGAGCCAGAAGAACAACCTTCCAGGGAAACTGTAGCCACCTGTGCAGTAGAGGCTTGACTGTGGTGGGGAGAATTGACTGCCCGCTGATTGCATTCCAGGAGTGTCTTGTTGGAGAGGACCTGAGCCGGGTACTATAAGCTCTACTAATACCCCAGGTCCAGGGTTGTAGTAAGCCCAAGCAGAGAACTTATTACTTATGTAACTAAAGTATCAAAGTATTAGACTGGCTTATAAATATCTATGCTTATGCACATAGAAAAAATGTGGTCTCTAGAGTTAATCAGAGAAGCCTCTCCCTACAACAAATTACAATGAATTTAGAAATTCATTGCTTTCTTGGTTGAAAAGAATGAGCCATGGTTGTACAGCCAGTCCTGAAGAAGAAGATACTTACACTATTAACCTCTAAAACTCTGGAGACAGGAAGTAAAAGCTGGAAGATGGAGTGCATAGATGAAAAATGCCACTCTTTAAACATGATATATGTATATATGAATATATATATTACAACCATCATGTCACAGCAACCCAACTTACCTGCACAGGTCTCACATAAGACTGGTCCTGTCAACAGGCAGTCATAGATGATGACCCATGAGGATGCTGCTGCTGTGATAAAACACCATGACCAAAAACAAACTGGGGAAGAAACAATTTATCTCAATTTACAACTTTTAGGTCACGTTTCATCACTGGGGGAAATCAGGGTAATAACATGGAGGTAGAAACTGAAGCAGAAGCCATAGAGGGTGGCTGGTTACTGGCTTGCTCTCAATGACTCACTCAGTTTGCCCTTTTATACCATCTAGAACAATCTGCCCAGAGGCAATACTTATCCCAATAAGCTAGGATCCCACATGTCAATCACCAATTAAGAAAATATAGACTTGCCTACAGGCAAGTATTATGGAGGCATTTTCTCAATGGAGAGTCCTCTTCCCAAATGACTCTAACTTATGTCATGTTGACATAAACCACTGCCAGTGAGGAGCAGCTCCAAAGGTTCTACCTTTACTTCTGAACAATCAGCTATTGATAGACTCTGAGAGAAGGGAAAATCACTATCCTTAGTTGTGTGCTCACTGATGAGTCTGCCAGGCTCCAGTGGATAGCCCAAAACTCATGCTTATGCAAACAGCCCTGGTTAAACTCAGTGGGTTACAGAACAAAATGAGTAGACATGAATATGAGAGACAGATTTGTTGAGAGAGGGGAAGTGGATAGGAGTGATAAGGAGTGACAGGGAAGGCAGAGATAGAATGGTCTGTATGCGATATGAGCTTAGTGAAGTTGTCTACAAACAAATTTAAATAATTTTTAAAAGGCCTGTCAATTTGATCTTGAGGCTGTGTTCCTTCTGCAAGCTACAAAAGCACATCTGTTCCATGTCTTTTTATGAAGCACAATTGGTGTTTAACAAAGATATTTTAATATAGTCTTAAAATGAGCTCTAAATGAGAAAGGTGCACAGAAAGAAAGACAAGAATGTCTGAGAGAATGGATGTGGTCTCTTTAAAGAACAACTGTAGAAAGCAAGATATACCCAGGTACAGAAAGAGATTCCTCAAGTGAGAGTCCCCTGCACTGCTTTTACTTCTTTATCTTCTTTCCATCTCTATTTCTTATTCCTTCCTTTTTTCCCTTAGTGATTTGATAATTTGTACAGTATAGTATTCACCCCCTCCCCCAATGACTCCCAGATTCACGATCTTCACACCCAACTGTGGGTCCTCTTCTTGATCTAGTTTTAAAGAGAACTGATTCTTCCTTTTCCAGCAATTATCTATTGTCAATAGCTCTAGAGTGGTTCTTCGTGTCTACCTCCCCTCTCCACTCTGGAATTTGTTTTGACTTGGGTTTTCACAGATCTTGCACATGTGGTCACATCCATTGTGGTTTATACATTCAGCTTCTTGATGTGTCTGGAAGACACTCTTTCCTTACATCATTTTCCATCTCTGGGTTGAACATTATTCCACTGCTCCCTCCTCCACAATGATCCCCGAGCCTCGGGAGGAGGGGGTGAGACATAGACGTCCCATTTAGGGCTAATCATTCCCCACGGTCTTATTTTCTGTACCTTGAAAAGTGTGGGTCTTTGTGTTAATATACTATCTCTTTCAGATAGGAGTTTCTCTGATGATGATTGAGAAATACATTAATTTATTAGTATAAAAAATGGTAAGTCATTAGTAGTCAATTTAATATCATATTCATTTAGCAGAATAGCAGTTTTGTTTCTTTAAGACCCTTAGATGATGAAGCTCATACTTGGCATCATTATCCACCCTGTGGCTAGAATTTTTTTAATATTTGTTTTAGTCTATGAGAGAGTGAGTCTACAGAAGTACATTTGTGCGAAGGACAGATGACAACTTTTCAAGGGTGATTGCTCCTCTTCTACCTTGTTTTAAGGCTCCCTTTCTTTTTCCATCCTGTCCACTGTCTCATACTACCTGTGCAAGATTAAGCCAAGGCTCCTGATAACAGTGCTGTAGTTTGTATTACAGATGCCAGTCATGACACTCTGCGTTTTTACAAGGAGTCAAACCCAGGTTGCCAGGATTTCATGGTGCTTTTGTTTGCTGAGCCAGCTCTCTGTGAAGTCCTTGTTCTTTGACTCCTTGATGGCATCTCCTCTGCATTTGTCTTTTCTGCTCCCATTTCACAAGGACTCCTGTGAGTATAGCATGCTCACCTAGGTAAAACAGAATGCTCTCTTCATATCAGATCCTCACATTAACATTATAACCTCCCCCTGCTTCTCCCCCCCCCCCCCACTTCAGCCCAGGCATCACAACGTGGATATCTTTGGAGGTTATTTTACATACCCTATATAAGTAGTGTAGTAAGTATCATATATCTCTGGCCCTACTGTGTTTTTGGTAGTTGATCTTTATTGACTATTATTTTGAAACTCCTTTCAGTATTCGAGGAAGGAGAGAAGGATTTCTAAATGGCTAGATATGTAGGGAACAGAAATAACACATTTGAAGATCTTCAAACTCCATCCCAAAGCATAGGTCCTCTATGTATTTAACATTATCAAAGTTGATTCCAAGAAAAAATGATTTTTTAATTTTAACTTCTTTCTCCACTTGACTTCAATATGCTCATTTCCTGTGCAGGTGCTAATGAGCTGTGAAATGGTGGGATTGTTAGATAATATTTCTGAGAAAAGTAATAGATGTTAGAGTACTGATTCATACACAGGATAATAAAGCTATGATCACTTAGCCTGAACATATTACTAGCTAAGGAATAACGGGATTGCAATTACGGAGTTATCTTATGGAATAACGTCCTCCAGAAATGTGACAGTGAAATCATGGCAAGATGGTATTTTTTTTTTTTTTGATTTTTCGAGACAGGGTTTCTCCATAGCTTTTGGTTCCTGTCCTGGAACTAGCTCTTGTAGACCAGGCTGGCCTCGAACTCCCAGAGATCCGCCTGCCTCTGCCTCCCGAGTGCTGGGATTAAAGGCGTGTGCCACCACCGCCCGGCAAGATGGTATTTTTTGTCCACTCACCTGCTCATCTTATCCTCAGCTGAGCCTTGAAGAGAGGTTTTCATGGTGCTTCATCCTCATCAGGGCATGAAAGAAGTAGAAAGTTACTTGGGGCTCATTTTGTTTTGTTTTATTTTTGGCATGACTTTTTAGACATTGATATTTCACAATAATGAAATTCTAAGTGTGGTCAGTCTTCCATGCCCAGGGCTCTGCATCTACAGAGTTAGTCAGCCACAGAAAGAAATTCTGCAGGGAAAATGCTGCATCTGAACTGAGCACGCATACTCTTCTTCCTACCATTATTTCCAGTCAATGCTTTAGAATCATGATTCAGGTACAGCCTTAATCGTATTGTCTTTTCTTTTGTTGTGATATGAAACATTCCCATCAAATCAGCTTATGGGAGGAAAGGGTTTATTTGCCTTGCACTTCCAGAGTACAATCCATTTTGAGGGAAATCACGGCAGGAACTGAAACAGAGACTTTGGAGGAATGCTGCTTATTGACTTACTCTGGTTTGTTTCTAAGCTCACTCTCTGTTACAGCCTAGGGATATTGCTATTCACAGTGACCTTGGCTCTTCCACACCAATTAATAAGTGGGACAGTTCTTCACAGACATGGTCACATGCCAATATTATCTGGGCAATCTGCCAATTGAGATTGTCTCAGATAACTCTAGGCTGTTTGTTGACAGCTGGTATTAACTAGGATACTAAGTATGATTTGAATTATTCGGGAAGATGATCACAGTTCTTATGTAAATGCCAAGTCATTATAAATAAGGGACTTATGAGCATCATCAGATTATGTTATCCATAAGTATTCTGGAGCAAGTTGCCCTTGAATATGAAGAAATCTCTGCTAGAGCTAAGCAATTTGCTGTAATTCCTTCCTGAGACATATTTTGTGAACTTTGAGATCAATACATAGACCATACTACCTACCTTTCATGTTCTAGTAAAAATCTTTTAAGTAATAGTTATATGTTCATACAATTCTCTCATTTGTATTTTGTGCTCAAACAATCAGTCTTGTGTGGGAAACTTAAAACACCATCTTACACAATATCCCAGGCTTTCTAAAACTTACAACACAGATCAGACAGGCCTTAAAGTTAACATTGCTCTTACTGCCTCTGCCTCCTGACTCGTGAGTGCTGGAATTACAAACAGCACCATGCCTTGCAAAACAACTAATTCTGAATAATTGTGTCCTTAATTTAAGTTACAAAGATAGCTATGTATGTAATATTAATTATCAAGTCTTTGCCTTGGTGCTTGATTTCAGTCTGTTTTCATGCTAGGAATCAAATTTTCTCATGTGCTCTGAGTCCAGCCTCATCTCACATCCTTAATGATGGTCACCTCTTGAATTATGTCTGCATTCTCCTTGCATATTTCATCTACTTGATGATTTTTATTGAAACAAATATCCTATCCTAACACCAATTAAAAATATGTATATAAGTCAGAAGTTTGCTTGAAAGCTGTTAGGCCAGCGCTAACTCTCTCCACTCTTACAACCTGTTCTGCCCTAGCGTTTTCTGCATCTACTGTACTCAGAGCCCTGTTATCCCATGTGGTCCTTTGTTGTTCCTATTCAGGCACTGAGAAAACATGGTGAATAATGTTCAGAGCATATGTGAATTTTCAGCTGCTTTTAGTCAGATCCCAATATTTTGAAAAAAATATGATTCATAACTTTTAAGTAATACAATTTTGTATTTAATATATTTTAATTTAAATGGAATTACAAATCTTTCTCCCTTCTGTTTCCTCCCTCCAAGCCATCCCAGGCAATGCCCCCCACAATTCTTCCAATATTGATCTCAAATTGACAACCTCTTTTTCATTTATTCATGTGTGTGTGTTTGAAGATATGCAAACTCTTCTTATGACCCCTCAATTTTATCCCATTCATCCCTTATAAAATTTTCCATGAAGTTCTGAACTTATATGCATATCTTGCTATCAGATACTGATAAATAAGGTTTATATGGCATTTGAAGCAAAATGGCCGCAAAGGGAGTGGCACAATTAGGAGGTGTGATCTTGTTGGAGGAGTATGTCATTGTGGAGGCAGACTTTTAGGTCTCATATATGTTCAAGCCATGCTCAGTGAGACAGACTACTTCCTGTTGCCTATGCATAATGTAGAACTCCTAGCTACCTCTTAGCACCATGTCTTCCTGCATGCCACCATGTCCCACTGTAATGATAATGGACTAAACCTCTGAACTGTAAGCCATGCAATTAAATGTTTTTCTTTATAAGAGTTTCATGGTCATTGTGTCTCTTTGCAGCAATAGAAAGTCTAAGACAGTATAGGAATATTCTATAATCCTTAAATCCATGTGGACGATGCCCTCCTATTGCTTGGATTTTTTTCATTTGGTATGATTAGGAGATGTTTTTAAGTGATACATACATCTCTAGTTTTCTCATTTTTCACTATGAATATTTTATAATGTTTTAGATTGCTGTAACATACTTATCCATCCTCCTTTCATTTGCTGTTAAACTGTTACCAGTTTTGTTGTATTAAAGAAAACCAGACTGCAATATGTACTCCTATAGACTTCCTGGGCCTTTCCCACTATGAATATGAAGGTTAGGATAGAAGCAATGTGTGCATTCAAATTTCCTAATTAATTTTAATTTACTGATATTATAACATGAGGTAGTTTTCAGAAGTGTGAATACTGAGTTTGTAGTCTTTGTTGAGCTTGCAGAATGTTGTTGTATTTCATTTAATATTTTTAGTTTTGGTGTATGTGAACCTCTCCCTACCCTGACTCCATCACGAGAATCCTCTCCTGACGGCATAGAATAGGTCAACCTCAAACCTTTTACTTCTTCATTGAATTATTTTAGTTTCTTATGTTCGAAGAGTTTAATGGCAAATGGAAGCTCACTTCCAGCTTTTTATTGCTTGATTCACAACAGCAGAAAATGCTGTTCCCTAGCTCCTGCCTTTTTATATAAGTAGAGAAATGAGCTAGTATCTAAAGCGTACTGTGCGCCTTAGCATTAAGAGCTGAAGAAGCTAGCGTCTGGATGATTCAAGTCACCCCTGCAGCTCCACCAGGGCTGAGTTACCACATTCTTACGTAAGGCAGGACAGTGGACACCCTTTGACTCACCAGATGGTATGCCACAGCACAAGACTTATCCTGAGGCTATTTCCAGAAAACTGGACAGAGATACAAGTTGTCAAGTGGGTGATTGCTATCTGTTCTGTTTCCTTTCATTCTACCCTGAATGCCAAGCCATAGCAAAACATGCTGAATAGATTAGTCCAGCCACAACAAGCTGGCTCTGGAACCATGAACTCTGATCTATCAATTGCTGGCAACTATGAGTACTGAAACCTGCAGGAGTCCTAGTCATGGGGAGGTGTTGCACTTCTTTTACTACATGCAAGGATGCCTTTAGAAGTCACACATAGTTCTATTTCTTGCTGATACCCTTCCTTAGACACAGAAAGCCAAATATACCTGGATCTGTAATTATCTACCTTTGTTTCTATTTGAACAATGACTTGTTGCTTAGGAACTGGAGTGTATTCCATAAATACATGTTCAATCTTTTTTTTCCCATTTTGTTCCCATGGTTATTAAGTTTCATTAAAATACATGCCCCGTGCTGGATTTGTTGGTTTGGAATAAGAATGAAATGTGTATACCCCATTAAGTATAAATAAAATATTCCACTTTCAATTTGCCTTTCAATTTATTATCTGACAAAACATGGTTTCTGCAGAAAGCAACTGTTTATGTACTGTGAAGAGTGCTCAGTTGAAGGTGATTTATCCAGGATTCCATTAGGAGACACTCTCTAAGTGTTTCTCCCACACAGAGTGCTATAAAAAGTAATATTTATTGTGTTGACTTTGAAAAAAATAATGATACTAAATCTTCACAAAAGTCAGCTAATCCAATCCTGTAATTGTATGTGCCAGAGAACTGAACCTCTGAGAGATTATCCAGATGGCCTGAGTCTTGCCACACTCAATGCCGAAATTCTGACTATCTCATTCCTCAACTGGCATTGCCTTACTCCATATATACTGTCTATTGTAAGCCTAGAAATCCCTGAACCAGTGCCAAAAAAAGATCTCTGTCGTTTTTTTCATGTTGGGAGCCTTTAATGTCTAAAACTTCTGTCTTGACAGTGAGCCACAGTGGTTGCACACAAATTCCTTCCGCACTTCTGTGTAACCACAACCAGCTATGCTGAATGCTGACTTCTCATCTCTGAACAGAATCTATGAGAGTAGGAGTGTATAAAGATGAGGCAGTATGATGATCACACAAACACGCCACAGTCATGATATAAGATGATGCCTAGCGTGTGACATTTGTTGAGGTTAAACATATGTCCTCTTAGAGTCCCTTTTAGAATCAGTCATCCTAAAGTGAAATGCCATCTTTCTGTTCCTACAGCACATGTCTGATTCTAAATCCAGAACCTCTGCGGTTCTGATCACACTCGTCCCACCCAGTATATCCAGCTCCTCATGCAGTTCCACAATCTATTCAGAAGCTCTCCAGTCTTCTGATTTTGTAGTATCACATAGTATACATGTGTGTCCCATGTTTGACAATCACTGAGTCATACTGGGACTACAGGAGGGTGAGAGGAAGGTTAGCAACACTGGGGCCAGCATTGGAACCAGTGCTACAAGGATTTGCGACAGTTGTCAGCACTAGGTGACATCAAAGAGAGCCTGTGCTTGCCCCAGTCTTCAGAGCATGACCCGTCCTAGCTGAGTTACATGTGCTCCTCCTTATAGGCTTATCTGCTTGCACCTCACCATGAAGTGGACATTCTGCAGTCTGATGCTCTTCTTAGCTGTAGATAAGGATGCTGATTCCCAGTGAATCACAATCCCTCTGAAGTGGAAGGTGCAGGCTGAGACATATGAATGATGTGTTCAGAAGATGCAAAGGGGCCTTGGATACCTTGCAGTGGGTGTGCCATGTCACCAGCCCCTCACCATCTAAGACAGGGTCCTACTCGCCACCTTCCCCGACTCTTCTTTCCAAGCGTGTTGAAGATGACAGTCGCTCTTCTTAGGATGTCCTTCATTGTAATATTGGTTAGATTGTACCAGGAGATAACCAATATGATGGACTGCATGTCACAAAACATGGCGCTGGAGTGAGTGTCCTGCGTGTGTTCCTGGGAATCGGAACTAGGTTTGAGGCTTTAAGATCTTCCTATAACTGAGTACTGACCCATATGATCAATGTTAATGTTAGCATTTGTGGAGGAAGGCATTTCTTAGTAATCATTTCTCATCAAATGGGGGAGACTAGGTCACGTGGTACTCACCCCTTTGAGAAAACTCACCATACATTGTAATTTATTTTCATGTAATCAACATCAGCTCAGGTCAAACTTAGACATTTTTCTGAACCTTTGGTTGGGAAATGATTTGTGTAAACTGCAATTTAAAGCCTTTACTTAAGCAAATGGAGTTATGATACTGAATTTGGGTTAAAGGAATTGTGAAAACAGAGTTCCAAGGAAACATGTGGCTTCTGCTTCTTAGGAGTCAAATGGAGTGCGATAGGAAACCCAGGCTTCCTGCCTTACTTACAGCAGCTACATTTTACACACCAGCCTGTTTTAAAATGTAGGCTTCTAAAGGAGGGGGGACCTGGGAAACAGGAGAATTGGGATAAAGGAAAGGTGGATAGGGGAGCACGGAACCACAATTCTTAGTTAAGGAAGCCACTTTAGGGTGGGCAAGCGACTTGACCCTAGAGGGGCTCCCTAGTGCCCAAGATGAGGTTCCCAGTTAGTTCCTTGGGCAACTGAGGATTGGGAACCTGAAATGACCCTATCCTAGAGCAATACTGACGAATATCTTGCATATCATCATAGAATCTTCATCTGGTGATGGATAGAGATAGAGACAGAGACCCACACAGGAGCACTGGACTGAGCTCCCAAGGTCCCAAGGAGGAGCAGAAGGAGGGAGAACATGAGCAAAGAATTCGGGACCACGAGGCGTGCATCCACCCACTGAGACAGTGGAGCTGATCTACGGGGAACTCACCAAGGCCAGCTGGACTGTGACCGAAAAAGCATGGGATAAAACCGGACTCTCTGAACATGGCGAACAATGAGGGCTGATGAGACACCAAGGACAATGGCACGGGGTTTTGATCCTACTTAATGTGCTGGCTTTGTGGGAGCCTAGCCAGTTTGGATGTTCACCTTCCTAGATATGGACGGAAGGGGGAGGACCTAGGACTTAACACAGGGCAGGGAACCCTGACTGCTCTGTGGACTGGAGAGGGAGGGGGAGAGGAGTGGGGGGGAGGGGGAGAAGGCTGGGAGGAGGGGGAGAAGGGTGGGAGGAGGAGAAGGGAAATGGGAGGCTGGGAGGAGGTGGAAACTTGTTTTTTGTTTATGTTTTTTTTTTCTTCTTTTCGCAATAAAAAAAAAAAGGAAAAAAAACTCCTAAAACACCAAAAGGACCTATCTCTGTAGAAGAGGTTGAGACAAAAAAAAAAAAAAAAAAAAGCAAGCACATATAGAAAAAGCACTAGTCGCTACTGGCAAATTAAGCCCTGGATGGGGAAAGAGGAAAAGGAGAAACAAATATAGTTTATACAGAGCATCAACCACAGTCGACTGAATTCTTCTATTTTCACCTCCATCCCTTTTCCTAAATGGGCACTCATTCTGCCCTTGCAGGCTGGAAGCAATCTCTTGTTTTCCTAAAGCATTTTTCTTTTGTTCTTGTTATGTAGAGATCTATATCTGATTTCTATACTTATGTACGTGCCTCATCTCTGACCATGTTTTAATGTCTTTGTATCCCTTAGCTGCTCAATAAATTTTTGAATAAACCAAAAAAAAATGGATGTCAATTTAACCAAAAAAAAAAAAATGTAGGCTTCTATAAATCTTCCATTGGGTGCATTCAATAGTCTAGAAAAACTTGTTTGGCCATTAATGTCTTTTGAAAATGCAGCTCATGTTTTAGAAAGCCACACTCAAGTATATTTTCTTAGATTTTATTTAAAATTAAGATTTTAAAGCACAATATTCTCTTATATTTCATCATTATATTCCTTCCTCAAACAGTAAAAAATGTCTGAATAAAAATAAAATACTAGGCTTAGTGACAGCTGATTGTGGGTTAAGAGTTCCATCTAGTGGTTCTATAAGGAAGTTCATTTACCACATAAATGATAGTATAAAATCTGCCTTCTTTTGTACTTCCATATTCGAAAGCAGTGCAGTGATAGTGAAATTACCCATAATCTGGATATGTATCTACCAAGATGACATACTGTGGAGTGTGTGGAAGCTAAATTTTGGAATATATTGTACTTATCAAATGGCATGGGCCATTTGGTTAAATACAAACAATGTAGATATTTAAGACAGGGGCCAATTGTATGCAAAATTCAAGAAGTCCTTGTTTTTTACTGCTGAGTAATACTCTAATATAATACTTAGAATTCAAGAACAATTGCAGTGGGTTTTTGATCCTACTGCACGTACTGGCTTTGTGGGAGCCTAGGCAGTTTGGATGCTCACCTTACGAGACCTGGATAGAGGTGGGTAGTCCTTGGGATTCCCACAGGTCAGGGAACCCTGATTGCTCTTCGAGCAGATGAGGGAGGGGGACTTGATCGGGGGAGGGGGAGGGAAATGGGAAGCGGTTGTGGGGACGAGGCAGAAATCCTTAATAAATAAATAAATAAATAAATAAATAAATAAATAAAAAAGACAGGGGCCAAGACTTACCCTGTTGTTTATAAACTTTTCTTGAGTTATTTTGACAGATGAATTAATATCCTCAAACCAAACTCTTGCAGAAATAGTAAACAAAATCCCCCCCGCCCCCCCCCCCCCCAGTGTATGTAGAGATAGGCTTGGATACAGGTAACTCATTTAACTGTTCTCTTCGAGAATCCTTCCTCATGACAACGTCTCATGACAAATGCTGGGAGAAGGGAGGCTTCATCAACTGCCCAGGAAAGCTCTGTAACCACGGGCTAGCAGAATGAACTGATGATGTAGTTCCAATTTCACCCATTTTCTGCTGAGCCTACAGCCACCAGAGTCTGCTGGAGTTCTTCCAGCATGATCCCCATCAGTTTCCCTTCTCCCCTTCTAAGGACAGGTCACTTGTGTAAGTATGTGCCTAATCTCATTTACACAGCGTATCTGTCACTTTGCCATATGAACTGCTAACATAAAAGAGAGCCACATTAAATTCTAGGGAATGTTTAGTTCAAAATGATCCCAGTTTCTATTCCAGCCTCTTATTTCCTGACTTCAGTAACACAGTTTATGAGACGAACACAATTCAGGAAGGAGGGATGTGATCCATTACTGCCTGTGTGTCGTGTAATTAAGTGTGATGCTCGGAGTGAAGATTTAGATCTCTCTCTTACTTCTCTTCCTTTATGAAGGCCCCAGGACTACTGCAGGGAGTAGTCTTCACAAAAACAGCTCTGAGGCCCTTTGAGATCTATAGTTCAAGAAGGTAAATTCACACCTTTGAATGAATTCACTTACTTATAACATTGTTAAATAGGTGTTTGACACAATGTTGCATATTATAGAGCACAAGGGGCAAACTGTGAAAGCGGGTAGCAGCCGGTAGGCAGAGAAGAAGCTTGCAGTAGATGACAAGAGGACAGTAGAGTGTTCACAGTATCACACTGGGGAGATCGCTCAGTTTCAGAGAGCTTGCCTAGCAGGCACAAGGTCCCAGTTCCAGCTCCTGAACTATGTAAACTGGGTACGGGGGCACAGGCCTGTCATCCCAGCTCATGGGAGCTAGTCATAGAAAAGTCACAAGTTTAAGGCCGCCTTTCACTACACAGTGGGTGCAAGACTATTCTGGGTCACATGAGTTTCTGTCTCAAAACCAGACAAAAATACAGTGTTTTCTAAGCATTGACCTTAGATAAGTTAAGCACTTTTCAAAATAATGCCAACCACACAAAGTGGGCTACTAATGAGCCGATTTAGCAGAGTGGGAAACTGAGGCACAGGGTAAAGAAATCAGTGTCACAATGCTGAAATACATCAGAGAAAGAACTGAGTCAAGAATCCTTCTCCAAAGAGCAGTCATGTTCCTGAGCTCAAAACTAATCTAGATTTTGTGATCACAAAAAAAAAAAAAAAAAAAAAAAACAACCAAGAATTGTTACAGACTTTTGCCAGCTCAACAAATATCTATGACTGGTTTGTGTTAGATCCCATGATGCTTCTTAAGAACAAAGATGGGTACATTGGTCCCAGATGTCATTTGCTCGTGAGTGTTTTTCAGACCTTGAATACAACTGTGACAAACCTCCAACACCATAGCCTCCACCTGCCACGTGGCCCCAGAAAACAGTGTCTAGACACCACACACCATCCAGATGCTGCCTGGTTAGCCATGAAGTCACATCAGTCGGCAGTTAGCAGCACACAGGCTGCTGTGTTGGCAGTGTCTCAAGCCTGCTAATTGAGACAGGTGCAGAGTGTGATGACAGCCGGCCACCCACAGAGTTGTGACACAGCAAGGTAAGGCAAGAGGAGCTGAAAGGAAGAAATAAGGAAACCTGATCTGCAGGCTAGGCAGTGAAGGCTGCCAGCTAAGAATGAATAGGCGGAGACCCTCCGACCCTCCGAGGACACACAAAGGGAAAGACGGCCATTTTTAGGTTGGGAATTTCTTACTTAGAATTCCTTTATAACAAATGGTAGGGTCACAGGAAATGAGTCTCTAGAAATATATGCTACACACATCCACCAACCTGCAAAAATAGATCATTTGTATGTATGAACCCAAACACACACAAAATCATGCACACTCCCATCAATTATATTAACCTATCAATCACAATACAAACAATAGATCTTTCTAAGAAGTGGAGTGATACTGTTTGGAGGAAGACTCCTTTGATATTGATATTTTAAATGGCTAGACAAGAACTAGGGGTAAATTTAAAGATCATTTCAATGACCAGTTAAGAGGTCTGTATAAGAGACTGGAAACATGAACTCTTGGACAAAGAAAGATATTATTTTGATGTCTTCAGATCCAAGAGTTGTAGGAAACATTGATCTGATATTGTAAGCATTGGCAGGAAGAATGAGAGAAAATTCCAAGACTTAGATCAGAAATCATTGAGAAATGTTCAAAGTTTCCATGAAACAACATGAACTAATGGATATCAACTTGTGTCAAAAAGTTTAACAACTGGCCTGGATGGCTTTAATGATAGCTAATATTGGTAGCTCAATGGGGTTAAGAGTTGCTATGGAGCAGCCACTGGGCATATCTGTGAGGGAGTTTGTAGACCGGGTTAACTGAGGTGGGAAGGCACACCCTGAACTTCAGCAGCACTTTTCCATGGGCTGGAGTCCCAGACTGACAGAAAAGGACAATGTGAGTTAAGCTCACCTCTCCTTTCTGACTATGGCAGCACTGTGAACGCCCACCTCACTTGCTTTCCACCAGGCCAAGATAAGCCTTTCATCTCATCCAGTTGAATCCGGTCAGACGGTCTATCACAGCAGTGAGAAAAGTCACTACTACACTGGTTCTTAACTAAATACTACAAACATAAGTGTGTAATGTGCCCTTCTCATAATTGTTTTTTATTATTTAAATGAAGCTTTAAGATGCTAGGCATACAGGACAATGATGTGAGAAGCCAGATATGAAAATACTGTATGTGCTTTATATTACTATGGTGTGAGGAACCACTGATAATTACTTATCTGTATTCTTGCAATTTGATTACTAAATCAAATATTGTGTTGAGAATTAGGTAATCATTTGCATTTTCTTCCATATCAACAGTTATCAGCCAATCGGAGTTACTTAGAACATTTTACTAAGTCACCTTCCTTTGTTGCTGAAGCTTGTACTTTATAATGTATTCATTATCACAAACATCCCTAGGAATGCTGCTGGAATGAAGTGAAGATAATATTCATGAGGCCATTATTATAGAGAGTTCAGATAAATGTTTCATTGTAATTAAAGAAACCAAAGTGATCTTTTAATTCTCCCAATATTTAGTTCTTAATGGTGAAAACCTGAGAGCTCTTTGTTATCTGTTACAATGTTAAAATTTACTTTCAGCATGTAAAAGAGAAGATAAAGTGTTTGTCAATGTGTACATTCCTGAGTGTGTGTGTGTGTGTGTGTGTGTGTGTATGGGGGGGGGGGAAGATTATGCTCCACAAAGACCCAGCGTCTATTTGTGAATGTTACACCTGATAAAGATTTTCAGAAGTGATTAAGTTAAGGTATCTCATGTTCAGGGGTATTTTGAGCTACTCTGGTGGATTGTATGTAATGTCAAGGGTCTTTAAAAGAGGCAGAGTTCCAGAGCAGGCTCCAAAGCTACAGAGAAATTCTGTCTGGAAAAACAAGGACAAAAACAAAACAAAACAGAAAGATACAATATAAAAACAGAGTCAACACTAGAAGGCAGCAAGCAGGCAAGGCTGCAGTGATACAGAGGCATCAGCTAAAGAATACCGGCAGCCACTGAAAGGAAAACAGGGTAAGAAAGGAATTCTCCCCTAGAACCTTTGAGAAGAGCAAGCCAAGCGATGGAGTTTGACCTTTTGATGCCTAAAACATCAAGAAATGAAGTTTTGTTCTATCCTATGGAATTATAATTTGTTCCAACAGCTAAGGAAACCCACCCATATTCTCTCTCTCTTTCTCTCATGCAAATTCCTGTATTCAATGGCAAGAATTTTAATCCAATCACTTCTTACTTTGGTTGCAGCAAATGTGGGGGAATTCTCATTGTTTTTTTTTTTTTTAGGTGTTCTTTCACGCCAGGGTGTGGCTTCTACAAAAGACAAACAAGCATCAGCTATTCCCAGGATGCACTTGGCTGACTCTTGCATCATTAGGAGTCTTCAGAAACCATCTGGAAGTGCTTTTCACTGGGGCAAGAGAAGGTTTGTTTATTTGAAATCACCTATTGGCATGAATGAACCTGGTCACAGGGAGTTGCTCAATCCTCAGTTGTAAGGAAGACAACAGCCAAGAGCGCTGCAGTTCAGGGTTCTTGAGTTGAGGCAGTATACCTTCATGGTCCTTGTGGGCATTCTCTTCTCTGCACACCTTTTAAGAATAAGGCCTAGGTCCCAACCTTTCCTCCTAAAATGTCATTTTATTAACGATTTATCAGGAACTAATTGACAGTAATGGTTGAATAGGTGAAAACTCAATTTGAATTTTTAATTCTCTGTCATTAAGGAGTAATTTGCAGCAGTTAGCCGTACTTAGAAGAAAGCTGGAAACCTCCACGTGATCCTGCTTTGCATCAAAGTGTTCCTGCCATCTGCTCATGTTATTTTTGAATGTTTTGCTAGGCTTCTTCAGAAGAGGAAAAAAAATGTTCTACAGACTGACAGCAGTCCTGTATGCACTGCATGTCCGTACAGACTAGGAAAGAGCTGAATATTAGATATTAAAAGCTTGTAAAACTAGTTGTTAACCTATTGATAATATAAAATGAGTTTTAAGGGAGCATTTACACCATTGAATGGCAAGTGCTATCCAATGGGGCCTCTCCCAGCATCTCTCATTTCACTTACTTATTACTGTATGTCTTCACCATTTCTGAAACAACATTTCTTCTATCCTCCCTGAGATATAAGCCATCTATCTTAGCACCGACTTTGAGTCCACAGTCAAGTGACTTCTTTCCTGAGCATTGCTGTTTGTTTTGGATATGATTGGCTCATCCAACAGAGGTGGAAGCAGAATTCCTATGGCCCCTCTTACTCTCAGGAGCTGAAGATATGTTCAATTTCTTTTTGTATAAATATTAATGTATTATGAGTCTGGCCTGTGTTAAATGCATCTACATACTAACAGTCATAATTATATATATTTATGAAAAGAGGGAGGGAATTCCAAAGGCAAGAGTGCCTCGGTCTACACAGTTGCCCTACCCCTGGACTCCGCTAGACTTCAGGACTCAGAGCTGAGAGATAAACAGGACTCACTCTTCCTCTTGTGTGGGTGACCATTCACACAGAATGATGTACTTGTCTGGCTGTGCCTCAAAGACCTTAGAAGGCTGAGTGGATCAATGGTTTGCCTACATTTCTCTCTGACTTTGTCCATGTTTAATTAATAGAGTCTTTTCATGTTAGTCTTCATTTGAAATTATTTTTTAAAGATCCATGAATTGCAATGAACAAGACTTTTGTCACCCTCTCATCTACTTAGCTCAGCTTTCAGCTCGGCTTGTAGCCATCTAAACCAGTAGTCTGAACTTCAATGAAATATTCTGCTTCCTTTAGAGTTTCTTGTCTATTTGCGAATGTGCCTCCCACAGGTTTAATTTTTTTTTAAAGATGAATTTTGAAGTCTTTAGATTGAAATATTTATCAGGGGCTATTGACTCCATAGTGTGAGTATTTACACATAAATCACAGAGCTGATGAAGGAGGTGAAATTGTCCCCTTACAGTCCTCATTTTGGTCACATTTTAGAGTCTACTGAAGCACTTTTGTCTTTTCTGTCATCCCTTCCTTCTTTATCACTCCTTCCCAGACTCTTAATTCCATACAGGGATCATCTGTTTTTAAAGTGAATCCTTTAGCAGAAGTTATTAAAATGCAAACATTTGGACTAATGCCTCTAAGGAGTCCAACACAGTAGAGAAAACCCTATTTGTAGCAATATGGGCTTAGGCAGAAAATGCTACTTTATTTTCCAGAACCTGACAAGCTGTATTGAGCCCAGGACCAGGGTGTAAAACATTGAGAAGATGATTGAGGGAGATAACAAATATAGTATTGATACCAACTCTTAACAGCACACAACATTTAATAGCAGCATGCCACTGAGAGTTAAATGCATGCTAATTTCATTATCATTCCAATCTTAGAGGCCCGCTACTATTATCACGCTGGTACAACTAGAGAAATGAATCCAGGAAGAATGCAACTTCCTCATCCTGTCACCTACTACAAAGACTAGGAGAGAAGTGTATCTAAGTACAATCTAGAAGAACTTGTTTTGTGAAAGAGAACGTTAGCTTACTGATCCCCAACACAAATAGGCTGAAGTCCTTCCCAGACGGTAAATTTGAGATCCATTAATAGATTTCAGAAGACATCATTAATTAATTAAAGAAGTTGTTTTTGAGTCAGCAAAGTGGCTCAGTGTGCAAAGGCGATTGCCACCAAGACTGATGACCTGAAATCCCCAGGTGGTACAAAGAGGAAAGAGAGAACCAATTCCTGCAAGTTGTGCAAGTTGTTCTCTGACTGCATGTGCCCTTGGTGTGTGTGCACATGTGCACACATACACACACAAAGTAAATAAATTTAATTATCTATAGTTATATACAATTAAATATTATTTAAATGGTTTGTCTTTTTGTTTGACTATTTGATAGTACCTTTATGCTTTCAGGTAAAATACCTTGAACCCTTTGTTTGTGTTTGGCTTAAAGGGAGTGAATGTCTTTGCCTGGGCTTATAGAGTGAGTAGGTTCTTTTTCTTCTGAGCAGACATTTGATAAAATTTAACTGGCGCTCACTGGTGCTCACTTTTCAGTTACCTCTAATAAATCGTTAGTTTTTACTTGGACATATTACATAATGATGACCTCCTTGCTGCTTTTCTGCAATTCCCATAGGCCAGTCTTAACCAGCCAGCATGACATTTTCAAAGTGTAAGTGAGATCTCCTTTTTATTGCTGTTTACCAGGCTTTCTCTTCCTTCAGCATCATTTGATTTAAATTGCTCCCACAATTAGAAAGAAAGACATAGTTCTGCAGCAGTCTGCATGGCCTTGTGTCCACTTTACTTGTGGCTTTGATTCCCTGTAGCTCCCATGCCCATTCCAAATCAGGATTGTGCCTTTGTGTTTCTTGATTCTCTCTCTTGTTGCTTAACTGGGCTTCCTCCTAAAGATCTTATCTCACACACAACTGCTATAAATTTGCTCTCTTAATTAACTCCCTATTTGTGTTCATTCATAAAACCATGTACTTATCTGTTAAATTTGAAACTTAATGTTTCCCACAGACCCATGTGTGAAAGGACATGTGGTCATTGTCCAGTGCTGCTCTTGAGAGCAGGAAGGGTGAGGCCTGATGGAGGAAGGCCATTGGCTAATAAAGGAACTGCCTTGGCCCATTTTATTGGTTAGAAGATAGGTGGGAGGAGAAAACAGGACAGAACGCTGGGAGGAAGAGGAAGTGAGGTCAGAGTCTCAACAGCTCTCGTCTCTGGAGCAGACGCCTGAGAGAGACGCCATGCCCTGCTCCCGGGATGAAGCTCTGACCCAGGACGGACATAGGCTAGAATCTTCCCAGTAAGCGCACCTTGGGGTGCTACACACAGATGATTAGAAATGGGCTAAATTAATATGTGAGAATTAGCCTAGAAGAGAATGGGCCAAGCAGTGTTTAAAAGAATACAGTATCCGTGTAATTATTTTGGGTAAAGCTAGTCGAGCAGGCAGACGGGGTGCCGGGGAGGCAGCCCTGACGTGCCCCCTATTACTACAGAGGCCTAGTAGACAGAAGTTAGGCCATTGGTGAGAGATATATCTTTGATAAGATACTGGGATCCTGATTTTTCTATGTCCGTTTGGTGTTCAGGAATGTCAGGTAAGGATTTAGCGTATGGGTTGAGGATGGAACACAAGCATTCAGTCTGTTTTACTTACTAACAGCAGCATGATTAACAAGAATGTAAAAGTAAGACATGGGCAGTAAGTACATGGTCTATGAGTCCATTGTGGTAATTGTCATCACCATTAATTGAGCTCATTCCTGGTCCATCTGATATAACAGAAACACTTTGTCTTAAAGACCACAGTCATCATTCAGAGTCATTCTCCTGAGATAGACCTTCATTTGCCCACTCCAGTATTCAGAGAGACCATTTGCCTCTCAGTTGTGCAGGGTTTGTCTTTGTTGCTTTCTGTATTCTACATATTTGGTGTCCATGTCTTTTGAAATTCTCTGACTGTGAGTGAGATATCATAGAAACTTCAGTTTTAGAATGAGATGGTAGAATTTCTGCTCAGGAAAGACAAATTTATAACTTCAAAGCTCTAGCATGGGGAGTATCATGGATCTTCCAAGCTGGAAGTGGTCCATGCATTCAGCTTGCCATCAAGGGTTGGAGTGACCTCTTTGAGAAACAGTACTCTATCAGGGCCACATGTGAAGGCATAAGTCACAAACAATGCCACACCAGTTTGGAATTATGATTAATAGGGTGGTATTCATTTAAAGGGGAAAAGCTTACAGATCACCGTCCCAGACAACAGCCCTCTGCGCAACCAGGAAGGGAGTTTTGTCACCAGCAGAGCAGGAAGTGAAGAGAGAGAGGAGAGGGAAGTGGCCGCATTTTTAAAGGGAGAGAGACCACGCCCCAATGGGCTGGTATCTCAGCGGCTATAGGCTGGAGGAGCGGAAGGACCTCCCGCAACACACATGTAGGTATCCTTTGTTGATTAGAAACAAGAGGAGTATATGGACTCTGATAGGTCATAATCTCTGTTGATGGCACATATGCACTCTCATGACCACCCTGGATATGATATGATATGATATGATATGATATGATATGATATGATATGATAGATATCCACTGGCAAGATAGGCTGACATCTTCTAAGACATCTTCCTAGGAAGACTATTAACCCTATATAGGTCACTAATGACAGATTGAGAAACAATTTTACCCTGCCTGGCATAGAGTTTCAGGTTTGTTTCTCTTTTCTGATCAGTACATGCTAGCTAATACTTAAAATATTAAGACTGAGTAATCTTTTTGCTCCTTTCTTAGGAATACCGTGCACCCTAGGTTTGTTACACTATAGTTTGATCTACTGTTGTTGATATACTAGACAAAATAGGAGATACAATCATTTTTTGCACTTTAGTCAACAGGCTTCTCCATCACACTATAGCATGGCAAAGTGTTATTTATCAACAAAGGATGGGCCACTGTACATTCTCTGAAAGTCCAAAGATTACTTTTGCCAAACTTCCTCAGAGGTACTCATGTAATACTTCCAATCCTATGTTTCAAAATCCCAGAACCCTTTCTACCAGAACTTTCATCTTCATACCTTAGCCTTCTTTGTATGTGCATTTCAACATGTGGAGATCAGAGATATGGATTACTAGGTGTTCAGCCTATAGTTCCTTTTAGTGTATTTTTCCATTGACAATATAAAGACTTTATCTGTACTGTCAAAGAGAATATGGCACACATTTTTCAACTGCTTGCTAGCAGCTCTGAATTTCCCATCTTTATTCTGCATGGAAACAATACAATTCATCAGTAACCAGCCAACCCCATATTTGCTGTTCTATCTTCAGAAGCATTGCTTCTCTTTTATTTTTCATTTAACTAAATCAGTGTATACTCTTATTGTTCTCCTTCATGAAGACACTGTTCTTACTCTTTAGAAGCAAGTCTTCAAGCATAGTTAGGGGTGCACCTTCACGCTCTATCTACCACAATGATTGTCTCATCAGCTGAGCAATAAGTGAGCTAATCTCAAGTGTTTCTCTTAGACCGTATCTATTATCAGATGTATTATTTCAGATCCTTTCCTCTAAATAATTTTACCAAGGGAAATACGCATTAAAGAAAAGAAGGTACTAGGTAAAGGATGTACACCATGTATCCTGGTTGACCTTTCTGTTTTGTTTTCAACTTAATACAAACCAGAGTTATCTGGGCAAAGGAACCTAAATTGAGAACAATGCCTCCATCAGATTTCCTGTAGGAAAGTCTATAACACATTTTCCTTATTAATGATTAATGTAGGAGTGCCCAGCCCACACTGGGTGGTACCACCAGTGGCAGGCGGTTCTGGCTGGTATACGAAAGCAGGATGAGCAAGTCATAGAGAACAAGCCAATAAGTACCATTCTTCCATGGTCTCTACTTTAATTCCTATTTCCAGTTCCCTGCCTTGAGTTTCTGCCTTGGCTTCCCTCAATGATGAACTATAAGCTGTAACCCAGTTAAACACATTCCTCACCAAGTGTTTTATCACAGAACTAGAAAGAAAACTAAAATACCATTGTAATCTTGGTATTGAGTGAAGGAGGAAGAAGTAAAAGGCTTGGTGGAAGCATCCCAGAATAATGTGCAGTCTAAGAGAAGTTCCATAGAAATCACCACATAGTCTAGGGGGGAAAATACTGCCAATAAGAAGAATCCCTGCACCCCAGGCTGAAAATTGCTTTAGCATCAATAAACCTATGAAAAATATGTTTTTATATAAAACATGATGGATTCCAGAAAAATGGCATTTAGAACACTTCGCTAACTATATTCTCTGCAGTTCTTTAATTAAATTGCTCACATTCAACAAAACATCCTTGCATAGGTTCCTTATGTTGATTTCTCATATGATTAATCCACAACTCAATTTTACGAAAATTAGACTTATATCCAGCCTTACAAAGAACTTCTACAAAAGTTCATATCCACCCCGCATTCTTGTTATCTAAAATTTCTCATGGGTTCCATCCTTGATTTAATGCTATTTATGAGAATACAACTACTTTAGAAATCCAACAAATACTTCAATTTGATTAGTCTTTTTCATGATTGACTTCATATCATTTGATTTGTATTGGGTAGCTAAGGAACATTTTAGACCTAAAATGTGAATGTCTGACATACCTACATTTGATCTATGTAAATTATATGTCAAAGAGAAAAATAATTCATGGCTAAGAGGGAGGAAAGATAAACCACACATCTAGAGAATACCCAAATGAACTTTATGACAATTTCATTTTGTGTCCATGGCTATACTTGTTTTCATGTATTTTTACAAGAGTGAACTACTAACTGTCTTCTTGGTTGTTGCCTGAGTTATTTATAATTAGCCAGTGAATCATGGCAAGCATCTCAATTGCAACTTCACAGCTACTGTCACATCAGATGACTCAGAGGACTCAACATTTCCTGTGACAAAGGGGACTAGGATGACTAACCCATGGCCATCAGAGATAACCTTTACAAAAACTTGACTGGCAAAATTATATTATATATTGTATCTCCAAAAGTAACATTCTGTACCCTTAGCCAAAAGTGAAGACCGAGAAAGCCAAAGCAAAATTAAACAAATCTCCTGGTGGCTGTCCAGTGAGCCTACCCAGTTCCATCAGTATTCTGCTGAATGTAAGCAGTGCTGGGGAACACTGTGTCCATGTGACTCAGTGACAGACAGGGCAAGAGGAGAGCAAGACCACTCCGTGATTAAGTCTTAACAGGCACTTCCAGTTAAGGAAACACAGTATCTAGGAATGAACCTGATGAAGGAGGTGGAAGACTTTACAATGAAAACTTCAAATGTTAGAAGAAAGTGATTGAGAAAGACCCCAGAAGATGGAAAGGTCTCCTATGCTCACAGATCGGTAGAGTTAATGTTGTGAAAGTAACCTTTCTAATCAAAGTAATTTACAGATTCAACACTATCTCAATCAAAATCACCGCAGCGTTCTTGGTAGAAAGGGCATAGAGGGGAAAATAGCGAGGGGCTCTAATAGGATGCAGTAATGCCATTTTCTGAAAATATCTTTTACCTTCAAGGAGAGTGAACTTCTAATAGAACTTGCAACAAAGTTAATAATATGATTTCAGATCATTTAAGACTATATATAAATAAATGATCTGAAATATATATATATATATATTTGACTTATCCTATAGGATACTTGCCTCTATGCAAATGATGTAAACAAGATTAGCATGCCCTATACTGTAGTAATGAGGCAAGCTAGTCATGAGGCAAGCAGGCCTGCTTTTCTTCCTGTCTGGCTCCTGCATGGCTAGCTTTACACCCAAAATAACAACACACAAATTGTATTCATTTAAACACTGCATGGCCCGTTAGTTCTAGCCTCTTATTGGCTAACACTCACATCTTGAGTAACCCATTTCTAATAATCTATGTAGCACCACGAAGTGGTGGCTTACTGGAACGATTCTAACCACCATCCGTCTTGGGTAGGAGAAGCATGGCATCTGCCTGACTCTGCTTTCCTCCTCCCACAATTCTGTTCTGTCTTCCCCAACTACCTATATTCTGACCTATCAGGCCAAGCCATTTTCTTTATTAATTAACCAATGAAAGGAACAGATAGATAGAAGACCCTCCTACATCATTATACTTTCAATGTATGCAGATTTTATAGCCTAAGTGAAAAGTATAGCTCTAACCTTAAACTGTATATTTTCCATGTTTCTGACCAAGAAAGTGATGTGTGTGTGTGTGTGTGCGCGCGCGCGCTGTGGCAATCTTTTGCAGAAAACACCTTATAGACTAAAAGCAAGCTTAAGAAACAAATATCTTATAGATTCTGGAAGCATTATGTGGGTTTAGGCTGACAGTATTTGTGTGCAGTTTTGAGTGCTAGTCTGGGTCAGTTGTAGTCAGAAGAATAACTTTTTTCCTTGTAAAATTCTACTAAGAGATTTCTGTGGGAAAGTATCTCACATAACTTTGCCAAGGCATGTTTTCTGAGGTATTCAGTAAACACAAAGCAAAGCCTATTATTAGTGACAGGTGACAGGCAACAAGGACAAATCTCTCTCTCTCTCTCTCTCTCTCTCTCTCTCTCTCTCTCTCTCTCTCTGGGATTCCTCTCTGTATTCTGTAAATACCAATGGTTAATAGAAAAGCTGTCTTGGGCCTCCACAGGGCAGAAAAGAGGTAGGTGGGGAAAACTAAACTGAATGCTGGGAAAAAGAAGACAGAGTCAGGAGAAGCCATGGAGCTGCCAGAGGAAAAATACACAAGCTGCTAGCCAGAACCTTGCCAGTAGGCCATGAACCTCATGGTAAAATAAAAAATAATGAAAATGGGTTATATTAAGATCTAATAGGCCAAGTGATGATTTAAATAAGACAGTTTCTGTGTGCTTATTTGGGATCTGGGAAGCTGGGAACAAACAAGCAGTCTCTGTCAACACTCTCTCTCTCCCTCTCCCTCCCTCTCTCTCTTCCTCCCCTCACTTCCCCTCTCTCATACACACACACACACACACACACACACACACACACACACACGGAAACACACAAGATCGGCTATAAATAAGTCACAGACTACACACAAACAGATTGAAATTACAGGGAAAGAAGTAGAAGTGAAGGAGAATTCAAATTTGGGTCAGCCTTGGTCTAAACTACTACATGAGGAAGTCTGTTTTTTTATTCCTCTATGTGACATTAACATTCTTTGATGTCCCATATAAGCTTTCTTTAATGAGTTATTGACACAGTTGGTGAAGGGTGAAGGAGACCAATATAGAAGGAGAGGTATAGATAACACAAGGGATTATTTTAAAGTAAGGAATCACATTATTTTATTTTTACTCAAAATTACATAAGTATATACATGTACTCACATAATTTAAAGGAAAATATGCCACTTGGGTAATAACTCTCCTCCCAACAACAAAAACTGTTATGACAAACACCCTAGTCCTAGGTAAGAAAAACCTTCCAAATCAGTGTCATCTACTGCCTATGCCCTTGGTGCCTCCAAGAAGTTGAGGATATATCCCTATTGCCAAAGACAGTACACACCTTTGACATAGAATTCAGGGGAGTTAAGCTGGTTCTGGCATAATATCTTCCACAATTAAGTGTAACTTTCACTCCTCATCAAGGAAGTTTTTCCTAATGGTGACGGTTAAAGTCCCAACCACTCAAAATGATAGTGCATCTGATTATGGGGTGTGTTTGCTCAGTCAATATAGCTCTATCACAGCTCTTACTGTTTAGGCTCAGTGATCATCACAAAAGAGGGGATGGAAAGATCCCACTACCAGATCCAAAGAACCAGGAAGTCTACTGCAAGATTATGTCTCATAGAAATGACAGGGAAACCATACCCATGAAGTATCAGCCATATGGCTGTTTAAACAAGACCTGAGAAATGCCAATACCAGTACAGAAACTAATGTGCAAGGGAAAAATCTCATGGGCCCCCACTCCTAGATGAAGATGTACAGGATATTAGAGACTGCTGAGAGAGGGAGAATTAATCTTCCCCTCAAATAAACTCCTTCATGGTTAACCAATGCCAAATAGCCAGCCCTGAAAAAACATATATATAAGTTCTGAAAAAAACATATACAAGCAAACACTAAATAGACCCCACAGATTGCATTACTTTGTTTATACAAATGTTATATATATGTGTGTGTGTGTGTGTGTGTGTGTGTGTGTCTGTGAGTATTTATATATTAATGATTAAAGAAAAATAAGCCTGAATTTAAGAGGTGGTGAAGGAAGGACATTTAAAGGTCTGGAGCAAGGTAAAATATAATTCTAGAGTTTTAAGTTGCAAAAACTCAAAGTAGCATGTAGGAATAAAAATAATAGTTTCCTTGATTTTCTTGTATTGTTCATTTTGTTATCTTTTATTAGTTCCTTCTTTGATCTTTATTCATTCTTTGTGCTTATGGATTCTTAGTTTGGTCTGTCCTTGTTTTTCTAAGGTCTGGGGAGACATAATTAAGTTATTGATTGGGATTTCCCTGAGTTTATTGTAGGCCAATTGTAGCTATAAAATTTCCCATTAGTATCACTTTCCTTTCATCTGCTACCCCGTGTTTTCATTGCCATTCAGTTTTAGGTATTTGTAAAGCTTACCCCTAATTTGTTCAGCTGCCCATTTATCATTGAATAGTACTTTGTTCAATCTCCATGAGTTACACATTTTCTATAGTTCCTCTAGCTAGGGAGTTCTTCTTGTTGTGATAAGATAGAATATAAGAAATTATTTCAACTTTCTTCTTTCTTAAGAGTTGCTTTGTGTCAGAAATGTTTTCAATTTTAAAGGCAGCTCTAGGGGCTGAGAAGAGTGTGTATTCTTCAACATTTAGCCCCAGTAATACATAATTGGTATGTAGATGCCTATCAAGTCAATTTGATCTATAATAGTGAGGAGCAGGATTGAGTCAGAATATGGGCCAGAGCTGGCCTGAGGCAGAGAACTCCACAGGAGCAGGACTGACCCAGTGACCTGGGCCAGAGCAGGCCTGGGGCAGCAAACTCCACAGGAGTAGGACTGACCTAGTGACCTGGGCCAGAGCAGGCCTGAGACAAGAACGGGACTGATCCAATGACCTGGGCCAGAGCAGGCCTGAGACAATGATCTTCACAGGAGGAGGTACAGGGGAGCAACTGCTCAATGAGTGGGCCAGAGCCAGAGACCGCAATGGGTCTAGGTATTAATCTGGGACCTTAGAGGGAGGAGACCTGAAATAGGACCCCTGAGGGTCTGGGTGTGAATCTGAGACCTCTGAGGAACTAAGCCTGAGCCAGGACCTCTACATGTCTGGGCAGTCGATCTAGGAACTCTGAGGGAGTAGGCAGGAACCAGAAACCTCTGTGAGTCCGGGCATGAGTCTGGTACTTCTGAGGGAGTAGACCTGAGCCAGGTCCTCTGTGGGTCCAGGCACACTTGAGCCTGGAACCTCCAAGGGAGAAGATCAGAGCCAGAGACCTTTGCCGGACCAACTCCAAGCCAGGGAACTCTGCAGAAGCAGAGTCAGACCAGGGACATTTATAGAAACAGGTTTGAGCCAGCAACCTAGACCAGACCAGGCCTGAGAAAACAAACTCTGCGGGAGTGGGGCAAAATCCAGGAGTGCTGAGGGACCTCCAGGAACACATGGAGTGACCAACGGGGTAACTAGTACTATGGCACTGATTGTACCATGAGAAACAACCATATGAGCCTTGGATCTACTGGCACCTAGAAGATTAATCACCAGAGTCACAGACAGCCCAACCACACCAATTAGAGGAAAAGATGAGTAGATGATGGAGGAGGGTCATCTTTCTATCTGTTGTTTCATTGGTTAAATAAAGAAACCGGGCGGTGGTGGCGCACGCCTTTAATCCCAGCACTCGGGAGGCAGAGGCAGGCAGATCTCTGTGAGTTCGAGACCAGCCTGGTCTATAAGAGCTAGTTCCAGGACAGGCTCCAAAACCACAGAGAAACCCTGTCTCAAAAAACAAAAAACAAACAACAACAACAAAAAAAAAAGACCAAACCTAAGAATAATAGGTATAGAATAAGGAGAAGTTCAACTCAAAAGTACAGAAATATATTTAACAAAATCATAAAAGAAAACTTTCCCAACCTAAAAAAAAGATATGCCTATGAAGATAAAAGAAACATATAGAACACCAAATATGCTGGATCAAAAAGAAAGTTCCTTTACCACATAACAATCAAAAACACTAGATACAGAATAAAGAAAGAATATTAAGAGCTGCAAAGGAAAAAGGCCAAGTAACATATGAAGGCAGAATTACATCTGACTTCTCATTGGAGATAATGAAAACGAGAAGGTTGTGGTAAAGCGTCATGCAGATATTAAGAGACCATGGATGCCAGCCCAGACTACTATACTAAGCAAAACTTTTAATCACCATAGAAGGACAAAATAAGTTTCCATGACAAAACCAGATTTAAACAATACCTACCCACAAACCCAGCCCTATACAAAGTACTAGAAGGAAAACTCCAGCTCATGGAAGTTGGCTACATATTTGGTATCAAAACAAACTTCAACAGATACAAAGAAATGAAATTACCCCATGTATTTTTTCAGATCACCCGTGGTGGTTTAAAACTAGAATTCAACAGCAATACTAATTCCAGAAAGCCCAACAACACATGGAAATTAAGCAATGCTCACCTGAATCTTCAATGGGTCAAGAAATAAAGGGAGAAATTAAATACTTCCTAAAATTCAATGAAAATGACTACACAACATACTCAAATTTATGGGACACAATGAAAGCAGTGTTCAGAGGAAAGTTCATAGTATAAAGAAGCTGGAAAAATCCCGCACTAGTGAATTAACAGACCATCTGAAAACTTTAGAACAAAAAGAAGCAAACTCACTCAAAAGAACTAGAGGGCAGGAAATAATCAACTTGAGAGCTGAAATCAACAAAATAGAAACAAAGAAAATAAAACAAAGAATCAATGAGACAAAGAGTTGTTCCTTTGAGAAAATCAACACAATAGACAAACCTTTATCCAAACTAACCAAAAGGCAGAGAGAAAATATCCAAATTAACAAGATCTATAATGGCATTTAATTCAGATGTTTTTGTGTAGGTATTTTTGTTTTGTTTTGTTTTGTTTCGTGGTGGTGATGGTGGTTTTGTCTGGATGACTTTTCTATTGTGGATAGTAATATCACTCATTATTTTCATTCAGTTTCTGCCCCGGTCATTTCTCTTCCTCTGTCTCTTAAAATATTTTCACTGAAAGTGTAATGCAGACGTTTTGAGGCTTTCTCTCTTTGTTCTAAGCCATGGTTCTGACTGTCTCCGCATGGAAAACTTATCACATACAGGAGGGTGTTCCAGCATTGGATTAATGCCTGGAAGAGATCCTCTCTCTATTCTTCTGTTCAGCTCTGCTCAGTCTCTGACTTCACGTTTCTACTAAAAGCAGCCCCTGTCCCACTTCTCAGACCTACATTTATTCCTCAGAGATCCTAGAAGTTGGTGTACGAGTGTGTCCGCTACCTTCCAAAGCTTCTAACATTTCATCAGGAATTAGTTTGTAATATATTTCAGGTACTGTGGCTATGGTAGAAAAATATAGAAAAAAAAATCAAATACTAGCTGTGTGTAGAATGTATGGTTGACATATGTTCAGATTTTGTAAAAGTCCATAGACAACTTCAAGGATGTGTTTTACTCACTCTTTTCATTTCCCATATATAGCTTGATTGCTTAAAAACAATTTTAGATTATTTGGACATTTTGTTTTCTTAAAATAGGGCCAATGAAAATACTTTTCTTTGTTCTGTCTGCTTGTTTTCATTATGACAAAACAGGAACAACCAGAAGAAACACTGGATTTGTTACTTTTTTCCAAAACATAAATTAATGCTAGCATTGAATATTTGTCTTGGAAAGACCTTTTTGTGTGTATTGAATTATACTCATTTAACGAGTGAGTATCAAAGCAGTCTTTTTGCAGATTTGTTGGGCCAGCTAAATCCTTCCTTTTACAGTGAATTAGCAGAGAGCTGAGGTATTCTCCATACTTGTTTCTTATTCTATGGCATGATGGAGCTTTTTCAACTGTCCTAAGTGCATCTCAGGCATCAGATGCTATGAATTTTCTTTAGAATAAAACCATGGTTGTCTTACTCTGCAGTAAGGAGCTATGAGTTACTCCAAGTATTAGCAAGAACAGAAAGAACTATTTATTTCCAGAAGCTGGTTCTGCAGACACGGGTGAGCTTCACTGATACTAGCGTTTCAAACTATTGTTTTCCAAAACAAAGGTATTTATGCTGCCTGTCTCTAACTCGACAGTAAAATCCAATTATAATTCCAGCCATAGATGAAATTATTCTTCTGTTCTGTCAGGCATAAAGAGTCCATAAGAATCCTCATAGAAAGCAAGGACATTTCTAGATGCTTAATCATACCTCTAAGTAATGTAAGTGCAGTTATGGGGTAACAATACACTATCATTGCTGCATAAGTCTGTTACTACATACATGCTCATTGGACTGTGTTCTACATGCAGTGTTGGACTTTCTGTCAGAACATATCCACCAGGAAGCTGCATGTGTTTACACCTTTCCTTTATGAACACTGGGCTGTTTTCCATTACTCTGAAGATCAAAGCTACGTTCAAGGGGAAAACACAGATGAACAGTTGATATACTTGAAGCCTCTGTATAGACTGAAGAAACAAAATGCTTATTTTTTTCAAGTGAAGTGAATTTGAGGTTTCATAATTCTGTCTTCTCTTTGGATTCTAGCTGCAGTCAAGTTTATACTGGCACTGACTTAAGGTATGATAAATTTGCCTCTATTGATTCTATGTTTTGTGTTGTTTTATTGTATGCCACTTTTCTTCCTTTAAGTCAGATTTTTAATAGAAAAAAATAAGTATATAATAAAGTTTTGAGTTTTAAAGTTAATGTTAAGGGCCTGGGGAGATGGCTCAACTGTTAAGCGAGCTTGCTGCTCTTCTAGAGAACCTAAGTTTGATTGTCATCTCCCACATGGGTCATCTCACAGCCACCTGCACCTCCAGTTTCAGAAGATCTGACATCCTCTTCTGTCCTCCACAGGCACTGGCATACATGTGGGAGATACTCACATAGAAAGACCCATTTACACCATTTACACATAAATAAAATTTTAAAAAATAAGTTTAATGTTTAAAATTAGAGCTATATAAAGTAAATGGGGTGTTTCCTTTCTCCTTAGTTTGCTGTCTCAGGTTCTCCTTAAGTGAGAGAATAAGTATTTACTTAGCCTGGAAGTATAAAGTGGGTGTCTCAGTTAGGGTTTCTATTGCTGTCAAAAAGAACCATGACCACTACCACTCTTATAAAGGAAAACAGATAATTGGGGTGACTTGCTTACAGATTCAGAGGTTCAGCCCATTATCATCACAGTGAGGAGTGTTAGGGCATGCAGGCAGACATGGTGCTGGAGCTAAGAGTCCTACATCTTGTAGGCACAAGAAGTTGACTGAAACACTGGACAGTATCCAGAGGATAGGAAACCACAAAGTCCACCCCCCACAGTGGCACTTCCTCCAGCAATGCCATACCCAGTACAGCAAAGCCACACCTTCTAACAGTGACAATCCCTATGAGATTATGGGGGTCAATTACAACTGACCTACCACAGCGGGGTGTTGTTAGCTTAGCTTCCTCTCATAGGTGGAACCAACTACTGAAAACTCTTGTTTGTCAGAGAAAGAAAATGATGGTAATTTCTCTCCTCTGCTGAGTGTCTGCGAAAACAGATGAGCTCTACCAGCATTTCAGCTGTCAAGTCTATGCAACACAAAGATTTCCAAAGCTGCATTCAAGTCTAAACTGTGAACTGTACCATGAATTATTTGTAAGGACTTGAAAGAAAGGCATGGTTTGCCGGTTTTTTTTTTTTTAACCAAACTTGTCACATTAAAAAAATAAAAGGCACCCATATACTCTTTTGAATAATTTTTAATACATGCAATTTACTTAGTTTCTGATTTTTTTTAAAAAAAAAAAAAGAGGAAAAGAAAGAGAACTTTGTTTTCCCGAGAAAAAGAGAGCTGGTACTATAAGTGCAGAAACGCCTTTTTGTGCCAGTCACTTCACAGTGGTCTGCTTCACTGAGCAGAGGCTGGTCTAATCAAGACCTATTTTTATGGCTGTCATCTTTATCTATTCTTCTCTCATTTCCCGCAGTTTCCAAGATCTTAGAATAGGGTACAAGTCAGAATCATCTTTTGAGAATTCAGGACATTTAAGTTTAAGTAGTTATCTCTGGGTTTCATGTTGTCATATAAAGCAGCAGGTGGTCACATCAGGCAATGTGACCAAGAGTTGGGCCCTGTGCTCTCTTCTCTCCCAGTTTGATGTCTCCACTCTCTCTTTTATTTGTATTATCCCTGAACAAATTCTGTGACAAATTCTGACACACAGTTAGTTTTGAGCTTTTCTTAAAAGAGGAGCTGGGTCTCAGGTGGTGAGGGTTTTAAAGCAGAGACCCAAGCATTCAAAAGTGTTTTGAAATCTCCACTGTATGCAGTTATAAAATAAGCATAGAATGTTTCTTTTATATTTATCACACATCTTGATGCCAGATGCTTGGATTTCTCATAAGATTGCAGTTCTTGTGGGAATGTTAGCTAATATTTAATTCTATTTGGGAAAACTGATATTTAGCTACCAATTACTGTGGATGAAATTTTGAAAGAATGAGATAAATCTGGAACCATGCCAGGAATTAATCCAACTTTTTTGTGTGGCAATTTGGGACCACTCTTAATAGAAAGAAAAAAGAATGAATGGATATATTTGGTAAGAACAATGAACTTTCTTTGGTCTTGGGCTTATTGTCATTGAAGCTAGAAGGAAGTATACTATATTATCATTAGGAAGAATAGTAGCTAGTGCTTTAAATAATGAGTTCCGTTAGTTACTTTTTCTTCAGTATTCTGGCAGTGTACCTGCTTCATGCTGCTGAGAAGGTTTGGGTAGGGAGTCCAATACACAATCTCTATCTCGAATAAATTTAAACTCTGGGTAAAAGAACAATAAGAAGGACTCAACCACTGGCATTGAACACTGTGACTGAGACAATGTGGTTCCTCTTTCACTTTGACATTTTGGGGTGCCTGTTACAGTGGGGGAACATTGAATAGTTGATAGAAAAGTCACAGTATTGTCTGGGAAAATAACTGAGGAGATAGAAAGTTATTTTGGTATAAGAATATCAGGGTAATCATTTGTCTCTTGTCAGTCTTTGGGCCTTTTATAAACAATGCTCACTAGACAAATGGCACTGAGTGAATACAGACTCTAAAGCTCTGCTTGAGAATGACCATTTCCCAGTGAGAAAGAGCTCATACTACAGAAGATATCCCACCATCTCGAAGGCCAAAAGAATTACTCTGCCCAAAATGTAAAACAAAAACAAGACATTTAAGGGATGACTGTTGGTTTTTAAGTGGGATTTTCTGAACTTCCAAATTAAACCTGTGTGAGACTAATATTTAAATTTGAATTTTAGTCCTTTTTAATTTTAACATCTTTGTACTTCAACTTGTAAGAGGATTTGAATTTTGCCAAACTGATTGCAGGAAGATGCACTTGACATCTCTCTAGCAGTGGAATTTTGTTGATTAGGGAGACAGTAGGTACACTAGAACTGAGTAGTACTGAAATGTCAGTACAGCCTCATCCCAGACCATGACTTTGGGGTATGAGGACATAAGTCTCCTAGACATCCATTTACATTCTCAGTATTTCATGCTATAAGTGAAAGTCAATCATAATTATGGTTGAGTTCATTGAGTCGTTGTGTTGATCATTAAGGCACTGACTAAGACACCAGATGGAGGTGATAAAAGTAGCAGAGTGAGTCAGAAAGGCAATCTCCATCAAGGATGGAAGAAATAATGCTGCATCCCATCCATCATGGACCAGATCCCAGTGTAATCAAGCTCCTTCCAGTTAGATGACTCATACCATTTTCTTAAGGTGACAATTTTGAACATGGACATATATCCTTGCTATTGATTATTTGCAAATAAAAGCCAGCAGGAGCTGGGTCTGCATTTCAGAGGGGCCATAATGCCATGCCCAGCACAACTTCTGACTGGAGTTGTATGAACTTTTCTCATAACTTCTGAACGGACTCACTTAGAAAGGGACTGATTTACATCCACAGTTAAGGTATCCTTGTGTAAGACTTCACTGAAAAGATCTTCATGTAGTCAGTGCACTGTGGCAAGTATTTATTCAAGTGAAAATTTATTTTCCATTGGAAATATTCTTAAACGTTCTCATCCATCTCTGGCTTAGATAGCATAGTAACAATCATAGTCCTTATTCCCTTACTAATTCACAATCATCTAGTCAAAATATGATTCAACAACCATTAGTGACAGCACACATTGTTCTGGCCATCTTTTGATTCATGCAAAGTATGTAGCCAGATATATCTCTGGAGATTCCCTTGTGTACGCTTTCTCTTCACCTTCCTCTCAGATATAGCGATGATTCCAGAGAGAGAGCTTGGGAATCTATTTAAACTAGACTCAATTTTTTTCTCCTTTCATTGTGAGTTTACTCTGCTTTTCTTATAAATGTGGGCTGGGGAACAGAGGATAGTAATAGATATAGGAGTCCAGAAAGTGCAACCATTTGCTGCCTTAACTTGATTTCATTTATCATTTTCTCCTTGAGAGGCTACTGTGTTAAAGACAAAGTCTGTGACTAGAAGACCAGACAAGAGGCAGCTCATGATAGGTATCGCAAGTCAAACTATCAGATAAAGCCCAAGTTTAGGCATTTGGTCTCTTTAAGAACTCAGTAGACTTGAGAAAGTCACATTATTTTCTGTAGCTCTTTCTCACTGGGAAATGGTCATTCTCAAGAACCGGGGTCTATGAGTTTATGAGTTGTATGTACTTGTATCTGTGTGTCAGGGAGAATTTACCTGTGAAATGGAGCTTGGGTTTACAAAATTTCAGCAAGCTCTCCACCGTTGAACTCATGACTCTAGTGTCGTTTCATTTGTATTTTAATGAAGAAAATTTGCCTGAAGATCAGAGAGTAAAACAGCCCCACTGGTAAGCCTTACAGACTTGGCAGTGGTAACACACACATTTAATCCCAGTAGCCACACTAGTGGCCATTAGAAAATGGGTGGTACAGGCCTTTAATCCCAGCTCTAAAGAGGATTATAAAATGGGAGGAGACAGCTCTCACTCTCAGCCTCTTTCTGAAATTCCTGGAGACAAGATTGCCATTTTCAGACTGAGGTAGAAGTAAGAGCCAGTGGCTGGCTGCTTTGCTTTTTTGGACTTTCATGCTGAACCCCAATTTCTGTGTCTGAGTTATTACTGTGCTTCACATGTCTACCCAGTTTTCCATAGGCTCCATGAAGAAACCAAACTTTTTTTTTCTATTTTTTTATTGAGAAAATGAAAAAAAAAAAAACAAGTTTCCGCCTCCTCCCAGCCTCCCATTTTCCTCCCCCTCCTCCCACCCTTCTCCCCCTCCCCCTACTCCTCTCCCCCTCCCCCTACTCCTCTCCCCCTCCCCCTACTCCTCTCCCCCTCCCTCTCCAGTCCAAAAAGCAGTCAGGGTTCCCTGCCCTGTGGAAAGTCCAAGGTCCTCCCCCCTCTGTCCATGTCTAGGAAGGTGAACATCCAAACTGGCTAGGCTCCCACAAAGCCAGAACATGAAGTAGGATCAAGACACCGTACCATTGTCCTTGGCTTCTCATCAGCCCTCATTGTTCGCCATGTTCAGAGAGTCCGGTTTTATCCCATGCTTTTTCAGTCACAGTCCAGCTGGCCTTGGTGAGCTCCCAATAGATCAGCCCCACTGTCTCAGTGGGTGGGTGCACCCCTCGTGGTCCTGACTTCTTTGCTCATGTTCTCCCTCCTTCTGCTCCTCATTGGGACCTTGGGAGCTCAGTCCAGTGCTCCAGTGTGGGTCTCTGTCTCTATCTCCATCCATCACCAGATGAAGGTTCTATGGTGATATGCAAGGTATTCGTCAGTATTGCTCTAGGATAGGGTCATTTCAGGTTCCCTATCCTCAGCTGCCCAAGGAACTAACTGGGGACATCGCCATCCTCTTGGCTATGGGAAGTAGACAAAATTGCCGGGGAGAAAATTGGGATCTTGAGAGTGGGGTGGGATGGGGGTAAGGGGAGATGGGGAGAGAAAAGGGAGAAGGGGAGGATGGGGGGAACTTGGGGAAAAAGGATGATTGGGATAAAGGAAAGTTGGATAGAAACCAAACTTTTTACAGATAATTCAAACACTGTTTTGTCTGCTGAGGTCTAAAGCAAAAATAAGGGAATCATTTGCACTCAGACTGGACCAGCTAGAGTCTGTCCTTCACCTGACCTCCAGGAAAGCCAGCATTTTGTAGGATGCTTAGCAACTGAGTCAAGAAAGCTCTGAAAATTAGTTGTTAGCAATTATTTTCAATTTTTTAAAGAGTATCCTTCTCTTCTTGAAAGGCAAAGAGTACAAGATACAAAAGGGTTGTTTTTAATTAAAATGGGGTGTCTCTATTTTTCTTTGTCCTGTAGGAATTTCAAATCTTTCCTGGAATAGTTTTTCAATTTTGGTGAAATTTTATTTTGGCACATATGAAGAACCTGTTATTCCTTGTTCTCTAGATTTTATCAGTGTGCTTTCTTTACTAGTCAACCAGCAGTAATGTCCTCTGAGACAATAATTGTCAAGATTTGTGAGAAGCAAACAGATCTCCAAAGACTGACATTGATTCAATCAAACAGTATTTCAGCCACATCCTTGGTAATTTCTGTATCCTTTTTTTTTCTTTTAAATTACATTTGTTTATTTACTGTGGGGTTGGGAATCATGCCACCATACATGTGTAGTGGTTAAATGCCAATCTGTGGACATCTACTTCTCTCAGTCCCAGAGACTGAATTTTGATGTGTGGTCTTTGGCATATCACACATACTCCGGCTAAGCCATGTCACCAGCCTCAGATTCCTGATCTTAAAAGACAAAAGTATGCAATGTAGGATGAAGTGAGGCAGTTAAATGTTAATGTCTTTGAAAGAGTGTTAGTGTACAAGCTTTGCAGCTCTGGAGGGAAAAGTATCCAGACTGTTGGAAGTCAGGCAATGCCTATATGTGCTACAGCTCTGAAACAAAAGGTATCCTGGCCATCAGAAGCCAGGCTATCCCTGCAAGTGGTACAACTCTGAAGAGAAAGGTATCCTGACTGTCCAAAGCAAGGCTATATCTATATTTCAGAATGGAAAGGCACCCTGACCATGGGAAGTCAGGAGATAGCTACAGTTCTATTCTGGTGAAGGGTGGTTTCGCCACGGGAATATAGCAGTTCTGTTTCTCTCCAAGAGCTGTTACCGTTCAGCCCAGATCACTTGGCTCTGCTAATGGAGTTTCCCTGAAGAAATGTCGCAGTTCTTCTCTGGTGAAAGTTGTTACTTCTCTCTCACACTCCGCTCTGGAGAAAGATCATCAACCAAACCTCATTCAAGAAATTTATTAGAAAGGGAGGAATCCAGGACAGTGGTTATCCTAAACAGGTACAGGACTTGTATAGGGTTTCTTAGGGGCAGAGTTTTTCCAGGGTGAAGATTTTCAGGGTGGAAATTGGTCAGATTTCAATCCCTGATCTTGGACAAGCTCAAAGACTGGCTGTATTTTTTGCTCAGGGATTGGCTAGCTTTTATGCAAAATGTGTTTCGCAGGCAAAATGTGTTTCCTCAATTCTTGTTGCAGGGTATATTTCTTTCACTGGCCATTTTATTTTTAACCTTTTGGCTCTGGTTTCAGGGTCAGGGTATGTTTCTTTGGCTGGCCCTTTTACCCTACACAATGGCCATAGTCCATTTGTATTTGTTACTTGGTGCATAAATGAATCAGTGTGATTATATATACAGATAAGAAGAAATCAGTGACTCCTGTCACTTGAATTTTCTCAAACTTTAAGTGGAAAATAGTCTTAATCACAGATATCACCTATTTCCCAAGCAACAGATCAAAGTGTGGGTTGACTTGATAAACTCCTAGGTCAGACTTACATAAGATTATGAATGTCAACAAATTAATGTGCAGCTATGTGCCTAGAGCTTTGTGATTCTAACAACAAAAGAGTCTATATCTCTTATCAGCAGAGATAGCTGATGTTATTAGTTGCCAGACTTGGCACAGAGTGCAGTGACATAATGCTTCAAAGCATTTCAAGGAATGTGTCTTAGCTACAGCTCACAGAAGGGTCCCTTCCACAGGTGCTGGTATGATGCTGTAGAGCACTATCACATGACTCCCATACCTCCTGGTCTAGTCATGCCTTTTTTGACACATATACAACATAAAGTATTGTATTACATTTCTATGATAGACTTTCAGAATTAATTTCTTTGTTTCGGAATAATAATAAGATAAAAGTGAATTATTTGCTTGTGAAGTCATTGAGCCTTTGAGAGCCACAGTGCAAGACTGATATGGCCCTACCTCAGACATCAGAAACAAGGAGGAGAAAGCATTTTCCTGTCGCTTATTTTCCTCTTCTTTTGTTTCATTATCCAGTTCAGAAAGGTGAGTCAATCAAGGATGGGTGTGTGGACTTTGTTAATGTTACACTGAGAACCATGACAAGGAACGTACATTTTATGATAAAAAACACCAACAAAAATACATGTATTGGGTGATTTTGTTTGGTTTTTGTTCTTGGGTTTTTTTGTTTGTTTGTTTGTTTTGGTTTGTGGTTTTTTTGAGACAGGATTTCTTTGTAGCTTTGGAACCTGTTCTGAAACTTTCTCTGTAGACCAGGCAGGCCTCAAACTCACAAAGATCCACCTGTCTCTGTCTTCTGAGTTTTGGGAATAAGGGCATGTGCCACTGACATATGGTTGATTGTTTAAACTGTGATGAATTGCCTACCATAGATTGTATGAAGCTAATAGTGTTCAGTTTTGATTTAAAAAATTAAGTAACATTCTGGGCAAAGATGAAGATTCCTTAAAGATAACCATTTCTAAAAAATGATACTCTGTATGACTGTGCAAATTTAGTTGTTTGAAACACACACAGTTACCATCTCTGTTGGCCAGGATTCCATATGTGATTTAATCAGATATGCTGCAAGGTCACAATCAAGTTGATGACTAGGAATAGGTTTCTACATGGAGGCTCAGGTAGGGAAGGGTGAGTTTGAAACTCAAATGGTTGGCAATCTTCGTTTTCTATACCTATGGAATGAGGCAGCTTGCTTCTTCAGAGGGAACAGAGGAGACTTGAATGGCTAAATTCATGTGGCAACGAAGAAGGCATTCTAGAATGAGATTAAAAATTGGTGAAGTTTGGCTAAACCAAAGGCCCTCTTTAATGTAGGTGTCTCAATCCAATGGGACAAAAAGCCCAACCTCCACTGCTAAGAGAGAATTCTCCTACAAATGACTTGCCCTGAAGCACCTTATACCTTATGATGCACCCTTCTCTGTTTCTGCCCTTTATTCTGTTTTCCCCTTTTATTTATTCTTATTTCTACCTCTCTCAGAGATGGACATATACCATATACACCTAGTGATCAACTAGGTGTCTCGGGAGAACCTTGTTTCTTAGAGTCTCTCGGGTCAGAGAGCTATTCAGATGGAATGGTTTACAGAGAACTGAAGAGGGCGACATCCTATCACACTGACTATATTCTGTAGATGAGAAGCAAGTTCCAGACTTGATCAGCATTTTCAAAAAGGAATTGACAGCTATGTAATTACTGGGCAGGCATCCAAGTACTCAGGGGCCACCTGAAAGTCTGACTGTCATATCCTGTAAATCCTTAAACCATGAAAAGTAAATGTATAAAGCCTGGCAATTTCCCATAGTCATGATCTGATGTTCTGGGCCCCCAGATAGATATTTATATCATCTTGGGGATGTTGTGGAATATTAGTAAAAGATGTGTTACATTTGTTTATGCTGTGGAATATTTGTTTAATGATGCAAAGATATATTGCATTCTTTTATGTTGCATTTGTTTAACTCTGTGAAGTTGTGTTACTTGCCTGTCTAAAACGCCTTATCTGTCTAATAAAGAGCTGAACAGACAGTATCTATGCAGGAGAGAGAAATGGGCAAGGCTACCAAGTATACAGAATAAATAAAAGGAGAAAAGAAGAAGAGGGAGGAGTGAGAAGAAGGAAGAGGAGAGGAGGATTTTGGGGGCTAGCCACCTAGCACACATTCAGACATGAAATAAAAAGGAAAGAAAAGATATACAGAAATAGAGAAAAGTAAAACCCAGAGGCAAAAGGGAGATTGCTGCGGGACAATGGTTTTGTACACTGTAAAGATTTGTCACTTGCGTTGTTTAATAAAATGCTGTTTAGCCTGTAGCCAGGCAGAAAGTATAGGCAGGGTGACCAGAATAGGAGAATTCTGGGAAGATGAAAAACTCAATCTGCAGTCTTCACCCAGACACAGAGGATGCAAGGTGAGAATGCCTCACTGATAAAAGGTAACAAGCCTTGTGGCTAACACAGACAATAATTATGAGCTAATGTAAGATGTAAGAGTTAATTAATAAAAAGTTTGAGCTAATAGGCCAACTAGTTATAATTAACATAGGT